>NW_026901548.1:0-2400000 GCF_033783945.1 Neopsephotus bourkii
TATTTCTAAACAATTGATGGCCACTTCTTTCTTATTTTTGCCCATTTCTCACCCTATTGAAGTCTTTTTTTGGCTATTTCTGAACAATATCTGGCCATTTCTAGCCTGTTTTAACATTTTCTTAGCTATTTCTAAACCGGCTTGGGACATTTCTAACCCTTTTTTGCCCAGTTCTAACTCTTCCTAGGCCATTTTGGCCATTCCCAAACCATTTTTTGTCCAGTGCTTACCAATTTCTTGCCATTTCTAACCCACTTTTGCCCTTTCCTGACTTTGTTTGAACCACTTTTATCCGTTTCCACGCTTTTTTATCTCCTTTGTGCTATTTCTATACAATATACAGTCATTTCTCTCTTATTTTTGCTCATTTCTCATCAGTTTTAAGCAGATTTTGGCTATTTCTGAACAATTCATGGCCATTTCTTGCCTGTTTTAAGCTTTTCTTAGCTATTTCTAATCTGGCTTATGGTATTTCTAAGCCTTTTTTGCCCAGTTCTAACACTTTATAAGCCATTTTGGCCATTTCCAAACGATTTTTATCTTGTTCTTACCTATTTCTTGCCATTTCTGACCTGTTTTTGCATTTTCCTGACTTGGTTTAAACCATTTTTGTCCGTTTCTTACCCATTTCAAGTCTTTTTTGGCTGTTGCTAAACAATTGCTAGTCATTCCTATCTTACTTTTGCCCATTCGTTACCAGTTTTAATGGTATTTTGGCTGTTTCTAACCCATTTTTCCCATTGCTAACCCATTTTTAGTCTTTTTTGGCTATTTCTAAACAATTGATGGCCTTTTCTATCTTACTTTTGTCCATTTCTTACCAGTTTTAAGCTATTTTGGCTGTTTCTGAACTATTTATGGCCTTTTCTAGCCTGTTCTAAGCTTTTCTTAGCTATTTCTAAGCTAGTGTGTCTTATTTCTAACCCTTTTTTGGCCCAGTTCTAACTCTTCTTAAGCCATTTTGGCTGTTTCCAAACCGTTTTTGTCCTATTTTTTCCAATTTCCTCTATTTCTAACCTGGATTTGCCCTTTCCTCACTTAGTTTGAAACATTTTTATCTATTTCTAACTCTTCTTTTAGCTCCTTTTGCTTTTTCCATACAGATCACGGTCATTTTTAGCTTTTTTTTGCCGATTTGTTACTAGTTTTATACCATTTTTGGCTATTTTTGGACTGTTTATGGGCATTTCTAGCCTGTTTGAACCTTTTTTTAGCTTTTTCTGAACTGGTTTCAGCTATTTCTAGCCCTATTTTGCCCAGTTCTAACTCTTTATAAGCCATTGTGTCCATTCCCGAACCATTTTTGTGCAGTTCTTTCCAATTTCTTGCTATTTCTAACCCTTTTTTACCCTTTCCTTACTTGATTCGAGCCATTTTTGCCCATTCCTAACCCATTGCTGGCCATTTGTAACCCATTTTAAGTCTTTTTTGGCTATTTCTAAAAAAATTATGGCCATTTCTATTCTATTTTTGCCCATTTCTCACCAGGTTTAAGCTTTTTTTGGCTGTTTCTTGTCCATTCTTGCCCCTTTGTACCGTATTTTAAGCATCGTTTACTATTTCTAAGCTATTGATGATAATTTTTATCTTACTTTTGCCAATTCCTTACCTTTTGTAATACTTTTTTGGCTATTTCTAATCCATTCTTTGCCATTTGTACCCCATTTATACCATGCCGAGCTGTGCTGTTCCGTGCCGAGCAGTGCAGTGAAAATTCTGGCCCTTCCCATGGCAGGGGGCTTGGAAGCTCATGATACTAAGGTCCTTTCGAACCCTAATTCTTATGTGATTCTATAGTTTTAATACAGGGCAGTGGGGGAATGGAGGATAATAGGGTGTAATGGGAGGTAACGGGGGTTAACCGGGGTGTAATGGGAGGCATGTGGCCGCAGCACGGTGTTCGCGCACCAGTTCCGGTCCCCCGCCGCTGCCCTCTTCTCCTTCATCCCTGACTGCAGCCATCGGTCCGTCACACCGACGAACACCGTTGATTGGCCGCCGGTCTCTAGGCGGCCAGGGATTGGACGACGCTGACATTCCGTCTCCATATCCCGCCCTCTCCGTGAGGCGAGCTGCGCCGTGATTGGCTATTAGGCGGGAGAGGGCGAGGCTATAAAGGGGGGGGTGGGGGGTGTGGCAGCCGTTTTTTCGTCGGCGGTGATTGGGGTTAAGATAGTGGCGGTCTCGGCAGCGGAGGCGGCTTCGGCAACAGGAGCGGCTGGAGCGGCGCGGGGTCGTTTCGGAAGGAGGGGGCAGGAGCGGCGGGGGAGGGCCGGTGGCAGCGCCGGAAGAGGCTCTTGCGGCGGCAGTGGCGAGGTAGTAAAAGAGCGGCGGCCGCCGGAGGAGCGGCAAGGGCAGTGGGCAGTGCCAGCGGCGGTGGCCGGAGCGGCGGGGGGTGGTGGGGGAAGGAACTAGGGGACTTAGAGTTCATCAGTGCATTTAATTAAATTTGACTTACTTCATGTTTATATACGACTGTACAAATTTGAGTTTTAGTGGAGGCTTTGACGCTTTTGTTCACTTCTGTTCACTTCTATTCATTTAATCATTTTTTTAATAGAGTTGTATTCACTTAATACTGGCTTTCAGCCACTTTAAATTTTGTTCTGTATTTGTTCACTTTATATTCGCTTTTTAGTCACATTTTTCAGGTTTTGTTTTTTTGTTTTCCGGTTTTTAATCACTTCTGTTTGCATTTATACCCTTTTTATTGAGGCATGTTTACTTTTGCTTACTTTTACTCAATTTTTTGTACAGTTCTGTTTACTTTTAATGACTTCTTACTCAGCTTTGTTGGGAAAACCTGCTTTTGGTAACACCCTGTGAGGCAGAGTGAAGTGTAAAGGCTTATTTGAATAAAGGGAGATAGAATAGAATCATAGAATAGTTAGGGTTGGAAAGGACCTTAAGATCATCCAGTTCCAACCCCCCTGCCATGGGCAGGGACATGTCACACTAAACCTTATCACCCAAGGCCTAGTCCAACCTGTCCTTGAACACTGCCAAGGATGGAGCAGTCACAGCCTCCCTGGGCAACCCATTCCAGTGCCTCACCACCCTAACAGGAAAGAATTTCCTCCTTATATCCAATCTAAACTTCCCCTGTTTAAGTTTTAATCCTTTACCCCTTGTCCTACCACTACAGTCCCTAATGAAGAGTCCATCCCCACCATCCCTATAGGCCCCCTTCAGATACTGGAAGGCTGCTGTGAGGTCCCACATAGCCTTCTCTTCTCCAGGCTATATCTCCACCAGACATGTCTGGTTCAGGGTTTTCCATTTGCATTCAGTGTTCACTTACTTGATACCTTCCCTGCCCTGCCCTGTTAACATTACTCATTTCGTGTTCCTTTGAAACTCCTGAGGGATATCTTCTCATTCTTGGAATTTGTTCTTGTTAATTTTAAAAATTTATTCTTTGTTTCTAAGCCTTGACTGAGCAAAGCATACATGGAATGGACACTGTATGAGTAAAGCTTTACATAGATGACATTGCAACACAAGTCAAATGCAGTTCTTCACATCTTAAAAACAATTGGAGATAGAAGAATATTTAGACAAATTCAGCAAGAAGTTGTCAGTCTTCATATGGGTGTACTTGGCATTTTCTCTTCATTTAACCTTGCAGGGTCTTTCAAATGGTTCCTTAAATTCACTTTCCAAGATAAGATAGGTTGTTTAATTTTGGCTGCTGCTTGAAAGGTATAACCCAGATTAATATCTGCCTGAAAAAAATTACCTTGTGACTTTAGATCAGGAAAACTGGGTGATAGCTGATGATCAACCTGAAACCATCTGTCATAGGTCTCCACTAACATGCAGAATTACGATATCTCTGCATGGAAGTACTTTGGTAATTGAACATTTTCTAGGAACCGAGCAACCATCTCATTTGGTAGTTGAATTTGCACAAAGATTATGTAAATCCTGGTAATCTTATCTGCATTTCAGGTTAACAATGAAGCTTATGCCTGTTACACCTCAAGAATGAACAGAACTAAACAGAGAAACCTAAGCCAAAGGCCAGTCTTGGAATGAGCATCCGTATCTGACACACATGGTTTCCAGTTGTAACACTATCTCCTATCTTTGTTTAGTACCTCTGACAGAATTGTTTGCTACATCAATCCTCCTTTGTCATGATCATGATTTTTTTCTTCAAACTTATAGTCTATGATTCAACATGTGGATAGTCAAAAAAAAGTTTCCAGGATTAGTGGGCTTAGTAGACACAGAGAAATACGTCCTCAAAAATGAGGAGTCACATTTCTTTACTATGATATTTGAACTGGATGCTCATACAATCCAGAAATATTTTCATTATGAAAACTGAATTATGAAAATAAAATATAAAATCTGTATTTGTGTATCACACGTATAGATAAATGCAAATTTATGTCTGTCAGGTATGTTTTTATAAACAATATTGTATCTTCTTAAATCCTAAAGCATGAACTTGTCTAAGTCTAGGCTATACTCCCATTGCTTTTAAGTGATTAAGTTTTGACATGTGAAGTATCCTATTGAGCTTTTCAGGCTTGCAGAATGATGGCATTTTGCATGGATATCTGACCTAGGCTTGACTGTTTTACTTTCCAGACATTTTTATTGTTATACAGTATTCCATAGTGAAAGACATGCATCAGTTCTCTTGTCATACAAAGTTCCAAAGCTGGAACTGTGTGTCTCAGATCCTCTGAGCCATTCTACTCTTCAGAAGTGACAGTTCCCATGAGACAGGTGAGTTTTACAAGGCCAAGCAAGTCTTGCGAGGCTTAAAAAGTTATTGCGTTACTTTCACCGTTTCTTTTTCATAGAAAAACAGGTTTTCTGTAAGATTCAGCACTTTCTCTCAGTTCTCAGCAGGTTGTGTGGTTTTGGCAAGGCCACAGCTTTTCTCCACACCTTTATTTAGGCTTTTTATTCACCTTTATTCACTTGTATTCAGCTTTGAACTCACATGTGCTTGCTTTAGATTCGCTTTTCATTCACGTTTATGCAGTTTTATTCAGACTTATTTGCCTTTTAGTTACGTTGAGTGCTCTTCAATTCTGTTAACTTTTCTTGGAGATTTATTCAGGCTTATTCCCTTTTATTCTTTTTCATTGACTTTTAATTAGGTTTTATTGAGTTTTATTCAGGTTTATTGACTTTCACTGGTGTTTACTCACTTTTCAGCTTGATTCCTGTTTTATTTAACTGCAGTCTAGTTTAATCGAGCTGGAGTGACTGCACTCGGCCCAGCATCACGATCGAGTGGAGCTTCCCGCAAAGGTGAGACCCACAGTGATCCCCACAAAGGGGAGACCCGCAGCGACCCTCACGCTGCCGCGTGGTGCCCCAGTGACACCCGATAGGTACCCTGCAGCGACAAGTAGACACTCCCAACACCTGCCCCATAGTGCCCTATAGATCCACAACACAGGTCCCACAGCTTTTATTGATTCCTGGCATCATGATGTCACCAGCACTGTGATGACATCATTAGCATCATCAGTGAGAGTGTGTCTTATAGGGCCCTCAAATGCCCCTTAGAGCCCCAGCCACCCTCCCCCACAACCCAGAAGTACCCCACCACCATTTGTTTTTTTTATTCCTTTTCTTTCATTCAGTTTTTCTTTTTAAGTCATTCACTTTGAGTCGGATTTTATTCAGGCTTGTCCACGGTTTGCTCACTTTTGGTTTTTCTTTTATGTTCATAGACACCTTGTAGCCATCCTCAGCACTCCACGGACATTCAAAGAGACCCCATAAAGCCCCACAGACTGGCTCCTCATATCCCCAGTAGGGCCCCCCTCAGACTGATAGACAGCCTATAGACATCCTATAGAGACACACAGCAGCTGACATGGGTCTTTTTTTAAGATTCTGGATTTTTTCACCCTTCTCAGCAGGTTGTGTATTTTTGGCAAGGCCACAACTTTTGTCCACAAACTTCATGCAGGCTTATTCAGCTTTTTATTCACCTTTATTCACTTATATTCACTTTTGAACTCACATGTACTTTCCTTTGATTCGCTTTTAATTCACTTTTATATGGTTTTATTCAGGTTTATTTGCTTTTTAGTTACTTCGGGTGGTCTTCAGTTTACTTTTAGTTGCTTTTCTTAGAGATTTATTCAGGTTTATTCCATTTTATTTTTTCTCATTCACATTTCATTCCCTTTTATTGGGTTTTCTTCAGGTTTATTGACTTTCTGTGATGTTTATTCACTTTTCAGCTTTATTCCTGTTTTAACTGCAGTCCATTTTAATCAAGACATACTGTAATGTATCGATACTCCACAGCCGCCCTGTAGGGAGCTCTGGAAGCCCTGTAGTGAGCCACGGCCACCCATAAACACCCCACAGGAGCCCACTGCAACTGCTACATGCCTGTTGACCCACACGTGGCCCCATGACAACACACAGAGCTGTGCAGACACCTTGCACTGCCACATAGCACCCTGCAGGTTCCTTTCACCACTGCCCCATACTTCCTTATAAATGCATAAACGCGGTGACTTTTGTTGACTTAAAATATTGTGGTGTCACCTGCCCTGTGATGACATCATCAGTGACATGGTACCTGATAGGGAGCCCCATTGAGGGTCCCTAAGTGCCCCGCAGAGCTTGCACACATGGCCACACCCCCCCGTGAGTACTCCAACACCGATTTTTTTTCATTGATAGTAATTCTTTTTTGTTGACTTCTATTTAGTTTTATTCAGTCTTGTTCACTTATGTTCATTTTTATTCAAGGTTTACGCACTTTCTTCATTCTAATTCGCTTTTCACTTGCATTTTTTTCAGTTTTCTTTAAATTTGGTTTTATCACTTCTATTATTTTTTTTTTTTGTCAGATATCCCGTAGCGGTGCAGAGCAACCCATGGATGCTCCATAGAGCCCCGCAGACCCCAATAAATCCTATTGGATTGCAGAGCGACCCATAGACACTCCACAGCAACTGTGAGCGAGCCATGGACATGCCATAGTGACCCACAGACACGTGTCGTGACATCACCGGGACTGCAAAGGATATCATTACCCACCATGGTGCCACATAAGCCTCCCCCCGCCCTGTTGTGTCCCATAAGTACCCCAACACCAACTAATTAATTTTTTTTTTCAATTGACTTCCATTTTTTTATGAACTTTCGTTCACTTTTCTTTGTAACTCATTCAGGCTTGTTCACTTTTATTCCTATTTATTTGCTTTGTACTAATTTGTAATCACATTCTTCTTTTTTACTTTTTGTTGTCTATATAGTTTTGTTTATTTGATTTCTTACTAAGCTTTTCTTCACTTACCTCTGCTTTTTTAGCCTCCTGTAGTAACACGCTTTGCGTTTAGATTCCTTCTAGGCCCCAGACGCAGTCATAGAGCCATCCCATAGATGTGCACATCAATTACTAGAGACACATAGAGACCATATCCATGATTATCACAACTATGACATGATGAGGAGGGTGGGCTGGGTGTGGGGGTAATAAAGGTGGAAGCGTGTGGTCTTTGCTGTGGGAGTGGCCAAGGGGTGGGGGGCAGGAGGTGAGGAGGCCTGTGTTGGGCTAGCCCAAGGTCTGAGAATGGGTGTGGACTCTGGTCCAGGTCGGCTCTGGGCTGGGGTTGGGGCTAGCGAGGTGTGGAGGTGTGGTCTAAGAAAGGGGGAGGGTGTGGGTGGGGTCTGCTGTGGGGTAGGGCTAGGCCTGGGAGTGTGTGCAGAGGCCCCCATCGTTGCACCTCAGGCCTGATGCAGACCTCCCAGCAACTCCCCCCACCCTAGGAGGTGATCATGCGCACTGCAGCCAACTTGGGTGGTGACCCTGGCCACGCCCCTCACACCCACGCTAGCCCTACCTACATTCCTTGCAAAGGAGTGTCACTGACTGTGGCCCCGCCCTCCTGGAGCGATGCCCTCAGCTTGGGCACACTCAGGGCCTTTTGCCCTGGCCACGCCCCTAACCAGGCCACACCTCCCAATCCCGCCCAGAGCCCTGCCCACGCCCCCAACTAAGCCACATCTCCCAATCCCATACACACAGATACGAGCACACCCCCAGCTCCCCATTTAGTAACCCTATTCTTGCTCTACCCACACCCTGTGGAAGTGTCACGAGCACAGCCCCCCCCCCGCTTCTTAACTGATTCAATAATTTTGTTAAACGAATAAATTTTTTCTGTGACAAAAAATTTCCTGCTCCCGTGTGCATGCTGGAAAAACCCGAAAAAATTTAAAGTCAAAAATCCTTTAGGAAAGGGGCATAATTATTTTGCTGACTTCGTTAATTAGATTCAGTGAGGACTTATTTTTTCGGAGTTGATCACTTTAAATATTTTGTTTACTCGAGTCAGTGTTTGGGGGAGGTGTTTGGGCTGGGTGGGCAGGACCGGGCAGAGGTGTGTGGGGGAGGGGCTTGGTCCGGGGGCGGGGGTGTCTGCATGTGTGACCAAGAAGAGTAAAAAATAAAGCATTTAGAAAGGTGAAAACAAAAACTTTTAGCTAATTAGCATAATGAGTAGCTTATTTATTGGATTAATTAGGTGAACTGATTAATGAGCTTTATTCATTTAATTTGTTTTCTTAATTGATTAAATACCAGAATTTTTTTGTGCTAATTATATTTTTTTAAGGCAAAAAGGAAAAAAAATTTCATAGTCCTGCGTGTATGCCTGGAAAAACCAGAAAAAAAGAGAGATATTTAAAAAGTCAAAAAATATTTTTAGATAATTATTATTATTTTGCTTAATAAATGAATTAGGTTCATTGACATTATTTTGTTTCCTTAGTTGATTATTTTAAATAGTTTCTTACTCTAATTAGCTTTTTGAGGGGGAGGGGTTTGAGCTTGGGGGGGTGTGAGCCAAGAATAAGCTAATTAGCATTATAGGTCATTTAATGGATTAAGTAGGTGAATTAATGAGCTTATTTTATTACTTTACTTAAGTCAATCCCTCCTAGCACCATCCCTCTTCTGGTCTCTTTTGACACCGCCCCCCCGCTCCCGCCATTGGCTGAGGCGCATGTCAATCATTCCAAGCACCGCCCTTCCACCGCTTTGATTGGTTCAGCTTCACCCGTGCAGCCTCTTTTGTACAGCCCGGGCAGTACCGAATATCGGCCCCGTGATCGCAGCACCGACCGTCTCCCAGCGCCATTCCTCAGCTTCCCCCCGTGCAGTGCCGCGGTTTGGACACGGTGGCACCGGAACGCGGCCCCCAGCCGCTTTCCCCATATCACGTCCGCGCCAGCCCCATCACAGCGCGGCGCCCCCTCCCGTCAGTATCGGGATTTCGACACAAGATGGCAGCAGCAAGCGACACCCGGAGCCGCTCCGCCCCCCCAGTCTGCAACACCTGCAGTACCGACGTCAGGACACCTGGGGGCAGCACATCTCACCATTTCGGTGCCGCATAAACAAACTGGCTTCGAAACCGCTGCTCCCCGCCCGGTTTCCATCCTCAGGGGAGCGCTCCTCGGAGCAGTTTTTCCGGTTCTTCAAACTCAACAGCGTTTCTGTCGCAGGCATTACCTCCACACACAAAGCTCCTACCCTCCCTTTGCCGCCTAATGCTCCGTCTGGGCACGGCCTCTCTGGTGCTCGTTCCCCATTAACGAGTGTCTATGTCAGGTTTCCTTTTCAGAACCGGGAAGGCTACTGCGCATGCGCGGACCCGGGACGCTACTGCGCATGCGCGAGTCCGGGTGGCTACTGCGCATGCGCGGACCGGGGACGCTACTGCGCATGCGCAAGTCCGGTTGGCTACTGCGCATGCGCGGACCGCAGCGCCGAGCCGCGCATGCGCGAGTCCGGGACGCTACTGCGCATGCGCGAGTCTGGGACGCTACTGCGCATGCGCGGACCCGGGACGCTACTGCGCATGCGTGGACACGGGACACTACTGCGCATGCGTGGACACGGGACGCTACTGCGCATGCGCGGACCCGGGGCGCTACTGCGCATGCGCGGACCCGGTGCGCTACTGCGCATGCGTGGACACGGGACGCTACTGCGCATGCGCGGACCCGGGACGCTACTGCGCATGCGCGGACCCGGGACGCTACTGCGCATGCGCGGACCGATGCCGCTACTGCGCATGCGCGGACCCGGGACTCTACTGCGCATGCGCGGACCCGGGACGCTACTGCGCATGCGCGGACCGGGGACGCTAATGCGCATGCGCGGACCGGGGACGCTACTGCGCATGCGCGAGTCCGGGTGGCTACTGCGCATGCGCGGACCCGGGACGCTACTGCGCATGCGCGGACCGATACCGCTACTGCGCATGCGCGGACCCGGGACGCTACTGCGCATGCGCGGACCCGGGACGCTACTGCGCATGCGCGGACCGAAACCGCTACTGCGCATGCGCGGACCCGGGACGCTACTGCGCATGCGCGGAACCGTACCGCTACTGCGCATGCGCGAGCCCGGGTAGCTACTGCGCATGCGCGGACCCGGGTAGCTACTGCGCATGCGCGAACCGGGATCGCTACTGCGCATGCGCGGTCTCGAATCGCTACTGCGCATGCGCGGACCCGAGTCGCCACTGCGCATGCGCGGACCCGAAACGCTACTGCGCATGCGCGGGCACGAATCGCCACTTCGCATGCGCGGCTCCGGAACTCTACTGCGCATGCGTGTACCCGAAAGGCTACTGCGCATGCGCGAACCCGGATCGCTACTGCGCATGCGCGGACTTGGATCGCTACTGCGCATGCTCGGCGTGTGGATGCGACTGCGTATGCGCTGCTCTGGAACGGTACTGCGCATGCGCTTTTCCGGGGTGCTACTGCGCATGCGCGAGTCCGGGACGCTACTGCGCATGCGCGGACCGATACCGCTACTGCGCATGCGCGGACCCGGGACGCTACTGCGCATGCGCGGACCCGGACGCTACTGCGCATGCGTGCACGGTACCGCGACCGCGCATGCGCGGACCCGGGACGCTACTGCGCATGCGCGGACCCGGGACGCTACTGCGCATGCGCGGACCGGTACCGCTACTGCGCATGCGCGGACCCGGGACGCTACTGCGCATGCGCGGACCCGGGACGCTACTGCGCATGCGCGGACCGGTACCGCTACTGCGCATGCGCGGACCCGGGACGCTACTGCGCATGCGCGGACCGAAACCGCTACTGCGCATGCGCGGACCCGGGACGCTACTGCGCATGCGCGGACCGGTACCGCTACTGCGCATGCGCGGACCCGGGACGCTACTGCGCATGCGTGGTACCGAAACCGCTACTGCGCATGCGCGGACTCGGGACGCGACCGCGCATGCGCGGACCAACGCCACCGCGCATGCGCGGACCGGGATGCTACTGCGCATGCGCGGACCGAAACCGCTACTGCGCATGCGCGGACCCGTACCGCGACTGCGCATGCGCGGACCCGGGACGCTACTGCGCATGCGCGGACCGGTACCGCTACTGCGCATGCGCGAGTCCGGGTGGCTACCGCGCATGCGCGGACCCGGGACGCTACTGCGCATGCGCGGACCCGGGACGCTACTGCACATGCGCGGACCCGGGACGCTACTGCGCATGCGCGGACCGGTACCGCTACTGCGCATGCGCGGACCCGTACCGCTACTGCGCATGCGCGGACCCGGGACGCTACTGCGCATGCGCGAACCCGGGACTCTACTGCGCATGCGCGGACCCGGGACGCTACTGCGCATGCGCGGACCCGGGACGCTACTGCGCATGCGCGGACCGATACCGCTACTGCGGATGCGCGGACCCGGGACGCTACTGCGCATGCGCGGACCGAAACCGCTACTGCGCATGCGCGGACCCGGGACGCTACTGCGCATGCGCGGACCCGGGGCGGAACTGCGCATGCGCGGACCCGGGGCGCAACTGCGCATGCGCGGACCCGGGACGCTACTGCGCATGCGCGGACCCGGGACGCTACTGCGCATGCGCGGACCCGGGACGCTACTGCGCATGCGCGGGCCGGTATCGCTACTGCGCATGCGCGGACCGGTACCGCTACTGCGCATGCGCGAACCGGTACCGCTACTGCGCATGCGCGGACCCGGGACGCTACTGCGCATGCGCGGACCGGTACCGCTACTGCGCATGCGCGGACCCGGTCCGCTACTGCGCATGCGCGGACCGGTACCGCTATTGCGCATGCGCGGACCGGTACCGCTACTGCGCATGCGCGGACCCGGGACGCAACTGCGCATGCGCGGACCGGTACCGCTACTGCGCATGCGCGGACCGGTACCGCTACTGCGCATGCGCGGACCCGGGACACTACTGCGCATGCGCGGACCCGGGGCGCTACTGCGCATGCGCGGACCGGTACTGACCCGGGACGCTACTGCGCATGCGCGGAACGGTACCGCTACTGCGCATGCGCTGACCTGGACTCTACTGCGATTGGCTGAGGTGCCGGTCAATTACTCCAAGCACCGCCCTTCCACCGTTCTGATTGGTTCAGCTTCACCAGTGCAGCCTCTTTTGTACAGTCCGGGCAATACCTAATATTTGTGCAGCCCTGTGATCGCAGCATCGACCGTCTCCCGGCGCCATTCCTCTGCTTCCCCCCGTGCAGTGCCGCGGTTTGGGCACACAGTAGCACCGGAACGCGGCCCCCAGCCGCTTTCCCCACATCACGGCTGCGCCAGCCCCATCACCGCCCGCTTCGGTGCTGTTTTCGACAGAGCCACAGCGCGGCCCCCCCTCCCGTCAGTACCGGGATTTCGACACAAGATGGCAGCAGGGAGCTGCAACCGGAGCCGCTCCGCCCCCCCAATCTGGCGCATCGAGCTCCTGTGCATGCGCGGGCTTTTTGAGCTGCAGTACCAACTTCTGGATACGGAACCCTAGCAGCGAACAGCACCCCCTGCCACACCTTACCCCCCACCTGCAGTTCCGGATTTTGGCCACAAGATGGCAACATCCACTTATTTATTCGGTACCGCAGAGACATTTTACTGAGCAACGCCTGCTCTCAGTCCAGTTTACACCTCCGTTTACAGCACCTACATAGTGGGGGATAGCGCTGACGTTTCTCTGCACCTTTCTTACGGGCAGCTCCGGCTCCAGTAGTCGTTGCCTCCGTACTAAAAACCAATCCACGCCTTTGCCACTGACGACAGGACAAGGCTGGGACTCTTCCGGCCACACTCCCCAAGGGGGGAAAGCAAAGACACGTTCATGTACAAGATGCTGTTCAGTGGATGCTCACAGAGCGCTGGGGCTTCCGGCTGTGATCTGAGCGACACAGGAGTTCTGCATCCCCCGCCTTTTCTTCCAGAGAGCTCAGTGGCTGCACTTTGCTGCCAGCATCACGCAGTACGTGGCAGGCAGGATGGGCTCTTCTGCCAGTGCAGGGCATACGCAGCTCAGTTCTTCTGGCTTCCCGAGGTGCTTCCTGTAAACAACTACTCCAATATTTCAGAACCTTCTACATATCTTCTAGCCTCCAAGCCAGTTTCAGCAAGCAACACAGCTGAAATACAGTGCTAGTAAAAAGCAAGCTGTCATCTTGATTTGATATCCAAAAGTGTAAGTTGAACCCCTGACTGCTTTGGCATTAAGACAGCAAGGCAATAAATACACCACTGCTTGAACAAGCAAGACCCCTGCCAAGTAGCTGTGCACAGGGATACGTGGCTGCCTGCCACTGATGCCTTTTTCTGCTAAACCCAGAGCCTTTTAAAGAGCCACTGGCAATACAGAATGTACCGCAACTACCTGCACTGGGTCCCCAAAGAGCAGCATCTGGTGCATGAGCTCCTTGCCCTTGACAAAGCAGCTGCCTCTAGAGGTAGCAGAACTACTGCTGCTTAAAGAGGAAAGTAATGACTCCATGTAAAAGCTCTACAGGGTGCCTGTGTCCCATGTAGTCAATGACCTCAGCAGCCTATACACGGGTCAAAGCTTTTCTGGAACTTTTTGTTTACATTTTGGCTATAACTGTGCTCTGCCTGTTCAGTTAAGGCACAAATGAGATGATCCAATTTTAACACCTGTACAGTATTCCCTGCATGTTAATATTAGCACCCATTGTGCTACACAGATGGATGTTACTTTGCTGCCTACTCATTTCCCTTAAATGGGGTACATCAGGAAGATCTAAGCAAGCTGAATTGTAACCAGGCTATTGAGAGCAAAAGGTTTGCTCCAACACCAAAGTAATACAATTCCAATTGTAATTTTTTTTACTTACAGTAAAAGTCTTTTCTTGTCTCAGGAACTTTAAGACAGGAGTTTTTACAGCTGCTTATTTAAATTAAGGGAAAGCAGCAGCAGCAGCATATTCCTTGTTCCAGCTCCATTCTAATCCTTTCTGGTAATTTTCATTGTGGTCTGCTGATACCAGCAAAATTACACCTTGCACTGCTGTGAAAAAATTAATTTTCCTAGAGTTGCTTTGAATCGGAGTCAAGAAGAAGCAGTGTTTATTGCACATAAAGCTTTAATCTTTCTTCTATCTCTCTGTCTTACCATTTACCCTATTGCAGTTCCTGGGGTAACACTAATTGAGCCTTACTTAAATTGATCTCTCAACTTTATAATTTAGATAGTTCTCCCACTTCCTCTTCTATAGCCTCGGTCACTTGACAACCATCTACTTAAGATAACAACTTGGTGTCTTGCAGCTTTTAAAAGATAATGCTTCATCACTCACAAATACATGTATGTGTATGTATCATACTTCAGGTTACATATACACACTTTGACATGCTGATAAGCAGTTCTAATCACCAGGAGAAACTTGGTTACTTGTTTGAAAATGGAGGTAGCTTCCAACTGGATCTGTTTGATTTTGTTACTTTAGCTTTGGTCTTTTCAAATTCAGCCATGACATTCTAAAAACTAAGCATGGTACCTTTCTGTTTTAGCATATGCATGTAAGGTTACTAACAGAACCGTCCAAAGCAAAGATAAACAAGATATAATTAGCGATAGGGTGCAAGTGGGAGACAACAAACAGCTGTTATCAGTAGTTATCTTAGTTAACCAAGCTGGAACACTTCTGTAGCAGCTTTTGGTGATATCAGGGGTCTGCTAAACCCATTTACAGATCTGCTGTTACCTTTTAACATTTGCTGCCACCTTTTAACATTTGCTGTTACTGGCTCTATCACTATAACAAACTTTTCATTTTAACTGAGATGCTGTTAAATTTACGCATGTTCTTTTTTCTTTTTTTCTTTTTTTTTTTTCCCCCCAGCAATGTGAGGGGGGTATTTTTCTGTTTTGTTTTGTTTCCCACAAAGGAAAGGTCCTAATAGGTTAAGCACCATAATGCACTACAGGGTTAAAATTTTGGAAACACTAAATACAGCAGTTAAACCTTTGGCTGTCAGACAGGTAGGAACATCATCTTGTCACCTGCAACATCTTCCATAAAACACTGCTTTTTACTCTGGTTCAGTATTATTCTACTGTTTGGTATTTGCTCTCAAACCCTCACGTAAACAATCCCTAGTTCTCTCAGCCTTTAATTATCTACAAAATGTATGACACTTAATGACCTTCCAGGAACCCTTCAGGCCATTATTCAACCAAAACCAGATCCATAGGTGAAAGACCAGTGCTGGCTGTCTCAAACAAAGCTGCCAGTACCTAAATTCAGGAACTCCTCTTACAAAGCCTCTATAGTACTGTTATTATTGGGTAACACTCAATGGCACAATATATGAAAGACCACTGATATGTTTACAGTCACTTCAGAGGGTTCATCTCACCATTCTCCTTCAAAAATTGTTCATAGCACTGAGTTCGGTGACTAAAATATCATGTACCTTTCATGCCTTAACAAGTGAGTGAGCTGGTTTATACTGATGGACTTTCATTGATAATGAATGTTATTCTGTCAGAATGACCAGCACAAAAGTGCCTCCAAATGTAATCTCAGTGTGACAGGTACAGTACTTAACCTGGAATCCTCTTTATAGCTTCTCACATGTTTGAGACTCCGTACTTCCCTTGATAGCTCGTTTGTGTGACCTAATGGAATTCTGTAATGCAAAGATTTGTAATAGGAATATTAAGGTTGAAATGAACAAATTACAGACAGAAACATATGTGTGATAGTACCAGAAGAAATTACAAAAGAATGGCATGACTTGACTTCACCAGCAGATCGCTGAGATCATGCTCAGAATCTTGAAACACATAGACGGAAAACAAAAGACAATCTAAAACTAGACTACACAGAACAGGAGACAAGGATGGGCAGTCAATCAACAACATTGCTTAACGACTGACAGACCTGGGTCCCTGAAGGGTATAAAAGGCACTTTTAAAATGAGGACATGATCACACAGCAAAAGGAACCCAGGAAACGTGGCGATAACTCAAAATCTATCATCCTTTGTCCTCTGTTTCTCCACAAATAATCCTGATTGGATTAGCCAGACATATGTGTCTCGGTCCTTGTGGATATGGAAAACAAATACGATAGACTGAATGAAATCTTCAGGAGAATGACTATGAGCACCTGAAATCAGTTTTGTTTAAAATAAAATTACCTTCTCCTTCTGTATACATTTAGCTTTGCTATATTAGTTTTACATCAGTGGCCGCTCCCAGTTGATTATTTAAAAATTTCAATAAAATTTAACAGCATGTGCTTACAGAGGAATGTCAAAGAAGAGCAAGCTATTAAGGGAAGTGAGGACACAGCAAGCATGAAACAGCTTGCCTTTTTGAAGCAATACCTTTTCCCCCCTTTTGCCCAAAGGAAGAGACTTGACGCACTTAAAATTTCTCCTGTTACACCAACAGCTTCTTATTTCACAGCTCACATAGAAGGAATAACTGTTAAAACAAGCTGATTTCTCAAAACTAGCCCCAAGGGTGAAATAACAGGAAATGTTCTAAACATTTTTGTGGAGTGACATATGCACAAGTGTGCTAATATGAGCAACCTGAACAGAGGGAGGGCTAAGAAAATGAATGTTTCTGTTTACTTGAATATGTGAGGCTTAGAAAACAGATTTCAGATGAAAACCGTAAACTGCAGGTTAAAAAGCCCTGCAGAATTCATGGCTCCTCAGAGTGCTACTAAGTATTTTACATTGAATGCAAAGAAAAAAGCCAGAATCATTTGCAATAATCAGTGTTGTTACTGTTAATACCAGCAAAAAATCTGGGCTACCTGATCTAGTTGAAGATGTCTCTGTTCATTGCAGTGGGGTTGCACAATCTAGATGGACTTTGAAGGTCCAACCCAAACTATTCTATGTTATTTCCTCAAACTTCATTCTCCTCTTCCTCAGTTATACTCTTCTTGCACTTTTAATTAATACCAAATGATCATTCCGGTTCAGTTTTCTACATCTTTGGCTCACCTCTAGTTTCCTTCATTTCTGTGATCTTTTTTCCTCTTGTAGGGGAATACTTCTTCCATGAAGAAAATATCAGAATGTGTGGTTTTCCTTTTTCCCTTAATTGAACTCCTGCCTAATTTTCCTTTTTTAATTTCTCCATTTCTCTTTTCTCTCTCAAATGTATGGGGTTTTTTTCTTCCTCTCCACTTTCTAGCATGCTCCATCCCACTTCCTGCTATGTTCCATCCCAATTATTGATCTCATTTATGCTCTAGTCTTTCACGCTTGTTTGGTTTCTCTCTAGTAACAGTATTCTCATCCATCTCAAACAAGTAATTCCACTTGCCTTTTATCTATTGCAGCATTTTCCTTGAAGTTATCAGCTTTCTGAGCATTTTATTTACAAGTCCCTTGCAAATTCATTTCATACACTCCAATCCTATCCTTTCTTATTATGGATTCCACGCAGAATTGTTGTGCAGTCTCTCTTTGTAAGATTTCCAGGATGCCTGCTTTTATTCATTTACACTGCTGAACATCTTGCCCAGGCTCTTGTTGTTTTACATCTCATTATGACAGCATTCCTTTGTATAGGATGATCAAATACAGTCTTGTATACTCTTGGGCTTAGCTGAGCAAACTCTTAACTAACAAATGAAAACTGTGTTAATAAAAAGTAGAACAGGAAAACCTAAATCACTGTCACTATTTTATAGGTAGTGTATTCTCCTTGCTGCATCATGTTCAAATATTTTATTTGAATACTTTATAGCAAAAAGTATACAGAAGAAACCAAATGAGTTTCATAAATCCATGACATATGCAAAGATATCAGCATGAAAAGAGACTGAAAAGTCTGAAATTAAGTCATTTGGACGGTTATTGCATCCTATCATAAGACGGTATTATAGATGAATACAAAGCACTCAACAATAAAACAAAGCAAAGCTATGGGTATCTTTTAACCCTGACAGTGTAAGAACTAGTGGATTTTAAATGAAGAATGGAAATATTTAGAACATTATTTACACTACTCATAATTAGCATGTGAAACTTGCAGCTCTAAGGTACAAAAAAATACCCAGTGAACTTCAATGGATTCTAAAAAGGAAGCAGCATAAGGAAAAGATGTACTTTATTTTCAGGTTACTTATTGACTGAAGGTAGGACAGATTTTCATTTCTTGAGATGAACTAGAAAGGCTACTGTGGGGCTTCCTGGTGATTCTTGTGAACTGGCTTATTCTGGCAGAAAACAGAATCTCAACTGATGCAATAACAGACAGATACAGTGATAATATCTCTGTTTCTATGCAAAACATTCTATTACTCCTTTTAAATAAGCAGTTTTTAAGACAAGCATGACATACAAGAAATCTGCAGGCTTGTGTGTCATATTAGTCAGGAACTTGGTAACCCTTCACCATAGGACACAATGCAAAGTTTATTCACTGTGAGTAAGCAGTCACAGCAATAAAGCGATAGCAAGACAAAATGAGACTGAATCAACACTGGATGCAGAATACTTAGCTCCCCTACTGAGGCCTTCTCTACATCATACAGTTCAGCATCAGGCACCAAGAGCAGGCAAGAGGGTGAAAAAGTGTCACTGTCACAGCTTTCGTATCAAAATAAATTCCCCAAGGACAGCTCAACTACACACCTACATACTATTCTTGACAAATGTGCATACAGTCCATTCTTAATCTCCACAGAAAAAATTATTTACAACCTACCTAGAGGGTCTACCTGAATACTTTTCTTCACTCCCAACATTTTTATTCTATGCTTCACTTCAGTGACTTTTCAGACACTGAAGGTTTTAAGACCATGACTCCCCAAGTGGTGTCCTCGTTCTATAACCACTTTTCAACTTTTTTCACTTTTTTTTTCACTTTTCACTCATCATCATCCTATCTCTGCAGCTGCATCTGGTTTAGATGGGTGTAACTCTGTCCTTCTAATTTTTTTAAGTTCTCTATTCTTTGTATTGCTGAAATTATCCAGCTGGGGTTAGCCCAGGGCTAACACAGTACTTCAGCTGAAGCCTTACTAACAGAAAGGGTCAAAGCTCCAAGGCAGACTTAATGGGACTTCAGTCACTATGCCCTTCTAGTTTTATAGTGATCCACTGAAACAGTGCAGCATTTGGGTTTTTTTTACGCAATTAACTAATATAAGTCCTGTGTAATTGATGTTTTCAAAGTGTGCTTCTGAAAATGCCGTGGGGCATCTTGCTGCAAATCAAAGTCAATATGTACGACAGCTGCCAATTCTTTCTTCCCTGGTGTATTGATCCGTCAAAGCAAAATAAATAGATTGACTGACTTCTTGGCTAGCTATTAATCATCTTCATCTTCTAGACATTAACAACTTTATCTATTTCAGTAGTTTCCAGCAATTTACATCAAACTAGTTGATGTCAACAATAATTTCTCAGCTCTTTCTCATGCCACTTGTCCCACTTTATGCATAGATACTGTGCTTGTCCATTTCTGATCGTAGGAAATTTCCGCCCTTCACATTCTTCAAGGTAAGCACTAACATACCAGAGATTGATTGAGTCTCTTCTCATTGTAGATAAGTGAGATGAAATAATAATAAAATGAGACAAAATACCTTTTTTGAATTATGTAAGTGTAAGGAAATGAAGGAAAATGGAAGTTCCTGTGTAGGGGTGGGCACAGGGGGAGAAGAGAGAGAGATCCAGGATCAAATTGCTAGAGGCCTTATATGAAAAATGAAGTATTACCCTGAAGAAAAGAATATTGTGAAGCCATGCCAACACATTAATTTCTTTCTATCTATAGTGTCCTACATGTGCAGATCAAAGTATTTTCACATTTATTATTGTGTCTTTATAGTCAGAAACTAGATGAGTAACAACCACAAAAGCACAAATTATAGTAGTAATTTGTACCTGCTACAAAATTAGTGTTTTATGAGGATAAAGTTTCTTTTTGTGCAGGGAGAGTTAGCACCCTCTCCTCAGAGCTCCTCAGCATTCAGTGGTTTGTCAAGTTAATAGCAGCTTACCTTACATTTGCAGCATTAATACCATTATTATTATTCACAGAGACTTTAAGGAGGGGCTGGCACAAAGGCATTACTGTGGTGATCCCCAAAAAAGGACTGATGAGGTGAATGAAGCGTTTTGAGTTTTCCTGCAGATTTACAAGTGCACTCATAGGAGAGAACCCTATGACTTTTATTATGAATATATAGTTTTATTACATGAACACTCATCTATGGATCATACTGGGAAAATATATTAATTCATACTGACTCAAAAAGTATTCCTTCCTGAGTGACACAGCACTGTATGTGAAATTCTGGATTCCAGGTATGCAATTAAATGCTCTACTTTTCTAAGTATCTCTGTCAACCGTCTGGATAAATACCCTGAATTGCGTAAGTGCAATGTATTAAAACCCATGAGCTAATATATGGTCACTAGGAAGTTTACATGCCCACTGGTATGACTTACCTGCCTCACCCACCTAATGTGAATTATAATTGGTTTGAACATGAGGAGAGGCCTGAAGTTTTCTCTATAAATGCTGCCACACAACCAGAGTTTTAAGTCTTATCATATAGGCCTACAATTGCTCACAGAAACACTAAGTCCAAGGCACAAGGGAGCAAGGAAGCATGACTGGTAAGTAAAAAAAAAAAAAAAGGAAGAAAGAAAGCCTTTTTGTGCATAAGGAACGGGCAACTGGTAATGTCAGCTTTCTCTTTGGGGTTGTGTTTTGTAAAGGGCTCTGAATTGTGGGAGTACACTACATTTTGAGATTATGAATAGGTTGTTTCAGTATTTTTCTTTCCTGCATTTTCCGAAAGACACAAACAAGGAAAAGAAGATAATCCATCCACTATCATACTCGAGTTAAACATTATAAAACCACAAATAGAGCAAAAGAAGTTATGGCAAACAGCAGACTATTTTTTAGCATGAAATTTAATGTAACAGAGAGTAGTTCAGGTATGAATGAATCTTGTGTTAATGGGAATATATGTGTCAAGAATAGGCTATAGGCTAGATTCCTCCCTGCAGATTCAGAGTCAGCAAACTGCAATGCCATTTTAAATACCTGTTAAGATCATTGTGAAAGACAAAGGAACTTTAAAATACAGACAAAGCAAGCAGATGTCCAGCAGTAAGGTATTAGAAGGAAAGATACTAAGTCAATCCACTTCAGCAAGGTTGGCTGTGTTTTTGCTTAGGCCTGACTAGCTAGGACCTCTGTAAAAATGTACAGTGAGGACTGAGTGCAGATGACTCTAGTTTATCTCTTCTGGGCATAGAGTTCATGCTGTGATGGCTTTATGTGGCAGGTTTGAAAAGCTCAGGAAATTAATAAAAACCAACCATCTACAGAGCGCAGGCTTGAGTGCAGGAAGGACAGGCATTGTTTTCCTCCCATGGTTGAAACAGGCACAGTTACCCCATTCTCACACTTTTAGGATAATTGATTGCACAAATTCTTAGGACACAAGTGTTCATCCATCTAATATAATTTAAAATAATTTGTGTTATTGACCTGATCTTGTTGTGCTATTACCGCTCAACAGTGTCTGCTGTTTGCTTGGCCTGATAGTGTGTAATTAATGACTGCCTCAATGCATCCGCTAAGTGTAATGCCATCTAAATGTTCACCTGTTTAAAAGTGGAACATAGACTGGGAGGGAATGAGGTGCATACAACATTCACAAGGCTATTGATTCCCTCATAAACGTCCTCCACTGTGCAGAGCTTAAATGGCGAAACACAATTTGACAAGTCAAGCTGAAAGACTGGACTGAGTAGAAAAGTAATATTTTTTTTTAACAAAAGAACTATATGGTAAAGTGGACACTAAAAACCTTCATCTACAGCAGTGGCGGAAAACCCACAAACCAGTTGTTTCTGCACTGTAACACATCCTCTTAAGCAATGATTTGCCAATAATTTAGCCAAGACATTTTAGCAAGGTGATTCCTAAAAACTTCCTCTTTTGTCATATACCATTCTCTTCTTAACCACAATTTTCTCATTGCATGAAATGTAAGAAGCAATAGCAGCATTTACTGAACAAACTGGTATTTGCTGATGATGCTCACCACTTGTTTGTGACATACCCACAGAATAAGAAATATCCAAGCCCAAGTTCAGTTAGAGATGTCAAAAATGCCAGGAATGCTCCTCACATTGCTACACACAACTATAATGTGAAAAACCGTAAATGTCTGTGTGCAGGTGTGTGTGCACATGATTTTTCACTCTCCCTCTCTCCCCCTCCTTCCAAACCCTCTGACACACACATCCTGTAAATATACACACTTTTTTCCTCAAAACTTTTAATGCATCTGTGGGCCAATCTCTAATAGATCTATTTCAACGGAATCTAGAAGATAGTGCATAAAGAAAAGCATATAAATGCATAAAAGCATCTATAAAGATTCTATAAATTCCATTGTGTTATTTTTTTAAGGGTTTTGATAGTCTGCGGGACACTACCGCTACTAAGGATTCAGCAATTTTATCTCAGCTTCTGTCTGTCACTTTTAAGCTTCATTGTCATTATAACTAAGACATGAGTCACACCTGCAATCATCTTGGTTTTGTATTGGAATTAAGAGTGCTTGACTGCAGAATGGGACAGCATGTCATATTCTTAGAAGAAATCAGCAGAGTGACATAGTGATGGGAGCCTGCAAAGAGGTATTCTTTGCTGATGAGTGTGCCGCAGTAGCTGGAAGTTAGAATTTCCAAATAATGTCTTTACTCCATTCCAACTGATAAGATGTGTGCATAAGTGGGAGAAGTAGGGAAATACATTTAAATATAATAGGCTATAAATAACAGGTTGCGTGTGACTATGAGGGAGCTATCCAGGGAACGTAGCATAGATCCATCCCAGTCTGTACACGGTCAGTTTGGCTTATTCCTGTGTGAAGTTCACTTAATAGTACATGTCACTACTGCATCACTGACAGTCTCCCTTCCGGAACAAGCCATCTTATCTGGAATGAATCAAGATCCAAATGAAAGAAATCAGCTCAGCTAACAAGAGTATTCTACTTTACATAGACAGTATAGGAACTGACTGTGTCAAGTTTGGCTGCCTTCAAAGTCTGTTGGAGAACTTTGGGGAGGCTTCAGACTACAACAGACTGCAGGCTTCAAAATTCAAAATGCCCCTGCTATTTGGGGCATTGCAAATGGAAGACGAAGGCAAAAAGTAAGATGTCTTGGACAACATAATAGGGTCCAGAAGAGAGCCAAATGCTTTTTCATATGGACTTGAACAATCTACATTAGAGTACTAGTCCTGAAGACTGCTGATGCAAGTCAGTCATACCACTGTTCTAGGGGCCCAGGTTTCTCCCTAGTGTGGTTCACAAATGCAGTGTAACTGTAAAACAACAATTCCTGTATCTAGGATGGCAGGAGTGGGCTTTGTTGACAAAATTTCTTGATTAATTATCTAACAAGGGAATGTGAGGGGAGACAGAATAGCCCAAACATCTCAGGGTACTGAAGCAGTCCTTAGTGAGTCATGGGCATATGGTTGTAGCATGGTGCTTCATGGGTATGCAAGAAAGAGCTGTGCTCAGAAAGAATAAAGGAGCAAGTAGGCTGTTCTAGGGATTTATTTCTTACGCCGAAACAAAGGCACAATTAATAGTATGTAACATTTAATAGAATTCAAGTGTCCCTGTGTATTCATACAGAGTTGGTGGTGAAGAGAACAGCAATACAAAAAAAGAGAATTGTGGAAAATTAGTCTACTGCAAAAGATGTCCTTCACTAGTCAGTTCTGAACTCTTCTACTATATGTTTAACACAGTTACTGCAATGAGGAAAGAAATCTGGGTATCTCTGGAAAAGGATGTGAGTTATATGACTGAATCACTTTGCAAATATGATCCTGATATAGCTTAATCTGGGCATGTGAAACAAAATCCTAAAATGTCTTAGAGCTTTTGTTTTCTGAGGTCTGAAAGAATCTTCTCTTGCTGTCCACCAGTTTCAAGCACCTACCTGTGCAATCCTTACATTTACAGCCACCATACAAGCTCTGCAAATAACTACTTGTCTTACAGGAAACAATCTGGGTCAGATGCATTTTGTTTGACTAGTATTCTGACTAGTATTAGTATTTCTCATTAATTCAACCCTATTCGCAAGCTTTGCCCATAATCTTTAATCCCACAGTCTGTTATGTATCATTCATCTGTTTCACAAACAAAGCACAGGAGAGATCTGAAAGGAAACTTAGCCACATCTGGTGATAAGCACCAGAAGCTGAAGCAACAGACACAACTTGTTCTCCTTGACATATTATCTTCCAGAATAAATGGACTGCATCTGGTTTTTAGAACATACTGTTTATAACTGTACTATCATACAATCAAATACCAAAAACCGTTATGCCGTTGACCAACAGAGGACAGTGATATCCAGCACACTACTGCCATCACACAAAAAAGGTAAAATATGTGACCAAATCAGCATCAGCAGCTATATAGTGAATAATTGCTGACTTTTTTTTTTCTTTCTTTCAACAGTAACTAGTCTTGACACAAAGATAAAGAGTTTCTATGTATCCAAGGATAGGCTGAAATATTAAAGCAAATCTATTCTAAAAATTGTTAGTGTGTCAGTTAAGAGAATTTAAAAGTATGGGTAGGAGAGTGTAGCTTAGTATCTTTTAACCTCTGAAGTTCGGACTGAACATTTTAAAATTAAATTCTAAGAAATCTAAATTTTAGAATTAAAGTATTACAATTTTTAAATCACAGTTGGGCTTTGTGCATGATAAAAATACAGTCCCTATATTATATTAATATTATTAATAAACAGAGATTCAAAGCAGTAGTCTGAATCATACCCAGTTAAAACTGTTTGCTCTAATAACACCCTTTTATGGGAAATAGGAATAAAATATGTCTGTATATGAAATGGGCTGACAAAGTTCCAATTCTAGAATTTCCAAACATAATCCAAACCTGAAAACGAAACAATTTGTGCTGCTGAATACTGAGCACAGCCAATTGAAACTCTGAATTTGGGAAGGCACATAGCGTAATGAGTATCAATCACTCAGAGGTATCCTTAAGGCTGTGCATTGAGTATAACAAATTCTACAAGTTGTTTCATGAAAGTATCAGAATTAGTCTCTCTCTTAACAGAAAGTGGAGCCACCTGCAAAGCATAAGCAAAAATCATTCTCCTTGAAATTCAGGAAAAGATTTTTGTACAAAAATTGGCATTGCCAGTTGCATGTTCTGCATGAAAAAAAAAATTAGTAGTATACCAGCTGAAAACAATGATAGCTATTTTATTACAAGTCACAAATGATCTTACCTATCATCTCTGTAGTATGTCATGCAAATATGACATGGAGTGCTTGTCTGTTTGACAATGTTAAAGAGTAATTATGTGATAAATGAAAAATTGGTTCTTTAGCTTGATTAAATTTGGGGCGGAGGCAACAGCTTGCTCATTGCTTTGTGATTATTACAATGCAGCAGGAAAAAAAAATCAGTGTCAGGAAAACAATGGATTCAGTGAATTAATTTAAAGAAGTCACTGTAAATATTGCTCATGAAGTACTACAAATTAAAAACAATGTGGTGCAAGAAGTAGTTATGCTGTTCAGGTAAATTTATAATTGTAACAGAAATAAAAGCAGCTAAATGCCAATATTCTTATAAGTTTGAATACATTAAGAAACTCTTAAATGGCCAGTTAGGAATAAATGTTGTCCAGCTTCAGTTGTTAAATTGCAAGGAAATGAGATCAGGATGTGGGGACTAAGAGAGTGAAAAAATGAATGAAAAATGAATCCTCAAGCCTTGCTGGTAAGATAAAGGCTGGGTAGAAAAGGAGCTTATTCAAGCTCCACCCCACAGGAAATATTGCAAACAGGCACCTTTACACCTAGACTTTTAAACAAGTGAAAGGCACCAGCCATTCTGTGAGACAACAGAAGTAAAGGAGGCCATTCAGAGGAAAGCTTCTGAAGCTGCTTATACAGGACATATTGATCAGATATGGGCCAAGGTGAGCAAGGAGGAAGCCCCTTCTGTGGTGCTGTTTGTTATTTTCTTACATCCACACCTCATATTCAGCTCTGTAATGGACACTGAAAAATCACAACTTCTCTAAGGAGTGTTGATCCAATGTAGGGAGGGGGCGGTGGGAAAGAAGGAAGAGAAAAAGTCTTCCATCAAGAGTTCAGGCAAGGATTTTTCACAGGCATTGCATTTTTTCCCAATTGCATGGGAAAAGCAAGATTATCCGAATGAGATTCTGGAGAGCAAGGATATTATCTAATGGAAAAATGCTGTACTTTACTTCGCAAATAGGAAAGAAGGGAAAGTCTGTAGATACTTGAAGTTGTCAGGCAAATGAAAATGAGAGACTCTCAAATATGACACAAGAGAAAAACAAATCAGAACTTGAAGGCATCGTTGCAAAGGCTGAGGGAGGCTACAGTAAGCAGAGAAGGTTGAAACCTGAAGTTAAAGCAGAGAGGATACAAAAATTTAGAGGTCTTTTTTGGTGGTCTGTTTGTTGCAATAGGCTTTTTTTTTTTTACATGCAAATATTTGTATGTATGTAAACTGACAAGTCTAGTAATTATTATAAATGGTCCCATGTTGCTTTTCCAACCTTGCCAGATAACTCCTGCCTTTTTAAAGACACATCTTCCCTACCTCTCAGCTTGTTCTAGAATAGATGTGGTTCACTGCTAAGGTTCTAAAGATGTGGGTTTTTTTTAAAATAGGTATGTTCTTGAAAAACTGAAGTATGTTCTGCTCACCCCGATGCTGTAAAAAGATGTTCCCCACATCTTAACTATGACTACATTGCTGTAGTTATTTCAAGACTTACCTAAACTTGATAGACTTAAGATCATGTTGTAAAAATATCTTTACCCTACCCTAATAAATCTGGTTGAACATGGGATAATGATTTTTTACTGAATAATGGCACAGGATAATTGTGTTCCCCTACTAACGACCACACTCTTGCCTAGTCTTGCTTTTTGGGGTTGGGGGGGAAGGATGGAGAAAAATAAATATATTTTTGAAAAGCACACAGTGCCCTTAGGAAAAAAAAATTAAAAATCCCTTTTTCTTCCGTACTTCTGCACTTTATTTAAAACATTTGATCTTCTACTAGAGAACTATCATAGGCTCTAATGATGCCAGAGACAAACCAGTCTCAGATGCTTGTTCTTTGGCCTCTGACTGAAGTCACAGTTCACATGCAAAAGCTTTCTGCAACATATTATTTCACATACATTATTTTAGTAGTGTTCGTTCCAATTTTGCCATCTCTCCCACTGCCAAATAGCAGACCAGCATCCATCAATATATTCTTGTTGGGTGCTTCCCACAGATAGCAGCTGTCACTTATATCAGAGGTACATGGCATGTAAATGGAGCTAAAATCACATGTCGTCGTTTAAAACGCGTGTTTCTCAGCTCAATCAGGCGTCTTTATTTTTTATTCAGAAGCAGCAAGGCTATGCTTATGTTAGTACAGCACCATGTCTTGGAGTTAGCTGAGTTCAGCCAGACTCTTTATCCAAATAACTCTCAAATATTCAGTTCTGTTAGGGTTCTCCCCTCTCAGATGCCTTTCTGATTTTCCTTTAGTACCAGATATGCTAATCCTTCTCTATTTAATTATGCAGATAATCTCTAACAGATCTACACAAGGTCAAGTCTTGCTTGAAAAACAACAATTAAAAATAACAAAATGCTATAAATAAGTTATTTCTATTCTTGGTGGAAGCCTCACATGGGTAGTAGTTACCTGTAGAAAGTAACAGGCAATTCTTGAGAGTGTGTCTGTGCTCCTTCCTCCTTGGATGTCCCCCTCAAGTTTTCTTGATCTTCTCACTTTTCATAGCTGCAACGCAGCCAAGTACCAACTGGCACCTGAAAGAAAATGGAAGAGATCACCACACAAGTAAATTTTCTAGTGAAGAGTTAATTGTGAGGAGAGGACAGGCCTTCACTGTCACCTTCAATGGAACAGGACAGCCTGAACAAAATTTAACATTCATCGCAGAAACAGGTATGGCTCTCAACTTCTTTCACAGAAACAGTAATGCTATCTTGTGACACTCTTTTGGCCTGATATGCAGTATAGGGTGGCAAGATAATTCCTCAGAGCCAACATGCTGGTTCACATCATAATGGAAGTGTTTGAGGTGTTTGTTGTACTGCTCCCAACTCAGCTAGCAGTGATAGCTTCCTTCAGTTTCCAATATATGGCACAAATTCATCAGAGGGGAGGGTTACATCCCTTCTGAGTTTATTGACAATTAAATCAGTATTTCAGCAAGCTGGGGGAAAAAATATATGTTGTTTATTCTCCTCAAAAGGTCCAAAACCCTCAAAGCTGGCTAAGACCCAAGCCACATTTGGTATTTCCAGCACAATGAGCACAGAGAGCTGGAGTGCAATCCTGCAGTCTACCAGTTCCAGATCTGTGAGCATCTCCATTTCCAGCCCGCCTAATGCTGTCATTGGACGTTACAAACTGAGTGTTCAAACTACTTCAAGTGGCAGCTCTTCTCCAGCAATCCTTGGCACTTTTGTTTTGCTCTTTAACCCTTGGTCTTCAGGTAAGAACATGTTGGATTTCCCCAGAAAGAACTAAATTGCTTGTAGCTTCATTAACATTTGCAGCTTCTCCATTTGATCTATGCTTCTTTAATATGTGGGCTGAAGATTCACCACATATCAGTGAGAATAGGGCTTAACAGTTTGTTAGGACCTTCTGGTACATAAAACTGGCTCTCTATCATGTGCTTACTAGAAAGCTTCTTTCCTAAAATATTAAGTTATGCTTTTGGCAGAGCTTTCCTACTTCTGCACAAGTTTAGAAGAACGTGTCTGGTCTCTGCAGAACCAAGAGTCATATCTACCAGTTGCCATCTTCTCCCAGATTTGAGAGTGTCATACCTCTGTCTTCACTCAGACACTCCCCAGCCACCCTGAGTTTCATTTGTAACATGATCCATTTGTAACAGCAAGAACAGCAAAAGGTGGATATCTGCAAGTGTTCTTACTGATGGAAAATGAGTGGTAGCACATTGTAATGGAGACTGTGGTTGTAGACTGTTTTGGTTTTTCAGGTGATGATGTGTTCATGCCTAACAAGGCAGAATGTGAGGAATATGTGCTAGAAGAGTTTGGCATCATTTTTGCGGGCAATAAAAATCATATCAACAGCTTTGGATGGAACTTTGGCCAGGTAAATGCGGCACTGAAGCACTAGACAGTGTTCTGTGCTCTGGTTTGCACATGAAATGGGTGACAAGGGCTTGTTTGCTTTTTCCAATTCATCACATACACCTCTGAAGAGCAGGACACTGCGGTATTGAAATCAGAACTTGTGACAAGCCCTGTTATATTGATTAATATGAGGATTTGTAATTGACTAGTCAGTGACATGACCTAGGACTCGGAGGAGCAGGCAGCAGAAACCTTAGTGTCTGCTGGGCAGTAAAGTACTGTAGCAATGCTAAGAGTCAAAGACCCAGCCGTAAGTCTGCAGATTCTAAGTTTTGAAAAGCTCTTTGAGGTCTAACTTTCAGTTTGCTCAGGCTGCCTTTTTATATGGTAACTCCTGGCTGAGCTGCAGCACTTCCTAAAGCAGTTAAAAAAAAAAAAAATTAAATGCTCACATGGCTCTATTTATCCTGATTATTAGTAATCTGTGTTTCCAGAACACTAACTTACTTCTCTAACATAGTTTCAAGGAGATATTCTCAATATTTGCCTTTCCATGCTGGATCGAAGCTTAAACTATCGTCAGGATCCTGCCACAGATGTATCTCACCGAAATGACCCCAAATACCTGGGCCGTGTTCTCAGTGCAATGGTAAGCAGTATGTTCAAAAAGTCCAAACTACCAACTCACTGTTCTTTGTAGCAGAAAACTAAGTGAAAGTAAGTATATATAAGTTCTCAGAAATTTTAGGCCACTGACTGTATGCACCAAAAATGTGGGCCAAAGAAACACCTAGGTGGTCCTTTGATCTAAGCCTAACAGATTTATGTCATCTGCAGTGTTTCTGACACTTACACTTTGATATCCAGTGGTCAAACTGAAATTATAAGACATGGGGTGGTATGTAAAAGGACCAGACCTTTGGAGGTCTTTAGTCCAACCTTCCATTTGAAGTGGAACTACAGTGGTGCTAGATCAGCTCAGCCACGGATTTCACAGCCTCTCTGGATGCCCGGTCCAGAGCTGCACTACCCTCTTAGCGAGAAATTTTTCTTTTATGTCAAACATGATTTTCCCAAGCTACAACTTCCTGCCACTGCCTCTTGTAATATAACCTGCCAGCACACAGAAAAGTTGTAATCTGACAATTTAGTGTGCTCCATTCAAGTACTTGTAAGCTGCTATTCCATTCTCTTTATCCCCTTCTTATCCAGAATGAACTAACTGAGTACTCTCAATTTCCCCTTGTAGATTTTGTGCTCCAGGGCCCCTGACTCATTCCCTCCCTCTTCAGTGTCTCAACATCCCCTTGAACTGAGAGACCCTAAAGTGGATAGAGGATTCCTGGCATAGCCTTGCTAGGGATAATGAAAGGGGGCTATGGCTTCCGTCAATCTCCTGGTCACACTTTTTCTAATGTAGCCCAGCTGCACGATATGCTTTGATGATGCCATTCAACCAAACAGTGGTGAAGTTGTCACCTCATGTCAGGAAGGATCACTGAAAACTGGCGTTTGCCTTCTTGCCTGATGCTACTGTATATTTTAGTAGGAGAAACAGTGATTAAATGCTCTCCATTTCTTGAGACGACACGTATTTAATTTCCCTAAAAAGATAAGCTGCATGAAGCAGTGGACTTTTGTCCACTAAAATGTAATTTGAGACTTTTCTCCTTCCTGCTCCCCAAATGCTACTACATTTCTTGTAAACTCTTAATTTACCTCATCGTAATTTTAGTGACTATTTTTATAGGTGAATGCCAATGATGACCAAGGGGTGCTGCTAGGAAACTGGAGTGGAAATTATGAGGGTGGGAAAAGTCCAAACAGCTGGACTGGAAGTGGTGAAATCCTGCAAAACTGGAAGAAATCAGGATTCAAACCTGTTAGATATGGACAATGTTGGGTTTTTGCAGCGGTGTTCACTACAGGTATGTTTTATATCATGCACATAACTGACACTGAACAGATTCTATTAAAAGAAGCACTGATAATACTTCACACATGAAAGCCTTTCAAGACATTAGTATGTTATATGAAACTTCATATTCCAGAAATACTGCTTTCTGACTGACCTTCTAATTCACTCTTTAGTGCTTAGATGTCTGGGGATTCCCACTCGTACAATTACAAACTTCAGTTCTGCCCATGATGCAGATGGAAATCTGCGTGTAGATGAGTTTTACGATGCTTCTGGAAATCATCTGGACAGGTCAGCTGACAGCATATGGTAAGGCTTTATGATATTTAATGGTAGGACCTCTCAATGCCTATAGAGTCTTCAGGTGCAGAATACAGATTCTAATGACAAATGCTTTGTCATCTTCTTAAATATTGCCTTAAAAACAACTACAAACACTATGGATCAATTAAAAATACTGCAATATAATACTACAAAATACGACGATATAATATGACAAAATTTTGCAATACTGCAAAATAATACAACAAAACTTGGTGCTCTTTTTTTGGTTAAGCAGAATTGTTACATGAGTTACAACAGCTAACTGAAGCCAGAGCAGGCAAAGTTAACAGTTATGATACCACAGATGACTGAAAATTTGTGATATTACACTGCAAATATCAAACAGTTGGAATATCAAACAGTTTGGAACTATTCTTCAAAACAAGTTCATGTTAAAACTGTAAAAGTTCAACAGAATCAGCTTCCCTGCCTTTTTTTTTTTCTAGTGACATCATTAACAGTGAAAATAATACAATTAATGCCACTACTGAGCATCAGTGAAATTCAGACAAGCTTGTACTCAGCAAAGAATGGGTGCAGTCCTTCATTTTTTGCCTTTACTCCTCTGCTTGTTCTGGATCCATTCAGTGATAACTGCAGCATTGTGCTATAAGTAAACCAGCTAAAACTGAAGAAGTGCATGTGCTCAGAACTTTTAGAGAAAAACTGGCTCACGACATTTTGTATAATTTTATAAATTTGTTTTCTGGGCTTGAACATTTATGTCTGTTCCACAATATTCAATTAATCCAGTTAGGATCAGAATGGAATCATTCTCAGACAAGAACCTATGCAAAGTAAGGCATTTAATACATTTGACTAAGATGTCTAATTAAAAGATGTGAACCATTCCATCAGCAATTTAGACATATATACTAGTAGCTTACTTTCTTCATTTTTGTACATAGGAATTTCCATGTCTGGAATGAAAGCTGGTTTTCCCGCAGTGATTTGGGCCCCTCATACAGTGGATGGCAAGTTCTAGATGCAACTCCCCAAGAAGAAAGTGGAGGTACACAGATTTAATTTCAACAATAATGGTGAAAAATCACAAAGTCAGTCATCTTCAGAGAGAAGGGGGAAGGAAAAAAAAAAGAAAGTAAAACCACTGTAAAAAGTAATTCCTCATTTTGCTCAGAAAGAAAGTGGCAGAAAAGAATACTTTATCTGTTGCATTAGAAAAGCCTCAGATTATTTGTGGGTGCCAAGAAACAAACTAGACTTCTAGGACCAGTCTTTTGCAGCAATTCCTCTATTTCCAATGTAGGCATCCTGAGTTACTGAAAATCAAGGAATAATATAAAATAAATCAAGTGTCACTTCAGCATGAAAACAAAATACACCGATGCTTGGCCTGGTATGAGGGTCTATATGGATTAAAGGGCTAGAATTGGACAACAGCACTAAGCAATCCAAGAGTCATTGATAGATGTCTAGTAATCTGCTTCTTGTCAGAGAGCTGCTCAGGTCAACTTTTTTTTTTTTTTTTCCTATGCCATAGGAATTTATCAGTGTGGTCCTGCCTCACGGAATGCCATCAAAGAAGGAGATGTGGATCTGGACTATGACTGCCCATTCATATTTGCAGAAGTGAATGCTGACTGTATGTACTGGAATTATGAGGCCACAACTGGAAAGAAAACATTAATGTTCTCTAAGTCTACTGTAATTGGCCAATTCATCAGCACAAAGGCAGTTGGTAGAGATGATCGTGTGGATGTCACAACTGATTATAAATATGAAGAAGGTAAATAAAAACACTGGTTCTTCTGGTTACATATCTACTTCATCCCCAAACACATATAAACTTGAGGCTAGGAGTCTCTTAGTGTCAATTTTGGGCAACCATAAAGGTAGGAGCAAAGTTTATACTCAGTTCATTAAGTTCTAATAGAAAAGGGAAGAGAAGGTAAAGAATAAAAAAATATTGCCTTGCCCTTTCTAATATGGAGTTGCTTTGTGGGACCTAAGTAAAGGAAGTCGAAGTATCCCTGAGCAGAATATTCACTGTTCCACCTATCTGCTGCTAATGTTTACTGACTGCCTCTGCTTTGTGAAAATTAGTCTACAGCCCAGTTATTTGACACCAGAATGAAAGGCCTCTTAAAGAAACCTAAACTAAATCAGCACTTAGTCCAGGAAAAGCAACTCTTTCAAAGGGTCAAACAGCAGGTCAAACCTCGCTGCCACAGTGAATAGTGTGAGGGTGGGCAAGAGTCTGGGAGGGCACCCAGACAGGACAGTGGACCCAAACTGACCAAAGGGATAGTCCACGCCAGTGCTCAGCAATAACAGCTCAGCAAGAGGTGGAGGAAATGGGGAGGGAAGAGTGGGGGCCTTTGTGGTTATGGCATTTGCATTCCCAAGCAACCATCCTATGTGTTGAAGCCCTGCTTTCCAGGAAGTGGCTGAACATCTGCCTTCTGTAACATGGAGTGGATGGTGGATGTGTAGTAGTGAAAATATTCTTTTTGCTTTACTCATGCAGTTTACTCATACTTTCCCTGTTGAATTGTCATTATCTTGATTTATGAGCCTTCTTGCCTTCCTTTGTTTTCTCCCCATCCTGCAGCAATGGGAAGTGAGAGAGAGGCTTGGGTGGATGTTTGGCTGCTGCCCACATCAACCCACCACATAGTGCTATCAGCCTTCCCTTGTATCACAGCCTTTTCTCTATTAGCAAATTAAGAGTACATTTCTAAGTATTACAACCATATAAAGGGAGAGAAATGGGATGAGTGAGCAACTTCAAACTTAAGATTTTGTGTTACCGAAAAAAAAGCTATTAGAGGGGCAGTGACATTACTAATGGCAGTACCAGAAAATCAGGTGTGGCTGTAGAAAACAGTCTCTGTTCATCTGCAAGTACAGATGCAACATTCTGCTGGCTTGTCTCTAGCAGTCATGTAAAATAAGAGATGAATGTTAAACACTAAGAATAAATTTCATGGTTGTCTCTGACAGGCTCTACAAAAGAAAGAGATGTTTTTAAAAAAGCCCGTAAGAAGCTGGGTCTTGAGGACAAATTTGATCCTACAGCACCAACGCCACAGGAAATCGATCAAAAGCCTGACATCTCAGGGAGGTTCAAGGTGGCTGGCCCTTTAGAAGTTGGCAAAGACCTCAGTCTAATTCTGGTTCTTGAAAACTTACAGTCTGATGCTAAGACTGTTCATGTAAATATGAGTGCTTGGAGCACTGTGTACACTAGAAGACCAGTTCATGAGATCAGGAAGGACTCCATATCTGCCACTCTGTCTCCCAAGGAAGGTAATTTTTCAAATCACTCTTAATCGTAGGTGTAAAATTACTTTATCAGTAAATGGGCATTAGAAGCTGGTCAAATCCAGGGGAAAAAATTAAGAAAATGCAATCTTAAATTTCTGTGCAGAAAAGGCTGAAAAAAAAATTGTGTCACACTTATAAACATTGAAAAGGCATGTTTCACACCACCATTTCCTTAAGTAGTATTCACAGTTTGAAAGACGTATCTAAAAAAAAGGAAAAGAAGATGGTGAGTAAACATGAAGTTTTATTTAACAAAGTTTGCATAAAGAAAATAAGGGCAACATAAGAGCATAGAAATCAATAACTAAATGCGTTCTGGTCAATTATGAGGGTCCCTACTGAAAGGTAACAGGACACGGCAAACAGCAGAAACAAGAATCTTACTCATTAGCACATTAGAGAATGAATTAAAGTGTGAGGAATAGAAACAGCTGAAACAGCCTGCTAAGATCCACAGAAGAGAAACTTTCTATTGAAAAACTGTTGAGGAGTAAAAGACCTCAGATTTTTATTTTAATTTTTTTTTCAGATGCAGTTTGATAACCTTTTGGAAGAAATTCTCTACTTAGATATGAGTATTGTTGAAAGATGACATTAAGTTACTGTTAGGAGCTTGGGATTAATAGATATATCAGCATCCCTAAAGTGAACTGGAAGATCACAGATTTGGAACTGATAGTATGTTGTATTAATCTTAGGCTTCGAGTCACTAGTGAGAAGCAGAAATAATATTTCATTTCTTTAATATGTAATTTGATTTCTGAAGTTGGGATCTATCAGCTTCCTCTAAAGCATTAGGAATTGGACTCACGGTGAAGACAAAGTTTATATGCCTAATGGCACTGACATCATGCAGGCACCTCATAATATCTTGTACTCACACAGGCTGTGTTAAACCAGTAGCTGAATTTACAGTCAGCAGGGAGGGTTTTCCCCAGATCTGATGGCAGGGACCATTGAAAGAGATTTTTCCCCTCTTCTGGAGGTATTCTCTGATTGCTAGGATTTGTAGTTAAATCTGTTTGCTACTGCATGAATCTAAGAAATTCACCCTGCCCCCATTTTCTTGCTTACATTTGTGGACTTTGCGTTGGTGACTTGTGATCTTTTCTTGTGTTTTTCATTTGCTGTCTACTGCTGGAAAGTTCTTTGTGGCTTACAGTGTTTACAAGCAGCGCAGCTACTCTACTTTTTTTCTGAACTTGGTGTTTATTGTACAAATAGTCAATAATGTGAAGATGGCCTGGATTCAGAGACAGAGGAGACCCCTTTCCATCCAACATCCCTTCATTTGAACAGCATGGAAACTACCATAAAAACACATTACAACAAAAAGTGACTAGGGAAGACAAAAGAAACGTGAAGATGTCATTCATCTCATCTCAGTGTATCATGAGCAAGTAGAACTGATGAGGCCTATCAGATAATGTCCTATAACAAATGAAGTGCACTGGTAAACTCCTTAAACTTCAGCTGTCTTCTTTCAGAGCAACTAGGAGGAATACAAGCCAGTCAATCTGGCAGTAGGGAATGGAGGAGGGATAACATTACATTGAAAGAAAACCACTCAGTCTTCATAGCAAAACAATAGATTTGCATTAATTGAATTTGACAGTGATGGCTGAAGGCCCTCCTAGTCCCAGACACATCATAAAAGGAACATACTAATTTCAGGTATGAAACTGTGGGCTTATAAAAGTGTGTATCAATTTTATTTTTTTTTTCTTTTTCTTCCAGAAATACAACTTCCCATTAAGATACTGTATACTGAGTATCAACAGCAGTTAACTACAGACAACACAATCCAGGTAACAGCTTTATGTCATGTAGAAGGTGGGATTCAAGTGCTAGTGCAAAGAGACATCACCCTCGACAATCCTGCCATTGACATACAGGTAAATTGCTGTCCCTTTGCCCTAATCGCAGTGTCAGAGAAAGGGGAAAATGAGCTCTTATAAGCACTTTCTTCACCAAAAATATTCTGCTCACATTCTGCCATGGCCCATCATAGCATCTCATAACACCTCTTCTTCCAATGACTGAGAAGGTTTGGACAGAAAAGAATACTGAGAACCTGGCCTCTCAAGCATTTTATTTGCACAGGTACTTGGTGAAGCAAAAGTGAATAAAGAAGTGGATGTGGAAGTGATATTTACCAATCCTATTGATATGGAATTGATGAACTGTGTGCTGCAGGTAGAAGGCAATGACCTGCTCAGAGGAATCCTTGAGATAGAGTAAGTGACTTCTTCCTGCTATTAAAGATACATGAGCAAGAATGTAGGCATGGATGACTTGGAACTGAACAGTGGGATGAGAGCACTTTCTTCTTGCTAGGAGGCCAGTCAATGTAACATCTCGTAATGAAGTACACAACTTAGCACCATCATATCCAAGATAGGCTTTGCCTGCATAGTTTGAGGAGTCAAATAATTGCTGTCATAATTGGACAGAACTTTTTTCCTGCCTATCTAGCAGGACTCACGGTTTCAGAAAAAAATACATTCTTACTCATGCAGTAAATTTTGCTGTCTATGATACTGTAGGCCAGATGGGTTGAACCTTCTTGTTCTGATTATAGGGACTGTTTCTGTCCATACTATACACAAATTATAGCATATATTAACCACAGAGGTTTTTTTCCCCTTCAATTTATTAAATGAACTGCAAGTGCCAATCTGGTGTTCAGCCTTCTAAACAATTTGTGTTACATCAAACAGATAGACCTACACATATAAAGCGAATGCACAAGTGTATAAAAATGAACACAGATAGTTTTGACACAGGTTGTGATCTCAAAGGGTGGTACCTCTAAAAAGTGCAACCCCCTGGTATACTTCATGTGTGGCTATTCCAGAGAGAATAAATCACAACTATAAGGAGGATAGCTTTTAAAGAACAGACTAAACCATGACCGGCAGCTATCCCTTAGATGATTGAATTTACCTTACTAAAGTATGGAACTTGAGCACAGCTGAAATCCATAAGACAAGCAGAAAGAGAACAGGGAAAATGGTGAATATTGCAATTAAAGTTTGGGTTGGGTTTTAATAAAAAAATAAAAAAATTTAAAAAATCCAAAACAAAAACTAAACTACAGGCACACTGATTTTCAAGCTCTCCTTTCATAACTTTACAAAATAATTATGTTAGATTATTACTAAATTCAAGAAACTATTAGATGGTGTTGTGATAGTGAATAAGACTGGAATAAAATAGGTTCCTTTTACTATAGATCCCAGGTTCCTATTCTTATGCTTTGAGGATTTTGCATCTTGGGTTTTTTTCCTTATTTCACAACTGAAACAGAATTTTTCAGACTGTCCCCCACTTTGTACATATACAAGATTGCACACACATTTTTACATATGCTAGCAAAGGCAGTTATTTTTAAAAAATACCTGGGATGGGCTGACTTTTAACTGAATACACACATATATAAACACAAACACACCAAGTAACTTAACATTGTCATTTGTGCTTGAGCAACTAGTAATGGTCTACTCCATAAACTGTCCTGAGGGAATTTAGCAACCTCATGTTGCTTTATAACATAGAACTTTATCCTCAGGCAAGCCAAGACAATATGACAGTGTAAGGCTCCTTGGAAAAACCATAAACATGAGTTTCCAAGAATTATAAAATATACTGGTTTAATACATCTTAATTTGCATTCAGAATTTCCTGCCATGTAAGCACTGAGATTTTCTTGATGCTATAATCTATCATAATTCAGGAGTCTCTATTAACATTCTTAATAGTGTAAAATTTTTTTTTTTTTTTAATAATTCAGTGATGTGTTTTACATCCTCTGTTCTGCATGAAGTTTAATCTCATATGATACTAATATGTCCACCTTTGTGTGCTTATCTTGGTCACCGCATCATGTATTCATGAGTGACCTTAATGCATGGGTTTGAGTATTTAAATATATATAAAATATAGTCCTTTATGGCCTTTTCATGGTCATCCTACACTGAACTGATAGGAGTTACTTAAGATGAGAGACAGTTAAGAAAGTCAGCTGTTTACAGCTTATATTTTTCCTTATATTTTTTCTCTTTCTCCTACTTTTAGTGTACCACCAGTGAAAGCCAGTGAGAAATCCAGCACAAAGCTTAAACTCATCCCTTTTGAGACGGGTCGCAAACATCTACTTGTTAATTTCTCCTGTGATAAATTTGCAGATATCAAGACCTTTAAGATGGTGAATGTGATTGACTAACATGAAGATATACAATTAATGGTGTGTGTATAAATCAAATAAAATGTCACAAGAAATCTTGTATAAGAAAATAATGAGAAAACTAGCAGAACAAAGTCCTTGCTTCCTGTGCTAAGGAGTTACAAACATCAGATCACCAAATTTTTACATTGTAATTTAAAATAAACTGAGGAACAGTTGATTCTTCATTTACCGCTCTGAGTGTCCATGTTGATAACAAGAGCATCTTACATTCAATTCAGAGACTGTTAGTTTGACATTTGTCTGTTTTTCTTTGGAAATAATTTTTCTGTATCTGCAGAAACATTCGTAAACTCATTTTTACACACTCAAAACCTATTACAGTGGACTTTCAAAGCACTGTTTCACCTTACTGCAACCGTGATACTAGAAGGCAGCCAGGATGCATTCCTGGAAAAAAAAAAGGAAATTTTTCCTTTTTTGGTAAATTACAGTAACCAAATGAAGCATAGTAAATGTTCAAAGAGAATCTGGGTGGTGCCCAATTTGAGAGCCATTTGACAAACACGGAGATAATGGCTTGGCTCAACATGGTATTTTGCATGCTGCTATTTTGCACTTGCTGAAAGTCTTCTTTGGGAATCAAACGGAACGTAATCTTAAATTTTTAGAAGAATTAGAAATTCTTCACCATAGCTTGTGCATCAGGAAGTCATCTTTCAGAACTCAGGTGTAGTAAAGCCCACTTAAACCCTTTATGGGAGGACAGCATTTAAGGCCAAAAGCTGGCTTCCAAGAACAAGTGAACTAGGTGCAGGCCAGTGAGTGACTTGGTTTATGGCCAATAGTTGTACACCAGTTAAGTCAATCTCTGACTGAAAATGATCTCTGTAGATGAACTGAATGGAAAGTCAAGCTAATGCTCTATTGAACTTTGGACTGCTGGACCAGAAAGCCAGTAAGATCTTAAAAAGTGTCTGGAGGCAGCATTTGCCCCCAACTCTACCACATAGCACAAAGCACCTGTGACATGCCAGAGGGACTCCTCATTGTTACTTAAGCAGCCCCAGTTCAGATGGACTATAGACTCTTCTTGTATGCCTACTTGGACAGACTCACAGAAGGGACTCCACAGCATTCATGGAAGTTATACCAATCTCTTTCTAGTAAACAGTAGTAACAATGCAAGTGCCTTGTTACCCTGAGGATATGATAGTGCAATACTTGAACAATAGACAAAAATTATTCAGGAGATGAATGAAATAAAAGAATATGTTTTTTTCTGAAAGTTAGCAAACTGCATTGTAATGTCAAAGGAAAAAGGAGGAACAAAATACTTTGAACCATTTTGGATGATAGGTGGGTGGATTTGAGCTAGGAAAAACACTTGTGAGTGTTAAGTCATTAGTCACTTAGGAACCATGACCATTGCATTCCAAAGGGATTACAAAAGCAGCTGCTGATGCCTTACTGTGGTGAAGGTGTGGACTGGCAGGTGCCAGTTTGGGATGTAGGCCAGTCCAAGAGAGAGGCTCTGGTGGCTTGGTGAGCACCGCTGTGGGTGTGTCACACAGAGGTAAAGGTGGTGGTTGCAGCTAAGACAGAAAAAGTGTTTGGAGATTTAATTACTTATGTGAGTAGCAAGGAAGAAGAAAAGAAATCGTCATATTCCAGTGGGAGCAATGTGTAACATCTGAAGCAATCACTGTAAGTACTGAGCACCTGAACTTAAGAACTGGTCGATGCGGTTTGTCACTAGGGCTGTGTGTGAAGATCAGGTAACACCAGAGGCTTGTGGCTCTTATGGTTTCCAAGGAATATGAATTAAGGAAAAGAGAAAAAGACCAACTAAAGTAGCTCTGAACAGCAATCAAATCCATTTGAGGCAGAGTCTGGAACAAGCTTTGACAGCCTGAACATCCCAGAAATTTACAAGAGGAGGAAGAACCTCTGAATTATAATGTAAGTGGAGACACCAAGTGTGAAAACGTGGTATTAGTTTGGTTTTCGCTTTGTTTTTCAGGCTAGAGCTAGCATGAATGTCATATAAGTAAGTACTCTCATATTCTTTGTGGTATCAAAGAGTGTTTCTCAAAAAGGCACAAGTTTTTTGGTTTTTTGTTTCTTTTTAAATCACCCTTAGAAACAGCTGTTGGAGCTGAATGGCTGCTGTTCTTCCAGTTTGTGGGGGTTTTACTTAGTTGTTTTTTCTTCCAAACTTGAAATTCAGACTTACTTAAGTCTTTACTGAGTGCTAAAACACGACCAGTGCAGCTGCATGATCTTAAACAGCTAAATATTCCTTGCCCCAACAATGATACTTTATTATCTGTATCTTAAGCAAGGGTACAGAAATATGTTCAGAGTTGTGAAGCTAGACAGGCTTAGAGTTTGTACTGATTAAAAACTTTTCACAGTTAATCGTTTGGGGGTTCTTTTTGAAATAAAACTTTTGCTGAAAGAGTAGTACGGAGCTGACCAGCGTAACAGGTAAACAGACATTTGTTTCTGTTGAGAGTTTATAATTTCACATAAAGCAGGAGGCAATTTGAGATAATTTGAGACCAAAAAAAAACCCTTTAAAACAAACTCACAGCTGCTTAGCAAAACCAGAAGTGACATTAAGCAATCTGGAAGTTAAGTAATCAGGAAATGCTCCTTTTTCTTTCGTATGGCTTTTATGTCCCACCACACTCCCCATTTCCTCATCCTTAAAGATAACTTATTCATGGCACACCTATTATCCTTTGTAGGAAGTTCTTCTTGTCTTGGAATTAATGAGAATGCATTTCCTCTGAGTAAATAATTTGGTATCTCCTCCCATAATTACACCCACATTGAGTAGGAACATTGGCATTAGGCATACATATATTATAGGAACTAGTTAATTCATTTGACAAGTCTACAGGCATTAATAACAACTGCTGTACCTCTCCTCTCAAATTTCAGCTGACAGCACAAAAAGATTGCTGGTTGTTGGTCTTTTGGGTTTTTTTATGATTAACGTGACTTGGACATCCTTGAAGAACAAAGTAGAAGTTGTATGCAATTCTCATAAGCTAAGGGAATGGCAGGTGAGTTCTGCATGTCATCTGCTTCCCTTCAGCAGGTACTTTATTCAGGACTGTTTCCAAAAGATACATGCCCTGTAGGTGTCTGCTCAAACCTCTTATCTGAAGGAAATTTCATATTGTAATATGTTCTTGTGCTTAATTTTCAATGTTCTATTGTTCTTATAATAGTAAGACCTGTTAGAGAATAATTTTTGAGCTAAGCAGAGGATATTGGGGGGGGGGGGGGAAGGAGAGAAAAGAAATTCCCATTCCTTCAGAAGACACCATGCAGAACTCCATCTAAACCCTTTATTTTTTAAACTGTTTTTCAGAGATGTGTTATGCTTTGTATTAACAAAATTAGCTCCATCCAAATGGAGCTGTGAGCATGGAGTCAACAGATATGAATTCAAAGATGCATTAGAACTCTACCAAAGAAAAGTGGTAATAACAGTGTATCTGCTTTTTAAAATTAAAAATAAAGATGACTATTGAACCAGGCAATTGCCAAGCAGAGTTCTCTCTTGTTTAATGATGAAACAAACATTTTGAAATCAATTTTTAAAATGTTGCTTTGCAGGGAAAGCAGCAGCCTACTCTAGTTCATTCTTCTCCCAAGTGCGTCATGTTAAAGATTCTTTTTTTCAGTCCATCAATGCTTGCTCAGATTACTTCTTTGTATGTCTTAGACTACAAAGAAAAAAACGATTCTTCCTTGAATTTAATTATGGCACTTTTTTTTTCCCATAAGTTAAATGTTACTTTGACTTCTTCCTCAAGGATTATGTATAAATTGTAGTTTAATATGCAGCAATATTGTTTCAGATCTGATGTAGTATTTCATTGCAATGCTATATGGTATGAGACAGACTTAGAACTTGTTTAAAGATTCCTGCCATAGTAGTGCAGGTGCCATAGGCCTTAATTCAGCCTTTCTATCCCACTTTTTTGTTTTGTTTTGTTGTTACTGTTTTCTTTTAAATTCCCTTTAAAATGGTGGTGGTCATGTTTCCCCATTCTGTCCCCTCTCCCTCCATCCTCACTGCATTTATGATACTAGCGTTAATAAATGTGATTTGGAAGAATCTTCATCTCTTCTTTTGTTTTGTAGACCTGACACCAACACATATCAGCTGGCAGCCATCAATAAATGCAAGTGCACACCGTACTGACAGATACGCCAACACTGAGTTGACTGTGAGGCGAGGACAAGCCTTCACTATTACTCTGTACTTCAACAGACCAAAGCAGAAAGGAGAGAGCCTAACATTTGTCACTGAAATCGGTAATACTCCCTTAGCTTGATCCATATTCTCACAAAACTGTAATCTTTACCCCTTGTACTTACCCACTCATTCTATTTAGAGATACAATTTTTCCTGATGTATTTTTAATACTTTTCCCTGGCTAATGTGCTATTAATACTGAAACTGCACAATGGAATGGAAACCAATTACCCCTTCTTCCTGGCAGGACCATCCCCCTCGGAATCTCAGCGTACAAAGGCTGTATTTAACCTCTCTGAGGTGGGAGCGAATGGCTGGAGTGCTGTTCAAGGACCCAGTGAGGCTGGTTATATGAACTTTACAATATCCAGCCCAGCCAATGCTGTCATTGGACGATACAATCTGATCCTCCATGTAACCTCAGGGAACAAGATCTTCTCCAGATTTCTGGGGCAGTTTGTGTTACTCTTCAACCCTTGGTGCCCAGGTAGGTACCAGGGCCTTTGCTCTTGAACGTAACTGACCTATTTGCTTTCATATCTGCACAGTGAGCTTGCTGCCTCAAGCTGCCTCTCTTTGGGTCACCAGCAGCAGCAATCTCAGCTATCGGTTCAGAGATCTAGTTTTACTACTTTAAAAAGCTATTGCTGCACCTCTCCCTGCCCTTTTATCATAAAGAGATGTGCTATATGGGGTGATATCAGAGACTCTTTCTTCAGGACTTGAGCAGATCATTTTTCTGTAGATGAGGGGTGACAGACTTTTGTAAATTAATGAACTTCTCAGTAACATCCTTGACTTGCACCTAAATCAAAGCAAGACTGTTCATACAGATGTTAACTGCAAAGACAATAGCTGAACTAACTGTAAGAACTGATAGAGGACTAATGTGAGGAAGATTGACATTTCCCAGGTCTTTCATCATGGGTTGAAAAGGGATATCTCTTGCTGCTGTTTTTTTTCTTTTTTCTTTTTTTTTTTTTTCCTGCAGCCTCAGCATAATACAGAGGAAATGCAAATTCCTAAACAGAAATTTTTGCAAACATGCAAGTCTAGAAACCTAGATTAGCCTTAAAATATACCATGAGTTACAGGAGCTCTTAGACAACCAAGTGACTGAACAGCTTATAAAAGAAATGTAACCACAATCATCCACTGTTTTCTTCTGTGACTCTATGCTCGTCAAGGGCCCCTAACAAATGTGTCAAGAGCCAAGACAAAAAAAAAAGCTGCTACTTAGCTCAGCCTGTCTTAAAGATAGAAATAATTATAGAACTATGTTCCGGAAACTCAGACTGTCTCTGCATAGACAGTCTTTTGGGGAAAACCTTCCCAGAACCCCTTGAAAGATCACTTGTGGTGCAACTTCCATGTAACTTCAGATGGAAACCACGCTGCAGGCAAGGACTGAAATATTTGACAGCTCCTGAAAAGCTTGTTCAAAGTATTGGATCTAGAACAATATAATCAAGAGCATAAGAACTTCAGACAAAAAAATATTCTTCAACTGATTATTGAAGGACATTTAGATTGCTCAGAATCATAAACTCATGGGGATAGAAGGATCTTAGGAAGTTATCCAGTCCCACACCATGCTCTATTTAGCACTTAGGTCATTCCTGAGAGATCTTTAATTCCTTCTTAACGGTCAGCCATTAGGGAAGCTGCAGTACCTCCCCTGGCAATTCATTCCAATTAAACACTAGCCTTTCCATTAGAATTTTTTCCTACTAACCAACCAAAATTTTTTGCTTTGATGTCAGCATAAAACTTGTCATCCTACATATGACAGACAAGAAGAACAGATTCTCTCCCCTTTCTGCCCCATCCTCTTCACCAGAATTTCTGGAATTGATTACCGTGCCCCATTCCTCACCCCCATTTGTTTTCTACCTTAATAATTGAGTTAATATCTTCATAAGTAGTATTTTCAGGATTGCTGAGCATTATCAGTGTTCTTCTCTTTCCAACTAATTCACACATTGATGTGCAGCACCTGCAACTGCACACAGTTCTCCAGGCCTGTGCTGGCTCAAAAGCTTGGGAATCAATAATGATGACATTATTAAAAAAAAAACCAAAAGTGTGGACAGCCACCACAAAAATAGACTTTATATAATGTGACATTTTAAAAATAAATTATACAATCTATGTATTTGCAGGAAGGGAGGGTAAAAAAACTGACTCATGAAAAGCTGGTTTTAGTATGCATTTCCTGAAATCCTGAAGCTTTTAGAAAATAATTTTTAACATTATGAAATTAAACACTGAGCTAAGTAGGCACTGCTATCTAAAGAGTGATCAAAACCTAAATATCTTCTTTCATAGCAGCTACATGTTGTGCCATAGATTAGGGAATCAACGAGTAACAATAAAAATCAAAGTGAGTGTCATCTGTGTGATTCTTTTCAAATGTATATTTTAACTACCCTGAGAAGGCAGATATATCCAGTGAACTAGCCTGGACTTTTCTCCATCTTCCTCACAAAAATATAACATACAGATAGGGGATATTTAGGTAACAAAGACTATAATAGAATTAGGGAAAAAGTTACATTAGTTCAACATGGAATCCCTCTTCCCCCCAGCCACATACAATAGCAGGCCTTTTCACTGAGCTGTACATGGTCAGGGAGCTATAACAATGCATTTTCCAAATAGTTTTCCCCCTTGCTAAATCAGGATTCAAATGTTTTTGAAAGGCTGCTAGTATTCTCAGCTTTAAGTGTAAAAGCATGTCCAACTTGGGTTTCAGGTGATGATGTCTACATGGATAATGAAAATGAGAGACAAGAATATGTCCTAAATGAAAATGGAATAATCTTTGTGGGTAATGCAAAGTACATAGAAGCAAGAGGATGGTACTACGGGCAGGTGAGCCATAAGGAATTCATTTAGGCTCTTATTCCATCTCCAATAGCATTTTCTTTTATCATTACTTGCCTCTCTAATTGGCATGCCTATTTATATGGAGACTGAACAAACCTGGCCAGCTTTGTCTGTGGTTTGCTCACTGTGTGCCTGACAGGACTTTCATGTGAGTGGTGACTTAACACAGCACTGAAGCTAGGACTGACTTCTACATGTGCTTAAAGCTCATGGTATAAGCATGGACCTCATCTGGGACCAAAGCACCACAAATGACAATATACCTGTGTGCCTCCAACACACTCACCGTTTCTGTAATGCTGTAACAATGGGCTAGAACACTGACATAGAATCATAGAATGGTTTGGGTTGGAAAGGACTTTTAATATAGTCTGACCTCTCTGCAATAGGCAGGGACATCTTCAACCAGATCACACTGCTCAAAGCCCCATCCATCTTGACCTTGAATGTTTCCAGGGATATAACTCAAGATAATCTAATAACTGCAATGAGAATAAGCTGGGCAGTTTTAGTTTTACTTTAGTGATTTCTTCTGACGGCAGAAGGCATCCTGCCAGATTTTTGCTTTAAATAGTTAGCTATGTCTTTAGCCAGTATCACACTGCGAACTGCACGCTGTCTTTCTGCTTCACTGTCTCTTTCACTTTTGGGCTGGAATATCTTAGAAAGGAAGAATCATAGAATGATTTGGGTTGGAAAGGACCTTAAGATCATCTAGTTCTGACCCCCCTGCCATTGGCAGGGACACCTAACACTCGACCATGTCGCCCAAGGCTCTGTCCAACCTGGCCTTGAACACTGCCAGGGATGGAGTATTTACCACTTCTCTGGCCAAGAACTGCAGTATAATTTCCTCTAATTCTCTTTGTGAAATATTTTCTTTAAAAAATTATCTTATATGATCACAGTTTCAAGATCACCTTCTGAACATCTGTCTCACCATGCTTGATCTGAGCCTGTACTATCGTCAGGACCCAGCCATTGATGTATCCCGAAGAGGAGACCCTAAATATGTAGGCCGAGTAATCAGTTCTATGGTAAGAAATGGACAACTTAATCTGAATTACACACGTTTTAGCAGAAAGCATTAGTTATACCACTGAAACCCAGCCACCTGCACCTTAAACAATATAATTAACTACATACGGTGCATTACACACAATTGATTTTGTGCATTTTGTCCATTCACCTATTTTTAGATCAATGGAAATGATAATGATAATGGAGTTCTCCTGGGAAAGTGGCAAGGAAGTTTCCATTCAGATGAGAATCCATCCAGATGGGATGGTAGTGTGGTAATCCTCCAGAAATGGCGTCAGGACAACTACAAGCCTGTTCAGTATGGCCAGTGCTGGGTTTTTGCAGGCGTCATGTGTACAGGTAAGCTTTAAGAAAGAGGACTGTCGTGAAATGGAGGCATTTGTGACCTCTGGTTTTATCAAAACTACAAAGCAATTAATTCTACAAGTGCAACAGTGCTCTGAAGACTGCAAATGCTGAAGAATCACAAAATATTTAGACACTTAAACTTGTTTCTCAGATACATGCAATCATTAAACTAAAGCTCTGTGTGTGTGTTGTTTGTGTTGCTTGGGAGTTGTTTGGGGGTTTTTTGTAGTTTTATTTTTTGTATTATTTTTTAATATATTTCAGTTCTAAGGTGCCTGGGGATTCCTACTCGTTTGGTTTCAAATTTTAACTCTGCCCATGATGTGGACAGAAACCTGAGTATTGATAAGTACTATGACAGCTCTGGAAAGAGTCTTAATATCGGCAAGGACTCCACATGGTAAATATGTTTGTTTTTTTTTTATCTCACCAGTAATTAGAGAGAGGATTTAAGAGACTTACAAATATGAACAGCAGCAGTACAAAAGCAACTGAGAGGTGCCTGAACAAAATTTTTTCCAAAATTAATACACCCATTTGGAAAGAAAACATTTTTCATGGTTTTGAGATAACAGTTCCAACAACTAGCCCAATTTTTTGCAATCTCTGATCTCCAAAAATTGCAATTTTCTTTAAAAATATGTTTTGATTGACAATATATCTATTGCCAAGGCTCTTTTAATTACTGGCACCTAACCAGTCTGGTCATAATAATGCAGCTGTGCACCTTTCATAGGATCATAGGATGGTTAGGGTTAGAAAGGACCTCAAGATCATCTAGTTCCAACCCCCCTGCCATAGGCAGGGACACCTCCCACTAAACCATCTCACCCAAGGCTCTGTCCAACCTGGCCTTGAACACTGCCAGGGATGGAGCATTCACAAGCTCCCTGGGCAACCCATTCCAGTGCCTCACCACCCTCACAGGAAAGAATCTCCTCCTTATATCCAGTCTAAACTTCCCCTGTTTAAGTTTTAACTCATTACTCCTTGCTGTATCACTACAGTCCCTAAAGAAGAGTCCCTCACCAGCATCCTTATAGGCCCTTCAGATACTGGAAGATTGCTCTGAGGTCTCCATGCATCCTTCTCTTCTCCAAGCTGAACAGCCACTTCTTTCTCAGCCTGTCTTCATACAGCTCCATATATCCACAACTTAAATCTTTCACTTATAGTTCATACTGCTCCCAAAGCAAGCTGCCAACATCTATATTCTCTCCTTCCCTGTCCTGAGGTCTACACCTCAAAAGCAGCCAGTAAACCTATTCTTTGAAGGAGGCAGTGAGTCGCTGTAACAAGACAGCTTCTGTCAGACCTTAGAGAATTAAAAAAACAAAAAAAAAATCCTTACTCCTTTCAAACTGGAAATTTGTAGGACTCTATAGTACTGTGCTTTCTAGATGCTGTTCTTTGTCTCCAGGGATTATCATGTCTGGAATGAAAGCTGGTTCATTCGCCCAGACCTAGGAACATCATACAATGGGTGGCAGGTTTTGGATGCGACTCCACAAGAACAAAGTAAAGGTAGCAGGAGAAGTTCTCATCATGACTTAACATTTTGTCTTCAAACTGAGCACAACTAATAAAATTTGAATTTATTTTTTTCCACGTTTTAGGATTATTTCAGTGTGGTCCTGCATCTGTGAGAGCCATCAAAGAAGGTGATGTAGACTTGGATTATGACACATTATTTGTTTATACGGAGGTGAATGCTGATTGCAACAGATGGATTGTATACAATGATGGAACTAAGAAAAGAGTTTATTGTGATACCGAAATAATTGGCAGGTTTATCAGCACCAAAGCTGTGGGCAGCAACTCCCGTGTGGATGTCACCTATAGTTACAAATATCCAGAAGGTAAAAGAGTTATCACAAGTATCTCCTACTGAATTATTGGTGCTAGGCTAAGATGGGTAAACAGTTTTGTTTGATTATTTCTCCTTTTCCTTCAGAAAATATTTCTGCCCTTGTTTTCAGAGACTTTCTTAATACAGTGGGTATTATATTTCTGGGTTTGTGTATTTAGTAGTGTCCTTATTAAGACACAATACAAAATATAATTTAGTCCCTTATGGAGAAGTATAAAATGTAATATAAACACAAAATAGGGCTATAAGATATATTTTACTACCCAAGGCAGACAAACCCTCAGGCTGTCATACCAAAAAGTCTTAAAGCTGAGTCCATCGTGTATCATGAACCGCAGGTGTGCAGTATGGGAAGTTATAGAATAATAAATACTAGTTTACTGCCATATTTAGCAGATGAAGCAGATCAACAACCAAGCCACCAATCCAAAACCTTAAACTCCAGTTCTAGACATCCACCTCCCAGTAGATCTCATGCTCAGTCTTTCTCTGCAAATAACTGTTGATGTGTCTACTCCAAATCCTCATTTTTCCTTCTGAAGACCCCATTACATCCCACTCCCAAGAGAAGTGACCAATCTCCATCTCTGCCTGTATAAATTCACCAAATTAGGCTCTCTTGTGATCCTGCTCTGACATCCAGTCATCACCTTGCCAATCAGTTATATATTTGCACTCCTGCTGGACTTGGCCTCCACATTATTGGATTCTGGAAACAAAATACTAGGAAATGGCAAAGGACGAAGTGCCACTCATCCATACTTCAGAAAAAAATGCAACAAAGTTTAAGAACTGCATAGGCATAGGTTTGCAGGAATATTTTTATCTTCCCTCAAAATCTTGTACCTATGTCTTTCCATCTTTTTTAAATTCAGGGTTACAGAATTCATATATTAGTCTGCTTAATGTTTGTGGCTCAAAGTCTTAAAAAATGGAAAAAAAAGGAGGAAGATATATTTAACATTTTTTAATATTTGCCATCCAGAATCAGTGGCCATATTTCAATACTTCACTCCTCAAGTTTTTAGTGCAACCATATTTAATACAGAGACGGATTATCATCAGATTAGCAAAGTAACACCACATTAGTGTATGTTCTGACCAAAGAAAAAGGAATCCTGCATCCTAAATAAATACAAATGCATTTATTTTATTTTAGTGACTTATTCACCTTATTACAGTATGTTTATTATTCTCTTGTGAAAAACCTGATCAGAGGCCTAATAAAAGTACGGGGAACTTTCAGGTATTGCAATATTCCTGTGTGATGCAGAGCTGACACCATGTATCATTCTGAAAGCCTTTATACAGACAACGAGCAAAGCAACAGAAGTATGAATTTTACTTGGTTCTTTCCTTTGACCAGGTTCTCCTGAGGAAAGACGAATTTATAAAAAGGCCTTGGCCAAGATATTTGGGCCAAACATCACAGAAGGACACAGAGAATCTCCAGATGAAAGGCCCTCAGAGAATATTAGAAACCCTGGGATCTCTGGGAAATTCAAGCTGGCTGAACCTCCAGTATTTGGCAAAGACATTACCCTGATCTTAATTCTCAGTAACCTATCTTTTGACCCCAAGACTGTGAAGGTGGACATGAATGCGTCAGCCATCCTGTACACAAGGAGAGCAGTGGCAGAGATCCTGAAGGCAACCACTTCTGTGGATCTTGGTTCTAAACAAGGTAACTTTTAATGTCCCTAAGGAGCCAATAGAGCTCTCTTAGCTACATGAAGTTAATTAGAAGGAAAAAACATCAATATCGTATCTTTATCAATCTTGTAGTACATCTGCTTGTTCCATCTCTTAACAGTATTTTTATGAGCACATTTTGTAAGATATTTTTTACTCAGAAAACTTTGACTAGTTCAACCAGGAATTGAAGGTCTCATGAAATGTTATATAGAAGGCTACATTTACATTATAGCTAACATATATATTATATACATATAACAAATAGGATATAAGGATGGAATAGATAAAAATGATTATAACTCTAATTTCAAGAAATACGAAGAGATAGGAATCCAGTGAAATGCACATGAGCAGATCCCCCCTGTTTCAGGATAAAATCCTCCATTCAAAACTGTAGGGGTCAAATGGATTAAGAAAAGGATCACTAGGACAGGGAAATACACAACCAGTCTCACATGGAAGAAATACAGACTCAGCTCTCTTATATTCTGTTCTCTTCAGTAATTTCAACACCACCACCACCCTCCCAGTAACAATCTTTTCTTTAGCATTCTTTGAGAATGTAACGATTCCTAAATATATGTCCAAATTCCAGGGAAACATATCCGATTAAAGATCCCTTATTCTTATTATGGAAAATACCTGACTACCGACAAAAGGATCCAAGTTACTGCTTTGTGTGAAGTCATCCACATGCATGGGGTAAAGTTGCTGGTGGAGAAGACAATCATTTTAGAGGACACAAACATTATCATTAAGGTAAACAATTCTCTTTCTGATGCCCTGAACAGACAGAAGGAACTAGAGTGTTTCTGGAGCTCGGATGTTAAGATGAGAATGTGGGGATAAATGCATTATTTTAGGCTGCAATTTCAGATGTTGCTCTAAAATTCTGCCTGCTTGAATTGAGAAAGTAAGCATGCAAGTGAGCAATTTCTTCGCCTGAATCTGCCCCCTATTCTTCTGAACAGCTCTGTTACCTTCTTTCTTTCCCAGTCACATGTTCACAAAATTTGTTTTCATTTCATCTGTATTCTAGTTATTGGCAAGTGCTTGTGTTGCCTTTGAACAACTTTGCCTGCTCACAAAATATACTTAAACCCTTAATTCTAATCTATGTTAGAGACAGTTTATATTGTTTTAATGCTTTAACCCTAATCAATGATGTGCCAAAATAAATTAAAAAAAAAGTAAAAAAAGAAAAAAAGCCACTTAGCAACCCAAACAGCAGATAGGTTTAATGAGATGTGTCCACATAGTCAAGACTATTTACTGAAATAGTGCACAAAATATTGCATACACCTTTACAGCACTGTTTAGCTAACCCAAGTCCAGCTTCAAGTACTGAGAAAGGGTTACCAGTTGTTAGTTAAATTTCACAGCTCCTACCAATATCTCATTCAGCCTCAAATATGAGAGACGCTCTGCTTGCAGTTCGATTGAAGCCTGACTCCAGAAAAGCATGAAACAGTGAATGATCAGAAATGTGTCTTTGCCGTTTAGATTCCTCGGCGGGTTGTAGTGAACAAAGCTGTTTCTCTAGAGATCTCATACGCCAATCCCCTTCCTGAACCTGTGAACCGCTGTGTACTGCTAGTGACTTTGATGAATCAACAGGTCAAGATACAGTAAGTGAAAGCTGTAACATTCACGCAGTGCTCTGAACATGACCAACAGCATGCCTAGTTTCCTCAGTCAGAAAAAAAATCATAGTTGAATTGTCTTTTTCATACTTTCTACTACCAAATATATATTGAGATACAATGATTCCTCAATCATGTTTTAACTTTTCTAAGTAGGAACTTTAACAACTAAAACCTGCTAACATTCTTCTTTCATGGACAAGAAAATGGACATGTCAAAGTCTTTTCCAAACTAGTTGATTCTATGATTCTATATGTCAAATTCTTTTGTTTCTCTGATATTTTTCTCTACAACTTGGCTTTGTGTTTCTATTTTTATATGCAGTACTGTAGCACTACAAAAATAAGTCTGAGTTAAAGCAAACAAGTAAGACCCTGCCATAGCTCCCCTTGTTTCAGCCCAAAAAAGAAGTAGCTCTGTTCTCCTTTAAAGTAGGAGAAAAAACCTAAGAGCAAAATATTCTACTAATTTTTTCTTTTCTTCTGGACTCTCCTGCTTTATGGATTAACTCAGTGCTGAGCAGGTCATATTTCCTAGGGATTTATTATAAAACAGCCTGACTTGCTGTGATTCTGTAAATATTTGGACATATTCCATAAAAATATACAGAAAACATTATTCCAGTGAAAGACAACCAATTTAGGCCAAGAGGAGCAAAATGAAGAATCCAGTCATTAGAAAAAGTACATTATTGCCAAAATGGATATGAACCAAGCAGGCATTGAACAGTGCTGACCTTTGACATGAGAGTTTTCCTGTTCTCAGTTTGTGTTGACTATCGAAACTCATACCCAGCCCTAACAAGGCATGACATAGTGCTGCTCATTTCCACCAGGCTATTCAAGAGTAAATGAAGACAGTACTTTCTTTTCTCATTTCCTGGTCTGCACAGAGCCTCAAACCCTGAGTAATTCTCAAAACCCAAGGCTGGGAGTCAAGTAACTGTTGCTGCCCCCGTTATCATGCACTTCTGCTTCTTGGGAATCTCAAGGTAAAGACAATGCAAGCCTGAATTAATGGATTTTTCTTTCTTTTTTTTCTCCAGTCTGGCACCACTGGCACCAAGAGAGAGATCAAAAATTTATTTTGAATTCACACCTCGCAGGACTGGGCCCTTACAGCTGCAAGTAGACTTCTCTTGTGACAAATTTTCACATGTCAAGGGATTTGTAACCATTGCAGTAGCATCTGCATAATGCAGTGGAATCAATCTCCTGTTTCAGCATTAACCTGGCAAGACATCTTCCTCTATACAGGGACAGTAATGACAGCAAGGAACTTACCACAAAAGTTGGTGACCTCTTACACTGCAATAGAATCAAGTCTCCTGCTTTCACAGTGATTAATTCTGTAGTCTGTAATTGTTTGGGGTTTGTTGGTTTGTTTTTTTGTCCTCTTGTCTAGAAAATTGAAGTCCCTTTCTGTAGAAATAGTCCCACTGTTTTATCAAATGTCATTGTGTTAGGCTCCTTGTTTTGACTTTTCCATCAGATTATTAATACAGTCTGTTTTCAAGCACATTCTAATTGTCAGCAATAAATAAATCTATTCCTAGAACCGTATTCTTTTGTAATGAATTGTATATTCCATGGAAATATTATGAGAAATCACAAGATTGAGGATGATGCTTTTCCCTTCATTTCTCAAGCTTCTTACCTAAAGAAGTAGAAAATCTAATTTCTGTATTTGTGACACGTATGAACTCTCTGAATGGGGAGAAAAAAAGCCTACAAAGACTGGGAAAAGTAATGTTTGGGGTCCATGACAACAATATTTCTCTAACCTGTGGGCACAGGACTGTTCCAGAGTGGACCACACATATACTCATTCAAGTAGGTAACTTAATTCCTGTGTAATGTGGCAGAGTCCCAAGCACCATTAAACACAAGGGGAGACCTTTGCATTAATCTGAAAGTTCAGCAACAGAAGGTAACTAACACTTTCTGCCCATCAGCGTAAGGTTACTGAAGACAAGGAACACATTTGTCTTCAAACCTTCCCAATGTAACTCATTCCCAGGCAGCCCCTCCTCCATACCTCTGGCACGGTGTTTGCATACAGATGCCTCTTTTGCAGGTTCCTGATCCTACATTGCTGGGTACCAGGTTTCACTTGAAACTCACTTTCAAGTAGCCTTAAGGATTCTCTATTACTGCAGGCAATATAGCTTCTTGAGGGACTCCTAGGAAGGGTAATGACTGACAGGACACAGTAACCACCTGGCCACATTGCTTAAGTAGAGTGTGAAGCAGTAATGATGTACAAACAGGTCTCCCAAGCCTGAAGACTTAGATTTGATGTCAGATGTATAAAATGTTTAAAGCAGAATTAATATGGCCAAAATTCTGAACCACAGAGATGTCAGATGTTCGATATGGACAACTTTTGTCAGACAGCTGATAATATTTCAGTTGGACATATCCAGGCATGATCACAAATTCTTAATGAAGATAATGCACAAGAAACCATAATAAAACTTTTGATTCTTCTTTTAAAATAAATTTAAGCTGCAGGTAGTTAATTTGCCCAGGGTGCCATCAATCATGATACGAATTTCTGAACAAAACAGAAAACAGCAACAGACAGAAAAAAACACAATGTAGAAGCGTAGGGGTGAGAAAAGTAAGTGATCACCCCTTCCTCCTCAATACAGTCCATCAAAAGTTGGGAACAGTACACAACCTCCTCCCAGGACCAACTGGCAGGGCATGTTTGTAGCTAAATCGTGAAACAGGATGAGGGAGGAAAGAGCATGAGCAAGCTTCAAGAGTGGAGAAGAGTGTGTCTGAAATGAGAGTGGGCAGGGCTCACACAGCACAAGAGCTCCATAGCCTCCTTCAGGGCTCAGCTCAAGATGCCATGCCAAATAGCTACAGAGAAACAGCATACCTGTGTTATGAGCACCAAGCTATAAAGAAAAATCTTTAAGAGCAGAGGCTGCCATGAAATCCGGGTACACAGGTGACTGCATAGTAATAACAATGTCATCTCAGTGGGATGCATTGCTTCTTACTAAGAAAGGCGTATTACAGATAATCATGTCAGCAACAGATCATCAGAACGTCACACCTCTCTGTGTGCTTCCAGGAAAGAATGAATTCTATGCAGTTATGTGAAAGGTCTTCAGACAGACTTGCCTTTAAAAAAAACACCCAAAACTGGTTTATGCTATTACAAACTAATCAGATAACTCTGTGTCCCATACGTCCATGCTGTACGATATGTATATTTGTCTATACCTGCCCTCTGTACATACTGTCAAAAACCTAAACTGACACAAATGAAACCATCCAAAATTAAGCTTATTCTGTCTACTTCAGACTGTATTTCCTCATTAGGTCCAATTTGGGATGTTTTCCTCTCTTAGTAATTAAGACATCAGGATACTGTTTATCATCTTGCCTCAGCCATTCACCAGTTTTAAATAAGCGTAATTAGAATCAAGACTGTGCAATTAAAGCCATCATAAGTAGATGCTCACGTAGGACATTACTACAAAAACAGTAACCACACTGCAACCACAGGGCACACCCAAGTTGTATAAAATCTAAGTTGTACAGTTGAGTCCTAAACCTTTTGTTACTCATGCTGGTGGAAGAGGATTCAGAGTGTTCTTGCACACTTTTGTATCCATAACCTGAAGTACGCGCAAGTGTAGAGAAGAAGAAAAAAACATTATGGCAGGTAAGTTAAAAACAGGCTGATTGTTCCAGATATCACTCTTCCAATACAAATGAATGACATTTGCTGAGGAAACAAGGTAAATTACATCTGGCTGTTTTCTCAGCTGTTTAGTTCTTTTTAGGTTAATTGCATTTATGGGTTATTCTACTAGAACTGCCAATTTTCTTTTTTTTTTTTTTTTCAGTAATGCCTTTTTTTTTTCTGTAACACAGAAAAATAGAGTAAGAAAGTATTTTTCTACCATATCCATTAACTGGTCTATACAGTGCTTTTGCAGCCACATACACAATATTTTTGACTCGTGATTTGGGCAAACTGCTACACAGAAGTTCCAGGCTGTAATTCCTCTGTGACATCAAATTGATGTCTGGCCTCAAACAAGTCACTTGATGGCCTCTGGACTCCCAGTTCACCTCCCTGCAGCATGTCTACAATTAACCTGTGCTATCTATGTATGACATTGCACCTGCTCTGATTCTTATGCTGACTGGAAAGATTTCTAGTTAGAAAGATGCATCATATAACAGACATACATGGAGTCTATCTAGAAGCTGAAAAATTGATATAATCTCAAATCCCACCCTCTCTATTTCTGTAGTAGAACCATATGGATTTCCTCAGATACGAACTTCATTAAGTGATTAAAGGTGGTGCTAAACCAAGCCCATTGGTCTGCAAAGGGTTAACATGCTCTAGTCATGGTAGGAAGTTTTTGTCAAGTGAAATTCCTTTGGAATATCATATTGGGACTCTTCATCAAGGACTTTAGCAATAGGGCAAGGGGTGATGGGTTTAAACTTAAACAGGGGAAGTTCAGATTAGATATAAGGAAATTCTTTACTGTGAGGGTGGTGAGGCGCTGGCACAGGTTGCCCAAAGAACTGATAAATGCTCCATCCCTGGCAGTGTTGAAGGCCAGGTTGGACAGAGACTTGGGCAACATGGTCTGTTGTGAGGCAGCCTTGCCCATGGCAGAGGGGGTGGAATGAGATGATCTTAAGGTCCTTTCCCACCCAAACTATTCAATGATTCTATGATTCTGTACTGGGGAAAGGCACTCCTCAAACATATGAATTCATAGAGGGTTCTGTATTTTTTCTGCTTTGTTCCTGTTTGTTGTTTTGTTGTTGTCATTGTTTTTTTAACTGATCAAGGATCAAAAAAGGTTGAAAGCTTTTGTAACAATCTGTGCTTAAGTGTCCCGTCTTCAACAGTGGGCAATTTATCATAGAATCGTTAATGCTGGAAAGCTCATCCAGTTCCAACCCCTGCCACAGGCATGGACATGTTCCACTAGAGCAGGTTGTACCTAATGAAGGTCCCTCTCCAGCATTCTTGTAGCCCCCTTCAGACACTGGAAGCTGCTGTGAGGTCTTCATGCAGTTTTTCTTCTCCAGGCTGAACAGCCCCAGTGTTCTCAGCCTGTCTTCGTATGGAAGGTGCTCCAGCCCCTGATCATCCCTGTGGCCTTCTCTGGACTCACTCCAACAGCTCCATGTCCTTCTTATGCTGTGGACACCAGAACTGCACACAGTGCTTCAAGTAGGGTCTCAATACTCCAAGTGGGTTTCATCATGATACAATCGAGCAATCCATAGCACTGCCTCAAGATATACCAGACCTAATGCTACCATCTGCCCTCCACTGGTTATCTTTCTCCAACAGAGCGTGAAAAAACACCTAGCTTCAAGCAACAAAACTGTAAATAACTGAGATATAGAAGAAGATAATGTGCAAGTCCAACAATGAAGATACTAGCTTTTTCTACATCAGCTGTCATACAGCATTTCCAGGATTAGGCATATACTTGCTCATGAGTTTTAATACTTCTTTCTGTACATCTTTAAAGCATTCTGGGAACTAGAGAATTTCCCCAGAAAAAGAGCAGGAACATGGTACAGCAGAACAGCCTCTTCAAACTTTTTACAAAGTCTTATCTAAATACAATAGCTTTTCTGATTTATTTTTTAAATGAAAGATGAATTCCCTGAATGGATGTTTTTTTCTGTCTCTGAAAGTCGCCTCCATGAAAGACATGGCAGCTGTTCCTCTAAGTTGTCATTATTTTACTAGAGCATGTAAATCCATTCATATAATAAAATTACATTACACAAGCTGAAAAGATGTACATGTTTGAAGGAACAATGTTTTAATTAACTTGCCTTGTATTTTTCTAGCCCTGAAGATAGCAAATGTCAACTGGCAATCCAAACTAAATAAAGCTGCACACCACACCTCTGATTACAGCAGCACAGAAGCAATCTTGAGGAGAGGTCAGGACTTCAACATCACTCTGAACCTCCGAACAGCAGTGCAATCTGCAGACAACTTCACCTTTATTGCAAGCACAGGTAATTTCCCCACAACACTCACATCCAAGTCACTGCAGCTCCAAAACACAAGTGCCCTTACAGCTATGTGGTCCATTCCTGAATCATTAAACTTTATCCTGTATAAATTCAGGATTTGTTGTCCTGTTAGGCTTAGGAGCTCCCATTTTAAAGTTCCACCTGTACCTCAAGGCAAAAGACAGTTAAGGTAACAACAGAAAGGTAGGGGCCATTCTCATTCTGCGATCATTCACTTTGTGATCATTCATTTTATGATCCCCAAACATTTTTACAACTCTACCTCTCTCAGATCACAGACCACCCACCCCACTCCTAACTCTCTGCTTCACCTGCTTAAACAACCCTTGATTAACTTCATGTGTTCCCTATTATGAGAACATCTATATGACTCCATTCGTAAACCGTACCTCCCCCAAAAAACTTCTCCAAAAAATTATCCTGGCAGCTATCACAGTATCACAGTATGTTAGAGATTGGAAGGGACCTCAAAAGATCATCTAGTCCAATCCCCCTGCCGGTGCAGAAACACCTAGATAAGGTTACACAGGAATGTGTCCAGGCGGGTTTTGAATGTCTCCAGAGAAGGAGACTCCACAACCTCCCTGGGCAGCCTGTTCCAGTGTTCCGTCACCCTTGCTGAGAAGAAGTTTCTTCTCAAGTTTATGTGGAACCTCTTGTGTTCCAGTTGGTACCCATTACCCCCTGTCCTATCATTGTTTGCCACTGAGAAGAGCCTGGCTCCATCCTCGGGACACTCCCCCTTTATATACACTAATAAGGTCACCCCTCAGTTTCCTCTTCTCCAAACTATAGAGACCCAGCTCCCTCAGTCTTTCCTCATAAGGGAGATGCTCCACTCCCTTCATCATCTCAGTTGCCCTGCGCTGGACTCTCTCCAGCAGGTCCCTGTCCTTCTTGAACTGAGACGCCCAGAACTGGACACAATATTCCAGATGCGGTCTCACCAGGGCAGAGTAGAGGGGAAGGAGGACCTCTCTCGACCTACTAACCACCCCCCTTCTAATACACCCCAGGATGCCATTGGTCTTCTTGGCCACAAGGGCATAATGTTGGCTCATGGTCATCCTGTCGTCCACTAGGACCCCCAGGTCTCTCTCCCCTACACTGCTCTCTAACAGGTTGTTCCCCAACCTATACTGGAACCTGGGGTTGTTCCTGCCCAGATGCAGGACTCTACACTTTCCCTTGTTATATTTCATCAAGTTATTCCCTGCCCAACTCTCTAGCCTGTCCAGGTCTCGCTGGATGGCAGCACAGCCTTCTGGCGTGTCAGCCACTCCTCCCAGCTTAGTGTCATCAGCAAACTTGCTGATAGTACACTCAATTCCCTCATCTAAATCATTGATGAATATATTAAATAATACTGGTCCCAGTACTGACCCTTGAGGCACTCCACTAGATACAGGTCTCCAATGAGACTCCACCCCATAGACTACAACTCTCTGGCTTATCTCCTACAGCCAGTTCACAGTCCACCTCACTACCTGATTATCCAGACCACACTTCCTCAATTTAGCTGTGAGGATGCTGTGGGAGACTGCATCAAATGCTTTGCTGAAGTCAAGGTAGACCACATCCACCGCTCTGCCGTCATCCATTCACCGTCTTATTTCCTCATAAAAGGCTACAAGATTGGTCAAGCATGACTTCCCCTTGGTGAAGCCATGTTGACTGCCCCCCATAACCCTCTTATCCTTGATATGCCTTAAGATGGCCCCAAGGATAAGGTGTTCCATCACTTTCCCAGGGATGGAGGTGAGGCTGACTGGTCTATAGTTACCTTGGTCCTCCTTCTTGCCCTTTTTGAAGACTGGAGTGACATTTGCTTTCCTCCAGTCCTCAGGCACCTCTCCCGTTTCCCAAGACTTGGTAAAGATGATGGAGAGTGGTCTAGCAATGACCTCCGCCAGTTCCCTCAGCACCCATGTGTGCATCCTATCTGGACCCATGGATTTACGGATGTCCAGATTGCTCAACTGGTCTCTAACCCATTCCTCACTGACTAAGGCAAACCGCTCCATTGACCTGACTTCATCTGAGGTCTCAGAGGTACAAGGCTCTTCAGGACTGCCTCCAGCAGAGTAGACAGAAACAACAAAGGCATTCAGTAACTCTGCCATCTCTTTATCTTCTGTCACCAGGGCAACATCTTAATGAAATGTGTATTACAATGTGTGACCCATCCTGCCTGCATATTTTGTTTTCAGGACAACAAGCTCATCTAGAATGATTATGGGTGTGCTCACCTTTACTGGGTTGTGCATATAACAGGTTACAGGGATTCTCCGGATCAGAGTGCAGCTAGTTTACACTGAATAAGCATTTGACCTGACACACCACAATCTCTCAATGTAGTCTTCAAAAAAATGCAGAATTAAGATCATCACTGACCCCCAGTTTGTCACCTACAGCTGTCATTCAGAATTGCTGTCCCTCTTCCCTCTGGCAGGACCATCTCCAGCAGAATCGCAGCAGACCAAAGCCATATTTAACCTTTCTGAAAAGGGTGCCAATGGCTGGAGTGCAACCCAAGAGCCCAGTGAGCCTGGCTGCATGAACTTCATAATATTCAGCCCAGCCAATGCTGTCATTGGACGATACAAACTCAAGCTCCATATTGTTTCTGGGAACAAGAGCTCTTCAACACTCCTGGGCCAATTTGTGCTACTCTTCAATCCCTGGTGTCCAAGTATGTTTTGTGTATCATACCCTTCAAATAACTCATTGTGTCTCAGTCAGGAAATCTGGGTTTCATGGTAAAGCATGCAACTGACAGTCACAGCTACAGAAAGATTATTTTTTTTATTCAACATCAAGGATTAAGTTTTTGCCCCTTCAGTGCTGCAATGCATCAAAGACCCTACCTTTTGCTTGTAGAGTAAGAAATCAGAGGGAGGAAATATTCCAAATATTTATTCTATATTTTTCCTCCCCTGATACTTGCATTCAGTTATAAACCAAGTGGTATCTACCAGTAAGACACATACTGAGACTAGTGAAGGGACAGGAGCATAGTCAGCTCCCCTTAAAGGAACTTCATGCTAATATTATTCACTCTGTAAATGATTATGGAATGCACAGGCAGCCTGACCTGCTCTCTGAACTCCCTTTCAAATGAGATTTTCACTTACAGCAAGATAACTTTGCTTTCAGTCAGTACGTCTCATTCTGCTTCTAGATGATGATGTCTATATGGCTAATGAAAAGGAGCGACGGGAGTATGTACTGAATGAGAGTGGAATCATATTTCAGGGACTGGAAAAATATATTCAACAAGAAGCTTGGAACTATGGACAGGTAAACCGCATCACCTATTTTAGAATGTTGAAAATAAGAACATTATTAGGTAAATAGGCTCTTGAGATGGGACAAAAATTATCTCGTAGCATAAGAGTTACAGAATCATAGAATAGATAGGGTTGGAAAGGACCTTAAAATCATGAAGTTCCAACCCCCTTGCCATGGGCAGAATTCCTCTCTCACTTCTGATTTACTTGCAGATATATATCTCATTTATTGACACATTACAGCATCATCAGGATCTTCTTCCCTGTCTGGCATGTGCTAATACTGAAATAAAAGAAACAAAGCATAATTTTTGTTTTCTTTTGCCTATTACAGAAAATGGCAAAATTCTATTTATTTCTTGACCCTTGTAAAGGGCAAGGAAAATTATTACAGTATTAACCTCTAGGTATTGGAAGGCTAGTACATCTAAATATTTACAGAGTTGGTTCAATAATGGGGCAGAAGATACTAAAAGGACATCAAAAATCTACTCAACCGAAGTAACTCAAGTTGGGATTTTTGAAAATCAGTTTGGCTTTCTAAGCATAACTGCTACAGTCATAGCTGCAGTCTATATGTAGTCACATTGCCATCCTGCAACTCGTTGGGACAGTCAAAACCATTCCTGACCACTTCATGATTCACTTTTGCACTAGCATTTGTACACAGTGCTCCTCCTGATCACTGCGACTACTTTTACACTAATAAATGAAACAAGGCCAGACCCGCTTTCTGCCTTAGAGGTCACGCAGCATCCTAGCCTGACTGCATCCATGCAGCACAGCACTTTGGCACCCTGGGCCCAACAGTGTCCCAGTGAATCTAATCCACAATAATTATTTTTGTGGATTTCTTTCCATTCAGATTATCTGATGTAAGGTATAAACAGTCCATCAGCTTTTATAACATAAGGGTACCTGTGGGAGCATGACAGGATGTGCGAGAGTGAGAAGCCTGCTCAGCCAGATCTGGAGTGGTCTTGTGTGTTCCACCAGGCCATGTAATGTCTTTGTGAATGCTAGCAATGGCCCCAAACCATACTCAGAAAAATGCTGTCCTTCAAATACTGTGGAGGCTCAGCAACATAATGCTTGTTTTCTTTATGGCCCTATTTTCTTTAACAGTATAGAAAATTCCTATGTTACCAACATCATGCTATTGCACTAGGAGAAAGAAAGCAGGTAGGGAGTTCATCCTTGGGTTGATTTATGAAATTAGCCTTTAATTTATTGATTGTTTTGATTTCAGTTTGAAGAGGATATCCTTGATATCTCTCTGGCTATACTGGATCGAAGCCTGAACCACTGCCAAGATCCAGCTGTTGATGTATCCAAACGAAACAATCCTATCTATGTGAGCAGGGTTGTCAGTGCTATGGTAAAGTGATCAATTAGTTACAGCTGTACAATGCACTTACTAACAAAAACCCCAATACTTCATGGTGAATCCCTTGATGTTTTACTGAAGTAGCTAACTTTTCTGCAAAAAGAAAGAAGAGACAAAATGGAGATATATTTTCCAAAAAAATAGAATCAAGAATAATAGAATGGTTTGGGGACCTTAAAGCTCATCCAGTTCCACCTCCCTGCCATGTGCAAAGAAAGCTGCCACTAGACCAGGCTGCCCCAAGCCCCGCCCAACCTGGCCTTGAATACTGCCAGGGATGGGGCAGCCACAGCTTCTCTGGGTAACCTGGGAACAGATCTTTCACTAATTTGGAAAGCTCGTGTCCATTCTGAAATCATTTGCTAAGTTTTTCAAACACCAAGAGAAGCATGAAATATTTTGGAAAACCAGTGTTGGCATAGCCACATTTCATGTGTGTATTTAGTATTCTTCACTTAAAGGTTATTTGTTAAGGGAGACCTGTATGTATTTCCTTGAACAGTTACATCTTCTCAACACAACCCCACCCTCACAAACATACTGCACAGCTAGACCACTGAAAAGTTTTCCATTTTATAAAGAATACATGCCTTACTACCACATTCCAACTGTTGCATGCGAGCAGACAAAATTCTATCTTGGATTCAAATACTATACCCCACCACTCAGCCAATGAGAAAGGTGGCACAAAGAGGGTCATTCCCTCTCTCCCTTCTTCTGTAAATGTTTCAATTCTCTCATGAGAAGGACTCTTTCAGGTTAACAGCAATGATGAAAAAGGAGTAGTGGAAGGGAAGTGGAATGGAAAATACTGCTCAGGAACCAACCCTCTGCAGTGGAGTGGAAGTGTGACCATCCTTCGAAAGTGGTACAGGGGGAGATACAAACCTGTCCGGTATGGCCAATGCTGGGTCTTTGCAGGAGTAATGTGCACAGGTATACACGAAGGGGTGAAAAATACTATCAGAAAAGAAGAGTAGTAGAATTTCTGTAGCTTTAACTTTGTGATGTTGAAGCTTTGACAGAGAGAGTGAAGAACCTATGCTTTCCATTCTTAAAGGGTTATTTTCTTCTATTTTAAACAGCCATACATTGTAGTACCGCACCCCAATTTTCTGAATCACCAAACAAAATGCAAAGCAGTTTGCAGGCTGAAAACAGCAAGGTTTCCTGTTTCAAAGCTAGAGGTCAAATTAAAATCAGTGCTCTTCTAAGTCTATGTCCTCGCAATGCCAGTGTTGCATTGATGACAAAAAAACAAATCACATTTTGGAGGACCTATAGGAGCTGCAAGTTGGGAAAAGCGTTTCATCTTAGCAGTTTCCATTCAGAGCTGCTCTGAGACAAGAGTCACTTTTGGGAAAACACAAAGGAAAAACAATGTAAATGAGTGGTATGTCTCAGACAGGAAGAAGAAAAATAAGGCAACACAGAAACAAACACAGGGAGAAAATGGGAAAGAGAACAGGATGAAGAACTAAAGATTAAAATAAATGGGTGCATCTAACTCTTCAAAAGAACATGGCAGCTAAGAATGTCATGCGAGTGGAACTGTCTTCTAAGCAATTGTGCACAATGACAGTGACTTGCATCATTATCTAAGAGGGAAATTTCTGAGGGCTTGTTTCCCCACTGAAAACATATATACCAGACTGCTTTTCTAAAAAAAAACCCAGAAAAATACTTCCTAAATGTCTGTATAATGTATTTACAGCACTTTCATGCTATTCTATATTGCAGTTCTGCGATCCTTGGGAATACCTACTCGTGTTATTACAAACTTCAACTCTGCTCATGACAGGAATATAAATCTAAGTGTTGATAAGTACGTTGACATTTCTGGAAAGACCCTGCACTTGACCGAAGACAGTGTGTGGTAAGTACAATTATTTCTTTTTCTTAGTATTTCTTCCATTATATTCTCCTCTAATTAAAAGATCATGCCCCTGAAAAACCACCTGCTCCCAGTGCTATAAAACCCTGTAACAAATAATCATGAGAGTGTTCAGAAATGCATGTGGTCAGTTTCAGCATTACAAAGAATTAGCAGAGGAAATACTTTGTACCACTGCTGTTGAACATATAATTTGAAAATATAACTGCTAATTTTGTCTCTACTGTATGAAAGTTTAAATAATTTAAAAAACCCAAATTGAAGTGATTCACCTCTTGCCCAAAACTGGAACCAGCTGGTCCCTCGATTCCCAGGGCAGAGCACTCTCAGGAGCCCCAAAGTTTGAAACCCAGTTCCTCTGCTACATGCTGTTGATTATCTTAAGTCTTTCATGATTACCATTATACATCCCTTGCACAGTACTGTAAGGTTACCAAAGTAAAAACGATACATTTAATGCAGCTGAGAAATAAATCCATGCCTTAGGAAGAACATGCCATTTCTTTCTAGACAGAAAATATCACACTGCACATGAGTTGTACTGCATGCATAAGTGTTTCAGTCACTAAGCACACTATACTATGGGGACCAAATGGCTACATGTGACATGAAGTAGAAAGCAACAGTGAAATAAATACCAGCAGATAGCAATGTGCACAGGAGACCTTCGCTGTAAAGTATGTTGCTCTGGAATGTCCAGAATTCTTCAACACTTGACTCTGCAATGAATTATTTTCCTTTTAACATTTTTCTCATAACATCCCAACATTTCTCAGAGATCTGAACACAAAAAAATGGCAAAGAAGGCAGAAGAGGTACTCAAGAAAGGAGTTAGCAGCTGGTCTCTCCACAGAGTTTTCAATCACTCAACAAGGGTTATTTCATGCACTCTACCAGAAATGTACCAAATCTTTCAATATAAAATTAATTGTATGAATTAGAGATTCCCTGTTCTACCTCCTTTATAGGAATTTCCATGTTTGGAATGAAAGCTGGTTCATCAGAAGAGATCTTGGCTCTTTTTATGATGGATGGCAGGTTCTGGATGCAACGCCCCAGGAAAGGAGCAAAGGTAACACTGCTGTAAATATCAAAAGCTGTAGATACTGTTACTCCTAAGGACTGGTTCTGAAATTTCAGGATAGCTCTCTTCCATCTGCTCTCTGTAGATGTAGCATTAATTCAGGTGCAGAAGAAAAGTAATACCCACATTAATCTCCAGTAAATGCTTTTCGGTCAGCCTCTGGATTGCCTACCAGCATGCAGTTCTTTTGTTTTATCTTCTGCCTCCAGAAAAGCCAGAGCATCTTAAATTCACCTATCTCACCCTTGCTTGTCTGAGCTCCTAACAGATTCATAAAATGACACAGAATAGCTAAGGTAAACCTTTAGAGTTTGTTTACTCCAACCCCCTGCTCAGCACAGGGTCAATTAGTAAAGGTTTCTCAGGATCCTATCCAGTGGGGTTTTGAATATTTCATAGGATGGATATTCTACAAGCTCCCTGGGCAAACCGTTGCAGAGGCTGAGCACCCTCACAGTAAAAGTTTTTTCTTTTGCTTAAATGGAATTTTCTGTGTTTCAATTTCTGCCCACTGCTACTTGTCCTTTCACTGGATATTACTGAGGAGTCTGATTCCGTCCCCTTTACGCCCTCCCACCAGGTATTTATACACATTGATAAGATTCCCGCAAGCCTTCCCTTCAGGAAGAACAGCCCCAGTTATCATTCCTTAATCTTTTTTGTGGCACACTGAAGGGCTTGCTCACATATGTCTGTATCTTTCCTGTACAAGGAGCCCAGAACTACACACAGCACTCCAGATGTGGTCTCACCAGTGCTGAGTAGAAGGAAAGGATCATTCCCCTTTACCTTTTGGCAATGGTCTTCCTGATGTGGCCCTGAATGTTGTTGGCCTTCCTTGCTGCAAGGGCATGCTGCTGGCATTAGACACATTTGCTGGCTTGCACTGGACGGATATAGCTAAAACACCTTTATCTTACTATATCTTACTAAAACCCCTTTTAGTAAGACGCTAAGTAAAGATTTCAGAGCTTATAGTTACAGGGCTGAACCAAACAGTTTACACCAGAAAATAAAATATGCCCCATGACTCTACCCTGTATTTTACTGGACACTCTGGAATGGGTAGGAATATATGATATCCCTGTGGCATCCAACAACATGGCATATATATAGAAAGTCACATGAAAGAAACTCCAAACTGTTCTCTGGTTCTGAAACCAAGTGACATAGAATGGCTTTTGTTCACAGCACTGAACTCCCTGTACCAGACCAAAATAACAGCACAACCTGCTGGGAATGAACCCTGTCCCATTCCCTGAATTCTTCACAGCCACTGTCTGAAAGATACCTCATTGACAAGGGAAGAAATAACCACACTAGGGAGCTTGCTAGCAAGTAAAGTGTTGACAACCAATAGCCAGCACTTGGGTTCACACTTTGGCTCTAGTTTCATTTACTAACACAGACACAACTTATTTGATCTAGTTTGATTACCTTCATCAAAAGAATAATGGTTTAGAGTGAGGTGTCCCTGCCCATCGCAGGGGGGTTGGAACTTGATGATCTTAAGGTCCTTTCCAACCCTAACTTTTCTATAATTCTATGATTCTATGATTTGGCCATTTAAAACCCATCAAACTCCAGATAAAGTGCTTCTCATTCCCCAATGCTGAGTTTACCAAACTCAGTTTCCTGGTTCTTCTCAATGCACATACAGCATTGATGGCTTGCATCTCACTAAGTCTGACTACACTTCAGACTCGGTGCCCATCCTTTCCTTTCACAAAACAGCTTAGCATACAGCTTTGCAAGCTTTGGAGGGTTAGAACATTTCATACAGCACACATCATAAAAAGTGTTAACTTCCTACACCTTAGTAGCCTTACAACCTCCTCTGTGCTCTTACCTTGTGATAGAAAATGCAAGTGGAATCTCTGGATATGCTATTACCATAACACACAGATGTAGAAACACAGCACTTTATCCAAACACGTCTTTGGAGTGATTACCTCTCCTTCTTGCTGTCAGCATGAGGATTTGTGCTCTTTTGCAACAGGCAGTCATTTAACTTCTCCCTCTCTCTAATGCAGGCATATATCAGTGTGGTCCTGCCTCCACTAGAGCCATTAAGGAAGGGGACGTGAACCTGGATTATGACAGCTCATTTGTATTTGCAGCGGTGAATGCTGACTATGTTACTTGGATTCACTATAGCAACAAAAGAAAAGAGAGAATTTATTCTGATACTAGGAAGATTGGAAAATTCATCAGCACCAAAGCAGTGGGCACCAACTCCCGTGTGGATGTCACTGCTAATTACAAATATCCAGAAGGTAAGTTCTTTATTACAGTTGTCTAGCCACTGATGGTCATAAGTGAAAAGAATTTAGGCCTTCATTGGATTGAGCACTGACTTAATTCCTCTACTTCCGGAGCAAAGGAATTGTGAATTTTCAAAGTTGTAGGGCTCAGTCAGCTGATCATGACTGAATGTAGCTTTTGTGGCCCTCGATGAAATAGCAATGTATTCAATACAAAGTCAAAGCTACTTCTGCAAACATCCTGTCCCAGCTGTTCTGATCAGGTGGTGAGAATATTTCTGTTATGACATGCAGCAACAGCCACTTGGGGGAGTTGTCTGGGGAGAGTTCTTGCAAAAGGACTTTTATCACCCTTCTTAATTTCTGAGGAGATGGCAATCACAGCAGCTTATGAAGCACTGAGCTCTATGAGCTCTTCCAGGCCCATAACTTCTAACAAATGCCTATGATCAGCCAGCTGAAGCTGACAGGCAGGTTTTACGTGCCAGCCTTTATGGTGATATAGACTCATTTGCTTTTGTATGACAATTATTCAGGTTAGACCTCATTTTCTCCTCGTGTATATTTTTGCCCTCCTCAGCTTTCCTAAACTGTACTTACTGAGAGCAATCATAGCTGCCTTGCACTATATTCAACATTCAGGAGACCTCTGACCATGTTATTTTTCAAAGCAGGATCCCGGAAAGAAAGGCAGGTGTATAAAAAGGCACTGAAGCTGCTTGGTGTGAGACACACTGGGAAAAGAACCAAAATTAAAAGACACAGAAGACAATCTTCAGTAGCATGGAGACAAAATATGACACAGCCTGCACAAACCCCCAGTATCTCAGGGAAGTTGAACCTTGATGCATCTCCTATAATTGGCCAAGACATCCTCCTAACCTTGGCACTCAAGAACTTAATCTCAGATTTCAAGACGGTTAAGGTTAAACTGAAGGCTTCAGCCATTCTCTACACAAGAAAACATAAGACAGAGATTTTGCAGTTGTCTAGGTCTATCAAACTTGGATCTGAAGAAGGTAATTTTATTACAGCTTACAACAAGACATAGCTTTGGTTTGTGGCCAAATCACGTAGAAATAATGAATGGCTCAAGAAGTGGAGGACCTGCAAACGGTTGGAGTTTAAGGCTATTCAGGGGAAGAGAAACATATGTATTTGCCCTGTCTTAATCATTTGCCTTTGAGCACTGTCAAGGATACTGAGCTGGGTGACCTTCCGTCTGACCCAGCACAGTCATTATTACTTCTACATAAAGTCCTTTTTTGATAAGATAGAACAACTACAAGACATACACAGAAGACTACTCAGATATCAGCTCCTCATAAGCAAAATATAAACACAGATTTAAGGAGGAAACATAAGCATACATCTTTTGCAGCAGAACAGGAACTACCTGCCTTTGCCCTTTTATAGGGCCAGTGCTGAAAAATGAGACATGTAGAAGAGATGAATATAGCTACCCTCTGAAGCTAACACACACACATTGTAAGCCTTTCCACTGTTCCAGCAGTAGATTAACATTTTTTCTCAATGTACTGAGATCCGCTGCACACAGGCTGACGGTGTACACTCTCTAAGGCAGAGGCTCGACATCTGCTTCAGCAAGGGGCTTTTAAACCAATCCACCTTCTCACTTTTGCCTTCTTTGCAAGGAAGGAGCATTAAATGCTCATCTTCAGATAGATGAAAAAAAAACAACAAACCCACCAGCAGGGGTTGCCACATATATCCATCCTCCAAACTGTCCAGCTACCAAACTGTACTTGGAATTTCGTGTTTGATGTGAATGTAAGTAAAAGTCACCCATGAGCATCATTCCTGTCTATGGGCTGTCACACCCACATATAGACAGCCCCAGGGTGATAGCAACCTTGCTCCTTAAAATACAGATAGATTACAGATAGCTGGTAATTAGACACAGGAAAAAGAAGAGAGGGAAACCCTGTTTTTATTTACATTCCAGTGAAAAATATTTCAATCAAGATCTCCTATTCCCAGTATAAAAATGCTCTGATGGATGACAGGAAGATCCTGGTGACTGCTGTGTGTGAAATCAAACAGAGAGCCTCGCTTCTAGTGGAGAAGGATATTGTACTTCAGCATCCTTTTCTCACCATCAAGGTAAAAGCTAGTCCCCTTTGTGTTCCTGTAGAGATGTGTTGAGAAGAACTAGAATCCTTACTCCATTTACTCCTCATGGAAAGGAGTGTGGGAAGTGAAATCATGCCTGAGGGTGATTTGATCTTGTTGCTCTAGTAACAAGCCATATGATACAAGTGAAATGAAATACACTAAAGAAAAGCAAACTATTCCAAGACATAGCTGTGCTAGGGCATTCTTGCCAGTGCTTGTTGATAAAAGTTCTCGGTGTTACGAGGGTTACAAGGTAAGATTATCTCCAGAGAAACAGACAGACAGAGGGAAACAGAGACAGAGAGATTTAGTTCACATCTAGGACTCCACTGTTGTCAGGGAAGTCTAATTATTTTCTTCCAGTCTATTTAGGAATCATGGTTTTTAAAAAAGAAATCTACTTAACTGATAATACCTGGGGCTGGGGCTGTGAGGCTTCTTATTACTGATCATCAAAGAAGTTCTTTTACCTCATCAGGAAAAGGGGCACTTTTCACCTTGTAACACCTTCTTAAATGATGAATAATTAGAACCAGAGGCTATTTTTTTTTCCTTACTGTCTTAAGACAGACACATGACAGATTTTGCACAACGGATACAAAGCAGTTTTTAGTCTAACTAGCCTAACTTCTTTTGGACAGCTCAGCACATTCACATGCTGCATCAGACATGGGATCAAATGCTGTCTGTCTACTGTACTGTAAACAATACACAGGGAGTATGATAGTTTCTGGAGTCTTTCAGAGCTCCAGACTACATTAGCTATCTCAAACCACTGTCAGTAGCATATGGGAAAAGCAAAGTTACTCAGAGGAACAAAATGCTGGATTTTTATAGGACTGGCGATTTCTGAATACCAAGTTTTAGTGAGACTTTGTAAAAGACTTCTATGCTGTATCATGCAAATAAGAGCCACCTTATATAAGGCAGGCACCCGAATTAAATTTCTTCAATTCAGTGACTAAGTTTCAAGAAGGGTTTATGTTTCTGTTGATTGAGATTTCTGTATAAATATACACTCAACAATGGAGAAATGTAACTGGGGTGATGGACTTCTCCATTATGTTAATTAACATTAATATCTGTATTCTCATTATGTTCTCAGTCTGGTAAGTATCATACACTGTGTTATACTCAACACCATACACTGACGTAGCTAAAAAGTTAGGACTAGGTTGACTAAATCAGCCAGCCACAGTGGGTTCAAACCTGAACTCTGATGCCCCAAAACAGGTACATATATTAATTCTTGGTTCCTTCCCGTCCAGGAGACCCTAAAAGAAGGTAAGTAGTTTGCAATGGGAATTAAATGAGAAAAAAAAACATGAGAAAGAGGTGAGACTAATGCCGTGGCTGAGCAGAACGTTTTCTCTCTCTAGGTCCTTGGTCCAACAGTGGTACACAAGGCTGTTAATGTGCAGGTCACATTTACCAACCCACTGCCTGAAGTGGTGACAGACTGTGTCCTGAGAGCAGAAGGTAGCGGCCTGCTCAAAGAGCAACTCAGAATCAAGTATGTAAATGCTATACGGCTAATAACTTCTTCACTTCTGTGGGAAATCTGGAATAAAAGTGGGGTTTTTTTAAGAATCAGCCAACCTCCTGAGTCTTGTTTGCACCAACCCTGGACAAAATACCACCACATCAGTACTCTCCATATACTACTTGGAGTTCTTTACACCTCCTTTGCCAAACCTTGAATTACAGAATGCTCAGGAAGTAGAGACGGCCTGCTTCTAATGACAGCATGTAAATCAACACTCCTGTAGTTAGTGACTGAATTACTTAAAGGGCAAAAGTTTTAAAACTTTCTTCTTTTTGTGGTTTGCAGAAGGAAAATCAAACAATCCCTGAAGGATAAGGGAAAAAAATGGTCTCTTTTTTTCCTTCAGATATTAAATTACTAAAGAGCCAGGACATACACTGTAATGAAATGTCTTAAAAATGTGTCCACTGCTATCATACCAATTTACCATATACTATCCTGTACAGAAAGTGTTCTCCCATCTCCTCCATGGTTATAATTTTTAAAACGTTTTTTAAAGTCTTCAAATTTTTTATGTTGGGGAAGTTTCACAAAGAAACTGTGAGGGGAAAACAAAAACAAGATGGCAAAAGTGGGATAATGATAAAAATCACTAAGGCTTCATTTACATTGAATACAAAATTCAGGCCTAGATTGTGACCTTGAACCTTAATTTGCCTTTCCAGCATTGGGTTTGCTCAGCTTCAATACCTCCTTAGAGCATAGAGGCCCTTTTTCCCCACACTCTCTGTTTTCTGGTGCTAGTATCACTCTCCTTGTGTTGGACAGCCAAGAGCCTTTCAAACTATGGACATAAAATCAACAGGTAATTATATTTACCACACCAAAATACAGCATGAGCATATCTACAGTACTATAAATGTTGTGAGTGTTCAGGGTAATATACAGTTGGTTTTGAGCTCTTCTAAAGATAACCCTTCTGATCATTCCTCAGGTGCTCAATACATTTTGCCCTCATGATACAACTCTTAATCTGCTATCACAGGTTGAGAACTGCAACTATTCCACCACATCCATTCCAGCTTGATTAATTCCTCAAGGGTAGTCTTGCAGGTGCTGTGAACATGGAAGGTTAGGTCTACCTGTGCTAGGAGCATGCAAACACAGCAGCCTCTGACTCTTCCCTTCCATACTTAGATTTGTGGCTCTGAAGAGTACATAGTAAGAATTTTTCATGTGCTTGAACTTACACCTGTATTCTTTATTTCAGTGTGGCAAGAATGGACCCCATGGAGAGCTCAACAGTCCAATTTGAAATCATACCCTACAGCAGTGGCACAAGGCAGCTTCAGGTGGACTTGGTTTGCATCCATTTTTCAGACATTAAGGGGTTTGTGATGCTTGATGTGGCTCCTGCTCAGTGATATCACCTGTACATCAGTGTGGTTTTGGCTCTGTTTATGAGACTGATGTAGCGTTCATACATTATTCTGACTGGCAGCCCAGAAGCAGACTACTCACCCAAAGCAAAGCGACACAATATGAACAGAAATTAAGAAAAAGGTACTAGACATTATACTTGCAAAGAGAATGTCATCTTTTTCATTCCCTAACCTGTTTCATGGTCCTTCATGAATCGAATTCCTAGTGGAAATAATTAATAATTTAACTTGAAGGAGAGGATCAAGTGTGATGGTTTTCAGCATTAGAGCCTGTAGCAATGATCATAGAATCATAGAATAGTTAGGGTTGGAAAGGACCTTAAGATCATCAAGTTCCAATTCCCCTGCCATGGGCAGGGACACCTCGCTCTAAACCATATCACCCAAGGCTTTGTCCAGCCTGGCCTTGAACACTGCCAGGGATGGAGCATTCACAACCTCCCTGGGCAACCTATTCCAGTGCCTCACCACCCTCACAGGAAAGAATTTCCTCCTTATATCCAATCTAACTTTCCCTATTTAAGTTTTAACCCATTACCCCTTGTCCTATCACTACAGACCCTAATGAAGAGTCCATCCTCAGCATCCCTATAGGCCCCCTTCAGATACTGGAAGGCTGCTGTGAGGTCTCCATGCAGCCTTCTCTTCTCCAGGCTGAACAGCCCCAACTTTCTCAGCCTATCTTCATATGGGAGGTGCTCCAGCCCCTGATCATTCTTGTGGCCCTTTTCTGGACTTGTTCCAACAGTTCCATGCCCTTTTTATGTTGGCAACACCAGAACTGCACACAATACTCCAGGTGAGGTCTCATGAGAGCAGAGTAGAGGGACAGGATCACCTCCTTCGACCTGCTGGTCACACTCCTTTTGACGCAGCCTGGGATACGGTTGGTTTCTGGGCTGCAAGCGCACACTGCTGGCTCATGTTCATTTTCTCATCAACCAGCACCCCCCAAGTCCTTCTCCGCAGGGCTGCTCTGAGTTTCTTCTCTGCCCAGCCTGTAGCTGTGTCTGGGATTGCTCCGACCCAGGTGTAGGACCTTGCACTTGGCATGGTTAAACTTCATGAGGTTGGCATCAGCCAGGGACCTCACAAGCGTGTCAAGGTCCCTCTGGACGGCATTCCTTCCCTCCAGCGTATCAACTGAACCACACAGCTTGGTGTCATCGGCAAACTTGCTGAGGGTGCACTCAATCCCACTGTCCATGTCAGCGACAAAGATGTTAAACAAGACCGGTCCCAACCCCGATCCCTGAGGGACACCACTCGTTACTGGTCTCCAGCTGGACATTGAACCATCGACCACAACTCTTTGTGTGCAGGCATCCAGCCATTTCTTTATCCACCGAGTGGTCCATTCATCAAAGTGATATCTCTCCAATTTAGAGACAAGGATGTCGTGTGGGACAGTGTCGCACGCTTTACACAAACCTAGGTAGATGATGTCAGCTGCTCTACCCCTGTCCATCAGTTCTGTAGCCCCATCATAGAAGGCCACCAAATTGGTCAGGCAGGATTTCCCTTTAGTGAAGCCATGCTGGCTGTCACCAAGCACCTTGTTGATTTTCATGTGCCTTAGCATGCTTTCCAGGAGAATCTGCTCCAAGATTTTGCCAGGCACAGAGGTGAGACTGACTGGTCTGTAGTTCCCTGGGTCGTCCATTTTCCCCTTCTTGAAAATGGGGGTTATATTTCCCTTTTTCCAGTCGTTGGGAACTTCACCTGACTGCCATGATTTTTCAAATATGATGGCCAGCGGCTTAGAAACTTCATTCACCAGCTCCTTCAGGACCCCTGGATGGGTTTCATCAGGACCCATGGACTTGTGCACGGTCAGATTTTTAAGATGGTCTCGAACCAGTTCCTCTGCTACGGTGGGCCCAAGGTCTTCATTCTCACAGTCCCTGTGTCTGCCTTCCAAGACTTGGGTGGTGCGGTCAGAGCCTTTGCCAGAGAAGACCGGGGCAAAGAAGTCATTCAGAACCTCAGCCTTCTCCAAATCCTGTGTAGCTAATTCACCCGAGAGCTTCCTGAGGGGCCTACGTTCTCCCTAATCTGTTTTTTATTTGCTATGTACCTGTAGAATCCCTTCCTGTTATCCTTAACATCCCTAGCCAAGTTTAATTCTAACTGGGCCTTAGCTTTCCTAACCTGGTCCCTAGCTTCCCGGACAACATCCCTGTACTCTTCCCAGGCCGCCTGTCCTTGCTTCCACTTTCTATAAGACTCTTTTTTCATTTGAATTTTTCGCAGCAGCTCCTTATCCATCCAAGGAGGTCTCCTGGCCCTCCTGCTGCACTTCCTTCTAGTTGGGATGCAACACTCCTGAGCTTGTAGCAGGTGATCCTTGAAGACCAACCAAGAGTCTTCAGCTCCCCTGCCCTCTAGGGCTATATCCCATGGAACCTTACTAAACAGGTTCCTGAAGAGGCCAAAGTCTGCTCTCTTGAAGTCTAGGGCAGTGAGCTTGCTGCATGCTCTTCTCACTGTCCTGAGGATCTCAAATTCAACCATCTCGTGGTCGCTGCATCCAAGGCTGCCCTGGAGTGCCACATTTCCAATGAGCCCTTCCCTGTTGGTGAGCAAGAGGTCAAGCATGGCACCTCTCCTTGTCGGTTCCTCTATTACTTGCAGAAGGAACTTGTCTTCCACACAATTCAGGAACCTTCTGGATTGCTTGTGCCAGGCCGTACCATCATTCCAACGGATGTCAGGGTGGTTGAAGTCACCCATGAGAACGAGGGCCTGTGAGCGTGAGGCTTTTCCTATCTGCCTATAGAGGGCTTAACAGTGATAACAGCTAGTTTTTCAAGGAACATAATTTAAAATCACTGTTGAGTAAGCTTCATTGAACACAACTTAATTATAATCACTACATATAAGTTTTATTCAATAATAGCCAAAATACTATCCAAATAGCTGGCATAATTCAATTCTAGAATTAAATTTATTATTTCATTTAATTATTAGGAGGAAAATACAGCAAAAAGATAAGACAGCATTACAACAGAACTCCCTTCTTATGACTGAAAAAATTAGTTTACTTTCTTGCAGGTATCATAAAGCAGACAGAAAAAAACGATTTTTCTGTTTGCAGAGGGAGATACTTTGCAAAGTGCTCAGAAAGCACAGGATTGGAATAAAAGGCTCAAGACCATATAATCAAAAGGATATATGAAAATTCACAATTAACAGTTACACATCCTCGTTCTACAAAGCTACTTAAAGTATATCATCATCTTTCATGAGGAAGGCACCATGCCACCCAGCACTGTGTTTATTTTTTCCTTGAAGAGTTAACATGCCAAAATGGCAAAGATCTGAATGTACCTAAAAGATAATTTGACCTTTTCCTCCTGACAGTGCATAGGACTGTCCGGCAATGCAGTCCAAACTTCCCCCAGAAAGAATGTTTCATGGACACAAACTGACTTTGCGACACAGACTGAACTGAGGTCTCATTTAAATGGCTTTGATTTAAAGCCAACAAAATTTTCAGAACATATGAACTCCTACTTTATTACACCTATTACAATATTTTGCTACCAACTCATGTATTTACAAGGGATGCGGGAGGTTGTCAAATCTAGTCAGCCCAGAAGACTGGAATGAAGATTGAAAAGGACACACAGACACAGGAATTCAGATTTCTCCAGGCAAAGGAGAAGGGAATAGGTAGCTTCGCACCCATCAATTAAGTCTTGCAGCATCTTGCAAAGTCAGGGTATGCAGTCCTGCACTAACCTCAAAAACGTCCTTGAGGTAGTGATGGTATTTTTAAAAAAAAAAATCTCATTAAATCTTGCAAGAATGCAGACTGCCATTATATTTAACACACAGTACAGCCAAGTCATTCAAATTCTTTCAGTATTTCTTCATAAATACAATCCAGGAAATTATTTCAGACAGTGTTTGTCACATAAGCTTGGAATGACCTCATCCTAATTAACTCTTTTGTAAAGGAAGCTTGCTGTTCAAAGGAAAAGCAACCCTAAAGCTTGTGCCAAGTTCCAAGCTTTGCAGCATTGTGGGTACTGGGGTTTCAGGCTGTCAGCATTATTAACTGCCCTCAGCAAGCACACTCAGTTCAGTTTCAGTGTTAAAATGCAAATCTGTCCAGCGCCATGTGCAAGAAACACACATTCTTCCTGTGTTGGACATAAGAGAACTATTCATTGAATTAATTGTTAGTACAGAGAAAAATGTGTAAATGCTCAAGTCAGGATTTAAATAGCTTTTGCCAAACCTACAATCTTCATTTAGCCCTTAGTCAGAACTCAGTGGGTGTTGGTGGAGTAAAATACAGCTAATTATAAGCATTTTTATTTATAAGTAAATCTTAGCATGCCCAAGAGGCTGACGCAGCTCACATTCCATTCAGATCACTCAAAGAAATCAAGAGAGCACTGGCAGACATGACACATTCATACTACAAATTGGCTTGAAAGACATTAAAAACGGTCCCAGGATGGTGAATGGTTCTCCCCACCATTCTGTTCTCCTGATCTAAGCTTCAAGAGCCTTGATTCAGCCAGTCAAACTACTAGTCTCTTGCAGGTTAAAAAAGCAGTTATTTTACCACCTGGTATCTATCACTGAGTACCGAATGCACAGGGTACTGATCACAGTAAAAGATGAAATAGAAGCAGTCACAATGTAAACATTTCTTCTTGCTCTAAATACACAAGAAATTCCACCAAAAAGGAAAACCCATACCTAATTCATGGATGTGCCATGTCAGAGCAGAAAATGTAGACACAATAAAAGGGAAAATTACATGCATGAATTCTGTTATCACTACATTCAGAAAGAAACACAGATATTAAACATGCTCAGGTAACATTTTAAGCTTCTATTTTTACAAGTAATAAAAATTAGATTTTTATGGATTTATGCTGGGACCTGTAGAACACCAAGAATCCCCAAGCATTACAAAGATAATAATGCAGTAATATCCAGCCAGGATGGATACTTTCCAGGATCCTATGGGTCACTTTTCAATTTCTATGAGCATGTCAGGAATGTAGTGGATGCAGAACAGTGACAACACCTGCTTAGACCTGGATGATATTTTTTCAAAAGAAGCAGTGCAAGAAGTGAGTGCAAAATCTACTCATAACATACAGCCTTTTAAATTACTGAGGACTAAAAAACCATTAGGAACTTCAGAGAGTCCCAAACAAGGCAAAATGGATGACAGGATAACAATCAGTGAAACTCAGCTTGGTAAATGCACAGCAGGAAAGCAATTTTTAGTATGTCATCACACAGAGTGTTACAACAGATCAGCCATGTCAACTGCAGAAGGAGATCTCAATATAAAAAAACAGCTAACTGAGACTACAGCCCCTTGTGTTTCTATGATTCCTACTAATGATGTTAGACTGCAAAGTAGACAGGAGGGGACTACTACAAGGAATATTTATCACTAATAAGAACTCCCAGAGTGGCATTAAATCTTGCATTATCACAACATACTCAGTCTTGAAAATCAACTACAAAATAATGCCTCACTTGCTGGGACTGAAGCTCGTGCACATTCTTCTGAGGCATCCAGCATTGTGTACTGTCAGAGAATAGACTACAGTGGATGAACGTCCATTCTGATCCAGTTTAGCAAGCTGCACATGCTTCTGCTTTTGTTGCATTTTAGAGATAAGTATAGGTTTGGACGTGGTTAACTGTGAGTCAGTAAACATTAATTCTTACTGAATCCTTATAACAAAGAAAGGAATTCAATTAGTTGATTTCATGGACATTGGGTACATGAGGTTACACATGCTAACACTGATGTTATTGCATCCTCAAGTTCAGAGGTTTAAATCAGCATAAGCAGAATGTTGGTCGATCACAACTGCATTGTTTATAAACAACAGCACATATCAGAAGCACGATTAATATGTGTTAAATGCATGAGCAAATTATGTTCACAAGCAGCACCTGTGCAAGACAATGGACCAGAATCCGTATTATAATAAAGGACAGCTTGAGTTTATATGTTTTACTTCTTGAATAAAAGGAAGCCTGAAAAATAAACCCAATTTCAAGTTGACTTTGTGACTGGAGAGATCACTGAGAAGGACTTACAGGAGGGGTGGATCTTGCAGGGAAAAAAACCAAACCCAGTCTTTTCAAAAGAATGTCATAACGAATACTTATTCCTGGAGCTCCCACAAAGATAAGTTGCTCCTTTATGGAGCCAGAAATATGTAAGTAATAACTATGTGGAAAGCATATGAAAGAATCACCCTTCCAAAAAATCTGCAAGACAAAGTAAGTCAAAAGGTTACTGAATTTGCCCTGTACAGTTCAGATTAAAAAACCAAAAGCCAATGCCTATTTTTCTGAAGTGTCTGATCTTCTTTGCTGGAAGATCTTAGGGCAACAGCTTTGGAGGATCCATACAGTAGAGCTACCTGTCACTGTATCTGAAGGACTGTCAATTTGACCACTTCTTGACACAGAATATAACACTATCAACAGACAACGATGTACTGAAGTTATGCAACCAGTAAGAGAGGAGAACCTTAATGCAAAATTCCAAATACAGTTATGCTCAGTGCATGGAAGAAATACTACTGCAAAGTGCCAGTCTGACCACCTTTTAACCACCAAAATATAAAGAATACAAATTCTTGTATGTGCACATCAGAAATACCTATCAACACATCTGAAAGTTCAGATTGCCTGCACAGAGACATGCAAATTGCTGGTTGCATGATATTAAGTAAAACAGCTGAACCAACCCAAACTCAAATTTTTACAGTACACTTACAACTGAAAGATACAGAAATGACTGCACCATTTTAGTACCATCAGTAATGAAGGCCGTGTTTTAGGCTTGCCTTTACTAAACACAAGTGTTGAATCAGATATGAATGGCAGTTAAACTAACAGGGGAAACAACTGAAAAAAAAATCAACATATGAGAACCCCGTATTCCAGACAGAAAGAAAGGTGATTTACAAGTAGGAAATATCAGCACTTCTGCTAAATGTTTTGGGCTCTGTAGTGGCCAACTCATTTCCTTCTCTCAAATCTTGGATAGAAAACCTCAGGTATCTAACCTAGGATTGCAAATCCCCACCAGATGGAATGCCAGTACAAGCACTTCAGCACTGGATGCAGGAGTCTCTTTTGAGGGCTAACCTTTTTAGTAGGCTTTTTTAGCCCTTTTCCTTGTAATGAAAGATACAAAGGGGCAATAGGTAGCTCTTTGTTCAGTTTTCAACATGCATCCTACGTTAACGAATATTACTTGCAGTTACCAAGTACACCAAGAGATGGCACTATCTTACAGGCAGCCACAGGTGTGTACCAAAAAAACGGTATGATTACCACCACAAACCAGGCATTGCATACCGCACGTAGCTGTTTATATAAAAAAGTTAGACACTTACTAAAATCATACATTTTAAAACTGACATTTAATAATGTTAGAAGGAGAAGACTGAGGTTCTTAATGACTTCTTTGCCTCAGTCTTCACTGGCAAATGCTCCAACCACACTGCCCAAGTCTTGAAAGGCAGATGCAGGGACTGTGAGAATGAAGAACTTAGGCTCACTGTAGGAGAGGATCAGGTTCGAGACCATCTTAAGAACCTTAACATGCACAAGTCCATGGGACCTGATGAAACCCATCTGCGGGTCCTGAAGGAGCTAGCAAATGAAGTTCCTAAGCCACTGTCCATCACATTTGAGAAATCATGGCAGTCAGGTGAAGTTCCCAACGACTGGAAAAAGGGAAATATAACCCCCATTTTCAAGAAGGGGAAAATGGACGACCCAGGGAACTACAGACCAGTCAGTCTCACCTCTGTGCCTGGCAAAATCTTGGAGCAGATTCTCCTGGAAAGCATGCTAAGGCACATGAAAATCAACAAGGTGCTTGGTGACAGCCAGCATGGCTTCAGTAAGGGAAAATCCTGCCTGACCAATTTAGTGGCCTCCTATGATGGGGATACAGAACTGATGGACAGGGGTAGAGCAGCTGACATCATCTACCTGGACTTGTGCAAAGCGTTCAACAGTGTCCCACACGACATCCTTGTCTCTAAATTGGAGAGATATCAATTTGACGGATAGACCACTTGCTGGATAAAGAACTGGCTGGATGGCCACACGCATAAAGTTGTGGTCAATGGCTCAAAGTGCAGTTGGAGACCAGTAACGAGTGGTGTCCCTCAGGGATCGGGGTTGGGATCAGTCTTGTTCCAACATCTTTGTCACTAACATGGACAGTGGGATTGAGTGCGCCCTCAGCAAGTTTGCCGATGACACCAAGCTGTGCGGTTCGGTTGATACGCTGGAGGGAAGGAATGCCATCCAGAGGGACCCTGACACGCTTGTGAAGTGGTCTGATGCCAATCTTATGAACTTTAACCAAGCCAAATGCACGGTCCTGGGTTGGAGCAATCCCAGACACAGCTACAGGCTGGGCAGAGAAGAGATTCAGAGCAGCCCTGTGGAGAAGGACTTGGGGGTGTTGGTCGATGAGAAAATGAACATGAGCCAGTTTCAGTGTGTATTCGCAGCCCAGAAACCAACCGTATCCTGGGCTGCATCAAAAGGAGTGTGACCAGCAGGTTGAAGGAGGTCATCCTGCCCCTCTACTCTGCTCTTGTGAGACCTCACCTGGAGTATTGTGTGCAGTTCTGGTATCCTCAACATAAAAAGGACATGGAACTGTTGGAACAAGTCCACAGGAGGCCACAAGGATGATCAGAGGCTGGAGCACCTCCTGTATGAAGACAGGCTGAGAAAGTTGGGGCTGTTCAGCCTGAAGAAGAGAAGGCTGCGTGGAGACCTCAGAGCAGTCTTCCAGTATCTAAAGGGTCCTATAAAGCTGGGGAGGGACTCTTCATTAGTGGCTGTAGTGATAGGATGAGGGGTAACAGGTTCAAACATAAACAGGGAAACTTTAGACTGGATATAAGGAGGAAGTTCTTTACTGTGAGGGTGGTGAGGCACTGGAATGGGTTGCCTGAGGAAGCTGTGAATGCTCCATTGATTGAACTCCTTGACAGTGTTCAAGGCTGGGCTGGACAAAGCCTTGAGTGACATGGTTTAGTGAGAGGTGTCCGTGGCCACGGCAGGGGGGTTGGAACTTGATGAGCTCAAGGTCATTTCCAACCCTAACTATTCTACAATTCTGTGATTTTATGTTAACAATAAACTCACAGTGTTTACTGAAATATCTCCTCAGTGTGCTGACATTTGTTTCTCAATTTCTGCAAATTTGGTGACCTCCATGCTTCCTAATGAAGTGGGCACAAACTGAAAATGCTTTTTCACTGTGAGGGTGACTGAATGCTGGCACAGGTTGCTCTGACAGGCTGCAGTCTCCACCCTTAGATACTCAAAAGACATCATCTGGACTTGGTCCTAGCCAACCAGCTCTACATGGACCTGCTTAGCGGGAGACTGGGACAAGACGACCTCCCGAGGTCCCTTCCTACCTCAGCCATTCTATGATTTTGTGACAAGTCTCACTCAAGACAGCATCCACACTTTGCAAATACTGGTTAACAGGCTTCCTCATTTTGAAGTGTTTTCACTTTTCTCAATTAGGCACAAGGCCAAAGAATGTATTGATCTTTGGCTTTTACTCCTTGACGGGTTTAAGAGCTAAACAGCTCAGGGCCAATGTTGGAGAGCAGCCCTTCAGCACTTACATTTGAAGTGCTTTCCTTGCATTGTTTAGAGCCAAATTAAGATTTGAATTTCCTACTCTCTTTTCTACATTGGCATCTCCAATACTCTTGAAATAAATTGTCACTGGCTGTCTTTAAAGACTTCACATCTCACTGTGGAATTTAGCCTCATCTGTATGTAGGAAGCTACCCCTTTCTGTGAGTCTCTAGTGTGGTCTGAGAGATAAAAGACTCCTCAACGTCTGCACAGCAGGCCTGCAAGATAAGCTGAAGGAGAGGTCTCCACATCACGTCCCACCCCATATAAAGAAATTGCTCAAACAACTCTGCAAGTGGATAATTTTGAAAGAAAGCTGAAGCAAGGAGCCATTGCCCATCAGAGCAAGAGAAGCTGAAGACTTTCACAGTACGGGGAACTAGACATGGGTCAAGGTAAGCAAAAATCACTTTGGCTAGTCCCAAGCATTTGCCGGTTGTTTGTCAGGTAAAGCAACTGTCCCTGCTCCAAGACAGTTCATGAGTTTTGTAAAAGAGTTGAACTTCTTACAGGGCAAGAGCCAAGGGAATTTTCTAAATGCTAAGGGAACTCAATTCACACAGAGCACTGCCTAAAAAGAGGGAGCAAACAAAAGCTGGTATCAACGCCTAAGGGCCGTTTTGAGAGAAGCAGGAAGAAGCAGCTAAGGCAGACATCTGAAAGTTTAGAAGCAAAGGCAAGCGAGTTATCCTTAGCACTAGGGATGGGGGCAGGACATGGGAAAGGTAAGCCAAACTACAAAACTGAAGCAAAGAGATTACGAAGTGTTTTAGCTACTTGAGCAAGAAGACAGTCTAGGTTCCAAGCAACCTTTCAAGTTAGATTCACAAAAAAGTCATATGAAAAAAAGGAGCCAGACTGCATATGACTCACCAGTCTACAAATGACTCACCAGTCTACAAGACAGCCAGAACAGACATACTCATCACAAAGAAGAAAATATATGAGGTCAGAGCTGGCTGTGTAAAGCTTAAACCAGTGCAGAGCTATGAGCTGGGACAGTCATAAAGGGATCTGAAAGCCAGACCAGAATCATTCACTGAAAACAACACATCACAAAATTAGTGTTGAAAAAACGAAACACAACGAACACAGAAGGAACAATAGCAACAGGTGAAGGTATCAATGCAGAGGACAAGGCAAGTCAGATGTAAGAGCAAACCGCTGATAACTGCAAAGAGCACTCACTGTGGCTTTAACACAGGAGCAATGGCCTTAGACAGCAGGGGAATGCTCCATGGATTATTTTCTTTTAGCTGGAACAAAGGGAGAGCCTAAGCCAGCAAGGCAGAGTAAGTGACAGAATGTGCCATGTAACAGCAGTTTACAAAACACAGGTTCAAGGATCTAACTGGTGAGTTGAAAGATGAAGAGGTAAGTGAGGTCAGCATGATCCCAACGCTGAGAAAAACAACGCTGAGAAAAAAAAAGGGTGTTATCTGCTTCTCAGCAAGAAGCCTGGAAATATTAAGATCACCAGCAAAACTGCAAGACAAGTGCAAATACATGATCTCAGTACAGCCACTGAGCACCAAATTGGGTACTTGAAATTGTGACAATTTTTTTCTCTCTTTTGGTGCTGGACAAAAGCATGTATGATGTGTATGATGCATGTGTAGGAGACATGAGGAGGTGCTCTTTTGCCTCCTGCAGCTCTGGGCCTGAGACTGATAACTGTATGTGGTGCAAAGAAGGAAAACATGTCTTACTGGCTGTGATCCAGTATAGTTCCAGGACTATATAGGCATATTACATTCGAACCAGCAGTGAAATTTGCACTAGCTGTTGTTCTTTCTGCGTATCAGACGTACACAGTACAGTAACTGCTGGAAGAGATCATACCCACACTACAAGTGGGTGAAATAGCTTGTCTCCTGTGCACAATTTCAACCACGTAACCATGTGAAGAGATGCTGCTTTGAGTGCCGTCTATGCCCTTGAGTACAGAGAACAAGACTCCAAATGCAGTCAAAGTGCACGCTCAATACTAACATACATCTATACCATCTGAACACTCAGGCCTGTTCTATCTCCTTTCCTGGGCAGAAAAGAGCTTTTGTATCATCACTTAGTTCACTTACTGATCCTAAGGTATAAGTAAAGGCAGCTCATTAGCCACTTGACACAGGAACAACTAAGTTCACAGTGACAGGCCTTACAGTTAGTTGGCAGGAAGTCTTAAAGGTAGGGGGTCACTTTCTGAGTGGAGAAACACATGATCAGTTGCTTGTGTCTCTCAGGATGTGGTCCAGCACGAGACTGTAGGCAGCTCACAGCCCCAGACTCACTCTATATCTTTTCATGCTACAGGTCTGAGCATCAAAAAATGTGATTTCAAGGTCACAATGAACAACAATAAGCACCACACAGAAGAAATCAGCACTGAAAGGCTTATGGTGAGACGAGGGCAGCCTTTCACTATCACTGTATGTTTCTCAGCTCCAATACACAACTACCTGTGGCAGCTGAAGAGGATCCTCCTCATAGTACAGACAGGTAACATCATTACCTTTGCCATCAGAGCTCTGGTTCTCCATCCACCTTAAGAACAGAGCTGGTGACAAAAGCCATGTCCAGAGCTGGACAGGGGTGCCCAAGTTTAGAAGTGAAGCCAGTTAACTGCTTATCTAAGGCAGAGAAGAGTTTCCTGCTGCTGCAACTGCAGGGTCAAAATTAAACCACTTTCCAGAAGAGACACTGCATCACAATAACCAATGCAGGTTCACTACTCTCCGATTTGAAAGTTCTCATGGGATCTCTCTGCTCTCCTGGAGAGAAATGGTTTAGGAATGTTCAAACATAGCTAGCCTGTTACAGATGTTTGCTCTTACAGGGCGTTTCCTAGTAAAACCCCTGAGAAAGGTAGCAGCATTCAGCCCTAGCTTGTTTTAGCATAATCTGAGCATCTGGCTGTGACTTTTGTTATGAGACACTGAAATCCAGTGCACAGAACAGCAGGCCTGCACCACTCTGGTTGTTCCTAGTTTTTACAAATCTGTGAAATATACATCCCATTTTCAAACATGGAGGCCTGAGCACAGTACTAACCTTATAAAGATTCACTAGGCATTAAACTGCTACAGGGTTAAGACTCACAAGAAAGGAGAGTCATGGCTACAGATCTAGTCTAGGTCCCTGCAGTCTGCATGGGGTGAGGGTGCGTGTCTGGAATAGACACAACCAGCTCTCTTTGGCTGCAGGATCCCATCCTTCGAAAGCAGATGGAACCCAGACTGAATTTCCCATCTCCAGCCTGGGAGACCAGAAGCAGTGGAGTGCAGCACTGGAAGAACAGGACTCATGCTTCTGGACCATCTCTGTGAACACGCCTGCCAATGCTCCCATTGGCCAGTATACTCTGCTTTTACATGCCTCCAAGTCTGACCATCTCCTGGGCAACTTCACCCTTCTCTTTAATCCATGGTGCCAAGGTATGTGGTCAGAAACAGTAAAGGCAGGATAGGATCAGTCACTTCACAAAACCAGCTCTTTTTTTTTGGCAGAGATGGCACTCTGCCTTCATGAAGGCTGAGGCTGACTCACCTAGCACTGACCGCCACTCCTGCCCCCTCCTCACAGCACCTTAGCAAGGAGTAAGGGCTACTAAAAGATCGAAGCTGCCTGCCTCAGCACTTCTGCCCCTTCCTGGCCAGAGCCCTGTCCTCCTGTAATAAAGATTTTTAGATGAGTCAAGATAATAAGTGGTCTGACTACAACCACTATATGTTTTTTAGGAATAGTCAACAACAGCCAGGAGAGTAAAAGAGCCAGCTAGCGCAATAGCCTAGGTCTGGAGAAACTTTTTCAAACAAATAAACAGATACGACAATGAAATTCTTCTTTCCTGTGTGAATCAACAGTTGTGGTATTTTTCAGGGTACAATGCCAGGGACTACTGAAGTCCCTGGATTGCAGTGGAATCTGCTGGTGTAAGAGAGATGCAAGTGCATCTGAGACCAGGAATGCTCTCCTCCTGATGGTTTTTTCTTCTCATCTAGACGATGAGGTGTTCTTGGCTAATGAGGCACAGAGGCAGGAGTACATTTTAAACCAAGATGGTGTCATCTACTGGGGGACAGAAAACGCAATCCTAGCACAACCTTGGGACTTCAGTCAGGTAAGCAAGAGGTCCAGTATGTCTGTGCTCTCTTATAGCCATCAGCAAAGGAAGGATGCGTATCTCCTTTGTGCATGCCATTCATTTCCATACTGTGGCTTTGATAAAAGAACTTGCAGTCTGCACTCCCTGTCTTTGTCTAAGATGTGCAGGAAAACATAGACCTGTGTATGAAGTCCCACAAACCAGTATATGTAATTTTAGCTACCTTCTCAGGCTGTCCTCTATGAAGAAATGCAGTGATCTATATCTGGGCTTTGTGTGCCTTCCTTTATCAACAAATACAAAAGCATTTAACAAAGCTTAGCTACTTTCTCTGCTTTACAGGCAAAGTGCAAACAAGTAGATCTTCCAATCTGCCCAAGGTATCTGATACAGACAGTGATTAGAAAAGGACTTTATCCCATTTCAGTGCACCAGATTGAAAAAAGTACCTCTGTATCAACCTGGAGCGTGCTTCAGAAAAGCATCAATTCCCCTCAGTCAGGGAATGCAGTATCATGCTAACACATTTCTCACCTTGCTTCAATAAATTTGTAAGTCTGCCTTTAGTATGTTGTGCTCCCTCTCCAAATCTCTGCCTGGACCTCTTCTCTACAGCCCACTTCTATAAGACTATCAGTGGAAAGAGAGAAATAACCTCCAGAGCTACAAATCCTTGCAGGGACTCCAGAGAACAAATGTTCAGGCTAAATTTTCTGAAATGATGCGTTCTTATTTCAGTTTGAGGAGGATATTGTTGACATCTGCTTCACACTGCTGGATGTAGGTGAACGCCATCGAGACAAGGATCACATCCAGCGCAAGAACCCTGTTTACATCTGCCGCACAATTGCTGCCATGGTAAGGAGAGCTGCCAGCAGCCTTGACCATAGCAGAGAAGGCCCTAATACAGAGTAAAGGCCAGCATCTCTCAATTCCAGTTTATGGCAACACAACGCACTGACCAAAGAGGAAGCCTTCTCAGTGCTCTTCGAAATACCACCTCCTTCCCAACTCCAACCCTTCCTGATATTCCTGCAGGAAACAAGTAGGGCTGCAGGAGTTTCTTAGCAATGGAAGTACATTAACTGAATAAATCTCAGGGGAAGCTGTTGTACCTGTACTGCACAGCCATGACCTTAATTCTTTGCAGAAAACATCCTTTTGGTTTCATCTGCCTTGGGGGTAGCTTCAGGGAACAGGATGAGGCATACCTATCAAAGAGAGGCAATTCCTTAATCCATCTTTCTCTCCTCCTTCTCTGCAGCTGAACTGTGATGAGTTTAGAGGAATCCTGACAGAATGTGGGACTGGGCAATACTTTAATGGGACACCCCCTTCCAAGTGGCTGGGAAGCAGTCCCATCCTCCGGCAGTGGGTTGCATCGCAGTGCAAGCCTGTCCACTATGGGCAGTGCTGGGTGTTTGCTGCAGTCATGTGTTCAGGTATAGTGGTGATTCAAAGACTTCTGTGCTGAGCAAAGCCTTATTTGCAGAATCTCTAGCATATGCCTGAGTTCTTGGATTGACATAGAACCCAGTAAAATAACCTTTAATTTTTAGGTGAGAGGCAGATCCTCAGTTTCTTCATCAACATTCAGCATCGCTACCTCTAAGATAGAAGAGTATCAGTACACAACATTCACTGAACACACCTATGACAGCTTATTTCCTGAGACAAAGTGCAATGCCTCTTGAGAAGTCCAAACAACAGGCATGGTGCCATTTCTAATAGGCCTAGCACATGAAAAAATGCTCTACATTACTAGAGGACCCTTAGGGCAGGATGTACAACTGATTCACAGATCTTTCTTCTGCACAGTTTTAAGGTGCCTGGGAATTCCTACCAGGGTGGTCACAGGCTTTACATGGGCTCACAACACTAACAGCAGCCTGAGTGTGGATGAGTATTATGATGAAGATGGGACACTGCTAACACAAGACAAGAATGCCCGTGTCTGGTAAGAAAACATGGCAGGGCCCAAGCACAAATCTGAGACAATACCTGTATCTAAGAAGTGACAGAGGTAAAGAGCTGCAATGAGGTGGTTAGGAGACAGCTCAGCTGAAATCCTGTCTACGTGACCTGTTCTTGAGAAATCACCACAACCCAAACTGAAAAGCACCCTATCACTAGAGCCCACAAAGGAAGAATGATAGTCTCCAGTCCAGCTGGAGAAACTCCATTTGTGCCAAAACCCCCGTCTCTGCACTCCTCAACATGCACTGAGCTCTTTCAGAGGAGCATTAATTGGCTGTGGTTTGGCTAAAACTTTACTGTACCTCGGATCTTAGTCCCTTGATATAAGCACATGATGCTGTCTCTTGCAGGACCTTCCATGTTTGGAATGAATGCTGGATGGCTCGAGCAGACTTGCTACCAGAATACAGTGGGTGGCAAGCACTGGATGCCACCTGCCAGGAAAAAAGCAAAGGTAAAATATCAAAGATGGGCTTTGGGAAGGTACAGAGGTGGGAGTGGAGTGGTGAACAAATAAAGCAGTTCAATATTCCTCCCTTCCCAAGTTCCAGTGGAAGTATGCAAAAGGACAGGGACTCACCCTGTTGAATTTAAGCACTAAATCATCATTCATCTGTTCGATTTGTGTATGTCTATCATAGCACTACTCCCTAATGATCTCCAAAACTAGATACTTCACCACTCCTGGTATTGGTCTAAACTAGGCATGGATCCAGTTGGTAAAGCACCTGAGTCTTAGCTAGGCCACAATTTCTCTTCAGGTCCATCCTTCTGTGGGCCAGCCCCTGTTCAAGCCATCAAGGAAGGGGACACAGAAGCTGAATATGATGTCTGCTACTTCTTTGCTGCCATCAATGCTAAGTGCCAGGTTTGGATACAAAAAAGAGATGACACCCTCAAGCCAGCTCTCGGTAGCACAAAGTACACTGGCAACAACATCAGCACCAAGAGTGTGGGCAGTGAACGCTGTGAGGATATCACACAGAACTACAAGTATCCTGAAGGTATAGAATCATAGAATAGTTAGGGTTGGAAAGGACCTTAAGATCATCTAGTTCCAACCCCCCTCCCATGAGCAGGGACACCTGGCACTAAACTATGCCACCCAAGGCTCCAACCTGGCCTTGAACACTGCCAGGGATAGAACATTTGCAATTTCCTTAGGCAACCCATTCCAGTGCCTCACCACCTGCACAGTGAAGAACTCCTTCCTTCTAGCTAATCTGAACTTCCTCCGCTTCACTTTAAGTCCATCACCCCTTGTCCTCTTGCTGCAGTCCCTGATCAAGAGTCCCTCCCCAGCATCCTTGTAGGCCCCCTTCAGATAGTGGAAGGCTGCTGTAAGGCCTCCATGCAGCCTTCTCTTCTCCAGGCTGAACAGTATGGGGTAGGCAACTGGTTGAACACATTTTCTCTGCCAGCATTACAAATGAAGAGTGAAGGACTACACAGCAGAGCTGTACCAGAGCATTAGGGTCACCCACTTCTCACTACTTCCCCTTTCTGAGTGGCACAAGGACACCTTACTCTTGCTGTCTACAGAAGTCATGCACAAATTTCATTTTGCTTCACTGCATTAATGAGGTCTCTCAAGGGCAAGACCTTTTTTCAACAGGCACTTTCCTGTCTGGAAAACCTTTCCTGATTTCTGTTACCTGTACACTCTGTATCTTCACCTCCCATTATCTCTGTAATATATATTTCAGACTCCAGGTTTCTGAAAAGGACTGCTCCCAGATATTGTCTAAATCCCTCCCTCGAAAAGTAGCTCCCCCTTCAGAATCTATTACTGAGTGCTATTTCCCTTACCCAACGCTACCATCCCGTCTTAGACCATGGCATGCTGTCTCCTTGGCTGCAGTCCATCACAACATAGTCCTGTGCCCTAGCTACAGCTATAGCTAAAAAGGCAACTGCTTCTTTTATTCGAACAGATGTTAGCACCAAGGTGCTTTAAAAACCTAAGGCAAACGTTTCCCAATAGAATCTTTCAGGTACATCCAATGACTGTCCTGTCAGCTGAAACTCTCAATCTGCTCCAACTGAAGCATAGCAGGCTCTCTCTCTATAAACAGTTATCTACAGTACTGCCAGGATAATTCAATGCCATCCTTCTGCATCTACTGCTTCACACTAGTAAAGAATTCTAAAATATGTGCTCCCATGTGACAGGCTCTCTTCAGGAAAAAGTAGTACTTGATAAAGCCTACACAAAGATAAAGAAGCTTGAGACAATCAGCAGCAGCAGCAAAACACAGTTTAGCTTCATTCCAACTGCCCTTGAAGAGCCAGTTAACCTCTTCATCCAGCTCCAAATGAGGGATTCTCTGCTACGGGGACAAGATGTTCCACTTTCCATTGAAGTATTTAACTACAGCGGTGGAGAAAAGGCTACCCACCTGCTAGTTGGGGTCCAGTCTCTACATTATAATGGTGTTCCCATTACCCAACTTTGGAAGGAAGAGTTTCATTTTACCCTGAGAAGCAATGAAGGTAAGGATTCTACTGGGTGCATGGCTAGAAAAGTGTGTCTAGTCCTCTCACTTCAGGAAAAATGCACTTAGCCATAACTTTACAAAAGGTTCCCAAATAATTGATTGCAGGGGACAGAAATAAAACATTTGTCAATGGCAACTTAAAGAAAATTTGAATCTGCAAATGCAGTTGGGAATCACTTAAGCTTTTAAATGCTGTGGCTTTTAGTACAATATTGGGCATTAAACACTCCTAGGCACTATGCAGCCTAAGACCAAATAGTACTTCTCATCTGCATTGTCATCTGTATTTCATCACTCTGTATTCCAGCTAACAACCTGCAAGTCTCTGTGCCTTACTCACAGTACAAAGAAGAACTGGGACAGGACCATCTGCTTAGGCTGACTGCTGTATTGAAAGATGAGGACTCCTTCTACATATACTTTGCACAGGAGGAGATCATCATTTGTGATCCCCCTCTCACTATTGAGGTTAGATCAGTTGTTCTGTTACTGCAGTAATGAGAAAACAGCTTTCATAGTCATAAAGAGAAAAAAAGAAATCTGCTGGGTTGAGTAGCTCTCCTCAGGCTTTTTTCAAAGCACTGAGACATCAATTTGGAAAGTGTGCTGTGCCACACTGTTGTATACAGTACTCCCTCTTCTACCTTGTCTACGTGTGAGCATAAGAAATCCCAATGACTCCCAACTCGCTCACCACTATGGAAATCACATGATGCAGAACAGAACTACAGCAGAATACTGTAGTCAAGAAGAAAGTAAGCTGGACTTCTGGCAATTGGCAGCTCAAACTGAAACCTCTCACACTGAAAAAAAAACCAATATATTTCCCTTTAACCACAGAAGAATCTCTTTCCTTCCTTCAGTTTCAGCTCGTTTCCTTCTTCCAACAGTTTCCAGAAAACATGGTACAGTATCAGCCAAGCACAGTGAAGATCGGCCTCCTGAACCCTCTCACCGAACCCCTGGAGAAGTGTGTGATAGTGGTTGCAGGGCGAGGGCTCATTTACAGACAAAGAAAGTACAAGTAAGTGCAAACTGAATTATCTAAGAACAGCTAGAGAAACCCTTGTGCAGGAAAGGATGTCCCCAAAACTAAGCGAGCAACAACATGGCAGGAAGAGACTACAGCACCATGAAAGCCCCAGGCATCCCGTCCTTTATTGATAATACAGAAGATTTTCACTGAGGAAAAGAAAATCCAGGTAACAGAATTTTCAACAGATGTGTAATACATAAGTTGAAGTCAGTATAACATTTGTGAAAGCTTCAACCCAAAAAGCCTAGACAGCAGAAGGAAAGCTCCCTGCCAACAAGAAGGTTAACGAGAAGTACAAGACCTAGGGAGAAATACACATTAAATAAGACAACAGTTATAGGTTGCCGAAATGAGCTACAAAATTGAGAAATTATTTGCTCTTGAGAAATCAATTGTTTTTTAGATAGCCATGTAAACATACGTGAATGGGGTGAAACTATACTCTTTGTGACGTATCTTTCCACATACTACCCACTGTCAGCAATAAAGACAGTCCCTGGGTACAATTTTAACAGTGTCTTCCCCTTCTCTGAAGAACCAGACAAATCTGGCTTAGCTGAGTCATCCAAAAAGGCATTAACCCTGCCTACACACACACTGCTCTCAAGAAGCTGCATTAGGGCAAAGTAACCTTAGATGACTCCATGGGGAGTTCAACCCTCCTGACATATATCCCTCCCCAAACCACCACCACATCACAGTTCCATTGGGGTAGTTCAGGCAACCACTACCTGCCACCTTCCCCCCCTCAACCCCCTTTCCTTTTCTGGCCCCACACCTGTGTTGATCAAATGCACCTCCTGGGCCGGGAACTAGAACTACAAAGAGGTGTACTTCCTGTATAATCCCTTCTCACCTTTCAGGCTGGGCTCTGTGCAACCCAAAAGCACTCAACAGCTGCAAATCCCATTCACCCCCACCCAAGCTGGGCCCAGAAGACTCACTGCACATTTTACCTGCCTTCAGCTCCAGAACCTAAAGAGCTACAAAACTATCAACATTGCAACTGCCTGATGCCCAATTTAGAACAGATCCTGCTGTTCCCTTACAGAAGAGCAATAATAATCTGTGCCCTGGTCTCAGGCAAGCATAGATGTTAACAGCTGAATTAAAGATATTTAAAACCATGACTGACTTTGATTATTTGTACAAACTCAACTCTCTTCCATCTGCCATTATGCCCACTTTCCAGTTTTTAAGCTCGACCTCACCGTGGCAAAGATGGGGTAAATGCTCGAGCAAATGCTGCATTTTTCACCATGCACATGTGCTGAATCCTCCACTGCTTAGCCATTTTTCCCTACCATGGCAAAAAGGAATATCCTAGAACTTTAAAGTGATGATAGATGTAACATTTCTCTAGAGAAATACTATTATTCCCCTACAGATCCTTGACACTGGCAAAGTAGTAAATAGTATTTTCTACTGCTTTCTGAGGAAACAGTAAAGATAGTTCACTCTTCTCTAAGGTTAGGCAGGAAATAGCAGCAGTACTACGTGCTTTTAATGGTTCATTAAGCTTCCTGCAAAAGAAGCAAGACGCCTTCCTTCTGTACATATCCTCTGCCACCTGAAAAGAGAAAGCCACTCATGCAAATCTAGCAATACTTTATTGTTCTTTGAACCCATACTAGTTGCAACGTCTGAAGAATGGGGCATATCCACAGCATTAAGATGCAGCCCTGCACCATTTCAGGATCCCAGGAATCCAAGCAAAATTATACCTTCTGCAATAGCAAAGAGTAATTCCCTGTGAAATTTTTACCAAGTGGCAGTAAAGTTCTCCTAAAAACACTTATCATTCTCCCAGTAGTTGGAGAATACCAAGATTCACCAGAAAAGTACATGCCAGAAACAGTGGCAGCAACACACACACTGAATAACTAAAGTTGACCCTGTGTGAAGTTCTTGATTTTGTTCATGTTGTGATCTACTGCACCAGTTAGAAACTGCACCCAGCCTTCCTCTGATGGTGGACATACATGGCTTGTCCTGCAAAAGTGGAGGAAATTCATTAGGAGAGCCTCCTGAGTGTCTTTACACCTATGCACCCAGACAACACATGGGTATTGTGAAGTGCTGCATTACCACAGCATTAAAACAGGTCTGCTATAGCCCAAGTGCTTTGGACAAGGAAGAACCCACACCTACGTCCCTAGTGCCAAACCTTAACTTACATGTGTGTGTCTTCAGTGGGAACCACTTTTATCCCTATCATCCTGTTCTTACTTTCATCCCTTTGTGACTGACTAACATCATAATTATTGTAAAATGCCAGCATTTGCTGCCTAGAAATGAGTCACCTTAGGAAGCAGAAAGCTATCTACAGGGGACACACACATATGAAACTAACTCATACTCACCTTGTAATCTCTAAGACTTTCTTTAATACTGACGCCAACTTAGCAGCCTAGAAAGAAACAAAAAGGAAATAACATCAGCCAAACATGGAAAAAAAAGGAACTCAACAGCACTGGAAAAGAAAGTAGGGTGCAGAGCCAAGAATGAGTAAAACTGCCACAGATCTGATGCAGAAAGAAGTTATCTATCACTGCCATGGAGGGAGTGTCTCCCAACCTACCACTGGCTAGGACAGACAAAAATAAAGACAGACTGTTTTTTAAAGCATATGTTGAAATGCTTTTTTCTTTAAAAAGATAAAGCCTATTAGAAATTAGTAACTGATATTACAGTATGAACTTAACAAGTGATCAACTGTCATGCAATTTGGTATTAAGCAATTACTTTCTTTCTTTAACTCAAAAAAAAAAAAAAAAAATCAAGCCACTGGCCAAAGGCATGAAATCAAAATTAAGAATAAAAAAAATCTCAGATACGAGAAGATACATACCTAATCTATGATGCAAGGGAGACCTCGAAGTTACCTAATACAGCCTTCTACTCAAAACAAGGCCTACCTCAAAGTTCAGTCAGGTTGTTCAGGGCCTTGCCCAGTCAAGTTCTGAGTATTGCCGGAGATGGGGATTCCACTGCTGCTCTGAGCAGTTTCTTTCAGTACTTAACCATGCTCACTGTGAGAATTTTTAATATGTATTTTTAATTTACATAACTTTATTTGAGCAAGTCTACATAACCCAAGGAGAAATACATGCAGTAAGAGGCAGCCTTAGACCTCACTTCCCTGAGGTACTGTCACTGAATGTCTCTATGGTTTATAGTTCAGAGCCAAAGCTTAAGTGGCCACCCTCTTCCCTGACAAAGGAAAGATGAGGAATGCATTTCCACCTGAAGGAAGCTAAGTCTGCAGGAACCAAAGGGGGACTCTTCATCCCTAAAAACTTGTTACTGAGACAGTCGCTAACACCCTCTCCCTGTCAGTCATTTCTCCAATTCAGTTTCTTCCCCTTCTCTACAGCCAAGTGAGTAGAGCTGCATGCAGGCTGCAGATACTTACATTAAGCCGCACAGCCAGCTGGTTCATAGGTGGATACATGCTCAGTGCCAGCTCATCAACACTAGAACAGAAGAGGGGAGCAATGGAATAAAAGTACTGATAGCACAACTCATGCATCCTGGTCAAAGCTTACACCCACCCTGAACACGTATCAGGAACAGCACTGCATAAGGAGGACACAATGTCAGTCACAACCATGGGATACTTTTCATTGCCTTCTCAGACAAGTGCATGCCACTCTCACCTCAAGAGTGAGACAGTGAGACATGGCCACAACTCCATACCAAAGTGCTGCTAACAGGCTTGGGGAAGACTGGCTGGGAAGCTGCCCATGGAAAAGGATTTGGAGTGCTAATTGATAGAGCTGAACATGAGCCAACTTCTGCCCAGGCAGCCAAGAATTCCAACTGCATCCTGGCCTGTATCAGAAATAGCATAGCCAGTAGGGCCAGGGAAATAATAATCCCCCTGTACTGGGCACTGGTGGGACCACACCTCGAATCCTGCCTTCAGTTCTGGGCCACTCAATAAAAGAGAGACATTGAGGTGCTGGAGCAGGTCCAGAGGAGAAGGGCAATAGGGCTGGTGAAGGACTGGAGGACAAGTATGATGAGGAACGGCTGAGGTGCCTCGAGGAGATTAGTGTGGAAGGCTCAGGGGAGACCTTATCGCTCTCTACGACTAGCTGAAAGAAGAGGTGTCTGGTTTCTTCTCCCAGATAACAAGTGATAGGACAAAAGGAAACAGCCTCAAGCTCTGCCAGGGAATTTTTAAACTGGTATTAGGAGAAATTTCTTCACCAAAAGGGTGGTCAGGTATTGGAACAGGCTGCCCAGGACAGTAGCGGAATCACCACCCCTAGAAGTGTTCAAAAACCATGTGGATGAGGCCCTCAGTGACACTGGTTAGTGATGGCCTTGGCAATCCTGGGGGAATAGTTGGACTTGATGATCTTAAAGGTCTTCTCCAGCCTACTTAATTCTATGCTTCTCTCCTATCTTGCACAGCTCTAAACAGCCTATACGTTAATAGTCTTCCCACCACACCTGCTTCCACCACCATTCAACAGTTTCAGTATCATACAAGGTTTTCCTAATCTGTTCTCTACACCTCAAGGACAGGGACTGCTCTGGAGCAAAAGTGGCAAAAGGGAGATACCTGCTTACCTTGGACTAATCTCATTAGCAATGTCTGCAAGATCGTCCAGCTGAGCAACCTGGTCTGGAGAATCAGCTTTCCCATAAGCCTTCACTACACCCAAGACCTTCTTCAGGCAAGCTTTAGAAGCCTTCATTAATCCCATGCAGGAGCTAAGCAGCTTCCGGTCAGCTTCTGACCAATACGTATCTCTGTTACCTCGAAAGCCCAGCTCCTCATCTTCCATGATGTCACTGTACGGGTCATGCCCTTCCACCAGAGCCTAAGAATACAGACACACTGAAACCCCAGAGCCTAATAGCAATTCCAGCAATACACAGGAGGAAAACATACTCTAGAAATCACACAACTAGTTTACGGAGGAATTTCTCTCCAACCAGAACCTCAGTTACCAGATTCTGTTAACCCTAGCAAGACTCGATTAAGAAAAACTAATCCCCCAACCCAATTCAACACAGCTAACAGCAAGAATCTGGCAAGTAATGCCATTGTTACATCAACCTGCCCTGCTGTCCCAACATCCCCAAGCAATTCAAGACATAGCTTTATGGAAACCTTATAAAGTAAAGAAGGCTTGAGTTTAAACACTCATTAAAATCCAGCTAGATCACAGAACCAGTCTAAGTCATATCACCACAAATTTAAACCAAAGTCCATACATAAAACAAACCCTGTATTCCATCACTAAAACATCACTGCAATTCACCACTGAAGGTTCCTCAAAAGCTGAGGGGCTTCCTTACATGCTCCATCTCCTCCAGAGCATCCTTGACCACACCTAGACATGCAGCCAGAGTTGACACAACTGCTGCCTGGTTATCTGCAAATGTAAAAGGATGAAAAGTGTGGCACTACACCAATTCAAATCAGTTTGCAACAACATTCATCTTGGTTTGCAATCGTTAGGCCTTGAGATTATGGGATCAAACTTTTTGCAGAGCTCAGAGCTGCACTGCTGCAATGCAAAGCATCTGGCCTGGTTTTTAAGCATTTCAAAGGCAGACAGGTTTTCCAGAATGAGTGACCCTTCACTGTAGTAGCTAGAATGTCCCTTGCAAGGGCTACTGATATTCCAAGACAACACGTCCTAGTTCTGTTGTTCTGCATATACAATACTCACCTCGTGGAAGACTGGACACTTGTTCACATGCCTCCCACACACCACCAGTTGATACAAGCTGTTCCTGAGACAAGCTGAAACGAAACAAAGCCCCCCCCAAGTTAAACTCAGTAACACCACTCTGCTAGGCTATTTACTTTCTACACCATCTGCTGGACAGATGTCACCAACCAGCTTGTCACTAGTATTTCATGTCTGTGTAAAGCTGAAAGTGCTTGTTTCTCCTGAGTTTAATTATCCACTGGAAGAAGAAGCAGAAGCCTCTTACAAAGGCCTCTCAAGGTGCTTAGGCATGTATCTTTCAGTATCTAGGCAAACCAGAAGTCTGTATTAGAGACTGCTGACCTCTGCCTAAGGGCAGTGGCATGTAATGCATAGAGGAAGCAGTCTGTATCAGTCCAGTGACAAGCTTTATAAAGTGACAGAATCACTGGGTATGACAGTTCACTCCAAGGGCAAAAACTGCCAGAGTAAATGTTATGCAGCACCTTCATTGTAAAACTCCTTTCAGCATCTTTTCTTGTCTCAGACAGGAGGAAAACCTATTCTCCATGAAGACAAATGTACCTGACTCAGGTCACTGGAACAAGAGGGCACTGTGAGGGCCCTGAAGTGCCTTCCACCCTCCCAGTTTAGTTGGCTATATAAAAGGTAGAAGTCTCATATCAAAGGGGTATGAGACTTCTCTTTGATTCTGACCTGGATCCTGACCAACTGATTTGACCTGCCTGCCTTCACCTCAGACCCAGCTCATTGTAACAGATGTGCTGGGCAATCACTAGATGGTGCATGATGCTGTTTAATCTCTCTGGAGCTCACCCTGGTCCTGAATAGTTGGACTGACTTTCCAGCTTGACCTCACTGCTACAGGCTTATCATCTGGACTCTCAACTGAACCTCACCGGCACTGCTCTGCTCACTCAGGCACTGGGGTACAGGGTCTTTGATGATGAGGCCACTGCCTCTTCCTGCTTCATAACAATGCTCTGCTTCTGCCTTCCCCCTTCCCTTAGGAAGCAGTCTGCACTTGCAGCTTCCTAACAAGTATGCTTGTAACTTTCTCTCCTTTTTTTCCCCTTTAAAATCACTACCTCTCCAATGGAGCACTGAGAATTGTTTCTGTGAGTTGGATCATTCCTTGCACTACTTCAGTGGTAGCATCTCGGACCATCTTCCGAAGAGTAGTACCTGGTGAATATGGAGAAAGAGCAAGGAAGTTGCCACAAAGGCAGCACCAACAGAAAGCAACTCCTAAGATGGACACATAGACTGCTTAATCTGTGTGGATACACTGCATAAATGAAGTTATAAATTACTTTGGACAAGGATCTCAACACTTCATAAACATGAAAACTTTATAAATATGAACACTCAATCAACTATACAACTTTCAACATTATCACTCTTTCACAGATGGAAATCTAAAAAAGTAGACAGAAAAGTGGTTCACTCAAACATGTTGCCAGTCTACAGAACAGCTGATAATGGGACTACCTGCTCAAGATAACTTGCTTTCCTGCAGATGCCAGATCTTACATTAGGCACTGAAATACTGGGTTTCTTTATACAGTGGCGAAAAAAACAGCACCCTATATATTGGTGCCTGCCCTGCTGTCATTATCTCACCTTGGCCTTTGGGGAGCCAGTAGTACACTGTGGCAACTGCAAGAATGGCATTTTGGACATCTTCACTCAGCTTCTGGCAATCCTGAAAATGGACAGGTAAAAGGTTAACTGTGAATAGTCCATGGCTGTACAGAATTTAGGTGGTCTCACAAGCAATCACATTCAGATTGCTTTGAGAAAAGGGAAGCACAGCAATAGCCACCTTGCTTGAGAAACAAATACAGCACAAGAAGATACAGTAAGCAAGCTGCATACATCTTAAGTCACCTCATGATTTGCAGCAAAACATGTCCTGATGTAGCAGTCATGCATTAAGGAGAAGTACCTTAGATCATTATTCTGAACTAGATGGCTTTCTTTTTTCTCATCCAAACACAGGTGTTACAAATGTCTCCGAATTAACAGCAAAAATATAGAAAGACAGACTAGTTTGTGTTGGAAGGGACCTTAAAGCTCATCCAGTTCCAACCCCTGCATGGGCAGGGACACCTTCCTCTAGAGCAGGTGGCTCCAAGACCCTGTGTTAACCTGGGCTTGAACACTGCCAGGGATGGGGCAGCCACAGCTTCTCTAGGCACCCTGTGCCAGGGCCTCACCAACCTCATACCAAGGATTTCTTCCTAATATCTCATCTCAATCTCCCCTCTCTCAGTTTAAAGACATCCCCCCTTTTCCTGTCCCTACAGGCCCTTGTAAACAGTCCCTCTCCAGCATTCTTGCAGGCCCCCTTCAGGTACTGGAAAGCTAGATCTAAGGTCTGTACTGTCCAATATCCCGTATCTATCAGCAATCAGCTTTCAATATTAAAGAATTTAAAATTACTTCTATTCGGTATGTCTTCATAACTTACAGAAATTAGTTTTCTGGAGAATTCCTGAACTTCATTAATATACCTTACAGTGGATAGTCCACCCAGACATCCCTATTTTATGATGAACCAAATGAGTTTAGTCAAATGAACTAAGAGAGATCTGAAACTTGTCATACACACTGCTATTTCACTCTGTGAGGGCTTTCACTCACCTCAGCAGAAGTCAGTGGAGATCTTGAAAATGCCAAACTCAGCTTTGTAGCTTCCTGTGATGTTACTTTGAATGTCTGACCTAGAAAGGATCCAATGGGAACAAAAGAATAGAAAGCAACTTGGGCAAAAGATGAAAGCACAGAGCAACCAGATGAGCAACACCTCTGATGCTACTTTGCCTTGCTGCTTGATTATAATTCCTTCCTTCCAAGCAATACACAAAAATTCCTTAATACATTTGTGCCGTGTTTATTCCATGTTTTTTTTACTTAGCTGGTAGTGACATCCACAACCACACTTTGAGTCCTGGTCCATGATACCTTCCACCAGGGTGCTGTGGGGCTTTAACTGAGAACAAATGTTTTCAAAAATATAAAATGACAGAGTGCTTTGTGTCGGAAGGCACCTTAAAACTCATCTACTTCCAACCCCCTGCCATGCGCAGGGACACCTTCCACTAGATCAAGTTGCTCCAAGCCCCTTTGTAGCTTGTTTTGTATCAACTGTTTGATACTGGCAGCTGCTATACCAACGCCAGCGCCTTGCAATAAAGGGCAAGTTCCAAGGCCATGGCCAGAAACATTCTGGGACTTCTCCCGCAGGACAGACCCGCGCCGGTCTTGACCCAGCTCAGCACCTTCTGCGCGGCCGACCCCGCGCGCGGCCCACCGCCGGCCCGCTCCACTACCCGTACCTAGCGCGTCCCAGAAGAGCGGCAGCTCGAACGGCTCACGGCCCTCACCCGGTTCGCCCTCTGTAACGGTAGAAAGAAAGCTCAGTCAGAGAAGAATCAGCTCGGCTCTGACCCTGCTCGGCCCTGACCCTGCTCGGCCCCAAAACCCACCTCGGACCCGTGCCAGCACCGCCCGTAACGCGCCGCGCAGCACCAGCAGCGGCTCCCTCACCTCCATGGCTTCGAGAGGTGCCAGCCTTACACCCCGCCCCTTCCGGTCACCGACGCACTGTGCGTCAAGTCCGCTTCCGGGTAAAAGCAGACCGCTACACCGCCTCTTCCGGCGAGCGGGTGCCCTGAGGCGCGGACGGGACCGCTCGCGTCCCAGCACGTTGTTAGCGGTGTCCCCGGCTCAAGAGGAGCAGAAGAGACGCCTACAGCCAGCGCAGCTCCTCTGCGTTGAGCAGGTTGTTGGTCGCCTCAGAGCATGGTGCGTGGGTCGCAGTGTTCATCTCAGAGGCGAGGCTGTTAGTGCTGTCTAGATTGTTGTTTGTTCCGCCAGTGACTGCTTGGCTCTGGTCACTTGCTCTTCTCCATTGTCTCTCCACAGCTCCCAGTCACAGACATGCCCATTTTTGCACTTGAATCAGTGTCCAGGGGGACAGCCAACAGCAGTGACAATTTGCACCTGCACAGCTTAAGAGATCTCCAATCCTGACACAGGCAAGGCAGCACAAAGCCTCTCCAGGTCAGCCTTTGCAGTAGCCTCATCCTCCTCTGTGAACTTCTTTGTCCCTTCCAGGATCTCACAGGCACTGGCAATCTCTGCTGCAAGTGCTGGGTCTATCATCGCACTGGCCCTCTGCAGCTTGCCAGGTCTCAGGCTGCAGGTCAGAGAGATCCTGTGCTGTAAAACTGAGCTGTGGCTCATGCAGCCACCCCTGGACTTCCTCCAGCCGCTTTCTCAGCCCCTTCCTCTCACTTGCATCGATTCTGCTCATAGAATCGGTTAGGTCTGCTACACGCTTGTAGAAGTCTGGTACTCTTTGTAGAGGTTTTAGTTTATCCTCCCGCATGAGATACTTAAGAATTCCTATGCAGAACAGAATTCCCCGCAAGTGCAGCCTGCAGTCTTTGCTACACTCAATTTCTTGTGCTAGCCCTTGGCTAACCCTAACCCTAACCCTAGCCCTACTACAGGACGCGGCCCGGCTCAGACACTCCCGGCGGGCAACACTCCGCTGCCGGGCGCAGGGGAAGCCACAGGCGCTCTGCAGTCATCACACAACCCCGCCCCACGGCTCCCAGGTTGTGTCCCGCACGGCAGGGAGGGGCAGCCACTGCCCCACCCACAAGCGCGCGTCTGGCCGCCATTGCGTATGCGCGGCATCCGGAGGACGGGGAGCGAAGCGGTGCTGGGGTGGAGCTGCTGGCTGCGGCCATGCTGCAGAGTTTAGGCCTGGTGGGCACCATCGAAGAGGGGGACGTGGGGCCTCAGGACCCCGAGTCTGGCGACTCCGAGAATGAGGAGGTGGGGCCGGGCTGGATTGGCTGGTGCGGGGCCCGGTTCGAATTGGATCGCGCAGGGTTGGCCCACCTTGCGTCGAGGCGGGTTGGGTTGCATCGCTCCGCGGCGGGTCCGGGTCCGGGTCCGGGTCCGGGTCCGGGTCCGCGTCTGCGTCTGCGTCTGCGTCTGCGTGGTAGGATTTGACCATCCTGCGGGTGTTGCTCACTGGTATTGTAACAGGATCTGCTCCGGGCGCCGGGTCCCAGGCGGCGCGGGCCCACAGGCGGGGACTTCAGCGCCGCTTTCGTCTTTGGTGAGGCGGAGGCCGGTGGGGAAGACGCCTGGGCGGAAACGCTGCGCCACCTCCGTAGCAAGGTGAGGCCTGAGGCCGGGGCCGCAGTGTCAAAGCACAGTGCCCCAGGATTTCCCGTGCATTTATTACAGAGCTTCTTTTGTGATTTTCTGCCTAGAGAGCAGCTACGACACTGGATGAGAAGATTGAGAAAGTGAGACAGAGAAGGAAGTTCCAGGTCAGAGCCTTTCTTTCTTATTACTGAAGACTTGCACGGGTTTGGCCTCCTACTGCTTTCTCTCCAGGGGCACAGGCGCTGACAGCATCCTGAGCTCATGACCTCAGCTGGTTTTGCAGCCACACCTGATGGGAATGCAGAATTGTTAATGCCTAAAGTTATGCAAAACCATGGATCTATGAAGGGGCTGATAATAGCAACAAACCAAAGCTCACAAAGGATTGATGTTTTTTTTATCCTTTATTTTTTAAAACCTTTTTTTTTTAATCTCTTCTTAGGAAAGAGAGGCTGGGCAAGCAAAAGTGAGAGATGAAGATGTGGAGACTCAGGATAATCACATAAAGAGGGAGTGTGAGGATTTCAGTAGGGATGAAGAAGATGTGGAGTCTCAGTGTTTATTGGATGATGAAGCTATCTTCACAAAAGCAGGTATTAGCAGTACATAGGGAGATGGTTGAGGGGCAAGAATCTGACAGACTTCTGGCTCACTAGAGAAAAGTCTGTAGTGAAACTTTGCTGGGAGTGAGCAAGAACTTGTTGTCTTCCTTCTGTGATATTGCTTCTGATTTTGTTTGAGCATTTTACTCTGTTGCCTGCCTGTACTTGTTTCTGAGGCTTCTCCCTCAATAACTCATCCAGACCAAAAAAAAAAGAGATTATGTTCATTGCCATATCTCGTTACGTGTTTAGCTGTGCTTGTCAATTACTATAATGTTTCTCTTTCTCTGCAGATACAGTCAAAGTGAAGGAATGGAGGAGATCAAAAAAGGGAGAAATAGTAAGTGTTAGACAGAGTGACACTAGGTCATTTTCCATTGTTTCTTGTGGAGGAATTTGACTTTGCTTAACAAAGTGAACTCAAAAAAAACAGCCCAGAGCCCATTGGTAACATGTTGTGGTGGTCGTGTTGCTGTTTCTAGGAAGCAGGGAGCTTTTTTGAAGATGCGTCTCAATATGATGATAACTTGTCATTCCAGGACATGAATCTTTCACGACCTTTGCTAAAGGTATTTACCTAGTTTAGTTATTACATGTTACTCTGAAGAATGTTGTACACCAATCAGAATTGTCAAATTCTCTTCTCTTTGTAGCCTCTCTGAAAAGGAAATTTTATGGGAGCTAGTGTGATAGCCCTTTGGGAGCTATTATTCCCAAACAAAGGAAACTACTCTTCAACTGCAGAGTGTTGACACTGTCTTGAGTAAGACTTGTCACAAAATCACAGAATGGCCAAGGTTGGAAAGGACCTCTGGAGGTCATCTTGTCCAGCCCCCTGCTCAGACAGAGCCACATAGAACTGGTTGGCTAGGACCATGTCCAGATGATGGCTTTTGAGTATCCCTAAGGATGGAGACTGTAGCCTGTCAGGGCAACCTGTGCCAGCACTCAGTCACCCTTACAGTGAAAAAGCATTTCCAGTTTGTGCCCATTGCCTCTGGTCCAGTCATGGGGCACCACTGAAAAGAGCCTGGCTTTGTCCTCTTTTCACTCACACTTCAGTTGTTCATATATACATGGATAAGATTTTCCCCATGTCTTCTCCAGGCTGAAGAGTCGTGGCTCTCACAGCATTTCTTCGTATGTGAGGTGCTCCAGTCCCATATAATGTTTGTGTCTTTTTGCTGTACTCCAGTATGTCCATGTCTCTTGTACTGATGAGCCCAGCACTGGGCACAGTATTCCAGGTGTGATTATACTAGAGGCAGAGTTTAATTGCTGTGTGTCCTTTGTAGGCAATCACAGTTCTTGGCTTCAAGCAACCGACTCCAATTCAGAAGGCTTGTATCCCAGTGGCTCTTCTGGGGAAGGATATTTGTGCCTGTGCTGCCACTGGGACAGGTAGGGGGTTGAGCACGGCACAGGAAACATCGAAAGTTAGATATTCACAATAATTGGTAATTCTTCCTCTTCTTCTTTAGGTAAAACGGCTGCCTTCATCTTGCCTGTCCTGGAACGCCTGATTTATAAGCCTCGCCAGGCTCCAGTAACAAGGGTGCTGGTTCTTGTGCCAACACGAGAACTGGGTATTCAGGTGCACTCTGTCACAAAACAGCTGGCACAGTTCAGCAGCATCACAACTTGCCTTGCTGTAGGTGAGTGTTAAGTTGGTCAGGTGAACTGTACAGCTCACTGTAAACTGCTGCACTGTTGTGAAACTGGAGACTCTATGGTTATTGCAGGTACGCTTCTAGTGGGTGTACTGTGGTTTAAAATTTTATTTCTAATATTGTGCCACGCTTTTTACTTGTTGGTTTCTGAGGAAGAAAAGGTGGAGTCACTTCTTATTGTGAATGTGGTTTTAATCTGAATTGTTTCCCATTCCTCAGGCAGTTTGCATCTGTGCATCCTACTGAGGTAGTCAGTAGTCCATGTTCGCTTTCTTTCAGGTGGCTTGGATGTGAAGACTCAGGAAGCAGCTCTGCGCTCTGGGCCGGACATTCTTATTGCCACTCCTGGGCGACTGATTGATCATCTCCACAACTGTCCTTCTTTTCATCTGAGCAGTGTTGAGGTGCTAATTTTGGATGAAGCAGACAGGTAAGCTAAGCAGGTCAGCAGTGAAAAATGAGAGGGTAGTTTCTTGCTTTCCATTTCCCAGGCTGTAGGGCAGTCTTTGTTGCCCTGCCTTAAATAATGTTTCTTAGCTAGAATCAAATGAAGCTGCCTTACGTTGCTGTTTTCCTCCTGTGTAGGATGCTGGATGAATACTTTGAGGAACAGATGAAGGAAATAATCAGGTTGTGTTCCAACCACCGCCAGACAATGCTTTTCTCTGCCACAATGACAGAGGAGGTAAGATAAGCTGCTGAGAGACTTATTGTGGCAGAAAATTGAGTACAGCTTTGTGTAATCTTTTACCAGAGATTATGTGAACTTTTTTCTCTTAATCTGTTTCGGTAGGTGAAAGATTTGGCTTCTGTTTCCCTGAAAAATCCCATTAGAATTTTTGTGAACAGCAACACAGATGTTGCCCCTTTCCTGCGGCAGGAATTTATCCGGATCAGACCCAACCGGGAGGGGGATCGTGAGGCCATTGTATCAGGTTAGTGATAAGCAAAGAAAAGCTGGAACCGGCAGGTAACTGTGAAGCAGGCTCCTGAGAAGACTTTCTTTCAGCTCTTCTGACTCGAACCTTCCCAGATCATGTGATGCTTTTCACCCAGACCAAGAAGCAAGCTCACCGTATGCACATCGTACTGGGGCTGATGGGTCTGCGGGTTGGTGAGCTTCATGGGAACCTCTCTCAGGCACAGCGTCTGGAAGCACTCAGGTATTAGCAGGCTTAGTTGGCAGTCACGGGCAAAAGAGAAGTTAGGAGGCAGAATACTTGAGTAGAAATGGATGGCTGTATTAATTGCTAATGCATTTGCTGTCTCTGTTCAGGCGCTTTAAGGATGAGCAGATTGATATTTTGGTAGCTACAGATGTGGCTGCACGTGGACTTGATATTGAAGGTGTTAAAACAGTGAGTATTTGCAATGTTGAGCTTTTTAATGAGTCCTTTAATGTTGTTTCCCTACTAATAGTTTTCCTGCTATAGGTAATCAATTTTACCATGCCAAACACCATTAAGCACTATGTTCATCGAGTGGGTCGGACAGCAAGAGCAGGCAGGGCTGGTCGTTCAGTTTCACTTGTGGGTGAGGAAGAGCGCAAGATGCTGAAGGATATTGTGAAGACTGCCAAGACAGCAGTGAAAGCCAGAATTCTCCCTCAAGGTACACACTTCACTGAGGTAAAAAGCAGGAGAGCAGTACACAGGAAATATTGTGGTACAGAGGCACACTGAGAGATGTACTGAAAAATACGACAGACTTGCATGAGCTGCTTCTAATGTTCATGCTGTATTGTTCTCAGATGTCATACTAAAATTTCGAGAGAAGATTGAGAATCTAGAGAAAGATGTTTATGCAGTTCTGTGCTTGGAGCGTGAGGAACGTGAGATGCAGCAGTCAGAGGCCCAGGTAAGCTTTGTTTTAGGAATTACTTTTTTTTACCTTAATTTTTTTAGGATCTGGAGTGGCTGTAGTACGTAAGGAGGTTGCTGTAATGTACTTAACCTGCCTGTTTTAGAAAAGAGAGATCTTTTTTTATCCACCATGAGCTCACTTTTTGCCTGAATTATCTCAGATCAATAAGGCAAAGAAGCAGCTGGAGACAGGAAAGCAAGAGACTGCGGGTGATGGTTTGGAGCGGAGTTGGTTTCAGACCCGTGAGGAGAGGAAAAAAGAGAAATGTGAGTCATTGACACTGCTGCCATTTTAAATTCCATAGTTACAATTGGACTCTGCTTTGTACTTTAAGAGGTTCTTTATTCTGTTTTTCTTTACCTCTCCAGTGGCTAAAGCCCTGCAGGAGTTTGACTTAGCATTACGAGGCAAAAAGAAAAGGAAGAAATTTATGCAGGATAGACAGAAAAAGGTCCAAATGACAGTGAGTATATTTATGGACAAGCAAGAACTTGAGCGGACTTATCCTAGTTTTCCTTGGCAAAACCTCACGTCACTGCAAACTTGCATTTTAACACCTTTCAGCCAGAGGAGAGGTCACAGTTTGAAATCTTAAAATCTCAAATGTATGCTGAGCGGCTGGCAAAAAGGAATCGCCGAGCAAAGCGAGCCAGAGCCTTGCCAGAAGAGGAACCAGCAGCAGTACCAGCAGGTGGAGATTTTTGGTTTACAGCTGACTTACTTTGTGTCACTTACTTTGCTACAAACAGGTAAACCAAACTAATTTGTTTAGAGACACTGATCTGTGAAAGAATGGCCACAGGTGCTGGCCAGGGTGCACGTTTGCTTTTCCTGATGGTTAGCCTAACTATGTGGTCAAAGCTACTGGGCTCTAGTAAACCAGGTGATGTTGTGCCCATCTCTCTACAGTGAATGTTCTGACTGTTGTCTCTGTTAGGCCCCAAAAGGAAGAAAAAAGTGTCTGTGTTTGATGAAGAGCTCACCAACACGAGCAGGAGGGCACTGCAGCAGTATCGAGCTGGGTAATGGCTTACAGTAGTACATGATCCACACGTTAGTAGATGGGAATTTTTTTCTTTGCATCTCTGGACTTTCTCAGGGATACTTCAAGGGATATTATGGCAAAAGGTGGGCAGAGCAGAGAAGGGAGTGTCACAATATGTACCTGTGCTTACTGATGTACTTCAGTGTTTTTTATCTTGCCTCCCCCTCTCTCCTCTCTTAAAAAGCCCTTCATATGAAGATCGAAAACGCTTGGGTATGGCGCAGCGTAGGAAAGGAGGAAACTTCAAATCCAAGTCCAGGTATAGCTCTTTTTACTTGCTTATTCAAGATTTACCCCCCCTGCTTTCTCTTTCCTCTTCTTGTGATTGTTTAAACATCCTTGCTAAAGCGTTGGTTGGTTCTGCAGTCTTACTGTAGGTCTAGCGCTGGGGCAATCAGGGATACTGCCTTAAAAGCCTAGGAATGTGCTGTTAATGTGGGAGAGCATTGCCTAGATAAGGAACAGCACTAAGCATTTTCTATCAATCATTCAGAGTTGGGCTGATGGAATGTCATTTCAAGTGTCTTCTCTTTCAGGTACAAGAGAAAGTAAGAACTGTTGGCCATTACCAGATGGGTAAATCAAACATGCTATCTTTGTGCTGCAAGGAGACAACTTCAGTAAAATTGAATAGTTTTTCTTAAAGTTCTGGAATAGCTTTGGGATGTTTGTTAATACCTGTTTGAAGATCCTGTGTGAAAACGTCTTCAGCAGACCATGCAATAAAGGATTCCCCCCCCCAAAAAAACATTTCCTCTGCTTATAGAATAGCTAGAGCAATTGAGAGCTGGGATGTGTTCCGTCTTTCTAGTAGACGTCTAGTTCATGAAAGTCAAGTTGTCTTTAGGGCAAAGCCTGGACCAGATAGTGCTTTGTTCATGTACTTCTGTGGTCTCAATTAATGAATCTGGCTGAAAAGGATTTCTACAGTTAAGAGCCTATTTCTGAAACAATGGCTTCACGAAATAAAACAACTCCAAGAGACTACTCTCAGAAGAAAGGATTATTTCCAAAAGGGGAGGAGGGGGCAGGCACACAGCTCCCTCCTTACTGAGAAGCAGCTATGAAGTGAAGGCAACAACCAGAATGCAGGCTGGTTTACATTACTGTATGTAGTTAATGATCGGTTTGTGTAGCCTAGCTTGCTTTTTTGACTAGAAACAATGCAGCTCCACCTGTAATGATCAAGCTTAACACAGAGCATCAGAGATCACTGTTCCTAATTGTTCTGGATTCAGCTGTAACAGTTATTTTTCTTCTTCAAAGCTGGTACAGTGCTGTGTTTTCAACTTCAGCCTCAGAACAGTGCTGATACCAGACCAATGTTTTTAGTTGTTGGTATGTTTACCCTGATCAAGGAGTTTCAGTCTCATGCTCTGCCAGTGAGGAGGGGCACAAGAAGACAGCAGGAAACGAGACAAGACACCTGACCTAAAGTAGCCAAAGGGGCATTCCATACCACAGCATGTCATGCCCAGTATATAAACTGGGGGGAGTTACCTGGAAGGCCCAGATCAATGCTTGGGTCAATAGATAGGCAGGTGGTGAGCAGTTGTATTTTCTCCCCTTGTTATTTCCCTTATCATTATTATTGGTGGTAGCAGTAGTGGTTTTATGTTATACCTTAGTTACTGGACTGTTCTTATCTCAACCCATGGGAGTTACATTCTTCACGTTCTCCTCATCCCTCTGGGAGTGGGGGAAGAAGGCAGCGAGTGAGCAAGGGGCAGCGTGGTTCTGAGTTACTGGCTGGGCTTAAACCATGACACTAATACAGACACCATTATACTTGTTCCACTGTAAGAATTCAGAACAGTGAAGTGCTAAAACTCTTTCTTTGAATTTTTATCATTTCCACCACCCCAACATTTTCCCCTCCCCTCCATCAGCCTTAATAAACTTATGTGGATATGTTTTAATTCCCATAAGAAATAGACTTAAGCAGCCCGTATCAACTGGTAATGTTTCAGCTGTTACTACAAACTGAGGGTTTTGCCTCAAACCCCCTCCTCTTCTGGGGTGACCAAAGCACAGCAGTGAATAATAACAGCTCCACTCCTGAAATAGACCAGTGAAGGCTGGGGTTTTCGAACTTTATTAAAAAAGGCAAACTTCACAAGCAGCGAATCTAAAATGTACATAGCAAGGTTCTGACAGGCAGTACTGCTCGGTACATTCCTTTAACTGGTCTTCCCTCAGTTTTAAGGTATGTTATAGGGTAGCTTATGGCCTTGGTGGACGCATGCCAGGTGGAGGGGGTCCTGAGAATAAAGCAGACTTAAGTAGTGAAAAGGAAAGAAGCAGCAAAGCTAAACCAGAAACATTTTCTTCACCATGCTCAAAGTGGCCTTAGGGACCCTTTTTTCTGCACTGAGGTATTTACTGAACTACCAGAGCTAGGGAGGCACTAGAACATATCACCCTTCGGACATTTGTTACAGTTGCTTCTAGCTTCTAGGCATTTAAGATAACCTCCACTCACCTCTCATTCCTGGGGGTGGTGGTCTCATGCCTGGTGGGGGCATTCCCATAGGAGCGCCTCGGCCAGGTGGCATTCCCATTGGTGGGCCCATAGGTGGTCTCATGCCAGGAGGAGGTCCCATCATTCCTTAAGCCAGAGAAAGAATAAGCATATAGACCCAGCTGAATATTCAAGGCACTAGCTGGATATCAGAAAAATCCTCCGTAATACCAACTCTTGAGCAGATTTGATAAACATCTTTTTATCACCAGTTTTGCCACATGACACAAGCTCCTTTCTGCCCCCTCTATAGAGCAATTCTTACCTGGAGGAGGTGCTCCTCTGCTCATGGGTGGGGGAGGACCTCCACGCCCTGGTGTGTATTGAGTTGGGGCTCCTGCTATGCTCGCAGTGGCTGCAGCAGCAGCAGCTGCGACTGTTCCACGACCCTGAGGTGTCATCACCTGCAAACAAGACAGAGGTTCACAAAGAAACAGCATAACATCTGCTTTATATTAATACCTAAAAAATATGCAACATTCATCATTATCCCTTTATAAATTATGCTACTCCCCTTTTAATGTACTGAATAATGCTAAAACCCTGTAATACAATTCAAGGGATAATACTTGAATTTCATGCGAGAAGCTATACTTTTCAAGCCTCGTCTTCTGTCATACAAAACTGAGTTCCAAGGGGGGATCTAGTACCAAAAAAGCCTTGCCAGGTTCAAACTCCCTGGTAACAGAAACTAAGGCTACAGTCCCTCCACCAATTTCCTGCATCATATTTGGTACAAAGAATTAAAAGCCACCCCAGAATATACCAAACAACAATTTTAACAGGTCATAGCACTTCACCTGTTGAGATGGTCCTCCCACTCCTCTGACAGGGCCAGCTAATCCTGCTGGAGCCTGTGGCATGGGTGCACCAGCTGGTACTCCCCTGCCCGCTGCTCTCCCAACTCCTGGTCCTCCAGCAGCTCCAGCAAGAGGTACTCGGGCAATTCCAGTCTGAAAACAGAGCCCCCAAAAGAAACATTATTGACAAAGAAATCTTCAGATCCTAGAAATGCTCACAGACTTCCTCTGTCCAATTAATGCCCTCTCTTTGTGGGCTTGGTCATTAATTGGACAGCTTCCTACAGCAAAAATTTGTTGGACCTGATCACAATAGCATCTGGAAATGGAGGACAACGCTGTAGTAGCATCCTTCTGCAAGGCAGCAAATTTATCAGACATCCCTTCCCTTTCTCCTTAATTCTATGCTCATTCTCCTTACATCTTTCGGAGGTGGTCCTTCAACTGTCATGGACACTAGGTTTTCTCCTCGCAGCAACACAAGACCAAGGACTCGTTTCTCTTCCCGCTCCGGCTGCTTGGAATTTTTAGGTCTGGTGAGAAGAGAAAGAAAACACTGCAAGTCAGAGGTAAAAAACCAAACAAAACCCAAAGCTATTCTTTGACTTTGCAATGGAATACGTAAGTAGGCTACTCCAAGAGCAGAACCTACTGTAAACCCATTTTTATATGCCTCAAACTAAGTACATAGACGAGGCAGAACACAAGATGTGCATTATCTCCATGATTTTTTTCCCCATGATGCTCAACTGTTCAGTAACTGTTGGCATGATGTAAAAGTATAATTCGGTTATGAAGAAATAACTCAAAGTGCCCCTTTAGCCTCGGTAGTTTGGGGATTTGACAAACGAGGCTAAAACCACGACTGCAGATGCACAAGCGGGCAGCAGACCCTGGCCCGCTCGCCGCAGGCAGCCGGTACCGGGAGGCAGCGCCCGGGACTCCCAGTGCAAGCCGCGCCGCTCACTTGATCTTGCGGAATTCGTCGCAGTCGCAGAGGATGAGGTTCATGTGCTTGTCGAAGGCCTTGAAGGTGCCGATGAAGACGCGCCCATCCTGCAGGATGCACCGCATGCGGTAGTCGATGTGCTGCAGCATCTTGCTGCTCTTCCCCACCGTCTGCAAGACACCGCGGTTACACCGGGAACAGGCGCTGCTTGGCGCGTGCCGCCCGCCGGCGCGCAGCTCACCATGACTGCAACTCCCGCGCTCCCGCCGCCGATCGCGCCTGAGGTATCGCCCGCTCCGCCGGAAACTCCTGCTCGCAGAGCCCACGGCTTCCGCCCGCCCTCACGCGGCAGCACACCGCTCCCTTCCGGCGCGTGTCTGACGTACTTCCGGGGCGGAGCTGCTCCAGGGAGCCGCCAGCCGCTGGGGTGGGGTGAGGCTACTCCGCGGCCGTGGTCTCGCTCAGCCTGATGCTGTGCGCGAACGCGCTACCACTCCGGTGCTCGCTGCCAGCTCCGTGAGCCGTGGTCAGCAGAGTGGCAGGAACGCTGCGCTGCGTGAGCCGGTGGAGACCCGGTCCTAGCCAGTCGCAGCCAGTCCCCGACACGGGGCATTGTTGGCACGGGGAACTGAAGTTAGCTCTCCCGCGGCTGCCCCGAAGGAGCGGCAGGGTGCGGGTGCCAGGGAGGCTCGGTTAACGTAATTCATTCTGGCTACCGGAGAGGGAAGAAGGTCTGGTCTCGGGGCGACTCACGGCAACTCCGTTCTGCGTCGTGCTGGGGCGGGGCCTTCCGCTCGCGGTTTCCATGGCAGCGGGCGCGTGACGCGCGTGTCGCGGCCAATCGGTGGCGAGGCAGCTGAGTGACAGCCTGCGGCACCAGTGGCCACCGGCGCCTTGGGGGGGCCGCCGAAGCTGCCGGGCGGCCGGACGCGGAGCGGCCGCGGCTGGGCCGGGTGAGCGCAGAGCGGTAGGAGGGGGCGGGGAGCCCGGAGCCCGCCGGGAGCAGGGCAGCACACCGCTACCCGCCATCTGGTGGGTCCAGGCGCCGGTGCTGCTTTCCTGGGCCCACTGCAGCGTCGCCGCCGCGGTCCTTCCTCTGGTGGCCTGTCTTGCCGGGAGGGCCTGGCCTAGGGTCGTCTTCCGCGAGGTCGCCGGTCCCGTGTTGCGCCCGTGTCCGCCTCTGCTGCGGCTGCTGGATCCGCGGCGCACTGAGTGTGCGGGGCCCGCTGCGGAGACCGGGGAGGGGCTACGGTTGGGCCGCGCAGGGTGCGGTTCGCGGCTGCTCGGGAGGCGAGCAGACAGCGCTTCCTCAGGCAAGCAGTCGTTTAGCGCTTTAAATTGAGTTTTGGGCTAAGGCTGCTTTCAGCTTGCCTCACTAACAATGAAAGAGCGGTTTGCTTGTTGCTCACTTTCTGTCTCTGCCTGGCTGTGGTGGAATGTGCAAGGTGAGAATCCAGTATCATAGTCTTAGTGGTTTATAGCCAAAGTGCAACCGTGGAAGGCCTTTGGAGGAACGTAGAATTCCAGAGACGGAAAATCTGACCGGCTGGTTCTTTTGTTTGTCTAGTAAAGTATGTTTCTCTTTGCTTGCTTTATGAGGTAATGTAGAAAGCTGTACATAATCCTCAGGTTGGATTCTGCGGTCTGCTGCCCTCTGATGCTGCTCAGTCAAGGAAGCTGTCTTTCCACACTTACCCCGTTAGTGTCTCTGCTACATCTGTTTCAGCTATTGTTTGGCTTGTGGAGAGCTGATCAGAATGTTTTGTCACATCTGCAGGTTTCAGAAGCTGCAGCTATTTTCTTGTTAACTGTGGTATTCTACCAGGCAGTTTTTCTTTTTCGTGGAATGTTCTTTCATCCTCATTTTCATTCTGTGTGCAGCACACTTTGTTCTCTATCTGTAATGAAAAAAAGATGGAGTTTGTGACTAAGGAAATTTTAAGTACTCTAGTTGCCTTAGCTTGCAGCTCCTTAGAAGTCTCTTGAACGGTGTGTTATTAGTGGCTCTGCTGATTTCTCATTGTCTTGCAGCCTACCCCCCACACCACTGCGTTGTTTGAAGGAACTTACTCTGTAGAAACAGAGTAAATTAATCTTTGATGTATTTCAGCTTGGCTGCTCTTTTCCTGTATAAAACTGTGATAACTGCTTATGTGCTGTTGTTGAGAAGAATGTGCTGAGTGACCCGTAAGCAAATGATAATCCAAATGATGCAAACTGGCAGCCTGTGCTTCTCCCCAAGAGCTTTCCGACAGTTATTTTATCAGATACACCACTGGTGCACCGCAAAATATCATTGTAAAATTCAACATCTGTCACCTCTCTTGTCTGCAGCCATGCAAAAATCTTTTAAAAAAACACTTTTGACAGGCAACCTTGTGATAACATGCTGACTTGAAGTACTTTGTGTATTTGTCCTCTTGTGGAAAGCTACTTCAAAGGGTTTTTTTGACTCAATGTCTGATGAGTAGGTGCTTACTTATGGAAGAAATTTTGGGCAGAAATAGTCTAACTTATTCTGATGAGTTACTTTCTGAGTTTGCATGCAGCTGAAAGCTTTTTTTGAGATCTGAAAGCGATGAATTACAGTGTAGTTGGTTTTCAGTGGTGAGTGTATGAGGAAGCTGCACGTAGAGTGCATTGCTTCTGGGAGCTGGGAGCTAGTCTCTGCAGTACTTTTTTTGATGAAACAGGGGACTTTATTTCTGTTCATATGGTGCTTAAGAGACGTGGTTTAGTGGTGGACTTGGCAGTGTTAGTTTTCACAGTTGGACTCGATCTTAAGAGTCTTTTGCAACCTAAATGATTCTATGATTTCTGCAGAATTTTCCCTAGTATCAATGTTTTAATGTGCACTTCTCTTCCTGAGTGATGCATGTTCTTTTCAAGGTAGATGACAAGTTAGGTGTTTGTAAAAGCTTTTATCTATAGTAATCTGGACATCTTTGTTTTGGCACGTGAAGTACTTTTCTTTGTACTCCTCACTAAAAACTTATGTTGCAGGTTGCAGTACAAATAAAAGACTGTGACCACACTGCTGGAGGCTGAAGGGAAAAGTGGTAATTAGAAGCTAATTATGGATATTTTAATGAAAAATTGCAGATTCAGTTGTTAGTACTCAAGGAAGCAATCTTTGAGCCTTGTCTCTTCACTGTGTATTTGCTGGAGCACCTCCAGTATGAAGACAGGCTGAGAAAGTTGGGGCTGTTCAGCCTGGAGAAGGGAAGGCTGCATGGAGACCTCACAGCAGCCTTCCAGTATCTGAAGGGGGCCTGTAAGAATGCTGAGGCGGGACTCCTCATTAGGGACTATAGTGATAGGACAAGGGGTAATGGGTCCAAACTTAAACAGGGGAAGTTTAGATTGGGTATAAGGAAGAAATTCTTTCCTGTTAGGGTGGTGAGGCGCTGGAATGGGTTGCCCAGGGAAGCTGTAAATGCTCCATCCCTGGTGGTGTTCAAGACCAGGTTGAACAGAGCCTTGGGTGGCATGGTTTAGTGTGAGGTGTCCCTGCCCATGGCAGGGGGTTGGAACTAGATGGTCTTAAGGTCCTTTCCAACCCTAACTATTCTATGATTCTGTGCCTTGAACACTGAATGGATTTAGACGGTTTTTAGCTGTGAATTAGTTTACTCATGGGAGAAGTAATTATCTGTTCAGTTATTGTAAGCCAGTCTGATTATTGGAGTTGACATGTGCTTATGTCATATGACTAAGAGTTCTTAGGCTTTCACATTTTGGCCATCACAGACTTTAGTCGCTGAATGGAGAACAGTGAGTGGAAATCAAATACCACTAGGGAACTGTTTGTCTGTTTCTAGACTACATGTAGAATGTAAACCTACATATCCTACAGTTCTGGGGTTGTGCAAAGTGGCTACTTTGGGGACTTTGTACAGAGCAGTCCTACTGCTTGTATACTAGTAATTACCATAGTGACTTAAGGATTTAGAGATAAATTATGCCTGTTTTGAGCTACTGCTGCAAGACATTTAAAAGTCTAAATAATTTTTTATTTCTTTCTTTTGCATGTGTGATTTAAGAAGTGTGGCAAATCAATTCATAGTTTTATTAGGTTCATCTACCTCTTTGTGAGACAGAAGGATTGGGTGTGTTCCAAATTGCTAGGGCAATGCTACAGAGTACATTGGTTCAGCTTTCTTGGTTCCTGTCTGTATGCAGAAGCCTTAGTGCATTGTGCTGCTTAGGCAGTGAGCTACAGTGCTATTCTGGTCTTGGGTTCCTTACACTTCATTGCCTGAATTCCTAGATTACTTTGGACAAGAAGATAATATGGTTCAGGATAAGTGTAGAAGAAAGGACTAGAGCCCAATTTACTGATTGTAAAGGGTATGAAAATAGCACCAGCAGCTGCATGTGTCTTCAGGGTTAGAGGCCTCTTGAGGACATGCTTTGCTGCAAGTTATCAGGTCTCTCCTAGCAAAGAGTAGCATGTTTCTGTATTGGAGTAAGAGAATAGAACATTGACAATCAAATTTTGTGAAGAAAGGGCATGTTAGCCCACGCTCATGGGATCTGGGGACCGTGTTTCCATAGGCCAGCATACACTCTGTGCTGTCTGTGACTTAGCTCTGTTGGCTGTCAAGGCTTCTTTGAAACACTAATTTAATTGACTTTTCATATGAGCAGTCTTCCCTTGTGTAATCTGCTTGTCCAAACAGGAGGTTTTTTTACCTGATGCACCTTTTCTGAAGGACAGGCTTTCCTGTTCGTTGTCAAGATGAGAGTGGTAAAATTTTTATCCAGAGTGAATCTTGGGGTGGGATAAGGCTTGGTTTTCTTTCCTGCAGGATTAGGAAGTAAAATATCAGGTGTTGCATGTAAAACTCCCCGACTCTAACTTGCAATTTTGTGTGATAGGAGTCATGCAAATGCTTTTGTATTATCACCCCCAAGACCTGCTCAACCTGATTAAGGCACTGAGTCTGTTGCTGTTCTGAGGCCAGATCTTCATTGCGAACCTAACTTGACTGGGACTTTTCCATGGGATGTGCTTAGTCTTTCAGTCATTTTATGGGTTTTAAGAAAACAAGCTGCTCTTGGGATTGATGCTAAAAAGGAGAGACGGCCAGAGGAATACTGACTGTAGCCAGCTCTTGAGGTAAGCTATGCATTTTCAAAATATCATGGAATTTCGAATCTGGCCTGCCAGATACTGTCTGAGGGGTGGAATGATAGAGTGGACAAAGTCTGGCTGTTGTAAAGTGTGGAGGAGGATGGTGTTGCTATGCGTGTGCAGTACCAGTCTCACTTCTGAATTGGCTGAAGCCCCAGATGGCTTTGGAGTTCAGGCTTCCTGGATTCCTGGAGGAACTGCGAAGACCATACACATGATGAGAATAAATTGATCAAGGCAGCTTCAGAAGGGCTTCTCATGGTAAACAGTGCTTGGTTTAATAGAGGAATGGCTGATTTTCCTCTGCAGCAAGTACCTTCATTGTAAAGTAACTATGTCTGATCTGGTGGAGACTTGGTAGCTGCAGTGATAACATTGAGCATTTTCAGGAGCTGCTATGAAAGAAATGCTAAACTTGCATCCTGCATCCTCAATTTCAGCAGGCAGTAACAGTATCTCAGAAGCCTGCACCAGATCATAGTACTCTGTTAGTCTAGGTGAGGAAGCTGCCTAAACTGGATTGAGAAGACAGTCACAGCAGTCTGTGAGATTATAAAGAGGCCTGTGTATGTACACATGCAGGGAAGCATCAGTGCACCTGAGTGTCCTGTCTTTCCATGCAGCAATACCAGTCTCTGTGAGGGAACGAAGTGGTGTATGAGTTACATTAATTGAGATCATTAGTGTGTTTCTAGGTCAACATTCTATCCTGACCAGGCATACCCAGCTTTTGTGGTAGACTCAACTAATTTTATAGAAGCTTCATTTTCAAGGACAGTCATGGAGTTCAGTTTCCTGGGCCAGGTATCTCTGCAGCTGCTTGGTCTTTCCTGATCTGTGGGAAGTCCTCAGGGAGGGTGGTCTGTCTCCCATGTGACTTTCTCTCTGGTGTGTGCGAGAGAGCAGGACTACTCACTCCACCCAAGAGAGGATTAAAAAGGAACTGAACAAGTACGTTTCTTTACAGCCTCTTACTACCAGATGAAGCACAAACCACCATGTCTGACAACTGTCTGGGACCAAACCCTGAACACAAGCTTATGTTCTAAGGCAGATAAAGGAGTAGAAGGTAGACCTTCAGAGCAAATTCTGAGTTAACTTTTCTTCTGCGATGGACATTCACGTTTTGGATTTATGATGTTATAGGAAGGGACTTGGGATAAGTCTAGGTGCTGCTACTCTGCCTAAGATCCTGTTTGGGTATCCTGAGTGGATTAAGGTACCTCAGAAATATGGGGCATCAGTAAACACAAGCCCATGGGAGGGAGGCTGCCTGGCCTGCATGTTCCCTCTCTCATGTATAGATAGTAGCTGAGTCAAAGGAGCTGTTGTTTTACTAGTCTTTTAAACTGACCTGGCAGTGCAGACAGGGGGTAGCAGGTGGGGCTTTGCTGATCAGAGCGACTCTCCTTTCTGTGTGTGTACCCCAGCAAGCTCTCAGAAGTATTCCTTAGGTTATAAGGTTGGGTATTCAGTTTCACTATGTGCTGTTTTAGTGTGAGGCCTTGATCTCTGGTACAATGCAATGTAACAATTGAGACCGTTTTCAGAGCTGCTCACTATCCTTTCTCTTAGCAGGTGTGGGTTGTAAGCTGTTGTAAAGGCATCTGGAGCAATGCCACCGCCTTCGGACATTGTGAAAGTAGCTGTTGAGTGGCCAGGTGCCAATGCCCAGCTGCTGGAAATAGATCAGGTGAGACCTGGTAACCAAGTGGAGGAGAAAATGCCACAGCTGTGATACTGGAATGTGGGAAGCATAGAAATGTGCAGTATTTATTTCTACCTGAGAACTAGGCTACTGAGGACTCTCTCTTTCTGTTCTAGAAAAGGCCTCTTGCATCCATCATCAAGGAGGTTTGTGATGGGTAAGTTCTCTGGGAACCCTTTTGGAGAAAGCCTGTTGCCCTGACAAATCTTGCTGGGGTAATACGGAAAATCTCTGTGGCTTGTCAATGTGCTGCTGGCACAATCCATGCTGCCTGCTATTGGTTTTGGCTATGGAATGGGCCAGGGTTTAAACTGAGAAGGATCTTCTGGAAAACAGGGGCTTTGCATCTTCATTTCAATTCTGAGTGTGTGCATATGTATGCCCCTCAGGTCAGTGTCTCTGAAGATTGGCCCATCTTGCTGTTTGTGAAGTGCAGGCCTCGTCAGCAGTTTTACAGAGCTTAACTTAGAGCAGGCTGTCCCATTTCCCTCTCAAGAGAAAGTTGCTTTTTCCTCTTTGGGAGACCTAATTTCCCATGCTAAAGCTTTGCTCAAAGGTTCTTTTCAGCCCTTCTGGGGTTAAGCTCCTCTTCCTAATTGAGAATAAGAAGAAAGAGGAGGAAGTTTACGTATTCTTCTTCTTCCTCTGCCAGGTGGTCATTGCCAAACCCTGAATATTACACCCTGCGGTATGCTGATGGTCCTCAGCTGTACATCACAGAGCAGGTCAGTGTGAGAGGTAGCAACTTGCTGATGTCCTGGGCAAGGGTGCAGAATGCCTTGGACCAGTGTCATGGAACAATATTGTCACTAATCCTTGAGGGGCAGCATCTCTTCTATCAAAAAAAACTCTTGACTTGAATGGTGTCATTCATATGAGGAACCTTGCACTTCTCCCTCTCCATGCCCATAGGTGCAAGGACCCAGTGACTCAATGCCCTCAGTAGGGTTGTGTGGTACAGGAATCCCTATGTGCACTGTAGATCCAGCTGCCTTATTTTCCCTGCACTTTCCAGTGGTTTGAAGTTTTATGTTTCCTTTTAGACTCGCTGTGACATCAAGAATGGAACTATCCTACAGCTGGCAGTCTCCCCGGTAAATGCTTCCTCACATCCCTTTTTCTCAGTAGCTATCCTCATATGACAGGCTGTTTCTTGCCTCTGCTTTTCTTTCTCCCTACATTGTACAGTGAGGTGCACACTCTTATTTTCCTTCCTGTTTGTGGTGTGTATCTTTCGTTTGGATGCTTTGCCCTTTGCCAGGACTTTCTGTAATAAATGCTACCCTTTTATTGCATTTCCTAGACTAGCGTGTTATAAAGCACCTGGCAAACGTTCTGTGTGTGGATGCAGTCAGTATTATTAGTGGGAAAGTAGTAAATAGTACTGATGATTTAATGCAGAAATTAAGAGACAAATTTGATGCAGAGTGGGTTGTTCCTTGTGAATTCTTGCTGTTGTGACCTCAACAGCTGTCTTTTGCAGGATTGCTGAAGCTTCCTTTTTACTGAAATTCTTAAACTTTTTTTGTGCAAGTGTCATGGCATATAGCTGAGAGCGAATAGAAAAGGGAGAAGTTATTCGTGCAAGAGGTGGTTGAGAGGATATCATTGACAAAATTTTACAGAATATTGTGTGCACACACCAAATGAGCTCGTGCTTCTCTTTGAATATCTGAGAGAGATTTTTTTTTTTGACATTGTATTTCTTTAATGGTCTTGCTCTGTTTCTATATCCACCTCCACTCACCTCACCAAGAAGAAAACCAAGCATTTACTCTAACATGTAAAATAGCATTTTACTCACCTTCTGCTGGCTATAACTGTTGCTGGGTGCAACTTTTTTAAGTCTATCTTAGACTTGCTAACTGCTGCTACTTATCCTGTTGTTGCTGGTATTTTTCTGCTCTTGCTGTGCTCCCTCTGCCCATTCATGGATTCCTGATGGAAAGCTGTTGCTGGCAGAGCTCAGCCTGCAGGTGACTAGTCTGTTAATTGGCATGATTCCTCTTTCCTCCCAGTCTAGGGCAGCTCGCCAGCTGATGGACAGGATCCAGTCGCACAGTATGGAAGCCCGACTGGACGCCATGAAGGAACTGGCTAAACTTTCAGCTGATGTGACCTTTGCCACAGAGTTCATCAACATGGAAGGGATTACAGTGCTGACACGACTTGTGGAGAGTGGGACCAAGCTTCTGTCCCAGTAAGTTTCCTGTATTCCAGGATTCTGGAACAGAAACTCAAATAAGGAGCTGTATTACCATGGCAATAAGCAAACAAAACAAAAAAAAAAACCCTTGAAAAAAAAGAACCCTCAAACACTGATCTGGAAGTTTCCCTGAGTATATTCATGGTGAACTTGGATGCACTTGGCTTTTCCACTGTAGTCGTTCTGTTTCATTGAAAGCACTTTTAAAGTCATGATAGTTTATTGTTGTAATGTTTATAGGTTATCTATTTCCTTATATATTAGCAACTAACATGTTTTCAGCATGTTTATCAGTCTTTCCCTCAGTCTTTTTTACCTTTCTGTCCTGTGGTTATGTATTAAATTTTCCACAATTCATGCTGTGCTTTCATTTTGTTTCAGGCCAGGTCCCAGTGGTTACAAAATAACTCTGTTTTATTCTGGTGTTAAAACATTTGTTTCTTGTGTGTGTGTGTGTGGAGAGGTTTAATTTCTAAAGATTTTTGCATGTTTTATGATATAAACATACTCAAAACATAAAGTATGATACTACAAAACACATTATAAATACAAATACTTTATTGCTCCCCCAGTGCCAAACTGTAGCCTGTTTTATTAGGAGAAGTTGGCAAAATTTTTCTTTTGTCCAGCTTATTCAGCTTGGACAGGCTTTCCTGTCCTTGCTACCAGATCTCTTGTAACCACATGCTTCATTTTCTCAGTTACAGTGAGATGTTAGCTTTCACCCTGACTGCCTTCTTGGAGCTCATGGACCATGGTATTGTCTCCTGGGACATGGTCTCAATCACCTTCATCAAACAGGTGAGTAAAGGGAGTAAGTGAATGCTATTTCTTTTCATGCTTTAATGTAGCTTCCATAAACTGCAAAATGACTGAGAAGGTGAGTACTCATTGAGAGCACAGTAAACCCAGCTTTCTGAGCCATGTCTTCCATGGCATGTTTTTCACATCACAAGGTTTCCTGGATGGGCACCTGTTGACCTGCTGCTTTGTCTGGTTTTAGATTGCAGGGTATGTGAGTCAGCCTATGGTAGATGTCTCCATTCTCCAGCGATCCCTAGCCATTCTTGAAAGTATGGTGCTAAACAGTCAGACTCTGTATCAGAAGATAGCAGAAGAGATCACTGTGGGGCAGCTCATTTCCCATCTGCAAGTGTGAGTGTCCACCCAACAGTGGTGTGATTTAAATCAATTTTGTGAATATCTGTTAATTTGAAAAGACATCATTTTATTTATAACACTTGAAGATGCTATTTTTTAAGTATTACTGATATGATATCTTGAACTTCAGGATTTCTAATGTATTGAAAAAAAAAGTAAGATACTTATACAGAGTAAGTTGTTTTTGCAGATTAGGTCCTAACACAGGACACACTTGTGCAATTGTTCAGGCAAAATATCTTTGTTGAAGACGTATGCATAAGTGCTTCTAGAACACAGAATGTTGCAGAAGAAAGTATCTATGCGAGAATATTGTAGAAAGTAAGGCTGGAGAGTGAGTCAGAAGTTGCTGGTGTGTATTTGGCGAGACTGTCAGGAGTGTACAATCTTTATTAGAACGTAGGTTCTGGAAAAACAAGTCCATGGAAAAGTCTGAAAAAGATGAGTTATAAAAGGAAAAATTATTTAAAAGTCTGAAAGAGATGAGTTAGAAGAGGAAAAATTAATTTAAGTATTATTTTGCTGTGTTAGAAAGCAAGCAGTGTGGTGAAATTAGCAGCAAACCCTGAAAAGGAGGGTAGAAGAGGTTAAGTGACAGACTTCAGAGACCTACAATGCTTAGAAGCCCAAGAAAAACCTAAGATGATGCATGAACATTTGTATGTTTGAACATTGGCAGGTTGAGCAAACTGAAGAAGATTTGGAAGGAAGCAGTGGAAGAGAGAATATGGTTGTTATTCACATTTATGCCAGGGATAAATGCTAAAGTGGAAAAAATAGCTATTTAGGCTAAAAATTATTTTAGCTTTAGATGTTTTATGAAAATTTAATTTTATAAATATAAATATTTTCTTAAAAGTTATACATACACACAAATTCACTCAGGCCATGCACTAAACTTGAGTTAATCAGAAGAGCTTGAACTTCTGCAGAAGTCTCCCAAGAGTGTATTGGGTCTGGCTGAGATGGAGTTAATTTACCCCATAGCAGCCCTCCTAGTGCTGTGCATTGTATTGGTAATTATAAAGGTGCTCATAACACACCAGTGTTCTGGCTGCTGCTGAGCAGTGCTCCCACAACATCAAGACTCTCTCACCAGCATTCCCCCCCAACAGTAGGGTGAGGTTGGGCAAGATCTTGGGAGGGGATAGAACCAGGACAACTGACCTAGGCTGACCAAGGGGATATCCCAAACCGTATGATGTCTGTTCAGCAATAAAAGCTAAGAGAAGGGGGTAGGGAGGAGGCATTCATTGTTATGTTTGTCTTCTGGAGCAACCACTATGCATACTGACGCCCTACTTCCTGGGAAATGGCTGGATATTGCCTGGTAATGGGAATTAGAGAATAAATCTTTTGTTTTCGTTTTCTTTGCACATGGCCATTGCTTGTGCTTTATTAAACTGCCTTGATCTTAACCCACGAGGGATTTTCCATCTTATTTTCTACCCTGCCTTCTTCGGCTGAGAGGAGTGCTGGGGGGGCTTGGTGGGCACCTGGCATCCAGCTATGCTGTTACCCTTTGTGAGTAACAGTATAGCAGAAAACAACTGGATTTAATACAGCATCAATATGAGGGTAGAAAACAGTATGATTGACATTTTGAAGGTTTGTTGAAAATATCACAAGTGAAAACACATGCTGGGTGTGACTGAGGAAAGGACTAAGCACCCTTTGCCTGAAGAAGCTCTTCAGTGGAAATAAGAAAAAGATGTGCGAGTTAGGCCAAACTGTTGAGGTTGGAAAGCAATTCCATGAAGAGAGGCATACTTCCTCCTTAGTTTACTTTGCATTTGGTGGCTTCCATTGACATACGAGAGATAAATTACTTGCTCTATGTATATTTCTAGCTGTATGTATATAACAGGCCGCAGTGTACCTAGGCTTTACAGAGGTAATTTCAGCATTGGAAAAAACTGGCGGTGCTGAAGTCTGAGCTCTTCTGGGCTGCAGTCTGCTCTGTTTTCTGAATAATGGAGCTATCATGTCAGCAATTTCTGTCAGCTTTTGCAGGCTTTATGAAGAGTTGAATGGCATGAAAATAGGTTACCTGAATCTTCCTTGTCTGTTCAATTGCAAGGTAGCTGGAGTAAATGTTCTTATGATGCAGGCAAAGCAACAAACTGTAATGTTTTCTACTGTCTGTTCTCTTATGATCTTCCCATTTTTGTTTCTGCAGCTCAAACCAAGAGATTCAGACATATGCCATTGCCCTGATCAATGCCCTCTTCCTGAAGGCTCCTGAGGACAAGAGACAGGTTTGTTCTTGCGTTTGACTTTAAACCCCAATAATGCTTACTTGCCTGCTTTTTATGCCTCAGAAATTGTACTCTCTGGGCAAGGCAGACTTCAGACCTTGCCAAGAAGTTATGTAGCTGGTTTAGTTTGGCAACATAGGAGAAAAAGTACCATCCCATTAATAATGTGTTCTGGAGCAACACATTTTGTTTAGGAGGTCCTCAGAAAGGAACCTGAAAGGCCTTGAGAGACAGAAAGCCATCCTCTCTACAGCATCGAAGTTAATTGTGTATAGGAGAGATGTGGCATGAGTCCTTGGGGCTGTGTGTATTTCATAAACAAATACCCCATCTCCTCCCCTGTCCCCAGACAAGGGGCCTGTCTGAAGCCACAGGAGATATTCCTGCTGGCACATTTGAGAAATGAAACACCTGTCTTGCTCTGAGAAAACCCCGAGATCTTGGCTACATGCAGGATGTGCATATGTCTGTATTGTGTAGCTTTGCTGTGTTAAGTCTTTCTTCTCTAGTGCCCTGTTTGTGCCTTTTTTTCTGGACTCCCAGCTAAATCCTGTCTGCTTTTCTTTGTGCCTTTCTTTTTTTTTTTTTTTTTTTTGCTTTCTGCCAGCAGGACAAGCTGCTTAACCCACTAGACCTGCCCATCACTGTAAGTAACTCAAGCCTGGGGGCTGGTCATGTGAAACTGCAGACATGTTAGCTTTTCTCCAGTTACACCTCCTTGTATCTCAGACATGATGCATACAGGCTTCAGATAGTGGGTGAGCCCAGGGAGAAGGGCAGAAGGACTCCTGGGGATGCATTCATATTGTTAAGGGGAGAAGAATCAGTAGCAAGAGAAATCTAGAATGTATTACTGTGCACACAAGATAATAAAGATCATCATAAAAGGAAATAGATACTACAAGACTGACCAGGTGAACCAATTGTAAAACTAGAACCAGTTCTTTAGTAGTCTGGGTCTCCTTAAACTTACTACAGCCTGAGTTTATACCACAAATCTTGCTTGTGTTAATGACAGTTTCATACCCAACTGCATCCTTCTAGAAGTAGAGCTGTTTGTCTCTAAAGAGCAGTCACAGAACTTCTGCCTGGGACTTTGCCCTTATGAGACTTGTACTGTAAGAATGTTTTTTGCCCTGTGCTGTCTCCAGGGGAAGACAGAAGGCTCAGGGTGGTCTTATCAATATGTATAAATATCTGATGGAAGGGAATAAAGGAGGGGGAGCCTGACTTTTCTCAATAGTGCTGCTGACAGGACAAGAGGTGCAGCTTAAAACAGTTGATTCCACCTGAACACACACAAACAAAAAAATTAGGGTGGTCAAACACTGGAACAGTGTACCTAGAAAGATTGTGGAGTGTCTATCAGGAGATACTACAACCTGACTGGACGTGTCCTGTGCAAACTGCTCTGATATTGCTTGAACCAGGGAACTTGGACTAGATGACCTCAAAACATCTCTTCCAACATAAATGATTCTGTGATGCCATCAGACAGCAAAGTGGGCATTACTGGACTCTCAGCAGAACACAGAACCCTTAGCAGTGGCTGGGCTTTGTGTGTGCTCATGCTTCTTACTATGCTGCTTAGAATCGTCTTTGTCCTTACCACTCCTTATCTGCTTCAGTCGCCTGTTACTTATCCCATATACAAACTAATTCCTTCAGAGTAAGGATTATTTATGTTGCATGCATGAACAAATCTTAAGAGCAGGCATTGCTCTATTCTCAGTACATCTCTTGAATCATAGTAAAAAATGATGCCTCAGAGGGCAGTGTGTTATCTGTGAAACCACTTACTACTCCATCTACATGCTTCTTAGATATCTTCCATTCAAGCACTGATTCATTTTGGTTGTAACATGAGAGCTGCTGAATTTGCAGCTATTATGGCTTGGCTATCAGCCAGCATATCGCTTTCTTGTTTTAGGAGGTTTCTGTCTGGAGCAAAAGTGATAATAGGAACTTGGAATGAAGTTAATACATTTTACCAGACTCCTTATAAAGCCTGTCAAAAACAGGGCTGATATGAGCAGTTGGAACAGTCTTGGATTGCTCAGAATGTACAGCTGATTGAGTGCAATTGTCTGCACATCTGGTTCCAGTTCTCAGTCTGCAGTGCATAGGAGCGTGAAGAGCTCTCTGGCAGTTCTTTTGGACTTCTTCCAGATGATATATTGCCAAGCAGATTTTTCTTACCCAAAGGTTTTGCTTATGACAGCAAACTTCTGATAATATTCCATCTTGTCATTAGCACTTGTGCCACTAATTGTGCCGCTCCCTAAGTAGGTCTGGTGAGATCACTGGAGTTTTAAAAAGTACATCTTCAGAATTTACAAGGAAAGCTCAGGTTAGTTTTTTTTGCAGGTGCTTGTGTAATTGGTCCCAGAACTGAAGAATTGCAGTAGATGCTTGCAGTAGATATTTGCGTTTGCTGTTTGTCATCATGACCTGATGGTTGGGAAACCCTCTATTCTGGGGAAGGAAGCCATGCACTAAAGAGGGAGACTAGAAGCTTCCCTTTAAGCATGAAAATTCTTTACCCTTATTTTTTGTAACTGAAATGCTTCTGCAAATTGTCCTTAAACTGATTTCTAGGTACCTCTTTAGGATGAGACAAAGGAAGTGTGAATTTCAGAGGGAGAGTTTTTGAGAGGGAGGCAGCACAGCACAGACCTTTCTATCTGGGTGTATACCTACATATCAAAAATTTTGACATGCTAATTGAAGGAACCTCTTACAGATGACAGATTCTTCTCGGCAGCCTGCAGTGTGCTCCCTGCTGCCATATCTCCTGATATTGAAGTATCATTAGATACTTCAATAGTTCTTTAACTACGCTAGTGCCTTTCTCTCCATTGACAGTGTTTTGTAGGGGAGTCATCCAGGAGATGTGCCATGGTAAAGATGACACTTGCATCCCAACTTGATGCTTGCTTTGTGGTGAGGTGCCATGCTAAATTGACAGTCTGTAGTAAAAGCACCTTCTTGTGTGCCAGTGCTATCTCCAATTCATAGGCTTCCTTCTTTCCCTCCTTTCTGCAGAATGTGGGCTTTTTGTTTATGCTTCACTCATGTTACTTCATCTCTAAATTCCACAGGAAATGGCTAATGCATTTGCGCAGAAGCACCTGAGGTCTATAATCCTGAATGTAAGTATGTCTGGAATGACAGAGCACTTCCTAACGTTCTCTCTATTGAGAGGTTTCTCTTGTTCAGAGTGTAAATTCTGCTGCCCTCAGGGCACTTCCAGAAAAGTGATTCTTTCAAAGGTAAAATTGGAGCCACTTGTTCAAAAGGAGTTAATCAGATGCTGCTTTCTGCTGCTACAGAGCATTACCATTATGCTTCTGATGGAATATGGATGCTAAAAATAGCTGAATCTTCATATACATAGATGTACATGCATTGTAGCATATCCTATAGCTAATAGTTAAGGTTTTATTTGTATTCTCTTGATTTCTACCCTATCCTTTATTTTGCAGCATGTGATCAGAGGAAACCGTCCAATTAAAACAGAAATGGCACATCAGCTGTATGTGCTGCAGGTTCTCACCTTTAATCTCCTGGAAGAGAGAATGATGACCAAGATGGATCCCAATGACCAGGTCAGTGTTAAAGCTGAGTAAGATCTGATAGAATAGGAGGAACAAGGGGCCTTATTCCTGAGCTCCTTCGCTCCATGGGGTTTGAAGTGGATGATGCATAGTTTCAAAAACACCTCTTGCATTGTAGTCCTTGAGATTAGGGTATGTAGTGACTGTCCTGCTGTATGCTATGGGACTTTGAGAGATGTAGGCAGTCACTGGAAACCTTGTGTCGCTTGCTTTACCAGCATGATGCCAGTTGTCAAACTACTTAGTCCACGTTTATGGAGGGCACATAATTTTATCCATTCCCTTGCTATGTACAAGGAAGGTGGGCATTTTTAAGGTGTCTCTTACTCAGTTCTTAGATGGATTGTAGTCTTGAGTGTCATATGCCTTAGCATTATCTGACTGCCTAGAAATGCTTTTAACTAAACTTGTGGCGGTTAAAGAAAAATGCAGACAGATATTTTGCATTACCAGTATACTAAGACTTGCCATTTTGAAATGGATTGCCTCTTGTTATGTAGTGTTAATGGCCTCTGGCATCCCTCTGTAATCATTGTGTGAGCTCTGGACAGGGGGGAGACTACTGTGCATTATCTGAAAATACTGCCCTAACGATTGATCATGTTACTGTTTCCCTGCCTTCTCCTCCTTCAGGCACAGAGAGACATCATTTTTGAGTTGAGAAGAATTGCGTTTGATGCAGAGACTGACGGCAACACCATCCCTGGCAGTGGAACAGAAAAACGCAAAGCCATGTACACCAAGGACTACAAGATGCTGGGATTCACTGTATGCATCTAGAGAGAGTGCTGACTGTAAAACATATGAATACAGTTTAAGTGATCTCTGTCAGAGTTGTGGGGAAATAAGGAACAGATATAGAAGTTTGCTTCACCATACTTCTGTATCTGAGTTTTAGAAATTCAGTTACACTCAGCCTCCCAGGGAAGATCATTATGAAGTTGCTCACTGGTTAAATGCCAGGGCTCGTGAAGCACATTCTCTGGAGGTATTTACTTACCATACACACCTATTCTATGAAGAACTGGAATCAGCCTCTCTTCTAGAAAGTTCGGATAGTGTTGTCAGCAGGTATCCAAGGTTACCCCTTGGATATATGTGAGGAAATGTTTGATGGACTGGCAGTTGTAAAATTAACTCAGAACAGGTTCTCATACAATTTATTCTAGCTAATTTTGGGGGTTCTTTCTATACACTTTTTTCACAGAATCACATCAATCCAGCCATGGATTTTACTCAGACTCCTCCAGGGATGCTGGCATTGGACAACATGCTCTACTTGGCCAAATTTCATCAAGACACCTACATCAGGGTAGGTGAAGCTGCTGTGTTCTGCAGATAGCAACACCTCAGCAGCTCCTCTTAGTGTGTGTTGTATCCTCTTTAAGATCGTTCTGGAGAACAGCAGTCGAGAAGATAAGCATGAATGTCCCTTTGGGCGCAGTGCCATTGAGCTTACCAGGATGCTTTGTGAGATCTTGCAAGTTGGGGAACTCCGTAAGTAATGTTTATTAATTTGTCTTTCCAAGTTGCTGGGCTTATGCTTCTGGAAGTAAGTTACAGGCTGACCAATATGCACAAGCATTGGAACCTCAATCACACTTTTGCTGTGTAAGGACAGAAGGAGCTTGGAGGTGCGGTGTCAGTGTCCCAGTGATAATACCAGTATCAGGGTAGAGTAAGACATTTTGTCGTGTGCACTCAGGAAAAGAAATCCTGCTGGAGAAAAGTCAGAAACAACTGCAAGTAATCATCTGGGGAGATGGGTACAAAAAGGACACATGAGAGGCTTGCATGGTGAAGCGTGGGTATACTTGTCATTCCCAATATAGAATGTCTATGGGGAGGTGAAGCATTGAACTGTCTTAATTTCTTTGAGTTAGTACTGTTGTACACAATCAGGATTCTGTCACTGTAGCGGACTTCAGTTACTCTTAGTAGCTCTTGTGCAATATGCTCACATGGTTGTGGTTTCTGTTTCTTCCTGAAGCCAATGAAGGCCGGAATGACTATCATCCCATGTTTTTCACCCATGATCGTGCATTTGAGGAGCTGTTTGCCATCTGCATCCAGCTGTTGAACAAGACCTGGAAAGAAATGAGGGCGACAGCAGAAGATTTTAATAAGGTCAGAGTGGAGAAGAAGTATTTTTGTAGAATCTTTTGCAGAACAGCACATGTTCACTCAGCCTATACATTTGATTAAAGAGTAGGGCACAGAAGATATGACAGGGCATTGATGTGGGCTGTAAGGGAGAATGGTCCGATTTTTTTTTGGTATGACTTGAGTTCAGTTCTTCCATGTGAGTTCTTTGCTGCCACTGAGCTGTGCCCTGGTCCTCTGCTGCCATTAAGCAGCAAGAATGCGACTTGCTTTTCTTCCTGCCCAAACTCTTTAGGTTATGCAGGTTGTGAGGGAACAGATCACACGGGCTCTCCCCTCTAAACCAAACTCTTTGGACCAGTTCAAGAGCAAACTGCGCAGTCTGAGCTATTCTGAGATTCTGCGACTACGCCAGTCTGAGAGAATGAGCCAAGATGACTTCCAGTCGCCGCCTATTGTGTAAGTGCCTAACAGAAAAGGTTGCCTTCTATGCTTGCTGTTATCTCCATTTTCTGACTACTCTTCCATATTTCATTGTCAGGGAGCTGAGGGAGAAAATCCAACCTGAGATCTTGGAGCTGATAAAGCAACAGCGCCTGAACAGGCTTTGTGAGGGAAGTAGCTTTCGCAAAATTGGAAATCGCAGAAGACAAGGTAAGGTGACAGCATCTACTGCATTCTTTTCATGTGAAGAACTCTAGGCAAACAAGATCTAATGGATTAATCTGGTGTGTTGCCAGAAAGAAAAGCTGATTACTCGGGCTTTCTCTACCAGCCAGTAGTTTGGTATGGAACAGAGGTGCATTTCTAAGAACACAGCCATCCCTGCATGAACAGGAAGCAGTACTGAGGAGCTGGGGGAGGGTGGGTGGTAGAGAAATTAAGTGGGGTGACTGCAGTGTAGTGGCTGTAAGACCTTATGTTAATGAACTTGCTTAGCTTACTCTACTTGATGTGTGTTCTAGAAAGATTCTGGTATTGTCGCCTGGCTCTGAATCACAAGGTGCTACATTATGGAGATCTGGAAGATAATGCCCAGGGTGAAGTGACCTTTGAATCTCTACAGGAAAAAAGTAAGTTCCAGTTACTGCTCTGAGCGCACTGTGCAATGTTCTGTGTGTTGCCATCTGGAGGCTGTTATGAAGTACCCTCCTAGAGATGGGAGAAAAGCAGCTGTGGCTGAAGCCCTGAGAAAGACAAGATCAACTTACGGTTCTCGTAGAGATTCTTTGAATCTTGAAATTGCTTTCTGTTTCTTGTAACAGCCAACTGTAGGGATGTGTTACTGGTAATGTGTTTTGGAAAACTGCAGTAATGAGCTGCAAAACCAGGAACAATGCTCAGTTGCAAAGACAAAACAAAGTTCTGGTTAGGTTTTCTTGTTTGTGAGTTTTACTTTTTACTGTTAGTTCCAGTTGCAGATATCAAAGCCATTGTCACGGGGAAAGACTGTCCACACATGAAGGAGAAAAGTGCACTGAAACAGAACAAAGTAAGTGCTCCCTTTTTGCCTGTAATTAACATGCTGTACAGTTGAAGACTGTGGCAGCAAGGAACAGGAGCAAATGGTCTTCTATACTGCAGGTGTATTGTTTACAAACCCCATCTTATATCTGGGTCTTTTCCTAGTACTCATTTGTGATCGCTATAGGCTCTTTGAAGCTGCTCAGAATACTGATACAGGAAAGTGCACTGAGCTGCAGCAAGGCAGCTTCTGTGGTTGGGTTAGCAGGCAGAAAGTGCTGTGATGTTTTGTTTGGTTTAGTCCATGGATGAAAGATCCTTTTCCATTTAGGAAGTGTTAGAATTGGCCTTCTCGATATTGTATGATCCTGATGAGACCTTGAACTTCATTGCACCTAATAAATATGAGGTAAGAAACATAATGGGTAAACAGTAGAATATAAAGCAATTAACTTCAGAGATGAAGATGGATCAGCTGCTTCTCGGAAGCAACTGATGTCTCCCACCAGCTTCACTTCTAGAAAACGTTGCTGATGCTCAGCATGAATCTTTTTCAGGCTTTTTGTTGGTTTTTTTTTAATACGAGAAATTCCTACACTCATTTCCCTTAGTCTGGGCTGCTGCTTTCTTTCCTCCTATGCAGTCAGTTGTTCCCTTTTCAGGATTCTGTAAGACACTGTTGCCTAAAATAGCTTTACTTTTTCTGTTGTTATGCTGCAATAAAAACTCAGCCCTCTCCTGGAGTCATGGGGTCAAGTTTACCTCCAGGCTTCCACCTTCCACTGGAAATAAATGTGGGCACTGTTTTGGGGTGGCTTTTCTCCTCCCCCCCCCCGCCCCCCCCAATCATTAACTCCCATGTTTGCTGTTTTGGAGCTGTATTAGGAGTATCTCTAATTGTTGTATGGATGGAAAGATTCAACGTAACCTATCCTTTATGCCTGGAGTTGTGAGTTATCCTTTTTTCCCCGTAGTACTGTATCTGGATTGATGGGCTCAATGCTCTCTTGGGCAAGGACATGTCTAGCGACCTGACTAAAAGTGACCTGGACACGTTGCTGAGCATGGAAATGAAGCTAAGGCTCCTGGACTTGGAGAACATCCAGATACCCGAGGCGCCGCCACCCATTCCCAAGGAGCCGAGCAGCTACGACTTCGTGTACCACTACGGCTGAGATCGCGGGGCCGCGCGGGGGCGTCGGGGCCGCGCGTTCCTTTTTGTATGTCACAATAACAACCGGTAGCGTCGTTCCCGCCGCCTCCGCCTCGTTCCGCGCTCGATCCGCCCACCGCGCACCCTCCTTCCGCCCGGCCCGGCCCTGCCCCGCCCCGCGCACCCTCCTTAACCCCGCAGGGAGCCACCGGCTCGGGCGGGCAGCTGAGGCGCATGGCGGCGGGCAGCGCCCCTGGTGCTGCTGCACTACGGTTTCTCCATCAGCGGCACTTCCCACAACAAGTGGCTCATGAAGGTGTGGGGCAGCTCGGCGCGGGGCGGTGGCATGCGGACGGCGGCAGTGACAGCGCATGTCGGTCCCGCAGAGCTTTCCTTCCCTGCGACTTGAGACGCTGCTGCACCTCCTCTTCATCTTCGGTCTCGGCGGTCGCCCGCGCGCTGGCGCTCTGCCGCTCGGGCCGGCCGCGGGCCGCGCTCTCCCGGGCCGACTGCCTCAGCCGGGCGGCCCCCTCAGGTACAGCCGGCGCGGGAGGGGCCGGGGCAGGGGAGCGAGAGCGGGGCGCTGGGCGGTTGCTCGAGGCCGCCCTCTCGGGCCTCTTCCGAGCCGCGTTTGCTGCGGCTTTAGGGCCGGGTCCCTCCGTGATCTGCAGCAAGCGAGCACCTGCCGCGCCGCTGGGGCGCGAGTGAGCCGGGCGGAGCGGCGCGTCCGTGCGTTTCTCGCCGGGTGCGGGGTAGGTGGAGGCGTTGCTTAAAGCTTTAGCTTGAGACGCGCTGTCGTTATCGGGCCTAACCAAAGCTGGTTAAAACGTGGAGAGGCCTCGCTAAACGTGTTTTTCTGAAGAAGCCACTGGCACAGGATAACAATGAGAACCTTGTACAGTATCTCTGGAAATTGTCTCTGCAAGTTACTTTTTCCTCTTTAGCATGGTATCAAGCCATGCATTTGTTATTTCAGGAGCCTTCTCTGGTTGGAACATAGTCTTCATGATGCATAAGTTTATCATATGTGACACAGAGAACTGCTGTAGCTGAGGCTGAGGGGTGAAGCTCTTCAGAACACAGCTACTTCAGCAGTGCTTTGGCTGTGTACGATGTTGGTTCAGTTGCTCTCATACTGGCTCGCACAGAACAGTATGTATCTAAGATCTTGGGCAAGGTTTGCAATACCTTAGGTATCATGCCCCATGGTTTTCTGAGAAATGCTTTCTCCACAGCTGTAGTAATGCTGCTTCTCAGTGTAGCACCGTGACCAGTAAAGCTGTTTCTTGTGGTAGGAAGCTCTTGTACCAGGGAGAACACTGTAACGAGCTGCATGTGGATCCTGAGGACTGTTGCCAGACTTACTACTTTAGCCTCCTCGCAGTAGCCCTTCATACACACTAGTTCTCAGGCTGTGATACATTCAGAACAGACTGCAAATCCACTATGATTTTCCCTCGCAGGGAGGGCAAGTGTTACTTCCGTGCTTATGCACGGTTTGTTCAGAGAGTGCAGTGCTGAGCCCAGCTCAAATTACAGGAAGAGGCCGGTAAAGAGCTGAAGATCTCTGAGCTGTGTTGGTATTGAAGAGTAAACCTCAGGAAGATGTTTCGGGTTTTTCCCCCAGGTGTGTTCTCTATGTTTCTGGTCAAGTAGCAGGGTTTTGTTTGGTTGAATGGCTTTGGGTTTTGTTTGTTTGTGATTGTTTTGTTTCTGTGGTTTCAATGCAGCAGAAGACAGTTAACTTAAGGTGTTTTTTTCTTTGATTCCTTAGCTCTATTTCCTTGGATGTTGGGCTGAGTAACTGGAGCTCCCTGTACATCACTATCTCCCTGTGAGTACAAACACCATCATCTGATGAGCTTTAGAAAGGGTCCATGCCTTCAGATGAGTGTTTGGCTTAGTGGGGTTGGCATGCAGGGACAGTGATGCTTGCTGGTAGCAATGTGGAAGAGGGTGATTTGGTTCCTAATAGTACTTTGCTGGGAAGGACTACGTTGGAGGAGACTGATAGTATATTTTGGTCCTTACAGCTACACGATGAGCAAATCCTCTGCCACTTTCTTCATCCTGTTTTTTTCACTGCTCTTCAAGCTGGAGAAAGTGGTAAGGGTCCCACACAGTGCTTTAGGGAGGAAGAAAGTCAGGCCTAGCAAAATAGGCAGTACATGTACAAGCAACATATAAGTAGAGGAAGAGTGAGCTTTGTGGGTGAATCTGAAAGTAGCTGTCTCTGTTCAGCTCCAGGAGTCTGTAGTAACTTTGTGTTTGCTCTTATCCAGAGGGTAGCATTGCTGCTGGTGATTCTGCTTATCGCTGGGGTGGTATGTTCACCTACAAGTCCACACAGTTCAACGCACAGGGGTTTGTGCTGGTGCTGTGTGCCTCTTTCATTGGGGGTATTTGCTGGACTGTCATGCAGATACTTACGCAAAAAGCTGAGTTGGATATGTGGAGTGTTAGGAAGCGTGGGGTGGTACTGGTAACGGGGAGGGGATTAAGGAGATGGTAGCCCTTGCTGCAGAAACAAAACATCTTGTGTTAGGGGCAAGGATTATCTGTTGATGGGTACTGAAGATGGCTTGGCATCTGCAGCAGCACAGGCGTGGGCATTACAAAGTACTAGGGATGGCACTAATAAAAGCTTAGGCACTGTGTTAAACCCTGGCTTATTGCTGCCTGGTCTGTTATTCTTTCAGGGCTCCAGAACCCCATTGATACCATGTTTCACCTGCAACCCTTCATGTTCCTGGGGCTCTTCCCACTCTTTGTGGTGTCTGAGGGTATGTGAGTTAACAGGAGAAAGCAGGGGTAGCTTTGCAGAGTGGCTAGGGAGATTGCTTAACAGTTCTTTGTTTAAGATGATTCATTTAGATAAGCGAACAGCTATGAACTTTACAAAGCCGTTTGAAACCTGAAATTATAAGGACCTAGATATGCCTTATGCTGGCAGAACATTAAAGAGTACATAGGAATAGTAGCCTGCCATGCTTGTGGAAGGTTGTGAAGAACTGGCTCCATATTATCATTGGAATGTGAACAGCTCACCCCTGTCTTCTTGTAAGGAGTCCTGGGAGTTGGGAAACATATGCTGCAACTCACTCGTTTGTTCCTAGGCCTGCCTTTGTCCATATCAGAGAAGCTCTTCCATTTCCATGAAGCAGGAATGCTGTTTTGTCTGGTAGGGAAGCTGTTCTTGGGTGGAATTCTTGCCTGTGGTCTAGGCTTTTCTGAGTTCCTCTTGGTTTCCAGAACATCTAGTCTCACCCTTTCCATTGCTGGTGTTTTTAAGGTAAGGCATGGTTCCTATGCTAATGCTAGAAGGCAAGAACCCCTGTAATGGCCCTCACATGGTGGAAATTTCCTTGAAGCCTTAGAAATCATCTCCTGTTATTTTTGCTCTCCTTGCACAGGAGCTTGATGCTTTGCCTTGCAGTCTCTGCAGTGAAGTCCCTTGGTCCCTGATAACAAGGGTTAGAGACTGGCAGCTATTCTATAAAAATATCATTAAGGTCCAAAGTTTGGTGGTATCTGGGATAGGCTAAAACACATGGGCCTCATGAGCAATGGATGGGGAGGGAGAAGGGGTAAGAAGATCTCTTGCATCAGATCTGGATATGAACAAGCCACTGGTTTTAGCTATGTCTTTAATCTAGTTTGGCACATCCTCCCCTCCTCTGAGGAATCCACATACATACTTTTGAGTTGAATGGTAACTTGTGAAATTTGTCTGATCTGGAAGTCACAGGATTCCCGTGTCGCCAAGTTGTGCAGTCAGAGGACTGAAAATCCCACATCCCAGTTTAACAGGTAGTTCTCTTTCTAGAAACTTTTTAGAACTCTCTGCACGTGGAAGAACGTGCTGATAGAAATTAGCAGCCTGACATTGTGATCTAGGCTTGAGCTGTAAAACATCTTGTGCGTATCTCCTCAGGTCCTGCCCTACCACTTAACATGTTTTTTGTTTCCACAGGAAATCTGCATTTTGTTCCTCGCCACACGTTTGCTGGGGGGCTGCCTCAGTCTCTTGAACTGGCTGGGCTTTGCTGTCTGTCTGTCAGGAATCTCCATGTCATTCTCAAAGCCCTGAATTCCAAAGGTAATTCTGTTTTAAATCCCGTCATATTTTTCTGTAGGCAGTCTAGCAGCTTCAGTAGGAGCTGTATCTAGTTCCAGCTCCTTGACAGCGCCAGGTTTGATGCGTCCTCTGGTGAGTTTGTCACTAAATGGGCTGTCTGCATGCAGGTGAAGAATCACTGAAGCTACACAAAGAGGCCAGCTCTGACCCTGACCTGGAGCTGCTGCTGCGCCCCACTGAACATGGCGAGGAGGAGGAAGAGGATCTTGAAACCCCACAGCAACACTGACTGAACATGAAGCACAAAGCCGCGTGCTCTGTTCTTACCAAACCTGATTGACAGCGGTCTAGGAGGAAGGTACAAGAGTCTCTGCCTGTGACCACCCAAAAGAGCCAGGGCCTGATAAGATTGTCCTGCTGCTCTGCTACAATGTGGATCTGTAGACGCTGCACCAGAAACAGGCAAAATCCCTTTCACAGAGAATGAACTTGGAAGATGAGTCCTGGTTCAGTGGAAGTAGAACAGTGCAGTGAGACTGGGAAAAAGCTATAGGAAGCTTATCGGGGAATCCCTGATGGCTGTATATTGAGAGCATAGATTATGAGCTGTAGAACGAGCGTGGACATGTCTGGACTGCAGGCTGAGTGGTTCAGGATGATTTGAGTGTTGCTTGAGCTTTGGCTTCAAAAGAGAAGGTAGATAGACCATCCCATACTTTCTTTACGGTTCTGCTAAGCAGAACCTTCCATCTTGGTGGGAGCAGATCACTACATATAAATCTGTAGACTTATCCTAGTGAGAAGGAGCCTTTGTGCCTGGTGACCTCCATGTTTTGTATGCACAGTATGGAGAGAATTAAATGCTGGTATTTGGGACCAGTTGAACATGGACAAATGAAGTTGGTGGGAGGAAGGACAGAGATGTGTGAGCCCTTATGGCCCTACAGGCTAAGGGGAGGTAGAACAGTATCACAGGAGATCTAGTTTAAGCAATAAGCTTAACTAAATAACACTGACCTTGCATGCCCAATTATTTTTGAGGCCTGGCATTCAAAACACATGCCCATGAACAGGTTTTTTTTATCTCTAGGACTAGGGAGATCTTTCTGCGGCTGACATATTTGTGCAAGCCAAGAGAGCTTTCTGACATCACACATGAACAAGGTGCTGCATCCTAAGAAGACTTCTAGTGTTGTGGGTTTTTGTAGAAATCTTACCTCTTTGCCCCATTGGATTGGAACAGCTAGTGCTGTAGCCTTGTCCAGGAAAGGGGAGTGGTGCAGGATTTAAGATGTCTTTTTCTTTCCTGCTAAACCACAAATGCTGTTGGGCAGGTGGCTTTTTTTCGGTTTTTTGTTTTTTTTTCATGGCCTTCTCCTGACAGTTTTGTTTGATGCTAGCTTTTGGAGGTTTTCCAGTAAAATACCTTGAGAGAGCTTCCCAAAGGGACAACAGTGCAGCCCTCCTCCTGAGTGGAGCTTGATACTAAAGTGAACTCCTTGTACTTTGAGAACCTGAACCATTTTGACGAGACTGTCACTTTGTTGATCTTGCGTGTCATAGTTTTCAGATATGTAGTCTTTCTTGGTGTCTCTGATTAAGAGCATGTCCTGCAAAGAACTGATTCCGAAGAAGAAAACTCTTGTTAATAACGATAATTTTTAATGATGTTCTAATAGACACTGGTAACTTCCTTCAGAGCAGACAGCAGGTGGTGCAGCTACCTCACATTAAAGCTATTGAACCAAGCATTCAGGCCAGGCTGGCATCTTGTGCATCAAGTAGGATGCCTGGAGCTAAGAATAGTTTGGTCTGTCCCTAGCTGGATTTTCCAATAGCTGGGACTTCTGATGATTCCAGTTGGATTCACTCTGTTTGCTGTCAGGCACTAGTAACCATGTGTGTAGGGATAGCTGTAGGTCTGTAAATTAAGAATGGAAATGCATCTCCTTCAGTGGAGTTTCAGAGTTCCAGCATAGACATTTGCACTTAAAAGCAGTTTAGTGTTGGGTATGGATGTCATTGCTGCAGATGCCTAACTGGGATTACCAAACAATAAGCACTGAGTGGCTCTATTTATGTATCTTCATCTTCCTGCCATTAACTGACCACAAAGGGGCTTTTGCACTCTAAACTGTTGTTGGGTGCTTGGTGTTGCCTGGGAAACGTGGAAGGAAAATGAAAGGTCCCTATTGTTTGTGGCTTATCTTGCTTTTGTAGCAGCTTCTGGTGAGAGCCTAAACTCTGCAAGGGAGGGAGCCCAGTATGTTCCCCACACCTCTTGTGCTAGCCTTGCTGTTCTTGGTCCAAGATCTGCTTGCTTTCACTTTTGTTCACCTGCATCCACTGTCTGCGTGCTCTGTATCACTTGCTCAGCACTGGCAGGAGTACTGTGAGGAAGGATGGGCAGATCCCACGATCTGTGCTAGCCGTACTTGCTGCTGTCAGCGATGTGAGACCAGTTCTCCATCACATATTTCAAGGCTCTGATTAAAGGAGATGGAGAGTTGAGGCACAGAGGCAACAAAATGGAGAAGCAGTGCTGGTACTTTGGAGAAATGGACAAAGATTTAGGTCAGAGCAGTGAGGCACAGCCATCCTGTTGGCCAGAGCTCTCTTTCTCTAATCTCAAATCCATTGCACTTCTGAGCCTTTCTGAATCACTTCTGTTCCCTGCATTTGGGAAAGCAGCAAGTTAGGGATAGAGTGCCTCTGGTGAATGCTTTCCCATCAGTTTTTTACCTTCCCTGCTGCTTGTTCCCACCCTGCTTTTGCTTTCACTGACTGCCATGTCTGCAAGGATCCTCAGCTGTGTCAGCTTTGTGTCTCACTTGGTAAGGACTCATCATGGGGAGTGTCATACAGTGCAGGGCAGAGCACTCTGTTCTTGGCACCCCCACACAGGGCTGTGAGGAATCCTTCCTTTAAGAGGTCCCTTTGTGCCACAGCATGGTCTCTACAGTCTTCTGAGAGGAGTTAGGAAGCTCACTGGTCATGCAGATTCTTCTGACAAGCCCCAAAACAGGGGCCACTTGAAGGTGTGGAAGAAGTAGTTTTCTGTTTTTATTGTGGCACAGTTTGGTTCTGCTCCCCATCCTCAGAGGAAGCGTCTGAAGGCTGTGTATGCTGGAGCCACGGCTGAGCACTGCAGCGTTGCGTGTGCATGCACCAACGAACACACATAAGCCCCTTTGCTGGAGAGAGCACACATATGCATCTTCGTACCATGCAGGCCTTCCCCCATGCCCACGAGGGCCAGGTGCCCTCAGCCGTGGGCAGGAAAATAGAGACTGTGATGGAATAGTGACAGTGTTTGAACTAACAAACCAATGGAAGCGAAGTTGAATGAATCTCAGAGTTGCTGCACACTCTGTGCAAGCTCTGTTCTTGCCATAAGATCAGGTATTCACATGTGCTGATTTGGCCTCTTACCCATCCCCCTGAGGAACCCTCTTTATTTGCAGAACAGATGCTTGGCTTCCTACTGAAATTTCCATACAGTAAACACCCTGAGGGCAAGGAGAAAGCCTCCCTGCAAGCCCCTCTGCACTCCTCCATCCTCTGCCCAGCAGACAAGGTATTATCAGCAAGCTTACTGTTGGAAAGCCAGCCTGGCTTCAGAACACAGAGGAGCAGCAAGGCAGAGCAGCAACACATGGTCTGGTGCCCAGCAGCAGGGCTGCCGGAAGCTGTGCTTCGTTTCTTGTTTCAGATGTATATATACCCAGGGAATTACAGACTAGTCTGTCTCACTTCTGTGCCTGGCAAAATCTTGCAGCAGATTCTCTTGGAAGGCATGCTAAGGCACATGAAAAACAGCAAGGTGGCTGGTGACAGCCAGCATGGATTCAGTGAGGGGAAGTCCTGCCTGACCAATTTGGTGGCCTTCTATGATGGGGTGCGGGACTGATGGACAGGGGTAGAGCAGCTGACATCATCTACCTGGACTTATGCAAAGCGTTTGACACTGTCCCACACGACATCCTTGTCTCTAAATTGGAGAGATATCAATTTGATAGGTGGACCAGTCAGTGGATAAAGAGCTGGCTGAATGGCCGCACACATAGAGTTGTGGTCAATGGCTCAATGTCCAGCTGGAGACCAGTAATGAGGGGTGTCCCTCAGGGATTGGGGATGGGACTGGTCTTGTTCAACATCTTTGTTTGTGACATGGACAGTGGGATTGAGGGCACCCTCAGCAAGTTTGCCGATGACACCAAGCTGTGTGGGAAGGAATGCCATCTAGAGGGACCTTGACACGCTTGTGAGGTGGCCTGATGCCAACCTCATGAAGTTTAACCATGCCAAGTGCAAGGTCCTACACCTGGGTCGGAGCAATCCCAGGCACAGCTACAGGCTGGGCAGAGAAGAGATTCAGAGCAGCCCTGTGGAGAAGGACTTGGAGGTGTTGGTCGATAAGAAACTGAACATGAGCTGGCTTCAGAGCACGCTCGCAGCCCAGAAACCAACCAGATCCAGGGGCTGCATCAAAAGGAGTGTGACCAGCAGGTTGAAGGAGGTCATCCTGCCCCTCTACTCTGCTCTCATGAGACCTCCCCTGGAGCATTGTGTGCAGTTCTGGTATCCTCAACATAAAAAGGACATGGAACTGTTAGAACAAGTACAGAGGAGGCCACGAGGATGGGCAGGGGACTGGAGCATCTCCCGTAGGAAGATAGGCTGAGAAAGTCGGGGCTGTTCAGCCTGGAGAAGAGAAGGCTGCGTGGAGACCTCATAGCAGCCTTCCAGTATCTGAAGGGGCCTGTAGGGATGCTGGGGATGGACTCTTCATTAGGGACTGTAGTGATAGGACAAGGGGTAATGGGTTAAAACTTAAACAGGGAAAGTTTAGATTGGATATAAGGAGGAAATTTTTTCCTGTGAGGGTGGTGAGGCACTGGAATGGGTGCCCAGGGACGTTGTGAATGCTCCATCCCTGGCAGTGTTCAAGTCCAGGTTGGACAGAGCGTTGGGTGACATGGTTTAGTGGGAGGTGTCCCTGCCCATGGCAGGGGAATTGGAACTGGATGATCTTAAGGTCCTTTCCAACCCTAACTATTCTATGATTCTGTGATCTGTAATTTTTATTAGTTGGTTTGTGGTTGGTGCCCAGTGAGGTGGGGAAAGGGGAGCTTGGGCTGCAGACATCCGGAAGGCAGGTTAGTACCCAGCCTGGGCTATAAAGGGCTCACATTCATCTGTGATCTTTGCAGTGGCAAATAACTGCTCCTCACTCTATCCCTCTGCTTCTATATGGAGTCTTTTAGTCACCTCCTACAGATTTTGATGTTTGCAGCCTTGGGTCTCTGCAGTCCAAGGAAGCTGTGAATGAACCTTTGCTCCTAGTCTTCACCCTGTACTTGGAAATGGCTCACTTTTCTGATGTCATGCTAACCTGAGAGGTTTTGTGTCTTACAGTTGCTTGGGGAGTTGTATTTTGGGGGTGCACTGTTTGTCTTACTTTGTGTTAGGAAAAGTGATGCAGTGAAAGCTGACATGTATCTGGGACTTGAGAAGGGTGATGGTGTTTGTGATGGTATTTGAGCTGAGGGACCAGCTATGCCAAGTGCAGTTAAGCCTCTTGTGAGGACTGTGCTCTTCCAACAACACAGGTAGCTGTACTACTGGCCTCCTTCCTCCCAGATGGTGGTCTTGTTGCCAGGAGCACAGAGGTCTGAATGCCTGGCTGCGTCTTTGTTGCCAGCCTGGCCTCCCTCTGGCCCTTGCCAGGAGGAGAGGCTGCTGCCAGCTTCTGGCTGCTTGCCCAGTGAAAAGCAGCAGAATTGACCATGTGATTCCTAATGACAATCACAAGAGGAAGCTGCAGCCAACTGTAATTACACTAATTGGAACCATCGTCAGGAGTGTGCTAAGAGCTGCCCTCCTGGGCTCATCCTAGTAATTCTTCTAACCTTATGTTTCAGCACTTCCTCCACCACCCTGCACAAGGCAGACCCACCTCCCACATGGACATAATTCGTGGTATAAAGGGAGATGGAAGGTATTATGTCCTGCGAAGCTCCTGCTTTATTTCTAGATGATGAAGGTGTGCGGTGGAACTCCACAGAGAGAATGAGGTGGAGCTGGTGCCAGGTACTGGAGACTCTGTGCTGCACAGCACTTAGCTTGCAGCCTTGAATTTTCCCTCCATCTGAAGATGAAAAGGGTCAGCCTTGACAAAGCAGGAACTTCCTGGGCTCCGGAAGTATGGGAAGCAAGCGTTCAGCTGTCCTCAATGGCAGGGTCTGGGGTGTAGCAAATTGTGTGTTGGGAGGGGACCATGGGGTTGGTGCAGGTAACTGACATACTGCCTCATTCTGTCTTGTGAGCATGGATCTAAGAGACTCTTTCTCCTATGCTGACTTAGATCACAGCATAATTCAGGTGGGAAGAGACCTCAGCAGTTCTCTGTGCAGGCAGGGCTCAGGACTTCATCTAGGCAGGTCTTGAAAGCCTCCAAGGTGGGAGACTGCGTAGCTTCTCTGGACCCCTTCTTCAGTGCTTGATTGAAGAGGAAGAGGTTTTTCCTTATCTAATCCAAACATGTCTTTATAGTTAGGCCTGTTGTCTCTCATCCTCTCACTGAGCACCAATGGTAAGTGCCTGGCTCTGTCTTCTAAAATAATTTCCTTGTAGGTACTGATGGATTGCTATGAGGTCCCCCTGAAACCGTTTCTTCTCTCAAGCTGAACAAGCCTTCCTCTGCCTTTCTTTACAGGACAAGTGCTTCCAGCCCTGAGTACCTTGGTGATCCTTTACTGAACTCAAGATAATTTGTCCATGTCTTTTCTGTATGCAGTATTCATGTGAACTAACAAGTACTGGTATAAAGGGACAGCCACTTCCCTTGGTCCTCTGGCTGTGTTCCTCTAATACAGTGTAGGGTGCTGCTAGCTGCCTTTCCTGCCAGTGCACACGATGTTCAGTGTGTTGTCTAACAACCTTGGTGCTTTCCAGATGAAGAGTGGGAGAGCCAAGGGTGATGCTAGAGGCACTAGGGCAGAGACCTAGGGTGCCTCAGTACACACTTCCTTCTGCTGCCTTGGCATGGCCATCGCAGGGGTGTTTCCCCCAGAGGAAGGAACTGCATTCTGCTAGTGAATCTTCAGTAGTACCATCCAAGCCCCAAGTGCTGGAATTTGATATCCATGGAGAATTTAATCTTTGAGGTAGGTCAGGAATGAAGATCCTGGGCTCTAGAAACCAGGATGTGGGGAAAAACAGGGACTGGAGATCCCAAGGCTCTGACCCTCGTAGGGAGGAAAGAAAACGGGCATGATTTTAGAAACTTCATGCAGTTTTGGAGGAACTGACTTGCCTTTTTTGTTAAGTTAGGGCTGGCAACTGGAGCCAGGACTGAAGCAGGAGGACAGCAAGAACACACAAGTGTGCTGCTCTGTCACTGTGCCGGGTTATGTACGGCAGGTGGTGAACCTCCTCTTGGCCTATGCGTATCGTATGGATATTGATGCTGCTCTTGCCGAGCACTCTCCGAGAGAAGGAATCCTGCAAACCCGGGATAGCTTCTGCTCTGGGACACAGGTCTTTGGCTTCATTCTGATGCTGCTAAAGTCCTCCCACATGTTCTGTCTCTTCCCAGGCACTTGCCCTGGACCTGCTAGTGCCTCCCTCAGTGGTCACAGCATCTGATCCCACATCTGCAGGTTGGGGTTGGATTTGCCTTGTAGCTCTGGTAGTCATGCATGTCTCTTGGATTCAGCAGCCTTATTGTCTGAGTCATACTTGGATCAGAGGCTGCAGCTGCACTCCCTCCAAGCAGTATGGCCAAGGGAGGACATCAGGGACTGGCAGTCTGGTGAAGCTCAGTGTAGGCAGGAGGGACAGCATGAAGGGAAAAGAGCACCTGTGGGAAGAGGGCTTGAAGGAATAATGTTGATAATCTCTCCTTACATGAGCCTCACGGGGAAGGGAGGCATTGCTACAGCCAGGGGTTACCCTGGCCAAGCTAGCAGCCATTCCATATAGTAATTCTGCCTGTTGTGGGTTTGGGCAGAGGCAGGCCCAAACTGGGAAGCACTGGTATTGCTGGGTCTGTTCCTGTTGCCAGATAAGACCAGTGGCTTCTTGTAGACTTGAGATTCCTAGGGTTGTTCCTGCTGCAGAGAAGCTCCCTTTTTCCTTCAGGTATCAAGGATACATCTATGCAGTGCTTTCTGTACCTTCTGGCTGCAGTTTTAAGAGATTTTTAAGGTGTGAAGTAACCATTTATGTAGTGTCCCCGTGTAACTCAAAGTAAGAAATACCTTTATTCTGTTTTGCTGTAATGGACCCAGTGTCTCAGCTGATGTATCTTCCATGTCAGGGTGGAGGATGCGAGGAAGCAGGGCAGATGGTACTTCTCAGGTAGCATGGCTCGGTGCTGTGTTTCCTATTTACACTTTGCTTGACTACATGCTCCAGCCTCTTTTATTAACAAAGTTAATGAGCTCTTTCATACCAAGTATTCTTTTCTGTGGGAAGTGCTCATAATCAAATTGCCTCTCAAGCTCCCTTTTTGGTGAGATAACAGACTGAACTCTTTCATTCTGTCCCTGGCAAGTGTTTTCTCCAGCCTCCAAATCACTTTTGTAATTATTCTGCACATCCTCTATTTTTTTTCCAAATTCTTTTAAGAGATGTGGGCACCATGTCTGACTCAGTGCCGTGCAAGGGGAGCCTTGCTGGGCTGCTCCCACTCGTTGCTTCCTATCCATGTGTCCAAGCTTGCTACCAGTGTATCCCCTACTGAGTGTGTGCAGGAAGCAAAGGGTGTTCTGTGTAGAGCAGAAAGGACTGTGACGTGGTCCCATGGAAGACTTAATTTCCCCTCTACTTGGTGCTAGTCCAGGTAGGTCATCCCTCTTGTCATCATGCACTGAGGTTCTCCCAGGGTACTGTCCCTACAGGTCAGCAGTTACCGCAGCATAAAAGGCCAAGGAGCAGTATTCTTTTTATGGGAACTGTATCAACCACCTTTCATACTATCACATCACCCCATGAAAGGCAAACAAAGGAAGGCTTTGAGCAGAGAAGTGGGGGAAGGCAGCTGGCTAAGAAGGGTGGAGAAACACAAAACAAGGAATGTGGATGGTTAGAGATCAGAATCGCAGAATGGCCAAGGTTGGTAGGGACTACTGGAGGTCATCTGGTCCCAATATCCTAATCAAGCAGGGCCACGTAAAGCTGGTTGGCCAGGACCATGTCCAGATGATGGCTTTTGTGTATCTAAGGACAGAGACTATGTCAGGGCAACCTGTGCCACCACTCAGTCACCCTCATAGTGAAAAAGCATTTCCAGTTTGTGCCCATTGCCTCTGGTCCAGTCACGGGGCACCACTGAAAAGAGCCTGGCTTTGTCCTCTTTTCACTCACACTTTCTTTACTTATATATACATGGATAAGATTCTCCCCATGTCTTCTCCAGGCTGAACAGTTGCAGCTCTCACAGCCTTTCCTCATATGTGAGGTGCTCCAGTCCCTTCATAATGTTTGTGTCCCTTTGCTGGACTCTCTCCAGTATGTCCATGTCTCTTGTACTCCAGCTGGGTCCTCAGCAGTGCTCAGTAAAGAGGAAGGATTGTGTCCCCTGACCTGCTGGCAATACTTTACCTAATGCACCCCAGGATATCATTAGCCTTCTTTGTGACAAGGACACATTGCTGCCTTATGTTAGCTTTGACTCATAGCTCATTGAAGTGCAGGGGGTGTGCAGCTTGAGAGCATGAGTGCAAGAACTTGCTCTGTCTAGCCCTGATAGAGGGTTTGCTGACCAACAGTAGCATAAGTAGCCCTACCACCTCATCTTGTGCTTTCCAGCCTGGCAGAGCTGGGTAATTGCTTTATCTAGCAGGGCTCTATGCATTAGCAGGCAGTAATTTGCAACTTTATTAAAGAGCCTGGTTTCAATTCCTGCTGAATGTGGCTCAAACTCCAGAGATGGGAGATGACATGGGGGAGGAGCAGTGATGCTTGTATTTTCTCTCTGCCTTCCCACCAGGTGCTCCTCTTCCCTAAAGGATGAAGCATCTTTTGTATGTCTTGCTTGTGCATTGAATCTGCAAAACCATCAGTAAGGGCTGCATGGTGTGCCTCTTGAGAGCATGGGGAACAGGCATAAGTGGCCCAGTGCTCAACTCTGTTCTTCATGCTTCTTACAGCAGCCTCTACTATAAACCCTACATTGAGTAGTGAGGTAGCAAGGTGTGGGTGGGAAATAGTCTTTGTAGATGGTGGAGCTCCCCCAGCACCATACAACAACAGTCCCGGGAGCTTTCCCAGACTCTCCCCTTAGCTATACATCTCTCTTTGGTTTCCAGTGCATCAGCACTTCCCTGTGGCTGGGCCCAGCCCCCTTTTGCTGCCATTCATAATTTCTGATCCAGTAAGTTGCAGCATGGTTAAAATGCATGGGGAATTGTTTTCTGTGATTTAGAGCCATGAGCCCTTACATTTCCATTTATTGGGTGATGAATAGACAGCTGTTGGTGCTGGAGCCATGCGGAGAGCGTGAGAGCTCGGACTAGAGCAAGTAGTGCTCCCTCCTAGCAAGCTTTGCACTAGAGCCTTGTCAGTTTATGAGGAAGCAGCTGTCTGGGACTCCCCTGTCCAGAAAACCTCCCTGGTTCAGTTCATAACGGGTCAAGGGACAGGTTTGGTGGGGCTAAGTCAGAACATTTGGGTTTTACTCCTGTGCTGTGGGGAGACTTTTGTGTCTGATGTCCGGAAAAGGGAAGCACTGAGCAGGATGCCAGGGCAATCTGTTGCATTACAGAAGCAGAGCTGGGAGTCTCAGGATCTTCAGCTGCCTGAAGGACTGATGCAGAAAGTGGGTAGGAGCCCTAACATGAGGAAGCAGGGATAGATGGAGATCCTCAGCACTGAGGACTGTGGAATCCAAGGAATGCTGTAGTTTATTGGCTTCCCAGTGGCAGAAGAAGTCCTGCTTGATGCTGCAAGTTAGGTGGCTCTTGTAAGATAGCTGTTCCTAATAGTGAGGTCCAGGACTGCTGGGAACAGGCACCAGCCATGCCTGGGTAGGCTGGCTGTAAGCCACTGCAGCATACAGCCATGGGGGAAGACACAGCATGTTTGAGGTAGCCACTGTTTGTCAGTGCTGAGAATGGCCCTCCTGAAGACAGTGAGATTATTTATGACACTGATCTGGATGTGTGTCTGTGCGAGTCAGTCCTCTTCAGCCAGTGCACTCTGCTGTGTCTGTGCAGCTTTGAGGTTTTTTTTCTTCCCAGTAACCTGAAAGCAAAGGCTGTGTGTGTACCACAGTGCTTAACCTGTGTTGATCTGGGGCATCATCATAATGGGCATGTGGAGAGCATGGCCATCACTGCATGGTTCACCTCCTTCTTTCTCTGTGTGCCTGTGTTATTGCAAATGTAGTTCTAGTCAGTCTTGCAGCTCTTTGGACCTGTCTAATGGGTTTAACACTGGATACAAGTGTTGCTGCATGACTCCTGTCCCACAGTTGATTCTCAGAGTCCTGCCTTGAACAGTAATAAATTTCAGATGGAAGCTGCTCTGCCTGCACTGCCGATGCATTTCAGTTTTGACCTCTTCCCTGTTTTTTCAGCCTGCAGACCACTGGTAAAAGGCAGTGAAAGGCGTAGAGTTCTGTTCTCCTATTCTGGGGCACAGTGCAGCAGCCATTTTGCTGTCATGTATCTCCAGCGCTTGCATAAGTGGCAGGAGTAGGCACAGAAAGAGTTGCACAGTGCTGGGGAAAATGGTATTTAATCCATTGCTGTCCCTTCTTGCACACCTAGGGGAAGGGCCTCCCTGTTGGAAACAGTACTTCTCAGAAATGGAAATGTAGGATGGCTGGGGATTAGGGTGCCTATTGCTGGAAATGGGTTTCTTATCATCTCTCTGAGCTGAATTGGTGGGACAGCCTGTGAATATTGAATTGCCTTCCCTGTTTCTTTCTCTGCCATTACATTCCTCCTGTGCTTTAGCTTTGCACATGCCTTCTCAGACTGGCTTCCTTTGTCCCCATCCTCAGTAGAGCAGGGACTGCCTCCAGCAGGGTGCGTGTCTGCAGAGAGGGACTGTCCTAGCTGGAAGGTGAGCAGGACTGACTACCTCTGGGAAGATCAATCCTTCGCATCCTCAAGGCTAGGAAAACGTAGCCCCTCTTTCCAAGCTTCCTTCTGACCTTGCAAGGACAGTGGTGGTCTGCAAAGCCTGGTTTAAGACAGCATGAGTGAGGGTGTGAAATGATCATAAGACACCAGGCACAACTGGAAATGCGAGCTGGTGATGATGAGCAAGGCAGTGGGATGCAGAGGGGAAGGGACAGTAGCTGGAACAGACCAAGGAGAGACCAGGTTAAACACATCAGAGCAGGAATGAGAACGACTCTCTGTGAGACTGGGAACAGCCTGAACCCTGGGTCCTTGCTGTGCCAGGTGGAGGCACCTCCCATCAGTGCTCAGGCTCTGTCCTAGGATGGCCAAAGTGGTTCTTTCATGTCCTCCTCACAGTCTGTGCACATGGTTTGAGCCAGAGGGGTGTCCAAGCTGTCTGTGAGTGCCCATGTATGGTGCCAGGGATTTCTTTTAAGGTTTTTGTTCCAGGGTTTATTTGTGGATAATTCTGTTTTACTGAGCTGTATTTTACCATGGGTTGCCAGTGCCTGATTTTTGTCCTTGGCTCCGTCACAGTATTGCTTTTTGGAGGGATTTCCCTTTTCTGTTAGTTAGGTGTGAGCCATAAGCAGAAGAGATGCTGAGTTTACACCTGTCAGTGGCTTTTCAGTGTACCAACCTGCAGTCGTGGTGCTGCTCCAGTGCACAGTTGCTGCTTTTGATTCTTCATCAGCCAGAGCACACAGAGTTTGAAAATTTAAAAAATATTCAGGATTGAGATTTTTTTTTTCTGCTCTTTCTGAGCTTCCATTCATGGTTAATGGAAGCTGAAGCAGAGCTCTCTTTCAGAGTAACCCCTCTGCGCTGAGCCAGATCACATAAAGTAGTTGCTGGCCGTCAAGGCAAAGTCCCAGCTGAGGGCCTGATTCCTCTGGCAAGAGCAGGCGGTGCAAAGATGTCTGCCCTGCAAGAGTGGAAGTCCTCCCTTCTGATCAGGGTGCTGTTCGTGCCCTCTGCTGCGGAAGGACTGACTCAGATTGCTGACAAATCATGGGGAGGAGGTTACCTTTAATTATCTAAGTGCTCCCTTACATGCTGAGGGGTAGCTGCAGCCGGGTCTAGCCACAACAGAGGAGTAGGGAGCCTTGATTTCTGCTTCAAAGGAAATAAGGGACAAAGGTATTGTGTTATTTGAGGACCCTGTTAAAGAGCTAATTCCTGCGGTGGGATGCAGATTTGCTCATTGATCCCTAGCAGCATCCACACTTGCATGGGAAGACACAGTGGTTTGTTATGTGTGATGCAGGCTCAGCCTGACATGGTGACCTGGAATGTGGAGACAGGGATGGGGGCAGAGCAGTAACAGCCACAGAGCCATCCTTAATGCAGTTTTGGGAAGTTTCTTTGTTTCAGCCCTGCACTCTTCTGCGCAGGCTCAGATCTGCTCATGGTCCTGTGCCTGGGGAATGGAGCTATGGACTTATCCCAGGTCTGTCTTGCAAGGGGGTTGTTTCCACAGCTCTTGGTCCAGGCCCAACTCCTTAGGGTCCAGGTCCACCTGCGCTCTGGCACAGGAGCAGTCTTGGTGCAGAGCTGTCTCTGTGTCACCTTTGGACATGAAGTCACCCAGCTGGCCACAGCAGTGCCTGCCTGGATGTGTATTTTGCCCTATGGGGCTGCCACAGCCCCCTGGTGTGGTCATGTGTTTAGCAGTTTATCCAAAGCAACTTCTGTTTCATTTTGGACTAAAACTGATAAACCAAGGTGACTTTAGGGAGAGAAATAATTCCTTTTTCAGGATTTGCATAGTCCTGGCTGGTGATATGATAATGGTGTTTGTTAAAGACAGAAGTCAGTGACTTCATACTGTTAAGTTACTGCTGCAAAATGCAAAGCAGGTGATTTACTGTGAGTGCAGGAAGAGTGTGAGTACACCAGGCATGGCATCAGGCACCAGGGTATAGCACAGAGTAAGCAGAAATTAGCCTTTGTACCCTGCTTGACTGTGGCTGGAGGCTGTGGTGAGCTTGTCCAGGGGAGGATTACCTGTTTCAGCCCCTTTCCCTGCTGTCTCTGTGGAGTTGGAACCTGCTTTGTTCCCCCGGATCATTCCAGAGAGCCAGTGGTGCAGGGCCAGTCCCTGCTGGAGGAGGCACAAGGGAGCTGTGGTGCCATGCATCAGGCTGGTGCTGAAGGGACCTCCGTGTACAGAGGTGCCCTGAGGGTTTGCAGTGGTGAGGTGATAGGCCCTGCAACTGTGCTTCATGCCACCATGGCCACCCCCAGCAACTAACAGACTTCGATGTTATTCAGAGGTTTTCCTCCCACTGCAAGAAGTGAGGGCTGTGTGAAGGAGCACCCTGGAAACCTGCTGCCTCCAGCCCCAGTCCTCAGCTTCACCTTGTGCAGCCAGGGCCAGCTGAGGGAATGGTACTGCAGGACAAGAAAGGAGAAAGACTTGGTATGAGGCAGAAGGGGACAGAGAGCATTGAGAAAGATGCATTGGTGCTTTCTCGTTCCGTGGACTGGTGCTGCCGTTTCAAAGCCATCCTTGCCTGCCAGACCCCACTGGAATCCTAATGAACCATTACCTCTGCAGCTTCACAGCTCTATCAGAGGGAGATGCTGTGTGGGAGACAGAGCAGGATTTCAAGCTAAGTGGATTCTCTGTGGCTTCCCATGTAGGCAGACAACAGGGATTAGCTCAGTGTTTCTGAGGAGCAGAGGATAGCTTCAGCAAAGGACTTTATTGAACAGGGTGTTGAGGTGGAAGGGCCCAAAGCAGTGAATTCCCACTCTGTGGCACCATGGCTATCCAGTCGCTTGTGTTCTTCCTGAATCTTTGAACCAAGTGCAGTCCCCTTCCCAGGGAAGGAAACAGCTCAAACTCCACCTGAGTGAGACTGATGATGGTCTCGTCTCTCCTGATAACTGCACGTGGGAGAACCAGACAAGGAAATCAAAGAACTGATGACTCCTGCATGGAGCCAGCCAGCCACCTGAGTCTGCTCCCTTTCCCTCTCTGCTTCTGTTGCCAGGCCTAGCTGCTGGCTGGGAGGAGCACATATTTGAACCTTCTCTTTTCCCCCAAGGTCCTAGCCTTGGTTTAGAGCCGGTCAGGGCAGGAGGAGGATGCACTTCATTAAACTCCTGTATAAACATTTCATTCCTTTAATTGCAAAGCAGCCGTCTTGCAGGCAGCAGTGGTAATATATTCATTTGCACTGGGTATTGAGGCAGTGCCCGCTGTGTGAGCCTGATGCACTACACGTGGCACATGGCTGAGTGCACACACAGTTTTGTGACATGCTGTGGTGGCTGCGTGTAGAGATGTGTGCTGTGCAATTCAGGATCTGCCAGTCTAGATGGGTGTGTGGCCCTGAGCACAAAGCTGTCCAGCTGATCTGTGGTTTCATAGAACTAGGGAATTATCTGGGTTGGAAGGGACCAGTAGGGGCAGGGAGTGATCCCCCAAGGAGATCTGGGATGTGGCCTGCCTGTTCCTGCCCTTGTCTTTCCTCATGGCACTACCAAAATGCCATAATCTGCCATCCCAGAAACTCCCTGGCAGCCCCTTCCTGCCAAAAGAACAGCTCCCGGGCCCTGGTGAGGCAGGCATTGATGCAGGAGGATGCACCCAGTCAACAGTGACTGCTGGGCTCTAAATACAGAAGCAGCAGGTACTTTCCAGCCTGCTGCTGCAGTTCATGGTCTCTGTTCTCCCACATGCTCATCCAAATGTTAATTTTATGGACACCTTTATAAATTTTGCAGCTTTCCCCTGTCCACAGGTGACATAGGTTTCATCTTATTGAGAGGTGGCACTTCTGGCCTTTGTTACCAGCCTATATTGATACTAATACTCTGAGACTCATAAAAAACATTGGGACATAAAAAACGTGATTACGCTGCTGCTCCTTTCTGAACCTCTGTGCCATCTGAAATACCAGGATGTTGGGTAACTGCTTCAGCTGCTGGCTGAGCTGCAGGCTTGGGACAGCAACAACCAGAGCCAGCCTCCCAGCTAAAATAATTACATGGTTTCCAAATTGTCAGCTGCTATTTTCCTGCTTGCCAAGGTTCGTGGTCACCTTTCTGTTAGACCTGGCAATCTGGAGAAAAGCTTGTTTGTATCTCACCTCAGAGTCCCTTCCATGTGCTCTGAATAGGGGACACCTGCAAGTCTGCCAGCCACACAGTATATTGATTTGCTAGGCTGAAAGGAAAGGCATTTCTCTGCTCACTGAGACAGCCTTGCTGCAACAAGCCTGGAAGAACATGTTTAGGTCATTCCATCAATGTAAAGGTTAAATGTTCAGCTGCAACTATTGAAAACAAAGCAACTGCAGCAACAGCAGCATTAATGGCAAAAGAAATGGATGGATTTAAGAATCAATGTCTGGATTTAAGATTTGCATCTAAGCACTCAGCAGGTAGCACTGGTTCTCACTGAACAGAGCTGCCTTGCAGCACTTCTTCCCCTGTGAGCAGCAGTGCAACAGCTCAGCCTTCCTCTGCCCCAGCTCACAGCTTTGCAACATGCATTGTTGGACTCATTTTTGCCTGGGGGTTTTGAAGAAGCCCTGATGTTTCAAGGCATGTCCATACAATTTCTGCTGATTAAGAGGGCCTCTGTGTTGTAGCCTTACTTTTAGACACCCTCTGTGAGAATGCCAGTGACCTACTCCAAAAGTTACCTAAATATAGGTCTTTTGTTAAGTAAATAGGAGGAGTCTTTTCTCCCCTGCACATCTCCTGTTTTGGTAAATCAGTAGATTTTTCATACACTTAACTCATTGTTTTGCAAAACCCACTAAGTTTATATTTTAGTATCATAAAGCAGGTTGTCTTTTGGACAGCATTGCTCACAGCTTTCATGACTTCATAACAACTTACAGTATGCATATTATTAACAGAAAAAGCTAAAACCTCCTCATGATACAATATCTTTCACCATCCCATAATGTCTGAATTCCCTTTTCCTGTCGTGTTTGTGGGCATGTCACAGCAACTCTCCTGCTGCCTGGCCCTTGCCTCTGGAGTCAGGCTCACTCTTTGCAATCCTGTGCCCTGAAGACCTGCAGAGTACAAGGCAAGCACCAGGAAACACTTCTTTCAAGACATGGGCAGAGGTCGTGCTCCATGTGTGTTCCTCTCTGCACTCTGTCTGTCTGCATGCCTTTTCATGTTGCCCTGTGACATCTTGCTGGCTTGGCCTGCCTCTGATGGGGCCCTTTGTGCTTCAGCTGTGCTCCAATCACACCCTGCCAGAGGAGGAGCCTTTGCCTGCTCAGGAAGAGTGGTTCAGTTTATAGCCCTGACTGCAGCATCCAGAGAAGCACCAGGTGCTCGGAGCCCCATCCTCCATGCCCAAGGCCAAGTCATTGCTCCATGCAGGAGGCAGTGGCTCCTGGCAGCACCCATGTGAGAGCTGGCAAGCAGCTGTTCTGACCATGTCTAGGTGCTGTGGCTGCCCTGCAGTGGGAGCTGGCACCTTCTTGGGGATGGTGCTGGGTGCTGGCATTGAGTGCTGGCATTAGGTGCTGATCTGTGCAAACTGCTGTCTATGCTCTATCACACTTTCTCTGTTGGTGTCTGGCAGTTGCTGCCCTATGAGATGAGCATATGATCCACTAGAGTTCACAAGCCTCTGTTCCCAGTGATGAGAGGAGCACAGCTGACCGATCCAGTGGGGAACTTCATCACAAGGCTCGGTGGGGAGCAGCCATGTGACTCTGCTGGCTCGTAACCTGAGCTCCAGTGTGATGCCTTGGCTGCCCTGTGCTGCTGTGCATCAGCCCAGGCACAGGCTGCAGCTCTGGAGTGCAGGTACCCCGTGAGCCCTCAGGTCCCAGCTGTGCCATCACCCGAGTAGCAGCAGTGGATGGATGTGGAAAGCCTTTAAATTCAGCAAATGATCAATACTGAACTGATCTTCTGGAACTTCTTATAAGATTACCCCAGCCTCCTGCATCCAATTGTAAAAAAAAAGTCACTCAGCACATTCAGAAGATGAAAGGAACGCAGAAGACCCCATTTAGGATGTACAGAGCCAGAGTAAGTGACTTCACAACTGTTTCTTGCAGTAAATAATTAATCCACTTTATTATTGCCCCCCATGTCCCTGCATTGGTTCCTTTCTACCAGTTTCCCTTTCTTGTCCTGATATTCCCATGCCAGGTAATTTCTGTCATCATCATTTCCTGCCGCACATATGTGTGTGCTTGTACGTACACACAGACACAAATCAGTCCCAGTCCAACTTTTGCTGGTTGCCATGCCAGGGAGAGCAGTGCTGGGGTAGAGATGATGGTGTTTCACTGTTCGGCATTTGCAGAGCTGAGCTGGCCTCAGGCTGGGCCCTGGCCTGGGTTTTGCCACGTTGGTCTCTGTCTCAGTGCTGCTTTCACACGGTGCCAACATGCAGAACTGTTTGAAATGCATTAATGATGCTAACAGTATTTCTATACTAAGTAGTAATAGCATTTGAACAAACTCTGTGACATGAGTTATCAGCCTGCCAGCTGTGGAGCGGGGCTGCAGCTGTCACACAGAGAGCAGCTCTGGCACAGCAAAGCTGCTCTGGCATGGCACTGGGCTGTACATCCCTTCTCTGTGCTCAGCATTGCACAGTCAGAGCCAGGCAGTACGAAGCAGCAGCTGGATGGAATCTGGTGTGTTGGGCACACCGCATCTGGGCTGGGGTGTCTGGTGGTCTTTGTCCTGATCAACACACTTGCCAGTGTGGGCTCTGCTGGGCTTGCTGAATCACTGCTCATGTGTCAGTTCAGGTCACTGCAGCTAAAAACAGGTTCACAGGAGTCCCTGCCATGGGATGAAACTTTTCTGGCCACATCAGCTGCAGCAAGGCAGTTATGTGCATCTCTGAAGCCCTTGGCAGCACGCTGGCTTCTGAGGCATCCTGCTTCTGGGCAGTTCTGTGGAAAAGATCAAGTACAAATTGGCACATGTCTCAGCTGAAAATTGTCAGAGTCTGGGAGAGTGTTAGGAATAGCATCGCACTTGCTTACCCTGCCCCTGTTCTGTTCCAGGCAATTGCTCCTGGCCACTCTGGCGACACAACATGGACAAGGAGGACTCTTGAGCCAGACTTCTGCTGCGCCCCATGGAAACCATTTTGACTCTGTCTGGAGCCTTGTAGACATCTTCGCAGGGGAGAGGGGGGTGGCTCTGGTCTGCTGGGGGTGCTGTGAAGCTCTGATCTGTCCACCTCTGATCACTGTGAGTGGCAGGAGAGCAGAGATCATGGTGGCTGTGGTCTGACCCACACTGCATCTTCATGATGCATCTTCAGAGCAGCCCTGTGGAGAAGGACTTGGAGGTGTTGGTCGATAAGAAACTGAACATGAGCTGGCTTCAGAGTGCGCTCGCAGCCCAGAAACCCAACTGTATCCTGGGCTGCATCAAAAGGAGTGTGACCAGCAGGTTGAAGGAGGTCATCCTGCCCTCTACTCTGCTCTTGTGAGACCTCACTTGGACTATTGCGTGCAGTTCTGGCATCCTCAACATAAAAAGGACATGGAACTGTTAGAACAAGTACAGAGGAGGCCACAAGGATGGGCAGGGGACTGGAGCACCTCCCATATGAAGATAGGCTGAGAAAGTCGGGGCTGTTCAGCCTGGAGAAGAGAAGGCTGCGTGGAGACCTCATAGCAGCCTTCCAGTATCTGAAGGGGCCTGTAGGGATGCTGGGGATGGACTCTTCATTAGGGACTGTAGTGATAGGACAAGGGGTAATGGGTTAGAACTTAAACAGGGTAAGTTTAGATTGGATATAAGGAAGAAATTCTTTCCTGTTAGGGTGGTGAGGCACTGGAATGGGTTGTCCAGGGCGGTTGTGAATGCTCCATCCCTGGCAGTGTTCAAGTCCAGGTTGGACAGAGTGTTGGGTGACATGGTGTAGTGGGAGGTGTCCCTGCCCATGGCAGGGGGATTGGAACTGGATGATCTTAAGGTCCTTTCCAACCCTAACTATTCTATGATTCATGAATAGATCCTCTCTTTCAGGATCTCCTCCACTGGCTCTTTTAACAGTCTTTCCGGCAACACAGCAGGTGACCTTTTGGAGAGAAGTAATCCCACCATCAGATGGTATTTTGCATGCTGTCCCCTTGGGATCTATAACTGTAGCCCAAATCAGAATTATTCTAACCCTCTGCTTTGATAGGTGCTGGCAAGGTTTCACCATCCGGGAGGCAGAGGCTGCTCAGGGAGTTATGGCTCCAGGCCAGAACTTCTGGAATGCCTTCAGGGGCATTTCTTGCAGTGCCTCTCTGCAGCACCTCCAGGGCTGTTGAGGGTGGGGTGCCACAGGCACAAGCTGCTCAGCCAGTTTCTGACCACCACTGCTTCTGGCACAGAAATCCATCTGCAAATGGGCTGACCCTCCATGAGGTGTGAGTACAAGGGCCTCAGTGCATTGGGCATGCAGAGGATTACACTCCCAGCAGCTCCAGGTAGGCACCTCCACATCTTGGGCCATCTCCCCAAGGGAGCCTCCACCTGCCTGTTGCCTGTTAGGTCACATCAACAAAGCCTGCTCCCCAACACAGATCCCAGCCGGGGGGTGGATAAGGAGGTGCCTGCACAGCCCTGTTGGCCCTCACCACTCTGCTGGTTGCCAGCAAGGGAAGGGGATGGAGGGGCATGGGGTAGGCACCAGGCCTCGCTGCTATCTCTGGGGCCAGTCCCTGGAGCAGAGCATTCTGGATCCCCCTGCAGAGGAGAGCCGGTGGCACTCAGCACCTCTGAAGCCATCCTCAAGGCTTTGGGTTTGCTTTCCATTTGAGGTGTGTGCCTTGGCTTGTCCCCTCATGCTTCCTGTGGGTTTAGGTTTGCTGTGCCCATGGGGCTTGCTGATGACAATCCGCCTATTCCACCAGACAGCAGCCTGTGGGTCTGGGGCTGCACATGGCCGCATAAGGCTGAGCTGACAGGCTTGGTGTGAAATAAGATGAACAGGCTGAGGTTAGTGAAAATTATTCTAATTTATAATCTGCTGCTTTGTGGAGCTCCCCAGTTCTCTCTAGATACATAAGTAGGCCACATGTTTGCTTTGCTTCAAATGTAATAAACATCACACTGTCCTCTCTCTCCTTTTGGTGCCTGGTTCCTGTCAGAGTGTTCGTCCTTGTGGCTACATCGTCACCTTCCTCCCTGGCTCCTGGGACCCAGGCAGGGCATGGAGCAGAAACACCAGGCTCCAGGAAACCTGTGGCATGGAGACAAACTGCTGATCAAAGGGCTTGTGCACAGAGCCTCTGCAGGGCAACCCACCCTGCTGGGGAAGGGCTTTGCCCCTGTTATGCTGTTTGCTCCACTCTGTGGCAGCGAGAGCTGGGGTGCAAGGGGATGCCAGGATCTGCGCACCCCTGGGCCACAGAGAACTGGCAAAGGGTGTGCTCAGTGGGGTACAACTCCAGGGGAGAGGCTGTTCGCAGCTCTGCTGGTCCAGATGTCAACACAGGGCTGCTGCAGAACAGAGCCACTGGCCTCTACAGCCAAGGAGGGTACCTCCCAAGAGTCTGGGCACTACTGGCCCAGGAAATGCTATTGCCTTTGTCAGGTGGAAATAGAAGTGATGGGCAGTCCCTTGTTTCTGCAGAGGCCTCCTATGTGTGTAAAAGTAGAACCAATTTTGTGATGCTTTCCTCATTCCTCTCACCTGCTTCCTTACATGCAAGGGATGGAGGTTGATTCCAGATTTGCTGATAACAAGGGTGAAGAGAGGTTTGCATGAGAAAAAGCCAACTTCTGGACCTTGGGCTTTAGGTTTTGTTTTGATTATTTTGTGACTGATCACAGTCTTTACTCTCTCTGCCTTGTTTTCTACCTCCTGCCCCTGTACAATTATTGTGGTCTCTTCACCTACCTAACAAGTCAAGACCATCCCACAGGTACTTTTTTCTTTACAATCACATCTATCCTCCACCTAAATTCCAAGACTGCCAGGACTGAGGCAAGGTTTGATGCAGAAGGATGCACAAGCTTTTGCTGAACTAGTGACCCTGCTGTTTGTTTTGCTGCTTCTGGCTTCTGTGGTCCCCGGGCATCAGGAGACTTTTCCCAGGCCTTCCTCTCGCTTCCCCACCCAGGAAACATCCTCCATCCTTGCTGACTTGTCTTTGCCTTCTCAGCACCCTGGCCTTGCTCTGGTGCTGTGGTGGTTCAGCAGATGAAGAAGCATAGAGCCACTTTGCTTGTTGAGATGCCTTGGTGGAAGGTGAATGAATTGGAATCTTGCTGGGTAAAGGTGCCAACTTCCATCTTGTTTGATGCAGTGATGTGGTATTGATTGCTGTGCAGAAAAGTGGGGACAGACAAGTTCCTTGAGGGAAGAGGTGATGACTTCTCGCTCTGCGCCATGGCACAGGTTCTGTGATGGCCATAGGCATGAGAAGCCTGGCTCAGCATTTGCGAAGTGTCCAACCACATCAGGGTACACACTGCCCACCTGCTCTTATGCCAGGGGAGTGAGCATTCACTCTGCACTCTCTGAGGAGTTTCTAGCAGGAGGAGCTGTGTTCTGGGCTTTCAAGGACAGAGATGCCAGCCTGGCTTCAGGGAATGTCCCATCTCCTGCCCCCTCATCCACGGCTCCTCCTGAAGCCTCAGACAATGGCCCTTGTGTGCCCCATGCAGGCCTGCCAGGGCACGCAGCCAGGCCACCACTGTTCCCGGGCTCGCACAGACCTTTCCCACCTGGGAGCTCTTTGGAGGAGCAATCCATGCTCCCTGCACGTGCCGGCAGCCTTTGCTGGGAAGCACAACCAAGATGGGAGGCTTGGTGAGGAACAGCCTCAGCCTGCACCCTCCAGGCCAGGTTGGTGCAGCCCTGGCAGTGCCTGCAGCCCCTTTTCTCATCTCAGATAACGCAGATGGGGGCTGATGTGGAGCCCTGGAATTTGAGTCAGCTCAGGCAGCTCGAGTGGTATTGCAGGAGGCTGGGAACACAAAGGTCATCCTGGCTCTGGTCCAGAGAGGGAGGGAGAGCCAAAGGGCTGCAACAGGAGAATGAACAGGGAGGGCCCTTGAGACTCTAAAGTCACCACTTCTCCCAGCTGCTGTGAAGGCAAGTCCTCTGTGAGCCCTCCCTCTGCCCTGCACAGGTCTGGTAGGGCACGGAGTGGCTGCTACCAGGGATCTGCTGCAGACATGGTCAGCGTCTGCACTGCTGCTCTCTCCCTGTCCTCCCCACAGCCTGCTGGCAGCAGGTGAAGGTGAAGGGAGAGGCCCCCCCTGCCTGGATAGAGCCTACTGAAGACCTTTCCTGGGGTGCTGTTGAGCTCTGTGACTGTGGGGCCACCGAGGCTGAGTCACGGCACTGTCAGCTCTCCTGTGTTTCCTAAAGCTGCTCCCAGAGCTTCTGGGAAGGGCTGAGCTGTGCCACCGGCTGCAGATGCTTCTGCATGGCACAGGGCAGAGCAGCAGCCCCCTCAGGTGTCTGCCGCTTGCTCTGTCGCTGGCAGATGCGGAGGGGTGCTGGCTCCTGGGGACCTGGGCCGCCACATGTGTCCAGGCCTGAGATGGGAGTGTTTCCCCCTGATCCATGCAGTTTGTTTCAGAGGTGATGGAGCACTCACTGCAGGAGCAGACTGAAGTTGATGGGCACAGGTGCAGCCAGGCTGGTGAAGCAAGACATTTTAAATGCTTTTCATTCCTGCTCTCTGCAGCCAGTGCCTTGCCAGAAGCTGCTGTTTTCGGTTAGCTCTGTAACTGCATTAGCTCCCAGTAAACAAGAGCTTTCCAAGCATGCTACGGGAGCCAAGGCAGCTCTGGGCATCTTGGTTGTATCCCTGTAACACAGCTGCTCCACACCTTGGCTTTGGGAATCAGCAGCACCTTCTCCTGGGAGACTGAGCCTGGGATGTGGCTGCAGACAGGGAGAGGAGGGCAGTCCCCTGACTGTCTCCTTGGAGAGCAGGGCTCAGCTCTCACGCTGCACTGGGCAATCTTAGTACAGCTCCACTCCCTCTGTGTGTGTTTCCTTCTCTTACACCATCTACACCACAGAGAGAGGACAAAGGACTGTGAGGAATTAGAATAGCTTATAATGGAGCTGAGCACCCAGGCACCACCAAGACCCACCAGCCTTCTCAGCCTCAGGTTCCCTATCTTCCGTGATACCCTCCTGACAGTGGGTGAGCTGCCAGTGTCAGCCCCTGCTTGCACCCAGCTTCCCCAGCCCGGCCTGGCTCCTATCCTGAACGTGCTTCCACATTTTATAACTCTCAGAGAATTTTTTAAATTTAATGGGTCTGGTTGGTTTGGTGTTTTTTACCTTCTTATCACCTGAGCTGGAGCCTCTCTGAGCTGCTGCCGGCTCCGGGGGTTACAAGTGAATAATTTAGGTCTGATGGTGCTTTTGAAGTTTAAGAGAAGGAAGTGGCATGTGCAGCCTGCTCCTCATCCCTGCCCCACAGCCACAGCGCACACAGCTGCTGTTTCTCCAAAGGCAGTCTCCAGGATTCCCTAAGGAGCCACACCATGCATTGCAGGCTCTACTTGGGCACGGGCTCTTGGATCCTGTCAGCCTGGAGGCCAAGGCTCCCAGGCACCAGAGGGGCAATGAGCCCGTTTTTGCTCAGCTGCCCTGCCCGGCTGTGACTGCAGTGAGGCAGCTCCCAGTACCAGCCCTGATGGCCGTGTGCGCCATGGACCGAACCGCAGCGCCATCCTGCCTGTGCGAGGCCTTGTGCCGGCTCAGGGCCGGGAGGGGGTAGATGCCAAACCAGCGCGTGCGTGCGTGTCTTGGCAGCTCTGAAGCATAGTGAAGAAGGCAGTGGGCAAACACAACTTGCTCCAGAGCTGACTTAGAGCCCAGCTGCTGCCTGGCAAAGGGAGGTGCTTCTTGGGTCGCCAGCGGGTTGTCTCCACATACTGGTGAGGGAAGGAAGGAGTTGCAGTGTGCTGAGCAATGGCAATGCAAAGCTCTCGGCTGGCCTGCTCATCTTTGCTGAGTGCAGAAAACACTGCTTCACTCTTCAGGGTGCATTGGACTACACAGAGTCTGGAGCAGATGAGATTGCCCTCCCCGTGTCCTTGAGGGTTGTGCTTCCGTCAGTGGTCTCTCTGGTCTGTGCTTGCACAATGTCAGGTGTTGCTAGTTCTCAGGACAGGGTGCAGAAAGATACTCTGGGAAATTACTTTGAAGTCCCTGCAATTTGTTTTTCCGAAAGCCAAGTTGCTTTTGTCAGTGCTGGTTCAGTAGCAGCCCCAATGGAGGCAATCTGTTCCTCTTACATATACTCCTCTTTGCAAGGTGGCTCTGACAAAAATTAAGCATGAACTTTAGTGGTTTCCAGGAGCTTTTGGAAGAACTAACAAGCATATCACAGGGTCCAGCATTAAATCCTTCCCTGCTGGGGTGCAGTAGAGAACGGAAACTGTCAGGCAATTTGAGACCCACTTAGCAATTAGTGCAGATGAAAGAAGCATTAACACAAAAGCACCAGTCTCTGCTTTGGGTGGGAGGAGGAAAAGAATGTGTAAGAGAAAATGTAAACATGACAAAATGTGGTTGCATATGCCACAAAACAATGAATCATATTAACATTTCCAATCCTTTTAATGCAAGCAGAAACAGTCGATCAATATGTGACAGAATTAAAGACCTGCATTAAAACTCTTGGAGCTGAGGATCTGTGAGAACATACTCATCTGTGGAATTCTGCATACAGCATAAAAGGAAAGGCAAGTGGATGCACAAGGGCCAGAAGCTGCAATAACAAAAGTCTGCTGGGCAAGAGAACTCCTCTGCCCATTCAGAGGAGCACCCACTGGAGAGGAAAAACCATCACTGGCAATGGATATGGTGGGTGCACCTACAGAAAGTAGTATTTCCCCAAAAGCTCTCGGTTACAACAAACATGGCCCTAAATCATATCCTTGTAAAAGCCTGCAAAGACAATTTCAAGGTAGGTTAGGAGGATGGAATCCCTGGAAGAAGGAAAGGCAGGCGTACAACAGTTAAACAAGTGAATACTTAGTTACTGTGCATAAAGGGTGTGATGGACTATGTTTGAATCTATTCTAAAAGTATTATATACTGGGCCACTTGAAAAACAGTAGGGAGGACACAATTGCACCACTTGAAAATACTGATTTTTAGAGAGTTAAGATCATGCTCTGGATCCTGGTAACAGTGAGAGGAGCTCAACATGATTCACTTACATGTCTTTTGGGAGGTTGATTCCTGCAGTTGCACTTTGGAAAAGCTGTAGAAGCTTATCATGTACACAGAGAAGCCTGCTACGGGCAACAGCAGAACAATAAATGGCACAAGGAAAGCAGAACTTTAAAGAGAATTCAGTACAACAGGGGCTGCCAGAGGGATGAAGGAAGCTGGGGGATTGACTGGATATGCACGTTTGTTAAAAGCAGTGGGTCTAATAGCAGTGGTGGCTGAGGAAGATTTGAGTCAGAGCAGACTGGGCATGATGAAAGATAAGCAGAGCTGAGTGTGATGCTGCACCTTTCAGATGCAGGCTTCTGGACAGGGCTTCCTTTTCCTTCCATGTAGGAGGACTTTGCTGATCCTTTCCAACCATGTTATGGTGGTCTTCTCAGTCCAGATCACATACCCTTCAGAGTGCTGGTATCAGTGCTAGTGTATTCCAGAGGTAGTCAGATCACTCTGTCTTTCTGGAATGCGAGTCCAAAGACCATCCTAGTGCCAGAAACAACTATTTTCCATCTTACATACTCTCCATAGCCTTTTGCAGCCAGATTGTGTTTTGCACTGCAACACGCTTCTCCTGTCATTGTTACGGGAAGATTACAATTGCTTTGAGATCTGTTTCTCTCTGCTCTTGGCTGATCTCAAGGCCACAGAAGAGATACTGTGTGTGTGAGAGCATGCCTGTGTGTTTACTAGAGAGAATGACAAAGGGGGATGTATCATGCTTCTTCTGCCAGTTAACCCTATCCTAAGCTTACCATCTAGCTGGGCCCCTTGCATGCATCCCAGACCTCTGCCTTTCCTCCATTTTCTTTGCTCTGGTTTGTTATATTGCATATCTAGGGCATAGTTTCAGTTATCCACTCTCTTGCATGCCTGGGTGGTGAGATGTGCATCTAGCTGTAGGTCTTGGGAGCAAATAACTTGGGATGAGTGCCTGTGCCACTGACAGGCACTTGGGGAGCACGGCCCACAGCAGAGGGTCATTCTCTCTGGCTCACCTCTCAGTCACACTGTCTGCCTGCCCACAAGCAGAAACAAACACTTGCCATTGTGCTGTCTTCAGGCTATAGTCTGGGACTGGACCAGCAAGGCAAATGCTGAACGACTGCTACAAATAACTGCCCCAACCATTAATTTTTATAGGCTGAGTGGCAGCATTTCATGCTGGGCACAACCAGCAGTGGAGATGAAAGCTTGAAGCCAAATAGACATCACAGAGCCAGTACAAATGCTATTTATTAAAGAAATGCCTGGATTGCAGGGGAAGCAGAAAGGTGCATCTTGAGAGGAACCTTTAACGCTTGTGAGTGAAAAGCAATAAGGGCTGGAAAGCAGGAGGAGCTGCCAGAGACAACAGCTAATGGACCTGGTCCTGGGGTGAGCTGGCAGCAGGGAGCATGTGGCTGGGAGCCAAAGGGTAAGTTGTGCTGCTTCATCTGTAGCCGTAAAAGCAAGAGCTGAGTGAAAGGGACTGCCCAAGCTGAGCTGAGAGGCAGGAAAGTGCTGCTGGGGAAGGGAATATCTCCAGGCCCCCACAGGAAACTGCTGTTCTTTACTATGGTCTGTGCAGAGAAATCACTAACGATGCACTTCTCTCATCAGGGTACGTGACATTTCTGCACCCTTCAGCACTGGAGCAGGGACTCTACCTCCCACCCCATTGTCCAGATCCAGTGCCTCAGCTATGGAGCTCATCTGAGCAGACTTCCCATCCATCGCTTCCCAGTGTGTGGGCATAGCCTCTCCAGGCTGGGCTCCAAGCCTGCCTTCCCCCATCACTGCAAATAGGCCTGCCCCATACCAGGGTAAGTTTCCAGGTTCCAACAGCTAGCGAGGCCCTTTCTTCCAGCTGTTCAGGCTCTGGCTAGGCTTAGGATACTTAAAGGGGGTGAGCCACCATTTCTCTTGCTAGCCCCCAAGCTGCACAGCAGCCTGTCCCCATGCCTGCCTCATCTGGGGGTACTGCATGTGGGTGCCTGTCCCCAGCCTTGCAGCCACTCTGAGCAGCAAAATCTGCTGCATTAGGTCGATTTCAAGAGCTCCTCCAGGTCAGTTAGCAATTACCTGCACCAGATACACACTTGGAAATGAGCTTCTGATCTCTTCAATGCATTCTTTCTCCTCTTTCAATTTCAAATTCGCCTCACTGGAAATAGGCACTTCAGCCTTTTTTACAGACCATGCTAAATCGGGATTTCTCCCGGTTCTGTTGGGTTTGCTGATACAGATGTTTTTCCCTACAGAGGTGATGCCATGGCCAGTCTGAGGTGTGTCCAGACCCCTCCATTTAAACTATTCCGGCTGAGCTTGCAGCTCACAGTATTTCTGCACAGGCCACCAGCCCTAGTGTGTGCTGAGCAGCCTTTCCCAGGATGGGCACCCTGGCACCAAAGCTCTTATCAGTTCAGGTTAGTGCCCTGTGTTAAGACGTTCCAGTGAGCAAAGGCATTTGCTCACTTTAAGGCATTCCTCCCTTAAAGTCAGTTGTGCAGGTTTCCCACCTACATACTCCAGTCTTGTCCTGGAAGGAAAAGGACTGGAAAGAAGGAAAGCCAGTGTGCCAACAACTTGTCGCTAAAGGTGTTTTCTGCAGTGACATAATTCATGCTGGGCCCTTCCAGGGTAGCACTGGTTTGTTCTGCTGCTTTGTTCTCCTGCTCAGCTGAGAAGGGAGCTGCAGTGCAGTCCCGCAGCTCCGTGGCAGCTCCTGGGGGCAGTGCGGAGCCATCCAAGCAGTGCCCTCTGTGGGCGCAGCCAGAGAGGCCAGGGCCAGCACCTTGTGTGCTGGGCACAGGCTCTGATGGTTTGTTGCTGCCTTTCTGTGGGGCTCCTGCAGCCTGATGTGGCCAGATGACATCCTATCCCAAACCAGGGTTCAGTGCTCAGAGGCAGAAGCAATTTTACATAAAGTTCAATTAAATATTTGCTTTATAATTGCACAACAAATTATTCATAAAGGCATTGGAATCTAATCACAAGGCTGACACCGTGGAGTCTGCAAATGACACGGTACTTGGGGAGAATAAAGATTGCGGGAGGGAGCTGCTAGGCTTTGGTAATAGGCAGTGACAAAATGTGTGGGACAGTGGGAATACTCCTAGGAAAAGGTTCAAGGCACCACCAAAGAGCCTCAACAAGACAGGGCTGTTTGGCTGGCAGGTGTAAATGGGATGGAATGTGAGAAATGGTTCTGGGCAATAGACTGTGATTTGTGGCCCATGTGTGCCCAGCAAACTTAGGGGAGCACTGGGCTGTGCCCCTCCAACCATGCTGTGTCAGCTCTGGCTTTGTGTATGCACAGTCTGCGGTGCGTTGAGGAATGTTCCCAACTCCGCAGAACCTGTGTGAGCACAGAATTGCTGCCTTCAGCTCTTGTCCCTATCTTCAACAGGAACCACAGTGCTGGGCCTTTTAATGGGGTGCAGAGGCCTCTCCGTAGCTGTGGGGTATGAAGAAAGCCATGTGGGGCTAGCCTGTCTCCCTAGCCTGTGGGGTCTTGTGGGACTAGAGCTGTGCCAGAGCAGCATACAGGAAAAGGTAGGAGGCAATTTGAGCATGTAATGTGGCATCATCCCACATTGCATCCCCCAGAGACAAGCGGTGTGAGGCAAGGACATGCAGCTTGCCAGAGGTGGCTGCTAAGCACAGCAGGAGCAAATGTGAACACCCAGGGACCCTCTGCAGGGAGTTTGGCAGGGGGACTTGCTTCCATGCAGCCTTCATGGCATCCTGAGCTGCAGCTCTGGGAGCAAAAACCTCTCTGCCAGTGTTACCATTCAGTGTTCAGCTCCTTTTAGGGTGAACTTGGAGAGCAGCAGGCTAAATCCTGGACCCCATGAAGAGCAAAACTGGTGGGACTGAGCTATGTGAATCTCCTATTTTTCTGCTGAGATAAGGTGGGGTATAGTCAAAGAATGAAAACAGAGAATGAATGGGCAGACGCTGAGCTCAGTTGCCACTGAAGACTGACACCGCATTGCCTAGCAAGTACCCATCCATCCAAGATTCTGTCCCCTGCTTTCATCCTGGGCAGTGGGCTGCAGACTACACCCTGTCCCTGCAGGGCACACAGCATTAGGTGGGCTTTGACTGACAGGGGAGCTGGATCCTGGACAGAGAGCTGGACTGCAGATGGATTGCCTGCCAGCCAAATCTGGACATTAGGCAGGGACTTAGATTAATGGGAGCTGGTTCTGCCAAGAAAGGTGAGTCACAGAGCTTGTCCTGTGTTGAATCTGTTTCTCGGATAGGGAAGAAGTAGGAGGATTTAGCAAGATTAATCTTTCATAGAGTTGTGAGAATAGCCAGAATTCATGGGATTCTCAGCAGCAGATTTCCAAGTAAGCAGACAGCACTTTGATTTGCTCCATGTAACACAGCACAGATCTGTACTGGTGACTCTAATCCCCTGCCACTGGTCACAGGTAAGACTGACTGTACTTTTGTGCTCACACACGAGCCCTGCAGAGCACAGGCTGTGGAGAAGCACCGAGAAAGCAGCGGCTTGAGGGCTCTTTTTCTCTGAATTGTCCTTAAGTCGCTGTCTGCAGCTGCTCTGCCCCAAGCAGTACTGGGCCCAGCACAAAACGTGAGAAAGCGTAAGAAAGAACTCCTTTTGGGAGGTTGGCAACACATCAGCTGGGAGAGTTTGCCAGGTCTCTGCATCAAGGATCTTTGCATCAAGCGCTGGGAGCAGGACAGGACAAGAGCCACACCACCTTTCCTGGTGCTCAACTCTTCCCTCTGGCTAGCAGTTTGTGATAAAGCAGCAATGACAGACCTGGGGGGAGCTGCTAGTGAGAGGGGTGGGAGAGTAGGTTGGTCAAGCTAGGTTTTGGCAGGAGGAGATGGGGAGCTTTCATGCACCCCTGTGTCTACCCCTCCCAGCACTGAATGCACCAGTGGGAAGAGGCTGAGGCCAAGAAGATGAGATCTTGGTCATCAGGTTTTATGTTGTGTTTACAGGAATTGTGGAGAGGGAACCTCAGTGCTAGTGTACCAGGGAGATTTTCCTGCAGAAGGCAAATTTCCATCCCATGTTGGGAGTCCTGTTTCTGTCTGATATTTCTTTAGCTGTTCATGTCATGGCTCTTCAGTCTGAGCAGTTTTACAAATGGGTTGTGGAGATGAAAGCACAAGGGAAAGCTGCTCAGGATCAAGTTGGAAAAGCTTTTAACTTTCAACTCCTTACAGACAAAGGCGCACAGAGGAAGGTGGGGTGTGTGCAAAGAATGGGAAAAGGAAGAGGAAGGAGCAAAAAGAGATAAGGAGAATAGATGAGTGAAGGGGACAGAGCAAAGAAGACAAATCACAACAAGAAAAGGAACAAGGCACTGACAGAAAGAAAGGAAAGGATAGGGAGAGAACAAAGCAATGGGGCCCGGAGCTCAATGAGGTGGGGAGAGTATATCAGAATGAGGGAAGAGTGCTGCAGGTAGAGGAGGGCTAAGAAATACAAAAGAGCTATTTTAATGCAGGGATAAAGCACAGATGGGAATGAGAGGAAAGGAGAAGCCACATGAGGACTAAATTCCCATGGAGATAAAAGGGATGGCAGCAAAGTCAAAGAATAACCCATCCATCCTTCTGTCACTGAAAATAGAAGGCATGACATGAAAGTGACATGTCACCTTTAGAGAGGCTGTGGGATGGAGCTGTGGAGACTGTTTGGTGTTCAAGTGTGGGGCAGCCACGGTCACAAAGGGAGTGACCATGCCATAGGTGGGTCTTGTTCTGCTTTGCATCCTCCGTCACCTCTTTCTCATGCTGCTTAGGCCAGCTCATGGCCTGTGCTACTGTGTGACCTGGGCATACACTGAAGCATTGCTGATTTCAGGTCTCATGGAAGGACTATCATAAAATGCCTTATTATAGTGCTCTCTGGGGCTCACGTGAGAGCTGGGCTGGGACAGGCATGGCTGGCTTTACCAGCACCTTGCAGGGCAGTAGCAAGAGAGATAGAATTGTAGTCACAAAATAGTTTGTGTTGGAAGGGACCTTTTGAGGTTATCTAATCCAACCTTTCCCTGCAATGAGGAGGGACATCAACTAGATCAGGCATGGAGCAGCTATGACACAGGGGAGGAGCATGATGGCAGAAGGCACAAGACCTTCCTTGGCTCCAGGGTAAGGGGGTCTTAGCAAAAACATCGAAAAAGAGCACCCCATGTACAGATAAGGCTGGAACCATCTCCGCCTGGGATCACACCACATCACTGGATACTTTCTGCCGTGTGGGCTCAGCTCCCCCTGCAGTGTGTGAGGCAGCCCCTTGGCTCTCCCAGGGAAAGGATCTGGGTGTTGCCAGTGTCAGTGTTGGCACAAGAGCCTAGCAGCTGCTCTAGGGCTCGCTAGATTGGCATTGAGTAAGGTCTCTGTTTGCAGACAGTGTTAGCGATGGAGCAGCTGTGCTCCAGGCTTTGCTTCTTTCCCTAGGAGAGCATCAGGCACAAGTGGGAACTACTTTGGCAGCAGTGCTTGCAGCTGGGAGATTTCTCGCTTTCACACTGGGATCAAAAACATTTCTAGATGCTTCCATGTCTGAAGGGACTAAAAAGGAGCATTTCCTAGGTCTTATTCAGAGTCCATTGACTTCTGAGGGTGGAAGTCATGCAGTAGTAGGAGTTGTGACAGGTGGTGCAAAGGTGGGGAGGACAACTGCCTGAGCCTGTGCTGGATCTGTGCCCTGCTCGTCTCTTGGTTCATAAAAGGAGTCACTCATCCTGAATTCCTGCTGTGGTCATGAACCACTGTCTTGTTTCCACCTCTTCCTGACCTGCGCAGGAAGCACGAGAGCCAGGTGGCTTGTGAGCAACCTGCTGCTGGGCAGCAACTGTTTCTTGGCCTGTACTGGCCAAGCAGAGCTTTTGTTTGCCTCGTGCAAGGTGCTGCACACATGGAGCAACACATGGTGATCCCCTTTGTTCCTTCCAGGGCCAGACTCTAAGGCCTAATACTAGAGGTTTTTGTGGAAGCAGACAAGCGTTTTCTCCAGGTGATATGTGCAACGCTGGAAAGGGAGACTGGAAAATGTCCTGCTGGGGCTGTTCGCCTGAGCTGTGACTAAACCCTGACTTGCATGACCGGATTTATCTATCCCCAAAAGACACCGCAGCCTCACCAGCCTTGAGCGGGTCCCCGCGGCTGGTCCCTAGGGAGGTGCCAAGGGCCGGGGGCGCGGGGCCGGTCCCGGGTGGGGAGCGGCGCTGCATTCTCAGAGTCTCCAGCAGAGGCTGGGCTGGGCTGGGCTGGGCTGCGGGGAAGGAGCGGAGGAAGCGAGGGGGAGGAAGGCGGCTCTCGCCGCACATGCATCGCCCGCGCCCCGCCTCGCGCCGTGCCCGCCCGGTGCCAGCAGCCGGCTCCGCTCTCCGCCGCCGGCGAGGGCTGCGCTGCTGGGCTGAGGCTGCCACCGCTCCGTGCCGGGCTGCCGGGCACCGCTCCGTGCCGGGGCACCGCTCCGCTTGGCGCCGGGGCCGCGCAGGATGCCGCGGGAGGCCGAGCGCCCCGCGCGGGGGGGCCGCAGCGGCCGCCGACCCAGGTAAGAACCGGCGCGGGCGGGCACCGCGGGAGCCCAACTTCGCCGTCCCTCGCCGCGCCGCAAACTTTGCTGCCGCTCGGCGGGGCTGCGGCTGCCGCTCCCCGCGGCTGAGGGCGGGTTCGGCCCTAACCCGGCTGCTCCGGGACCGCGGCTCAGGCGGCGCAGCCTCGCGGTTTGCGCCTAGGAGGGAGCGCCGACCCGCTCCGGTGTGGGAGGGCGGGCGAAGCCGGAGGGTTTATGTCCTTTTAGGCATCGCTGCCAGGGCTCCAGCGCTGGCTCTGTCAGCAGCAGGGTTTTATACCCTTCAGTTGAAGCGCTCGGGTGCTTAAAGAGCTGCAGCTCTTTTTTTAAGCCGGTGGTATCTTGAAACATCCTTCTTGGGTGCTTTCCTACCCAAGAGCTAGCTCTCCATTTCTCTTACTGAGGCCGGAACCCTTCATGCCGGTTACCACAGAGGCTTTGCTTAAGGATGTGTGTGAACGTGCAGCCTAAATGCCTGGGGAGTCCTGCTCGAGTCCTTTTAGCAGGGAGGGTAACATATTTCTTTAGAGAACAATGTTTTTCTAACAACAAACTGAAAATAACTGTGCTAAAACTAGCACTTTCCTCATTTAAAATGTGGTTCCCAAATGGCTGTGCCCTGGCCTGCTGGGAGCAAGTGCTGCAGCCACTTCTGCTGCTCCAGCATGCCCAGCTACAGCAGCTTGTCCAGGCCCGGGCTGCTGCACCAAGTGCCACTTGCTGAGTGTCCTGGGAGCACATCCTGTGGCAGCCAGGCTCCTGTGGTCTTGCAGTGCCAGCACGGGAAGGAAGGATGCAGTAGATGCCCTTGTTCTCTCTATTTGTCTGATTTCTGACACTTGTAACATCTCCTGTGATCTCGGAAGATCTATGTTGTCTTTTCTTCTAACCTCTTATGTATGAAAAACGATGATGATGGTGTAGATAAGAGCAAGGAGAGGCAGGCTTGAGAGTTCAGACATAACTTTGTAAGACAGTGCAGTGTAACTCAGGGGAACCTCTGGACCTGAGAGGGATAAGAAGGATGATTCCACCAGAGCTCTGGTTCTCCTGAGCTCGCTTGCATTGCCTGAAAAAATAAATGGGGATGTACCTCTCTGTCCCTGCTACTAGGCTGGCATTATGCTGTTAAAGTACCATGCATTGCGACAGCCAATACTATGTCTTGCACACCACCAAGATAATCTCACATGATGACTGTTTCTTTGGGACCTGTTTCTCTCTTCAGAGTACCTAATGTTCACAGAATGGCTGAAGCCTGCAGTCTCTGTGCTTGTAGATCTTGTGCACCGCTCAGACAGCTTGGACAGAGCCTGGGCTTTGCCAGGTTTCCCCTTACACGACTAGTCTCCTAAGGTGAATGCTCTCCACCTCTCTCATGAGCATGGGGTAAGGAGTATTTGCAGCAAGCAGTTGTCAGGGTTTGAGATCTTGATCCTGGCACATCAGTTTTTGGATGCTGAAAATAAATCGCTTCTCTGGGTTTGGATATCACATAGCAGGGAGAAATGGAAACAAGAATCTGAAACCATTTTCCTATACTGATGCTGTGTTTGTGTAACAAGGCCAAAGGTTAGTTCTGATGCTCATTGATGAAGTCCATAACAATGTTGACAGGACCCTGAGCATAGCACAGGGTATTGCCCACTGAAATCTGAATAAGCTGGCCCAATTCTGTACTGACTTTTGTATCACGTACATCTCTGCCTCAGTGAGGTGGAGGTCAGAGCAAGGGAGGCTTGGTCTCTGTATGAAATGCTGACTGCTGAATAGTAATGTTGAAATTGGAGGGGCTTATGAGAGAAAAAGAGTGCGCTGTTTCGTAGGCAGAAGAGACAGCTCTGTTCCTGCCTGGAAATAAATGCCCTTTGCTTTTTGGTGCATTGACAGTTTATAATGTGATACGATGATTTCATACCTGGGGCAGAGAAGTGGCCACTGAAACAAGGTCAATTTGAAAACTCTTTTTAAAAGAAGCCAGCAGGTCTCCGGGAAAAAAAAAAAAAAAGAGAGAAGGCTGTCAGTGGCTTAAAAGTAACTGTTGAACTGTTAAAATCCTGGTTTTCCTAGCTCTGTGTCTGATAATGTGATATTTTCGTGATTTAAAATGCAATACCATATTTGAAAAATCCATAGGTCCTTGTTGATGTGTAAGGATTCTCAGAATAGGGTCATATTAAACTAGCAGGCTTTTCTCTGAGCAAATTTTGCCTTTGTGCTCCTAATCACTAGCCCATAGTAGTAAAATCTGGTTGCAAATACTGGGGGGGGGGGGTAATGCCTGTTTGAAACCCGATTTTCTACCCATGGACTGTATTTCATTAGAAGGATTAGATTGATGATGGAAGCTTTGAAACAAAACTGGATTTGGTGGGATTTGATCTGCTGTTATTCCTTTAAGGTATAATTACATATTTTTCAAATAATTCTTTTTATATTTTGAAAGCCCAGGTTTGAAAAGTAAAGAAAAACAGATTGAAGAAGAAACAGTGTGGTTATACTTTTGTTCTTCCAACACCATGTCACTGAACAGTATTTGTACATAGGAATACAACCATGTATGAATGTGTGTCATTATCTTTTAACCATGTGGTTATGCAACTGTTTGGGTTTACAAGCAGTGACACTCTCTGCAGGTAAGTTCATCCGTATCCTGAGGCACAGGCCATTTTGAGTGATCTGGTGTTTTGAAAAATTATGCTTAAGGATGAGGTAGGTGTGAGTTCCACCAAGCCTGAGGTAGGTGGACATCTTGCTGTTCACTGCATCTCTTTTGTCTCTACCACCGGTTTATTCATGACATTGCAGGGAAGGGTGGCTGGTGGAGAGAGATGTAACCAGCTTTGCCTTGAACAATTTGTGGCCCTGAGAGCATCCTGCCCTGCACCCTTGGCACCTGCCAGCTCTTTGCCCTCCAGCTCTCCCCACTCCACCTTGTCTGTGGATGTCTGTGTGCAGCTGTGCTCTGGGCTGCAGGTGAGGGTGCAGGGCTCTACTCCTTGGATTTGGATGCTCTAGCTCATGCCTGCAAGTCCCTTGAACCATATTGCTTGAGAAGCACAGTCCCTGCTCCACCCCAGCAGAAAAGCTGGGTCTTTATGGCTGGGTTTGGGCAACAAATTGCTGCCTATCAGCCTTCCCTGCTCCCAAGCAGACCTGGTATGTGGGGAGCTCATTTCAGGGTTTGAACTGGGAGTCTCCCATTCACCTCACATGGGTTAGGTGCCCACTACCTGTTCAGCCCTGCGGGGCACCTGTGTCTGCAGTTGCATTTGTTTGTGAGTTAGTTTCTGCATTAGAGACCTGTGGAGGGGTCTGCTCGTACCACTGCAGAGCAGTTCTGAAGGTCCTATATGGCCTTTTGACCAAAAGGTGGAGGACAGGCCCTGCTAAGGTGAAGCCCCTGCATTGTTCTTCTAGAGGGTGAGGGTAATTGTTCCCTTGGGTGTAGGAAAGGCAGCACCTCAAAGCTGGTCCATTTGTGCTCCAGCCCAAGGGCCAGGTTTGAACTGAATCATTCACTGCTGATAAACCTACAAGCAGTGCTGAGAATCAAGGTGCTTTTCAGAAAGTTCTCCCTTCTGCGAAGTGCTCTGTCTCAGGATAGCTCACTAAACACAAGGGAAGGTTCTAATACTCACTGCAACCTCATGACATTTCTCAGCACTTTTCTGGATTCACAGTCTTGCCCTCTTCTTTTGTCTGCCCCCTCCTCTTGTCTGTGGGAAATCTGCGCTTGCCTTCTTTTTGTGCTCCAGTCTGCTGCCCTGCTTTTTACTCATTTCCTTTCTTCTGACTCTGGCAGTACCATCAGGGAGCCTGGAAAAATACGCCCAATGGAGCCCATTGAGTTTTGACTCTGCTCAGTGCTACACTTCCTAATTTCAGTCCACTGTGAGAGCTGTGCCTTAGCTCACACACTGCAGGACTGAGGCTCTGGGCAAAGTGCCTACTAACTCTGCTATCAGTGCTGAATTTGGCCCTGCCTGGCTGATGATGGAAGCTGTGGTGATGCTGGGCCTAGTGTTTATCAGCAGCAGCTGTGGATCCACAGGCTTCCCTATAGAAGCACTTAGTGAACTGCTCACCAAGCATCCTGGCCCTGGCTTAGAGAGCAGTGTGCTAGGGGCAGCCATTGCACAAGGTGAAGTGGTCCTGTGCTCTGGCTACAGCAGCTGTGTGAGCCTTGCTGACTGGGAAGTCCTTCCAGGAAATCATGAAAGCAGAGCTGTTTGTTCAGCACTACTTTGCAGATACCCCAAGTCCCTGCTACAGTACCGCAGAGAACACCGGGGGAAGCACTCGGGATCATTCCTCTTTACTTGCTGATATTGCCTCATTCACCATTGCCACTTCAGGTGAGTTTTTCTTAATCTCTTCCTAATTCAGTGTAGCTGGTGACATGAAAAACTACAGGTCACTTGAAGCTTGAGGCCTCCAACTCCCCTGAAGCTGTTGATGGCCAGAAGCTTCCTGCAACCAATGATGGGCTGTGAAGGGAGTCACCATAGAAACATCTTGGGCAATAAATGGAACCTCCAAACATTCAAAGCCCTTTCAGCAGAAGGCTGCATGAGTGTGGGTACAGGCAGGTGGTGGTGCACGTGTGCATATGAATGAGGAAAGGTGTGTACACCCATCAGAGCAAAGATGTGAGACATTTGGAAGCAATGGCTACAGGAGCAAGCAGAGGATTTAAACATGGCTTTGGTAAGTTAGCATTTCCCTGAGGTTTTGATTGCAAAACTGACTCAGAGCAGTACTGTGTGATATGGCCCTGACAGTGGTGTGGCAGGAGAGAGCTAGTTCTCATGGATGAGCTATGTCCAGCACCTTATGGCATGTAGCCCTTCCTGTGCCCTGCACCTAGGGAAGCCTTGTCCCCCAGTGCTGTGCACAGCAGCACCTGGGAGCTCAGTACAGCCTTTGTGGTGGCATACCACCACATCCTCTTTCTTGGCCGCTGCTGCCCTTCACTATTGTTTGGCACTTGGGAGCTGTGTGCAGGCAGACTGTAGCTTATGGAGGGTCTGAAACCCCATGCCCATCCTGAGGCATTGGACTTGGGTGCCCTGAGGCATGCATCTTCCACCCCATGCCTTGTACTGCCTCTGCTTCCCTCAGTGCTCCACTGCTGCCTTCCCTGGCAAAGCCCAGATTCCCCTTGCTGCCTTTTCACCCACAGGTTACTTGGGGGCTGCAAGATGGCTGGGGAATCTGGGCTTCCTGATCCTGGGCTGTGGGGCAGATTGCTTCTCTGGGTCTGAGTCCCCACTCTGGGCTGGAGTCAGGAAGGACAGAGAAAGGTTTGGCTGCTCCAGAGGCTCAGAAACCCTCATGGTCTGGCCACCCTCAGACAGAAGGATGCTGGGAGCCCTGGGCCAGGCCCTTGTTCTGACAGCCTCCCAGTTCTTCTGTGCAGGATGCCCTATGCAAGACAGTAGCATCTGTGTGTGCCTGGGGATGCTGCACTCACCTCTCCAGTCCTGCTTCCTTGCATCTCTGTCACACTGGGATTATCTCCCTCTGCTCCTACTGCAGCTGCTTCCCAGAATTCAAAATCCCCAAAATGCTGTTTCTCCAGTAATCCTTGTCATTTAAAAGTGGCTCCTAAGCTCAGAGCTCCTCCCCCTCTCCACAACCAGCACCCTCTCTCTAGTGCAGATCAGTTTGAGGTGGGCATGTATTAAAAGTGAGAAAACGAGACTGTTAACCTGGGACAGGACATTGCCTTTGCCATCGTCATCCCCCCTCCCGCTCTCCCCCTTAGGCTCCAGAGTTACCCTTGGCCTGGGGTCTTTCTGGATTTTCACTGTTTCCTTTTTGATAGTGTGAAAGCACATTTTCTCCCCGGTTGTTAGTGGCCCTGACAAGGCACATGGCTGTTGGTGATGGTCTTGTGCATGTGTGTGAGAGGGAATAGTTTCCCCAGTCACTGGAGTCTAGAAGGCTGAGGATGTACAGGTGAGGGGTTCCTGGACTTTCCCAGTTCCCTAAGCTTGGCTGCCTTCCCGCTTACGAAATGCGGTGGAGCATTTTGATGGCAGGTGGGAATAGCTGAGCATCAGCAGAGTCCTCAAGGGATTGCATCCCTGCTGAAGCTTTTGGGGAAGCTGGCTGAGAGCCTGCCTCTGCAGCAGCTCGCGGGGCTGCTCCCCGGTGCCCCCGAGCTCCCGCAGCCGGGACGGGGCAACGCGGGGTGCTTGGCGCAGGGCCCGGCTTGTCCCTGCTTTTGGGAAGCAGGGGCTCCTCGGGCACGTGCCGGCAGAGGGAGCCGCGTCCTCGATTCATGCGCGCAGCCCGGGCCGCCTTTAGCCCCTGGTCTGCAGGGTGAGATCAGAGCCAGGCTCCTGCCCTGCGCGGGGGCTCCGCTGCTGGCGCTGAGGCTGCCAAGGGACAAAGGGCTCCTACACGAGCAGCCCCTGTGGCAAGTGTGGTGGAGGCTGATGCCAGCGCCTTGGTCCACTGGGGGTGTGGGCAGTGGGCAAGTCACAGCTATGCAGCGGACCAGGGCTGCAAATGTGAGCCTCTGTGGACCATGGAATTTAGTGACCAGGGTCTGTGGATGACCCTGCACATGCAGATGTGGCTTGCTTTGACTTGCTTTGGACTTGGCAAGGGATTAGCAAAGACAGACAAGAGACTCTGGGCTGGAGGTGGGATCCTCATTAGTCCTGCCTAGAGGACTGACTGTTGTGCTCACAGATGCTGCTGCTGCCTTCCTCAGTACCACAAAGCAACTGAGGCATGAAGTCCAAGCACTGAACCTTCTCCAGCTGGAGTAGCAACCATAGATGTGCATATGTGGATTTTGTCTGAAAAAGCTGTTTACATTTTTGCATGATGGGAGACTCGTGTCTGGCTGGGAAGGATGCTGGAGCCATCAGTTGAGGCTTGAATCAGTTTTGTACCTAGAGTGCTGACACGCTTTGGTGAATTAGAGATCGGGTGTGGGGATGCTTCACTGGGTGGTGGTGGCAGGTGAGCTGGTGCTGCTGGGGTGTTAGAAGACAGGAGATGTGAACTCACACCATGAGAGTTAGAGGCTCAGTGTTCCACAAGGAGAACAGCAGCCTCCTCACTGTGCCATGGCTACTGCTGCAGGGGTCAGGTGCCTGCTCCTGCTCTGGGGGTGGTGCCACCATGTGTTTTGAGACTGCTGTGGGTTAACCCCATCAGCAGCTAAGCACCACACAGCTGCTTGCTCACTCCCAAGTGGAGCAGGGGAAGAGGAAAGTAAAAGAAGGAAAATTTACGGATTGAGATAAAAATGGCTTGCTAAGTGGAGGAGAAGCAGAAGAAGAGAGAAAGAAAACAAAACAAAGGATACAAAGGCAAACAAATCCCTAGTTGATGCCCAGCCAGTTCCCGAACAAAAGATGGCTAACTCCCCCGAGCTCCCTCCTCCCCCATTTTCTTACTGAGCATGATGTTATATGGCATGGGATCTCTGATTATTTTGGGTCATCTGCCTGATTGTGTCTCCTCCCAACCTCTTGTGTGCACCCGCTTATTTACTGAGGGGTTATAGTGAGAAACAGAGAAGGCCTTGATACTGTGCAAACATGTTCAGCAGTAGCTACAACATCAGTGTGTTATCAGCGATGTTTTGGTTACAATCTAAAACACAGCACCATATAAACTGTTATGGAGCCAATTAACTCCATCCCAGCCAGACCCAGTACAGGGACTGTTAAGCACCTCTTACTGTGTGCCCCTTTGGGGTGTCTGCTCTGCAGGGAGGTGTCTGGTGCCCTTTGCAAAAACACCTCTGCTAGACTTGGGCAGTGCAGGGGCAGATGAGGTCTCTGTCCTGTGAATCTGATGGCGGAGGCATGCCATTGCCTGTGATGCTGCCAGATATGTGTTCTTGTTGTGAGAAGCTAAAGAGACAGCTCAGTGCCAGAAAGCAAGCTTCATGGAGCAGGGCTGCATGTGTGCAGTGAGCTTCTAGCTCAGTACCTGCTGTAAATTAGCCTCAGTTTGTCACACCGGTGGAGATGGCAGGACAGAATCTGACCTGTGACACTCTGTGGCTGTAGCCGCTGCTGAGTATCTCCCTTCAGTTGCTGGGTGTGGGCTCTGGTCAGGTTTGATGCTTCTAGGGAGGCTGTCTGAGAACCAGAAAATCCTGCAGCTGTGTTACTTGTTCCAAGCACCATCCTGGTTGTGAAAAGCTGCTGTGAAATAGAGATGAGAGGGAGGGACCATGAAGCACCAGGCTGGAAGGCCTTTTTTTTAAACCACCACTGAACTGGGCTTAGGCAGAGGTAGGACACAATGTCTGGTCCTGGCTTCTACAAGGCAGTATGTGTGCTTGCCATGTGAGCAATCAAAGGCTGGCATTGAGAATCATCTCTGTCTTTTTTAGATCTAGTCCATCACTGTCTGGTGCTTCCCAAGTATATTTAGAAATAGAAATGACAGTTTTAGTTTCTTCTTTTCCAGCCAGTGCATGAAGTGTTTGATAACTTTGTATGTTTTATATGGTTTTGTGTGTGAGGTCTACCTATGCCTCTGTGCACCAAGATGAGGAAAGCTGCTTCAAGAGCTAATGCCATTGGTGCACCCCACCATGGGGGGCTGAGGACTGCACAGATGCAGTGCTTGTGTCTGGCTCATGACTTCTCAGAAGTCTGGCATCAGCCCTGCTCAATGCAGCTGTGTCCTTTTATTCTGGTTTTGAATCGCTGTGACTGCATGTTCAGGTGTGATGTTTGGTGTCAGTTCACCGTGAGGTCTGATGGCAGAGGTGAGTGGCAAGAGATGTGTACAGCTGAGTCCAGCATGGGCAAGAATGGCTTTTTGGCTGGACACTTGCCTTTGGATGCCCAAACACTTTGGCATTTGCCTGTTTGGATTGGGGGTGGTGGGCTCTGGATGGGCCCACACACTAGGGACTTTGGGGTACACGTATGAGTTCTAATCTGATTGTCATCAAACAAACTAGAAAGGAGTGTGGAGAAGGATAAGGAAGTGAAACAGCCCAGGGAATAGGGGGAGACAGGGCAAGGGTCTGCAGTGTAGTGATAAGAGCAGGATGTGAATGGACAAGGTGTGTGAGGATGACAAAGCCAGAGAAAGCCATGTTTGCTTGTGGAAAAGTGGGAGTTTGTCTGTGTATATGTGTGCTGCCAGTTCTCCCCCTCTCAGGCACAGAACTGCTCTGAGGAAAGGGTGGGTGCTCCTCGTGAGGGCACGCATAGCCATGGTTTTGGTGAAAAGTTTTCAGTGTCACCAGCACCGTGTGGCTGTTGGGCTGTGTGCTCGAGGAAGTGGGTCACAGGAGTCCTGCACGAGTGCTGGGGGACTCCAGGGTAGGCCCCTTGCTGAATCACCACAAGGCTGCAAACGTGCAGTAGATCTGAAGGGCTTGGAGCTGCAAGTGCCTGAGCCTGCTTGTGTGGGTTTCCAGGCCCCCTCTTGTGTGCACACACTCTCACGTGTTCCAGCACGATCCTGCTTGCTCACGTGTATGCATATCTCTCCTTGGCTCTATTCTTTCACATGCACTTTGTCCATTTGCTTTTCTGTCCTCCCTGTTGCTACTGTAATCTCTCTCTCCTTCTCCCTTTGTTCCCTGGGCTGCTTTGCTGCCTCTTACTTCAGAATGTCCCTCTTTATTCCTTTTGATAATAATAACATTAGAGCCTACATACAAGGCCTGAAGGTCCTTACTTTGTGCCGATATATCAGGAAAGACCCTTCAAAGCCTGCGTGCTGGAGAGAAAATGTTCTCGCAGTCTTGCTATTGCCAGGACTGGTGGAGGCAAAGGGCTTAATTGTAATGTAAGACCTCTACAAAACCCTGCACTGTGTCCATCCTGGAATGTCAGAAGTGAAGATGTCCATCTTGTTTAATGGAGTTTTACACCAAAGCCCTGGACCATTATGCCGTATTGAGGAATTGGCCAATTAATCTCTCTTTATCACTTGTGCTGAGCAGAGTGCTTGTTCCCAGAGCTCCCAGTCTGTCCCTTCCTCATTGTGCAGTTGGTTTGGTAGTGACATTAAAGTGAAGCTACTTGAGGATTCTGTTCTAGTCTGCTGTGTTCACGTGCTTCAGGCTTTTGGAAATGTTCTCCTTTTCAACTGCAGTTTGCACATTTGGCCTCTGCTGAGAGCTGATGCTTCAATGGGATGCTGAAGTCTGGTTGGAAAGCAGTGTTTCTGGTGACATGCTGAGGCTGTCTTGTTTTGTATGTGTGGTGCCAGCTACATTTCCTTTGCTTAAAGGTCCTATGTGGCTGCTAGAAGCAGGTCCACAGTCTGCAGATACAACATTGGTGGGGGTGGAAGAGGAATCTGTTTATTTTAAATTTTTCCAGAAACCAAATTTTAGCTTCTGGTTAAAAACAAACAAACAAAAAAAAACCCCAAAAAAACCCCACCAGACCCACAACTGTTGCTTTGTTGTAAGGCTGTGGCACTGCTGCACCAGTCCGTCGTGGTTTCAATGACTCAGACTCAAGCTAGGGAAGGACTCTGAAATCAGGATACAGATATAACAATTTAATTTTTTTTCCTCTTAAAGTCCTCCAAGAAATGTGCATCCTGTTTGTGGTGGTCTCTTTCAGCTTTGTTCAGCCACGCTCCACAGTTTCCTGATGCTTGCTTCCACTGTGTCTCTCCTGTAGGTGAGCCTTTTGTCATGCCTGTGTTGGTGCTTGTGTCCTGAATCTGCTTGCTGAGAACTGGATTTGGGAAAGAGCAAGCAGCAGGCAGTAAAACCAAAAGCCATGACCTGTTCCTGGCATTTCCTGCTGTCTGCAGCCCTTTGGATTTATACACAGCAAAGGTCACCAAAGCAACAAGCCAGTTTGGCATATTTACTTATTCTGTGTATTGTCTCTGAGCAGCATGACCTGATTGCGGTGTCATTATTCAAGAACAGTAAAAGGGAACTGGAGGTGGGGTGCAGCAGCAGGACCCTCAGTTCTTGTCTCCCTGCAGTAAAGGGCAGAAAGAGCAGGGAGGCCATAAAGCCCATGCCAGCCTCTTCCTGGGCACTGTTGGCCACTGTAGAGCCTTTTTGCTTGTCCTTATGTTGTAGCTGTATTGGGACTGACTGCCAGCAGAACCATCTCCTCCTTTCTTTGGGCAAAGTGGCTTAGAGAGCCTGAACACCCTTTCCAGAGAGAAACTTGGTCTTTCTTCTGAGCCACAGTCCTGGGGGATGGTGGAGTTTGCTCACACAGCAGCACTGGCAGCTCTGCTTGTGTCCTAGGCATGAGGATTTTGGGAATCCAGACTGGGAGCACCTGTATGTCAGTGCTCGCAGCAGATGACAGAGCAGGAACTTCCAGAGCAGGTGCCCAAGGTCCCTTTTGATGAGTCCCATCCCAGGCTCATCACCCTGGGAGATGGGAATGGGTGGTTTGTCTCTCCCAGTGTTAGCTGTTGTTGCCCTTAGATCTGTCCATGGTACTGCAGGTGCCCATGGCTGCTGTGCCCCTCTCTGCAGCTGTGGGAGAGACTCTTAATACGTGAAGGTGGAGGAGGAGAATTCCACCTGGACAAGGCATGCTAGTGAAAAAGAAACTGCATCTGGCCTGGTGAAGTCTTTGAACAGCACCTTTAAGTTCTGCCAGGACTGCTCTGTGGTGGCTGCCTCTCCAGGGCTCTGTGTTCCTTTGGGCTCAGCCAGTTGTTTGCAAAGCAGAAACTGAAAGGCATCATTCTGCTTGTGGGGATATGTGAGAAGTGCGATATGGTTGGCAGAGTAGGAAAAGCCTACATGTGTCTGGGAAGACAGAACAGAAATGGAGCAGGGCCTTGTTACCTGTTGTAGCATTTACTAGTGTGTGTTGGAAGAGCCAAGTTCTGCCCCTCCTTAAAGGGAGGCGAGAGGATCAGCTATCCTCACCTCTGTGTGCAGGGAAGGTGGTGAGGCTGGTGTGCTCCCTTCAACCTGTCTCTTTGCTCCTGGTCTGAAGGCTCTCCTCTTGCTGGTCAGTATTAGTATTCCATTTGTGGAATGGGTTGTACAATTAGCACAAAGGTACAGTCATTCATTCTGACTGGAAGACTCATGGGATCAGATGTACTGGGGATAGGAAGCGGAGGCTTTCTGCTGGGAAAGAATGTCACAGCACAGCGGACACAGAAATGAAAAGCTATTAATAATGATCCCGGAACTTCACTTCCATCAGCTGTTTATTTAAAGGTGCTCCGTATTCAAAGCCTCCTGATTTATGTGGGCAATAACACTCACAGTCCTGGGATCACTTTTTTAAGCAAGGCTAATGGGGTGAAACCATCATACTGTGACAGTAGAGATCAAGCTGGGAAAATGATACTGGAGAGAAAAATAAACTATTGCCTAGATTATCCAGGAGCTACGCTGGGCTGGGAGTTGGTGCGAGCTCCCTGCTCTTCCAGCATTTATTAGGGCTTTTACTTCCTTTTTCCTTGCTCTTTGTGAAGAGAATTTACTGGGTATGGAAGGATATAAGAATCTGATTCTACCAGACAGGATGCTAAAAGCTCCTGGTTTTGCATTTAAGTGAAGTTTTGTCTGTATTGCAGCTGTTCTGCCATGCATGGCCCCAGGGGTGACAGCCTTCCTGTCTCTGAGTCTTCCCATCCTGACACAGCCCCTTTCCCAAGGGAGCAGTCCCTCTGGGGAAAGGAGTTTCTGCCCTCTGCTCTGTTTTTTGGGTTTTACTTACACAGCTGTGACACCAGGGCACCTCTGCCCTCAGCTCTGTGCCTGGAGAGGTAGAGGTGAAATCACAGAATCCCAGACTGGTTTGTGTTAGAAGAGACCTTAAAGCTTATCCAGTTCCAGCCCCCTGCCACAGGACACCTTCCACTAGACTCTGTCCTGCTATTATAGGATCATTTCTGGCTCCTCATAAGTAGTGGGGCATAAGATGTGAGATTGTTGGGAATGCAACTCCTGACTGTACAGAGTGTTTGTAAGGGGATGACTTTCACATGCAACATCTATCCAAATCCTAAAATTAAAGACCTGCTCTTAGCTCTGGAGCTTTCTCTCCACAGCAGGAGGGAACTCTGTCCAGCCAGGCAGTTGTGACAGAGATGCTCGATGGCTCCAGGTGTCTCCCATATAACCATCACCACTCACCCGTGGGGGCAAAGGATCTCTGATGCTCTCTGCTGGTGGTGCCAAGCCCAGGGCAAGGATATGCAGGAAGAGCTAAGTCCCTGTCCATTGCAGCGGGCAGGCACCGGAGGAGCAGCAGTGCCGCATGTCACCCTGCCCAGCCAGAGATAAGGTGTCCCTCACGAGCTCTCTCTTTTTCACCTGGGTGTTAATGCCAATTTGGCACTGACTTTCAGTTCCTGTTTGACCAGTCCTCTGGCTCAGGCCTGATTTTCAAAAGTTTCTTGCAATAGTCTTGCCTAAAGTGATAATCTGTCATTTCCGGATTTTGCTTCCTACACGGGGTCCCTTGTCATTTTCTGCCAGGTCATGACTGAGCTAATTGCTTGGTTTTACCCCTTCCAGTTTTTGTACCAGATTTGGGCTTGTGACAATGGGGCTTCTCTTTATTATTTGTTTGGGGTGGCTTTTTTTGTCTCCTCTCAGCTGTCGAGAGCTGTGACTCTTCTGGCTCTGTTAACAGTTCTGTTCACAAGCCTTTGGGGAGCCAGGCAGATCTTTTGTGTTTCCTTTCTCTGCTGAAGTCATTGGTGGGACCCAGCATGCCCAGTGCTTAGCAGCATGCAGCTGTGCTATGCAAAGGAGAGACGAGCCGTGCCCTGTCAATTCCGAGTGCTCAAGTGCTTTGTTTTCTTTTTTTGCTGTCACTTAAGGCAGTTTGTCAGGTTCCCAGGGAAGAGTGACTCACCTGCAGTCCCTTGAATCATCCCTTGGGATCAGCCTTCCCTCTCCCATTGGGTCAGAGCCAGCACTCCTGATGTGCGGGGCTCGGTGAGGTGGCTGCAGAAGTTTGTGCTGGGGTGTTAGCTGTGTGCCCCTGTCTGTGTCCAGCTGTGCTGGTGGCTGCTCCCTGCACTGCCAGATTCCCAGGCTTCAGCACTGCAGTGAGTGAGCACAGAGGGGTCAGGAGGCTGGTGCCTGCTGGTGCTGTGTTGTTGCAGAGGTGTCAGGCTTCTGCCCCTGGAGCTGCCTGGGGATCCGTAAGGCTAGGGAGCCTTCCCCTCTGAGGAGCAGGAGGGAAGCACCTTCTGCTACCGCTCCTCTGAAACTGTGCTGGGTGTTGCATGCATAACTGCAGCAAGCAGAATCCAGAGGGGAGCAACGGGAATGTCCAAAGAGCAGGAGGGACTGGTGTGGGACTACCAGAACTGGTGCGCAAGGGATGGGCCATGCAGGCGCTTGCAGTCCCTGTGCTGAGTAGCAGGAAGGGATCTGGTGTGCTCAGGGGCCTGGAGGGTGCCTTTTGGAAAGGGGAAAGCACAAAGAGCACAGCAGGGCAGTGGCTGCTGTTTCTGGGGTCCGTCAGGCAGTTCCTAGGCTCTGGTTCTGGGCAGCAATCCTCTTTGTGGCTGGGGCTTCTCCCATCAGTCTGACTTGCCTCCTTGGCACACAGCTTTCACATGCTGAGCTGGGGCAGAAGTTTGTCCTGGAGGCTGATTGCTCTGCCTGATGACTCAGAGCCTCCCGGGAGGTGGCTGTGGCCAGCCAGCTCCTTGTGTGGACATGGGTGCAGATGTGCTGGCTTTGCTGGTGCAGCTTCCCTGCCCCATGGGGGAAGCTGTGCTCCAGCCTGCACATGTTGTGTGCAGAGCAGCTTTGTGCTTTCTGTTCCTTCTTGCCTTGGAGGTGGTTTCTCCCAGGCCTGCACAGAGGGAATCATTCAGGGCCACAGGAAGATCCTTTGCTTCCACCCCCTCTCCCAGATTGTTTCTAAAGCAAATTAAAAGTATTGTATTCACGTAGACAAGGCATGAAAATTCCATATTTGGAAAGGAATTGCTGCAGAGCGAGACCGTTATGGCTGTAAAACCTTCTTCCCTAAGGCAGACTCTGAGATTTTCCTTGCAATTAAAATTTCTTTTAAACTTGGACCAGAGATGACTTGGAGGAAAAAAATCTCCTGAACTTTGAAAATACTCTTTTCCAAACAATGTTTGTGAGAGAGCTTTAACAAATACTGTTCCTCCCAGTGTGTCTGATATCAGCGACTGAACATGAGAAATCAAAAGGTTGTGAATAGCTCCTCCTCTGACAGTTGCTGCGCTCTCTTAGAATTTCTCATGACAGCATCAAAGAGGACAATAATTAGAATCCCAGCCTGGTTTGGGTTGGAAGGGACCTTAAAGCTCCTCCAGCTCCAACCCCTGCCACGGGCAGGGACCCCTCCCACTGGAGCAGCTTGCTCCAAGCCCCTGTGTCCAACCTGGCCTTGAGCACTGCCAGGGATGGGGCAGCCACAGCTTCTCTGGGCACCCTGTGCCAGCGCCTCAGCACCCTCACAGGGAAGAGCTTCTGCCTAAGAGCTCAGCTCAGTCTCCCCTCAGGCAGGTTCAAGCCATTCCCCTTGCCCTGTCCCTACATCCCTTGTCCCAAGCCCCTCTCCAGGTTTCCTGCAGCCCCTTTATGCACTGGAGCTGCTCTAAGGTCTCCCCTTCAGGAGTCTTCTCTTCTCTAGGCTGCCCCAGCCCAGCTCTCTCAGCCTGGCTCCAGAGCAGAGCTGCTCCAGCCCTCGCAGCAGCTCCATGGCCCCCTCTGGACTTGCTCCAACAGCTCCATATCCATCTTATGTTGGGGCCTCAAAGCTGCAGGACTGTGGGGCGGGGTCTCAAGAGCTGATGGCATTAAATTTAAAATAACTTGAAGGGAGAAAATGGATGTTTAGTCATTCAGTCTTGACCATTTTGTAAGTAGAAATTCCTCTGGGAAAACTGACTTGGACTGTGTGCAAGTGAACTGGGGAAAAAACCAAAAAAGCAAAGGAAGAAGACCCCTGCTAGGAGAATAATCCCAATGGAACAGAAAGAGGAAATCCAGATATTTACTTCAAGAACAAGCATGACTGAACTTTTACTAAGTATAATGGGCTTTCTGCCCTGTTGTCAACACTGAGGCTAGGGTGACATTAGTGCGAAAACTTGATTTTATCATTATCTGCCTGTCTGCTCTGTATCAGGGCTGAAGACTTGCTGAAAGGCAGATTGCTATCAGGTCTTTTTTTGGACAGTCTGGACCTCTACTTAGGGTATGTTCATCCAGTAACACAAGCCTTTCACTGCATAAGTAAAAATAAAAGTGATTTAAATATCCTCTGTCAAAAGCCTTTAAGTTTTGAATCCCTTGGCCACTTATCTCCAGTATTTGTACACTCTGTGGTGCTGTGTCAGAACTGAAGGGTCTTAAGGTCCTTTCCAACAAAAACCATTCTAAGGTTCTGTGTGCTATCCAGACCTGTAGCCATCTCTCACTTGATTGTGAGAGATTGTGGAAATATGCTGAGATTGTGGAAGGGACACTGAACTACTGTGTCCTTCTAGAGAGCATATTTCAGCAGATTGATGCTCTGGGGGTTCCAGAGTTTGCACTGGTGAAACCATGTCTAGCTTGCAACTGCTTTCTGTGGCACCACAGTGCTCTGACACACTGTCCAGCTTTGTTTTATCTGAACGTTGGACCTTAAATGCTACATCACCAATGGGATCTGCTAATGGGAACTTGTAGTGAATTTGGTCTGAATGGGAACTTGTAGTGCAGTGGCTATGATCATAATCTGTCTTGATGTGGGTGGTTGTCACATCCCACACCTTTGCTCTCACCAGTGCTGATGTCCTTTACAGAACCAGCAATGCATGTTAATGTATTCCCACCAAAGACACTTGTAGCTGTGGGTATTGCAGTGGTGCAGAGGAAATTGGAGCAGCAGCCAGGTTGTGGTGTTGGCCCCTAGTGATTTAAATCTGCAGATCCCTCCCTGTAGGGCTGAAGGCTGAATGCCCTGGCTACTACATTGTCCGTCCCAAAGGGGTAATTGTAAAATGCCTCTTAGATGCTACGAAGGAACTGTGGAAAGCCAGGGGGATATAAGCGGGTGCTTGGCCATGGTGCAGTGGTCCAGGGTTTATGTGGTACTGAGGTGTGTTGACAAGCATGTGGGCTTGTTGGACGCTTGCATGCAATATGCTTGCCATGTGTCTGGAGTTGATAGCATCTTATGTCTCACAAGATTGTCTCCTCCCTCATCTTTGGATTTTGGGGAAAAGTTCATAAAAGAAAAAAGTATATTTGTCTTGTCTTGCCTTGCCTTACAATATCCAGTAGAGAAAGTGAGCTCCAGAGAGCCTGAGTTCATGTCTTAGCCTTAGGACTGGGGATTATGAACCATCTTAAAGCTTTGCAGCAGCCTTGCCATGCTTGTATTACCTCCATACAACATACTAGAAGTGTGCTCTAGACAGCCTGTTCCTTTTCCCAGGAAGGGGAGCATTAAGTGGATTTTAATTCTGTTTAACAGGAGATGTGGTTGCACACCACATGCTGCACTGTCGGCAGCACGAGAGAATTGCTGTTGAAGTAATTGCAGGCTGTTTGTTGCCCTGTCTCCCAGCCAGGTCTGCCTAAGGCTGGGCTGCCAGCTGCAGGGAGGTGGGCTCCCTGTGATGCAGACTGAGCTGGTGCTTGTTGTGGCTTTGTCTGTTCCTGTGTGGCTGACACAAGCTGGCACATGTGGACAGTGCTGGGCCTGGTGCTCACCCTCTGGTTCCTGGGTGAAGGCACATTGGGGTCAGGAGGTGCTGGGCAGAGAATGGAGGGCCTGGTTGGTGCTGGAGGTCTGCCCTGCTGTTTGGAGAGTCTTCAGATGGACTTGCCTGTCTGGGGAAGGAGCTGGTGTGAAGGTGTGCTACTCCTGCCACTCCATCAGTGAGGTCTGGCCGCTGGCTGGGGGGATCTAGCAGAAGCTTTTGTCCCTCAGATTCCTGTCTTGGGTTGTCTCCAAAGATGCTGTAGTCCTGTCTGTTTGAAGCAGCACTGCAAGCCATTGACATCTCCAACCTGCCTCTTGCATCTCCCTGTTCTCATCTCTCCACCTTCCCTGTGTAGTAGCTGTATTCAGGATTTATTCTGTAGCTTTGCCTTCCCAAGGATGGCACAAGCAGTGCTTTCCTCGCAGCAGCTTTTGTAGCATCTTTGTGGTCATTCTGAACAAATGGAGCAGTCCTAAGTCTGGTGCAGGCAGCTCATGCAACTCTGGAGGCTGAGGAGCCAAGGCAGTGCATCCAGGCCTGTGCTAGCTCAGGTAACAAGCTGGGGTAGAGGAGGGAGGGCTCTCCTACTCCGTTGCATTTTTTGTAGCTGCTGGGAAGCTCTCTATGTTCTGTTGCTTATCTCAGAGGGACAGTACTGCGGTGGCAGTCTCCCTCATAGAGCTGGAGGCACAGAGAGCACTGCCTGCTGCTGGGCTCCAGGGCTGCTACTGCCCTGGCTCTGGGACTGTAGCTCTCTCGGGCAATAGTGTGGTTTGGAGGTGTGGGACTGTGATGTATTGGGCAGTGCTTTGTGTGCTGTTGCTGCCTGTGTCTTCCCCTTCCCTCTTGCCTGCCTCTCCCTGCATCAGCCTGCATTTGTAAAATGAAATAAATATTGACACGGATGGGATGCTATTCAATTTGTCCTGATCACTGGGCTGCAGTGAGTTCTGACAGAGCACAGTGTAAAACATAAGCTCACGATGTAATTTCTACTGTCAACATGATGTACAGTATGGCTGTGCCAGATACACACTGGCAAACTGTACAAGCTCTTGTAGGGAGGGAAGGGGGGAGTTGTGCTGATAATTGGGAAGCAGAATGACAGCAGCAGGAGAGGCAGTGTTGGGTTATACGTGGGTGGTGTGGGGCTGGTGCTCCATTGCCTGGCACTGTGAGTGCTGGGCTTGCTGCCATGGGGTGCCTGTGTGCAGTGCACCCACAGATGCGTGCTGCTACCTGCTTCGGATGCTGTGCTGTGGCTCTGGATGCAACTGCAGCTTCCGCTAGTTATTTATGGCTCCACTGCTCACGTGTAGCAGAGAGAAGTGGCATTTCCAGCTGCTGGTGAAAGGTGTTCAATAACATAGGGAAGTAAATGTTGTGTGAGTCTTGATTCCTGTGCACGGGATTTCTGTGGCTCTTTGCAGCCTTGGGGTACTTTGAATCCTGTTGCTGCAAAGACACAAGCAGGACTTGGGGCTCTTGGGTCTGCTGTGCCTGGAAGAGTTCTGTCATGTGACAGCCAGAAAGAAAGATGCGCACACTGAGAAGAGACATGACACTGACCCTTGCTCTGGCCTGAAGCTATGACAGAAGGCAAACAGGCTGAGAATTTATGGGTGGAGAAGAATTTGGCTTGTGTCAGAGCCTTGCCACAGATGTGTCCCTGGGTCATTGTTTCTAGGTAGCTCTAGGCACAAAGGGAGTGCACTCTGGGTTGCATGGAGCTCGCAGTAGGTTGTGCAATGGGCTGTGCAGTCTGGTACCTGACTGTCTCAGAGGCAAACTGGGTACACCACCCCCATTGCTGCCCATAGGAAGAGCATGAAAAGAGCTGAGAGTGAGCTTTGGACTCATGAGACAGCCACCAGCAAACCACGTTAGTTCAGACGAAGCAGCAAGATGAGAAATGTGCTAAATGTAATAAACACAAGGTTGTGGTTCCCACAGCAACGCAGCCCAGCCCGTGTTGGACCAGCTCAGCAGGACCCTCCTCCCGTGGCAGTGGCTGCTCTGTGGAGTGCTCGGATGCAGCAGGGCTGAGCAAGTTGCCTTGGGAACTGTGGGCCAGGCTGTGCCCAGCCAGGGAGCAGCAGCTCTGCTGCAGCTGTGCTCACCCACTGCTTCATCTTTTGCCCTGGCTTCCTCTTCTCTGCCTGGCATTAGTATGTGTATTTAAAATGGTACTTTTGGTTTATTGATACTGTTTAGGATTTAGCTACTTGCTTTTATATGCAAATAGCAAGTTAACTCCAGCAAGGCTGCAGGAAAAGGCAGAGTAAATGACTAGGGTGCCCATGCAGTGTGTGGCTGGGGTAGTCAGGCTGTGGTGGGCACTGGTGGCTTGCAGCTGCCACTCAGGTGTGGAATGTTGCGATGAGGATGGCTCTGACTGCACTCATGAGCCGGTACTGGTGCTGTCTGCAGGCTCTGTGCCCTGAGCACTGCACTGAGACTGCCAGGGCAAAGTGCTGCCTTGCCAGCCCAGCCGGGGCTGTTGGATGCTGATGCTGCTGATGTGGTGCCTGGATTTGCACCATTGGGCTGGCTTGCTTTTGGTCTCCCTGTGTATTCAGGAGGTATTCAGTGTCTGCAGAACTGCTCTCTAGCAGTAGCCCTGCTGCCTTGTCAGGCTTCTGGGAGGGCTTTATAAAGTAGCATGGAGTAGCCTGGATGGCAAGGAGAGGGTGTCAGGGTGCGAGAATTCAGCAACTGGTGACTGCCTCTCCCTAAGGCTCTGTTTACACAGTAGTCACTGAGAACATGTGCAAATGGACTATTTAAGTTCTCTTTCTAGTAGTTGCATTTACCAAGTACAACTCATTTGTACCCTGACTTCAGGCACATCTGGGGGCATTGCCTGAGAAAGTGCTGCTGAGTAGCAAAGGCAGAGATGCTGGATATGGTGTTTTTGCCACACTTAGTCTTTGCCCTGAGTGCTGGCCTGAAGCTTTTGCTCTGGCTTGGCTTGTGCTGTTTGGCTTATTGACATCTCTCACTGCCTGGGGAACTTTCTCCAAAATAGCCACAAATTTCCTAGGTGTGAGAAATGGGAGAGATGCTGTTTGCGGCAATGGTATGCTGTATCTTAGAATCATAGAAAGGGTTGGAAAGGACCCATCTAGTTCCAATCCCCCTACTATGGACAGGGACACCTTCCACTAAACCATGTTACCCAAGGCTCTGTCAAACCTGTTCTTGAACACTGCCAGGGATGGAGCATTCACAACGTCCCTGGGCAACCCATTCCAGTGCCTCACCACCCTGACAGGAAAGAATTTCTTTCTTATATTTAACCTAAACTTCCCCTATTTCAGTTTTAACCCATTACCCCTTGTCCTGTCACTGCAGTCCCTAATGAAGAGTCCCTCCCCAGCATCCCTATAGCCCCCCTTCAGATACTGGAAGGCTGCGATGCGGTCTCCACGCAGCCTTCTCTTCTCCAGGCTGAACAGCCCCAACTTTCTCAGCCTGTCTCCATATGGGAGGTGATCCTGCCCCTCTACTCTGCTCTTGTGAGACCTCACTTGGAGTATTGTGTGCAGTTCTGGTGTCCTCAACATAAAAAGGACATGGAACTGTTGAACCAAGTCCACAGGAGGCCACGAGGATGATCAGAGGCTGGAGCACCTCCCGCCTGGTGGTTGCGCTCCTTTTGATGCAGCCTAGGATACGGTTGGTTTCTGGGCTGCAAGCGCACACTGCTGGCTCATGGTCATTTTCTCATCAACCAGCACCCCCAAGTCCTTCTCCTTGGGCTGCTCTGAATCTCTTCTCTGCCCAGCCTGTAGCTGTGTCTGGGATTGCTCTGACCCAGGTGTAGGACCTTGCACTTGGCATGGTTAAACTTCATGAGGTTGGCATCAGGCCACCTCACAAGCGTGTCAAGGTCCCTCTGGATGGCATTCCTTCCCTCCAGCATAGCAACTGAATCTTGTTATATGTATTTCTATATATCCATGTAAGCCTCATAAGTAGGTTTGTATGTGTCCTGTTATTGTCAGTATCTGTTGCTCTGAAGCCAGCTGCGGGTGGGCAGCCTCACCTCCATTGCTCCAGGGCAGGGACCTTCATATCTGTGTTTGATCGATAAAGGCTGCGGTTGCTTTACCCTGTGAGACTTCTAACAGCAGGATGGAAAGACTCAGTCCACACTCATCAACAGGCCACCTTGCTCCCCTAGGTGTAGCCTCCAATGGGAAATGTCTGATGATGGGCATTCTCACCAGATTGGCAAGACTGGCCCTTCAGGAGCAGTGGCAGGAATGGATTCTGCAAGGGGAGGACTGACTGAAAGAGGGATTCATGCCGTTGCCAACAACCTCTTATGGCTGGTGTAGAGATGTCTTAATAGCAAACAGTCTGTGAAGGAAGAGGGGTGGGGAGGAATGTTGGTGCTTCTGTACTGTGATTGCCAAGATAAAAATATACTGGAGACCCTGTGCTCATTGGAGCATGAAGTGCACAGGGATTGCACATGCTACAGCTGATGCACACGTGTGTGTGGAATTAGCATGTGTACCTGGAGGGCATGTGTACACCCACTTAAGGCACAAAACAGAAAAGAGTGCCAATGTGTGTGAGTGCTATTAGTTGTGCATGGTGTAGAACATGAGCGCGAGCCTTGTGTGTAAATAGATCTGTGCACACCGCGTGACACACTACTTGCAAAAAGGCAGTGTGGAATGATGCCTGGCATTGATGCCTCATGTTTCTCAGCGTTTGTTCAGACGGGCAGATGCAGAGATGTCAGTGTAGCTTGCTGGATGCTTTGGGAAACTGCCCTGCAGTCACACCATGCATATGGCAAGTGCAAGGAAGAGCTGGGAAAATACTTGCGAGCTGCCCCTCCTCTAAACTGCTGAGGTTGTTCAGAATTATACAGAGGGCTGTGCGGAATAGAATCCAGTTCCCCTTCTATGAGGAGTAGATGGATATCTACTTCAGAAGCATCCACCTTTCCATTCATCCTCTTCCCCATCCTATTTAGAGTAACAAATGTTGAGGAGATCAGCTCTGCAAACCAATGAAGATATTTCATGAGTGGTTCTGGCTGTGACTGGTGTCGCTGAGCTCTGGTGGAAACTCAAGGTGTTGTTTCAGGGAGAGATGGATGCTGCATACCCATCCCCATGTCCTGGTCAGGCCTCTTCTTCCCAGGTGCTCACTGAATGCAACCTAACCTTGGCTACAGGTCTCATGTCTTTATCCTTAGTGCCTTGTGGGTGGCTTGAAGCTTACTTCACAGCCCTTCCTTACACTGTTAAAAGTCAGGCAGGTGGTGAGCCAGCATTTCCCAGTGTCAGGTGCTGCTATCCCCAGCATGAGGGACTGGTGTGGTCTGGCTCTGTGCAGGCAGCAGCAGCTCTGCCATGCCAGGGTCCTGCCCACACATCTCCCACCAGTACGAGCAGTGGTGATCTGCTCTGGCAGCAGACTGCGCTCCCATCCTCAACCAGGGCAGCATGGTAAGGAGGCACCTGTGACAGGGGCACCTTGGTCTTGGAGCTCTTGCTGGAGCAAGCAGACATCCATAGTGCTGCAGAACCTGCTGCAGTTCTATGCGGTTCTGCCCTCCCTTCCGGGGTATCTGCTCTAACGGGGGCTGGGCTCTGTGGTGGGGCATCTGGAGCAGGGCAGGGTGGGACACAGTGACCAAGGCTGCAAGCAGCAGCACGGTGGGGCATGGAGACCTGCTCTCACAACAGCACTGACACCTTGGTCTTTTCCAGGCTCCTGTGGATGCTGCCGGCTACCCTGCACCTCCCTGTGTGAGCCAGCAGATGATGGAAGTGACCGCCATCAGCTGGGCAAAGGACCCTTTGCAAGGTGCTGGAATATCATCTCCGAAAGATGGGAGTAACAAATGGGCTTGTGAACTGCACGTGTGACATAGGCACCTCTGCTGCCAGAACTCTCGTGCAGTAGCCCAAGGCCAACAAAGAACAGGCAGACGCTGGCCACAGCAGCTCATCCCGGTAACTCCTCTGCGAAACTGTGCATGGAGAAGCTTCTCTTCCCTTCCCTTTGTGTGAATGCCTGCTGTGGGTACCCGTACCCCGCTCGCTGCCTGCTGGCGGGGTGGGCAGCCAGCAGCGTGTGACCCTGTTCCCCAGCCAGGAACGGAGCCGCACTACTCTGTCCCCCGGGACAAATGCCAGCCGCCAGGCTAGTCTCTGGAGGCCCAGGAGCAGCTGGCGAGGCACCAGCACTGACTGCTCCTGTTCTAGCAGCAGGCGGTCTGGGACTTGTGTTGTCACAGAAGTGACTCCAGGCTGCCGGGACAGAAGTGTTCCAGCTGCAGAACATGGCGTGCAACAAGGATGGGAATGTTCTGCATTGACCAGGGAGCATTCTGCTGCTAGTGTGGACTTTCCTCCTCTTCCCTAAAGGATGCCAGTTGCCTGTCCAAAAGCTACTGCTCACGCAGCCTCCTAAAGTGCAATGGCGAGTGGTCTGCAGGGCTTCTTGTGGACCATGCTGCTGCTGTTCTGCGCCATCCAGGAGCTGGGAGCCTGGGCCATGCACACTTCTGTTGAGGGCCCTGGCCTTGGGCAGCAGGAAGACCCTGCGCTGCTGGCCAGCGGGCGAGTGAAGCGTGGCTGGGTCTGGAATCAGTTCTTTGTGGTGGAGGAGTACACGGGCACGGAGCCGCTCTATGTGGGGAAGGTAAGGTAACCTGATGTCTCCATGGGGCTGACCAAGTCAGCAGCAGCACAGAGTGTGCCAACAGCATTGTCGAGTCTGGCAGGGAAAGAGGGTCTGCATGAAGGTTGCTTGTGGGGGCCCAGTTAGAGAAGTACTTTCTGGACTGGGATGGCAGGAGCCCAGTCCCTTCTGGGGTGGTGAGGCTGATGTGCTACCAGAGACTTTAGGGCAGGAGCACACCAAAGTTCACATCTATGTTCTTGCAGTCATGTGCTGGGTTCCCATGGTGTTTGGGGTGGGTGCAAGAAAGGGGTGCAGCTCTGGGTGTTGTGGGGGTGCAGTGTGGAAGGCTCAGCCACATCTCTGGGAGGATCTGCTGGGCTGGAGCTGATGTTCAGATCAGGCTAGCATCTGCTTCATGTGCTGGCACTAGTCCCTGCCATGTCTTGAGAGCCAGTACTGTTGTAGCACCAAGAGCCTTCCTGATACAGTAGTTACTGCCTTAAGTGCAACCCTGACTTCCGGAAGATGGTCCATCCCTTGCCCTAGTCCTTTCAACATGTGGATAATGTGCTGCTAGGTTTTGTTGGGTGGCCCCTCTATGTGGCTCCCTCCTGGTCCTGGAAGGACTGTGCTGTGTTGGACCTGCAAGCTACAGCGGCTGTTTCCTCGCTAGTTCTCTCTGCAAGCTGAGGCTGGCAAAGGAGATGTACTCTCTTTTTAAGGCAGGGAAATCCTGCTCTTATCTGTGGCCAGAGCAAGATTATTATAGGATTTATGTATCTCTGGCTGGCCTGCACAGTGTGGTGTAGAAGGTGCTTGGTGTGGGGGTGCAGGGCTTGGAGGAACCCTGGGGGTCAGCACTTGATAGAGCTTTCTTAGGTTTTGCAGTAGCTGTGCCCATCAGGTCTGTGCTATGGGTGCTGCTGGGTGCTGGCCAGGAGCTGCGCTGCGTTACTCTGCTGCTCCCAGGACCATGTCCTTGCTGGGCTTTGCACAGGTATTTGCATCCACAAACACCCAGGGAGAGGCAGTGGGAGGTTTCAGGCTTGTGGTAACCAGTGCATCCTGCTCTGCCGTGAGAAGATGCGATGCAGTTGCTGGAGCACACTGGTCTTCCCTGTGCTGAGGCAGTCCCAAGCTCCCTCTGGCTGTCTCCCTTCTCTGCAAGCGGGTTGCTGTTGGTGCTGTCCTGGCTCTTGCCGTTGCTTGTGTGTCCTGCAGAGAGGATGCTGGCAAACCTGGGGCTGCTGGCAGGTAGCAGTGCCTTCTGGGCAGGGCTGGGTCTGAACTTGCTGCTTCCCTGATGTGTGACCTGTGCTGGGGGGGGGGGGGGGGGGAGGCTGACCATGAGCCTCTGCTCCCGGTGTCCTGGGGCTGAAGGAGCATTTTGCCTCAGGGTTCCAGAGCTTTGGCCCTTTCTGGGAGCTGTGGGGAAGCTGCCCTTTGGCTCCCACATGTTGGGATGATGTTATTTGTACACCGATGAAGGTAGCACTGGCTGTTGGGACCAGAGGAGCACGCTGCAAGCCAGGTGGAGCTGCTGCTGGAGGCGCATGGGCTGTCCCCAGAGGAAATGCCCAAGAGCTCATTCAATAGGGATGTCTGTCAGCCTTGGCTGTCTGGTCATCAGTCTGGAGGAGGCTTGAAAATGGGCTTTTTGGCTAGGGGCCAGCTGGGATTTCACCGATTTGTGTCCATTTCAGCAGACGCTTGAGAGCTGCACTCCTCTGCCACCACACTTGATGCAGTTACAGCTAATTCACAGCTCCCCTGGGAAGTGACTGGAGGCATCAGGCCTGTCAAACTCCAGAGGTAGCCTAGCAACCACCTCGGCTCCAGAATGAACCCAGGCACCTGCCACTAGCCCATTCAACAGCCTCCTTCCACACCATTCACTGCATCACCCGCCCTGCTCTGGATAAAGGGCCAGCTTCTGCCAAAATCCACTCCCTGTGAGTTGCTCCCAGGGGCAGCTCCTGGGTCAGGCTTTCCTCTGGAGAAGGTGGGGCGGCCGCCTGGAGCTGCCAGCCCGCATGGCACAGCCGGTGGGCTCCGGGGGCTTCCTGCACCGGGGACCCAGGTCTCCCTGTGCTGGAGCTGGGGCTCGCCCTCCATCAGCACATCCTGCACACTTCCATGTGCTTTTTGAAGGGCCAATACCATTTCTGTAAAATCTGGCTTCTCCAGCTAATCCTTCTGAACCGTAATTTCCCCCGAGGCTGCTGTCAGTTTGATGTGGATTTCTTTGGGTTTTTTAAATAGAATTATGGGGTCAGCACTAGTTACAAACTTCTGCATGTGGACAGATCTATTTTAGATAGAGGAGAGGATTAAAGAGAAAAAAGCAGATTTAATTAAGTTGCTAATATTTAAAGAAAATTGATGAACTCGGGCTTTAGGAGTTGGAGCAAACAGAGTGTGCCTTTATTATGGGCTAGTTTTTATTTGATTTTCTTTCTCTTCCAGCCTCAGAGTAATTTTTTATTTGTATATCTGTGCTTTCTGTTTAATTGTTTTTAATAAGGAATGTGCACCTCTGCTCACATTTAATTTTGATTTAATTATTAGTATGTAATTCACGGCTTTGTAAAATTCCTCCTTGAAGCATTCTAGGGCAAGGAAGCTATTTTCCTGTTCAACAGACTGAACAGATCAGCGTTTTGTCCACCTTCTGGACAAGCCTGGCTGCTGCGGACACTTGTCCTTGGCCAGAGGAGCTGAGCTGTGGGCAGGGAATTCCCTCCATTCCCGGGTGCAGCACACCAGGGTAGAGCTGGGGGAAGGTGCAGAGGGTCTGTGCTGTGCCAGAGCTGCCTGCTGCAACTGGAGTCTCCAGGCCTGCATGGGAGCATGCTGCTCCCTTACCTGCCTGCTGCAGTGGCAAGAGCAGCCCTGGATGTGGTGGTCTGGGCCTGTGGCATCTCCCCTCAGATGTCTGCAGTCTGTTACCCAGCCCTCCCCCATTAGTTGTAGTTCAGCCAAGCAGCACAGATTTAGCTCTTTTAATCTTCCCTTGTAAATCAATCTCTACAGCCCCTTGAGCCCAGGATCCATTTTTCTTCCTAGCATTTCAGTTTGCAGGGATCCGGTGTCTGCTCCAAGCAGTTTGTGATGAGCAAACATGTAAAGAGGATGTGCTGAGAGCTCAGTGTGGTTCTAGGAAGAGGTGCTGGGTGGTTTATCTCTGGCCTAATTATTAATCATGAGCCTGGTGTTCAGTAGGAAAATGCAGGTTTCTGTTACCTGTGCTGTGCGGACCAGGTGTGTGGTTTTGTGCTCATCCGTGGCACAGTAATGAACACTAAGGAGAGGATGATAAAGTGGAGGGGCAGCAGGCGCTCCAGCAGCCAGGGAGGAGGGCTGAGCTGAGCCCAGTGAGCTACCCGAGTGAAGGTCTCCTATCCAGGCAGATGTTTCAACATGGGCAGTAATATGTGAATGTTCTGCAAAATGCAGTGAATTGTCTAACGCGTGGGCCCCTCATGAAATAAATATATAAACTGTGTCTAACAAGACAAATATAATGAACGCATCGTAAAAAAGAGGCAGCTCTGGTATAAATTCTTGCTGGTAGAGCTGTATGTCTGAAAGGTGGATTATAGAACTGCAGTTTTGAAGATTGAATGGCCCATAAACATTTTCATATTTCATTAGCCGATTAATGGACAGGCTTTTTGAGACACACACATGCGACTGCTCATTTTAAGCAGAAATTGTAGGAAGCAAATGAAAGCAGCTGATGAAACCTTTCCAGGGTCCTGTCCTGTTACGGATTGTCCCAATTAATGCCCATGCTGCTCTCTGTCATGATGCATTCTGCCTGTCCAGTTACTGTTAATAGATTTCTCATAAGTGGCTGGATTGTAACAACCTCATAACTCAGTTTAATGCCACCAATAAAATTATCTCTGGACGTCTGGCCTGGATTTCACTCAACTTCTGGTCTGTGAGGAGCTGTTTACCCTTTCTTTTCCTGATTTCAAACACTGTCTTAATTAGAAAATGGAGACTGGCACAAAAGCATCTTCCACAGGGTCTGGTTTTCACCCTGAGCATGGGCCTCATTTGCCACATTCTCCTGCAGTCTTTGCTTGGGTGGGGCTGTGGGTGTGATGTTGTGATGGGCTGACTCCCCTGTTGCCTTGCCACATAAACCCAATACAGATGTTGAGCGAGTACCTGAACTCTCAAGCAGGGAGACTTGTCAGCACCAACTGCTCTGAAAGCAGAGGGTGGCTGTGGTGGGGCAGAGAGGGCAGGTAGGAACAGATGCTGGTGGAGAGCTGCCTCTGTACCTTGGCCTGCTTTGTGCAGCCTGGGGGAGATGATCCCACACTGGTGTCTGGAGTCCTTGCCCACAGGGAAGCTTCTTGTTTTGGGGTTCTGTTACCTCTTCCATTATCTCTGAACCTCATAGTGGTGGGTTTGTCCCTTGGTTTGTGGTGTGGATGGGTTCTGGCAGGATTTGTGATCTGACAGGTGTACGGGTGGCATAGGTAGGACTGCAGTTCCCATTTATTGAGCCTTTTTCCATGCCCAGGCATCAGTTGGTGGTGCTCTGTGCCTCTCCCTGGTGACAGACATCACAGAGGCACCATGAGCTCCACATCATGCAGTCTTGGCCACAGGGCACAAGTATGGCCCCAGCCTGCTCCTACCCTCTCCCTCTTTCCCTGACAGATCCACTCAGACTCGGATGAGGGGGACGGCTCTATCAAGTACACGATCTCCGGGGAGGGCGCAGGGACTATCTTCCTCATCGATGAGATCACAGGTGACATCCATGCCACTGAGCGCCTGGACCGGGAGCAGAAAACCTTCTACACGCTGCGGGCTCAGGCCCGCGACCGGCAGACGAACCAGCTACTGGAGCCTGAGTCAGAGTTCATCATCAAGGTGCAGGACATCAACGACAGTGAGCCACGCTTCCTGGAGGGGCCCTACATCGGCAGCGTGGCTGAGCTGTCCCCCGTTGGTAGGTCTCCTGGCTGGGAGGAGGGGGGCTGGGGAACCTGTGTGCCGCTCCTGTCAAACCTTAAGCCTGCTGCACCCTGCAAAACCGCCTCCAAATCCCGGGGATTCCAGCTGAGACCAGAGCTAGGGAGCCAAGAGGGAAAAATAAATAAGGTGGCTTAAGGAAAACAAGTGAATAAATCCTCTGAGCTGATTGCCAGCCTGAGGCTGAGCGCTCAGTCTCAGCCCTAAGCTGTGCCCTGGGGATGGGCCATGGCAGAGCCAGCTGCCCACTGGGCATTTACCCTGGTTTTGCACAGCCCTCTCACTCCCAAACTCGGGGTGGCGGGCAGCGAACAGAGACCAGCTGAGCCTTTGCATGCCTGTGGTGCAGATCGGCTGGAGTGGTGTTTCTCCCTCTCAGGTAGCCTGTGTCACAGCCCCTCCTCAGGCCCATCCTCTGTGTGCTGCTTTGCTGCTGTCCAGAGCCCTGTGGTAGCTCAGCCACCCCCTTGTGCATCCCCATGCAGCACTGTCAAGCCCCTCTCACCTGGCCCTCTTGCCTTCCTCTGAGGGCTCAGGAGTTGTTGGCTGAGGTTGGGGAATTCTTGTCCCTGTAACAGAAGTGTGGCTTCCCCATTTTACTGTCCCCTTGCCCCTATCCTCTTGCCACCAGCATCCATTGGTGATCAGCCTTGCTGATCCTGCTCAGGGGCCAGGCAGGGACATGTGCCGTCAGGCTGTACAAGTCCATTCCCCCGTGCATGGCAGAGCAGGACAGTGAGCTCTGCACTCACCTCAGTGTCAGGAAGGGTACAGGGTGATGTATGAACTGCAGCATTGCTGCCCTTGCTCTCTGTGCTGGCCTGGTGCTGGGTTCCTGTGCTGCTGAGCACAGCTCAAGTGCACGGAGACTGGTTGGCTTGCTGAGCTGCCAAGAATGTCACATCATTCCCCATCCACATCAGACAATCTGTTATCCCCCATTGACTGGCCGGAGCATGTGTCAGCATTCGCTGCAGGCAGGGAACTATAAATCACTGCTCTCCAAAGGCTTCATGGAGGTAGGAGACAGCTTGCAAAAGGCTGACTGACATCAAAGATAAGGCAGGTCCCCAGCACTGTCAGCAAGAGATGAGTCAGTGAGGGGAGCGTGGCAGTGCTGGGGAGCAAGGGGGGGAAGACAGGGAGCACCTGGTGGGGCTGGGGCAGCCTGGCTGGACTGCACGAGGGGCTCTGCTGCTGGGTGAACCTGCCGAGTCCTGCTGCACTTGTGCGGGCAGGTCTAGCTGAGGAGGCATCCTGAGAGCAGTGCAGGGGATGCTCAGTCTACGCTGCTTCAGGATGGAGCTCTGCCTATCCATGGTTGATGTGCAGCATATTGTAAGACTGGTGCATGGCCTCCAGCAGGTTACAGGCGTGCAGAAATTGCCCACAGCAGGGGAGCTGCCACTGCCTGGATTTCATTTGACAGGTGGAGAACAATCTCTCCTGAGGTATCCCGAGCATTCCTTGCTCTTCCGTTTACCTGCATAATCCTTTTCCGAGTCAGAGTGACCTCTTGGACTACAGCCATGTGCTCCTGGAGAAATGAAAGACAGCATGTGGGCAGCAAAGCAGGAGGCATCCTGTTCCCAAAGGGAAGAAAGAAATTAGATTAATCTATTTTGCTTGAACAACATTTAAAAAGGAAGGAATTCTCAACTCTGAGTATTAGACAAGGATTCCAGTTCTTTGAAAATCACAAACAATTATGGAGCTGCCTGATCAGACTGATGTGAACAAGACATATCAAAGGAGACAGTTTCTATGCAAAATTGGAGATCAGAGGGAAAGAGAAACACAGTTTCACAACATAAAAGGAGGTGATTCCTGCAAATTAAAATACTTGGAAGTTAAAAGTAAAGAGAAGTGCTGTGAGCAGCGTGGGCTGTGCTACCAAGTGGCATGCTCAGACCGGGGAGCTGGAGCCGTGAGCCTGTTCTGCTTTCCAGGCTGATATCTGTTTGCGTGTGGCAAGCTTGGAGGTTTCTATAGCCTGGCCACCCCAGGGAGCATAAGGGCTCCTCTGTAGCAGCTCAGCCTTGGAGATGGCCCATCCAACAGCGCAGGGAGAGCTGCACGCATCATCACATGGTGCTGACATTTGGTCCCCTGCAGTATGAATGCAGAGCCTGGAGGGTACCCACGTGCTGCTGCTGCAAGTCCCCAGCTTCCTCTCACTTCTCCCTTGGCTTAGCAGTGATTTGCCCAGGAACAGGTAGCACAAATGACAGAATGGAGGCATCTTGCAAAAGCATAAGTAAGGAAGCTTGGGAAGAGTGAACAGGGAGCATGCCTTGCTGACTGTGGATGGAGCTGACCTTCTGTACCGGCCAAGGAAGGCTGGCAGCTCGGGCAGAGCTTGGATTGGTTATTAATGCATTAACGTGAAGGTCAAAGCCTGGGGACCTGCTGGTGAAGATGCCTATTCTCTGCTCCATTTGAGTACAGATGTTTTCCTGATCGTTGCTGGAAAGGGGCTAGGACAGGCCCACCCCAGTGGCCAGGGCTACTCCCTAGCTTGGAGTTTGTTTGCAGGGAGCTGTTCATTCCCTGTATCTGCTGCCCTGACAGCCTTTGCTTGGTGACGAGGCCTGAAAAGTGAAGAGTGGCCTCCTCCTTCCTCCTCCTGTGCCGCTGCCTTCCCAAACCTCACGGGGTTTGTGCTTTGCGTTGCCCAAGTGGGTGGTTTTCCTTCTAACTCATGGCAGCTATCAGCTGCAGCTCTCCATTCCCTGCCAAAAGCACAGTCCCAGCTCCCAGAGCTAGTGCCTTCCTGGGGCATAAAGAGGAATAAAACAAATACGGTCAGATCCGCTCTGTGACAGCAGGAGCAGATCAAAGGACATTATTTGCATAATGAAGGAGTACTAATTGGGAGGGAAAGTCAACTGATTTCCTAGTGTCTAAGAGGGAATAATAGGTGAGAGAACCACACAAACTCTCACCAAGTAGCTGGGAGTGCTTTGCAGCACACCTGCCCCTTGCTCTGCGCTGGGGTCAGGGCAGCATGTTTGGCAGGGAGAGCATGCGTGCTGCTTGAGACTATTAAAGTAAATCAGGGCGGACTAAAGGCCTCTTTGTACCAGGATCTTATCTTGACAGTGGCCAAAATGGATGCTTATGGAGGAGGAGGAACAACACACAGCATCTGGGATGCTCCTCTTAATATTCTCCCAGCCAGCAACCAGTTTCAGCTAGGGTATTTCTTTAGCTGTGGGTGGTTTCCGTGGGTTTAGCCTGCTTCAGTGTCTGTCTTCCATGAACTCATTCAGACTCCCTGTAAACCTCTGCAAAGAACAACTAAAAGGCATCGAATGCTGCTCTTGGGGTGCACAGGACGCAGGTTTGACCTGAGGCTGCAGGGAGGCAGCTGGAGCTGCAGCAGGGCAGCAGGCTGTCTGTGCTCAGCCTCCCACACGAAGCACCAGAGCCACACACATGAATGAGCCCAAATCCAGCACACAGTGCCTCCTGCAAGACATCACTGGTGGTTGCACAGAGTGCTGTTGTAGCCCAAAGCTCACTTCTGGGCTGTTTCGGGTGTGTGCAGAACCCGGAGTGAGGCACGTGCTAGGAAACGTGCATCCTTTCACCAGAACATTTCTCCTCCCTTGGGGCATTTTGCGCTCCTTATTTCTTTGTGTAGCACCAAGTCCAGATTAGAGACAATCTGGCTGTACAGACAGAAAGTTGGGGTCAAGCCCTGGCTCTAGCACAAAGCTTGCTGAATGCAGAAGTGATTATTGTGAAGAGAAATTGTTTAATCTCCACACTGCAGCCAGGATGCTTGCAGGCACCTGAGCTTTTTTCTTGCCTTGATAGGCAATGCTCAGAACTCTTGTGTGCACCTGGGAGCTGCTGGGGCAGGAGGAAGCTGGAGCTGGAGCTTGCCCGGCCTCTTGGTCCTCAGTGTCCTCTCCCGCAGTGCACTTGGTCATGGGTTTGTTCCCCAAGATGCCATGTTTACCTGCTTGATGCCAGGGCTGGGGTCAGCTGAGCAAGGGGTTTCTCTGGCCAGACATCCCAAAGGATAGTTCCATAGTTGTATGTTTTAGAAATTCCACCACAGCCAGGTTAGCTCCCTCAAGCTTGTCCTGTGGGACTCGAGGGCTCTGCAGAATCTCCTCTGGGTCTGATTTGGCTTTCTACCAAGCCAGGATGTTCCTGAGGCTGCAAGAAACTCACTTCTGCTCCAGTAATTTCTACGCTGCCCTGGTTTATTTTGTTCCCTGATACCCTGTTGGCTTGTTTCTGGGGTGCATCAGCCACTGCCTGTCCTGGGGCAAGGCAGAAGCTGTAAATTGCATTGTGTATAAAATCTCAGCTGCCTCCAGCCTCCACAGCAACCAGGTTTCCTGAGACCCGAGTGCTGCACCCAGGCGTCAGTCCAGCGTGTGTGGCTTTGAATGACAAAACACTCCTCTCAGGGTGCTTTTTATTCTGCAGGGCTGAAATGACCATGTGCTGTCCTGGAGCTAGCTGAATCTGCGTGGAAAGGGGTTCTCTAAGCACTGGTAGAGTTGTTCTTTGGGCTGTGTGTGAGCTGGAGGTGCAGGCTGTAGCCCTGCAGCTTTCTGGGGAGCAACTGGAGGATCCTGCCTGCACCAGGGAGGGGGTGAAGGTCTTTGGTGAGGAGGGGTGGTCAAATTTAGCAAGCATTGGCTTTCCCTGCTACCTGCTTTGTCTCTTTGTAGGCTTGGAGTGCTTCTCTCCCTGGGGAAGTGATGGATTCCATCTGCTTGCTTGTGGATTCAGTGCAGGGCCTCTTTATACTCTTGGATGTGCCATCTATCAGCATTTAGCTACATGTGCTTGGAGCAAGTGACACAGCAAGTGGTCTGGAGCCATCAGCCTCCTGTGTGCAGGTGAACGGCTGAAACTGCTGCAAAGGCTCTGGGTCCTGCAGGGAAGGTGGTGATGGACACTAGAACAGGTCTGCATTAGTATTTCAAAGGGACTCTGCCCCCACACATCCAAGCCAAGGCACTTGGTGCTGAGCCGCTGCCTGCAGGGCTGGCCTGGGACTGCACTGTGGCAAATGGCTCTTGGATCCCGGGGCAGTGCCAGGCACCTCTGGAGCTGGCTGCTGAGCCCCTCTGCACTGCCACCAGCTCCGTGCTGCGATGCCCGTGGCTCCCGCACCCAGCCTGGCCGGCACCCGCTGCTCTGCAGCCCCAGGGCTGAGAGGGAGGCTTGCTCTGGAGGTGAGGGTCTTGCCCCCCTTTTCCTCTGGGAGAAACCAGTTTGATCTGTTGTGGCAGATCTCACCTTTTGCAGCAGGAGAGTGACAGATGGACTCTGACTTGTTAATCTTTATGCAAAATTTATGGTTTCCCCTGGTTCTATGGGGTGAGCTGGCCAGGGAAGGAGCTGAGGTCTGACTCATTTTACATGTCTAGCTGTCTCTCTGGATATGAGTTCAGGATTTCTGGTTATGGGAGGTGGGTTATGCGGTACATGATGAATGTTTAGCTTTTATTTGTCATATCTTTTATGGCTAAGATACATGCCAGAGAACTAAATAAAAGTCGTACATGCTGTACTTGCTGTGGGCAGTGCTATGCTTAGAGCAGGGTGGGAGCCAGTATTCCTAGGCTTGTCTCCACAGGAAGGAGGGGATCAGGATAAACTGGAATTCAAGACCTTTGTTCTTCACATTGAAAGGGAGGGGGAGGGAGGAAGGGGTGGGAAAGGTATAAATGTGGGTTAAGAGAGGGTGCTGGAAAGTTGGACTCCTAGATTCCTGACACACTACAGGTAACCTTCAGCAGGCTGCACTGCATCTTAACAGACTAGAAGTTAAGGCACAAGGTGGAGTTAATGGTAACTACCTGCTGTTGTTGCTCATCTGCTAATGAGATGCTGTGAGAGGAGGTGGGGATGGACAGAGCCTTCATCACCTTCAGGGCTGCTGGCTTCTTCCAAAGGGCATTTTTCTGTGATCCTGCTGCCTCCAGCTGAGGGTGCCTTGCTGCATGCTCTTCATGCTGCGTGGTTTCCCCTTGCACTAGAGTGGAAAGTGCTGGCCTCAGACATGGGGCTCATGAGTGGGACCTGGAGCCTGGATCTGCTGCCCCACACCCCTGTTGCTCCCTGTTGCTTGGGAGTGCCCAGCAGCCAGAGGCAACCCCACTGGTCCCCAGCCTTCTGTGGAAAACTGAGATCAGAACCTACCTGGCTTGTCAAGGGCATGGCTTAAAACAACTAAACCTCACCTCTGGGTGGGCAGGGATCCTGTCTGCCACTGGATTCTGCACTGCTGCAGTTTGCAGTGTTCAGGGAATTACTGGAACACAAGGAGGATAGCTGTTTGACGGATGGGTTAGTAGTGGAATGATGCACTTGAGTGAATTCATCTGGGGAGAAGCAGCATGAGATGCAGAGCCTGCTGTAAACTTTTAGTGATCCCCTCCTTAATGATCACTGAGCTGGTACCTGTGGGGTGACAGCACTGAGATGGCTGGAATGGAGGTTTGTGGCATAGTCCTTGGAGCACCTGCTCCTGTCTGCATGCGTGAGTCCTGATGCAGGTTATTCTGTGTACAGGGCAAGTGCAAGTGAAGAATGCTGATGGGTTGTCTTGCCTCTGAGGTGCCCAGGCAAGAGGAAGCGGTTCTTGGAGCATGGGGTGTTTGTGCAAGGTTCTGCCTGCGGTGACAGTGGGTGCAGGAGCTGCTGTGGGCACTGGGCAGGGACTCCAGGTGGTTGCTGCCAGGCTGGGCGCAGCAGGAGCCCTCCCTGTTGCTTTCTTGGTGCTTTTTGTGATTCTCAGACTTCGGCACCCCCGGTGTCCCCAGCAGGGCTTCACTACAGCAGGGAGAGGGTTGCTCCGAGACCCTGCTGATCACTTCCTTCCTCACTTCCTGATCAAAAGCTTCCTGAAGGAACATGCCATGAGGGGCTGTGCGGTGGAGTTGCCGGTGTGGAGGTGATTTTCCTTGGCTCATGCTTGCTGAAGGAGCTGTGTGATGGCAGGCAGGAGAGGAGGGGGCAGGACAGACCCTTTTGAGGAAATGCAGCAAAAGAGTTTCTATAACAGTTGTTGGCAAGACAGGGAGCTAGTGTAGCTGTGGTGTAATCTGGATGTGCCTGGCAGGGATGCGCCGTAACTTCACTGGAGACAGCAAAGCATAAATAAGTTGACTCAAAGTAGCTTGTTGGTGAAGACCGATGAGGGGGATTCTCATGTTATCAGCAGAGCTGCAGCTCTGAGAAGAGGAGAGAGAGAGGCCAGGGAGAGTGTAAAGCAACCATGGTAACTGCTTGTTTCCTTCAGTGAGCATCCTTTCCAGGAGATCAGAAGTGAATGGGCTGGGGGCAGCACGTACATCCCAGCTGCTTGCATCTGGACCACTGTGACCACTGTCTCCACTGGCTTATCTTCCACCTGAGTCCAGGCTGGGCTGGTGCAGAAGCGCCCAGGCTGCCTGCAAGCCCTGAACTTGTGGTCTCCTCTGTGGACAGAGGAAGACAAAGGCCCAGGACTGAGGTTTCTCATCCTCCATTTGCATGGTTCCAGCTCCATTTCTGCCCACAGGGACGTGACCGCTTCTGACTCTGTGTGTACCTCTGGTGTTTGGGGATGTAATGGGTCGAGTCACAGATCCTGACAACTAGTAGTACGCCTTGCTCTTGATTATTCGTCATGGGTCTAGCCAAGATCAGCCTGTGAGACTGTCTTTGCGGCATATGGACGGATGCACTGAAGAGCAGGTGGTTATGTGGTCCAGTGTGGTACCTCTGATCCTCAGCTGGTTGCACAGCACCCTTAGGAGGTGTGTGAGGCAGAGCAGAGCTGCTGGATGAAGCAGCGTGAGCTGTGAAATGCTCTCTCCTGGCCCTTTCAGTTTGGGCTGGTCTTGTGCCCTGGAGGCATCTCTGGAGCAAAACCTTCCTGTAATCACTGCTGGAGGATCTTGGAATCACAGAATCATAGAATAGTTAGGGTTGGAAAGGACCTCAAGATCATCCAGTTCCAACCCCCCTGCCATGGGCAGGGACACCTCACACTAAAGCATGCCACCCAAGGTTTCGTCCGACCTGGCCTTGAACACTGCCAGGGATGGAGCATTCACAACTTCCCCGAGTTTTAACTCATTACCCCTTGTCCTGTCACTACAGTCCCTAATGAAGAGTCCTTCCCCAGCATCCCTATAGCCCCCTTCAGATACTGGAAGGCTGCTATGAGGTCTCCACGCAGCCTTCTCTTCTCCAGGCTGAACAGCCCCAACTTTGTCCGCACCTCCAGTATGGAGACAGGCTGAGAAAGTTGGGGCTGTTCAGCCTGGAGAAGAGAAGGCTGCGTGGAGACCTCATAGCAGCCTTCCAGTATCTGAAGGGGGCTATAGGGATGCTGGGGATGGACTCTTCATTAGGGACTGTAGTGATAGGACAAGGGGTAATGGGTTAAAACTGAAACAGGGGAAGTTTAGATAGGATATAAGGAGGAAATTCTTTCCTGTTAGAGTGGTGAGGCACTGGTATAGGTTGTCCAGGGAGGTTGTGAATGCTCCATCCCTGGCAGTGTTCAATCTTGTCCATTACAAATTACTAGCTTCCCTGCTGGCCTTTGTCAGCTCCTGATCCTGGCAGTATCTTGCAGCAGGGAGTTTCCCAGTTGATTTCATCTTTCCTGTGAGCAGCTCTGGGCTTTTTCCATCCTGCACGTCATCCCAGCAGAGAGGTAACCAATGCCAGCACTTGACCTGTAGGGTGGGGATGCTCTGAGGCTGGTGCTAGAGGCTGAACTGGGTAGCCTGTCACAGGTCTTCAGTCACAGTCTCTTTTCTCAGAGATGTGTGTAGGTAGGATTAGGCTTCCCCTCCTTTCTTGCTTCTGCTGTTTCTGTAGATCTCAGCCCCTTTGCTCCTGGCCCCATTCTCATGTCCTGGGTCTTGCTTTTGCCGGACTGAACGTGATGTCAAATTAAAGCCATCACAGGGACAGTTGGAGTGAAGCACCCAGTTTAATGAGGCAGCATTGAAAATCAATAACTTAATTGCAGACATTCGATGGACTTTTATCCAATTTGTAGTGCTCCTGCCCTGCTACGTGTAGAGCATGAGGACATGGTGCTGTGTCTGGCTCTGGGCAAGTGAAAGCCTTTCCTTTCCCATGGCTGTCATCCCTGTGCAGATGTGTCTGCTGCAGAGATGTAGTGCTGCAGTGTGGATCAGGCCCTGTGGGCTGGAGGTGGCAGTGGCACTCAGTGCTGGCAGGAAGGGGGCAGCTGTGGTAGTAACATCTCATCCCCAGCTCCTTCCTAGATGGTCCAGCAGAAGTCTGCTGGGAGAAAAGCTGCTGGCTGCTTGGACCAGTGATCTCCTTGAGAGCAGGTCCTGCTCAGACAGCAGCCCCTGCTCCCTCCTGCCACTCTGCAGGACAAAAGAGGCATTTACAGCAGTGTCTGGAGTCCTGGCTCTGGGGCTTTTGCAGGGAAGCAATGCTGCATTTGCCTTCAGCTGGTCACGTTTCCATCAGCATGTGTGAGTGATCAGTGCTGGCCCCTGCTCAGCCATTCTGCCAGCCCCTGGCCTGGTGGTCTGTGTTGCATTTCTGCCTTCCTCGCTGACGTTGTTTTCCTCCTTGTCCCTGCTGCAGGTACCTCCGTGATGCAGGTGATGGCATCTGATGCTGATGACCCCACATACGGGAGCAGTGCCCGGGTAGTCTACAGTGTGTTGGAGGGTGAGCAGCACTTTACTGTGGACAGTAAAACAGGTGAGCAGCAGCACCCAGCTCAGGGCACCAGACTGCGGCCACCTGCCTTGCGTGTGATGCGCATGGCAATGTGCCAGCCGCTGGTGCTCATGGCACAGGCATCACTGGGTGCTAAGAGCAAGCTACATAGCCCGCCAGGCTGCTGCCTGGCTGGGTGCAGAGCCTGCAGCAGGCAGCACTGTGCAGCAAGACCTGAGGCTGCCAGCCCCGTGCTCTGTGTGTGCCTGCACTGGCCAGAGCCGCGCTGTGCCCAGAGCAGGACTGCACCCACAGGCACATCAAATCTCCGTGTGAAAGGTTTTAGTACTACCAGAAGGGCCTTACCAAAGGCCGCATTGTTATCACCAGGGCCTTGATTAAAGGTAACACTTTCAATTAAGGATTGGTTTATAAATGTTCTATTAATATTTAATGAAAGAACAGTAGAAGCTGCTCCATTCCTTAATAACTTGTAATAGAGCCTGTTGTAAAATGCCTCTGTAATAAATCTGTGGCAGATGATGCTCTGACATACTGGTTAGAGTAGGCCATAACCAGGAGATCCTGGAGTATATATTCTCCTTGCCTCCCAGGAATGTGACTCATTACCCTTAATGGGAGCCTTTGGAGCTTTCTGAGGGAAGGCACTCAAATGCTAATAAGAGGTATTTAAGGTACAAAGCATGTAGTAAAGTACCCATAGTTTAATGAAAAATTGTCAAAGGACAAGCACTGCTGGGTAGCTGCAGGTCTTGTTGGAAGGCTGGACAGCAAAGCGTACCCCAGCCTACTGGCACAGACTTGAGATCAACACCTGAACTGAAGTGCCAAATGTCTGTCAGGCTGACCTGTGTGATAGATGCCTAATAGATGTTTTGTAAGGCTCTTTTTATGTAAGTCACAGTGAAACTTGTTGGGAGGCTCATGTGTAAGGACACTGTGAGGAGGATATGTGTGCCTGAGCCTCTGCATCGGTGTGGAACCACACACCCCCTGCAAACTGGTCAGGGGGCATGGGCAAGCCAGTCTCAGCCCTGGCAGTGCCATCAGCCCTAGCTACAGTGAGTGAAAGGCTCAAATTTGGGTGCTCCTAAGCATGCCTGACAGCAGAGCTGGGGCACACACTGGAAGATGCATTGTCTGGACAGGCTGGTGCAGTGGGGAGAGCCCACAAGAAGCAGCCTGAGGCTGTACCCAGTGCTGGCCCAGAAGCTGCCGCACCTTGGCTTTCTTTGCTCCCAGATTTGCTTTGGTTTGGAGGTGGGAGGATGGATGAGCAATTGGCTAAACACTGAAAATACAGGTGCGTGTGAGATCCTGTTAATCTGAGACAGCTTTGTGTGAATGGAAGCCTGGCTGCTAGAATGACAAGGGACCACTGGGAGCAAAATGCACAAGCTGGGACGTGCAGAGGCTCAGTTTTCTGCATCAACGTTAATGCTCTGTATTAAGGCATAAACTAAAATGTGCCCTGTGGGACTGTGGTGAGAATTAATGTCACCCTGGGAATCCAAGCTTCTTGGTTCCTTGACTTTTTGTGTCTTAATTCTCAAGCTGTCTGTTTCATACACTGGGGGGTTGATTTACTGTGCTACTTGCTTGTGATTCATAAAGGCAAAACTGCTGACAAGTCTGCAGAAGAGTCCTCAGCTCCTCTGGAACACATCTGTTCCCAGAGTATCTGCCCGTTAAAGCAGGTATCGGGGCTGACTCTTTGGTGATGTCTGAGCTAATACCACCTTTGGAGGCTGCTCGCCTGGGCTGCAGGGATGTAGCACGCAGCTCTGTCCATGGCCTCGTGCCTGGCGTGAGCTGTATGTCCCACAGGGGCTGCAGGGGACAGCAGGGACAGGGCTGGTGCTGCCGGGGGGGGGAGCTTTTCATTGTATGTCTCTGATGCTGGCCAGAGCTAGCACATCCACCAAGCAAATCCCATCCTGCTCCCACTTTTGAATAGGTTTTTAGTGCTCCACATGGGAATCCTGCTTGGACTGACCTGGGTGGCCCAGCTTCTGCCCTCAGCGTAAGATTTAATTATCCACAGCAGCAGCGTGGATGCTCTCAGAGCCACCATTGTTACTAATGGCCATAAAAGGAACCATAAAAACCTGGCATGTTACATTTCTTATAATTTAGTGTAACGAAAAGCCAGTTGTTTTCCCTTTCTGGTTTTGATCTCTTTCTCTGCTTTTTCTTCCAGGTCCATACATGCATGTGCCCCCTTGCACACTGCCTAAGTCCCTAACTCCTTCCAGCACGGGTTGTCTCGTCCTTCCTTGCTTTTACAGTCAGCTCTTTTTGAGCTGTCCTTCATAGCATGGATGCTGCATGTACAAGTGTGGTGCAGGATGTGGCTTGTGTGTAGGTTGCTTAGTCTCCTGTTCTTGGATGTTACTAGCTGTAGTGTTCAGCTGCAATTTTGGATTTGATGGGACTTTCAAAGGCATACCCAAACTGTCTAGATGCCATGCTATGCCAGGTCTTATCACTCAATAAGCCCTGAATTCCCATAGCGTCTGACATCTTTTTGGAGGGAGATGAGCAGCTAAATGGCCCCATTAGAACAGTGCGATCTGCAGCATGGCATTTGCTGGTGTCCACAAAGCTGCGGAGGATGATTCCAGTTTCTGCAGTGTTGAATGATGGTGAAGAAAAAGCCCAGCTGTGGCATATGAGCTTTTATTTTTCATATACTCCAGCCACTCTCTCTCATGCTTTGAGAACTGTTTCAGTGAAAGAGTGAGACAGTGCAACAGCCTGTGGGTTTGTGCTGTGCGTCGCAAATGAGGTCCCAGAACTTACCCTGCACAGATTTAAGGTCTCAACTGGCTTTTTTGGTGTATGAGTGGGGAGCTTTGTATGCACAGACTTTGGAGGCATCATTTTCTGTGCCAGCTATGAGAATATCCCCTAGGCTTCTTGCCAGAGCCTTCAGGTATTTGTCATATTTCAGCTTTGTGCTGTCTTCCTCACTGATTCTCAGTTTGCCTGTAGTGGGCAGCTGGTCTTTGCTTGCTCTTTATAGCAGGAGAGCTGCATTTCACTGCTCGTGGCTGCCCTGTTGCTGCTGGAGGAGGATGTGCTTTTACAGCAGTCAGCACATACGTGTGCTATGCTGCTTCTGTTGGGAAACAGCCAGTTCTGGTGGTGGTGGTGGATGCTGGTTCTGGTGTGGGCACTGCGGTGTGACTGCACAGAGCCATGTCTCCCCTGCAGCTCACTGCTGTGGCAGGCACAGGGTGGCCAGGAGCCCCAGCTCTGTCCCACGGGACGTGGGTCAGGAGGTTTAGTGCTCATTTCTATTCTAGATCCAGGAAGCCCATCATCACCAAGATCCTTCTAACTTGCACTCTTCAGATGCTGAGACAGGCACAGAGAGGATGTGACTCCCTGTGCATTTATACACGAGAAAGTGTGAACTTAAATTTGCAGGCCAGTTTTTCATATTGCTTTATATCACCCTGCATTCTCTGCACCTCTGCAGATTATTCAACTTTTTGGGTGCAGCTCTCTTCTTTGGTGGGCAGCTGCGTGTGCTGCTCATATCTGTTCCTGTGTTCTTTGTAATGCCCTTTCTCATCTCTGGCCAGCATGGAGACTGGCTGCTGCCTGCAGTCCCTCCCCGCAGCCTCAGGAGCAAACCTGGAAATACTCCACACCAGAAGATCTTGTTCACCCTTTTGCAAGGATATTGACTGTTACAGAACAATCACAGCAGGTAACATCCTAGGCCTCATATTTGGTGCTTCCCTTAAAACCCAGTTTGTTGGTGTGGGAGAGGGCAGGGGAATCTTGCTTTTTGCTGAAAGAAAATGGTTCTTAAGATCTGTCATCCTCCTGTAGGCAGGAAAAAGGCAGAAGGACTCGGAAGGCTAATTGAAATGCAGTTTGGCATTTAGGAGTACTTAAAACAGTGCCTGAATTCTAAAGCCTGTCTCCTGATTTGGAGACAGTGGGTGAGGGCTTAGAGATACCTATGCCAGGGAGAGCAGGACAAGAAGTACTGGCCTGCTGGCATGAAGCTGGTGGTTACTCGTTTGCAGTCATTAGTTGCTTCATCTTTGCCTGTCAGCCTTGCCCTCTTTGGAGACTGATGACAGCCCTTGTCCCAGGGTGCTGGGGTAGACTGGGAGAGGAGCTGTTGCTGGGAGCACGCTGCATGCTGAACTGGGCTGAGGAACTGTCGTATTTGTGGAGGCGGAACATGTTTCTCTGCTGCTCTTGCCAGTTTCTTAAAAATGCTCCTTGGTGCCTGGAAACAGATATTGTATGTGCGTATTTGTGTGCGCTCATGTGTTTATGCAGGTCTGTGCCCATCCCAGAAGCTCATTCAGCAGGGCAGTGCAAAGGGACAAGGGATGGGCAATGAGAGGCTGCGGAGAAACCATGCTTTTTAAAAGGAATTGCTTTTATTAGCAGGACTGAATGTTAGCAGTCCTTCTTGGAGACTGGTGGAGGAACTTCAGTTTGTTTGGGACCAAACTGTATGTTCGGTCATCTTGAGGAAATTAAGGGGTATCTACCCATGTACAGTGGGAATTAATATTAAATGACAAAGGATTTAGCTCAAAAGAAGGGACAAAGGAAGAGTGAGCATGCTGGCCCATCCCTCAGAGCTCTGCGGGGGCCTCTCCTGGCTGCTGCCTCTGCTGGCACGGGCAAGGCTAATTCCAGCCAGGAAGAAGCGCCTCCTCTCAGGGCAGCGGCAGTAGCTCCCTAGGACCTAAGGAACACAGTGGTTTGAAAAGGACTGGCTACCTGTTATGAATGGTCCTGCATTAAGAAACCTGCAGGCTGCAGCATCCCTCAGCCACAGCAGTTGTGCAGTTCTGCACCCCTCCTGTTAACTTCGCTGTTTAGTTTGGTGATGCTGATATAACCAAGTTCCTTTTCTGGACCTCAGCTCCGTATCTTATTTGGTGAAGGGTCCTGAACCTTCCAGTAGCCAGGGCGGATGAAGTGCTGGTTCTTGGGGCTAAGATCCCACCTGCACTGAGCTGCCCTCCTCCAGGATGTCTGCCTTAAGCAATGCTCATGTCTGTGCAGATACATTGGTATTTCTACATCACTGCAGGCGAGGGCACAGGTGAGGGGTCTCCACTCTGTTTGGCAGGTGCCTTCCCACCCCTGTACTGAGGCAGAGATCTGTTTGCTTTAACTGGCTAGGCTGCTGGGAGGAGTGAATCTGTTTTATCCAGCTGAACAGGAGGGGATGGAGAAGCCAGATCCAAACTCTTCTTAGGCATGCACAGTAAAAAGACACAAAAGGCAGGAAGATAAAACTTGCCATCATGAAGGTGGCATTTCCATCCTTGGAGATACTCAAAACCTGACTGGACGTGGTCCTGGGTAATCTCATCTGCCTTTGAAGACCATCTACTTTGAGCTGTAGTTGGACCAGGGGACTCCTGAGGATACAACCTCTCCATGAATTTCTTGGTTTATGCTTTGTAGCAGGAACATGTTTCTCCTGACTGCCCTCAGCAGGAAGCGGCCTTCTCCGGAGGTTCTCTGAAGATGTGGAGACATCTGGGCTGGAAGTATCTAGGAGCAGACCAAAGCCCATAATGATGGGGTTCCTGGAAGTCAGTTGCCTGCTGAATGCTTTGTCCTGCTTTGGTTTTATCACCCAAAGAGTATCTGCAGTGTGAGCAGATTTGATGGTATTTATGTGGTGCTGTAAGTGTCCACTTGACTAGTAATTATACTGATTAATCTGGATCATGCTAGAAAATCGCATGTACCTTGTACCAAAGGGTATGCCACCACACGTCTCTATTATTCAACTATAACAGATGCTGACAAGAGCTAGGGAGAGGAGTCTGAGCTGGAGGGTGTTCTTGCTTTGTTGACAGTGTCTGGGAAGGACAAAGCTTGGCAGTTGTACTGGCTAGAAAGAAGGTGAATCTTGGGAGATGATAAGGGCTTTTCCCTTTGTACAGCAGTGGAGGTCCCTGTCTCTTGTGTCTCTGTGCCCTGAGGACAGGTCTGCCACCATCACTTGCTGCTGCTTTGCAGAGTCCTTGTGGGTCAGGTTTTGGGAGCAGAGGCTATGCTGCTCTAGGAGGTGGAACCAGGTGAGTTTGCTGCTGGTGGGTGTTTATGGCAGCACTCGCAGTGCCATATTTAAGGAACTGGTGTGGAGTGTGTTTGGAGACCCTCTTTTGTCAGGGCCGCCAGGAAAGGGTAAGTGGTACCTCAGCCTAAAAGACAAAATGAGCCGACCGTCAGGGTAGTACCTAGTGTGGCCCTCGCAGCTTTAGGGAGAACAGCTTTCTTGGTGACAGACCCACTGGGGTTCTTGGAGGGCTGGGGCATGGGTCAGTTCCTCCGTGTCAGACTCTGCTTTTCCAGGATGGACTGGGCAGTCAGCATCTTGGCAGGAGGTGGTTTCTGCGCACAGCCTGCACCCCAGCCAAAGGCAAGGGTTCTGTCTGCCTTGTGCCACTAGAAGAACTGGAGCCGGTTGTCCTGCTCTGCACATGCCAAATTGCATGGATTTGACTCCTGCTGGGACAGGTGACCTTGGAGGCGTTCTGGGAAGCGCCTGAGCACTTTTCTCCCATCTTGCATGGTGTATTATGAGCTATATCATTACGAGCAGCTCAGTTAAGTCATTACAGCCTTGGTGAATGCATGAGCTTTTTCTCTCTCATCCCAATTCATCACTATTGTGCTGACATGAATCATTTTCATTATAAAGCCCTGTTAATTAACAGAATTGCTTAAATTTCAATGAGATAGTGCTTACCCAGAAATAATGGGTTTGCATTCATAGTGGAGTGACAGGAGAAGCCTGTATGCATGACCAGCTGAGGCCAGTCTTGTGCAGCCTGGAGTGCTTGGGCAAGGCCAGTCCTGCCTGAGCTCAGATGGGAGGTTGAGATTCTTGCTGGGGCTTGTGCCTGCAAACATGTTCATCCCTCCCTTGGTGTGCTTCCTTGGTCCTTTGGATGATGTGGAGTGGGACTGTGGTCAAACAGCTTCCCTTGAACGGAACTGGGATAAAGGAGCCAGTGCAGGCCCTGGGCTCCATCACAGGGTGAACACCTGCTGTCATCCTATGGAGGGCTTGGGATGCTCCCTACAGCACTTCTGCATTGCTCCATGCTGTGTGCCAGAGGCTGAGCAAGAGATGGGCTGAGAGTGTGTGAACAGGCAGGTCCTGGAAGTGCTCAAGAGATGCTTGGTGGGACAGAGCCCCTCCATTCATGTGACTGAAGGCAGTGGGAGTCCAGGTAATTACAGACTAAAATGATGGGGGGACAAGGGAAGCTGGGTGAAATTGTGTGTGGGAACTGCAAGGATCTGAAACAGTGGTTATGTCTCTATAATAAATCCTAACAATGATAATCGTTGGGATAATTGCTAGTTTCAGGAAGCAAGGAGAGATAAACTCCACAAGAGTGTTGCCAGACCCTGCTGCACCTGCAGTGTCATGAAAAGGGGAGGAAATTCCATCCTCCCGGCTCAGTGGTATTTCTGGCTGCTGTTGGGACACAGCACCAGTGGCTCCTGGGCATGAGCCGTCCCCGCAGCCATGGGCAGCGGTGCACGTCATCACGCATGAATGGGAAGCAGTGGCAGCCGGCTGCACCCAGCCACCTCTTGCCTCCTTGCAGCCTGCTGGCACCCAGCTCTGCCCTCCACTGTGCTCAGGCTGTGCTGGAGGCTTCTCCCAGTGTCTGCCTTGAGCCACGTGGTTTGGGCAGCTCTGCTGCTCCACCATCGCTTGCTTTGGGGCACCTCAGCAAAAACAAGTTGCTGAGAGCAGGGGGGTGATCCCCTGGCAAGGGAGGAGCAAAGTGTTCCCTCCATCCGGACCCCTCACTGCAGACCCGCATGGCACAGCCAGGCCACCCTCATCCCCTCCCGCCGCCTCCCTGCCACCAGGCAGGGTTACTGGGGACAGAAAGCAAAGACGGATTTGGGGGTTCACAGCAGGAGGAGGTAAAGCTGGTAGAAAAGCCTGGAAGAGAGAGCAGTTACAGAAACACAAACCAACGTCTAAGTCTGTGTTAAGAAACTGAGCTGGAGGGGGTTTAGGCTGATTCCTGCTGTTCTGGGGTGCTGCTGGTATAGGAGACTGCGAATGTGCCGCTAATAACCATGCCTGCACTCCTGTGTGCCCCTGGTGCCACCTCAGGGCAGAGCCATTTCTTTCATTCTCAAAATATTTCTTCTCTGCTTTGTTTCAATGTAAATTAAGCACTCCCGGGTGACAGGGGCAGTAGTAACGTTTGCCATGCACAGCGTTTTCTGGGGTTTACTACCCTTTGTTTCTTGTTTTACATTCCTTTACGTTTCAGCCCCAGTAATTTCCCCCCAGCCCAGATGAATACTGAAGACCTATCAGCACTTTTTAAAGAGACTGAATTTCATAACGAGTACGAAGATACCACTCATTTTTTGTTCAGCTTTACAGGCTCTAGTGCATCCTCTGGCACTGCATGAACATTTGAAAATGAGGGGTTTTGTGCAGTGTCCCTGGTCAGACAAGGGGTCTCTGCAGGCGGGCTTGGGCCACAGAAGCCCATGAGATGGAGCTCGATCAGGTTCTGTTCTGCAGCAAGCCAGGCTCCTGCTGCAGCAGATAAGGGTAAGTGGCTGCTGCAGATTTGTGCCAAAAGGGCTTGTGACTCAGCCTGGGCTTTTACCCAGCCTTTCTGTGCAAGCCTTGAGGCTGGCCCCAGTGCAGCCCTATACTGGGGTGAGTTCTTATGCTCCTAAACCCACCAATCCTTTACCAGCCTCCCTGGAGAGACAAACCTCCTCCGAGCAGGAGTTTAACCCTGTCAGAGCTACTGCAGTGGAAGCAGTAGTCAGAACCTTCCATGCACCATGCCTGGGAATCCATTGCAAAGACCTGCTGGAGTCGGGTTGGACCCAAGGCCATGACTGGGCTCTGGGGGATTTTCAGGATGTTTCTGCCTGGCTGACAAGCCCCTGGGCTTGTTCTTCTCTCCAGAGCCCTTCTCTTCCTTCAGTCAGCTTTTGCTTACATGATCTCTGTGAAGGCTGCAATGGGTTTGCTCCCTTTTGCACTGGGGTCCAGCAGATGTTCTTTGTTGTTGCCAGCAGTGTGCTCCTATGGCAAAGACAACAAGAGCACCTAGGGCTGTGGTAGGAGGAGCATCACCAGCAGTGGAGAGAGGTCACTTGTCCCTTCTGCTCAGCCCTGATGATGATCCAAGTGCTGTGCCTGGTTCTGGGCCGCCAGATGTAAGAGTCATGGGCAAACCAGAGTGAGTCCAGGGAAGGGCCATGAAGATTGGTGAAGTATTGGAGCATCTGGCATCTGCAGAGGCTGGGAAATCCAGCTGATCCTGTTTAGAGCTGGGGCTTGGACGGGGTAATCTCCAGCAGCCCCTTCCAGCCTCCCCCCATCCGTGTCTGCAGATGCTCTGCCACCTGCTCACGCTGTGCTGCTGGTTTCCAGGTGTGATCCGCACAGCCGTGGCTGACCTGGACCGTGAGACGCAGGACCGGTACGAGGTGGTGATCCGTGCAACGGACATGGCGGGACAGCTGGGTGGCCTGTCTGGATCCACCACAGTCACCATCGTAGTCACCGATGTTAATGACAACCCACCACGCTTCCCGCAGAGTAAGTCCTGACAGCGGTGGGGGTGAGCACTGGGCCTGGTCCTGCCTGCTGGGGGTGGTGGGGCAGGCGCTCAGCTCCCAGCACAGCCTGGCACATAGCTGCAGGGTCACCAGCCTGGCCACTTGTGCTGCTTGCAGGCAGTGCCAAGGTACTACAGCACACACTCCTTGCCTGGGTCTGAATGTGTCCCTGCCTGGCAGGGTGGTGGAGGGGCAGCTCCAATGATAAATCTTGCAAAGAATCAGACAACAGCGATTGCAGAGCACTGTCCTTATGGAGAAATCAGCCCGCCCTTCCCCCAGCACCTTGAAATATCAGTGCTCCCCAGTTATCTTGCCTCAGCCCTTGTTTTTGGCTGGGGTGTGTGTTTCTCCTGGTAGGGCGTTCTGGACTACAGGCACTGGTAGAGTTTGGGCAACCCTTGTAGTCCAAGGATGCCCCCAGAGGGGTGTGAAGGGCTGTGTCAGGCTGGATTGGGGGGGGGGGGGGGCGGTCAAAGGCAGAATCAGTGATCCTGGTATCTCTTTCTGCTCCAGAGATGTATCAGTTCAGTGTTGTTGAAACTGCCCCTGTTGGCACAGCTATTGGGAGGGTGAAGGCAGAGGACTCAGACATCGGGGAGAACACGGATATGACTTACCAGGTGAAGGATGAGGAAGGAGTGGAGATGTTCAAAGTTACCACAGACAGCAGTACCCAGGAGGCTGTCATCACAGTGCAGAAGGTGAGAGCTGAGGAGAGCTGGCTGGGTATGGAGGGCACAGATCTCTAGGAGGACCCTTTCTTTTGGGAGCTCTTGCTGCTACGTTTGAGTTGAAACGAATGGTCCTCTGCTCCTCAACTGCAGTAGCAGTTGAATTTTTGTGCTTGCAGATGCAGGGAGAGACCTGCCTCTGTTCTGCCTGGATGGCAAAGCTCAGACCTGTGCCTGGGAAGAGAGGCTGGACAGAAGCAGCAGGGCAGTGCCTGCTGGAGCCTGCCCAGGGCTCCCTGGGTGGTAGCGGAGGGAGTCCTGCATAGGTGAAGCTCTGTGTGGGTTTATGGGGAGGACTGCTGGCAGTTGTCACTAATAGCATCTGTGAGGGAAGAAATATGCCCACCCAATTCCTATTCTGACCAACAGCACTTTGACTGTCTGTGGTTTTGGTGGCAAAAACAATCAAGCAAACACTTGATGCAGGCAAGGAAGAATGATTGTTCACCAAGGCCACTGCTTTCAGCTCGCATCCCCTGGGGAAATAATAGCAGGGTGATTAATGACCAAAACCCCCTAGCAGCATATACTGTGCTGTCTTCCCAGTGAATCCTGGCTGCCTGCAGCCTGAACACTGTGCCGGGGGTAGCAGGCTGGAGGCTTCCTCCTGCCCCTTCTGCGTGGGCACAGTGGGAGCTCGGACTAGGGGAGTGGGTGGCTTTGATGGTGTCCCCGGTGTCTCTGGTGGTGGAAGGGGATCCCCTCGGCCTGGGTTCGGCTAACCCCCTCCTGTTGTCCCAGCCCCTCGACTACGAGTTGAAAAAGGTGCACACCGTTGTGCTGGAGGCCCTCAACAAGTTCGTGGACCCGCGCTTCTTGGACCTGGGCACTTTTCGGGACCAGACCATCGTGCGGGTCTCAGTGCTGGACGTTGACGAGCCCCCCGAGTTCCGGCCCCCCTCCGACCTGATGGAGGTCCAGGAGGATGCACACATCGGCTCTGTCGTGGGGGTGGTCACTGCCCTGGACCCGGACACCGCAAACCGTCCTGTCCGGTAAAGCATCACCTAAACCCCAGGGGGCGGGGTGACCTGGCAGGGATACACACGGCCTGGGGGCCGAGGGAGGTGGTGGCGGGGGGCAGTGTGGCTGACAAGTGACAAGGGCTGCACGCATGGCCGAGCTTGTGAGTGTCCCGTGGGACAGGCATTGTCAGGTGAGTGGCAGTCTGTGCGTGGCCAGAGCAGCCATCTCACAGGGGATGGGGACGTCACTGCCAGTGATGGGTGTGTGAGTGGCAAGGGAGTGTCGGGGAGGGTGGCAGGGGGGTGACGGCAAGCTCTTGCTGCTGACAGTGAGGTGTCTGCAGTGGGTGCCTGACACAACCAGGGGAGGAACCAGCAATGGCAGGAGGCAGTGACGGAGGGTGATAAACGTGGTGAGGCTTGGGAGGTGCAGAGCCACAGCTTTGCTGTGTGTGCTTGTGTGTGCATGTGTGCGCAGGGATCAAAGATCAGAGGAGTTTATATTTAGGCAGGGGACAGACTCCAGGCAGCAGCTTATCAGCAAAGGACATTTCCCATTTCCATTTAATTTGTGACTAAAGAGATTGTTACCTTGTTAAATTGCTACTACCTGAGGCCCAAAGCAGTTTCTGGCTCTGCCAACTGGCCTGAGGCATGAGCAGTTGGGCTGGAAAACTGGTGTTCAGAAACCGCCCTCAGTGTGTGGAAAGCATCGCCAGAGCGTGTGTTCTCGTGCCAGCGGCACAGCTGCAGGCGCGCTTCAAAGGGGCAGCAGCGCCTTTGCCTTTGAGAGCTCTGCAGGGAGCACATCCCAGGCAGTGGTAGACTGGGATGGAGGAGGACATGGCCAGGCAGGGCTCAGTTACAGTACTGATCCCTGTCAGTGATGTCCCCACATGGTTGCTTAGGGTGCTGGGGCTCCAGTGCTGTGTAGCCATGGAGAACACTCTTGTTCAAGGTGGGGTATGGGGTATCTCTTGATCTTCATGTAAATTAAGATTGAGACGCTTTATAAAGCTCCAAAAAGAACTTACACTTGGCAAGCTGCCATCTACAGATGCTTGGCAGCTTGCAGAGATTATTGTGTGTCAAGGCTGGGTGCTGGAAGTTGTCTTCATGGTGAAAGTGAATGAAATTAGCCTTGGCGTGCCAGGAACTACATGCACGTGTTGCAGCACTTCCAGTGGTCAGTGCTGTCTGTTGGATGCGTTCTCAAAGTACTTCTGCTCACCCTCTCATGTGGTTGCCCTCTTCATTCAGGCTACATATCTGCTTTCTTTGTGGCCTGCCCTGAGCACATGGCTGTTGGCTTGTGCTCTTCAGATGTGTGCAGTCTTTCTGCACATCTGTGTGTGTATACGTGTGCATGTGCTTTTTCACTTGACTATTTCTAGCAGTGCTACAGAACATAGATTTTATTTTCTGATCTGTAATTGTAGGAAAGGGGCCTTGGGGGCACAACTATTCGTATTCTTGTTTTCTCTTGTTCTTTGTGCTGCTTCCCTGTGGAGCTTGTTGCATTGTTTGCAGACACAACAAAAGAAAGCAGTGGAGGGAGTCTTTCTACTGCTGTGCAGAAGGTGGTGGGGACTCGGAGCAGAGAGAAGCAGACTCAAGTACTCCTTAGGTACAAGAGGGTTAGAGCCCAAACTTTGCTACGTGATTGTGTCTCTTACAGTGTGCTTAGTGCCAGACAAGGTAGTGCCTCAAGCTCAGGCACAAGGGCCCAGCCAGCAGGACTCCCAGGCGTCTGCTGCAGCTTGGGAATTGCAATGTGTTTTCCTGTGTCAGACCTGATGCATTCAAATGTGTGTCCTCCCTCCAGCTATCCCCAGGCAGGTAGCTCATCCTGCACCCCCCATGCTCCCCTGTGGCACTCGGTCTCTGTCTGTCCACCTCTTCACTCTGCTCTGTTCTTGCCATGCATCTCCTTGCTCCCCTGCCTGCTGTCGCAAGCAGCGGCAGCTCTGTGCCTTGCAGTACACCCCTTGCTTGCTGGGGTGCAGGTGGGTGACCCTTCTCTGCCATTTCAACATGGACTAAGTGGAGATGCAGGTTTATATCGGTCACACTGACATGGCACCAGTGCAGAAGGAAGATGCTGTTGGATCTCTCCTGCTTTCCTTCTCTCTGGCTAGCCCAGCAATTTAATAACATATTTTGCCATGTAGGCAGCTGTTCACAGCTTCAGAATGATGCAAGAACATTAATGCAGGCATCCTGCAGCACCCTGCCAGGTGACACTAACCCATCAGCAGGAGACTGCAGTAAGTCACCTCACATTTCAAGTGTTCTACTCCAAAGTACAGTCACAAGAAGTCAGCACTTGTACTTCACCTCTGATACATCAGAGGGCAACCGGTCCTGACAGCATGACCAGTATTTGATCCTTGGCTCCTTGAAGTTAGAATGAACCCTTTCAAGTTGCTACAGTTCAGTGGATCCCTTTAACTTCCTGATCCTCGTATGCCAGAGGTGGGAGCAAAGACGTGGCTGTGTTTCTGCAGTGGCTGCTCTCTCTTGGACTCTGATGCATGTGTTGGCTCTGCCCTGTAAACAGGGGAGAGCCACAACCTTCTGTTGACACACTCTCCCCTTGAGTCAGGAAAGAGCAAGGATTGGCAAAGACAGCAGAGCAGAAATCAGCTCTGTCAGTGTTTCCAGGTCATGCTGACACCAGGCTGCCAATAATGAGGTTTGGAAGTATTTTTAGCCAAATGGGAAAAGAGATGCCCTTGGCTCTTTGTTTCCATCCCTAGGCCAGCACAGCAGGGCTACTGCTGTACCACCTGGCCTGAAGCAGCTGCTGGAGGCATGTTTCAGCCTGGGGCTCCCCTCCTGGTGATCTGCTTGTCCCACAAGGGTGCAGACGCTTTGTATGAGAGCAAACCCCTTCCAGACAAGCCAGACTTGGCCCTGAGGCACTGCTCGCTGCCCCATCCAGCTGCATCTGGGTGTAGAGCCCCTGGCAGCCGCTTGCCCAGGTGGGAGGAAAGCTGGGGCTCAGGGTGTCCAGGGAGCACTCCACTGCTCTGGGCATGTTTGTCCCCAGCTTGTGGCTGCTCAGAGGGGGACTCGCTCCCTGCAGCACCAGGGCTGTGAAGCAGGGGGCAATGCACAGGTGCTGCATCTTGTGGGAACACGGAAACCCTCCATGGTAGAGGCAGGAAATGCCTTTCTAAAGGGCTAGTGCTTTTTATTTTATTCCATCCTTGTTTGTTGCCTAACAAAAGCTGGAACCACTCTCTTTCAGAAGGAGTTTAGCTTCCAGTTGGCTTTTTGTCTTTAGCTGTACATTTCCTGGGTGTACTGCATTTTTTCCCAGCTAAGCCATTGTATGAGGTAATACAATGATAGACTGACTGTGTATGTGAGGCTGTTTGTATGGGAGCCTTTTGTTTTTCTCTCTGCAGTGGGAGCCTGTGCTTTGATTGTGTGCAGTCCAGGCTTTATCAGCACTGGAAAGATGTTGCTTAGGATTTAAGGTTCTTGGAGATATTCTTGTTCTGCATTCACCAAATCCGGACACATGTGTTGGACATGGGCATTTTGTAGACTCCAACAGCACAGCAAGAACTACAACCTGCTTCAACACAAAAGGGAGAGGAGGAAAAAACCAAACACAACAAAAAGCTTTTCACACTGTGTTTGAAAAGCTCCCTGTTAACAAAACACATGGCATAAAATGTGCTCCTTGTTGCATTCAGGGAGGAGAAGTGAAACAAACTGCTTGAGAAATGCATTCACAAGAAAGATGAGCACCGAGAAAGCTGTCTAAATTAAATAGTCACTTGTAACATCCAAACCAACAGGCAGTACCAGCAGGACGAGAGGAAAATGGATTACAAGGTCTGCATCCCAATCAGAACTGGGCAATGCAGCTCCAGATGCGAAGCACCAGCCAGCTTTAGGAGGAACAAGTATATGTCCTATTTCTGAGTACCTGGAGGACCCAGGGGTTAATCACTACCTCTTCCTAGGTGAGAAGCACTGTTTGAGTTTAATGGGATGGGTGAATATGAAGCTGGACGACCAGAGGTGGAGAGGCTTGTGATGGTCAGCACAGTCTTGAGTTGGTAAAGATCATACTGCACAGTGATGTAAACTGAGCACAGCACCAGCTTCTCACTCTGCCTTTCTAGCACCTGAGCTCTCTGGAGTCTGTCCTGTGTAGAGCAGTGTGGATTGGTTGCTCTGCAGGTCTGAGCCTGTTATGGCTGTGGCTTTGGGGGGAGGGTGGACACCCCTGTGCCCTTCAGTCCCCATCTCCTCAAGCTCGAGAGCCTCCACAGCACTTTGTGCAGATGGGGAGCTCCTGGACTAACCACTCCAAAATCCCAGCATGTAGAAGCAGGCTCAGCCCTGCTCTCATGGTGATGCAGACAGTGCTGGCACAGTGTTGTGAAGGTGACAGCTCTCTGTACTGGTGGTGACAAAGGGACCAGATTTGCGGTTTGTGCCCTGCCAGGGCCATGGGCAGTCAGTCCTCAGCAGGCAATTAGGAAGTGACAGAAGACAACCTCAGCAGCAAAACAATTAGAAGCATAAGAAGAGGTTACCAGTGGCATGACACAGAGCACTCCCCTCCCAGCCTCCTGCCCTCTGGCCATGCAGGCAGCCACTCTCAGATGTTTCCAGGCTCAGGGATGTCTCCCATCACTGTTTTTTTGTGTGCAGCTATTTTGTCCAGCCATTTCTGTTTACGCAGCAATGACAGGAGTGTGAACAGAACAGGCATGTGCTTACCCAGGAAGCAAGGAAGGCATATGGAGAGTGAAGTGCTATCCCGAACTCTATTAAAAAGTGGAATGGAAGACAGTGTGGGATCAGGTGATGTGGGAAAACAATGGAAGCAGTTATGCAAATGCATCAGTTATGCTATGGGAAAGATATTAGGTATTGTCATCCTCATTTCTGCTCCTCCTTCCTGCAGCACATTGGGCTGATGTGTACAAGTCAGAGTGGCCAGACCTCTCCTTTCCCTTTGTAGTGAGTGAGAAGAGTGGAGGAGGGGCTGCAGTACCTCCCAAAACAGGCACTGTCCCTTCTGGAGCTGCCTACCTGCCTGCAGAGGCAGTTTCCAGCTGGGAGTTGGAGCAGAAAGTGCACAACGGTTAGGAAGTCCCTGGCAGTTGGTTCAGAGGTGCCTAGGCTTGTACCTGGCTTTGGGTGGCAGATCCCCATTACCTCTAGATGCCAGAAGGGTGGAAGAAGTCAGACACATAGGTGTAGAACACGTGAAATTGTGTATGTACCCAGACACAATTTCCATAGTAATTTTTGAACGTTCTTCCTTAACTACAAGCAAGTGCTGTTGTATTTTCTCCTCCCTGTATCTGAAAGGGAGAGTGCTGTAATCTGGGTCTGTATAACACTTTCAATAGCATAGAAATGCCTTTGTATGTACCTCCAGCAGAGATGGAGCTGCCTGGCTGTGGGGATAGGTGCCCTCAGGGACACATTCTCATCTGCAGCTAGTTTCCCCCCAGGGTACAGAAAGGCACTTGAGGTCATCAGTGCCTCTCTAGAGCAGTGGTCCCTGCATGCAGGTGAGCTGGTTGGTGTTCCTCAGCTGCAAGCCATATGGATGATAGAAACACAGGCCGCAGCTGGACTGTGCCAGGTGAGGTGCAAGCACTAGGAAGCTGCCTGCAGTATGCCTCCACTTTCCTGGATGTGCTTTGAGCCTACAACTGTCCTGCTCTGCTCCCCTTGTCTGATGCGGCCTCACAGTACTGTCCTGTCTCGTTGGCTTTCCAGCTTGCTTTGTCCATACATTTATCTTCCCTCTATTGTTAGACAAGTGACTGAAGGCTTTAGTATATTCACAGTCCTCCTTTTGATAATTTGTCCTTTGTACTCTTTGCTGTCTTGTATTATCTAATTCTGTAAGGCGCTCTGGGATGCCGTGTGTGTGAAAGATGCTATACACGATAACATTATACTGTATCGTTTGCAGTTTGTGCAATTCCCATTGCAGTGGTGGTGGTTGTTATTTGTGCACAATCAGGTGTGTGCTTATTGGGGAGGGGATGGGAAGGGAAGTGCGATCCAGCTGAGACCCTCAAGCACAACCTCAGCCTACTTGTGTGCTGCTGTGCTGTCCTCCAGTTCTCTCACTTGGGTGGGTGCTGTGGCAGGATCAGGAGAGAGGGTGGGAGGTGAGGTGGGCTCCTCAAGCCAGGATGGCCTGTTCTGGTTTGGGTTGATGTTTTTCCTGAACCTATAGCTCACAAGCTTCCCTGAGTAATAAGTTACAGGCCATGGCTTTTATGCCACTCTGTCTATCCTGAGCAAAATGTTCCTATCAGAGTGGGTTTTTCCGCTTGTCCACAGTCTGTGCTTAGTTCCACTTCATGCACTGAAAGCCACACTTTAATTTGCTTGAGGGCTCTGGGCTTGCAGCCTGGTAAAACCATGGCTCTTGTGCACCATGCTGCAGCAGAGGAAAAGTGACAGTGGTAATAGAGCTGCTTGTGTTAGATCCCTGTTCTCCTGGGGCTGATGGCAGGTTTGGGCTTGGCACTTTCAGCTGTTCACAGTTTCCCCTTTTGCCTGGTCTCAGGTACGCCATCGACCGCAGCACAGATGCAGAGAGGATCTTTGACATCGATGCCAACACAGGTGCCATTGTGACAGGAAAGGTCCTGGACCGGGAGACAGCAGGGTGGCACAACATCACTGTCCTGGCGATGGAAGCAGGTGAGGTGGGAGTGCTGTGTGGAGCGGACAGTCTGTGCTGGGCCAGAGTGGGGCAGAGGGCAATATGCAGGTCTGTGCACTGTGGAGGTGACCAAGATGCAAGTGTTAGTTAATGCTGAGGCAATAAATAAATGCAGCAGCACCGAGCCTGACATCTCCCTAGACAACCTAAAAATACTCTTCCTGACTCGAACGCTAATAAGGGAGCGTGGTCGAATAGTATATTTGATGAACTCTAATCAAATCTGTGTTACCTGTGCTCTGGCTCTGCCAGTCATCCCGTGCAGCCTGCCCCTGTGCTCACCGAGTGTCACTGGGGCTCCCGGGGGGCTGTGTTCAAGTCACCTGCATCCGCCACGTGCTGGGGTGATGCTCTGTCAACTGGAGCCCTGTGGCACAGATGGCTTCTGCTGGGCACTCACAGCGGGTGGGATTTGCAGCCTTATACCTGCACATCATGTCTGTGGCTCTGGGTGCCTCCCTGCCTGCTGTGTGGCTGCAGGCTTGGCAAGGTACAGTGAGGAGTGGATGGGAGGTCCCGGCACTGAAGCAATGGAAAGGGACTGCAGGAGCAATATCCTGAGACCCTGTGCTGGGAATGGGGGGCAGTGATGGTGCCAGAGTTGGTACTGCCAGGCTGCTGTGGCTCTGGCTGCAGTGCTTGGCCTCACCCTGCAGCCCACCAGGAAGAGCTTCAGGCAGAGGATGAGGTGAAGCTTTCTGTCTTTTCTGCAATTAGCTTCTTTCTGACCCTCCCATGAGAGCCCTGGTGATGGGCTCTTCCTTCCCTGTGGCTGTGCAGTCCTTTAGCCTGTGTTTACAGCAAATGCCAAACCTACTCCTACCCAGCTGGGAAAGCCGGGAGGGAGCATCTCAGTGGCTCTGCAGGTTTTGTCAGTTTATCTTCCCTCTGTGATGGGGGTGGTGGAGCCCAGCATGGACGCTTCCAGCAGAAGTTCTGTTTGTCTTTTCTTCTCCAGTTCAGAAAGAAAAGAACAAACCTGGGTCCTGCTGCTCAAAGGAGCTCTGAATAGACTCCTTTTGAGGAATGAAAATAAAATAATAGCAGCAAAGAGCAGGCTTTGCTTCCCCCCAGGGGTTTTGCTGGGGGTAGGAAGCTGCTCTGGGCATCCTGCTGCCCTCCACTGTGTTTGCACAGTGCCTTGGCTCATGGGCTCTGCAGGTCCCATGTGTGATGGTGCATCTGGCCCCTTGCACCCCACGGAGATGCTCTGTCTTACTCCTTAAGCCTGCAGATGGAGAAAGGGCTTCATCCGAGGCACTGCTGGGAAGCACAGTAGGAAGCAGAAAGGCATTGCTGTATTCTTTGAAGTTTTCCACATTTTGGACACAGTAGTGGCCAGGGCACTGGCACCTGCAGTGCTTTGCCACCCCACAGCTGCAAAGCACCTTCTGACATCTGCAAAAGCATGCCAAGACCTATCTGTCTGCAGGCAGGAGCCTTCCCCAGGCTTTGCTCCAAGAGACCCCTCAGGAGTTCTGGTGGTTCTTTCTTTGCTTGCTCTTGAGCAGGAAAATGCTGTTCAGATTCAAGGAGTTGGGTCAGGGCTTGGCTCAGGACACAGAGATCGGTTCCTGCTGCCCTGCCATGGTAATCATCTGCCCTGGCTGGGCAAGAGCCCAGGCCCTGCTGCCCTAGGAGAGGAAGGGGACTGCATGTCCCAAGCCCCTCTCTGTGCTGATGCTTTGTGCCTCTGGCCAGGGTGCGCTGCTGGGCTGTGGTGCTGTCATGAGCCCTGCCCGGCATCAGGCAGCAATGGGCAGGCAAGGAGGGGACCACAGCATTGCAGCACAACTCAGCATCCAGAGGAAACACGAGGTGACAAGAATCAGAAGGACAATATTTACACACAGTGGCTGGGATTTCAGAACAAGTCAGTAAATGCTGCAGCTCCCCTCTGGCAGGGAAGCCTGTCATGCTGGATTGCTTCAAAAGCCAGCGAGACTCTTCAGCGCTCTGACTTCTCCTGTGGTGAGCTCTGACTCATCCATTTTAACTGCCCAGACGTTCCTCCCACTGACATTATCCTTAACGTTTTGTAATCATGAATTATTAATGACTGATATTGAATTTAAAGTACAATTTATGTCTGAATCCTCTGGTGGAAAGGGCAGTTGTAAAGGTACAGCCGCCCAAGTGATGGAGCGGGGTTTTGGAGAGGGGCTCAGCACGGAGTGGACACGGGGCTGGCAGAACCGCTGGCACTGGTGTGTCCTTTGGTGTGTCCAGTGTGGCAGTGCCTAGCACACGGTGTCTGGGGCTGGGGGACTGGTGGGGCCCTGCGCATCCTTGCCATGGGCGTGCGGGTTGCAGCTGACTGCCATAGGCTCTGCTGTGAGGCCAGGCAGGACGTTACCAGCTCCGGCAGAGGCAGATGGTAAAATACCCTTCCTCTTTCCTTGGTGAGATGTGAGCTTTGCAGAAGGAATGAATTGAACTGGTAGGTTCACTCCATTCCTGCCTGCTCAATTCCTGTTGGGCTGTGCCCCTCAATTCCCACAGCGCACATAGCATGGAGCATGTTGCACCAAGGTTTTGCCTCCCTGCAAGCTCCTCAAGCTGCTCGCCCTGTCAGCTGGCAGGACTGTCTGGAGCAGGGTTTAGCTGATGGAAAGCTTGCCCACAGGCAGCCTGTCTGTTAGGCTTGAGCAGCCTTGGAGAGCCCTGCCTGGGACCTGGTGCTGCTGCAGCAGAGACCGTGTCCAGGGTGCATGCCCCACCAACACATAACTAGAGAGCATGTGTGCATCTAAGGAGCGGTGCTAAGAAGCTGCAGAAGGTGTCTGGCTGTAGCTGTGAGGTCACTGGGCTGGGGGCCGCAGGCAGGATGAGGAACAGGACCCCCGTGGAACAGGCACTCGCGAGCATGAGCTTCCTCAGTGGCTTGTGACCAGCATTATGCTTGGCCTCGAGACATGGCAGCCAGCACGAAGCATGGAGCTGTTCAGCCAATCTGGCTGGGACCAGGCCAAGCATTCCCAGAGATAAATCTTCATCTCCCTTGCAAGCTGTTTACCTTCCTTGGGCTAATATTAGTGATTCTCTTCCTGTTTTCATCTTTGCTCATGTAAAATGATGAGGCTTTGACTGCTGTGTCCACTGCTGGTAATTGAGATGATAAATCTTCCTGCTGGAGTCTGGCTTTAATCAGAGCATTGTGTTTGGATGCGATTTAATGACTCTCATGCTGCTGAGTTTGGGCAGGACTCTGGAGAGGTGAGAGCCATTTATATATCACTTGGCTTAACTGCTGCTTCCACTTTGCTTCCCCTCAGCTGGGAGTCACGTTTTCAGCTCCAGCCTCTGATGTAGCTGCTGTGTCCGAGGAGTGGTACTCCTGGCATGCTCCTGCTTTGTCCTTGCCATCGGAGCTGGGCTTTGCAGGCAACTGCACCGACATCTCCAAAAGCACCCAGCGCTTCACAGCCATGGCGTGAGTGCTGGGGAGCAGAACGACCCATCGCAGCCTTCCATTCTGCAGTTTGTTCTCCCAGTTTGCCAAGATAGCAAGAAATAAATTCCACCCCTGCCTCTTCTTCCCTGCTAATGTGAACATTTTCAACTCAGTGCTGTACCAGTGTGGTCTCGATGCAGAAGAGAGCAGGTCGCATGCTGCGCACAGCAGCATCCATGAGCTGTTTTTGCAGGTGCTCTGGGCTTTACTCAACCTGTGCTTCAGAGCCAGGGAAGCTGCAGAGTGCCTTTCTGGGTGTGATGTCGCTGCATGGCCACGTGTGCAGGCAGGAGGGCAACTGCATGTGTGCCTCAGCAATGGCTGAGTTTGGGGCTTCACGGCAGAGGTCTGGGTGTAAAAATGAAAAGTGTTTTAGTGTGAGTTTGTGTAAGGGTCTGGTGGGGTCAGGACCGGATCCCACTGCAGCCGTGACCGCAGGTCTCTTCTTTTCCTGCCATGGCAGGGTGGCCAAGGATGTCAGCAACCCCTTCCCATCACTGCCAGCTCTGCTGCAAAGCTTTCAGCATTTGAGAGTAGTTTCTTGGGACAGGTTGATGTTGGTCCTGCAGAACCCAGGGAGAGGACACGCTGCTGATGCTCTGCATCCGAATGTTTTAGACAACAATATTGTCCTGTTCAGGTTATTCTCATGATCAGTTAACTTAAGAAAAACCACTTTGGGATGTGGCTGAAGGTTCGGCTGGTCTGTTTGAGTCTGCCTGTAGCACTGAGGCAAGTGCCACTGCTGAGCATGGGAGCAATGGGTGGCAGAGCTCCATCCCCTGCCCTAGCAGGCTCCAGTGGTTCTGAAATAATTCAGCCTGTGTTGGCAAAGGCAGCTGCCAGTCCTCAGCCCGAAGCTCCCGTAGCGCACTGCTGTGCTTCCAGCATTTCCCCCTTCTTCTGTGTATTTTCTATGTCTCTTTCAGATTAATAGCATTCCAGCTCCTGAAGGAAATGCAGAAAAATGGCATGTTTAATTTTAATTTAGGAAAGCGTTTAGGTAGCAGCCTGGTTTCCTCGCTGCTGTCAATCAGGTTTTCTCAAGGCTGACATCAATTAGTTTAAAAATATTGAATGTAATTTTGCCTGACACAACATATTGCAGCCACTGCAAAATATAATTTATTTTAGAAGAAGAAATAATTAAACTAATTTGCATGTCAGTCAGCTGAGCTGGGATACGGAGGAGAGGCGCTGCAAGGGAAGGTCACTGGGCTTCCTCTCCCAGCGCGCTTGGCCCAGCCCATGCAGCCTCCACCACTCACTGGCCACCTGCTGCTTGCAGAGCCCTTCCAGGGTTGTTTCTGTGCCATCCCGTGGCCCCTGTCCACCCAGGACATTAATTTCTGTGTGCTGCAGCATGTGAAGAGGTGCGTGCACACAATTGGTGTGCACATAGTGGAAGCTTTTGGCTTTGCACATCATGCCTTTCATCACAGGCGTACTCCAACAGTCTGAATTGCACTTCTGACCATCATAAAATCAGTTTATGCCACATAGTTACAGAAAGTACCTCTCAGATGTTTTGGAGTTAACTTTTCTCAAATACATCTAACCATATTTTATATTTTCTGCCCATAAATCCAGGTAGTGGCTCAAAGGAAAGGGGGAAGTTGATAAGTAAAGCATTTGAGGAACCTTCAAATAGATTACAGTCCAGCCAAAATAAGAAGAAGCCAATGTGTGCTTCACTGAAAGAGTAGAAAATCATGCAGTGATTGCATTTTTAACCTTGATGTTCCTGGAGATGACAAATTTTAACCCTGTCACTGAGCCATGAGTAAGTGTGAGCCTCAGGGTTCAGCAGCTTCAGAAGGGGCAAAAGGAGAGGGGTTTTATGACAGGACAATCGTGCTTCAAGCTGTGCTCAGGGGAGTGGGATGTTAGTTATGGCTCTGGCAGAGGGGTTGGTGTGGGTCCTTGGCACTGGGGCATGGCACTGGGCCATGGCACATAGATGACCCCACTCGTGTGCGTGCCATAAACCATTCCTGGCAGCTGCTCACTGATGATGGGGATGGGGCTAGGCCTATGGGTACGTCCAGCTCTAAAAGTACTGGCCCTCCTGATGGGGCTGTGAGAGGTCTTGAAGGGAAGTGGCTGTGCTCAGGCTCACCCAGAGTCCAGCTTGACCCCACAGAGCCCCCATGGATGTGCTGTGCCAAGAGGTCCTGGGGATGCTGGGCAGCACTGGGATCGGCTCCCGCTCACAGCTTGAGCACTCTGGGGCAGCGCGGGAGGAACTGCTCCTCCCGGTTGTGCTTAGGAAGGGAAAGAGATGGGGTCCTCCCTCCTCTTTTTGCCTTTCCTAATCATTCTCTCAGCAGTGCCTTCAGGGCAATGCCAGCCTGCTCAGAGCTTAGCAGCAGGGATGGCTATCCATCTGACTGCAGGCTGGGGAGGGGGTGATGAGATGCTGTTGTCCTCTTTGCAGGAACTGAGCCCTTTTTCCCTCCTCATCTGTGGCCCCGTGGCCATCAAGCACATCTCCTCCACCTCCCCCGGATCCCTTCCCACCCCGCTGCCTCCCCCTTGCTCTATCCCTGAAAGCAATTGCGGTTTACTTCACTGCACCAACATGCCTTTTAAAATAACACATAGTTCCAGGCTTTTAGTCACGACTTCTGCCTCCCTCCCCCAAATCTAATCACTGGAGCAGCTGGTCTGGGTGAGAGGGAGTGATAACGTGAGAACAGGGTGAAGGCAGCTCAGGGGAGGGGGCTTAGGTTCCTGGCTAATTATGGAGCAGCACTAAATCTCCTCTCCCCTGGGTTCTCCCCCACCTGATCTGGGGGGGGGCAGCATTAATTTCATAGGCAAACAGGCAGCAGAGCTCCTGCCTGAGCGAGGGGAGAGGCATCAGGTCCGTCACAGTTGCAACCTCTGGGTAAAACAAAGGAGATGGAGTATGAGGGAGTTCTCATTTCTGGAAGCGCATGAGGTGCTTCAGAAAACATTAGGCTCTCCGGAGTGATTTATAACCTTAGAGCCGAGGGCTCAATGTACCTTTGCAGCAGATGCCTGCGCTGGAGCAGCACTGCAGTGAATGGAGCTGTAGATGCAATCCCTGTCCCGTGTGCCCGGAGCAGCACCAGTGGGCGCAGCCCTGGCCCAGCAGCTCCGTGCCCCAGGAGAGGGGAGATCCGGCTGCGGCCCCGGGGCTGGTGAGTGTGGGGTGCCCTTGGTCTTGCTGCATGACCCCCTGCACCAGCTGGCAAACGGTGCTGGGCTCAGTGCAAGCTGCTGATGGCAGTGCAAGACCAGGGGTCAGTGTGCAAGGCCCGGTCCCAGGGGCCCTGACAGGCAGCGCTCACCTCCAGGTCACTTCCATGTGCTGGAGGTGCTCATGCCAGGTCTGATCACTGCCCTGTGCTCTTGGCTGACCCTAGGTCTTTCTTACCCCGGCTCTGCTCACTCGCCTCTCAGCTGCTGCTGCTAACCCCTGGGTTGTGAGGGTCAGGATCCAGTCAGGGTGTGATGTCCTCACACCCGGGTTTGCTCAGCCTTTCCAGGGGTAGATCAGACCACGAGCAGTATTTTGGGAGTCCTTGTTACTCGGCACAGCTCACTCTTTGCTGCAAAGCAGAGTGGTGAGATTGCGGGTGCCCACAGGAATGGTCTGTGCCGTGGGTGCAGTGGGACCCTCTGTGCTGGCAGCAGCTGCGTGACTGCGATGGCCTCTGGATGGGCAGGGGTGAGGAGGGTTTGCTCCCTGCTAGCAGCAGATGGCACTTCCTGCTGAAGCTCTGCTTCTTTCTGTGTTTCAGATAATCACTCACAGGTGTCGAGAGCCTCCCTCCGTATTCGTATCCTGGACGTGAACGACAATCCGCCTGAGCTTGCCACCCCATATGAAGCTGCTGTGTGTGAGGATGCCAAGCCAGGCCAGGTAGTGGGTATTCCCCAGCCCGTCTCCCAGTTTTCCATCAGTGCCTGCAGTACTCTGGACCATGCCAGCCTGCCCATTCTTCCCCTTCTGCCTGAGCATCTTCCCATGCAGCCACCGTCACGGCTTTGCTGGTGTTCTACAGCTAAGCCCATCTGTGGGGCAAAGGCTTGTCCCTTGCTGTGGCAGCAGGCAGCGATGCTCTGCTGAGCTGGACCTGGTGAGCAGGGGCCATGTGCATGGCTGCAGAGGCAGCACTGACAGTCACCTCTGCTTTCTTCCCACAGCTGATCCAGACAATAAGTGTTGTGGACCGTGATGAGCCTCAGAGCGGCCATCGCTTCTATTTCACACTAGCACCTGAAGCCACCGACAATCACCACTTTTCTCTGCTCGATATCAAGGGTAAGCCCTGCTGCACCCTTCCCAGTCCTGTTGCCTGTGGGCTGGGTGGCACTGCTGGCCATGGGGAGGGAGGCAGAGCTGTGGGCATATGGTCCATCTATGCCGATGGAGCTGAGGATCCTCCAGGCACTCCACAAGGCTCCTTTGCCTACCTGGAATGGTGGGACAGGTCAGCTAGCAGATTGGATTTCCTCAGGGAGGCTCCGCTAGCTTCCTGCTCTGCTGCCGAAGCTCCGAAGCTCCGAAGCTCCAAAGCTCCTCTTGCACTGTCTCATTAGGCTTTGTGTTTTCAGGGCCCTCGGTCCCTTTCTTGATGCAAAATCTCCAACCTCCCTGAAGGCAAGGACATGATGTGGATTTACAGATGAACATGCTCCCATTTTGAGCATTGTGATTTATCTGTCTCCAAGGTAAATCCTCGAGTGCCGGTCATCCCAGGTCTGCCGTGCAGGGGGCAGCCCCTGTGCCTCGACACAGGCTCAGGAGCCTGCAGCAGCCGTTGGGGTTATCTGGGATGTGACCAGAAGAGCCGGATCCGCTGTTAGGTGTTACCTGGGATGTGGCCAGCAGAGCTGGATCCCCTGTTTAGGTGGTGGCTCAGGAGTACCGTTCCTCTGGGAAGCTCCCGGTTCTTTGCACTTCTGGGCTGGGGGGCTCCCCATGATCCCAAACTGCCGATGTAACCAACAGGCTGTGACGCAGGATTTTTCTGGCTGAGCTCTCGCTTGTGGACTGCAGGGTCAGGCTGTGTGTGTGTGGACAATAACAACCCAAACCCTGTTATCAGGCTGCTTCGTATTTTTGACTGGGGTTTTGGGTGAATTTAGGTGCTGATTGCAGCAGTAAGTACAGCAGGGACCTTTGCAGGTACTGGGGTTTTATCCAGCCAGATATGTACTTTCTTGCCAAAGGAGCCAGCCCAGATGGAAACCAGCGAATCACATTAAAATACTTCTTTGTTTTCTAAACCCTTTTTCCCTATGTTTTTGCAGTTTCATCTATCAAAAGTCTGATTTATTTTGTTCTGAGCTTATCAGAAAAACCTTCTGCTGACATAAGATCGTGCTCACTCAGTTTGCTTCAGCATTATTAGGGATAGTCAAAACAGAGTTTGCACCAGAAAGCTTCAGACACAATCATAGAAGGACCGGTAATGCTTCATGTCCTAAAAACTGCCACTGTCCCTGACCCAAGTCCCTCCCTGGCACTCTGGGGCAGCTGTTCTCACAAGACCTTTGCTTCTTATCATCTAAGCAAGCTTAAATCCTTTGCAAGCTTTTGCCCCACGCCCAGTGATTAACTTGCCCGAAGGACCTTGTGAAGATGTGCCTAAGCGCCCAGATTCCACCCTGCTGCCCATCCGCACCAGAGCTCTCTAGGAGCTCTGAGGAGGGCGGGGCTGCACCCGCTGCTCTGAGCCGTGGCTGCTGCTCCACCTGCCCAGCAGGAGGGACCTGTCTGGCCTCGGTGGGGGCTGCCGGCTCCCGGTGCAGCACTGGGAATGGGCACTGCAGGAGGGCGCAGGACATGGGCTCGTGTGCCGCTGCCTCCTCCAGAGCTGCTGCTCTCTTGAGTGGGATGAGGCTCTCGTTGCACCTTCGTGCTAAACGATCCCACAAACTCTGCATGTGGTGCAACACTGCATAAAATGAGTGAAAGCTGGCATCACCTCCCGCCTTCTGCTCTTGGGAAAACAAATGCTGTTGCTGCAGGGTTATTCCCAGGGTGCTTGGAGACCCTCCCAATTGCCAAGCAGTGCTGTCTTCCACGGCAAGAGGAGGCAGCTGCCTGCGCAGATGGAGGCACCTCTCACTTCTAACATGCATGTGTTTTAGTGCTATCTCCTTTCTTTTGATTCCTTCCCCCTAGTCCATTGAGCACCTAAGTGTGCTCACCTTCACTCCCTGCCCTCCCGGGTTCCTTTGCTGCATCCTCTTTTGTTCCCCCTCTTGCACTTGGCTCTACTCCTCCATATAAATATCAGTGGTGACAAACTGCTACCACCAGCCCATCTGTTTCTTCGTACAAATTTGTAGCCAGTTTTGAAACGTGATTTATAAATATTGCTTTTGCAGCCAAGGAGTGACACTGATGGATGTCAGCACAGATGGACTCTCTAAGCTTTGCTTAAACCCTCTCTTTTCCTTTGCACCTACTTCCCTCAGCCCCTGCAAGCCATCTCAGGAGGGTGATTTGTCCTCAGTGTGGTAGAGATTAGCATCCGCTTGGGAAAGCTCCCGTTACCGTTCTTCAGGCAGAGCAAGAGCCCCAGGCTGCGGCAGGGCTAGCAGCTGGGAGCACCAGTGGCTGCAACAGTGCTGGGCTCTTAGAGGGCTCCTCATGGAGTGTGGAGGAAGCCTGCAAGGGTTTTGGAGAAAGCCCAGGGTGATGGATGGGGCAGCCTGTCCATCAGATGGTGAACTTGAGGATGGACTACCTGCTGGTAAGTGTGGTGGCCACAGGGCAGGTCTGCTGCAGCCTGATACACCATGATATGGTCACAGTGCTGCTGCTCACCCAGACCCCACTGGGTCAGGTCCCGCTGCAGCCAGAACAGCTCGCAGTGGGGGTGGCCCTTGCAAGGTGGCTGCAGTGAACATCTGCAGCCCCGTTCGTCACCTCCCAGCAGCACCCAGAGCTGCCTCTGATGCTCCAGTTCAGGGATACAGGAGCAAAGGGTGACCCTGCAGGAAACTGCATTAGCTGCTTTAGAGCCACTTTGCACAAGTCAGGCTTTTAGCAACACTACCATTTCCTGTGGGTATCTCTCCTTCCTTGATCTTGCTCTGTCCAAGGGAGTGCTCAAGCACTTCCTAATTCATCATGCAAGGAATAAATGTGTCATGTGTGGTAACAACAGCCGCAATCCAGAAGGAAGATGCCCAGCAAATTAAGGACCTTAAGGAAGAGATAAAACTGGAAAAGCTGACCTCACCCAGCTCCAGTTGGTGCAATTCCAAAGGCATTCACCATCCTCTGCCCCCCGACTTGCCTTCTGCTGCATCTTTCTGGCTTGAGAAAATTGATTACAGCAGGATCAAAGGCGATTAAAGCCTGAAATCATATTCTCCAAGAGATGCTAATTGTGTTGGAAGGGATGGTAGAAAGCATCTAAGCCCAGCAACCTGGAGGGGGTGGTAGATAATATGGAGTGACACATGGAGCTACTGACTCCAGAGCTCAAGGGCTAGGCAAGCAGATGTCTGAACTCTCTGCAGGTCTCATTAAGAGTATGTAACGGGTGATAGAAGATCTGAAAATCCTAACAATCAAAAGCAAAATGTTAGGATTCCGGGTTTGCCTCCCGATAGAGGAAGCCTCCTCCAGCCCCGCAGGGATGTTGTTGTTAGCATGAGCAGCTCAGACACTGGTCTGACAGTGAGGTGAAAAAGAGCATCGAGTCTCTGTGGGGCTGAGCAAAGGCAAGGAGCAGGAGTGGTGCGGTCTGGCCCAGAGAACCTGCGAGAAGGAAGAGGCAAAAGAAAAGAAGCAGATTCTTGTCCTGCAGCTGCTCCTGCCTGGGGCTGGAGGCGTCTGCACGCACCTCCCTGGAGCCGGCGTGCCTGGGCACCGGAGCTGCAGAAGGGCTGCCAGAGCAGGGAAAGGCACATGCTGGGGGGGTCCCGGGGCAGGGGAGAGGGCACGGATGTCAAAATCCAAACTGGAGGTAGCTTGCTCCCTTCTGGTCTCCTAACACTGTTCAAGATTGAGTTATGGGAAGAATTCATTATTTCTATCTTTGAAGCTGCCAAGAGCCTCTTTGGAGAGGGAGTCTGAGAGGCAGAATTCCTGTATTTCTCCTAGAGTACCACCAGAGTATATTGCATTCTTGAGCTTTCCTCTTGCAGCAGTACACTCTTTTGTAGGAGGTTTGGATGCATTTTCCCAGATCTGGGCAAAACTTTCTTTACGTCTATGGTCAAATAGACTACTCTGCATGGCAGCAGCAGTGCTTTTTCTGGAGTATCTCAGAAGGAAACACAGAAGAAGTTTGGGAATAACAGGGGTGTAACTATGGGACAGAGAAGAGTTATCCAGGTGCTTAGGGAGCCTGGTGGCCAGCAGGGAGGTAGCTAGAGCCATCCCAGCGCCTGCAGTGGTCTGGTCTCAACTGGACTGGGGTCTGACTGGCCAGCCTTGGTAAAGCAACATCATAGGTGAAGGTGTGAAATTCCTGTGGATCTCCATCCTGTAGGAAGTGCTCACATCACCTTGTTCAGGAGAAAATGGTATTTGAAATAGTGTTCTGTAGTTGTAATGTTTCTCTCTCTCCCTAGCTCAGGTTTGGGGTTACGGGGCAAGGCTCAGCCCCTCCTGAGCTGAGGTTTCTCAGAGCAGAGCTGTCTGTTGTGCTGCTGATGTATTTAAGTACTAGCTGCTTTGTTTTCACTTTGAGAGTTCAGCAGTGACAATATTTCTCCTTCCCGTACTTGGCGGTGAGGGGCTCGGTGGTGCGGTGTGCTGCCTGAGCGGCTCAGCTGAGCGGGGGTCAGTGCCTGCCTCTCTGCGACTTGCACATGGATTCCCCTTGATTCCTAGAGATGGTTTCTAAAAACACGGTGTGCCTTGTGGCAGGAGCTGGAGCTGGCGGTGAGCAGAAGGGGAGCTGCCAGCCTTCTGCTGCATTTCCAGGGAGGTGAAGAGCTGGAGCTGCACCGGCGTTTACACAGCGCTGGAGGGATGCTCCCTGGGCGGCTGTGGGAGCTCCCAGGCACAGCGGTTTATCACACCCAGGCCAGAGACAGGCTGAGCAGCACGTGGAGGTACTGGGCTGTGTGCCAGAGGTCCTCTGACCCCCAGCTCAGGCTTAGCTACTTGACTGCTGTGGTGGTGCCAGCAAAGGCGAACTTCCTGGGGCAAAGGCAGAGCCTTGCTTATGCACAGTGAGGTGGTCTGTCCCATTCGTCCGGTGGCTTTATCTCCCCTGGTTCAGATGCCCAAGGCTTACATTCAGCTGGGCAAGCTAGGAGTTAGTCCTTGGCCTCTTGCTAACGTGGTGCCATTAACATTATTTATATGTGCCTCCTATGCTGCAGCAAGCTGATCGAGCAGCACTCAGTGAGATCTGGTTACCTTTGTGTGAAGGATTAGCAGAGCAATAATTATTTTCCTCTCTCATCCTTAGCAGGTAATAGGCAGCTTCCCAGCAGACTCCCTGCTAGTGCTCCCCAGCAGCTATGCCAGTTGCCTCTGTGCTGGTGCCACATCTCAGACAAGGTGGCTATGTCCTGCAGGGCCTGGTGGCTGCCCAGGTAGAGAGTTGGTGGTCCCTGCCTCCTGTACAGAGAAGCCAGTCAATGCGTGTGGTGCTGAAGGATTGTGCTCTCCACTCTGGGTGATGCCCTCCCTGTGCTGGGGACACTGCAGCGCTCAGATCACATTTGACTCGTCAGTGCTGGGTGTGCAGCCTTGCAGGCAGCGAGCTGACATTGTGTGAAGTGTCTCCCTCTGAGGCAAATTGTCCCCAGATCGACTCGTGCAAGCATTTGCCTTATGCTGTCTTGCGCTTTGTGCTCTGTTCTCCTAAGGATGTTGCCTGCCTGAAGTCTTCTGCTGTGAGCAGGGATAAGGGAGGTTACCTGGAAAATTCCTTTAGTGGATAAAAGATGCTACACCCAAATGAAGAGTTTTGTCTAGTGACCTGCAGCACAGTTCTGTGTGCATAAATAAGATCTGGTTTTAGTATGTCCCTTGTGGCATTCAGTGCAGCCTCCTGATGCTGGCAGGTGCGGTCTCTCCAGTGTCCTTGCCTCTCCCACGTTGAACTCTTCAAGGCAGACCTGGGCTCTGAGGTGAACTGGAAGAGATGCCTTTATCCGTGTCTCCTTTATGGTGGAATCAGCTCTCCCCAGCTGAAAGGCTCCACTCTCCCCAGCAATGCAGCCATATTCTGCCAGCACAGAAAACTGGTGGGCTGGGTTCAGGAACCTGACAATAGGAAGCAGCAGCTGGTATTTAGCACCATGAGAGCTCAGTGCTGTTCTAGGCACCAGCCTGTGCACAGCTTCCTCCCCTCTGGGCATAGACAGCCCATCTTCCTCCTTCATGCTGCACTTACCCATGCTGGGCTGCACGGATTGCCCCAGCTCCTCCTCTTCCAGGCTGCCCTGAAGCAGAGACCAGCCTTCCCCCAGCCAGGGGCAGATGGGCTCTGCTCCGCTCTGCTGCAGCTGCAGCACCGAGGGATCTGCCCTGCTTCCAGGTGGGCGCCTGTCTGTGCTCTGCTCTCGCCTTGCTCCTGTCCCTGCCATGCCCACATGCTCCCGTGCAGCACCCAATCCATACAGCAATTTCCGTGGTGGCAGGCAGCCCATGAGCCAGAATTAGAATAGATGCCTTTTCCAATCGAAAAGCTGACTGATACAGAAAGGGGCCAGTCCAGCATAAATCAGGTGCAATGAGGAGAGTCTGTAGACAGCAGCACCTCGCTGTGACTGCACCAATCTACCTTTTATTAGATAAAGACTGCAGACAGTCAGCAGCAACTTCTGGCTGCAATTGTTCAACTACTATTGAATCCCTTCCTGCCCATTCAGGCTGGCAGTAAGTAGCACACATGAGCGGGGAGCTGAGCTGATTTTCAGTCCCTGTTCCTACCCTCCCTGCTCCAGGTTGTCTGGGCACAGCTGCTGCTTGGGTTCATCTCTGGCACTGGGGCCCTGGAGGGTCCCATGAAGTGGCCGTGTTAATGGGATCATAATGGGTTATGCTGTGCCGGCTGAGCCCCCGAAACTGCAGAGTTTGAGCAGATGGGGAGGACGATGCTGGCTTGGCTGGGAGGCTTGGAAGGAGCTCTGCCTGCTCCTCAATAGGTGACTGCGGGTCCTAGGGTCCTCCGGCTGAGGCAGGATCCTTCACCCACAGCTCTTGGGTTTGGAAGCAGTGAACTGTCTACTCTGGTCTCCATGTCAGCAACTGATTTTTATCCTTATTCCTGCTCTGTGCCACTCTTTGAGGGTCTTCTAGAAGGTTTTTCCCTCTCTCTACTCCTACTGCATTGTCTGTCAGCACAGCTCAAGCACCAGCGTGCTGCTACTCCTGTGCTGGGCTCGCCGTGCGCTGGGGAGATGCTGGGCTGCCCTGGGGGACCTGGCCAAGGGGCACATGCTGGAGCAGAGCTGGCTGCCCCTGGCTGCTCGGGTTGCTGCAGTGCAGGGGAGCCTCAGGCTGGCTCCCTGCTCCCCTGTGATGGAGAGGACGGAGGCCCCATCCCCTCTTGGGAAGGCTGCTGGTGTTGGTACAAACAGCCGCTGATTGTCTTGAGCACGGGGGAGCTCCTGGCAAGTCCTGCTGGCTGTGCTGTGGGAGTGACTTGGACGTGGGTTTACTTGTTCCCTGCAGACAACACGGCTGCGGTGCATACGCAGAGAGTGGGCTTCAATCGCCAGGAGCAGGATGTGTACTTGCTCCCCATTTTGGTGGTGGACAGTGGCCCCCCCGCCCTCAGCAGCACAGGGACTCTGACCATCCGCATCTGTGGCTGTGACAGCAGCGGGGCCATCCAGTCCTGCAACAGCACAGCCTACGTTGTGTCAGCTACGCTGAGCCCCGGGGCCCTCATCGCACTGCTGGTGTGCATCCTCATCCTGGTTGGTGAGTGCCTGCCTGTCCCCAGCCTCCTCCTGCTCTGTCCATTCCCTTTCCATCCAGCATCACACAATGAGCACAGGCCACAGGCATGGTGCAGGCTCCTCTGCTCGCTGTCTCCTTGCTGGTAGCTGCAGCGCAGGGACAGGAAGCCTGCCCCTGTCAGCGAGTGAACATCGGGAAGCTCCGGCGTGCACTGGGCTTGGTGGCACCAACGCAGGGCTCCCTGCGCACAGCTGCTTGCTGCTGCCCCGCGGGCACCGGAGGGCTGCCAGCACTGCCGTGCTGTGCCACAGCAGGTGTCCCGCAGCGCATGGGCTGCGTGTGTGTCCCAAGGGGGTGGCCAGTGGCGGCCCGTGAGGGATGCGTGGTTGTGCTCTTGCCTCGGATGGCTGGGTCAGTGTTAGAGTGGGCATGAGTGTGCGGCAGGAGGTGCACGCAAACCAGAGCATTGCCCACATAGGGCCCTGCACCCTGTGAAAGCTGCTGGCTGCCACTGACATGGAGGCACAAGCTTGTGCTGGGCCACCACGGGATGGCATAAAGGTGCAGAGAAGCGTGGGCTTGTGTGCACATGGGAAGGGGCTCTGAGAGGGGTGTTGCATTGTCCTCAGGCTTAGCATAGGGCACCTGATGGACGCTGCTGCTGAAAGCCCTCCGGCACCAGTGCTGCTCTCAGCTGACTCCTGGCTGTCCAGACAGCCACTGGCTCGTGGAAGCCAGCTCATTGCTCAGTGAAGCCTCCTCTCCTTGGCATATCTGTGCTCCCAGCCTCCTGCTGTGTCTCCATTTAGAAAGCCCTTTCCCACAGGGTGCACTTTACACTGGTTTCATTTTCTGACGCAGCGCAAACAAATTTCTGCCTAATTGCCCAAACGAATAAAGTGCACATCGGTGCTTTAAAGGTGATGGGATGAATGGATGATGATCTAGGACACAGCTGCGGCTCGCTGCTCAGGCTCTGTGCCATCTGCTTCACATTCACCTTCCCAGCATTTAGCTGCTGTGATTCACGCACCCCCTTTTCCTACTCATCTTCTGCAGAATCCATCCGTTTGTCTGTCCAGCCATGTGTCCATCCATCTCTCCCTCCTGTCTCAGTGGTTACGCTGCATGGGGAAGGAAGCTCCTGGTCCACACTGGAGCCAGGGCAAACCACCCCGAGCTAGTGAGACAGCACATGCTACTTGATGAGCCTGGCTGGCAGGAGACAGTGCTCTGTGCCCGCCAGCTGTGTGCACAAGCCCCTGTGCCCATCTGACCATCTCTTCCTTTCCCAGTGCTGATCCTTCTGATCCTCACACTGAAGCGACACCACAAAAGCCACCTGACATCTGAGGATGATGAGGACATGCGGGACAATGTCATCAAATACAACGATGAAGGGGGTGGTGAGCAGGACACAGAAGCCTATGACATGTCAGCCCTGCGCAGCCTCTACGACTTCAGTGAGATCAAAGGTGGTGACGGAGGGGGGATAGCAGGAGAGGGGGGCCTGAGTGGAAACCCGGCCTCCGAGCTCCATTCCCTCCCACAGTGGGTGCAGAGCCCGGATCTGGACTTCTCGGTGTTCAGAGACTATATCTGCAGGAAGGTGGAGCAGGCGGACGAGGACCAATCTGTGCCGCCCTACGACTCATTCCAGACCTACGCCTTCGAGGGCTCAGACTCCCCCGTGCCCTCACTGAGCTCCATCAACACATGCTCCAGCAGCTCGGAGCAGGACTTCTCCTACCTGGGGGGCTGGGGGCCACGTTTCCGGCAGCTGGCAGCTCTGTACGCGGGGCGCAGGGGCGAGGAGGACACCGACGCCTCGTAGCCACCCCACCACCCCCTGTGAGGTGCCGGCAGCTCCTGGACCAGGCTCCATGCCAGGAGGGCTCAGCGTGTGCCTCCGGACCCGTGGTGCCAAGGGGATGCAGGGATGGTTGATGGGCTCCTCAACACCTGCCTCCTGTGCATGACACCTCCACACAAGAGGCTGGCGTTCCCAAAGGAGCCACTGTGGCAACAGCATCTCCTTAATACTGGTCTCCGTTAAAGCACTCCGCATTAGTTTCAGAAAGAGAAAATCTAATTCAGGAGAGTTTGCAGAGGGTTTCTGCCCCACAAATTATCATTTAAATTGATCTGTTCAGTGAGCCCTTTCCAGGAGAGGAAGAGCAAACTGGGAGCCTTTTGTTGTCTAAATTGTTTTTGTCATTTGAGTCAGAGCATTTGAAGTGCTTTGATTTCTCGAAGAGCTTTCCTTGCAGAGGGAAAGAAGCTTTTAGCTTCTCTTCAGCTTTTCCCCACAAGTTCCCTCACTCTTTGGAGTCCTGCTCTCTGTGCATGGGCTCCTCGGCAGCACCTGCCTGCTGGCAGAGGGTGGAGGCAGCGTGTGCTGGGGGTGCGTGTCCTGGATCTGGGCTCCAAGGTTATGTTCTGCACTAGAGCTCACTTCGAAACACACTTCACTTCTAAATGCGATTGCATCACCTCTCAGTTCTTAGACCTTTCTTGTGGTTATGAGACACTCGTGATTTGAAGGGGCTCTCTCCCTCCCTCCCTGCACAGCAGACATTGTCTGCAAGGTCCTGATGTGCTCCATGGCACTGGTGATGGACAGGGACATCCCCATCACCACCAACGCATAGGGGGTGCAGAGCAGCACTTACCCGATGGGCTCTGCAGCCCCTCAGCAGGCTGGGCCTGGTTCTGCAGGGCTCTCAGCTAGGCATCAGCTTCCTACCAAACTCCACGGGCTGCACAGGGCAGGGGCAGGACATAGGGGCACCCTGGCCTCCAGTGGTAGGGGAGCTGTGTCCTGGCTTGAGAACCATGCTGTAGGGTGTGAGAGAACCCCAGCTCCTGGTTTGGAGCAATAATTCCTGTTTACACCCAGCTGACAGCAAAGCATCACCACTGGTGACAGAAAAGCCATCCCCAGGACATGTGCACAAGGCCAGATCCTGCTGGTGCTGCTGCATGGCCGAGCTGGTTGCTGCAGGCTGGGCAGTGGGGCTGTGACACCACAGAGTGCCCGGTGTGTCCCCAGCCTGCCACACTGCCCTGCAGAAGCTGGTACAAGCCCCACGGCGGGGGCTGCCTTCACAAGCAGTTTATTTCAGGAGGCAGGTCAGGAGGAGGCCGGCGGGGATGTGCCATTGCTCCTCCGGCTCCACATGATGCTGGAGGAGAGCACTCCCTGCCCTGCGCCTGTCCAGCCTGCAGACTCCCACCACGGCAAAGGGAGCAGCGCATTGAGCAGCACCCTGGGGCAGCTCTCGGCCGTGCTGGAGAGTGCAGCTCCTTATCTGTTCACACTGGGGAAAGAAATCAATTACATCATTGATAGGTAACTGATAAGGTCTCCCAGGCCTGACACCTCCTGCTCTTGTCATTGGGTTTGTCCTTTTAGTTTAGCCACAGAGAGTGTTTTCCCCTCCTTGGAGAAGGTTTAACTGTAAATGTGCAGCATGTTCATTTTGTTCATTTTTTACTGTGTTTTGTTTCCTGGCTGCTGGTGTTGGTCCCTTGGCTGCAGCGCGAGACCCGAGACCCGACAGCAGAGAGGGGCAGGACGCATCTTTGCCATGGCTCCTGCCTGCTGCCCCCATGTCTGCCCACACCGGAGCTGCAGCTTGGCTTTCATGCTGGGACCAGGAGCTGCTGCTTCTCAGGATCTCTCCGCTCCCCCCCAAAGGCAGCAGCAGGTGCCTGCTGCTGGCACCCATGCCCTGGGTGCTGCTGGTTCACTGTGATGATGCTGAGGAGGCAGCAGGGCCGAGAGGCTGCTTCACACTGGCTCTGGCTGCACTGCCCCGGAGCAGGAGACTGGAGAAAGCCCTCTCTTTCCTCAGGAATGTGTTTGTTTTCCCTCCAGGCTGAAGAGCTGTGCCCGAGCCCCTCCAGAGCTGGCCCTTCCTCTAGCAAAAGTGTTGTGCAATAGCAAGACTCTGTCCGTAGGAGATGGGGTCTGACAGGGTACGTGTTTTAGCAACCCTCCCAGCAGGTTACTCCCCATCCCAACCAGGCAGTCCATGCACGTGCACCTGCAGTTTCATTTCTGTTCCCATATGAATCGGAGGAGTGCGGTGCCCTGCGCTCCCTGCGCCCCGCATGCAGCACGGGGAGCTGGTGGCTGTCAGGGCAGCTGATGAAATCACTTCGGATTTCTTTCTCTACCCAGATCAAATTAGAAGGTTCATTTCCTCACCCTTGTTATTTTTTTCAAGGTCTTTGTGGGACCTGGAAATAAATTATTCCTTGTCGTCTAGCCTGAGTCTTATTGCCTCATTTTGTCTTTTTTTTTGTTTCTTCATGTTGCACTGCCAACGTGGTCCCACAGAGCCATCCAGAGGGACAGGGCTGGCTGCTCCGCCAGCACATTCCCACTGGCACAATGCTGTTTCTCTGGCTTCTTCCCATTTTTCACTGAAATGCTCATCAGAAAAAGCATCTCCAAAAGCAGGGTCAGTTTTTCTGTCTGAATTTGAAGTAAATGATAAGAAAAAAAAATGCCCTTGGCTTTCTCCATCTCTTCAGAAGGAGAAAGTTAAGTTGTGCTTTGAGTGGCACAAGGTGCTGCATATGTGCTTCAGGCTGGCCGTGCTGGCTGCTGCCCTGGCTACTCGCAGGACCAGGGTCTAAGCTATTGCAGCCAGTCCCAGAAGCTGGGAGGGGGTTAGCATCCTTCATCCTGCAGAACAGCAGCAGACAGAACAAGAGGCAACCTGCACACCAAATGACAAGGTCTGATGAAGTGTCCTCACAATCTTCCTTTTTTGGCCAACAGAGTTCCTTAATGTTCTTTAAAAAGTGCATCTTTAGTGCTGTCTTGAAGTCATGGACAGCCTCGTAGCTCATCAGCTGACCGCTCACAAGCACTCATTCTGGTCATCTTCCCAGCTTCAGTTCAGCTGAGCACTGTCAGTGGGTTTGGTTACCATGGCCTGTTCTCATGTTGGTAATAGTGTGAATTATGGCAATGTTCAATTACTGGCTGCAACAAAACAACCTCCTTCATACTCAGTTTTAATAGTGAAATGATGCAAATAAATGGCACTCTAGCCTGACCACAGATAAATCAATTGCTGGTGGTTTTCTTGAAGGCAAGGGACTGGGGAACGATCCACATGCTAATGTACATCAACCTCCCTGGCCCAGGCCCGCGGCTGCGCATGCCCTGGCACTGTCAGTGGGGACAGCACGCTGTGGAGGGCACGTGCAGCACAGAGAGGGACCTGCAGTAAACTCAGGGGGGCATCGGTGTAGGTCAGGAGATAGCACAGGCAGAATTTAAACCTCTCCATAAAGCAACAGTCACTGAAGAGGCATCTTGCAGCCCTTGCTACAAAACAGACTTACTGGTCCCTGAGGTCTTTGAGCATTTCCATATCCTTCACCATCCCTGTGCCTCCACTCCATCCTCTCCCATGACTATTCACTAAATTTTACAGAAGAAGCATCTGGTAACCTTTGACAGCAGCAGTTAGAGGGATGCTACAACAGAAGAGAGAAGTCTTGAGGTTGGAGGGTTTCCAGACAGGCAAGGTGAGCTGCCAGACCCCAGCGCACGCAGACTCTTTGCACAGTTGCAGCGAGTGCCTCTATAGCTGCCAGCCAGGAGGAGGCCTTTTTGAGAGCATCACTGTTAACTTCCCTGCAGAGCACGTGTGTCCGCAGCGCACTAACTGCTGTATGCTTCAGGGGCTGCTGTTTGCAGGGAGATGGTGATGGTTGCTATGGGTTTGCATCCCAGGTTTTCAGGCTCTTGGCAACAAGAATTCTAACGTTCCAGCTGCAGCCAGCACAGAGGTGTGCTGTCTTTAAATCCTGCTGTCCATCTTCAGGCACCCATATAAGCAGCCTTAGTTATCTTTGGGCTGAGGGGTTGAGGTGGAATGGATTGTCCTAGGAATTCCCCACTGGCAGAGGAAGTGCCTGCGGTTAGTGTGCTCCTAACAAAGGAGGTAACAAGTGCCTAGCATTAATGTGATGAGCCTGGGCCATTCAGAAAGGCTTGATGCTTGATACAGTGGGGGAATGGAGAGAGCTCAAAGCAACAAATTGCCAGCCAGAACCAGACCCTTAACTACAAAAGAGGAGGATTATTGAGAGCTCTGATTGCAGAAGCATCTGTGAAGATGTTTTAAGAGCTCCATGCCCCTCAACACAGCCCCTTTTGAGAAAATTTTTCTATAGCACTTTCTCTTCAGCAGAGGCACAGCAGCCCCTGGCTCCTTGCTGGGCAGGTTATCTCCTCCTTGCTTCTGCAGGAGAGGAAGCCAGTCCCGCTCTGTGGACTGGTGTCCAGTGCAGGGCTGTCCTGGGTCTGAGCTGGCTGGGCAGACCCAGGGGCTGCTCTGATCGTGAGCGTAGACTGAAGATTCTTCTTCCAGGTCAGTTTTCTCACACCAAAGACAGCCCAGGGGTGCCGCCCCACGGGCCAAGGGCTCCCAGCTCGTTAATGACACCCCATTTGTCTGCGTGCAGTGAGTCAGGGCGTGCACAGAACAGGCAATCGCTAGGCAGAGCAGACTCGGGTAGGAGCAAGTAGGTGCGTGTGGATGTGACTGCTGCATCCTCCGGTGATGGCAGTGGCTGAACCTGGCCATGCTGTGCCCCGGCCATGCTGGGCCCTGTGTGCTGACACCTGCAGCTCTGGTGTTCCTCTGCCTGAAGGAAGTCTGCTGCAGGTGGCTGCTTTGCCAGAGCAGAGCATGGCAGCCCCAGTGGGGCTGCGCTGTCAGTGTTTTTGCCAAAGAGCAGCTGCTGCCCGGGTGCCCTAGCTCCTTCACTGCTCTGCTTCCTTCCATAGGGCTCCTTCCACACGGGTCACCCCCTCAGCACCCACCCCAAGGCAGGACCTTTGCCACACACGATGCAGCCTGTGGCCGTCTGCTGGCAGAGGACGGTGGCATTTGCCACTATCACCCTCTGAACGAGTCCTGCAAGGTGAGTGCCCCTCTGCTAGGGGTGGCAGCTGGATGCTGCAGCTCCACTCCTGGCCCCAGCACAGAGATGCTGCAGCGGTCACCTCTAACGCTGTCACTCCACTCCATGGCAAGCTCCAGAAGGCAAAGTGTCCGAGCCACCTCCAGAGAGTTATTTACAAAAGATGGATGTGATCCACTGGGATTATTAAGGGGAAATGAAAAAAGGGCAGTGATATCTACACCCCCAGGAGAAAAATACATCTCTGGTAACTGAGTGCAAGTAAGGCTGTGTAAGCCTCCACCTCCTGTGCTCATCAGTAATATACTGCTCGGGAAGGTGATCGCTTCTCCCCATATCCTCTGAGGAAGCTGATCTGTCACTAGAAAGCTGACTCCTTTAACCACCCCTGCCACAGCTAATGTCACAGCTTCCTGCACCTTTTCATTTACCAAGCCCTTGAGCTTCCTTTAGGGTTGGTATCAGACTCTCACTGCTCAGCATATCTGAATTTTGCATTTCTGGTCGCTGTGCTCAGTCCAAAGACAGCAGCCGTGTCTTGTTAAGGGTTTCTTGCTGTGCCGCATGCTCCACTTTGTGCTCTCTCCTTGCTGTGGCTCCACTGGCTCCCAGCCCATCCCAGGAGTGTTTCCAGCATCCCGGAGGTGACCTAGGCTTGTGGTCTGCAACGGCAGGTATTCCACCACTCACTGGCAGGGACGGGATGGTTTCCAGGCAGCTGTCACAGCTACGTGTTGCCACAGCTGGAGAAGCTAGAGAGAAAGATCATTGAATGTTGCTTGGCCTTGGAGTCTTGCTCCTGGCTGCTCAGTCTGTGGGGCTGAAACCTGCCCCTGTCCTGTGCACACCCGAGGGCATGTGGTGGGGATGGGCACTGCTGCTGCCAGTGCTGCTCCCCGCTCAGGACCTGGTGCTGGGGCTCCCAGCAGCTCAGACAGCCCTGGGCTTGTTGCCAGCCTCGTGAACATGGATTTAGTGACTGTTCTTCAAATCCTTAGGGAAAGACCTTGGCCTTCGCAAAGCTGGATCCAGCACAGGTGGGCAGACTGGGAAGCAGTTGGGATACGTGGCTATCGCACCAATGCAGCCAAGCAAAGCCAGGGCCCCTGTACAGTAACTGCACAGCCCCAGCTTTACAAAGGGCCTCAGTCCCACTGCCTTTGCCACTGCCCCCACCAAGGCTGGAACAGAGGTGTGGGGAATCAGCATCTGGTGTTTAATGTCATGATGCTGGGCAGCAAGAAAGGATGGAGATGGCAGTGGGAGCATTTGCCTCTCTGGTGCACGCTGCCCACCACCACTTCTGGTGTGTCCACCACGGGTAATTGGGATGCCAGCGGCTGTTCAGGCATCCCTCATCTGCTGCCAGCCACAGTCAGTGTTTGTGTCTCGGGGATTGTTAACTGCCCTGCCCAGCTACACTGCGGTTTTATGGACATGCATTTTTCATCTGTCTCCATTGCTGCTGTAGAGGAGCTGCTCAGGTGAGCATGAGTTAGTCCAGCTGCTCCTGGGGGGAGCAGGCACCGGCCAGTTCTAAGCAGAATGCATCCCCTTAGCTAGTGTTTTAATCGTGGTAACTGGAGAAGTTTTAATCCCTCTTCTGCCAGGGGAAGCACGCACTGCTAACAGAGACCAGGCACCCTGGCTCAGCCCGGCTGAGCCAGCCCGCAGCAGCTTCCTCCGCGGTCACAAGTCACTCACCTCTAGCCAGGAACCAGGCAGCTGTTGAAATCCCTTCACATTGCACGCAAATTAGGCACTAAAAACGCTCATTACAGCCAACATGACACGCCTTCATTATTCCAGAATAATTGTCTGAGAGGCTCAGCTCGCAGCACAAGCTTCACTTGGTGCAGAAATGTGATAAAAAGAAAACAGGAAGTGCAATCAATGCTTGTAATCCTTTTAAATAAAAAGGTACTTGCTAGTAGCTGCCAGCATCTTTAAAAAGCTGTGATTTCCCTGGAGAGAGCCCTTATCAGCTATGACTGCATATCATTCTGGCTGGCTGTCAATCCATCAGACTTCAGTGCCACTGACATTAAGAAGCCAGGCGTTAAGATTATCACATTTAGCCATAATGTAGCACAGATTGTGTTGACATTTGGGAAGTATTCCACCACAGGAGCCATTTGACTTCAAATGCTTTGAGATACTGGGTGGAGGGAGCGTGCTCTACCTGCAGGGTCCTGGGCAGCCCCTGCGCCCTGCGGTGGGCAGGAGGAGTGAGGGCACAGCCGATGACCATGAGCGGGAGAGATGCTGGTGCCAGTGGTGCTGCTCCATGGCCTCAGCCCGCACGCGCAGTCAGGGCATGGCTGACTTGGGAGGTTCAGCACCCAGAGCTGCTGCCCAGCCCTGGAGGCCACTTCCCAGGAATGCTGCTGCCTCATTCCTTTGCTGCCTCTGGTGCAAAGCACACTGCACCTGTGTCAGCATCCCCTGTGCATGCCCCACAGCCCTGGTGCAGCACCTGCAGGGACCAGGAGAGCAGTACTCTGTGCTCTCTGCTCTCTAGGGTAGAGGGGGATATTCCAGGCCACGCACTGTGGGGAGGCTCAGCCGTAGAAACAATGGTAAATGACCTGAAATGAACTGATTAATCTCTTTAAATAACTGTGAAACCATTTTCCAGAAAAAGTTAATCTACTCTAAATGGCTCTCGTGCTTTTCCTGGGCTCCAATCAATACGTGCTCGCTTGCTTTTCATGTAATTCACAGTAATTGCAAAAGAGCATTTTCTGAAGAAAATGACACTCTGCAAGCAGAAATGCAAAAAGACACTAGGACCAATTAAGTTGATATCCCAGAACAAGGCTTGCTGTCGTATGCTGTGAATGCTGCAGCATCACAACTCAGTGTCCTGGGTTCCTCTCCAAGAAGCTGCTGGAGGTGTTGGAGCAGGTTCTGTTCATCTGGCTTGGCTGGAAGTCCCTGCTGCTTCCAGGCCTGGCTGCCAGAGCCCTGGCCTATGGACATCCAGCCCACAGGCTGCGGAGAGAAGGTGGCTATAGAATTACAATGTTAGGCAGATACATCCCTTTCCACCACCACAGCAACAGGCATTACTGGGATCTGGAGGCATGACTGCTCTCCTGCCCGGCTGTCCTGCCCAGGGCTGCCTCTGCACAGCAGCACTCTCCCATCGCCCTGGGGTCACTGTGGTTCAGGATGAGCCCCTGTGTGCAGAGCCGATGTAGCCCAGGTGCAGTCAGATCCCCACATCTGTCCCATCTCCTGCTCAGGTCTGCATTTGCTGGGTTGCCCCATCCTTGCCCACCCTGCTAGCACGTGCTCACAGAACTGCTCCTGGTCTGCACCCCAGGGCTAAGGAGGGCTGGCGGGGGGGGGCATACAGGTACCTGGGTGGATGGGCAGATGTTCCCAGCAGGGCAGAACTCACCCAGGCTGCCCAACATGGGGTACTGAGGGCCTGCCCAGCCCCAACCCCCTTCCAAGAAGTCCATTGCTTTTCCATCATCTGCTGTAAAACCAGAGCATAATTTTCCAGGATGTCATGCTAGTTCTAGTGGGAAAGCTTATTTCTTGTGATTTACCCTTAAAAAAGCCTGGTGACTTATGACTGTGCGTCTGTGGGTTTACCCATCAATCCAACACAGGGGCTGCAGCCAGGATCTCTGCAGGGGAGGAGGAGCATGATATAGGGACTGAGGTGAGCATGCCACTGTGACTGACATGCTGCTTTTACCATCTGTAAAGTCTCTGACATATTCCTTTTGGCTCAGCGCAGATCCACACTGCTGAGCTCCAGCACAAATGTCATTAAAACATGTTCTACCCATGGTACCTATAAATAATTGAGGCAGCAGGTCTGCACTGAGCTCTGTGCTCCAGCTTTCTGCTCCTGCAGTAAGGGGGCCTGGGAAGATGACCTTTCCTTCTCCCATTTAGCATCTTTGAAATGAAGGAGTGCCTGGTGCTTTGTCTCCACGCTCATTTCTGTGCTGTAACCCCCAGGTCATGCGGGATGCTCCCTGTGGTTGGTGGACTGCAGTGCTCCTAGCAGTGAGGTGAGCAGGGACTGGCCAAGCTCCAGACCTGTTTCCCCCCTGCAGCTCAGCCACCCCTTGGCTCCACCAACCTGCAGCCAGGCTGCTTCCAGCAGACTCATGGCTTCTGGGGTTCAGGTGAGTGCACGTGCAAGAGAGCAGTGTCATGGCCACGGCAGAGCTGTGTCCCACTGACCAGCACCAAGGCATGCACAGAGCGATAGTGAGGTGCTCTGGTGGTGGAGGAACAGCCTCTGCCCCAGCAGCAGACCTGTGCCACCGTGTGCTGGGCCAGGCTGGCAGCACCAGGCAGCACCAGGAAGCACCAGGAAGCAGGTCTGTCCTGCTTAACCCCTGTATCCCCACATGCTGCACATCGGTGGGCACGTGCAGCGGTGGGTGCTGCAGCCTGCATGCGGAGGGAGGTGTGCAGCCACGCAGTGTGCGCTGAGGCACAGACACAGCACTGTGCAGTGTGCATATGCCCTGACAGATCATGAAGTACATTAAATAGCAGCTGTCTGGCACAGTGGTAACACAGTTGGGACCATTGTGATGTCTTCTTAATTTAAACTCGTGTTGTCTTTCAGCCACGTGCTAATGAGGGCTAATGGGGAGATCTGTGTGTGCTGCTTGCCAGCGTGGCTGTATGCTTGCTATGGCGCTGTCTCTCCTGCAACCTGGCTGTCCTCCCTAGCTGCTGCCGTTCCCTGCCTTGCTGGTCTCGTGGGGAGGGGGACTTCGGGTCTGCTCCCCGGGGAGTAAGCTCCAGCCTGATGTGTCAGAACCTGCTTCCCTGAACCATCTGCTCCAAGCACGGAGCAGCAGAACTCATGGGGGGCTAAGCCTCCTTGTGCTGTTTGTGGGCACATCCTGTGGGCTCCTTCAGCAGCATCAAGAGCCCCTAGAGCCCTGAAGATATCCTGCGGCCGGATACCTGTGGTGCTGGCATGTCCCCCCCCCCGAAGCCCCAGCACAGCTGCACCTCTGAGACCCTCCTCACAGAGAAGGGGTAGCTGAACGCTCCTGTGGCCCATGTCAGCCCCGCATACTGCCCCACCGTGTGCCAGAGGCTGTCTGGCTGCAGGGGTCTTTGCTAACCAGAGGAGTGGCTCTGGCTCATTTTGCCACGGCTCTGTAACTTCATCACCTGCGTGCCTATTCCAACTTGTGTGGCTGTGGTGCTGGTGTCAGGGATGCAGCAGCTCTGCATGGGAAAGCTCTGCTTTGAAGCTCTTAGGAAGGATGGAGCTCAGGAAGCAACCCTGAGGGCACATCATTCCTGTCCTTGCCTGTCCAGAGCTGCCAGCTCTGCCCTGTACCAGGGCTGCAGCAGGGACCTGGCAGTGCCGTGGGGCACAGCTGGTGGCCAGGCAGCCCCATGGGTGCCAGCAGGAGCAGGGCACTGGATGCTCCAGCATCCCTGGAGACTCTTCTCCCATCCCAGTCTCCCCAGCCCCGTGTATCACTAATCCACATATTTATCAGGATTAATGAAGTGTGCAAGAAATGTACAGGCGAGGCAAAGCAAGCAGCAGAAAGACAGAGACTGGATGACAGCCGGTGAGGAGGAAGACAAGGCAGACCTGGGAGCAGTGCAAAACCACGTGCACTTGCTGGCCAGGGCTGCACGCTAGCAATGCACGCTCCCTTTGTCCATGCTCCACACGCCTGCACAGACACGTGGCAGTGCTCACGCTTGCTCACCGTCGTCTCTGTGCACGCAGGCATAAAGGAAAAGAGAGATCATCTTCCCAGAGATCAGTCACCAAGGTTTAAGAGAAGCCCAGTACTAACACAGCCACTTACACCATATTTGCATACTTGCTTAATAAAAGAATTATAGCTGTTGAAAACCCAATCATTAATTACCAGCATATTTTCTTTTAATTCCCTCCCTGGTTTATTACAGACTAAGCTATTTTTCTGCTTACTCAACAAAAACTCCTCACTATTCCACCAGGACAAGACGTGCAATAAATATGTACTTATTAAGTGTGCATTACAACTACACGAGCTGGGAGAAGTAATAACAGGCGCAACATAAAGCTGAAGTATTTATGCATGTACCTAGGGCCACTTTAGCTATTTATTTTCACAAAGAAATTAAATTAGATAGTTTGATAGCTCTCAGTGTGATTATGGTGGGAATTTACATAAGGCCCAGCCTGTCAGGAGGAAACAGACGTGTGGGGGGGGACCAGCCCCGGCGGAGGACGGGCTGCGGATGCTGCTCACAGTACGGATGCCTCTCGGCACCGGCAGCTGCCTCCTCCGGGGGGACACCGGGCTGCAGGATGCGGCCGCACACCCGCTGGCGCCCGGAACGCCCGGAACCGCGACTTTGAGGACCGCGGCCCGTGCAGAAACACTTGGGACACGTAAGAGGGACGAGTTCTGTCAGAAAAATTAGCTTCTAAACCCTTTGTCTCTTGGGAGCCGCAGCAGCCCTGCGGGTGCTCAGCGCCGCTCCTTGCGAACGCTGTTCGGCGAAGGACGCGACACCCGCCCGCGTGGATGGGGATGGGCAGCGCCAGCGCCCCGCCCGCTGCGGGCCCTCAACCCATCACCAGCCCGCAGGAGGCCCCGCAATTAGCGAGCTGCTGATTAGCGCTGATTGCGCGCTGCCTGCGGCGCTGCCGGCCCCGGAGGGGGCACCGAGCCCCGGGCCCTGAGCTGCCCCTTCCTGCCTGGTGTGTCCCTCCCCCTCCTGCGGAACCCTGACGTCTTCGGTTGTTAAAGACCGATTCTGAGACGGCGCCGAGGAAGGCAGTGCAAGGTGTGTGGGGTCAGCACGGGGCAGTGACAGGGAGCTGCTGGAAGCCAGCCCCGCCGGTGGCTCCGTCCTTTAATTACTGCTGATAACCTGCCACCCCCTCCCTTGGCGCTCACCGCCCTGCAGTGGGCACCCCAGGCCCCATCCTACCGGTCCCCTGGGCACAGGCACGCTCTGCTCTGCTCTGCTCCCCCCTTTGCACAAGTTTATCTTATCAATAATAATCCCAGGCCAGTGGCAGAGTCCCTGGACGTGTTCACAAACCGTGGAGGTGAGGCCCTTAGTGGCGTGGTTTAGTGGTGGCCTTGGCAGTGCTTTGTAAAGGTTGGGTATAGAAAAGACCTTCAAGATCAACTTGGTTGATTTGATAATTCTATGAACATGAAGCCCTAGCCAGATGTCTCCCAGGGAGGCAGAGGCATCTCTTGGAGAAGTGCCCTGTGCTCTTTGGCAACTACTTCCAGCAGGGGCTTGCAGGGGCAGCAGCAGCTCCCAGGTGTGGGAGATGGTGTTTGCTGGCAGGGGGAGTGACAGGAAAACTGCCCCGGGCACGGCTGGGGTGGGAGTGGGTGGGCTTAGCGTGGGGTGGATGTGCCAGCTTGCCTAGAGCAGTGTGAGAGCTGCGCTCTCTGGGAAGCAGGAGGGAGCACAGCTCAGCAATTACAGCACAATTAGCTCAAACAGCAGGTTGATTGTAAATTGCAGCTCTGTGCCAACTACAAGTGTGGAGCAAGTGGCAGGCGGGAGCTCTCCTGCTGTCTCTGCTTGGGGCTGAGCCAAGCTGGAGGTGTAGGGGCACGGCCCCAGCATCCCCTGTGAGGTGTCCTGGCACTTGGCCTTGCTTCCCCACTCCATCAGGCCACTGTGGACACAGGAGAGGTGATGAGGAGCCCCGTGGGCTCACTGTGGCGCAGTTCCTCTGTGGGAGGGATGCCAGGAGCCACTCCATGGGCACCCAGTACGGCTGCCGTGGGCATTGCCAGCCCTTCCTGGCACCAGAGCCACGCTGACTTCTCGGGAGCATCGCGGCAGAGCCCCTGCACAGCCCCTTCTCCGGGGCTGACCCATGGCACCAGGCCTGCTGCTTGGGTGGGGTTGAGCGGTGCCACCGGCTGCCTCTGTCAGGAAGGCCCAGGCCAAGCACTGGGCTGTGGCAGCCCTGCTGGAAAGCTGGTGGTTGCAACACTCCTCCCGCACAGCACGGGGAGCAGCTCACAGCAAGGGGGACCCCTCTGCCGGTCCCTGTGGTGGCAGAGGGGCACACGGCTGCACAGGGGCTTCCCTTGCAGTAGCCAAGCAGAGGAGTGTGAGTGTTCTGCTGGCAATGGGACAATGGCCATTAATGTTGGCTCCTCCTGGCAGTGACCCTGCTCAAAGCAGCCTGTCCCCTGCTGCCATCCCAGGGAGCTGTGGGCCTGCAGGGTGCCGGTGCAGATCTGCCTGGGGTGACTGCAGGGGACAGGGAGGGGGCCAGAGCCAGCTGTGTGTCATGCCATGCAGTCATCCCCTGGTCCCTGAGCAGAGCCCGGCAGCTCTGGCCCGCAGTGGGGCACGGCAGGCTGCTGGTCCCGCTGGCTGTGGGTACTCTGTGCCCTCGGTGGGGTGTCCGTGGGCTCCGTCCCACAGATGGTGCTGGCAGTGGAGCTGGCACCCATGGAGCTGCGTGCTCGGCACTGAGTCTGTGCCAGGGAGGGCAGGAGGGGCCCCTGTGCTGTGCCTGCTGCAGGGTGCAGAGGGGTGGGGGCTGGCAGGGGCAGCTCCTGTCAGCTCGCTGAGGCTGATGCCTTTCATCTCGGAGTTACTGGCTCATGTCAGGGCAGAGCTGTAAATGTCAGGGACTGCTGCAGGGTGACCGTGCAGAGTGGCAGATGGTCAATGATGGATTTGTCACTTCAGATTCAGGCGGTCTGTAAATATGCAGCACAATCAGAGGTGACAGCTCATGGCAGCAGGCAGGATCTCTGTGCATCTCGGAAAGAGCTCCTGGCCCCCTGGGAGGGGGAGCACAGCGGGACAGCCCCTGGCTCCTCGAGGCGGTGGATGGGGACAGCACAGCCTGGACTGTGCTGTGCCTGGATGGGGCTCTCCGCTCCCCATGGCTGGTGGCTGTGTGGGCAACAAGGCCGGCGCTGCCCCTGGCCTGCCCTGACTGCTCCCTGCGAGCTGGAGCACCCATGCAGCACCCATGGAGCACCCATGCAGCACTGCACTGCCTAGGCCATGTGAGCACCATGGGCCTGTGTGTGTCTCGCGGGTGCTGGGGGCTCTTGCGGGCTCCATGCAGGGGCTGGCACACAACAGCCCTCAAGGGATGTGGCAGCCACATCCCAAGGAGCGGTAGCATGCGGGAGGCTCCTGGGCCTGGCAGGGAACCCAGTGGCCTGTCAGGGAGTGCACAGATGCTCTGCAGATTACAGTGGCAGCAGCACTGAGGCTGGAGCCGGTGCTGGGCAGCAGTTGCAAGGCTGCTCAGGGGCAGCATGGGGCAGGCTGTCAGGAGAGATTCTCCTTTCAGAGGTGCTGGCAGCAGCCCTGATCCCTCTGACAGCTGTGGGGAACAGTCACCAGCCACTTCTGCAGCTCAGCAGAACCCAGTGGCACACGTGATGCCAGCTGCTTTGTGCTGGCTGGGGTCCTGGTGGAGTGTTCGGAAGGAGAAAGACCATGGAAAATGTCTCCTGCTTCAGGAGATAGGGCCAGGACAGAGCATGTGCCCTGGTTGATCCGAGGGATGTGGGGCTTCCCCTCGCTGCGAGATCTGAGACTAGAGCTGCGCTGCAGACGCTGGCAGGGGAGGGAGGCAGTGAGGCCAATGCACTAACAAACATGCTGGTCTTTGAGGGCAGGTGATGTATTATTTACTCTGCATCCTGTGTGTCTGCTGCCTAGCAGAGAGCTCTGCTCACACCAGCTTCATTGGCTCGGTGGTCCTTGTGCCACAGCTCATCAGGTGGAGGCACTGAGCAAGGCACCGCTGACTGCACGTGTTCACATCAGACTTGGCTCAGGGTGCAGGTCCTCCCGTGGTGCCTGTGCAGTGCAGCCTGGCTCGGGGCACGGACAGCACCCTGGCTCTGGCCCTGGCCCTCCTCTGCTGCTGGCACACCCGTGGTGAGGGGGGCTCGTGCAGCCCTGCGGGCTGAAACCACCAGGGCAGCAGCCAAAGCGTGCTGCGAGTGACCCCAGCCAGGCAGGACTGCACTTGCCAGCTCAGTCCCGGTGGGACACACACCATCCTCATCCCCGGCAGCACAGGTTCAAGCCTCCTCTGCTGCGTGGTGCTGAGCTGCCTTCCCGTGAGGCTGGTTGCCTTCTCTGTGTAACTGTGGCTGCCTTCTCTGTGTGGTGTCTCCACCAGCCCCTGCTCATGGCATGCTGCAAGCAGACCCACTGAGCTGGTGTGCTGGGGACTGATGGAGGAGGGCAGTAACCTGCCCACACGGTGTGCATGGACTGCTCCATTCTGCAGGGCTGTCACCCACGCACCATGCAGCATCCTGCCCTGGCCAGCCTTCCCCAGCAGAGCCAGGCCCATGGGAGCACCATGGGTTGGGATGGGCAGCACACATCCAGCCTGCCAGATCCCGCTCTGCTGCCAGGGGCACGCTGCAGCCCTTTCCTACTGGTGCTGCTTCCGTGCTAGGAGCACGCTAGACAATCAATGGTGCTAAAGTAAAGCCAAAGCCAGTAGTACCAGCTCCAACCTCGACAGCACTCTGCAGCAGCGCTGCAGCCTAAACCAGTAATCCCCAGGAGCCAGTGCGTTCACAGACCACCCCGTGCAGCCCGGCTGCCTGCAGCACCGTGCAGCTTTGCAGAACTGACTCCTCTTCGTTACTGGTGTCTGCTGGCAACAGCCTGTGCCTGTCTTCTGCACGCTCTGCGTGATGGCAGCGGCTTCCAGCAGGGCCAGTTCTCTGCACCCCAGCCCAGTGCCGAACTTCTTCCATTAGGTGCTTCTCTGATCAGCAAGCAGAGGGCAACTTACTGGTCAGACCCTGGGAGCTGAGCTTGGCTCCGGCTCTCGCCTGTACTTATAGCCATTTAATAGCAGCAGCAGCAGCAAGGGATGGGGAATTAATTTGCTTGCTGCCACCCCTTCAGGACACACCTACGGGCGCGCACACAGTGCTGTGATGTACTGGCTCCCTCCTTCCCTCTGCTCACAGCTGCTTGAATTTCCTCTCCCTGCCTTTATCACGCCTTGCATTAATTGTTTCTCATCTGTCAAATGCTGAAGTGACTGCAGCCTGCGCAGCCCAACAGGCATTTTCTTTTGGTGATGGAAAAAGCACGAAGCTCTCAAGGAAAGCACAGGCTGAAATCGAGGGCAGCAGCAGCATTGTGCAGGCCATGGCTCGGAAGAGGCAGTGCAGGACCCACCAGCAGAACTCGTCTGCTCCGGGCACCGGCAGCCCTGAGCGGTGCAGGAGGAAGCTGCTGCAGGAATCACTCGGGTGCAGAGTCAAGGCTGCAGCAGGGTCCGGCAGGCGCTGCACCTCACGCTGTGTCCCCTCTCCAGGGGGCAGCGTAGGACGTGCCCAGCCCCAGGCAGTGGGGCTCAGCGCTCACCCCACAGAGGGGCACAAGGCTCCAGCTGGCTCTGGAGAGGTTAAATCTTTCTACTCACTCAGTAAGACCGCCTCTAAGAATTTATCTACTTTCTGGCTTCCGAGAACATCTGGATAAAATCCCCCTGAGCGCCACGTACACTTACTTATAGCATCTATTACTGAGATCAAGGTTAATCCAGAGTAATCTAATGGGGTGAAAAGGACTTTATATAAATCTGTTTTAATCTAGAGGACATGATAGCCTGATGAGCCATCAGAAAACACGTGCGCCACTGCTGGGGAATGGAGAGGTGCCAGGTTGCTTGGGGGATGCACAAGGGAGACTTGGCTCATTGAGCACCCACATCTCTATTGTGCAGTGGGGCAGTGTGGGGCAGCTGATGGGGCTGGGGCGTGCCTTGTGGGACTGGAGCCAGGCTGGAGTTGTGCTGGCTGTCCTGGAGTGCAGCAGTTGCTGGTGGCTTCACAGAGATTTAGTGGCTCTCTCACTGTCTGGATGTTGTGCCATGGGGCAGGGAGGTTGTAAATGCTCTTCCCACTGAGTTATGAGCTGTCCCTCGCACGTGCCGTTTATCCGCACTTACAGAGAGGCAACGGTAAGCAGGGAGGAGGGAAGGTGAACTCCACACAGCTCCATGACAGCCCTGTGCAAGGACCAGTGCTGCACTGGGGCCTGACGCCTGCAGCTCCATGCCAGGCAGGCGGAGCCAAGGGAATTCCCCCTCCAGGATGCCCTCCATGGCCCGGCCAGCACCCTCTGGTGCCCAGTGCTGCCCCCACTGCTCCCACTGCGCTCCGTCCTGTCCTGCCACCTCTGTGCTCGCTCTGGCTGCTCCCATGTGAGCCCTGCAGCGGCAGCGGCTGCCCTGGCTGGGTGCAGAACATGGGAAGCCAAATGAGACGGTTCTGCAGAGCGTGGCGTGTCGTTTCACATCTGCTCAGATGGAGACTGAGTTATCCGGGTCCCTGAGTCCCAGACCCGCCAGAAGACAGTATCTCAGCTAAACGATGCAAAAATGATTTAATGGAGGGAACTAATCAAGGAATCCAAGAGAGACTGCTCACCAAGGGCTGATGCCAGATTCAATTAAACTGCAGCCTTTGTGGGCTCACCATTTTAATTTTCCACAAATTAGCTTAAAAAAGGTATGGAAATGAAGATATTAGATTTTTTTTTTAAGTCAAAAGGAAAAATCCTTTGAGGATTATATTAGCTATTTCACTTTAACAAACATAATTTCTGTACTCATTTTCTTGTTTTAATCTCGGCTGTTGAGATGCTGTTTCCATTTCAGCTCCAGCGTCACTGCTTTGAGAACAAGATGGGGAAGTGCGTTAGCTCTTTGGGAGCAGGCCCCACAGCCCGGCTGCCACAGCCCTGCCCAGGACCTGCTCATCCCTCCTGGGGCAGAGGGTGCCAATGCAGGAGCATTCCCTGCGCCGCCAAGGGAAGCTTTGCCACCCAGTGCTGGTGACGCCAGCTTCCTTAGCAGCAGCTGGTCCTGCCCCATGGTAGCAGTGGGGCCTCCTGCAGTGTAAGGGCAAAGCGAGCTCCGTCCCTGCGTGTGTGCGGCTGACTGGGCAGAGGTGGTGGTGAATGAGCCTGGTGGGGAGCAGGCTGTGGGGCTGCTCAGGGCTGAGGCAGTGCTGGGCTCCAGCCATCCCACATCTCCTGTAGCTCCAGCGGCTCTTGCCCGAAGGCAGCAGGAGATAAACACGGAGCAACAGTGTTGTGTGTCGGCTGCGATTTGTCTTCTGTGAAAGCGTGTCTTGTGCTAAGGATCTGCTATGAATAATAACTGGGGCTGTTCTGGCCATGCCTCTGCTGGCGTCTGCAGGCCTGGTGTGGCCATCCTCTCCTGCCCTGTGAGGTGCAGACCTTTGTGCTGGCTCCCGGGCAGCTGCAGCCCTGGCCTTGGCCTGAGACTGCTCTCTAGCAGGAGTGGTGCCCAGGCCTTGCCACTGGGCAGCCTGGTTCACACCCCAAGGAGCTGTGGTCCTGTCCCCAGGTTCATGGCTCTTCAGCGGGAAACGAGTCCCCAGCAGCATCACTTATCAGTGGGGAGACGGGCAGGACCACAGCGGGGCTAACAGGGCTGGCATGACCAGGCCACGGCCGTGCCTAACCTTAGCACCTAACCATGGTGCTAAGGAGCATCATCCACTGCTCCCTGCCTGTCTTCTCCTGGGATGGGGATGACTCCTGCTCCCCCATCTTCTCCCGCTGCTGCCTGCAACCTTGGCACTGCCCATCCAGGTCCTGCACCCACCGTCCTGCACCATCCCTCCCTGTGTCCCTCTCACCCTACAGCAGCAGCATCTGGGTTTTGGGTGACCTTCATCTCCAGGCTCCTGGAAGCGCTCCCTGCTCCCTTCCTCCATGCCTCAGGCTGGAAGGGAGCTTCATTTGTCACTGTCTGTTTTAAAAGGCCCAATCTGCTCGTGGGGTCACCTGGCTGCTCTGCCAGCAGCTCCTCGTGCTGGCACGGCTCTGCTGCAGCCACCACTGCTGCCAGCCTGGGACGCCTCAACCCTGTCCTCGGTGTCCTGCCGCGGTCCTCCTCTCCCCGTGGGCACAGGAGCACCCAGGGGTGCCCGGAGGTGCAGGTCCCACCGCACCCGGCAGCCCATGGTTGGGGCCTGGGGCACCCCCTCACCTCCCCTGTCCGTTGGGAGTGGCTGTGGCTCCCAGCCCAGAGCTGCCACTGGCGATGTGGGGCTTCTCCTGTGCCGCCCTCCTGGAGCTGCTCCCGGAGCAGCACTGGTGATGTCCCGGCTTTGCTCCGCGGTGTGGCTGTGCCGGCAGAGGCTGCAGCTGGGGCTGTGCCGCGCCACCGGACCCCCCCTGCCCTGCACACTCTGAGTGCAGCTCAATGCAGGATTAATTTGTCATATTGACACTGATAGTTTATTACGGAGCAGAGTGGAGCCCATTCATTTGAACAGAAAACATTTCATCTTATCTCCTGCCTTTTCATGCCTCAGCTCTCACTCTTTAACCTTGGACAACGAGACATTCATAATTTTCTCACTGGCTCTATGGCTTCTTTAGATAAGAAACTTATTTTTTAATCTTTCTTTCTATTGAATTTTAAACACGTTCCATTACAAAACCTGGTACACATAGCAGCATCCTTCACCCAGCATTAATGTGGCCACGCGCCACAGCTCTGCTCCGAGCCAGCTCCCACCGCTGCTCCCCACGGGGCGCAGGGGCTGCCCACAGCAGTGCAGGGTGCAGGCAGCAGCCGCGGTCCAGGCACGGTGTGTGCAGGGCAGTGCGGGCATGGGGCGGCTCTGCCAGCACAGGGGCTGCAGCTGGAGGGGCTGTGTGAGCTCAGGACCCCCACCGCAGGAAGGTGGAGGGTGCCGGCACCAGTTCCAGCGGCTCCTGTCTGCTCCAACGTGGTCTGGGGACAGTCTCTGCTGTGTGACCAGAGCCCGGCTGCAGCCTCAGGCACAGCAGTGCAGGCCCTGGCTCAGCCCTGGGCTGCAGGTGGTTGCGGAGGGACCGATCGCATCTGCAGTCCACAGAGCCGCTGTTCCGACAGCAGATCGCCCCGTCAGGGCCCCTACAAGGAGAGGCCATGATTGCTTTCTGTGTGCAGGAGAGCCACAGAGATAAGGCTTTCACCTCCAAGACTCTGCTGAAAAATTAGGGATGGGAGGTGGGAGGGAGCAAATTGAGATAAATGAGTGTGCTGCATGGCATCCTGCCCACAGGATGCTGAAATAACAAATCAGTAAATAAAAAATCACCAGTCTTTATCTGGTCAGAGCCTGAACGGGCTGTGTGATAACTATAATGGATGAGTCTGCCATGGGGGCCTCATAGAGGGACCTGGCATCCCTCACTGCCGCGGGGAAGGCACCTACGGCTGCTGCTTTACTGGGGGAATGGCCATGGCCAAGGGCCAGGATGGGCAGCTCTGCCACGGCACATTGGTCCTGTTCCTCCGCACCGGCTGCCATGCTGGCTCTGGAAAGGGCTTGGCTCCTTCCTCTGCATGAAATGCACTTTCCAAGTCGTCCTTCACAGCGAGGGAAAAGGCAGATGAGATGCCGAATTAGCCTGCAAGAGCCGTGTTCCCGTCTCTCTTATCTAACTCACTGTAACAAGCTCTTTGCATTTATTCTACCAAATGTGCTGCAGAATTGCGTTACAGCTCATGGCTGCGAGCCATCTGTGGAGAGAAATCCAGTTATACCTTGTATAATAAGTTCCTGACAATCTTACAGAGGACTCCAGGTCATAAAAGTCTCCCAGTTTTATCGCCAGTAACAGACACGGAGAGAAATTAAGTTGTCTTATCAAATTTAGATAAAATATATCCCTCTGGAGTGGAAGGTTTCTGATGGATCTTTTACAGTATTAGAACATTTAGAGGGGTGAATAGAAATGTGCAGGGGGGGTGGGAGAGCACTGGGGAGCAGAACACCCCAGGGGCACCCAGGGAGCCTGAGGTGGGTCATCACCAGGCAGAGATGGGCCCTGGGGAGCCCTTGAAATGAAGACAAGGTGAAGGCTGTTTGCAGGCAGGAGCTGTGCTGAGACACCGGCTCTCTTCCTGCTTACCTTGAGTGCTTGCATTTCATCTAGTTATGAAAGCAATAACCTCCAGCAGTCCCGATATGCAAACTCCTTCCTGCTGCCTCCTGTGCCCGTTGTAGTGGGAAGGAGCCACAGGATGTTTGCTGAGTTCTAGGACCTGGCTCTGCTGAAATCAGTAGCCAAGCCCCATGGGGAGGTGGATATGGGGTGTCTGTACCGTGTATCCTCTGTCCCTGGGGTGCCTCTGGCCGGGGCCAGCGCACTGAGTGCCTGGAGCTTCCTGCTGCAGGGCAGGAGAGTCCCGGTGCAGGGAGGGTGCCGCTGCTGCAGCTGCTGCAGGGCTGGTCAGTGCGGTGAGGTCCGGCTGGGCTCTCGCTGTCTGCTGACGTGGACAGGAGCCCGGCTCTGCCCAGGCAGTGATCCTAAACACCCTGAGAAGGGTCTCCTGCTGATCCCATCGCCCCGGCTCGGCCCGGTCCCTGCCCCCGGCTCGGGTGCGAGGGCTCTCATGACCGGGTTGTGGGACAGGGACCCTGCGGGATGCGGCTGCCTGTGGGACAGCGCTGGTGGCTCAGGAGGGCTGGGATCCTCCACACACCCTCTCTCTGCTCAGTATTTAGTTATCTGTGACAGCAGAGAGCAGTAGTCATGGTAATGAAGCGGGCAGGCCCAGCAGCGCTGGCACCATTTATTAAGGGCTGTGCAGTCTCAGGCACCGGGCTGCAGACACACGCTTCCCCTGGGATCCCTGTGCTAATAAAAAAATGAATCCTCCCTTACTGATCCCCGTGTTTTTAAAGACTGCTTACTCTGTCTTTTCCTTTTTTATTCACTTTTAAAAAATCCATCTTGCCTTTCAGTGCAGAATTATCTGTTTAGCACCATCGTTACTTTATCACAATTAGCTTTCCCGTTCCATTAATGAGACTCTAAATGGTGCTGGATCATGGGAATGGGCTTTCACAACTATCTCGGTGTTTTGCCAGGCCTCATGCCCACGGTTTGTTCTGCTGCTGCCGGTGGTCAGTGCTGTCTGTGCTGTGCCATTCTGTGCCATGCCATGCCATACTGTGCCGTGCCGTGCCATACTGTGCCATGCCATGCCATACTGTGCCATGCCATGCTGTGCTGTCCTCCCCATTGAGCCCCACAGCTGGGCATGCTCTGGGGACGGGCAGGCTCTGGCAGTGCTTCCCTGGCAGGTTGCACGGCTGGGCTGGAGCCATTCCCGTGCCTCATGGCAGAAGCAGAGAGGCTTGGAATTAGGATTTAACCCAAAGAGTGGGTCAGGAGCCTGCCTGATCGCCCCCCATCTTTTCTTCAGAGCATTTGGTGAACAATGCATGCAGAAGGCTTTTTAGTTTTGTGTAGAAATGTGTGCCTAATGAATTAGCCACAGATTGGAGCCCAACATGGGTAATTTACAGTGAACATTCACTCGTAAAGAATCATCCATCAATTTCTTACCACATTAAAACTGACGTCCCGCCCTGGGAGCATGCGGATGGTGCGATGCAGCACAATGGCACGGGTCCCCTCCATGCAGGGGGGGACAGGACTCCATGCAGCCACAGGCAGCGCCGCAAGCTGCAGGCACTTCAGAGCAGGCCTGCCCAGCCCTGTGGGCAGCAGGCTGCGACGTGTCCAGGACCTGTCAGCATGAGATGGGGAGACACAAGGATGGGCGCAAGCTGGGGTCCTGCAGCCTCTGGCCACACGATGCTGGTGGGCTGCAGGACAAGGGGGATTTGCCACTCTTGCAGCAGGGTCCCAGGTGGCTGGCACAGCCCCAGGGCTGGGGGAGAGGGCCGCTGCAGGGACACCACGGGGAGGGATTACATGTGGGAATCACTGGCGCAAACATAATTGCTGAGATAAGTGCTGATTATGGAGTTTGCAGACAAAAAATAGAATGGTTGGGGTCAGTTGTAATTGGTAAATATTTGTTTATCTAATCAAAAGGCCTTTTAATTAACAATTTTGTACTTGCAACTGGTTTAATTTTTTTAAAGAACTTCTTCAGTAAGTCAATTAGACCCAACAGATGGTGAAGAACATCCCAGCATCAGCACATCCTGCCATCTGCCACTGCAGAGAGCAGGGCCTCAGCCACACACCCCACAGCAGCCCCATCCCCGGGACCGGCAGCCCCACACGGGGCCACGGGCAGGCAGGTTCCCCTTCACCAGAGCCACGTGCAGTTGGTGCCGAGGGTGAGGCACATGCACTGGGGCTTTAAGGGCTGCAGCTGTGCCCAGGGCAGTGCCAGCTCTCCCTGGGGAGCCCTCAGGAACCCTGGCCTGCAGCAGGCAGGAGGGCAGCTCTGTGCTCTTCCATGCTTCGGTGCTGGCTCTGCAGCAGCACTGGCAGCTGGCACAGCTCAGGGCAGGCACGGCTCCTGGTGCCTTGGCCCCTCGTGCCCATGGGGCTGCCTGGCACATGGACCCCAGGAAGGCAATCCCTGCAGAGCTGCCCTGCCCTCAGGAGACAATGACTGCAGGGGCACCGGGCACACATCGTGCAGGGTCACAGGGCACTCACAGAGCAGGGACACCGGGCACACACTGTGCAGGGTCACAGGGCACTCACAGTGCAGGGGCACCGGGCACACACTGTGCAGGGACACCGGGCACACACTGTGCAGGGTCACAGGGCACTCACAGTGCAGGGACACCGGGCACACACTGTGCAGGGTCACAGGGCACTCACAGTGCAGGGACACCGGGCACACACTGTGCAGGGTCACAGGGCACTCACAGTGCAGGGACACCGGGCACACACTGTGCAGGGTCACAGGGCACTCACAGTGCAGGGACACCGGGCACACACTGTGCAGGGACACCGGGCACACACTGTGCAGGGTCACAGGGCACTCACAGTGCAGGGACACCGGGCACACACTGTGCAGGGTCACAGGGCACTCACAGTGCAGGGACACCGGGCACACACTGTGCAGGGTCACAGGGCACTCACAGTGCAGGGACACCGGGCACACACTGTGCAGGGTCACAGGGCACTCACAGTGCAGGGACACCGGGCACACACTGTGCAGGGTCACAGGGCACTCACAGTGCAGGGTCACCGGGCACACACTGTGCAGGGACACCGGGCACACACTGTGCAGGGTCACAGGGCACTCACAGTGCAGGGACACCGGGCACACACTGTGCAGGGTCACAGGGCACTCACAGTGCAGGGGCACCGGGCACACATCGTGCAGGGTCACAGGGCACTCACAGTGCAGGGACACTGGGCACACACTGTGCAGGGTCACAGGGCACTCACAGAGCAGGGGCACCGGGCACACACTGTGCAGGGTCACAGGGCACTCACAGTGCAGGGACACCGGGCACACACTGTGCAGGGACACCGGGCACTCACAGAGCAGGGGCACCGGGCACACACTGTGCAGGGTCACAGGGCACTCACAGAGCAGGGGCACCGGGCACACACTGTGCAAGGATGCTGGGCACGCACCATCCCTTGCCCTGCCCTTGCCTGCAGCGCTGCGGCAGGGCGCATCTCCGCAGGTGAGCTGGCAGCGCCCGCACCTGCTGCTCTCCACAATCAGGAGATGCTTTGCACAAGAGGCGTCTGACGCATCCCTTCCTCAATCAGCTGCTCTTCACGCCCAGCTCCGTGCCACTTGCTCCTGATTGCCCTTTGTCTCCTGCAAGGCCACGCTCCGTGGCAGCGGAGGCAGTGGGGCCGTGGTGCTCCCGTGGCCGGCACACAGCTCTGCCCTCCTCTCACCTGCAGCTCCCGGCAGGGGAAGGTGCTGGGGCTCTCACAGCCTGGTGGGTTCATTCCAGACGAGATGGGCTCTTTGCCCGGTGCTTTGTCCCCACATGGGTGCGGGGCCAGGCTGCTCCTGCCCTGTCCTGCCCAGGAGAAGGGGGTCCGCATGTGCGTGGTCCGGTATCTGTGCCTGGAGATCAGGTATGGGGCAAGAGAGGGGTTGAGCTTGGAGTGGGGCAGGAGGAGACAGGGGCGAGTGGAGGCAGCACTGCCCAGCCACACTGCTGGGACGTGTCCAAGGCACAGGGAGCAAGCGCCTAAATCTCCACTGCCAGGCCCTCCAGGGATGTCCCCCTTTATTCACAACTGCTTTGTAATTGCCTTTTGTCAATTACGGGAGATGGATCGCGCTCCTCGGGGAGGCAGTAATTAGCGGCGGCAGGAATGCCGAGGCAGGCAGGCTCCCTGCACACAGTGATGGTGATTTGTAAACCTGTCAGCCAGGCACTGGGCTCAGCTCCCCTCACTGCCGCGCAGGCGGCAGGAGCACCGGGAGCCCTGTGCCCAGCATGGAGAGGCACCCCCCGTGGCCTGCCCTGGCACCCCAGCCCCTCCCCACAGGGAGCCCACCATTGCTGGGGCAGGCAGGGCCATTGCTGGGGCAGGCAGGGCCAGGCTGGGCTGCAGGAGCCCCAGTGCACGGGGGCCGCTATGCCAGAAGGAACGAGCCCCTGCACTTCCCAGCTGGCTGTGGGCAGCCTCGTAATCAGCTTTGGTGACAAGGGCAATTACTCACCGAGGCTCCCAGTGCGGTGCCTGGCACCCGCAGGGAGCTATGGCCAGGCTGCTGCTCTCCTCACCATGAGTTCAGGCACCCTGCCCACGGCTCAGCCTGCATGGACACTGCAGCCCCTGCAGCCTCTGTCCCCAGGATGCTGTCGCTCGGTTGCCAAAATCCATCTCTCCAGAGAGCCTGCTCAGTCACAGGATAACCGGCCCGGTGTGGCTGCACCTGCTGGCCCTCGCCTGCTCTGCCTGAGTCCCCCACGCCCTGTCTGCTTCGTGGCTTCAGTCTAATTCCCTACGCCACATTCCTATTTTTCTTCCTGACAGAAGAAGCAGGCTCATGCATCTAGAGACTCCGCAGCCCTTTCCTGTAGCTGCAGCTCCGTGTCTGCTGCCCTTTGTCCGAGTTGCTTTTGCGCAGGTACCCTCCCTGTCCCAGGGCAGAGCGCAGCCCAGGTGGGGCTGGGTCCTTGGGAGAGGGTCTGTGCATAGGCACGGAGTTTGATCCCTGCCAGCCGAGCCGAGCCCTGAGAGCCTCCCGGGCCATGGATGGGCAAAGAGAAGAGCAAATCTTGTGTGAACCCCGCAGCCAAACGCTGCTGAGCATCCCCCAGCTCCTGTCTCCCTTGCTCTGCTCTGTCCTTGATCCCAGGGAGGGTGAAGCTTGTGGATGGAGCCCGGTGGCTTTAATTAAACCATGTTTGCAAACTCCCTTTGTAAGCATTGCTAATTAGAATTAGGGAGAGCAGATCTGCTTTCCCTGTCCCTTGGTGACTTGAACAAGCTCCCCGCATGCTGACCAGGCTTGGAGGGTGCTGAGGGCCAGCACGTGGCACTGCTCAGCATCCCTGGGCTGGGCATATGTGCCAGAACAGCCCCTGTGGGGTGAGCAGGAGCTGGGCTGGGGGCAGAGCACCAGAGTGCACTGTGCGTGGCGTGACTGCTGCCCCGCTCCCGCGGCACGCTGCCTTCATGCTTGAACCGTCGGCCTAACGATTTCAGGCTTTCTCTGCGTTTTCCTGTATTATTATTTGTCTTTGTTCCTGTTGCAGTTCAGTGACCATGAATTATGAGCGTCTGCTTGCTCAGGAACTCTTTACTTCCACTCCGGCACACGGCTGCCTGGCTGCAGGCACCCGATAGCTCCAGCTCCTGCCCCAGCCTGGCCGTGGGACCCCCCCGATGCCGCGGCACAGCCTGGTGAGGGGCTGCGGCACAGGGGCTGCGGCACAGGGGCTGCGGCACAGGGGCTGCGGCACAGGGGCTGCGGCACAGGGGCTGCACCGGCGGCTGGGCCAGCAAAGCGCCTTCCCCAGCTCCACTTCACTGGCCATGGGGGCTAGGGAAGGCTGGAGCTGCTCAGCCATGGGAGCCCCGGGTGAGATGTGGGGTACATTGGGATATACTGGGATGCACTAAGGGACCAAGCAAGCATTGGTGCAGGCAGGTGAAGCTCATTTGTGCCCTGGGGGGGACTGATCATGGCCCTTAGGTGCACATGGGTCTGATTTAGGGCAAGGCTCACCACTCCCTGCCAGGTGATAAAAGGAGAGGGGAGCAGTATTTCCTTGTTGGCCTTAGGTGCTGTGGTTGGAGGTGCTCTGTAGGCCAGGCAGAGCAGGCAGGGTGCAGGCATGGCCTGGTCCTGGCATATGATGGCTCTGCGGAGAGCTACTGTGGGTGCCCAGGCTACCAGCTCTCTGCAGCCGTGTGTTTGCTGTGTTGATGCTGTATTGATGCTGTGCTTCAGCTGCTGTACCTGTGCAGGTGGGTCTGCCCTTGCTGAGCTCCATAGCCACTCACTGGGGGCCAGCAGGGCTGCGTCCTCCCAGGACCCTGTGGAGTTTGTGCCTCTCTCCAGGGCTGTGCTGGGCAAGGGGCAGGCTGTTGGGTCTCTGGCAGGGGCTTTGCAGTGGGTGCTTGCTGGGCAGCACAAGGGGAGTGTGCTCTGCTCTCAGGAGCTCCATGCCCACCCATGGGCAGCACGTGTTGGTGCCCCCTGCACTGCCCTCGTGAAGGGACAGGGGCTGGAGCTGCTCAGTGCCATTTGCAGGAGTGAGGAGCCTCTTGGTGGGTGACAGTGCCTGGCCAGGTTATCAAAGCATGGGGAAGGCTCAGGTGGAGCCTGGAGGTCCCCCGAGGCTGCCCAGAGCAATGGCACAAGCAGCTGGGGATGAGCAAGGGACAGGAAGCAAGGCTTCCTGGGGAGGGGATGTTTCCTTCCCCAGTGCTAAGGCTGGGAGCAGAGGGGGGCCCTCGGCTGTGATGGGGCAGGAGCGTGGATGGGGCTGTGCCCAGTGCAAGGCTGAGCTGTGCCTGCGGGTGCTGGGGCAGGGGGAATGCGCAGGGCTGGAAGCACCTGGAATCTCAGCTCTGCAAAGCTGCCGCTTTCTCCACGCTGCTTTTGTGCTTACAGCAGAGCCAGGAAATCTCTGCTGGTGCTGGGGGACTTCACACAAGTGAAGAATAAAGTCTCTGAACTCCCAACAGCTGCATGTTCTGAGCACTGCAGTACTCTGATACCTCTGTAACACTATTAAGCACCTGGTGCTGGGTTGTCTCTATAACTGTGGCCCCTAAACAAATCCCCTCCCCATGCTGAGCCCTGCTAACGGCCCATTGGTAAAGGCCAGCCAGCACAGCTCAAGATTAACTCGTTATCTTTTTCAATCATTTTTAAAACATAAATGATGTCCGGTGTCTCGCCTGTGGGATGAGATGGAGCTGGGAAGCTGCGAACCCCTGGGCAGAGCACTGCTGACCCCACTGTGTAACCCTAAACCCTAACCCTAACCCACTGCTGACCCCACTGTGTAAACCTAAACCCTAACCCTAACCCACTGCTGACCCCACTGTGAGCCCCCAGCTCTGCCCACACCTGCCTGAGCCATCAAGAGCCTCAGCAGCGCGGCACAGGCTGTGCCAGGGCCACCCCTGTGTGCAAGGTGCCTCCAGCCCGCATCCAGCCTGGCTGCTCTCTGGCACCAGTGCCTGTCTCTGTCTGCTGCCGCCTCGCACGTAACTGGGCTCCCTGGGAGACTCGCTCTTTTTTTTCCCTTTAACCTTGAAATGCAATTTCCTTCCCCAAATACCCTTTTTCCTGTAAGCAACATCTCTTTAGTGAGATTACAGCAAAAATCCCTGAGCTGCCGGGTCCCGGCGCTTCATCACCTGGTTAGCCCCATCCGTCAGGGCTGCGTGTGTCCCCGGCACCCTGCCCGTCCGTGGGTGATGGTCTTTTCATCATTTCTGCAGATTTATGTTACAATAATTTAATTTCATCCTCAGCCCTGGGAAGATGAATTGGCCCCGATGTGACTGGGGATTTGGAGCCAGTCTCGTAAATTTGCTGCCTCTACACAAAGCTCCTTCTGGAGTCCCCACTGCAGCCCTAAGTGGGAGCCTTTAAACAACAGGGGCTGGGCTGTAAATCCAGGGTGGTGGTGGAGGGATGCTGCTGACACCACGGCCTCTCCCCAAGCCTGGGCCAGACTTGGTGGCTCTGGGTGGCTGACAGGGCTTGGGCAGGGCTCTGTGAGCTGACCGATGGGACCAGGTGCTGCCAGTGGCTCTGTGCTGGGCTCTTGTGCTGCTGGGATGCAGCCTGCCCATGTGAGCAGCCATTGCGGGGGATCCAGGAGCAGCCAGTGCCCAGGACCTGTCTGCAGCACACACATCACTTCCCTGACTTGGCAGAGATGGTGCTGTGCTGGTGCTGTGCCGGGCACGGGCTGCAGGGCTCCCGCACATCTGCACTCGCTGCATGTGGGAACTGCTGAGCTTTCATTGCAAGTGGCTTGCCAATGTAATTAAACTCGAGTGACTCCCTTGCCCCTAGGCACAGCCCCTCATTTCTCTTTGATTTATTATGTCTTCTTAATTTATTTAAATGAGTCTCAGTGTTTGCACAGGCTGGGGGGTGCTGGCTGGAGCTCTGATTGCTGGAGCGGAGGGAAGACAGCAGCAGGGTCTCCATAGGGCCACAGTCATGGCCACCCCCAGGCACAGCAGGGGCTGCAGGGATGCAAACTGCAGCAAAAGCCCCCACATGGGAAATGCCCTTGGAGCAAAGCTTCCAGTGCTGCCCTGGTGCCTGTGGGGCTGCAACAGGAAGGGCTGGACGGTTTTGGGGGCCGGTTTAGGGGCATCTCCCTGGGGTATCACTGGGCAGTGGCTGCATGGGAGGTATGGCACTGCTGCGGGGGGCCCTGCTCAGCCCCTTCCCACTGTGCAGGGGCTGGGGTCCAGCCGGATCTCACGGCAGTTCCTGGCTGGTGTGGGGGAAGTGAGCAGAAGCCGGGGAGAGCCATGGCCCAGCTCCGAGGGTTCGTCTGTGCTCCAGGCGAGAGGAGCACAGGTCCTCTCCTCTCCCAGAGGACCATTGGGCCGAGCAGCCTCCTGCTGCCCCGTTCCTCCTGTGTGCCTGTGCCCAGTTGGCTCTGTGCCGCTGGCCTCGCCATCCCAGGCTGTGTTTGCACAGCTGATTGTTCCCGGCTCAGCGTACTGCCTTCCACTTGTTCCTGTTGAATTTCATCCTATTTTTTCCAGTCCATTTCTCCAATTTGTCAAGATAATTTTGAATTCTAATCCTGTCCTCCAAGATACTTGTAGTCCCTCCCAGCTTCATGTCATCTGCAGATTTAATAAGTGCTTTCTCTATTCCATCATCCAGATCCGTTAATGAAAAAATGGAGCAAACCAGAAGCAGGACGAGCCCTTGGCTGCCCAAGCAGCCTGGCACTTGCTGTGCTTGCTGCCCAAATGTGATGGCAGATTGTGCCGGAGCAGTGCCACGCTGGCTGGGCCTCACTGCCTCCCACAGTGGGGTCCGGAGCTGGGCTGCGCCTGGGAAGGGGCAGGGGTGGTCTCCCGGGGCTCACAGTGCTCCCTTGCGGTCCATGACGGCTCCTCTGGGCTGCACGACAGGGACCTGGAGCCAGCCCAGAGAGCAGCCCCCCCGCATGCCCCAGCCCCCCGCCGCCTCCTCTTTAACTGAATGTAGAGAACCATTTACAGAACACAAGCAGGTGCCTGTGCCCAGCTCTGTGTGTCTGGGCACGGCTTCATTTCACTGTAAAATCTCAGTGCAGTGAACGGCTTTTCCCATCTCCGGTCCATGTCAAAGCCAAGAGCTTCGCATGGGCTGCGCTGAGCAGCCCCGCAATGGCTCTTGCAGTGCCCTGCAGAGCGTGCAGCTGCCGGGGCTGTCACGACGCCTGCGGCTGCAGCCTGGTCTGTGGGGAGCCACAGGCCCTGACCCTGTGCAGTGAAGTGGATGCTGCAGGCACCCATGCAATGCCACCCCATTGTGTGGCCATGAAGGTGTCCTGGCAGGGCTGGCTGGTGCTGTGGTGGTGGGAGCTGGCTCCTTTCATGCCAGTAATAATTTCATAGTCAGGGTCTAGGAGGTTTGTAAACAGATATGCATTAATTCTGCATTTAGTGATACTTGAATAATTGGTGTCACATCAATTAGATGGGTTCTTGGATACCGCAGGGGTCAGTGCTGTGCAAAACCCTCTGGTGGCAGGACAGGACGAGTCCCAGTGGCAAATGAGGCTGGTGGGGATGTCAAACACTGAGAGCAGCAGGGCTGTGCAGTTTGTGCTTTGCAGGAGAGCAGCAAAGCCTGAGGCTGCTGCGGAGCACGGGAGTGCGGGGGTGCTTGGGGAGGTGTTGCCGATGCTGCAAACCTCTGAGTGTAATTCCCTGTTGTCCCATCACCATGCTCCTCGCTGGGCACCCAGTTCAGCATTCTCTGCTGCTTCCCCCATCCCTCAGCGCTGCAGTGTGCCATGGCTTCGCATGCAGGCTGGATTTGCCTGCACTGTGCTGCCAGTTCACAGGGAGGAGGCTCAGGGGGCCTGGGCCGGTGTGGATCACCCCTGGCTCGTGTGCTGGCAACACAGACCAGCGCTGTCAGCCCTGGCCCTGGTGCAGATTGCAGGCTGAGGTGATCTGCAGGGGACAGTAAGTATTTGTCCCACCCTCATCCTTGTAGGAGCAGATAAGGTGGCAGCTTTGTTGCTGGAGGGAGACAAACTCTGTGGCGGTCTTAAAAGTCTATTGTGTCCCTGCAATTATTTATAGATAAAAAGAAGAAAGCCAATAAGCATAGAATGGAACTTCACAGCTGCATGTGTGGTGATGATGATGATGATGAGATCTTTCCCTCACACTCACACAAGCACGTCTCCAGTACATGGGGAACTCACTGCTGGCACTGATCAGATCCCTGTTGCTATGAGGCAGGGCAGGCTGGAGGACTTGCCCCATCTCGCTGACGTGCTCCCACTCTGTTCTCCCCACAGTGGCACACACATGGAGGCAAGGTGGCCTTCATCCCATAAGCCAACCCCCAGGGTGCTGGGTACCTTTGCAGTGAGGGGGGTCCTGGTGTTTCTTGCAGAGGATGTGGGATTGGCTGGGTCCTCGCCAGCAGCCCTCTCAGCTCTCCCTACTCCATGCAGCCAGGACCTCATCTCCCATTACACAGCACTGCTGAGGACATACCCGGTGTGTGTGGAGGCAGCCCTGTGAGGGAGCTGGGACTGAACGGTGCAGCAGGGAAGAGCCACAGAGATCACGGCCCAGGAGCGCATTTCTGCAGCCTGTGGGCAGAGATACTGGGAGTGAAAAGCATTAACTCCAGGGTGGGAAGGGGCTGGGAAGCACCATGAGTTTGGTGAGTGCGTGGAGAGCCCACAGGAAGGGGCCGGGGCCTGGCAGGGCTGGAGCCACCAATGGGGAGGGCAGGAAAATGGCAGGCACAAGGCCTGGGGTGGCTCCGTGGGCACCGGGGTCCCTGGGTGAGCTGTTGTTCATGTGGCACTGGGGCCCTCAACCAGCCCATGTCCCTGTGGAGCTGCATGGCATCACTGGCTCCAGCTCTGGGGCAGGAGCCATAACGCACAGGCAGCCACTGCTGCTCGCTGGGGTGCAGGAGTGTTACCCATCCCTGCTCAGCCCTGACACTGCAGGACACCCACACTGGGGAAGCACCGGGATGAGCTGCAGGCAGCATCTGAGACAGCGACGGGGAGCTCTTAACTGGACTGGAGAGTGGGATGATTTTTCATTGCTTCCTTATAATAAGAGGACAAGAGCAAGTGACTAGCACAGTTCGTTCACTTGGTAAAGATTTATACAATCACTTCATCCAGTAATTGGTATTCTGCGGAGAGAGGGAGCTGCAGCTCCAGCATCCGCCTCCGTTTTATCTCTGTCTTTCTTTCTCTCCCCTTTTCAGAATGAGTAATTCTGTCCCTCACAATCCCATTTAAACAGAGCATTTTCAGAGTGAATAATTAGTTACATTCAATTAGATCTCAAGCGCTCCCCTTCTCACTCTGGGGGCCAGACACGCTAATGAGAAGGCACACGTCTGACATGGGCGCAGGTGTTGAACACGCTGCATGCGGGCAGGGAAGGGTCGGCACTGGGGGGGTCAGGAGCCAGAAGAGCTGGTCTGGGGAGGTGCTGGTTGGGGGCAGAGGCCCTGGGTCTGTTGCCCACGTGATGATGCCAGCGGGAATCAGGCTCATACCTGTCCCCAGGACAGGGCATTTGTTCACTGGGCTCTTGTGTCAAGGGGACGCTGCCCAGCCTGGGACCATTCCACCAGCACTGCCAAGAGCAGAGCTCTGAGCAGGAGAGCTGCTGACGTGCCTTTATCTCCCTTATTAAACCCAACATTAGGTTTTAAGAGGAGGCTTAAGTAACGTGCCACTGCCATGCAGTAAAAGTCGCTCTGTTCCAGCTGCTTCTGGCTCCTCGATTTATGGCCCTTCCTGTGCCATGCTGCATGCCCGCAGGTGCCGGTGGCTCACGGGCTGCAGCGGCTCCGGTCCCCGGGTCCTGCTCTGGGCTCGGTGCTGCCGCCGCCCAGCGCCACGCCAGTGAGGCCCGGCCCTCCCCTCCCCGGCCGCGGTGCAGCAGCGCCACCTGCCGGCCGCCACGCGCCGCCGGGACCCTGCGAGCCAGGCCCCGGTGCCGCTGAGCCGGGCGCGGCCGCGCGGACTGCCCTCGGCGCACGGAGCTCCGGGTTCCGGCCCGAGCGGGCCCTGCCGCAGGGTCCCGGTGTCAGCAGCCGTGCTCTGCCGCGGCCGCGGGCTCCGCTGCTTGTCCCGGTGCCGGCAGCGGGGCTCCGCTCTGCCGCAGCACAGCCGCTGCTGGGGGGCCTCCGTGGCTCTGGCCGCGCCGTGCTCTGCTGCGGTGTCACAGCGCCTGTGGCCAGCCCAGGTGCCACACTCCTCCCAGGCTGGAGCGGGGACAGAGGAGATGGCGCTGGCGCTGGCCCCGGTGCGTGCTGGTGGCCGGGGCAGCGCCCGGTCCCCTCACAGCCTTTCCTGCTCGGCGATGCGGCTCTCCTTGCCGTCCTCCTGTGCCACGGGCTGGCCTCGGAGCAACGTCTCCTGCACAGGGAAGGGATCCTCCCACTCCTCAGTGGGCTGATGTGTCTCCAGGTTCTCTTCAGGCCTTCCAGGTTTTCCCTGCACAGGGGCAGAAGTCAGGAGCAAAAGTCAGGAGCAGGCAGGTTCACCCCCCATGGCTTTCCACAGGTTCCTGCTCCGCTGCCATGAAGGGCAGAACCTCACCCTGTGAGCATCCCCCATCTCTGTATTTGCTAGCAGCACCCCAGTGTGCCCCTTGCCTGCAGAGCCAGAGCCCCAGCTCTGCTGCTGGCACACCTCTGGCTGTGCCCAGAAGGGACCCCAACCCACTACTGGAGGGCAGCTCTGGACTCACCTGCTTCTGCATCTGTTGCTTGGGACCTGAATGGAAAGAGGGACAGAGAAGGTGACAGTCAGGGCAGAGCATTCCTGCCATGCTGACCTGGTAGGGCATGGGGCTGCGGCAGCCGTGTCCCAGCAGTGTTCCCAGAGGGGCTGCCCTGCTCTCGGCAGAGCTGCCATCATGCCCCCGTCTCGGCTTCTCCGCCCCATGAGGTCACGCTGGCCAAGGCACCCCCTTACCCCTGTGCACCACCAGGTAGCAGTAGATGGAGATGCCCACGAGGAATGTGACAGCCACGGCAGCAACGGGGATGAGCACCGAGAGCGAGGACCGCCTGCCCGACTCTGTGAGGAGACAGCCAGTGAGGCACCGTGCAGCACCAAGACACCAAGTACCCAGAGCTGCCTTGCTCCAGGGCCAGTCCTGCAGGGATCCCTTATGGGGACAGACAGGAGCAGGAAGGATTGTGCTGGCACTGCAGTCAGACCCTGCTTGCTCCGAAACAGTCATGGGCCAGGCCAGCTCCTCCCATTGCTGTAGGAGCACCAGATCTCTGCTCTGCATCAGCCTGGCACTGGGCACTTACCACAGATCACATCTGAGGTGTTGGTCCCTTTCACCTTCACCATCAGCCCCTTTTCCTCACAGCTGCGGGAAGAACAAGACCATGTCCCACAGCAGCCTGGGCACATGGGAAGCCCGACCAGGAGCACCTGCTGCGTGTCCTGCACCAAGCCTGCCAGGCTCCAGAGGGACGAGTGTGCAGGAGCCAGTGCTGCATGATGGGGAGACCAGGTACACAGCAGGGCCCCACACCAGGATCCTGGTCTAGAGGTGCTGAAACTGCTCAAGACAGGGACAGCTCTGGGGACAAGGCACAGGAAGAAGCAGACAGCTGAGACCTGCCCGGTCAGGGAGACGCAGGGCTCAGGCACCACGGTTCCAGCAGAACAGCCGGGAAAGGACTTGATGACAGGCTGTAAGCGGCTCCGTGGGGAGGTAATTTCTGGGCACAGATAAAAGCAAAGTGAAATCCAATGGCTGGCAGCTGAAGCAAGACTAATTCAGCCTGGAAATAAGGCTAATGTTTCTACCATGAGTGCAATTAACCCTCAAGCAGCTTTCTAAAGACACAGATGACCTACCAGCCCATGGTGTCCTCAAAGCCAGAGTCCTCAGGGCTGGTGCCCCAGCTGATGAGCCAAGGAGTGCTGGGAGAGAGAGCCTGGACAGGGCACTGGGGATCCCCAGAGCTCCTTATCCCTTGATCCCCAGTGCAGGTGACAGGGTGGACATCCCTGAAGGGGCAAGCACTCTGCACACATGCAGAGTGATGGTCACAAGCTCCTGGATGTGTGCCTCACGCTCAGCCTGCCACCCTGGGCCCCACCACACTCACAGCTCTGCTCCTATGCCAGCCTGACGCTATGTCGCTCAGACTGCCCACCCATCTGCTCCTCAAGGCCACTAAGGAGGCTGGCAGCAGAGGATGTGCTCACAGGGATAGCGAACAGCTGGGGATAGGTGGAGGATGTGGTCAGCACTCAGACAATACCTTGTCCAGGGATGGCACGGCTCAGTTTTGGAAGAGACATTGGAGAAGGTGCCTTCTGCACAGGGCTCACAGGGGGATGTCATCCGGGCCATGGCTTTGGCTGAAGGAGCAGAGGTTGCAGGAAGGTCAGTGTGGGCAGTGGGAGCAAGGGGCTGTGGCAATGCTGCCAGGCACAGCAGCAGGCAAAGTGCTGCCGGAGCCCTCAAGGGGCACCTCGCTGTGGGAGCCCCCCTTCCCCTGGAGGACCTGAGGTCAGTGCTGCCGGGGTCACTGAGAGGGATGAGCTGGTTGGACTCACCCACCACGAAGCCAAAGCCACGCTGGCAGGGCTGGTTCTCCACGCAGGTCTGGCAGCTGGTGTCGGAGCAGTGCGTGCCGGCCCGGCACTGGCACACCGTGTTGTGTGTCGCGTTGCCATGTGTCTTCACGATGAGGCCAGTGTCTGGGAAAAGGCAGCAGGGTGAGGTGAGGCACGGGGTGGGGGAGCCTGGGAGGACAGTGGGGCTGGTGGGCATGGGGAGCACTTACTGTCTTCACAGATATCGTGGGGGGCACAGTGCTTCTCCTTGGTCCAGCTCTGCTGGTAGTGGCCACTCTCACAGGGGGTGCAGACAGAGTCCTCTGTGTCACTGCATTCAGAGACCAGCTTTTCCCCTGTAATAGAGGAGGTGAGAAGGGGCGAAGGGGCTTTCCCCTCCCCAGGCAGCAGCTCTGCCAGTGGGAGATGGGAGTACTGGCAAGGGTGAGTGCTGATGCTGCTCTGGCAGCCAGTGCTTCAGGGACCAGCTCCCCACTGGGGAGGGATGATTGGTGCTGGGGCAGGAGAGCATGGGGGGGGGGGGGGGGCATTCACTGCCTTCCCCCATTCACTGCCTTTAGGGGCTGGGAAATGCTCTGCATTAAAGCGGGAGCTGAAAATAACATCACAATTTGGCAGTGGCAGCAGTCTCCCTGCGAGCTGCCTGTGCCCTGGGGTCCTGCAGCTGCAGGAGCACTGACAGTCCCAAGAGAGTTGTGGCAGATTCGGGGAAGTCCAGGGGGTCTCCCAGAGCACCCACGAGGCTCCCAGTTGCTCTAGCACTGGGGTGACACAGAGGTGAAGCTGCCAGCGGGGTGGAGGAGCTCAGTCACGTTGAGCTGTGCTCTGCTGTGGTCCAGCTGTGAGTCCTGGTACAGTCAGGCCCTGGGGTACAGGAAGGGGAAGGGATCTCCGTACCTGGATGACACCGGTTGCAGCATCTGCCTCTGTATTCATACTGCTTATCAAAGCATCTGACAGCATCACCAGGCTCCCAGCACTGGAAGAAACAAGACCTGGAATTCATGGTGCTCAGTGCTTCAGCACCTCCTTGCTTCTACAAGCACAGGGGAGCTACCCCACATCCCGAGGCAAGGGCTCCCCTGCACTGCTCCTGCCCTGCCTGTGCTAACCACAGACCGCAGCAGAGCCACCGGCGCTGCCTCATGCCACCAGTGCTCTTTGAAGTGGGGTGGCAGCGATTCCCCACATTTCCTATCAGATGCTGATTGCACATTGCCCTGTGCCACTGCCAGCAGGGTCCTGCACAGGAGCAGCGGTGTTAACAGAGCCTCCGAGCACAGAGAGCTGCCAGCCCTTGCCCAAGGCTGATGCATCAGCCTGAGGGGCAGGAAAAGCCCCAGGGCACGTACAGCTACTAGCAGGGGTGTGTGTGCACCGGGAAGAATGTAGAGCAGGCAGGTAATGGGACCTCGGGCAGTATGGATGCAGGGCACCCACAGCATTGGACCACCGCACAGAGCAAGCCCCACGCTGGCCCTGAGCCCAGGCACCCCGGGGAGCGGGACGGGGGCTCCAGCAAAGCCCTCAAGCGAGATGACTGCGGGGCCCACGCATGAGGGGTGCTGAGACCCCACGGGGCGCCCCTGGGTATGCCCGGGCTGGTAGAGGGGAGCCGGCGCTGCTGGCCCTCACGGTCACAGTGAGCAGAAAGGGAAGCGAGAGGGGCTCCGGCGGCCCCGTCCCTGCGCCCCGCAGCCTCCCAGGGCCCGGCGGTGCTCTGGAGCCCGACGCTGTCCGTCCGTGCCCGCAGGTCCCTCCTCCCTGCCCCGGCCGGGCCCGCTCCTCGGAGGAAGCCGAAGCCGAGATGGGCCCGACGGGAGCCGCCTGACGAGCCCGGCGCCGGTGCGGAGGCCGGGGGGGGGTCGGACCCGGCCGGCTCGGATCGGGCTGCGCGGGCGCTGCCGATGCCACTTCCCGCTCTGCCGCCGCGGGCACGGCGCCGGCCGTGGGCCTCCCGCAGGGGGGGCCGCGCGGAGGTGAAGGGCCGGACCGTGCCCCTTCCCGGAAAGCCGGGCGGCTGCGGGCCGCGCTCGGCCCGAGGGAGGGAGGAACCGCCGCTGCCACTACCCCAGCGCATGCCCGTGCCCCGGCCCCACTCACCCCGAGCAGCGCCGCGCCGAGCAGCCCCACCAGCCCGAGCCGCTGCATGATGCCGCACCCCGTGTCCGCCCGCCCGCCCTATAACGCCTTGTCCCGTTCCCGCCCAGGAAAGGGCGTTGGGCCGCCCTCGGGGAAGCCCCGACCGGCTCTCGGGCCCGGGCAGCCCCGGCAGCGCACGGCCGGGGCGGGCTCTGGGGACAGTTCCCCGCCGGCTCTCCCGCACCCCGGCCCTATCCCAGCCGGGGTAGCAGCCATCCCTACCGGGACCCGGGACCTGTCCGGGCCCTCGGCAGAGCCGCTGGCACTGGGGGTCCCTGTGCAGTGGCTGCACGGGAATGTCCTCTGAGGCTGGAGGTGGGAGCGGGGCTCCTGCCAGCCCCACATAGCACCTGCCCTGCAGGCGTCTCCCAGGAAAAGGAGGTGCCCGCAGAGGCAGGCGTCGGCTGTGGGCCATGGTGAGGGAAGTGCATGTTCTGGTTCCACCAGAGCCAGAACTGAGACAGAAGTTCAAGGTTTCACTTCACCTTCCCAGTGGTAACCCTGCGCTGTGGCCCTGGAGAGCCCCTCACGGCTGCCCGCAGGCTCTGGCCTCCAAACCAGTTCTTGTAAACGCACCAGCCCGAAACAGGAATGGGCCAAAGTGCCGCAGGCCCGGCTGAGCCGGGGACTGCCCGCCAGCCCCTGCCTCAGCTCCCTCGGAGTCCCCCGTGTGGTCCCTGGGAAGTTCCAGGCTCCCCTCCTGTTAAGAGACACTTTCCCGCATCCCTTTCTCCCCATGGCCTGGCAGGGACCGGCGGCTCCTCTGCACCTCCCCGTGCCCTGTCCCCCCTGTGCTGCACCGTGACAGCACCGCAGTGACCACAGCCGCTGCCTCGGCCCTGGCTTGGGGGCTGCGTGCCACGTGCGGCCTTCCGCCCGTGCTCCCTCCCCTGGTGATGGCGGGAGGGCGGCAGCGGCTGTTTCCCCATCCCGCCGTCAGTTCCCAGAACTGAGTCACTCGAGAACACGACGGGTCCCGGGGGAGAGCCGAGGGCAGAGCCCTGGAGGGGATTTTTGTGCCTGGCTCCCGCGGGACCGGCAGGGGAAGTCCCACAGCTCCGGGCACCGGCCGCGCACAGGACAAGCGGCGGAGCCCGACAGGAGCTGCCCGGCGGGGAAGCAGGCACCAGGTCGCGGGTACGGCGGTAGCGGCGGGGCCGGTCCCGGTCCGGGTCCCACCTCGCCCCGCGAGAGATCTGATTGCGCCACCCAGCGGCCTCGCGCCTCTCCCTCCGCGGGACTACGAGTCCCAGCGTGCCGTGCGGCGGCGCCTTGCGGGGTATGCTGGGAGCCAGGCGGGACGTGCAGCTCCGCCCGCCGGGCCCTCGCCTCGGCAGGCATGGCAGCGGGCGGCACGTCAGCGCCTTGCGTCGTAAAGCGTGAAGCATCGTAGTCGCGACGGCGCCGTACGGCAGCGGCGGTTGGCGCCTTTGTGCTGGCGGCGGCGGCGGCGGGAGCGGCGGTGTCCGGCGCGGCGGTGAGTACAGCGGCGGCCCCGCGGTTGCGGCGCGCTCGGTGAACCCTCACGGGGGACGGGTCCCTCCCGGCTGCCAGGCTGGGCTGGGCTGGGCTGGGCTGGGCTGGGCTGGGCTTGGCTTGGCTTGGCTTGACCGGGCGTGCCCTGCGGCCTGCGGGCGGGCCGCGCATACGCCTCGCCGCTCCTGAGGAGCGGGAGCGCGGGTTCGCTGGAAGCTGCCCCAGGGCGGGTCGGTGGCGCAGCAGTAACGGGGCTCAAAAGCGCCTGCTGCCGGGCCGGTGCGTACTGCAGGTGGATTCCTCGTAACTCTGGTGGCGAGCCCGGCCCTCGGCAGCGGCGGAGGCCCTGTGCGAGGCCTGTGGCCGCCGGTGAGGCGTTCGGCAGGGCCTGGCTTGCGTTACCCCTGCTACCGCTTTCCGCACGGGTACCTTTATCCCCGCTTGCGGTCCCGGTGCGGGGCCCTGGGGCGAGAGAGGGTGAGGGCCGCCTCCCGGGCTGGGCCTTGCTTCGGGGCTGCTGGCGCCGTGCAGGACGCTGCTCCTCTCCCCGTTCATGTCGGTGGCGGCTGCAGTCTCTGCTGCTGCCTTGCCCGGCAGCCTCCTGCGAGCCTGTGTCCCCTTCCGTTGTGTTAGTTTGAACATCTAGCTGTGTCTCGCTTTCTGAAGCTCTAGTGCTGTTAATAAATAACTTTGGGTTTAAATATAAGTTTTTTAGGGAAAAGTGGCTTTGGTTAACTCTTCGAGGGCTCACTGCACCCGAGCTGGCTTGGGCTGGCCTCGTGTGGGAACCTGGCCGTGGGTTTTTGCACAGGGGATTGGCACCTTGAAACCACCTTGGCTCATAGTTGGCCTCTGGCTGCATTCATAGGAAAGGCTTAATGTGGAAGTTGGTTCACCCGGTTCAGTGTGCCTGAAGCTTGGACAACAGTCAGTTGTTTCGGTCTTCTGGTTGCTAAATGGCTCCTAACTATGCAATGTGCCAAGTGGAAAATGGTAGGAGGCAGTAAATGCTCTTGTGTGGAAGTTCTTCAGTAATTCAGCCTATCCAGCCGATTTATTGTTTTGCTTTGAAAGTGACCTGCAAATGGGAAAATAGCTCCCTGGTTTCTTCAGGTGGGAAACTCTCACAAAGTATTTAGCTAAAGCTGTTTATATTTTTAGACATTTGACTTGTTTATTTAGAGACTAGTTGTAAACTGTAACAAATGTGGGTTAGCTGTTGGCTGGTTACTGGGAGTAGCTCCTGTTGATACACTCGAGTTCAGCTTTTTTTCCCAGGTTTCTTGCATGTTATAATGGAAATCCCATCTTGCCTTCCTGTAGATGGATGTTTAGGAAGTATGGGAACTTCATTAAGTAGCTTTCAGTCTTTCAAGTTCATCTCAAAAGTTTCAGTGTTTCTGGGTGTTTTTTTTTAAGCTTTATGTAATGGTGACTCTTCAGCCAGGCAGTGGGTCTGGGTGGGGGTTGGGGATTGGTTGCTGTGGTGGGAGTTGTGTTGGGTTCTGTTTGCTGGGGTGGTTTTGCTGTGGAGCTTTGTGTGAGCTTGGGCAGTGCCTGCTCTGTGGTGGTGGGGTCCGCAGTGGGGAAGGGGCACAGTGCTTCCACGGGGGTCCCCAGATTCCCATGTGGACCCGCCTTCTGTGGGAGCCCACACCTGGATGGGGATGAGAACACGCTGTTCACTAGGGGTTGAATGAAAAACTGTATTTTGGCACTGAAAGCCAAGATTCCACATGCAGTGAAGCAATCCAGGTGTGGTCCCTTGGAGCATTTGAGCAGTGCTTCCTCGTGTCTCGCCCAAAGCCTGTATTGAAATCTTTGGGTTATGCAATGTTGTGATGAGTGTTTCCTTTCTGCGTGGTAAAATATCGCATAGACCTCAACTCTGGTCACCAGTGGACTGAAGAATGGGTGTTCTGAAAAGCTTAAAGTCAAGGTGTGTTAATGGAAAATGAGTTTTATTTGTATCTTACTTTGGAGTTAAACCATTAAAACTTGTCTATGAAATTATTGGGGTTACTGCTTTTCAGTATTACAGAAAATCCCAAGCAAAAAGCCTCAGTACATGTTCTTCCCAGAGCTCTGTATCCCTGGGCTAGGATTCCTCTGGAGTGTAATTTACGTTGCACAGCCTTGGTTGGTTTCCAGCCACAAAGCAGTTCAGTTGAATGCCCGGTTTGGTGTGTGGGGTTGCAGTGACACACGTGATGTGCATGGCCCTTTTTCTTTTTTGCGAAGAGTTGCATTTGGGACGACAGCAAAATGGCTCGAGGACGCAAGAGCAATAGCATCAAACAGAGCGACTTCACCAACAGCACCAACCCCCAGGACTTAGAGAGAAGACTTTTTGTCGGCAATTTGCCCACAGACCACATGACTCGTGAAGAAATGGAAGAGATATTTTCAAAATATGGCAAAATCAGGGGTTAGTATTTTATCATTGTGCCTTTTTGTGCCTGGGAACTCAGTGAGAAATACCACTTTCACGCTTGTCAAATGGTATTTGCTGATGATGGGAGGAGTAACTAACCCTGTTCCCAAAAAAGTAACCTTTCAGTGATAATTTTCTCTGAAAAAAGGGATTCCTTCAGCACAGCTGAGATGTAAGGGGTGTATCAGCTACATTTCAGCTTTGGGGTTGCAGTATGATGTTACAAGACTCTTTCAAGTAACTTCATAGTCTCTTAATCAAATCTTGGTCACATGACAGGCTGCATTTTGCTCACTGCCTTGCCAGAAGGCAATGGATCTATGAAATGCATTTCAGAGCCTTTAAGCTCTGCATTTTGATCCTGGTGGATGTGGTTTTCCCAGGAAACTTGCCATGGTTTCTTGGCTTGGGGTTAGGTGGTGGCCTGGGTGTGGGTTGATGGTGTCCCCTGGTTGTAACCAGTCTTGCCCTGCTGTTGCCTTTTCCAGCCCTCAGCATGTACCATGGCTATGGGTTCGTGCAGTACGACCGTCTGGAGGATGTCCAGGCCGCTCTGGACGGGGAGAAGGGCCGCCTTTATAAAGGGTATAGATTAGGTAAGGAAAACTGCTCCGTGCTCTCCCACTGACCCCAGCATGCATCCCAGTAGAGAGCGCTCTTGTCCTAAAGCTCTCCAGAAAGATCCCTATGTTACACTTGCCTGGTGTGAGACTCAAATCACTTTTAGTAGCTGTGCATTTCCCTTCGGTTACTTGCTCTAAGTGCTGTGTTTCATCTTCCTACCTAGGTCTTACTCTGAACTTACCTCTGTTTGTTAGTATTTGAAAAGGTCTGCTGCCCTGTGTGAGAGGCTGCTCTAGCCCTAGGCAGTGCTCATCACAACCTCGTGCATGTAGTTTTAAAACATTTAAAAACATTTGTAGAGCAGCACTGGTTCCTCTTGGCAGGCTCAGGAATTGGTCACAGCACTCAGCAGCTTGCGAGCCCAGTAATCTTGGGTGGGTTTGCACATGTCAGTCTGAAAGCAGTGTGTAAATACCAGGTGCGTTAAAGAGGTCATTTTCATAAAGATAAAAACAATTCTGCTAAATGTGCTGGGAGGACACTTAAACAGGAGCAAATTGTTAGAAAGCTGAGTAATCTGTTACATGCAAGCAAAAAATTACTCTTGAAGTAAACCTATGCTAATTTGAAGACGAACAGTTTGACTTAGAAAGGAGTGAAAGGAGCAGTAAATGATGACTTGTAGGAAGGTGTGTGTAGAGTAACAAACCCAAGCCTCAAGATGGAAATGCAGGCAAATAGACAAGGAGGGTAGAAGGATATAAGAAGAAATTATGGCCAGCATTGTCTAAGTCTAGAAGCTTAAGCAGGAACAACTGCAGCTGCTTTAGCAGCTGAGGTGTAACTGTCAGGGGATGATAACAGTTTCTAACTGGAAAGACCACTTGGTTCTCAGTTTCTGCTGTCTCTCTTTGAAGAGGCACAAGGAGCTTTAATATAAATTGCATTTCAGTAGCAAAATTGAAAAGGTAGAGCAGCAGCTACCAAAACCGGACCCCTCAAAAATTTTAAATCTCATGTCTGTGAGTCTCAGTGCAGACCTGCCTAGGATGTTCCTATTGTTTTCCCACAAGCCTTGGGAAAACCAGGGATTTTCCAGGGCCATAGCAGAGTGGTGTAGATGTGCCAGTCAGCAGCGTAAGTGGGACAAGCGAGGCATCAGCCCCTGATAGCAAAGGGATTCTTCCACCTGACACCCACTGAGAAGGGAATTCATTAATGCAAATCAAAAGAAATCCTACCTCTTACTCCACTGATACTGTGAGCTTTATGGCTGAGAGCAGCAGTGTTGATATAAAGGCTTCTGTAAGATGTTTGGTTTGATTAAGCAGCTAAACAATTAAAACCAACATAGGGTTAAATGGAGTTCAGTATAACATAGATGGAGTTGCTCAGTGCTTTGAGTGGTGTTCTGGGGGATTCCTGGCCATGCAGTGCTTTTGTAAGTGACTTGGGGAGAAAAGACCATCATGTTTCAGAAAAAGAATGAAATAATTAAGATGGAGTTACTGGTGGTGAAATGACCTGGACTTCTTCCTAAGCTGGATGCAGGCAGATCTGAGCTCTCACTAAAGCCAGAAGGGAAGATCTGCACCCAGCAAGAGTGCTTTTGTCATTCCTGGCTGTACAAAACAGTTTTGTAAGCAGGGAGGGTTTGCTGCCCTGGGGTATACTGCTGGAATACTGTATTCAGATCTGGTATGCCTGTTTCAAAGAGGATAGTGTTAAATGGGAGAAGCCTCAGAAAAACCTGAAGGAGGCTTAAAGGGCTGAAGAACAAGTCCTAGCAAAAGCCTTGAGATAAAGGAGTGATGTGATCTGTATAACAGACAGACCTGAAGATAAGCAAGTTTTAATCTAGTAGGCTTAGGCATGACAAATCCTTAAATGGAAATAAATAGTTTTCTTCAGCAGCAGAGTAATTGACTTCTGGAATAACTCGTTGAAGCTTTGGTGCTTTCTGTGCTCTGAAAATGTTTAAATTGGAATTGAATGTTCTGCTGAAAGATAAGCTCGAGCTCAATGCCACTGCTGCACTTGAGATAGGAATGTGATTCAAGGCTCTCTTGTCACCCGTGTTCATTCAGAAGGTCACTGCAGTGGCCCTGTCACCTCAGAACCCTGCAGGACAGAAGACTTTCTTTTTTTCCTCTGAAGTTTTGTCACTGTTCACGTACTTAACCTGTAAATGCTGTTGGCATTAAATAAAATGTTATTAAATCTGTTCATTTTGCACCAGAGGAGGGTCCCTATCAAAGGTGGTTTTCTTCTTCTAGGAAAACATTTTGGTTCAGATTTTCTTTTTTTTTTTTTTTCAAATACTGTATGGTTTTGAGTGTAAAAATCCTGATAGGTGTCTGCAATGGCATCGTAAAAGAGAATAAAAATAATCTTAAACCAAAGAAAGCAGATAGTGTCTTGCTTAAAGATAACACTTGCCTTTAAAGGGACAAAAATCTCAACTAAAAAATAAATGCAAGGAGAGAGTTGCTTCAGTTACACAGCATGAGCATCAAATGTAACTGCTAAGGACGCAAGTCGGTAAAAGGCTTTGGGAGAGTTCAACTCCATTGTTGCATTACCCTAATGCTTCCACAGACACATAGAAGTGTGTTCGTTATCTTTAATGGCTAAAGCGATGTAGGGAATAAATGCCCATCAAAGTTTGTGACAACAGGTAACAAATGCAGCTGATCCTGGGGATTGATCCTGGGGACTGCTCTGTGGTGTTGAGTGCTCTGGTGCTGCAGTTCAGGTTCAGGCTGCACTTGCTTCTGTCCCCCCAAAAAAGAGAACAAGCTGCTCCTTGGTGGACAACGGGAGCAAAGCTTAGGACAGATCCTGTAACTGAAAGTTCTAAAGGATCGTTTATGAAGCTGCAGAAGATGTTAAGACTGAGGCTTGCTAAAGCCAAGCGGCATGTTTATTCTCTTGCAAGAACTTTGAAAGGAGCTAATGCAAATAGCTAATAGGAACTCTTAAATTGTTGATAGATTCTTGGGAAGCAGATACAACCTGGGTTGGTTTTGTTTGTGTCCTTTAAAGGCTCTGAAACATCTGAAAAAACATCTGAAGATGTTTCTGTCTGTTCTTGCCCCCTCTTCAGTGTCTTATTTCATCCTTAGTCAGCTGTTACCAAAGGCTTTTTTTCCTCACAGTAGAACAAATCGGTCTCTGCCAGTTCTGGGCGGCTTCATTTTTTCTGGTTGAGGACAAGACTATTTATCCAGTTCTCTTACTTTGCATTTCACTTCATGGTGATTTTCATGGAGGTGCTCAGAAGCCAACCAGTTTTCAGTTTCTGATCTGTTGCATCACTTTGCATCATGTTAACAGTGGTGCTTTGAATGCGTCATGTTGACCTTCCCCAGGAGCTTGTGCCTCAGGCTCCCCGGATCCCGCTCACTGAGTGGAGGCTGCAGCCATGCCTTGGGAGGCAGTTGCATGTGCCACTTGGGAGCCTTCATGTTCTCAATAAGGGTAGCAGTATGCTCCGTTGAACAGGTCTGGCTGGGAACTTAAGACTGCTGGCTGTCCGCTTCCTTTCTTGGAGGTTTTCAGACTCTGCTTTTTCTCCTAGAGTCCATGAGTTGCTTTCTGTTCACTCATAGACTGCAGAAGAAAGAGGTTCTCTTATGGAATGAAGAGTCTGCATGTGGGCCTGAACATAAAGGGTTAAAACACTACCCAGGCTGTCCACCCTGTTTTGAAGTCAGAAATACATGAACATTTCATTATGTTGTACTGTCTAAACTTAATAAAAAATTGTCAAAGTGACAATGTCTCTCTGCTGAATGGATTTTCTTGCACCATCTGGATGTTGTTGAGCTTAAGTTGCTTTCATTTGAATTGTGCTGATGATATTTTTTTTGTTCCGTAGCATTGAACAGATGGGTTGATTATTCTTTACAGATATTAATAAAGCAGTGGAAAGAAGAAATATGAATAAGGCTTCATCAAGGTCCAGTCCGGCACGAAGGTAAAGTACCTGGAAGCAGTGAGTTGTAGTAGGAAGGTCAGGGCATTAGCCCAGTGGCCTGTGCTAAATGTGTTTGTCTCCCCCACGGCCGCCCCCAGTCAGACTGCGACACTCAAGTGAGACAGCTGGGACGTGGCTGCTGCAGCTCTCGGGGGCCTTCTGTCACTGGCACCTCGGGAGGCATGAGGGAAACCTTGTGTCTGCTGCTGTGACTGCAGCTAAGTGTGATGTTTTGCAGCAAAAGTTGTAAGGGACTTGTGAGGAAGAATACACTTGATGTTCTCTCCTGCCTCAAGTGTCAGAGAAGCTGAGGCATATCTAGGGAGTGCTACGGCCCAGTAGCATTCCCAGTACCATGCTGAAGAGGACTTCAGGACCTTGTCTCTTCTGATGTCAGAAGCTTCCAGTGCTGAAATGAGACTGGAAAAAAACATATGAGTGAAGCACAAGACAGAGCAAACATCTGTCTTGCACTGTCCTGCCTGCCAGGACCTGGAGCCAGGTTAGTGATGGGCACCTGCCAGCTTGTCATCATTTCCCATCCCTCAGTAGGCACAGCGTGTGCCGCTCCTGCACCTCCTCTGTATGTGAAGTCACAGGCAAGTGGAGAAGACCCAGACTGTCCTGTCACAGGAGGGCAACTTCAGGTTCCTTTCCATGGCACTACTGGGAGCACACAAAGATGTGCTGTGGTGGTAGCTTGGTGTAAAGTGTGCATCTTCTGTGCCTGTACTGTGAAGCTTTCCACACTGTTTCTTGTTGGAGTTGAAGGTTATCAAGCCCTGACATGTCTGGTGTGGTCTACAAACTTGACCTGTTTAATTACAAAAAAAAAGAGGAAAATGTGCAGCCAGCAAGACATCTAGCACCAAAAAAACCCAGCAAATGTGTGGCTGCAATAGTTGGCATCATCTAGGTTTTTTGTATGTGCTGCACTTAGCCTGCACAGGGCCAAATGCACTTGCAGAGACCATCATGCTACAGGAACCACTTTGGCCACACAGCTGGGCGGTCCCCTTACACATCTGTAAACATCCAAGCCTTGGGCCTGGGCAGTGTGAGGTGTGCTCAGTGCTGACACAAGGACCCCAAGCACACTGCAGGTACATGAGCATTGATGGCATGTCTTTGGCTTCAGGCTCTGATGCCATGAGCGTTGGTCCTCAGACCACACTGGGAGGGACAAGCAACAGGTGTTGATGCACTGGGACCTGTGTCATCCTGTGTGTGCAAGAGCAGATGGCCACATCAAGGCCCCCAAGGAGCACTGAAGCTGCATGAGCATGTCGAAGGCTATGGTGCCGCTGAGAGAGGCACTGGATTCCAGCTGGCACTGCAGACACCATGGCCATCCCTTGTCACTAGCACCGGTCCCAAGCAGCACTGTGGGCATCAAGTCCTGGGTGTGGATAATGGACCTGCTCCATGCTGCAGGTGTGTGAATGACATCAGAGGAGTCCTGCGCCGCAGTGCTGAGTCCTGAGCAGACGTGGGCAGTGGGGCTGATGCTGTAGGAGTCAGACTGTGGTGATAGAGGTGCATAAGGCCACTGTGCCTTCGTGCTGCTGCCTCTCTGCAAGCAGCCTGGCAATGATGAGGAGCAGAGGGGATCCACACCACGTCTGTGCTTCTGTGGCAGTTGTGCGGTTCTTGTTCCGGATCTATTTGTCTCTGCAAATAGTGGATGTGGCCTGTTCTGGTCACTCCACTCCCAGCTGGAATAAATGTCCTATGCCAAACAATCCTGCTGCATCTGGCTGTTTTGCTGTAGTCCTGCAGCTACAGAATGACCAGGTACTCAGTATCCATTAGAGCAAGTGGGAAGTTTCCCCTGAGCTTCTGCCATGGTTCACTGTAGGTTGGGGGGAAGGGGACAAGGACAGTGTATCTCATATGATGTGGTTTCAATACAGATCACAGACAACGGGATCTGTGTGTCCAGGAGGCTGAGGGAGTTTGCACTTGTGTGTATGCCGATAGTGTTTCTTTCACAGGAGGACACTATGTATGTTCTTGGTGGCACCTCTGTAGTGTGTCCTGAGGTTTGTTTCAAACCTGACATAAAAGCAGGGAATGCCAGTGCTCCTGTGTGTCCCCCAGCACAGCTGGGTGTAACCACCCAAATCCATGCACAGGCTCTGCACATCCGTCTCTGCCTGTCACTGAACTTGGGCACATCTGACTCACTACTCCTGCTGTTCTCTCCAGGTGACTACCACATGAATGCATCACAGTGGAAGCAGACTTGTGTTCTGCTTATCTTTCATAACCTGGATTAGGCTGGTAGAGGACTCTAAATGTCTGTCAACTTTGGGAAATAAAAAGATTCAAAAAGCTGATTTTCTTCTGATGGCTGTCAGTATCTTGGGGAAAGAACATTCTGCACACGGTTTCTCTGCAAGATTTTTTCTGTTTGACTTACACTGCAGTGAATTGATTTGGGTTTTTTTCTGGAAAACAAAATATGACCTGGAAAAAAACCTACTTTTTTTTGGAAAAGTTGAAGACTAGGATGCTATTCTTCCTTTCCTCCGAAGACAATGCAGTACAAAGTCTGAATGAGATGGATCATTCAGATACAACAGAGAAGCTGTTGCTGCTGAGGATGTGGTGCTGGTGGGGTTTGGTACCCCCTTAACAGGGCCATCATACGCATAAGACTGGCTTTGTACAGAGACTCTCCCTTCCAGTGCAGGACACGGCAGCTGCTGTCGCTGCTTTCTGCTGGCAGCACAAACCCAACCACAACATGGAACCTGCAGTGCCTTTGGTCACAACAAAGTCCTTTTTTGATCATATGACAATAACAGATTATTTCAGGTGTTCTGCTGTCATTGACTGGTGAACTTAATGGATCCCATGAATGCTCCTGGCTACTGCAGATCTGTGGGTATTGGGCACCAGCACCTTGAATGCTCTCAAAGAACTTGCAAAACCACATTTGATAGATCTGAGGCTGGAGACCTTAAAATGGTGTTTTCTTAGGTGCCTGTTAACTTTCTCTACAGGTGCTCTGTGCTTTTAATGATGCTTCATTAAGGAGCTTTCTGGGTCTTGTTTGGTGTGAGAAACACTGCAGTTAAAAGCTTCTCCAGGCTGCTTCAACAAATATGGTTTTGGGGCAGTTCTTGTTATTGTGGGTTAGGAGGGAGGATTCAACTGCTTTGGCACCTCAGGTAAGAGATCTAGGGGTAATTGTACTGTGTCATTAGCAGTCTAATGGACTGTCCCTGGTGTTTTCCTCAGGGAACCCTATGCCTATGGGGATGGCCGAGACAGCAGACGTGACCGCTCCCCTCTTCGGGGGAGCCCACGGAGAGACCCCAGAGATGGTAGAAATGGCCGAGATTCCAGAGACACTCGAGACATTCGAGCTAGAGACATGCGTGATGCCAGAGACCACAGAGACCCCCGGGACCTGCGGGACCCACGGGACATCAGGGATCCAAGAGACCTGCGGGACCCTCGTGATGTTCGAGACCTTCGTGACCCACGGGAGCCGCTGTATGATCGATACAGGGATCCACGGGATATGAGAAATCCACGAGATATGAGGGATCCACGGGATATGAGAGACCCTCGGGACCCTTTGTACAGGTAATCTCCCTGGGACTGTATTTGCCAACACATTTTATGGTGTTCCTGCCTCAATGGCTGTGCCGGGTTGCGTGGTATCAGGTGTCTAAGATCAGGAAATTGCTCCAGCTGGGGACAGTTGGGTGCCTGCTTTGGGTCTTGAGGGGAGCAGGTGAGTACTCCAGAATTAAAATCAAGGAGGGTTTGTGTGTGCTGCATTGCCCAAAGTTATTGCCTGAGCTGGTGCTGGAGCATGGAAACCTTTGCTGCTTCTGTCAATGTTGCAGGCGAGATGAATCCTATGACCGTTACATTCGCTTCGAAGACTACTGTCGGCGGAAGGACGACTCTTACTATGACCGTTACAAAGAGCATTTTGACAGAGCACCAGTGAATTCAGATGGTGAGTACCTGTAATGTTGTAATGGGCAGATTCACATCTCCCACTGGAGAGTGTGGGAGATGCTATGGTATCTTGAGATGAAGGCATCATGTGTTCTGTCCCTGGGCCTGGCTTTCAGAGCGCCTGAAGCGCGAGGAGCGGCGCCGGGAGGAGCTGTACCGTCAGTACTACGAGGAAATCAAGAGACGTTTTGATGCAGAGAGACCTGTGGATTGTTCTGTGATCGTGGTGAATAAACAGACAAAGTAAGAAAACAGTTATGACAAATTTTATTATCACATGGTAAAAAAAAATAGAACTAAACTTAGTCCTTCCTTGAGGCTTTGTCTTGCTAGTTGTTTTTGAACAATGTGGCTTTAGAGCCCTTGGAAAGTTGACAGTGCCTGTTGCTGTTCTGGGAGCATAGGTTGATAAGATGGAGAAATGCTGTATCTTGTGCTTTACTTTTATTTCTTTCTTGTCACCTATCACTATACCTTCTCCTGTTACTTTTCTACTTACTCTTCATATCAGCCTACTGCCGTGACAGGTTATAGCAGTCTGTACTTGCTATTCATGGGTTGAATGATACATACGTGCCAACCAGCAGATACTGCAGAGCAGGTGTTGAGGGAGTCGGGGGGGTGTTAGTTTCAGCGCTCCTGTCACACTGGTTACTAGGACAGATACCTGTCACCACCGCCAATCTAACATGCAAGAAATACAAAATCACTGCTGCCAGTCATGAGCAGTGTCAGAGCACGTGTGAGTAGTAACCAGGGCGAGCTCCTGAGGCAGCCCAAGCACTGCACTGGGAACAGGAGGGCACACCTGTGCCTGGTACAGTGTGGGGGGGCCCGTAATGATGGCACCACTCTGATGTCTACAGCTTTACACATAAATATGTTGAAGAATAGAAAATAGTAAATAAATCGTAGACCTGACCTGGAGTCTAATTAAAGTGTTTGTCAAGGGGAGATATAAGGCTCTGTCTCTGTAGCCCTGCAGAAAAAAGATCAAGAATTAGTTTTATTTAACTCTGCTCTGTCTGTGAGGCAGAAAAACAGCTGGTGCTTGCCTGGCCTGATGGTGGAAGACAGAACAGGAAATGGGAACAAGGGAAGCAGTGAAACTAGACATAAACTCTTGTGTTTTGCTTTTAATGGAGTTGATTGCCTAGTGGAACAGATCTTGAAAGGGAATTATAGATTCTTTATCCCTTGGTGACTAAAAGTCTTTAGAAGATGTTCTAATAGGGCACAAGTTATTGTACTTGATATAGGGAGTAATTTTCTGTGCAAGAAGACCAGCTTAATATCCTAAGGATCATTTTGGTCTGTAACAGCTAGAAACCTTAAGAGCTGGAGCATGTAATAAATGTTGGGTATTGAAGCAATGGTGTCACCTACTACAGAACTGTTAAAGGGGACTCCTAAATGACTTGGTCCATGGTGCATGGTCCAGGTAACTTAGAAATCCTTAGAAGGACAGTTGGGGGTAACAGTTTTAGTCATTGTTAACAGTGTTCACATTCAAAGATGATGAACTACACCTCTTTCAGAAGGGGTGGGTGCACAGACTAAACTGCAGGACAGAGGATACAAGAACTGTGGATCCATGGATGCTGTGTCGATGCTGAGCTAGAGCAGAAAGCATCAGGAAGAACAAATGAGCCAGAAATAAGGAATAACGCACATTTGAACAGTTAAGATACTGAACATAGTACAAGTAACTTCTGTAGGCTGGCTGCTCTGCTATTTGCCCCTTAGATCCCTGTGGGCATAAATCACCTCACTTAATGAGTTTGGTTTAAACACATTTATATGCAAACCAGTCTATAATAGTGTAAATCCTTTTGCAAACACTGTTTCTCAGCTAAGCTAAGGTTTGATTTGTAATTTATTTCAGTTAAACTGAAATGACTGATTCAGATCAAAACAAGGGCTCTTGCATCACTGTAATGAGGTTGCTGTAATACTGTCCTGTTACACACTGTGAGATTTGGCAAGCCATCAGAGCAGTGAATCTGAGGTGACAGCGAGGGTGGGTGTGCCAGGGTTTCTGTTTCTGTGTGACTGACGTGTTAAACTCTACTGGCTTTGCTTTGTGGTAGGGAGTATGCGGAGTCAGTGGGGCGGAAAGTGCGGGATCTGGGCATGGTAGTGGACCTGATCTTCCTCAACACAGAGATGTCACTGACGCAAGCCCTGGACGATGTCAGCAGAGGAGGGTCTCCTTTTGCCATTGTCATCACCCAGCAGCATCAAGTTCACCGCTCTTGCACTGTTAACATCATGTTTGGCACCCCACAAGGTACTGAGGTCTTAATAGGCTCTGTAGCTGTGTGTTTGTTCTGAACCACTCCAAGTGCTGCTTCAGAACACTTTCAAGCAGAATCACACAGGACAAGGTTCATCCCTGCTGTGATATATAAGTAGTTTAATGACTCAACACCACGTCATAAACGTGAATATTGTTATTTACAAGTTTCCATAATACTTTATTTGTCCCTTGTCAAAAGGACTGTTTTATTTCTACCAAGAGAGAATCTCAGCTGCATTCTCAGCACCTAATACCACCAGCCTTTGCATCTGAGGGCAAGCTGTGAGCCCCAGCTCTAGAAATGATGGCATTGCCCTGGCAGATTTCTGAGTAAGACCAGTCCAGCCTCAGGTTATCACTTGTTGTTCTGACAGAGAGCGTGTTTGGAATGTGGCAAATTACAGGACAGATTTTAAGACCACATGTAATTTAAGGAAAACAGGATAATGATCATGTGTTTGGGCAAGGTAAAGATCCAGTCATGAAACTGGAAAGAGTTCTAAAAAGATTGGACTATAAAGGTGTTGGGTCTATGTGCGCCACCTTCTGAGCACTGCTTACGCTTGTCACATCACTTCATCCTGAGGTGTGACTTGGTGGCTGTGAAGGGTGGGTGTAGGTATTAAAACGAGTTTCATCACAATGTGATTTTGGAGAGCAGCCTATGCTCTCATAGAAGGCCTCTGCACATCCTCTGTTTACACATGGGGCTTGTGAGGCTGCACTTGAGCTTTGGGAGGTTATTGCTCCCTTACTGTGTTCTCAAGTAGTGTTTTGTGAGGTTCATCAGGGAGAGTAAACATCTGAATGCACACTCACTGCTTTTTGAGTGCTGACTGACTGAGGAAGCCTAGGTTTCTTTAGCATGGGGTGCAGATGTGGTAACTTCTGCAGAAATACAGCTCACACACTTCACTGGGCTTTCCACTGCCCTTGGTTTTAACTCTTAAGTCCTTTGGTTAACACCCATATTCCCACAAAGCTTACCTTCTTTTCCGGGTCTAATGGTGTATCACATCTGATAAGAACCCCAGCTCATCCACAGCTCTTTCTAGAGATGAAACATGCTCACTTGAACCACACACAGCCAACTTTGCATTCACATCAGTTTCAGGGAACCCTTTCACCACTGGTGCAAAGCATAATGTTAAAATGAACCCCACTTTCCTGTTACAAGGAAATGGGTGCCAGGAATTATTGTTCTGCAGGTGTGAAAAGTGCTCAGAGATTTGGGCACTCTTTGGAATGTGAAGGTTCTTTTTATCTCCCTGCATAAAGCTGTGTTCAGGGCATTGTTTGTGTCTGTGCTTTGTGAGGTGGAAATTATGACCTCAAAAACTTCAAAAGGCAGCTGCACAAAACACCAAAAAGTGTTGTGGTTGGCCATTACTGGGTGCATTGTAGAACCCGATTGCTGCTTACTGCCCCTGAGTAGTAAACATAAGCAGCAATGTGACCTTGAGCCAGTGCTCTCCTCCCCACCTCCTGTGTACACACACCTTATTGAGGGGTTGGCAGTACAGAACCAAGTATTCCCACTGCTGTCCTCCTCCGGAAAGCTTTAGCAGCCTTCAGAGGACAAGTTTTGGATCTGCCCAAGGGTTTAGCAGCTGGAAATGTCTCTTAGAGAGGAGAGAACTTACGTGAGAGGTAGAGGGAGCTGCTGTCCCTTCTTAAATGGGTCTGATCCAATGTCTTGTCAGAGCCCTGAGCTACGGAAGGAAAGGATGGCCTTGCTGGGTGATAGCCTTGAGCCTGTCATTGGCTTAGGAAATGAAGCTGTTACTGTGTGCCTGGGAAGCTTCCCAAGTCTGTGCCTGCAGTCCTTGCCTGCTGAATGAGATGCGCTGATGTGCATGAAGCAAGGCACCTCCTGTTCCCCTCCTTTGCTTTCCCTCGTGCAGAGCACCGCAACATGCCCCAGGCCGATGCCATGGTGCTGGTGGCCAGGAACTACGAGCGCTACAAAACGGAGTGTCGGGAGAAGGAGCGGGATGAGATCGCCCGGCAGGCGGCCAAGATGGCAGATGAGGCTGTCCTGCAGGAGCGGGAGCGCCCCGGCCCTGGGGACGAGGGGGCCCGGGGAGGTCATCCCCCGGCGATCCAGACTCTCCTGAACCTGCTGGCAGACAACCGCTACCTGACTGCCGAGGAGATGGACAAAGTGATCAACTACCTGAGGGACCGGAAGGAGCGGCTGCTGAGGGGCAGCACCGAGGCTCTGCAGGGTAAGACTCGGGCCCAGGCGAGGCCACCGGTGGTGCGGTGTGTGCTCCCCCTGGGCTGGGACAGGGAAGGTACTGGGATTCCAGAGAGGTCCTGGTGCCATAACTGCCTCACACAGCACCTCAGTTTGCTGAAATGGGCATGGCCCTGGGACAACTGAGACCATTCGGATCTTTCATGTGAAAGAACTTTTTATGCTGGATTCTCTCAGGAAAACGATGGAACTGCCATAACTTGTTTGGCTGCTCAAGAAGAGCAACAGCTCTGTGGAGTGGTTTGGGTTCCCCAGAGCTGTGCAGCTCTCCTGTTCAGAGGAGGGTATTCACTGAGAGTTGTGGCTTCGGTAGCTGTTTCATGAGTTTTCTTTAGGTGTCCCTTCAAGGGCATGTGCAGAGCTTTAACCTTCTTCCCTTTCTTTTGCAGCACCCATGTCAAGACAGTCTCTGGGGGCACCTTCAGGATCATCTCTGGGTGGTCAGTCCAGCCTTCCAAGCAATCAAGCTCATCAGGGTTCACAGCCTCTGGTCTCTGCTCCTCCTGTTCCAGTGTCCTCTTCTAATCCTCAGCAGGAGCTTCAAGCAAAAATCCTCAGTCTCTTCAACAGTGGGGCAGCAGCAGTGGCCAACAGCACTCCTGCAGCCGCTGCCGGCACGTCGGGCAGCACACCAAGCCAGAACTTTGCTAGCATGGGCAGTGGCCAGGTCCGCCCAGCACAGATGGGTGCTGGAAACTTGAACCAGGCTCAGCAGAGATTGCAGACTCCAAGCACACAGATTCCTGCTCTCCAAGGCCCTTCAAGAAATGCAGGTCCAAGGCCTGGAGCTCCTCCACAAGCTCAGTCGCTCTATGGTCAGCACCAGAATCGCCTCCCTGCACCTAGCAATGTACCTGCTCAAAGGCCAGTATCTTCTGGTATCAACTTCGACAACCCCAGTGTGCAGAAAGCCTTGGACACCCTTATCCAGAGTGGTCCTGCACTCTCTCATTTAGTGAGCCAAACAGTGGCCCAGGGGCGAGCAGGGTCTGCAGTCCAGCAACCTATGGGTTCCTACCAGCGACACTACTAAAGCTGAGCTGTCAGGCCCTTTCCCCCTCCCTTTGCCATTCCATACTTATACTTGTTTAAAGAGTTTCCTGTCCTTGACACGGGACAAATGCCCCTGGATATGCATGTGCTCTCCACTTGATGAGAGCATACCCCAGTGGCACTGTGCTCTGGCTGGCAGTGTCTGGAGAAGCATGCTCTGGTTCCTTGGTGGCAGGAGCTGGTTTTGATAGTTGGTTGTTTTGTCCAGTCCCAGAAGCTGCTGCAGTGATTGCCCTGCTGCATTTTCCTCGCTTCCAGCAGCTGGTGCATCTCCGTGTTGAGGTGCAGTCTGGTCTTCTTTGGATCAATGGTTTTGAAGACACGGGACTGGACAGAACCTGACTGGCCTCTTGGAGACGCACCTCCTCAGAATGGGCACTCTTTTTTTTTTGGGTTTCTTTTTTCAATTCCTTTTTTTTTTTTTTTTTAATGACACATAAGCCACTTGGAAGGTCCAGTGGTAGCTTTAGAGCTGAACTCATGGAACACATGCCTGACCCTACTCAGTCACCCAGCACTGCACTGTATGGACTTTCCTTGCTGGAGAGTCCCGACAGAGGAGTGCTGCTCATCACACCCAGCCCATGGAAAGCGGCAGCTTTGGCCCCAGTACTGTGGCAGATCCGAAACGAGTTTCCACCCAAGGCAGAGGTTTGAAATGGGCTGTCAGTTTTCCTGCACTCAGCAGTTGGTGTTAAGATTTATCTGTTAAATTTGGCATATAAATTTCCTTTCATCTAACCCTGACTGGGGACAGTTGGTTGCTGTAGCCCAAGAGCTCAGCCACAGCCATGCTGCTGGCCTTGCCTTGGCAATACCTGGAGCCAGTTACAAGGGGTGGGTGTCTGCTCTCGCTGTTGGTTGGTGTTTTGTCCATCCGAGGAGGTGAGGCAGTGCCATGATGCAATACTATCATTTTATACGTTTTCTTCAACACTTTGGTAGCTGCAGCAGGCAGTTGAGTGGAAAATGGGGCAGTGATTCTTCACCATGTTTATAACCAGTAACATACTTTGATACCAGAACACAAAACATCTCTGAACGACATGGTCCTCCCCATCACAGCCCCTTAGTCCGGGCAGTACTAAGGGAGCAGTGTTCTCGGAGCTGAGGGTTCCTTTGTCCCAGGTGGTTTGTGTTGTAGCAGTTGGGTTTTTTTGCTCTCTGTGCTGTTAACAGGAGGACTTTACTTTCTAATAAAAAGGTGGGAAAAAAATTTTGCGTTTTGTTGTGGTTTTGACACTTGACAGGTTGTGTACTAGTGAATGCCCCATTGCCATTGCTCTCTGCTTTCAGATGAGCCATGTCAGGTGCTGTCCAGAGCCGGGTGTGTAGCAGGCAGCTTATGAACCTTGCTGTGACCTGCTGTGAGAGCGCCTCAGGCAGCACCTCCCACACCCTTTGCTGGCAGAGCACTTGGGTGGCCACAGGCAGAGCTGCTGAAGTTGGGATGAGCTGGGACTGGCATGTGGGGTCCCAACACTGTGGGAGCTGGTGTGGAGGGGAGGGATGCTTAGGAAGCAGCAAGCTGCTCCTGTGCTGCTGCGAGCTGCTTCAGTGCCACTGAGCTACACCTCCCCATGTGTTCGGCACTGGCTTTCCTCAGTGTGGTGCTGCCACTGCTGCAACCTGCAAGTGGGTGGAAGTGTGTTTGTCTCCCATCTTTCCTCCTCCAGTCTCTCTTTGTTAGGTCCCTTTCTCTGTCTCTACAACCCCGCAGACAGGTAAAGACTTTGCTGGGGTGATCAGAAATTTGCATGAGCTTAAACATGGGAACTGGCCCTGGGGAGAGGCTGTTCCTCTCCTGCTGTTCCCTGTTCGGGATTTCTCCTAGTTATGGAAATAGAATCAGCCAAGTGCTAAATAGCTGTGGAGATCCTGGAAGCAAGGGAAGACTCCCCATGCGAGTAGTGAAGGGTGTAATAAAATCATTTATTGCATTTTGTGCAGACAGGAGTCTAGAAAAATGGATACAGTTAAAGCAGTAAAGCATTAACAGGGAGCATTCAACAGCTGAGGAGCCACTCCTCCATTAATACCTGCACAAAGAACACAGGGGCTGTTACTGAGGCGGCCTAATGCACAATAGTGAAACACAGAAATTAAATGCAAGCCTAATACTGTTACTTTTTTTTTTCTTTTTTTTTTCCCTTTTTTGGTTTGCAACCCATTTTATTTACAAGGTTTTAAACTTAATTGCATTGCTCTGCACACAGGTTCTCTAAAACACAAAGCATACTAGGTTACCACGTGTCTATTGAAGTATTGCACTGGAATAAAAGTCACTTGAATGGACGCAAAACATCAAGCTACGGTGGTTAAAAGATTATTGAATGAGCTGACTGTGTGGTAACATTCATAACAAATATATTGCACATGTAGCACAGAAAGTGGTGTAACCAGCAAATCTCAGACCCTTTGGTCTTTCTGCTAGTTTTTAGTCCTGCTACACAGAGGAGGGTCTTGACTCTTCTAGTGCAACTCCTACCCTTGTGCAGTATCTCGTCCTGCCTCTCATCCAGCCATGGACCAACACCAGCCCAGGCTGGAGCTGCCTGTGCCTCTGGCAAGGGCTATCTTGTGCCTTGGAACCCGTACTGCGCGGTGGCTGCTGCTGCTGCACACGGGGACAGGGCCACACAACGCTCCCACTGCAGGAACCGGAGCGTGCGCTGCATCCCGGCCGAGCACGCTGTGGGTGATGTGCTCCTGCCTGCCGCGGGCCTTGCCATGCCCTGTCCTGCAGCGCTGCGCAGCGCCACAGAGCCCATGGCGCAAACCGGGGTCAAGACCTCCCTGTCTGGAACAAAACCGAGCCGTGTCTGTGCATGTGCCAAGGAGGAACTTGCACGTCTACCGGAGGAGGACACTGTCTTCACCAAGGTGGAACGGCAGAAGGGTGCTCCATGGGGAAACTGAACACTCACAGAGGCCAAACGTGCAGGGCTGGGTTTGTAAACTAACATGCAGTGCTGTCTGCTAAAACTGGCCCTCTCAGCCACGGCGCGCGAGCACCCGCTGTGGAACCAGCCCGTTTCTTGCCACAGCCAAATTTTGCCTGGCGGGGCATTGAGGCAGCCCTGTCTCTGTCTCGCGCTGTGCCCCTGCCCCTGCTGAGGATGAGGAAGGGAAATGCCTTTTTCCAGCAGCAGCGAGCAGAAAAGGGCTGCCCTTCCTGCTCCCTGGGGTGCCGGGACCCTGCTTCACTGCGGGGGATAAGGTGGTGCTGGGGGGGAATGGGATCTGCTGGTAATGCTGGGGAGGGGGTGAGCAAATCTCTCACTGGGAAAGCGTGGCCTGACCGCGGCGTCGCCGCTGCGGAGCGGACATGGACCCCGCTCCCTGCACCCGCGGCCATCGAGGCGGAGGGAGCCTCAGCAGAGGCACAACCTACCCCTGCCCCGCGGCCCTCGGTGCAGACCTGGGGCAGGAGGGGAGACCCGGCTGACTGCTGCACGGCCAGGGGCAGGGCAGGAGCCGGGCTGTGAGGGGAGGGTGGGTGGCAGGAGCAGGCAGGATCTTTCGAAGGCAGAGCAGCTGACAGGCGACCCAGGCCCAGCAGGCATGGAGCTGGCACGAGGTGAGCGGGCAGGTTGCTGCACTCGCCTCCCCCTTGCCTCAAATCACTCTGGGAGGCTAAAAACAGCACATGAGCTTGTGTGGTGCTGCAGGATGAGCTCCAAGGGCAGAGCGGCTGCTCACCAGCACATCTGGTTCCCGTGGGGCTGCCCTTCCCAAAGCTAAAGGAACCTTGCAGATGCCTGCCTGCTCGTCCAAGAGCAGAGCGCTGCCCTGTGTGCCTGCACCAGCGGTCCAGAGCTCCTGTGCTGCAGCCAGGCCTCAGCTCAGCCCGGTGGTTACCTCCTGTGAGCACCAAGCTCCTCGTGCCCCTGGGGTAGCTGCCACCCTGGAGCCTGCGGCACAGATGGATGCAGCTGTGCAGGTAGTGAACGCTGGCAGGAAGTCAGGCTGGGGCTGGGGCTGCTGCTGGAGCAAAGGGAGGCACTTTGGGAGTGATGGAAATGAAAAGCAAGGTATGAGCAAGCACAGATGTGAAGCTGGGGCTTGGGTTTGGTCTGGGACTGTGTCCATGCTGTATCTTAAAGAAAAGTTAAAAAGGAAATAAGAAGCCCCGCTGCTTTTTCTCCAAGCATCCCCAAAGAGCTTTGGCCTGGAGCTGGAGGTGCAGAGGAGCTCTGCAGAGCGAGCGGGAGCTGGAGCCTGGTGCAGAGGGACACAGGAGCTGGCAGAAGGTTTGGGCAGGCAGCTGCTGCCAGGCCATGCATGGGGACAGGGGGGCACCCGCTGCAGTGCCGGGGCTCAGTGCTGGGACAAAGCGCTGCTGATTCGGGCCAGGCTGGCACGGAGCAGCCGGGAGAGGGCAACTCTTAGCAGGCTGCACTTGGAGTGGAAGCTCAAATCTGCTGTGAAATAAGTTCAGAAAAGTCTGTGACTTCTTTTCCCTGAAAACTCTTAAGAAGCTGAACTGAGAAGAGAATGAACCTGGGACCTGGCCCCTTGGCAGAGGCTGCTGGGGCCAGGGGAGCTTCAGCCTCCACCGTGGCCCCAGCACACCCGGTGCGACAGGCGGGCACCTGCTCCGTGCGGGAGCAGCGGGTCTCGGCTCTCCATCCCCAAGGCCTGGTGCTAGCAGAGCCCTGCATCTCTCAGAATAGATAATAGATCTCTATATATAGACTTCATCTGGTTCTATTAACATAAATATGATCACTTTAAAAATACACGTACTGTATTATGTACACTATGTACACGGGGCTGGGCGGGTGCCGGCGGGGGCCCTCGGCACCCCCCCCGCCTGGTTCCTGGAACCGTTCACATTTGTTAAAAGCTCCTCAGTTTCTCTGGCACAAGAGATGCTGGGGTGGGGGAGGACGACAACGGGGGGTGACCCTGCAGCTGCTGCCTGAGGCAGGACATGTCTGAGCTGTGCCGGTGCGCCCCGTGCAGCGCAGGCTCCCAGTGAGGGAGCGCCCTGATGCTGCAGCGGTGGGACCCCGAAGTCAGCCCTCACTGCGGGGTCAGGCCTGCCAGAGCAGCCAAATGCACTTTGCATATGTTAAAACTGCGCAGGGATGCAGACGTCCTGACAGCTCCAGCATCCGCGCCTGCCTGGGGCCGGGTTAGCAGCGAAGCCCTGGGAGCAGCAGGGAGCCCAGTGGGGCATCAGGGCACCCCAATGCACGATCAGGAGCTGGCGCCAGCCGGGCTGGCCAGTGCCCTGGTGCAGTGTGGTGTGGAGTGGGGTCGGGGCTGGGACTCTGTAGCTGTGCCAGGAGCTGGTGTCAGGGATGAGAGGCACCGCTCGGTGCAGCCTCTGCTCAGCTCCGGACACCGCAGCTCCATGCGGCAACCACTGCACAAGCACCAGGAGAGCATCAGGGCAGCGGGAACCTGGAGTCGGTGGGGAAGGGGACGGGGAGCACCCCAGCACCCGCCCTCCGCGGCTGCCCCCCACCCCCTGCCCCCTCCAAACCATCACGCGGCATCTCTCGAGGCGGCGGCACCGAGGCAGCGGCGAGGTCGGGTCGGGCTGGCCAGGGCTGTGCTGGCGCGGGGCCGCCGGGTGTTGACAGCAGCGGTGGCGAGGGAGGCGTCCTGGTGGCCTCTGGCTTGCCCAGCGCCGCGGCGGGCGGGCGGTCATGGGGCACCGGTGCGTCCCGCCAAGCTCGGCGCAGGGCAGCGGCACGGTGGGGCTGGGCACGGCGCCCTCCGGCCCAGGCAGGGGCTGCAGTGCTGGGGCTGGCCCCGCGGGGATGGGCAGCGGCGGCAGCGCGGGGCTCCGGTGCTGGGTCCGCGGTACTCTGTATATATTTATATATAAACAAGGAGAGCAGTGCTGTGATGTCGCAATGGGGAACAGCTGCTCTGGTGCTGGATGCTCCCGGAAGATCTGGTGCTGCAGTTCGAATGGAGAGATCAGGGGCACGGCCAAAGCCAGGTGAAGTTTCTGTGCACCGGCTGCCATCCGGCCTTCCCTCCGGTGCGCGGTGCAAGGGGGTGGCGGGGCTCTCAGCGTGCAGACGAACCTCTGGCGCCGTGCCTCAGGAGTAGATGGTGATGACCTCCCGGCCCCCACCGCGCACCAGGAGCACTCGGTCCAGGTGCTCCGTCAGCACCTCCAGGAACTCCATGTCTGCACGGCCGTCAAGGACCAGCACCACAGCATGGGGACTGCTCTGCCCCATCCCTGCCAGGCCTCCAACCCGGGGAGCAGAGCCCAGGGCACCGAGAGCCCCACAGCAGAGCCAGGAGCTGTCCTGAGCCCAGGGGCCAGGGGAACCCACCACCACTGGTGCTGCACAATGGGGACCGTGGCTGAGCCCTCCGAAGCACTCACACGTGGGTGCAATGTCCGGTGTCCCCAGCACCTGCCCCGTGTACGGCAGCTCTGCCGGGCCAGCAGCCTGGTGCCAACGGGTGTCGGACCCAGCTGGGGGCAAGAGGTGTTGTGGAGCCTGGACTCAGGCCAGCCCGGGGCAGTGGCCCCACAGGAAGGATACAGTTCTCATCCCCTTTCCGGTTGCGGGGAGGCCCTGGCATGTTCAGCAGGACCAGCTTGGCGTCCTGGGACTTCTTCACAATCACCTCGTTGAGCTTCACGGCCGTGTGCATCCTCCGCACGTTGGACTGGTTCCTGCGGGTGACAGCACGTGTGAGCACAGGGACGGCCGCAGCCACCGGCCCCAAGGGGTGCCACGAGCTGGGGCACAGGGAGCTCTCTGCCCGCAGTGGCAGTGGTGAGCTGCAGGGCCATGCACGGTGCCCACGGGCAGCAGCACCACTGCTGCCCGAGCCAGCTCTGCAGGGAGCTCTCTGCACTGAGCCAGGGCAGGCAGGGCTGCGGCATGGGCACTGCATGGTCACAGGGGCTGCGCTGGCGTGCATGGAGCAACCATGACGGTGTGAGCGTGGCCCAGGTTCCCCAGCCCAGCCCCAGCCAAACCCACACTTACAGGTTCTCCCACTCCCTGCCAGGAGCACGATGGGGCCAGGGCGGAGGCACAGAGAAAGAAAGAAAGAAAGAGGAGAGTGAGCACCACGTGTGCCCCCCATGTCCCTGCACACACTGAGGGACCCCCCACCACCAACCGCAGGGCTCAGCTCAGAGGCTGCGGGGGCCCTGCCTGGGGCAGGCAGGGATGACCGGGGTGAGGGATGCAGGGGGATGGGGGGCAGCATGTGGGACCCTACGGCTTCATGCTGAAGAAGTCCTTGATGCCCTCGGGGCTGACGGGGCTCTTGCTCTTGTTCTTCTCAGCAACAGACTTCTCCTTGGTCCAGGTGAGATGCACCTTCTCAGGGGCCGTCTCCACCTCGTCACCGGGGGACTGGGAGCTGCTGGAGAAGGTGGTGGCGTTTTTGTCATGGATGAGCTGGACCTGCAGAGAGGAGAGGGCACCGGTGGGCAGAGGCTGGGGGCAGCCGGGAGCCCAGCCCTGTCCTGGCACCGTCCCTCACCTCCTCCTCCGGCTTCTCCTCGCCGTCACCGCCCTGCTCCTCGGGAACGCTGAGGCGCAGGCGCGTGTTGGCCGGGTTCTTGCGCCGGATGGAGCCGCGGGACTCGTCCGTGATGCTCTGGATCTGTGCGGGACAGAGTCAGCCGGGATCAGGGCAGAGGGGGTTTGGCCGGGCAGCCCCCGGCCTGCTGACCTGCAGCATGAGTGCAGCAAAGCCACCACGGGGCTGGACCCCCCCAGGCCGTGCTGCAGCCTCACCTCCCGCTCCCGCTCGTTCTTGGTGAGGTGCATTTGCTTCAGGATCTGGGAGCGCTGCTCCATCACCAACGTCTTCTCATAGGTGTAGGCAGAGATGTCGCTCTCGTGCTGTGGAGGAGAGCAGGAGAAACCACGGTGCAGGGCGAGCTGCACCCCCTGCTCCCAGCCAGGCCCTGCACTTCTCCATGGACCTATGTGTCCCTGTGGCAGTGGGTTTCACTCCACCATGGTGCCGTGTCCCCCCAGAGCAGGGTCATTCTGGCTCCCCCACATGCCCCATCCTAGCACTCACCATCTCCACCACCTCCACCTCTGCAGTGATGCGGAGGTGATACAGGAACGTGGTCAGGTCCTTCTTCATCTGGATGCTGTTGTCATCCATCTGTGCCACCGTGAAGATGCGCATCTTGCACTTGCGCCAGACCTGCAAGGGAGGGAGGCATGGCCACGGCCCGGCAGAGACAGCCCCGGCCCCCTGCCCCACACCACGGGGCCCGGGCTACCTTGTGGTGCCGCAGGAGGAAGGGCAGCAGCATGAGCATCCCCCCATCATGCACAATCCACCAGACGTCGATGTGGCCCTCAGAGAACCGCTCCTGGTTGCCCGGGAACATGGCGACGTTCTTGGCCACCAGCAGGGCCAGGTGCCCGGCCGTGGTCTCTCGCACCAGCTCTGCAGGGGAAGGGCCATGTCAATGGCAGCGTGTCACAGCCTCGCTGGCAGCGCCAGCACCCGCCCCCTGTGGCACCTACCGATGAAGTTCCTCCAGGTCTGGTGATCCTCCTTCTGGCGCCAGCTGCGGGGCCACCCCACCAGCACCGTGTTGTGCTGCAGCCCCCCCAGCCCGCTGGACTGGATGAGGTGGGACATCCCATCCCGCAGGTTGGAGGAGATCACGACCTGGCAGAAGCCCTTCACCTTCTCCGCTTCCATCAGGCGGCGGATGGACTGGGGGGCAGAGGGAGGTCAGAGACCAGGGGGAGCGGGGATGGGCACCCGGTGCGGGTATCAACCACAGCCCCAGCTGCGGCACCACCGCCTGCGGGTGCAGGGTGTGGGCTACGGAACATGGGTGCAGGGTGCGTGGCGCAGGTCCCTGTGGGCCGCCAGGTCTCCGTGCCCCAGGGCAGGCCCGCGGCTCTGCGCTGGAAGGGGTAAGCCCCAATGGTGAGCGGTGCTGGCGCATGGCTGCGCCGAGCCGATCAGGGGGGGTCCCCGTGCCAGGGCTCTGCCGGGCGGCGGAGCAGCAATTAGAGGTATTTACTCAGAGAAATGATAGCATGTCTGCATGGGAGAGAAAGTGTTTGCTTCCCAGGGCTTAATCTCGTTAACATGAGGCTGGGCTGGGGGTGGGGATGGCTTTGTTCCAGCGGGGAAAGGAGCCGAGTCCCACCCTGGCACTGGGGCTGGGGGGCCATGGGGCTGGGGGGGCTGTGGGGAGGGTCGGGGCTCTGGCGGCTGTGGCAGCTGCAGGACAGTGGAGGAGCTGCTCAGAACAGCAGCACCTTGCCAGGCTGTGCCATGCTGTGTGCCATGTGCCATGTACCATGTGCTGTGCCACATGCTATGTGCCAGGCCAAGCCCTGCTGCAGCTGAGATTGGGACCACTGCCTGCCTGGTGCTGCTGTCTCTGGAACCTGAGAAAGGGGGCATGGCTCCAGAGGTCCCCATAGTGTTCCAAGCACAGGCGAAACATGGAGTCTTTGGGCTCTGCCCAGTGCCACCCCAGTGCTCTCCCAGCCAGCCACGTCCACCAGCCCTGGCCATGGGGCAGCAACACTCCCAGGATGGCGGCAGCCCTGGCGTGGGCAGCTCTCACCTCCTCTGCCCTCTGTGCCTGGGGGTGGTTGTCCAGGAAGGTCCCTTCCAGCACGGAGGCCACGATGGTGAGGCCCTTGCCAGCCTTGAGCTGCGACGTGAAGGACAGGAGCTGCGGGTGCACCACGTTCTGCTCCTGATCCCCGCGGACCAGGACCAGCAGCTGCGGCCTGAAGGGATGGTTCTGCATCAGTGCCCATGTCCCAGCCGGCCCCGGTCCCCCTGGTCCCCACAGCACCCCCAACCTCACCTCCAGTTCTTGGTGTGGGGGGGTCCCTCCTCCAGCCGCAGCAGGGCGTAGCGGGCCGCGCTCAGGGACAGCCCCCGGATCCCATCTCCCCACTCCTTCTCCGCCCTGTGGGAACCAGCAGCACATAAGGGATGCTCCGGCCACGGATCACCACCCTGGCACCCCGGAGCACCCCGGGATGAGCAGCCCGGGTCATCTGTCAGTGCTGGGCAGGGTCTGTGGCACCCCAGCCGCCCTTACCCGCGGTACTCGATGTATTTGTAGATGAGGCCAGCGATGAGCATGGCGACCAGGGCATAGTACCAGGAGCAGATGAACATCAGCGCCAGGCAGAGGCTCATGCCCAGGAATGACAGTGTCCTGCGGAGAGCAACGTGTGGTCAGCGTGCCCGGCCCGCAGCAGTGACCGGGGCGGTGCGGGGTGACAGGGTGTGGGAGGACACCCGTTCATTCCTGTCCCATCCCATCCCTGCTCACCAGTGGTAGTAGCGGAACCGGGGCCGCCAGTTGGGCGTCCGCAGCAGCGTTTGCACTGCACATGCCAGGTTGACAAACATGTAGCACATGAGGAAAAACCTGCAGGAGAGAGCGTGAGGCTAAGCCAGGAGCTCCAGGGCCACAGCCGGATCCCACCGCACCTCCCAGCCCCACGTGGCCGATGCTGGAGCGGGACCCTCTGATGGACAAGGGAGCTGGGGGACACAGAGTAACCAGAGCCCAACACCAGCCTAGGAGGGGCTCTGGGGTCCCTGATGGGTTCCCTTCTTCCTGGGCAGGGGCAGGGGCTGGGGCAATGGGGACAAAACCCCTGAGGAGCTGAGACCCACACGTGCCACCCGCCTGGCCTGGGGGAGGGAACATGGGCCCATTCAGCGCTCGCAAATGCGTGTGTGGACAGAGCATGCTGCCTACATGGAGAGGATGGGAGCCACCTCGTCCAGGGAGGCGATCAGGATCCCGATCTCGCAGATGCAGGCTGTGAGCAGCAGTGCCCATGTCGGCTCCCCATTGGCTTTGCCGTGGCCGAAGACCTGGGAGCAGGCGGGGAGGGCACACATCAGACCCCCTGCGCACCCAGCCCTGCCAGAAGCAGGGGCCAGGGGTCACATGGGAGCTGACACATCCCCAGCCAGTGGGGTGCCCCATCCCTGGCAGTGTTCAAGGCCAGGTAGGACAGAGCCTTGGGAAACATGGTCTAATGTGAGGCACCCTTGCCCATGGCAGGGGGGTGGAACTGGATGATCTTAAGAATCTTTCCTACCCAGACCACTCTATGATTCTATGCCAGGTCCTACCGGGTCAGCCATCCCAGGGCTCCCACTGCTGGTACAGCCCCATTCGTGGCAGACCCCGCACCCAGAGCGGCCCCTGTGCCCCCGGGACCCCACCCAGGGGTGAGCCCCAGCTCAGCCAGTGTAGAGTCAGGCACCCTCTGCCTGGGATGGACTCGCTGCAGCTGTGGGAACGGGGGGGCCGGTGCAAGGCAGGCGACAGGGGTGCGTGTCTGGATGCATTAGAGGCTGCGGGCGGCGCGAGGGAGCGAGCGAGAGGAAGGGAGGATAAAATTAGCCCGTTCTTCCCTGGGGGGAGCTGTCGGCTTGGATTTGGCGAGATGAGGCTGTGGGAACGCGTCTTCAGAGAGCGCATCAATGCGAAGCGGCACGGCAGCGGGGGGGTGCCCTTTCCCACACTAGCGTCTCACCGACACCGCAGCCCCCCGCTGCCGCCCACCGCCGGTACCCGCGGGAGGAGGGGAGGCTCCCGTGCTGGGAGAACCACGGCCATGGTGGGTGCTTGGGGGACACCTACCCTGAGGAAGGGCACGATCCCATCCCTGGAGATGGCTTGCAGGAGGCGGGGGGCTCCGGTGAGGCTCTGCAGCCCAGCCCCACACGTGGAGAAGAAGGAGCCGATGACAATGACCCATGGGGACGGCCATGCCAGGGTGCCAACCACCAGGTTCCCATTCACAGCTTCACCAAACCTGTGGGGCACCAGCATCAGCTGTGGCTCCATCCTATGGCTGAGCCCCATGAATGCCACAGAGGCACAACTCAGACCCACGGGCAGGTTAGACACTGAGAGACATCACCATGGGGGAACGCGACAGGATCAGGGAAGGGCCCTGCCCTGGCTGGTAATGGTCCCCAGTCTCCTGGGGGGCAAGCACGGGAGTGGGGTCTCAGGTACAGGGAGTCTGTCCCCATCCTGGCACCAGTGGCAGGGGACAAGCGGAGGCAGGGGACGGGGAGGCCCCGTTCCCTGTGCCAGGAGGAAGCCACTAAGGCTGCGTGTGGCTGGATCCCGGCTGTGCTGGTGCTGGCGACCCAGAAGTGTCACCTGCAGCGGCAGCGCGCTGGGCTGCCCCAGATCCGCCTGTTGACAAACGAGCGCTGCCGGCAGCGTGGGAGCGGGAGGAAGGGCTGCGGATGCGCAGGGAAACATCAGGGGGGACAGGCACGACGCGAGAGGGCACAACCGAGCCTTTAACGCCTGTTACAAGCCCGGGTCTCTCCCGAGAGCCCCCCCCTTGGGCTCTCACCCCAGACCCTCGCAGAGCCTCCAGTGCCACTCCTTCTGCCCGGTGTGTCCCAGCCCGGTGTGACCCCACCAATGTCCCCACCTCCCATCGCGGCCACTCCAGCCCCAGCCCGTTCCCTGCACGGCCGTGGGGCACTCACTTGTCACGCAGGACGACACCCTCGATGCACGCCCCGAAGAGGACGACAGAGCTGATATCTGCCAGCTGGTCAAGGAGAGCCAGGAGCCTGTGGAGTCCCCTCGTGAACCACCACCACCAGTGGGGTGCTGGGACCCCTGTCCCAGCCCAGTGGAGCACCGAAGGGGGTCCCTAAACAGCAAACCCACACAGACCCAGCCCATGGCCCAGGTTTAGGCGGGCCCTGAAGGATACAGACAGCAGAGGTGGTGGCGATGGCCAGGATGGTGCCTGTGGGGATGGACTTCTGGGCATCCCGCAGGTCTCCGGAGCGGTTGGAGCCGGCCATGATGCCTGGGATGAGAGTGGATGGTGCCGGTGCAGCCGCGAGCAGCACAGCTCATGCCAGGCACAGTGCAAGCGCTGGATGCTGCAGGGCACCAGCTCTGCGGTGTGCCAGGACAGGCAGCGGGCACAGAGCTGGCAGTGGAGCTGGCACTGCCATGACTCGGGGTCCCCAGTCCACCCTTCCCTGTGCCCCCCAGCACTTCCCCTCCCCACGCCGCAGTCTGAAGCCACTCAAGGATTAGCTCAAAATGCTTTTAAGTGACTTGCCTCATTAGCCCTTAATTATCTCAATCAGTGATGGCGGCTGCGGCAGTGACAGGGTCCAGCCCAGGCTGGGAAGGCAGGAGATCAGGCTGGGACACGGCTGGGACCAGCAGGTCCGGCACAGCCAGAGGCATGACCCGCGTTCCTGGTGTGGCATCGGCCACGGCTGCCACCGCCACCGCCTGCAGCTCAGCCCGTGTCACCGAGGGGACGGCACCAGCACCGCACAAACACCGGCACCTGCGGCCGGCGGGATGCCGGCAGTGCCCGTGTTCGGAGCGGCGCTGCAGGGCCCGCCCGGCTGCAGGACCCCCGCTTCCCCCCCGCAGCGCCAGACTCGGGCGGTGATCGCCCTGCCCGGGACAGCCCTGGGAGGACCCCGGCTCCGGCACTAGCGAAGTGGGACCCGCCGGCGGCACCGCGGCGGCTCCGCAGCGGGACTGGGCCGGGGGGGGCTCCTCCGCCCCCGGGAGCTATAAATATCCGAGCGCTGGGACGTCAGCACCGAGCGGCTCCGTCAGATCTGGAGCGCGGGTGGGTGCGCGGGAGGTGCGGGCTGCGATCCATCCCCGCATCCATCCCTGCATCCATCCTCACATCCATCCCCGCACCCAACCCCGTATCATTCCTTGCATCCATCCCCGCATCCATCCCTGCATCCCTCCCCACATCCATCCCCGCACCCAACCCCATATCATTCCATGCATCCATCCCCGCATCCATCCCTGCATCCCTCCCCACATCCATCCCCGCACCCAACCCCATATCATTCCATGCATCCATCCCCGCATCCATCCCTGCATCCCTCCCCACATCCATCCCCACACCCAATCCCATATCCATCCATGCATCCATCCTCACATCAATCCCATATCCATCCATGCATCCATCCCTGCATCCATCCTCACATCCATCCCCACACCCAACCCCATACCCATCCCTGCATCCATCCCTGCAAATATCCCTGCACCAATACCCGCACTGTGTCGGAGCACATCATGGCACATATGCCAAACAGTGCCCCTTGGCATGACCACGGCTCCCACCTGTGACCGAGGGGAAGTAGATGCCGACAAGCAGCGTGAAGTAAGAGGTCATGTCGCTGAAGACGTAGGGCTGGTCCATGTCCACCGGTGTATCAGGGGTGCTTACAGAGGGCAGCCCCCGCTTTTCCACAATCACACCCTTGGTCAGGTACGAGCTCCAGAGGTTCTCTGTGAGGAGGCAGGGGCTGGCATGAGGAGGTGCTGGAGAGTCACCCACACCCAGCACAGCACCTTCTGCCCCACAGCCCAAAGGGATGGAGCACCACCTCTCCCCACTCCAGCATCACTGAGCAGCAGGGCCACTGGTACCCAGTGGGTGAGGGACGTGGCATCCCCAGCCTGTCATGAATGTGCAAAAACACCCAGATAGGCAGCACTGGTGAACCCTGCCACTGGTATCAATCCTGCAAGGTGCTGGAGCAGATGACATAGGATTGTGGTAGCAAATAATTCAGAGGGTAATATAATTAATGCTGATCACCACAGGTTTAAGGAAAGTGGATCGTGTCAGAGCAACTTGGTAATGTTTGTGATGGGATTACGAGCGCAGGGCTGATGTAACAGGCTTAGTGTCCCTCCGCGTGCTGCCTTGGCTGCGCATCACACTGAGAAACTGGAGCAGCAGAGAGCAGCCAGCACCTGGGCGCAGCTACTGAGTGGCTCCACAGGGACCAGCCCCCAGCACCCTCCCAGAACAGCTCATTTCTCCCCTCAGGGACACCCAGTGCCTGGGCACAGCCATCCCCAGCCACCTCTGCCGGCACCGCGTGGTGTCACCCTGATTCGCAGTGTTGCCAGCCTGATCAGATGGTGCCAGCCCTGGCTTTGCCCTGCACACCCCAGATGAGGGAGCGTTTGCTGGCTGCTGCCCTGGCTGTCAGGATGGGCTGGGGGCTGCATCCCCTCCCCAGTAGAAAAGGGCTGTACTCAGTAGCCAAATACTCCACAAGTCCTCAGCCTTTTGACCAAGGCTCCAGGTCCCAAGACCTCAGGCCACCAGGAGCCTCCTGAATACCCAGTGAATGCACCCTACCACCTCACTGTGACACAGCCTGCCAGCCACAGCCCCAGGCACCACAGGCTTGGTGAAGTCCAAGCTCCCACAGCCGCGTCCAGCAGCCCAAGCATGGAACCGAGCACCGGCCTCCGCTGCTCACTGTGGACTGTGAGCACCTGGCAAAGGGAGCAGCGGCTCCAGGAAAACAGGTCACCAGTGGCTCCTCCCAGCAGAGCCACGAACTCTCTGCAGCCATGGCCCCTCTCCAGGTGCCGCCGCAGCCGCAGCAACAAAGTGCCCCTTAGGGCCAATCACTCCTCAGAAACCCTCAGATCAATACCAGCCTTTCCAACGGCCAAGCGGAAGTGGAGGGAGGATTTATTCCTGCCCAGCCTTTGGGCATCCTTGGAGCCATCCTGCTGCAGTCCGCCTGGCACAGACCCCATGCAGGCAGCTGCAGCACCCAGCTCAGTTGATGGTGCTGGAGTCCATCCTGCTGCCTGGTACAGTGTGAGCGTGGCTCACTGTGCCCGAGTGGCAGAGCAGCCCACGGCAGGGATCACCCACGGCAGGGATCACCCACGGCAGGGATCACCCAGCTGCCCCCACAACACCAGCCTGGCATGGCCAAGGGGCCAGCCACTCATCCATGCCCACAATGCCCCCCATGGCACTGGCCTCTCCACCAGCACTGCCAGCATGGCCACGGCCTCACCACAGCTCCCCCAGGGAGAGGGGAAGCCAGCCTGGTTTGGATTGAAGGGGACTTAAAGCTCACCCAGCTCCAACCCCTGCCACGGGCAGGGACCCCTTCCACTGGAGCAGCTTGTTCCAAGCCCCTGTGTCCAACCTGGCCTTGAGCACTGCCAGGGATGGGGCAGCCACAGCTTCTCTGGGCACCCTGTGCCAGCGCCTCAGCACCCTCCCAGGGAAGAGCTTCTGCCTAATGTCTCATTTGTGCCTAGTCCTGTGCCTCTTCCTTGCACCCACATCCCCACACCTCTCTCCCTGCTCTTCCATCCCTGTGCCCATTCCCATGCCCTTGTGCCAAGCCCACCTTGGATAAGGCCACTGGCGGCGCCAGGGATGCCCTCAATCTCGGTCACGTTGTTCATGGTGAAGTACTCATCACAGGTGGCATTGAGGAAACGGGAGGTGCAGAAGAGCTCCCAGAGCTTGGAGCCCACCGTCTCGTTCCCCTCCATCACCACCTTGGTGCAGAGGTCGAAGCCGTGGCGTGACAGGGTCCTGTTGCCCAGAAGGCAGATCCTGGGGGGGGGCAGGCACTCAGCACAGGCACACATACACCGGCCCCATCGCAGCCCCACAGGACACTGTACTCACGGGAAGCTTGGTGGGTCGAAGGCTGACTTGATGACACCAGCATAGATAGCGAGGATGGAGAGGATGACGCAGCCCAGGAAGACCAGGGCAAACTTGTTGACGTACTTGACCCCCACGAACACCACCGTGGCCATGCAGGTCAGCACGCAGGTGCCGTACACACGCATGTTGTTGAGCATTGCTGCTGCTTCCCCGCTGGCGTCCTCTGCCTTGAAGATGGCCATAGCCGGGAAGATGTAGGCCTGGGAGAGAGCCATGGCATCACTGCTAAAAGCCTCATGGAGGGGACCCCACAGCCCCACTGCAAAGCCTCAGCTCCCTGGCAGGCCATGAGGAGCAGGCAGCATGGGCAGGCAAAGGCAGAGCTGCCCTGCCAGGACTTGAGCCCTTGGCACCATGTGAGGGGAAGAACCAGACACGCACCAGCAGGATTTCGATGGTGCCCAGGATGTACATGGCGCCGGCAAAGGTGGTGCCCAGGTAGAAGCAGAGCCCCACGGCCCCACCAAACTCAGGTCCCAGGGAGCGTGAGATCATGTAGTAGGATCCACCCGCTGCAAAGAGAGCAAAGGTGGGTCCCAGCCAGACCCAGGGGCAACCTCAGCCCTGCCAGGCATCCCAGGGGGCTGGATGGAGCCAGGGTGGCCCTGGGCCCTGCTCCAGCACGGAGCAGGATGCAGTCCCCAGGGCCCCGGAGCAGCCAGGCTGTCAGAGCTGTTTCACAGAAGCCCAGCAGCCAGGTGTGGTGGCTCTGTGGACATGTTGTCCCCTGGGACACCAGATGGGCAATGAACCTCAGGTACACGGGCCATGTCCTCCTCCGTCCTCCCAGAGGAGCCCTTACAGTGGTGCTGCTGGGATCGATGGCCCCACTGCAGCAGCCGCATGATAAATAGCTTTAATTGCACCGTGTGCTGGGGCCATCAGGGCCATGCCCAGCCCCGCAGAGCAGCCCATGGCAGAGCAGCTCGGGGCAGAGCAACCGCGCCAGTGCAGCTCCCCGGGCTGGGCGTGCTCTGGGGGTGCCAGCCCCGCACACCAGACCCTGCGGTGCCTCCCGGGGCACAGCCCCACGGCCCAGCCTGCGGCTCCCATCCTCCTGGCACCGCATCTCCCCCGCGGCCGCGCCAGTCTGGCGGAGGGAGGAGCCGAGGCTGGCGGCTCTCGCTCCATCTGCACCTCGCGGCTCTGGGGACCGGTGGCAGCTCCAGATCCGCGCTCCCCAGGGCCATGGGGAACCCGCACCGGGGGTGGCAGGAGCCGGGGAGCGGCTGGCGGCGCTGTGACCCCCCCAAGCAACACGGCCCTTCTGGGACACCCGGACCCGCAGGGACCCGGCGCCCCTCGGCCGTGGCGCACACACGGACGCGGGCTCGGCTGTACCTGGCACCACACCGTTGGTGGCGATCGCGCTCATGGAAATGGCCGTCAGCATCGTCTGTGGGAAGAAACACGGTGTCAGCGCCTGGCAGAGCTCCCTCCACGCTGGGGAGCAGGAAGGGAGAGCTGGGACCATGCTGGGACATGGGGCTCCCTGGGGCCATGCTGAGATGTGCCACAGGACCAGGACCGGTAGATGGATGGAGGGGCAGGCAGGCAGTTGGCTGGCAGTGCTGCAAGGGGCAGGCAGTCCCTGGGCTGCCCAGGATGGTGCCCATATTCAGCCCCCTGACCCTGGGGTCACTGTCCTGTTGGGACGGCTCATTGCAGCACGGCATATGGGGCCAGGGCAAGGGATTCCCCTCCACATCCCTCCCTCCACATTCCCCCATCACATCCCCTCACATGGTTGCTATGATCTGGGTCACCATTTGAGCACCATTCTGATGCTGATTCCTTTGGGAAGCAGAAGGCTTCTCCTTGCTCTAAGAGGGACAGGGGCAGGGCAGTATATGCCCACATCCACAGCCTGCCCAGCCTGGCTGGTGACCCCCAGACCTTAGGGAGGTAAGGGTGGGACCGGCGGCTCCATCACTCACGCAGGAGCAGCAGAGGAAGACCATGCAGAAGGACTCCATGATGCCGGCGATCCCCACCACCCAGGTGAGGCGCAGGAAAAGAATGACCCCAAAGATGTTCTGGAGACAGGGCAGGTAGACACCCATGAAGGTGCCCATCCGTGGAGCCTGCCGAGGGAACAGGCAGCCATCAAAGCTCACAGGCCTGGCTGGCAGAGGAGCGAGGGGTCCTGCTCCTCCTGCAACACAGCCAGGGACCCTGGGGAAGCACTGCCCAGCACATGCCCAAGGGTGCGGAGAAGGGGCTGCGTCCCCCACCTGCACCGGCTTCTTCTTGCCCCCGTCATTGTTCTCGGCCTCCTCGTGCTCCCGGCTCCCCTGCGGCAGGTTGGTGTAGTTGGCCAGCCCGCTCAGCAGGGACGACACCATGGGGCTGGTGTCCATCTCCTCCTGCAGAGAGCAGAGCCCCACACCATGAGGACAGTGCTTCAGGGCCCTAGCCAGCCCCACAACACCAGCTCCTCACCAGATGCCACTGCACTGCCTGCCCCCTGGCACGGCTGCAGCAGAGCGGACCCAGCCTGAGGCTCTGCTTGGGTGCCAGGGTGCAGATCAGGTGCTGTGGGAGCTGCCCAGCTCAGCCCCATCCCCATGGACCCCTCTCCCCACCACGCGTGCCCTACCTCAAAGAGGGCCATGTTCTTGCCATCGTACTCTTTCCCCTTCTCCAGGTCTGTGCTATTGATGAAGGGGCTGCTCTCCTTGGGATTGCCATCTCCTGTGGGGACAGTGCAGAGTCACCCATGCAGCCCCAGCCCCAACCTGTGCTGTGAGAGTGGCCACCCTGCAAGGCTGTCGCTGCGGGGGCTGCAGCTGCCCCCAGCTCCTGCAGTAGGAGCTGTGGGCACTGCACCTGTGCCCAGTCCCAGGACAGGCAAGGGCAGCTCCTGTGTCCAGCCATCAGCATCACCTCTGGGCCACACATGGGCAGGGGAGGCTCCTGCCTGTCCCCAAGAGCCACGTGCTGCCCTGTGCGGCCGGGCGCATCCACGCAGTGAGGTGAGTGGTGCGGATCCATGGGGAACCCTTCCGGCGGGATGCTGGCAGCAATAACTCATGGGGGGTGAGCGTGCTGGGGCTACTCCCAGCGCTGGGCCTGCAGGGGCAGGATGCGGCCAGATGCTTGGCACGCAATCGTGGCTGGGATGGTCCCGGTGTGGTGCCTGGGAGTGCGGTGAGTGGCCAGAAGCCTGGTCCTGCTCCATGGCATGCACCACGGGAGCAGGGGCTGCAGCCTCACTGGCTGCACCTCCAGGGAGGGAGGTGTCTGGAGGTGCCACCACTGAGGGCAGGCACTGCTGGGCCATGGGAGATGCCACAGCTTGCAGGGCCTGCAGAGCTGCTGGGACAGGGCCATGGCTGCTCACTGCATTAACGACCTCATGCAGAAGAAACCCGGAGCCGGCTTAATAGCAAGGAAAAGAGCCGAGCTGCAGAGCAGCAGAAATAAATCAGTCTGGAAATGGAGCAGCAGCAAAGATGGTGCTACCGGAGTGGTGCAGCCCCGAGTGGAGGTCCAAAAGGAGGAGGGCAGGGGCTGTAAGAGGCTGGTAAGCCAAAGGACGTGGTGATGGGCAGAGTGGCTCAGTGGGTGATGGCCCCTATGGCACAAATAAACCAGCCCTCACCACACACCCATTCACCCATCATGGCCCTGCTGCCAGGGCAATGGCCCTGCTGGCAGCAGCAGCTCTGCAGGGCAGGCTGCCTGCACATGCAGGGATAAAGACCCACTCCACACCCCAGGACAGGGGCAAGAGCCATCCCCTCCACTGGCCTTGAGCACAGAGCCTGGGGATACCCAGAGAGGATGCAGGGGGGACCCATGGTCCAGGGCAGTGCCAACACCCACCCCCTGTGGAACAGACCCCACAACTGTTGGGAGCAGCCTGGTCCTTTGCAGGCATCCTGCCTGTTGACTCATGTTCGGGATCCTGGGAGCCAGCGTGCAGTGGTGATTCACCATCTGCATTCATCATGGCTGGCCGGAGGTGAAGCCCTGGGTGCCACAGGTGATGCTGACCCAAAGGCTGTCCCCCATCTCCCAACAGTCCCTGGTCCCCTCCAGCACAGGGCAGCAGCATCCCCAGCAGTACAACCAAAGTGGAAGCAGAGCCCGAGGCTCCTTCTGACCCGGACACCCCACCCTCATCCCGGAGCCCCTTTGGATGGATGCCTGGCACCACATGCTTCATGGCTGGCACGTGCTCTGCCCCATGTCCCCCACTGAAGGGTGTGCAGGGGGTTCTCAGCATGGACCCAACATGTTCCTTGCTGGGGTTTGGTCTCAAGAGCCGCACCCAGCACTCATTAGATGACGGCATCAGCACAGGCTGGCACACCCCTGCTGGCCATGGCTCCCACCCACTGCACCGGCTCTGGCACCATGTGGATGTGGGATGCCCACTATGCCAATGGGACACCGCCAGGGGTGCAGGACCGGGGGTGTCGGAGCCACCTCTGCTCCCCAGGACCCCGTGCAGGGCTGGACAGCTCCGGGGAGCACAGGGACAGGGTCAGCGTCTTGGGGGCCGAGGCCCGGGGGCCTCACAGGGAGAGCAGAGCCCACGGGGCCTCGCCGCCGCCTGGTACCCGGCGACGACATCACTGCGCTGGTTTCCATGGCAACGGCGAGCCACGGCCGCCCGCTCCCACGCTTATGTAACGCACCGGTGCCCCCCGCGTCTTGGCCACCGGCATCGGCCACCGACTGGCCCAACGGGCCCCACCGACAGACAGCAGCACCCCCGGGTGCCCATGCCCCAACCCGCCGGCACTGCCAGCACCAAACCTCGCCGCCCCTCTGCCCTGTCCAGGGGCACCAGCCCTCTGCATCACCACATGGACCACGGCTCCGAGCCGACACCGCCCGGGCTGCCAGGGCCAGAGGGGGGGCACAGGAGCCCCTCTCCTGGTGGTGCCGCCGGGAGGTGGGACCCAGGGGTGGACACGGCACCAGCTCCGGCATTCCTGGGGCACGGCTCAGGGGAACCCCGACCCCCAGGCTGCAAGGAGTTAAGTGCCGGGGCCGCGGGGTCCCAGGTGACAGCGCGCTCCCCGCTCCTGCCGGAGACCATTTTGCCGCAGAGGGGTTGGTGCAGCCTCTCCCCAGCAGCTGCCACAGGATCTGTGCTCTGTGCAGGCAGCGGCAGGCAGGACCCCGCAGCCCGGCCGGGCAGGGCTCACCCTGTCACCCACCGGCCCGGCGGCACCCAGGGGGTGACACCTCCCGGCCACGGGGCACACGGACACTGCCGGTGCCCCCGCACCAGCCAGGCCTGTCCATGCCCCCAGCACAGCCCCAGGCGAGCAGCACGGGGGCAGGACGAGGCCGGGCAGCGGCGTGGGAGAGGCGGTGTGAGCAGAGCCGGGCTGAGCCGTGCCAGGCTTCGATCCCGGCGCTCAGCTGCCCCCTCCCCAGGGATCGCTCAACATGAATCGGCCTTTTAATTTGCTGCGGCGGCTGGAAGGGCTCGCGGCGGGATTGCTGGCAGGAACCCGCAGCCCCGCTGTGGGCACCGTGCCGTCCCGCTCGCCGCGGGGTTACCACCGGCCCTGCCTGCCCAGGGCGCTCAAAGGCCGATCTCGCTGCCCATCTCAGCACCCCGAGAGCCCAGGGACCATCCCTGTGTCCCGCATCTTACCTGCCCCACAGGGCAGTGCTCCAGCTGTAGTGTCAGCCACAGTCTGATCTCCTAATGGCTTTTAACTCAGCCCTAAATTAGGTTGGGAAGCGTCATGTCCCTCATCCCAAATCCTCCCTAATCACTTTACATGGCACAGGGCACCAAGCGGTGCCTGCAGGGAGTCCGAGCAGCCAACCCCTATGGGCTAATTAAACAGAGCTGCTGCCTGCTCCTGCCCAGCCACAGCCAGCCTGTCCTGTCCATGGCACCCTGTGAGGGCCAGCTCCCTTGCACCACCAGGCACCTCTGTTAGTGCTCCTGCAGCACCTGAGGGCCTGCTGGGTGCTGGCACAGGAGTGCTGACAGCACAGAGAGCCCCTGCATGAGCCTGCCTACTGACCCCTCCAGTGGCACCCCTTGCACCAGTCCCAACATCCCGGGGCCAGCAGCAGTGCAGCAGCTGCTCATGCGCTGGGGCTGCCCCAGGGCTCCCCTCCAGGCACTCAGGGCACCTTGAGTTTTGCCAGAGTGTTCTGAGCAGCCTCCTCCCGCTCCCCGGGGCTCTGCCCGCAGCCAGCGGCAAGGGGCACCCCAGGGTGACCCCAGCAGCACAACGAGCACATGGGTGAGCACGTGGCCCTGGCTCGTGTCCCCAGCTGCTGCTGTTCTGCAGGAGCTGCTGTCTGGGGCAGCCACCGCGCTGTTCTGTCACCCCCAGGCATCAAGGGGACTTGGCTGCTCATCCACTGGCCTGGCCCTGGGCCACTGGCCAGGGGGTGCCTCAATCAGATGGGGATGGCCAAAGGACCCTTACGGTGTCTGGCACCCCTGCTCCCACCCAGCAAGGTTATCTGCCAGCAGCCCCCCTTGGAGAAACCACAGAGCTCCCATGCCCCGCCAAGGCAGAGACAACCAGTGCCCAGGGCAGCTCTGGCCCGTGTGGCAGCAGTGCCGGCTCCTGCGGTGCTGGGGTGCAGGATGGTCCCCCCGCCCCGGGCTGTGCTTTGCCCCTCCAGCCAGAGAGCACATCAAATGGCCTTTTGGGCTGGATTCTTTCACTGCCTGACCCAAATTGGACCAACTGCTACTTCAGACCTATCCTCTTCCTTCCTAAACCCGGGATTATCCTCTCTTTGATCAGCCAGCCCTGCAGGCGCAGGATTTCAGCACAGGCGCTTTGCCTGGCTGCATTTTAACAGCTTCCCAAATTCCCTGACAGCCAGAGCTCTGCCTTGGAAATTGCTGTGGGCTGAAGCTCCAGCAAAGCTCCCGGCCCAGGGTCTGCCCTCCTCGGTCAGCCCAGTGCCTCCAGCAGCCTGCAGCAGGGCTGTGCCTGACATTTCCACACCCCAAACAGCAGTACAAGCCGCCAGCCTGGACACTGCAGGCAGCAGTCCTGCCCGCTCCCCCACTCCCCACCACCTCCCCAGAGGGTCTGCCACTGTCCTAACCCTCTCTGGGCTGCCAGGACTGGAGCCCTTCCAGCCCTTGTCATGAGGCCGGCGCAGGCTGTCCAGTGCAGGGATACTGCTCAGCCTTTCCAACAGAAATGTCCTAAGCAGCACCCAAGGCTTCAGCAGCTCCACTGGGCTCAGCAAGTCCCTGCCTGGCCAGTTCTGGAGCAGCCAGGACTCATGGGGGGGGCTGCTGGCATGCAACAGCTCTGCCCCCCCCCCCGGGTCATCCATGTTCCCTGCAAACAGACCCTGCACTGGGAGCTCAGTGTAATCCTTGGCATGGGGGTGATCCCACACCCCTGCAGCAGCCACCCTTGCCATAGGTGCAGGGGGCTCTGCCCTACCACTCCCCACAGATCCTCCCGCAAGCCCCCAGGGCCCCGGCGCCTCCAGCCCTGCTCCTGCCAGCCCACAGGACTCCATCTCACCAGGCCCAGCTCCAGGGACAGACTGCCTGGTCCATCTGTAGCAGCACCGTGTCCAGCCCTCCCGCCAGACCCCAGCAAGGCAGAAACGCCTGCCACCACTGCCACGATGGAAATAGCAGGATAGATCCTGGTGCTGTAGAGGGCAAGGGGAGGGAGAGAGCCCAGGGAAGGGCACGGCTGGGGGCCAGTGAGGCTCCCCCCAACCCATAAAGGTGCTCCCAGAAAACTCCTGCAAGCCCTGACCTTGAGTGCCACGAATAAACAAGCAAATAAACAGGCTCAGGTCAGTGGAGCAGAGCGAACACTAAAACCCTCATCACAGCCGTGCCCAGAGCCTCACTGCAGGCAGCAGGGACTCCTGCAGCAGCTTCCAGAGCCGGCTGTCCCCGCCTGGATGTCCCCTCTTGGCTGCGGTGTTCAGCGGACCCGACGAGGGGACCTGGTGTGGGGCTGGGTGATCAGAGGCATTACGGGTCCCTTCGGGCACACCGCTGCATTTCCCCAGCCCCAAACCATCCCTGTGCCCCACAGGGCACCTGCAGGAGAGGGAGCTGCACGGCCCCGCAGGGAGCTCCGGCCAAAGAACCAGCGGCCAAGCGGGCGCTGCCTGGGCCCGGCAGCCGCACAGACTGCGGGGCTGCAGCTCCAGACCCTCACCTGCAGATCGCAGGCCCCAGCCTGCCTGCACTGCGCCGGGCTGCAGCACGCCCGGCACGCCTCGGGCTGGATCGAGGGGACCGGCTCGGCTCAGCGCAAGGCTCGGTTCGGCACGACAAGGCTCGGCTCGTTCTGGCACGGCTCAGCTCGGCACCGCCGCGGCCCCGGTCCGAACGGCTCCTGCCGGCCCCGGCGCAGGGCCCGGGCGGCCGCTTCAGCACCGCGGACAGCGGCAGCGGCCCCGGGGGACGGAGGATGCGGGAGAGGCGGCGGGAACGGGATGGGGGGGATACCGGGGATGGAGGTGTACCGGAGATGGGGGGCGGCTGCCGGAGATGGGGGGCGGCAGCGGAGGGGAGGGACGCGGGAGGGAAGGATGGGGGGGCGGCAGCCGGAGATGGGGGGCGGCAGAAGCGAGGGTTGGGGGGGCAGCAACGGGGATGTGGGAGGCGGGAGGAAGGGATGGGGAGGAGGTAGCCAGGGATGGAGGGGCAGCAGTCGAGGGGGGAGATGGTGGGGAGGAGGTAGCCGGGGTGGGGAGGTAAGCGTGGGGACCCCTGCGGGGGTAGCGGGCGGGCGGGAGCGGGCCGCTGCCGCGGCCGCCGGGGGCTGTCCGGGAGGTGTCAGGGGTCGGTGCCCGCGGCGCAGCTCGCAGCCCCGGCCCGGGAGGAGGCTCCCCGGTGAGCTCCGGGCACGGCTCGGCCCCACCGCAGCCGCGCTGCCGTTTCCCGGGGCTGCCGCAGAGGCGGGAGCGGGGCCGGGGCTGCGCGGAGGCGCGGGGAGAGGGAGCAGCTCCGCACCGTCCACCGCAGCCCCGCGGGGCCACGGACCATGAGCCATCGCCGCGGCCGGTACTGATGCCGGTGCTGACCGGCTCCCCCGCAGCCTCCGCGGCTCCCGGCTCCGTGCTGCCTCCGCCACCCGCCCTGCAGGGGCGTCCGCCCCGGGCAGCCCCGATGCCGGTGCCTCACCTTGGCTGGCGCCGCCGTCGCCGTCCTCGCAGTCGGCCAGGTTGTTCAGCATGGCGCCGGCTGCCCGCCGCTGCCCGGGAGCTGCGAGCTCCGCGCTCCGCAGCCAGCCGCGTCCCCGCGCCGCCCCCCGCCGCCGCCGGTGGGAGGGGGCTGCAGTGCGGAGGCGCCCGGGCTCCCGGCTCAGCCCGGCCGCTCACTTCATCACGTATGCGGGAGGCATTGCCCCCGCCGCCGCGGGGAGGGGAGCAGCGGCGAGCGGGGGAGGGCGCGGAGCGGAGCGGGGCCGCCCCCCGGCTGCACCAGGCGGGGGGTTGGGGGCAGAACTGGGGCACGGCAGCGCTGCGGGACAGCCCCGCACCCCCAGCCCGCACCAGCCCCTGGCGCAGGCCCGGGACGGGCACCGGGTAGAGGGGGGAACGGGACAGACCCTGCGCATCCCCGGGGACCAGGGAGAGACCCTGCCCGCAGCTCCCGGGTGGGGCAGCGGCGCCGAGGCCACCACCGCAGGGAGTAATGCCCCGGCCGGGGGCCAATCCCCTGCCTCAGCAGCCGGACCGGCCTGAGGCCCCCAGTATCCAAGGACACCCTGGGAGCAGGGGAACAGAGAGCACCCAGCAGCAGGGCTGAGGCTGCCCACCCCGCTTTGCCGGGCGTCCGCACCCTGCAGCGTTGGAAACGCTGACCGCAGCCGGGAGCTCGCTTGGGCTGACGCCCGGAGTCCCCATGAGGGGGCTGGGGTCACACAGTGCCCACTAACACCCCTGCACAGCCCTCCCGACCTGCAGCACGGGAGATCCGCGGCTGACCCTGGAGAAAGGGTGTGAAGGGACAGGCTGCCCAGGCCCTGCTGAGCCCATCCTCAGCGGGCCCGCGAGTCTTGGGGCCACCTTTGATCTGGGGGCTGCTGGCAGGACCCCGCAGGGCCGCTCACAGCCCCCCCTACTCTCACCCACTAATCCGGGAGGATCCCAGCGCTGGAGCTGGCTGCAGCTCCCAGCATCTCCTCAGGCGCGCTGAGATCATGACAGCCTGCTGGCGTTAGTTACTTCTTGACGGCTGTAATTAATTGTTTACTTTCTCCTGGTACGGGGCCAGCTGCTCTGCAGCGCGGAGGCTCCCGGCCCTCACCTCCTACCTTGGGGCAGGAGGAATTGGGCACCACCAGAAGCCCCATCCCTGCCTTGGGGCTTCCCCTGGGAGCAGGAGCCACACCAGAACTCCAGCTCCACGGCAGGGGCCATGGGATGGCCACAAGCAGGGTGGGCAGCCTGGGGGCTACTCCTGCCCTCACCCGGCCCCCAGACTCCCTCCCAGCCCAGGGCTCTGGATGCTGTGGGGCTGACCCTGCCCAGTCACAGCAACACCATCCCTTTGCCCCCTTGTCCCTTGGCCTTGAGCAGGAGACATCACCAGAGCAAGGGGCTACCTCTTCTCAAGCAATGGGACTGACCCCCACATTCTGCCTGGGCGGGCAGGGCTGCAGGCAGGACACAGCAGGCAGAGCCTTGGTGTTTCCTGGGGGTCTGCAGAGCCCACGCACACGTGGAGGGCAGGGGGCTGGGGGCTGCGCAGGGGCCACGGTGAGGGCTGAGCACCAAGAGGGTGGAGGCTGCAGTGCGTGGGCTCGGCACAAGAGGGATTTTCCTGCTAAAACAGATGGGGGGCAGGGAGCACGTGAAAGACCACTAATCCCCTAATCCCTGGATTATGGCTCCATCGCAGGGGCTGGGATTTGCCAGCAGCATGGGGGGCTACGTTATCAATTGAATTTGCTTCTCTCATGCGCAGGGTCCCATAGACACAGTGAGGCACAGGGGAGGTGTCCCCAGGGCAGAGCCAGATGGAGGGGGCTCAACCCTCCCAGCAGAGAACTGACCTAACCCTGGCCCATGAGCATGATACCCTGGGCTGGGATATATGGCTCCAGTGCTCCAGGAGTGGAGAGGCTGGACATGGCTTGTGCAGCATCCATGGCCCTTGTGCTGCCTGCAGCACCAGTGCCAGACCCCTTTCCTGGCACTCTGCGGCTCCCACGCTGAGGGAAAAGGAGTCTAGCAGTGGGGCTGCAGCATTGCAAGGGCAGAGGAGCTGGGGATGGAGGGAGGCAGCTGGCTTTCCCTGGGCATGGGGGGGGAATCAGCTGCAAGTGGCCCCCGCACCCGGGTGCAGGCTTGATTCTGGCATGGGGCCAGGCACAGCATCAGTGCCCCACTTAACTGCAAGAGGATGCCCAGGAATGACGAGGGAGAGCTGCACAGCTCCTCTGCCAGGCCAAGGGGTTGGTACAGCAGAACTGGACCAACTCCCTCTGATGCCTCTGCACCCCCCTGGGGTGGAGAATGCTGAGCTATGAAAGACCCCAAAAGCCAGAGCTGATTTGGGACACAGAGCATCCCTGCAAATTGTGCAACTGCAGACCCCACAGAGCCGCCTGATCATGTCCCAGACCCCCCTGCATTCCCTGTGGCAAGCAGAGCCTGGGTGGGGGATCCATCCCCACGGCCCTGCCCCTGCAGCCAGCACACAGCCCTTGCTCATCCTGATGCCAGCAGCAGTTGAACCTCTCAGGAGCGTGACAACGCTCCAGTGGCGCTGGGAAACCTCCTAAGGGCATGGAGCGGGCAGCCTGGCAGCAGCCTGATGGGGAGGTGAGGGCCACCACGCTGCAGAGGTGCCCATGCTGCACTCCTGCAGCAATCCCCGGGCACTGTCACAGCCTGCCTGACTCTCACCCTGCCTGCACGGCAGTCCCAGCACCAGGGGCTCAAGGGCACAAGGCCAGAAGAGACCCCCAAGAGGACAGGGGGCAGTGGGGCTATTCCAGAAGATTTGCATCACGGTGTGTCCGGCACCGATGTCCTGACACCCTATGACACCATGGGCTGCCTGGCCTGCAGCACCTCAGCATGACGGGGGGATCTTGCTCATCCCCATCCAGACAGGTCAGGGCCCTGCCGCCAGCAACAGGGCAATAACGGAACCTGAAGGTGACACAGAGCCATGGGGGGCCAGGAGCGGTGAAGCTGCCCAAGGCCAAGAGCAGAAGGGTGGTTGTGGGGCAGGGCAGGAGGCCACGAGCTTCTGCATCACGAGAGCCCTGCACCACGCACAGCTGGCACGGGCCAGAGGCAGAGGCAGAGGGAGCCCAGCACAGGGATCAGCCCTGGGAGGGATCAGCCACTGGCCCCGCTGCCCTCAGAGCAGCCGAGGAGCTCCTGAGCAGCCCCACGCCAGCAGCTGCAGCTGAGCGAGGGTCTGTGGGGTCTGTGCGGCCGAGGAGCGGCTGTTACCAACAACCCAGCACCGGAGCGCAGCTGACCGGGGCACTGGGCTGTCCTGTGTCCCACACGGCCCCCGGCCCGGGCCCCCCAGCCTGTGCAACCGCCCCCGGCCCTGGCACCCCACCGGGGCACCCCCCAGCAGGTTTGGTGGCACGGAGAGGCCTTGGGCACCTGCTGCAGGTGGCAGCTGGGGCTTGGGCTGCCCCAGGGACCACGGGAGCAGAGCGGTGTGGTGGGCAGGGGGGGCTGGATCCCCCACCCGCACAGCCCCACAGAGCCTGCCCCACACACACACACCGCAGCCCTCCGGGGTAGCCCCCCCCCTGCAGTAGGCCCCCTCCCGCGCGGGGCTACCCCAGCTCCGCTGCCCCACAGAGCTGACAACCCCACGGCGGGTCCGGGAGACCGGCTGGAGCCCCCCCAGCACCAGAAACCGCCGGCAGGGATGACACCGGGCCGGGTTTCCATGGGAACCAGAGAGGCTCCTTAACCGGTTGGTTGCCATGGCGACTGCCGCCGAGCCGGGCTGCCTCGGGACACGGCGGAGGGGGCTCCTCTCCGGGGACGTTCCGGTGCCCCCCTCCCAAGCCAGGGCCGCCGCATCGGGGCCAGAGCCCGGGGGCTGGGGCGGGGGCAGGGGAGACCCCTGAGGGGCGGGGCCAAGGGCGGGGCATGGCAGGGTGGGGCGGGAGGGGCGGGGCCGGGGGCGGGGCACACCCGCGCCAGAGACTGCCCTGTTCCGTCCCGGCAGCGCCCCCTGGCGGCAGCGAGACCCTGCGCGACCCCGTCCCGCCCCCCCGCAGCGCCCTCCCGGCACCGGGAGCAGCTCCGGCCTGAGCCCCCCCAGCGCTGTCCCCGGGCAGAGCGCGGCACCAGCCCGCGGGAGGAGCTCCCAGCCCGGTGCGAGCCCCGCTGCCGGCTGCAGCCCCCCCCCGCCCTCCGCCACCCCAGCCGCTACCGCTCCAGCGTGACCCGCGGTAGGACAGGCGGCACCGAGCACCCGCCTGCGGCCCGGTCCAGCCCCATCGCCGCCCAGGCAGCCCTGCAGATACAGCCCCACGGCTCTCACTCAACCATCCCCCCCCAGGCTGCACCCACAGCAAGACGGGTCATGAATCGGGGCAGCCTCAGGGCTCCCCCGCCTGCTGCCCGACCCGCGGGACACGCTCCCCACCCCACTGTGGCTGAGCTGCGGTGCAGGGTCAGTCCAGGCAGCTGCCATCACCGTCCTCTGCGAGGGCACAAGGTCAAAGCTCCACCAGAGGGACACCGTCCCTGCCACAGCCCCTACGGTATAGCCCACCCCAGCACCCAGAGCCAGGCTCGCTCTGCGTGCGGCCCCCCATGAGCACATCAGCCACCCAGCTGCTGACTGCTCCGGGACGGCCACAGGCTCCAGCTGTGGCTCCAGCTCAGAGGAGGCTGCTCTGCCCCAGTGCAGCCCACGGGTCAGGCCCAGCTGCCTCAGGGTGCCGTGGGGTGATAAGCAGCCCTGCACCACACACGGAGGCACAGCGCAGCCTGGACTCTGCGGCCCCATCCAAGCTGCTCGCTGCCTCCCACCCGCGCCCTTCGCCAAGGGTGCAAGGTCACAGCTCCGCGCAGCGCAGTGCTGCCGTCGGCTGGGTGTCTGGGATCGATACGGCTCCGGTGACAGCACAGCCCTGCCACCACGTCCCCTGGGCACCGCAAGGCGACGGCCTGCCAGCCCCCATGCCCACCACAGCCCCATGGGTCACTGCCACTGCCACCCTCCCCACATTCTCACTCCCTCCCAGCTGCAGCCCACCCTGCTTGACACGGAGGGGCACCAGCCTCGCACCTCGCAGCCATGTCCCTGCAGGCCTGCTGTGATCCCACTGTCGGTCCTGCCTCACTCCAGAAGACCCCCGGGATAGTGACAGCGCAGGGGAGCTCCCCCGGGAAAGAGCCCGTGCACGAGGAGGCCTGCCCGGTGACCAGGACATGCTCCCTGCTCTGCTCCCGCCGGATCTCGAGTCCTGCAGCTCCACGACAGCCCCTCCCAGGGGGTCCCCACCTCCTCCGAGGGGCCCTGCCGACCGACTGCCAGCCCCGGGCTGCCCTGCACGCCCCCACGGTGCCCCGACGTCCCGTCCCTGCCCCGCGGACCCGACCCACGGACCCTGCCCCACGCCGTTCCCCACGGGCTGTGCCCCACGAGCTCTGCCCTACGGAGATTCCCCCTCCGCCGGCCCCGCCGCCCGTGTCCCGGCGCTCACCTCTGCCGTCGCGGCCGGGCTGGAGGCCGCCGCCGGCGGATGCGCGGTCGGGGCTGCGGCCGGGAGCGGGCCCGTGGCGGGGCAGCGCGGTGACGGTGAACCTCCGGCTCATGGCCCCGCCGCCTCCACAAGTGGCTCCGGGCCCCGGCGGCCGCCGAGCACGGCCCCGGCGGGCGCTGACCGGGGTCCTAGTGCCCGAGGCACCGCCCGCCGCGCCGCCCCGCGGCTACGGGGCTGACACGGATCGGCACAGCTCAGCAGAGCTCAGCCCGGCTCGGCTCGGCTCGGCTCGGCTCGGCCCAGCTCGACGGGACGGGCCGCGAGCCGCCCGCAGCCGCTGTGCACGGGGAGTTGTGGGGCTGGACCCCCGCCGGACAGGACGGGGCCGCGCTCTACCCCCGCCCTGCGTGGAGCCACGGCCGCTAATTACAGCTAATTATAGCCCCAGGGCTGCGGCCGCCCCACCCTGCCACGGCCCCGGGCACCCCGGCCATGAACCGGCCCCGGGCTCCGCTGGGTCCGGCCGGGGCTGGCCAGGGTTGGGCGGCTCCGAAAGGAGGGGGGGGGTATGCAGGCAGCAGCGGACGGGGGTCCGGCCGCACGCCGCGTCCCGGCTTGCGACAAACGCCTGTTCCTCACCGCACACGGAGAGCCAGGAACGTAGGGGCCGGCTGGGGTCTGGCGAGGTTCGGGGGGGAGAGGGGCAGGAGGGGCTCTGGCCGGTGGAGGAGCACGGGGGAGCCTTGTAAATGGTGTGCGGCAGGTGCGGGGATGTTGGGACCGGGCACATCCTCCCTGCTGGTACCCAGTGTCCCTTAGGGATCCCAGAGCCCTCAGCAGAAGGGCGGTTTGGCTGCAGGCTGCCCACCCAGCGCCCCTTCCCTCTGAGCACTGGAATCCCATAGCCCAGGAGGGCGATGCCTCCAGCCCCGCACCTTGGGGGTTTCCCCGTGCTGTGGGGCTCCCCACACCAATGCCAGCTGACAGAGAAGTGGAGGCCATGTCCAAAGGATTGGCTTTATTAAAAACGGGCAGATGGAGGTGGGCAGAGCGGGCAGGAGCGAGGCAGAGCCCCCAGCCCTGCCCTGGCCAAGTCCCCGGGCGCCAGCTCCCAGGGGATCCCAGCCTGGCTGGCTCAGGAAAAAGACAAAGTCGTTGAAATCCGTGTGTGGTTTGCACCAGGCAAACACCCCCGCAGGCACCGGCAGGGCTGGCACAACGAGAGTCCTGCTCCCCAGCTGGGGCTCCCCTGGCCAGGCAGCTCCCGAGGGGCAACCCCAGGACTCCCGGCCCCCTCCTGCTGGGCAACAGCAGAGCCCCCCCCTCAGCTGGGGCTGCCCCACGGCCTGCACTGCCCCCCATGCCCCAGGGATGAGGCTGCAAGTTGAGAGCAGTGGGCAGGGAGCAGCGCAGCGGCCACAGGCGTCCAGCCGGGCCCTCAGTGCTGCGGGCACTGCAGGATATCGTACTTGACGTAGCCCACCCGGTCCACCTGGTAGCGCGGCGTCATCCTCCAGTAGAAGCTGCCGCGGCTGAAGTAGTACTTGTCTGGGCAAGGAGGGAAAGCAGGGTCAGTGGGAGGCCAGACCTGCGAGCACCCAGCCCAGTGGCCACCCCTGTGCTATGGGCACAGGGATCTGCCCCTGCCACCCCCACCACAGGGACACACTGCGCTGTCGGCACTCCCTGCTCCTGGGCCACTTCCCAGCGCTGTGAGCATCCCAAGCCCAGCACGCAGGTGATGTAGCCCCTGCCCACAGGAGGCTCATGGCAGCCCGGGGGGTGACGACCCATCTCCCTCCCACCAGGTCCCAGCTCACCTTGGTAGAGGAAGACATTGCGTGCATCAAGGGGCACACCAGTGAAGACGTCATCGGTGGCACGGGGGTAGCCCTTGTCCACCCTCTGCACCTTCACGTCCAGCCTGTGAGGACAGCAGAGCCGTGCTTAGGGGTGCTTGGAGCCCCCGTCGAGGCCCCTCTGGTGGGCACCGGTGCCACCATCAGACCTGCTCACCTCCAGTAGCTCTCCCCGCTGAAGAGCAGCACTTTGCCACGGCCCCGCTGCAGGGCCCCCGAGATGCGCCCGGCTTCCTTGCCGATGCCCAGCTTCTCAATGCCCCGGGGGCCCAGCACGCTTTTGCCAGAGAACACCCAGAACTGCCGACCTGCAGCCAGAGAGAGCACGGGCGTCAGCGGTCCCCAGGTGCCAGCAGGGCACGAGGCTCCTCACAGCGCCAGCAGCACCCAGAGCAGAGGCAGCAGGGGCAGAGCTCACCGGAGAAGAAGAAGACCCTCTTGGTGAGCACGTCCTGGAAAGCAGCATCGATGACAGCTGGGAGGCCAGGCCAGGCGTCCACAACAGAGAATGCGCCCCGGATGCCTGAATCCCAGAAGGATGAGAGGGTCCAGTATTTCCTGGTGGGGAAGGTCAGCCATCCTGATAACCGGGGCCTGGCACAGCCCGGTGCTCCCCCACACCCCTCCATCACCACGGCACACAGCAGGGCAGGAGCTGCTCACCCGTCCTTGAAGAAATGCAGCTCCCCATTGATTTCTGTGATAGCATCGAAGTCCTTCTCCACACAAGCATCTTGGCTGGGGTCCACAGGAATGGGCTCAGCCGTGGGCTCTGGCGTCTCCTCCTCTTCCTCCTCAGTGGTGGAGGTGCTGCCGGCCTCCGTGGGCAGGGGCTGGGGCTCCTCGGTGGGTGCAGGCACAGGGGCAGTGGGCTCAGGGCCAGAGCCATGACCTGAGCCAATAGAGGGGAGTGAGTGAGGCTGGGGCCAGCCTAGCACTGTGGGGCTCTGGCACTCCTGCTGCACCACAGCTGCTCACCATAGAGGTACTGGATGCCCCGGACATCATCCGGGTCCAGCTGGAAGTCCTGGACGTAGCTGTACATGGGGTACATCAGGGCCTCACGCACGCTGGAGTGGTCCAGCCCCAGCGAGTGCCCAAACTCATGAGCAGCCACCAGAAAGATGCTGTAACCTGGGAGAAAGCACCGGCCTCAGTGTCTGGTGGGGTGGGACACAACACACCGGCCAGGGACCATGACCCCGTGCCAACACAGTACCTCTGTCAGGGCAGAAGCCCCACTTCTTGTCGGTGTCGTAGTTGCTGGTGGTGGCACACCAGAGCTTGCCGTCCTGCCGGCCCTGGCTGGTGCAGGCACTGTAGGACTGCCCCAGGAAGGTGAAGGGGAACACACACGGGTCCCCCTGGGAGTTGCCGCCGATCACTGCCGTGTCTGCAGTGTAGCAGTGTCACTGGAGCTGGCCCCAGAGCCCAGCCACACCGGCCAGGCCATGGGACAGCCCCAAGACCCCTCTGGTGGCCATCCGGTGCCCAGGGACCAGCTCCCTCTGCACCCTGTCCCTTCGCACCTCGGTTGGGGCAGAAGCCATACTTCTTGTCCTGGTCGAAGCTGCTGGTGGTGGCACACCAGCGGTAGCCGTCGGAGCGCCCGTCCGTGGTGCAGGCGCTGTAGGAGGTGCCGTCAAAGACAAAGGGGAAGACGCAGGGGGCCCCATCGCTGTTGCCACCATTGGTGTAGAGAACTGTGGGGTGAGGAGGGGTGAGGAGGGCGCTGGGCTCTGGCGGGGCCAGGCAGGGGCTGCAGCCGCTGCTACTCACGCTCGCTGGGGCAGAAGCCGTATTTCTTGTCGCGGTCATAGCTGGCGGTGGTGGCACACCAGGGCAGCCCGTCCGTGCGCCCCTCCGTGATGCACCGCGAGTAGGAGCGGCCCTCGAACACGAAGGGGAAGTGGCACTCGGCCCCATTGGCGTTCCCGTGGCGGGTCTTCACCACTGCTCGGAGAGGGGCGGCTCAGTGACGGGGCTGGGTGGGTGCCATCAGCCCCCCCCAACCCACCACGCTCTGCCCTTACCTAAGCCCGTTCCCAGCGTCCAGAGCTCGTCGTCATCAAAGTGGGCATCGCCCTGGATGCCACGGCCAGGGGGAAAGGCGTGAGCCAAGAGCCCGTCCTTGCCATCAAAGGGGTACCCGTCCCCATGCTCTGTGGGAACAAGCACCCTCAGAGCTGGCTCCAATCAACGAGCCCCTGTGCCCCTGGTGTGGGCATGGACCCCTGAGTACATGCCCCACATGCTCACACGTGCCATGAGGTGGCAGAGGGATCCCAGATATGGTGTGGGGTGATTATTCCATGGGCAGGGACATCACTGCCCCCTTCCCATGGCTGAGCCATCTCCCAGCTCCCTGCCTGCCCACGAAACATCACCTCTGCTGCCGAACATGATCATGATGTCCGCCTCGCCACTGTATATCTGGGTGAAGGTGAGAGGGGTCACATCGCTCCACACTTTGAACGCCCTCTTGAAGGCATCATCGATCACAGCACGGTCCAGGTCAGGGGAGTAATTCATCACCCTGGGAGGGAGCGGGGGATCAGTGCTGCCAGGTCCTGGGTTCTGGTGCAGGAGGGACCCTGCTCTGGGTGTGCAGAGGGAACCATTGCCCTGCGGGCACAAGGCTTCATCTCCCAGGGCAGACTCACCGGTACGTCAGGTCCATGTGGTCCCACTTGAGGTCCCCCTCAAAGGTGAGGAAGGTTCCGACATCGGGGACACCGCAGCGAGGGGCTCGCATGGCCTCCAGCGTGGCGGCATCCAGCTCCCCCGTCTGCTCCAGGCCCAGCTTCTTCTGCATCTTGCGCAGCGCCTTGGCCAGGGACAGGCTCTTGGTGCCCGTGCGCGCCTCCGCCGCCGTGGTGTAGCCGAAGCGCAGCAGGTAGCTCTGCGGGGAAGAGGCAGCCCCAGGGCTGAGCGCGGCGGGAGGGGCTCAGGCACCCCAGGCACCGCGCACCCGGGAGCCCGAACCCGCCCAGGAGCCCCCGGCACTGCCCGGAGCCCCGCGGGGTCCCGGGGGTGCGGAGGAGGCCGCGCTCCCCTCACCTCCGCCAGCTCCAGCTCGGACAGGCCGCTGAGCAGCTCCCCCGGGAAGGTGACCACCGCCTGCGGCTTGCTCTGCAGCGGGGCCGCGCAGCAGACGGCCAACAGCCCCAGGGCCAGCGGCGCCAGGAGCACGGGGGCCATGGTGCACGGTGGCAGGAGGGCTCTGGCTGTGCCGGTGCCGGTGCCGGCTCCGGCTCCTATTTATGGCTGGGGAGGGCAGTGAGTCACCCTCAGACCCCTCGACTCACGCTCCCTTCCCACGGTGACGAAACGCACACTCAGGCTCCTCCGTTCCTGGCCTTTAACTGTTTCATCACCTTGTTTACAAAACACGCTCGGTCCTGCCCCACGCAGCGTGAGGCCGGGTGCGAGGGAGGGATGACGGGGCACAGCACAGCGCTCCGGGGGCTGCCGGTATTGCCCTGCTCAAGGCCATGGTGGCAGTGGGGACAGCAGCGGGTCACGGAGGCCAGAGGCTGGCCAGGTGCTCAGGACCTCGCAGCTGTGTCACCACATGGGCTGAGTGATGCTGAGCTCAGCCAGCTGAGGGCTGATGTAGCCAGAGCCAGACCTGCCAGGACCTGGGTGAGCATCAGGGAAGGAGATCCCCTGCCCAGCATCCTGTGCCTGCAGCCACCTGCCCGGGAGCTGTACACCAGAGCTCGGACCTGACTGGGACACTGCCCATCCCCATGTCCCCTGCTGTGGCTGCATCACCCCAGTGGGCAGAGCGTTCCCTGCACAGGCGATCCCTGTGGCTCATCACCCCACAGATGCCTCTAATCCAGCAGCTGCCTGGCAGAGCCCTGTGGGACTGGGCAGCGCGTCCTTGGGAGCATCTCCATGCCCAGGGTGCACAGGGGTGCCCCATCCTCACTGGCGGCTGCTCCACAGGGCACTGTTGATGCAGATTCCCACCCAGCACAACACAAACCTCCCCATGGGATGGTGTTTTCCGGCTTCTCTCAAAGTGCCGACGCTTGTGGGAACAGGAGTGGTGAAGGGGAAAGCAAACAGGGCTGAGGAGCGAGGGAAAACAGATGGCAAAGAGGGGAGGAAGGCGCAGTGTCAGCAGCCTGCGGGAGGGGGGTGCAGCCCAGCGACACTGCCTGAGGTGCAGGTCTTGGGGCAGGTGCCCCTTCCCCAGCTGTCACTGACGGTGCCCCATGAGGACGATCTCCCCGGGCTGCCCCATTGCTGTCGGTGCCCTGTGCTCCCCAAGGCCCGGTGCTATGCCCCTGCAGCCACCACCTCCCCGCATCACCCTGGCTCCAGATGAACGGAGCAAACCGCTCCTGGCACAGCCAGTGTAGGAATAGGTTCCACCAGTGCCCAGCACAGCTGGGGCACGGCAGGAGAAGAGGGGTTCATCCCTGGGGGAGCATCACCCGTGCAGGGCAGGGGGGCTCATGGAAGGGATCACCCTGGACACAGGCTCTGCCCCAGGCCCCCTCACCACCCAGTGATGAGCGGTGGGCACCGGTGCTGGCCAGACACAGCACCAGGGCCACGGGTGGTTGGGTGCCAGGAGCCCACGGACAGCACCAGGAAGAAGCGGTGCTGGGAACTTGTGGGGTTGCCTCACTCCCCACCGCAGCCCTGCAAGCGCAGCCCTGGCTCCCAGGCGCAGGAAGTTGCTCCACAAGCAGCCGCTGTGCCGTGTCCCGGGGTCACAAACACATCCAGCTCGTCCTGCTCCCAGTGGAACACAGGACAGGGACCCCCACAGCCAGCCCCGCTCTGCGGGGTCCAGCCTGGCACCCCTCACCCCTATGCCTGGCCCAGCTCTTGGCAAGGCAGGAGGCTCCCCGTGCTCGCTGCCCAGGACCTCCCTGGTGCTGTGGCAGATCCCTGGGCCTTTCCCATGCTATTCCCATCGCTCATTTCTACCACATGCAGGAGCCGCAGCTCCCACAGCCTGGGCTCGCTGCCATGGCACAGCCTGCACCGCACCGCACCGCACCGCACCGCACCGCACCGCACCGCACCGCACCGCACCGCACCGCCTGCGGCACCCCGAGGCAGAGCCACGGCCCAGCAGAGCAGCGCTGGCAGGGACAGGGCTCTGAGGAGAGCAGGCACAAGTGATGGCAGGAGGAGCCGAGACGTCCCCGCAGCCCACGCTTGCCTGGCTGCCTCCAGCGCTGGGTGCACGGCTCCGGGGTGCTCAGGACAATGGCCCAGCTCCTCCTGGAGCCGGGGGCTGCTGTTCCCACAGGGGCTCTGGCCCCAGGTCTGCCCCTGGCCCAGCCTCTCCCACTGACTCACGGCCCCGCTCCCCAGCTTCCTCCTGGCACCAGCCCGGGGATTTTCGGATGACTCTGGAGGCTCCGCAGGGAGCAGGCAGGGCCGGGGCAGCAGGAAACCCCCGTGTCTGCCTGCACCAGCGGCCCAGAGCTGGGCAGGGGAAGTCCATGGGGATGGGCTCGGTGATGCTGGAAAGAGAACACCTCGGCTCCAGGGAGCTGGGGCAGGGCACCGGCCCCTTGACACGGGCACACACGGAGGGATGCTCAGGGCAGCCGCTGCTGCTGCTGATGGGAGAGGAGGGCAGCGGTGAGCACGGGCAGTGCAGCAGCACGAGGGGACTTCTGGTTGTCAGGGGCGGCAGGAGCATCCCAGCTCAGCCCGCATCCACCCAGAGGCACCGTTTACAGCAGAGCCCCTGCAAGGACGAGTGACATGGAAAAACCCACACAGACACCCTCCATCCTGGCCGCTGCTGAGCCACGAGGCTGCCCGTCACCACCGCCGCTGCCAAAAGGGGAAGGAACAGCCACCGCAGCCCCTTCCCACGCCACCCTCCCACCGGTGGCCACTGCCAGGAGACCCCTGTGGGAAACTGGCCCGGGAGCTGCCTGGGGCTGGGATCGCTGCTGGAGAGGCAGCGGCTCTGCCTGCGGCAGGGGCTGACCAGACACGGTTACAGGTGTCCAGGCAGGCCAGCAGCGAGGTCAGGGGGGACGGGATTGAGCCAGGGACCCCCAGAGCCAGGCTGCTCCCCAGCTCCTCTCCCCAGCACTGGCAAGCAGGAGGGGTCTGAGGGCTCAGCCCTGGGGTACACGGCGGCAGTGGCGAAGGTGAGAGGAGAGCTGAGGACAGGGGACAAGGGGACACCCGGCCCGGGGAGCACGGCAGGAAGGGGAAGCACAGGGGGGGAGAGTCAGCGCCTTGTGTGGGTGAGACAGCACCGGGTCAGGGAGAGCAAAGTGATGCCAACGGCACCACGGCCCGTGCCGAGGGCAGGGACTGCTTGGAGCCGGCAGGCGCCACACAACGCACCCGTGCCCCGGCTGCTGCGGCAGAGCCAGACACCGGCACGAGCCCCAGGCCTGGCCCTGCTGCCAGCCCATGGGCCCTGCAGCACCCCATGCCCAGGGAGTGGGGCTGCTGTCCACACACTGGTGCCCCGGCCAGCACCATCCCAGCACTGGGCACCATGTCCCGAGCACGTGGACGCTTGGTGCAGGAGCAGGACCAGAGGCACAGGGAGCAGCTCTGCGTGCGTCAGCAGCTTGGAAGCCCCATCCCTGCGGCTCCAGACAGAAACAACATTCCTGCACACGCTCCCCTGTCTGCCGCCTGCCCCGCACGGGTCGGGATCACCTCCTCCAGCTGCGCCCAGGACCCTGCTTGGCAAAGCACGGGACGTACTGCGGCCCCGCAGTGCTGCAGCCCCTCCACGCTCAGCCCTGTGTGCTGCCCGGCCTGCACCCCTCTGCGAATGCCCCTGCCCGTCCCTGCCCCAGCCCTGCTGCTGCTCTCGGCTGGCTGAGGCTGACGCAGCCGGTGTCTAACGGTGGATCACCTTTGCCTGCAGGCACTGAAACCAGTACCACAGCTTCACCCCTCGGCAGCACCAAGGATCCCCCCGGACGTCACCCCAGCTCCAGGCACCCGGGTGGGTGGCACAGTCACCTCCTCGCATCGGGCTGGGACATCCCCTGCTCCACACCTTCCCCAGCCCCTGCACCCCCCAGGAACCCGCCGCCTGCCCCTCAGGGATGGGGATCAGGGATCTCCCCCGCCATGCTCTGCCCTCCCAGGCACAGGGCAGGCAGTGGCACAGCCTGTGTCGGGGCAGCCAGGTGGCCTCTGTACCGGACACAGCCCTGCGATGCTGGAAGGGAACCAGCGCCTTCTGAGCCCTCAGTGCACGGCACAGCCCCTGCGCTCCCTGGTGCCGTGGGATGGAGAGGAAACCAGCTCCTGTGTGCTGGGAAGCCTTCAAGGTGGGAAATCCAGGAAGGGTTTGAAGAAACGAGGCAGAGGCATTCGAGACTGGAGGGAAAACAGCCCAGAGCATCCCACTGGAGCGGTGTGTGGAGCCCGGCAGCCCCTGGCAGCACCAGGGCGGTACGAAACGTGTGCAAGAGCTCCAAATGCCGCAGGGCTCCTATTGCGTTTCGTACTTGCTTTGCTGTAAACTCATCCCCACTCCTCGAACCTTGCCCCTGATCAGCTTTTACCTGGTCTTTGACCAACTTTTGCTCTACCAACCAAACCTTCCCACCGGCCAGGAGAGCAGTGCAGTGGGTGGCAGGGCCCAGGGCTGCAATGGGCGGCACTGAGACCTGGTCACCTGCTTTGGTGGCTCTGGAAAGGGGTGTCCAAGGGCAGCCCAGGCACTGCCATCCCCTCAGCCACCTGAGACCACCTCCTCTGGGGCAACCAGATGGTACCCAGCCCACAGAGGCCATCGCTTGTGCCCAAGCACCGGCACAGCACGGCATGGCACAGCACAGCACAACACAGCACAGCACGGCATGGCACAGCACAGCACTGCATGGCACAGCACAGCACAACACAGCACAGCACGGCATGGCACAGCACAGCACGGCACAGCACAGGACAGCACAGCACAGCACAGCACAGCACAACACAGCACAGCACAGCACAGCACAGCACAGCACAGCACAGCACAGGACAGCACAGCACAGCACAGCACAGCACAGCACAGCACAGCACAGGACAGCACAGCACAGCACAGGACAGCACAGCACAGCACAGGACAGCACAGCACAGGACAGCACAGCACAGCACAGCACAGCACAGCACAGCACAGGACAGCACAGGACAGCACAGCACAGGACAGCACAGCACAGGACAGCACAGCACAGCACAGCACAGCACAGCACAGGACAGCACAGGACAGCACAGCACAGGACAGCACAGCACAGGACAGCACAGCACAGCACAGCACAGCACAGCACAGCACAGCACAGCACAGGACAGCACAGCACAGGACAGCACAGGGGGGGGGGGGGGGCCAGCACACAGCCAGCCAGACACCAGACAGCCACCAGACAGACAGCCACAGCCCACCAGCAGCAGCACAGCCAACCACAGACAGCACAGCAGCCAGCACACGGCACAGCCACAGCAGCCAGCACACCAGACACCACAGACAGCACAGCACCAGCACAGACAGCACAGCCAGACAGCACAGCACAGCACAGCACAGCACAGCACAGGACAGCACAGGACAGCACAGGACAGGACAGCACAGCACAGGACAGCACAGCACAGGACAGCACAGGACAGCACAGCACAGGACAGCACAGCACAGGACAGCACAGCACAGCACAGCACAGCACAGGACAGCACAGCACAGCACAGCACAGCACAGGACAGCACAGGACAGCACAGGACAGGACAGCACAGCACAGCACAGGTGGGCAGCGCTTTGCTCCCCGGCAGCGAGATGGGCACAGCAGCTGCCTGCTAAATCGGGAAGAGCAGCAATTGTGACAATGACGGGAAACCTGGCCGGCACGCGGAGGGGACAGCGTGGCGCCAGGGACCCGCTGGCTGCCACCAACCCGGCAGCTCAGGACTAAGGAGAGGGCGTTTGTGGAAGGTGAAACATGGGCAGAACCAGTTGTATTTGATTGTAAACTCAGCAGCAGAAGGAAGAGCAGTGGATAAACCCTCAGATTTCAGTAAAACATTTGACAACTGTTCGAATCATCCTCTGCCAAATTAATTCAGAGCAGCTCAGTTGTCAACACAGGCATATGGGCAAAACCCAGGCAGCCGGGGAATGGCAAACAGCCTGGCCAGCAGCCGGGAGCCTTGGAGGGACCAGGCAGGGGCAGGGCTGTGGGACTGGCACCAGCAGGAGCCACCGTGGCAGCACTGGGTGCTGAGCTGCCCCGCTCCATGCAGGTCACGGGCACAAGATGGGAAGAGCCTGGTCCAATGCACAGCTCAGGCCTCCGGGACAGTGCTACACATGCACTTCTCCTGCCCACCTTGTTTATTTTAACTTATATTTCAGTAATGTGCTGATTCCCCTTTTTCTAAGTAACCAGCAGTGATGAATCAGCAGCACTGCAGAGGGTGGGAGCCAGCGGCCTTGGACCGTGGCTCCGAGCTCTGGGAAGGAAGCCACAGGATCCCTCCAGAAGGGGAAAGAAAACAACCAGCAGCAGCAGCAGCAGCAGCAGCAGCAGCAGCAGCACTCCTGGCTGGCAAGGAGGGGCCGCAGCCACGACTGTTTGCATTCGGCAGCTCCACACACATCCTGGAGAGGCCATTGATGGTCCTGAGCCCTGTGGGAACAGCAGCCACGGCTCTGACCCGAGGCAAGGCACACGGGGGGCAGCACAGGGCACAGCGCAGCATCGGCCCAGCCTGGGTGTGGGACACAGCTGCCCAGGAGGCCATGGGACACTGCCGGGGCACTGCCAGGGCCATGAGCTGCCTGTGCTGAGGGGACCCCACGAGGGTGTAAGTGTCCCGGCCACAGGGACCCCGCGAGGGTGTAAGTGTCCCGGCCACAGGGACCCCGTGAGGGTGTAAGTGTCCCGGTCACAGGGACCCCGTGAGGGTGTAAGTGTCCCGGCCACAGGGACCCCACGAGGGTGTAAGTGTCCCGGCCACAGGGACCCCGAGAGGGTGTAAGTGTCCCGGCCACAGGGACCCCGTGAGGGTGTAAGTGTCCCGGCCACAGGGACCCCGCGAGGGTGTAAGTGTCCCAGTCACAGGCTCCCTGGAGCCCTGGCAGCAGCTGGAGCGCCCTGCCCCAGTGCAAGGCTGCCATTAGGGCTGAGGCTGCGGGCTTGGCCGCAGCAGTGCTGGCCACAGAAAACGGGCGCTACCCCACCAGGGGCCTGGGAAGCAGAGATCCCAGCAGGAATGGCTGGCACCGTGTCCCTGCCATCCCCGGGCACACAGCAGAGTGCCTGGAGCCCAGTGGGAAGCATCCCGGCTGCTGCCCCCCAGCTCAGAGCAATCCCCCGGGAGAGACCCCGGAGCCACCGTTGCTGGGAAGGATCCGGGGGTGAAGCAATCTGCTGGGAGGAAAAACCATTTCCTGCAGCAAGGGTTTTGCTCAACCCTTTACAAAATGTGCTGATGCAACCCTGCTTCCCAGGTGGGACAGAAACAGGCGGGCCGCGGGGATGGAGCCGGGCGCTCTGCAGCTACACAAACATCACCAGCAGCGGTTTGTTTAAAAGACAAACGGAAACAAGGGGGAACAAACACCACAATGACACAACCACCAGTGCAGATCCCTGGCTCAGGGTGCCGGGGGCTGGGGGGAGCTCTGCCCTGGGCACCGCGCTTAGCACCAGCCACCACCTATCCTGGGACACTGACCAAGGCATTAGCTCATGGAGAAGCTGTGGTGGGAGCAGGGGGAGCCCCGGCCAGCGCCAGGAGCTGCTGCTGGGGCTGCCCTGAGGGGCACCACGAGAGCAGGACCCCAAGCAGGGTCACTCCCACCCTGCCCCAAGCAGCAGCTTCTCCGGCTGTAGCTGCTCCCAAGCGCCTTATCCCGGCTGGACGGCAGGAGAGAGCCTGTCAGTGCCTGTTAGAAATCAGCTTCAACCCCCACCACTCTCTTATCACTTCACTCTCCGGGCTCAAGGGTTTGTGCTGTCTCCTCAGCCCGTTCCCAAAAGGCCTTTAACCCAGCGCTCCCCCTGCTAAAGGTATTTGGACACGCACCCAACACGAGCCACGTCCATTTTTGGATTCTCTTAAGCCTCTTGCTGAGATTTCATGGTGTTTTCTTTGCCCCCAGGGTGATTTTAGGCCCTGGAGCGCAGCGGAGGAGCCTGCTGGGAGCTGTGCTCCCCGTGCTGGGAGCGTGGGCCTGGAAATCCCCTCGCCCTGCTCAGGCATGCAGCATTTATAAAAATAGCAGGTTAGCCACGGCCGCAGAGCTCCGCGGGTACAGCCCTCCAGCACAAAGGGCACGGGGCATCTGCAGCCCAACAGCGGCTTTAAGCCCATTTTCCACCAGTCGAGCCAGCACCGGGGGGTCCACATGAGCCCCTGTGACTCCCAGAGGGCAGGCTGCTTTGCCCTGGAACCAGTGTCCACTGGGAAAACCTCTCACTGTCTCACAGCAGCTGACTGCAGGCAGGAGGAAGAGGAGCGGGACCGGGCAGTCCAACACAAACCCATCCCATTTGCCCTGCCTCGGAGGTAACTTCTGCCTCCACCCACACCCTGGACTGACAGAAACACGGAGCTTCCCCAGCAGGGAGCACAGGGGCAGCTCGAGCCCAGAGCCAGCCCCACGGCGGGGCCCAGGCAGCACCGGGCTCCTCCCATGCACGCCACGGGGCTACAGAGAGGGGACATCAGGCACAGGAGCCCCCTGCACCCTCCCCGGGTCCACTTCCCCACAGCAACCACAGAGCTGCACAGGGGGGCTTTAAATGGAGAAATGGGGGAAGGAAGCAAACCCCAACCCCTTGGTCTCTCTGGGCCTCAGGTGCGATGCAGCAGTGGCTGCAGGCAGGGACTCAGCACCCGCAGCAGGAGCATCGTGATGGATGCGGATACAAACCTGTCAAGGATCTGTTTTATTAGCTTCAAAAAGAACCGAAGGATGCTAGCGGCTCAGCAGCAGCTCCCCTGCGGCCTCTACAGGCCCACGGCGCCTCCGGGCAGCCTCACGCCGGGCAGGAGGGGACAGGCAGGCTGACACCAGGGACCTGCAAAGCCCGGCACAGGAGCCCTGGGCTGAGCCCAGCCTTCACCCAGGACCCGAAGCACCGCAGCCAAACGACACCGAGCACTGATCCAGGCCACCCTGCTCAGGTTCCTGGCAGCAGTTCCTGCTCGGCACTCACAGGCTGTGCCAGATGAGGCACCGTCTGTCCCGCTGCAGCTGGCACCGCATCAGCACCGGCCGTCATGGCCAGCGAGACAACACAACCGCCCGCCGCCGACTGGCGCTGGACAGAGCCGCACTGCAGCATGTGCCCCCCCTCAGCAGCATGTGCCCCCCCTCAGGAGCCGAGCAGCGGGGTTCACCCTCAGCCTCAGAACCATAGAATCCCAGCCTGGTTTGTGTTGGAAGGAAGCTTAAAGCTCCTCCAGCTCCAGCCCCTGCCACGGGCAGGGACCCCTTCCACTGGAGCAGCTTGCTCCAAGCCCCTGTGTCCAACCTGGCCTTGAGCACTGCCAGGGATGGGGCAGCCACAGCTTCTCTGGGCACCCTGTGCCAGCGCCTCAGCACCCTCACAGGGAAGAGCTTCTGCCTAAGAGCTCAGCTCAGGCTCCCCTCGGGCAGGTTAAAGGAGCTGAAGGGGATGAACGCAGGCACAACACAGCGGCCTCCCTCCCAGAGAAAACCTGGGATGGAGACGCCCTCAGCAGTGCAGCAAGACCAAGAAAACACCGGGGAGACGAGGGGCCACCGGAGCCAGGGGTGTGTGAAACATGTCAGCGCAGAGCAGCGGCTGGTAGAACCGAACCCGGGCTCTCCATCCACAGCTGAACTCGTCCGGAGAGGACGGCATGCCACCGCACCGGGACCTGGGGCACCAGCAGCCTCCGGAGCGTATCCCTGCGGGGACACCGGAGCATCCGGAGGTGCCGGCGAAGCCAAACCCTGCTATGCGCTGGGAGCCCCCGGCTTGTGCGGCTCGGAGGTGCCACGAGCGGCCGAGCCGGGACAGCGGGGACCGGCACCGCCCGTGGCGGGGGTCAGCCCCGCAACACCCCCGGCAGGACCGAGCGCCCCGGCCCGCCGCGACCACTTCCGCCTTCTCGTCACGTGAACCCGGCGCGACGGCGACGCTCAGGGCCCAGGCGCCGCTTCGTGACGCCATGACGCACAGCCACAGCACCTTGCCCGTGATCCCTTCGCGGAGAAAGTAGCCCTCCCCGGCGGGGGCCGAGGCCTCCCCCACGCGGCGGGCTCACCGCTCGGGACCGGGAGGCGACGGCGATGGCCGGAGCGAGGAGCAAGTCCCCGCGGCGGCGAGCACCTCGGACGCGGCGGGGGCCGGGCCCCGGGGCGAGGTAAGTAGTTCCGGCTCGAGGCCCGCGTGTCCGTACCCCTCCGCGGAGCGAGGGCGGGGGGGCATGGCGGCCGCCGTGGTGCCGGCTCCGGCGGAGGCGCAGCGGGGCCGCGGCGGGCAGGGTGAGCGCGCGGGCGGCGGGCGGGTGGGCGGCAGCCGCGGGTCCTTCCGCGCCGCGCGGTCGGTGCTCCCCGCCCCGGCGCTCCGGGGCCGCCCCGCCGTGTGCGCGCGCGCGGAGGCGGCGGGGGGGACCCCGCGACAAGATGGCGGCCGGAGGCCGGGCGGCGCCGCGGGGCATGACGGGACCGGGCGCGCCGGGCATGGGGCTGCTCCGCGGTTCCCCCGAGGGGCAGCCCCGGCCCCACCGGCCCGGGCCCCCGTGGGCTCTGGCGGCAGCCGCGGCGCTGATGGCGGCGGCCTCCTCCTCAGGCGGCGCCTAGGCAGCCTCGGCAGGGCGGGCATGGAGGAGAATGCGGTGCAGAGCAGCAGCGACGCGGCCCCGCAGGCGGCGCGGGAGGAGCCTTCCGAGAGCGGCCTGGGCGTCGGCACCTCGGAGGCCGTGTCAGCGGACAGCAGCGACACCGCATCGGCCCCCGGACCCCTCTCCCGAGCGGACGACACCGGCGTGGGGCAGAGCTCCGACAGCAGCGAGGTCTCCTTGGTAGGAGCCGATGGGGCGGCCCTCGGCTCGGGAGGGGAGGGTGGCTGCGGTGCTGGCTCCTCTGTGTTTCTCTAGACGTTCCTGGCAGGCCAGGCTTCGGGAGGCAGCTCTGTAGCTCAGCCGGTAGCAGCAGGCGTTGTCACGCTGCTGGTGGCGTGTCTGCTTGCTGATCTGAGGGAGAGAAGCCGGTTTAGTAGCAAGAGCAGCCCCGGAGGGCCAGGGTCCTTGGCAGTGCCACAGGGAGTGTGCTGATGCCTTTCCAAGTAGCTCTGCGCTGGTGTTGTTTGCATACAGTGGCTCCCTGGGAGCCTGGCCTGGCAGAGGCCTCTCACCTGAGCCCTTCTCACCTCTTCTTTTCCCCCAGGAAGAGGTGTCGGAGAGCAGCTCCAGCACAGATGCCATTCCCCGGATTTACCTGCCAGATTCATCTTCTGTTGCCCAGTCCACCTTGGTCTCCAGTGTCTCCACCGTGAGCCAGTCCATCATGGTGTCAGAGTCCCCACAAGTCCTGGTACATTCCAGCGTCATCACTGATGGAGCCACTGTCGTGTCAGACTCCACTGCATCCACCTCCTCGGACCTAGGTTCTGCCATTGACAAAATCATCGAGTCCACGATCGGGCCTGACATCATCCAGAGTGAGTGGGAGCTGTGGCAGCCCCGCCTGCTCTCACCCTGGGGTGCTGGGAAGGGAGCTGTTTCTCTGCCAGGCCTGGGGAGGGGGAGGTACATCCATGTGTCATCATGCACCCCTGTCAGTGGGGATTCTCTTCTTGCCCTGCTGCAGTAGCTGGAGGGTTTCACAAGGAGCTTACAGCTGCTGACAGACAAGCCCTCCCTCTGTCTGGCTGCTCCTTCAGCTGCGGTGCCAGCAGCCCAGGGCAGGTCCCATCCCTGCAGCCAGACCTTGCTCACCGCTTCCCACTTGTGTCCAAACGTGGGACGGCCCCACGGACCCTACAGCCCCTCTGCCTGGCAGTTACCACCCTGCTCTCGTCTTCCTCTCAGGCTGCATTGCTGTGACCAGTGCAGAGGAGGGTGGGGCAGAGACTACCCAGTACCTCATCCTGCAAGGCCCTGACGATGGTAAGGCTGCTCCCTGGGGTGGGTATTCCAGTGCCTGTGCCAGAGTCCCTGGGGGTGCAGTGACTGCTGGGAGGTGGTCACTGAACTGGTGTCCAGCCCTTGCCCCAGGCGTGGGAGCAGCCTTGGACACAGATGAGGGTCTTCTCCTTGGCTGAGCTAGTCTTGGCATTTCAGGTGCCCCCATTGTGTCCCAGATGGCCACTTCTCCGCTGGCTAATAGCTTGGCAATAGAAGCTGTTGCTGATGGACCAACCTCCACATGCCTTGACCAGCCTGGCCCTTCAGACCCTTCTGAGCAGCTGGAAGTGATGGAGCTGCCAGCACAGCCAGATCAGGCCCAAGAGGTGGATGGTGAGGAGGAGCTGGACCAGCCGGACATGGAGACCCTGGAAGAGATGATGGAGGTGGTGGTGGTGCAGCAATTCAAGTGCAAGATGTGTCAGTACAAGAGCATCTCCAAGAAAACACTGATTAACCACATGAAAGAGCGGCACTTCCAGCCAGGTGCGTGCTGGGTGCAGAGGGAAATGGGCTCTGCTCTTGGGGAGGGTTGTAAGGATCTGTTCCACCATGCAGGCTGCTGAGGAGGTTTTGTTCTGTTCTCTATGGCAGCGGGTTCAGCTCTGGCTTTGAAGAAAGGACGTCCACAAAAGGAGGAATCTGTGCCGAAGGCTGTGGAGGAGGAGATCCCAGAAGAGGAGGAAGATGACGATATTGTGGATGCTGGTGCTATCGATGACTCTGAAGGTAGGACTTGTCCCCCCACGTCTTATGTAGCTTAGTCTTTTTCCAGTGTCTGTCTCATGTTTTGGGCCGCTTACCCCAGAGGACAGTGACTACAACCCAGCCGAGGATGAGCCCCGCGGGTGGCAGCCCAAGTTCCACCGCAGCGTCCCCACGTCCAGTGAGGAGAGGCTGCGCCGCCGCCTGGGGAGACCCCGCAAGTGTTCTCGCCTGGAGGATGTGCCCCAGGATGTGGCCGAAGGTGAGCGGGAAAGAGGCAGCAGCCCCGTGGTGGACTGGCCCAGGGAGGCTTGTGCTGGAGCTGGGCTGTGCTCTGTCGAGCAGGAGGGGACACGGAGCCCTTGGTGACGTCCCAGAGCACACCGAGCTGCGAGCTGCAGAACTCGGAAGCAGCCACTTCCTCTGGCCTGGAGAACGGGGCCAGCGAGAGCCTGGCAGAGCCCAGCATCAGCCAGTCCGACTCAGAGAACAAGGACCCTTCCTCCAACCTGAGCTCTGAGGAGGCAGACGTGCTCCCCAGGCGGCGCGGGCGGCCCTCCCGCCGCTTCCTGGGCAAGAAATACCGCAAGTACATGGGGCACAGGTGAGGGGTGTGAGCCGAGGCGGTGCTGGGCCCTCTGGCCTCTGCCCAGGGCCGGTCCAGCCCCAGCTTGCTCCCGCAGCCCTGAGCCCTGGCCCTGTTCCACAGGTACTACTACAAGTCACCCAAGCCCCTGATGAGGCCGTACCTGTGCCGGATCTGCGGCTCACGCTTCCTTACACACGATGATCTGCGTTTCCATGTCAACTCGCACGAGGCCAACAACCCACAGCTCTTCAAGTGTCTGCAGTGCAGCTACCGTGCCCGCCGCTGGTCCTCCCTCAAGGTGAGCATGTCTGTCCCACTCCCGTGCCCACCAGGGGGGCGGTAGCCCTGGGACTCAGGGGCCCTCCTCTGCTTGCCACAGGAACACATGTTCAACCATGTGGGGAGCAAGCCTTACAAGTGCGAGGAGTGCAGTTACACGAGCGTGTACAAGAAGGATGTCATCCGGCACTCGGCAGTGCACAGCCGGGACAGGTGAGAGATGTGCAGGCCTGCAGACTGTCCTGCGGCCTACCTGAGCTGCAGTAGCCCTGTTCCTCCTGCCCTGGGAGGCAGCCATGTCCTCCCCTTTCCTGACCTCTGGCCATTCCCAAAACGGGGAGCTTTTGTGTCTGAGTACAAGGGAGCTTGGACTTGGGATATGGCTGAGACAAAAGCGGGGCTTTTTATTTCTGTTTCAGGAAAAAAAGAGCAGATCCGGTGAGTCTTGAGTTCCTTGTTGGCTTCTCTCTCAACACCAGTACATGGGAAGAGGCATGCCTGGGTCTTCCACAGCTTCTTGGTGCCTTGTTGAAGGCAGTGTTTCTGGATCACCTGAGGAAAGGCAGCCCAGTCCTGCAGTGGGGAGAGGGTGAGGAGACTGGTGAGCCCCTCCCAGTGAGCTCATCCTCCTGCTCCTCCTCCAGCCCCCAAAGCTGAACTCCTTCCCGTGCCCTGTGTGCAACCGCATCTACCCCATGCAGAAGAGGCTGACCCAGCACATGAAGACACACAGCACGGAGAAGCCACACATGTGTGACAAGGTGAGGGGAGGACACACGCCTGGGGGGTGGCAGCAGTGAGGGCAGACAGGAGGTGGACGCTGCTGTGCTTTGTTTCGCTGCAGTGTGGCAAGTCCTTCAAGAAGCGCTACACGTTCAAGATGCATCTCCTGACACACATCCAGGCCATCGCCAACCGCAGGTAGGAGCCCGCAGAGCCTGCAGGCGCCCCGGCAGAGCCCAGCCGTGTCCCAGCTCCCCTCGGGGGAGGACAGAAGGTCCCTGCTGCTCGTGTGACCGGTGCCTTTGGCCTGGCAGGTTCAAGTGTGAGTTCTGTGACTACGTCTGCGAGGACAAGAAGGTCCTGCTGAACCACCAGTTGTCCCACATGAACGACAAGCCCTACAAGTGCAGCTTCTGCAAGTACTCCACCTTGCGGGAGGACTTCCTGGTGTCCCACATGGCTGTCAAGCACACGGGTGAGAGGAGCTGCCTGCCTGTCCCCTGCCCTGCTGTCTGCTGCTCTCCAGGAGGTGGTCAGAGCCTGTCCTCCGTCCTTCAGGGACCCCCTGCTTGACTCCCATCTCCTGCAGGGGGGAAGCCGTTTGCTTGTGAGTTCTGTCACTTCACCACCAAGCACAAGAAGAACCTGCGGCTCCATGTGCAGTGCCGCCACGCCGAGTCCTTCGAGGAGTGGGCAAAGATGCACCCCGAGGATCCGCCCTGCCGCCGCCGCCCCTTCTTCACCCTGCAGCAGATCGAGGAGCTGAAGCAGCAGCACAGCCAGGTCCAGGCCCCAGCTGAGCCAGAGGCCAGTCCGCCGGTGAGTGCTGCTGCCCGTGGCCCAGCTCCTGGTGCTCAGGGCCCCGGCTCTGCTGTCAGCTCACCCTCTCATGCAGGAACCTACTGTGCCCGTCACCTACCACACGGTCCAGGCCCTCCCAGGAGCAGAGCCCCCCATCCTCTCGCAGGATTCCCTGGGAGGGGCCACCATCATCTACGAACAAGGTGAAGGAGCGCGGCTGTAGGGGTGGGGATGGGAATGGGAGAGGTGGGGGAGCGCGTGCCTGACCCCCCCCTTGCGGCCCCTGCAGACGTGCCCGGATCCGCAGAGCTGGCCACGCAGACTGCCCTGGATCTCCTGCTCAACATGAGCACTCAGCGAGAGCTGGCCACGGGCTCGCTGCAGGTGAGCAGGGCTCCGGGTGGCAGGGGGAGGCCTGTTCCGCTCAGGGGGTGTCTCACAGAGCCTGGGCTGCTGCTGCCCTGCAGGTGGCTGTGGTGAAGCAGGATGATTCTGGAGAGGCACCAGTCTCCTGTGAGCCCCAGGCAGAGGAGGGGGAACAGGCGGACCCTAAGGAGCAGCAGCAGCAGCAGAAGTTGTTGACACTGCACATGGTGGAGCCTGGGGAGACGCTGGTGCAGGAGGCTTATGAGGAGGCGACCCTGGATGGCTCGGAGCTGCAGCAGATCACTATCCCCTTTGGTGGGACAGCAGAGTACAGCATCATCACACCCATCAGTGAGGAGATTCAGGCTCCTGGAGCTCTGTACAGGTTAGCTGCGGGCAGATGGAGGCATTCTGGCCTCGAATGAGGAGGCTTTAGTGGTGAGGTGACCCCATCCTCTTCGCAGTGAGGAGGAGAGTGCTGGGGAGAGCTCCGAGGCGGTGGTTGTGAGCGAGGCTGTGATGGCAGAGGAGGATCTGAAGGGCCGTAGCAACCCCTGTCTGGTGTCGCCCGGCGCTGCAGAGAGCCAGTTCCAGCACACAGAGGTAAGGAGCTGCGCTGGGTCTGGCGCAGGCCGCGCTGGTGCAGCTCTGACCCGGTGTTTCTCTTGCAGCCCCTCAGCGGTGTCGCTGCCTTCCCCTCGCCTGCGGAGCGCCAGGAGGCTGGTGCCAAGTGGCCCCTGGTGCACTGTGTCAGCAGCCAGCTCCAGAAGGACTCGTCCTTATCCCCAGCCTCCGAGGGCCAGGAAGGCTCATCCCCAAGGGTCAAGTGGCCTGGGCTCCAGAGCACAGCCAAGAAGCTCTCGTGCAAGGTTTCCACAGCCAAGAAGCTCTCGTGTAAGATTTCCACAGCCAAAAAGTTTTCATGCAAGATTTGCACAGCCATGTTCACAGGGAGAGCAGAAATGGAGAGTCACAAGAGAGCCCACATTGGGCCCAGCACCTTCAAGTGTCCTGACTGTCCATTCACTGCAGCCCTCTGGCCAGAGGTTCGGGTAGGTTCCCTGGCACAGAGCAGCCCTGGGAACAGGAGCCTTGCAGAGGGGGCTTCCTGACCCTGCACTTGTCCTCCTGCCCCCAGAGCCACATGGTTCAGCACTCCAGCCTGCGGCCACACAAGTGCAGCCACTGCAGCTTCGCCTCCAAGAACAAGAAGGACCTGCGCAGGCACATGCTGACGCACACCAACGAGAAGCCCTTTGCCTGCCCAGTCTGTGGGCAGAGGTGGGTGAAGCTTGGGAGGCTGTTGCTGCTTTGAGAGATGAGCTCCCCAGGGCTCAAGAGGAGATGGGATACAGGCAGAGAGTGACTGCCCCAATCCTGCTGCCGGGAGCATCCCTCTGTTAGAGGGGACCCTGTCCTTGAGAACCATTCCTGCTGCAGGTGGGCCCAGCCTCATCTTGGGGAACTGCTGCGTGGGGAGATGCAGTACTTGAGCACTGACTGAAGCGTTCTGGGAGCTGGGACAGGCCATGTCATAGGATGGGGTGGCTGTGGCCCGGCTCCCTGCAGAGTCACAAACCTGGGCTGCTCGTGGCAAGCTCCACCTCACCCTTTCTGCTGCAGGTTCAACCGTAACGGGCACCTCAAGTTCCACATGCAGCGTCTGCACAGCTCAGAGGGGAAGAGGCCAGGGGCACCTGCAGCTGCTGCCCCCCAGACCATCATCCTGAAAAGCGAAGAGGAGACGCTGGCCACGCTGCAGAGTAAGATGTGTCCTGTGGGCAGGGCGTGGGGATTCACCTCGCCCAGGGGTCAGGGCCAGGGGACCCCTGCTGCTGGTTGAGTGCCGGCGGTGCAGGGACAGGGCTGGGCACAGGGAGCTCTCCCGTGAGGCGCTGGCAGAGTGGTTCTGTGTGGAACTGGGGTCTGGGGGTTCCTGCAGGCACATCTCAGTCGCCCAGGGCGTTGGGGGAGCAGCACTGCTCTGAGCAGGTCACAGCTGAAAGGGGAAGCACAGTTCATGGTCTGATGTGGAGCTTGTTCTGCCCGCAGTGAGCTCTAGTTCCCTTCATGTTGGGAGAGTTTGGTTTAGCTTCTGACCTGTGAGCAGATCTCAGAGAGCATCCAGCTCCTGGCTGGGGCAGGCCCTGGGCAGGGGCTGCTCAGGCCCAGGGCCAGCAGTGCCCACAGCCCCGGCACTGCCCACAGCCCCAGCAGTGCCCACAGCCCCAGCAGTGCCCACAGCCCCAACAGTGCCCACAGCCCCAGCACTGCCCACAGCCCCAGCACTGCCCACAGCAGCTCTCTTGGCGTTGCAGCGGCTCTGCAGTCCGGCCAGGCCATGCTGGCTCCCGAGCGGCTGCAGCAGGCTCTGGGGCAGGAGCACATCATCGTCACGCAGGGGCAGAGCCTCACAAGCCAGGTGAGCCCCATCTCCTCCTGCCCAGGAGCTCAGGGGGTTCCCTGCTCCAGAACCCGCTGACACTGGCTCTTGCTGACCTGCAGGAGGAGGCTGCGTACATCCAGGAGATCACAACTGCTGATGGACAGACAGTGCAGCACTTGGTGACCTCTGACAACCAGGTGAGGGGGCTTCTGTGCAGCTGGAGTGGGGAGAGGTGAGGTGGGGACAGGAAACAGAGGAGAACCAGCCTTGCCGGGGAGGGGCATTGGGCAGTGGTGACATTTCTTTGGGTCTGAACCCCTGTATTTGCAGGTTCAGTACATCATTGCCCAGGACAGTGTACAGCATTTGCTTCCCCACGAGTATGTTGTTGTCCCAGGGGGTCATCACATCCAGGTAAGGTTCAGGCTGTCTGCTCCCTTGGTGTGGTGGATGGGCTCCTGAGCCTGCATGTGTGGGGCTGGGCCTCCTTGCTTCCTGTGGCTCACTGTGCTCAAGCTACAGCTCTTTTGAGGGCATGGATACCTGATGGTCCTGACACAGCCTCACGGCAGCTCTTGTCTCCAGGTCCAGGACGGGCAGATCACCCACATCCAATACGAGCAGGGCAGCCAGTTCCTGCAGGAGCCGCAGGTGAGGGGCCAGGCCTGGTGCCTGTTGCAGGTGGGCTGGAGAGGGAGGGTGGCAAAGAGAAGGTGCGTGTGTGTTGGTGGCTCAGTCAGGAGCCTCCTGTGCTCTCCTCCCTGCAGATCCAGTACATGCCAGTGTCTCCTGAGCAGCAGCTGGTCACGCAGGCGCAGCTGGAGGCAGCGGCACACTCGGCAGTCTCAGGTAGGAGCCCGGAGCCAAGCTCTGCTGTAGCTCTGGCAGCTCTGTCTCCCACCAGGTCTTGGGGTGCTGCTCCTGCCGGGCGGTTTGTGGTGCCCGTTGGCAGCTGCTGCCCTGCCATGGGCCCAGCCCAGCCCTGCTGCAGGCGCTGCTCCTCTGCTGTAGCTGATGGGGCGGCTGTGCCGTGGCCGTGGCCCCCAGGCTGGGGAGGTGAGGCCCCACGGCTGCTTCATTCCCTGAGTGCCTGCAGTTCTGGGGGGGGGAGCCCCGGTGCCTCACCTCTGCTGGCCCAGTTGCGGAGCAGCGGCAGCTCCCTTCCCCTGGGGCAGAGGTGCTGGGAGGTGCAGCAGCTTCCCTGATGTGTTCGCAGTGAACCGGGCTGGCTGGGAGCGAGCGCGGGGTCCCCTGTGCTCAGGTCAGGCTCCTGCCTGTGGGCGCAGGGCCCCGCGCAGCCCCGCTCTCACCGCTCTCCTTGCAGCAGTGGCTGACGCGGCCATGGCCCAGGCGCAGGGGGTGTTCGCGGCCGAGGCAGCGGCCGAGCAGATGCAGCAGCTGCAGGAGGGGATCCACTACGACGTCATCACGCTCACAGAGTAGCACCAGGGCCCCCCGTGCCGGCAGGAGCCTCCTCAGCAGTTGCCTTATTGCTTCAGGGCCATGGGGCCATGCCTGAGCTCTGCTGTGCCCCGCGAGGCTCCTGCGCCTCGACAGCAGCACCCGCTCCGCAGCCGCGGGGCAGCACTCATCTGCCAGGGCTCTGCCTGGTGCAGTGGATGCTCGGAACTCTTCCTGAATCATGTTTGCATGGGCCAGGGTCTGCTGCAGGAGGATTGTGTAGCCACAGCCATGCACTCCCTGCGTGTGGGGTACTCAGCCTTCCCTTGGCTTCTCCGGCCTGCAGGCAGGCAGCAGTGGGGCTTTGGACTGGAAGAACCCAGAGCAGGACGTGGCAGTGGGGGAAGATGCTTATGAATAAAAAGGGATTGAAACCTGTGCCTGTGTCTGCCTGAGGAGCCAGGGGCTTCCTCTGCCTCTGCTGCTTGTCCCTGGGGAGCCTGAGCCTGGCGCTGGAGCCAGCCCCATGCGGCTGCACTCGGCTGTTGGCTTCCTCTGCCCGAGTGACCTTGACCGGTGGGAAGCGAGGCGGGCATCAGCTGCAGCGGTGGGCTTGGGGCTGGAGTCATGAATTAATCGAGTGGTAAACAGCCTAAATCCCGTGTAACTGCCCCGGCCTACAGCGGCCTCCCCCGAGCGGATTGTCTGCAAGTGTTTACATGTGATTAGAGCAGCTAATCTCGGAGTTTTAGTTGGGTGCTCTTGCATTAAACTGATTATCTGCAGAGGGGAAAAAGGTCCAGAACCACCCAAGTTCAGCGCGAGGCAGCTGTGCCTGCCCCCGTGCCTGCCTGGCCGGGCTCCCCCCTCCAGCTGTGCCGAGCAGGGTTAAGGGCCGCTGCAGCATTCCCTAGATTACAGCCCCATTATCTAATAAATCGGATCCTCGGCCACTGGTGCTGATCAGGGATGGAGGAGTCCCATGGGGACAAGGTTACGGAGCCGCTGTGGGGCCATGGCCAGGACTGATCTCGTCCTTGGTGCCTGGGGGCTTCCATGGCTGTGGCTGCCAAGAGCACGGGAGCAGCTGAGGTGGGGATGGGATGGACGGGACAGAGCTCCCGGCTGCCACACGTGGGGAGCTCCGGCGCTGCTGGGGCTCCGGCCAAAGCCACAGCGGGGGCTTGGGGCCCCTCGGTCCTGGCACCTCGGCCCTGGGAGCTTGTGCTGTCAGCAGAGGCCTGCAGGCAGGCCAGGGATGTGGCAGGGCTCAGCAGCACCGGTGACCTTCCCGTTCCCGTCCCGCCAGCGCTAAGCGGGTTTGTTACATATTTAATATCCTGAGAGCGTTATTATCGGTATTTAATGACGGATACAACCTGTGGGATAATCCCGCTCTCAGCGGGGGGGCGCAGCGGCAGCAGCCGATGGCTCAGGGGGTCGCAGGCTCCCAGGGCCCCTCGCACAGCTGCCCACAGCTGCCCTGCCTGCGCCCTGCCTGTCCCCTGCCTGCCCACTGCTGCCCTGCCTGCGCCCTGCCTGCCCCCTGCCTGCCCACTGCTGCCCTGCCTGCGCCCTGCCTGTCCCCTGCACCCTGCCTGCTGCCCCCTCGTGCAGGCAGGAGCACCGCGGGGTGTCCCCCTCTGAAGAGGGCCCCCAGAGGGGCTGTGCTGCCCCCTTGCTCCTGGCAGCACTGGGGCCGGCTGAGGACCCGACCAGGACAGAGGAGCTGTGGGCTCCAGGGCAGCACCAGCACCACGCACAAGTTCCCATCCTGCCGCAGCGTTGGGCTCTGCTGACCACAGCCCTGGGCACTGCAGCAGGACCGCAGCGTGCCCTGTCCCGCCTGTCCCCATGGCCGTGGGTGTCTGTGGGACTCACGTGAGCCCCATGCACCCCGTCCCTGGGGGCTGCACTGGGGCCATGCAGTGTTGGGGGCCTCCGGACACATCCTGGCCGGTGAGGGCTGGGGGGAGGCGGCTCCGGGGGGGTTGTACCGGCTGCCCCAGATCCCTGCGCCTGCTCCCGTGGGTGCTAATACCCCCTAATCAGCTGTCACTCACCGCAGACCCCGGCAGCTATAAAACACCCCCGAGCCGCTCCCTGCCTCCTCTCCCTGCACCATGGCAGCACCTCGGGGCGAGGGGAGCCCAGGCCGAGAACTGGGAGGCTGCGGGGGACCATGGGGGGCCCTGCGGGGACCCCCCCAAGCCCTGCTCCCCTGCCCCTGCCCCGTGCTGGCCAGCTACAGCCTCCTGGCACCCCCCCTCACCCTCCTGGCACCCCTGGTAAGCGCCGCTCGGGGGTAACTGGGAAGTGGGACCCCCCCTCCGCCCTCAGCACTGGGCCGGGGCTGTGCGGGGTGGTTGGGGCTGGGGAGCTGCTGTCCTGGGCCCCTGCACCCCCCGGCACTTTGGGGCCCCAGCCCCGCCCTGCCCCGACACCCTCTGCCCCCAGGTCCATCCGGCCATGGAGGGGCCGCTGGGGCTGCCGGCGGAGCCAGGGCGGGCGAAGGCGGCAGCGGCGCGGGAGAGCACCGGGGCGCTGAAGGCGTGGCTGGCGCGGCACCCCCGGAACCCGTACCCCAGCAAGGGCGAGAAGGTGATGCTGGCCGTGGTGAGCAGGATGAGCCTCACCCAGGTCTCCACCTGGTTCGCCAACGCCCGCCGGCGCCTCAAGAAGGAGAACAAGGGGAGCTGGGCCCCGCGCGGGGCCTCGGACGGCGACGACAGCGAGAGCGAGGGGGGCCCGGGAGCACCCCCCGGCCCCGGCCCTGCGCAGGAGGGGGGGCCGGGCCCCGGGCAGGGCAATGAGCCCCCAAAACCCAAGATCTGGAGCGTGGCGGCGATGCTGGCACCCAGCGAGAGCCGGGAGCAGGCATAGGGGGCTCGATGGGGCCGCGGGGAGGGCACAGCCCGGGGCTGAGCACAGGGACACGGGGACCCAGCCCCGGCAGCTGCCCCGCTGAGCAGAGTGCGCGGTGCAGGGCACGGGGAGCTAATAAATAAACGTCACTGTCCTGGGCATGCTGGTGCTGCCCGGCTGCAGCGGGGATGCTGGGGCCCAGTAAGGATCCAGGGCTGCCGGTGGGGGGGATGATGGGGATGCTGGCGGGATGGGGGCATCGCCACTGGTCAGCTCCCAGGGAACTGGGCAGAGCCTGACTCGAGCTGCTCGGGCTCCCCTTTGCCCAGGGTCCCGCATGGGGTGGGCTCACGCGTGGGGCGCAGGGCTGGGGGCGGCCATTCCTGCTCCCACAGCGCAGGGAGGTGCAGACAAGGGGTGAGGGGGATGTGGGAGGCACCACACAGGGATGGCACCGACCGGACATCGGCTGCCAGGCCCGGGCCCAGGCTTCTGTTCCGGGGCCGGGTTGTGGCAGGCGGCTCTGCACAGCCCCGGGGTGCAAAGGGGGCCAGGGCAGGGAGAGGAGAAGGGAGCAGGGCCCTGGGAGGCAGAGACGGGGCAGGGCTGCACCACGGAGTTTAATGCGCCAGAGCTGGAAACGGGCTCTGCCCGCGGCTGCGGTTCCCCTCCTGGCGGCCGCTCCGCACTCAGCCCGGGTCCCGCTCTGCTGCGGGGGATGACGAGGGTCAAGGCTCCGGGCTGAGCGCTCCGGGGCTGCACCGAGCTCCTGCAGAAGCCGGCGCTGCTCTGCGAGGGGCAGCAGCAGGCACGGATCTCCCCATGGTCCAGGCAGGGCTCCAGGCCGGGTCAGCCGTGGGGCAGGAGCACCCATAGCCAAGGGACAAGGCTCCAAGGTGCCCCGAACCTCCCCTGCGCGGCACAGAGCTCAGCAGGCAGGGTCAGGAGTGGGGAAACCCAAAGACCTCGCGGCACAGACACTGGCAGAGGCTGTAGATGATGCAGAGGAGGAGGGTGCAGGGGACGAGGCTGACGAGGACGATGCCCAGGCTGTGGTGCTCAATGAGCAGGAGGTAGATGCCGAAGGGCAGGGAGCTGAAGTAGAGCAGGCAGAGGACGCCCAGGATGAAGCGGGGCACTGCTCGCCACCCCCAGGAGCGGCACTTGTGGCCGGGCCCGCGGCAGGGCAGCGCGCCTAGGCTGGCCGGGCGGTACAACCGCACCACCTCCAGCCTGCCCAGCCCCTCGGGCGGGGACACGTCCTCGGGCACCTCCAGGATGGTGACCACCAGGCACTCGGGGCTGGGCGCGGGCTCCAGCACGCTGGGGCACAGCAGGACCTCGGGGGAGCGGGGGGGCCCCCGCTGCTCGTCCCGCTCAGAGCCCGTCAGCAGCGCCAGCGCCTCGGCATCGTCCCGCAGCCGCTGCACGTCCCCAGCGGGCACGGGGCTGTGCTGGCGGCAGAAGGGGCAGCGGAGCTGGCGGGGGGATGCATCCCCCGGCGGCACCATCTTGCGCAGGCACCGGGCGCAGAGGCGGTGGCCGCAGCCGAGCACCTTGGGCCTGCGGGAGCGGGCGTCGTAGCGGCTGTAGCAGATCTTGCACTCGAGCTCGGCAGCCGCCAGCGCCGTCGTCCGAGGGCCGGGCTCGCCGTCCCGCTGCGCCATGGTCCCGGGGGGCGGGCCGGGGGCTGCCCGCGCTGGGGGCAGAGGGGACCCGCTCTGAGCTCCGAGGGCCGGGTCCCGCCTGGCCCCATCGGCAGGGTCCTGCCCAGCCCCAGGGCAGTGCAGCTGCGGCACCGGCACCAGCAGCTGCCCCCTCCCAGGGCTGGCACAGCCCGGATCCAGGCGCTGGGGCTCAGCCGCATCCCTGCCTCGGTGTCCGGCTGGGAGGGAGGCACCGGCACCGGCACCGGCTGCAGGGTGAGGGCCCTGGGCCCGGGTGCTCGTCCCTCCCCATGTGTGCAGGCTCCTGGGGCTTGGACACGGGCTCTGCTGATTGCAGGGACCACCCTGCCCTTCACCTCCCCAGCACCCTCCGTACCTGCGGTGTGCACCGGGGCTCCGGCGGGGGACGCAGCCGTGGGTCGGTGTCCGTCGCGGAGACAGGAGGGGGGCCGGCAGCAGCGGGCACCCCATGGGGAGGTGTGGGGCTGCTGCTCACCACGCTGCGGAGGCCCTGGCGCAGGGGCTGCCGGCATCCAACGCGGCGTTGGCCTGGCAACGGAGAGCGGGAGGAGGATGCTCGGCCGGGGCCGGTGCTGTGCGGAGCTCGGGTCAGGCTCACGCACACCGCGGGGCACAGCCGGGGCGGGGGCATCCCCTGGGCCCCTTACAGGCTGCAGGCGGTCGGTGCCGGGGGATCAGTGCAGCTCTGCTGCCCCTTTGCTCCTGCGCGGCCCTGAGGATGCTCCCTCCCTGCCTGGGGATGCGGCAGCAGGGACCCTGCAGCCCCTGGCCCTGGGGACAGCACGGCCGCAGAGCGGGGTCCTGGGGCACCCCCAGCACTGGCATAGCCCCGGCCCGGGAATGGCGGCTCCTGCTCAGCCCCGGGCACGAACGCCCCTGGGGAGGGCCCCGCACGCCCGTCCCGGCCCCAGCAGCACCTCACAAAGCAGGTCCTGGGGTGCAGGGAAACGCTCGCCCCTGCCTGCATGTGCCTGGGCCCCTCGCCCCACCCCTGCAGCCCAGGAGCCGGGGCTGGGGGCGCACGGGGGCTGCGGCACTTCCCAGATCCAGGCACCCCCTTACCCCAGCCTGTGCCAACGCCCCCCGCCTGCCCCCCTCACAGGGCCCAGTGTTTCCAGGAGCCCCGATGGGCAGGGGCAAGCAGAGCCCCCCCAGCCCGGGCAGGACAAACCCCGCTCCCAGCGCTGCCCCGCAGGAGGACCCCAGCATGGCCCCAGACCCGCCTGAGCCTGGATGTGCAGGTGGGCTCCAGCCCTCACCAGTGCTGAGTCGCTGCCCCCAGCCCCCGGGGGTGGGACAGGGCGTCCGTGCCGCTCCCCAGGGAAATGAAGGCTTTGTCCTGAGCTCCAGACCTGCCCTGTAATTAACGCCCACACCCTGAGGAGCTCGGCTCTGGCCCACCCCAGCGCAGCCACTGCCACTGGAGCTGCCCGGAGGAGCAGCCATCAGCTCACACCATCTGCGAGCTGGGGATAAGCAGGGCCCAGGACCCGTCCAGCTCCCGGGAGCGCTGGGCTCATCCCCCCACTCCTGCCCATGCCCCCCCAGTGTTCCCAGCTGTGGCCCCGTCCCTGCAGCCCCTTGCACAGACCCGACTGGGTCCTGGGGTGCTGCTGCTCAGAACCCATCCCCTCCACTTGCTCAAGGGAAGCGCCAGGGATAGCAGCAACCACAAACCCCCCCCTTCCACCTTCTGCTCTCTGCCTGGATAAAGGGGGTGTCCTGCAGAGGAAAGCACGGGGCTCCCTGCACTGAGCACTCACCTCCACTGAGACCTCAGCAACGAGGTACTTACCAAGGCAATGGGCAGCACCTGGGGCCAGACCCCCAAGGAGCACTTGCTGACTCCCCCCAGGGCTCGTGCCTCCGCTCACCTGCACCTGAGGAACCAGCTCCCATGGCTCAAAGTATCGAGTACCAGGCAGAAAAGGTTTCTGAAGCTGCAGCTTCCAGGGCCAGGCGGTCTCAATGATCCCCTGGATCATCATGGAAAGCATCCCTGGAGAGCTGTGGGGATGCTGGAGCAGGGGGCACTCGGAGCCGGGCCCCTCCTGCCCTGTCCACGGGCAGGGAAATGCTCCAGAGGACTGCAGGCAATTCTGGGCCCGCAGGAACGCTGCATCAGGGAATGAGCACGGCTGTGAACCCCTGAGCCGCCCTCACAGCCTCAGGCCAGGAGAGACCGGGGGCAGTGACAGCTCCTTCACCCAACAGCCAGGACACGGGGAGACTGAAGGCAGGAGCTGAAGCAAGACCCCAGGGGGAAGTCGGGTGCATTCACCCCAGGAACCTCTCCTCTCACCAGGGCCATCAGGGCCCCCTGCAGGCTGCCCAGGCTGGCTCTTGGCATGGCACCGGTGGCTGCTTTGTGCCATGAGGCTCAGCCTGGGCCTCCCTGTCTGGGACAAAGGGCTCCCAAAGCACCAAGAGCTGAGACCGTGCGAGCCGACACGGGCTGGGTCTGCGCTGAAGAGGCCGAGCAGGAGCCAGGGCAGGGAGAGCCAAGCCCTCACCGTGGCAGCAGCTGGGGGGCTTCAGAGGCTCACACCAGCCATTGGGAAAAACCTGTTCCCAGGAGCCATGGGCAGCACAGAACGGGTCAGGTGGAGCTGAGAAACCCCAAGGGTTTTCTACCTGTCATCCAGAGGGAGGCCATGGGGTGAGCACAGCCCGGGCTGTGAGAAGGAACGGTGCGGAGCCGGCGCAGAGCTGTAATGCTGGTTTTTAATGTTCCTAAGAACTAGGAAACAGAAATCAAAAATAGACTTTGCTCTTCTTGATAAAAGTAATAAAATGGTTAGCGGTGTTAAATTAATCCTTAAAAAACAAAACCCAAGGAGGTTAAATAAAGCCCAGAGGCTCTGCGTAAAAACCACGACGACTACAAAACAGCTGCAAAGACTTTACACACCAAAGGAGCTCCTCTGCTCCGCTCCTCCCCATAGGGCAACACAGCGTCGGCGAACACGGGACTCACACAAGGGAAAGAAACACGGATGCGATGGGAGCAGCCTCGCGAGCTGCGGCGCCGCGGACGTAGCTATTTACACTATGGACACGGAGCTGCACTGGTGCCGCCCTGGCTGCAGGAGCCCCCGGGCTCTGCCCGGTGCTGTCCTGCCGGTGCTGGGCTGCGGGCGCTGCCAGGCCCCTCCAGCCACGGTGCCGGTACCGGTGCCGAGCACTCGCGCTTCCCGCCCGTCCCTCTGTCCGTCCTTGCACCGGGCCTGCGGCTGCGGCTGCGGCTGCGGCTGCCCCTTCCTTGGGCGCTGCGGCTCCTCCTCAGCACCGCGCCGGCTCCCGTGCCCGGCGCTGCCGGAGCCTCCCCTCCCGCGGCTCCCGCGGTGCGTGGGCGCTGTGCAGTTCGCGAGGGGCAGCGGTGCCGCGGAGCTGCCGCGCAGGAGTCCCCTGCGGCCGGTGCCGCGCAGGCAGAGTCCGTCACTGCCCCCCTGCTCCCCTCTGCTCCCACCCTGCGCCTCAGTTGGCATTAGTGTCCCGGCTGCTGCTCTGCTCTCGGCCCAGCTCCCGCTCTTTGTCCGCTAGGGAGGAGGAGGAGGAGGAAGATGAGGAGGAGGAGCTGAGGGTCCGGCCTGAATGCTTGTAGGCTGCAACGAGCTCCTGCAGCCGCTCCGGGGTGGGCTCCCACTTGGCAAAGCCTGCGCTGTTCTGCAGGAAGAGGATGGCCGTGTTGTGCACAGACTTGTAGTACATCTCCTCTCTGGAAGAGAAGACAACCGGCACTCAGCATCTCCAACTTGGAACGCACCCAGACCCACTGCCTGCCCTCCTCTTCCTGTGCCACATCCAGGACAAGGGTACCTTCTCTCTCATATTCTCCCATTACCCTGAGCACAAGAGTGGGCACAGTGCAGTACCAGGCACTTCTCAGTAAAGGCAGAGGCTCATGAACTTTCAGAAGAGAAGCACTGATGCTGCACAGCCACGTTGCTCTCTACCAGCACGTGCATCACTGTCCCTGCAGAGGGAGACTTGTCACACTAAGGTGTCTCTTAACCAGGTACAGAGAACTTCAGTGTCTGAGCACTTGTTGCTTAAACAAGCTGTTGCCTGAACTTGTTTCTTCAGCAGCAGACCAGCAGCCAACTTGCTCCACTGAGATCCCACCTGCCCCTTGCTCTGCTTCCCCCCAGTGACTCTGAACACTGCAGCATCACTGCTGCTCAGCTGCTCCCCAGTGGTGGACCAGAGCCGATCCCCACAGCAGCCCAGGCAGGATCTGATCAGGCTGACCCTGTGCCAAGGAAGACACCATTCACAAGCCTTTTGTGGCAAAAATACCTCAGCAGTCATGAAAGCAACATGAAACTCACACATGGGGGTGAGCCCTGCCCTTGTCCTTGCCTGCTCCCTGTTCCCATTGATACCAACTTAGGCCATTTCTGCCACATGGCTCAGACTGGCATTCCCAGAAGGATCCCAGGAAGAGGCCTACTTTTTGCAGACGTGCTGGGAGCCGCTGCGGTACTCGTGGTCGAAGGCTGGCAGGCTGAGCTGGTGCCGCTTGAACTTGCTCTGCTCCATGCGGATCAGGGCTGTTGTAGGGGGGTCCCGCCACTCGGGGATGAAGACGATGAAGGACAGAGGCTCAGTGGAGCTCTCCAGCAGTTTCTGTTCAAAGAGAAAATGAACAACCTCAGCGCTGGCAGAGCAATGATGGACAGGAAACAGTTCTGTTCTAGAGCAGCGCTGCAGCAGCCACCCTCCTTCACCTGCTGCATCACAGCCCTGCTGAGGCTGCGGGAGCAGTGGGGAGGACAGGACAGATGCAGCTCCACACGTGAGCACACATACCTCAAAGTGAGAGACCATGGCATTCATCAGCTCCTCACAGAACGGAGGATTTACCTCGAAAGAGCCACTTACAGGAAAAAAATCCAGGCACGGGCTGGAGGAAAAGGCAAAGATCCCCGTCAGAGAGGCTGCAGTTCTCATTTTCATACCTTAGAAAGCATGTTTCCTCAGGAAAGGCAGTCAGACTCTTGGAAAGCCCAAATCCCTGGCAGTGCAGTCTGACCAGTGGTGCTGGTCCCTGGGGACACACTCCACAGTCCTCACTGCAGGTGCCTGCTGATCTAAGCTGATTGAGGGCCCGGGTCTCCACTCTCCAGAACAGGGACAAGTGCTGGCAGACCCACAAACTGCATCACCCCAGGATCAGAGGCCTTTCGCAGCCAGTCTGTGTCCACTCACTGCCCTTCTGCAGCCCTGCATCCACACCCCCTCCTCCACAGAACCCGCCCTGCATCCACACAGAAACAGCACCAAACGTGGACTCACCCCCTGGATCCAAAATACCCGTCTGTATCCAAGAAGGCCGAACAGTACTGTTTAAAATAGCAATTCAGAGGCGAGGCAAAGCATTCAAAACTCACTCCAAAGAGCTTGTGGAGCGCTTCGAAGACGTGCACGGGAAGTGACCCCTGCAGACCAGTTCCTTCATAGAGATTCACACCAAACATCATCTGAGGAGAGCAAAGCCTGGGTGAGCCGTGCCTGCACTCGCTGTTCCTGCTGCTCCCTTCACTGACCACGGACCCAAGGCCACGTCCATGCACCCACTCCTCTAGGTACGCAGGGCCCCCTCGTCCTCTCTCAAATCGTGTAGGTCCCCTGCATGTACCCAAGAACGCTCTTTAGAGATTTCAGCCAACTCAGGCCCCACAAACCAAGTGTCAATTTTCACACATATCCCCCATGAGCCTTCACCTGGGCCTCAGGGTCCACAACTACTGAAGGTTTCTCTCATAAATGATTATCTCCACTCCCACTGAGGTCTCCTGTCAAGATCACAATTGCTCCCCTGACCTCAGTCCTGTCTCCAAGCACCGGCAGCAGACCACAGACCCGGTTTAAACTCTATTTTGCATCAGGCTCCTGGAGCTGTGGGCCTCTCCCAGAGCACAGATGTAAAGTTTCTATTAGTGAGGCTTTCTGATATACAGCACCTGGTATCGACGGAGAAGGCACCAAACCCTGGGCAGGAACTTTTCAAAGCTAGAGTCGTCAATGCAACTGTACCGGTACAGGAGCCACTGCAAGAGAAAGCTCAGCAGTAAGCACAGACACAATGAGCACAGACAAGAGCACACGAACACGCCCGGAGAGGAAGGCTCAGCAGCAGCAGCAGGAGCTGGTGGGGCTCTGCATGGAGGCCGTCAGCACATCTGCTCTCACCACGTGAGGGAACCACGAGCTCCTGACTAGCATGAACTTCAGAGCAGCCTTCCAGTATCTGAAGGGGGCCTATAGGGATGCTGGGGAGGGACTCTTCATTAGGGACTGTAGTGATAGGACAAGGGGTAATGGGTTCAAACTGAAACAGGGGAAGTTTAGATGGGATATAAGGAGGAAATTCTTTCCTGTGAGGGTGGTGAGGCACTGGAATGGGTGCCCAGGGAGGTTGTGAATGCTCCATCCCTGGCAGTGTTCAAGGCCAGGTTGGACGAGGCCTTGGGTGAGATGGTTTAGAGCGAGGTGTCCTTGCCCATGGCAGGGGTTGGAACTGGATGATCTGAAGGTCCTTTCCAACCCCAACTATTCTATGATTCTATGAAGGCACCCACCAGCAAGTGCCTCGGCAAGAGCTGCCTCCCTGCGGGCATGGCCGCTCCTGCAGCACAGTTTGTGTCCAGCACACACACACACACACATACACACACCCCGTCACCTTGGGGCTATTCCCAGCAGGAGCCTGCCCCTGGCTACGGTGGGAGCAGCTGCGCTCAGGGCAGTGTCAGCAGCCCCCTGCACCGTCCCTCCCCTCGCAGGACAGGGGCACAGCCCCAGGGCTCAGCACGCACCAGTTTGCTGAAGTAGTTGCGGCTCACTTTGACCATCTCCCCCTTGTACCGCACGCACGCCACGTTGTTCTCCATGTGCATCTCCACGCTGGGCAGCGGCGGGGAGGGGATGGCCAGCCTCACTGGGTAGCAGTACACCAGCCGGTCCTGCACCTCGGGAGCCTCCACCTCAGCTGCAGAGCGTAAAGAGAAAGGCAGCCCATTAGAACCCAAGGACATGTGGGACAGATCTTCCCTTCACCTCCAAACATGCAGTGACAGGAACAGGGCTGAAGAGCAGAGTGGTCCCCCCAGAAGCACATGGTGATCCTTCACAGATCCCATAAGCAGCTACCTAGGTTCTGAGCTGATTCCCCAAATTAATTCCATCACCCACTGCCAGAGCACAGGAAAGATCCATCTCTAAGACAGACCTGTAGGCTGCACACAACCACCCCAGCATCATGAGGCGCATTCAGACAAGTAAAACACCCTCCTTATTGCTATACTTATTTCAGTTTGCCCCAAACTCATCCAAACCACAATAGATATTCCCAGGTTGTCAAGCACAGGAGGCAAAGGAATCTTCCTGCTACCTTGTGGTTACCCATCATGGGCAGCAGCTTCAGCTGGGAGAGAGAGAGCTCATGGGAGAGATTAGTTAGAAGGAATGAGGGATTCAATCAGGTGGGAAGAAAAGCAGAAAAAACAAGAGCAGCCAAAGGCACACACTGGGATCTGAAGTGAGTCTGAGGAGACGTAGGGCTTGAAAAGGAAAAGGACTATGGAACGGTGATGGTGAAAGCAGCAGGAACCATGTAGGAAGCAAAAGGTGACCAGAGGCAGAAATACAGACATAAACTAGGAAGAAAGAACAAAGAAAAGATCTGCCAGAAAAGGAAGAATGCTGTGGAGGAAAGGGATTGTCAGCTGTCCCCAGGAATTCATGCACAAGTACAGCAAAAAGGTATGATCCAGGGCAATGAACTGACCCTCTGTGCACTGGGGTCAGCTCCTAACAAGCTGCTTCATCCTGATAAATCATCATTTATGACACCTGATATCAGAGATGGCCACAGCACCTGACGGAATGCACTTTGCCTCTGCACTCCGGTGGGAGTGCCAGCTAAGACCTATGCTGGACTGGCTATTCCTGACTATGAAACTCAGCCCCATGGTCTCAGAGCACCCCCCAGAACATGCTGCTGCTGGAGTGGGGCCAAGCCAGCGGATGTTTGTGCTGCGGTGCAGTAGCCTGATAGCTCCTCCGAGCTGACTGCGTACCAGATATATTGTTCTCTTTGAGTATGGCAAGATTCTTCTCCCGGATCCGCTTGACGTACTCAAGGGATATGTAGTAAATCTTACTGCAGATGCCTTCAACAGAGTCCTTCGCTGCAGCAGACACGTGGGGCCCACACTGTTTGCGTAAGTGCTCCAGGCGGTCCTGAAGAACCAGAGAACCAGAGGCCCTCACGCATCCCACCAGAGGGATGCGAAGCCTCCGGCGCTCCCAAACCAGAGTAAAGGAAAGCAGTCGCAGCCTTCTCCAGAAGGACCTTCATCCATCCCCACCATGTCAGATAAGGGCTTTTCCTGTGGCTTTCCCATCCTTTCCCAGGCTCCCTGTGCTCAGCTGCCCACACAGAGGGATACTGACCATGTAGTCCTCCTTAGAGGCAGAATGGTCCCGTCGCAGCCAGCTGAAGGTGTCCTCCACGTTCCACTTCACCACCTTCCTGCTGTCTGGCGAAGCACTCCTGCTCGAAAGGGAGCAGCAGCAGTTAACACACAGCTGCAGGGCAAGAGAATCCATCCACCACCACAGCTCTGCTACTGCTCCCTCCAGGCCTCCTCTGGAAAGGGCTTCCAGACATCTGCACAACTAGGGACTGCCAAGGACAGCGCAGCTGCCTAATGCCCTCCCTGCAGGAGAGGCAGAGAAAGCATTTATCTATCTTGGAAATGACCCGTTTTGACCCTGCCTCTCATTTCCAAATGCAGCTGCTGCTCAGAGCTTGTGGCTCTGAGAAAACCACCCCATTAACAAGCTTTCCATTTCCCCAGTGGCTGTCATCTTCCTCAACTCTGTCCTGTGGCAGAATCTGTCAGAGAAATCCCACATGGTATAATAAAATACTACTGGAAGCTTGTTGCTCTTCAACAGCAGTGACTGCTTGAGCAGTTTTTCTCAGGGATAAATGGCAGAAGACACTCCATGTCCAGCATCTCACAGATTCTCACTTGTCTCTGCTTTCACTCAGCTTCCCAACACTCTATCAAGGGATGCCTCCAGCACTACTGGTTTTCTTCTGTATGTTCCTAACCTTACTTCTCCTCAGTAAGATTATGACCAATGCTGAATAACGGGATGCAGCAGCTCCTTCTGAAGTCCCTGTAACTTTCTTTTCTCCTCTGAGCATGGCAGCAATGCAAGAGGAACTCCCACCTGGACTCTATCAGCCGCTTCGCAGCCTCAGCGTACTTGAAGAGCAGTCTCTTGGCCTCCTCCCGGAACTTTATCCTGGACAACCTGAGATGAGTTTAAAATCAGATGCATCAGTTCCACAGCTGCCACAGAGGCCAGGTCCAGTTCCCCGGACTGACACCCCCAGCACCCCACTTCATCCCCAGTGTAAAACACAAGAGCACAAAACCAAGGCAGATAAATATATCACTGGACCAGACCTACCCAAAGCCATCCCAGCAAGGTGCCCTGCTTTGAACAGTACCTGATGGGAATGTCATTCATGATCTCTCTGAACATGGAAGGAGACACTACTGGCTCGCAGTCACTCGGTAAAAGAGGATCTGTCCCTTTGTCAATCACCTTCCTCTCCAACATCCAGCGATTAAAGGACTCCCTTGGGGGGTCAATCCCTGAAGAAACACAGGAAAAGGGTCTAACCAACATGACAAAGGTGTGCCCAAAAGCTCTGATAAGGATCATCACATTGGAATTCTGCCTGATAAGTAAGTATATAACAGACAATGTCACAGAGAGTAAAACCACCACAAAAGGAGATCCCAGGACAAGACAGACAACCAAAAGGCAGACCACTCAGTACTGCAGACTGAGGTGACCAGGGGAGCCAACAGGAACCCACCTTCTCGCTGCTGGCAGAGCTCACGGTAATGTTGCCGCAGCTTGAGAATGAGCTGGGATCGAAGCAGCTCCACCTCAGGGTGTGGAGAAAGCACTTCAGATGGTGCCCTCTGCTTAATCACTGCGTTTGTCTGAATATCCAGGTCCCAATACACTCTATGGGAGAAGAAAATGTCATCAGGGTGGCCAGATCATGGCCTAATTCATTATCAAATATTCTAAAGGTGCTTCCTTGGGCTGTCTGACCAGCCAGGAAACTGAACTATCCAGGCTCCTTGCAATGATAGAGGGGGTGTTACATCCCTCAGGTTCTGCTTCAGAGATGTCTGATCTACCACCAAGAAAAGGACAGCAGACAAATGGAGACAACTCACTCAGTTGGTCGTAAGAGAGCTGCCTGCTGTTTATCTTCAGGTGAAACACACCATGCCTTCAGAACAGAGCTTCCTGGAACACTGGGAGAGCTGGGGACTGGCTGAGCAGCCGGGTTCCCTGGGAGGTCAGCCTGGGGGTGTAAAAGATGAATTACTGCCCCACAGAAACAGGTAAAGGGGAAGCAGCCGGTGCAGCCAATGGTCCTGCTAAGCAGCACTCGGGATACCCCCAAACTGCTGCAGCACATTCTGCCTGTGCTGGTGCACATTAACATGGATGTGCAAGTCACCCTGCTTCAGTCCCAGTCTGTGATGTCCCAGCTGCTTCTCAGTCCCAGTCTGTGATCTGCCAGCTCCCATGGTTTGACTCAGGCCATAGGAGAGAAATGATGACCTGGCAGGACCCGAGTCTGCTTCTGCTCTTCTACTTTCTGAGTATCAGCTGAGCTACACCAGGGTGGCCTGACCCTGCACAGCTCAAAAACCCAGATGCGAGTTCCAGACCCCCAGGTTTCAGGTGGAGCAACATCCTTAAACCTGTTTGTTTCACAGCACCAGACCCACCTTGGGCTTTTTCAGACTGTTGCCGCTTGGTGGAACCTCCTCAGAGAATCTCCTCTTCCTCTGCTTGCTCTCCACAGAGGCATCTATCATCCCACCTTCCAGGGGCATCGGAGCCGCGTTCAATCCCAGAGGGTCTGACTGTGAGCACCCAAACAACAATAGCACGTGTTAGTGCCACAAAGAACTGTTGTGCTTTAGCCCAGCCTGTAACTCAGAACCAGGCAGCCGCTCACTGACTGCCCCCCTTCTTCCTCGCCCCGCTCCCAAAGGGATGGGGAGGAGCATGGAAAGAATGCAACTCCCACGGGTTGAGATGAGAACAGTCCAGTAACGAAGGTATAACACAAACCACTGCTGCTACCACCAGTAACAATAATGATAAGGGAAATAACAATGGAAGAGAATACAACCGCTCACCACCCACTGACTGATACCCATCCCACCTGAGCAGTGATCTAGCCCTGTCGGGTACCTGCCCCCAGTTTCTATACTGGGCATGATGTGCTGTGGTATGGAATACCCCTTTGGTCAGTTTGGGTCAGGTGTCCTGTCTCGGCTTCCCTTGCCCTCCCTTGCAGACCCTGAGGCTCACAAAGTCCTTGGTCATAGTCAACATCACTGAGCAGCAACTAAAACAATCGGTGTTGTCAGCGCTGTTCCCAGGCTGAAGTCAAAACCACAGCGCTGGGCCAGCTACTGAGGAGAAAAATGACTGCTGCTGCTGAACCAGGACACACCTGAGTCCCAGACAAAGACAATAAGCCCTCAGTCCTAGCCTGACATAGAGGGACAGAAGAGCACCAACGCTCACACATGAAGGAAGCAAAAAATTCCCTTCTAGACCTGTGCTGGTTGGTTTTTTTATGACTTAGTTGAGAACAATGCATCACAGCTCCCCCAGGGTGCTCTCTGAGCAGAGCACCACCCCAGAACAGCACCAGCCGAGTGTGCACCAGGAGGAAGAACATTCATTGGAACCAAGCCACACAATGGACTTCACAAGGAGCTCTGGAGGCAGTGAAGACCCTCCCACATGTGCAGTCTGACACCCACAAGACCAGGGCACCTGTCCCTGCACAACATCCCACCATCAGCACAGCCCCCCAAGAGCGTGCACTTACAATGACATCGTGCTGCCCCAGGACTGGCATTTCCCACAGAGACTGGTTAGTGAAGCGATTGAAGTAGTAAGGGCGATTCTCCCGCTTGCTCCAGCACTTCTCCCAGCCAGCCTGCACCAGCTCATCTGGGAACACAGCACGAGTCAGCAGAGCAGCATCCGCAGCAGCAGCCCCGCTGCTGTCAGAGCCCTGACACACGCATCACCCAGCTCCTCCTGCACTCTCCCCTGCTCCAGAGCCCCCTGGAGCAGCGCTCTACCTGGCAGGTCCTGCACCAGTCGCAGAGGTTTGGGGGAGCTGGGCTGGTTCTGGTTGGAGGTGCCGGGTGAGTGACTCATGAGAGACGCTTCCTCCGCAGGGCTTCTGTGATTCTCATTGGCCATTTCTCAGCAACCACACTGGAAAACAGAGACACGAAACCCGTGTTACAGCAGGAGATCCCAGATGCACTTGGTCCATTCAGCTATAGCGCTGCAAGCTCGTTCTGGCAATAAAACAGGGTTTGAACGAGTCCACACAGCACCTAAGCCCTCAGTAATACCTGCTGCCCCGCACACAGCACCTAAGCCCTCAGTAATACCTGCTGTCCCACACACAGCACCTAAGCCCTCAGTAATACCTGCTGTCCCACACACAGCACCTAAGCCCTCAGTAATACCTGCTGTCCCACACACAGCACCTAAGCCCTCAGTAATACCTGCTGTCCCACACACAGCACCTAAGCCCTCAGTAATACCTGCTGTCCCGCACACAGCACCTAAGCCCTCAGTAATACCTGCTGTCCCGCACACAGCACCTAAGCCCTCAGTAATACCTGCTGTCCCGCACACAGCACCTAAGCCCTCAGTAATACCTGCTGTCCCACACACAGCACCTAAGCCCTCAGTAATACCTGCTGTCCCACACACAGCACCTAAGCCCTCAGTAATACCTGCTGTCCCGCACACAGCACCTAAGCCCTCAGTAATACCTGCTGTCCCGCACACAGCACCTAAGCCCTCAGTAATACCTGCTGCCCCACACACAGCACCTAAGCCCTCAGTAATACCTGCTGTCCCGCACACAGCACCTAAGCCCTCAGTAATACCTGCTGTCCCGCACACAGCACCTAAGCCCTCAGTAATACCTGCTGTCCCGCACACAGCACCTAAGCCCTCAGTAATACCTGCTGTCCCGCACACAGCACCTAAGCCCTCAGTAATACCTGCTGTCCCGCACACAGCACCTAAGCCCTCAGTAATACCTGCTGTCCCACACACAGCACCTAAGCCCTCAGTAATACCTGCTGTCCCACACACAGCACCTAAGCCCTCAGTAATACCTGCTGTCCCGCACACAGCACCTAAGCCCTCAGTAATACCTGCTGTCCCACACACAGCACCTAAGCCCTCAGTAATACCTGCTGTCCCGCACACAGCACCTAAGCCCTCAGTAATACCTGCTGTCCCGCACACAGCCCCTAAGCCCTCAGTAATACCTGCTGTCCCACACACAGCTAGCTGGGAGGAATGCTGAGCTCTCTGGTGCCAGGTAGGGAGCTCTTAAGGCCAGCATTCAAAACACTTTTTCCAGCTAAAGCCCTACTGAGAGCGCAGTGCATGGCCCATAGAGCAGCACTGAGAGCATAGAACATAAACCCACTCCTCTGTGAACATATGCCACCTCTGCCTCGCTCACACCACAGCCAAATCTGACCTGTCACACTCGGAGACACTTTAAAACAACATCTACACACACAAAAGTGCACATCATTTAACCCAATGGCTCTTGTTAAACAACTTCTGCTGTATAAACCAGCCCTGCTGCTTCACTGGTAACAGCCCCTGTGGTTCAGAGAACCGCAGGCAGGGCTCAGGGCCTCCTGGCCTGTTCTCCTCAGCATGGCCCAGCCTAGCTGCAAGGCCTCAGGCAGCTTTAGCCTTTGGTACTTTGTCATTTGCATAACAACAGTTATATACGGGAGAAGCTCAGGTGAGACAATCCAGCTCCCCTAAATCATAATGTACCGCTGTCAGCTAGAGAGACAGAGCCGGGCTTTTCCTCAGTCACCACTGCTCCCCCGGGGAGGTTTCTCTAGCAGCACTGCAGCCTGCTCCTCCCCACAGCCTGAAATACAGCGGCAAAGCCCCGGGAAAATGAGGTATTTTGAATAATTACTGTCACCTCAGTTACCTAATTCGACTCAGGCCTCTGGGGATACGCTGCCAACACCGAAGTCAGGGCTGCAGCAGCACAATCTTGTACCCAGAAGTGTTTCTAACTGACCACCACAGCACCCCAGCTGTGCATGCACTTTAGATCACCTCATAAGTAACCCCCTTGTTTGGTCTGCACGCCAAGTTACCTGCAGTTATTCCCCTGCCCGTAAAACCTGCTGGCTCTGTCAGAGGGGCAGAATGGTGGAGCCAAAAGGATCCCCGAGTTAGCAGGCACTAGCTGGGGTGCCTGCAGTACCACCTGTGGAAGTGGTGTGATGCAGGCCAGGGCTGAGGAACCTGACCCCTCTCAGCACCTTGGAAGATGTTTCCATCCTTCCAGCCAGGGTGAGCAGTGAGAGGTCGGGGGCACTGCAGGACCCAGGAGCTTCGCTCTCTGCTCACAATCAGGCAGGTGACAACAACCAAGCCCACAGCAAGAGCGTCTGGCACACAGCTCCAGTGCAGGGCAGGACGTGCAGTGCTGCTCAGCCAGCACTGGGCAGTGGCTGCAGCCCCTCAGCTGCCAGCCGAGGGACTACTGGAGCCCTCCCAGGCCATGCTCAGCCCCTGCTCAAACTGAAGCACACACAGGTGCTCATGTGTCCTGCCCGGTACACAGAGAACACCTTGTAATGAACCAGTACACACTGACGGGACCAGCGCTCCCAGTGAATGTCAAGAGGTGACAGACAGTGCTGGCTCTGAAGATCCTCCTGCACTGGCCAGCACACAGCAGCCGCAGCGACCTGCTGGTGCTCAAACCCACTGGCAAAGAGGGGTCCGTCCCTGTCTCTGCCTTCTCCTGTTTGCGGATAAACCACGATGGTGGAAGTAGGCAAAAAGCTTTATCACTTGGTCAGGTTTGATGAGTACTGAATCCAAGTACCCTTCAGGTATGGGTAAAGGGAAAAGCAAACTGATGGGAATCCTGACTTTTATGCAACTAGTGTCGGGACTTAGACAGTAAAAGGGATCCAGAATGATAATAAAGGGATCCAGACTAATCCAGCATTTTATGGTGATTCTGGTTGGTTTTATACACCACGCACACAGTACTTCACAGACAACACTGTCCCTGCCCAGAGAGCTTACAACCTAGGAGCAGCAACGCGACCAGCGACCGCAGCAAGGGGGAGGGAGACACAAAGTGACGAAGTACAGCGGACAGGGGCTTTGCTTGTTTCCGTTTCACTGAGGCGGGATTTTACACAAGACAACGGCAAACGCAGACAAAAGAGAGCAGCGACAGCCCCCGGGCACAGCAAAGATTCTCCCTCATCCCCGAGCCGCTCCGGGAGGCTGGAGGCCAGGCCACTGCCGCCCTCCATCGGTACCTGTCCCGTCCCCGAGAGCCAGAGCCTGCGCCCGGGCGGCACAAGGGCCGAGCGGGGCTCCGCTCCCGACACGTGTGGCGAGCGCGCCGGGGCCCAGGGACCGCGTCAGCCGCGGGCAGGGAAGCAAGCGTGTGGGGCCGCGCTCCCGGCGTTGGTGACCGGACGGAGCTCCTTGGCGCGGCGGGTCGGGACCGGCGGGCAGCCAAGGGGGCCGGGGCCGAGCGGGTGCGGAGCGGAAACGGCGGCGGCGACAACTCTGCAGGCTGGACGGGAGGAGTCCGGGGACACGGTGGAAGCGGGGCGGAGGCGAGCGGCCCCGCGAGTACTTACGGTGGCGGGCTGCCTGGCGGGACGCGTGGCCGTCGCTCCGTGCTGGCCGTTGCCGCATCCTCATAGCGGGGCGTCCCGCGCCGGGCCCGCGGGGGCCGCTGCGGAGACAGAAGGCCGTTACGGCGCCGCGGGGAGGAGCCTCCGGGCGCGGGCGCGCGCACGCGCGGCGGCGGGATCGCGGGCCCAACACGGCCAAAGCAGGCGCAGCGGCGGCGGCAGCGACTACGCTCTAAGATGGCGGCCGCGGGCCTGCGCCGCCTCCTTGCACCGCCTCCTTCCGCCGCCCGCCCGCCGCCGCCCGCCCTCCCTTGCTCGCGAGCAGCCGCGGGCGCGCCGCTCACCTGTGCGTGCTGCCGGGGACTGCGGGCACCGGGCGCCGCGACACCTGCCCCACCTCCGCCTCGCCCGTCCCGCCGCCGCCATCTTGCGCCGGGACCGCGGGCCGGCGGTGCGCAGGCGCGGGGCCGCCCCCCCTTGGCACTGCGCAGGTGCCGCCGCGCGGCCACCGCCCAGCACATGCGCGCTGCCCGCCGGCCCGCCGCGAGGGCGCCTGCACGCAGCTGAGCCCGCGCTCCGGCGAGCGGGGAGCGCATGCGCGGAAGGGGAGCGGCGGCCGCGGCGCCATCTTGGGTGTGTGGGGCCGGCCCCGCCCCGGGCAGGGCCGCGCCGCCGCTATTTCGGGCCTGAAGCGGTCACTGCGGCCCAGCCCGGCCCAGCCGCGGCGGGCAGGTCCCTGCACAGGCCGGGCGCGGTCGCCGACAAAGCGCCTTTGAAGAGGCAGCGGCGCCGGGGCGGGGCCGGCAGCGGCAGCGGCTCAGCGGGTGCCGTAGCTGGGCTTCCCCCGCCCGCCGGGCTCGGGCGTGGCTTGTCCCGGTGACCGCAGTGGGACCCCCGCGCGTCCGAACGCACGTCCCCGCCGGGGCAGCGTTAGCCTGGCCGCAGTCGGGTACAGACCGGCTCCGGTGCTGGCGGTACCGGGGTGTGCCCGGGCCCGCGCTGCGGTGTGCGGCTGCAACTGAGCCCCGGAGGTGCCCCTCCGCCGGCCCTCGGCAGCCTTGCCTCCCCCCGGGACTCGTCACCGCTGGCGGCTCGGCCGCGCTGCCCTCACTCCACTGCGGGCCCTGCCCTGCCCGCTCCCTCTGCGCTGCCCCGCTTTCCGCGGGCTCCCCGGCAGCGGCCGCAGTGCTCCCTGTCCCGCAGGTCCTGCCCTCTGCTCCCGGAGCAGCGGGGTCAATGCAGGAGTTAATGCTGGCGAAGCAGTTGTGGGGGGATAAGTGCTGTGTAAGCACTGAGCCTCCCCAGAGCCTCCCTGTGATGGGTGCGAGCCCGCGGCGCAGCTCTGCTCTGCTGCCCCTCAGCACAGATAACCCCGGGCCACAGAGGGGTTATCGGACCGACCCCTGCCTGCGGGGGAACAGCGGGTTCCGAGGGTAGAGGAAAGCGCTCTGAGGGCAGGGGCAGCTCCCAGGCGCTCTGTGCTGGGTGCTTGCCGGGCAGGAGGGAGCAGGACAGCAGCCTGGGTGCTGCTGGCAGCCTCGGCAGTGCCCGTCATGGTGCCATGAGCGCCGGGACCTGCCAGGCCGCCGGCAGCAAGCTGGGCACATCCTGCAGCCCCGAGGGCTCTGGCAGCGGTTGCTGCACCCGGCAACATCGGCGGCTTCTCTGCCTGGGGCTCAGGTCGCAGATGGGCATGAACCAGCCTGCAGATGGGCATGGGCACACCCCAGAGCCGGAGCTGGCAGAGGGCGGCTGGGGGGAAGTTGGCACCAGGAGCAGCCGGGGGGGCTGCCCCGACTGACGGAGCCCTCACTCCCCACGTGCCCGCAGCGCTGTCCCTGCCCCGGCGCTGTCCCTGCCCGCGCTGGCAGGCACCGAGCCTGGGACCCGCATCCCCCCCGCGCCGCTGTCTCCTCCCAGCTGTGGGCTCGCAAGGAGTGGCCGCGGGTGGGCTCTATAAAGGCAGAACCGCAGCCGGCGCCGAAGAAACTCCTGGCGCTCTCCCTCCCTCGGTGCCTTCACGTGATCCCGCTTCCCCCCGCCAGGGGAGCCCAGGACAAGCCCCGCTGTAAGTACCCGAACCGAGCCGGGTTGTGTCCCGCTCCCCGGGCCCTGCACCAGGGACCCCACGCTCGCCCCGTGAGAACGGGGGGGCAATGGAGTGGGGAGCCCCAGAGCGTCCCCCAGCCCTGCAGGGGCTCTGCCTGTTGCTGCTGCTCAGCCCAGCCGCCGGGCCGGGCCCCCGCACATCCCCGCAGCGGGGCTGGGGAAGGGGGGCAGCGGGGCTGCCCGGCTCCCTGCAGCAGCAGCTCCCAGCCTGTGCCTTGCTCCGCGGGACTGGGGCTGTTCAGGGCTGGACGCTGCTGGGGCTGCAGGAGCGGATGCTCCCGGGCACTGAGACCCCGCGGGGTCCATGCAGGGGCTCTGCCTCCTGTGGGCTGCTCCTCTCGGGGGGTTCAGGCGATGGGGTCTGGGCAGCAGCGGGAGCTGCGGGTGCTCCTCGGGCCGTGCCGTGCGCGGGGGCTGTGAGCAGGGCAGGCACCGGCCGTGGCCCCCCAGCCCGCCCCTGCTGACCCTCGCCTCTCCTCTGCTCTGCTCTGCTCCAGGTACGAGATGGCTGCCGGCAGCCGCCTCCTCCTCCTCTTCCTCCTGCCCTGCCTGGTCACCGCCTCACACAGCCCACCCGGCTGCAAGATCCGGATCACCTCCAAGGGGCTGGAGCTGGGTAAGGGGCCCCAGGGCCTGGGCAGAGGGAGGCTGGGCACAGCCCCGGCTGGGCTCTGCCTGTGCTGCACACACAAGGGTGATGCTGCTGGGGGGAACACAGCCTGGCGGTGGCCAGCCCGGGCTCCCTTTGCTTTGCAGTGAAACAGGAGGGGCTGCGCTTTGTGGAGCAGGAGCTGCAGAACATCACGGTGTCGGACCTGCACGGGAAGGAGGGACAGTTCCACTACAACATCAGCCAGTGAGTGCTGCCTGCTGCCCGCAGCTCCCTGCACCCGTCTGTGCGTCCTATACCCCCTCTGTGCCCTCCTTGCAGGGTCAAGGTGATGGACCTGCAGCTAGCGCTGTCGGACCTGCACTTCCAGCCGCAGCAGCACCTCGTCTTCAACATCAACAACGCCTCCATCAGCCTGCGCTTCCGCAGGCAGCTGCTCTACTGGTTCTTGTGAGCTTCCTCCTGCTCCCGCTGCCCACCCCCGGCTGTGCCCGCTGGGTGCTGAGGGCTCCTCTCACCCATTTTCCTCGCTTCCAGCTATGACATCGGGTCCATCAATGCCTCTGCGGATGGTGTCCACATCCACACAGTGCTGCAGCTGGCCAAGGACGAGGCTGGGCGCCTCAAGATCTCCAACATCACCTGCAATGCCTCCATTGCCAGGATGCACGCAGGCTTCTCCGGCACGCTCAGGTACACCTGACACTGCTACAGCAGCCCCGTCCCTCTGCCAGGGCAGCTTTGCCTCTGCCCAGCTCCCAGACTTCCCCTTCTGCACCCTTTGCCCCCCCCCCCGTCTGGGCTTTGTGCTCACATGGAGCTGGAGTCACAGGGGAAGGCAGGCGGCTGCAGAGCTGCTGTCGTGTCCTGCAGGAAGGTCTACGAGTTCCTGAGCACCTTCATTGTCACAGGGATGCGCTTCCTCCTCAGCCAGCAGGTACAGCCCAGTGCACACAGGCAGTGGGGACCCCAGCCTTGCTCTGCCTGCAGGAGCAGGAGGGCCAGGTCCTCATCCAGACCTCAGCCCAGCCCCTTGCTTTTCAGATCTGCCCATCACTGGAGCACGCCAGCCTGGTGCTGCTCAACTCTGTGCTGGACACGGTGCCGGGTGAGTGTCACTGGGGCAGGGGGCCGGCGCTGGGCATCGGGCTGCTTGCAGCACAGTGACAGCAGCGTGTCCTCCCGACAGTGAGGAACTACGTGGATGAGCACATAGGGATTGACTATTCCCTCCTGCGGGATCCGGCCGTCTCAGCAGACACCCTTGATCTGGACTTCAAGGTGAGGGCTGGATCCTGCCCTGCTGAGGGCAGCTGTGCTGGCTGCATGCTGGGCACCATGGAGCGGGCTGGGCTGTGCTACAGCCACAGAAACCTCTGCTGTTCTCGGCCTAGGGCATGTTCTTCCCACGTGTAAGAGAGAGCCAGGAGCTGGAGAACCACGCGGTGGAGCCGGTGATCAAGGAGACCGAGCGCATGGTCTACGTCGCCTTCTCCGAGTACTTCTTCGACTCGGCCATGCAGGCGTACTTCCAGGCGGGCGTGCTGGCCATCGAGCTCCAGGGGGAGAAGGTGAAGCAGGGCAGGAGACCAGGCTCCAGGGGGCAGCTCTCTGCGGGCAGGCAGGAGCGGGGCCGGGCTCTGCCCACACAGCAGATGAGGAACAGCTCTGCTGGGTCACCAGCGACTGCTCGCTCACCCTGGGGGTGTTTGTCTTCCCTGCAGGTGCCCAAGGACCTGGAGGTTCTGCTGAGAGCCACCTTCTTCGGCACCATCTTCATGCTGGTGAGAGCAGCACTTGGCCGGGCGGGAGGCACGGGCAGAGCCCAGCCCAGCTCCCTGCCCATGGCTCACCTGCCCTCCTCAGAGTCCCACCGTGGATGCGCCCCTGCGGCTGGTGCTGCAGGTCTCAGCTCCCCCCCGCTGCATCATCAAACCCTCAGGCACCTCCGTCTCCGTCTCTGCCTTCCTCAACATCTCTCTGGTGCCGCCCGGCCGCCCGGCCGTGCAGCTCTCCAGCATGGCCATGGTGAGCAGAGACCCCTGGGCCTGGACCAGCAGTGCCCAGCCCACATGGGAGGCTGCGGTGTCCCAGAGCCGGGCTGGGAGCAGCACCCAGGGCTGGGGGTCACCCTCCTCCCTCCACAGGAGACCAAGCTGAGCGCCAGGGTGTACCTGCAGGGGAAGGCGCTGCGCGTGCAGCTGGACCTGCGGCGGTAGGGCCCGTGCGGGGCGCTGGAGGCTGCCGGGTGCTGCCCCCGTGCCCCGCTCACGCCTGGTTCCCCCCCGCAGGTTCCGCATCTACTCCAAGCAGTCGGCCCTGGAGTCACTGGCGGTGAGCTCCCGCAGCAGCCCCTGCCCGGGGCACAGGACACGGCCTGAGCCCCCCGGGGCCGAGCAGGGCCTGGGCTGCTGCTGCTGCCTCACCCAGACCCCTCTCCCCGCAGCTCTTCTCACTGCAGGCCCCTCTGAAGACGCTGCTGCAGTTGACCATCATGCCCATCATTAACGGTAGGCACCAGCGCTGCCCGCAGAGGCCTGGGGCAGCTGCACTTGGCTTCACTGCATCTCTCCCTCCCTACAGAGAGGACCAAGAAGGGGGTGCAGATCCCACTGCCCGAAGGCATGGACTTCACCAAGGAGGTGGTCACCAACCATGCGGTACGAGGACAGCCTGGGCCCCCGCACTGTGCTCTGTGGGGCAGGGCCCATTCCCAGCCAGCCTCATGCTGATCCTCTCCCCCTCGCAGGGATTCCTCACGGTGGGAGCTGATCTCCACTTCTCCAAAGAGCTGCGAGAGGTGATTGAGAAATACCGCCCGGCGCCCACAGCCGCTGCCCGCCCCAGCCCAGAGCCCACAGCACCCAGTGTGGAGCCCCCCCAGCTCTAGCGCTTCACACTCACTCCCCCACTGCGGATCCAGGGCAGATCCCGGGCTGGACCCGTAGGCTGTAGGTAGGAAGCAGCGTCCCTGGTCCCACTGGCACGTCCTGCAGGGCCCCGTGCCCTGGTGGGTAGCAGCAAGGTGGAGACGGACGCTCTGGGAACCCCTGCTGCTCCCCTGCTCCTCACACTAATAAACCACGCGACTCCAACCCCTGTGGCCTCGGTGTTTGGAGGTTGGGCCCGTGTTGTGCATGGGGAGAGGTGGTGAAGGAGGCAGCCACAGACCAGTGGCAGAGGGGCTCAGAGCAACTGCCCCTCCCTGCTCTTGTGGGGGCCGTTTCCAGGCCTCCGTGAACACTGAGCAGTGTAGGGGACAGAAGGCACACAAGTCTTGGTGCCCCAGCACAGGGTGGCAGCACTCACTGCTGCAGCATCCTTGGCACAGGGTGGTGCCCATCAGAGAGCAGAGGGGTAACAGAGCGGTGCCAGGAGCTGGGCATAGGGAGCAGAACCACCTGGTTCAGAGAGTTTATTGCAAGTTCCCAGAGCGCTGTGTGCCCTGGGCAGGGAGCGGGCAGTGGGACTGTCCTTATGGAATGGCTCCTGCAGCGCCATCAGAGGGGAGAGCGGGGCTGGAGCTGAGAGCCCTCCAGGAGCTGCCCGCAGCCACCGCCTGGACTGTGCTTTCCTAACGGGCCCTGCCTCGGTGTGCCCAGGGCTCTGCGTGCAGGGGCAAAGGGAAGTGTGCGGCTGTGCCAGACCCGGGGGAAGCAGCTGCCACCCCAGACAGGGAAGAGGCGACACAGGAAGCCACAGAAGAGCTGGCAGCTGCAGCAGGCGCACAGCTCCCTATCCAGAGAGAGCAGAGCCCGCGGGGCTGCTCCTGCCGCCCGCAGCCCCATCCTCAGCCCGGGCTAGCACAGGAGCCCCACAGCCTGCAGCAGGGGCGGGTGAGCGGTGCAGGAGCCCCACAGCCTGCAGCAGGGGCGGGTGAATGGTGCAGGAGCCCCACAGCCTGCAGCAGGGGCGGGTGAGCGGTGCAGGAGCCCCACCGGCTGCAGCAGGGGCGGGTGAATGGTGCAGGAGCCCCACAGGCTGCAGCAGGGGCGGGTGAGCGGTGCAGGAGCCCCACCGGCTGCAGCAGGGGCGGGTGAGCGGTGCAGGAGCCCCACCGGCTGCAGCAGGGGCGGGTGAGCGGTGCAGGAGCCCCACCGGCTGCAGCAGGGGCAGGTGGGTGGTGCAGGGGCCCTGGCGCAGCTGCAGTGGGGCTGTGCAGGAGGTGCTGGGGGCAGCCGGGTGCTGCCTCCACTGGTTTTAGTATGGCTCATTCTTAATGAAGCGGCTGAACATGGTGAAGGCAGCGAGCGGCCGGTCCGTGGGCACCATGTGCCCAGCTCCCTGTGGGAGATGGGTGGTAGCAGGTCAGCCACAGCCCAGCCAGCCCAGCCCCGCTCTGCCTGCGGCACTGGCAGCCCTGTGCCCCCCGAGCCCCCACAGCCCTACCTTGATGGTGAGGAAGGCGATGTTGGTGAATTCCTTCACGAAGCCCCCGATCTGGTTTTCACCTTTCTCCGTGTAGAGCCAGGGCCGCCGAGCCACCTGAACCTGGGAGCAGTGCGGTGCCCTCAGTGCCCGCTGCCCTCGCCGCAGCCCGCCCCTGGACACAGAGCTGGGCACCAGCCCGGCCCAGGCCTGCACTGCCCCTTTACCTTCTGGCACAGGGAGTCCACAAACCACTCGTCCCCGAGGAAGTTGCAGGCCATGTCCACGTCCCCGTTGTACACCAGGATTCGGTATTTCTGGGGGCAGAAGGATGGTGAGCGCTCCGCAGCTCAGCAGAGCCGGGCCTGGGGCTAGCCCCCCCCCACGCACCGTGGCTCCGAGCAGCTTCAGGTACTGGTCATTCATCTGCATGTAGAGGCGCTTGTAGCCGCGGTTCACCTCAAAGCTGGGCAGGAAGCATCAGCATCAGCATCAGCACCAGCACGGCTGGGGCTGGGGCCGGTCCCTCCCGCCCGGAGCTCACTCACCTGCAAACCTGCCACTCCGGGGCCTCGGCAGGGATGTGCAGAGCCTTCCGCACCTCCGGGGCGTTCAGGTACACGCTGATGTCTGTGGAGTTGGTGCAGGGCGGGTCCATCCGCACCTTATTGCGGGCTACCGGCATCCGGAACAGGTTCTGGGAGAGCGGGGAGAGGCCCTGCCACAGCTGCCTGCGGGGGCGGCCGCTCTCTGCCCCCTCCCGCCCCCCCGAGGACACGGGCGGCCCCACAGCTCACCTGCCGCCACGAGAACCTCATGGGCATGCGGATGAAGGAGTTGCCCAGGTCGTGGGTGATGAGGTAGTCACCCTCATACCTGCAGCAGGAATGACGTGGGATGGGCTGAAAGCCCTGGAGCAAGAGCTTGGGGCCCTCCCTGGGGGAGTCCTTGACAGCAGCCAGGCCCGGTCAAAGTGTCCCAGAGGGGCCCGAGCCCAGCCAGGACCCCCCTCACAGCAAACCAAACCAAGACCCGCTGCCCTGGGGCTGCTCTGACCTCAAGCCCCCGGGGACGCCGCCGTCACACGGCGCATACAGGTTGTAGATGTTGAGGCCGGACTCCTCCACGATCTGAATCATCTCCTCCATCTGCAACGAGCCGCAAGAAGGGGCTGGGGCTCAGCAGGATGCTCCAGGGTCCATGGCGGGTGCTGCTCCCCCCCAGCAGTGCAGGGCATGGGCTCGGGGCTGCCGCTCCCCTCACCTTGAGGGTGCAGTTGAGGTTGGAGTTGTCGTGGAAGTTGCACTTCTCCTGGGAGCAGCAGAAGGCCTGCAGGTCTTTCCACAGCCTGGGGGCAGAGACCAGGGTCTTGAACCGCACTGCCCAGGTGGCAACACCAACACCAAGCCATCGGCTGTGGCTGCAGCACTGCAGGCTCCCAGCCTTGCTGCTGCATGGCGCGTGGCTCAGCCCATGCCCTGTGTGCCCCTGAGCGATCACACCCATGGAGCTGCCCATGACAAGGGGCCATCTCCACAGCCCGGCTGCTGGCCCAGGCCAGGGGCTCCCTGTGTCCTGCACACCACAGACCCAGCCAGCCCTGGCCCACTCATACAGGGACAGAGCAGCCAGCACCCCCCCCCTTCTTACTCGGTCCCCAGCAGGCCGTGGTAATAGGCAAAGTAAACCAGGGAGTTGTCATTGATCTCATAGGATGAGAGACCGTTTCCCACAGCGATTCCCTGCGAGGCAAGAAGAAAACAACTCTGTTGTGTTCCTGCTCCCCGCAGGGCAGCCGCAGGAAGCAGATGCAGCTCTGTTTACTGCACGGAGGGAACAGGGAGGGTCAGGGCTGCCTGAGGACGCTCGCAGGGTCCCCCACGGCCGGGCTGGGCACGTCCGCAGCAGCCGCTGCCAGCGTCAGCACGAGATGAAAGGCACGGGGCCAGCCCTGCCCCACACCCCGCAGAGAGCCCCGCACGCCCGTCCCCACCCCAGCACCGCAGCAAGGCCGGCGGCAGAGCCCCACTGCTCACCTTCAGGTTGAGGCTGGGGTCCTGCATCACCCACTCGGCCAGCGTGGGGATGTAGATTCCCCCATAGCTCTCCCCTGTGAGGTAGAGGTCGTTCTTGCAGTACTCGGGGAAGAGCCGGAGGAAGTCCTTCAGCGCCAGGTAATTGTTGTGAGCAACCTGCAGGGCAGAGGGGACGCGTCACCAGCAAGGCAGGACCCCCGCGCCGGGACGGGCCCCTCCAGCAGCCCCGTCACTCGCCTCCGTGTCGTTCGTGGCGTACTTCTTGTCATCAGAGTACGAGAAGCCAACGCCAGCGGGGGACTCCAGGTAGAGCACGTTGGCAACCTGCAGGGAGAGCAGAGGAGAGGGAGCTCAGAGGGTCTGCTCCTGGCTTGAAACAAGCAGCACCCACGGGTGCCTGGGCTCCTGCCAGGTCTTGAGAGCAGACTTGAGAGGAGAAAGAGCCAGGCCGGGGGCCGCAGGAATGGGCTCCGTGGCACAGGCAGGAGGAACCAGCTCAGGGCCACCCTCTCCCCTCAGCCGTCTGTGCCCATACCTTGTTCCAGGCGTAGTCGTTGTACTTCAGCGTGACCCCATCGGGCTGGACCTGGGGAGGCAGAAGGCGGTGGCCGAAGGGCACAGCCAGGCTGGCCCCGGTGGGGCAGCTCGTGCTGCACACGCAGCCTGACAGCCCCGGCCAGAGGGCAGCTGCGGCTACTGACCAGGAAGGGGCCATGCTCCTTCAGGAAGCCCTCCATGGAGCTGCAGCCGGGGCCCCCGTTCAGCCACAGCACCAGGGGGCTGCTCTGGGGGTTGCTCTGGGCCTCCACGAACCTGCGGACACGAGGTCGTCAGCGCCCGGCCAGCGCCTGCCCTCGCCCGCGGCACAGCCCGGCGCTGCCCGCACGTACCAGTAGTGCAGGCGCTTGCCCGGCCCGGCGCAGAGGTAGCCCGAGAAGTGCCGGAAGGAGGGCTGCTTGCGCAGCCCGGGCAGGAAGGTCACCTCATGGTCCGGGGGGGCGGCTCGGCTCAGCCCCAGCACCAGCGGCAGCGCCAACAGCAGCACCGGCCCCATCTGCGGGCGGCGGAGGAGAGAGGTCGGGGCGCTGCCGGCCGGGAACGGGAACGGCACCGCCAGCGCCCCACGAACCGCTCCGGTTGTCCCCGGCCCCACTCCCGGTGCCCGCTCCCTCCCCTCCCGCCTGCCCCCTCCCGCCCGGTGCCGCTGACCCCCGCTTACCCCCGCAGCTCCCGGCGCGGCTCCCGCAGGCGGCAATACCGGCAGGCACATGATACCCACCCATATGACCTCCCGCGATCACGTGAGCGGGGTGGGGCCCCGCGGTGGCCAATCAGAGCCCGGGAGCGCCCGGTCTCTGTCCCTGTCCGCTCGGCACGTGAGACCGGCACCGGCACCGGGAGAGCCGCGGCTGCACAGCGGGCATGGCCGCACAGCGCTGGGCACGGCCGGGGCCCGGGCAGCCCCGGTCCCACCGGGCGGGCTCTGCGCTGAGCCCCGTTGAGGCTGGCGGTGCGCGGCTGCCCCCGGTACCCGCGGGACCCTCCCCCGCGGCACTAGGACCCCTCCGGGCCCCGCGCCCGTCCCCGCCCCGCGGCAGCTGTGACCGATGGGGCCGGTTATAAATAGGCACAGCAGCGCTGGTGATGGCCGCGCGCTTCCACCGCGTCCACGGCGCCAACGTCCGCCTGGACGGGACCCGCACGCGGGCCACGCGCGTGGAGAGCTTCGCCCACGGGGTCTGCTTCAGCCAGGAGCCGCTGGCGCCCGGGGAGGTGTTCCTGGTGGAGATCGAGGAGAAGGAGCTGGGCTGGTGCGGGCACCTACGCGTGGGGCTGACGGCCCTCGACCCACAGCGCCTCGAGGCCGTGCCCGAGTACTCGCTGCCAGACCTGGTCAACATGGGGGACACGTGGGTGTTTGCCATCACCCGCAACCACAACCGCGTGGCGGTGGATGGGGAGGAGGCACGGAGCGCCCCCGGGGAGCCCTTCCTGTGCATCGAGCGTGTGAGGATCCCCCGTGACGTGCTGGTGGGGCGCAGCAGGCCCGGGCGCTACAGCCACATCCTGGATGAGCTGTACAGGACGAACGTGCTGCCCCCCACGGCCCGGCGCAGCCGCATTGGCGTGCTGTACACCCCGCAGCCCGACGGCACCGCCGACATGCACATCATCATCAATGGGGAGGACATGGGGCCCAGCGCCCGGCGCCTGCCCACAGCCCGCCCGCTCTACGCCGTGGTTGACGTCTTTGCCTCCACCAAGAGTGTCCGGGTCATCCCGGTGGATTATGGCTGTAAGCACCCTAAACCCTCCTGGGGGCGTGGGACAGGAGCTGTGGAGTGGCTGGGGGGGAGTCACCTCAACAGTGGGAGCACCAGAGAGTGGCACAGGGCAGAGGGACACGGGACAGGGGGCACAGGAGAGCCCTGGACCCTACAGAGCAGGGCTGAGAGCCCCAGTGCTGCTGACGGGCAGTGGCTGCTGAAGGCTCTGTCGCACCGGCTCAGGGGAGAGCCCACACCAGATCCCGGTGGCGGTGGTCGGGGCAGAGCCCAGCCTGGTTGCTGCTCCCGGGCAGAGCAATGGGGTGGGTATTCTGGGTTGCCCTGGACCGAGGGCCGCGGTGCCCCAGCAGTACCATGCTCACCCCCAGCCTCATGGATGCTCCTGACCAGAGGCCGGTGCTGGTGCTCGCGTTGCTGCCTGTTGGTGTCCATCACAGTGCCCGGCCTCACCCGCGGCACGCGGCAACCAGAGCCAGGCGACGTCCTGCCGGGCACCAAAACATCCGGCAGCGCCCGCCCAGGCACACGCTGCGCCCTGCACCTGCCACGTGCCCCGTGCTGTGCCCTGGGCGGACACCCCGTGATGCCACCGGAGATTGGGCAATGCCTGGCGTCCCTCAGCCGGTGCTGGTCATGGCTCTTAGGAGGAGTCGGGCTCGTCATTGCTAATTAGCACCATAAATGAGCCAGTGCTGAGGATGAGGTGAGACGAGGGGCAAGACAGGAGCTGGTGCCTGGTGGTGGCTGCACCGACCACCGGGAGCCACCAACTGCGTCTCTACTGGTGCAGCCTTCAGCTGCGTCCGTCTCAAGGCTGGAATCTGGGGTTCTTCCACCAGCTGCTGGGAGCCCGATTATCCAAATGGGGATTAAACGTGCCCGGCTGCCCAGGCCCTGCCTTGGGAGTGTGCTGAGGGTCACTGACCTGAGCTACCGGAGGCAACCGAGAGCCTGGGGAGTGAGGGATGCGCTGGGGCACATACCTGTGGGAGAGCTGGCCCCTTGCACCGCAGCCGTGGGTCCCTGTGAGCGCTGAGCCCCAGGCCGTGTCCCTGCGGCTGGCACAGGCACCGCTGCAGAGGCACAATCTGGCTTCCTCTCCTCCACTGCGATTGAGGTAGCTCCGGTTTGTGCACCACTTCCGCAGGGTTTAAAATCAGTCCCAGTGTGTTTCTGTTCCTGGCCCGGGGCTGGTGGGTGAGGTGGAAAGCAGAAGTAGCAGCTGAGCTGCTGGTGACACGCGGTGCAGGGGCAGGAGAGGCAAAGGGCATCTCTCACCCCTCACCCAGCACTTGGCAGGATGCAGCCCCGCGCTGCCGAGGTGGAGAGAAGTGCTCCAGCCATCCAAAACCACCCCTGCTCTGCCCGGTGTGAGCTCCTGGAGGCACTGGCCCTGCAGCCACGAGGCCTCAGCTGAAAGGGCTGGGTCCGCTCTGGCTGAGCACGATGCCCCAGGGAGCTCTCCTTTGGTTTGGAGGCTGTGGATGAACCAAGGCCCACGGCTGCACCTGAGTCAGCTCTGTTTAAAGAGCCACACTGCGGTGCTGAGCCACCAAGGGCTGTGGAGAGAGGAATCCCAGTGGGACGTGTGCCACAGGAGCAGGAAGCAGGCAGAGCCGCAGGGGTGGCCACAGAACAGGTCAAGGTGGTTGTCACAAGGGCATCTCCAGAGCTGTCCTGCAGACACCCAGCATGGAAGCAGGCCAAGGAGCCAGGGAAAGCAGAGCACAGTGCAGGTGTGTGAGACCTGGGGAGCTGCTCAACAGCCCCCGGAGATGACGGATTCAGACAGCCCCAGCACTGTGTGGCTTGGGCACAGAACGTCCCTCAGCCCTGCTCTGAGCAATGGGAAGAGCTTCCCTGCACGGAGCCCTCAAGCTCCGGCCCAGCCAGCTCAAGCCCTGGGCAGGATCCTGCTGCTCCTGTGGCAGGGCAACCACCACCTTTGGGTGCCTGTGGGGAGCTGTAGGAGCCACCCACAGGCAGCTCAGCTCCTTGTCTGTGTTGTCCCCAGTGCCGTCCCTGCAGACCCTGTGCCGGCTGGTCATCGAGAAGCACATCGTGCACCGCCTGGCCATCGACGGCCTGGACCTGCCCCCGCCGCTGAAGAGCTTCTGCAAACACGAGTGAGGTGTCGAGGGCTCCCCCACAGCGACGGGACCTGCACCCACAGCTGCCCCGGCACTGGTGAGCACGGCACAAGCCCCCAGCGGGGGACAGGAGAGCGCGTCAGAGGGGCCTTCACTGCACCTCAGGGCAGGGGGGGCAGCCGCGGGTAGAGCCCAATAAAGGCCTTCCAGCCATCAAGAGAACGCGCTGCAGGGCTTGGGTGCACGGAGCAACACAGGGAGCGAGGGGGCAGCTGCCCCACTCCTGCCTGGGGAGGAAGCTGCAGCTTTGGGGTGTTTGGTCCCCAGCCAAGGGGGTTTCCTTCGCCCTCTGTCTCAGCATTTCTTGTGGCTGCAGGGCGCTGCCTTCAGTAGGGTGGGAGAGTCCCGTCAGAGGGGCTCGGGGCTGGGCTGGGGCTGGGCTGGGATCCCCCCTGCTGCAGCAGCCCCACCAAGCTGAGCCCGTGACCCTGCTGGGCACGGGTGCATCCGTGCGGGGGCCGGGCTGAGAGCGGGCGGGGCTCACGTGGAGGTGACTCCCAGGCGGGTGCTGCCCCCGGCCCGGCAGTTTCGCTCTTGGGAAACGTGTTTACCCCGGCGGGGCTGAGCTGTTTCCTGCGGGGGACGGGGCGGTACCCGCAGCACCCTGGGAGCTGCGCTGGAGCAGCCGCAGCTCAGGCACGTGCCTGCGGCCGGTGACCCGGTGCAGTGTGCAGCGCTCCCACCTCGCTGGCTGCGGGGAGCCCAGCGCCTCCCAACCCCTCCCCAGGCCCTTTACCCTCCTGCTGGGCGGTGACACAGGGTCAGGGCTGCACGGAGCAAGAGGCAGAGAGAAGAGCCCTCTGGAACCCGACGGAAGGCCACACATGCCAGGGAGAGATGGGGGGGGGGCACCAGGCAGAGCCCTTAGGGGCCTCTGCAGCTCAGCTGCGGGGTGAAACAAGCGGCTCCAAGTGCACAGAGCAGCGTTTTAGGAAACACGACACTCCGTTTAGTCAGAGAGATCTGATAGTATCAGGTAATGTTACGAAACCCCGGGTCAAGAGGAACTCCCCAGCCACAGAGCAGTCCTGCTCCTGCAAGGGGCCGGCCCTACCAAAAACACCAAGAGAACTGAAGCACAGCAATGGGGTGAAGTCTCTAAGGCCGCTCCCCCCATCCCAGCCCGACGGGCTCCGGAGCTGCTTGCGCTGGAGCAGCTCTTGCTGCGAGCTCAGCGCCCGGGGGCCGGGCCTTGAGAAACAAGCTCTGGGCGCTTCCTTCACGTTTGAGGTGACCCCGGGGCCAGGTCCCCCTCGCTGGGGGCTCGGCAGCAGCCGCCACAAGCAGAGAGGGGGCGGCTGCGGTGCGGGGCCGGACCCGGCTCCCAGTGACTCGAGGCCCATTCCCGGCCGCGTTGCACAAGAGCGCGGCGGGCCCTGCCCAGCCTCAGAGCACGGCACCGCGCCACCGCCTCCTCGCGGCGCACCCGCGGCTCGCAGGGTCAGCACCGGGGACACCTCCAGAGCGCTGGGCGAGGGCAGCGCCCGTGGCTGCGCTCTGGAGGCTCACACAGGGCACCACGGAGCCGCCACCCAGCCCCGGCGGGGCCTCCGCCCGCACCCACCGAGCGGCTGCCGCCGCTACCGGAGGGACGCGCCCCGGCGTGCCCCGCTCTACCGCGAGCCACAGCGGGCTGTGCCGTGGCTCTGGGGCCCCCTGCCGGCCGAGCGGACACCCAGCATCCCCTGGGATGCACCAGCCCGATGCGGCCCATCGCTGCCGGGTGCGGTGGCACCGGAGGGCGCCGGCGCTGGCACCACACATCCCGGGGAAGAAAGCTCAAACGCAGGAGAGCGAAGAACCCGGGAGGAGAGGGCAGGGGCAGGGGCAGGAGCAGGAGCAGGAGCAGGAGCAGGAGCAGGAGCAGGAGCAGGAGCAGGAGCCTAAGGCACCTCCCCAGGTGCCGCACCGACAGCTGCAGCGACACGCGCGCTCCCTGCCTTAAACCGACTGCGGCCCCGCCCTCACCCTGGATCTGACCAATCAGAGACGCCAGTTTCTGATTGGCAGGAAAGGACCCAAACAGCGCCGAGCGTTCTGTCACACCCACTTGACTGACAGCTAGGATGCCCAATCAGCTGGCGGCCCCGCCCCGCGGGTGGGCGGTGCTGCCTGACCCTCCGCGCGGGCCGGGCGATGGTGTTCTCCTGGCGCCGCTGGCGAAGGAGATGGGGGCGCCGCAAGACGCTGACGGGGCTGGCGCGGGTTCGAGGCTGGGTTCGGGGCGGCCGCCGCCCGGGGACCTGCGGAGCGCGCTCATCACCAGCGTGCTGAGCCTGGAGCGCCTGGAGCTCGATCTCTTCAGGTGCGCGGCGCCGCCGAGCCCGGGGCCGGGCCGCGCTGCCGCCGCAGCCGCTCTCACCGCCGCCGCCTTCTCCCCGCAGGGGCCGGCACCACTGGGTGCCCGCCACGCAGCGGCTCTTCGGCGGGCAGATCGTGGGGCAGGCCCTGGTGGCGGCCGCCCGCTCTGTCAGCCGCGACGAGCAGGTCCACTCGCTGCACTGCTACTTCGTGCGGGCAGGTGGGCCGGGGCCGGGGCGGGAGGGGTGCGGTGAGCGGGCGGGTGAGCGGCTGTCAGCGCGCACGGGGCCGGGCTGTGCGGTGAGTGCCGCGGTGGGGCCCGCAGGGTGAGCTGGTGCAGCGCAGCACGCAGGGGGTTGTGGCACTGCCCGCACGGCCCCAGGGCTTGGCCTCAGTAGGTCACGTCCCATGTGCGGTGCTGGTGGCCCAGTGGCAGGATGTCCCATTGCTGCCCCAGGGGACCCCAAGGTGCCGGTGCTGTACGAGGTGGAGCGGACCCGCAGCGGGAAGAGCTTCTCTGTTCGTTCCGTGAAGGCCATCCAGCACGGAAAGCCCATCTTCACTTGCCAGGCCTCCTTCCAGCTCTCCCAGGGGAGCCCAGTGCAGCACCAGTTCACCATGCCTTCTGTGCCCCCCCCCGAGGACCTGCTGACACAAGAGGAGCTCATCCAGAAGTTCCTGCAGTGAGTGGGGTGGAAGGGGCACCCCGGGGATGCCATTCCTGTGCCCGGGGCTCGGGGAGGTGCAGGGGCGAAAGCGGGCAGGAGAGGATTGGGATGACTGCCCAAGGAATTCCCACATACACGTGGGAAGGGAGCAGAGAGGCAGGGCAGGGCAGGAGTGTGCCCTGGGCTGAAGCCGCTGCCAGGGACGTGCCCTTGCCCTGCCTGGCACTAACCTCACTTCTCTGTGTTGGCCTACAGGAATCCTAACTTGGCAGAGAGATACAGAAAGCACCTCACCAAGATTCAAGCCGAAGATGTGCCAATTGATATCAAACCCGTGAACCCGCCGGACACGTTCTGCTTGGAGCCGCAGGAGCCAAAGCAGTTCTTCTGGGTGCGAGCACGAGGCTACATAGGTGGGTCCTGCCAGGAGGGTGTTCGGCTGCCCCCCGAGCCGAGGGCTCGAGCGCAAGCTCCAGCTCATGCTGCAGAGCACCCGAGGGTTGTGGTTCAGAGGCTGCCTGCACCCCGAGCCTGTGGATTTCAAGGCTGCGATGCAGGTGCAGGTGCCGCAGCATGGAGCAGGGCCCTGTGCCATGCTCAGCCATGATGGGCTTCCCCTGGCAGCACGGCCAGGGCAGCGGCTCTAGAGGAGCATCTCGGCTGTGCCAGGCTCTCGGGAAGCAGAGCTGCTGGCCGGGACGGGCAGAGCCGGTTGCTTTGCAGGAGAGACTGACATGAAGGTGCACTGTTGCGTGGCTGCCTACATCTCCGACTATGCCTTCCTGGGCACGGCCCTGCTACCGCACCGGCAGTACCACATCAAGCTCATGGTGTCCCTTGACCATTCCATGTGGTTCCATGCGCCCTTCCGAGCGGACCACTGGATGCTGTACGAGTGCGAGAGCCCCTGGGCTGGTGAGTGCTCACCGTGTCCCTGGGACCCTGCATGGCAGACACTGGCTCTGCCTGCCCCAGGAGCTGTGGTCTGAGGGGGCCTCTCTGCAGGCGGGTGCCGGGGCCTGGTGCAGGGCCGGCTGTGGCGCAGGGACGGGGTCCTGGCTGTCAGCTGCGCGCAGGAGGGAGTCATCAGGGTGCAGGAAATGCCAAACCAGAGCAAGCTGTAGCTGAGGAGCGCCACAGGGCAGGGCTTGGGCATTCTGAGAGGGGGACCCCGGGACCAAACCTGATGCTGCAGAGCAGGACCCAGGCAGCAGGAAGGAGCCTTGAAGCACGGGCTGGATCCAGCACTGCGGGAGTGCTGGTGCCTGAGGCCCTCCGCGATGGATGGGGACCCCCAGACATCTGTCACCAACAGCACAGCACAGAACCGCACTATATGATCAGCACCTTTCACCTGCAATAAAGCAAGCTGGTGGTGAAGAGCTCGGCTTGGCCTCTGGAGTTTGTCCCCGTGGCACCGTGCTCACCCCAGGGGACCTCTCTGGGGGGGGGTGGGAGGTGCCAGGGCCGGCTCTGCCCCTGCCGCCGGTGAAAGTGTTCCTGCGGCGCATGCAGCTTCTGCTTCCCCTTCTCACTTCTTCTGCCCTTGCTGTGCCCGGGCACCTCAGGCGTTGCTTCTGCTCACCCTGTCTCCTGCCCAGGGCTGGGAGCAGGGCAAGGGGACGGAGCAGCTCCCACCTCAGAGTGGGCAGCATGAGGTGTCCCTCTGGTGGTGCCCAGGGGGAGGTGAAGCTGAACAGACCCCACGGCCGCTTTGCTCTGCTTCCTACTGAGGCTTTATTTAATAAAGTCCTTACGCGAGTTTTATGGGAAGCTCTTGGCGAGAGCCCTGGACTTTGCAGACGCCTTCCCGCTCCCTTCTGCAGTGCCAGTAAGACCCAGCTGAGGTCTCGTCCGTCCCCGAAGCCCCTCGAGCCAGCTCCCGGCAGTGCCGGGGCGTTGGTGAGTGCCCGGCCCCATGGGATGGGGCGGATGAACCACAGAGAAAGTGCTTTTTTGGGAGCTCCCAGGCATGGGCTGTGCTGCTGCGGGACCACAGCGCTGCCTCCCTGCCCTGGCCCACCGGTGCCAGCAGCCTCACTGCTCCCCGTCCCTCCATTCACCACGGCACCGGTGGGATGCTCACTCCAGAGGCTCCTTGATGAGGCACTCCTTGAGGGTGGGCTGCTGCTGCAGGGGTGGCCCGGCCTCCCGCAGGTCCTGCAGCCGGGCCTCCGAGCGCCGCTTGTCCTTGCCCACCTTCCAGGCGAGGTGGACGTGCGCCTGCAGGAAGGGCCCCAGGAGGGGGTGGCTGCCCTGAGCCTCCAGCAGCTGCAGCGCCTGCTCGCAGCACCCGTGGGCCTCGCCGAGCTCGTCCAGCTCCTGGTGGCAGACGGCGAGCCCGGCCAGCGTCAGCAGGAAGCGGCTGGAGCTGCAGGCCCCGAGCCGGTCCTGCAGCCGGTAGGCATTGGCCCAGGTAGCCAGGGCCTCGCGGTACATGCCGGTGCAGGTGAGGCGCTGCGCAGCCTGCAGGTCCTGCAGGAAGAAGAACTCGAGGAACTCAGGGGAGCGGCGGATCTCGGCGATGGAGTGCAGGTGGGACAGGAACTGCTCGAAGGCTCGGCTCCGCTTGGCGATGGTCTCAGCGGTGAAGTTCTGGCGCAGCCTCTTCCTGGGGAAGGCGATGCCGGCCATGTCGCAGCCAAAGCGGCAGCGCAGGCGGTGGTTGAGCCGCTCAAAGTCCGAGTAGCGCCGAGCAATGGCGGCGGGGGCCTTGTCAAACCGGCCGGAGCGGATCAGGTAGATGGTGTAGAGCTGCGGGGGGAGCCGGGCGTTAGAGCCAGAGCACAGCCGTGGCGGAGCCTGCCCGGGCAGGAGGGAGCAGCCGCAGCACCCATCAGCGATAGTTACCTGAGGCTCATCTGAGCCGCCAGCACCGTCCAAGCAGCACGGGGAGAGACAGAGAGAAATAAGCACCAGCCCGGGGGACCCCTGCCCCAGGGGGGGACAGGACCCGTGCCCGCCCCGCATCACCCTGCGCACAGCCCCGCCGGGCTCACTCACCACGTACTTGGAGGAGCGCTCGCTGACCACGCTGGCGCTGGTGACCTCGAAGAGCAGGCGCTGCGGTGCCAGGCTGCCCCGGGACCTGCGCCACAGCTCCTGCAGCTGCCGGGTCAGGAGGCTGCTGCCGCCGGCACGCTCGGCCGCAGGGCCCCACTCTGCGCCGGGAGACGGGTGTCAGCCCGCGGCACCCTCCACCGCCCGGGCCCCCCCCGGGTGCCGCCGCCCCGGCCCCACAGCTCCTACCTCCGTCCTCGGCACCCGCTGCCGCCGGCTGCAGCGGCTGCCCCAGCTCCTCTCCTGCACCCTCCTCCTCCTCCTCCTCGTCCTCCTCCTCCTCGTGGCTGGTGAAGCTCAGGGTGCCGCTGAGGCGCGTCGATAGCCCCTCGGTGTCATCCTCCAGCTCCGAGCTCTCCGGGCAGTCCTCGGCCTCAGCGCTGCCGCACGCCCGCTCCTCCCGGCCACCCTCCCCGGACAGCGCGTGCCGCAGGCGGTGCAGGATGCGGGCGGCCATCCCGGCGGGCCGGCTGCGGGGGGGTCACACCGGTCACCCCAACGCGGCGGGACGGGGGCTGCGGCCGCACCGGGCTGGGCTGCCCACCGCTGCCCCCCCCGGCCCTGGGACCCCTCGGCCCCGGGACCCCCGGTGAAGCCCCGGGCCCGCTCCCGCACCCTCCCCGCGCCCCTCCGCGCCCGGTCCGGCCGGTCCGTACCGCGCTGCCCGCGCCGGGCGGTGCCGAGCGATGGCTGCGGCGCGTCCCGGGATCCTCCCTGCGCGGCTCCGCCTCCGCCTGGAACCCGGATCGCGGCAGCGGGGCCGGCACGGCCCGACCCCAACCGGTCACCGCTCCCGCAGCCCCGCCGGGGTCCCCCGCTCATCCCGGCCCCCCATAGCCCCTGTGTCCCGGTGCTCCATCACCCCGGTACCTGCAGCCGGCTCCGCGGTGCCGCACCCCCGGCTAGGGTCGTTCCCCGCTGCCCGGGCTCCCCAGGCCCTTTCCCCGTCCGGCCTCGCTACGTGCCCCGCGCGGCTCCGCTGCCTTATTTAGCGCCGTGCCTGCTCCCTCCTCGCCGCTTCCTTGGGAATGTCTATTAATACCGAGGAACCGGCCCAGCTGCTGCCGTCGCTCTGCCCCTGCTCCAGCAGCCCGCATCCTGCCCGGGCTCTCCACGGCACCGGCGGGGCTGGGGGGCTTCAGCACCCGGTGCCCACTGGTCCCAACCCCTCCCAGCTCCCTCCCTGCTGGCTGCAGGGCAGGGTGGGACTTTGCAGAGGCCGTGCTGGTGCCTTCCCCAGCACCCATCCCGGAATGGGTGCTCCCAGCAGAACCAGGAGCCAGAGAACCTCCTGGACAGGGTGCTGTTTGCCTGACCCCTCTGCAGCCCCCAGCTCTCGTGCAGCCCCCTCGGAGCACCACGGGGCACGGGCCACTTGGCCAGCATGTCCCCAAGGCCACCAGCCGTGGCCAGCCCTGGCAGAGGTGGCTGGCATGGGCTGCGCTGTGTGAGGGCACAGCCTTCAGAGAGGCACCTGGGCACATTTCCCACTCTCCCAGTGGCACGGAGAGACAGGGCCTTTTCCGGGCTCAGGTGCCAATGGTCTGGGGACCCCGTACGGCGGGGGGTGAGCATGCTCTGTGCCCCACAGGGGCTCCATGGGCCAGGTCCTGCTGGAGACCTTTCCTCCTCTGGGGTGGGTGCTGCAGCACGGCTGTGCCCTGGCCCACCCGAGCAGAAAATGGGGCTGAAGGAGGGGCACAGGCGGTGGAGTGAGGCTGGAGCCCCCGGGAGCGTGTGGAGTGAAGGGGGTGACTGTGTGGGGATGGGGCTGTGTCAGGGGAGCCTGGCCCCCTCCTGGGATCCTGCCCCAGGGGGCTGTGGGCTTGGCAGGGGAGGGGCAATGGTCCCTACCCCTGTCCTGGGGTGGATGTGTGGGGCGGGGGTGTCCTGAACCCCTCGTCTGAGGGATGCTGGCGGCTCTGGGGCTATTTTTAACCCCCTCCTCGCTGAGCTGCTCTGGGCGGGGGGGGGGAGGGGGGGGCAGAGCCGTCCTCCTGCCCAGGCTCCGGTGTCCCTGCCCGGAGGGCTTGAATTTCCACCCCAGCTCCAGAGCCACGCTTAATCCCCAGCTCTGGCCAATGACGCTTTGGCTAAATTAGGTAAAATGCGCCGGTTGCCAATGAGCGGGGCCGGATTGCCACCGCGGAGCTGATAGGCTGCTGGGGCCGCGGGGCCAGCGGCTGGGGCCACGCCAGCCCCGTGGGACGCTACAAATTGGGGTGCCAGCGGCACCAGGAAGCTGCTGGGGGGTTCTGCTGCAGGAGGTGGTGACTCCCTCGGGGAGGGAAGCAGCAAAAATGCCTTCAATGGTAAGAGCTGCCGCGTGCCGTGTGCTGCATGGCATGTGCTGGGTGCTGGGGCAAGCCCGGGGGTGCTGGGTGCCCCGGGACTCGGGGCTGCTGAGGTGCCTCTGTGGATGGTGGTGGGGAGATGGAGCCCGGGGCCGGGCCAAGCTCAGCAGCAAGGGCACAGAGGTGTGAGGGCGGTGCAGGGCCCCCATGGCCGTGCTGCTGCCTGGGTGCCCGGGGGGTGTGGGTGCGTGGGGCCGCGAGTTCAGCCCTGGCCGGAGCTCGGGGCAGTGCGGTGGCAGCGGTGGCTGAAAGGCGAGTGCAGGGTCATGGGACATGGCATCGCCCCGGCCCCAGCCTGCGCCTCCAGGAGAAACTCGATCGGGACCGACAGGTGCCGGCAGTCGCGGCTCCACTGATCCCTATAAGGGGAGCTGAGGAGACCCCCAAAATAGCACCGCGTGCCCGGGATGCCAAGGATGCGCATGGGGACCGTGACCACTGCGCCACGGAGGGGCCCGAGCACCCACTGCCATGAGAGGGGCCCACGCGGCACCGGAGCTGCCCTGGCACCGTCCCCTGGCTGTGATGGGCTCTGCCCCCATCCTGCCCCACTGGCTGCGGTGTGCGCGGGGCTCCCCAGTGCACCGAGTGTGCCTGCGCTGAGCCCGCTCCTGTGCCTTGCAGACGGACCAGCAGGCGGAGGCTCGCGCCTTCCTCAGCGAGGAGATGATCGCGGGTGAGCACGGGGGAGAGGGACCAGCCCCAAGGGAGGCGCGGGGCCAGGCCCTGCCCCGGTGCCATCCCGTGCACTGCCCGGCACTGACCCTCTCCCCACAGAGTTCAAGGCCGCCTTCGACATGTTCGATGCTGATGGAGGCGGGGACATCAGCACCAGGGAGCTGGGGACGGTGATGAGGATGCTGGGGCAGAACCCCACAAAGGAGGAGCTGGATGCCATCATAGAGGAGGTGGACGAGGATGGTGAGCAGCGCTGGGTGCTGGGCAGGAGGTGCTGGTGCTGGTGCTGGGTGGGCGCCTGACCCACGCTTGGCTTTCTCCCCCCAGGCAGCGGCACCATCGACTTTGAGGAGTTCCTGGTGATGATGGTGCGCCAGATGAAAGAGGATGCCAAGGGCAAGTCTGAGGAGGAATTGGCCAACTGCTTCCGTGTGTTCGACCGGTGAGTGGGGGCGATGCGATGGCTGCCCCATCCTGCCTGCAGGGGTCACATGGAATCAGAATGGTTTGGCTTGGGAAGGATCTTAAGATCACCCAGCTCCAACCCCTGCCATGAGCAGGGACCCCTTCCACTGGAGCAGCTTGCTCCAAGCCCCTGTGTCCAACCTGGCCTTGAGCACTGCCAGGGATGGGGCAGCCACAGCTTCTCTGGGCAAAACACGCTTATTATTGCTTTGGGCACATCCTGCCCTCACCCTGCTGCAGGAACGCGGACGGGTTCATCGACATCGAGGAGCTGGGTGAGATCCTGAGGGCCACCGGGGAGCCCGTCACCGATGAGGACATTGAGGACATGATGAAGGATTCGGACAAGAACAACGATGGCCGCATCGACTTCGACGGTGAGCGCTGGCCGTGGCTGAGCCCCGGTGCTGTGCGCCCCGGCCGGGCCGGGGGCTGAGCCCGCTGCTCTCTTGCAGAGTTCCTGAAGATGATGGAGGGGGTGCAGTAAAGGACCAGACATTCCTCGGGCCGGCGGCTGGGCCCAGCCCCGCTGCACCAGCAGCCAGGGAGCAGCAGCTCCACAGCACCAGCCCCTGGCCCTGCCCTGCGCCGGCCCCGCTGCCACGGCCGAGCTCTTCCTCCCCGCGCGGTTTCAGTGTGATCCTCAATAAAAGGGGGGAGGCTCGAGCTGCTGGTGCGGGGTCAACCGGGTTCACACCGGGAGGGGGCTGCGGCCCCACGGCCCCTGCGCTGCCCCCCGGTGGGGACGGCTGTGGTGGGTGCCTGCGTTGGTCACGCTCAGGCTGTGGGGCTGGGGATGGCTCTGGTGGGTGCCTGCGTTGGTCACGCTCAGGCTGTGGGGCCGGGGGTGGCTCTGGTGGGTGCCTGCGTTGGTCACGCTCAGGCTGTGGGGCTGGGGATGGCTGTGGTGGGTGCCTGCGTTGGTCACACTCAGGCTGTGGGGCCGGGGATGGCTGTGGTGGGTGCCTGCGTTGGTCACGCTCAGGCTGTGGGGCCGGGGATGGCTGTGGTGGGTGCCTGCGTTGGTCACGCTCAGGCTGTGGGGCTGGGGATGGCTGTGGTGGGTGCCTGCGTTGGTCACGCTCAGGCTGTGGGGCTGGGGATGGCTGTGGTGGGTGCCTGCGTTGGTCACGCTCAGGCTGTGGGGCTGGGGATGGCTCTGGTGGGTGCCTGCGTTGGTCACGCTCAGGCTGTGGGGCCGGGGATGGCTCTGGTGGGTGCCTGCGTTGGTCACGCTCAGGCTGTGGGGCTGGGGATGGCTCTGGTGGGTGCCTGCGTTGGTCACACTCAGGCTGTGGGGCTGGGGATGGCTCTGGTGGGTGCCTGCGTTGGTCACACTCAGGCTGTGGGGCTGGGGATGGCTCTGGTGGGTGCCTGCGTTGGTCACGCTCAGGCTGTGGGGCTGGGGATGGCTGTGGTGGGTGCCTGCGCTGGTCACGCTCAGGCCGTGGGGCTGGGGATGGCTCTGGTGGGTGCCTGCGTTGGTCACGCTCAGGCTGTGGGGCCGGAGGGCAGGACAGAGCCGGGGTTCTCACGGGAGGCTGGGCCCGCGCCAGCGCTGAGCTCAGAGTTTCCATGCGGAGCAGCGGGTTCACACGGCAGCACTGGGGGCCCTGCGGCTGCTCCTGCCCATCCGGGGGGATCTGGGGAGCCTCCAGCACCAGCGCTACACCAGGAACCCTGTGCTCTGCACAGGAGGGTGCAGAGGACCGGGGTTGGGGGCAAGGGGGGGGGCACTGGTTCCCCCCTCCCCGCGGGGTCAAGGCACCGGGGGAGCTGCTGTGCTGGGACGTGCCGTGCCCGCCCGGCCTGCATCGCTGCTCCCCAGGGATTGGCTCCTCCCTGCCTCTCGCTGCAGCCAGAAGCGCAGCAGGGGACGAGGAGCACCCAGCCCATGTGGGGACAGCGAGAGCAGCACCATGCAGCTGCGGGGACGGGGGCTCGCTGCCCAGAGCCAGGGGCCACCGTGGAGGGGCTGGAGCCTGCCCCAGCCTCACGGCCCACGATGGCACTGAGGAGAGCCGACGCGTGCCGCATGCGGGGAGCAACGGGAACGTGTGCGGCAGCCCAGGCCACGCTGTGCAGGGCCATGGCCGGGCACCGGCAGCTGGTGCTGCAGTTGGGGGGCAGCGCCGACGGCCCCCGGCTGCGGGAGGAGCGGCGCAGGAGGAGCGCGGAGGCCCGCGAGCTCAGCTCTGGTAAGAGGGGGCTGCTGCACCCCATAGCGGCTGCAGTGCCCCCCCCGCACCCACAGCGGGGCCGGCGGAGGTGCCCGGGGTCACCGGGGCTCAGCGGCCTCGTCCCGCAGGGCTGCGCTGCGCTCTGCTGGCGGGGCTGCGGCAGGCACCAGGGAGCCCCGAGGAGCGCCGGGAGCTGGAGCGGCTGTGGGTGCTCTTCCTGTCGGCGCTGGAGCTGTTCCTGCAGGACCTGCACCGGGCCCACCGCCTCTGCCGGCTCTTCTCCCTGCAGGGGGACGGCGCTGCCCCCCTGCGCACCGGGCTGGGGAACCGGCGAGGGGGGGGGCCCGCGCAGCCCCCGGCTGCCCCATGCCTGGAGGAGGAGATCGAGCAAGTGAGGGCCACGCTGGCGGAGATGGAGAGCGGAGCCAACATCCCCCTGTGGACGGTGGAGGCCACGCAGTCGGCGGGGACAGGCAGCACCGCGGCCGTGTCGGGGCAGGGGGGCCCTCACCCTGGGCCCTGCTGCAGGGTGCTCTGAGCGGGTGCAGGGGAGGCAGGACCAGCACCCCCCTTGCACCCTCCGGTGTCACAGAGCAGGGGATGGGACCCTGTGTACTCCCCAGCCAGGGCAAGCGATGCCCCCACCCTGCTGAGGGAATGGAACCAGCTTCAGGCCCTTCAAGGGTCAATAGAGCCCCTCTCACCCCACAAGGACCAGGGTCCTTCCTTTCCTCCCACAGCTGCAGAGGGGCTGGCAGGGCTCAGGGGTTCCCGGCTGCAAGGGAGCCCCCAGGAGGCCAGTTCTAAACATGCTTTTATTTATACATCAACCGTGGCTCAGGCTGCAACATTAATTTAATAATAGCTATGATACAGAAGCCGGGGCAGCGGCTGGGCAGGGGCAGGGGCAGGGGCCGGGGCGGGGGGGCCGTGGTCCTGCCGGTCACTTGTCCTGGCTGTGGGTCTGCTTTGCGTAAGTCTCCCGCACGTACTTCTTGTAGGCTGAGGAGAGGAGCAGCGCGGGGCTGAGGGGCGGCCGCAGCGGGGCCAGGGGCTGCACCGCTGCGCACCCTGGGGGCACACAGGGCGGGACACGGGGGGTGCAGGGGGTGGGGGGGGTGTTCTGCCCCAGGCACTCACCGGTTTGGTTCTTCCAGAGCTCAGCAGCGTGTGTGTTCAGGGGGCTCTCGATGTTCGGCTCTGGGGACAGCAGTGGGGTCAGTGGGGGGGCACCCGGCCCCCTGAGCCCCGGCCCCCCCCCGGCAGCGTGGGACCCACCTGCCAGCAGGCTCTGGATGGAAAGCAGGATGGTGCGGACGTCGTAGAGGGCCGACCACTTGTCCTTGAGGATGTCGAGGCAGATGTTGCCTTGGGTGTCAACGTTGGGGTGGTAGCAGGGGGTCAGGAACCGCACCGTGGGTGCGGTGTAGGGGTACCCGCTGGGGAACTCCAGTGACAGCTTGTACCGCAGCTCCTCGTAGGCCTGCGGGCAGGAGGGAGTCAGAGGAGCACAGACCTGGGGGAGCCCGGGGTCCCCCTGTGCCAGGTCCCAGTTGCTCACCGTGCCCACGGCGCCGTTGATGGTCCCGATCCACTTGAAGAGGTTGTCGGACTCGGGGAAGGCAGAGATGCCTTTGTCACCGGACATCTGGGGGGGCAGCACGTGAGGGCCGACCGGGAACCCCCACCCCGGCTCGGCCCCGTGACACCGATACCCCCTCCCCAGGCCGGGCCCCCACTCACCATGAGCGCCATCAGCTCCTGCTGCAGCCTGCGGGGGAAGCACACGTTACCGGCCCGGTCCCGTAGAGCCGCCCAGCCCCGGCCCCCGCCCAGCCCCGGCTCCTCACCTCTTCCCCACCGCGCCGCGGGCCGCCGTGGCCCCCGCCTCAGCCGCTTTGCGGGACACGGCGGCGGGATCCGCGTTCTGCGAGGCCATGGCGGCTCCGGCCGCCGCTGCCCCCCGGTTCGCGGGCGGTGGACGCGGGTCCCGCTCCCGGGCGGCTCCGCACCGGGCCCCCCTCCGCTCCCCCCTCCTGCGGCTGCGCACGACTCGGACCAGCAGCGGCAGGGCCCCGGTGGGTGCCTCGGTGCAGGGGTTCCCGGTGCAGGGGTTCCCGGTGCACGGGTCCTGGTGTGGGGGTGCCCGGTGCGGGGCCTCTCCAGCGGGTCCCGGTGCGCAGCCCTTCGCTGGACGCTGCTCTCAGCGATCGCCGCGTCCGGTCCCGCCCCGCGCCCCGTTTGAATGTACGCAACGTGCGTCCCCTCTGCCAATCAGCGCGCAGCCCAGTTCGACCTGGCCAATCGGCGCTCGCCGGGGATGCGATGCCACGGTAACGGCGAGCGGCTGCTCAGCCACCGCCCCGCGAGCGCGGAGCCGCGGTCCCGGCCGGCTCTTAAAGGGCCCGATCCCCTTTCCTCGGAGGCGGAGGCGAGTGCGAAGCGGCTTTTATTGGGGTGCAGGGGGCGGGGCTCAGGGCTCCGGGGGGCTCTCGGGGGGCGGCGCGTCCGCCCCGCGCCGCAGCGTTTCCATGTGCTTCTGCATCTTCTCGGTCATCCAGGCCGGCGGCACGAACGGCTTCAGCTCCTCCAGCCGCAGGTCCACCGAGTCCCTGTGGGAGATGGGGTGAGATGGGAGCACCCAGCATGGACCCCAGCGTCCACCGCGGACACTGGCACCTCCAGCACCAAGCCCAGACCCCAGCCAGCATTGAGCCTGGACCCAAAGCACCCACCATGGACTCCCAGCTACCACCAAGCCCAACACCCCAGCACCCACACCCAGCCAGCACCGAGCACCCCATGCAGCATGGGGCATGGCCTCTCCAGGACAGTCTCCCCACAGTGTTGGAGTCCCCAGGGCAGCAGCCCCCAGCCCCACAGCATGGCCACATCTGGGTCACTCCTCACCGGTAATCGTCACTGGCAGCCAAATCCCGGATGTCCTCTTCGAGGAGGAGGTAGGCCTGCGGCACAATGGGAGGACACCTCAGGGTTGCCACACATGGCGAGGGCAGTGCCATGTCCCCCCTCCCCAGATGGCATGACTTGCCCTCCTGGGCACCCGGATCCCAAGGGGCTGTGGCTGGACCACCGGGTGCGCCTCTGCTCGCATGCCCTGCCCTGGTGTCCTGGCAGAGCCGCTGTCCTGGCCCTGCGCTAGGTCTCTGTGCGGTCCCTGACGGCTGCAGGAGCCCGGAGCCCGGCTGTACTCACCATCTTGCCCCCCGTGGCCCTCATGTGCTGCTGCTCTGCCAGCCAGTGCTTATCCTGCGGGTCGGCTGCGTACTGCAATAGAGCAGCAAGGACCTGGCTGAACACAGGAACAGACCCTCCCGCTCTGACCCCCCTCCTGCCGGGACGCTGCACCCACTCGAACGCTCCCTGCAAGGGCTCTGGCTCCTCCAGCCGCAGGGCCTGGCTCCAGGCAGACCCATCAGGTAGAGGCTGCGCTAGGCCCTCAACTGGCGTCCAGTGCCCCGGCTGGACTGCAGGATGTGCTCCAGCACAAACCACAGGGGCATGGTGGGGCGGAAACACAAGCGATCCAAAGCACGGGCTCCCCACTCCCACTGGAAACTGATTCCAAGCCAGCCCCAAAGAAGGAAGTGTTCTGCTGCGGCATCTGACCTTAAAGAGGTGGGGATGCTTGATGTAGAGTCGCCCTCTTGTTCCTCCCATCCCGAGAGCCCTGGAAGAGGAGCAGGAGAGGTGTCACAGTGCGCGAGGGCGGTTGTGGAGCACAGGGACACCTCTCTCCTCCCCAGGCCCTTCCTGCTGCTTTTGAGGCAGAGAAGCGAAGTGACGGGAGGGTCTTACGGGCTCCTGCCTTGGAGACACCACCCTCCATCGACAGGGCCGCTCCTTACTTGTTTGCTCGAGATCCCAGCACAAAGGTTGTGGTTTCAGTCAGTCGGGATGGATCCCACTACAGAGCAATTGGAAAAGGGGCAACATTAGAAATGAGGCTGGTGATGGCCCAGGCTCCACGAGCTCAGCTCTCTGGTGGGGTACCTCAAACAGGCCCCAGCCTGGGAGCTGGACACAGACCTCCAGACTCCCACAGAGGAGGGAAGTTACAATCCCCCTGGGCTGATTTAAGCTGTTTCCCTGCTGGGAAACCCCTGTGGGATCCTCCTGGCTGCTGCTGCTCTCCCCAGGTCTCCTAACAGCAGCCCCACACCATAGAGCTAAAGGCTAGCCTGGGGGAGGCAAGCAAAGGCCTCCAGGCACTTCGCTCCTCTTCTTGCTTCTCTCTGTGCCACAGGGGCCCGTGGGGCAGAGCACAGCTCAGTGCTGTCCTCTGCTCCTGCAGCAGCAGGGCTCTGCTGGTGGGAACAAAGGGGAGGAGAGGGTGAACCCAGCAGCCATGGCCAGCCAATACCTTTGGTCCATCCCTTCTCACAGGCTCAGAGACTTTGAGCTTCCACCTGAGGGGAAGGAAAATGCAGTGAGAACGAGTCCCTGTGGGACCAGCACAGCCCCCACCGGAGCCAGGGCTCAGTCCTTGCTCCAGACCCTCACCTTTGCTGCATGTTCTCTCCCTGGCAGCCACGACCCCACCACCACCCTCAAGCTGCTCACTCCAAACAGTCCCCGTGGGCCTTTCCACCCCTCCAGGCCTGTTTAACGCCACTTCCTCAACCCACCCCCCTCCTCCTGGGCACCCCCTGCACCTCTCCTTCCCGCAGGAGGGGGAGCAGACCACAGCCTTCCTGTCCTCCCGATCTGTGCCGCCCCATTTCCTGCCCACGCTCCCAAACCAGGGCTCCAGCTCGGACCCCTTCTGGTACTCACGCAGCCGCGCCGGAGGCCCCGCGATCGTTCAGGAGGCTCTGTCCTGGAGGCCGCCCCTTTCTCTGTGTGGAAGAAATCCTCCAGTGACTCAGCTCTGGGAGCTGAGAACCCGCTCGGCTGCACCCCCCCAGGGAAGCTGCTCCTTCTGTCACCAGCAGCAGTGCTGGCAGGGGAACAGGCTCCCCCGAGGCAGCACAGGAGCTGCCTGTGCCCGTGCAGAAACGCCCCTACCTTCTTGGGAATGGGGCTCCCTCGACGGTTCAGCTCCTCGTCCATCTGTCGGGCTCGCTGGAAGCGCAGCAGCAGTGGGGTGAGCAGGGCCCTTCTCCAGCCACCGCTCTCCCTTTGTGGGGAAAGGCTGATCCCACCCCGCCTCGGTGAGAAGCACCAAACCATGGGAAGCAGCTGCCATTTCTGGGCCTTGTAGGTCCCCCCCTCCCAGACTCACACGCCCCCAGCTCTACCCCCCACAGGAAGAGGCAGGAGAGTAAGCGATTTCAACCCTCCTCCTCCTCCCAGCTCTCACAAGTCATTCAGGCCTTTGGGAACAACGACTTTTACCTTTGGCACTGTCTGCTCATGGGGCAGCCTGGGAACAACCTTTTTCCCATCTGAGAACAGCAGTTTGGCCTGCAGGAAGGGGAAGAAAGGTTACCCCATTCTGGGTCCAGGGGGGACCTGCCTGATGCCCCCTCTCTCATGTATCTGCCCGACAGCCCCGTAACAGCTCTGCTTTCAGAGCACCACTGCACAGTGCAGCAAGATGCAAAAGCATGATCTGAGCCTGACAGAGTCTGGGCACCTGGCATTGTGGCAAGGGGGTGGCACTGGATGATCTTTAAGGTCCCTTCCAAGCCAAACCAGTCTGTGGTTCTACACCATGTGAGGGCTCCAGATGCTCCCCCAGCTGTTACAAGGGACACATCCCAGCCAGGTGCATGCTCTGCGGAGGGTGTGGAGCCCCTCGCTCCTCTCACCTGCTCCAGGCAGCTCCGACACGTCTCTTGGATGAGCTGCTCCGGGTCCACCTCCTCCCCGACGTTATCGCGCACGTTGATGGCTGCCTTCTGGAAGAACTGGAGAGGAGCAGGTTAGCGCCCGAGCAGCCTCAGCACGGGCCCACGGGCACCCACGACCGCTGCAGGCCCGTCCCGCGGCTTTCACCTTCATGTACTTGTTGAAGACGCCGCGGATGTCCTCGTTGATGCTGGGCTGCAGGACGGCGCGCAGCAGGTCCATGGACACGGCCGGGTCCGTGAAGCTGCGGGCGGAGGGGTCAGCGGGGGACGCGGCCCGGCCGCAGCCTGGCCCGGCCGCGATCCCGCGGCTCCGTCCGCCCGTACCTGGTGGTCATCTGCGAGCGCCGGCCGCGCCGCTGCACCTGCCGGTGCTTGATCATGATGTTCCAGGGGCTCTGCGGGGCACACGCGTCAGCCGCAGCCCCCCCGCCCCGCTCCGCCCGCCCCGCCCCGCGCGGCCCCTCCGCCCCCGCTCACCTGCAGCTCCTCGGCGCCGTCCGCGCCCGCCTCGCCCGGCCCCGGTTGCTGCTGCTCCGCATCGCGGGCGGCACCCATGGCGGCCCCGATCCCGGTCCCAGCCCCGGCCCCGCACCGCGCCACCGGAACCGCGGCGCCCCGCGCGCGTCACCGCCCCGCGCCGCCGAGCCCGCGCGCCGGAAGTGATGCGGTGCCATGGCAACGGCGCGGGGCTGGGCGGGGCGAGGCGCTGCGGGAGCGCGGAGCTGGGAGCCCCGGGGACACGTGGTTCGGTCCCGCCGCCGCGGCATGGCCGGGGCTGAGCTGCCCCGGTCTGAGCGCAGCAGCCCCGTCCGCCCCCGTGCCTTGTGTGAGCCCTTCCCCTCTCACACACGCGGGGAGCGGGCTCAGGCCCCGGTACGAGCCCGCAGCACTGAGGGAACCCTCGGCTCTGCAGCAGCGCCGCTGCCCGGGGGGGGGCCGTCAGCTCGCACAGAACCCGAACCCTTCAGGCCTCCGTCCGGGAGCGGGAGCGGGGCCGGTCCCGGGTGCAGCCGTCGCGCTCTGACCCTGCCCAAGGGATGGCGGCGGCAGCAGCGGGCGGGCTCCTCCTGCCTCGCTCCGTGCGGTCACTGGGGCGGTGTTTTCTGTCCGGAACAGAAGCCCAGGCTCGTTCCTGTTCCGGTTGTAGCAGCTCCGTGTCTGTCCTCGGACCCCTCACCTCTGGAATCCTGCCCTGTATCTGAGGAAACACTCCAGCAGTTCCCCACCTAGTCCCATGTGTGCAGAGCATTCAAAATGACTCGTCTGTCGTTTTCTAGACCTGTGCTTTTCCATCGGGTCAGCTGGAGAGCAATTTAAGGTTATAAAGCATTTGCTGACGTGTGGGTAATGCTTTTCCTTGTTCCTTCCAAGGTGATGGGAAGATAACCCAAAGAAATGGAATTTCCCAAAGCCTGAGGCATTGAGGTCGCTCATTGCCCCGCACCCAGAGCCACTGGCACAGAGGATGGTGCCGAGCAGAGGGGTCCTGGTGTGCTCCATGTGCAAGGGGAAATCCCTGCACTGTGCTGCGTTGAGGGCAAAGAGCTTCTCCTTCCCCACTGGCTTTGCCGGGCGCTGCAGCTCAGTGTCTGTGGCACAGGCACGGTGCTGGTGCTGCCAGAGGATGGTCTGTGGGTGGCTCAGCCTGCGTCACTGCAGCCTGTGGCTGCATCCCCGCACCGTGACCTGCGGGGTCCTCCCATTGCTGCTGTCAGCAGCGGCCGCGCTCAGCACCCGCGGGAGACCAGAGCCGGGAGCGGGAGGAGAGGCTGGGCTCCTGCCCTCCTTGTCCCTTCCTGCTGGCCTGGCCGGGGCTGCGTCAGCACGGGAGGGGACCGGGCTGGTGCACAAACCCGACCTGCGGATGTGGAGCCGGTTGAGCTGTCATCAGCTCCATCACCGCCAGCCCTGGCTCACCACGTGCTTGTTCTGGTTCTTCCAAACTGTTCACGGCAAAGATGGGACGTTGTCCAGATGGGAGGGAGAATAACTACGGCTGTGGAAAGTCATGGGAGGTGGGAGAAGTGGTTCTGTTCAACCTGCAAAGCTCGGCGGAGAGAGGGCTCATCTGGGTACATGTGCTGCTGAGAGGACACTGTCGGTTGCTCTCTGTGCCCACTGTGAGCAGAGAAACCCTCTTGTTGCTTTGAATCAAGTGAGATGTGGATCAGATCCATGGAAAAGCTTTCACAGAAACTTAAGTCCTGCAACAAATTCTCACTAAAGGAGTCCCTGTTCTGGCAGGGGTGGGGATGTCTTTGAAGAGCTGATCTGAACAATGATCAATGATCAATATAGACAACAGAACTGACGAGATGGCTTGTTTGCATCTCCCATTGTTTAATGGTACTTTTTCCATGGATCTGTGTGGTGGGTGTGCAGAACAGACCAGCCTGCGGGTTCCTGCCACGCACCAACAGCAGCTTCACCTCTGAGGCTTCCTGAATGCTTTCCTGATGCACAGAGATGCTTCAGACAAGTCCCGTCTGTCCCTCAGTGCAGACGGGTTCTGGTGGCAGCAGAAACCTGTTGAGCCCAATCCCACATCCTGTTTTGGCAGCAAGACTCGTGCAAAACCTTTGTTACCTCCCTGGCTCCTCATGACAGCGTTGGCTCTGCCCTTGCAGGTCACCACATGGCTACAGTGTGAGAGGCAGCACAGGGCATTGGGAAGGAGGATGGGACCATGTCCTGTAACCTTTACCCTTTAACATCTCTGGTTAGCATCAAACACTGTAAGAGTGCACCAGCCTTCACAGAAAGGGCACAGGAGAGGAGCCTGGGTTTCAGGGGGCTGAGGTGCCTGGGAGAGGGAACAGGAGAGGGAAGGAAACCCAGCGGTCTGAATGCCGAGAACCCCTTTCCCATCGGTCCGTGTCAGCCTCGGGATGTTCCCTGTCTGTGGGATTGGGTGGGCACTCACAAGGGCCTGAGCAAGCCCCTGCTGCCCACGGAAGGGGGATTTACATGGATGCTGTGAGCTCTGCATCAGTTCTGCGATGACCTGCCCCAGCCCAGCACCCCAGTGCAGGCTCCAGGGGGGTGCCCTGCTCCAGCAGCACACGATAAGCACTGGGCTGGGAGGTGAGGCCCGGAGCCACAGGGTGGAACACCGGATCTGCGGCAGACACGGGCGGTTCATGTGGAAATGGCACTGAATTGAGTCACGGCCACGAGAGGATTAAACCTGTTCTTAAAGTGTGTTTCTTGCACCGAGCCCTCTTCCCACACAGGTTTGGCAGCACGCAGCAGTGAACCTTCCTGCTCGCAGGTCTCGCCCCTTGCACCGCTGCTGCATCACCTCGGTGTGACTGATGGAAAGCGCTCTGAGCAGGACCTTCACCTCTCCCGTGCTGGCAGGAAGCAGTGGACACTGCTTACAACTGTAGAAATAACACTGAGCTCAAAACAGGTGATTTCAGTCTCCCCACAGCTACAGGTTTAAACTTTGTCTTTGGGTCCAGCAAGTCTGACCCATTCTTGCGTGGTGCTGATGCCTCCTGGCCAGGCTAGTCCTAAAGTGCTCCTATAATGCTGATTGCACTTTGGCTGGTGTATGATTCAGGAAGAAATAACTAAATAGGATAAAATTACAAAATTATATTCCAACACTCCTGTGTGACGTGAGAATAACTCAGTGTAAACGGGTTGTCACTCATTATCGAAGGTACTGCTTACTGTGTTATCTAAACCACATTTAATAAGTCTTTAACCTGAAATCAGAGAAAAGGGAAGTAAAGGTGGCAGTGTGTTTAATTTGTCTTTTACTGTGGGTCTCTGGTGAAGGCCAGCAGCTTGGACCTGTGGTCTGAAGGCAGATTCCTGTGCTCTTCACCTTGGCTGAGCTCTTGACTTGAAATCCTGAGGCTTCTCCCTCCAGAGAGCTCCATCTCATTGGAGCAGACCCTTCCCTCCTCCTGTCCCCCTGCGGCATGCGGCCGGCTTGGGTTCGGGGTGGAGGAAGGCACTGGAGCGGCTCCCCAGAAAACAGAATGACAGCAAAGCGTGGGAGGTTCCCGCAGGTCACCTGGGAGCTGCTTCCTCCCATTCCCAGCCCGCCGGCAGCAACTTTAAATCGCGGCCGGCTCCGTGCCGGCACCACTGCTCCGGCAGCATGGGAGCGAGAGGCGTCCTCCTGCTGGCGCTCCTGGCGCTGGGGGCAGAGCTGCAGGCGGCACCCACCGCAGGCAAGTACGGGCGGGCTGGGGGCCCCCGGCCTCGCCAGCACTGGGGGTGCTTTCTGTGTGTTCAGGGGCTCGCGGGGTGGTTTGGGTTGGAAGCGGGGTCATTGCCCCAAGCCCCTGCAATGAGCAGGGACATCCTCCACTAGATCAGTGCTGATGCTGATGTTTTTAAATGTCTTCTTTAACCCCTGTCCTTCTGAAAGCTTCCTGAAAGCTTCCAATGAGCAGGGACATCCTCCACTAGATCAGTGCTGATGCTGATGTGTTTAAATGTCTTCTTTAACCCCTGTCCTTCTGAAAGCTTCCTGTGAGGAGCTGGAACCCTGCTCAGGTTTAGCCCTGGCTTCAGTTGCGTAAACTCTGAGCTCAACAAAACTCCTGCCGGGATGCAGAGGGTTGTGGAACTGGCCCGCAGGCACAGGGATGCTCGGGGGGGGAGGTTTGGTTGAACCAGGACCTGGGGCAGGGACTGGTGCTGATGCAGCCCCGGCAGAGCCCCAGGTGCTGCACCGGGACTGGGATGGGCTGGACCCTGATGGTTCTGCTGGCGGCTGCCCCAGTGCTTGGCTTGGGGGCTGTTCAGGGCATTTCCCATCGCGAGCCCTCTGGAAGCACCAGCGCAGGGGAGGCGCCGTGCTGGAGAGGGGAAATTACCAAGGAAGAAGTTTTCCTTCTAATACTATTTTTTCTTGGGAAAACTGGCCACGTTTCAACGCCGTGGAAACAGCACTCGCTCCTGCTGAATGAGCCATGAAGTGATTGAGAGCATTTCACACAACCTCCTCTTTCAGAATGCTCCTGCCAGCATTGCCAGCCGAGCTCGAGCTCTGAGGCAGCACCAGCTCCTGTGCAGTGGGAGCCCGGTTTGCTGCTGCTCTGTAACAGGACGCTGGGGCCACCGTGCACTGATCTGAATGTGTCAGCAGAAATGTCATCGCTTCCCAGTGCTCCTCTGGAAACCCGAGTTTCTTTTGGGCTCAGCTACAGGCTGCTTCTAAGCCCTGCAGCATAACCCCCCTTCTGCCAGCAACCAGCGGTGCTGGTACCTCTGCTGCCAACGCATTGGTCCCGTTTCCTGCCCCAGAGCAATGCCAGGGAGATGGCACTGCTGTGGGGAGCCGTGGGCTGCGCTGCTGCTGCGGGGGATCGTGCTGCTGCTCAATGAGAGCTCATAGACCTGAGTGCTCCCAGTTCCTGCATTCCTGCCCCGGTTAAACAGCACCTGCTGTATCTGGGTTGGTTTTGCTGAGCAGCTGCTGCAGTCATACACTCACTTTCTTGCTTCTCTCTGCATTCTCCCCAGCTCCTCGAGCCCTGCAGCCACCCCCTGCATGCGCGGTTCCTGTCTGCGGGTGGGATCCGGGCTGCACGGGATGGAACCGGGGGGTTGGAGCTTTGGGGGCGATGGCCGGGAGCTGCGGGTTGGAGGGCAGGGCACGGGGTGACGCTGCTGCTCTCTGCTCCCTTCCAGGGCGCCCCGGAGCAGCCCCGGACCCGCGGCTGCAGCCGGAATGTCCCGGACTCGCTCTGCTCGGGAAGAGCCTTTTGCCTGGGGAAGGGCCCAGCGCGGTGCCCGCTGCGCTGCCCGGGAACGCCGCCCGCGATGGGACCTGGGAGGCGTGCGCGGAGTGGGTGTGTAAGGACCAGTGCCTGCCCGTGGCTGCTGCAACGCCTGCACCGGGGAAGAAGCCGGAGCCCGGGCGAGGGCCTGCGGCAGGGAACAAGCCCGCACTGGCTGGGAACAAGCCCGCACTGGATGGGAACAAGCCCGCACTGGCTGGGAACAAGCCCGCAGTGGATGGGAACAAGCCCGCAGTGGATGGGAACAAGCCCACACTGGATGGGAACAAGCCCGCACTGGATGGGAACAAGCCCGCACTGGATGGGAACAAGCCCGCACTGGATGGGAACAAGCCCGCACTGGATGGGAACAAGCCCGCACTGGATGGGAACAAGCCCGCACTGGCTGGGAAGCCGGACACAGGGAAGAAACCCAGTTCAGGGAAGAAGCCAGCATGTGGGGGGAAGACTGAGACCCAGGAGAAGCCAGAGGTTGTAGCAGAGCCAGGGGCTGGAGGGAAGCCGGGCACTGGAGAGAAGCCGGACACTGGGGATAAACCTGTGCTGGGGGAGAAGCCAGAGACTGGGGGGAAGCCGGAGGCTGGGGAGAAGCCAGAGAGTGAGGGGAAGCCTGAGGCAGGAGAGAAACCTGAGTCTGAGCAGGGTGACAGCGGGGAGGATGATGACGATGATGATGATGATGATGACGACAATGATGATGATGATGATAAGGGTAAAAACGAGCATGGTGATGGTGATGATAATGGTGACAATGACGATGGCAACGACGATGGCGACAGCGATGGTGATGATGATGGAGATGGTGATGGCAATGACGATGGAGATGATGCTGGAGATGATGATGGCGATGATAATGGAGATGATGGCAGTGATGATGGCAACAGCAATGGTGATGACGATGACAGCAACAGTGATGACAATGGCTATGACGGTGATGGTGGTGATGATGAAGACTATGGAGATGATGATGGTGCTGAAGATGATGACAGTGATGATGGTGGTGGTGGTTATGGCGATGACACTTGGTGATCGATGCCACCAGGTGTGTGAGGAAGCAAGCAGAGCCTGTGGTGGGTGGGTGCAGGGCTGGCTGCCCTGGGGCTCCTCCTCTGCCTCACCCTGCCAGGGCTGGCCCGAGCACCAGCCGTGTTTGGTCAGGTCCTTCTCTTTCCTAATAAACCCCACACTGAGCCGCTGGTTTGGCGTGATAAACTATCCCTGGTCAGTGCCTGGCATGGCCAGCCCGTCAAGGCTGCCCCCACCCTGTCCCATGCATGAGGAGCTCCTGCTCCTGCTTCTGCCTGGTCTGAGCCTGGCAGGGCCCTTTCCACAGCAGCATGGCTTGGTCCCCTGTGGGAGAGCCACGGGAACGGCCCTGACAAGCCCTGCCAGCACCAACAGAACATCTCTGGGCCAGGAGACCCTACCCAGCTCCCAGGGGCTCCTTGAGGGGGAGCTGCCCCACATCCACCCTCCAGCATCCTCCAGCAGCCGCCAGGGCAGAGCCCACAGGGGCTCCTGGAGCTGGGGACAGACCCATCCCCAGGACGTGCTGCCACGGTGACAGCCCCCCCGGACCCAGTCCCTCCCGCAGGGCCCAAAGCTCCCAGGGCAGCCACGGGGGCTCACCAGGAGCCTGATGCAGCAGGAGCCAGGCAGTGCTCATTGCAGAATGGGTTTACTGGGGTTGGGGGGCACTGAGAGCCCCGTGCTCTGCAGGGAGATGAGGGTGAGGGGTGGAGGTGGGACCGGGGGAAGGGGCTCTGATCCAGCAGCTGGTGGGTCCCTCCATGGCTGCTGTCTGTCCGTCTGTGCTGTCCGGTGGCCGCACAGGCTGGGTCCTTGGCCCAGGTCCACAGGGGTTAGGTGAGTCCTGGGGAGAGACCAAAGCATCCGTGTCCCAAGCGCTGGCTCTGGCTCACCGGGGGTGCAGCCACTGACCCTGCTCAGGAGCTGGGCTCCAGCCACGGCTGCACCCTCCTGCAGCACCGGCTGCCCGGGCCCGCCCTGCACTCACCGGTAGACACGAGCCGGGCCCAGAGGCAGCAGAGCCCCAGCAGCAGGAGCAGCAGCAGCAGCCGCATGGTGCAGGGCAGTGCCAGGGCTCGGGCACTGCTTTAAATCCTCTTGGGGCTGGAGGCCGGTCCCAGTGACCTGGTCCGTGCCCAGTGCCCAGCACGCTCCGGCTGAGCGTGACCTCCCCCCCCCCCATGATGCTGCTGGACGAGCCAGGCAGGAGGCACAAAACTGCTGCTGCTCTGTGCAGCCCTGGGAGAGCTGTGTCATGGTTGCTGTGTGTGCCTCGTGTGCCATGTGTGCTGTGTGTGCTGTGTGTGCCATGTGTGCCTCGTGTGCCATGGGTGCTGTGTGTGCCTCATGTGCCAGGCTGTGTCATGGTTGCTGTGTGTGCCGTGTGTGCCATGTGTGCCTTGTGTGCCATGTGTGCTGTGTGTGCCATGTGTGCTGTGTGTGCCATGTGTGCTGTGCTGTGTGTGCCAGGCTTTGCTGTGTGTGCCATGTGTGCTGTGCTGTGTGTGCTGTGCTGTGTGTGCCAGGCTGTGCTGTGTGTGCCATGTGTGCTGTGCTGTGTGTGCTGTGCTGTGTGTGCCAGGCTGTGCTGTGTGTGCCATGTGTGCCATGTGTGCTGTGCCTCGTGTGCCATGTGTGCTGTGCTACGTGTGCTGTGCTACGTGTGCCATGCTGTGCTGTGTGTGCTGTGCTGTGTGCCATGCTGTACCATGTGTGCTGTGTGCCAGGCTGTGCTATGTGTGCCATGCTGTACCATGTGTACCATGTGTGCTGTGTGCCATGCTGTACCATGTGTGCTGTGTGCCATGCTGTGCCATGTGTGCCATGCTGTGCCATGTGTGCCATGCTGTACCATGTGTGCTGTGTGCCATGCTGTGCTGTGTGCTGTGTGCCATGCTGTGCTGTGTGCTGTGTGCCATGTGTGCTGTGTGCCATGTGTGCTGTGTGCCATGCTGTACCATGTGTGCTGTGTGCCATGCTGTGCTGTGTGCTGTGTGCCATGTGTGCTGTGTGCCATGTGTGCTGTGTGCCATGCTGTACCATGCTGTGCCATGCCACATGAGCAGCTGGTGCAGCTTCCTGTTGCATAGGGCAGGTACAGGCAGGGTCCAGGGAACCCCCATGGAGCCGGCCCTGCCGGGGCGATGGAGGTGGCTCCCGTCCGGGCACTGTGGAGCGGCCGCGGTGCCCTGGCAGCTCCCCAGGCATTGTTCTGCCTCGGGAACAATCGCTGGCTCCCAGGGCACGTCCTGTGACAGGACACGGTTCACAGCCCCGCGCTGCCACCGCAGCCCCCCGGCTCCCAGCCCCTGCCCACCGGGCCCCACACCTGGGGCAGCAGCTGGGGACCAGGTTCAGGGCCCTGATGGTGGGAGCAGGGAGCTGGAGGCTCTGTGGGTGCCCTGCCTGGGTGCCGGGACTGGGGGCTCATAGCACCAGGTCCTGTGTCCTTCGAGGAGCCGGAGGGGTGCCCAGGTCCTTGTCACACAGTGCTGGAGTTCCCTCTTGCCTCCTGCTCCCTGCCATGGGGCTGGAACCCCACAGTCCCCTCCCATGGGGTGGTGGGAGCAGCCGCTCCAGCTGCTGGGGCTCCGGGCATGGGCATGGATCAGCATCTGGAAGGACACAGCCCTTCCCAGGCTCTGGCTGCGGTCCCACACAGCTCTGCCCATGCCTGGCACCCCCTGGCCATTGCTCAGGCCCTGGCTCTCCTGGGGGGCACGAAGCTGCCCCCTGCACCATGGGGGCACCTGCTGGTGTGCCACAGGCCAAGCTGGCAGCAGGGGCTGCCCGAGCCAGCAACGCATGGGGCTGGGGGGGGATCGGCTGCTGCTGCTGCTGCTGCTGCTGCTGCGTGGGGCAGAGACGGAGGCTCTGGAGCTGCTGGGACTTCCCCACCGGCTCCCTTCCGGGAAGAGGCTGCAGGGCCCCGCTCGCTGGGCCGGCTCCCTGCACGTGTGCGAGCGGGTGCGGGTGCACGTGCAGCCGGCATGGCTGGACACGTGTGTGTGCGGGCGCATGTGTGCAGCCCATGCTCCGTGTGTGTGCATGGGTGGATGTGTGTGCATGGATGGATGGGTGTGCATGGATGGATGTGTGTGCATGGGTGGATGTGTGTGCATGGGTGGATGTGTGTGCATGGATGGATGTGTGTGCATGGATGGATGGATGTGTGTGCATGGATGGATGTGTGTGCATGGGTGGATGTGTGTGCATGGATGGATGTGTGTGCATGGATGGATGTGTGTGCATGGATGGATGGGTGTGCATGGATGGATGGATGTGTGTGCATGGGTGGATGTGTGTGCATGGATGGATGTGTGTGCATGGATGGATGGATGTGTGTGCATGGATGGATGTGTGTGCATGGATGGATGGATGTGTGTGCATGGATGGATGGATGTGTGTGCATGGATGGATGTGTGTGCATGGATGGATGGATGTGTGTGCATGGATGGATGGATGTGTGTGCATGGATGGATGTGTGTGCATGGATGGATGGATGTGTGTGCATGGATGGATGGATGTGTGTGCATGGATGGATGTGTGTGCATGGATGGATGGATGTGTGTGCATGGATGGATGGATGTGTGTGCATGGATGGATGTGTGTGCATGGATGGATGGATGTGTGTGCATGGATGGATGGATGTGTGTGCATGGATGGATGTGTGTGCATGGATGGATGGATGTGTGTGCATGGATGGATGGATGTGTGTGCATGGATGGATGTGTGTGCATGGATGGATGGATGTGTGTGCATGGATGGATGGATGTGTGTGCATGGATGGATGTGTGTGCATGGATGGATGGATGTGTGTGCATGGATGGATGGATGTGTGTGCATGGATGGATGTGTGTGCATGGATGGATGGATGTGTGTGCATGGATGGATGTGTGTGCATGGATGGATGGGTGTGTATGTGCCACCCAAACCACCGCGGTCCAGGCTGGTTGGGCAGCACCATGCGCTTGCCAGCGTGCCACTGACTGCATGGGGACTCTCTCCCATTGATGTGACCCATCCCGGAGCACGTGGAGTCATGGGATGAGCAGCAGTGGGGAGCGCGGGCTCTGCTGTGCTGGGGGATCCTCGCTGTGAGCAGGGGCTGTCCCTGTCCCGGGGTGGGCAGCAGGACAGCACCTGGCTCCTATCACCCCATGGAGCACCAGTCCCATCAGGGCATCATCCTGGTGGCACAGAGCTGTCTCACACACACACCCCCTCCACACCATGGTGACACAAGCCCCAGCACGGGTGGCACCGGCCCCATATCCACGGCTGTGTCTGCCCAGCTTGGCCATGGCATTCCTCTGGGAGCTGTTCTGGATGATGTCAGTCCCCGCAGTGATCACCCGGGTGGCTGAGATACCATGGGAAGATAATAGGGAAAAATGTAGCACCGGTGGCTTTGGTGCCGTGGCCCTGCCCTCCTGTGGGATGCAGGGCTGGGAGTTTCTGGGCCACTGGGAATGTCCTGTGCAGCTCCAGGTCACGGAGGATGAGCTGCAGCCCCAGGACCACCCCTGTTCCTATGCAGGGGTCTCTTTCCCATCACTGTTGAGTCCCTCCAGCTTTGCTCTCGCCCCACTCAGGCTTTGCCACATCACTGTGTCCCGTGCGGTGCTGCTGCTGGGGTTTCACAGCAGAGGCAGGGAAAGGCTGCAGTGGGACGTGGGTGTCCCCACAAACTGCACCCCACATCCAACTTTCTTGGCCTCTCCCCACGGAGCTTTCCTCGCCCTCCACTTCCCCCTTGGGACGGTAATTACGCCCGTCATTAGGAAGACAATTATTCCTGCTGAATGGCAACAGCTTAATCTGTTTCTCCCTCCTCTTGGCAGGTTTCACCCCACGCCCGCCCACGGGTGTTGGCAGGAAGCCGGGGATGTGCCTGTGCCCTGCCCAGTGCCGCCGTGGGTCTGGACCTCCGGCTGTGTCCCAGGGAATGCCTCACACGCAGCGGGGCTCGGGGGGGCACAGGCACAGGAGCCCCGGGAGAGGAGCGGGTGAAGGGGATGGTCCCAGCCCAGGAGAAGGGGATGGAGTGGGTGGCAAAGTGCCTGCAGGGAGAGGAGAGACGGGAGCATCACTGTCCTGGGGACCCCCCTTCCACAGCAGTGGTGGCTGGCACAGGGGGTGGCACCGGGGGCTCAGCCCTTGGTGGGACCGCCCGCCCGGGATGCTCCATCCCCGGGGGCAGTGCGAGAGAAGGGGCTGAAGGGGCCTTTCCCCGAGGACCTGCACCGGGGGCAGAGCAGTCCCGCGGCGCCCGGTGCCAGACCCTGCCCTGTGCCACCGCGGCCGCTTTCCGCTCCCTGGCAGCGCAGAGCCTGGCACCGCCCTCCCCGTGCCCGTCCCCAGGAGCTGCGGCGGGGACCGGTGGTGCCCCCAGCCCAGCGCGGGCAGTGCCAGTGCCAGTGCCAGTGCCGCTGCCGCACCGGCGCAGCCATCCCGTCGTACCGGTCGCCCCGGCTCGGCGCTGCCGCGGGATGCTGCGGGGAGGCCGGGCCCGGCCTGGGCGCGGCTCCTTACCCACATGGCAGGAATTAACCGGGCTCCCTCCGCCCCCCGGCACACCTTAAATCCCAGCCCGCCGCGCCCGGGCCAGACCCGGCTCCCAGGGCACCATGGAGCTGCTGCCCGGCCACCTCTTCCTTTTGCCCCTCCTCGCAGCCCTGCTCCCCCTCTCTGCACGGTCTGGCCCGGCCCCGCTCACAGCTGGACAAGAGGAGCTGGGGACGGGTGAGTGTGTTAAGGGCATGTACCGGGGATGCTCCTGATGCTGCTGCCACCCAGAGCTCCCTGGGCGGTGCCTGCAGGGGCACGGGGCTGCGGGTGACCAGCATCCAGCCGTGGGGTGCTGGGGGCTGCCCTGAGCCCTCCCCAGCGTCCTGGTGTCTGTGTCCTGCAGTGAAGCCTGGGTACTGCTACCACATCCCAGAGGTAGAGGACCTGCTGCACCAGGACTGCAAAGCCTGCCACAAGGATGCCTCCTGCTCCCACTGCACCAGCGATGCTGGCTGCCCCGGTGCCACCAAGTGCTGCCCCAGCAAGTGCGGCCACACGTGCCAGGAGCCAGTGCTGGGTGAGGGCTCGATGCCGCAGTGCTGGGGGTCAGCAGCGGGGTGGGAGCCAAGCAGACCAGGAGGGGGTTTCCCTGGGGTATCCCTGAGCTCTTGTAGGTCCTGCAGAGCCAGGGGGCCCCATGCTGTGGGGTGGGGAGTAACCAGCTGCAGGTGTGTGGGGCCATGGGGCTGGTGGGCGCAGAGCTGGCTGCTGGTGGGGAGGGTTTGATGCTAAGAAGGGACCCGGAGCTGTGGGGGTTTCTCCAGGGGCCCTGGGGGTGCCGAGCCCGGCAGCACCCGTTTGCCACCCGTGGCTCAGCCTGTTCCCTTGGACCACGCAGACTTCTGCTACCTGCCCTCTGTCTGCGGGAGCTGCAAGGCGCTCTTCCGCCGCTTCTTCTTCAACGCCTCCAGCCAGCGGTGCGAGGAGTTCATCTACGGCGGCTGCGGTGGCAACAGGAACAACTTCGAGACCCAGGCCGAGTGCTCCCAGGCCTGCTCCCACATCGGTAACTAGCCCTGTGCCTGTGCCGTGTGCCCCGTGCCGCCCCTGCCCGCTCCTGATGCGCTGTGTCTCAGTTCCAGGTGCTCGGTAGTGCTGGCCCGGGGACCACAGTGGCCTCTAAATCGTCCCTGCCCAGGGAAAGCTGCTGCTGGTGGCAACAGCCCTGTCCCCATGGGGAGCCGCTCCCCACAGGGCTGGCAGTGATGGGTGCTGCTGGCCAGGGTGGCTGCGGCTCTGCCAGGGGTGTTCACCAGCCCAGGGGCAGGGACGCGCACCCACGGCAGTGCGGCTGCACCCTCCCGTGCCATGGTGCCCGGCTGGAGGAGCCTGACCCTCCCATGGGCTGCGTCACCTCAATACAAGTGCAGGTCCTCGGATGAGCACGTCTGGGTCTTGTCCTTCCTGCCTGTGCAGGCAGTGCCCATCCCTCTGGGCTGCCCTCCTGCGCTGCCACCAGGCGCTGGGTGCTCTCAGCAGCCCCACGTGCAGCCCCAGGCTCATCCAGGCACCCCCCTGCAGCTCCCACTGCCCCTGCATGGGCTCCCAGCCCCAGCTCTGCCCTCAAGCTGCTGCCGTGACCTGGCTGGGAGCTCGAGCAACCTGATGGAGGGGGAACAGACCCTTTGGTGGATGCTGGGGCATTCCCGTCCCACAGCCTCGGGTCCGTGTCTGCCCCAGACCTGGGTCTGTGTCTGCATCGCTTCACTGACCTCTGGGGAAGGTCCTGAGCCACCCGCCCCAGCCCTGGTAAGGCCATCCCTGCCCCGGTGAGCCCTGGGGCTGTCCCAGTGCCTGGTGGGGTCAACCTGGTGCTGCCAAGGCTCAGGGGGCAGCTGGAGGTGGCCAAGCACAGGCTTTATTGCTGGAGGTGGTGGGGAGGGGACAAGCCAGCTGGCCCCGTGTTCCCTTTCTGAAGGTGTCTTCGTGCCACGAAGGAGCTGCTCTTGGGTCATGCGGCATCTGAAAAGGACGTGGTTTTAGGGAGCTCTGAGGCTGCAGAGGCCACAGCTGGTTCTGGCAGCAGTTTCTTCCAGCTCTGCATCCTTTCAGGTCCTCTTAACCCAAAAGCACATCTCTGCTGGGAGCAGAGGGATGTGGCAATGGCAGGGGCTCGCTGCGGTGATGTGGAGCCAGGAGCACACTGAGTTCTGAGCCCTTCATGTGGCTCTGCCCTGGTGCTGGCCCCTGCTTGCTGGCCCAGTGCCCCTTTCCCTGCAGGCACCAGTGGGCAGACAGGGACAGCGCCCCCGGGCACAGTCCTCATGGAGGCTGCAGAGGTCCAGCCACACTCATGCCCCTGGCCATAGGGCACATACCCCTTGCCCATGATGCAGAGCAGCCCCTGTGGGGCACCCCAGGGCACTGTTGGGTCCCGGCTGGCCCAGCCCCACCTCACCTCTGGGGGTGTCCGTGCAGACGTGGCCGCAGCCGCTGTGGGTGCAGCGCTGGCCCCTGGGGCACTGCGAGTCGGCCTCGCACTCCTGCGGGCACCGCTCGGGCCCATGCCAGGGCATGGCTGCGGTGCCGCGCTCTGTGGGAGGGAGGGCACGGTCATGGGCAGCCCCAGGCTGAGGCCGTGCGTGCTCATCCCGTGCATGGAGCGAGGCGGGGGCACAGAAGGACGGACAGGGACAGTGGGGAGCGTGCGGGACCCTGGGGCACAGCCCCCCCTCGCTGGGGAGGGAGCACCCGGCTGGCCCCGTTGCGTTGGTGTCAGCCAGGAGGGGGTACCTGATGCTGACCTTGCAGAGAGGCGGGGGTGCAGACATGGCCACAGCCATTGCTGCAGCACTTGTGTCCCCAGGGACACTCCTCATCGAAGCTGCAGAGGTCCAGGCACGTCCCTGCCTCCCTGGGGATGGGGCATGCTCCCACTCTGCCTGCAAGGGAAGCACCCGGCGGGGGTATCCCACCATGGGGCACCCCAGGGTTGGCCCCGCATTGCTCTGGGGCATGCGGCTGGCTCTCACCTCCAGGGATGTCTGTGCAGACACGGCCGCAGCCGTTGCTGATGCACCTCTGTCCCCGGGGACACTGTAAGTCAGCCTCGCACTCCTCCATGCACTGCCCACCCTCGCTGTCCCAGCTCTCTGCAGGGGCACAGCCACTGCTGTCAGCCGGTGGCCCGCGGGGGCTGGTGGCCAGTTCCCCCCAGCAATGCCCTGGTACCTCTGGGCACGGCCACGCACTCCCAGGCGCAGCCGGTGTTGCAGCACTTCTCGGCTCGCCTGCAGGCGCTGTCGTCCAGGCACTGGCTCCGGCGCCTGCGCCGCGGGTCCCAGCACGGCTCTGCCCGAGGGCACTGCCCGGGGTGCTCTGCATGGGCATGGGCAGGGACCAGCTCAGGTGCGGGTCCCACGCACGCCGTGCCCGTGCAGGGTCTGGGCTGCCCGCGCTCACCTCGGGCTGGGCGGGTGCAGTGCATGGCGCAGCCGGAGAAGCAGCACTTCTGCTGCCGGGGACAGTCCCTGTCGTGGGCGCAGGAATCCTCCTCCTCACACGGCTCCGGTGGCTGCCGCGGCCTCACCCGCGGGCACTCGCCGGGTTTGTCTGAGGGGTGGGAAGGGGCGACAAGGACAGGGACTCCCTGCACTGCGGGCACCCCCTGCCCTGTGGGCTCCACCTGCCCCGCGGGAGCTCTTCCATGTTGCCCATGTGGGCCCCGTGGCTGTGTCCTCACCTCGCTCAGGGGCGGAGCACACGTGCCCACATGCGCTGCTGCAGCACTTTTCATCCCCTGGGCACTGCCAGTCCCCAGCACAGGCAGTGCCGCATGGGGCCGCAGCCGCTGGTGCCTCCGTGGCCACAGGGCAGATGCTCGGCTTCTCTGGGGACAGGAGGCAGTGGAGCTGTGGGCACAGGGGGTGATGGCACCCACAGCCCTGCAGCTGGGGGGATCCCAGCCCACTGCTCTCCTGCTGGGGCCGAGCAGCTCGCACCTCTGGCCGGGGGCAGGCAGACGTAGTCGCAGCCATGCAGGCAGCACTTCTCCTCACCGGGGCACCCAGCATCGTGCCAGCACCAGGCTCTGCAGTCGTAACTGGGGAAGAGCCCGGGACGGGCAGGGCAGAAGCCGGGCTTCTCTGGAGGGCATGGCATGGGGTGGCTGTGGGGCTGTCCAGGGCATGCATCCCCGGCACCGCAGCCCCCTCAGCACCATGGCCCTGCTGCACCAGGAACCGCAGCACAGCTCTACCCTGTGGCAATGCTGCGGCTTCTCCTCCCACCAGAACCACGGGGCTGGAGCCAGACCCTCTCTCAGACGTGTGGAGAGGAGCTGCCCTTGCCCCCGTAGCTCCCCGGATTTACTGCCCCCCGTGTCCCACCTTGGTGCACAGTGCTGCACGACCCCGCGCACTGGCCATCGCAGCACGTCTCCTTGCTGCTGCAGTCCCCATCACTCTGGCACCTTACTCCCTCCTGCCGGGCTGGTGTGGCCGTAGGGGGCCCTGCAAGGCAGACGGCCCGTGGGGTGCCAGGAATGCCAGTGGGGACCAGCACAAACCCATCCCTTCCCACCCTGGCACTGCCTGGCTCCTGCCCTGCTGCGGCACTCACCCACCTCCTTGGTGCAGCCCTGAGTGCTGCACCGGTGCTGGCAGCCCTGTGCCCTCGGCTCCCGGCGCTGCTCAGAGCACAGCCCTGGGCACCAGGGTGGGCAGAGCCATCAAGGCTCCATGGCAGGTCTGACCCGCTCACCTTGGCTGTGTGCGTGGCACTGCCGGCTGCACCGCTGGTGGCAGCACACCTCGGAGCGGGGACAGTCCTGGTCCTGGCGGCACCTCTGCTGCTGGGGCGGCTGCGGGGTGGCTGTGGCAGGGCTGGTGTCCCCTGCACCGCAGAGCGGGACGGTGCCGGCGGTGAGGACAGAGCGGGATGGCCTCGTGTCCCCCGCCTGCCCTAGTGCCCGCCCAGGAGCCGCGCGGTGCGTCCCTGTAGTGGCACCCGCACTGGGGCCGCAGGGGACAGCAGCGAGCGGCTGGCACCGGCAGAGCCCAGCCCCGTGGGGGGCCCCGCTGTGCCACCGCTCTGTGCCTGGGGGGGTCTGGCCCCATGGCATCACCCCTGGGCCCCCGCGCTGCCCGTCCCGCCCCATCTCACCGGCCGGGGCTGGGGGCAGGCACTGTCCCCCGCAGCTGCTCCTGCAGCACTTCTGCACGTCGGGGCAGTCGCTGTCGCCGCGGCACCGCTCCTGGCACGGGCCCTCCGGCCCCGGCTGCGCCGCGGGGCACTCCCCGGGCTTGCGTTGGGCTGGGGGAGCACAGCGGGTGCGAGGCTGCGGCACCCCCGCGGGTGCCTGCCCGCGCCGGGCTCCCTGGCCCCTCACCGTGGTCCAGGCGCTGGCAGTGGAGGGGAGCGGCTCGTGGCCCGCGGGGGCAGGGAGGTGGCTACGGCACGGGCGGGCCCCGCAGACACGCAGCGGGGAGCCGGGGCTGCCCTGGGCCTTACCCTGCACCGGCTCCAGGCAGGCGGAGCCGCAGCCCAGCGCGCAGCACTTCTGCATCCCCAGGCAGTCCCGGTCCTCCAGGCAGGGGAAGGAGCAGGGGTAGAAGAGCCCCTCGGGGGCTGCCGCCGGGCAGGCGCCGGGTTTCTCTGCAGTGTTGTGGCACGGGGCTGAGGTGAGGCTGCACCAACAGTGTTGAGGGCAGCGCATCCTGCCCCTGCCAGAGCCCTCTGCTGCCTCTGGCTGGCCCCCACCACTTGCCCCATCCCAAACCCCTCCACATGCCCCATGCCAGCCGTTGGGGCTGTGGGCAGGAGGCTGCCAGCATCACACAGGGAACTGCTCCATGTCAATGGGGGTGGCACAAGTGACAGGGACAGGGGAGAAGGGTCCTGGCTGCCCCAGGACAGAAGTGCTGCGCTGCAGTGCCGTACCTTGTGCCGGGGTGGTGCAGCGAAGCCGGCACTCTCGGAGGCAGCACTTGTGCCAGCCGGGGCAGCTGGAGTCATTGGCACAGAGCGGGGGCTCCAGGTGCAGGCAGCGTGTGAAGTCCCGCGGGCACCTCCCCGGCTTCTCGGGTTCCCCTGCGGTGGAGTGGGACCAAAGCTCCTCATCCTTCATCCCCAGGGCAGTGGGATGGAGCTCCTCATCCTCCATCCCCAGGGCAGTGGGATGGAGCTCCTCAGCCTCCATCCCCAGGGAGCAGAACCAGAGCTCCTCAGCCTCCACCCCTGTGACAAGAGGATGGAGCTTCTCATCCTCCATCCCCGGGGCAGTAGGATGGAGCCTCTCATCCTCCATACCTGGGGGGCCCTGGTAGAGGGGGGCTGATTGGAGTGGGGCTGGGGACTCCCCTGCAGCATGTCCCTTGGACTGCTGTACCCACACACTGAGACCTGCGCAGCACAGCACGGCACGGTGTGGCATGGCTTGGGGCTGTGTGCGCCCTTGTGATGCAGCGAGTGCTACAAGGAGTGTCAGTGGTGTTGTCATGGAGAAGGCGGTACAGAGCCCACGCTGGCTGGAGGTCAGGGTCCATCCCTGAGTATCCTGCTGCCCTGTGCATCCCCACTGCAAGCAGCGTGCTCCTTGCTGCTGCCACCTCTTCCTCCTCCTCCTGGCACCCTGTGCTCGTCTTGGCCATGCCGGGAAAACCAGGGTAGCCCTGCCATGGGCACAGGTGAGTGTGTGCTGCAGCCGGTGCCTGTGCCCCATTGCCAGCAGTGGGGAATGCCCGTGGGCAGTGGTTCCTGCAAACACCCAGCGCCAGCCGCGCTGTTTCGGCTGCAAACGGAGACGCTGCAGGAGGTTTCACTCCAAACAGCAGCGGTTTGGTTGAAACAAAGAGGAACCCGGCTGCTGGGGCGGGCAGAACAGCACCACAGCCGGGCACAACCACCCCTCATCGCCCCATGGAAGGGGCATCCTCCAGTGGGGTCTGTGCTGGGAAGCGGCACCCACAGCCCCGGCCCCTCCGCTGGGGTTTGGATCCATCCCCGTGGTCAGGGGCTTTGTGCAGGGGTGGGAGGTGCAGGGACCAGAGCCCGGACACTGCAGAGCTGCAGGTCTGGCACCCACCGTTACCTGCAGCCCCACTCCGCAGAGACCCTTCCTCAGCTCTGGGCTCTGCGGGCACTGACATCCTGAATCCACGTCCCCCTGTAACAGTGGGGGGTGCCCAGGGAGGATGGGGAAGGGGCCCCTGCTGCCTGTGGCACCCCTGGGTGCTGACAGCTGCTGTGCATGCAGAGTGCAAGGGGTGCATGTGGGGTGCAGGGGTGCATGTGGGGTGCATGTGGGGTGCAGGGGGTGCAGACATGCCCATGCAGCCCAGAACGGGGGTGGGCTCACGGAGGCAGCAGGGCTGTGCCACAGATGCTGCAGCTGCCAGGGACATGGTCCCCACCAGCACGTGCCAGGCAGTGCCAGCATGCAGCGGGCAGGGGCAGAGGGGACACAGCGGGGCACAGGGGCCGGGGGGCCTGTGCCTGGCAGCTGCCAGGCTCTCCTGCAGTACTCACCGCCCGCCTCCTGAGGTACGGTGCCCGCCTCTGCCCTGAGGGTGATGAGCCCCAGAAGGAGCCAAACCAACCTCATGGTGCTGCCTGGACGCTGTGTGTGTCCGGAGCTGAGCCGGGGGTGGGTTTAAGGTCCCCGGTGGGGGTGCCTGGTGCCGGGGCAGCTGGAGCCGGGCTGCCGCCGGGCCGGGCCGGGCAGGGGGCAGGGGCAGGAGGAGGGGCAGTTCCTGGAACCCGCCGGCTCCCCGCCAGCCCCCGCTTATCTGCGGCCGAGCCCCGCTTGTGGGTCAGGGCGACCGCGGGGCCGGGAGGGCGGCTGGGGTCAGGCGGCTGCTGACCCTGCAGTGCACGGCCCGGCCCTGCCCGGCCCCCCCCAGACCCCTGCAGGGGGACCAGAGGTGGGAGACGTGTCCTGGGCCAGCTCCGTGTCCCCTGGTGGTGACGGGGCTGGGCTGGGACCGGGATGCGAGTGGACTCGTGCATTCCCACACGCACCCCCTGCACCCTGCAGTGGCCTCTGGCAGGTGGGTGCTGTCCCTGCTTGTCTGGGTCCTTCATCTACCCCGTGACTGCTTTTCCAACCAGGCTTTGACACTTTGGGATGTTAATGGGCCCTTCCTTGGTGGCAGGAATCCGAGGGAACTGGTTTCTGCTCTCCAGCCCACGACTGCTGAGGGGACATCGGTGCAGCCCCACACACAGTGGGACGGTCACTATGGGATGATGGCGGCTGGAGGGCGCCCGCATGGAAACGGGAACCTCTCCTTGCCCCGGGCCAGTGCCTGCCTGCAGAGATGCTGCCGGGTGCCCGCCTGCACTTCCCTGTCTGTGACACAGCCGGGGGCTGCCTGCGCCTCCTGGAACCCACTGCAGAGGCACCCAGAGCTGAACGCAGTTTATTCTGTTCCAGTGCTGTGGAGCAGCCGGGGCCGATGGGGTGCAGGGTCTGGGGGTGCTGAATGCCCTGGACAGGACCCGCCAGAGCAATGCTGGTGCAGCTGACTGGCAGCACAGAGGATCCGATGCAGGGACAGACAAGGGGCAGCGGGTGCTGGAAGCAGCAGCAGCAGCTCTTTGCTCACCCACAGGGTGCGATGACAGCGGCTCTGGCACCCAGCTCCTGGTGCAGCCCTTCCCAGCCAGGGCTAGGCTGTGCCTGGGGGAGATGGGTGGGGCAGTCAGTGCAGGATGGGTTCTCCTGTCCCAGGCAATGGGGGCCATGGAGTGCTCCCACCCTAGGTCACTCTTGGTCCCCTCCAGGCTGGACCTGCTGCAGGGTGAGGCCTGTGCAGTGCCCAGGGCTGCTGGACCTGGGGGCCTCAGGGGGAGCCTTACCTTGCAGCGGGGGGATGCAGGTCCGGCCGCAGCCCCGCAGGCAGCACTTCTGCTCGCGGGGACAATCCCGGTCCTGCAGGCACAGCAGGAGGCACTCGGCTGCCCGGTCCCCATCAGCCATGGGGGGACAGAGCCCAGGACGCACTGGCACATGTGGAGGGACAGAGGGGTGAGGGGCTTACCTGTGGGGAGGGCACCCCTCCAGGGTGAGGTCCTGGCAGGGGAGCTCAGCCTGGGACAGGGCAGGGAGGGGACCTGGGGGGTCTCAGTGCCACAGGGCGCTGGTGGCTTTACCCTCGGTGGGTGGTTTGCAGATGTGTCCGCAGCCGGTGGTGCAGCACTTGGCAGCCCCGGGGCAGTCACTGTCGGTGTCACACAGCTCCAGGCAGGGTCCCAGGGACCCCCGCAGCACCACAGGGCACGTGCCAGGCTTCACAGCAGTGAGGCGGCTCACTGGTGACAATGGGGACCACGGCAGTGCCAGGATCTTGCTTCCTCCAGCCCCATGTGACTTGGTCCCCATTGTGCCCCCATCACATCCCCTGGTCCTGCCCCCGTCCCCAGGCTCGCAGTGCCTGGGGCTGTGTCAGGGTGTGCGTCCGGCACCGGGTGCCACAGCCGGCAGCACACGCTCCCTGGGCCTGGATGGCTGCCACCAGCTGCACACCCTGCTGGGCACACGCCGGGCTTCGCAGGGAGGGGCTGTGCCACCACCAGTGCAGCTGCAGTGGGCACGGGGCGGCTGCGGGGCAGCCATGGGCAGTGCCAGGGGCACACACTCGGCTGAGGCGGGTGTGGGTCTGGTGAGCGCCTGCCCCGGGGGAGCGGAGCCTCAGGAGCGGGATGGCAGGGCCCTACCTCTGTCCGGGGAGGCACAGGCCAGCCCGCAGCGGGAGAAGCAGCACTTGCGGTTCCCAGAGCAGTCCCGGTCATGAGCGCAGCGGCTGGAGCAGGCAACGGCGCTCCTCTGGACACGCTTCCGCGGGCAAAGCCCAGGCTTGGCTGCAGGGAAGAGGATTTGGGGCTCCGTGTGCAGCCGGCCTGTCCCTGGGAGCCCTGGGGGCTGCGGAGCTTGGGCTTGTCCGTGATGGGGACGTGGGGCCACCGCACCCGGCCCCGTGCGCAGGCAGCGGGCGCAGCAGCCGCGGGTGCAGCGCTCCTGGCCGGGGCTGCAGGCGGAGCCCTTGCGGCAGCTCCTGGCGCTGCCGGTGCGGGGGCAGCAGCCGGGGCTCTGGGGGTGATGCCGCGTGCCCGGCAACGGGGATCCCAACACGGGCCCCGGCCCCCGCCCGCCTCCCGCCCGGCCCCGTGGTACCTGCGCTGGGCAGGAGGCAGGTCCGGAGCGGGCGGCGAGGGCAGCGCCCCTGGGCTCCAGGGCAGCCGCGGTCCGAGAGGCAGCAGAGCCCGGGCCCGCGGGGCGCCCCGCTCCCCCCCGCCGGGCACTCGCTCCCCTTGCCGGGGGCAGGCAGGGCAGCGGGGGGCCGCCAAAGCCGCGGGGCCCGGCGCGGTGCCGCAGTGAGCGAGGGGGCAGCGCCCCGGTGCCTGGTGCGGTGCTGCTGGGCCGGGGCGGGCGGGAGCTCCACGGACAGCGCCAGGAGCAGCAGGAGGAGGCTGCGCCAGCCGGGCATGGCGCTGCCGTCGGGGAGCCGAGCTGGGGCTGGGCCCCAGGACCGGGATTTAAACCGTGCTGGGGTGGGGTCCGGCAGCACCGAGCTGCTCCTTCCCACAGCAGCACCATGTGGGCATCGTGGGAGCGCCGGGCACGAACAATCCAGCTCAGGGGAGCCTCCCAGGGCAGCGCTGGGCTCCCAGCCCACAGTGGTGCATCCTCCACAGGGAGCCCTTTCCAGGTCACCAGTGACCCGTGAGCAGCTCCTGGGATGGAGCACAGGGAGGGATGGGACACAGGAAGCGGTGTCCTGTCCCCAGTCCTGCCTGGGGGGCACTGCAGAGCAGAGAGCAGGTCTGCTCCATGGGACACAGATGTGGTTGCACCTTGATGGCCACACTCTGAGCTTGTCTGCACAGAAGTGGAGGCCATGGCAGAGACTGGGGACCCTTGGAGACACGGTGCAGCCAGTAAGTGATGGTGCTTGTCATGTGGAGCCCTTGCAGGCAGCACCAGCACCAGCAGTGAGCAGGATGCTGCCCATTCAGGAGCACAGCAGTAGAGAGAGGCAGCCCGAGGTTGGCAGGGAGAGGCTGCTTTATTGGAGAGAGTGCAGGGGACCCCAGGGAGGAGGATGAGGCTGAAGGCTACCAAGGCAGGGGGACGGTGCAGGGCTAGGGCCTGGGCATGCAGGACTCGTGTCGGGCAGCAGCTCCCCTGTGGCCGGGCTGGCAGGAGGCGGCTGTGCCTGCAAAGGGAGCAGAGAGCTGTGAGCGGGATGGGCCACGGGGGCTGCAGGACCCCCGGGGCGGGTGGGCACCTGACTGACCTCAGTGGAGGGGTGTCACGCAGGACACTTTGCCGCAGCCATTCCTGCAGCACTTCTGGTTCCCGGAGCAGTTGGAGTCCGACTTGCACTGGTTTGTGCAGACGCCCAGCATGGGGATCCCGGGGCTGACGGGCGGGCACGTGCCGGGCTTCTCTGCAAAGGCAAAGGGACATGGCCTGAGCCCTGCCGGCGCCAGCGCATGGGGCAGGGCCGACCCTGCAGCCCCCGGAGCCGCTGGCATGGCCTAGCCCCCGTCTGCCCCAGTGCAGGGACCCCCATCCTGGCCAGCAGACCCCCGGACCCCATGGTGTGGCCTGACCCGGTGGCACAGATCATGCAGCCGCAATAGTGCCTTGACCCCACTTTCCCCCACAGCTGCTGTGGCCATCCCCGGCTGTGAGCTTGTGGTGTGTGGGCTCAGATGGGGCCCAGTGCGCAGGGTCCCTGCCATCCTGCCCAGCTGCCTGCCACCAGCACTGGGCTCCCAGCTCTGCACCATGCCCTGCAGCAGAGCCGGGCCAGCTCTGTCCTTGCAGGCAGCCATGGCGGTACCAGAGCCTCAGGTTCACATCCGTCTGTTTGCCACTGGAGATCTCAGCTCTTGCGCCCATTCACCGGGGCTGCTCTCCAGCAGGACTGGCACAGAGAGAGCTCAGTCGGGTGGCCGTGGGGCTGTGTCCATGCAGGGCCAGGGATGATGGCTGGGAGGCAGGACCATGCCCATGTTCTGGGCTGGCTGCTGCCCACCAGGCTGAAGGGGTAATGAGGGCTGCGAGGGGAATGGCGCAGACCCCTGCCCACTGCACCGGTCCCTGGGCTCCTGCTGGGAGGAGGAAGGGTGAGCGTGGCCGCTGGGAGCACACCCCAGCCCCGCTGGGGTCCCTGCTCAGTCCCCGGTAACCGCACTGCAGGCGATGCACAACGGGCACCCAGGCCCCGCACCCTGGAGCACCGGTGCCACCGGCTGGGCTGTGGGCTCGTGGCAGCAGCACCGGGAGCAGGAGGGAGCGTTACCGTCGGGCTTCTGGCAGGCCTTGCCGCAGGCCGCCGGGCAGCACTTGAGGGTGCTCTCGCAGTCGCCATCGGACTGGCACCCCACCGTGCAGTTCACTGCTTCTGTCCCCGGGTCTGGGCACACGCCGGCTTTTGCTGCAAGGCAAAGGTGGAGGCCATGGGTGGGCGCCGGGGCGGGAGATGCTGCCGCCAGCACCAGGGCTGGGTCCAGGGATGCTGCTGAGCCCAACCGCGCCGGGTGCCGGCTGGTTCTCGGCCCTGGCCCCCAGTCCGGCAGGCCCTGGGGCTGGGAGTGATGCTGGCTGCTGGCCCGGGGCGTGCCGAGCCGAGCCGGGCCGGGCCGTGCGCTCATACTCACTGGTGACATTCTGGGCGGATGCTGGCGGCAGCTCTGCCCAGAGAGCCAGGAGCCCCGCCAGGACGAGCACGCTGCGGGCCTTGGGCATGGTGCGGGACCGGCGCTGCGCCTCGGGCCGCCCGGCGGCCTTTAAGCTCCTGTGCAGGTGGGGCGGCGGCGGGAGGGAGGGCTCGGCCTTCCGGGTGGCTCCCGGGGGCCGGGCAGGGCCAGGCTCCCCCTTCGCGCTTGCACAACCGAGTATCAGGTATCTGCCGCTGCTGGCGGCCGACCAGGGAGGGGGAGCCTGGAGGAGCCCGGGCGGCCGCGCCGAGAACTGGCCGGGCAGGAAGAGCAGGGGCCAGCGCGGCCCCGTGCGCTGCGTGCCCCAGCCCTCCGGACCCGGTGCCCAGGCGGGACGCACGGCGCTGTGGTGGCACCGTGCAGGGCTCGGGATGGAGCCCAAGGGGATGCCGCTGGAGCGGGCGCACGGGGGTGCCGCATGATCTAGCCCTGCTCAGACTCCTCCTGCCACCGCCGCCTGAGGCTCGAGTGGAGCCCCCAGCCTGAGTCACTGGTGCCCCGACGCTGGCAATGCTGGCGCTGTGGATGGGCGGCAGCACTCCTGCTCCAGCCGCTCGTACTCCTCCAGCTTTCGCTCCTCCACTGAAGGGCTCCCCAGGCTGCTGTGCCTCCGGCCAGCGCCTGCCCCGGGGCTGCCCCTGGTGCCCCCCGACAGCTCCTGCTGCCCGGCCGCAGCCTCCTCGCGCAGCCCCCGCCGTCCTCGCAGCCTGCAGCAGCCCCGGGGATGCGGCCCGGGCCATCCGGCAGCACCGGTTGGGCGAGTGGCTGGCGGGGAGCGAGCAGCCGGCACGCTCTGGCTGCACGCCCGGTGCTCCGGGCACGGCGGTGCTGTAGGACCCAGAGCCCCTCTGCACGGCGGTTCTGGGATACCCCTCCCGAGGCGCCCTCGGGCACACGGGGATGCAGCATCGAGCCGGGGTTTGTTTGCTCCGGTGGCCAAGCAGCCTGGAGCTGCCGCTCTCCTGCCCTGCTCTCAGCAGTTTTCTGCCCTGCCAGATCCTGTCTCCACCGGTGCTGTCAGTGGTGGCTTTAATCCCTCCCGATGCCCAGCACACTGCGCGGGGAGCCCAGGGACCCCCCTTGGCTCGCAGGTCTCGGTGTCAGCTCAACGCCTTTGGTTGTTTGGATGCCGCTGCAATGAGGATCTTCCTGCGTGCTGCCGGTGCTGTCTGGCTGGGGGCCATGGGCCGGACACTGTTGCTGGGGGTCAATCTTAGAGCATCCCAGCTCCCTGGGGCCCATCCTGGGTATGGTCACAGGCGGAGCCTGCACAGGGCAGAGGGTGAGACCTCCCCATCCCCAGTGATGTGCCCTTGTTGCTGGCAGAGGCACCAGGGGCAGACCCAGCTCCAGGCTGGAGCATCCTGCAGACCTGTGTGGCCAGGAGCATGTGGGGCCGGCACACGGTCCCTGCCCGAGTCACGAGCCAGTGTCCACTCTGCCGGGGTCCGTCTCCAGGTAATTTAACCCCACAGTCAACAATGCGGCAGTAAATCAGTAACTGTTTGCCTTTGCCTGCGGTCCCCTCCCTGCCACCGGTGTTTGTGCAGGAACAGGAGCTGGTGTGGATGGGCCAGTGCCTGCACCAACACCGCGCCACACTACACCAACACCAGCAGCAGGATCTGACCAGTGGGGATGGGAAAGGGCTTGGTGCTCAGAGAGCAATGGAGCTGCTGGGGCTGGTGCCAGGACCCAGGCACTCTCGGGCTGGTGGGATGCTCCCACTCTGCCCATGAGACTGGGCCGCACTGGGGACAACGCACTGGGGAACTGGGCTGGGCTGGGCTTGTGTTTCCAGCCCAGGGCTGACGCTGGGACTCCATGAATAAAGGGTGTTGCAGCCCAGTGGCCCCCAGGCCAGGGCCGGGACACGGTGCTCCTGTGGCGGGGGTGGGATGTGGGTGGTAACAGGGCTGCTGCAAGCATGAGCCTTGCCTATGGCCTCCATGACCCGGGCTGGATGTGAGGGACCTGTGCCATCCCTGCTGGCTCTGTGCAGGGACAGAGCCCACCCCGATCCTGGAGCAGCAGCGCTGCTGCCATCCCAGTGCTGCCAACCCCCTGGTGCCATCCCTGCTGCCAGGGCAGGGGATGCCCCTTGTCCCACTGCAACAGAGCTGCTGCTCCCGTGCCAGAGGCGCTTCCCTTCGAGGGCCGTTGCTCTGCCCTGACAGTGTGATTGCTCTGCCCCAGTGTGTGCCGTGGCCTGGGTGCTGGTGGTGAGCAGCCAGCATGGGGACGCGGTGAGGATGGATGCCAGCAGCTCGGCTGCGCTGGAGCAGCCGGATGGGAGCAGGTGGCAGCCCAGGAACAGGCAGGTGGCAGGAGATGAGGGGGAAACCACAGGGAAGGCGAGAGCTGTGGGGAGCAGTGTGGGTGTTGGCGGGTTTGCCCAAGGTTGTACCTTGGCCCCAGTGTTCCCGGTGGCTGCCGAGCAGCCGATCCGGCTGGAGCTGCCCCCGGCAGCCGGAGCTGTCGGAGAGTCGGCATCGCTTTCCGGAAGATAGAAATGCTTTGGCTCCTGTCCCCAGTGCGTGGCATTCAGGATGCTGCCGTCCCCACCCTGCCTCTTGCAGGCACTTCCTTGGCAGAGGCTGAGGATGGCTGTAGGGAGCGCGGGGATCCGCCAGCACGGCGTCCCCATCCCAGTGCCTGTCCCAGGGGGGATCCCGCCAGGGGACGTGGGGTCAGCAGCCCTGAGCCCAAACCCAGAGGCTCTTCCCTGCAGCATCCCTGGGTGGCAGCACCTGCCACCGCCGAGCCTGGTCATGCGGGTTGCACCTGAGCCCTGCGGGTGACTGCAGCTCCTTGGTGGCAGCAGGGAAGGTGCTGGAGTCACGTCTCCCTGGGAGGGAGCATGGTCAATGATTGTAAGGGCAGGCAAGGTGCCCCCGGCTGGAGGCACAGAGCGGGGAAAGCTGGGAACAGCGGTAGGGAAGGACACAGCTTCCTCTGGGAGACATTGGGCCTGGGCAGTCACAGCTCGGGGTCCCCACTCTGGATGCATGGGCTGATGCATGGGCATTACCTGACCCTGCTGGGTCCCAGGGGCCCCTGCTGAGGCCCAGACGAGCACCCACTGGCAGGGGAATGCTGGTGCACGCCGCAGGCTGGGGGGTCCCACTGTGCTGCTGCTGCCACATCCCTCCTACCCGCACTGCCCGTGCAGACCATGGTGGCCCCTCTTAGTGCTGCAGAGCCTTGGTGGGGTGTGGGTGCCCGGAGCTGGGGAAGCGCCTGGCTCTGCGCTGCTGTGACCGCTCTGACCTGCTCATCCCATGCAGGACCCCAGCCTGGGTCAGCCCCGCAGCTGCCCGGTGCCCCCTGAGCACTCACCAGTGTTGGCAGGAGCCGCAGCATCCAGCTGTATGTGGGTGCACAGGGCGAGGATGCCCAGGAGCAGGACGATGGCAGCCTTCATGGTGCTTCCTGCAGGTACCGATGGGCAGCGCGGGTCGCCGGGGGTTTATATCCGCGTGGGGCTGGGGAGGGGCCGCGAACACATAAACCTTCATGTGCCGAAACTCGGCTGCAGCTCCGTTGTGCCCGAGGCAGCGACAGCCCCACAACGTGTTACTGCCTGAGAATCATTTACCGCAGCCCAGGCTGCAGCTGCTGTGGGGATGGCAGCACCCCACAGCACCCAGAAACACCCTGCCCAGGGCACAGGGAGATGTGGCCATGGGCTGTGGCTTCCCCCATGGCCATGGGGAGCCTGGAGGAAGGGACTGGAGCTCTGGGGCTTGGGAAAGGGGACAGGGGGAAGGCTGGAACATTCAGAGTGGCCCAGAGGGTGCAGATGGGACTTTTCCTGAGTGCAGGAGCTGGGGGTGGACCTGTAGGTAGGGGTCAGAGAGTGGCCGGTCCCCCCACCAAGCTGTGGGATTGAACACCACCAATGTCAAGAGCTGCTCAGGTGTCACAAGTGATTACATGAGTTCATGGGACAGGAGCTGAGCAGGAGAATGGTCCCGTGTGGCAGTGGCTGTCCTGGCAGCGCAGCACAGGGTGCTGTGGGACAGAGCAGCTCAGGGTCTGTCCCGGGCCGTACTCACACATAGACCCGGTGCCTGGCTCCCCGGTCCCAGGTCAGTGCCGGCAGTGAAGCCGCTGTCCCGCGGGCGAGCGTGGTCTCGGGGCAGTGCAGCCTGCATGACGTGCCAGGCTGGGCGCGCCCGCTCCGTGCTCCGAGCACCATTCCAGTGCGGGGACAGGCGGGCGGCTGCTGCCGTCATGTCCCGGCAGACGGGTGCTGTGGCGGGGTCAGCACCGGGGCTGCCTCTCACCTCCCCACGCAGCGATGTGCGGAGAGGCCCTAGGTTAACAGTGCAGGGAGGACACGGGGAGCCCGGCGCAGTGAAGGGTGGCTCTGCTGAGGGTGAGGTCTGCTCTGTGCCCGCAGGGACCCTGCGGTGCTGCCACTGCTGTGCCCTGACCCCCCCAAAGGGGTCTGCACCTCCCACCGTGCCCCACCGAGTCGGTAAGGTCGGGCAGAGGCAGCGGGGACGCGGTGACGGTCCCTGCCCCGGGGCTGTCACAAGGCCAGCCCGGCTGGAAGCAGCTGCCTTTGTGGCGAGGCCAACGTGAGCTCTGCGGTCTCGTTCGGGGTTTTACAGCTCAATGATCGCATTTCCCCACTTGGGGAAATTCCTGTTTGCGTCAGCCCTGCGCCAAGTGCCCAAATGCGCTGCTTGTTACCGAAACTGTGCCTGAAACAAAGGGGCCATTGCCCAGAGAGCCAGGGCAGTGGAAGCACTCCCGTCCCTGTTCATGTGCACGGGGTCGCTCTAAGCGATGCCTTTGCCCTGACGTGGCACGTGCCGCGGTGCTGATGCTGGGAGCCACCGGTGTCCCCTTAGCAGTGCCCGGGCCTTTGGCTGGGGCTGGTGGCTCCTGGATCGGGGAGGCTTCACCCTCCCCCTGGCTGCGTGTGCCCATGCGGTGCCATTAACCGTGCCCGTGTCCTGGGGGACAGTGGTCCCCCCCTGCAGCCCCGCTCGCCCTCTGCCCCCTCCCTGCCTGCAGCCACCCCCGCCGTGTCGCGCACCCTAACCCTAACCCTAACCCTAACCCTAACCCTAACCCTAACCCTAACCCTAACCCTAACCCTGTCCCAGCGCAGCACCCCGGCACCGGCCGGCAGAGGAGGCTGTTGCTCCGCCAGAGCGCGCCGGGGCTCCCGGCCGGGATTTAAGCGGCCACGGAGCCGGGGCCGCTTCCTTGTGCGGGTTCGGGGGCGGACGGGGCAGAGGCTTCACCGGGTCCGAGCGCGGCGCTGCCCTCATTGCGGCGGGTGAGGAACCAGGGAGAGGTCGCGGGAGAGCCCGTGCTCGGGCAGTCCCGAGGAGCTGGTGCCGAGCCGGGGGGTGATGCCCCCTCCCGCAGCGGCAGGGCTGAGGGCCGGGCGGCGGCGCCTCGGGCGGTGCTCGCTCGGGTTCTAACACAGCGTTCTGGGCAGGGGGTTTGTGCCCCGGGTTTGGGTGGCGAGGAGCAGCAGGGCTCAGTGCCAAAGCCGCGGCACCCTCCCCATGGGCCCTGGCAGCTCTGCAGGCACAGAGAGAGAGGAACCAGCAGCAGGGGAGATGAACCCCCCCTGCAAGTGCGATAGATTGCTCAGCTCGAGTGGGCCCCGCTGCAGCTGCCGAGGTGAGAGCCCCTGTGGGGGGGAGGGATGGGGCCAGCATCTCATTCCCAGCACCCTGATCCCTATCCCCAGCCCCTGTCGTGCCATGCCCCACAGTCCAGCTCTTGGGGTTAATGGCACCTGAATGATGCCATGGAGGCTGCTGCTCCAGAACAGCTCTAATAGCTCTGATCCATAACCACCGGCTGTGGTGGTGCCAAGATGCTGGCGTGGGGAGGCCGGGGCTGGGTGGTGCAGATGTTTGAGGCCCATGGTGTGCCGGCTGGCGGCACAGGCAAGTGGCCTCCCAAAATGGGGTTTTTATTACAGCCATACATCACCGCAGTGCCTGATGCGGGCAGACGGCAGTGATTTTTCTTCGTGGTTTACAGACAAATGAGAGGAAGGAAAATTGATGTGAACTTTGCTATAGCGCGAGGTCGGGCGCGGGCAGGGAGCTGGTTATGGATGAGCCGGGGGCTGCCTGGTCCCGGCCCTTCCCCGGGCTGGATGGCTGCGAGCACTGCAGCGGCAGGGCCGGGAGCATCGCGTCCTGTGTGGGGTCTGTGCTGCAGTTCTAGCGGCTGGAGGAGGGGGAGCTCCGGCTTCCCCAGCCCCCATTGCCCGCAACACGTCCTGAGCAGGCGGCTGTGCCCGTCCCTGGCTGTGGGGATGCTCGGAGGGATGCTAACGGGGAGCGTGTGGGCAGGGTGATTAATGCCAGCCGGGATTCATTAGCGCTGCAGCCGAGGTTTGGGCGTGCAGCGTCGGGTGAGCTGCTGTCAGCGCCTTCTGGCCACGTCTAGACTGCTTTTACCACGGTTAAAGCTGCCTCCAACCTCCACAGTCCTGCCCAGTATAAGATAACAGTTAATACCCTCCAATAACGCCTATCAGCTTCTCCATAAGGCCCATAAATATTAATACAATTCTAATTAGTTCCTTTAAATACATTACCTAAGTGAAGCGTTTCCTGGGCAATAAATCAGGGGCGGTTCAGCACCGTTAAGCAGATCCTGCTCTCTCCCCGCCCATCCATGGCCAGTCCTGCTTGCCAGGGGATGGGGCCCATAGCAGCCTGTGCTGTGCCATGTGAGGGCTGGTGGTGCTCCTGCCTTGGGAGTTCCCAGCTGTGGGATGGGAAAGGGGTGGGTTTTGGGGCTGGAAGAGCCATGAGCTGGTGTCTGCTGTGACACCTTCCTGCTGTGCTCCAGGCTCTCCCAGCCCATGTCATGGCAATGCAGCTCTGCATGGGGAGGATGCATCGTGCGGTGGTTGCACTGGAAAAGAGCAAATACCAAACTCATTTGCTTGAGGAGAAATTAATACAGTGTGAAACACGCAGTGGGTGATTTAAGAAGTGAATTTAAAATCTCAACACAAATAGATATTTTATAAGGTCAGAGGAAAGATTAAACTCTCCAGACAAGCACAGCACTTGCCATTTCCAGCTTCGGTTGCACCATAAATATCTGGGGCTGGTGCCATGTCCCTGTGCTGCCCCCATGGGTCAGATCCTGCTCACCTTGGCGAGGTGATCTCAGATACAGGCATGGTGCTGGGCGAGCAGCAATGTCGTGGCATGTTACCATTTCCAGCTCCTCTTCCCACTCCCCAGCAGGGACCAGGATTGATGGTAAGAGATTTGAAAGGCTCCAAATGTGGAGGTTGTATCACGGAGCCACCCCATCCATCACGAGACGTCCATTATTAAGTGACACCCTGCACGCTGGGCTGATTTCACACCTTATCTGAACCCAGCAGCTGTGCCCTAAATCCTGAGCGCCGCGACTGTCTGGAGGAATTCGGCTGCCTGTGCTCAAAATTAGCGTTAGCATCTATCATTTCCCCACACCAAATGGCTTTTGTGTCGGCATTTGGCAGCACTCATCCGTCACAAGGGCTCTGGCTGCCCAGCTCTGCCCCTCTCTGTCACTGTTGCAGGACCCCTCGATGGCAAAACCACCCAAAGGACAAGTGAAGCCGTTGGGCCTCTCCCTTCTGCTCGGGCTGGTGGCACCGCTGGTGGTGAGCACCTCCTCTGCCACCTTTGGCACGGCAGGCACCAGCTCTGCTCCTGGCCGGGCTGTCCCCATCCCTCCATCCCCAGTGCAGCCGGGCACAGCCTGCAGACCCTGCCTGGGCCCGTGGTTTGCGGTGCCGTGGTGCCACGGTGCCGGGCGCTCCTGGCTGCTGCTGCTGCCTGCAGCTGTCCCTGGCGAGGAGCTCCTGCCAGGCAGGCGATGCTGGAGCTGTCGCTGTGATGAAAAGCCTCCTGCAGCAATGCAGATAACATACAAGCACAGGTCAGGCGAGGCCCCTGTAGCCCATCCATCAGGCGCAGCAGCTACAGGCGCTCCCTGTGCCACCATCTGATGCATGTTATGCGGCACAAATGTGTTTCTTCCCCCAAGGTTAAACGGATGAGTGAGGTTCAGGCACTGACAGCTCTGCCTGCCCCGGTGCGAGCGATAAACGAGCCGCAACAACCAGAGGCAGAAAAAAAGGGTTTGTTTTCTGTCAAATTCTCCTTTTGATGGTGCTGGCATGAGGACAGCGGCAGCACAGGGACAGAGGACGGGGATCAGCTCCCGGTGTGGCCGTGGGGCAGCTGGTGATGGTGTTGTCACAGCCATGGTGCCTGTCACCGTATCCCCGGTGGTGATGGACGGGTGGGAGCAAGGACTCGCCACGGCTCTGGAGCATGTGCTCAGTGCAGCCCCAGCACGGTGCCGAGCTGTGCCCACTGTGTCTCTGGCTCTGCCTGCACCGGGCGCTGCTGCTGCTGCTGCTGGGGCTGAGCACGGTGCCACGGTGCATGCCAGGCCGGCGTCCCGCCGCGCTGCTGCTGCCCTCGCTCAATGTCACTCTTGGAGGCTGTCAGTGTGCAGCAGGGTTGCGGGCGATAAGCGATCGCGCCGTCAGCCCCGGGCGCTGATTTACCGCGGCGGCGCGAGCGGAGCACGGATTGCTCTTAATCTAAATTGAAAACTACTCAAGTAGAAAAATAATTTCATTGCCTCACGTTGAAGGGGCGGGGGGAGAGAAGGGGAAGAACTGCACAGGGCGGGGGGCCGGGGGCTGCCCGTGCCCCCCACGGCTCTGCTCCCAGGCCGGGCCAGCACCCCCAGCCCATCCATCTGGATCTGCAGCATGAAATACTTGGAGGGCTTGGGAGTGGGAATGGGGATGGGCTGTGCCAGTGTGAGGGTTCTGAAGCATGGCCATTTCAGCACGGGCGTCCCCATGCTGAATCCCAGCATCCAGGAGGTCAGGATTCAGGTCTGCAGGAGTCATTTTCCATTAGCCAGGAGCTGGGATAGGGGTGGGGGGGGCACAGCGTGGTCCCAGCCCCACTCGAGGTTATGCTGCAGGCCCCCGGTGCTGGCACAGGCAGGGATGTGCTGCCTTGCAGAGGGATGGGTAATTTGGAGTGCGAGCAAATTCTGGGAGCATTTGCTGAGCTGGGTAATAACGCGCCCAGTGAGCTGCAGCCCGAGCACGCTGCCAAATTAAAGGGATTTTTTTCCCCTTTAATTTAAAAGTCACCGTTGGGAAATCTCCGTTGGCCACGGCACTGATTTCCCCCCGGCCGCCTTCCTGCAGAAACCTTTAATTTTGATTGTCACACTTTGTGGAGTTTAACTTGAAGAAACAGAGCCATAAATAAGGTGCTGCTCTGGCTTCGAGGCTCCAGCTGTGCCAGGATGGTGACAGCACCGTATGGTGGGATGGATGGCAGGATGGGCATGGTCCTCTCCCCAGGACCATGGCAGGGGTTGCACTGGGCCCCTTTGGCCTTGGAAGGCAGCACCAGGGAGGGTGTCAAAGGCTCCGGGTTCTGCTCTTTCACTGGGGTGCTGTGGGGCTGGAGGAGGTGCCATGGGCAGCCTGCGGCTTCTCCCAGTGTCCCTGCAGCTTGGTGGAACCAGTGTGTGACCCTGCTGGGGTTTGGGAGGGAACCAGGCAGCCGGGCTTGGCGCAGAGCTGGTGTGAGCGCTGGGAAGATTCCAGCCTGTTTGCATTTCACCCTTCAGTAATTTCACATTTACAGGTGCAATTAAGAGGCCAGCCTGGCGTCATGAAGCCGTCAGTGTGGAGAGACCTGAATCCTGACCGGCTCCCGTGTGTGTTCCCATCCGTCTGTCCATGGTCACACCGTGGTGATGCTGCAGTAACGGGCCTCGACTACGTTAGATGTGGGCTGTTTAACTTCAACGCTGCCTGAGCCCTTCAGGTGGTGACACAGGGCACAAGCACGGGGGAGTGGTGGTGTTGAATGGGGGCCACAGCACAACCAGGGCTGGGTTGGTGCCGTGTTCATCACCCCAACACCCCTGTGTTTTACAGGCAGCCCACCGATGTGGCAGTGCTGGCTGGACCATGATGCCCAGGACAGCACCAGGAGCACATCCTTCCCGTCCCCCTTCTCCTGCTGCAGTGGGACACGGCTGGGAGAAGCCGTCTTTCCCTTTAAGCTTCCCCCAGTTTAATTGGATAGCTTCGAGCCCCGGCTCATGATTCCTGCAGCAATTTGGTCTGAGATTTCTTCCTTTGCCTCCATTATCCACTCTGATTAACCGAGCTGCCCCTGTCAGCGCTGCTCGGTGGCGCGGGGAGCGCCGGCAAGAGCCTGTTAAAATGCATGAGCCTCTCCTGGCCAGCGATGCCCAACTGCAGGCCAGGGCTGCAGCTGCGGTGTCTGGGGCTGGTGGCGGTGCTGGGGTCCCGCGGGGTGTAGGGCTGCAGGCAGGGCCCCACCGTCCCCCGTACTGCGGCTTTTCCACTTCGCAAACACTCATTTCACATTCCAGCTCCAACTCGTTCCCTTTTTTCCATTTTAATAACACCGAAAGCATCCGGAAGCACTGCAGCACCCGCGGAAGAGAGAGCTGACATAATTAGAAAGTGGCTTCAATCAGGCTGTTTTCCTAATGGTTTGTCCTATCAGCCCACACGGCCCTGCACCCCCGTGCTCCCAACCCCCTGAGGCATCATTTACATTCCTTAATAACCCCTCATCACTATTCATGACGTGGGGAGGGCAACAACGGCTGAGTGCACAGCACTAATTCAATTTCTGCGAGGCTCCGTGTGTTTAGTTAATCACCGCGGGACCCGGGTTACTCAGTACAATTATTTATTCAGAATTAGATCTCAAAGCATCTGGATTGAAACCTGAACTCGCCATAAAATGAAGCCGGGATTCGGCTGCCCCCGCCGCTGCCCCCAGCCGCTGCTCCAGCGCCTCGCTCGGGGCAGCCTTTGCGGGTCCCTTCTGGGTGCTGGCGGCACAGAGGGGCTCTAGGGCAGGCGTGCGGGGGCCGGGGCCCTGCCCGCAGCAGTAGCACGGCCCGGGGGGCTCCCACATGCTCCGGCTTCGCCTCCAGCTGCGTCCGGGGGCTCGGGGTATCCCCCCTGCACGGCGCAGGGGACGGGAGGTGCTGCCCCCCCTCTCCGTTCCCATTCCCGGCTGTAAGCGCCGGGGCTTTCACCGTCCCCAGCAGCGGGGCTCTGCCGGTTTTGCAGGGTGAGAAACGGCCCCTGGGCTGCTGCGCCTTCCCCGCGGGGCTGCAGGCTCCCGGCGATCGCGTTTTGTTTAGGGCAGTTAATGCAGCAGCTTCTCACATTCCTGACTGTGTTTCTCTGAACGTTCCCCCCCGCCCCAGTCCTCCCGGGGAAGCGAATCGCCCCTGCTCTATCCCTTCCCCTAACGAGGAGAGCGGGAGCTGCCCTTCTGAGTGAAGAGTATTCATAGATCATAGAACCATGGAACGGTTTGGGTTGAAGGGACCTTAAAGCTCCTCCAGCTCCAACCCCTGCCACGGGCAAGGGCACCCTCCACTAGAGCCGCTTGCTCCGAGCCCCCGTGCCCAACCTGGCCGTGAGCATCCCCGGTGCCTGCCTGCACCCCGGGTCTCCTGCTGCACGTTGCAGGTTTGACAGCCATGGGGGTGTTTGTTGCCCTGGGCCAGCACTGCTCGAGGGATGCGGCCGTGTCCCGGCTGGAATGACCCCAGTGCTGCACACACAGAGCCAGAGGATGCGCTCATGATCCCTTTATCCCATCTTCCACGCACAGATTTGTTGTGTTAATTCTGGCATGATGGATGCCGCGCTCTGTAACGGAGCCACGGGACGCTCCAAACGTTATCTATATCTTTAATTTGGTGAGTGCTCAGCGCGGGCTCCCGCCGGGCAGGAGCTGCAGGCGGTGCTGTGCGGGAGCATTGCAGCTCAGAGCTGGTTCCTAACGCTAAGTCACAATAAATCCGGCCAGGCTCTTTAATTGCTCCCATTTGTTAAGCTGCGAACGCTAAACAATGGTTGAGCGTTCGAACGGTTCGAGTGCAGCCGCTGACGCTGCGGCCCAGCGGTGCGGACGGGGGGCGCTGGCGCGGGGCTCGGCGGAAGGATACATGAACACGCGCTTGCAGCTGGCGCAGGAGCGCGGAGGCCGCCGTGACCTTTGCCCTCGGCCGGCTATAATAAGTAGCCCCGGCTGCTTTGCGACGGTGTGGTGCTTTTGCCTCTTGCTTTCCGGCAGTGTGGCGCGCTTCCAGCTCTCCCTTGCTCCCTGCCTTACGGCGCGGTGTCCTGCGGCCCCGGTTGTTGGCGACAGTTCCGCGGTGGCGGGGCCCGGCCGGTGCCATGGACGTGGGGGAGCTGCTCAGCTACCAGGTGAGTGGCGCCCACCGGGCCCGGGGGAGCGCCCCGGCTCTTCCTGCCGCCACGCTGGGGAGGGACGGGGCGGCCCCGGCCGGGAGCGCGGTGCCTGCGCATTGGTGTCGGTAGCGCCGTAGAGCCGGGCCCGCCGCAGCTCCAGGCGGGCCTCCGTGCGGAGCGTGCCCGGCCGCGCTCGAAGGGCCCCGGTACGGTGCCGCTGAGGCCTGTCCCGCCCTGGGACACGAGGAGCCCTGGTGGGAGCCGGTAACCGGGGCTCCTGAGGGCCGCGGCCGCGCCGCTGATGGGTTCTCCCGGGCAGACTCGGTTCGGTGCTGCTGCAGGGCCCTGTCCCGTGTAAAAGCAGCGCTGTTTCTGCCCTGGGCTCTCGCTCTTCCCCCTTTCAGGACAAACCCCGTGCGATTCTCACCGGAGCCTCTGGGAAAGTTTTCCTCCTTGGGAAAGTTTCCTTTTACCCTGTGAGTGTTCTGCTCCCGGTGTGGGGCTGCTCCGTGTTCGGAGCCCGGTTTTAACGTGGATGGTGTTTCAGTGCCCGGGGCCGGTGCTGCCGTTCTGTGTGTGGCAGCGTTGGCCGGTACCTCAGTGCCCGGTGTTACCCCAGCACAGGAGCTGTGTGACTCGATCCATGGCTTAATTCCAGCCGCGGGATTCCTTATGGAATCTCTTCCCACGTGCCCCCGGTGTGTGTTGTTCTGGGGGGACACCGTGGGTGTTCAGAGGTGGAAGGAGCATCCCTGCTGCAGAGCAGGTGCCTGTGTCCAGAGGGTGACCCTGGGAGGTGCCCAAGGAAGGAGGGGATGTTGGAGGTTACCTCTGAGTCTGGGGAATTTCTCAGCATCTCCGAGTTCAGACCTCCCATATCATCGGGTTAGGGTTGGGGTGAATACAGGTGAGGGGAGTGAGGAGCAGGAGGTGGATAAACAGCTGTGCTGGTTCTGAGAAATGGGATTCCCTTCTGTGAGGGCTGAAAGATGGAAACGGGAGTTGGAAGGAGCAGGTTTTGCTGCCTTCAAGCCATCAGGTGTCTGCCATGGCTCTGAGTAAGGCAGAGCAGGAGCCTTTCTGTGTTGTTCTTGGAAATGCACACTCTTGTCCACCAGGAGAATCGGATACAGAGTGGTTCTGTGGGGCCTGTGCCACAGAAAGGAGTCCAACCTGTGTGTGGTGGAGAAATGAAGGAAGCTCGGTGTTGTTCCCGGCTGATGGGCTGCTGCTTCTGTGAGGAGGAGGAAGGCTCAGGGGCTGGTGAGGAGGAGGATGGCTGCTCTCTGGTGCCATGAGGCTGCCTTGGGCACAAGCTGGCCCCTTACCTGCCCTGGGCTGGTTCAGGATCTCCTTTACCATTGCTGCAGGGGTGGCACTGGCTGCTGGGGGCGGGTGTTGTTCCCCTCAGCCCTCTGATTTTAATCTCTTGCTGCAGATGAATCTGTCTCCTCAGCTTCCCTCAGCACAGCCCACAATAATTGCTTTACTCTTGCAGTGTTTTGAATTTCTCCTCTCTAAATGCCTGATCTGTGCCCTTGCTTAATCAAGATGATGTTCTCCTCGCTGCCAAGCCTGGCGTGGAAGATTGTGGGCACTGTGCCACGGACTCAGCACCACGTGTGGGCAAAAGGAGCCTCTTGCAACAAAAAATACAATTAAACAGCACCTGGCAGTTTATACAAGCTCAGGAATCCATAAACTTTATGTGTTGCTGCAAAACCGTTGCAGATGGTCTGAGCTGATGGTTAAGTATCGCTGCTGTTCTGCCCGGCTCCTGTGTCTGGTCTCCCATTGTGGGGGGGGGGACGGGGGACGGAGGGGACAGAGCCAACCCTGGCTCTTCCCAAGATCCCTTCCAGTTGGGAGTAATAAGGGAGACTGCTTTAGCTGGCATTCAGTGCAGCTCTTGCTGCTGGGAGTGATCATTACAAACTGCTCATGTTTTAATGCACTATTAGTAAACTCAGATAACAGAAGCAGCAGCAGATAAGGGGTGGGGTCTGGCTTGGGCCGGGCCATCTGCTCACTGTGGGAATGGGCTGAGGGTGGTTTGTAGTGGGATGAGTCCCTGTGGATCAGCAAAGGCACAATGATTGCTGCTGCTGTGGCTCATTCCCTGTAAATCTGCCCTGGAATGGGTGCCCTGGTGCAGGGGGTGCTCAGCTGTGTGGGGTTTTGACTCTTCAGCCTTGTTATCCTGGTGCCTCTCATCCTGCTTGTGGGTTCAGACATGGAGCTGTCACTGCCCCATGTGGCAGAGCCTGTGTGTACTTACTGGTGTGCTGGTACCCAGCCTGGTGCACTGCTGGCTGCAGCTGAGCTTTTAGTTTCCTTTTTGCTGTGTTATCCCTGGCCATCAAAGCAGGGCAGGGAAGGTCCCTGCCCCACAGGGTCCCCATGGCTGCACTCCTCAGGGTGAGTCTGGAGGATGTGGGTTCCTTCTCTCTGACACTAATAATCCATATCCATGTGAGTACAGGGCTTGACTTGCATTTTGGTTGCCTCAGCTTGGGTGAGTTTGAGCTCCTGGGGCTTGCTGAGATTTCTGGATTTTCCTGGTACCAGTTCCCCATTTTTACACTGGGACCCTGCACCATCCGGAAGTGTGGTGTTCCAGGAGCAAAGAGCAAGCAAAGTACAATTGATCAAAGCTTGGTTCGTCACAAATGCTGGACACAAAATGAAGTTGGTGAAGATGCCTCTGGAGACCGGGGCTTGCTCTCAGGGCTCCTGCCCTGGCAGCTCCTGCAGCGCTTGCTGCTGTGGCAGCTCAGGGCACGCTGCGGCCGCTGCAGGAGCTGCATCACTTAGGAAGATTTATTTCAGGTTTCATGCACAATTTCTGAGCTCGCAGTAACGAGGTTATGTGTAAAGCAGATGTCTCGGTAATGTGAAACTCCATTACTGAGGCTCCTCCAAACCTGCCTGGTGCTCATGGAAGGCTGGAAGCAACTGGGGGCCTAAGCAACGTTCTTGGATCTGATGGAGTGCTTAATCCTGGTATTAATGTGCTGTTGGTGCTCTGAGGGAGACTGGGGCCCTGGGCAGAGCCTGTCCTGTGTTTGGGATATGGTTGCAGTCCTGGGTGCTTGTGTTCCAGGGGCTGTGACCAGTGGGTGCTTCCAGGGTGGGTCTGTGCCCACCTATGGTCTGTCCTTACCCCAAAGCACATATGGCTGGGCCGGGGAGAGAAACAAAGATAATTCCCTTCACCAGTCATGAGCTTTTGTTTACTTGTATTTTATAAATGTCAGCTTCTTAAAGCCCTTTTATATTTGCTGCTTTTTGTGTGGTGATATCAGTGTTAGATTTAAATGAAAATGTCTTTGGAATAAATTACTGTGAATGCTCTGCACTCAGTGGAACGGAATTAAGCTTAACTAACAAAACAGTCCCACACTGCTCTTCTTGTGCCTTTACTAATGAATCCCAGCTCCTTGCTAAATGCACCTTAGCACAGCTGATTATAAACCCCAGGTTGTTTCTGTTTTTAGCAAAGGATGAACTTTCCCTTCCCTACCAGAAAGCAAAACTTGTGTAGATGTGCATGAAGCTGTGCCACTGTTTAAATGAATGTGTTAGGGCACAACATATGTGTTTGCACAGCATCGCTGTGAGGATGGTGGGACACTGGCACAGGGTGCCCAGAGGAGCTGGGGCTGCCCCATCCCTGGCAGTGCTCAAGGCCAGGTTGGACACAGGGGCTTGGAGCAAGCTGCTCCAGTGGAAGGGGTCCCTGCCTGTGGCAGGGGTTGGAGCTGGGTGAGATTTAAGCTCCCTTCCAACCCAAACCATTCCACGATTCTGTGGTTCTATGGACGTACACCAGTGTCAGCACAGCCATGGATGTGCTTAATTCTTGTTGGTTGGTGCCAGTCCTCAGGAGAGTCAATGGGCAGAGGCTGATGCTCACCTTGAACCAGCAGCCCCTGACCACGGGAGCTGGGCAGGCATTGGGTGCCTCCCTCCAGCCCCTGTTCTTGGTTTCAGTAGTGCTGGAGAACAGCAATATTCTGAGTGAGGTTTTGCATAACATCAATAACGGAAGGAAAAACCTTAATGCCCACTTAATGTGTTTGCTGGGAATTCAATTACTGCCTATTGCTGCTCTGTTGCAGCATTAATAATTGCACACAGGGCAGCTCCATAATTTATCATAATGATTCCTGGGATGTGTGACAGAAGATTCCTCCCCCTAACAATGCACAAATGCAGAAAGGATAAAGCAGTTGAGGCTGAGGCCGGGTGTAAATGCTGCTGCTGAGGATGTGCTCAGAGGAGATGGCTTGGGGTCATGATGGAGTTTTAATTTAGATTTGTTGGGGTGATGCAGCCCCTGCCCATGGTCCCTCACTGCATCTGGCACCCCTCTGGTCCCTCTTTACAGCCACGTCTCACTGAGGGGTTTGTTCCTCTTTTAATGCTTAGAAATGAGCGTGGAATGAGATTGTGACCCCTGGACACAGAGCAACCAGGGCAAATCTTGTGGGGCCTTTTGCTAGAGGGTTCAGGGTTCCCTGTTTCTGTCGCTCTGTGTAATGCTGATCTGTCCGGGGTGGGTTGGGATGAACTGGCTGTTACTGAGTGAGGCGAAGGGCAGGGACCTTTGTGTCTCTAAGGGCACTGAGTAAGGAACATGTATTTACCACAGGTTTTTCCTTAGACGCTCCCTTTAGAAGAGCACCTTTTCTCTTTCTCTTTATTGGGTTGCTCATTGCTTGGGGAGGGTTTGAACTCCTGCTTGCTGACAATGACACATTTGTTTCTAAATGGATCTGTGTGAAATTAGACTTTAATGTACCTAGAAGAGAAGTAATAGGAATTTGCTTTAAAAAAAGCCCCAACAGCCACCCCCCTCCCCCAACCCCTTCTGGCAAATGAATTTTCATTTCAAAGAATCTCTGGGTATGCTTCTACTTCCCAGCTATTGAATTACGAGCTCAGTAACTGCTTTAAAAGTGCATGGGAGCACTTTAGAAGAGTTTAAAGTCCGGAATGTTCTGTCCCTAATGGAAGTGGAAATGGCAGAGAGGATGTAGGGCGGAAGGAGATGGATAATAGGTTTGAACAGGTCTAGCTGAGGGCCAGCACCGAGAGCTTCCATTTGTGCTAATCAGGAGCAGAAACTTGATTCTGCCTCTCCTTGAAGTGGTGGTAACTGGGTAACCCTGCAGACAGCCAGCTGGTGGCCAGGCTGGTCCGGCTGGCTTCTGGGTGCCATGAGCACTCTGGGGACCTTCTGGGTGCCATGGGCACTTGCGTGCTGTTTGGGTGGAGTCTTTTGTTGGGTTGGGTTTTGGGTTTTGTTTTACATCTCTCCCAGAGCAGGGTTTTCCTGGGAGCAGAGCTTTCCTTTGCTGGCTTTTCCTTTCCATGGAGGTAAATGGCTGCTGGATGCTCCCTGGGATGTGCAGAGGAGCAGCTGGAGCTGGCCTGCGGTGTGCATGTCGGGATTGGGATTGCAGCAGGAATGCCTTATGAGCAGTGATGGGAAGTCAAAGTGTTTTTCCTGTGGTCATTGTTCTTAACACACAGGCTACTTTCAAATAGTAAAGAATTAAGCTTTGTTTTCTTGTAGGTGTAGAGCATGGGCTGCTCTGTTCCAGCCTCGTTGTCCTTCAGAAAAATAAGACACACCAAGTTTAATATCCCTGTAGTGCTTGAGGGGAGAGTTTCTTCTTCTATTGCAAATACTGCCATCCGTTTTTGCCTAAATTAAACCACAGGATCAGGGTTAATGGACTTTTTCCTTGTCCCTGGCAAATTACCTTTAATTTTGACAATGAAATAGGAATTGTGGCCAAACTCATGGGTCAGTGGCTGGGGCTGGACTCCTGCCTCGGAAGCTGTAGCCTTTGCCTGCGGAGATGTTTTCCTGGGAATGGTGTTCATAGATCAAACAAGGTAGGATGTTGACACAGCTCTTGGCAGAGGCATTCATCTGCCCATGTGATGTTCCACTTCACTAAATTAATTTCCTTTCCCATTTTCAGAGCTGTTGAGTGCTGTGTAAGCAAATGTTTGAAGCAGCTTGTAAGAATTTCCTCGGTGTGCCTTGTAATACTGGAGTTCTGCCTTGCAAGGACTTGTACTCATTCCTCTTCTTTCCCTGCCTGTAGCCTAACAGAGGGACAAAAAGGCCCCGTGATGAAGAGGAAGAGGAAATCAAAGCCCGTCGGAAGCAGGCGAGCACGCGGGAGCACGGCCGTCACCGGGAAGAGGAGTCTGCTGCGCTGGAGGAAACTGATGATGAGAAGAAGAAACTCCTTCAGATAATTGAGAGGGATGGCGAGGAGGAAGAGGAGGAGGTAAATCACCAGTGTCCTGGGGGACAGGAGCAAACACTAAATCACTTCTCTGATTTCCGTTTCTTGGCGTGCAGGTGATGAGACCAACGGGTGATTTCCACGTGCCTCATGCAGCTTGAGGTTACGGTTTTACTTCCCTGCCCCATGGAGTGTTCATGAATTCCAGACAGGGCTTCTCACAGATATTCTCTGAGGGCTTAAGGGGGGGGCAAGAGGAAGGGAGAAGGGAAAGTTTTCAAGCCTAATCTCTGCTTTAGGCTGGAATTGCATTCTAAAACGTATTTTTAGGAAGCAGCTTGTGTTTGATCCTGTTTCCTCACTGTTGTTCATCAGTGCCCCAGCAATGCAGCACCTCCCCGCTCTGGAGCTGTGCAGCAGCAAATAACATTCTGCTGTGCAGGAAAGGTCTTGGGTCAGGGGGCGGGTGGCAGCTGTCAAGGGTAAATGATTTCAAGCCTTGGAGACAGAAATCCAATGCAGCATTGGCCTTTCTGCCAAGGGCCAGGGAAAAGATCACTTTATAAATGTGACACGTGGATTGGTATAAATCTCGAAGATATTTGTTTCCTGCTGCCTGTTTGATAAAAACCCAAGTGATATTCACCATTACAGGATCATGTAGCTTTGTAAAGTATCATTGTTCTCTGTACACAGCATTGCTGGCCTTCCTCTCTGAAAGGCTCCCTGTTTTTTTGATGTTGAGCTATTGCCATGGCAGTGGCTGCTGATAGCGAGGGATAATGCAGGATTTCTGTATGGGTCAGCTCCTGTGAGATGAATGGACTCAGACAAGGTCCTCTTGACTGGCTGAGTTGGATGTTCACTCATCCAGACATCTTAAGGGCTGAATTCTAAGGTTCCTTTAGACCCAAAGTCTCTCATTTATTATCTTCAATGCAGTTGATGTAAGCACCATTAAAATGTGCTTTGTAGCATGGAATCTGCTGGAAGGGAGCTAATCTGTGGGACGCCGCAATACTGAATGCAAATTAACTGAAGATAACAAATAGAGGAGAGGGGAGAGGTTCCACAAGGAATCTGTATTGGCAGTGTTTTAATAAAAGTGCACTGAAGTCATGAAGCAGGGAAGATACCAGCAGTGTGTCTGAGGTGCCGGGGCGGGAGCTGGAGTTCTGTCAGTGCTGGGCAGTAAATGTGTGTTGCCAACTGAAAAACACCTCAGAAGCACTTAAAAAAAAAATAGAAAGTACTAGAGTAAAATATTGATTTATTTTTTTCCTTGTGAAACTAGCCGTGAAACTTATCCAAGTGAGGAAAATACAAAGAGCATAAACCGGGGTGGTTAAATGCAGAGCTGCGAAAGGAAGCAGCCCAATGGGCTTCTGGAAAGAAACCGTCCATGGTTATGAACTTCACTCTGGTACATCAGAAGCAAAACGCCTCAAGAGGTGCTGATGGTGCTGGTAATAACGGTTATGGAAGAGCAGTGGGAGGAAGATGAGCCATTGCAGGGCTGGTTTGGGCTTTTTCATTGATGCTCAGGGTCAGAAAGGGTCAGGAGCAGTTCTGGTTCTTTTCCAAGCTCCTTCCATTGTAAATCCTGGTTTAATGACAATCTGACTTACACGTTTTTGCCCTCAGGAGCTTGCTCAGGTCCGAATTGGAGTAAATCCACAACCAACAGTAACAGCGTGGGGGTTTTGGCAAGTTTCTGACACTGCTGGGGTGGCAGCTTGCTCCTGAAGGGTCTGAGCCAGGCCACGGTCTCACCACATCACTGTGCTCTTGGTTTTCTGGGCAGCTGTTACAGCTATCCCAAGCTGTTTCGTGCTCTCTCTGATTTGGTTAGGAGGAACCTTTGGATGAAAGTTCAGTGAAGAAGATGATTCTCACCTTCGAGAAGAGATCCTACAAAAATCAGGAGCTGCGGATCAAGTTTCCTGATAATCCAGAGAAGTAAGATTGTGCTCATCCCCTGCTGCCCTTTTCCCTTTGATTTTAGGTTTCAGCCCTGAATCAATTTCTTGACTGTACATATGTTTTTAGTTACACAAGGCTCATGTAGCAGCAGTTACCACCATGTTCTAAATTGTATTTGAAACTAGACTTGTTGCCATGTCTTGCCTGGCATCTCCTGGAGGGTGCTGGGCACTGAACACACCTCGTGCACCTTTTCCCTAACCATGTTTGTGTCTCCCCAGGTTCATGGAGTCCGAGCTGGATTTAAATGACATCATCCAGGAGATGCATGTGATCGCCACAATGCCGGACCTGTATCACCTGCTGGTGGAGCTCAACGCGGTGCAGTCCCTCCTGGGGCTGCTGGGCCATGACAACACAGATATCCTTTGGCTGCTAAAGCAGCTCTCATGAGAGAGGCTTTCTACAGGCTTTGCTGTAATCTCCTATATCCTGCGCTTACAGGCTCCCATGTTTTTCTCTTCTCTCCCACCACACTGAATTTGTCTTCTTTCTTTTTTCGTCCAAGTGAAAGTCTTCTCTCTTCAAGTAATATTGATTCTGCATTTTTCCAATGCTGTTACTCTCCTTTCTTGTTTTATGACCCTTTCATCCAGGTGTGAGTGGCTGTGTTAGGGTGTGGGCAGATGAGAGCACAGGAAGAGCTGAGGTGTGGATTTAGCAGCTCCTTGAACTGTGAACAACCCTTGCCTGGAACAGCCCCGATGAGAAGAGAACCAGTTTGTCCCTTTCTTCTGAGGCTGAGCTGTCACACCATCAGCTGTTTGCTGTGGGCTCCCTCACTGCAGTGCTACGCCTTGGCTTGTAGGTGTGGTAAATTCTTAATGTGCCCACACCTTTGCTTTGGTGTGCCCAGAGGTTGAGGTTTGAGTAGGCCCTCCAGTTACGGAAATACCGGAGGTATTTCCGTGCTCAGTTAGTTCTGGTGTTGCTGAACCAGTCCCTGTGTGCCCATCCCTTCTGCCTCTGACCACCTGAGGACATTCTGGAGAGTTTTCTGTCTATGCTGTCAGAGACTTTGGTAGCTTTGAACAATAACTGTGTCAGTTTCTGGATGTGCTGGTGCCTTGATGCTCAGCCAATAGATTGAACTATGCCTGGCTTCCCGCTGGGCAGCCTTTAAAAGCAGAGCTCAGCCTGTATTGCTTGTGGCATATTCTGCAGTAAATGAAGCTGGAAAATTGTGACAAGATGTGGGAGACAGAATTGTGACAGGCACTGGTAGAGGGAGGGAGCAGTGAAGCCCGGCAGAAAGGGCTCTAGATGTAGACATGGGACTACAGCAGCTTTTCTTCTTCCTTTTTTATTGATTCATGACCTTAGCAAAGTGATTTCTTCTTTATTTTTCTTTGTGTGAAGAAGCAGATAACACTTCCCAGCTCCTCTGATGTGTTTTGAAACAGGCAGTGTTAAAGGACCATTGGTGCTAAATGTTGTGGTCTGATGCACAGGTCTTGGTTTTCGTTTTTAGCCCTTTTACTTAGTGCCATGTACTAAGCATCCATCATTCATTCTTCCTAAGTGGGGGCAGTGATCAGAAGGTGGAACCAAAACATAAATATTTTATGGCGTATTGTTTCATATTAGAAAGAGTGTTTATGTGTTTGGGTGTGTGACTGGCATCTGCCTGAGCCTTGGTGTGGTGAATGCTGGTCCCTTCAAAACACCAGCCACCACAGCTTCTGTTATCTGTGATCTGGAATGGAGTCACTCTCAATAAGCATTTGTTAAGGGTTTACTGCTGTCCCAGGGGAAGCTCCCATGTGCATGACCAGCTTCATGGCTGCCAGCGTTTCAGAGGTATTTCTTGTCAGGCACTGCAGGTTTTTGTGTCTCTGTGTAATGGGAAAGTGTACACAGAAGTTCTCATTCACAGGGAGGAGATGAACTCTGGAATAACAGAGCTGCTCCGTGGCTGGGGTGCATGCTAACGGAGCTCACTGTGTTCTGTCAGCCATGAAAAGCCATGTCCTTGGGTCACTGCTGCTGTCAAAGACTTGTCACGGTTTCCACTGTGAGCTCTTTTTACTGGGTTTGCAGCTTGCCTGACAGTCAGTGCAGGGCTGGGAGTCTGCAAAAAGTGTATTTCTTGTTGTGAAACTGCTGCAGTGTTTTCAGGCCCATTGGAAGCGGGGCACAGGCTGTAGTAGTGCCTCTCCCATGTGCCACTGCTTGTGTTCGGGGCACAAACGCTGTCAGGTAGAGCATCCAGACAAAACTCAGATTCAGCTCAAGTTTTCTAATGACTTCTTGTTAAAACAAATAGAAAAGGATTTTAAAAATGAGTTCTTCAAGGAGAGACCTAAACAAATGGCTCTTCAGATTGATTTAAATGTGGTGGCTTGAGGGACTAATGCAAGGAGACAAAAGCAATGTCCAGGGGGAGCAAATAGTCTGCTGAACGATTCGTGCAGTTTTATACAGCACAAGTGAATGAAAGATGATCGGCAGCAAGACGTAGTCATGAAAGACAGGAAAGTCTCAAGTGAGTTTTTGCTTTTCTATCTCCTAAATTTTATAGGACAACAGATACTCCTACTGGAAGCTTTCACAGAAGCTCCCTCCCAGAAGCAGGGCGAGCTCCTCTGCCTGCTGAGCTCTCTCAGAAGAGCCTGGCTCTGTTGTCCATCAAGACGTGTCCTGTGCGTCAAGAAAATGCCCAGATAGTTTTGAGTTGGTTGAGGGGGGGTTAAAGACGGTGGTGTTGCTGCTGCACGTCTTCTGCAGCACCTAGACATGGGTTACTCGGGGTTGGGACAGGCAGCTCTCTGTGAGCAATGTTGCCTGATGCAGTGAGCACAGTCACATCTGGCTTTACCACTAATTGTTGGGATTCCTGGCTTTGGTGCTCTCAAGGACTATGCTGATGCATTCTGTGTGCTCTTGGCTCTCGTGTTCCTTTGCCCACTGCTGCAGTATTACCACTTGTTTTGGATCATGTTGGGAGCATGCCGAAACAAGAGCAATCTGCCTTAGGTATTAAATGTGTCTGCCCCTCTGTCAGTTGTCCTTAACGCCTGGCACATGTTTCCATAGCAGTGGTAGACTTGCTTCAGGAGCTGACAGACATTGATACTCTCCATGAGAGTGAAGAAGGAGCTGAAGTCCTCATAGATGCTTTGGTAAGTTGTGAACTCCAGGAATGTCAATGCTTGACGTCTGCTGGAGGACTCCTTTTTGGAAGGAACACGCTCATATTGCAGAACCTGCGTAGGCTGGAGATTGTTTTGTGTGGGGAGGGAGCCTCAAGTGATGTTTGTGCCTTGGACTGTGTCCTGCTGAGCTTCATTTGCATTCTTCTTCCTTCTTGTGGGGAAGGGGTGACCTGTTCACCCGTGAAAAGCTGAAGTTCATGGCAAGGCTCTGATCTTTATCTGAAGGACAACGGGGCCACCCTGAGCCTTCAGTCTGGCTTCTTGCACAGGAGTCAGTTGCCTTCTACCCAGAAACTCCTTTTTCAAACCCCAGATCTGTGCTTGAGCTGGAACATCTTGTTATAGGGAGGGTGTGTGGTTTTCCTAACAAGAAGTACAAGTTTTCATTTAACAGGGGAATGCATTTTACAGGTAGAGGAAGGTTCAAAGGCCATGATCCTTTTTGGTGCAGAGATTAGACAACCTATGTGCAGCAGAGGCTGCATGGCTCACTCTCCTGCCTGGTTAACCCTCTGGAGTGCCTCTTGGCCTCTATGGTGGGAGACTTCCCCTTTTCGTGGCGTCTGGGCTGGATGCAGGAGGAGGATGCCCTCTGGAGAAGTGATGCCCCCCCAAAGCCTGAGATTTGTGGGTCCTGCCTTTAGGCAGCTCCTGCTGGCTAGTGGTGCTTGTCTGAATCTCTGTGGCTGTGTCTTGTTCTATAACTATCATGTTGAAATCGGAAGAGTGGGAATTAGGGGTTTTCTTTGTTTGCTTTGTTTGGCTGCTCTGTTCTACAATCCTTTGTGTCCAGTCCCTGTAGTGTTACCTCCAGCGGTTATAGACAGTGGCCCTGAGCTGTGTTCCTCCAGCTGCCCTCTGGGCTTTTGTAATTACTCTCCTTCGTGGGCAGATTGCGGATGATGAGATGGAGAGGGGCTGCTGGAGAAGATTTCTGTACAATGTGCAGCAGGGTAGTAAATCAAGTGAAGTTCCTCCTTTGTTTCCCTTGTCATTGATAATAGCCAAGTTCTAGAGGCTTTATTGTCCTCTTTGAAAGGAACAGGCCAGGCATATCTTGGGAGAAGTGTTTAGATCTCTGCTTTTGAGGTGACTTTTTCTTTCTTTGAAGAAAGTGGGTGTAATGCTGTAGGGATCTGGGAAGATTGCTGCACTCCCTTCCACACCAGCTGGTACTTGTACTGCTTCCGTGTGTTCACTGGGCCCAAAGCTAGTAATTAGAATGGGAAATGTTATTTTGTTTAACTCTCCCAAGCTCATGTCTGCAGTGGAAAGTTAGCCAAAGTCAGGGTGGACTCTGTGCAATTGCAGCCTTAAAAGCACACTTACTGCTTGTGATGGCTTTTTGGGGAGGAGGCCCCACCTGCAGGTGTGGGTTCCTGCTCCTGACATTGAACTCTGGGTCTCATTGGCTTGCTTGGAACATTCAACTTGCTCAGACCAAGGGAGGCTTCCACTGGTGACCATTCAGCTTCTGGATTTGAGGCTGTGTGTGTGAGCATCGATCCTTCATGTTTCTGTACCCCCTGAGGTGGAAGATAGAACAGAAATAAGGGCAAACCAGTGTAACCGGTGAAAATGGAGCTGCTCAAAAGGCTGCCAGCCTGCCCATAGCGCCTCCCACTTGGCATTGCGAGGGATTATGAATCAATCAGGCTGGTTCAGGAAACAAGACTGTGACAAGGTGCATGTTTTCCTCCAGATGTTTTTCTGTTTAATCTGAAACACAAAAGTTGTTTAATTAATTAGGGCAAACACAGCAGCAGATCTACTCAGTGATTCCTTTGTTTCCTCAGAGATTTTAGAGCAAGACTGTTAATGCCTTCTGCTTGTGCCTGGCAGGATGCTTTAGTACAGCTTATTGACTTTTATTATTAAACCTCCATTCTCTCTCCTTCAGCTTCCTCTTTTTTCAGTCACCTCTTAGCTTTTCTCTTTTCCTGGTGTTCAGGTGGAGGGCCAGGTTGTGGCCTTGTTGGTCCAGAATTTGGAGCGCCTGGATGAAAGTGTGAAGGAGGAAGCTGATGGTGTCCACAACACACTGGGTAAGTGGCTGTTGCCTGTCACTTCTTTCTCGATGTTGTACAAAGGGGGTGGGTTATCCCTCCCCTTCCTTCCCTCCCTCCTTCCCCTCTGAATTGCCCAGCACTACCATTGAGGACCCAGTGCAGCTTTTCAAGCACAACTGAAGCTTCTGGCAAAGCCTTGTCTCCTGTGCCAGTGTTCGGTGCCTGGCTGCTGGTAAGGGGCCTCCTCCCAAAGCGGGTACGCAGGGAGGTGCTGCTGCACAGCTCAAGCTGCACCAGGACATCCCCACAGCCCTGTATTTACTGTGTTCTTACTGTGAGCTCTACTCACTCTGTTACAAGAGCTGTTTATGTCTTAGCAATATATTTAACTTCCAGATAGTAAAACATTTGCATTTCCTGTAAGTACATCATTACCTCTCCCCAGTCTCAGCACAGCACAGTAACTGCTTTGCAGTGCGTGGCTGTTATTAGCATTTAGACCATAATTTGGGACTGTCATCTCCCGAGGACTGGAAGAATGAGGACGACTGGAAACATGAGGTTTGGAAGTTTTACTGCTGCTGTTCCTGTTAGTTTAGTTCTGAGCAGTGAGAACTGGGAAGTGTCTTGGGCTCCCTCCAGTAGGAGCTGGTGTCACACTGAGGATGGGCTCTGTGGGCAGTGTGAAAACAGAGGGTATTGTACAACTGAGTCAAAGTCTCACTCAGCACAAAGGTGGTTTTCTGAGTAAGATGTGAGGAGAGTGGTGCAGCCCCAGCAAAGCAGAGTTGATGCAGGCCAGAGCTGCAGGTGGGGACCTGTGTTGTGTCTTTCCTTTCAGCCATCGTTGAGAACATGGCAGAGTTCCGTCCGGAGATGTGCACAGAGGCTGCACAGCAGGGCCTCATGCAGTGGCTGCTCAAGAGGCTGAAGGTGAGTTCCTCTTCCAGATCAGTTAGAATGAGCTTACAACCGTGTAAAATAGGCCAGTTTTGTGTGTGTGTGTTGCAGAAGCCAAGCTAAGGATAGCAAGGCAAAAATCGGGGTTTGTGTCCTCTGTGGTTTAGTTTAAATGAACATAATTGTGTCTTGTCTTGATGTTTTACAGCATTTCTTTTCTGTTGGTTTGATTCCTGTATGGTGGCTTTCTGGTCTGTGGCTGAGACTTGTAGGGATATAAAAGCTGACAAGCAGTGAACGGGGGAACTAACACAGAACACTTCATGCCTGTGCTGCCTGTGTTTCTAACACTTCTTTGAGTTTCAAGTCTTTGTTTAACTGCTGCTGGTGGCTTTTTCTTTGAACTCCTCTAACTGCCTTCTGAATTCAGAATGACTTTTCAGTACTCTTCGCATCCTATGGCAGTGAGCTGCAAAGTGAGCTGCTCTGTCCTGGGTGAAGAGGTGCCTAAACGTTCCCTGGAGAATCCTGCAGGAAAGGAATGGGCAGTTCAGCTGTCTCAGAATTAGGGAGGGAAATAGAGCAAACAGATTCTGACCTTTCCTAACCCTGTTAGTAAGGCCTTGGCACTTCTATATTTTAATGTCTTTATGGTTAAAGGCCTCTGATTCACAGAAATGCTTCCTCAGCTTTGTAAGTGTGCAGATGCCCCTCTGTGCACCTCATGTACTTGCTAGCCAAAATAACCTATAATTTCTCACTACAGGTACTAGCATAATTGTATTCCTTTTGCTCAAAACCCTAAAAGTGAAGGTAATTTTAGTTCAGGAAGGTCTGTGCTGCTGCCAGCCTCATGATTGCACTGGCAGCTGAAAGGCTGAGGGCCTGTGGAGCACAGAATAACCACAGCTTGGGTTCCTCCGTGTGGTGCCACCAAAAATGGATGTTCAGGTTGTTCAGGATGTGGTGCTGAAGGCGTCTTTGCTTTTTCTTCAAATTCAGCAGTTTGGTTTCATTATGATTTCTGTTAACATATTTGAGTTATGGAGGGAGCGTAGGAAATGGAAGTGCTGTGACTGTGCAGGCTAAACCCACCTCATGTTCAGTGACTGGCACATCACAACCCTTGTCAAACTCTGCAGTTTCTAGTTTGTGTCACTGTGAGGTATGGTCTGAAATTCAGGTTTTGGTGACAGTGCAGCCTTTCAGAATAGGGATGAGCCCAACATGCTCATATAACCTCACGGTTATACTGTGCTGGGGGGTGTGAGCCAACTTGGTCAAACCTACTCATGTAGGACAGCAGGGGAGGGATCAGAGCTGTTCCTTCCCCTGTGTGTGAGCACACCCCCAGCCTGGAGGCAGTTATTGCTGCTTTGTCACGGGCATGCTGCAAAATTCTCACTGTATTTGGTTTAAGTGTTGCCCAGACACTTGGGGATTTGATTAATGTGCTCTTGAAATCAGTGAAGCGGTGCTGTGCCCTGATGGGTCTCTTGTTCCTCCTTCACCAACAGGCAAAGATGCCTTTTGACGCCAACAAGCTGTACTGCAGTGAGGTGCTGGCTATTCTGCTCCAGAACAACGATGGTGAGACGTGCCCTGGTATCAGTATCCTGGTAGGGTGGGAGCCAGGCTTCTCTCTGACCAAGCAGCACTCCTCTGCCTCTGGCATCCTCTGCTGAGCTCTTCCTGTGCTGTGCTCTCCTGCAGACTCATGCATCCTCTCCTTCTCTGCGGCTTTTGTACTCTGTCAGGCCGTATTGATTTTGTTTGCTGATGTATCAGTGTTAGATGGCTGTAAAATCTGACAGTTAGCTTCATTTTTCTCTCTCTTTTCCCCTTCCCCCTCCTCCGTCTAGACAACAGAGAATTGCTTGGGGAGCTGGATGGGATCGATGTGCTGCTTCAGCAGTTATCTGTGAGTAATTCACGCACGTCCTCTCCGCGTTGGAGGCTCCTGGGCTGGGTGGGAGGAGGTGGAGCAGGCTCTGGGTGTAGCACTGGCCTGGCAGGCAGGAGATGCTGAAGCACTGCTGTGCTTTCTGTTCACTGGTGGCATCGTCCCTGGGTGACTGAGCCAGGGGCTCTCTGGTAGTGAGCTTATCCGTGTGATTCTGTGAACTGCCAGTGGTGAATTTGCCTTTACCTTTGAAGGCTTGTATGGTCTTTAAGTCACACATTAGTCAGTAAGGGGTCAGGGCAGCAGAGTTACAAGAGGGAGTGCATTGATGATGGGTATGATTGCTGGCTTGGGCACATCAAATGCTGAGGGCTTGTGATAGAAGATGTTCATGTGCCCTGCAATGGTGTGCACCGCAGTGGGCCCTCCATTTGAGGTAATTCTGCTTTCTTTGTCATGTAGGTGTTTAAACGACACAACCCTGGTACAGCTGAAGAACAGGAAATGATGGAGAACCTCTTTGACTCCCTTTGCTCCTGCCTAATGCTCAGCTCCAACCGGGATCGCTTCCTGAAGGGCGAGGGTCTACAGCTGATGAACCTGATGCTGAGGTACCCTCAACTGTGGTTTTCTTGCCTGCCTTTGACATGCCAGCACATGTTCTGGCTAGCTAGTTGTGTTTTTCTGTTTCTGCAACTTCTCTGTTAGCATATTTGCCTGTCTTTCCAGCGTGTAAGTCAAACCTTCTCAGACATAAGCTCCACTCTGTCTTTAGCCCTGTTTCCTGAGAACAGGGGTTACTGCGGAGCCTCAGGAAAGTGATTGTGCAGCTCAGTGGGGCAGACCCCCAGATGGAAGAATGCCATGGGTCAGGCCACTAATCCCCTGAGGATTTAAGACCCTTGTGAGGGAGAACCTTTGGATGTCTCTAGGAAAATGTTTTTCTTTTGTTGCCAGTTGAAGCTTTGCTGTGCTCTGTGTCCTCCGGTTTTTGTGGGTATTGGTACAAAACCTGGTTTTGTGAAGTGGGCACAGGTGTTTGTTTCTCTTGTGTGTATCCTGTCACACCCTGAGTCACCAGGGCTCCTCCTCAACCCTTGCCCCATCCTGCTGGCTGGATTCCTCCAGGCTGTGGGCTTGGTTGGCAAATGCCACCACGAGCTGCTGTGTTCCTGCAGCGTGCGGCTGGCTCATGTGCAGCAGCAGGGAACTGAAGAAAGAACCAAACGTGGATTATTCAAACAGGAACACTGGGTTTTCTTGAGGCTAATTAAAGAAAAGCTCCAAAACTAAGACCGAGAGGGAAGGCTCCCCCTGCCTGAGCGCTAAGCTGCTAAGCCAGCCTTGCAGAACTAATGACTTGGCGGTTTTGCCATGTGGGTGGGACCAGCATTCAGTTTTTAATGGCTTTTTCCCCGTTTTGGGCTTTGCTGTTTGCCACTCTCTGCACCAGGATCCCAGCTGGAAAATTAGGATGAGGAAAATTTCTTCCTGGATACCTTTCTCCCCACCAGTAGTTGCAAAGGGATTAGGAGGGACAAAGCATGACTGAACTGCCAGCAGCAGCTTGTCTAGTGAAGGAGTATCCAAGACCTCAGTCTTGGGATGCTTTGGGACCTATGGATGGGGGTGGTAAAGTGACAGTGGGGAATAAAAGGAAACAAATTGTGAAATATTTTCTAGAAGCTTCTATCAGTGCTGCCCATAAGCACTGGCTATACTGACAGTCGATGGGCTTGTTTAACTCTTGTACTTACCTGATGTAGATTAGAAGAGCTGAAGCTCTTAGCTGGGTGTTTGAGCAAACAGCACTTTGGTGAGGACACAGAGCACGTTTCTGGAGCTTTCAAACCACCAGACAAAGCCAAGTGCCTGAGAACTGACTCTGCAAGGGTTTGCAGTGTGTTTGCTTGTGGGTTTTTTACGTGTTTTAATAGCCAGAAGATGCTAGATGGCTGTTAACTCTGTTAAGCACTGTTGTCACTGGAGTGTTCTTGGTGGATGTGTAAAAGCTCCTTGAGGTGCTCAGTTTCTCTTGGGCAGTTCTGCACTGGGAACAGCAGGCTGGTATTGTACGTGGGGAGGGAGCTGTGGTAGCTGTCATCTGGGGCTGCACGGGAGTATTCTGCTCCTGTGTCTTCTTGATCCCTCCTGATAACCAAGGCAGAAGAGCAGTGCCACGCTGCTGTGATTGACCACCTCACCCACAAACAAGGCACAAGTATTTTTCTCTGCTGTCGGTGTCCTCTGAAGGCTGGGGGCAGAGATCTGTTACTTTTTGGTGTTACTCTGAAGGTGGTTAATCATTGTACCGTGGTCTGTGCAGATGAAAGGACAAATAAGCAAAGTTGAAAGTTTATTGATGTGATGGGAGATAGATAAGCTGCGTGAGAATAAAGATATTGGGCTGGGATCTCCATTACTGCCTTTGAGAACACAGCATTCTGTATCTCATGCTGCCTGATCCATCTGCCCAGCTTCTTCTGTTAGTAATGGACCTGCCCACAGACCTGCAGGGAGGTTGAGCATCTTCCAGCTGAGCGGTTAGCAGGCCTGAGAGACTATTGTGGGCAGTAATGGAAACAGGGCTGTTTGCTGCTATGGTGGCCTTAGAATGTGTGGCCAACAGTACAAGGGGATGTTGTGCTGTGAGAGCTTCTGCTGGTTTATGGGAGATGGTGATAACACCTGAAAATGAGCACAGTTTGGGTGATGGGCTTCACGTGCATGTCCATAGCAATCAGTGTCCTGAGCAGGGCTTCACCAAGCAGGAGGTGAGCAGAGGGCTCTGGGAGACCCCAGACTGAGCAGAATGGGGCCTGTGACAGCAGAAATGAAGCAGGAGGTTTTGGAGGAGGGGGAGAGCGTGGGTGTATGTCGCTATTTGGTCTGCATGTTTGCAGCAGCGGAGGCTGGTTTATTTTATGGAGTGTCTTTATAAATCTTGAGGTGGTTTATCAAGGTGGGAGCCACCAGTGGAAAGTTTATAAAATGTCACATGGAATAAAATTCAATTTAATGCTTTTAGGTCAGGAAGCAGTCTTTAGAGCAGAGCCCCTCGGCCTTGGTAACCTAACTGCAGTTTACCTTACAGAGCCAAAAGAGAAGCCCAGGCTGTAGTGTCAGTTCCTCACACAGTGACAGGAAGCTCATTGGTTTTGCTGTTAAATTGTGTTAAGGTTTGGAGCAGAAGCAGCCACTCGATTCCCGGGGGAAGATTCTCTGTTGCATAGGGAAAATGATGTGTGGCTTTCCCAGTTATTAACTGGGAGCACGTGAGCGCTCAGGGACGGATGTGGCGGAGGGAGCTCATGGCCATGTCCATCACTTGGGCAGCGTGGTCTGGCTCTGTGGCTGCTCAGCTGCTTTTCCTCACACTAGAAAATCATTTGCCCTGTGCAGAAAAGCCAGGGTGAGGACAGGCAGCTCCATCCAGCTCCAGCCATTCCAGGGTATGTTTTTTATGACATTAAAATCCTTTTATGTTTTCTTGTCCTGCTGTTCCTAATGACCCTGTGGAAACTTAGACTGTCTCTTTACTAAATCTGGTGGTTAATTAAGCAGAACCATTTTATGCAGCGCTTTTCCAGGAAATCTGATGTTTTAAAAGTGGGAAATTGTGTTATGCTAATGTGCAAAGTCCAAATGATGTTCTTACCTCTTCTTTTGAAAAAATAAATGCACCACGAGAGTTCTCTCAGATGTAGGGGTATTAAAAGAACAAAAACCATGGTTAGCAAATAAAGTTGTGACTTGGGGTCCCCTGTGAAGACTGAGGTCACTCCCTGTCTGGTGACACTCACCTGTACTTGTCTTTGAGTGTGCAGCTGGAAGTCACATCGATAAGCACAGATGAGACCAAGATAAACTGCTTGCCCTCTGGCAGAATAAATATTTCAAATAAAATCAACTCGAGACAGTCCAGTCGAGCAGTTATTGATCTCTAAAAGCCTGAACTTAAACCATTGCATATTCCAGAGATCAGCTCTCGGCAACCTTCCTAAATGCTGATCAATATGCAGCTGCTTCCCCTGAAAACATCTCTTACGTTGTCTGGCCTCAGAAGTACTTTATTTTTAGCTGTCTGTGGAGGGGAGGGGTGGTGCTGAGCTCCCTCCAGCACCGCTCTGGGCTTGAACTGAGCTTCACTGGCTCCCAGCAGCACACGGTGCTTGCAGCACATCTCAGTGGCAGTGCGAGAGCTAACCTGCATTAAACCAGAATAGCCCAGAACCCTATCTTCATCCCTCCACATGTGATTTCTGGAGATGGGGTTTTCTTCATTACAGCTGACCACCAGGCTCTGCTTACCAAGCTTACTGCTTTATTGGATTGAGTTATTACTAGATCTAAATCCTGATCATCTTGGTGTGTCCGTATGTGCCTTGTGTACCCAACCCAACTCCATTGCTGCTTTGTGCTGCTGTTTGCAGGGTGGTGAGGAAATAACTTCTTCCCTAGCCAGGAAATAAATAAGAAAATAAAACCATAGCAGTAAAGTATATAAAATGAAATAAAAATGAAATAGAAAATAAAAATAAATAAAAGACATTAAAAAAGAAATAACCAAGAGAATATTCTCAGGCACAGTTCTGAGAAGAATATTTGTCAATATAATGGTTTGGCTTGAAGAAAATCTTTCACAGAGCTTGTGCTTGGGCTCTTTGTACTTCCCTTGTCATACCCGTTTCCCTCTCCATGCTGTCTCTTTAACATAGCGTGGTCCAAAGCTCCTCATGTCCCTGAAAAGCCCAACCTGCCTCTTTTCAGAGAGAAGAAGATCTCCCGCAGCAGTGCCCTGAAGGTGCTGGACCACGCCATGATCGGACCAGAGGGCACCGATAACTGCCACAAGTTCGTTGACATTCTGGGCCTGAGAACCATCTTTCCTCTCTTCATGAAATCCCCCAAAAAGATAAAGAAAGTTGGAACGACTGAAAAGGAGCACGAAGGTGGGTGTGCTTCAGATCCTCCTTGTTGCTGTGGTGGAGGTGGATGGATGGTGAGTGTCTGATATGCGCCTGCAGGGAGGGAACAGCACATCACCGCCTCTTCAGGGCTCCTCCTGCCGCTGGGAGCACGCTTGCCACTTCCTTCTGATATCAGCACTTCTGGCAATTCCATTTCATGTGCTGGTAATAAGTTATTTTACTCCTGTAGGGTCTGTTGTTTGAAGCTCTGACTCTGATGCAAAACTCCTTTGAAAAGAGTAATGAGGCAACTACAAATGTCACCTCAAAAGCAGTGTTTTCATGGCTCTGAGCACTGAAGTGTGACTCAATGAACATCAAGCATTGCAGAAATAAACTGCATGCTTTTGAAGTTGCCTTTTTTTTTTTCCTCTCTTTTTCTATTTTTTCCCCTCTCTCCCTGGAAAAGTGCTTTAACAGAAATCTGTGGAGTCTTAACCACAGGGCCTTGTGCTGGACTGAATGTAGGGTCAGTCCCTTGTACTTCTGGTAATGTCATGGGTTTTATTTTGTTGATAGTCATAGAATCCCAGACTGGTTTGTGTTGGAAGGGACCTTAAAGCTCATCCAGTTCCAGCCCCCTGCCACAGGCAGGGACCCCTTCCACTGGAGCAGCTTGCTCCAAGCCCCTGTGTCCAACCTGGCCTTGATCACTGCCAGGGATGGGGCAGCCACAGCTTCTCTGGGCACCCTGTGCCAGCGCCTCAGCACCCTCACAGGGAAGAGCTTCTGCCTAAGAGCTCAGCTCAGGCTCCCCTCGGGCAGGTTCAAGCCATTCCCCTTGGCTTGGCCCTACAGGCCCTTGTCCCAAGCCCCTCTCCAGGTTTCTTATAGTCCCTGTAGGCACTGGGAGCTGCTTTAATGTCTCTCAGAGCCTCCTCTTCTCCAGGCGGAACCAGCCCAGCTTTCTCAGCCTGATTCCAGAGCAGAGCTGCTCCAGCCCTTGGAGCATCTTCCTGGCCTTGTCTGGACTTTCTTGAGCATGTGGCTTGGGATGAACTTGATTGCTGCCAGTGATGCTTGAGGCTTTGTGTCAGTTCATTACTCAGTTCTGTGAAGGGTGAATGTTGTCAGAAGCTGGAGAGGCGTGAGGGGGTCTCAGGCTTGTCTCATATCCGTCCTTAACGCTCGCAGCAAACCAAGGGAAAATGAAAGGAATCAGCAACAAAAAAGGAGCTGTAACCCCATGTGTCCTGCTGTGGTGCTGTCCTCGCAGCTTGGGTAGAGCTAGTGTTCCCCAAAGCAGAGGCAGGAGGTGCCCCTCTTGTGGGCTTCGCTGCAGAGCATGTGCTTGTTCTGCTCCCCCTGAGGACAGGCTGGTGAGGGAAAGGAGGCACAAATCCAGCCGGTAGCTGTCTTCTGGAAAACTGCCCATGGTGAGCTGGTGCTGTTTGTGCAGAGCACGATGGCTAAGAGCTGGTAGCCCCACTACCGAAGGCAGCAGCAGCCACAGAGGTGGTTCCTCTGCCTCCTCTGTCTTGACCATGTGCCTTGTCCTAGACACGTAATGGTGGGGACAGAATCTGCTGTGTGCTCTGGGGTATATGTGGTAAAATGGCAGAGACTGGTTTGATTTATCTAGGCTGTGTAATAAAACCGTGGGTTTGGGTGTTAGAATACCCAGTTGTGCTCAGATGGTGGGTTCAGGGGATGTTTTGAAATCTTCATTTGCAGCATGAAAAGGAGGTTGCTTAATTCTGCTGTGGAAAAGCTGGAGCTAGAACGTGAAGCTCTGAGCAGAGATCTGGGCCTGTGGCTCACGTCATTGACTTAAATTTCCAGTTTGGGCAGGCGGGTTAAGCTCTGTCTCATCTGCTTAGTCTTGAGACTGCAGAGGACATGTGAGTGCAGCCTTGGCTCCTGTGAGGATCAGGCAGCAGCCTGGAAAGCTCTGCCAGGCCTGATCCTGCCCGTGTCTGTGATAGGAGAAGAGGCAAATGTGCTGTGTGGGAGACAGGCAGGATCCGTGCCTCCGGCCTGTGCCGTGCCTCCATCTCCTTAGTATTCAGCAGAAACAGAGGACATCAAAATGAGGCCAGAAATTCGCTTTATTAAAATAAACTCTCCCTAAAAGGCTGGGGCAGTAAGTCCAATTTTCTTTGTCTTGCATCGCTGGGCAGGTGAGTCCCTGAATTCCTAAAGAGGGAGTTAATTGAGACGTTCCGCAGGTCCCTGGAGCCCGTTGCAGCCGGTGTCCCGACACGTGTCCAGCAGCACAGTGTGGTTTTACCTTGCTAAATGTTGCCCAGCAATTCCCTGTGCTCAGGGCAGTGCTGTCAGCTCCAGGAGCCACTGACTGGTCAGGAATGGTGCAGAATGGTGTGGGGCTGGTGTGGCTGAGTCAATGGCCTCTGTGCTGTGTTATTCTAGGAATGAGCTTCCTTCTGCAGCTCTCCTTTCTGTTTATTTATCAGAAAGGATGCAATGGTCAGTCTTGTCATTCTGCACTGTAAAAACTTCATCCTGGGTTCCCAGTGTTTAAAAAATACACGTTAAAAATGAATTGGCATGATCCTCTTCCGCTGCGAGAGCGTTCCTGTGCATGTCCAGTGGAGGAGAGAGTCCTTTACAGGATTAACCAGGAGAGCTTGTAGCAGAGGCCTCAGTATTTGTTAAAAGCAGTTCTAAAGAGCTGTGCTGTGAACACATCCACTGTAAGGCCATCGGGTCACAGACCCGGCCACACTGCAGCTATGGGGTCCTTAACGGGCTGGTGACCCTGGAGCCTGATTACACTTGCTTAGAGGACAGCCCTGCTGAGAGGTTCAGCACTGGGAGAGGGACAGGATGGCCCTGCCAGAGGTGCCTGCAACTGCCATTGTCCCCCCACTGCTGGTCTGGGTGTTCCTCACCTGCAGCAGCAGCAGCACCACTGGCACCGCACTGCCAGGGCTCGGGGGTGCTTTTGCTGTGCTTCACTGCAGGGACACCCTTCTCATGCAGTGCTCAGTCCTTAGAGCACAGAATCTTTCCTGTGTGCCTGGTGGTGGCAGGAGAATACTCCCCTTGTCTGTCTTTATGGTAGTGTTGCTGTTAACACAAGAGTCAGTCTATAAAATACTGTTGATTTTATTGTCTTGAGGGCGGTGTTCCGGATGTGGCAAAACAATAAATACCCTGGTGGAAAAAAACCTCTCTCCCTGTGGCTTGGTGAGCTTTATTTATTAAAGAAATTTATAATCCAAATTAAATTTGATAAAAATATCTCCTCTGTAATGCATTTTTCTTGCTTTAAAAGCTCCTGTAAAGGTGTCAGTGCTGGTTAGCTCCATTTTAAACACTGTCACTGTTTAAAAATTATTTTCCTCTAGGGAGCCTGGGAACAATTTTAAACCCAAACTGCACATATTTATGCTTTATATACACTGTGTAATTAGGAAACAAGAGAGGGAAAAATTCTTAACTATCTTTATGGATGATCTGAGCCTGAGCTCAGGCTGGTGGTGTCTGGCTGCGTACGTGTTATCTGCGCCTGAATTTCGCCTGACTTTGTACAGATGATGATCTGCGTCTGAGGGGGTTGGGTTTGGGAGAAAAATCTCATTTGAAGCAATTTCCCTTTTCCTGGGGCACTGAAGCAGCTCTAAACAGAAATAGTTCTAGTTGGTGGCAGGAATGGTTGAGAATTTTCTCACGTCTGTGGGGTCCAAATACCTGCGAGTGCCCCGGTCCCAGCCCCGGAGGGAGCCAGCCCATCGCTGTGGTGAGGTGGCCTGGGCACGGTGGCACTGCAGGGCTGTGGGGTGGTGATGGGGGTCATGGAGTCCCCTCAGTGCTGTGTGGAGCGGGTGAAGGTGGAGGAATAGCCACAGGTATTACTGCAGCAATGTCTCATTCCACCCGATGCTCGGTGTTGGTTTCTGTGGCTCCCTGCTCCTGGCAATCCTCCTGGTGAAGGGTTGTGATCCCTCCGGTGGTGACCCAGGGGTGTCAAGCCAAAGGCTGAGCACTGTGCACAAGGTATGGTGCAGCACACTGTGGCTGAAGCTGCTTCTTGTGGCTTGTCTGTGTGGTCAGTAACACACAGCCGTGTAACAGAGCCACCTGTAGCGAGCACCGGTAGAAAGGTACAGGCCAAACCATGGAGATGTGCTCTTGGCCACTGTGAGCCTGGGGGCTGCATCAGACACGTGAAACGGTGAGATCTGCCCTCTTCAGGTGTCCTGATGGGGACCCTGCGGGACCTGGTGGCCTTGCTGAGCTGAGCTGGAGGAGCAGAGAGCAAGTCTCTGGTGTGTGACCGCAGGCAGTGAGCAGGAGCTGGACTCTGGGTGGTTGCTGGTGTAAATACAGGGTAAGGTTTGAAATGATGGTTCTGTTGTGACCTCTGAATACGGGGGATGCTGTGTGTCTGTGCCAAAAACTGCTGCTGCAGAGCTGGGGATCAGCTTGTCTCTGTGTCCACAGGGAGCTGGAACCTGAAACTCTCAGACAGTCTCAGTGGGCTAAAGATGGAGAAAACCAAATTCTCTCTGAAGTGGCATCTGTAGTGCAGCGGCTGTGACCTGCTCCATGAGCTGGAGGTTCTCCTGTGCTTCCTCAGGATGGTCATTTCCAGCCTAGTTTTGCCCACTTGGAGAGCCTAATGAGGTAGAAAAGGCTGTTTGTCCAATTCATCTTCATTTAAATTCCTTCTCTTGACTTAGATGTCAGGTTTACTTAGGAATGCTTAATGTGATAACCTGAGAATTAGTTCAGCCAATTTCCAAATGAGAATTCCTATTGCTGTGATTTCTTGTCCCTTCTCCCTCTCACAACAAGGAGATACTCAGCTGTACACCTGTGTAAAAAGCAACAGCAGAAACCCTATTTCTTAGTAAATGTGCTCCTGCTCCTGTGTAGCAGATGCTGACAGGCAGCAAAGCCCCTGGAATGAACCTGCTGCAGAACCAGCTCCCTGGGCATGGACCAGTGAGGAGGCAGGCACAGAAAACGGCCTGATGAAGAGTTATCTCTGAACTGGCCTCTCTGGCAGCCACAGGGAAACGTCATTCGGTGCTCTGCTGAAGTGGATACCTGGGGAAGGCATCAGCCTGTTTAAACAGAGCTTTATTATGCCTATTTGTTATTTTAGCGTCAAGCCTCCAGAACGCGACAGGAATCTGATGGGAGTGAGCCATGATGCTGAGGGCAGAGTTAGATTTATCTCAATTAGTGCTCCCTGCTACAGGAACACCACAAAAACAAACTTTCCCAGTCAACAGAAAGATTCTGTTCTCTGTTCAGCGTGATGGTGGGGTCCAGCTCACAGGGGCATTGTGTGTGGAGCTCTTCTGGCCTTTCCAGGTCCTGCTTTACCCATCAGTAATGTTAGTGTTTTAAGATTTATCTTGGCAAAGTACTGTGATACTTGAGAGGGTTACTCTGTTAGAATGCAGTTACTAATGCATGTGGAAATAGGTAAGATTATTAGATGCTGCACCACTGCAGTAGCATGACCCTGGTTCCACCAACACAAGTGAGTAGTCAGTCTGCTGCAGCTTTACAAGGCTGCACTGCAAACCCTCTGTCGGAATGCACCTCACATGCATCCCAGACCAGCCTGGTGGAAGGTCCTGGTTTCAGCTCTCCTCGTAGCTGGTGCAGCACTGTGTGTTGGCTTCAGTCTGAGAACAATGCTGGTAGCACACTGATGGTTTAGTGAGTGAATGGCTGCATGGTGCTGAGCTACAGGCTAACCCTAACCCTAACCTGCTTGCACCATGACAAGGAGAAACTCCTGAAGTCACCTCTTGGTATTCCTCTCCTGCTGTGGATTTGGGCTGGGAGGGATGCAGACTGTGTCGTGGGAGGTTTGGCAGCGTGGCCTTGGTGTGAGCATCCTCCTTCCTGGCCCTGGTCTTTGTGATGTGCCAGGGCTCCATCCGTATTTCCCAGCAAAGACATGAGCTACAGAGGTTTGTGCTTAGGAAGTGGAGGAGTTTCTGAGAGAGCTCTTTTCTGTTTCCCTGGTATTTTCCTGCTTTGGATTTACCTGGAGACTTTTAAAAGCCAGACGGCTCTGGAGTGAGTGCTGCTGGGTTCACCAGGGTATCACCAGGATGCCCAGGAGCACGCTGGCCCTCGCTGCACCAGTGCTGCAGGGGAGTGGGCTGGGAGGCAGGTGTCTGATGGAATGAAATGTAAAAAATAAAGGGGGGGGTTTAATAAGGGCAGAGGAGGGTAATGTTGTTGCTTGATGTGACAGGGCCTCCTGCTGCTGCAGCTGCCAGCGCCAGCCGCGGAACAGATTCATCTGTATTCCACCCTGCCTCCCCCGAAGTCAAGGTTGATCTAATTAGAGTGCTTTAACCGCGGCTGCATCCTGAAGCCTCTGTGCCCGTCTGGGGAGGGCAGAGCTCCCGGGAGCGGGGTGAGCCTGGCCCGGGCAGGATGGGGCGGCCGGGCTGTGCCTGGCGCAGGGGAGCAGGAGCCGCCCTGTGCGCGGGTGAGAGGCGCCTCTGCCCTCGCAGCGCCGCGCAGTCGGGAGGCGGTGCTGTGCCCGTGGAGGTGGCTCCTGGGCAGCCGGGCTGCGGTGCCTGGGTACCTTCAGAGCACTCGGATCCGGTCCTTCTGGGCAGCGGGGCTGGCGGCAGCGCCTGCCTCTGCCCTTGGCGCTTCCTCCGCAGGGGCTGTGGATGCTGAGGGTGGCAGGATCCTGAGGGGCTCCCACAGTGCTCAGGGCAGGCAAGGACCCCGAGGCAGCGCCCCAGCCTGTGGCCTGTCTGCCAGTGGAGATCAGGGCTGGGCAGCCACAGGGTTTGCTTTCAGGGACAAGGAACAGCGCCAGCTGCGAGCCCTGCTCCAAAGAGGACCGGACCCTGAGCAAGTGCTGTGGTGATGGACTTGTGGTTGGTGGAGTTTGTTGGCCAGGAGCTGCAATGGAGCATAACTGGGATTTGGGGGGCAGGATGGAACACACCGGAGCATTTCTTTCAGGAGCTGATAAAAAGGTTTGTATAGTTTAGAAATATTAATGCAAAATACTGTTGAGCATCCTGACTGGGCAGCTGCACCTCTCCTGCGGTCCTGGAGTGATGTGTTGGAAGAATAACCTCCTTAAAAAGCCTGTGTCAGCTGCTTCAGGCTTCTCAGTACTTGTAAAGGGTTTACTGAAAACATGGATAAATACCTGCATGTGCGCACCAAAGCGAGAATGGTGGCAAAGCAAAAATGCATTTCCTGGTGAAATACAGTGTCGAAATATTGCAATGAATATTGAAAAAAGGCAATGAAGATACATCATTGGTGAGAACGTGACTGCTAAAATACTGTGTCAACGCTTCTAAACACTTCCAAAAAAAGAAGGTTGGGGGGGGGGATAGTGTGAGATGCAGAGCGCTGGCTGCCTCCTAAAGCAGCAGCTGCTGCTGGAGTAGATTTAAAATAAGTCTCCATTTTGCTGTATCTTTATTTACCTGAAGCAAACAGGGTCTTACAAGGACATTGGAGGCTTTTACAGTGTTTTTAATGTAGAGCCTGTGTTTGGTGGTGGTTCTGTGGTGTGGTCACTCCTGCACCACGGGCAGACCTGGAGCCATCACCCTTCGTCCCTATTCCCTGCCCAGGCAGGAGCAGCCGCAGCTCTGAGACCCATAAACCTGTTCTCCACCCACTCCTCCCCATCTCTTTGGTGCATGAAAAATCACCACCACCTCAGGCAGAAATCTGTTTCTGGAAGGAAGCCCCATTTGTTAGTGGCTAATGGAACAGGGTGCCTGCGTGCTCTGTGCCACAGTGCAGATAATGCATACAGAGGAGAGGGGACAGGGACAAGGACAGGGCCAGGCAGCCTGTGCAGCTTCACCTGCCTGTGGAGGCTCCCTGCAGATGTGTCTGTGCTGCCTGTCCTTTGTATGTGGTGCCATTGATCATGGCTGCTCCTGGCTCCAGGCAGCACCATGGAAATGTGTGTTAGCGTGGTTCTGTGCTGGGAAGATGATGATCCCTTTCCTTTGCACGGTGCGTTTTCCTCTGTGAACAGACCCGGTCTCAAGGCCCTTCCCTCCCCACCACTGTGGGTGAGGAGATGTTTATGGTCATTATTTTTCATGAGCCTTAAGCAGCACGATTCCATGAGGACATCTTGGGGAAGCTGCGGTTGTGAATCTGTTGAGGTATCTACAGCATAAGGTCTAAACCCTGCAGCCTGCGGAGCTGAGGGGGGCAGAACCTGGGCTTTATGGGAGCTGCTTTTTCCAGGTCACTGAGGATGAGCAGGGCCGTGGTCAGTGTGGCAGGAGTAAGTGCACAGAGCCAGAGGAGACATCCCTGCCTGGGCTCCTGACACACTTCCTGCTCCTGCTGCTCCTGCTCTGCCTCCTCGTGCCGGTGATGGGACGAGACCAGGCTTCTGCTTATCAGCAGCTACATGCAGGAGTGCAAGTAGTAAATCTAATGCCATGTTACAGAGAAAATGAGCCCCCGTTCCTGATCTCAGCATGCAATTTTCATTTTGTATCTCCAGAGCATGTCTGCTCCATCCTGGCCTCCCTTCTGCGAAACCTGAGAGGGCAGCAGAGGACACGGTTACTGAATAAATTCACAGAGAACGACAGTGAGAAGGTGAGTGCTGGATGTGTGCCTGCAGGCTGGGGCTGCCGGGTTGGGAGGATACTCGGTACCAGCAGGATGCCTCTTTGCACTCAGTGAGCTACTGAAAAGCCTCGTGGTACCGGCTGCAGGCACTCACACTCTCATTTATGCTGTTATCCAGAAGCTGGAGGACTGGAAGTGCCATTAGCGCTTGGCCTCCCACATCCCAGGAGCTTTTGTTTCCTCTTGCACACAGCAGTAGTGATGCTTAGTCCTGGTCTGTGTCTGTGCTGCAGGCTGATGGTGTAACACATTCCATGGTTTCACATCGCACCAGCTCTGAAGCCAGGGCACTGGGGAAGGTGCTGGTGTTTGTAGTGAACTCTCTTGCAGGGAGTTGAGGGGTTGCTGTAGTACACGTGTAGCATTCCTCATTCTTCTCCTAGAATGTGTCCCTTCAGTGGTGTTTACTCTGGGAAATTCATTCCAAAGCACTTCTGTGGTAGTGGATAGATCAAAGAGCTGTGAGACAGAAACAGCAGCTTTTGCAAACCAGTAATCCCAAGGGGTTTGTAAATTCCACCACTGGGAAATACTGGTTTCTTAGTACTGCTCACTTAGTGTGTTTTAAAGATGTTCTTCATAACCTGTTCTACCGCTTGCAAACTGTTTCCAATTCCAGTTCAGAGGAGAGCAGCAAAGCTGTAACTTGCCTTGTATATCCTATGTAAGCCTGACCAAAGAAACTGGGAGAACTGGGAGAGCCACAGCACAGGGGAGCGAGCTGGGGCCCTGTGTCTTTGCTGCCTTTTAGCTGGGGCTGATGAGTGTGTACTGTGATAGGGGATTGGGTTGAGCTGCCTGCAGACTCTGTGCTCATCCCACCACATCCTTCCAGACTGTGTTCCTTCCTGAGAGCGACAGTCACCTGTTCCTCTGTGGAGCCTGCAGCTGGAAGGAAAACAGAGTGGCATGAGGGATTAAAGATGATTGCATTGTTCTTCTTTCTTGCTTAGGTCTCTCTCTTCTGCCCTTGCAGGTTGATAGGCTGATGGAACTGTATTTTAAGTACCTGGATGCAATGCAGGCAGCTGATAAGAAGATTGATGGAGAGAAACATGTATGTATTGCTTGAGTTTTGCTAGCTCATGTCTAACGCCTCTGCACAGAACCTGTGGCTCAGCTGGGGTCACTCTTCCAGGCTGTGCCCTCATACCTGTGCTGTTAGCTCCTTATTCTTGTTGCCCTCCTCTCCAGCTTCCAGTTAACCTCACGTAAAACAGACTGAGAACTTCTCTACAGCAAATATTCTTCACCTTTTAGACTGAATTTTACCAGGAGGGCCTAAGTGTGTGCTGCAGTTTGCTTTCATTTTTACTTGGCTGTGATCTTCCTTGGTCTGGCAGATGGAGAGTAAGTGAAATGCAGAGAGACAATTACATGCTCATGTGTGAGGCCTCCTACCCTGGTCTTTAGAGTTCCGATCAGCTGTGAGGAAGCGTCTATTTTGATTAGTTAGAGGAGGCTGGAGCCAGAGGCTGGGAGCTCCCTGTGCTCCCTGCACACCAGCAGTGAGCCATTTGAATGACACGAGCCTTGGTACCACACAGCACTTTCTTGGAACCGAAGCTGAACAGGCTTGTGGTGAGAGCGAGCAAGCTGCTGGAGTCAGGAAGCAGCCTGCAGAGCTGTTAGCGAGCTTGGCCAGCTTCCCACAAGATTATCTGTATCAGCACTGAAGAGGGGCTGAGATTGATCAGCACTGACAGAGAGTAACGGCTGCAGCCCCAGCGGGCTCTGACACGCAGCTTGGTGCCCATGGCCAGGCCCCTGCACTGGGAGCGCTGCGAGGGCATTGGAGCAACACTGCTGCTGCTCAGAGAGGCAGGGGGTGAGTGATGGATGGAGGTGAGCCTGCTGCCAGCATTGCGGCTCCATGTTCACAGCTGCAGCTTCACACATGAACAGTGGCCTGAAGGAAAATGGCATTTACCCTTCCCTGCTGTCCCTCTGTGCTCTGTTCATCTCCTCGGAACAGAGCAAGAAATGACTTGTTCTTTCCATTTCAGTGTTGGTGTGTGGGTTCTAAACTTAAAAACTGGAATGGGCTTTCCTGGCTAAAGTCCTGTGGTGTAATGGCAGCTACAGTATAGTACAGGAGCTTCCCAGTGCAACAGGCTGAGCCAGTGCATGTGCCCTGTATCCAAAAAGACCCTGGATCACTCTGCAACTGTTAACTCCTGTAGCAAACAGCCAGCACAAAGCAGGGGTAAAGGGAATTTGAGTGTGAAGAAGCTTGTGTAGAAGCTCTTCAGTTAATAGTATGAACCTGTTCATGTCTGCTGATGCACAGGAGAAGAGAAACCAAAGGACCTTTGGTTTTCCTCTTGTATCCAAGAAGACCACTGTGCTTTGACCCCACTGCTAGGCTGTGTGGGCTGGAATGGCTGGAGTTCTTCACTTCTCTTAGAGCTAAGAATAGGATTTGGCAGAAACATCTCATATCTGCAATGTATTAGGCACAACGGGTATGACAAACACTGCTGAGGTTTGTTTCTGGCTTGGAAAACTCTTGGAATTGCCATTTGCTTTGTTTTGTAGTGTACTCAAATGGACAGGGGGATGTGGTCTCCTGAGATCTGAGGTGGCTTGAGCATTTTCCCCATGCAGAAGTAGTCAAAAGTCATCATTCTGTTCTTCGAATCACAGCATTGCCTGGCTGTGACAGGATTTATGGAGCACTTTAATGTTTCTTGTTGTGGCACATGAATCATTGAAGTGGATGGGATGAACGCTGGGTCCTTTAGAAACTGCTGTGGCATCTGGGGGATTCTGACCTTCTGCTTGCAGTAGAGGACACGGGACCCCCAAATTCCAGTCATCCTTCTCTCTGCCCCTAAGAAAATGATACCTTATGAGATTTTACAGGCTCAGCTGCGCTGACGAGAATGAGATCCCAGTCTGAGGGCAGAGTATCCTGGTGTAAGTCCGGCATTACAGGACGTGAAAGCTGATTACACAAGGCAGGGCCGAGTGTATCACAGCTGCTGTTCCATCTCTGGTCGTGCAGCTGGTGTAAGAAGCTCCTGCAGTTCTCCTCCTTCTGTCTTTGTGTGGCTTATTTCAGTGCTGCGGATTATAGCCCAGCTCTTCAGCCTGCAGTGAAGGTGTGGGGACAGCTGAGGGTGGGAGGGGAAGAATCACTGAAGCCAGGGTTTCTGAGGAGGACCCCGTAATGGAACTGCATCCTTGATGTGGGCAGTGGAACGGGATGGGGGCCCTTCTCAGTGGTCCCCACTTGTCTGCTGCTGTGGAATCTATTCCCCGGTGGTCAGAGGTGGTGATACCCATTACCCGTGTGAAACCCAGGAGCGAAGTCCATGTGTGCGTTTGACACCCGGTGCCTGTCTTAAAGCTTTCCTTGGAGTTTTTAGTTGACAAACCCGGGAGATACCTCCTCCACCTCTCAAGTGCTTGAATTCTTTCCATAGGAAGTGATGGGAAATCCTGTGCCTTCAGCTCCCTCTGGAAGGAGGGATAACTGCAGGCAGCAGCGATAGCCTCGGTGATCTCTGATGGTGGCAGGAAAAGACAGGAGATGCTTTCATGCTTTTACAGTTCCACAGAAAATTATGCTCAGCAGGTTTATTCGATAAAATATTCTCACCAGACACTTTGCGCTGTAATGACTTACAAATTACATGCTAATTGTGCTACAGTTAAGGCATTCCACCCTTGAAAGGCAGAGGTGGAACTCCTAGCAGGAGAGCTGTGTCCACACACTGGGATAGCAGAAACGGGAGTTTGTTTAAGATGGTTTGGGTTGGTTTAGGAGGATGGAGCTGCCTGGAGCTGTGTCCAGGTGTGAAAGCACCTTCTGAGCACGGCTGCAGCACTGCCCCTCCACGTAGTGCAGACCCAGAGTAGTAAGGGGGGAGAAGCTCCACTTGGTGTAAGAGACAAGTTGGAATAGTTTTGTACTCAGTGCTTGCAGCCTGCTCCTCTCTGCTCACCTGTGTTGGGCTCCCTGTCCAACCCGCTGAGGTGGCCTTTGTTCTTGATCAGACTTCACCTGGGGAAGGTGAAGGATAAGGAAGGAGGAAGATGAGGAGAATCTTTTGGGTCCCACTCTGATGACTCTGTGGAGCAAATGTGATCTCTTGTTACCTCATTGGCGAATCCATTGTGTCTTTAGGTTTTGAGTCTCTACTTGACACCCTGAGGCCCGTCAGTCCTGCCTCATTAGTGTGAGAGGCTCATTTTAGCTTCACAGAAGCCCATCTTATTGCTGTCTTCTCCCATCAGCAAGGGGCATCTCAGTACATATTGTTGGCAGATTAAAAATGGCATCTGAGCGCTCATTTGGAGGTTAGAGCCTTGACAGCTTTGCAAGGGAGACAAAGTGGAAAGGTGACTGGTACTGGGCTGGAGGCAGATGAGCATTTACACGGTGGATGTGGCTTTAAAAAAAAGGCTGTGAAAAGGCACCTGAGAACCATGCTTGTCTTCTAATTCATATCTGCCTCATTTACTGGTACAAAACAATCTGGCTTCTCTGTCGAGAGGGGCTGTTAGAGCTGTCGCCTTCCTGCTGTAATCAAGACAGCAGTTGCCTGGATCCAGCTCCAGTGATGGCCACGCTGGGATGGGAACACAGAACAGACACGGGCTTTGTTTCCTGTTCTGGAGGGTCACATCCTGCCTGTGGAGGTTTTTGTGTTCGTGAGTTTGGCACTGCTGAGAGGAGTGGGCAGCAAGCTTGTGTGCAGAGGAGGGTAAGCTGTAGTTCAGCAGTGCCTTCTGCCTTGAGTGGGGTTTCTGCTCTTTCAGACAGTACTCCAGCCTCTGGCTGGCCAGCCTCACTGGTGTTTAGCTTTAGAGACCAGATTTGATCAGACTCCTGTAATCTGACGTGGATGTAGGGTGAGGAAGGTTGCTCATTGCATAAAACTGGATTTTTCCTTTATTGGCAAAAGCTTGCTTGCAAGGTCGTGCCTGTGCCCGTAGTTTTGAGAACCTGGAGTGAATTCCAGTTGTGCAGATGCTGGAATACACAGGATGTGGTGCTGAAGCATCGTGGAGTAGAGCCAAAGCAGTTGACTTTATGGCATTGGTAACCAGGCATTGTTTGTTAAACTTCTCCTTTCGCTGCAGGCTAGTTTTCTAGGAGGAAAGAAGCATTTTATTACCTGGGCTTTCCTCTCTGCTTGCAGCTGTACTTGCAAGTCACTTCACCCGCACAGTGAGCATCCATCGCGCTCTCTCCTGTGGGAAGTGCCCAGGGTTAGGTTTCCTTCTTGTGCCCAGAAGACTTTACCTGCAGCTGGATGGGAGGACTTGGCTTGACAGAACAGGGCAGTCTGGCGGCCTGGATCCGCTCTGGTGCTGGTGACCTTGTGTGTGTTTGCAGGAGCACCCCAAGGAGCAGCGCCGAGCGTGTGGGTGCGGAGCTCTCACGGGTGATGGCTCTAATGAGAAAATATTGCTCTGCTGGAGTGTGCCCACCTGCCAGACGCTGCATAATAAATCACAGGGGCTGCAGGCAGGCAGCAGGGCTGACAAGCTGCTTCCTTTGTTTAAGAACAAACCCAAACCCCCAAATGGAGAAGGTCGCCTGTGCTGGCAGTGATTCCTCCTGTTGGGTCCATGAGGATGGGTAGCAGGGTCAGCTGGTGACAGCCCTGGGCAGGGGGAGGCTGCTCCTGCAGGCTTTGAAGGAGCTGCTGTCTGAAGCAGTGATGGAATGACCTCGTGTGTTCTGTCTTTGGCCTCTGCTTGGGCAAGCCTCACCAGTGAGCACTGAACGAACAGGGAGCTGGCATGGTGAAGCTGTGCTTATGCAGAGCTTTCCGACCTGTTTATTCCTCCATCAGTCGATAATGAAGCTGGAAGCCTGATAGGTCCTTGAGTCGCCTGGAGTCACGTTCTACACTGCTTCACAGCACCCTCAGCTGGCCAGTGGAAGGGCAGGTACCTGCTCCAGCGTGCCAGGGGCTTGGAACTGAGAGCTGGGCAGGGGTGTTCCACAGCCACAGCCTCTGATCCTCCACGGAGAAATGCAGTTCGGGCCTTAAATTAAAATGTTAATTTTCAGCTGGACACACTTCAGCAGCAGCAGAGCAAAAGCTGGGTCACAACTGGGTGAAGCGTGTGTGAATGGAAAGGAATTATTAACAGTGCTGCTTTGGCGAGAAATGTCTGCAATGTGTTTGGGGAACAAAGCACTCCTTAAAACCACAACTGTCTCCAGCACTTTGCCACCCTGCTGGGAGGTGCTTGGGGAGGCAGAGAGCATCACACCTTTCCTTTGTGCTGCTTTACAGGACATGGTGCGTCGGGGAGAGATAATAGATGATGACATGGAAGATGAATTCTATCTCCGTCGCCTGGATGCTGGTCTCTTTGTTCTACAGCTCATTTGTTACATCATGGCAGAGATCTGTAATGCCAGTGTTCCCCAGGTAAAGCTATAGACAAGCTTGGCAGATCATCTATGTTTCCATCCATGGTACAACAAGGCTCTGCATCCTTGCAAATATGGCCTCTGTGAATAATCTTCTCTGTAATTCCTTTTTTGGGAGGGAACCTCCTCCTTATTTCACCTGTGCACGCAGCTTCATCGAGTTGTGGCACTCAGGAGGGCATTAATGGGTAGAGGCTGATAACTGTCACAGCATTCATCTAATACCATTCGAGAAAGGCCAGTGCAAAATACTGCAGCTTTAGGGGTGTGACTGCAGGGGGCTTTTGACACTCTGATGAGGTTACGTGTGCCACACACCTTCCTGGGTGTGAGTACGTGCTCTGGGACTATGGACTAGGAAAGGCTGAGTTGGGTGTTGTGGTGCTCGGGGTGTTTGCTCTTCCCTCAGGGTGGTACAGATGGGGTTGTGCATGGGTTTGTGTTGTACTGGAGACCGATTGCTTCTCTTTCCTGTTCCCCGTCAGATTCGTCAGAGAGTCCATCAGATTCTGAACATGAGAGGCAGCTCCATTAAAATTGTTCGACACATCCTAAAGGGTGAGTTGAGATACTCTTGTGGATGTGTCTCATCCCTGCCAGCACAGCTTGGTCACCACATGGAATTCTCTTTGATTTCATGAGCATCTTCAGGCAGCAGCTGAGTAATGTGCTGAGGTATGGGCAGGGCTGGAATCACCCCAGTAAGAGCTGGTAAGACCTTGGAGTTAGGCCACTTGCTGTTATCTGCTGTCATGGAATGGCACATCACATGCTGCCATCAGCTGCATGCTGGCTGGAACTCGCTGCTGACATTAACTCCAGAGTCAGCGTTTAAGGGAAGGGTACATGCATGCTGAAGAGAAGAATAGTGGAGTCTCATCTTTCATTAGCGTGGCCCTGCACTTCACCATCTGCACCATATTAGTATCTGTGGTGTATTTGTCTTGTTCTTAGTGTCAGATTAATATGGATTATAGCATTAAAGTATCCTCTGTAGCTTTAAAATGTAGCTGTTGTGATTTGCAATCCCAGTTTTAAAGTACTGCTTGTTATTTTTAATGCCTGTGTTGAGTTAGAGCAGCGCTGGTTTGAGCTGTGGCTCTCGTCTGCAGGAGACGCAGCCGATTGAACTGGGTAAGGAGAGGACAGGACTGGGACTCTCCCTGGGGATCTGCTGCCCACAGGAGGTGCCTCCTTGTTCAGCAGAGGCTTGAGTGTGCTCCTGAGGGGCTGTGTTGGTTTGGGTGAGGAGTCTCTTTCCCTCCTGGAGAGGAAGGAAGGCCAGCGGTGTCTCTGGGGGTGCTGGGCTGGGCTGTTACAGTGCCTCAACAATGATGTTCTCTTGGGCCTCTTCTTGCCCCCCCTCAACACTGGCAGGTACAGGCAGCTTTTCTCTTGAAGATCTTGTCGGTTTTCTCCCTTCCCCTATGCAGGAAAGAAGGGGATCAGAAGGATGGCTGGTATGACAAAATTAAGAGTGATTTTCTGACAGTGAGAGATTACCTGCAGCTATAGCAATCTCTTTGGCTCTTATCCTTTGCCAGCAAGTGCGAGTTAATGCCTGCTGATGAACAGGGGGACTGGATAGGGTGTCTTCTCTGATTTTGATCATCATACTTGACAATTCCTGCTTCCAAACTGTCCATTTCCAACTCGGAGCATGGCACACGTCTGCTTTCAGGTCCCCGCACTTGACCAGGGCCATGGGTGCCCTTGGGGTTTGTCTGCACACCTCGCTGCACCCACACACCTCACGCTCACGTCTCTGCCTTGTTGATTTACATGCTAAGCTGAATTGGAGGGCAGCTGCATTAAAATTTCATCGGGTGCCTCCTTTCCCAGACAGTGACTTGCATTGGGAGGCTTTTTCAGGGGTTTCATTGTGCCTCACAGGCTGGGGGTTCTCCTGCAGGTTTGGTGCTCAGCAGGGACATGTTCCCTGCTGAAGAGGCCATACGTGGCTTGTTAATACTGGTGATGGACGTAGCATTTGGGGCTCTGTCTGCAGCTCTCCCCAGCTCTGACACTTGGCAGTTCTAGGGACTTTTACCATCGCAGTAGTCAGTGACCTTAGAGATAGATTTGTGGTGGGTCCTTGTGAAATAGTGCCATGGGGCCCAGCGATTCCTGAGCACAGGAGCAGCGCTGAGCTCACCTGCAGCCTGAGCTGGTGACACGGGAGTGCTTCAGTGGTTACACACCAATGTCCAGGTGTGCTGGGTGTAAGACTCAGCAGCTTTGACAGAAGCAACCCCACAGACACGGGCCTGCCCCCCTGGAGGGCTCTGCTGGGGGGTCGTGGTTGCCTGTTGCAGCGGTGGGTTTGGCTGTGGAGCTGGTGGCGTGTCCAGGGCTGGGGCGCTGGGGACACCCCAAGTCTGGCTGCTGGAACGGTCCCCTTGTCCCCCAGATGGCTGAGAGGAGGCTGATGCTTTGGCTGAGCTGTTCCAGGCCACCCCAGCTGCTCCCAGGGCAGATCAGGCCTGCTTTATTTTTACTCTCGGTTCAGAGTGTTGCTCCTGTTCAGTTTTTATTTTCTATTTTTGCATACTAATTAGCTGCTTGGGTTTTAGTTTGATTTTTATGGCCTACATATTCTCCATGTTTCTCTGGCAACCTGACAGCTGATGGATCCCTTGGGGTTGCTCAGAATTACTTATGATGCAAGCGAGGAAGCCAGACTGTTTTCCTGTGGTAGGGCTTTCAAGGGGGGGAGAGTGGGCAGGGGACAACTGAAGGCTCCTTAAATGCATTTCTGCAGCCTGACCATTCCTCCCGCAGCTCCTTTGCCAGGGAAGATCAGGTGTTACCTGCAATGGGACAGTTAATTCATCCTGTGGAAGAGTGACTGAACAGCGTGTGCTTGGCTGGGGGTGTTTTGGAGACTGGTCTGCATGACAGCAAATGGTGTCTGTGTTCCATGGATCCGGATACAGCCCATGGGGAGCTGCACTCAGAGGTGCAGAGCTCCCTCTCCAGAAGCACCAAGACCTGGTGCCCAGTTAAACTTGTGGTTTCAGTGCAGGTAGCAGGCACGACAGGGAGCCAGGAAGGTGACATGCTTCCTGAGCAGTACAGCCCAAACCTGCTAGCACAGGTAATCCAAAGGCAAAAGCAGGAATGTCGTGAGCACTGTGCTGAGTCTGCCCTGTGGTCCCTCAGTATGTGCAGGCTTTACAGCTTCAATATCCATTACCAGCTTCAGGATGTCCCTATTGATTTTTACTATTCCGTAACCACTGTATTTGATCTAATGAAGCAGAAACCAATCTCAGGTCCTTTCCCTTTGTGCAGCCCCAGCACGCGTCGGCTCTGGTTAACCGTGGGCAGGGGCAGCACACGTTGGGTTGGGGTTTTGGTGCCTCACTGAAGAGGTGGAATCTGAAATGAAGAAGTAAATACAGACAGCCTTGGTGCGAGATTTCTTCGGGGTTTTAAGCCTGGTGCTGGGGTTTCTCTGGTCTCAAATGAGCATCAGCAGCCGCTGGAGGTACAGGTGCCCTGTGCTGGTGCCCCTGCTCCAGGACAGCGAGGCACTGCTGTCCTCGGTTCACCTGCAGCAAACCTCAGCTCTCCCCACCTCCTCTGGTTACAGGTGCTGTCGTGGTCTAGCAATATTAAAAGGACTTCTCCCAGGGGCCCTGGCAGAGAACTCCACTTCTTGTACGTGGAGAGGGAGAGTACCCGCAGGAGACTCGCGCGTCAGCCAGCTTCTCCCTGTCCTCGCTCTCTTCAGTGCTCTTACAATAAAGGCTTTGATGGAGCTCAGGAACATGTAGCGGTGCTGAACATATAAATATTAAAAGCAAACTTTCTACAGCAGCTTACCATTCAGAGGCTGAGTGAGCTCTGTTTGTTTAGGAAGAGGGGAAGAATGGGGGAAGCTGGAAGGCGCTGCCCAAGCAGGCGTCTGCTCTGGTTTGCTCAGCTCCAAGCCTGCTTTTCAGTTTCCCTTTTTGAGCCTGCTTTGAGCATGCAGGTTATGGTGGCAGGAAGGAGGGAGCTGGTACGGGAATGAGCTGCTGACTTTAACAGTGCCAGGAAGGAGAGCTGGGGAGGAAGCCTTTGGCTCTGTGGTGTTTGTGTGGATGAGCAGGACTGTGAGCAGGGTCTGGTGTCCTCTGCTGAGGGCAAGGAGTTTGTTCTGTAGTTAGATCTAGGCTGCTGTTTTCTTCCCTGTGGGGTAGAAGCACTTGTAGATGGGATTGGTCTCTACTTGAAACAAAACCCTCCTCCGGGATGCTCGGACCACAGTTAACCCGGGGTTAGGAGTGTTCATCAGCTCTGTGACAGCCCTGCCTCGGTGATGCGGTGTGAGGGGGCCGGGCAAGCCAGTCTTGGGCAGCCAGAGGCCGGAGCTGTGATGTCTGTTCAAGCTATGATGTCCGTTCAATCAGTCCCATTTCTGCTGGGATAACGGAGGGGCCCGGAGGAGCGCTGGGCTGGGGTCTTTCTGGTGGATAGAGGCTGGAATGGTGCTGCTGGCGTGTGCCAGGGCGCTGCTGCTGCTCAGTGCCAGGAGCAGGATGTTCCTGCTGCCACCTCTCTGCCACAAAGCTCTGAGGGGCAGGAGGTGTTTGTTATACAAGGCTTTCACCCTGGGGATGGGGAGAGAAGACACCGATGCTCCCTGCATCAGTTCCCGTTGGGGTGTTGGCAGTGGATGCAGATTGAGGCTCTGCTCTGGCTCTGCATGAGAAGCTGCTGTCGCTCGTCAGTGCCTCACTCAGGCTGTGCCTGTCTGCTCTGTCCCCTGCAGAGTATGCGGAGAACATCGGGGACGGGAAGAACCAGGAGTTTCGGGAGAGCGAGCAGAAGCGGATCCTGGACCTCCTGGAGAGCTTCTGAGGCCTCGGCGCCTGGTGCTGCCTCTGCTGCCCCCTCCAGCCTGATGGCACCATCAAAGGGATGTTTCTGTGAAACTGCTTCGATTAAAGATTGTTTGTTTTTCTTAGCTCCTGGTTTGTTACAAGCAGTCTGTGCATGGGGGTGCAGCTGTGTGCCTGGTGGTGGGGCAGCCCAAGGGTTGTCCCATGAGTCCAACCACGATGGTGTGAAGCAATGGAACAGTTGGGAGGGGGACCAGTAAGAGGAAGCCGGGGTAGCTCAGGAGACTGTTTGCAGGTTGTTCCAGCCCCATACACTAATGAAAATGTACACCCTGCTGTAGTGGCACAAACCTGGGGGACTCAGGTGTTGCTGTGTGCCCAGGCCAGAGGCTCTTCAGCAGCAGAGGGCACCCAGAAGCCAGCCCCGTTGAGCATCCCAAGGTCATCAAAGGTGAGTTTTTGCATGGCCTAGGCCATGTCCCTGCTCTCAGGTATGCTGGAGTGACTCTGTCGGGGTGTACTCGGGGCTAGGAGGCAGGGTGCATAATCCATGCAAAGAGCAGCCTCCCCTGGCAGGCTTTAGTGGGCAGCCTCGGGTCTTGGCTGTGCTTGTCCTGTAGGAAGCGAGTGTTGGGACTCTGGATTGTCAGAGCAGCCATAGCTCTGCAGAGGAGGGGACCCCGGGCAGCCTCTCCCCACACACTGGAGGAGCTGCAGCAGGGCCGAGGGCCGCAGACCCACAGCTCCCCCCATCACCTCCCGCAGTGCTCCGGCCCCTCTGCACCGGGACAAGCAGGAGCTGGGGATGTTTTCCTGCCTCCTCTGTTCCTGTGCTGGAGTTAATGAGTGTCACCGGGAGCCCCGGCAAGCGGGGCCCTGCCTCATTTACATACATTTGCATGCTGGCAGCGTTCAGTTTCTATCTCCAGGAAAAATGCATTGTCAGGGAAGCCGAACGGCTGCTTCGGCCCCGGCGCTGCTGAGCGCTCCTGTTCAGGGGCCCAGCGTGGGAGTCCCGGCTTCGGCAGGCACCAGAAAGCTGCAAAACCACGATTTTGGTGCAGAACTTGTTGGAATTAATTCCTCATTCCTTTGTCCTGTTTTCAACAGCTTTTCAAAGGTGTGTTTTCCTCTGTTTCTCAGCTGTGCTCAGTGTTGTACTTGAGCCCGGGAACTCTTGGCAGCACAGCCAAGGGGTTTGTGGTCAAAGCTGGGCTCTGCTTTTCCTCCTGGAAGAGCCAGAGGAGACGCTTGTGGGATACAGGAAGGCAAAATGCCTGTGTCTACCTGAGCCCAACTGTGACAGACGAGGATGCTCCAGATGCTGCTGGGGAATTAGAGCAGAGCTTGTTACTGCACGTCAGCCTTTACAAGATGGATGGTGGGTTCTTCTCTCTCAGAGGGGAGAACCCCACTGGGCAAAGCTGGGATCCTCTGCGTGGTGGTCCCAGGGTGCCAGAGGGGCCGGAGCTCCCGGCCCTGTCTGGGGTGCACAGAACAGGTCATCTTGGGCAAAAGAGCAGGAAAACCCAGTCTGTGTCCCAGGGCAAGCTGGGGGCTGTGTGGGCTCTGGCTCCAGCACCCAGCACAGGCAGGGGTCGGAGCAGCCTGGGCCCATCCCAGCCCACACCTCGGCCTCTTCAGCAGCTTCACCTGCTGGGAAGCATTAAAGCCTCACAGCTCCTGGGGCTTGTGCCCAGCCAAATCCCCGGCTGTGCCTTGGGGTCACTGGAGTGTGCAGGGAGAGCCCAACCGTGGCCGCAGCCCTCGCTGGGTTCTGTCGTGTCTCTGACTGTGAACAGGTTTGACTGGAGAGCTAAATGAGAAGTTAATTAGAAGCAACGTGATTGATGAGCGCTGTGTGGTGGGGAGCTTGCCCTCGAGGGAAGGGGGATGTCCTGCAGCTGGAGCATCGCTTGGTGCCCCTGCCCTGTCCCCCTGTCCCCTTCTCAGGACAGTGCTGAGGGCTCTGCTCCAACAGGAAGCCAGGAGCTGCCTGGGGCTGAGGCTGGCTGTGGGCAGAGAAGGGTGAGAATCGTGACTGAGGAATATCCTGACATTGCAGCAGAGAGCCAGGCTGCGCTGAGTGCACAGGGACTGTCAAACCTGGAAACAAACCCTCAGCAGCACCTCAAGCACTGATCTTGGAGGGGTTTCTAATAATCCTTTCCTCCTAAGACCTGGGTTTCAGGGGAGGCTTTTCTCATCTGGCCATAAATAATGTGGAGGGGAAGGGGCTGCTTTGGGGGTTTTGTTTGTTGGGTTTCTTTACATTTGATTGTTGGGTTTGGTCCTTAAAGCAATGGTTTGGAAAGAGGGAAATGTCCCTGGAACGATTGCAGCAGTGCCTGCATCCCTAACCTGCTGCTGGGCTCTGCAGGGCAGGAAGGAGCTGGAGCCAGGCAGGGCTTGTGCTTGAAGGAAGAATTCTTTGTGAGCGATGGCTCCTGAGCTTCAGCCCCTCCTCATCGACCCCCCTGCCCTGGGACCCCCACAGCCCCAGGGAGCTTCCTGCTGGGACCCTCAGAGGCCCCGGAGCTGCTGCGCTCGGTGCCCCAGGGATGCTCTCCCGGTCCTGGGGCCCGGTGCTCTCCCAGCCGGGTTCCCTCCACCCCGAGCCCCCGGACCCCTCTCCCTGTTTCGTGTACTGCAGTGCTCACTCAGTTTTGGGGTCCCGGCAGGGTTGGGCTGGGTTCACTCCCCCGAGCCCCTGCACTCGGCACCAGGGGCGCTGCCGGGCTCTGTCTCCGCGGCTGAGTTGCCCCGGGGTGCGCGGCGGAGGAGGCTGCGGTGCGGGATGCCGGAGCTGTTTTCCTGCAGCACGCACAGACCTTTGCGGATAATCTGATAACGCAGGAATGTCAAACTCGGCAGTGGAAGGGAATCCTTTTTCATACCGGGGTTGTCGGCTCTCAACACCTATCAGAAATGAGCTCGGGATCAGCACCGAGGGTGCTTATTCTGCCCATCACAGCGCTGAGCAGCCCAACCCGCTCCCCCAGGCAGCCGCAGAGCGGAGCGCTGGCTCCTGGGCATGGGCACAGCCCTGAGCCCGGCCCCATGGCTCATGGGGCTGCAGCAGCTGCCACCCCCGGGAGCTTCAGGGGCACAACTGGGGCGCAATCGTTCCGCTGTGTTCAGAGCAGGGGGTGCTGAGCACCCCAGTGCTTCAGCAGTCGTGCTCTTTGGGTGCTTTTACCTTCCTTGGATGCCTTAAGCTTCTGCTGTCTGAAGCAAGCACAGGCTTTGGGTTGTGTCCGGATGAACATGGGCAGCACTTGGGTGCCAACAGGAGCAACCACCCCAGCCTGGTTTGAGTCTGGGTGTCCCCGTGGGTGCCACCAGGGTCGCTGTGGTGTTGCTGTGTGGAAATAGCCACCGGATTCCCCCATCTCGCAGGTTCCCACCCCGAGCAGAGCCACTGGCACGAATCATATCAACCCTAACCCTAACCACATCAAGCAGTAGGCAGAAACCCCGGTGCTACCAGAGATAAGGAGCATCTCATCCTTGAGAGCGAGGCGCTGGGGCCTTGCTCTGGCTCAGGAGCCCTGCGGGGAGGCACCAGGTACTCCAGTACAGCAGGGAGGGTGCCCGTAAGGGACCTCAGGTGCCTGCTGGGTGTGGAGCCGCGGGCTCTGCTCTCTCCTCCAGTGCTGCAGCTCCCTCCTCTCCCTGCCGGGCGCGGGCTCCATCAGCAGCTGCTCGGGGCCTGTCCACTGATGGATTAAATGGAGGAGGAAAATGGAACCTTCCCAGTGCACCCCAGCCCCGCGGGCGCTTGGCTTGTGCCCGTCTGCCGGGCCCTGCACAGCGCCCGGGTCCATTTGTCATCCCGCTGCGGTGGCAGAAAATCAGCTGGAAATGAGACCTAATTGAGGCTCCGCAGCTGGAGGTGTTCCCGGCTCCGAGAGGGATTTATGCTCTTTGCTTCCTTGTGCCGTGATTTAACCATCCCTGATGAGAACCAGGAGCATCCTGGCAGGTTCCTGCCCCTGAGGTGCAGCCGCAGCTCCCGCCACCCCTTGGACCGGGGCTGTGGGACCGGGAGCAAGGAGCCCTGCCTGGGACACAGGGTCCCCTGTGAGTGATGTCCCCACTCACCCCGCTCCCCTCACTGGCCAGTGGCAGAGGATGGGCCAAGGGCCGCAGAGCACCGCGGGGCTGGGCTGCCCTGACCACGGCTCCTGCTTGGCCTCGGCTGCTTTCCCTGTTGCGCTTGATCCTGTGCATGGAGCCCTATTTTGGGGTGTGGGGTTTCTTGCCCCCACTCGTGACTCTGGGCTCAGTTTTCAGCCCAGATCCGCTCCAGGAGATTTCCCTTGGTAAGCCAGGGCCCTTCATGGTGTTGCTCTCCTGCTGTCCCAACGTGGGACCCTCAATTCAACCAGCCGCAGTTGTGGGTGCTGTTATGGCAGCTTCCTCCTTCCACCCACTTTCAACTGCAGAGGGAGTGAGGAACTCGGGCAGAGATGGATGGATGCTCTCCTCTGCTCCGGGCTTTATTCTGCAAGCAGAAACCCTGCAGCAGGTACAACTTCTTTGACCCCGGGGGTCTGTACTGCAGGTATGAGGCAGCGCAGCCCCTGGTGCCAGGCACAGCTGAGCTCCTCCTGCGCCCTGTGCTGGAGCCCAGCTGCAGGAAGGGTGAAGGCACCGTTTGTATTCTCAAGTCTGGTTTAAAGGATCGCTTTGCCACAAGCATCCGTCATCACATGGCAGAGAACACCTGAAATAATCTGATTGTTACCGTTTATCTGGAGCTCAGACACCCTTCAGGCTGCCACGCGGCGCACAGATAACGCCGTGTGTGTTTGTGTGTGTGCGAGGGCTGCGCTGCGCTCCCAGCCCGTGTTTGTGCTTTTAGACTTCAGAATAGGTGTGAATGGTGCAGGCTGGTGCTGGTGTCCTGCAGGTCGCGGTGCTGGGTGCCAGCAGCCGTGGGGCTGGGAAAGGCCGGCGCTGGTGCTGGGGCTGGCTCAAGGGCAGTGAGCACCGTGCCCGTGGCATTGCGGGGCAGGACCCGGTTTGCCGGTCCCGTGCCGGTGGGGTTTCACGGAGCAGCCTTTGCCCCCCTCGCGCGGCGGCTCTGAGCCCCGTGTGCCCCTCTCCGGGGCTCTCATCCTGAGACGGATCCCGCTGGGGCACGAGCCCTGGTACGGAGTGGGGGGGCGGGGTTATATCAAATGCACCCGCGGGGGGTGCCGGGGGGAGCCCCGCGAGGGTCCCAGAGGGCCCTGCTGGAGGGCACCGCACCGGGGACCCCGCACCCCGGTACCCCCGGTACCGCTCCCCGCAGGCCCCGGCCGCTGAAGCCGCCCCCGCCGGGGACGCCGCGCGCGGGGCTCGGGGGTCCCGGGGGGGTCCCGGGGGGGTCCCGGGGGGATCCCGGGGGGGTCTCGCGGCCCGGCCCCGCCCCGCGCAGTTTAAGAATGAACCGTGGGAAAAACTTCGTGGGTGCGCGCGGGGCCGGGATCCCTCCGCCGGGCGGGGGAGGCTCCGGGCTGAGCCGCGGCACCGCCTCGGCGCACGGCGCCCTCCGCGCGAGAGAAGAGCTCCGCAGCGCGGCGGCGGCGGGACCGCGGCGCAGCCCCGGGGACACGGCTCGGCCCAGCGGCAGCGCCGGCCCCGGGACGGCCGCGCCCGCGGCACCATGGGCGGCCTGGGCCTGGCCCTGGGGATCCTGCACTACCTGGGGCTCTACCTGCAGCTCGGCGCCGCCTCCCGGCACCCCCCGTGGGACGCCCCGGCGGCGGGCAGCGGTGAGCGCGGGCGGCGGGCAGGGACCGGGGCTCGGCTGCCCCGAGGGGGGGGATGCGGGAGGCGGCGGCTGCGCCCGGAGTGCTCGCAGGGCTCGGTCCCACCGGTGCCGTCTCGGGGGCCGCGGGACGGGCGGCGGGAGGGGGGCAGAACCCGGGGTCCGCGCTGGGCTCCGCCGCCCGCGGCAGCTCCGCGGCTCGGTTCGCGGCGGCGGCGGCGGCGGCTCCGGGAGCGGGAGGCGGCTCGGGCGAGCCGGGGCTGGGCTCCGCCGCTCCGGTCCCTGGGGCCCGGGGGGCGGCCTCTGCCTCCGCCGCTGCGCTGCCAAGCCCGGGGCTTCGCACGGTGCGTCCCCCTGCACAGCCGTGCACACACCGCGCAGCCCGGTGCAAGTGTGCATCCCCGTGCATCCCTGTGCATCTCCTGCATCCCCTGCATCCCCGTGCATCCCCGTGCATCCCTGTGCACCCCCTGCATCCCCGTGCATCCCGGTGCACCCCCCGTGCACTGCCGTGTGTTGACACCCGCCCCTGGCAGCGGGAGCGACTCTCCAGTCTCCCGTTCCCGCTCTGCCGGCTCCGGTGCTCGGTGGCCCAGCAGGTCGGTGGCTCCGAGGTGCTGCCAACCCGGCAGGGTCCAGCCAGGAGCTGGGATGGAGTCGTTCTCTGCACCCCTGCATGAAACACTCGCCCAGCCCAGGGTGATTCCCACCCACGGGGCACTGAGCAGGTGACAGGAGACAGCCCCCCCTCGGGAAGAGCACCGAGACCCTCCTTGCTCCCTGCAGCTGATACGGGTGGGTTTAAATCTGAGCCCCAGCAGTGGGCACAGGGTGCTGGGTGCCTTTTCCCCCTTTGCAGCCATTCCCCTCACACGGCTCCAGGGCTGCGGCCTGCGGCAGGAGCTCCCTGCCCCGAGGAGCCTCCAGGCTCGCCAGGCCCTGGTTCCCACAGGGACACAGCGCGTGGTCCAGCGGGTACCCGGCTCTCTGGGCAGGGATGCTCTGCCTTGTGCTGGGGGAGGAACGCAGGAGGGTTTCTGGACCTGCCGGCCTGGCGTGCCGGAAGGAGATGTGGGCAAAGAGCCTCCATTACTGCTGCTGCTCCCCTCAGAAATTCAGCAATAGGCAAATAAATAGTGAAATGGTCGCTGAGAGGGAGCAGGGAGCCAAGGAGAAGAAATATTCTGGGAGGGCGAGTGCACTTCAGAGCCACATTACAGCCTGCTACTACGAGCAGTTCTGCAGCAACTCACTTAATCACAACAGAAACCTTTATTAACGATACTGAAAAGCAGTGAATAAGTGGGTCATGTATAATAAGCCATTTGTGTTCAGTAGGTGAATACCAATTTGATAAAAGCTGTGTGTGTTGAAAACCTGGATAAATCGCTGTTTAGCCGATCAGAGATTGATCATTTCATTACCTGCTGGTGGAGCTTCTCCTCCTTGCGGGGCAGGAGAGAGGCCGGGGATGATGGGATGGATTCATCTGTGGCCAGTGGGGCCGGTGGAGCCCTGCCAAGCTCTGCCCGCTGCAGGCAGCGCCAGGAGCTCACTGCCATCTCTGCCTGGTGCAGGCGACCAGAGCAGCCTCTGCAGCCTGGCCCTGCCGTCGCTGTTACCTGTACCCTGCCCACAGCAGATGCAGCGAGGGAAGGGGCCGGGAGCCGTGTGCTCTGCAGGCGGCCGAGGCAGCTCCACGCTGCTGCAGGGCAGGCGGGAGCCGTGGGCAGCCGGGCTGCTGCCAAGGGACAAAGTCTCGGTCAGAGGAAGTCCTTTCCGTGCCCGCACAGGGAAGGCTCTGACACGGGCGAGGATGGAGCCAGGATGGGCTCCGTCTGCTCTGCTGCCCTGGAGAGCGCCTGAGCCGCAGGCTCCTTCCTCACCATCCCTCCCTGCCCACAGCGCTGCCTCTGCTCTGCTCTCCCCTCCTCTCTCGTCTCTGCTCTCCGCTCAGGCTGGCGCCTTCAATTATTCATGCCCCCCATTGCAGAGCCTCTGCACGCTGGGCTGGTGCCACCGCCTGCGAACCAGCGCTGGCTGGGAAGCTCGGGCCGGCTCCCGGCACAGGGCAGGGGCCGCCGCTGGGTGAGCAGCAGGAGCAGCAGCGGCTCCGTCCCCGCAGCACCGGTGTCTCACGGGCTCTGGGGCTGGGGCTGGAGGGAGCCGAGCCCCGGGTCCCCGGGGGCTGCCCTTCTCCTTCCTCTCACACCCGATGATTATTCTATCAATTACTTTCATCAACACTTTGCATTCTGCCGGATTTTTTCATGCTTCCTGATGGGAATTCTCCACCCGATGTGTTTTTCCTGCTGCTGTTCGTGCAGTCATTCAATGCAATTACTTCTGACACTTCTCCTCATCAAATGTCTGTGCTTTCTTTTCCCTTGAAGAGGCTGACAGACGATGGGCCAGACACTGGGAATTATTACGTTAGGACAGTGACAGCTAATTTTAATCATAACGTTCCTGGTGAGTGAGGCAGCAAATCAAACACACGGCCGGGGCAGCTGCACGGGGCTGGAGCCACCAACAGCACTGGGGCAGGGATGGGGACCTGGCACTGGGATTCTGGTTCATGGAGCAGGAAGAACTCACCTGCCTCGGGATGGATCAGCCCTCCCCAGCCCATCCGACAATAGCCTGGGTCTGTCTGGGCTCTTCTCCATGGCCATTTTCTTGGCTGTGGGTTCATCTCCCACCTGGCTCCCCCCTCCCCAGGGCACCCGGGAGCACCCCACCACACTGCAGTGGGTGCGTGGCCAGGCACTGGACTTGGCTGTGCCAGATGTGTTGGTGCCATGCACCGTGTGCTCCAGATGCAGCTGGACCAGGGTGATCCCAGCGGCGGTGGGGCGGGCAGAGCCAGGTGGGAGCGTGCTCCAGCAGCCGGTTTGAGGGGTCACACTCCCCAACAGCTGCCCTCGGAAAACCGCGGTGCCCTCGGGAGGGGATCGTCGGAACCGGGACCTGGAGCTGGGAGCCCCGTGCCCGGGGAGCTGCTGGCAGCCGGGGCCGGGTCTCTCAGTGCCGTTCTCCTGCGGGGGCAGCGGGAGGGCGACGGTGAACGGATGGAAACACCCGCGGGTTTCAAGGTGAATTCGAGCTCCCCGCAAGGTGAGCTCCGGCCTCACGCAGCCGCTGGGGGGGTGTTGGTTTCATTTACGCTGCAAATTCGAGCTAATTCTGCTGCTAATGTGGCAGGAAATGGGGGCAGAGAAATGGGCTCCCGGCCCGGCGTGCCCGCGCTGGTGGGGCTCAGCCTCACGCCTCTCCTGTGATGGCAGCGCTGCCAGAGGGGAGCAGGGCTCCCGCGGGGCCGGAGGGATGCTGGGTCCAGCCCTGGGCTCATCCCGTCCCTGCGGCCGCTCCCTGCCCTCGCCGGTGCCCCCGCGCCGCTCTGTTCATGCGCCCGTTTGTGGCCATGGTGTGATTCTGGTGACCCGGGGTCAGCATCCCTGAGCGAGGCTTGTCAGGAGGAGCTGCGTTCCCAGGTGGTACCTTGCGGACGGGAAGAGGAGGGAGGAGCAGCAGCGCCAGCAACCCCCGTGTCCGGCCAGCGGCAGGGCTCCTGCTCCTGCATCCCTTCAGGGAGATGCCGCCTGTGCCTTCATGGGTGACTCCCGCCCAGGCAGCCTCCAACAGGGAGGATGGAGGCAGCTCTGGGTGCTGGTGCTGGTGGGGACCCGCTGGCCTGGACATGGCTGATGACAGTGCCCGGGGATAGGCTCCATGGGGGCTTGAGGAGCCCCTGGTCCCAGGGCTGCAGCGGCCACTTCCAGAGCCGCTCCCTCCCTGCAGTGCCTCACGGCACCATCCCACGGCCGGGGAGTGGAGGGGGGGCTGCCAGAGCGCGAGGCTGAGCCCAGGAATTGTCCATGGGGGGCTTGGCTCCCGGAACCGGGATAAACCAGGAATTAGGGGCAGAGCCCCGCGGAGGGGAGGGGAGGATAAACCACGGCTGATCACAGCCAGGGCACAGCAGCGGCAGCCGGAGGGGGGGACAAGGGGCAGCAGAGGCTGAGCCGGCGACACCGCCCTGCACCCGCCTGCCCAGGGCTGCCTCCTCCTCCGCCTCCTCCCCTGGGGCCGGGGGCTCCCCAGCCTCCCCAGCCCTCCCCAGCCACTCCAGCCCAGCCATGGCTGTGCCAGCGGCTGCTGCGCTGTCAGGCAGAGAAGGAAGCATCTGAGTGAGCAGGGCTGCGATGGTTCACGGGGTCCAGAGCTCCGAGCAGGCGTGGGCACGGACCGGGTGATCCACAGGCATCTGTGCATGCCCAGTCCTTGTTTAATCACCCTCCCATCCATGCTTACACAAACACCGACCCCAGTGCGTGCCCGCGGCCCTGTTTAAGTTGCAGTTGTTGCAGCTGGTGCCGTGGGGAGGCTGAGAAGGGCAGCATGGCCCCTTGCAAGGCTGCACCAAAGCTGGGTGGTGAGCAGGGTCCTGGCCAGGCTCGCAGGGGCTGCACGGCCTCATGTGCTCCAGGGGCTGCAGGGACCCAGTGCAGGGGCCGGGCCGTCATTTCCAGGTGCTGGGGTGATGGACACCATGGTGCAGGCTGGGGGGGACGCCCATTCCCTGCCACCCTCCTGCCTGCGCCGTACAGGGCTGTGGCAATGAATCCTGCCCGCGTGGGGAGGAGAGCAGCAGCCTCTCTATCTCCGGTTTATGAGAGCACCAAGCTGTCCCAGCAGGCGTTTTCAATTCCGTTTATCTGTGTTTCCCCATTGAGTTCATTTTATTTCCCCTGATTTTTGTTTCCTGCAAGATTTATTGATCCTGATTTTCCCAGTTTATGACAGGCACCAGGCCATAAAGTACGCGGCAGCCAGCCCAGCACCGGCCCCCCTCCTGCTGCTGGGATGCGGCACCGATGGCAGCGGTGGGGAGAGGGATGGTTCTGAGCAGCTCCAGCACCAAAGCCCCATCCCAGCAGTGGTGCCGGGGGGAGCTGGGTCTGTGCCCGGCCATGGGGCTGCTCATGGCACCACCACGTTCTGCTGTCATGGCAGGGACTGTCCTGATGTGGATCCGGGGATGGTGGTGGCCCCACTGCCCCTGATCCGGGTGTCCCTTGGCACTGGGGTCCTGGAGCCCCTTCCCGCAGAGGAGCCCTGTGTGGGAAGCTGGGATGGAGGGAGCGGGCAGGGAGGCAGAAGGGAAGGATGAAGAGCTGGAGTGTGCAGGGAGAAAGGAACCGGCCCCACCTTCCCTCCTGCTGTCAGACCCTGCTGTCCATCCGTCCATCCATCCGTCCATCCATCCATCCGTCCATCCATCCGTCCATCCATCTGTCCATCCATCAATCCATCCATCCATCAGCAGGCACTTTATGCCCTGTCTGTCCCAAGTTCCCAGCGTGTCACTCACAGCTGCGGCCCTGGGGAGGCGAGGAAGGGCCGGGGGGTCAATGGGGTCCATGGTCCCCAGGGGTGCTGGGGGGGGATCCAGGCAGCTCCACCGGTGGGACCTGCCCTATTTTGGCTGTGCTCTGGGGTTAATTAATACACGCACTTCCCAATTAAAACCTGAACGGAGGGAGGTGCCTGATCCTATCAGGCCTTTTCTCTGCTCAGCTGCCAAATCCCATCAGTGGGACCAGACTCTAATTGTGCTCAGAGTAACCTGGACACGGTGGAAGCCCTCCGGCCATTGCCTCTGTCTCTGCGCCGCATGGACCAGGGGCTGGCACAGGCTCTGCCAGGAGCCTCTGGCATTGTCCATTGGGAATCCTGCGGAGGAGAATCCCCATCCTGGGCTGTGGCTGGGGAAGGGGGGGTGAGTGCTGGCTATGGCTGGAGATGCCTTTGCCATGTGCCGGGCAGTGCCGGACCCTCCTGCCCTTCCCTCAACCCCTGGCGCTGTTCCCGTTCGGATCCCCCCTGGCACAGACCCCCCCCGGCTGCTGGTGCTGGGTCCTGGGCAAAGGGGCTGCAGGATCCGTGCTGGGAGCCCTGCAGGAGCCCCGGGTTGGTGGGAGCCTTGTGCTGGGTATTTCCCTCGGTTCCCCTGCTAAGATGGATTAAAGGAAAGTGATAAGGATATGGGATTTCCGTGCGCCCGGAGGGACCGGCAGATACTGAAGGTATTAACTTTTCCGTTAGTAATTCTTTTTCAGAGGGGATCAAGGCTTGGTGGAAGCTGCACGCTGCTTCCGAACGGGCCGGGGTCCCGGGGGGCTGCGATGGCACTGGGGGGCCTGCGTGGTGGCTGTGAACCAGCAGTGCCGGTGGCACGAGGTGGCTGGTGAAGATGGGGGGCAGGACCCTGTCCCAGCCCCACTGCCTCTGCGGCCAAAACAGCGTCAGGGCCATGGGGGGCTCAGGCAGCCCCGGCCTGGCCGTGCTGGTGCTGGAGGCTCAGCCCTGTCCCCGTGCCGTGCCGGGCAGAGGCTGCGCAGGCTGTGGGGATGCATTTGCCGGTGACCCGCGCGCTGGGGCCGTTACAGAGGAGCAGGGATCCCTCCAGAGGAGATGAAAAGAATTCTAATTACATCTCCGAACAATATTTGTTTTGAGCAAGGCAAGCAAACCATATGGCATGTGGGAGCGTGTTTGGGGCCGCATTAAACGAGGATTTGTTTTTCATTTGTGCTCTGATCTAAGCGGCTGCTGTTTTCATTTGTGACACCTCGGAGGTGCGCTGGGGCCCTGCCACCCTGGGGCAAGGTCCCAGGGGGAGGCGTTGGGGGGAGCTTCTGCTCCCTCCCGTTCCTGCCACTGCCCCTGGGGAAGGGCCGGGGGCTGGGTCCTGGTGCTCCTGGTGGCTCTGCTCGCATGGGCGGCGGCATCGCCCGTTGCTGGGCCAGCGGCACATCCCCGCAGCCCTCGCTCTGTCTCCTGCAGCCCTCTTCACCGAGACCCCCCACGACATGACGGCGCAGGCGGGCGAGGACGTGGAGATGGCGTGCTCCTTCCGCGGCACCGGCTCCCCCTCCTACTCCCTGGAGATACAGTGGTGGTACGTCCGCAACCACAAGGACTGGGCGGACAAACAGACGTGGGCTTCCAGCCAGGTAATGCGCCTCGTCCTCCCCATCCAGCAGCGGCAGCGAGAGGCAGAGCTCTCGTGGGACTTCCCTTGCAGCAGCATTTGAGGCTCAGGGGGTCCCTGTCCTGCAGCAGCAGCACCGGCACCAACCAGTCCTGCAGGACCATGTGTGGGGTGCACAGCACCCGGCTGCACTGAGGGTGCTCCAGTGCATGGGGCTGGGCTGTCCTGGCCACCCTTTCCAGTTATCCCATCCCTGGGGACTGACCCAGGCGGAGGCTTTGCCCTGGTGCTTTTGCCTTCTCCTATCATATCACAACTGCCCTTGCATCCGTCTCATCCCTGTATCCTCCCCCTCCAGCCCTCCCTTGTTTTCCCTATTTCCGTGTGTACTGGTCTCGGCAAACAGCTGTCTCTTTATTTCTCTTTCTGTTCACACAGAGATAAGGGCCAAATAATGGGAAGGCAGCTTTAGGTATTTTAATGAGCCTTTATTACTGTGTCTTTGGCAGAGCTGCTGCTGGTATTACCATAAATCGAGCAGCATCGCTGGAGCTGCCGCTGGCTCAGAGCTGCCAGGGGCTGCAGGGTGAGGGGTGTTTGGAGCGGGCATCGACCCCAGTCCGGGTCATGGGGAGCACCCACTGATGGAGCTGTCCTCCAGCCACTGAGGTGCTCCCTCCCCTTCCCATGGGCCTTGTATGGCTCCCACCTGCCCAGGGTGTCCCAGTTTGCCAGGGCTGAGCAGCCCCTTCCCCTTCTCCCTTCTCCCTTCTCCCTTCTCCCTTCTCCCTTCTCCCTTCTCCCTTCTTCCTTCTCCCTTCTCCCTTCTCCCTTCTCCCTTTTCTCCCTTTTCTCCCTTCTTCCTTCTCCCTTCTCCCTTTTCTCCCTTCTCCCTTTTCTCCCTTCTCCCTTCTCCCTTTTCTCCCTTCTCCCTTCTCTCTTTCTCCCTTCTCCCTTTTCTCCCTTTTCTCCCTTTTCTCCCTTCTTCCTTCTCCCTTCTCCCTTTTCTCCCTTCTCCCTTTTCTCCCTTCTCCCTTCTCCCTTCTCCCTTCTCCCTTTTCTCCCTTCTCCCTTTTCTCCCTTCTCCCTTTTCTCCCTTCTCCTTTTTCTCCCTTCTCTCTTTCTCCCTTCTCCCTTTTCTCCCTTTTCTCCCTTCTCCTTCTCCCTTTCCTTTTCTCCCTTTTCTCCCTTCTCCCTTTTTCTCCCTTCTCCCTTTTCTCCCTTCTCCCTTCTCCCTTCTCCCTTCTCCCTTCTCCCTTCTCCCTTTTCTCCCTTTTCTCCCTTTTCTCCCTTTTCTCCCTTCTCCCTCCTCTTCCTCCTCCACGGAGCAGCCTCCCCGGGCTCCGCTGGGCTCCTGCCCCCTCTCAGCCGAGCTCATGGTTTCTCTTCCCTCTCTGGTCTCTCCCATCCCGCTCTTCCAGCAGCTGAAGGCTTCACCGCAGGAGGAGCCTGGGAAGGACGCGACTAAAATAAGCGTGAGTGGGGATAATGGCTCCTGCGGGGCCCCCGGCAGCGGGATGGGAGCTGCGCAGGGCAGGGGAGCAGGAGGGTCCCCAGGGTTGGGGTCTGTGCAAGGGGTCCTGGGGCTGGGGGGTGCCAGGGACCCCCGGCACTGGGGGCTGCAGCCTGGGTGTGAGCCCCGACCGGCTCCTGTCGGCATCGCAGGGGCACGCGGGTGCTGAGCAGAAAATGAATCTCATTTAGTCAGGGATCGGCATCCCAAAGCCCTTCGGGTTCCCGTGAGCAGAATGAGGAGCAGCTCCCCAGTTCAATCCAGTAACTGCTCCCGGCCTCCCGCTGGCAGCCATGACCCCCCCGGCCCTCCCAGCCTCGGGGCCACTGAAACAGCAGCATCAGAAGGTGCTTCCCAGCCTCCCTGCTGCAGGCTCTTCGCTCGCCCTTGCAGGGCACAGGGGTGCCCATGGCAGGAGGGGTGAGGCGGGCGCTGGGCTCGGCTCAGATCCACCGCTGTGTCCGGTGCAGGCGATGCGGGTGCAGTGTAACCGGGGGTACCTGAAGAGCTCGGGGTGCAGCAGCTCTGCTGCCTCCTGCAGATCCAGTGAGAGGCGCGAGTGTCCAACCGCTTTCGTTCTCTCCTCATTCTGAAACGCTTCCAAACGGAGGCGATGAATGAACCTGGGCAAAGGCACCACGAGCCCCTCTGATGAACCCCACGTTCCAGGCACAGCAGCAACCGAGTGAGAGCCAACGGCAGTGCCAGGCAGTGCGAGACGATGTAAATCACACAGAAACAGGCCTGGGCCAGGCTTCCTCTGCCAAAACACACTTGGCGCTGGAGAGGCCGGCGCCGGCTCTGCCCAGATGTGGTGGGAGCACACGCAATGGGTCTGGGTTTATTTCCCACCTCATCTCGCATTCTTTAACCCCTGCTTTGGTGCTGTGCGCGGCACGTTGGGGGCTGAGCTGCGGCTGGGCACTGCAGTGTCTGTCTGGCCTGACCAGTGCGGGGGTCTCTGGGCAGCAGGAAGGCACAGGCATCACAACAGGCCATAAGCTCATCCCTGCCATAGCTGAGGAGGGCTGAGGCTGGGGAGCTGCGGGGCAGGGCTCCAGCAGCAAACTGGGCTTTCCTTGCCTTAGCTCTAAACTTCCCACCCATTCATCCCGGTGCCTCCTGGCTCTGCTGACACAAAGGCGTTTTCGGAAGCTCCTTCAGCACCCAGCTCACTCACACCAGCACCCGCAGCTCCCCTTTACCAGCACACAGCCCCTGCCCCGTCCTGGGCACGGCTCGGAGCCTGCCTTGGCCTCTGCCCTGTCTCTAAACACCATAAAATCTTCCGCTAACAAACGCAGCGGCGAGCAGAAGAATGGCCTTTGCCGCCCAGCGTGATGACAGGGAACAGAGCCAGTGGCCCGGGGCGGGTCATAAATGGGATTTATTGACCCAGCCCAGCAGCAGCCCCGGCCCTGGCCAGTGACTGAGCCTTAAATTTCATGGGGTGATAAATAGTGAGAGCGGATCAATTTGGTAGAAAAGCCAATTACGGGCGCGGATGCGCATGGATCCCGAGCCCCGCGCCAGGGCCGCGTCACCCCGGGGACCCACGGAGGGGGGGCAGTGCTCTGGGTGTCAGCGGGGTCCCCACAGGCGCCTGAGCCCGTGTCCCCGCCGCAGGTGGTGAAGGTGGTCGGCAGCAACATCTCCCACAAGCTGCGCCTGTCGCGGGTGAAGCCGGAGGACGAGGGCACCTACGAGTGCCGGGTGATCGACTCCAGCGACGGCCAGGCCCGGCACCACAAGGTGAAGGCGTTCCTGCGCGTGGAGGCGCCGGGGGGCACGGGGCACCCCCAGGACACGCAGCCGCAGGGCGCAGCGCTGCCGGAGCCCGGCCCGGGCCACGCTCACCCCCACCACCACCACCCCCGGGCCGGGAAGGAGCTGAGGAAGCGCTCGGCGGACGCCTCCTGCGCGCTGTAGGCGGGCAGTACAGGGGGACACCGCAGCCCCCCCCCCACAGCCCCGGACTCAGCGGAGCCCTCGGGGGTCCCGCGCCCCTGCCAGAGACTGGCCCTGCCGCCCACCCTGCCCATCGAACCCCTCGCCCTCCTCCTCCTCCCACCGGCCAGCACCGGGTCGGTCTCTTCCCCAGCCCCGTGGTGCAGCGGTGCCAGGGCTCGGTGCAGGAGCAGGACCGTGCCCATGACAGGGGCATCACTGGGGCTGGTGATGGTCCCCATCCCACTGGTGCCACGTGAGGGTGCCGTGCTGTTTGCGGCCATCGCGGTGCCACCAGCCACGTTGTCCCCCAGCTTTGGTGCCCGGTGGAACCCCTCTGCCTGTGGGACCTTCCCTGCCCTCCCTCGTGCTTCGCAGAAACCTCCTCCTGATCCCATAGGAGCCCCGGTTTAGTTGCTCTGTTCAGCCCCGCTCTGTGTATAAGTTCCAGCATCCATCTGACAGACCGAGTGAATCACCTGCCCCTGCCCCTGCCCTGCCCCTGCCCCTGCCCCTGCCCCTGCCCCTGCCCTGCCCCTGCCTGCCCCAGAGCTGCCCCAGCGCATCAAGGCTTGAGCTCAGCAGAGAAGGACGGCGCAGCCACGCTCCCGGCACGGCTGTGGAGCCATGGGCTGTGCTGCAGCATTGCCCAGCCAGGCACTGCCGGCGGCCCCCATGGGAGCTGTGCCATGGGAGCTGGCCCCGCTTTCACACATTGCTCCTCCCGGCCCTTTGCATCCCATGGAGGAAGGGGGGCTTTGGCCAGGAGCCCCATCTGCCCTCGCTCTGTCCCCACTGCCCGTGCTGGTGCCACTTGGCCGAGCATCCCTTCCTCCTGCGCCACAGCACCGCACTGGCCTGGGTCACGGGCTCCGCGTGGCTGCCAATGGCACATGGGCAAATGCCACTGCTGGGGCTGGGGCTGTGGGGAGGGATGGGAGGGTCCCGGTGTCCCTGTCAGGGCGCCGGGCGCTGCTCCCTGCCACACCAGACCTGCTGCAGCTAATAAAGCTCTTTAAAGGAAGCCTCTGCGGGTCTGCGGTCTCTGTGACTGGCACAGGGAGGGGACGTGGCTTTGGCACGGTCTTGGCCAAAAGGGGCACAATTGGGGCTGCCCCTGGGGCTGGTGGGCTGAGGACAGTGGGGATGGGATGGGATTGGGGTGTGGGTGATGATGTTCATCATCACCTGCAGCTGAGGGCTCAGAGCATTTAAAAGCTGCAGCTGGGGAGCTCCACTCCTTGCTCTGCTCTGGCTGGGAGTTGGGGTGATGCTGCCCCACGGGTGCAGGACACAGCCAAGTCCCAGGTGAGCTGGGCCTGCCCCACATCACGGCCATGGGGAGCTGGGGGGGCTGCTGGGGTCTGGCCCCTCTGTGCTGCTGGGCGCCAGCTTCAATCCCTGCCTGGGCACCAGAGCAAAGGCCCCGTCTCTGGCCAGGCAGGAGGCTGGGGCCCTGCAGTGGGGAGCTGGGGGCTGCCGCCGGGCCAGGCTCTGCCCTGGGTGCGGAGCTCCCGGCAGTGGCAGCGCTGACTCGGCCCCATCTGCCCGGAGCCCCCCCTGCTTTGCAGTTCATGGCTCCCTGGGGCTCGGCAGCGCTCCCCTCGCCCCGCTTTGCTCCTCCGAAGCCCTTTGTCATGGGTTAGAGCAACAACAGCACCGGGGCTGGGGACGGGCTCGGTGCTGCTGGCGGTGACCGCGGCCAGAGCCACCGCGTCCCCTGCGCCCGGTCCGGATCCCCCTGCAGAGCCCGGTCCCGGCGGAGCAAACAGCACCGGAGGCGGTGAGGGAGGGGTTCGGGGGCTCTGCCGCAGGGGCTTGCGCTGCGCTTGGGGTCCCGGTCAGGGCCCCGCGAGCCGGGGGAAGGAGGGGAGCGGGGGCATCGCCTGCCCTGGAGGGAAAGGAAGGGCCAGGGCTGCGCTGGGGAGGGTGGGAGGCTGCGGATCGCCTCCGGTGCAGGGTAAACTGATCGCTGTGTGGAGGAGTCGCTTGCAAAACCCAGAGGCGAGCTTTAAAAAGAACGGGTTTATTAGCAGATTAATTTTGCCGAGTTGATGGGAAATCTTTGGGGTTGGAACCTGCTGGATGCGTGAGCAGGACCCAGCACCCCCGCTGGCAGCACCTGACCCACGGGCTGTGTGTGGGGCTCTGCGTGGGCAGGAGGTGGCTGGACACGGGTTTCTCTGCCCCTCATCCCTGGGGAAGGTGCTTGGAGCAGCTGGGGAGGGCTGAGCCCCCGTGCAGCCCCTCGGGGGCGCTGGAGGTGCTCAGTGGAGCCGGACACCCCCCGCCCCCTGGGTGCTGCCCCACTCGGTCCCTGGTGCTGGCACCTTGGGTGCTGCTCAGGTGCCTGCGCTGGGGAAGGGGGCTCGGGCAGGGCAGCCCCCGGCTCGCTTGTGAGCGGGCTGAGCTTAATATGCAAGTCACTGCTGGGGAGGAACCAGCCTCATGAAAATGCCATTTCCACGCAGTCACTCTCTGGCCATTATCCTGCCTCAGACAAAAGCAATTTACTCTGCCTGTAATAAAGCAGGGGTGATAACGAAGCTGAGGAGAGCCGTGACAGGCGGCGCCGTGGGGGGGGTCTGGCAGAGCCCTGACACCAGATGAGGGCACCGGGGGCCTTGGTGCTGTTGCTTGTACTGGGGCCCGGATGGGGGGGCCTTGTCTCAGTGCAGCTGAATCCAGAAGGATTCTGCTTCCCAGAGGGAGCAGCTCACACCAGCAGCAGAGGGGTGGTGTGAGCTCCACTAAGTGCTACAACCCCCAGAACCCTGAGCCAGCCCTGGGGTGCTTTAGAGCCCAAAGGCTTCCTCTCCCACCTCTCCTGTCTTCCCATCAGCTCAGCTCTGCAGGGCACCTCTGTGCAAAATCCAGCCCCGTGTTAAGCAATCAGTTTGTGTATCCACAAAACATGACAGGGCAGAAGCTGAGCTGCAGCCCTGTCCTAGCTGCTAAAAAGCCATGGACTTGCGTGTTTCCTGGAGGAGCACACCCTTGGTTCCAACCATCAGGACATGGTTTGGATGCTCACCCAGGATCCCCAGCAGTGATGCTCGGAGCCTGTGCCATGTCACAGTTCACTGCTTTGGTTTTTGCCTTTCTGAGCTTGCTGCCACACTCGCAGTCACACTCACAGTCACTCTGTCCCTTTGCTCCCCCAGCACAGAGCTCTGTGGGTGCTGCAGCTGCCAGGAGCCGCTCGGGGGGAAGGAGCTGAATCCAGGAGATGGGGTCTGGGAGCAGCCGGCTGCAGATGGTCTGTGATGGAGCCTGGAGGAGCCGAACCTGCAGCGGGTTCCTGTGAGCTCTGCGTGTTCCGAGGGGCAGCAGCAGACCCCAGGCACTGGCTGCTCCCTCCGCTCGCTGCATTGCAAACCATGGCACTGCCGTGCTCACACCTCCTCTGCCCACGTCTGCGCCCACCCTGGAGGCTGAACAGGGCACAGGTAGATCCTTCACCCAGTCCTCCTCAGGGTGGGTGATGGAGAGGTCTCAGAAATGCCCTGTGGAAATGGCAGGCAACTGGGGAGGCAGGAGGAGCCTTCACTCACTGCAGGCTGTCAGCCAGGGCTGGGTTTCACTGGCACATCTGGTCACACTAATCCTGCTCTGTGGTGGGACTTCGGAGCACAGCGCAGTTGCCTGGTCTCAGCAGCAGCCTAATGCTCCTCGGAGGATCTGTTGTTCTTGCCGGGAATACTGGTGAGGATTTACTGGAAATGCATTTTAACCTTTCTGGTATTCACTGGTTTTACAGAGAGAATGGCTTTAATGCACCCAAACTGGATTCTTTCCCTGGGAAGGGTTAAGGCCAGAAATGGGCTTCTGAGTTGTCAATCGCTGTCAAGCAGAGAACAGGAGAAAGGATGCCAGTTGTGAGGAGGTCGCAGGAGTGGGGCCAAGGATCCAGAGCTGGGAAGTAATTTCTGGAAAAGGACTCACTCCTGGTACTGAAGCCTTGAAGCAGATCCTTGCTGTGACCCTCGGAGCCCTGCCCAGCACCAGGCCAGGGGGAATCGGGGCGATGTACCCACCTCAGCTCACCTCACCTCAGCTGCTGCTTTGAACACGCAGCCCCTCCTCTGCCCCGCGCGATCCGGGCTCCAGATCCCGGCCTCTTCCCCGGGTGAGCTCCATCCCGCAGCTCCATCCGTCCGTCAAGGAGGGGGCTCCTGTGCTCCGCTCTCCCGCTGCCGCAGCCGCTCCAGCAGCAGCCCCACGTTGTCCGTCAGCTCGTTCCGCTGCCGCCCCATCCCTGCCAGCTGCACCGGCTGCAGGCTGGCGTGGGGGGGCTCGTACCCCTGCGGGCAGCAGGTCTCTGTCAGCAAGAGCCATGTCCAGTCAGGGTCCACGGCCATTAAGTGGAGGAAAACGCTGGGAAACGGTGGGAAGAAAGGAAGGAGTGAGAAGGGCTGCTGACTGGCACCCAGCAGGGCCCTGAGCAGAGCTGCGGGATGCTCTGATGTGCTCTGCCACCTCTGAACAGAGGTGCATTAGAGAGCACCGTTAAAATGGCTCCTGTGCTCAAGAGAAGACAGTGTGGCTGTTTCACAGCTGCTGGCAAGTGGGAGAAAAACTGTTCTGCACAGCAGGTTATGGACAGCAGCCCAGCAGCGGCTGAGGAACCGACCCAGGCTCTGGTCTGGCAAAAGCCTGTCCCAAGCACTGGGAGGTGACTGCAGCGTACGCACGTGCTGCGTACACCCAGGATGCTCTGGATCTGCAGCGCTCCTAAAGCAAGGTGTGGATGTTGGTCAGCACCCTCTCTGGGTTTGGCAAATGAGGGCTCAGCCCACCGGACCACTCTCTCTTTTGGGTGGTGAACACAAGGGGCTCCTGGGCAGCTGCCACAGGTAAGGTTAAATGCTGTATTGAGGACACTGTATCCTAATCCTTATTTGCTGCCTCCAAATTGTCTTCCTTCTGCACAGCACCTTTCACAAAGCGAGATTTTCTTTAAAACCAAACAGACCCCACACCTCCTTCCTTAAGAATGGAATGGAGGAGGAATGGCAGCTCCTTGAATGCTCTACATTGTGTTGTTGATGGGTTTCACTGAACGTCAATACCTTGGGTAAGCCAGGGGATTTGATCTCTGAGCAAGCACCCTCCTGCCTCCAGCTGTGAGCCCCATTGCAACGCCTCTGGACAGTCCTGCTGGAGAGCAGGAAGCTCCCAGGAGGGAAGGGCTGGTTTGCATGACCTGCACTCGCTCATTCCCCCTGCCAGCTCTGCTTGCGGCAACCTTGGGGCTCAGCCAGGCCTGTCTCAGGGTTTGAGGTGTTCACCGAAATCACAGGGCCAGGAGGAGAACAGTGGGGTGAGGCGATGGGAAGGGCAGAGGTGGCTCTGTCTGTTCCCGCAAGCAGCACAGGATGAAGCTCCCCTCTCTGAAATCAAAGATCACCTGCTACAAGAGCCACACAAAATGCAGACCCCACTGTGTCCGAACTCTCCTGAAGAACCTGTACCCCTCAAGTGAGCTCATTTCCTACCTAAACCAGGCAGGAATCCTGTTAAGCAGCTCTCCTGTGAGAGGGAGCACAGTGCTGAGAGGAACCTGGGAGAGCACAGAAATGAGATGAAGGCACCAGAAAGCTCCCTCACCTCACAACAATCCCGTGGCTGGGTGACCCTTACACCATGAGCAGCCAAAGCCGTTGCTTTTCCCTGTCTGCCATTAACCCCTCGCCTGTCTCTCAGCACAGGTCTCTGCACAGCAACGAAGGGGGATGTTGTCCCTGCAAGCTGCTGGCAGCGTCCCCTCCTGTGGGTGCTGTGGTTCCTATCAGTCTGCTCCGGAGGAACCAGCCTGGACGTGCCCCAAAGCCATGGGCAATGAGCCTCCTTCCTGGGAGCGGCTGGATGTAGGTGAGCTCACGGGGCTCCTGCTCCCCTTGCTTGTTCCTGCAGCTCTCTGATGGGACACAGGAGAAGCCTGGCCCCAGGGGCAGGGTTGGCACCTCCTGCCAGCCCCACAGCAGCTCTCCAAGCTGCTGGTGCTCGCTTGGCCGTGGCAGTGTGAGCCTGCTGCTGCCAGCAAACAGCAGGTCCCAGTGGCTTCCCCAGCTCAGGATGGGCGCTGGGCAGCTGCTCGGGAACAATCCTCTCTCCATATGGCGGGGTGGATAGGGCCAGGCAAGATGAATCACTGTGAAGTAAACACAGGAATGGGGAATACTGTTCAGCTGGCTTCTGCTTCTCCACCATGGGCACAACTTGGGCTCTTGTATCCTTCAATACCTAAAGGGGCTCCACGAAACCTGGAGAGGGACTTTGGACAAGGGCCTGTAGGGTCAGGCCAAGGGGAATGGCTTGAACCTGCCCGAGGGGAGACTGAGCTGAGCTCTGAGGCAGAAGCTCTTCCCTGTGAGGGTGCTGAGGCGCTGGCACAGGGTGCCCAGAGAAGCTGTGGCTGCCCCATCCCTGGCAGTGCTCAAGGCCAGGTTGGACACAGGGGCTTGGAGCAAGCTGCTCCAGTGGAAGGGGTCCCTGCCCGTGGCAGGGGTTGGAGCTGGAGGAGCTTTAAGGTCCCTTCCAAGCCAAACCAGGCTGGGGTTCTGATTCCCAGAGAAGACCTCTGCTCCCCAGCCTGTCCCCATCAGCTGCTCTGCAGAGCCACCCCCAGGAGCTTGGTGCTCCCTGGGGAACTCCACAGCCTCTGGTGCCGCAGTGGCCTGAGGTGTGTGATTATCTCCGATAACCCGGAGTGCTGTGCAGCTTAAAGAACAACTTGACTTGCACATTTTAGCCTAACGCTGGGGTAGTTTCTAAGCAACCTGTTTCCATGGCAAAGAATCCTGGGGTTAATCCAAGTTTGTTTTCTGATGTTGCCTTTTTTTTTTAAACTTAAATATAAGTTTATTGGATTTTGCTTGTGCAGGTGGCTCTCAGTGTACTTGAGCCCAGCACGAGACTGATGGCTGTCAATCAGTAGGCAGGGAACTACACAATCAAACCAAAGGAGGTACGCTGCTTGACCAGCTCCCAGATCTAAAAAGGTCCAAAAATAGTTCCTATTTGTTCCTGTTGTGCTAAACCACTTATTCTACCAGCACAAAGCAGAGCATGGCTGTTTTCTTACCTTTTCCTAAGCTCCAAGCAAAGCCAGGGCACAGTGGATGGGCTGGCAAAGGACAAGTCTGGCTGCTGCATCTCTGCTGAACATTAAACTAACAGGCTTCAGTAGGCACTGGGGAAGTTATTTCTGGAGAAAACCCCCATTCCTACCCAGGAGGTGGATGCAAGGGTCAAACGGTAAAACCTCCAAAGCTCTGAGGGTGCATTGGGAATGGAGTGTAAATTTCCAAACAGCCTGCAAAATGCAGAACTCCGAAGTTGGCACAGGCCAGTGACAACTCCTGAGACCCTTCCCCTTCGGTTCCTTTTTCCCTGGAGTGAAAAGCTTGTCAGGAATGATACAACTTAATGGACTGATGGAAAGCTCAGATTTACACATGGTGACTTTGTTTGCACCGTCTCCCCCCACCTTGTTTCAGTGCTTGGGGCCCACATGCCCCCTTAGCTGCTCAGGGGTTCTGGTCACTGTACCTGCAGTGCACTAACTTATTCTTAATGGCAGGGCAGACACAAGCAGTGCTCCCTGGCTTCCCAGGCTCTTCTGCAGCAGCTTTGGGTTGGGGGTTTTTTAGTGTATTTAGGTTGTTTTGGTGCATTTTGTTTTTCTCAGGCTTTGGAAAACACTCCTCTCCTGGAACGCTCCCAGCAGTCATCTTACAACAAAGCCCATTGTCCCATTTTCTCCTCCTCAGCCATGCTGGAGTCCTTTTTCCTTTTTGTCCCCAGTGTCTCTTTTTGCCTGGTGAGTATCGCATGAAGCTGCAGTTACAAAATTCACTTACTCCCACTGGTTCACCTAATGAAACTACAGGGTTCCATAAATGGGATTAAGCGGCCTCCTTGGGGCATGATAACATCCCTGGATGGCAGCCAGAACTCCCTTTTTTTTTCTCTTGTGGTTCCAGCACCTTGGCTAAAATTCCTGCTCAGCCCTTCGCATACCTGCAGGCTCCTCACCCGCTCAGTGCAGGCACTTATTGGAGCTATGACTGACTTTGTAAGACCTGACCTTGCTCTTGGCAGGTCACAACTCACGAGTTGAATAAGAATCCAAAAAGCTGAGCAAAGGCCACTTAGTATAAATCAATATGGCAAGCTGGTTCCAAACATCTTTTTACCTTGTGTGATTTCTGCAGTGATAAAGCTGAGTTATGTGACGTATGCTGGCATTCAGGCTGTGGCTAAGATTAGTTCTGGCCCATCTGTTTTTAGAAGCATTTAAAATGCAGAATTCTTCGTGTATCAGGTGATAAGTGCCCTTGCCTAGATGGAAAGGGCCTTACATGTGACAGCCTGTGTCAATTTGCAGGATTGCTTTCAGGCACATGGAGAGCAAGGAAAAGGACTGGAGCTTACAGGAATGTGGTGCTTGAGCAGCTGGAGAAAGGAAATTGAGGAATGAGAAGTGATTCTTATCCAGCTGAAGCCTTGTATCATGTATTCTAGTTAGAAGCGATTGTGCTGTGCTTAACTCTGATCCCTCCAGGCTCCAAGACCAGGGATCAGACAGGACTAAACTAAAACAAACAGGAATGGAAACTACAGGTACTGCCATAGCCATGGTTAGTATCAGGCCAGATACAATGCGTGCCTGAGCATGTATGTGTCTGGTCAACACAGCTGCACAGAGCGAGCTGTTCACAAAGGCCTTTCTTTGTTCAGTGAAATGTGCAGTGCATCAGAGGCAGGAGGGAGCAGTGTAATGTGTGGCATTTCCCTTAAAATAGAGTAAAAATAATATACAGGAGAAAAACGTTGCTTGCCCTGAACTTTACTGCCCTTTTCCTCCAACTGCCATGAGCATCCTTCACAGTACAGCTTCTAATGACCCCATCACATCACAGGGCTCAGGCAGTATTTCCCCTCAGCCCTACTGGGGAGGGAAATTGCACAGCTTTTCAGACTGTTTTGTTAATGATTTGAAAGCTTAAGGTTCCAAATATCTAGATGGATCCTGGTGTTCTGCTTTCCTTCCAGCATTGCTTACACAGATGAAGGCTTTATTGTGCTAAGGGTATGCAAGCCTACAGTGACGAGCCTCTCAGCAGAACAAACGCTGCCGAAGCCTGCTGCGATGCAGTGAAAGCCACGAAGGTAAAAATAAACCTGCTCTCCCCAGTGCAGCAATACAAACAAAGGCACAGCTACAGCTTCTGAGCACGCTCCTTCTGAGCTGCTGCCCAGCCACACAAAGCCCTTCACCCCATGCACCTCGGAGACCGGCACTTGGGGAAGGGAATGGCAGCTCTTCTGTTTGCCCTCTGAAGTCTCCACACCCGCTGAACCTGCTCCCTGCTGGCTCCCTCCCCATAGGCAAGGCTGCCCACACAGAGAGGGGGAGTTCTCCCCTGTCCTTCAGCAGGGACAGAGAGGCACGGCTCACCCGTTCATGTTCTGTAACTGGGCTCGTTTTGCCTGCTGAAGTCTCTGGCCCTGTGTCCAGGTGACAACATATGACAACAGCAATTTCTTATCCTGACAGCAGGAACATGCTGAGCAGGATCTTGTACACCAAGCAGCAAAGTATGTCTGTCAACACTTCACAGAGCTGATGTGTGTTCACCTAAACTGTTTGTGCTCTTCTAACCTCTCCCAGAGCAAGGCTGGTGCCAAGACTGACAGCTTCCTGAACAACTCTCATCCACCTGGCAGAGCCCCGGCTGGCAATTTCACAGGAGCTCAGGGAAAACGGAAGGATAACAGAAGTACATCCCCAGCCTGCAGAAGGTATTACGTGACAAAATGCATGGGAATGTCTGGCACAGCCTCTTGCACAGCTGCCTTCTCCTCTGCAGTTTTATGCCACCAGTGGGCATAGAGCCCCAAGTACCCCCACATAGGAGGCAGTCAGAAAACAGCAAGTAGCTCATATTCTCCCTCTGTTCCCAAATGCCCTGCAAAGAAATCTGAAAGTAAGCTGAGGCTTGTGGGCACGCTACCCTCTAGCTGATTTTGGGTAGTAGATGGTACCTAACCAGAGAAAGGGGTTAACTTCCATGATACCCTGTTGTGCAGGACTCCAACGTGCCAGAGGGAGGAGTGGGAAAAGTGCCAAGGGAAAGGGGCAACTCTGCTGCCTCTGTCCCTCATTATTTGTACACCTGATACAAAGGAATTTATGAGACATTACCTCTGGGCAGCTTCCTGCAGTTTCCTGGGTTGCTTGGCACTGAGGTAAATCAGGCAGGCATCTGCCACTTTATTCAGGTCACTCTTGCCTGCAGAAATGGAACAGAGAAGAAGGGTAGGAGGTAACCCACTGCAGCCTGACAGCATCAGCTCTAAATTGGCAGCAAGAGGCTTCTGAGACTTTGAACTGTCTGACCCAGAGCTCTTCTGACCTCGCCTTTTGAGCATCTTGCTGCCAAGCTAGGAAAGCAATCAAGGGCATTGAGAGGAAAAGAGCAACTGCCCAGCAAACCTTCTCCCTCATCAAAGTCAGCTCCGGGAATTTAACCTAGAAGAATTTCAGAGGCTCTCATTCTGTAGAACGCAATATGCTGCATTTAAAGGGTCACTCAGAGAGATGCCCCAAAATGGAACCAGTCGGGTTAGCCAGAAGTCTTAGCTGGGCTCCAGTTCTTCAGTTAACTGAGAACAAAGCATGGCCCAACAGGCCCACTGCAGCAATCCAGGAGCTCCACTTGGTACCCACTTCTCATGCACAAGTGAGATGATCAGTCAGATTCTGCAAGGTGCTGGGAATTTTCTCTCCCATTTGTCTCTTGGGGAGTAAAGAGCAACCAGACCCTCTACAGAGCTCTCAGAGAGGACACAGGAAGACCTGAATGGGATGAGGCTGGAGAAATCAGGAACTCAATCCCACGGAGGAGCAGAGGGCTAAGAAGCAACTGCAGGCTTGGTCAGTGGAGCTGAAAGGAGAAGAGGTAAGCCTGGCAGAGATCTCGCACAGCCTGTACCTCCCTGGTACTCACCCATGTCCAGCTTCGTGCACAGAGAGCCCAGGCCCTGCAGCACAGCCAGCTGCAGCTTGAAGGCGAGCGTGTGGGTGTACACAGGCCCAGCTCTGGCACTCGCTGGGGCCTGGCTGAGGAGGGAGCTGGTCAGCTTAGGCAGGACATCTCTGGAGAATCTCGGCCTCAGGAAGTCCCCACACTTCTGAGCCAGGGTACACAGCACCTAGTGAGGAAGCACCAGTTACTGGAGGGTAAGTGCACAGAGGTCTGGGAGGAACCCAGCATTCCAGCCCAGTGTGGGGACATGGCACCCCTTCCCCTGGGTAGTTTTATTGCAGCTGAGGGCAATGTGACCACACTTGACATGTTTTCCATAGGGAGCAGAAGGTGGATGCTTGATTGAGGGGCTGAGTGACCTGCACCCTGCTTTTGTTTCACTTGACCACTCTCTGGGACTGTCCTTCTCTCACCAGCACAGTAAAGGTAGGAGCAGCTTGTCAAGTCTCACTCAAAATTGCTGGAGGAGCCTCTGATGGAAGATGCCACTAAGATATAAATCCCCTCTGTAGAGGAAACAGCCCATCTCTACAAGCATGGCAGTGAGCAGAAAGGCTGACTGGCTACAGCCCAGGCACCCAGCACCATGGGTGTGTGCCCAGGAGAGAAACCAAACTGGCCCAGAGAATGGCCTTAAATACATATGAAAAGGAAGAAGGGATCCGTAAGCCCAACCCATGTGGCCACAATACTGTTTCCTCTTAGAACTTCACTAAGTCTTGGCTTAACCTCTCCTCTCCTAATACCTCCATTGTGAAAAAATCCCTCCTTTTCAGTCTTAACACTTCCAAAGGGGGTGCTGCTGCTGGCTCCAGCAAGGGCAAGTTGCACTATACAGTGCCTCTGACAGCTGCTTAGGCTGTAAAAGAATCAATTCCTCTTCCCTGCAATACCCACTACTATTGCTCTTCCCCCCAGGAACAGTGTCAAGGTTTTATCTGTGGACAAGCTGCAGTGGGAGTGGTACAAGCCTTCCCCTGCAGGGTGGTGACCCTGTGTTCCCAGCCACAGTTAACATCACTCCACAGGCAGAGCAATGCCTGAGCACTTGGCTTCCAAGCACCAGCTTGAAGGCTCTTGGCAGAGACTGGCTGCTGTACCTTGAAGGCTCTGAGCACTGCCAGAGGGTCATCGCTGATCAGGCGGGTGACGAGAGCTGGCCAGACACTGTGAGCCATGGGAAGCAGATGGTTTCCATGAGGATGCAGCACAGTTACACAGAGTTCCAGCACGTCCAGAACCTGGGCAGGAGGAGCAGAAAACAGACCTTGAGCATTGCAGCTCCAGGTACCCAGGTGGATCCCCAGTGACAAGCCAGGAGAAAGGAGGGATTAAAACAAAAGGGTAAAGCTTTGCCTAAGCCTGAGCTGGGATAACTGAGCAGTACACAGAGCACAGGCCTGGTAGGAAAGGGACAAGTAGCACAGTGACATAACCTGTACTGGGCTATGGGGATGGGCTGGAACCAGGGCATGAACCCGGCCTGATCCTGCAGGCTGAGCTGTGCACCAGGACCCTGCTTGTGGGGAATGGGAGCAGGATCACTGGGCAGGGCTGGGGCCCTGGCGGCAAGAATCTGGGTTATGCCTCACTGCTGCATGTTCTGTCTCACTTTGCAGTTCAAAAGGATGCCACCTTCAAAGGGTTTTCGTAATTAAAAAGCCCTCATCCCAGGCTTTTAGCCCTGCTTATCATCCCCAGCACCTTCCAAACTGATCCTGCCTGGGCACTGCAGGCTGAGGAAGGGGATGGAAGAAAGATGCTTCTGCTTCCTCCACCAAGGCTGAGGCATAAGACTTGGCTATCACGAGCATCAAGGGAAGGTGCTGATATGAAACCACCCCGGCTGCCATTCCTAAACCAGACAGCTCCTGGAAAACTGTCCCCCTTTCCCCTGGCAGCCTACGGCAGCACTGACCTCCCTAGGGCAGGAAGCCCCCCATGCATCATGCACGTGCTGACAAGCACCAGCCCCTTCTCGGCCACCACCCATCCCCTTGGCACTGGTGCTCACCCACCTTGAGCCGCACATGGAGGCTCCCGTCAGACAGCAAGTGGATGCACCTCTCCAGCACGTCTTTGGCCAGCTGAGCATGGCTGGGCAGGGGAGCTTCTCCTTCTGTCTCACAGTTGCTTGGCTCTGGCTTAGCAAGGGTGGGAACCTCATCTGGAAGGCAAAACCGTTACTGAGGCCACGCAAATGACCTGGAAACCCTGGAAGATCACAACAGCCACCCACAACTGTGCGGGTTCCCAAGTGAGGCCTTGGGCATTTTTAAATGCATCTAGATATAGGCAAGTCCATGCTTGAGTTCTGTGAGCTAAGTGTCAGGTTCAGCTCAGTGTGGGACTCGGGAGGGTTTGCTTTCTTCACTGGACAATGCAGCTGGTGTGACATTTGCAGGCTCTCCTCACCATGGACTTGTCTGCCATTGATTTTTATGAGACGTGAACAGCCTGGGTATTTAAAGCTGAAGTGTTTAAAGGTCAGGATCGCAGCACAGCCCAGTAAAGACTAAAAATTCCCTGTGTTTGTGTCTGCAAGGCCTGTCAAGGACAAATGAGAAGGGAGTGGTAGCATCATTCGCCAGAGAAAACGGTACAGGGATTCCCAAGGGAGGGTGAGGAAAACACAGCAGGATCTTGGGAAGAGGAGACTGCATCCTGAACCCAAATGACCTGTTATGAGGTAAGGAAAAACTGCTGTGTGCTTGTGTTTTAGAGCCACGCAAGCCTTGATCTGCAACCACTGCACTTCCCCCTGCACAGAGCACAGGAAGAGCACCCAGCAGCACTGTGTGAGCCAAGGTCAGCTCAAAGCAGACCTGAGACTGCCAGGAAGGTGCCAGACCTTCAGCCTGGGCCTGGGTTACCTGTGTGTCAAAAGGAAACCCCCGAGGTCCCCATCTTTCTCCAAGTCTAACACACTCTGCTCCCACCAGGCACAGCACTGACCTGCCTCCTCATCCCCTGAGTCGGGAACATCGCCCTCTGCAATCTGCTTCTGCCTGATGTAGTCCAGGAAGAACTGCTCCATGTCTCGTGCTGTCACCGCCTGCGGCCCTGGGTCCAAGGTCCTGCTCTGGCACTTGGTGCTCTGCTGCTGCTGCTCCTCACTGCAGGATGATCCAAACCACTGGACTGCAAGAGAGGAGCTGAGATGTCACTGAGCAATTGCGATCCCCTCCTGCAAGCCAGTAGGGTACTGCAGGTTTCTGGGGACAAACAGGACTCTCCAGTCCCATGGGACTGAACCACAGAACCAGGCTCCTGCTTTCACATCACCGTGACCTTCCTGATGGGATGAGAACATTAAAACCCTCCTATAAAAAGGAATACACTCCATGTGCTTCTGCAGAACACTTATGGGAGCAGTAAACCCACCCTTTCTCAACCACTAAAGGCCATGTTTCTTCAGGCCAGACACAAACCAGTTGTGGAGAGGGGAAGCTATTGGCCACCTTTTCTTGAGAGCTGGCCCACCAAGCAGAGCCAAGCTGCCACCACCTCAGCTACCTGAAACCTCCCATGGCAAGTCATAAAGCCAAATACAAGCCCCTTTAGACTGAATTACACAAAGTAAAGGTTGTTTAGCTACCTAAAGCTGTCACTAGTGAGTGCAGGACCCCGAGGAAGGTGGAAGCCTGGCTGTTGTAACACTGATCTAGCGTTGAAAGGACATCTTGGATAACATCTTCTACCAGTGGCAGCAAGCTGGCGTCCGAATGCCTCAGCATAGTGTCCAGCACCCGGGAGGCCCGTGGCTGCTGCGCCAGCTGGCGCAAGCCCAGGGAGATCCCGTTCACCAGGTAGTCAGAGTTGTCATTAATGAGACGCTGCACAGAGCCGTAGCCACAGGCCTCGCTCACGTCCGCCAGCGTCCCCAGCGCCGTCTCGCTGATGAGCAGGGTCTTGTCCCCAGCCTTCTCCAGCACCGGGTACAGAGCCGACAGCAGCAGCAGCCGGAACTCCTTCCCGAGGACAGCAGCAAAGCAGCCGACCCCTTCCAGCTGGATGCACATCTGCCAGATGTTGCTGTTCATGGTGCGGGCTGTTGCGTGCAGCTCCGGGGATGGAAGGAGAATGGTACTGCACGTACCCTCTGGGTGGGCAGGGAGTGCTGTGTGGTGGGCAGGGAGCTGCTCATGGCTGACTTCTTCTGTATCGATGCTCGTGATCAAATACCAATTTGCCTGGTCTGTGTACTCATCGAGAATGGATGTCACGGACCCTTTGAGATCGTCCATGCTCGGTGACACTTCCCTTTCCTGGAGGACATCCACTCCCACTCCAGCAGCTCCTGCAATCAGCTCATTGAGGACCATGGCCGCCTGCTTTCGGTACATGGCAGATTCGCTGTACAGTCCCATGAAATGATCCACAAGCAAATAGAGGTTCCCATAGTAGCCAAGAACACGACACACTTGTTGAAGGAGCTGGAAAACCTTCTCCTCTGTGAAGAAGCGGAAGTATTTCCTCTGGCATCTGCCATTCTGCACAGCAGGCTGCAGGAAGCCCTCGCAGCCCCACTGTCTATGCTCCACTATCTTCACGTCCGTCACGTCCAGCTCCAGAACCTGCATCAGTGCCTTGGACAGGCGGCCCAGGTGGGACGTGGAGTTGAGGACGATGTTAATCTTGGGGCCCAGCAGCTTCAGGTAGCCGAGCAGCAAGCTCAGAGTGGAAACCTTGCCCATGTCATCCTGAGAGCTCATCAGGCGAGGAAGCGCCGTGGCAAGGGAGTGGAGGTTCTCGGAGAGGACATCAGCCAGAGCCCTGCTCTGTGCTATGATCTTCTGCTCTGCAATGCACTGCAGAACCTCGTTACATCTGCTCTGGACTTCGCTGCTTTCGTCGTTAACCAGCCCCACCAAGGCCTTCAAGAGGTGAGTGAAGGAGCTCCCCAGCGAATGGCTGCAGTTCCTCAGTAAGTGGTGGACCAGCTCCACCAGCTCCAGTCTCACCTTCCAGTGGGGGTGAACGGAGGAGAACTCAACCATTTTACACAGGAGGAGAGACAGATTTTTGGCTGTACTTTTGCTCCAGTCAGGTCCTCTATGAACCAGTACTTCTGATACTCTGCTTTGCTTTTCTGGTAGCTTCTCTTTGCTCTTTGGGACTCTGGCTAGCTGTGCATCGGCCATCACCAGGCCAACAATCAGATAAAAGAGTCTGATGGCAGCAACGGTGGGTTTGTGCCCTTGTTTGATGTCTCCGGTAACAACCCGGGACAGGGAAAGGGAAATCCCAGGCAGAAAGGAAGCAAACAGATCCCCACATTGCTGTGCCTCGTCATCGCCAAGGGGCCGGTGCTCCTGGCAGTCGCACTGCAGGACCAGGACCTGCAAGCACTTCAACGCAGAGACCTTGAGCTGCTTTGCTTTCTCTCGCTCCGCCAGCCCCAGAAGCAAGGACACAGCAGAGGCGAGGAGCGGGAGGGTGGCCGGTTGGTACAGGGACAGGCTCACATCGCCCGAGGCCGAGTGCAGCAGCGTGCGGAGCGCCTCGGTCACCGCCAGCTTCAAGTCCTCGCTCGGCGCGGCGGGGCCGGGGCCGAGGCAGGCGCAGAGCTCCGCGAGCAGCTCCTGCAGGAGCTCCGGCCTGCGCACGGCGGTGGCTGCGAGCACCGAGGTCATGCACTGCAGCGCGCTCTGCACCAGCCGCTCCCGCCGCGGCCCCGGCGCCCTCAGCGCGAAGCGCAGCGGGAAGAGGACGTACTCCTGCAGCTCCTGCAGCGCCGGGCCGCTCACCGCCGCCAGCCGCGCCGCCAGCCGCCACACGTTCTCCGCCGTCTGCACCCGCGTCAGCTGCACGCAGGCGGGGCGCAGCGCCCCGAACGCGTCCCGCGGCGAGTCGAACACGGCCATGGCCGCGGCCTGCCCCCCGCCGGTGCCGGTGCCCGTGCCGGTGCCCGTGCCGGTGCCGGAAGTGGCGTCACGAAACCGGCGCTGTCACCGCGCTCAAAAGGTCCCGCGGGGCCCAGCACCGGGACGCACCGTGAGAAAAGTCGCGGCCGCCCGCAGTGCTCATGCGCAGCAGAGCGGCCGGAGCAGGCGCATGCGCTGTGCGCCTCCCCCGCTGGTGCGGCCTCGCCGTTCCCCTCCGGCGATCCGTAGGATGCCGCCCTTCGACCCGCGGCGGCGGGGTGAGGGGCCGGGCGGCCATCTTGTGCGGGCGGGCGGGCGGCGGAGGGAGCGCGGCCCGGGCCGGCCATGTCCTCGTTCTCGGAGTCGGCGCTGGAGAAGAAGCTGTCGGAGCTCAGCAACTCGCAGCAGAGCGTGCAGACGCTCTCGCTGTGGCTCATCCACCACCGCAAGCACGCGGCGCCCATCGTCTCCGTGTGGCACCGGGAGCTCCGCAAAGGTACGCGCGGGCCGGGCCTCGGGCGCAGCGCGCTGCGAGCGGGGCCGGTTCTGCCCTGTGCGGGGTGCCGTGTACCGGCTCCAGGGCCCGTTCTGCCGCCGTTGTGGCTGTTCATTGGGCTTGGTTTAATGAGCCCCGGGCGCAAGGCTGGAGCCGGGAAGCGGGGGTGGGAGCGCTGGGTCCGCAGCGCCGGAGGGGCTCGGCCGAGCTGTGGGGCAGAGCTGTACCGGTCCCCGCTGTGCTCGGTGTGCAGCCTTGTTTGCTTGTACGTGTATCTTTGGGTTCGTATTACCCATTGTAGAGTTGCACTGAGGGGTTCGAGGTAAGCGAAGTGAAGGATGGTGTAGAGGTCTCTAGCACCCGTGCAGCAGCATCGCCCAGGGGCATTTTGTGCTTCATCCCTTGCAGGTTCACTTAGCTAAAGTTAAGCGCAGGTAACTTCTCAGGCTGGCCCCTAAGGAGGGCAGGAGGTGCCTGGTGCCCGCGTTGGTGCCAGTGCCCAGGGGTAGGCACCGTCCCTAGCCCGGGCAGAGCAGGTGATGCTGTAGGAAGTCCTGGAGCAGCCTCTGTGCAATTGCCGATGGTTACAGTTATAGCACATTACATGAACTGCTGGGAGAGCTGAGCAAGGCCTGCAGTGAAAACGAGCCTTTTGTTCTCTGCCTCGTGTGTGTTGCACTCCGGAGAGCAGCATCTCCCGCCGGTTCTGGCTACAGGGCAGTGCAAACTGGTGCCAGGGTGGGAAAAGTTCTGGGATACGGAGGAATTGTCACATTGCCTTGGCCCAGCATTGCCTGGAACGTTGTTGGGTGTCTACAACAGCTTTCCCCTATAATTTTGCTCTGCTCTGAATTAAGTGGCTCCTTACTAACTTTTTTTCCCTGAAATTAGTTAATGAAAAAGCAAGTCTATTGTTGTATGAATTTGCTGGTGGGTTACAGCATCTTCTTTTAACCGTGTGTAAAAGTTACTTCTTATATGGCTTTCTTAAAAGAAAAACCAACAACCCAGCAGAAATAAGAGGAACAAGAACCACCTGTTCAGGGCCTGGGCTGTGCCTTGGGGATGTGGAAGTATTTAGAACTTCGTTTTTAGACTGAAAAGCTTTCAGCAACTTTGTTTAAACTGTGTTAACGGGTCTGGGTGAAAGAGTGGAAAATAAATGCAAACTCTCTCACTTCCCCCCTCTCCCTTTTTTTCTGTTTCTCAGCAAAATCGAGTAGGAAACTCACTTTCCTGTACTTAGCCAACGATGTCATCCAGAACAGTAAGAGGAAAGGCCCTGAATTTACCCGGGAATTCGAGTCTGTTCTTGTGGATGCTTTTTCTCACGTTGCCAGGTGTGTTGCTGGGTTATGTATTTTTCCATCTCTAGAGATGTGCTTTCCTGTTAATCGAAGTTGGATTCAGTTGGATTTTGTTGTCCTGTTGCTGTGTTTCAGTCTCAGGGATGCTGGTGGTCTCTGAGCAGTGGAGGTTGGATTCTCACTGCTTTGGGGCCAGAACTGTTTAGTGTTAATATCCCTCCTGGGGCAAAGTCTGGTGTGACTCAGCTCCTTACAGCTTCCCCACTGCTCCCTGCATGCAGCTCTGTGCCTTGTTACCACAGGCTCTTGCAGGTCTGCTGCGAGCACCCAAACTGAGTACTTGCAGGTGTGTGTTAAAGCCATGAAGGGCGCTCCCCATTGTCAGAAGGAGCTGGTGTTTTGGGTAACTGGGTTCTCCTCAGTCACCTGGTTTGAGCAGTTGCTTTTTGTACTGTTTTGTCTGTTCATCAGTCTCACTAGAGGAAGGAAGAAGTTGGTGTCTAAAAGGGAAGCAGTGATGCAGCTTCCAGCCTGTTAGAAATGGACTATGCTGTAGCTAAGATTGTCTCTAAATGGCACAATAATTCCCATTATCTCAGCTAAACAGTCCTGTGTTGGGGTGTTTAGTGCTGTGCTTTCTGGGTGAATGTGCTGTATGGCTGTATTTACATGCCTAATGATCCAAACAACCTGTGTTTAATTGGGATGTTAGTGACTGAAACAACTGCTTAAAGTTAATACTCTGGATTGTAAATGTGTCAACTTGGGGGTGGTTTATAACTCTTCCTGCGAATTCTGAATGAGAGCAAGTTCTTCCTTCAACACTTTCCCTGCCCTTACTCTGGGTGGGAATGTGGGGCACTTTCAGACAATCTTTGGTTCCAGTGAAAGGGAAAATTAACCACAAATGGGTTTTGCACAGTTTGTCTTGGACAGTATGAGAGATTCTCTCCAAACATGCAGCTAATGGTTTAGAAGATGCTCTCTTAAAACATAAAGAATGTTTCTGAGTTGAATCATTATTATTTTCTAATATTTAAACAGAGAAGCAGATGAGGGCTGCAAAAAGCCCTTGGAACGATTGCTTAACATCTGGCAGGAGAGGAGTGTGTATGGCAGTGAGTTCATTCAGCAGCTGAAGCTCTCGATGGAAGACTCCAATAGCCCCCAAACTAAAGGTAAATGTGTGTTGCTTTTCTTGTGTGCTTTGGTTTCACACTGGTGCATGTTTCAGTGGATGTTCTGTGAGGAATGGGGCTCAGGGCTCCTGCAGCTGAGCTGCTGCCAGAGCTGCTCATGGGGAATCCTCAGGATTGGCTTCAGAGGAGGCTGATTCTCCTTAAACCTGCAGTTCCAGTTTGCAGATGTGTTGCCTTGTGACTTGTGGGTGGCAGTAAGTTGAACTGAAGGTTATGTCTGCTCCTGCTGCCCCTGCAGCCACACTGCTCCAGGGCTGCCCTTTGGTGTGAGTGGGGTGCAGGGAACTGCTGCGTCCACCTCGAGAGTTGAAAGTGTCCCACTGCCTCTGAGAATGGTCAGCTGGGTCATTATAATGGGTTATTCAGGATTGTTGGTGCTTTCATCCTCATCTTGATTTATTTAACATAGTTACTGTATCTTACTATATTTTTTCAAGGGCTTTTTAGTAACTGAAGGCTGGAATACATGCCCAGGAGCTGGGCTGGGTGCTTTTCTTACACCAGCTGACGTCAGCTGGGGAAGACAAGAGCTTTGCATCATTTAACATCATTATAAATTGTGGTTGGAAACTTATTGCTGCATGAGACAGACGTGAGGAACTGAGCAGGAGCTTCTTGCATTTAGTCTGCTTTTATACGGCTGTGGCAGATCCTGCCTCTTGTCTGAAAGGGTTTAACTGGTTGGACTGTAGTGAAGGGGGGCGTAGATGAGTAACGCAGGGCAGGGTCACTGAAAATCCAGTGTTTTGGTCAAGGGGATATTTGGCTACTCTGTAGCTGAAGGAAGTGTCAGTGTTTTCAGATTAGCTGAAATCAGATTGCTGCTTTGACCACATTTTGCTGTGCTCCCCATGGAGGTGCGGTTGGCTCAGGCATCAGTGGAGTGCCCTTGGGCTGTTCTGAGGTGGTGAAAGAGGCAGATGTGTCTACTGGAGATGGTAATTAATCCAGAATGAATATGAAAATGAGCGTTAATATGAGACGTGCATGTGAAGACATACACCTGTGGCTGCAGCTTTGTGGGTTTTCACATGCTGTTTCAAGCAGAGTTACTGCTGAGGCCTTCAGGTTAAGCTGGAGACCAGCTGAGCTGACCAGTGGGTTGTCTGCTCTTTATCCCACAGAGGAGGTCTCTGTTCTGAGAGGTGGGAGGGGAAGGTGCAAGTTGTATTTGCCTACACCCAATAGCTGGTGTTGAGGTTTCCCTGTGGCCTGGGTGCAGTGTGTAGGAGCCTCTTGCCATGAAAGGGCAGGATTTACATGCCTAAATTCTGTTGAACCGATGAACTGGGGTTTGAAACTGTTAATCTGAGGTATCCAGGTAAGAGCTTCACAAGTGTTTAAGGTGTAATCTAAAGAAACGATACTGTGTGTCCAAGGAACAGGCAGGGATTTCCTGGGGGATTGGCAGCCTCCCCTTGCTCTGTCCCCTCCTGGCTTTGGCATCAACCAGCCCTGCTACTGTTACCTTTGCAACTTAAAAACGGTTACACAGAATCAAACCCTTCTGGGGGTAACAGAGCTCTCCCTGTTGGAAACAGACTGAAGACATACAGATGGTTTAAGAACTGGCCTGTGCAGGACTTCACTTGGTGAGAAACTTAGTTCTTGTCAGGGTAATAGGAGGTACTAATGTGATATCTCTTGCATGAGGGAACAGCTCAGGCCTTTCCATGGGTGTGACTGTTGCTGCCTCTTTGTCAGGTCATTGTGTATATGGCAATATCAACCTTTATTGCTGTTTTGCATGTCAGTGTTTGGAATACAATGCCAACATTAGAGGCCACCTGTGATCATCCCTCTCTGTAGAGAGCTTAACCATTAGAGCATCTGCTACCATGGTTTTGAAGCAGAGATGGTTGAGGTGGGTAGATCCAGCATCCAAATGAGTTGCGCGTGTGTGTCCTTAGTTACAGAGGAGAAGAAGTCTCTGAAACGGACTTTTCAGCAAATACAGGAGGAGGAAGATGATGATTACCCTGGGAGCTACTCACCCCAAGACCCCAGTGCTGGGCCACTGCTGGTATGTGGACGGGTTTTGGGTGGGAGCAGTTCCCAAAGCCACCTCCTGTGGTGCAGCCACAAGGTGGGGCTGCCAACAAGGGCAATGCTCCTGGGAGGTTCAGCTGGGGTTGAAGTCCGTGGGAAATGGAACACATTCTTCTTCATGTTGAAGTCTGGTGCTGCTCTGGGTGCTTTCAGGAGGCTGAAGCGAGCTCTGGGTCACTGCCAGTGAAGAGCCCCAGAGGACCGCTGGGACATCAGACTGTGTTAAATTCTTTGCAAGATCAGTATGTGATCTCAAACCCAGAGTTTTACTAGGGCTAAAACTTGGTTATTTTTTGTAGGACGTCTCTTTCCATGAGCTATTAAAAAGCCCAACTGTTAATAGAATGGGAAAAGCAGTTCTGAGGAATTTGGTTTGAGGCTGATGTTAGTGGTGTGGGAAGAATCAGAATGAAATAGAGGGTCATTCTGACCCTACTTGAGGCTAAAAAGTAAGCACATGTTAAACCTTTGTGTATTTGAACAGGCTGAGAAAACACACCATCCATCTGGTAACTAAACACTGGAAAATGACAATAAATAACAGTTGCCAAAGAAATAAGTGAGGTGGTTTGTTATTTTTACCTCCACAGGCCTCACAGCTTATGGTTTCTCTTGATGATGAGCATTGTCTTTGTTACTGTTGGAAACCATCAGTAGTTTGCAAAGAAGCAGTAAATGTTTGCTATGGACTTCCAGAGTTTTCAGCAAAAAAATAGTACCTTCTTTTTTTGTCCTGTGTTTTTATTAGTTTCAAGCGATTGAGATCTGGTTTAAACATCAGTGAAGGTGTTTGCAGGGCTGGGAGTCCCATTTCAAGGACAAGAGCACTTCTTTCTCTTGCTCAGGGAGTCTTGTTTTCTGAGTTTTGTTTCCTGAGCAGGGAGGAGATGTGGTGAGTCAGGAGCTCCTCCTCAGGCTCTGCTCATCCACATCCTTTTGCCTTAAGCCAGGTTATGATGTTCCAAGTATGTTCATTTAAGGTGACATGTTTTTTGTCAGAGCACTAAACCTGCACTGTGGTGTGTGGAGGGGTCCAGTGGGGTTCAGGATAGCTTCATCTGGGACAAGACAGGGTTTGTTTTAGCTGGGATAGATGTTCTGGCATCAGAGCTCATGGCAGGTGACCAGGTACTAATGCTAAATCTTCTGACCATGGAAACCTGACACAGTTTGGACTGATACGAGTTTGAATTGGTTTTGCTCTGTCAGGATGTGCCTTTGGGGGCAGAACAAAATAGTGACATAGCTCCTGCTAATCTGAGAGAAAGCATCAGGGGTGCTCAGCTGAGAGCTCCAGCTGATTCAGCACAACAGGCGGATGTGTGGCTGGGTACTTCAGCTTTGACTGCAGTGACCGCTTCTCTTCATTGAAATGAGAAGTTTCCCACTGCAGAGTCTTAAAAAAGATGTTCCTACTGGAATGCCAGATAAGTTCCTAAGCACTGGGTTCTTGTGAGCTTGGAGAATACTCCCTGTGTTTGGAAGCAACAGTTTGAAGCAAATATTCCAAAGGTGGTTGCTCTCGGGGGTGGGTGACCTTAGATACAGTGGCCACATCCCCAGGGAGCGGTGTTAGTGGCTCCTGGTTTTCATGTTGGCCCACTTGTCTCCTAGACTGAGGACTTGATCAAAGCCCTGCAAGACCTGGAAAACGCAGCGTCAGGAGATGCCACCGTGCGGCAGAAAATTGCTTCCCTGCCTCAGGAAGTTCAGGATGTCTCGTTACTGGAGAAAATAACAGGTATGAAACTGGCAGGTGAATGAATTTGGGTGCAATAACTTAGAAATGAGAGTGTTTTTTTCTTTATACGAGGAGCTGTCACTTGTTCAGTCCTTTATTATACGCGCTTGCAGCGTCCAGCTGTGCAGACCACTGTGCAGTTCATATTTGCTTGTATTCATGCATCAGGAGCTACTCGGAGAAAAGAGGAATCTCAAAGTGCACACCATGATTAAATGTGAAACCCACCTGGTGTGTTCAGCTGAAAGTACAGCCTGATGGTTTAGTGTAATTAACCTCTTCAGAGGGCTGGCTTCATAGATTTGATCCCCCCTCGTGCCATGTTAGTGACATCTCTGCAAGGATAAATGCAGTCAGTCAGTGAGGTTGGTGTCTGCAACCACTGCTCTTGGGCTGTTGGTGCTGCCTGTTTCCTGTTTATCCCCTGTGATAAGGACTCCTCTTTTCCTGTCAAGCCCACAGTATATGTATGAACGAGATGTTGCTGTGCGTGTGGCGGTGTCCAAGCCAGGAGGTTTCATGCTTTGTCTCTAACTGCCCTGACGCTTGTGCCTGCAGACAAGGAGGCTGCCGAACGCCTCTCCAAGACGGTGGATGAGGCGTGCCTGCTGCTGGCCGAGTACAACGGCCGCCTGGCTGCCGAGCTGGAGGACCGGCGCCAGCTCGCCCGCATGCTCATCGAGTACACCCAGAACCAGAAGGACGTCCTCACGGAGAAGGAGAAGAAGCTGGAAGTGAGTACCGATGGCACCAGTGCCAGCAGGCCGATGGTCCCACTTGACTCCTGATCTGGGGATTTCAAGGGGAACAATGCTGGGTGTTATCTTTCTATATGGAGTGAAACAGGGCTAAGAAAGGGGTGAAACAAATCTGGGGAAGGCAAATCTGTTCTGACATTCAGTCTAGTAGGTTTAATACAGGGGGACATGGAAGGTCCAGAGCTCTGTTCTTGTTAAGAAAGAAAGGCTTATCTTTCTTTCAGTTTCTTCAGACTTGCCCTATCCTTTTTATGAAATCCTCGTTTCCAAAAAACCAACCTTCCTTTGCCATAATTATCTTTTTATTATTATTGCTTGTTTTGTTGGTGGGTATCCCTCATCTGCCTTCCCAGCCCCTGTTTGATAAGGGGATGGAGTTCAAACAAGATCTTCTGGTATCCATCCTTTTAACAGCCACAGCCACTCATGCAGCTTGTGATGGAGTGTGAGCTGCGGCAGGGGACAGGCTCGGGAAGGAGCCTGTGCTGTGGCAGGCACAGGCTGTTTGCTGCCATGACAAACCTCATCCTCTGGCAGCCCTGCAGCATGTGCTGGGGCAGATTTCATTCCGAGTGTTCTCCTCCCTGTGTGTGTTTATGCTGGAGTTCCTCAGTGTCTTGTGACTGTGAACATGCTGCTTTTCCAGAGCGGGATTTTCCAAATCAGCCAGGCAGATGCTGGCTCTGCATTCGGGATTGCAGTGGGTAGTTGGTAACTCTCTCGGCTGGTTTAGCCTGAATTTCCTCAGGCAGTGCGTCTGTGTAGCAACTGAGTCATTAAAGGCACTTTCAGACATGGGTATGGAAGATGCTATGAACCCAAATCCTGTTTGGCACCTGGTTTATGAGCAGAATGTAGTGGAAGTGTTAGGTCAGGGATTTTCCCCTTGCTGAAAGGAGGACACATGTCTAGTAGAAACACAAGTATATGTATAAATCCATAAATGGCAGACCTATTTCTGCTTACTCTTTCAGAAAGGCAGGACTAGGCAGCAGAGTGCTGCAGAGCAGGGTTTGAAAAGCCCAGAACAAGCCATAAATTTGAGTCAGTTTGAGAGCATGAAATGGAGACATTCATCATGGCAATGCTGAAATAAAATTTCTAATGCACTTGCTGAAATGTTGTGACAGTTGTGTTGGGCTATGTTTTGGAAAATGTCCTTTTGGGAAGGAATGTTACTTGAAAATTGTAACTGGCAGAGGCAGGAATCGCATCCTGAAAAGGCTGAATTACAGCAGGAATAATCCTGCTGATGGCAGCAGGACAGGCTGCTGGTTCACTGTTCAGTGTGAGCAAGTGCTTTACCAGGCTGAAAACTAAAGAATGATCTGATTAACTATCTGGATCTGATTAAATACCAATTTAGCTTGGATTTTGTCATGCTGCCAAACCAAGGTGGCCTTAGTGCTGTAGAAATCTCAAATGAGTCACAGGAAATGCCACTCTCCACTCGACATGAAGGCACAGTTCATATTGATGTCAAATCCCAGCTGAGGGCTGTTGCCTGATGAAAGCATTGCCTTGTTCTTGGGCTGTAGAGAGTTAATAAATGAAGGCAGATGTGGGTTGCAGATATGACAGGCTCTATCTGCTCATCAGTTTTGTCTGAGTCTTTGATGTGCTGGCAGCACATACTGTTATTGATAAGCCTGGCTTGTCCTTTGTAGTGCTGAAAAGTATTTTATGAGAAGGAGCTGGAATTCTTGGGCAATTAAGAACGTGTTAAAAAACAAACCATTTACTCAGGCAAAAGCTGAAATAAGAAAACAGCTTAAGCCAATGTAATCATACACATCTCCTCGGCGTGTGCTTTGCTCTCTCGAGGGATCTCTTCCAGAATCTCTGCTGCTTCTGACTGTGGGTTTTTCTCTTGTGCAGTAAGTTCCCTGGCTCTGAGCTGAGGCAGCATTTCTAGGTGGAAGGTGGTTTGTTCGCTTGGCTGTCCTAGTCCAGCCGAGGCTCTGCTTGGGAAGAGGGGTTTCTGTCAGTAACGTGGTTCAGGGCTTTAGTCAAGATATGAAAATCTCTCATTTGGAAATCCCTAAATATTTTTTGTACTTTATTTACTCACAAAGCAAAGTCTTTCACTGTGATAACAATGGAAGTAGCTAATCTGTGTCTTTGAAAAGCAGCTTTTGCAGTCTAAAGAGCTGCAGTTGCTTACTAATCCTGTTAATGCTGTCCCTTGACACAGCAGATTCTCAGAACATGCATAAACTCAGTGTCTTGTGTGTCTGGTGGGATAATGCTGAAACCCCGGGGCACAGAGAAAAGCTCTTCAGTTGAGGGACACTGCTGAGAAAGGTGCTGTTGGGCAAGGAGCTACACTTAGCATGGATACAGATGGGGGTGTGTAAGGGTTGAAACAGCATAGTGCTGGGAAGCCCTGGAAATCTGAAGGGAGAGAGGTGGCACAGGGCCTGAAGATCATGGCATGGGTGCAGAGCCTGAACATCATGATGTGGACAAACTGCTTTTAGGGTAGCAATGGAAAGCTTAGTAATTGGGACTACTTTATATGGGGGTGAGATTGGGGTAATGTGCTTGTAATGTAAAAGGAGAAGGCAGAGTTCCTTTAATTCTGACAGTCAGCAAAAGCAGCAGGACCAAAGCCGATGCTGAACAGCCTGTGACAGGGTGTATTTTTAAGGGTGACTATTCCTTAGGCTAACTCACTGAAAGATGTGGTGGGGGTGGCTGTTCAGAACACTGGATTTCTGTTTAAATGTGCTTCATCTCGGGCAGCTCCTGTGTGATCTTCCATGGCCTGGGCAGCATCAGAGACTTTTATAATAGCAGGTGTCAGGAAATAAAATCCCTTTCCAGGCAGGCTTAGAAACTAGAACTGGTGTTCATAAGGATGAGGTGAGGTGCTGTCCCATCTCACATGGGTGTTTACCTGCCAGTGGAAGTTCTCTGGTTTGGGTTATTTTTGGCCATGGCTGCCCCTGTTTCAGGGTACAAGCAGCCGGGGGGGAGTTTGTCCTTCAGCACCTGAGTCTGCAGAGCTCTAAGGGGAAGGACTGTCTTTTGAAGCCCTCTGTGTGCTCTTCCTGAATGCATGGCAGGCGAGGGGAAAAATCCAGGAAATGCAGGGGAGAATTCCCATGTCCATGTACCAAGTGACTGCAGAAGGAAGTCAGTGAAATAGATGGGACTAGAACCACCACTTGAAAGCAGAGCTGGAAAAGGGCAAATTGTGTGGAAGCTGTATCTGAAATGACCAATAATGACAGGAAATCTGGGGAGAGTTATTTTCATCTAATGGGGAGCAGAGGGAAAAAGTAAAATAGAGGGGAGTGTGCTTTTGGAGTTGTTTTGATTTGCAGTTAGTGCTGGTGAGTTCTTCCCCATGTCCTCCCAATACCTTCTGGATCTGCCTTTGTAAAAGGTGATGCGAGGAGCATACTACAGCATGTACAGTTTGTTCTGTGTAGTGCATTGTGTCAGGGGTATGTGTATACAGCTGTGGTGTGTGTGTGTGTGCATATGTATGGAGAACATGCTGTATCCAAGATCCAGGTTAGGGGAAATGTTCTGGTTGTTGTCTGCACCTGACAGGTTGTGACTTGAATCCTGCTGGGAGCTGTGGAGCCTTCACATCTTGAGGCTTCTTAATATTCCTGGCTTCAAGGCACCTTTAAGAAGATGTTAAAATTGCACCCATAGGAGGTTGCAGGGCCTCTGTGGCAGTGCATCTCTGCAGGCTGGAGTGCAGTCTCACTGAGCTGCCTTTTCTGGGCCCTGCACATCTTGAAATACGACTAGTTCAGGGGGTTAATGTGCAATTTATTGCCGTGCTGCTTCCACCGCTTCAGCTTTGCTGCATGTCACTGTTGGATGCCTCTGTGGCTGCAGCTTTCCTCTCAAGAATTCCTGGGCTCTGGTGTGTTCATTTCAGCAGTTTAGGCAGGGATCAAGAGGTGAAGTTTTAGTTTTTCTGCCAGGAAAGGAAACTGATGGTGTTTCTCATGCATGTGGGTAGCAGGAGGGAGCCAGGCAGCAGTTCATGCACTCGCTGAGAGGGTCGGGACTCTCTGCTTTGCAAAACTTCTCATTTTTGGTAATTGTTTCCCAGCACTCTTCACGTTTGTCATTTCTTGTAAATACACTGTCAGTGGGACATTCTTATTTAACATGTTTTTGTGAGTACGTTTGAGAAGTACTTCAGGCTAAGAGGCAAGCAGTGAAAGCTAAGGGGTACCGAAGCGAGCTGCCATAGCAGAGCTGTGTGTTTCATGGTTTTAAATAGAAATTTTACATGAGCATCTATCCCTCTTTGCTCTCCAACTTCACTCTCTTTTTTCCCCATCTCTGTTGACCCTCTGGTGTGTTTTCCCTGACTTGTGAGGTCTTTCCCTTTCATGCATCCAGCTCAAGCGACAGCACAGCAGAGCAGACAGACTGGCTGCTCTTCCTCTTCACTTTCTAGATCCTCATTAACACCCAGCCAGCTGGTTTTCAGTTGATGCAGTTCCTGTGATGACTTATGACACATTACTGCCTGACCTGGCACAGGAATGGAAGTATCCAGGGCACACTCTAAGCTAAAATAAGATGAAGTCTGTGCTGTGTAACTGGACAAGGTGAACCGAGTCGTGTGGAAGGAATTCCCTGTCATATCCATTAGTCAGTTTTATAAGGTTCAAGGAAAGCTTCTTGTGAATGAAACGCTCTGTCAGATTCATTCAATGGGGTTTAATTCTGATTTTGCATTTGTTTTGAGGACTCGGGGTCTGTCACTTGGCTGCTGTGGATGGATGTAGGATGCTGCATACAGGAAGGGAATGTTGATTAGCGAAAGCATTCATGTGGCACAGCGCCAGAGTATTTCTGTATCATCCTCAAACTCCTGCTTACAGCAAAGATCTCATTATTTTGTCTAATAGAAGCAAATAGCATCCAAGTACTATTAATCTTAATGAAAGCCTACCTTCAGCAAGGCCATCAGCTGGAGACGGGGCACAGACAGGACCGTGCGAGGCAGTGGCTGCTTTCAAGTACACTTCATATTCTTTCAGCTTTATAGAACAGAGGGGCCTTAAGAAGGGATCTGCAAGATGCAGTTTCAGAGCATGTCATGGGCTACGTGAAGAGCATGGATTCCCATGAAATCTGCTTCCAGAGTCCATGGTGGCAGAATGTGGCCACAGCTGGAAAAACCAAAGCCCTTGAGCCTGGGAGAGGGCTACGTGTGTCTGCTTCTGCCTGTTCCTGAGAGCAGCTGAGGTGTGTTACTGAGTAGTGCAGATGGCAAATACAAGTGAACGAGCCTTGCATCTCATGCAAAGGGTTGCACCTCCTGGTAGGTGCTGCTTCTGTGTTGCAGCAGGACTTCAGGATTCCTCACTGGCAGGAGCAGCTGCCCAGCAGGGCTGGGTGGTCTCCAGTCTCTGCCCTGATGCCCACGTTCAGACCCTTCCCTTGCTGGATGCTGTGTGATGGGGCTCCAGCATGGTCAGTGCTGCCTGGCCTGACTCTGGCAGTTGGGCTCTGGTGTCCTCAAGCGCTCTGCCACAAATCACACAACGTTGTGATACCAGAGCAGATGGAAAGTGTTAAGCATGCAGAGCAGTCTGTGTTGTGTATCCAAGCTGTCCAGCAAGAACTCATCTCTTCTAGGAAATCTTGGTTCCTGGATTACTCCCTTAGAACATCCTTCCCATTCCTGAATTCAGGGACATATTTCTGAGCCAGAGGCTTTAGTGGTTTGGGGGTTGTTGCTCCTTTTCCAGTTCTCTGCAGCAAACCCGATCTGCAGCTTCTCACTGCTGACACTGGCATGCTGCCCTTTCTTTCCTGGCTTGATATCCATCACTCCCTGACAGTCCTCAACTACAGCTTTTTAATTTACTGCTTCTTTTGAGACAGTTTTCTGGGGTCTCTGATCCAGCCTCTTCCACCTCCTCCCTGTGAGCATTTGGAATGCAATAATACAGTAACTGTTTTTGCTGTCTCTGTCCCACACGTGCAGGAGCAATCTCCATGCCCCACATGGAGCAGAACACTCCTGTTACCAGCCCACATTTTCCCCTCTGCTGGCTTCCCGATTCCCCTGGAAGGTGTTGGAATGCAGCACTGCCCTGACTTGCCTCTTTACCTGCTCTCATCCTCTATTCATGCTTAAAAATCTGGGGTGATTTCCTGGTTTTGTTCTGTCTTCATAACGTGACTTTCGTGGCTTGGCTCCCCATTGAAGTTCTTTCCCAAAATGGAATGGCCAGGGATGTCAGGCATCGTTAGTTTGATCCTGGTTTTGTCTTTCACTAAATGGAATCCTCGCAATCCTAAATGAAGGGGTGCATCTTCTGAGCTTGTTCTGTGGTTGCCCTCCTCCAGCCTCAGAACAGTGCACTTGGGTTTACAGAGCTGGTAGAGCTTTGTTTGAACTTGACCATATCCTGTGCCCATTACAGAAGTGTTTCTTATGGTGGTGAGTTAATTCAGTGAGCCTCATAAAGGGTTTCAGTTTGAAACAGGCTGTTACAGAACATCCTTACTTGGTGCTGGCAGGAATTTATGGACTATTTCTGTAGCTGCTGTGGGTATGTGAGTTGTGGTGTAGGGGTATGCGAGTTGTGGAGGCTGCCTGTGCTCTCATTGTTCTAATTCAAAGTCATGAAACACAGCGAGTGTAAACTCCTTGCTTGTAACCCCACAGGAACTGCTGCGCTTTGATATTTGGGGAAGGTGAAGAGACTTTTCCGTCACTGAGAAGGTCAGAAAGGCCGGATTAAAGCTGTAAATGCTTCAGAAAGATGTTGTGATTAAATGTGTGCCTTGTTTTATTTGATCTTCAAAGATAAACTCCTCTCTTTGTCAAGTAATTAAGAAATGAAAAGTGAGTGAATATTACAGCAGACTCTATAGAAGCCCCTTTTTTGTGTGATTTTTAAGCTCATTCTTTCCTGCATTCTGCAGCTGCCATGGAAAATAGGCCATGGGTAAAGATGGGAGCATTCCAAAAGACATGATGTGATACTGGGGTTTTATTACTTAAACATCTGTCTTTTAATTAAAACCTGGCTTTTGAGGCTGTTTTCAAGTTTTGTGATTCTAAACATTTATGTAAGTTACCTAAAAATCAGTCTTTAATGGAGCTTCTGCATTGGGTAACACGGATCTGCTCTGAAATGGCTTAACCAGAACTCGCTAAGGTACAATTCCTCCTTTCAGTTTCAGGGCCCAAACTCTTCCTCTGTCTTCCCATTACAAAACACTAGTCACTGTTAGCTGTGTCGCTTGGATCACAGAGGTTTCTGAAGCTGCATAAGTGTTCCTTGCTGGATTTTTAATGCTCAATCCAGGCCTCATTTGTGGAAAACCCACTGCAGGTTTCCTCCTGAGGGGTTCCTGGTTTTCCCCTTTATAATGAAATTCTGAAAACTTTGGTCTCTGCATTTTGCTTGGTTTCAGTCCAGTGTGGGTGAGTCTGTCTGGTTTACATGCAGTGATCAGGCGTGTGTTTGTGTTTGATGGCATGCCAGTGGCATGGTAAGCTGCTGGGGTTGCTGACGTGAGTTGTCCGACAGCTTTTGGGGGAGACCCCATTTCACAGCCAAACTTGGGCTCAATTTAATGACCTGAAAGGGAAAATTGGATTATTTAAATAGTCAAAACTGATCAGGCTTGACATAAAAAGAGCATTTTAGCAGCACAGGTGACAGGGTCTGTGGTCATGCCAATGGCTGCTCCGAGAGCTAATGCCCCACCACCTTCCCTCGGAATCCTCACCTGGAAAATACTCATAGCTTAGCTAAAACCACTGTTAATGGACCTGTGCTTAATCTCCATTCTCTTGTCTCTCTCCCTCAGGAATATAAACAGAAGCTTGCCCGGGTAACCCAGGTCCGCAAGGAGCTGAAATCCCACATCCAGAGCCTTCCTGATCTGTCACTGCTGCCCAATGTCACGGGGGGGCTGGCACCTCTGCCGTCTGCTGGTGACCTCTTCTCAACAGACTAGAGCAAACGGCGTCCCAGTTCCCGATACTACCAGCAGAAGTGAGAAGACTGGTGTAGACTGGAACTCCGGCCCGCCAGGATCTCCAGTGGGAAGGAACCTGCAGACCCTGCTTTGCCCCTTGGCTGCTCGTGCTCCCCTGGCTCACGTTGAGGGGAGAGCGAAGAGCAAGGCTTTGTGAGCTCCCCAGCGAGTGGGGACAGTCCCATCTAGGCAAACTTTTCTCCTCTTTTTCCATACTCTTTAGTTGCTGTTTGCTCTTAGCACTCGTTACCCCCCAAAAGTCGTGTGAATGATGTACTTACATACCTGGGATGTTTCCAAAGGAAGGCTGACCCATCACACTGCTCCTCTGTAGAAGTATCCTGTTGTTTCGGGAGGAGTCTGCCCTGTTTTCACTGGGTTTGAGCCTGCTCTCTGGAGCAGGAGTGGCTGATGGGCTGCCAGGGCCGGGTGCGCGTGCTGCGCAGCAGGAAGAGGCAGCTTCTGCTGAGCAGTGGTACAGAGCAATGTTATTCTTAAGCCTGGAGTTCCTCAGTGGTGTGGGACTGAGGTGAAAATCCTTCCTGTTTGGCTTGTACAGAAACTGAAACTCACCACAGGCACCAAAACCGAGCAGCTTTTCTTTGTGAATTAGAGATAGCTTCAAAACGTACGCGGCTGAGCAGCACAGAGCTGGGTATTGCCTCGGTGAGAGGGGAAGGAAGGCTTCTTCTAGCTGCCCTGCATTTATACCACATTTTTCCTCTTCATTACACAAAATCTGATGCTCCCAAAGCTTTGGTTTAACAGCTGGAGAGGCTGGAAGGGTGCATTGCAGCTGCTGGTGTCCCTGTGACCAGCACCTTCAGTGACTCTTGGAATGGCTGCGTTGAAAATACTATTCTGTTAATTCTCTCCATAGCTTTAGTGAAGTTGTTTGATGCACAGACGTTAAATGTGGTATAAATATTTATTTATATAGAACATAGGCCCATATATATATGCACATACCCTGTATGCACATGTACCATGTCCCTGCGTTTAGATATTAGAAGGATGTACTTAAAGGATGTACTTAATTTTGTGTCGCAGATTATCGTGGGTTGAGTTTTATAATCAGGAGAAGTAAAAAAAATAGACAGAAAAAAAAAGGAGAAAAGGCAAATGTAAACCATTTAATTCCATTCTGTTGCTGGCTGATGGCTTCGTGCGGTGCCTGGCGTTCCAGTTCAGCTTGTGTGTTAGGTCTGACAAGCTGGACTCTGATCACTGAAAACCATTCCAATCTGGATAACCATTCTGTTCCAGTCTGGATAACGCTTCTGTTGCAGTTTAGCACCTCTCACTAGGAAACCTTTATGGAACCTTTTCAGTTTCTGGACCTGGGAGTGCGGGTTCGGTGGCAGAGGCAGAGGTGAGGCTGTGTCTGCACCTCCCTGTCAAGGAGGGGAGAGGAGCCCTGTGGAAATGCAAAGCTGGTTCTGCATCCTCCTCAGTTTCTTTCACAGGGTGTTTGTAGCCCGCTCAGCGCTCAGTTAAATGGGAACTGCAGCGTTTGCTGCTCATGAAGCTGTTCAGAAGCTCTAATCCTTTCCCTCCTGACCCTTCATTTGGCCTTGTTTGGGTCTCCTCGCCCCCCACGGCCCAGCCCAGAAACATGGTTTTTCTCTTCAGTTTACAGGGAATCCTTCAGTGGCAGGACTGTTCCCTCGGTGAGCCCGTGTGATTGTGCAGCCCCCATGCTCCAAAGTGATGTAGGTAAAGCACAGCGCGTCCTCTGCTCTTGCCAAAAAGGAGGAAACAAACCCCAACCCAGCGCCTCAGCCCTGCTGCCAGGGCTACCCCGGAGCTGCTTGAACCAGGTCCTTCAGCTGTTGATGGAACGTGAGTCACTGAGGACAGCAAAGCTGTCACCAAACAGTGAGACAGGCAGAGGCGCTGGCACCGCGGGCTCCTTCCTGGGCAGGTCTGTGAGAGTTGGGCTTTAATGGAAATGCTTGGATTTCTTTCCCCCAGTACATGTGTGTGCTTTATTTTGCTTAATTTAAATGAAGTCTCGTGGGTTTTAATTTTATTTGTTTTCCTTTTTGGGCAAAGGGCCTCTGGTGAGCTGGTGGCAGCCTCGAGGTTGAACAGATTCCCCCAAGCTGTGTCTTGTTTTTGTTTTATAACAAAAGCTTCAATCTGTATATGAACCGATGTAGGAATTAATTTAGACATATAGGCTGCCTGTTGTGGCAGTAGTATATTCTCAACTGTCTCATAGATATCTATTTTTGAATAAAGAGGGTGTCCTTAACCGGTGGTGCTTTGTCTTTCTCCGCCCTGCAGGCGTTGCTCGGGGTTTGCCCTTGGATCTGGGGTGCTTGGGGACATGGAGGATCCCTGGAGCTGCCCTGGACAGTGCCATCGCCAGCGGGGTAGCTGCTGAGTTCATAAACAATGAATTTGGGTTGCATGGGGGACGTGTGGATAATGACTCCTGGGGGGAGTACCAAAGCCAAACTGAGCAGGCTGCTGGAGGGCAGCAGGAGCTGCAGAGCTGTTTCTTTACTTGTGTTTGCAGGGCTCTGCATGCTGCCGTTAGCAGGTTTATACCAAAGGCTGCTTAAATGGATGAGTGCAGGCACCGCTACCACGTCCTGAGGTTTAGGGCCTCATCTCTTTGTGGGAAGAGGCAAGTGCTGACCAAAAGCTGCCCCTTCTGCTGCGGGTGCCTGGCTGGCTCTCACCACTCCCCTCACCGGTCTCTGTGCATCCAGCCCCGGCAGGATGGGGACCTGCGGAGCAGCAGAGCCAGGACTGAGCCCAGCGGTGGTGCTGGTCCCTCCTGGGGCTGTGTGGGGGTCTGGGTCGGCCCGGGTGGGATGTTGGAGCTGTAACTGCTGGATGGCCACACTGAGAGATGCATCTCTGTGGTGTCTCCAGTGGTCCTGGAAAGGGGGGGTGGCTTCCCATGGGAGCTCTGCCAGCTGGGTGTTACTGTGTGCTTTTCTCCTGGTGCCTCAGGTGTCCCGTTGGTTCAGTGGGTGTAAAACATCCATGTTCTCGGAGCTGTGCAGAGGCGATGGGATGTCAGACTCCCACCGCATCCTACTTGTGTGCTCTGATTTATGGGAGTCTGTTCCAGTCTCAGTCCATCACAGAAGGTAAGGTAAAGGTCCTCAAGTCTGAAATGAGCTCACAGCGACTTCCTGAAGTCAGCACCTCCAGCGAGCTGATGGGTGTTAAGAACCTCTCCCTGACACGTAAGCACTCACATCACCTTGGCACCTGGGCTAATGCTGCATGGGAAAGTCTGCTGTGCAGTGGGTGCTGTAAATGTTCAATTTGTACTTTATCTCTGGTATGGCCAAAGTGTCAGAGAGCCACAGGGAGGTGGTGCAGGGCAGCACTGGGCGCTGCAGGATGCGTGCAGGGAAGATGTCCCTGTGAAGGTGCCTGTTCTGTAGGACTGGCCACACTGTTCTCATAGGATGATGGAGGTGTGGGAGGCAGATGCCTGTCTAACGTGGACTTGCTAGAGGGGCACTGAGTGGTTCATTACGCTCTGCAAACAGTATTGAAGGGTGCTGGATGCTGGATAATGGGGGAGAAACCAGCCCCAGAGAGCCAGAGGCCAGAGCCAGGCTATGGCAGCAGCACTTGGCGGCTGTCAGGAGCCGGTTCCTCGCAGGGCAGCCTTGCTGTGCTGGGCTCAGATGGATGGGAGCGACCTTCAGGCAGAGCTCTGCTGGTGTTTATTGTAGCAGGGCCCAGCTTCAAGCCGCGGAGCTGAGGTTATTTTTAAGCAGGCATGGAGCAGCGTGGAGCCTGCTCAGCAGAGCTGGTGACATGCTCTGCACTGGGGCTGTGCTCTTAACCCCTGCTGCTCCTCGGGGCTCTCTGCACTGGGACTGCCCGAGGGGAGACTGAGCTGAGCTCTTAGGCAGAAGCTCTTCCCTGTGAGGGTGCTGAGGCGCTGGCACAGGGTGCCCAGAGAAGCTGTGGCTGCCCCATCCCTGGCAGTGCTCAAGGCCAGGTTGGACACAGGGGCTTGGAGCAAGCTGCTCCAGTGGAAGGGGTCCCTGCCTGTGGCAGGGGTTGGAGCTGGAGGAGCTTTAGGGTCCCTTCAGCCCAAACCCCTCTGTGGTGCTGGGTGCTGGGTGAGGAGCTGCTGGTGCCTCTGCTCGAGGGGGTGCTCAGGAAGAGCCGGGTCTGGCTTTAAAAGTGAAAAATAGAGTTTTTATTCAGTGCTTGCACAGTTAACTCATGTCAAGGTAACGTCCCATCCCTCACTGCATGATGGCTGCAGCGACAGGAGCGGTTACTGAAGCCAATACCTTGCTTTACCTATGCAGTAGGCTATATGCAGTATGGATTCCTAGAGCTATAAATAGATCTGTTACGTGTGTATGGAGCATATAAACAGCTTTGTGCTCACAGTGTACAACCTGTCTGTACCGAGTGCATTCAGAGGATTGCAGCGGCACGGGTGAGCACACGGAGGGCTCTCCATCAGTGCTGGAGGGGGCTCTTCTGCTCTTTGCTTTATGAGATCCGCCCTGCGGCCGGGGCTGTTGGTGCTGCAGGAGGGGAGGGAAGGGGCTGGCTCGGGGGTCTCTGCTGCGCCCAGGCTGGTGCCCCCGGTCCCCCTCTCCTGCAGCACCCAGAGCCGTGGCTTTGGGCTGGGCTTTGGCCATCGTCCGTCCTCCTTCCACCGCTGGGACCGGCTTGAGCTAAAGCGAGCTGGGGGCTGGGGAGCCCCGGGCTGGGGGTGCAGGGTCTCTGCAGCGGGTGCCCTGGGGCCGCTCACTTGGGCTGGGGCGCGATGATCACGTTGCGGTAGCCCTTGACCCCCATCAGTTTGTCGCTCTCGAAGTCCACCATCAGCTTGTGCAGCCCTGCCTGGGGGGGCACGAAATCCACCCGGAACCTGGCCTCCTCCTGCGGCTCCACGGGCTCCTCGCTGGGGAGGGCAGGGGTCAGTGGAATAGACAGGGGTCAGTGCGGTGCCCCATCAGCCTCCCTGCACCCCATCACCCACCCTGCACCCATCACCCTCCCTGCATCCATCACCCTCTCTGCACCCCATCACCCTCCCTGCACCCCATCACCTGCACCTATCAGCCTCCCTGCACCCATCACCCACCCTGCACCCATCACCCTCCCTGCACTCATCACCCTCTCTGCACCCCTCACCCTCCCTGCACCCCATCACCTGCACCATCACCCCCTGCCCCATACCTGCCCATCACCCTCCCTGCACCCCATCACCTGCACCTATCAGCCTCCCTGCACCCATCACCCTCCCTGCATCCATCACCCTCCCTGCACCCTATCAGCCTCCCTGCACCCATCACCCTCCCTGCATCCATCACCCACCCTGCACCCCATCAGCGTCCCTGCACCCCTCACCCTCCCTGTGCCTCCAGCAGGAACCTGAGCCCTCCATGGTGTGGCCAAGCCCCTCTCCAGCAGAGCTGCTCTGAGGCCCTGCATCCCTCAGGGACCAGCGTAGCCGCAGCTCCCGCTGTGCCCAGAGCAGAGCCAGGCCCTGGGGCTGCCCTCCCTGGGGGCTCTGTGCACACAGATCCACCCGCCCCATTGCCCGTGGGAAGGAGAAGCTCTCACAGCTCCTTGATCCGCTGCCCGCTGGTGAGGCCGGCGCCCTCCACCACGAACACGCAGTTGTGCAGGGGCGCTGCGAGGGGGTTCACCAGGCTGACCTCGGCCACCAGCCTCCTGTTCTGCATCGGCTCCCCTAGGATCTGCAGGCAGGAGGGGTTGGAGCCAGCACCGCCGTGGCTGGGGGCTGGGGGGCTCCCCCTGCCCTGAGCCCGGTGCGGCTGAGCCGGGCCCCTGCGGATGCAGGTCCCTGTGGGTGCAGGTCCCTGCTGCCCCAGCCCCAGGGCTTGGGTCACTGGGACCAACCCCATCAATAGCAAATATCCCCCCCAAACCCTCCTGTGTCCTTACCCTGATCTTGATCTCCGGGTTCTTGATGTAGACGTCCCTGATGGCCACGATGACGTCGCCGGTCTGGTACTCGGTCAGGAGAGCCACCACCTTGATGAGGTTGTCCTGGGTCAGGCTCTCCCCATACTTCTCGTACAGGATGCGCAGGGGCACGCTCCTCTCTGCAGGGGAAGCAGAGCGGGGTCAGGGCTCACCCATGGCCCTGCACCGCTGCAGTGGGTGCTCAGGGCTCCTCAGGAGCTTCTCCAGGTGCCTCGCCAGGTCGTGGTGGAGCTGGGTCCCTGTGGAACTGTGGGGCAGGGGCACCATGGGGCAGGCACCCCAGGGGCTTCTCCAGCCCTTCCCAGCCGGTGTTGGCCGCCCCATTCCCTGGCAGCCTCCTGCGCTCAGCCCTGAGCAGTGTTTACCCCAAAGCCCTTTGGGGATGGGGCTGTTGGGTGCGGAGGGGAGGCGGCTGCAGAGCCTGGGGCAGGGCCCCGGGGATGCTGCAACTGCTGGAAGCGAATCCTGGTGTTCCCAAGGCAGGATGTGAAGAGCTCAGCATCAACCGAGGCTGCACGGAGAGGGATGGAGCCAGCACTGCTCCAGCTGGGCACAGGGGCTCCCTAAGGGCTGCAGTTTGGGGGCCCTGGGGTCCGTATTCTGTGGCAGGAGCTGGGGGGAGAGGCCTCAGGGGCTTGGATTAAAGCTTGAGGGAAAGCGATGTTGGGTTTAGTGGAGCAGGGACAAGCGTTATTCCCTTAATCCAGCTCAGCGAACACAGAGCGCTGAGCACCGCGTTTGTCACGGGCCCGGCTAAGAGGATCTTGGCACCGCACTGCAGCGGGGCTGAGCGCGGGCAGCGGATGTGGATCCTGCTTCCAAGCCCTGACGGCTCATGGAAAACTGACATAAACCAAACCATGAGGCGGCTGCACCGATCTGTGACCGCGGCAAAGGAAGCGCCGGGGCCACCCAGGGAGGGGCCACCGAGAGCCCCAGTGTGGCTGCGACCTCCTGGCCACTGAACCCAGCGCCCGCAGCTCCCCTGGATGGGACCGGGGTCATTCCCGCTCCTCTGGAAACCCCATGGAGGTGCAGCCTGGGGGGTCCCTGCCCCGTGCCCCGGGGCTGCAGCCGGACATGGGGCCATCGCTGACCGTGGGCACGTCCCTCACCTGCGCGGGGCTCCAGGCTGAGGTTGAGCAGGTCCTTCATCCCGCACTGCGGCCCCACGGCACCGCGGGCGCTGGCGGTGCGCGCACACAGCAGGAGCCGGCAGCCGCGCTCCGTGTCCGTGTTGTTGCTCACCACGGCGAAGACGTCGAAGTCGGAGCCGTTGTTTGCGCCCTCCGAGAGCTTGATCTTGAGGTGCAGGCCCTCGTCCTCCTCCCGGAGGGAGCTCGTCTCGTGCTCTGCCTTGGCAAACACCTCTCGCTCCTTCTCAGACCCTGCAGGGCACGGAAGAACATGGTTCCGGGGAGGGGATGGCCCTGGTGCGGCTGCAGCAAGGAATCCTTTCCCCACGCCTTTTCCCAGCATCCCCCAGTGCTGCCCGTACCCTCGGGGTACTTGTAGGTGTGGGTGATGTCCTCCCTGCTGTCCCTGCCCACGCTCTTGGTGCTGATGTTCTTCCCCACGACCGAGGAGTGGATGCTCTTCTTCTGCGACCCGTCGTGCTGCACCACCCAGTACACCACGTCCGCGTTCACCTCCGCGAAGATGAAGGGCACGTCGTACTTCAGGCGCAGGTCGCCCTCCTTGATGGCTCTGACGGGAGCCGGCCCGCAGCAGAAAACCCCTGCGGGGACCGGAGCCACCGTCACCACCCTCTGCGGTTGCAGTGGGGGGAGCCCTGCAGCGCGGGGCTGGCGGGAGCACCGGTGCGGTGCACCCTGTACCTTCACTCTTCTCCTGCGGTGTCGGGTCCAGTGCCTGCCACCCATCATAGCCCGGTGCCAGGTCTGGACGGGCCATCCAGGACTCCACCCAGCAGTGGAAGTTCCTGCAAAGGAAGCCGGGACAAAGGGGTCTCAGCCTCCCCCATTGCTCACTGGGCTCCAGGGAAGGGGCAGGGGGTGGGCAGGGGGGTACCCACCAGATCATGTCCCTGGAGCGCCGGTCCTCCTCCCCGGTCTCGTTGAGGTAGCGGTCGATGACCAGGTTGCCGTTGGTGTCGTGGGCTGAGTTGTAGTTGGTCACCACCCGACTGGGGACCCCCAGGCACCGCATGACTGCAGGAGCAGGGCAGGGTGAGCTGGGGCCATGGGGTTACGCGGAGGCCGTCCCACAGAGCCCCAGCTTTGCGCAGCTCCTGCCCTTCCCTTTCCCCCTCAGTGGGGGACACAGGCCCCGGGATGAGCCAGTTCCCAGTCATGCAGGACCCCATGCAGGCCGCAGCGTGCTCAGGCCTCTGACTGCATCCGGCAGCTGCCTCGTGCTGCATGTGGGGCTCCCAGGGGGCAGGGGTGGTTGTAACACTCCAAAGGAGCCCAGCAAACGCACTCTGGTTTTCTGCTGTTCCTGTCCCCCATAAGGACCTCCTGTCTCTGTGATGTTTGAATGCCCACACAGGAGGGCAGCCCCACGCGTGCAGCGTTTTGCTCAGAGCAGAACCCTGCAGTGCTCAGCAGAAGCAGCCCTGGGGCTTTTCTTCCCTTCTGCCCCAGCCCGGCTGCCCCATGGCAGTGAGATCCCCCTGTCAGCGGGTTCAGGACTATCGCAACTTGACCTTAAAGCCACTTCCCTTCGGCGCCCCGAGCCTCCAGCCCTCCCCCTCTGCTAACTGCAGAGCCAGAGCCCTTCTTATCCGGGTTTCCCTCCGCTTCCTGACAGCTCAGAGCTGAGCTGCAAAGCATCGCTGCAGGCTGATGGCAACCAGCGCCCGCTGCAGCGCAGGGGAGGGCAGGGGCCGGGGGGACGCGGTGACCCCCTCCTGTGGGGCAGGGGAGAGGTGGGACATCTGCTCTCACCGGTACACGCCACGGCAGCGAACACCCAGCACTGCCCGTACTTGACCGGCTGGCACCCGAAGCTGTTCCACCTCTTGAGAATGTCCACGCTCCCGATCCAGGCCATCGGGCTCATCCCATCTTCATAATGGTTGTCCCAGCGCCCCGCCAGCACCCCCCGGTCCTCGTCGTTACAGTTCACCTGTGACAGGACAAGAGAGGCTGTGGTGGATGGTGATGGATAAGGGCTGGATGGCTGTGGGGCATGGAGGGGCAGGAGGAGGGAGCCGTGCCTCCCCCCAGCTCACACGCGCTGTCACCCCATCCTGCAGCCCTACAAGAGCTCACTGGGATGCAGGCAGCCATGGTACAAGAGCATGCAGTGATGCATTCATCTGCAGCTGCCTGCATCCCGGTGTGCTGGGGATGAACAGGGGACAGGGAGGTGGATGGAGAGGCCAGAACTGGGATGCACTGGGTGGGGATGGATCTACAGACACATCCTCCTGCCCGGGAGTCTGGCTGTGTCTGTCACCTGCAGCTGCCAGCGTGGAGCACAGGCTGCTCCTGGTGTGCTGTGTGCCTGCTTCTGCTGATTCTCTCCTCTTCAAAGGCTTTACACGCTTATGGGGCCCAAGAGCAAGCAGAGGGGCTGTGGCGGGACTCACCATGGCGCTCACCACCCTGCCAATGTATGCGGGGTCATTGCGGCGGGAGCAATCCTTGTTCTGGTCCCTCAGGAATTTGGGGTTTGTGTCCAGCAGCTTGAGGCAGATGGACAAGACCTCATCCTCGAACTGGTGCACAGCAGGGAGAAAAGGTGTGTGAGGTCCCCACGGTGACGGGGGCTCTCCTGCCTCCATGGTGGTGGAGGCTCCACTGCGAAGCCCAAGGGCTGGGGCTGGATCCTGCTTCCTGCAGCCACCAAGCAGGAATCAGGACGGGTCTGACCTCCAGGAAAGCCAATGACTTCCCATGGTGGTGACTCACGGCCCTTCCTGATGGATCCCATGAGCACCCCCGCTCCCAACAGCACAGCTGGAGCTCTGGGAGGTGTCGGGGCCCCTCTGCACTGGGGCCCAGCAATGGGGGCTGCAGTCGGGGCACAGGCGCTGCCTTATCTGTGCAGCCGGCACCGCGCCGGGAGTGCGTTATCGGGCCCCGGCTCCTGGCACAGCTCCGATAGGAGCCGCAGGGGCGCTCCCCCGCGCTGCCCGCTCTGAACTCAGCGCGTCCCCTCTTGGGAACAAGATCCTGCTTTGTTTGCCCCGTGGATGGGCTGGGTCCTCCCCGGGCGCTGCCTTTGGGGTGCTCCAGCCCCCACGTCCTGCAGTGCCTGGCCAGGGGGGTCCCGTCCCGCTCACCTGGCCGAAGTTCCAGGGGGTGGAGGTGATGTAGTCGCGGGTGCCCTGGTAGATGAGCCCCTGCTGGGACAGGACGTACTCGCGGCGCTCGTCCTCATCCCGCAGGAAAACCGTGTCCTCTGTGGGGGAGCGAGAGATGGGGACAGGGCCCTGCCTCGCACCCCCCGGCCCCGCGCAGGGTCCCCCCGCCCCGGGTTGTGCTGGGCAGTGACTGGGGATGGAGCTGTTGGGAAATGAGGCAACAGGGGCTGGAAATGCTCCCGTCTGGAGACGCCTGTGGAGGATTTCAGTCCGGTTTGATTTGAGCCGACAGGAAATGGTCAGCAGCCCCGTGCTTGCCCTTCCCATTCTTTTGCGCTCTTTCCTCACTTTTGTTTTATGGAGTCGGGTCTTTTCCCCGGAGGAGAAACCTCCCTGGTGGGAGAAGTTAGCAATGGGAACCAGGAGCACTGTTTGGGATCACAGCACAGCCGTTACTGCTGGGAAAAACCCATTAACTGGAAGTGCTTCCAGAACAAAGCCCCGAACGTGCATCCCAGCACCAGCCCTGGGTGAGCGAAGCTTCCTAAAGCCCCTTATCTCTGTGGAGCCAGTCGGAGCGTTTGGGATGCAGGAAACGGGCCGGGAGAGGTGGGAGCAGCGGGCGGCTCCTCAGGCACAGGAAGGATGTGGATAGACGGAAACCTCGCCGGTTCTTGCCCAGGGCCGTTAAACCTGCAGCTCTGAGCTGCCCTGCTGTCAGGATGCCCCCGTTCCACCGGGTCACTGACACTGGGGAACACCCAGCACCGGTCCCTGAGCACACAGCGAGGGCTCAACCCGGCGGTGCTGGGGCCAGGACAAGTGATGGCAATTAGGAACAATGAGGGCAATTAGAGGCTTTTCATCCATCCACCCACCCACCCAGGAGCTGCTGTCGGGGGCTGCTCAGGGCTTGGCATCAGCACTGCAGAGGGGAGCTCCTGCGGGGCACTGGGATGCGGTGTTGGGTGTTTGGGTGCTGGCAAAGGGGCTGCACGTGTCCTGGGGTGGGGGACGGGGCTCGAGGCCCCCGACCTTCTGCAGGGACCATGTGGAGGTGGAAGCAAAGGGGGGGTTTCTGCTTGGACCCGAGCTCGGGTCTGCAGCAGTGGAAGGCGCACAGGGATGCTCATGTGGGAACCCCCCGCATCGGAGGTGCCGCCTCACCTGGGTGCCAGGGGTTGAAGAGCAGCACAAAGTCCCCAAGGATGTAGCTGGAGCCCTGGTACCCGGTGGAGGCCTCCAGTGTCAGGCTGTAGCGGCCGACGCGGGCACTGGTGGGGGAGCAGAGCGAGACCGAGAGGGAGTCCTCGTCCTGCTGCTGCATCACGGCGCTCCAGCCCGATTCCTCCGGGAAGTCGGTCATGGCAAAGTGGGACCTGGTTCCCGACGTCTCGATGGGGCAGGGTCCTGCCAGGGAAGCACAATGTCAGCTCTCCCGGTGCTCCAGGGGCCCTGGGAGCCCTGCACCGTGCGTGCTGCTTAAGGGGACTCATCCTCAAGCACCCCATGGTACTGCCGTGCCCTCCACCCTGCGCTGGGTGCCCTGATGTGCGCTCTTGGAAGCCGGGCACGTTTGCTGCTCGGTTTGTCAGGAACCGGGGCAGGGGCAGCCCAGCCGTGGGAAGCTCTTGTGCCTCTTGGTGCTTGGGAAGGGACAGAGCAAGGGACTCGCCCTAGGGGTGCTCCAGGGCCAGAGAGCACAGACCCTGGGGCTCAGAGGGGAGCTGCCAGGTCCCTGTGCCCGTGCATCCCGCTCCTGCCGCACCCCCCGGCTCCAAACCCCGAGCCCGTCCCTGGGATGCTCTCAGCAGGGGCCCCGCTCCGTGCGCACCGCCTCAGGCGTTGCTGCAGCCGTGGGGATGACATCAGTGTCCAGCGCTGGAGCCGAGGACAGCGCGATCCCTGCGCCCGTCCAAGCCATCTGCGCCCCGCCGGCTTCAAGCCCTGCTCCGGGGCTGACACCGGCCCCGGCCAAGCGCGGCTCCCGGCGGTGCCGCGGTGCTGCTGCTCCCCTTGCCCCAGCGGGCCCGGGGCTGGTTCCCTGCCAGCCCTGGCCGCAGCGTGGGCCGGGCGCCAGCGAGGCACCAAAAATACTGATGAACTCATGGGAGTGACACAGATTCTCCTTGTGGGGAGGCTGATTGAGCAAACCCCGTTCTTTCAGCAAGGGCCGGTCTGGAGCCGTCATGGGGATGGGCAGCCATGGAGACCTGCCTCCTCCTCCTCCTGGCTCCCCCTCCCTGCCTGCACAGCCAGCAGCATCCCTGTGGGCCCCAGCAGCCTGAGCAGGGCTCTTCAAGCACTGCTTTGGAAATACGGGCTCTGTTCCTGCACGGAGCCATTCCTCTCTTTGCTGTGGGAGGTGGCCCTTGGCCTCAGTGGCATCACTGTCCCGGGGGGGGGGCAGGCCTGGCAGCCCCTGACCCGATGGGCTGGTGGGTCTGGCACTGGATGGGATGCACTGGCATCACCTCCGGTGTGGCACCATGCGCCTGTGTGAGAGCCAAAGCACCTTTGCCCCTGTTGCACCACGGGGCTTCCCACTTGCAAAACCAGCTTGGGACTGCCTGGGGTGCAGCACGACCTTGTCACTGCACAGAGCCCTGCATGGCTGCTCTGGCACTGGAGGCAACAGGGAGCTGCTGGTTTAGGTTCAGGTTCATGTCTGTCACCCCACGGTGGGACTGGAGCGAGGAAACCCAGGGCAGTTTCACTTTGCCTTCTGGCCTGGCTGCAGCCCCAAATAACTATTGCCCAAGAGTTTCACCTCCCCTTGCTTTGAGCTGGCAGAGGCCAAGCCCCTGCCCGCTGGTTGTGCCCAGCCCTGGCCACAGGAGCAGTGTCCCAAATGTCACTGCTGCCACTGGGGCTGCATCAGGAGAAGCCCCTGAAGTGGGGCCATAGGGAGCCACTGGATCCTGCTCCTGGGTACCTGCTCTGGCACCGCTCGGGGCTGCAGTGAGGCCAGGTGCTTGGGGGTTCAGTGGGACCGCTTCCATGCTCCAGGTTTTCTGTTTCCTGAGCAGCCTGGCTCTGGGGGTGTCTGAGGGATGGAGGCCGGGGCGGCTGCGTCAGGAGACCCTCAGCAAAAATCCTTTTCCTGGAAGGATCTGCTTTTGCTGGTGTTTGTCAGCAGGGTGAGAGATGGTGCAGCCCCGTGCCAGGCTTGGCCATGGGGGAAGGAGGCTTTCTGGTTTGTGTATTGCTTCCCTTCAGCACTCTGCCTTGGTACAAAAGCCATGCCCAGCACCAGGCTGGGAGGGGGGGACAGGGGCTGTGACATGGGTCAGGTGCAGCACGGTGATCCCGGGGCAGCTCGGTCAGGGCACGGTGCCACTCACCCGTCTCCACATTGAAGGCCAGTTTGTCCACCCCATCCTCGTAGGCCCTGCCCGAGAAGCGCAGGGTGATGGTGAAGGGCTGCCCGCGCCGCACCACCAGCTGCTGCCCGCACACCTCGGCCGTGCGGTGCTCCCGCCCGTTGCGCTCGCTCTGCAGGTCCCACGCCTCCAGCACCAGATCTGCAAAGGCAGCAGCGGGTTCAGCCCCTCCCTGTGCCTGGCGCTGGCAAACAGGATCGCTACGGCCCCAATGCCCCGGGGTTTGGGCCTTGGTGCTGGGGTTTGGAGCTGCCCTCTCAGCTGAGCTCTGGGCTCTATTTCTTGCTCCATGGTGCTGCCCTCCACAGTGTCACCCCCGAGAATGGGCTCTGTGTGCTGCCTGAGCTGTTCCAGCTCTGTGGCTCCCAGCATCCTGCACTGGAGCAAAGCCCCCAGTCCAAATGAGAGCTGCTGAGATGGAGAATGCCGGGGATGCTTCTGATAGCTCTCTGGCAGCGTGCCCTGTTGCTGCCCTGTTGCTGCCCTGTTGCTGCTCTGTTACTGCCCTGTTACTGCCCTCTTACTGCCCTCTTACTGCTCTATTTGCTGCTGACCAATTGACGAGCCCCGGCTGTAAATTCACTGACAAGGGGGGTGTTTGATTGCCGGTCCCAGCGCTCTGCCCTGCTCTGACCCCATCCCTGCAGGCCGGCGCCCAGCCGCGTCCTGCCGCCCCAGGCGCTGTGATGCTGCTCATTGTCACTGGGACCCGTGACCCCGGAGGCTCTGCCGGCAGACGGGTTCGTGGCCAGGGTAAGCAGAAGCGGTCAGTGCAGGGCAGACGGGGAGCTCGGTGCTGGCCATGGGCGATGCTCGCCTCATCACCCCCGAGCCACGGCTCTCCCTGGCTGAGCCCTTCCCGGTGACAGCAGCGGTGGGCCCTGAGCCCTCCTCGGGCCGCTGCCAGATGGAAACAGCTGGCCCTGGCCTCGCTGTTCCAGGGCTAAATGAAAGCTCTGCTCTGGCTCTCCATGCACCCCGCAGTGTGCACCCAGGGGGGCAGCTGGGCCCGTCCCCAGTCCCCAGTGCAGTGCCAGAGCTGCTGTGACACTGGGACTGGCCATAAATAAGGGCAAGGTCCCTCCAGCCGACCCATCGGGACCCTGGAGTAGGGACATAGCCCAGGGAGTTCCCTTCCTTGGTAGGCAGAAGCAGGACTCTGTGCTACTGCACATGAACTGTGGGAGCATAAACCTCACTGACACTGAGCCAAGTGTGCTGCAATGAGTGTGGTCAGAGCGGGACTGGGGCTCCTCCTCATCCCAGGGTTATCGTCCCGAGCGGATTCAGCAAAGAGCAGGTTTTCAAGTGCAGGTGCCTCTTCCCAGACTGATCCGTGCCGGGATGCTGCTGTGCAGGAGGGCACAGGGGCACCCAGACAGGGCTGGGCACCGGGGCAGGGCGATGCCGTCTCGCCCGAGGGCTGCATGCCCACCGGTGTCACTCAGCCGTGTCCTGGGGCTTCGGAGGCGGCTCTGGGAGGCCGGGGAGAGCCCCTGCCCCTCGCACCGGCTCTGGAAAACCGCCCTCCTGGAGGCATTTCTGTGGGACAGCAGCGCTGCTTCTGACCGAGCCTCCAGGAACCCCCCTTAAACCAGGGTGGGACGTAGCACATGTCCCTGCTGCCGCTGCCCCCGCTCGGCTCCGTTAGCGCTGAAAGCTTTAAATAGCACCAGACTTCACTGTGCAAACACCGCCGGCGCTCTGGAGCCGCGCAGGGGAGGGAGGGAGGGACTGGAGCAGACCCTGCACAAACCCCGCTTGTCCGGTTGAGTCCTTCCCGTTCCCTCTCCCCTTTCGCTCCAGATGGGAGCTCAGTGTTCATGGCTGAAGGTGCCCGTGGGCTCGGCTGTGGGAAACCTGCGAGGAGGGGGGAGCGTTGCTCTCACCTTCGGCCATGGTGTCCCGGTGCTGGTCCCGGTCCTGGTGCTGATCCCGGTCCTGGTCCCAGTGATAGTCCCGGTGCTGGTGCTGCTCCTGATGCGAGTCCTGGTCCCAGTGCCCTGCCCGGCGCTCGCTCCCTTTATACGCGGCCGCCGCGCACACCCCCGCGGCCGGGGACGGCGGAGGGAAGAACGGGAAAACAAAGTTTCCAGGAAAGGGCGTGCGTGGGTCCCACCTCTTCAAACCACCCAAGCCCCGGGTCCTGGGGCCCCCCCGGGGCGCAGCCCCCCGCCGCCGGCCCCCGGAGCCGCCCCCGGGCCGGGCTGGAGCCGCTGCCGGTGGAGAGGAGGGGAAAAGGAGCGGAGGGGGGAGAGGGGCTGCGCCGTCCGCACCGAGGTGCCGGAGCTTGGGGAATGTTTTCTCCTTATAAAGTTTCCTTCCCTCCGTGCCTTATCTCCATACCCGGCCGTTTCTGGCACGGGTACAGCTGCTCGGGATTGCAGCGGCGGCCCCCTTCCCGTCAATGCATCCCTAAAACACGCAGCGACCAGAGGGAAGTGTGCTGGAAACTGATGGGAAAATGTGCTGCAAACCTTGCTGTTGCTCCAGGGCACGGTGCTGTGGGGAGGTGAGCGGGGAGCAGGGGCTGATGCTTCCCACAGCAGCTCTCACCCACCGCATCGGCCACGGGTCTCTGGCCCCATGGGACCACCAGCGGTACCCCTGACACTGCCTGCCTTGGCTTGTGCCCCCCAGCGGTGACCTGGCATGCTTGGGGCTGCCTAGCAGGGGCAGAGACCCCACACCTCCATGGGTGCAGAGCCACAGCAAGGTGTGAGCATGCTGAGAGCAGACACCCAGGAGAAGCCCCACGAGCTGGGCACTCGCGGTGTGGGTCATGCTATGGGGGCATAGGGCTGCCCTGTGTTATGGCAAGGGGCTCTGGAAGGGCAGCATCTCTTGGGAAGCAGCTGAGCTGATGCCAGTGCCGCAGCCATGGCTGGGAGCTGCTCCAGCATCACCACCTCTGGGGGAGGCTGGAGCCAGTGCAGCAAAACCCCGCTGGGGCAAGCCTGGGGCAGCTGGTGGGAATGCAGAACCTGCCCATGCACTGCTCCACCGTGCTGTGCACCGGCTCCCTGGGCACCAGGGGCACAGGCGTCCCCTGCCCTGCTGGGGCCGGGGGAGCCCTGGGAGCTGTGGGTCCCCCAGCCCCACCAGCAGCCGGTTCTGCCAGCCCCGAGCTGGCCCCACTCCCAGCGTGGCTTCCAGGGTACAGGAGCCTCTGTGGTGACATGTGCTGGTGTGTCTGGGCTCACACTGGAGGGTGCAGGGTCCGGCTCTGCCTGTACAAGCCCGTGCTTCCCCCCTTATCCTGCGTGAGCCTTGGATGTGCCTGGGGTGCACACTTGGCCTCGTGTCCCAGAGGGGACGTGTTTAATCCGCTCTGGGTAACAGTCCAGAATGGCACCAATGGCTGCAGAGCCATTGCGAGCAGGCTCTTCCCACTCGCACCAGCAGCAGGAGTGGTTCGTTGCTGTGAGGGCTGTTGGGGTGCCTGGGGCCAGGCGAGTCGGGTGCTGGTGCTGCTCAGCCTGCAGGGACTCATTTCTGTTGTGTTCTGGCCAAGCACAGAGTGGAAACAACTGAGAGTGTCTGTCCCTGCTCCAGCATCCTGTCAGCAGAGGCAGGGGCCGAGTGCCCGGCTGTCCCCGGGGGTGTCCCAGCACCTCACGAGGGAAACCTCCCTTGGTTCCAGTTTTAGTATCCGCTTTACCTATGCAGAGGTGTCTGTGTGCCCAGGCCCTGGAAAATGCTGCACACGGATGGCCAGCCGCACCGGCGCTGCTATTTTTACTCTCCTCGGTCGGACAGCGTTGCACTGAGGGTGTTTGTGCTGCTGGATGCCCAAAATACCTCATTTGCTCAAGGTGCTGGGCCGAGGGCTGCGCCTCCGCTCGCACCCACCCGCTCCTGGAGCCGCTTCAAAGCGCTGGCTTTGCCCCCCCGGCCCCGCGCGGCAGAGCCCGTGTTTGCTTTGCTGGGCGTGTGCCCGCCCGTCCTGACTCAGGCCCTTGTGCCCGCAGATAAACAGCGCGCAGCGGGGACAGAGCCCTCCCTGTCCCCGGCGTCCGAGCCGCCCGCTGCCGGCGCGGCTCCCGCCCCGGAGAGCTCCGAGGGCATGGACGGGGGGACCCCCCTGCTCCTCGCCTTGCGCAGCCCTCGGCAGCTGCTGCCCTCGGGGGGGACCCCGGCGTTAGCGCATCCTGAGCTGCTTGGTGCTGGGGATGGGTCTGGAAAGGGGCCAGCAGGGCTGGGCTGGGACCCCGGCGAAGGGTTAATGGTGAGAAAGCGATTTGTGCCCGTGATGACGCGGGCGGTGGGAGCGTTCGTGGCTGACCACAGGGATCCTGCATGTGGGATGCGGCAGTGACCGCTCCCACACCGGAGCTTGGAGGAGCTCCGATCTGTGGGCATGGAAAATACTGCACAACCCTGGGGGTAAACCTGAGCTGCTTGGACCTGGAGGGACCGACCCAGGGCAGTGGTGGCAGACAGGGTCTGTGAGGACACCGCACCTGGAGCGAGGAGCTTTTCCTAGGGGAGGAGTGGCTTTCCCAAGGAGAAGCAGATGGCTTTTCCAGCTGGCCCCACAGCCAGGTCCAGGCACCCAGTGCGCTCCGGTGCCGCAGTCTGGTGGAAGTGTCCTGGCGTGCTTGGAGCATCCTCTGCTCACAAGGAGGGATGTGCTGGTGGTGGCAGATGCTGGCCTGGTGCTGGCTCATGGCACTTGGCATGCACCAAGACAGGGGCTGCTCCTGAGAAATGGCCAGAGCCAAGGAGCTGAACCAGCATCACCCAGAGGGGCAGAGGCCAATAACCAGCTTGTGGGGACAGCCCTGGGGCAAGGCGCTTCCGAGGGGAGCTGAGGAGGAACTTGTTACACACCATCCTTGTTCATAGGCCAAGTCTGTGCCTTTATTCAAGAGAAATAACCACAAACCCCTCCCATGTCTCATGATAAATCCTTTCCTGAGCTCAGCTGGGGCAGGGTTTTCCCACTGCCCTGCTGCAGGCATGAGGCAGCCCCAGGGCAAAGGTACCTGCAGGCAGCAGCAGTGATGGCCCAGGGGAGATGAGTACCCGTGGCCCCAGGGTGGGTGTGAGGCCTGTCCCGTGCCGGTGTCCCAGCCAGGGGAGCTGTGAGCAGGGGTAAGGTGCTTGGCAGCCTGAGCGGGTTGAACCTGGCCTGAGCTGAATTCCAGTCTCCCGGTGTCATTTCCCAGCAGTTCTCTGCACCCCACCCAGCTCCCCTGCTCCCGTGGTGCCAGTTCCACCGCCCGGCTGCAGACAGGCTCCGGGGGGTGTTGTGGGAGGGAAGCCAGAGGGGTCTGCACTCCCCAGCATGGTGCAGTGCGTGCACGGGTTCCTCTGTGAGCGCACGGGTCCGGATACCAGTGCCTGAAGCTGTGATTCCCACAGGACTCACACGCGAGTGATGCACATCCCCGTGCAGGGGGTGATCCCATCCCCTGCCTGTCCTGGCAGCACCATCACACCGGTGTTCTCCAGCAGCCCCTCGGGATGGGGCAGCCGGCTGGCCCTGCCCAGCTCGGAGCACCCTGCAGTTACCATCTGCCCCCCCAGCTCACCCCTTTGGCGTTACCTTTCACCCCTCCTGTTTTCCCAAAGAAAACCCACTTCCAAAGCATTGCTCCTTTCTTTGGGGTTTCATTTCTTACGGCCACCCCGCAGCTCCCAGCAGCTTGATGATGGGCGAGACCTGATTGGCTCTGTTGGAGCAGGAGCTTGGAGATAAGGGAGCTGCTCTGGGCCACCTGTGCCCGCAGCTGCTTCCAGCCCCCTGCTGAAGCCGAGGATGTTGCTTCACGTTGCGGTTGTTCAGCCTTGCCCCAGGGGCTCCCTCTGTGTTTACCTGCTGGAACCCCGTGTCCCGGTCACCCCCGGGAGGGCAGATCCAGGCACGACGGCGTTTCCTCTGCGCCGGGGCCAAGGCTCCATCCTGCGCTTTGCAGCGCCCGTGGCTGTTTGCAGCTGAGCCCGTGCCAGGAGCTGCCATCACGGTAAGGGACCCGTGGCAGCTCCACTGGCACCAGAGCTGATGGGGGCCCGGACAGGGGGTTCATGTCCTGTTTGTGGTTGTTCCTGGGCCTCCCATCACCTGTGCCTGCCTCCTTACCTGGGATGAGGGCAGGGCCATGGCTCTGGCTGGGAGCATGGCTGCCCCAGGGCCTCTTGTCCAGCCCATTTCTTCCCCTTCCCTCCGTGTCACTGTGGTTGATAACTCGGTGTCTCTCCTGCCCACACAGTCTGGAGGGCAGGGCTTGATGGGAACTTGGCAGTGAGGAGGAGGATGAAGAGGAAGAAGCAGAAGAGAGTGGTCTTCCAGTACCTAAAGAGAGCTTACAAGAAGCCTGGAGAGGGGCTTTGGACAATGGCAGGTAAGGACGGGCCAAGGGGAATGGCTTGAACCTGCCCGAGGGGAGCCTGAGCTGAGCTCTCAGGCAGAAGCTCTTCCCTGGGAGGGTGCTGAGGCGCTGGCACAGGGTGCCCAGAGAAGCTGTGGCTGCCCCATCCCTGGCAGTGCTCAAGGGCAGGTTGGACACAGGGGCTTGGAGCAAGCTGCTCCAGGGGAAGGGGTCCCTGCCTGTGGCAGGGGTTGGAGCTGGAGGAGCTTTAAGGTCCCTTTCAACCCAAACCAGGCTGGGGGTTGATGGACAGAGCTGCCTGCTCAGTGCTGTGGGGGGAAGCCGCCCTTAGAACAGGGGGACAGTGCCCAGAGCTGGGGCCCTCCCCAGACCCACAGCGCATCCCTGCCTCCAGGCAGCTCTTGGCATCTTCTGCATTGATCAGATATTGCCTCTTTTCCTCTGGAAGAAGCCGTTCCTGGGGCACTGCAGAGCCCATCGAGGGGCTGGACTGGCTGCGGTTCCCCCGCCCTGGCACTGCTGGACCCCCTCCAGCCATGACAAATGATTTTGCCATCTCTCGGGTGGGAAGGAGACATTGATTAACTCCTGCACTTGCCTTTCCAGAAAGGTTACAGCTTAATTGGGCAGGCCCGGAGCCATAAATCACGTGCTGAAGGAGCAGCAGAGATAAGGAAATTATTGTGTAATAATATTGTTGCAAAACCCCTTTTTGGTGGGAGGCATCGGCCGCGGTCTGGGGCAGCCAAGGGCTCCTCCAGGAACCGCTTCACCCTCCAGCGAGGGCCGGAAATTCTCCTTCTGTTATCGAATAATCTTCGGATTTGCAAAATATCCTTTTCTTTTGGAAAAGAAAAACAACAGGAAAGTCATTGTTTGCTTTAGTCAGAAAATCTGAATTCCGCCTGGCATTCCATGCTGGAAGATGATTCTGTTTCTCCATGGCAAGTGAGGTTTCTCCTTTCCTAGAAACTGAAAAAGTCCCAATTTTCCATTCCAAAGGTCTCCTGGCTATTTAAACACAGGTAAAAGGAAGGGTGGTGAGCACCCCCTTTTCAATGTGGAAGCTAAAGCAGTTTCTTGCCCCAGTTAAGAGGCAGTTTCTCAACACAGGGCTGTTGAGCCCAAGGCTCAGCCCTGGCCACTTTTACCCTGCACAGGTTTGGGTCATTTCAGCCTCTGACCTTGTATCACCACTGGAAACGGCACAGGAGAATGGCAGAGCATAAACCATCCTCTGGGGCACTGGAGGTGTTATTCCTATAAACAGGCAAAGCACTTTGGAATCAATAAGACATTTTACTCACGGCCGTTGGAGAGGTTTCATCTCCTGAATGATGGGATGGGATAACCGCGATCCCACCCCGGCTGGCACCCCGTGGACCAGCAGCTCTGTTCGCAGCCTGGCTGCACGGCTCCCAAAGTGATCAGAATAATCAATCTCCCAAATGACAAAAGTATTGATCAGCATTACAGTCTCTTCCCAGGCTGGCAGAGCTGTGACTCCGGAGCATCGCAGAGCCATGAGAGGCAGCCTCAGCTGTGGATGGGGATGCTTCGCCAGTGACAGCGCAGCAAGGGGTTTGTATGCAATGATGGCAATACTGTTCTCATCCCTCTTCCCTGCTCTTCAATGTGCACAGTGGTTCATTTTTGATACCTGTCTGGTTAGAATCCTAGAACCATGGATGGTTTGGGTTGTAAAGGACCTTAAAGCTCCCCCAGCTCCAACTCGTGCTACAGGCAGGGACCCCTTCCACTGGAGCAGCTTGCTCCAAGCCCCTGTGTCCAACCTGGCCTTGAACACCCTTTGCTGCCTCCCTGGACATGGCAGGAGCAGCGGGAGGGATGCTCCCCGCACTGGTGCTGGGTGAGCTGATGCAGCCCCTCACCAGCATGGCCACCCTATTCCCAGGGACAGGAGTTAACATGGATGGCATGTCCAGCCCGGCACGGCACCGGCACAGGTCCCGGCTGGGGTGTGTGTGCTGTGCTGGCCACAGGGGCTGAGCTCAGCCCCTAACAAGGCCTTCCAAAGCCAAGGGTTTCTGTGAAATGCCAGAAGAGAGTTGGTGTCCAAAGAGGAATTTGGAGGTGTGCTGCTGCTTTAGCACACTGCAGAGGTGAGAGTGTAATGGGATGATAGAGCACATCAGCTGCTGGAAGAGCAGAAAATGGAGTGAGGGAACTGCCAGGCTGGGATTTAAATGCTTTTGGAGGTAGAACAGACTTGTCTCTTGCAGTGAGGTGCGTGCCATCCAGATGGGCACGGATTTCACCAGTGTGTGTGGGGATGGGGAGCAGGGACACGTGGATGGAGTGGGGATGGGGAGCAGCGATGCTCAGGTGGATGGCACGGGACTCAGACACTGGGGTTTCAGTCAAGCAGTGATGGAAGTGCTGCCAGGGAAACTGGGGCTTGTGCTGGAGAAGATGGAGTTTAAAAGAGCTGTAAGGAGCAAAGAGCAGAGAGTGAGTAGGACGGGGAGAGGTGAGGGGCTGGGGAGCAGCTGGGATCAGCCTTCATTAACAGTGTGCTAATGACCTAGGCAGGAGAACAGGCTTCGGGGTGCTGGGACTGCAGCCTCTGAGGGGAGCTCAGCGGGGCTTGGCCTGGAGATCTGGCACAAACAAGGCTGAGGGGGGTATGAGTGATGCTCACAAACACTGGGATGGGCAAGAGCCCTTTGCCGAGGAGCAGCATCACACAGGGCCCCGAGCCATGGCTGTGCTGTGGCTGGGAGGAGGGGTGTTTTCCTGCAGTGGCCTTTGCAGGAGATGCTGCTTCTTCTCCAGTGTCCTCGATTAGCTCATGATGTGCTAACCCTGGCCTGCACAGCCTGTCCCCAGCCCAGCATCCCAGCCCAACCAGGCGGGATGCACTGGGGGGCTGGGATCCCCAGGGACCTGGGGCTGGTTTGGATGGTGATGGATCGATGAAGTCGCTCCCAGCTCAGCCAGATCCCCCAAGGCTCTGGGACAGCACGTTCCCAGCGAGTGGGGAGGCTGGGAAGGAGACACCACCCTCACATGTACTGGGGAGGGGGTAGGATGGGAGCGAGAATGGGAGACGGAGTCATTTAACCCCCATAACCCCCATTTAACCCCCATAACCCCCATTTAACCCCCATTTAACCCCCATTTAACCCCAGGCAGGGCCTGGATGAGCCAGCAGCGGTGTGAGCAGCAGCATCCCTGCAGCCGGCAGCAGGATGCTGGCAGCAGAGGCAGAGCTGCGTGGCGGCACCAGGAGGCTTTGCCATGGCCCTGGCTGCTGTTGGCACTGGGGCAGCAGCAGGAGCCCGGGCGAGCAGCGCAGTGCCTGGCTCTCGGCAGGACACAAGGACCACGCCGGGCGCTTCTCTTCAGGTTTATTAGCGTTAATATCGTTAGTCCCATGTTAACGAGAGCACACGCACACAACGCCGGTTGCTGTCACCTGGCCGGGGCTGCAGCAGCGGTGCAGGGGCAGGCAAACTGCCCGGCAGAGCGTGGTGGGGTCAGGGGACCCCAGCCCACGTCTGTGCTCCCCACGGATGCTCCAGGCCTGGCTCCTGCCTGCGGGGAACCGCTGTTCCAGGAGCTGCTTGTAGGGATAAGGGCACTTTAGGTGAGGGTTACTACACAGCTAGTAGAGTATTAACAGACCTCGTAGCCATGGAGTCAGTGCGGCACCACGGTGGGGTGAGGGGAACTGAAGTACAGGAAACTGAAGGATGCTGGAGCAGCAGCAGCCCCACCTCCGAGCATGGGATGTCCCATCCAGCCAGTGACCGATACCTCAGCCACTGGGCAGAAACAGCCCCGACTGGGACCGGGTTTACTTGGCATTCGCTTTAGGTGGACTCTCGGCGTGGTGGTTCTCCAGGTAAATGATCTGGGAGGGCTTTTCGGGGGGGCAACGCGGTCTTGGGCTCTGCAGGTCCCAGGACAAGGCCAGGCTCGGTGCTGGAGCATCCTCGGTGGAGTTCTGCGAGTCGGAGTCTTCAGAGGAGAAGCTGCTCTGGCTGGAAACCTGGAAGTATTCTGCCCGCTTCTGGGCGGATGGAGCACGTGTGACAGCCCCGTGGGGCAGAGCCGGGGGACACGGGGGGTCAGCGCCTGGAACACGCGCCCGGGCTGGCACTGTGAGGGGAGGTCTCTGCAGGGTCCGGATGCTGTGGGTGAGGGGTCCTGCAGCGCCCGGGCAGGCTCCGCTCTCGGGGTTGGTGTTGGCAGAGGGGCAGTGGTGAGAGGCAGGAGCCCCCTCTGGCCCCTGATGGCTGCGGGGCTGCGGGGAGCTTGGCTCCGCACCCGGTGAGGGGCTGGGAGCGGTGCTGGCCCGGGGCTGTCCTGTCCCGGCACCGGGCTCCGGTTGCTCCCCTGGCACCGCTGGCTCAGGGCTGGTGCCCGGAGCTCCCTCGCAAGGGGCAGCAGACCCCGAGCCGGGGCAGCTGAAGGAGTCCCCGTGCCCCTCAGCTCCCCAGGCCTCCTGCAGCTGTGCCAGCATCTCCTCCAGGACCTGCCGCGTCTCCTGGTACCGGCGCCGTGCCTCGGTCCAGGCTGCCAGCCCTGGGCTGCTCCGCATCCGGCGCACCTGAGCCTTCATCTCCTGCAGCTTCTCCAGGGCGAACTCCACCAAGAGCTTCTGGAAGGAGCTCTGCAGCCCCTGCAGCGCCCGGCCCTCCTCGCGCTTCCCCCGGCCCAGGCACTGCCCGCAGCCCAGCTTCAGCCCCGCCATCTGGAACAGAAGGGGAGCGTGGCCATGCCAGGGCTGCGCCACGGCGCCGGCTCCCACCGCAGCAGAGCCCCAGCTCCCACCTTGCTGGAGAAGCACCCGAGGTCCCGCAGCAGCTCCCGCTCCGCCTGGCGCCGCTCCACCTGCCTCTGGAAGCTCCTCAGCTTCGTCCGGAAAAGGGCCACGGCCGCCTGGAAGAGGGCGGCCTCTGGGAAAGCCGCGCCTTGGACCTCAGCTGCCTCCTGACACAGCGCCAGGCCGTGCCGGTACTGAGCCTGCAGGGACACGAGGAAAGAGCAAGCTCCGTGTTCGGGAATGGCGCTGACCCCACGATGGGGAGGGCGAGCAGGATGGAGATGGTGAAGATCAGCTGGTGTCAGTACCAGGGCCGCACTGCAAGTGTCTCTGGGCAAGTGAGAAGCAAAAAGAACCAGGTTCTCCAAAGCTCTGCTCTGTCCTGAGCGGATCTGAGCTCTGGCCTTGAGCCTGAGCTCTGCTCTGTCCTGAGCGGATCTGAGCTCTGGCCTTGAGCCTGAGCTCTGCTCGCCTCAGAACGCACCAAGTGCATCGCCCTGTCCTGAGGGGAGTCACTTTGCCTCCTCCTCCCTGCGGTGCATGCAGGCTATGGGATGAACAAATGCCTGTCACACATTCCCTGCTGCCTGATGGGCACCCAGCCTCTGTGAGATGAAGGGGGCTGTGAAGGATGGGGCACGGCAGGGGCTGGGGACAGCAACCCCAGCGCAGAGCGCACCAAGGAGCCACAGAGCTCCCCTCTCACTGGAACAAAGACCCTGGCAAAGTGGGGCCTGAAAACTGCAGCTTGGCCTCCACCTGGGCAGCCTGGGCACAGCCGGGATTGCCGGAGCCGGGGGACTTGGGCTCATCCTATCGAGCTTTGTCACCACATTCAGATGGTTCTGATTGGTGATTGGTGTCTGCCCAGCAGCAGGCAGGGCCCGGAGCTGCGGCAGCGCTGCCCCAGGGAGCCCCCTCGAACATACTGTTGCCTGGGTGAGGAACGCGTTGAACCGCTCGTCAGACCCCAGGAAGCTCTCGGGGCTCCACTCCTCAGCACCCATCTCCTGCAGCCGCGCCGCTGCCTCCCCGTCCAGCCACAGCCCCAGCTGCAAGAGAGAGCGGGGTCAGGCAGCGCCTCCCCTTCCTTCCCCGCCGGAGCATCCCGCCCCTGTCACCCCGAATGAAAATCCCAGCTCAGGCAATGCTGTTGTTCTCCGGGCTTCCTTCACCAGCAAACCCCAGGGAAACGAGCCCAAAGTGCTCAGCTGCGGGCACACCGCAGAGGACAATGCATCCCGCTGCGCCCAGAGCAGGACCGCAGGGACGCCCACCTCACCTTGCTGAACTCGGCCTCCAGCTCCCGCACCTTCCGCAGGAACTCCAGGCGCTCCAGGGAGCTGTTGGACTGGAACACCAGGTCATGGAGCTCTTCCTCCAGCTGGTTGTACAGCGCCTCGGCCGACTCCATGCTGGTCCTGGCGGTTGGGGATGAGGGGGCCATCAGTGCTGGGGCTGCCGGTGGGCAGGACTCTGGATGGGGCAGCTCCTGGGAGCGGGCATGTGGCCATGTGGCAAGCTGGGATCAGATGTGCAATGACCCAGCATGTGCAGATGGAGAGATGCCGGCAGGTGCCTGGGTTGGGAGCCCACCATGGATCTCCTGCCATGCATATCCCTGGAGCCCACCTACGGCATGAGGACACCCCCAGCTATGTGCTGGGCAGCATCTCCAGCCCCGCACACCAGGAGCGCCTTTCACGTGCTCTGACGTCTCCCTACCCATGGAGCAAGGTGAAGGATGGGAACATGGGATGGGAAAGCGCTGTCTGCCCGCGCCCCGGTGAGAGAAGGGCGCAGGAGGAGCACGGCGTTACCGCTGCCGGCCGTGAGCCGCACCGCCGAGCCCTGGCCCCATCTAGCGGCTGTGCCCGAGAGCAGCCTGCGGGAACCGCTGCGGGCCCCGGGGCAGGAGCCCAGGACCCGGGCACCTTCCGCTGGGGGGCACGGGAGAGCCCGCAAAGGGCGGTCCCAGACACGAGCTTGCAGGGCAGGAGGGAGCACGGGCTGGGAAGGAGCCGGAGCTCCCGGGGACACGGGGCTCCTGTGGCGGGGGCTCCGCAGCCAGGAGGCAGCGGGGTCCCCGGCGCTGGCCGCTCTCCGAGGTGGATCCATCCCGTCCTACCTGACGTGGGCCGAGGTGCGGAGCCGGGCGGCCTCCCTGCGCAGCCGGGCCAGCACGGCCCCCCCTTCCCGCTGCACCCACACCAGCGGCGCATCGCTCAGCACCCTCCGCATCAGCTCCCGGTGCCTCCCGATGCAGGCGCCTGCATCCTGCAAGGGAAGGTTGGACACGCTCTCACCTGGGGTGCAGCGGCTCCCATCCCATGCAGGGACCAGCAAAAGGGACAGGGACTTCCCCATGGCTGCTCTGGGAGCGGTTGCACTGAGTTTTGAGCAACTGTGGTGAAATGTGGCTGTGTTGGACTGCAGATGGGCACTGCATCCTGCAGTGCTGCATCCCGCCGTTGCCTGCATCCCCTCTTTTACCTGTGTCACCACCAGCGCGTTGCCGCTCCGCAGCTCCTGGATGCAGCCCTGCAGCAGCTCCGATGCCCGCCGGAGGCTGGCCGTGAAGGGATGCAGTTTCTGTGGGTGCACACAGCAGGTCAGTGGGGCGGGCATGGGGCAGCCTGCCTGTGAGGAGGAGAAGGAGCAGTGCCAGGCCAGAGCAGGGAACGCCGTGGGGCACTGGGTTAAATCCAAGGAGGAAGGGAGAGTGGAGGTTGATGGGCAGTTGCAGGCAGGAGGGGGCTGCCCTTCTGCACTCAGAGCTCTCCTTTCCCTTCCCCTCTCGTGGGCTTTCCCATTGACTTCCAGGGATGTGAGACATGGAAGCGGTGGCGGGGGTGAGGGGTGGGGACAAGGGGCACTGCGGGGAGGTGAGGCTGTGGCTCATAGCGTGGAAACAGACACCTGGAAGAACTGCACCCACTCGCCGTGGCTGTAGGGGAAGGCCCCGTCCAGCTCCGGTGTCAGCTGGGAGCTGTCGACGAAGCGGCCCAGAGCCTTCAGCGACGGCAGCGACTCCACCTGCGGGCACAGGGCTGGTGAGCGCTGCGGGACCGACACAGGGACACCCCCAGGGGCAGCCTGGAGCAGGGGCACAGCCCCTCCTGCCCTCAGCACCCTGTCCTGGTAACCAGCAGGTTGGCCCTGCTCCACTCAGAGCATGCCCCGGCCTCTCCATAGTGTCTGAATGCACGGGAGATCGCTGGACCACAGTAACCTGCCACGACAGCGCAGCCAGGCGATCTCACTCAGTAATAGTTCACATTACATTCATTAACCCGAGCAGCACTAAAAGAATAAAAACCCTTCCAAGTTTAGGTTTATTATCCCAGCACCTGTGCCCAGGCCCTGGAGGTAACAGGGAAGGCACTGGCTGCCCTGGGACAGCTTTTGCCTACTGCAAACCCCATGGAGGGACAAGCCCCACCGAGGTGCTGCTCTGTTTGGGGTCCCCCAGCTGGGAACTGGGGCCTCTGGGTAAAGGGACAGAGGATCCCCTGTGGCAGGAGGCTCCACTGACCTCGCTCTGCTCTTCCCACAGGAGTCAAGGTGGGGACAGGAGGAGGGGGCAGGCAGAGGCTCACCTGCACCCCGGGCAGCTTCTCGCGGTGCGTGACCAGCTCCTTCTCGGCCAGCAGCAGCACGGTGTGGATGCAGCCCGGCGAGATGCTCTGCGGGGAAGTTACCACCTCAAATGAGAAACCCCATGGGGCTGCCCAAGTTGAGGCTGGTGAGTCAGTTACAAAGGAAAAGGCTCCCGAGCTCACTGGTGTGGGGAATGGAAACGAGTCACTCGGGCCATAACCCTGTCCCAGCCATAACCCTGTCCCAGCCATAACCCTGTCCCAGCCATAACCCTGTCCCAGCTCGGGCCATAACCCTGTCCCAGCCTGTCCCAGCCACCAGCTCCCTGGCAGAAAGGACCCACAGCAAGAGCCTTGTGAGCAAAGACCTTTGCTTGCACCAGTGATGCTTCTGCACACAGGGAGCATCGGGGCTGGTGTGGGATTCACTGGGCAGGCTGCAGCCAAGCCCTGAGCACACAGAGGCAAAGGGTGCCCTGGCAGGGAGGACCCACAGCCCCAAGACAGCACAGGGCCCCCGAGCAGCACTGGCTCCCAGGCACGGACCCCCCCCCCCCAGCACATCTGTGCGTGGGAGTGTGGAGCATGGAGCACCTGGGCAGAGCGGAGGGCAGAGAACAGGACAGGAGCAGGCGGCTGCTTCCGGGCATCCACCACGACGGTCAGCCCGACGTCCTTCATGTCCTGCCTGGCAAGGGGAGACAAAGCAGGAGGCAGCACACGAAGTCCTCAGGTAGGACCCACTCTAAGCCCGGTCCCACGGCTCTGGGCAGGCAGGAACCGGCAGCCACAGGCAATGGCCTTGTCCCTGTGGGATGCCTGAGCCGAGGGCAGGGCCAGACCTCATAGAGGCACTGCACAGGGTCCCTGCGGGTGGCTGCAGGAGGGGCTGTGTGGACATGCCGGATGCTGGGCATCCAGCCCGGCTTGGCCAGGGGCTGCCCGGGACCCTGAGCCGGGGAGCAGGCGGGGGGTCCATGGCAGCTCCCCCAGCCCTTACCTGGCGATGGAGCAGAGGTAGAGGATGAGCGTCCCCAGCTCAGCAGCCGAGCACCAGGCGGCCCCCCAGGCGCTGCCGCCGGTGGTCACCAGGAGCAGGGCCCTGCCCTGCCGGTCCGAGCTGCCTGCGGGGAAAGGGGAGCGTGACCCCCCCGGAGCCGCTGCAGGCTCCAGCCCGAGGGGCCGGGGCTGCCGATGGCTGCAGGAGCGGGCTCTGCCCTGCCCGGGCTCGGGGGTCAGCAGCAGCCCCCGCACCCCAGCCCTCCGGAGGGCTCTCGGCAGGAACCAGCCCTGGAAGCGCCAGGGCAGAGCTGCCGGGGCTGCTCCTCCCGAAGGAAACACGGGTTTGTCACCGTTCTCTGGCTCTTGGGAAGAGGGAGAAGCCAAATGTTTAGTGCTTGGCAGCTCAAGCTGAGCGGCTTCACTGGAGAGGAATGGTGTGGGAGGGCTCGGTGCAGCTGGGGACGGGGCAGCTGCTCCAAGCAGGCTGCTTGTTTTTATGGGTCTCATTCTTTTTGCCCAGCTGACAGAAGATTCCCCCCCGGGGTCCCTCTGCCTCCAGCAGAGCCCCAGGACCCCCCTCGGGCAGCTCGGTGCTCTCCCTCTGGAGCCCAATCCCGACATCCACGGGTCGCGGTGCTGGCGGTACCTGGCAGGCACACGATGCCCGAGTGCAGCAGCCCCGTGTGCAGGTCCTGCCAGGCCGGCGGCTCCCAGCCCACGGTGCTGGTGCTGGTGCTGGTGCTGGGCATGGAGGGACCATTCTTAGAGCTGGAGCTTTCCATGGGTCGCTCCTCCGCAGGGGCTGGGGCTGCCGCATCCGAACCTGCCCATGGGGACAGAGGAGAGGAGCTGACGATGTGCAACGAGGCAGGGAAATGCAGTGCCCCTGCACAGGTCCCACAGCCCTGCTCGGAGGGTACCTTTCCCGCCTGCCTTGGCTCTGCCCATCCTGGGCGAGTAGATGGCAGACATCTTCCTCCAGGCCCCTTCCTGCTGGCTGCCGGCTCTTTCATCCCCGGGGGCCGCCCCGAGCCGGGGCCCCTTCAGGAAGGAGAACTTGTGGCCGGAGCCCTGGGGCAGCCGGGGGCTGCTCTGCCGCGCCGCTGCCTGCGCTCGGGGGGTGAGGAGCGGGGGGCTGCCGCCGCCCATCCCGCGCTGCGCGGGGGTCTCCCGGGGAGCAGCGGGGGGCGGCTCGGGGCCGGGGCCGTCCGGCTCCTCCAGGATGGCTGCCATCAGCCCGGCCCCGAAGCTCACCGGGTTCTGCAGCGCGGCCAGGTACGAGTCGCGGTGGCGGCACCGTGGCCCGTGTGGCCCCGGCTCCCTGCTCAGCTCCTGCCCCAGGCACGGGGTGCAGGGACCCTCCCCCGAGCTCTGTGCTGCCCCGCAGGGGGCCCCGTTCAGGCAGGGGAGCGCAGCCTTGTCCCCAGCGCCCGCCGGCAGGGACCTGGCCAGGAGGCCCATGTGCTCCGGGGCCAGCTCCAGCAGGTCCACGTACTCCCCCTCCAGGTTCTGGCTGATGATCTCGCAGAGGCTGGGCATGGCCAGCGCGCTCGGCTTCTTCCGCAGCCCAGCCTGGTCCACCTTGATCAGTCCCGGGTATTTTCCCTGGCTCAGCTTCCGAGAGGTGCCCTTGCAGCCTGGGATGGTGCCCACGACGTTGCTATAGGGCACGGGGATGCCTGCTGTGCCACAGGGCACGGGCACACTGGGTGCTGCTGGCTCAGCTGCAGCTTCAGAAGCAGGGTCATGCTGGGTGTCCACAGGTGTTCCATCAGCTCCAGCCTTGGGCTTGTCGATGAACTCCGGTGTGGCAATGCTGCTCCACGGCAGCGGGGCGATGCCATTCTCGGTGGCCACCAGGCAGGTTTGCAGGGGGGCTCCGGCCCGGCCGCCGTTGATCTCCTCCAGCCACTCGTTGGTGAAGAGCAGCGCGTAGGCAGCCTCGGGGACCGGCATCTCCTCCACGGTGCACAGGTCCTGGGAGAGGTGCTTGAGGACGATGCGCGCCGAGTGCTCCTTGCATGGCTCTGCCTGCAGGTAGAAGTCCCCAGGGCGCAGCAGGAGCGGGTTGAGCGGCGCGAGGTGCACGACCACCTTCTCGTGCAGACACAAGGGCCAGCCTTCATGGAGAAAGATGCAGTTAAAGTAGGGAGCCTGGCAGGGAGGAAGAACACAGCGCGTGAGCGAGAGCTCCAGACCCTCCCAGCCAGCCCCATGCACTCTCCCTACCCAGCTCTGCAGTTCCATGAGGGGGATTGATGAGCCCCATGACCCAATGGGATATCCCTAGGCTGAGCCATAGCAGAGCCCTGCAAGCCCACCCGGTGCTGTGTGCTCCCCATGTGCTAACAGAGGGGAAACCTCTGCCAGAGCCTCTCCAGAGACAAGGTGACCCCAGAGTCCCTCTGCCCCTATTACAGGAGCTCAGTGCCGGAGCCATCCCAGGGAGCTGGATGCACCATGGTGCCCTTTAGGGAGGGGACGGGGACAGGAGGGGAGATGCAGAGGGAGTGCACAGGCTTACGCAGGCTGCCTGCCGGATGTGCTCGAAGAGGCGCTTGGCTGGGATGAGGAACTGGAGCAGGCAGCAGAGCCCATCACCCTGGTAGCTGGTCTCCAGCAGCCGGAAGACCTGCCCCAGCACCGTGGGGGCCGTGGCGTCGAAGGGCGGGTAGAGGGCCTGGAGGGCGCCCTGCACTGCTGCATCCAGGGAGCCGGCATCCTGCGGGAGGGAAGTGTCACCAGTGGGGACAGCAGCCCCGCAATGGGACACTGACCCCACAGAGCCCGTGCCCACCATCCCGTGCGCTGCGCCTCGCCCGGGTCCCTCTGTGCCCACACCGGCACCGTGCTGAGCTCGGGGGCTCCAAACCTTCCTGTGCTGGAAGCTGGGAATGATCCGGGCGTGGAGCACCCCAAGCACTGCACAGCCCAGGGGCAGGAGCACGGCCGGGTCTGGTTCCCAGCGCCGGGCTGTGGTTTAAGGAGCCTGAGAAAGGAGCTTGGGAACAGAGCCATGCGGAGGCGGAGGAGCCGCAGCAGCCAAGGGGTTAATCTGAGCCAGACGCAGAGCAGAGCTTGGGGATGTGCCGGGCTCAGCAGCGTGCTGCAGGAATGCAGCAGATGGAGGAAGGACAAACATGGGAAGATGGATTGGGTGTTTCGGTTCAGGCTCATCACTGAATTCACCAAACTCCACATCGGTCCTCCAGGCTTTTTCTGGGAATGGCTCTGCCGGGTCACAGCCCCCTCCCTGCACTCCCAGACTGGGATGAGGATGAGGACACTGCTTTGTGCCATCTGGAAACTGGGGGCTCCAAGTTGGCTCTCCCAGCCCTGCAGGAGACATCGGCCGTGCAGACCCGGCTGGCGCAGCCAGTGTGTGGAGGAGCCATCAGCCGGCTCCCGTTAAACCCCAGCATCACTGCAGGCAGTGCTGGGTGAGTGCAGACACACACAGGGCTGCTGAAATGAGCCACGGGACACACAGAGGCTCCTCCAGCTCCTTGGCCACTATGTCTGCAGGAGAGGCTCCAACACACAACAAACCTGCTGTGCCGGTGCCGGTGCCGGTGCTGGAAGTGGAGCTGCAGCAGGAGAGGTGCAGGTCTGTGTGGAGCAGGGTCAGGGCCAGCCTGGCTGGATGCGGATCTGCCCCTCTGCAGTGGGACACCAATCCTCCTCCTCCTGCAGAGCATGGCATGTGGTACAGAGCATCTGCCTGTGGAGTACCAGGGAGCCACCAGCTCTGCCACTGGCTGCAGTCACAGCACAGCCGAGCCCATCTCCTGGGGTGGGCTCTGCATTGAACAGTGGAGAACAGCTTGCTGCACTCTGGTGTGGGAAGGTGGGATGAGCTGAAGGTGGGATGAGCTAAAGGTGAGCATTAGTTTCAGGCAGCTAATCCTTGGCCTGTGAGCCCACACAGAGATAGTGGCCCCGGTTAATTCAGCTTAATTAGCTTTAATGAGCTTTAACTAAAGCACTTTGCAGTCATGCTCTGGATAATTCTTCTTGACTTTTTCTCTGAGTCTCCATGCAGGAATCTCCTGCCCTTGGGCCTGGTGGGAGAGCAGGAGGAGAGCAAGCCCCTTCTTAGGGCCATGGGCTCTAAGTGGACTCCCCTGGCAGGCTGGTGGCTGTTGGACCATTGGTCTTCTCATGCTTGCTCTTGCCTTGCACAGCTCCCAGCAGGGACTGGAGGCCTGGCTCTGGAACAGCCCCACTGCAGGGTAAAGCCCAGCTCCCAGCTCTGCCTCTGCAGGGTCACCATCCGCAGTGACCCATCCAGCTCCTAATGCTGCCCAGGAGATGAGCCAGCCCTGCCTGCCCTGCCCTGCCCAGGCTCACCCATACACAGCCCTGGCACGCACAGAACCAGCTCTCTTGAAACCAAACTCCCATGGCACTGATAATAAAGCAAATAAAACCAGAAGGAAAAGCCAGGAACTCTGCTCAGGGCAGGCTGCACCACGGGGTGATGGGCAGCCCCAAACCTGGCCATTCACAGCTCAGCCATGGTCTGATGGGGCAAAGGCACATACTGCCAGCTGCCCCAACCCACTCCCATCATCTCTGCTGACACTGGCCCCTCAAACCCTGAGCATCCTCCCTGGCCTCAGCATGTGCATCCCAGCTCCCTGGTCCCCTGCCTTGGGTAAAGGGAACTGGGGGTGCCAGGGGAGGGGACAGCCCCACTGCAGGGGAAAAAGGATCTTCCAAACCATGACCAGAACCCCACAGCATGCGGAGGATGGATCCACTGAGCCAACAAAGCCGCTTCCTTGCCCATGGAACAAAACCGCCCAGGACTTCATCCAGCAGCGGGGACTGCGTGAGCCAGCGTCAGGAAGGAGCTGGGGGCTGATGGAGGCTCCAGACACAGCCTGGGTTGTGCTGGGGAACTGCTTGGCCTGGAATGATCAGGAATGTTCCCTGAGTGTCACAAAGCACTTCACCACAGGGGGAGGCTTGAGGGGGAACCATGGTGGGAGATGCCAGGCCCCAGTCTGCCAGGGAGCACTGGAAATCCAGACCAACCAGAACAGCCATCAGCCCAGGTCCCTCCACCAGCTGCGAGCGAGCGCGGAACCGAAACAAAAGGCATTAGGAAGCATAAGGAGATTTACATTTGCAAAGCTATTTCCATTTTAATAAGCCAAAGTGCTGTTAAATAGAGATTGATATTTCTCCCCAAATACCCATATTTTTAAAGTGGTTTGCACCAACAAGGCCAGCCCAGCTTTGGTGTTCTGGTGCTGGAAAGTTGCTTAACTCATGCATGGGGTGACTCAGCTCCATCCCCCTTCTCCCTCCTCTCAGGAAGGAGCGAGGTTTGAGTGTTGAGACCAGCTCTGAATAACAATTCCTCTGGCTCTCCCACAGCTCTCACTGGCAGCAACTTTGGCAGGGCACGATGCAGACAGTGAATGCTATCGACCCCCCAAGCCCAGCACAGCATCACCCATGAGCCCACAGCAATGGGGACAAACAAGCCCTGGGATCCACTGAGCATCCTGTAGCTGCACACCGGGCATGGTTCACACGGTAGCACCTGCTTCTTGCACCCCATTCCCCAGCCAAACTTCACAGGGGTGTTCAAGCATCCCAGGATGCCACCCACATGTGCCCTGCCCCAGTGGCCCCATAGCTCAGGAAAGGCCATGGCCCATGGGTGCCCGTGGATGCTCATAGGGTCCCGTGGGTTCTCTCGGGGCAGGGCAAGGGGAAGGATAGGAAAAGAGAAGGAATTACCATGTTGAGTGGGAAGCGGCGGAGGGGCCGGGCACCCGCCGTCCCCTCCCTGGTCCTCGCCGGGGCCGAGCGCTGACCCCAGCCCGGTGTCCCCCGGCCCGGTGCTGCCGCTCGCCGCTCCCCCGGCGGCTCCTCCCGCGCTGCGGGCGGGGACGGGCAGCCCCGGTCCCCCCTCCCCGGCCCCCCCGGCCCAGGCCGGCTCCGGCCGCGCCCCTTCTGGGGGAAAAAAGAAGGGAAAAAAGAAAGAAAAGGAAAGAAAAGGCGCAGAAAGCGCGGGGCGGAGCGGGGGAGGGGCTGCCCCGGCCCGGGGGGAGCGGGGGGACCGAGGAGCACAACCGAGGAGGCGGCTCCTCATGGGGTCCCCCCGGACCCCGCCGGTGGCCCCGGGCAGGATGGGGAGGGAGCCGCTGCGGCTCCGTCCCCTGGTGGGATCGGGGAGCGGGGGGAATGTGTAGGACCCCCGAGGGGGGGGGGGAGCTCCGGCTCCCGGGATCCTTCCCAGCACCGGGAAGAGCACAGAGCTGCGGGTGCGTGAGTGTGCGCACACAAGTGGGCGTCAGGGCTCGGCGGGTCCCGCTCGTTAAACAAACACAGGCCGGTGCTGATGGGAACCATCGGGGCTGGTCTGTGTTCAAATCACTGCTCGCAGCTCGCGTTCCGCAGTTGGCCCAAAGCGCAGCAGATTCAAAGTGGCTCTGACGGCTTTTTGGGCTGTTCCAGCGATGGAAAGTACCTCCTCGGAGGCAGAACCGTGTGCTTTAGCGGCCAGAAATTGTACAAAAACAACCAGCGCAAGAGCCAAAGCCACAGCTCTGGTCTATCCCGATGCAAAGCGCCGCTGCTCGCACAGCTTGGGCTGGACGTTCCCCCCGTCATAACTGGGTCTGGGATGGGACCAGGGATGGGACCAGGGATGGGACCAGGGGTGGGTGGGATGGCCACAGCATGGCCCGCTGGGGCAGTCTGGATAAGGAGCGCTTGTCCATGGAGCAGCGCGCAGCCAAAGGACAGGCTGTGCAAACACGGCGAGACGGGAGGAGGTCCAGATGCGCTGCTGGCCCAGCCGGACGGAGCTCGGCGCCAGCACCCTGCGATTGCTTCCCATTTCCTTGGGAGCCAGTGGAGCCCTGTGCTCCCTCCCCAGGTCACGAGTGCTCCGGGGCTCAGGCATCAGTGGTTGTGCCGGTGGGAGCCATGGGAGTGGGGCTGCAGCCCACCACCAGCTCCAGACCCATGGGCACTGTGCAGCCCCTTGGCTCAAACCCGGTCCAAGCTGCCTGCCTGGGACCCCTAATGCAAACTGGGGCCTGCTGGGCCAGCTCCTCCCTCTCTCCCAGTGACCAATTGCTCCTTTAACTGTGTTAATTCACTTACTCTGCTTCAGCCTTCATAATCCCTGGCTGAGAGGAGCATGGGCTTCTGCTGCCCTTATTTGTGTGGCCACTGGAGAAATGAGCCCAAGAGCTTGCCCTGTCTTGCGCCCCTCTGCTGGGCACTGGGGCTGGGTGAGGAGGCTGTGGACAGAGGAAGGCAGTGTGACTGGCCAGGTCTGGCACCGGACTGGCAGGTAGGGTCCCTCTGCAGCACCGGTGAGTAGGAGGGGAAGGATGTGAACCTGAGCCCCAGGGACCACACCACCCTGGCACTGTGTGTGCCTGATGGCAGCACATCCCTGCCTGCACCACGGGGTGCCTTGTTTGGGCTATGCTTGACTGAGGCACCCTGCAAATGCACCCAGTGTGACTAAGTCCAGCTCTGCATCCCTGCAGCACCCCAAAGCAGCTCCTCCTGCCACCCAGACACAGCAAAGCCTGGAGGTGGGGGACTGAGCTGTGTGTGTGCTGGGGACTGAGCTCTCCCTAGCAAAAGGCAGAGCTCCCATGGGCCTCCCGGGCCCTGACCCCATGAGCTCACCCTCTTCTGCTCCCTTTCTCCATGTCCTGTTTGTCCGGAGCAGCTGCAGGCTCAGACCGCATGTGGCCTCGTGCCCTGCTCCTCCGCCAGCACACAGCCACCATTCAGACCCCCCCGGCTCTGCCCGAGGTCACCATTCCTGCATTTTCATTTTTACTTGCTGCAGATCCCCCCCCGCTCCCTGCATCCCCTTTTGTGTCCCACGAGGCTCCCAGAGCAGACCTCGTGTCACGAGCTGCGTGAGGAGCCCGCCTGTCTGGGCTTGACGGCAGCGCTCGGGGGGGACAGGATACAGCGGCTGTGGGGGTACCCCAGGATGTCGCGGTGGAGGCAGGGGGCCGAGCCCGGCACTGGGGATGGACCCTGGCGCTGGGCTCCCGCTGGGACCTCGGGGCTGCACCCTCATGTGCTGTGCCCCGCAGAGCTGCGGCTCGGAGCGCTCCCGGGTCCGGGGCGTTCCCGGCTGCCTGGTCCCGATGCAGGCAGGGGTCAGGGCTGGCGTCAGCAGCGACCCCGCGCTGGCTCAGAGCCCTCGGGGCTGGGTCACGGTGATCCTGCAGCTGGGAAAACATCAGCGGCGGCCCCGGCTCTGCTCGGATGCTGCCGGATCAAAGGGAGCCGGGCCCCGCGGGGCTGGCAGCGGGCCCGGTGCTGACGGGATTCCATCGGTGAAGTCCCCGCGGTCTGGGGCAGCCACAGAGCAGACCACAGGGCAGGGCCCGGTGCTGTGGCTGCCACCGAGCTCGTCCTGGCTGGCGATGAGCGGGGGAGGTTTTATCTCTGGCTGTGGACTTCTCTTTCCCAGGGTCCTCCCCATCCAGCCCAGGCCCTCGCTTTCCTTGCCCAGGCCCCAGGTTTTCCCCTGCGGTGTTTGGCAGCCTCAGGCCACAGCGATGCCACCAGCACCCACTGCCCATCCCTGGGGAATGCCCAGGCCGGCTGTGGCACTGCAGGAAGCGGATGTGGCTGCTTTCCTTCCTGAAGGCCAATGTGCCCATTGCCAGCCCTTGCTGGGTGCTCTCATGGAAGGGGCTCGAGGCGGTGAGCTCAGGGACCCGCACTGGCGATGGGGCAGAGCCCAGCACAGGGTGCAGCGTGGTTTGGGCCATTGCATCACACCAGAGATGCGGAAAGAGCTGTGGGCAGGACCAGGAACTGCCCGCACGTGCCAAGGAGCGTGTGGGGCTGGAGCGAGCCCTGACGTGGGGACAGGGGACAGCAGAGTGGGTCCTGACCTGCAGCCGGGGCAGGGGACAGCCTGACGGGGGGCAGCCGGTGGCACTCAAGGGGAGCATCCTGCAGCTCCCTGCCCTCGCTCCCATCTCATGGCCCTTTCCTGCACATAGAGCCCAGCTCACACTCAGCTCTCTGCTCACAAAGCACTCAGGTCCAGCCTGTGCAGCGAGCGTTAGATGTGGCTTTGGCCGTTCCTGTCCAAACACGGGAGCATTTGCTCAGGGTCTGTGCTCCTTGAATGGGTTTTTGGTTCAGTTGAATAATCTCAGACCCAGAAGGAAACTTTCTGGTTTTGCTTCCTCCGTGCCGCTGCCTATAAAATCTCATTTCTCCTCATGGAAGAGGCTCTGCTTCCTCAATGCTCATCCCGAATGTCTTAATACTGTTTTGAAACAGCCCTGCTGAGACGTGGTGCCATGGACGGGAGGGCTTGAGCAATAGCTGCGTTTCACAAGCGCTTGTTCAGGGATGTTTCCTCCAGCAGCCAGAACTCCCCTGGATGCAGCACAAGATGTGCCTGCATCAGCGGCCATGGGCTTCCTGTGCCTGCCCCTGCCGCCCCCCCAATGGGAAATGAAAGTCACTTAAATCATTTTTTCACTCAGCTCCATCCCACAGCCCATGCAAGGGTCCGGCCGGCTCGGCTCTCCCTGCTGGGGACCCCAAGGGTGCCCCCTACCCCTGCCTGCCCCCGGCTCCTGCCCTCATCCCCAGCCCAAGGGCTGTGACATGTCAGGGCCCCGCAGGTTTTCCCCCTGGGATGTGATCCTGGTGGGCTGGATGTGTCCTCCTGTGCACGGCTGCCCTGTGCTGGGCACCCTGATGGTTTGGCTGCTGCCGATGCCCAGCCCTTTCAGAGCCTTGCTGGGTGTGGGGGGACTCCAGGGTCTGCCCCTATGCGATGAGAAACCTTCACTTGGTTCCTTTAGCCCTTGCTGTGCCCCGGCGCTGCTCTGGTCACACCGGTGCCTTCGGTGGGTCTGTGCTGGCAGCAGCAGCTGGAGCCCAGGGCAGAGCCGAGCGCTGTGAGTGCAGTGAGGAGGCGGCAGCGCTGGCGGATGGCCGGGGGCCGTTCCCAGCCTTTGCTTGGCAGAGGCAGAGCAGAGCAGAGCAGAGCAGGCAGCGAGAACACAGCCCCGTGAGCAGTGCTGGCAGAGCCAAACCCTGCCCGCCGCAGGGCTGCGCCCCATGGAGAGCTGGACACAGAGCTGTTGGCTCCTGGATTTCCCTGCCTGCGAGGAGAGGCACCGGCCATGCTGCCGGTGTGCCGTGTTGTGCCACATTGTGCCATGCTGTGCCACATTGTGCCGTGCCGTATTGTGCCATGCTGCTGGTGTGACGTGATGTGCCACATTGTGCCATACTGCTGGTGTGCCGTGATGTGCCACACTGTGCCATGCTGCTGGTGTGCCGTGCTGCGCCACATTGTGTTGTGCTGTATCATGCCATGCAGCCAGTGTGCCATGCTGTGCCACACTGTGCTGTGCCATAGGCACGGGTGCCAGCAGTGCAGAGGAGCCGGGCGGTGGCCAAGCAGGAAGCTGTGGGGCTCCGGGGCCGTCCCGCACCGGCTGTGGCAGCGGCTCCGACGCCTCCCTCACCCGCGGTTCCCGTTTTGGCAGGGGTATAAAGGCAGCGCGGGCAGGGAGAGCCGGGCACTGCGGCACCGTGGGCAGCCGGGATGGGAGCGCAGAGCCTGGCCGGGGCTTGCGGGGCACTGGCTTTGTGCCTGGCACTCGCCAGGGCCGCCAACCCCGGCTTTGTGGTGAGGATCAGCCAGGCAGGCTTGGACTATGGTGGGTTTGGCTGCTCGCTTCCCTCCTTGCAGGGGTGCTGGGGCTGAGGCATGGAGCTGGGCGCAGGGTCCTGGGGCAGGACAGGAGCCTTGGCTGGAGGGGCCAGAGGCACCGCTGCTCCTTGCATCCCAGCAGTGCAGCCCCGGCTGGGATAGGCGCAGGGCAGAGGGTGAGCAGAGCCCTGAGCCCTGGGGGAGAGAGCTGAAGGGGTGGGAGCTGCGGGGGGCACACAGAGATGGATGGGCCCTGTGCGGGTGCTCCTGAGCAGGCAGAGCCCGGCTGCAGTGAGCGCTGTTATGGATTGAAATGCACCGTGAGGAGCAGCTCATTTACCCGGCAGCAATCCCAGCTGTGCGGGAGCAGGGACGTGACTCTGCTGCCCAGGCGGATGCAGGGATGCGGCTCCCGCTCATGGGGTGTGTGCTCCATCCGGCTGTGCTCGTGTGCTCCATCCAGCTGTGCTTGCCCGAGCTGGGCATGGAGCACCATGGTGCCCCTGCACACCTCACCCTGCACCCAGTGAGGACTGGGACCTCCCTCCCCTTCCAGTGCCTGGCCACCACCTTCCTCTGGGGCTTCAGCAGCACTGCCCATGTGCTCACAGGGCTCAGTGCACCCAGATAAGCTTTAAAGGCAGCCTGGGAGGTGGAAAGCAGCCAGGGCATCGCCTGCATGTTTCCTTTAACCCTTTTGCTGTGTGCCCTGTGTGTGCTCCCCGCTCCCATGGGAAGTGTGTGGTGGTGGTGATGCTCTCCCTCTGCAGCCCATCAGCACGGGATCGCGGTCCTGGAGAAGGAGCTGGCCCAGCTGAAGCTCCCGGACATCTCGGGTGACTTCCGCGTCTGGCACGTGGGGAAGGTGCAGTACGAGATCTCCAGGTGAGCTCTGCCAGTGCCTGCAAACTGCACCCCAGCCCCTGCTGGGGCAGGAGGGATGAGGAGGGTGGGGAACCTCACAGCTATGAGGAGCATCCTGTCCCCTCCACAGCTCCCTGAGGTGCTGGCCCTGTCCTCTGGGCAGGCTGCTACTGTCCTGCTTCAGCCCTTGTGCAAAGGGGGAGAGGGGAATGAGGGTGATGGGTGGGTTTTGAAGCCTGGTGGGTGGAGGTGGCTTTGCCCATGGGAGCAGGAGCTTGGCCCCTGCAGAGACCCAAGCTCTTCACTGCCCCATTGCACCCCTCAGCTCCTGCTGCCGGGGTTTTGAGTGCTGTTTGGGTGTGGGAATGAGCTTGGCCCCTGCAGAGACCCAAGTTCTTCACTGCCCCACTGCAGCCCTCAGCTCCTGCTGCGCTGGGTTTTGAGTGCTGTTTGGGTGGCTGCAGGGACCATGTTTCTAAGGGCACCACGTTGTGTTGTGCACCCCTGCGAGGCGTCGCTGTGCAGGCAGGATGGGAGCTGGGATGCTGCCGTGTGCCCGGCCATGAGCCCCCCTCTAACGTGCCCTGTGCCTGTCACTGCTTTGTGTCCAGGCTGTCCCTGCGCAGCTTCCACCTGCCCTACTCACGGATCTCGCTGGTCCCCGGCGTGGGCCTCCAGGTCTCCATCTCCAACGCCTTCGCGGAGCTGGACGGGAACTGGCGGGTGAAGATGCACTTCATGTGCGTGCCTGGCTCCTCCGCTCCCTGCCCTGGCTCGCACAGGTTCCTTCTCCTCTCCCTTCTCCTGGTGTTTCGGGCAGCTCTGGCTTTGCTCTCTCCAGAGGCTGCCCTGCAGCTGCTGTATTCCTGACCGGAGCCAGGTCCCTCCGATGGCAGGAGCCCTCAGAGCTGCCCAGGCAGGGGTTATCCTCCTTGCCAAGTGTTTGGGGACACAGTGTGAAGCCGTCTCCCCTCTTGTGGCACTGGGGTGTGGGGGACGGTCCCTCCTACCTGCTTGCACTGGGGCACCTTCCTGAGCGCCTGCAGGGACCGGGGTGGGTAAAGCTTGGTGCCACTTACCCAGGCACAGGCATGGAGAGCTGTCCCTTCTCGTCCCGTCCCTGCAGCCGGGACCACGGCTCCTTTGACCTGAGGGTGGAGAACGTCTATATCAGAATCCAGCTGCGGCTGGGCAGCGAGGCCTCCGGGAAGCCCACCATCGCCACCTCCGCCTGCAGCACCCGCATCTCCAGCATCCACGTGCACTTCTCGGGCAAGTTTGGGTACGTGCCAGCGCTGCGGGAGCGTGGCTGCGGGGCCCTGGTGTCAGGAGCAGGGTGCTGCAATGCCTGCATGCCTTGGGGGCTGCCCTGCAGGCTGCCCACACCAGCCCGCTCTGGCCTCTTGCATTGTCCTCATCCAAATGTGCAGCTGCATGAGCTGAAATCTGGCCTGAATTCACCCTGCATGTCTAGGGGGGATTTAAGGCAGTCCCTAGATGTGTGTGCAGGGGCTTTGCAAGCAGGTCTGTCTGCAAATATAAACTCTGAGGCAAAGCCAGATGCCAGGTTGCTGTGGGAATGATGTTTCCCAGTGTTCCTGTTTCCTGGGCAAGTACTTCTGCAGCAGCCTGTGAGCTGCATAAAGCAGGACTCTGGTTTTCTCTGCAGGTGGCTTTACAACCTGTTCCATAAAGCTATTGAGTCCAGGTTCCGGAAGCTCTTGGAAAGCAAGGTAGGTGAGGGAAGGAGGGCAGAGCTCCGGGTTTTCAGGTCGTCTTCAGCCTCTGCTTGTAGCTGATGTGTAAGAGGGACCAGAGCACATGCAGGGATGTGACTGGAGCCAGGGCCCACAGGCATGCTACCCATCTGATGAGGACCAGAGGAATGGGCACCGCTAACCCCATCCCTGGCAGTGTTCAAGGCCAGGTTGGACAGGGCCTTGGCCAATATGGTTTAGTGTGAGGCGTCCTGCCCGTGGCAGGGGTTGGAACTGGATGATCTCAAGGTTCTTTCCCACCCAAACCCTTCTGTGATTCGAACTGCAGCCCGCGCAGCATCGTGTGCCTGGGGCTGGATCCAAAACCTGCAGCTGCTGCCAAAGCCGGAGTAATTGGCTCCTAATTAACAAAGACTTTCCTTTCCATGTGGTCAGTTAATTGGATCTTATGCCTTGGCCAAGCCCAGTGCAGCAGAGGAAGCCTGGTCAGAGCTGTCCTTTAAACGCCTGCACTCTGCTTTGGGGAGCACTGGGGGGAAATCCTCATTCTGGACTTCAGACGCTTCCCATCTTGTTTTAATGGGGAGGCCCCAGAACCAGTGCAGAAACCTACATGCAGGGGTCCTGCAGCGAGACAAGGAACAAGCTGTTAGCAGTAATTACTACAAGGCTGACTGGCAGGACTTACAGCCTCCCTGGATGTGACCCTTGCTCAGGAAGGAAGCACTTGGAGAACAGGCAAATCCCACTCCCACAACAGATCCCATCCTGCCTGGGCACTATTCCCAGTGCCATGCATTGGCATTCCCAAGGCCTCCGGGAGCTGTAGCAGCAGATGGGCTGGCAAAAGGAGCCAAGGCAGAGCTTGAAGGCCCTTTCTGCTGTTTTGCCTCATGGAAGGAGGGCTTTGGGTCTCCGAAGGAGCTCTGGGCACTGGGAAGAGCAGCAACCTGTCAATAATGGCATGCTCAGAGCTCTGTCCCTCCTCTTCCTCCCTGGTGCCGCACAGCCAGTGGCTGCATTGCTGTCAGTGGGGTCACTGCTCCTCCGGAGCTCCCCATCCCTCCGCTGCTGCAGGCTGGATGCCCGCTCAGGCAGACGATGGGCTCTTTGTGCCAGTATGTGCAAGCGCTGGAGGAGACCTTGTGCAATTTATCTCCTGCTGCAGGACTGCCCTGCAGTGATTTCCTGGGCTAGTGTTTAGCCTGCAATTAAATCCCACTGCAGTGATGAGGCTTCAGCCGTGGGTGAGAGTGGCAGAGGGATCTGCTCTGTCCTGGCTGTAGGAGCTCAGGACAGCGCTGCTTTCTCAGTGCAATCAGTGCCCCTGCCCCTGAAGCTGCTCCACTTCAGCCAAGTCTTGGCTGCTCAGCCCAGTCCATCCCAGCATGGGCCATAGGAAGAGTGTGAGGGCACCAGGGAGCTTCCTCCTGAGGGCCCCATGGAGCTGGGCTCTGCGTGGGGAACTTGCTGCAAGCAGCCGTTTGCAGGTACCAACCCTGCCTGTGCATGGACACGGCGTTACCGTGCTGCCTGCAGAGCAGACACAGCCACACCGAGTGCTCTCTGTTTAATGAGCTTTCACAAGGGATGAAGCCAGCCCCGGGCTGCGGCTCTGCCTGGGGTGCGCTCCGTGCCCCTGCCCAGCTTCGCCCTCTCCGTCCCGCAGGTCTGCGAGAGCGTGGCCAAGTCTGTGCGCAGCGAGCTCCAGCCTTACGCCCAGACCCTGCCAGGTACCGGGGCTGCACGGGGCTCGGGGGCAGCAGCTCACTGTGTGCCCCTCCATGAGGGCAGTGTTTTACCCGTGTTACTGGTGGGGATGCAGCTGCTGTGCCCGGGTACCCAGAGCATCCCTCAGTGCAGCAGCGGCTGAGAAACCGCCAGGGGGGAAACGGGAGGGTTTGCTTGTGAACACACATGAAGCTGTGTTTTACAGTCACAGCCAAGATCGATGCCGTGGCTGGGATCGATTACTCCTTGGTGGCACCCCCAGCTGCTACTGCACAGTCCCTGGACGTGGACCTGAAGGTGAGAGGCTGCCCTGGGAGAGCCGATGCCTTCACACAGGCGGTGGGGAGCAGGTTTAGCACCTGCTGCAGGTGCTGTTTGCCACCCCCTGCTCTCTGCTTCACCAGGGTGAATTCTTCTCCCTGGCTCACCGCTCCGCCGTCCCCTTCCCTCCGCTGCCGCTGGCCTTGCCCCCAGACCACGACCGCATGGTTTACTTTGGAGCCTCCAGCTACTTCTTCAACACCGCCAGCTTCGCCTACCACGCAGCCGGGGCGCTGGGCTTCGAGATCACCAACTCCGTGGTGAGCAGCGCACTGGGATGGGGCTGTCCCTGCTGGGGGCCATGGGCACTGAGCTCACCATGGGCTCGGCTGTGCCGCGCTGCCCTGCCATGGCTGCTCTCCTGCCACAGATCCCAAAGGGCGTTGAGTTCCACTTGAACACCTCCACCTTCTCAGCCTTCGTTCCCCAGGTGCGTGCCCGGCTCCTGGGGTTTGCTCCATGCAAAGTGGTCTCCCCCACAAAGGGATGGGGTTTGTGCTGCTGTCCCTACCTTCTCCCTGCCCCTCTGCAGCTGGAGGAGATGTACCCGCACATGGAGATGAAGGTCAGGCTGTCCGCCCCTTCCGCCCCATTCCTGACCATCGGACCGGATGGGCTCTCCCTCAAGCCTGTTGTGGATATCCAGACTTACGCCATCCTCCCCAACTCCACCCTGGCTCCTCTCTTCCTCCTCAGCCTGGTGAGTTGTGACCGTGGCCCTGCTGGGGCAGCTCAGGGTGCATCCACAGCTTCAGCTGCTGCTGGGTGCCCATGAGCCCTGCCCTGCATCCCAGTGCGACAAAGACTTGGGCTGTGCAGCATCCCCCTGCTGTGCTCAGCATCGCTGAGCCACTGCTGCGAGCTCCTGCCGGTGCTGCCTGGCACCAGCCTGGTCCTGGTGGAGTGGGGATGTCCCCACCAGAGAACACCCGAGCTGACACAAGCCAGGTTTAACGCGGTGGGGAAGGCATGGGTGGATGGGCAGCGCCCTGCTGCCTTTTGGCTGCTCAGAGCCATCCTGGGTGCCTGGTGTGGGGGAGCGCTGCCAGAGCCCTGCTCTCTCCCAGACAGGCAACGTGTCCGCTGTCATCGACGTGAAATCTGGCCACATAGTTGGGAGCCTGAAGGTGGGCAGGTACGGAGGGGGAGCAGCCGGGGGCCCTGGGGTGCTTCTGGGCTCTGGGGACAGAGGTGAGGTGGGGAGATCCCAGAATGTGGACCTGGTGTGGAGGGGATGCGGTGGGGCTGGAGGGAGCAGGATCCATGTGCAATCAGTGGGTAGGAAGTGCCCCTCCATTGGGACACTGCCACAGCACCACTGCTGTCCCTGTGCAGGTTGAAGCTCTCTCTGAAGCATTCGGATGTGGGCACTTTCCAGGTAAACCCTCCCTGACCATGAGCAGAGCCCCAGCATGGAGGCGAGAGCCTGCTGGGGGGCAAGGAGAGGGCTCATTCCCCTCTGCCCCCCAACACTGGGAGCTGGGGTGCCCCCAGGGTGCAGAGCCGGATGCTGTTGCCTCCCTCACCCCTACCCTTCCTACCCTGCCAGCATGGCCAGAGCTGCTGGTCTCTGGCAAAGCGTGTGCCCATCGCAGCTCCTTCTCTCCTTTCCCTTCCCGTGCCATCTCCTGCTCTCCCGCAGCCTAAAGCTCTCCTCCTTCCTCTCTCCCTGCTCCCCAGGTGCGAATGCTCCAGTCCATCATGAACGTCCTGGCTTCCAACATCCTGCTCCCACGTCTTAACGGTGAGAACCTGCTGCGGGGCTGCGGGGCTGCAGCCAGGCACGTTCCTCCATCCAAGCAGGTCCAGCTCCTCAGTTAAAACCCCATTGCCAAGCCTGATCCATGGGTAAAGCCCACAAGTGGGCTGCGGGCAGCGGCGTCACGAGCTTCTCAGTGCTGTGATGTGCACCCAGCAGTGAATGCAATGGAAGACATGAGCACGATGCACATCCTGATGCTTTCAGCCCCTCTGCTCCCCTCGCTGCTTCTTGTGACTCCCCAGCAACTCAGGCCAGAGCAGGGCTGGGCTCCAGGCATGGCACAGTGGCACAATGTCCCCCAGCCTGGATGGGGAGCTTGGGAGGAATTTCCTCTGCCTGCCCTGGGGGCGACATGGGTGAAGGAAGGGTTAGGGGGAGGCAGGCGCCCGCTTTGCAAGGCCCGTGCTCCCTCTTGCTCCCATTGCCATCCCAGCATGGCCACGTGTGTGTGTTTTGCAGAGAGGTTGGCGCAGGGCTTCCCTCTGCCGCTGCCAGACAGGATACAGCTCTCCAACATCCTCGTGGGGTTTCACCAGGTGAGTGAGGGGAGCACTCGGGGTGCAGAACCGCCCATGGTGGGCAGCAGGGACCGCGCATCATTCTGTTCTTGAACCCAGGGTCTGCGTTACCCATGACACTTGTTACAGCACACACAGCTCCGCAGCAGCGTCAGCCCCGAGCCCCGTGCGGCTGGGGTGCTGCGTGTGAGCACCCACTGCACACATCTGTCTGCGGTGGGGCAGGCAGCGCCTGCCAGATGTGCTGGAAGGAGCCTTGCGGGGGCCTGGGGCGAAGCCCCTGCTGTGGGGGGCCTTGGGGGAGCCCCAGAGCAGTGCCACGATGGGGATGCTGAGTGGCCCTATTGCAAGGCATGGCTGTGAAAAGTCTCCAGCGCCCTTCCAGGGCTAGAATCAGGCTCCGGGCTGTCAGAACCACGCTCCCTCCCGCGATGGGGTCGTGCTGGGGAACACAAGTGCCAGGGCCTGTCACAGCCTCGTGCTTTTATTCCTTCCCTCCCAGAATTTCCTGCTGCTCGGAGCAGACGTCCAGTACCAGCCCCAGAGACGGAGATAGAGCCGCAAGGAGGACCTCAGGCATCAGCCCTGTTCCCTTCACCCCTTTCCTATCCCTGGGCCCTGCTGCTGGGGCTGAAGGCATTAGCTCATGTCCTGGACCGGGCAGCACCACCCGGCGCCGAACCCCGCATCCCCCCGCCGGGTCCCTGGTCCCACCCATCCCGGCCGTGGCTCCATCCCACTCCCGGTCCCATCCCGCCCCCGGTCCCATCCCGGCCGATGGTTCCATCCCACCCCTGGTCCCACCCCACTCCGTCCTTCCCCAGTAAAGGCGGCTGTGCCGGTGCGGTGTTTGTCGGAGCTGGTACCCCCCGTTCCGGCTCTTTGCATGGTGAAGCCCTAAAGCACCGTCATTAACACCGTTATTAATACACACCGTTATTGATACACACCGTTATTAACACTGTTATTAACACACACCGTTATTAACAACGGTATTTTCACCGTTACTGCCCGTTTCCACGGCCGGGCGGAACCGCGGTAGCGCGGAACGCAGCGCCGCGGCCAGGGAGGGGGGTGGGACCGCTTAGTGGCGGGGCCACGACCGGTCCGTCCCGCTAAAGGCTCCGCCGCACCCGGCGCGGCCATGCTACCCTGGGGCCGGGCGCTGCGGGCCGCGGGGCTCCTCCGCTCGGCCGGGGCCGCTGCCGCTGCCCAGTGCGGGGCTGCCCGCCGGGAGCGCTGCGGGCCGGGGCCGGGGAAGCGGCGTGGGACCAAGCTGCCCGCGGGGCCCGACCTGCGGCACTTCCTGAGGGGAGCCGCCAAGCGGGAGCCGCCGCCGGAGCCGGAGCCGGGCCCTGTTCCCAGCAGCGGGAGAGGTCTGTGGGGCTGCGGTGCCGCCGCTCTCCCCGGGGTTTGCGGTGCCTGCGGCTGCGGTAGGGACCGGCGGGGCCCGGAGCGCCGAGTCCGTGCAGCGAGCGCGGGGGAGCGGGGGCTCCGCGGGCCCTGGAGGGGTTGGACGAGCCCGGCTCGTTGGCGGCTCCCCGCTGGGAAGCTGCGCTGGGTCCCGGCTGCTCTGGCCCCTCTGTGCGGGGCTGGGGCAGCGCCTCCCGCTGTGATGCTTTGGGAAGGGCTGCTCGTGCCCTGGATGTGGTGTCCCAGCAGTGAGGTCGCTCCCGCTGCTCTGCAAGCGCCTGTGGCAGTGCCGTGCTCTGAGGCACTCGCGTTGCCCAGGCTCATCTTTGTCCCTGGTGTACCCCTGGGGTGCGTGCTGCGGGTGAAGGCAGCCTTGGTGCAGCCCCCCTGGCTCTCCAGTGGTGGGGCTGAAGGTGCCTTCCTCTAGGGCAGGTGGCAGGAACAGGCTGTAGATGGGAGCTGAGGCAGGCTCCTGGGTCACAGCGCCTGTGTTGCAGTGTACCTGGAGACGTACGGCTGCCAGATGAACGTCAATGACACGGAGATCGCCTGGGCCATCCTGCAGAAGAGCGGCTACACCAGGACAAAGCAGCTGGATGAGGTGAGGCCTGTGCCTGCGAGCCCCAGCCTTTGTCTGGAGCAGAGCCCTGGGGGGTGCTGGGATCTTTGTAGCTGAGGTTCTGTGGAGCGAAGGAAACATCTAATAAGTGCGCTGGGAAGCTGCGGGCTGGCTTCTTCCTTTCAACTGCCGGGCTTGCTCTCAGCTGGAGAGGGATTGGGCACAGTGGGATGCTCCTGACTCGTCTTTGAGTCAGGTTCTCTCATGCAGCGGAAGACTCTGCTGGTTTCCTGGTAGTTTCTTGCACCTTTTTAGTTGAAACCACCACACACTTGGGCAGATCCTTTCCAGTGCTTTAAGTGGTTTTCCTGGTCTGCCTCCTCAGGTTACCCTGCAGGGGGTAGCAGTTAGCGTCTGGCTGTTACAGAGTCTTCTCCCTCTTTTGTCCTTCCATCCAGGCAGACGTGATTCTCCTGGTCACCTGCTCCATCAGGTAAGGAAGCTTCTGGCACTGCTGCTTTGGGACAGTGTTTGAGGAGCTGCCGTTTGAAAACCAAGTCGATGAATGTGTTGTGCGAGAGGAGGAGGATGCAGATGGGAAACTACCTGGGTAGCTGAGGGTAGAGCTGACTTATACTGGGATGTGGAATGTGAGCTGTGCCATGAATTGCTTTTCTGTGTAGTGGGAAGAAGTTCTTCAGCGTTGTGAGCCCCATGAACAGGCCGTGGGCAGGCGCAGACCTGCACAGCTTGGTGCCTTGATGATGATGATCATTAGTTTTAAATGCGATTCTGTCTTCTCTGCAAGTGACTGCCTCTGGGGCAGGGTCTGTCCCTCAGAAACAGGGGAACCCGTGTAGGGGCAATTCGGGGTATGAATTCCAGGGAACTTGGCTTGTCTTTTCTGCATGCAGAAGATGCAGCGTGCTCGCTGTCCCCTGCAGAAGATGCAGCGTGCTCGCTGTCCCCTGCAGAAGATGCAGCGTGCTCGCTGTCCCCTGCAGAAGATGCAGCGTGCTCGCTGTCCCCTGCAGAAGGTGCAGCGTGCTCGCTGTCCCCAGCAGAAGGTGCAGCCTGCTCGCTGTCCGCAGCAGAAGGTGCAGCGTGCTCGCTGTCCCCTGCAGAAGATGCAGCGTGCTCGCTGTCCTCTGCAGAAGATGCAGCGTGCTCGCTGTCCCCTGCAGCATGGCTCGTGTTGCCTGGCTCAGCCAGGCTTTTTCTCCACAAGAGCTTAGTCCCTGAGCTGTTTCTGCAGCGCAGGTGGTGCCAAGCAAGAAAAACCATAGTAGATAAGAGTCGAGACATAATGCAGGCAGCACAGATAACACTTCATGTGGTGCCTGATTCCCTGGCTTTGGCTGAGTTCTCCTCTCAGAGCACTTGGGCTGCTTCAGGCTGTTGGAGTAAGGGCTGTTTCCTGGCTCCCAGGGAGAAGGCAGAGCAGGCCATCTGGAACCGCCTGCGGCACCTCAGCGCACTGAAGGCCCGGCGGCAGCAGCAGGCTGGCTCCCCCCTGCGCATCGGGATCCTGGGTACCTGTGCAGCAGTGGGCAGCACACAGTGTGTGCCCTGGCCCCTTGGGGTGCCACTGCCCCTCGGGCTGTTTCCTCCTCCCCTCTGGCACCACCAGGCCTTTGCTGCGGGGTGGAAGCAGCCAGCAAAGGGGTGATGGAGGGTGGGCACTTCCTCACAAGGACCCTTCTCCTTTGCTGGCAGGATGCATGGCTGAGAGGCTTAAGGAGGAGATTCTGCACAGAGAGAAGCTGGTGGACATTGTGGCAGGCCCTGATGCATACCGTGACCTCCCCCGGCTGCTGGCTGTGGCAGAGTCTGGCCAACAAGCTGCCAATGTCCTGCTGTCGCTAGATGAGACCTATGCAGACATTCTGCCTGTCCAGACTAGTGCAGGTGGCACGACAGCGTTCGTGTAAGTACCTCTTCTTCCTGTGCATGTTTCTATGGCTCTGGTTTGGAAGTGCTGCTGTGCAGAACAGACACGTCAGTGGCAGCAGCTGCCCAGGAGCTGTAATGCCTGGGTGCACTGGCTCCCAGCAGCCCAGAAGCATGAGCCTACCAGACTGAGTGTTTGCTGCTGCTTCACTGTGTGACTGAGCCCTGGAGAGGCTGCCCGTGCTCTGCCTGGCTGTGGGCTGCTCGTGCTCTCCTTGGAGGGTGCTGGTTGTCTAAGCCTGGCACTGCACCGAGTGATTCCTGTCCCCCTGCTGTCTGTATCTTTCTCAAGCCTGCTCCTCTCTCTCCTCCCTTCTGCCATGTCCTGTCACACATTCTCTTATTTAATTCTTCTAATCCTCCATGAGCTGTAACTTCTGTTGGCTTCATTTCCATTGGTTTAGTTTTGATAATAAGACTCCTAAACTTGAGATCAGATTGTGCTCAGTGTGGCCACAGAGGGATGGTATCACCCTCTGTAGGAACAGGATGCAGAAGGGTCTCTCATCCCTGCCAGGCTGTGGTGCAAGCCTGTGCCTCAGGAGTTGCTTTCCAAGTTTCTTGGAAACATGCATGAAGAATGAGGAGGTGTTGGCTGGGGGTGAGCAGAAGCCAGAGCTGGCTGGAGCAGTGTGTGAGCTGTGTTCAGAGCTGGTGCTGCGTGTGCTGCACACTGAGTGCGTCGGTAAAGGCAGTGGTTGATGAAGCAGGACTGGATGCACTGGGGATGACTCCTCTGGAGCGATGGTGGAATGACCTGTGCTTGCTCTTGGCAGATCTATCATGCGGGGCTGTGACAACATGTGCAGTTACTGCATCGTGCCCTTCACCCGTGGCCGGGAAAGGAGCCGCCCCATTGCGTCCATCCTGCAGGAAGTGAGGATGCTCTCGGATCAGGTGCGGCAGAGCCTCCCCCCATCCTGCCCAAGCCATGGGAGAAGGGCTGGTTCTCAGTGAAGGTGTTTTCAGTGGTACTTTTGATGAATGCACCACCTTTATCTGCAGAGATGAGGTTACCATAGGGTTCCACCAGTGGCTTTTTGATTCCCCTTGTAATGCTCTGAGCCAGACAGGGAAGGGAGGGCTTCCTTTGGGGGCTGCTCCTGGAAGTAAGAGTAGAGCCATGGCTGCTTGCAGTGTATCATCCTGACCGGGTTATGGTCTGTTTATTGTTGTAGGGGGTGAAGGAAGTGACCCTCCTGGGTCAGAACGTCAACAGCTTCCGGGACATGTCCGAGGTGCAGTTTCAGTCGGCGGCAGCCCCAGGCCTCAGCCGTGGCTTTAGCACAGTCTACAGAGCCAAGCCAGGAGGTTTGCGCTTCACGCATCTCCTGGACCAGGTGTCCAGGATTGATCCAGAAATGAGGATCCGTTTCACCTCCCCACACCCCAAGGACTTCCCTGATGAGGCAAGTGTAAAATGACCACGCTGTGGGCAGGCTCTGAAGTGCTACATGCGGGCTGTGCTTCCTTCCCAAAGGGATTGCTGAACCCCAGAATGGGAACAGCAGTTCCTGGGAGGGGAATGTCTGTGCTAAGGCTGTCAGGTTTGCAGTCTGCTGGCTTTCCCCTTGGCATCCTGGTAGAGTTGAGCTCTCTGCGGTGTTGCCTCCTTGTTGTTCATTGCAGGTCCTGCAGCTTATCCAGGAGCGACACAATATCTGCAAACAGCTTCACCTCCCAGCCCAGAGCGGAAGCACACGAGTCCTGGAGGCCATGCGACGGGGGTGAGTCCTGTGCCCTGCCCCCTGATTCTGGCTGCTGGTTTCTGCTCACCAGTCCTGGGTTTCTGATGAGCAAATCCATGTGTTCTTCATTGCAGATACACAAGAGAAGCATATTTGGAGCTTGTACACCACGTGCGTGACTCCATTCCAGGTGAGTGTGGTCTGGGCTCAGCACAGCTCTATCTTACTGCCTTTTCTCGAGCAGATCCTTCCTCTCTTCTTTGAGGAGGTGTAAAGCTGTGTCTCTGTTACAGGGGTGAGCTTAAGCAGTGATTTCATCGCCGGCTTCTGTGGAGAGACAGAAGAAGATCACCAGCAGACTGTGTCTTTGCTGCAGGACGTCCGCTACAACGTGGGCTTCCTGTTTGCCTACAGCATGAGAGAGGTGAGTGCAGGACCTGATGGAGCAGGTTTGTTACCTCTGGGCATCTCACCAGCTCCTGAGTGCTGTTTCCCACCATAAGACATTGTCTTGCAGAGACCTGGCTGTGGGTATGTCCTTATTTGCTGATGAGAAAGAGGTGATGGAGCTGGGCTGGAGCCCAGGGACAGAGGCTCTGTCAGTTGAGGCTGCAGAGAAGTGGTGAATTTTCAGGAGGCATTTCTCTGGGAAGAGTGGGTAACTGACAGGTCTCCATTAGAATCCTTGCCAAAGTGCGATGCTGAGGGGGTTGGGGACAGGAGGTTGAGAAACATAAGGAATACGCATCAGCTTTCATCACATGGGATTAGAAGCAGCAGAGTTTGTTGTCTGTGTGAACAAACGGGCAACAGACATCTCATAGGAGCTGCAGTGGCTCCACACAGCCACTGATACTCAGTGCCCCCCATCAAACCTTCGACCAAAAAGGTGCTGCAGAAAGAACATGAGGAACTGAGATGTTGCTGGTGCTTAGCACCTGAAAGCATTCCCTGAGGCTGTAAATGCAAGCTGTCATGTGTGGAGTTGTTGATGGAGGAGCAGACCAGGTTCTGGTCTCTGGGTACTGAGGCCAGCCTTGCTCTGTCTCTTCACAGAAGACCCGGGCGTTTCACCGCCTGCAGGACGATGTGCCCGCAGAGGTGAAGCAGCGGCGGCTGCAGGAGCTCATCACTGTGTTTCGGGAGGAGGCTGCAAGGGCCAACGAGGCCATGGTGGGCCAGTGTCAGCTGGTGCTGGTGGAGGGGGTGAGTGTGCCTGGAACAGAGTCCTCTTCCCCCCCTCTTAGGCTGTACACAGCAGTCGTCACTTCTGCCCTCCCTTCTCACTTTCCTCACACAATCCTAGGCCTCCAGAACCGTGTCTTCACCCTTAAGCTTCACACAGCCTGTCTTTTCCAGAGCCCCGAGCTGAGCACAGGGGGTGGGATAGGTTAGAGACATGTCTCTGGCCAGGCTTTGGTGTGTGGGTGTCAGCACAGCAGCTCGGCCACAGGACTTGCTAACATGGCAAGCTTAACAGTGTGCAACGGGGATTTCAGTGCTGGCAGTAGTGCTCAATTAATTCCTGAGGCATCCAGCAGTGAATCAGAGCTGCTGCCAGGCAGGTAATGGTCCCTGTCCTCCTTTCAGCCCAGCAAGCGCTCTGCCTTGGAGCTGTGTGGCAGGAACGACGGCAACATCAAGGTGATCTTCCCCGATGCCGAGGTGGAGGATGCTGCCGGGTGCCAGGCTCCAGCCAGGGCCCAGCCAGGGGACTACGTGCTGGTGAAGGTGACCTGAGTGCAGTGCTTGCTTCCTCTTTTCCTTGCTGTTCTCCAGAGCAGCTGCTGCCAGGAGAGCCTGAAATCAGCACAGGTCCTCCTCAGTGTCTGTTCCTTGTGCTGCTGCCTTCAGGTAACCTCGGCCAGCTCCCAGACCCTGAGGGGGGTTCCACTCCGCCGCACAACCCTGTCCCGCTCCGCAGCGGGTCACTGAGCTGTCCCTGCTGCTGCTGGACAGAAGCAGCACGTCTCTCCAGGAGGAAAGGGGGAAGTTTGGTCAGGAGATGGGGTAGAATCAGGGACATCTGTGTATATCGGAATATATTATGTGTGAATAATAATAATACATATATTTCTGGTTTGGCAACACTCTCCCTGTCATCCATCTGTGCACGTTTGTGGGCGAAAGGGGTGGCAGCTGGGTGTGAGCTGCCCAGCCCATGTACTTTGTAAGGCTGTATTTTCACTTACTCTGGGGCTTTGCCTGCCCTTGCAGTGCTGCAGGGCTGGCCTCTGGCTTTGGTCACCTCCTCTCATGCAGCCCAGGTGGAGGAGTGCCCTGCAGTACTGCTTTCAGCTCACTTCCCTGTGCAGCCTGATCCATGGCCCTCACAAGGGCTGACACAGACCTTTCCCTGCTATAATCTCCTCCCCACAGGCACCTCTTCCCAGCGGGAAGCGTGGCTGCAGGGTGCCTTCCATGAGGCCAGCACCGGTGGTTTTACAGTCATTACTGTAAGAGCAAGGAGGAGAGCTGGGTTTTGCTGGGGACGTGACCACGCTCACTGCACAGGCTCCCTGAGGAGCCACAGTGCTCTCCATTTACCTCGCCTCTTGGTTTTTATTGGCCTTGGGGCTGAGGTTTTAAGGCAGTGGAGCCTCTGTTAGGACGTGCTTACAGTGCCCTTGGAGGCTGGATCAGTTCTTTGCTGCTGCCTGGAAGCAGGAATGTGATTTTCTCGGGGCTACAGATGGGATGTGTCACTTGCCAGATTTGCTCCCCAAATTCGGCTGCTGGGAAAGCTGAACATGGGCCTCATACCCATTCCTATGTGTTTCCTTTGCCAGCCTGAACAGAGAGAGCCCAGAGCTCTGTGGGGCTTTACCTTCCGCAAGCCAGTTGTGCCTGTGCACTGTGCTTGCTGGTGGGAGCTGAAGGGCTGTGGTGGTTTGGGAAACCTCTGCAATGGGAAGGGGTTGGTTCTGCTGGGAATGCTGGGGTCCAGACCAGAGTACTGGTTAGTGTGAACAGGAGTTGTACCTGCTCTGTAGAGAAACACAGATCCAGGCTTGCCAGGGACTATCTGGGCTGTGTTACCAGCAAAGAGGCTTCCCAGGTTTTATTATCCAGTGTTTAGAAGCCTTAATCTCAACCACTTCCATGACTGTCCTCATGAGGCGCATCCTGTAACAGAGCTCAGTCCTTACCTTGCTCAGAACAAGTTCTGGTGTTCCTGAGGGGTCCCAGGAGGCAGCAGCCCTGTTGCAGTCTGAAAGCTGCTCTTGTCCTTCTGCAGAGGAGCTGGAGGCAGCCCCTGCCCGGCTCTGCTTGCTCCTGGGCTCCTCAGAGGAAGCCACGATGGGCTGGATGCTGGGTGGGATTTTGTTTCAGGGATGACTCAGGAGTCCTCGGCTCCAGCCCTCCATCCTGAACCCCTCCTCTCTGCAGCCCAGTGTTGTGTGTGCTCAGCCTGCCTGCATCCACTCGCTTGGGATGGAAACTGTGAGGAATCCCACCACGGGACCAGAAGTCAGGGATAAAAAAAGCACATCAGAACAAAGGAGGTATTTATGGACACGGGTTTGGGGTTGTCTGCTCCTTCTGCTGTTCAAATGCCTCTGGTTCCAAGTTCATGCTCTCCTACTGATTTGTGCACTGGGCATGGACTGTGGCACTGCTGAGGAGCCCCCTGAGCTGCTGTAGCTGTCAGTAAAGGTTGAGGACACAGCCCGGGACATGGCTCCACCCCAGCATCACCAGTGCATGGTGACAAAAGCCTTAGTGCTGCTGGGAGTGGGTCTGTGCTGTGCTGTGTGTCCCCAGCTGGGCCCTGCGGCCCCTGCCCTGGAACACCTGCCTCTCATTTGCGTTAATGGGGTCTCTGATTGAAGGAAAGGCTCGTTCCAAACACAGCCTCTGCAAAGCGGCCCTGGGGACCCTTTCTCCTTCACAGCTCTCGATTCCACAGCTTCTTCCTGATTCACAGCGGGACGGGGCCGGGTTTGGGGTAAGTGACAGGGATCAGTGCTCACAGGAGCTCACGCCACTGCTCAGAGCATCTCACACGAGGCGCGATGCTCCCGCTGCTGCCGAGCATCAGGAGTCCTGTGGCTCCCTGGCTGCTGGGCTGGGGCTCCCTGGCCATCCTGCGGGCTCAGCCGGTGCCTCTGGGGGTGAGCAGAGCCCTGCCCAGCGGCTCCTCCTCAGAGCACACAAACGCTCCTGTGCCTCCCGCAGCCGCCCGCGGCCAGGCCCGCACCGGGTTCTCCCAGCACAGAGCCGAGGTGCGGGGGGGACCCCTGCTCCCAGGCACTCACTGCCCCCCCAGCACCTCCTGGCCCGGGATTTCACAACCCTCCCGCACGTGTTCCCCTGCTGGCAGCGTGCGCTGGGCATCGCCACGGGCACAGAGAGCTTCACGTGGCAGGAAGGTCTCTGGCAGAGGGAACAGGAGCCCCATTGTTCTCTGGAGCGCATCGCGGAGCTGGGGAACGAACCTGTTTGTCCGCAGGTCCCGGCTGGGCTCGGGCGGGGGGGGGGACAGGCGGCAGCGGGCGCTCTTAGCTCGGCACAGCCGTTACCAGCCTGAGGGCAGCGTTGTCTGCTCTACCCCTGCCCAGCCTTGTGCCCATGGCCAAGGCTCGGACCAGCTCCCTCCCCATGCCCAGGGGATGTCACTGGGGCAGAGAGGCTTTGCTCTTGCCAGCCCTTTCCCCCCGGCCTCCTCCTCCTGCACCACCCCTGCTATGAGCCGGGCTCCATGGGGGTCTCCTGCAGGGGGTTTTCATCACCATGGCTGAAGGTGTTTGCGTGAAGCTTTGGGGTTGGATGCAACACAGAGAATGTTTTAGGGTTTCCATTTCTAAACTCATTTGTACCTTGAGTTCATTCCTGTCGGGAACGGGCTGTGCTTGGGCTCCAGCAGGAAGGGCACGGCTGCTCCTAAAGGCTCCTTCAGACACTGAATTCCTCTGTGCTGGCAACTCGAGGTGCTCTCCATTACAGCACCGGGCAGTGCCTGGGTCCCAGTGTCCTCGCACCAGCCCCAGGCTCCTCCACAGCCCACCCAGCACCAGAGTCAGCATTTCCATCCAGGCAGCACCCTGGAGTGCTGCTGGCTGTGCATGGAATTCCAATGGGATGTGAACGGCACCCCCGGCTCTCCAGGGCTTTGTGAATGCAGAGTGGATCTCACACGTCTGTCACAGCAACTGCTGCTCTGGGGCCTGTGCCTTCCCTCCTCCCTTGCGAGCAATTTGCTCCTGTGCTGACAGCCAGCTATTGACTTCTGGTTCTCCTGGAGATGAGCTGTCCTGTCTCATCAGCTTTAAATTAGCTTTATCTTTAGCCTTTGCTATTAATAAGCTCTCACCATGGTGTCATTTCTTGATATCTATTTTCTGATGCTTTTCATTAATGGCTCCCTATCTTCCAGATATTTCTATTCAAGTCTTTTCCCCGCTGTCTGAGTTATCCCAGAGCCACCCAGGGCTCAGTGAGGGGCGGGTGGGCAATGCTGGGAGCTGAGGTGACACCGGGGTGTCTCTGCTCCCCTCTAATCCCACCCAGGGCTCAGTGAGGGGCGGGTGGGCAATGCTGGGAGCTGAGGTGACACCGGGGTGTCTCTGCTCCCCTCTAATCCCACCCAGGGCTCAGTGAGGGGCGGGTGGGCAATGCTGGGAGCTGAGGTGACACCGGGGTGTCTCTGCTCCCCTCTAATCCCACCCAGGGCTCAGTGAGGGGCGGGTGGGCAATGCTGGGAGCTGAGGTGACACCGGGGTGTCTCTGCTCCCCTCTAATCCCACCCAGGGCTCAGTGAGGGGCGGGTGGGCAATGCTGGGAGCTGAGGTGACACCGGGGTGTCTCTGCTCCCCTCTAATCCCACCCAGGGCTCAGTGAGGGGGGGTGGGCAATGCTGGGAGCTGGTGACGGGTGGCTCCCTCTAATCCCACCCAGGGCTAGTGAGGGGGGTGGGCAATGGGAGCTGAGGTGACACCGGGGTGTCTCTGCTCCCCTCTAATCCCACCCGGGCTCAGTGAGGGGGGGTGGGCAATGACACCGGGGTGTCTCTGCTCCCCTCTAATCCCACCCAGGGCTCAGTGAGGGGCGGGTGGGCAATGCTGGGAGCTGAGGTGACACCGGGGTGTCTCTGCTCCCCTCTAATCCCAGCCTGGGCTCAGTGAGGGGCGGGTGGGCAATGCTGGGAGCTGAGGTGACACCGGGGTGTCTCTGCTCCCCTCTAATCCCAGCCTGGGCTCAGTGAGGGGCAGGTGGGCAATGCTGGGAGCTGAGGTGACACCGGGGTGTCTCTGCTCCCCTCTAATCCCAGCCTGGGCTCAGTGAGGGGCGGGTGGGCAATGCCGGGAGCTGAGGTGACACCGGGGTGTCTCTGCTCCCCTCTAATCCCAGCCTGGGCTCTGCCACCCTGGTGCTCTCATGAGCCAATAGAGTAATTCAAATACCCCCATGAGGCCAATGAGGTGCAGTCCATGGGGACAGCGGGGTTGGGCTGGGAAGAACAGGATGATTCTCTGAGAATCCCTTTTCACACGAGTCCCAGGGGACAGATGGGCAGTGATGGGCACAAGTCACTCCTGGGGGGTCTGGCTGAACACAGGGGACAGGTTTTCCCAATGAAAACAGGCAGCATTGGAATAACCTCCCCAGGGAAGTGCTGGACACTGGTAAGGTTTGGCTGGACAGGATGCTGGGATGTTCTCACCCCTCTTAGCAGAACTTTCCCTAGGAAACTGGAAGTGAATGGGAATTATCTCCCATTATTTCAAGGGGCCATGCCTGGGGTTTCTGTTCCTGCTGAGGCACCTTCCAAGCAGCCAGGGAGCCGGCTCAGGGATTGACTCACCCTATCTTCAGTGGCAGCAAAGCAAACACCGCTGGTGTTGAAAACACCCAAATCTCCTCCGTCTCCTTCCCAAGACCAGGAAAATGCATCCCTGGGCTTCATCCCAGGAGTCGATTACATGGGGCAGGGCAGGGGTGGGACGAGGGGGGAGAGGATTGATGCAAGCCCAAACCTCGCTTCTCGTGCCAGTGAGGGGAAAGGTGCCCGGTTCCCAACAGGAGCCCTGGTTTGGCTGTGGCCGGGCCGTGACAGAGCCGTCGGTGAGGGATGCTCAGCACAGCCGGACCGGGGGCTCCTCCTCCCCTCCGGGACCACCTCTGGTGCCACCAGCCCCGATGCAGGGTCTGAGCCTGAGCAAGCGGCTCCATCCCCTCTGCCTTGTTCCGGCTCCCTTTAACCTGCTTTTATCGTTTGCTTTTAACATCATCCTTCTGTTCCTCAGTGCAGGAAGCCTCGGGAAGGCCGGGGGGAGCGTGGAAGCTGCCAGACCCGAGCGGGTGCTTCACAGAGCCCTTCCCTTTGAGACAGGGACCGTGCTGACGTCTGAGATCAAGATTCTGCTCAGGGTTTCCTCGTTGAACTCCATCTTTAACAGCTGCTGGTGGGAAAACCTCCCCCTCCCGTGCTCAGCAGAGAGCCCAGCACAGACCTGCTGGGAGCAATGGTACCCTACTGGGGCCAGCATCTGCAGTGCCCGGCTGCAAGCAATGGGCTCTCATCCATCATCCAGGGCTCTTCACTCTCTGTGGGGTGGGAGAGCCTGGGAGATGCTCAGAGCTGGGCCGGGTGCTCTTGTACAACAAAGCACCTTACGAAAGAGGCACCAGAGCGCAGTGAAAGCCGAGGTTGTTGTTTGCCTTCAGGGCTTTGGTTTTGCATGGACAGGGGCCAAAGCAAACCCCTGCCTGCCAGCCCAGACCTCACGTTTCATCACTGGGCGTTTAGAAGCTGTTTTTCTGGTGGGCATTTGAACCTTCGGCCTCCTGACCACGGGGAAACGGTGAAAAGCTTCTGATTTCCAAAGAAGAAAACCTTGGCAGCTTTTCCCATGCACAAATAACTCTGTGGGGACCCTGAGCTGAAATACCTGAGCTGTGGTTGAGCTCCAAAGGCGTCATCACTGCTCCTGTTGAGCCCTTGCTCCCCTGTGCTGCTGCCGCCCAGCACGGGGCCGGTGTAACACAACCTCCCTCCTGTCAAACCCAGCTGAGGAGTGGAGCCCCAGAGCGGGGCTGGTGCCGGCTGCAGGGGCACCCCCATGGCCCCTTTCCCATCACCTTCAGCCCTGCTGCTCCGTTCACCTCCGCTGCTGAGCGCCCTCAGTGAGGGAGAGCCGAATCCCACAGCTGGTGGCAAAGTCGAGTGTAAATGTGGGGTGAGCAGGGGGTTCCGGGGAGCAGGGGAGATGCTGCTCCAGGGATCCCTCTGTGCCCATGGGATGGGCAGGAGCAGAGGGACCGGTGATGGGCAGAGGCAGAGGCGGGTGTTGGTGCTTCGCAGTGCAGCCCCCATGGCACTGGGAAGGGGCTGATACCGCTCAGTGCCGTGTGGCATCCCTGGGGTCCTGGTCCCTGCCCCAGCCCCAGCCCCAGCCCCAGCAGGGCACAAGGGATGTGTTTGTTCGTGTCCCACAGCTCCTGGCACACGGGGAGCAGGAACAGGGAATGAAGCAGCAGAGGCTGAGGGACAAGGGCAGAATGAACCTGCATAAATACAAACAGGGGAGCAGTTGCTGCTCCCATGGACCACACTGCGTGCCCGCAGCTGGGAGGGGGTCAGCAGGGCTTGGCCTGGTCGTGGCTCCCCACCTTGCCAGCAGAGGTACCTGTTCAGTGCTCCTTGCTGGGAGTCACTCCTGGGCTGATGGGGAGGTAAACCCCAAACCCCTGCAAACAGGAACCCGGTGGCAGGTTGGGAAGGAGCCAGGCCACGTGCGGAATGCAGATGAAGAAAACCCTTTTATTGTAAGGACTACAGAAGGGCCGTGAATCCGCCTCCCCCCCATGCGCCACATCCAGCCCCACTTGCGGATCACAGGACAGGATCACGTTTCCTCTGATCCCTCAAAGCAGAGCCGCATGGGACCGCATCCCCGAGCACCGGCTGGATTAGGCCTTTTGCTGCCTTCTTTTTAACAGGAGGAGATCGCTGCAAGCAGCCACATTCCCTTTTGAAGTGGTAAACTGGTCACGGAGCAGGAGAGCAGAGACAAAGCATCCCCAGGCTGCCGGTGCTTGTCCCTTTTCTCTCCCTTCACAGGGATTTGGTGCAAACAGTTCCCATGGGGCAGCCGCATGGGGTGACATTCCCACTGCCATCCAGGGGGGTCTTGGTCCAGCACCAGGAAAGGCCCCACTGTGCTGAGCAATTCCCAGCCCAAACCACAGCCCGGGGCCAGGCAGAACGTGGGGTGCTTGAGGAAGGGCTGGGGTTGGGCTGTACCCTCATTAGTGGGTGCCCTAATGAGTGGCTTATGGCTGCGACACCGGGAGTGAATGTGGGCATGGCCTGAGGCTCCTGCCCTGGATCCAGGGGTAGCAGTGCCTTGGCACACCTAAGCAGCAGCAAAGATAACTCTTGGCACCACTGACCCTGGGCTGGACAGGGGCATCAGAGTGATGAGGCTGGAACGTAACGCAGAAGAAGCAGTGAGGTTCCTTGGGTGGGTTTCTCTATTTCCATGTCTATTCTCCATGTATCCGGTGATCTTCCTCCCTCCTCCTCCTCCCCATGGTGGAGCAGGGGGAACGGCCATGGGGTACCTGTGGGGATGCTGGAGCTGAGGTTTCGGGCAGCCAGGATCTTGGAGCAGCAGCTCCGTGCTCCCCATCAGTGCAGGCTCAGCTCTGGAGGGCTCGGCTCAGCCAGCCCCTGCACCAGCACCAGCACCGGGGCTCTGAGCCTGCTCCCAGCAAACCATCCTTACCCCACAGCGCTGCTGGCCCCATGGCTATGGAGTGCTCCCGAGATTGATGCCTGTGACTGGGGAGAGGGAGCCAGGTCAGTGCCCCCCGGCCCCACAGCCCCACAGCTCCCATCTGTGGGGCCGGCTCCCGCCGCAGCTTCATGGGCAGAGCTGATTTAGTGCCCTGAGGAGCACGCCTCGGGGGAAGCTGGGACCGCGTCCAGCTCTTCCTTCCCTCCTCTATATATTAACTTTGCATGCATATGAGGCTGAAAGCTCTTCCAATCACCTCTGCAAATATTAATTAATCCTCGCAGCATCCCGAGGACCATTATTCACTCCTATTAAGTAAATATTATTAAATCCTCTTATGAGAGGTGAAGTGACTGTTCCAGGGCTGTGCAGGAGAGCACAGGCTTTGTCTCAGAGCCGCACACCTGGAGCCACCGAGGGCCTGAGGACTGCGGACCATGAACCACCCCCAGCAGCACTGTGCGGGGTGGAAGCGCTTTGTGGGGCCATCCTGTGATGTGTCAGCACCCTGAAGCTTCGGCTGCACCCCATGGGGACCCGCTCTTGGCCGCTACCTGCACCAGGGCTGCATCGCCCTGAGCATCCCCACAGCCTGGGCTGCTGCCCCTGTCTGCCCCGCACTGGGGATCCCATTGTGCCTGGACTTACTCTGCAGGAGCCAGTCGATGAAGGCGCTTGGGAATGGGTGGTTCTGCACAAGCAAGGAGAGAGGAAGGTGTGAGAGGGGAGGGAGAGGGAGGGCAGGGGGGCTGGGGATGGACGCGGCCGTACCTGCAGGTCCAGCTCCATGTAGTGCCCGGATGACACCGGCAAACTGGAAAGGGCCGAGTGGATTTTCCCCAGGAGCCCAAAGGAGACAACACCTGAGGAGAGGCCAATGGGGCCGGGCAGAGCGGCTGCTTACCGGGAGCCAGAGGCTGGGGAGCTCAGTCCTGCCCAGCCACGGCCCCAGCACAGAACCATGGATGCTTTGGGTTCGGAGGGACCTTAACGCTCCTCCAGCTCCAAGGCAGGGACCCCTTCCACCGGAGCAGCTTGCTCCAAGCCCCTGTGTCCAACCTGGCCTTGAGCACTGGGGGACAGCAGGGCCAGGATGGTTTTGCCACATCAGGCACCAGGGATGAGCCAGGACTGTGCCCCCCCAGCAGCTTTGCCAAGCAAAGCAACCCCTTCTCCAGTGGGTCCGGCTCTCCCGAGCCCCCAGGGCCTGTGGAGGTGACTGGAGACAGAGCCCAAGTGTTCCTCTAAAAATTAATGCAGAAAAGGCAATTTAATGACTTACGGTTGAGGAATTGAAGCTTAATGTTGATGATGCTGATCCAGATGTTCACCAGCGGGCAGAGCTGCAAAGGAACAAGTGGCACAGCCTTGGTGAGAACACCATGGGTGCAGCAATGCACTTCCCTACCACTGATAGAGATTCACTTGAGGTTTAACTCAGGATGGAACAACCGGCTCCACGGGTCCCTCCATGGAAAGAGCAGCATCAATTGCTCAGCCCTTTCTCCAGGTGGCACCGATTCTATTGAACACAATAAAGGGTTTTCTCAGAAGCCCCTATTCCATAAGCGAGGCTGCCAGCCCCGCTCAGCGCCTCGGAACCGGCCTGTCACAGAGCATTCACTGGGTGCAGGTTACCCCCTCCACTAGCAATGCTGTTTGCATTGCTGCTAACAACTCCAGGCTGTAAGAAAGCTCAAGGAGGTTTGGGAACTCACTTATGGGATGTGGCTGTGCGGCTCTGCGGGCACATGTATGTATATAGAGAGGGTCTGTGTGAGTAACTGCTGCACAGCTGTGGCAAGAGCTGCAGTAAGTGCAGCTTCTGAGAGCAAAGGGCTCTGCATGCACATGTATGCATATAGAGAGGGTCTGTGTGAGTAACTGCTGCACAGCTGTGGCAAGAGCTGCAGTAAGTGCAGCTTCTGAGAGCGAAGGGCTCTGTGTGCACATGTATGCATATAGAGAGGGTCTGTGAGTAACTGCTGCACAGCTGTGGCAAGAGCTGCAGTAAGTGCAGCTTGTGAGAGCGAAGGGCTCTGCATGCACATGTATGCATATAGAGAGGGTCTGTGTGAGTAACTGCTGCACAGCTGTGGCAAGAGCTGCAGTAAGTGCAGCTTCTGAGAGCGAAGGGCTCTGCATGCACATGTATGCATATAGAGAGGGTCTGTGTGAGTAACTGCTGCACAGCTGTGGCAAGAGCTGCAGTAAGTGCAGCTTCTGAGAGCGAAGGGCTCTGTGTGCACATGTATGCATATAGAGAGGGTCTGTGAGTAACTGCTGCACAGCTGTGGCAAGAGCTGCAGTAAGTGCAGCTTGTGAGAGCGAAGGGCTCTGCGTGCACATGTATGCATATAGAGAGGGTCTGTGTGAGTAACTGCTGCACAGCTGTGGCAAGAGCTGCAGTAAGTGCAGCTTGTGAGAGCGAAGGGCTCTGCATGCACATGTATGCATATAGAGAGGGTCTGTGTGAGTAACTGCTGCACAGCTGTGGCAAGAGCTGCAGTAAGTGCAGCTTGTGAGAGCGAAGGGCTCTGTGTGCACATGTATGCATATAGAGAGGGTCTGTGTGAGTAACTGCTGCACAGCTGTCGCAAGAGCTGCAGTAAGTGCAGCTTGTGAGAGCGAAGGGCTTGGAGGCACTCACCAGGGCGGGTATGAGGGACCGGAGGGAGCTGTTGAGCAGGTTGCTCACCATGGTGGTGAAGAGCCTGGAGAGGGAAGGAAGCACAGAAACTGCCGGGGAAGGTCTCAAAGCCAGGCCTTGGCATCAAGACAAACCCGAGCTCTGCCACGCTGAGCACAGGAGGGGAGCACCCGTTGTCTCTGTGTTAAAAGATGCCGCAAGCCCAGAGCTCCCCCAGGCTTCGGCAGGGATTACTGATGCTGGGGACTGTGCTACCTGGCTCCCAAATCTGGTTGCTAAGGAGGAAATCAGTGCCCAGGTTTGAGGCTGAAATTCTGCCCCGCTGCAGACCTGCAAAGAGCTGCGAGTGCTGCCTCTTGTTTTAACCATTTCCGAGTGCATGTATTGCTCCACATAGATCAATGTCTGTGTCATAGGATAGAATAGTCATAGAACCACAGAGTGGGTTGGGTTGGGAGGGACCTTAAAGCTCCTCCAGCTTTAAGGAAGGGGCAGGGACCCCTTCCACTGGAGCAGCTTGCTCCAAGCCCCATCCAAACTGGCCGTGGATGAGCCCCAGGAAAGCACAGAGGGGCTGGGCTGAGCTCCTGCGTGATGGATCCATCCCTGCTAAACCACATCAGCCCCCAGTGATTGAGACCAGCCCGGGGGGGACGTGCCCACGCTCACCCCCTCCGCAGGTTGACGTTGAAGCCCACAAGCAGGTTGCTGCAATCCTTAAACACCAGCTTGAGGTCCCCGGGGGTGTCCTGGGTCAGCGCCATGTGGGATGTGATGTTCGTCTCCACCGAGGAGCCGCTCAGGAACTGGAAAATCCTGGGGGACAGGGAAGCACCTTGGGAACCGGGGCTGCCTGGGGCTGAACCGGGCTGAACTGGAGCTGCCTGTGGCTGTGCCGAGGCCACCGGATCTGGCTTGGCCAGGGCGATGCTTTAGTGCCAGCAGCGCCTGGGGATGCTCCTCCAGCACCCGGGTACATCCCTGCCTCCCCCCAGCCCTGCTCACCCTGGCAAGCGCAGCACCAGCTTCGAGTACAGGTTCAGCACAAACTCGCTGCCGTGAAGGACCCTCCAGGACACTCGGACGTTCTCGAGGTTCAGCACCTTCAGCCTGGGTCGACACCAAAGCAAACCCACCTTGGGACGGCAGGGTCCGCAGGAGCACACCCCACAGCCCCATCTCCTCCTCTTCACTGTGTGACCTGTTACCTATGGGGGTATTCCCAAAGTGACGGTGGGGAAGGGACAACTTCAACGCAGGGTCAGTTTGCTTGGGGCTGCATGCCCAGCTCCCGGGGTGCCCATCAGTGTCACATCACTCCCATGGGGAAGACTTTTCCCGTCTTTGGTTGGAATTTCCCTATCTCAGCTCCTCACATGGGCCCAGGACTGGTGGCTGGTGTAAGAGGGAGGAATTGGCTCCTGGAGCATCCCCTTAGGGAAACCCATCCCCTGGACTGATCCGTTACCCTGCAGCGAGCACCACCCCTGTGCTTCGGGGCCCACTTACCAGGAGAAGTGTGTTGGTGTGCCAGGGACTCCACTGCCCAGCAGTCCTCCTGCACCCAGCACGCCATCGAGACCAAGGAGACTTCCATTGCCCAAGAGACCTCCTTCTCCAAGCAGCCCTGTGCCAAGCAAACCTTTCTGTCCAAGAAGGCTTGTATTGCCAAGGAGGCCATTGCCGAGGAGACCATTGCCAAGGCCTTCTCCACCGAGGATGCCAGTGCCAAGGACTCCGTCTCCACCGAGGATGCCAGTGCCAAGGACTCCGTCTCCACCGAGGATGCCAGTGCCGAGCAGACCGCTGCTGCCAGGTTGTCCTCCTGTAACAGTGACACCTCCATTACTGCCCTGCCTCTCACCGCCCAGCAGCCCTCCTCTCCCAAGCACACCCATGCCCCATGGACCTTCCTCACCTAGGAGGCCTGTCCCGAGGAGCCCAGAGCTGCTGGGTTCTTTTCCTGCATCACCAGCACCTCCGCTTTCTTTTCCACTCGCACTTCCCGTGCCAAGGATGCCGGTACCTAAGAGCCCCCCGCCAAGCAAGCCACCTTTCTTGTCGAGGAGACCTTTGCTGCCAAGACCGGTTCCAAGCAGACCTGCACAAGAAAGTCCCAGTTACTCCCCAGACTTCCCGCCTGTGCCAGGGTGCTCCCATGGGACACACGGGACACCGCAGAGCTCACCGTCATTGGATTGCGCTGGGCTCAGCCCAAGGACACTGCCCAGGTTGAGGAGGCCCTGGGAGGGGGGCAGGAGGCCCGTGGCAAGGACAAGACACCAGAAGTGCAGCATCTCCTGACCCAGTACCTGTGGAGAGACCCACATCAGCCCAAGCACCAGTCCCATCCCATAGGAATGGACAGCCTGGGCACCAGTCCGGCTCTGCATCCTTCACGTGTGCTGCTCCCAAGCAGTGGGGCAGGTCCCCCCTGGACATACAGCCCCAGGGGCCAGCCCACATCCACAGCACCCTTTTTCCACCCAGAAAGGTCAAACTGCTCCTGGGTATCAGGCAGCCACCGAAGCACGGTGCCGAGCTGCTCCACACTGTCCATGCCCATGGGCTACCCCTCTGCAGAGCTGGTGCCTGACATTGCAGGGAAGCTTGCAGGGGGAAAACACCGCTTCAAGAGAGCATGAGGATGGAGATGAGGCAGGAGGACCTTGTATGGAGAGACGGATGGCTTCCCACTGCTCCGAAACACCCCTGGAAGAGGAGCACTCAGAGGGACGCAGCTGGATGAAAACGGTGCGTGTCAAAGCCGCGTCCTTCTCCCTGCTGTGAAGAACACTGCTATTAAAGCTCAGAGCCCAGCCAGACCACGCTCCCTTTCCATGGGCAGGTTGTTTGCTCTTCTCATCTCGCTCCATTCAGGCTATGAAAAGAACCCATTTTCCCTGAATTTGATCTGCCTCTAGTCAAAAGAAAGCACCTTCAAGGACCTTGCGTTCTGGGCGCCTTGGGATCGCAGCCACCACTGGGGAGTGTTTGTTTAGGCACAGAAAGGTGCTTCCAAACAAGCGAGAACAGGAAACCAGGGAAGCGCCGCTGTGGGTCCCCGTTTCAGGAGCACCCACCTGCAGCACCCATGTCCTGGGCCTCGTCCCAGCTTTCCCTTGTGAGGAAAGGATTGCAGAGCCTCAGCACTCAAACGTCGCTATTGAGGTCAGAGTGAACAACTGCGCTATGAGCTCCAGGTACTCTGAAACAATCCCTCCATGACAGTTCTTGGCACAATTAAATTAGACTTTAATTCACTGGTCTGTCTTTGAGCTTTTCCCTTTGATCAGCACGCAGTGAGGCACTGCTCCTGCAGCTGTGATTATCGAGCAGGAGGGGAGGAGGGAGGCGCGGGCAGCTCCTGTTCAAAACCGTGTCAAATAAAATCAGGGGGATTTGTTGGAGGGTCTCTGCAAGACGTGTGCAGCATTGCAAGAGGCTCCCCCAATGGCTCTCAGGTCTTGCAGAGGAGCTCTTAGAGAGGACACAACTGCCGCTGCAGTTATTAACGGTATCTATCAGGTTGCTGTCTCCTTGGTCACACACGTTTAAGCTGAACATCTTGCACATACAAAATTCATGTGTGGCTCTGCAGATGAAGGCTTGTTTTACAGCAGCTCAGATGGGACCTGATGAGCTGAAAATGGCTCTGAATTCTGGTCACTGAGAGCATGCAGAAACCAACCCCCAGTCACTTCTGCGGGCTCAGTCCTAACGTAACAACAAAAATAAACACGGAATTTGACAAGCAAGAGCTCTGCTGGCTTTAAAAATTAATTCTCATCAATTATTAAATGCTGCTACAGAAATCAAAGGAAAACATTATTAAAATTCCTGCTTTTAAAGCCGTGTCACACTTTGCTGCAGGTCACCCAATGGCAGCAGTTGCTCTGCGGCCACTGTACCGCAACACCGCTTACCTGGAGCCCTTTGCTGCAGTGCTGCTGCTGCCGTGGCCTCTCTGCGGGGCTGCCTGGCAGGAGCAGCCTTATATACCCGAGCTGCAGGAACCAGGAAAGTCCAGGGAAGGATGAAGCGGGATAGTTCCTCCTCGCTGGCTCTGAAGTGTGAACCCTGCACCAGGCTGACCCCGCACATTGCACGTAGCCACGCTGGGCCCTGGCCAGCAGCTCAGGCTGGATGCGGTGCCCACCGGCTCTCCTGCTGCAGGACGCGCTGCATCCCGCTCCCCGGGCTTCTCCTCCTGCCCCCTGAGACCAGGGCAGCAGCACCAGGAGTGAGGGTGCAGCAATGCACCCCTGGGTGCTGGTACAGGAGCTCGTGTCCTCAGGCAGGGGATGCTCTGGTCAGGCTCCATCCCACCCAGTGCCATGCGGCTCCTTGCACATGATCCACAGAAGCTGCTCATGGGTACTCAGTGACTCTCTTGCTTTGCTCTCCCAAAGTGAAGCAGAAAGATGCTGATCAAGGTGGAAATCTGTGATTCCTCCTTCTTCCCCCTCTTCTTTCTGCATGCAGACCCCTGAGCATCCTTAGAGCATCACGGTTACCCTGAGCCACCTCAGAACCCTGGGGTGCAGGGGGATGCCACGGGGAGCTGGGGATGCTCCTGTATCTTTGGCTAAAGAGAGGGTCTCAGGAATGGCTCAGGGGATGCTCCATCATATTCACCAGGGACAGTGAGAGGTGAGCAGTTGCCAGCCAGTGAGTTAATTACATACAGAAACAGTGCAAGGCAGATTAAAATGAAGAGTTATCACAAACTAGGAGTGTGCAGATCTAGGGCATAGCAGCAGTGCTGTGAAACCCGCCTGTCACCCACAGGAGAGCGGGAGATGGGTTGTGCCTCCAAGAAAAACCTCAGCAGTTTAAAGGAGGCTTGAGAAACAGCAAATAGAAAATGGGGAAATGAATATAGAGGGGAAAAAGCATGAAAGATGACAGGAAAAACCTGTTTCCAGGTGATTTTCAGGGTGGATCTGGACTGGACAGGGACAGGACAGACTGTAAGGCAGCAATATTACACCTGACCCAGCTATTCCCCTTTCCTTCCAGAGCAATAGGCAGCTTTAGAGCCTTAAATTAGAGAAGGCTTCATTGCTCCAACAGGAGCTGAACCGCAGAGAAGAGCCTGGGCATAAACTGGGCACCATCCTGAGCCCTGGGGTTCACTGGAACACTCCCCCCACCACACACAGGCTGGAGCACCCGTGGTGGCTGCAGAAAGGGATGGACTTCGTTAAACCCAAGCATGAGAACACAAAATACCCCCGGATCCTTCTGAGCATCCCCAACGGAGTCAAAACAACGTTCAGAGCCAAAACCCGCCGTGGTCCAGTTCCCAGCAATGCAGGTGGGATGCAGTGTTTGCATGGAGGAGGCCAAGTTACTGCACTGGGTATGAAGAGCAATGCGGCAGGGCCTCCCTAGGCAGGCTGAGCTCCCATCACTGCGGGAGCAGAGAGGGAAACCCAGGGCTCCCTTCGCAGCCCGGTGTCCCCAGCTCACACTGACAGCAAGAGCAGATCCTGGGGGAGCAAAGGGGTTTGGTTCCCCTGGAACCCTCTGTGCAGAGTCCCTGTCCCCCCGACTCTTGCAGCTCTGCCCAGTGGCCAACATTGCCCTGGGGCTCGTCAACAACAGCTGGGTCTTGTGAACTGGGAGCACTGGTGGGTCCATGCCCTGCCCTGTCCCTCTGTCCCCTCTGCTCTGGCTGCCTGAGGACTGTGATGCTTTCCCCTCTGCTGCTGCAAACCCCTCACTTCACCCCATGGGCCCCTCATCTCCCCTTTCCCTGTCTCTAGTGATGGACAGAAGGACCCCTTGGTGTGTAAGTGGGCACTGCTGGGGGCTGTGAGCCGGCCCCTCCATTCACAGCAGTGGCGTGCACTGCTCCTTATGGAGATGGCATCTCCTGCAGCACAGAGTGCAGGGAGCCAGGGCCAAGCTCTGCCCTGAGCACCCCTGCAAACTGGGGCTCCTCTGGAAGGAAAAGAGCTGCTGGGCTGAGGAGGGGCGATTTGCACCTGAGCCCAGCAGGGAGTCACTGAGTCCCATCCTCTGCCCCCAGTGCCGGTGCCCCTGGGCGTGCTGGGCAGCACTGGGTACCCCGCGTCCAGCCTTCCCCTGGTAACCCACCAGTTCCTGGAGGTAGACTTGAATGTAGGTAACTCGAGTGCTGCATCTCCTGCTGCCTGTACTGGGGGTGAGATACTGGGTTTGGGAAGGTTTCCTTGAGCCACCTGAGCCATGGGTGCCGAGGGTGCCGCGGGGAGCTCAGGGAGATCCCAGCGCATTCCCTGCTCCCACTGCTGCCGTCATGGGAGAGCACCGCGGGGTTTGCATCTCGTGGGTGCCCGGTGAAGGAAGCGCCATGGGGGGTGGCTCGGGGTCATGCGTGCAGCGATTGCACACTGCAGGAGCATGAAGTTAACCGTGAAGGCAAACACTGCAATGTCCTCTCCATGGAGCTCCAGGCTGCCATCGGGAGCTGGCTGGGGGCCTGCTGGACCAGCGGCTGGCAGAGCCAGGGGCTGTCCCCATGGCCCTATGGGTGCCCGTGCCCCTGCTGCCACCCACAGCAGCCACCGGCTCCTTGCACATGGGCACCTCCATGAACCCCCTGAGCTTGGTGCTGGGTCCTGCAGAGCCCCCCCTGACCCCAGGACTCCTCTTTGCTGGCCCCGTTCTCAGTCGAGGACAACAAACTGAAGATCAGCACCAGCCTGAAGCAGGACACTGGGGGTGGCCGTGGCCATGGCTCTGCAGCGATGGGGGCAGCAGCAGGACTGGGCCATCAGAGGAACTGCTTGGGTTTCACTCACCTCTGGCTCCTCCTGCGGGGCCGATCCCTCCTTGGTGTCCTCGCCCGTCGGTGGGTTTGATGTAAGAACAGGAGCAGGCTGGGCAGCACACAGAACCCACTGCAGAAAGCAAAGCGCTGATGGATACTGGCTCAGGAGAAATGAGGGCCGGCAATGGCTGTGGTCTGTTTTGAACAGCACCTTCCTGTGCTCTGACCCATGGCCAGAGCCGGACAGGGACTCACAGCCCCGCTTGGCCTGGGAATGGGAGCACCAGGCAGGAGGGTAGGAGCGCTCCCAGGGCTGCTGGGGCTGCACCAGCTCCGGACCTGCCCCTGGGCACCTTCACCCTTGGGCACAGGAGCAGGTCCCAGGGCCCATGTGGGGCAGCGGCAGAGAGCTTGGGGCTTTAGGAGAGGTTCAATGAGCCCCTAGCATGGTCCAGGGAATCCTTAGAAGCTCCCAACACTTGGGCAGACCTGCACTGGGAGGAGGGAGCAGCATCTCCCAAGCAGCTGGAGGCATGGCGTGTGTCCCCGTAACCCCAAACCATGGCCGTGCTCCCATCCTGGGACACCAGCGATGCCTCGGGAGCACTTTGCACACTCATTGCTCCTTGCCGGGGTGGAACTTTTATCCCAACCAGATTAGGAAGAATCCTGCTCAGGACACTTGCCAGTAAATTATCCACAACTGGGAGCAGGCTGTGGAAAAATAAAGGAGCACTATGAAAAATCCTGCTGCAAAGCAAATGGCTCATTCCCTGTGAATAGAGCGGAGCACGGACCTCCCGGAGCAAGGCAATTGCAGCAGCAAAGTGACTCGGGTTGCTTGGATTTGCATGAGATAAGTGTAATTTGCATCCCAAAATAGCCAGTGGGAAATTTACTGCTGCCTTTTATCTGCTAGTGTAGAGTCTCCTCAAATGAGCAGAACCACACTCAGCCCAAGCGGGTTCTATGATGTACACACCACACGCTCCCATCTCGCAGATGCTGTGCAGTGTCAGTGACAATGAGCCATGAAGGTGACACATGGGACAGGAACGTCCCTCTGGGATCACTGTGGGGTTGTGCAGCCCTTGGACAAGGTGTCCACTTACATGAAGCATGCAGGGGCCACCACCACCAGCCCTGTGACATGGGCAGGGGTGACTGTCACCAGTGAGAGCCGTGCCCTCGAGTGTTTGCTGTTGTGTGGGTGCAGGCTGGGGCCAGCAAAGCCAATGGTGAGGTGGCCCATGCCAGCAGAGGACACGTCCTTCACTCACCCTCGCAGGAGTCTTTGATGCCACCAAGGAGGGTGCCGCATCTCTCTATCCCCAGCCTGGGGTAGCCGGTGCCGTTCATGGTGAGCCTGGCCCTTGGCGTGATGCTCACTTCCACCACGACATCCAGCAAGCCCAGGAGGCTGCACAAGGCGAAGGGAGCGACCTTCGGAGGAGCAGCCGCTTCCCAGGGAACAGGAGCAGCGTTCCCATGGGAGACACCCCCATGGCAGTGCTGCCCCGGGTCCAGCCGGCACTGCCACCGCAGCACCAGCACCAGCACCAGCACCAGCACTTGCCATTGAGGGCCACGGGGGTGTAGAGGCTGAGGTGGATGCGGATGCCAGGCAGGAGCCGCAGGGACAGCCTGGGGACTGTGAGGTCCCCGGTCCTCAGCCTGCAGGGACAATGCGGGGGACACCGCGTGTGAGGGCTCTGAGCACAGCACCCCTTGCCCCGGTGTTACTGCTCACACAAAGCCACTGCTCGGGGGTGCTTAGACCAGACACCGAGCTGTCTCTGTTGGTTTCCTGCTTTAGTTGTTCTCCAGCTCCACCAGAAGCTTTGTTCTGGATGTGTTATTATTGCTTGTGCTTCTGCTTGGTGCCGGGCTTCAGATAAGAGCTCAAACGGGGTGGCTGCAAGCCAGTGAGCATTCGCTTGCTCGATGTGCTCTGTGCACCCTCTATGGGCAAGCTGCTTTCAGCTCCTGTTCCCTTGACCTTGTGCGGCTCAAGAGGCTCTTAGCAGCCAGTGGTGCAATGGCAGAGCCGTTTATCTCAAAGCATCACCTCCAAACCAGAGCATCTCCTGCAGCATCACCACTGCTCCCCACAACCAGCATGGAGGTGGCCCCACACAAGGACGCTGGCTGGTGCTGCCCTTACCCAGTGAGCCCCTTCACGGTGCTGAGCAGCTCTCCACTGCCAAGGGGGCCACTGGGGCCACCAAGGATCCCGACTGTGCTGGGGGGATCTCCATCACCGAGCACATGTCCTTGATCCATTGCTCCTCCAGCACCCCCCATGGGGACGGCATCCCTGGGGGCATCCCCACCGGCTGCCGGCCAGTCCCTGAGGGGGGCTCTGGGCTCACCCCCATACGCACCTCCAGCATCTCCTGTACCCAGCAAGCCACCGCCAGCATCACCCCCTCCAACAAACAGCCCCCAGTCAGCCCCTGCCACCACCACCCAGCAAACCAGCAGTGATGCCACCAAGCAGGCCACCAGCACCACCAAGGAGACCTCCTCCGAGGCCACCCAGCAGCTCCCCACTTCCATCTGTGCTGGGATGTCTGCCCCTGAGCAGCACCTCTCTGAGGGAGCCTTGGAGGACATCACTGCTCTGCTGCAGGGAGCCTGTAAGGGCTGGAACATCACCCACGAGGCAGAGCTGACCCCGGCCATTGCTGCTGCCCTTGAGTGGGGACCAGCAGGCAGCTGCCTGCCCCCTGCCCACACCTCACACATGGATTGCTCAGGCTGCGTTGGCACAAGACCATCAACCCCCAGGGACCACCGCTGGTTCCTGCTCCCCAGGGTCCCACCTCAAGGAGGCAGAGGACTCACCATCACTTAGAACTCCTTTACTGAGCCTGGGGATGGCATCTTTAGGCTGGCCTAGAGATGGAGTCAGCAGAGCATACAGGAGGGCAATGCCAGGGCCATGGTGTCCTCTGCTTGGCTGGGAGCTGCGGCAGGACCTGGTTGGGAAAGGGGTGGAAGCAGGCTGGAGGTGAGTCGGATGTTTCCATCTGGGTGAAGTTCTTCAGTGACTGAAACCGGGAGCTTGAGGAGAACCAAAGCAGCTCCGAGTTAGAGCTGCATTCAGCAACCAGCCCTGGACACACACAGAAAGGGGGAAGAGGAGCATGTCCTTATGCAGAAGGCAGCTTCTGCACCACTTCAGTGTCTGTCTGCTTATTCCTGCTCCTGGGCACCCCCCACAGCATTTTCAACTTACCGTGTGAAACCGTTACCCATCACTGGACCACACTGAGCTGCCCCCGCTAGTATCCCCCCTATGAGTAGCTGTGCAATTGAATGCTGCAGTGCTACAAGAAACTCGCATTGGAATAAAGCCTTTCTCTTTAAGATGGCCTGTTTGAACCTTGCATCCATAGAAATCATACTAACAACCTTAAAAGGGTTAACTTTTTGTGTCAAATGTATATGGTTCTTCTTCAGAGAAGGGTTTCATTTTACTATAGCAACCTTTGTTCTGATTTTTCAGGCTACTCACTAAATATAAACCAGAATTAGTACCTGCATGTCTACCATGACTGGAGTTACTCCCATATTCTTGCTCACCAGAGCACATTGCAGGGCTGGCAGGTAAAATGGTGGCTCTGCCTCCCCAAGCTTACAGCACCCTGTACCACTGGTTTGACCATCTTTACTCACCTGGCTTTATCCTGGATTCCGAAGCCTGGCTTTGGTCCTCAGTGCTCAGCTTCTGGTCAGGGACAGACTTTGCTCTGTCCAGAGGCACCCCTGCTTTAACCGGGAGGAACCTCAGGTCCTTATATAGCAAAGGTAATGGAGAAATAAAGATACCTAAACTGTAAAAGCTGGGCTGGTGGATTGAGTGTACAGAACAGGATTTGTGGGTTTAATGTATTCCAACGTGAAGAAAGATTTGTCAAACAGGGAAAAGCTTTGAGCAGGTTACAGGACACCCAGGCATCGGGTAGTGCTGTTACCCAAGAGCTAAAGCAAAGGAGAAGCCTGAGACCCTGCGGGCTGCATGGCCCCAAGATCCGTGATGGATCCTGCTTATTCCAGACAAATCCCTGCTGACACCCACACGCAGCGTGCCCAGCACCCACAGACAGGGTGTCTCACACACACCACGGTACCAGGGTAATGTTAAGCTCCCAGAGAGAGCCTGGGGTACTTTAGCAAAGCACCAGGGGGTTTTAATCTCCTTTAGTGCTGACCCCAGGAGCGGCCCCTGGGAATAATCCCACCCTTCCCCAGCAGAGGGGATTTCCACAGCCCGGGGGGAACACGGTGCTGTGCCAGCTCCAGGCCATGAGGGTGTTTCTGTCCTGCTCTCCTCGACACTTAATACCTTTGTGAGACACAAGGTGCGGCAATCAGCCTGGTGCAGGTGATAACAAGGCGATAACAAGGTGATAATGAGCTCCTAAACGAGCAGCTGATGGGGCTGTGTGAGCTCGTTTTACCTGGCCTGGCCCCGTGCGGAGCCTCGCACAATGGCTCCATGGGGGACGTGCTGCAAACAAGCCCTAGGCGGGAGCTGCGGCCCCTGCAGCGGCTGCAACACGGGCTCCAAGCGGGCGATGTCAGCAGCCCCTTGCTCGCCCCGCGCTGTGAGGGCACCCGCAGCTCCCAGCCGGGCAGGGACCCCCCAGCACCCCCTCCACGCCTTGCGCCGCAGCCCGAGCCCCGGAGCCCGGTGCCGGCTCCTGCCCTGGGCACGGCCGCCTCCTCCCGCTGCGGTGCCCGCCCGCTGCCACGGGGCACAGTGAGACGGCGTGGGAACAAACCCGCGGAGAGAGGAACGTGAGGCAGAGGAAGGCTTTATTGGAAGAGCGGTCCGAGAGCGGCCCTCACAGGCAAGGCGGAGCTCTGCTTCCCCACCGGGGATGTCAAAAGCGGCCGCAGACCCCCCGGCATCCACCAGCAGAGCAGTTGTCCCTACCCTGATGCCAGGCTATGGAGGACCCACTGGCTGGAGTTGGCTGCACGTCCCCCTTGGGGCGCAGCAACGACCCAGGGCAGTGCTCAAGGGAACATGGAGACAAGCAGGGGGCTGGAGCTGATGGGGTGCTGTCGGCCTCAGAAGGGGAGCAGGGACAAGGGTCCGTTGGGGCAGGAATCGTCCAGACGGGTCTGGTCGGCAGAGCTGTCTGCCTGCAAGAAGCAGCACAAACCCCTCAATTCCCACATTCACATTTCACCAGCTCTCCCCCCTTCCCCAGGTGAGGTTTTCCTGTGGGACCTCCTGGAACGCGGGAGCTGCCCATGGGAAGCAGGGCTGGCCGGGGCGCGTGGTTTGGGCTCGGCAGGTCCCTGCCCCGGGCGGGCGCATCCCCAGCTCCCCGGGAAGGCATCGCTGTGGGATGCGGGATCCTTACGTCGGTGATGTCAACCTTGGCGTTCCTGAGGCTGATGTTGGGAACTTTGGGCAGAGGGACCGACACACTCAATGCATCTGCAGAAGCAAGTGGAAGGACCTCATCATGGGGGGGACACCCCAAAGGTGGAAGAGAGGGGAGGGAGAGAGCCCCAAATCCAGCTGAGTCTGAGAGAACAGGGAGCTGGACGTGGCCATACCAGTGACAGCAGGTAAATACGCAGCGGTGAGGACTCTCTTGAGCCATCCTGCAAGTGGGGAGACCTGCAAAGGAAGAAGGGAGTTATGTCAGTATCAGGAGAAGAGAACAATGGTTGTTGGGATGGAACCAGCCACATCTGGGTTATCAATCACAGTCTGTCCCTGCAGGATGCTCTGAGCTGTGAAATCAAACGCTGGGAAGCTTCCGTCAGTGAAGCTCTTCCAGGACTGAGGGTGGGGGTTATGGAGGGATGTGCTTTTGGGGTAATTTCTTCTCGATTATTCCTCCCCCCCTTCCCAGCACCCCCAGTGTGCAGCCAACAAGCAAGCACATACACCCAGTGTCACCGCTGTAGGGTACATGGGATGGACAGGGTAGGCAGCAGCTGGCCTCTACCATGAGAAGGAACATGAAGATTGAGGAATTGACATGGTTCTCCCTCCCTACACAGCCCATGGTCATTGAGTGCTTGTGGCCCTGCCTCCATCCAAAGCACCGTGCACTTACACTGAGAGGGTCAAGTCTCAGGGGTGTCCGTGTCAGGCTGATGCTACAAAAGACAGAAGCAAGGCAGAGTTGGGGTGCATCGGGGCTGCCCTCCTTCACATCTCTGCATCTCTCCATCACCCTCCCAACCACTGGTACCTCCCACCAGGCTCTGCAGCGTCCCCAGGCAGAGCCCCCCCAGCCTGCAGCAGCCCCAGAGCTCAGCTCTACCTGTCCAGAGCCACAGACATTTGGAGTTTGCCGTCGGAGACTGATGGGGTGATGCTCAGAACGATGTCCTGAGATTGGAACAGTGGAAGAAATGAGGTTATCACCAGCAATGAAAACTCACAGTATGTGTAAATAACCCATCCTGAGGGAAAATACCTGCCTGGGCCTACAAGTCACATTTTGTTGATGGATGGCATGGTGCATTTCTCCCCAGGGTTCACCCTTCCTGTCTCTATTTTGTGTTATGCCTTAAACACTTCACTTGCGCTCAGCTCTGAGCAGTTTTAAAGCACTGGGCACCACCGTTCCCAAGATGAGCTAAATTCAAACCCACAAGGGCAGGACAAGCCGAGGGGATGCCAGAGAACTGCCAGTGTCAGCCCTTGCCCTGACCCAGAGCAATCAGCCTGGGACCCACTCACCGCATCCAGGGAGAAGAGCAGCTTCTGGGCAGACTGCAGGGCAGGGCTGAGGACGTCGATGGAGGCTTTGAGGGTGGCGGTGGCTTTCCCATCCCTCACGGTGACCACTGGCTCGTTGGCCACCCGCACGCGCAGCTCCAGGGGCAGGGAGCCGGGGAGGACCTTGGCGAGCTGCAGGGGGCAGGGGGGTCAGGGCAGGGGTCTGTGCATGGGTGGCTGGGAGGTGGGGTGGAAGGAGGCGACTGACCTGGGGGATGAGCGGGAGGAGGGCAGATGTGGACAGCGAGATGCTATTGGGCACCTGCAGGAACAGCACCGGTGACCAGGAGGCTTTGTGCAAAGAGCTGGACCACACAAAGACAAGCACCCATGGCGAGCACCCTTGGGTCCCCCCAGGGTGACCGGGACCCTGACCCAGCCGCAGAGAGGGGCACAGGAACCCACCATGGAGCTGGTGATGCTGCGGTTGAAGGCTCCCTGCTCCTGGGCCAGCTCCAGCAGGACGCCGAGGGCACGTTGGGACAGGCTGAGCTGAGGCGGGCGCCTGGTGGCCAGCAGCAGGTTGGCAGTGAGGGGGGGTCCCTGCGTGGTGGGGGCCCCCACAGCACCCTCCGTGTCCCCGACAGGGAGCTGCAGGGGACAGAGCGGGAAGGGACATTGGTGGGGCTCACAGTGGGCATCCTGCCCACCATGGACCTCGAGGAGAGGAACACATGGGGTGAATGAACTCTTGAATACAGGTAGGGCTGCTTCGAATGTCCTAGCACAGGCCACGGCTGCATCTGCCACAGCTTTCCCTTTGAAACACTGCCACGTCTCCTGGTCAGAGAGACACAGCCCATAGTATTGGTCTCATATGGTCCCTATCAGTGACACATCAGACTTTAAACCCGCTTATAAATGAACGTGCTCCTGGGCTCTGAACTGAGCTCTCCTGGTTAACAGCTATGAGAGAGCTGTAATTATGTGGATTCAGCAGTGTCAGCTCCCTGGCTCCTGCTACCCTCCAGGATTAGCAAGTGAAAGGATAAGGAAGGGACCAAGGGAACCAGGCACCGTACTGAGATGAACTGCTGCAGCTCCCCAGGCCAGGGGGGTTTGGCCAGGGCAGTGGGCACTTACATCGAGATCCAGCTGGATGGTGTCAGCACCGAGGATGGAGAAGTTGGGCAGATCTCCCAGAGCCCCCAGTGGGAGCGCGGCTGTGGGACAGAGGGAGGAGAGCTGTTAAGCTGCAAAGGGAGGGGGATGCTCCCAAATCCCGTGGTCCCAAAAGATGCCTGGACTGGCTGGGCTGCCAGAAAGCACAGGAATGGTGCTGCTGGAAGCAACAGTTCCTGAAGTGCTTTTCTGTGGGAAAAACTGTGCTGCTGCGCTGAGTGAGGGCAACTGGAACCGTGCTTGATTCGAGTTTAGAACGTTGTTAAATATCTGTGTTTGCCCCAGGTTAAACCAACCAACCCCGAGTGCGGGACCTGGCACAGGAGGAGAGGACAAGGAGGGGGCAGCACTTACGGGTCCTGGAGCCGAGCAGCGAGCTCACCACACTGAGCCTGGTGTTGATGATGTTGCACCCCTGAGGAGGGAAAGGAGCATCAAAACATCCTTCCCTGTGAGGGTGCTGAGGCGCTGGCACAGGGTGCCCGGAGAAGCTGTGGCTGCCCCATCCCTGGCAGTGCTCAAGGCCAGGTTGGACACAGGGGCTTGGAGCAAGCTGCTCCAGGGGAAGGGGTCCCTGCCCTTTACAGAGGTTGGAGCTGGAGGAGCTTTAAGGTCCCTCCAGACCAAACCATTCCATGATTCTGTGACCCATAACAGGGTGCATGATCACACCAAGGCAATCTGCCTCTACTGGGGGGCATGGGGTGGCAGGAGCCTCTGCGGGGCAGGGTTTGGTGGGACCCCATTACTGCAGCAGCCCCTTGGAACCGGGGTCTCTGGCTCCACGGTTTGCTCGCTGTGACCCTAAGGCGGTGCAGTCCCGGTGCCCATGGGTGTGAGGACGGGCTGACCCTGCACTGAGCCTGCAGCTGTGCAAACAGGCACTGCCATGGCACAGCCTGGACCTGCCTGTGCCGAGCTCCCAGAGAGGTCGCTCTGCAGCCTTACCATCTCCCGCAGCACATCACTGAGGAAGCGTTTTAGAGCCTCATCCAGGACAGGCACTTTGGGGCTGGGAACAGGAAAATAGGAAACAAAACGTGATGCAGATTAATGGCTGGAAGATAAAAGTACTTTGCACCAGAGAAAGAGGAGGCCTCACCATATTCAGTGCCAAATTCAGTTACGTATTTAGAGCCAAAACATCACCAAACCCCAGCCCTCTGAATCCGGCCCAGTGCTTGGTTCCCAGCACAGCCCACAAATACTCTTTCTTTAACCCAGACTTCAGAAGAAAGCTCAGCAGTTCCCCTCCAAGAGCAGTAACCGGGGGGGCTCAGCCCCTGAGGATGCATCAGGCACAAAAGCCCTGCCTGCAACCCCAGCAGCACCAAGGTTTCCCATGACCGCCCGTGGATGGTACCGGATGCTGGTGCCTACCTCACACTGACGTTTACGTCAACAGTCTGGCATTCCTGGGTGCTCTGGGGGGCTGCCCACTTGTCCTGGACCAGTGCACCCACATCTGCTTCCACCTGCACGCAGCGCGGCAAGCCCGGGATGCTGCACGGGGAGCAGAGCGCGGCTCAGGGACAGGCTGCCCACCGGAGCCCCCCCTGAGCCGTGCCCCCATGGGTGCTCTGTACCTGGAGCTGTCTATCAGCAGCCGGGTGTTGAAGTCCACCTGGTGCCCAAAGCCGGGCAGCGAGCGCAGGCTTATTCTGGGGAGGGTGTTGTTGAGGATCCTGAGCCTGGCGGTGGGACAGGAAGAGCGCGGTTGTGCAGCGATGCCCCAGTGCTGCGGCCGCTGCCAGAGCCACGACCTTGGATCCTCCCCACCCTGGGCCAGTGGGGACCCCCCAGCCAGGAGCAGCTGGATGGCACCTACAGAAACTCCCAGCAGCTGAACCCTCCCCTGTGGACCTGCCCCGGGGAGGTGGGGGGGGGCACGTATTAGGCTCCAGAGCCTCCTTTCCCCAGTGTGGTCCAGACACAGGGAGGGCTGCAGAGGGACACCCGTCTCCCACTTTCACTCACCCTGTGAGATCACCATTTCCACCAAGAAGATTGCCAACGAGACCATTTTTGCCAAGGAGACCACCTTCGCCAAAAAGAATGTTAAGGACAGCATCAAGGAGACCATCAACAAGACCATCTTTGCCAAGGAGACCATCAACAACACCATCTTTGCCAAGGAGACCTCCAAGGACACCATCTTTACCAAGGAGACCTCCAAGGACTCCATCTTGTCCAAGGACACCCCCAAGGAGACCATCTCCTCCAAGGAGACCACCTTGTCCAAGGACACCACCAAGGAGGCCTTCTCCTCCAAGGAGACCATCTTGTCCAAGGACACCACCAAGGAGACCATCTCCTCCAAGGAGACCATCTTGTCCAAGGACACCACCAAGGAGACCATCTCCTCCGAGGAGACCATCTTGTCCAAGGACACCACCAAGGAGGCCTTCTCCTCCGAGGAGACCATCTTGCCCAAGGACACCACCAAGGAGACCATTTCCTCCAAGGAGACCACCAACAGCACCATCTTTTCCAAGGACTTTGCCAAGAGGACCATCTTTTCCAAGGAGACCACCGAGCAGGTTGCCACCAAGGAGACCACCTTTAGGTTTCCGGACGTCACGTTTGGCCAGAGAATCTTTAATATCTGAAAAACAAAGGATGGGAGGTCATGGGCTCAACACAAGCGTCTGTGTCAGCCTGGCTGATCCTTTCCCCTCCACTGTCCCTCTATTTCCCCCTTAGAGCGATAGGGCTGGTGGCCACTGTGAAGTATCTCAAGTACCATCTCCAAAGGGCTTTATAAAGGCAAATTACCAGCATTGCCTCTACTGCTGCACAGGTCTGGACCAGCTTCTGAGCATGGTCAAGAGATAGGAAGGGCAGGACTGGCCTCAACAAAGAGGTGAGCCGTGTCTCTTCCATACACTTACCATCTACATGCATCTGCGGAGCCAAGGGCATGATTCTATATCCTTGTGAAGGGGTCATCAGGCTGCAGAGGAGGAAGACAGCCCAGAACGGAGACATCTTCGGTCCTGGTAACTGGAAAGTGATGGATGTCAGTGCAGGGCTGGGGCACTGAGCACAGGCCATGGAGGGCGAAGAGGATTGTAGGAAAGAGAAAATCAGCGATAAAGTTTCAGTGTCGTTAGCATTTCAGAGGGACCTCCAGCTTGGAGTAGCTTTTTATTCATAAAGAATCTTCATGAACACCCCCATATCTATTTAAATGTAGATAGCACATCAGAAAGGAATCAAAGCAAGTGTGAAAGGTCTAATTCACTCTGGCTAAAAACCTGAAATAGAGTTACACAAAAATCATTTAAATGAATATTTCTTATGAAGACCATGAAATCCCTTTTACTCTTCAAGGACTGCAAATAGCAAGAGCATGCATGTCTGTTCTTGGGAAAAGCATAGTGAAAAGCTGACACACGCTTTACTTGTTGGAGCATAATTTAGGCAGGCAGCAGGTAGGAATAACAATGTTTGTTGAAAAACCAGCACTCCCAAGTGAACGTGGAGAGTTCTTCTTTGGGAAGCATTCAGGTTTGCAGAGCAGAAGCTAAGAGCATGCTTTTGGAGGAGCAAGCTCACCCTTACCTGACCAAGCTCAAGAGTGTGAAGCTCTCCAGCCAATGTCCCTGTCTTCTGAGAGGGACCCGCACCAGGCATCTTCATATATAGAGCTTTACATCAGGCAAGTGATGTCATTGAGGACATCCAGGGCAGTTGGTGGGGAGCAAAACAAACAATATATGGTTTCTGGTGATTTCCACTGCAAATATTTCCTTAGAGATGTCAGGAGTCCGGTAAATCATTGAGCAATGACCTGGAGGGGCACAGCAGACTCAGCCAGCTCACCCCTGCCAGCTTTGGTACATCCTCCCTTCGAGCTTGCTGCTGTCAAGATGTGGACACGGCTGAAGGGTGGGGCCCTGGTAAAATGCTTGGTTTTACATAAAATCGAGGTTTTGACTGAAAACCGAGTCACAATGAGAGGTGGCCTCCCTGCCACAGCACCCAATGCAGCCGTGTGCTGCAGCTCCGGGGTCTCCTGCCTCCACATCACAGCTCTGTCCAGGCCCCTGCCACTCAGATCTGTGGCCAGGGTTTTTCCATGCTGGAAAGTTGTGTCCCAGCCGATCCATCACAGCTCATTTACTGCCAGTTCCCTTCCTAAATACCACCTGCTCACAGGGAGCTGTGGAGCTGCTGCCTCGAGCCGCACCAGAGCAGCAGCTCTTGGGGACGGGACAAAGAAAACCCTCTTCTGAGGACCACAAGCACAGGCCCCATGTGTGGATCACATCCTGATGTGACGGGTCAGTGAAAGCCGTCCAAGGTGAAGGGACGATGCATCAAGGGGACAGCATGAACTCTTCACTCCCCTGATGTGCCCCTGAGGACAGGGGTGGGAGGGCTGCTCCCCAGCACTGAAGGATAATAGTCCAGAAAATGCTTGCTTGGAGCTAATATGTTCTGCAAACTTGGGAATCCGCGTTTCCAGCAGATTAGCCAGCTTTGGTCACACACTGATTCCGGCCTTAAAGAACATCTCAGCTGAAGGCCAAGGAAGGGATGGCAAAGATGCCAAAGTACTTAAGGAGTTGTCACTCTCCTTGCAACCTGATCAGCCAGACACCTCAGGCGCACAAAGCCTTGCTGTCATGGCTAGATCATGACATTTGATAAGGTGGAAGTGGGTGTTAACAAGCTGGTATTATGTTATCATCCTTCCTGTATCAATTTATACTTTGGGCAGTCACTATAGAAACCTGAATTACCATAAAGACAGACCTAATAATGGTCAGCACACAGCGAAGGGGCATCTTGGCATGGTGGAGAATAGCTTCTGAGCAGTGACCTTTCAGGCACGACAGTAACTTGGCCTCTCCCCAGCTCTTGCTGAATGCACAGGTCTCTGACAACAAAATATTTTGGGTAAACTGAAGCAGATTCCCATAAAGAGAATGGCACCGTTGATGTCCAGGCCCCGATGGCATTGAGATGCCCAGGTCTCACTAAAGCGACTTTCAAAGCCCCGAGAACACGAAGCCAAGTCACTGTGTGAGAACGGAAACACAGTAAAACCAGAACGGACTTGGTCAAAGGGAGAAGAATAGGACTGACGTGGACAGACACTGCTTTGGTGCTCAGAACACCTGGGAACTGAGGGCTAAGGGCAGGCAGCAACAGGGACATACCCTGAGAATCGCTGGAGGCCTTGACATGAGCAAGAGAGCAGGAGGCTCTGGCCAGGTAGAGGGAGATGTATAAACCCTGGCTGAGAAACGAGCCTGCTCTGCTCTGCTCTTGATGGCATCATCCAGACGCAGCCCTCCTGCCCAAGGAAACCATCCCTTCGGGGACCCCTGAGCCAGGGCAGCCATGGTTTGCTCTTTCCTGCCTCTGGGACCATTAACTGGGGGGAATGGTGCATTTCCCACTGCTGGGAGAGCTCCAGGGACTGTGCTGGCGCCTGCACACATCCTGCACCTCCACCAGCACCCCTGGGCATCAACCAGCAGTCACTGCCAGCACAGCTTCCCAGCCTGGTTAAGTGAAAAATGAACTCGGTGCCCCCGGAGGTTTCCAGGCTGGGTTTCTCCTGGGCACTGATCTTGGTTCATGGTGTGCTGCTCCCACGGGAGGTCGGGCTCAGACTGCTCCATTGGTTATTAGCAAGCGCCGGCACCATCGGGGAAACCTCTTTGGAAAGCTGCTGCGCTCGGGCAGTGTTGGAATGAGGAGGGAAGGCTCCACAGGCACCGGTGCTCGCGGGGAGCTGGCTTTGTGGCTGCTTCCATCGCTGCTTAGGACTCTGGTGAGGACAATTCCCTACACGCGCTGCGGAGCAGACGCCTGCGGGGCTGGCAGCACACACAGGAACACAAAGGGAGCTCAGAGCCTGCTCATGCAGAGACCTACCTGGGGACAGCTTCTTAGGAACACAATGATCCCCCCAAAGCTGCCCTCAGCTCCTCACCAGCTCCTGCCACCGGGAGAAAACGTTCCAATGCTGCTGGCTCCAGGAGACCAGGATCAAAGCTGTTTATTGACCTCCTAATGACAGGTAATAATGCAGCAGTCAATGAACTGTACGCCAGGGATCCATATCTGTGCTGCAGCTGATAAACCCCGGTGCTGGGCTCCTCTGAAAGATGGAAACACACGTGGAGATGTCTAAACACTCGGCTCTAAATCATGCAAAGCCCTCATCCCTCACAGGGCTGCAGACACAGCCTCATCTCTGACCGCACGGGAGCATGGGGGTCCCTTCCTGCACCCCTCTCCTATGGGGTGATGGGGTCTTTTTATTTCAGCTTGTGGAGTCAAACAATTGAGAAGTGAAGGAAAGGGGAAGAATCACCCTGGGCAGCCCAGCACCCTCCCTGCTGCCTCTGCAGCCGTTGCTGTGGGCCTTGCAGGTTGAATAAACCTGCCTGGAGCTGAGCAAAGAGCAAGGCCAGACCCCCCCAGCTGTCTGACTGAACCAGACCAACGCTATGACATGTGGTAGGAGGCTGCAGGTCTGTCCTTCGACAAGCCTCCAGGAGCAAGCGTGCTCAGCATCACAACCAGCTCTGCCCGAGCATCACATCCCTCGCCGCAGGCTGGGATGAGGAGGCTTTAGGCAGTGACAGCGCCTTCGCTGTGGCTGTTGGCTGCATAAAACCAGGAATTGCTCAAAATGCTCCCTTTTAGCAGCCTGCAGGCTCCTCTGTGTAGCAAAACTGTGAAACCCATTACAGCTCAGTGGGGAGGAGGAGGAGGAGGAGATGATCACCGAGAAACAAGGATGGGAGGATCGGACTTACCAGACCTGACAGCACTTTCTGAAGGATGCTGTCCACAATCTTGCTCCTGCCTTCGTATTGCAATCTGGGCAGAGGAAACACACCCACCGCTATGCACATAGCAGTCATTATTTACTAGAGATCAAAAGGCAAGAAAGGCAAGTGCTAAACAAACCCGTCTGGTGCGGGTTAGGACAAAACATGCCCAGTGTCTAATAAAAGATGTTTTCCCTCTTTACAAACCTTTTCTCAAGAATGCCATCTTCTGGCTTTAAAGAGAGCTAAAGGTTTCCAAGCCTAAAAGAAGCTCTGATATCCCCCGAGTGCAGCACTTAAATGAGGACTGATGCCAAAGGGGAGCATTCACGGAACAGCACAGCTGGAGCTGGCCTCAATTTGTCCATAAAACATTTTGGTTTTCTTAGTGGAAAAAAAGGAACAGTGAAAAGTGTTTGTGTTCTGCAGGGAAGCAAACCTGGAGGCTGGCAGGCTCAACAACGCTGTCACTGCCCCGTAGGAGCTATTGGTACTGACACAGCAGGGCCGCCGTCCCCTGGGAGCTTGGTTTCCACTCGGATGTGGCAGCTCCTGCAGCAGAGCCTGGGGGTGCCCGTGGGGTCCTGCCACATCCAGCCGCAGGCTTGCAGCCAGGGCAATGCCCGTGATCCCTCCTGCAGAGCTGCTCAGAGCAAAGCTCAAAGTGGGGCAATCCCCCGAGTCCGTCCCAGCAGCATTCCCTGCAGGCAGCAGATTCCTTCTCCCAGCTCACCTTTCCCCAGTGATGCTCATTTGCACCATGAGGAGCCCGGAGCCCAGTGAGGGCAGCAGCGGTATCAGTGGGAGATGGAGGTCTTTCACTTTGAGCCTGCAGAAAAACACAGGAAAAGGGCTGGGAAAAACGAGCTGGGAATAAGGAGCCCACAGCAGCCAGGTCGGGCTGCTTCCATCAGTCACTATCACTGATACTGCCATCACCATCCTTAGTTTAAACTCCCCATTTAAAATTACTGTTTAATTTAGAAAATTGCTTCTTCCCACCAAAATCACACCGCTTAATTTTGAAGAAAATAGGGAAAAGAGTGTTCTGGGGCTCCGACACCTCCTGCTTTCCCCAGTGGGAAGCTGTGGGATGGAGGCCCCAGAGATCCAGGGGTTTCCTCAGGGTGTCACTGACAAACCCAGCACCCACAGGCTGGAGAGCAAACCCCAGCAGTGCTGCAGAGCCGATGCCGCAGCCCCAGCACACGGGAGCAGGAGCCGATGCGCTTTGTTGCCTGTAAGTTATAGTTTCTGCGTGTATCTGTGGACACAGCCATGCAGAAAATCACCGGCTTTAATATCACACTTGTTAGCAGGGAGTGATTCGTTTCTGCCTCCAGGCTGACACCTCCCAACCTTCTGCTGCTCTCCTTCGGTTTCAGGCTGGCGCTGGAAGCTGTAGCTCATCGCTCACCCCCACACGCCTTTGATGGATTTCGTTTTGGTAGCTTCCTCTGTCATTCTCTGCAGAGCATCTCTCCCCTTCAGAGCAAAGGAGGGTGCTGGAAGGTTTGCACAAGGTTTAGCACAAAATCCCCCTGTGCTGGAGAGCAAGGGGACTCAGGGCTCCCCATCGTACCCTATAAAACATCCTTATTAACGTGTTCCCCTTCCAGCACACAGGCACCAGCAGGACCCTTCACGTGGTGTAAATGGGGATAACCATTAGGGTCACTGCATCACACCACAGGAAAGCAAGCAGGGCTCCATGCAAGTCCAGCAGAGCCACACTGGCCAAAACACAGCCTGAATGCACAAAGAGCTCCCTGCCTGCGCTGGGGCTGGTGACCACCGCAGTGTCCTCCCTTCTCCCCTCCTGTTACCCACCCCAGGACCCGGCTCTGGGAGCTCCCCAATGGGATCCTGCAGTGATGAATTTCTTCTCCTCATTTCTGTATGACATGTCAGGAGGTTTAACCTGTCGTTACCTCCCTCCAGTGAGGCACTCGCTGTCTGCTCAGCCCAGACAGGGAGATTTACATCTTATCTAACAGGAGTGTCAGATTTACAGGTAACTCCCAGTAAGGAAAGCATCATGCCAGAAAGACGCTTTTGTGTTGGTAGCTTGATCCATCATTATGCTGTAAGTTGACATCTAGTTAAGCCTCCACAGGGATCACTGGGTCCAGAACAGCTCCTGAGGAGGAGAAAATCTACCTCTAATCACCTTGGCACAATCTCATCCCAGCAGCTTATCCCCAGCCCCTTGCACTGCTGTAAGTGGTAAGAACACTCCACTGGTAAAGCTTTGATACTGCTTGGGAAGAGCTGCGGATGTGACCTGGGCAGGAACAAGGCAGAGCAGGGTTGAGTTTCCAACTGCTGCTCTAAAACACAGCAAAGACTTCTCTCCCAGAGACTTTGCTAGGTTGTGTCCATGTCCCTTCCAAAGTCACAGATGACCTTGGGACTCATCTGCAGGTTACAGCCTTCTCAAAGGTAACACATGTCCTGGCTCTAAATGGGCTTCACAGGTCAGTGTGGATGAGTAAGCCCTGCTCTCTCTCCCCTGCAGGCTGCTGGATGTGCATCTTCACACTGCCTTCAGTGGGAATGCACAACGTGGCTGAAACTCTGCTTCTCCTGGTGTTTCTGTGTCATTCCAAGAGGGAAAGCAGCACAGCGCTCTGAACATGTCAAGATGCACCTGGAACCAGCGCCCAGTGACTTACTCCATCAGTGCACAAAGGACAATGGTTTCCTCCCCGAGCTCCAGGTGTTTCAACAAGCTCTGAACACCTCATCCCATTGCCAAGGGATCCGGACCAAACTGGGCAGCTCAGTCCTCCCCAAGACTGGTCATGCCTCAGAGCTGGGATCAGGAGTACTGGGGGCAGGGGCAATGTCAGAACACGGGGCACTGAGGAAAGCTGACTGAGCCCATGGAGGATGTGCTTACATGGCATTTGCAGGAGGTCCCCACTCCATCCTCCAGGCCAAAAGAAGCCAGGAGAACGTGATGGACCCCACGCATGAGATGGAGAAGGACCCTGACCCCCTTCCATGACAGCTTTCCCAGCTTGTAGAGACATGATCAAAGAGGGTGAGCATCACTCACCGCTTTTTCTACCACTTGTAACAAATATTGCCAGTGGCTTTGGATTGGGAATGGGTTAAGAGAGGAAGGAACTGGTGCACATGGGCCATCCCGGAGATCACAGGAGACACCTTAAAAGAAGTTGATCCTCTGTCTGGTCTGAAACTCACTGAACACAACAGAAACACTCCTGTTGCCTTCAACACTTACCCAGGCCTCATGGGAACAGAGGGCACCGTTGATGGATCACCACAACCTCAGTGGGACACATGGGACTCGTCCTTCTGCTCTGAGCTGCCCAGCCAGGACAGACACAAACTGCAGCAGCTTCTTGCTCGTGTGGACATGGTGCTGGCTGCCCTGCGAGGAAAGCACGGCCACAGACATCTGCTTTCTAACAATGGTTGGTTTCTTGGCACCTCCACCCAGAGTCCTTTCTGTGAGAGCGGATGGAGGCACGCTGCCCCAGCACTGGCTGTGCAGTATTCACCGCGCTCGGGCAGCAGCCAAAGTAATCAAATATGCAGGGAAACAATAAAAATGATGTATAAAACAAGCATCCTCCCCATGTCCCGGTTTCCAGCTCCTGCCCCACCAGCCTCGTGTGTGAGGGTATATAACACCAGCGCCGTTCCTTAGTGTGGCCACAGCAAGACACGGACTGAGGCAGAAGGATGGGAAGGATGGCCAGGAAAGGTAAAGATGCTTTTGCAAACCGCATAGCTTGACGTGGGCATTGCCTGTACTTACCTCGGTGTGTCTCTGTAAGGTCAGCTCTCATCAGAATCCACTTGCTGCAAAGACTGATATAAACACGAATGTTTTCTGCAGGCTAAGCTGTCTGAATTACTGGGGTTTTAATATTGCAAGAGCATTGCAGGCATGCTAAACAGCTCCCAGAGGTTTTGCAGAGAGGAGATAACACACTCGCCTTTTTGTTCGATTTTACCTTCTCCATAACTTCCATTCATTCCTCAGGTCATTTCAGCTCCTCTTTATGTACCTTTATGCAGCAGTGGGTCATTGTGAGCTCTTCAGCAGGCACAACACCGCTGTGAGCACCACCCCAGCGCACAGACTGGCAGGGGGTTTCAGGGCTGAGCCTTCTCATGGTGCTCTCTGATCCCAGGCAGCACGAGAGCCACGCGTTGTTATTGCACAAATGCTGCCAAGCTCAGGACCACAAACCTGACCCCAGCAGTGGATCCATGGCTCCAGGCTGCTCTCACAGGGATGCTGGGGATGTTCTCCTCTTCCAGGCACCGGCATGGCGAAGCTCCGCACCCTGAGCATCCTCCTGAGCCTCCTGGTCTCCGTGCACAGCACCCGGTCACCCGACTGCGGGGGCATCCTCACCCCGTTAGGACTGAGCTACTGTAAGTCTGGGCCCCTGTGAGCAGGGAGGGGAGGCAGCAGCATCTTTCAGGCCGATGATGAGACCCCAAACCTCTGCCGATAATCAGCTCTCTTTCAACATCCTCTCTCATAGCTAGTAACAGGGGGGGTTAGTAAGGGAAGGAAGCGTGTCACCCCGTGGATTTCAGCCTGTCCGTCTGCCCACAGCCCCCAGAGGGTCTCATAAAACATGTGCCCTGTTTCACAGTCGCTGAAGTTTCAAGGCCACACGCCGAGACAGTCCTCAGGCAGGACCTAATGGCTCCCACAGACCCCGACCCGCTGGTAGGCTCCACGAAGCCCAGCAGGTGAGTCCGTGGCTCTGCCTTTGCTGCCATAGCCCTGCTTCGTGCTGGTGTTCTGATGGTATCTTCCCAAGAGGTGTTTTGCCAGTGAGGGCAAAAATGCTCCTGGAGACCAGCTCAGCTCTGCCAGAGGGGTTTAGAAATGAGCTCCTGGCTCCTCCAGTGGGCTCTGAGGGCACTGATTTATCCATGAGCATCCCATGGGGTTTGCCTGCTCTGAGAGCAGACAGGGACTGCCCAGCAGCCCGGGCTGCTCTCCTGACACCTTCCTTTCTGCTCCAGCAGGACCCAGATCACCTCTGTCAAGGTCACTGAGCTGTCCCTGTCCCTCGTCCCCGACTCCGGGCTGCGGCTGAGCGTCGATGTGGACCTCGGCATCACACCCGCCCCGTGAGTGCTGGGGCTGGAAGCTGCTCATGCTCCTCTCTGGAGCAATGGGGCTACATCCAGCTCCTGACGTCTGCCTGTGGGAGCAGGGGCGCTGGGGTGAGAGGGGTCAGAATCAGGACCAGGATCAGCCCCTGTTCTCCAGCTTCTGCTTCTCCTCCTCTGGCACAGCTCCACCACCAAGGTGATGAGACTGTCCATCCGGGCCAATCTCCACGTGGAAATGAACCCCGAAGGGAACCTGGAGGTGGTGACCTCTGCCTGCAAACCCACCATGGAGGAGGTGCAGAGCACCGAGGAGATGGAGAGGTCGATCCTGTGGTGTTCCTTGTTATGGGATCTGGGTAACGGGGGACAAGAAGAAACTGAGGCATGAGCGTTTCTAGGCAGGAAGGTGATTCTGACTGAGAGCTGCTCACAAAGCTGAGAACAAAAGCTTTGTTCTGCTTCCAGGTTTTCCCCATTTCAAGAGAGTTCATTCTCTGCTTTAAAGCAGAGCAGCAGCCACATTTGTAACACAAGTCCAACAGCAGTTCTTCAGTGGTTTAGGATTCTGACCTGTATTTCAGTTTAAATAGATAAGAAAGTAGTGGTAATAACACCTCTGGTTGCCTTTTGGTCCAGATAAAAGACTCACCTGCCCTTGACTCACCTGAGCTGGGGCTCACCTAACTTCTTCCATTCTGTTGTTTCCATCCAGCAAGTCCTCTAGTTCAGAGCTGGACAAGGAGATTAACGTCGATAAGGTAAGAGAAAGGTGTGAGGCAGGAGGAGACAAAGTTGTGCAGGTCTGTAGGAACGAGAGCACTTTCAGTCAGGCCAGTGCACTGCCCCATGCTCCTGAATGCTTCCATCCCCATCTCCAGGCTGCCGGCCGATGGGGACACCCCATGCCAGCAGACTCCTGTGTTCATCTACCAGTTCTCTTCTTGCTCTTTATGCCATAGGTTTGCCTGGAAGTCTCCAAACTGCTGCTTTCACCGAATGAAGAGCTGATCTCTCTGACAGGTGAGTGTGGGGCTTTCACTCTTGATATGGACTAAAGGCTTTGGGGTTCATTCTGGAGCAGCTCACAGGATGGAACAGTTCCATGCAAGCACTTCCCATCACCTTCGCCTCCTCTTCCTGAGCATCCCTCTGCTCGGTTTGCAGCTCAGTTCCCCTTCACACCGAGCTGCCAGCTCCAGTACCTGCCCCTGGCTGCACCCATGTTCTCCGAGCAGGGAATCACCATATCCTTGCAGGTACACCCTCACTTCCCAGCACCCACATCCCAGCTCCCAGGGCTCTGTGCCCCGAGACACCTCAGGCTCCTTTCCTCCTTGCCCATGTCTCTGCAGACCACTTTCCAGGTGGCAGGAATGGCGATCCCGCTGCCAGTCAGCCCGGTGCCATTCAACATGCCCGAGCTGGCCAGCTCCAGCCCTGCTCACCTCACCCTGGCTTTCTCTGAGCACTTCTTCACCAGCCTCTTCTTTGCCCTGGAGATGGCTGGGGCCTTCAACATGACCATCCTGGTGAGTAGAGCAAAGAGCAAGGGAGCAGAAGGCGCTCATGGGAGGGAGAGCCCTCCCCCAGGAGCGTGCTCCCTGCGGAGAAATGGGAACATCTCTGAGCACCCATGGAGCTGCTTTGCCGCAGGGCTGGGTGCGAGCCCTGGAGCTCAGTCAGCCACAGGCTGGGTTTGCCTTGCAGAGCCCGCTGACCACCGCCACCCTGGCACCCAAGATCACCCAGGTTCGTTGCGGTCACAAGAGGGGCACGGCCCCGGCTCGGGCAGTGCCACCAGTAACCCCCTGCCCCACAGATGGGCTCCCTGTTCCCCGAGGACCGGCCGGTGGTGCTGCAGGCGGTGTTCAGGAGCTCCACACGGGTGGTGCTGGAGGAGGGCAAGGCAGCCCTGAAGCTCTTCCTCACCGTGCACGTCGGGGCAGGCTCGCCGGCATTCCAGAGCTTCCTGAGCATGAACGTGGTGAGTGTGCCCCGCGAGGCCCATGCACGGAGCAGGGTGTGAGTGAGGAGCTCATTGCAGGCGGCAGCACACGACGGGCTCAGCGCATCCCTCTGCTCAAAGCTGGAGCAGGACCCTTGGATCCCTCTGATCCTTGCCTCTCTATTCCCATGCAGGATATGACTGCAGGACTCCTCCTCAGCGTCACCAACACAAGGATGATCATCTCTGCGCCGGTGATCGAGTAATGAACCCCGCTATGCTCCGAGTGCTTGAAGGGGATGTGTCCCAGCCATAAAGGGAAAGGAGAGGCAAAATGATCCAGGGAATTTCTTAGCTTATATGGTTTGGGCACTGCAGAGGTCCTGCGGGAGCCAGTGAGACTCCAGCTTCACTGTGACTAGAGAGAAAAGGGCAGCATCCTGCATCCCAGCCCTCTCACCCCAGCCCATGGGGTGGGGTGAATCCTTGGGGACAAAACATCCCTAGACCCTCACTGCCGTGCCCAGGGGAGCCAGGCTCCAGCCGCCTGCTCAGGCACTACCCAGGCACCGAGCCCCCTGGCCCTGCCCTCACCCGTGGTCCCTGGGGGCAGTCATTGCTCACTACAACCCCTCCTGCTCCGCTCTGTTTTCCAGGACCGTTGAGCTCAGCCTGGCTGCCTCCGACGTGGGCCCCGTGCCGGTAGGTGCCCTGCACCCCCCAAGTGGCTGAGCTCAGCCACATCCCCTCCTTGCCCTGTGCTGCACCCGCTTAGTGAATGCACCTTAGCATCATCTTCTGACAGCCCGGTCCTGCACCTCCCAGCTTAGGCGGTCCTAAACCCTCCTGAGCAGTGGTTACCAGCAGGGGAATGCTGACTCTGGTGCTGGCCGCACCCTGTGAGGACCAGAACCCCTCTCCCATTGGTCCTGGCCCCCCTCCTGCTTTAGCCACGCTGTGAGCTGACCACGGCCTTCCCTTTGGCAGGATGCCTTACTGGAGGAGCTCTTCTTGCCCACAATCCGTACGGAGGTACCAGCTCAGATCAATGGTGAGGAGCCAGGAGTCCTGTGTGGTGCTGCCCCATGGGATGCGCAGTGAGGACGGAGGCAGCACCCAGCTGGCTCCTTTCCCTCTGCTTCTTCCTAGTGGTCCTGAGCGAAGGCGTGGTCCTGCCCCACATCTCCAGCTTCACCTACACCGACATCAACGTCGTGATCCACAAGGTAAGAAATAAGACCTGTAAACTGCTCCTGCTGTGTGTGATTTAAAGGGAGCCCGGGGGCAGTGCTCACCTCCTGGCACCAGAATAAATCAGAGCCAGCTCCTCCAGCCCTGCTCACCCCCAGGACCAAGCCTCATCACTTGACACAGGCAGAGCTCCTCTCCAGCCCCCCGACAGCAGCAGGGGCTGTGCTGGAGGGGCTGCTGGCCCATGGGGAGCCCTGAGCAGGCTCTTGAGAGCCACCCCAGCACCTTGCTCAGCCCCTGTTCTCCCCTTGCCTAGGACTATGTCTTGGTGCCCTGCAACCTGCAGCTCCAGGCGAGGACTGGAGCACAGACCACTGTGGGCTGACATCTGGAGTAAAACAGGGGCCGAGCTGTTGACTCCGCATCACACTCACTTTGTGTTTTGCCACTGCTTGAAATGCTGAGAATCTCCTTTCTTGCCTTACTAGAACAGCACTTTTTCATATCTAGGACGATAACAGCATTGCACTAGCACCTTTTCCTTCCAGTCCTGCTCTTGGTATGACAGTTGCACAAAGAGGATGGATTATAATTGTGTTCCATGCTTTAATTAAACATTTCTCTTTAATACTGCATTTTCCGGTGTGTCTATTGATCCACCCCCCCGACCATTTGTACCTGAAGACAGATGAGACTGTTCTTGCTAAGAACTGGTACCAGTACGGATGGCCAGCCCTTACATTTAATGAAGGGAGCATGAACGTTGCACTAATTTATAAGGATGCAAAGCAGCCTCTCACTGCAGAACGACACGGCCCCACCAACAGGAGATCCCTCATCTGCTGTCCTCCATCCCTGGTGTTACTATGGGAACGATGCGGCTGGTGCCTCTCCCTGGGTCAGGAAGGAGGAGAGAAATAACAACAATAAACCAGCTCTGTCTGCACAATGGGGTCTAATTTTAGAGCCGAGGAAGGCTCCGTGCTCCAAAGTGCACTTTGACAGCACTCAGCATGGAGTGAATGCAGAGGGAAACGCGGCTGCACCGGACACACAGTACCAGGCGCCCACCCAGGGGTGCCTCTGCCAGTGCTGGGATGCTCCCTCCCACTGCCCAGCCCCAGCTCCAGCCCCGAGGGCTTGCTCAGGAAAGTAAAAGGGGGAAAAGCCCCACAAGAGCCTTGGATGCCCAGGAGGGACAGAGGGGCTGGTAACGGGGCTGCGCCCCTCATGAGCTCTCTGATAGCAACACTGCACATAGCACCGCAGCCGTGAAACCACGCTGCACATACATCTGCTGGCACTCACAGCAGCTATTACCCATCGTTTCTAGCCTCTGAGAAGCACTTCAAACCCTCATATTTCAGTGGCTCAGAAATAGGAAAGCAAACAAAACAAGCCAGGTTGATTTATTGTAAAGAGTGAAAAGCCCTGAAGGTTTATGTGCCCAGCTTGGGGACCTGACTAATGATTTGAATGGCCAAGGTTGGCAATAGTGGGAACTGCTCCTAATAAAAGTTCCCTGGTAGAGCTGCAACCATTATTCTTTGACTAATATATCTTAAACCAGGTTCCTCAAAGGAATAAGCTGCAGCAGTGAAAAGATGTATTCATTGCCAGTGGGTGTTCTGGCTGAAGGCTAAATGCATGGGTCTGCACCTCCAGCATGGGGTGACGGGAGTTGCATCCCTGCTCCCGTGGGTCAGCTAACAAAATCCAACAGGAAGAGCCCCCAGGCAGGGCACAGCTTCCCTTGCCAGAGGGACATGGAGGTAACCACCAATGGCTCAGCCATTGGGAAACAGAGAGGAGCCCCTTCATCAGCCCCCGAGGTGTGAACCTTCACCAGGGATACTCCTGGAGCAAGAGCTGGAGATCCCAAAGCCCCAGGAGAGCTTGGGCAGAGCAGCCAGCCTGTCGCACCCCATTCCCACTGCTCACCCATAGGAGGTTATTCCAGCACATCAGGTGCCAGCATGATGGAAAATCACTGCTTAGAGGTTTTTCCACTGTGGGCAGGATCATCCCAGTCCTTATCGATTCTGACTCGCCCTTCCCTGCTCTGGATTTCCTCCTGGATCCAGCAGCAGTTTGGAGCATCAGATTTACACGTTTCAGAGGATGCTCCCTTTCCTCTGCTCCTTCCCACTGAGCCCCATACAATAAATGGCACATTGGAAGCCAAGCCCTGGCAGGAAAAGCCATTTCCAGATGCTCAAAATGACTTTTCCACTGTTCTGTGACCCCAGGCTCACGCAGGCCCTGCCCCAGCCCTGCACTGAGCTCTCCTTACCCGCTTCCATCAAACAGACCCCTGGGACAGGGGCAGGACCCAGGTCATTGTGTAACAGCAAACCGAATCCCCTGCAGCAGACAGAAGTGCTGGCTAAAACAGTGCCAAAAAGGTGCTGAACTTCACTCACCGTATGGGAGGTGTTTGCTCAGGAGCCAGAACGAGACCTTGGACAAACAAAGCCCTCGATGCTGACCCGAGGGCAGAGAGGATGGATGGAGAACCAAGCGTGATCAATGCAGCAGCCCCGAGGTGGCACAAAGGAGTTGGTGCAGGTCACTGGAGCTGCTCATCCTGCCCACTGGTGAGGGGGTCACGGAGCCCCCAGCGCCCCGCTCAGCCAGCTCCATGGGCACACCAGTGCCACAGAGCACAGGCAGCAGGGTCTGGAGGTCCTGATGGTCCACTCATGCTCACACCTCCTTTGCAGTACCTCCTCACCGTGTGTTTCAGCTGCTGCTGGTGCTGCCCATCAGGGAGCCCCCTCACCACACCGGAGCATCACTGGTACCCAGGGACAGGACCAGGCGCTGAGGGCTGTGACCCAGCAGGTACTGAACTCTTCTTACCTTTAGGCAGAAGCACAGAACAGGGCTTTGCCCCTGTCCGTTACCTGACCAGCGCTGGACCTCTTCCACACTCTAACAGTGACAAGCCACCAGCAGCTTTGGGAACGCCAGCAATAAATAACACACTGGCAATAACATCTAGTGCTGGGGAAAACAAGTGTTTGAGAGGCCGTTGGAGACCTGCATTTATTTCTTTTCTACCCTGAAATCCCAAATGCCCGTGTTCTTTTCCCTGTGACGTGCAGAGAACAAGTGACTGTCACATCTGTCTAAGCAGGCGTGGGCTGCTGCAGGCACACTGGTGTGCTGTGGTGTGACCGTGCTGCCCAGGGAGCAGGGAATGAAGCTTTCCCTTCAGATTCCATTAGGTGGAATTCCATTCACGACCTGTGGACATCCGGTCCCATTCTGGCTTCTGCCGGCAGGTTAGCCCGTGTGCAGGGGTCACCTGGCCAGGAGCAGCCACTGGAAACCCAAGTGGGGTTTGTTCTGAGAGTGGAAAAGCTCTCAAACCAAACCCCCAAACCTCAGTGGTCCCAAAGGAACCAGAGCCCAAAGCCGGAGGCAGGACGGATGCGCTCCCTGAGAGGCATCGGAAAGCAGAACCTCATTCCAGCACTACAAAAGTAGGAATGTTTATTAGGAGTTACATGACAAGGGTTTCCTTCCCCATGGGGACGGTGACATTTCCCCCGAAAGCCACATGCATCACATGCATCTTCATTATATCCAGAACAGTTTTGCCCCAGGACAGATTGAACACCTCTGCTGCAGCATCACACAGCGCTGCTGGAGCTGCCACCCAAACCCTGCTCGTTCCTCTAAGTAAGCATCTGCACACAGAGCCGCCTATGGGGCTTGGCTCATGGGAGCACCTCAGTACTCACAGGCTGATTAAAGTGTCCTAAATGTCATCAAGAATGCTGCAGTTTAGAGCAGAAAGGCAGATAACGCTGGGCTCGGTGCTCCATCCGCGCTCCTTCCTTCCCCCTCTGCCCGGACAGAGCCCTGGGTGCCTGGCACTGCCCAGCTCACACCAGGATCACCAGCAGGCCCTGAGGAGGTGCAAGAACCACATCAGCACCGGCTGCCAGGGATGCTGGCCCCCGACAGCGCAGCAGCAGCACCCAGGGAGCAGGAAACCCTCCCATCAGATCTGTACTGAGGGAGCAGCGCCCTTCGGAAGCACTGGAAGGCTCTTGCTGACCCAAGCACCTCCGGCAGGGTAGGAACAGCCCCGGTGAGCATCACCAGCACAGGCAGCAGGAAAGCCCCTGTCCAGCACTCACCGCTAGGATCTGGATGTCCACCTTTATTAAGGGAATGCCCAGCACGTTTGGCAGAGGGATCCCGATGCCCAGAGCACCTGCAGGGGACAGACAGGTCCTTACATCCCACCGGAGGGATGAGCCCCGCTCCCACCCATGACAAAACCACTGGGGATGCACGGACCACAGCTCCCCCGCACATGGCATGCTCTGGTTTGCCTTTGTGCTCCCTGTCAATGTTACCAGGGCCCTTTGGATGAAGCTGGGGTGGGATGGTGCAAGAATAAGGCTGGGAATTTAACTGCAGCCTTAAAATGGGATCGCCGATGCCTGATCACTTCAGCCCTGCTGCCACATGCACATCCCCTCTCCCCTCATTCCCAGTACTCCCAGTGTTCCAGCTCTCCCGGTCACCCACCGTTGATGAGGGGCACTAAGGTCTCAGCCAGCAGACTGCTGCAGTGGGGCCTCAGGCTCGAGATCTGCACCAGAGAAGGGACAAGCGTGTGAGCAGCAGTGCCTGGCACAGGGCAGCAGCGAGCACAGACCAGCCTGTGGCTGGGTACCGGCCTTGGGGATGGAGCTCCCTTCCCACTGACACAGCTGAAGGACAAATCACCCTCTTTCCTTTAAAGCAAAACTATTTTTCTTCCTTGGTTTGAGTTTGGTGCTTCCTTTGGGAAACCCTATTCCAGGTGAAACTCCCGCTGGAGCTGTGCAAGCTTTGCCCGTGCAGGGGTGAAAAACAGACTTCAGGTTTTACATTTGCATTATTAGAAGAGGCAGAAGGGAAGAAAAAAAAAAGACAGCAGAAAAAGGATTGCCAAGAGCTACAAAAGAGAGCAGCAAAGAGCTGAGAGCATCAGCAGCTGTAATCCATCACAGCCAGAAGAGGTTACAGCAGCACACAGCGACCGTGCGCCTCCATCCCTCCGTCCCCACAGCCTGGGCTGGTCCGAGACTTACGTTACTGATGCCAACGTCAGAGGACTCCAAGGAGAGGGAAGTGCTGTGGGAAAGGAAGCATTGGGCACGTCAGACACTGCGGCCCCTGCCAGAGGTCACAGCAAGAGCCCTGCCACCTCCAGAGCAGCATCAACCCATGGGCAAGGGGCCCTGTGAGGCATGGCTGGGGCATACCCAGTGGGGTCAGTGGGTGACACAAAGCACCAGTGCCACTCTTGCAAGAGAGGAAAAGAGAAGCTGAACCTGACTGTTGTTTGCCTGTAAATGAAGCAGCGCTGATGCAGGGCACACGGGGCTCCTGCCTTCCCCAGCCCTCTCCCACAGCCACTGACTTTAGGGCAACTAAGATGATGAAGGGAGTGGAGCATCTCCCTTATGAGGAAAGACTGAGGGAGCTGGGTCTCTATAGTTTGGAGAAGAGGAGATTGAGGGGTGACCTTATTAGTGCATATAAATATATAAAGGGGGAGTGTCACAAGGATGGAGCCAGGCTCTTCTCAGTGGCAAACAATGATAGGACAAGGGGCAATGGGTACAAACTGGAACACAAGAGGTTCCACTTCAACTTCTCAATGAGGGTGACAGAACACTGGACCAGGCTGCCCAGGGAGGTTGTGGAGTCTCCTTCTCTGGAGACATTCCAAACCCGCCTGGACACGTTCCTGTGTAACCTTATCTAGGTGTTCCTGCTCCGGCAGGGGGATTGGACTGGATGAGCTTTTGAGGTCCCTTCCAATCTCTAACATACTGTGATACTGTGATACTGTGACCTTTGGAAGGAGTCAGCTCCTGTTAGCTGGGAGCAAGCTTCCAGAAGCAGCATCCTGCCTGGATGTCAAGATCATGAGCTCTGGAGAGCTTCCTGCCGCTCCTAATCCATCACTGCAACCACCCAACTTCCTCCAGAGCTGAAATGTGTGCTTTATTCCCACTTTGAATCCTTCTGCTTCTGCTGAATCTTGTTATACCTTTGTCTATTGAATTAAAAGCTCTTTGATGCATTTCTGCTCGCTGTATCGCTGCATACAAGCTATGCCAATTTTGCTTCTAAATCTAGCTCTTTGACAAGCTAAATGGCTTGAAATCCTCAAACCTCACACTTGAAGGAATGCTTTCCAATCTTTAATCATACCTTGACTGTCATTAATGACAGCACTTCCCTTTCCTCCTTTATCACTCCTGTCCCATGTCACACACTCTGAAATACTGCCCAGGATCAAAGTCAAGCTGACAGCCTCACTGTTCTTCAGGCTACCTCATTCCTCCTTGTTATAAAACTGACACAGACTTCACCTCCAGCCCCCTAGAACTTTCCAGCTGCTATAACATGGCCTGAAAGCCTGTGGGGACAACCTTACCTGCCTATGGACAGCCTTACCTGCCTATGGACAGCCTTACCTACCCAGGGACAGCCTCACCTGCCCATGGACATCCCCAGCACCAGCCGGCCCCCAGCAATCGACACGTGCACATTTAGACCGAGATCCTGCAAGCAGAGAGGGAAGAGGATGAGCCCCCGGAGACGTCCCCATCCCAGCTGCCTGTGCCCCAGCCAGCTGCCTATGACACGGGTTTGAGGGGTTTCCATGCGCACTCACAGCCTTCAGCAGCAGGACGTTGAGGATGGCTCCATCCGAGCGCCTCACGAACACCTGAACCAGCACCGAAAGCTCCACAGTGGCTTTCCTGTGCTCCAAGAGGATGAGGGGGCTCCCAGCCAGCGTGAGCCGGATGCTCAGAGGGCTGGTGCCAGGGCAGGCGGAGCACTGTGGGGACCAGGGACACATGGGGGTGGCCACCCGCACCCCCCAAAGCTCCGTGGGGTCCCCCCAAGGTCACACAGACCTTGGACAAGCCCCATGTACAGAGCAAAGAGCCCCAGCAGCACGATCGGCACTGCTTGCACTGCGGACATGGGAAGGGCAGTGGGGCAGCCTCGAGCCCACCATGGAGGGGAGCAGGAGATGGGAGCCTGGCACATCCAGGCTCATCACTGGGATGTGCTTGGACCTGGTGAGGTCCACCCAGAGCCTGGCATCAGCAGCAGTCACTCACCCCCGTGGGCAGCAGGCTGGCGATGGCTTTCTGCAGGTTGCCAGCACTGGAGAACTGCGGGAGCAGAAGCACAAGCAGCCGCAGTGAATCCTCCAGCTGATCCCATTGACACCATCCCACCAGGGCCACTCCTCTCCTGCTCATGCCCCTGTTCCCAGCCCTGTTTGTGCTCCTGGGGACACTTCCAGCTCTCCCTCCCTCCCTGTCCCAAGGGAAGCTCAGTTACACGCAGCCCCCGAGCCCTCCACCTTCCCCATTGCTCCCCAGCTGCATGGGCAGCTCCTGGTCAGGCAAAGCAGCTCCTGCTCCCATCCGAGGCTGCAGAACATCCCTTGTCACCCCCCCGGCAGCGAGCCCGGGTGCTGCCCCACTCACGATTTCCGGGGTGCAGCTGAAGGTCTGTGGTGGGATCCGGACCAGCAGGGACAGGACCGCGTTGAGGAAGCTCTGGCGGAGCCCCAGCACCAGGAGCTTGTCCAGCAGCGGGGGCAAAGCAGAGGGGGACGAGTCATGGGGGATGATGCTGCCTCCCACCTGCTTCACTGCACCCTGTGAACAGGGGTGACAGGGACATCAAACCCACCCTGCAGAGTCAGGAGGCACATCCAGCCCTTGGGATGGACACTGCAGGGCCTGCCTCAGCTTAGGGAGAGCACTGGACTCAGAGCAATTCCTTGTGTTTCCTAGATGAAAGCAGCTGATGAGAGCAGAGTGTGTAACCGAGGCCTTTCCCCTAACAACAGGCTGTCCAAGGCACAGCCCACTGCTTCAGCTCACCCTTGAGGTCCCCAAGAGCACGCGATGGTGACGGTGCTGCCTGCGGGGGTCCAGCCCAGCCTTCCCCACCTCCAGCACCCAGCCAGGCATGGGCCAGCCTCGGACCTACAGCAAACTTGCACCCACACCAAGGAGAGCAGCTCTGAGCACACGGGGTGGTGGAGGCAAAGACTAATCCCAGTGAAGGACCTGCACTAAAGAGCAGCAGCACCGGCTGCAGGGTTTGTCACCAGCCCTCGCTCTTCTTCACTCTTTGTGTCCCAGGAGCTTCTCCCTGGCCACTTTCTTTAAGCTCTCCTCTTTGAAAGCCCTGTTTGCTTCCTGCTGCTGTTTTTCCCTGCCAGTGAGGCAAAGAATACCTCCATCAGCTTGGTTTAGCTAACAGAGACCGAACAGCAAAGGCAAAAGGCAGTGACACCCAGTCCGCAGGCAAGGCGAGGGGGATGGAAACAGCTTGTCCCAACAGTTACAAACAGCCTCGGGATGAGTTTGTGAGCAGAGCAAGAGAAGGCTTGAAGAAAAGCACAGCAGTCACTCAATGGTGATTTAGATAAGGATCTAAGCGAGTCTTTAGCAGCTGCTCCACATGGTTGTACTGGAAAAGGACAGCTCCAGTGGGATGAGGTGAGCAGGCACCTCCCAGGGTCCTGCCGCCCAGCATTAACTTACATCCAAATCCAGGCTGAGGAAAGAGCCGGAGGTGAAGGGGAGGCTGGCGAGCTGGTAGTGGATGGTTCCTGCCGTGCCGACCGGGATCACCGCTGCACGGGGAGAAGGGTCCTCACAACACCAGGGAATGGGCAGCACAAACCCTGCCCCAAGGCAGACCCCACACCCACAACCTGGGTCCGAGCATTCACTGCGGGGGATGCTCCTAATCCAGCTTTGTGGGATCTGCCTTTAGAACGCAGCCCAGAGGAGCAAAGATGAGCTAAACCCAAGAGTGATGTAAAACACGGCTTAAAGGGGGCCAAGGGGCGAGCAGGTCACTTGGGCTGCTCAGGTGTGAGCTCAAGGCTCAACAGTCCTGAAGCAGCACAGCTCCTCCTGCTGCCCTTATGGATGTGCATCCTCCCTGATGCACTTATGCGCTACTTGGGAAAGGGCACTTCCCACTGCGGGAGTGCAGGGAACACGGGGAGCAGCACCCATCCTCCACCAGAAACACACCATTGAGAGTGCCCAGGAGCTGGATGTTCACCAGGTTCATCACGATATCAACCACTGGACACAGCTGCAACACAAAGCAGAAATGCGAGGGCTCAGCCACTGCCCCCTCCCACCCCCCCCAGACTGATCCAACCTTTTCAGTCCGAGTCCTTTCAACCTAAATCCCATGGGGAAAAGTGCTGGGTGGCATTAGGCAGCAGCTGGGATGCTGTGAAGGACTTGGGGGCAGGGGAGCATCCCTGGAGCTGTGGTACCACACCAGAGGGGACTGCTTTGGTCTGGTCATGGGCATCGTGGCCAAGCAGCACACGCCGGTGATGTGGGAAACCAGCCCAGAGATGCTGCAGCTTCCTGCTGGTATTCCCCCATTTCAGCTGTGAACGGAGGGCAACCTCCAGGCTTACCAAACCGGGCAGCGTGGCTGTCAGCTGCTTGAGCACTATCTCATTCACTGATAGGGAGAGTAAGCTGGGAAGGAAGGAAAGAAAAAACATTTCCAATCACTACAAGCACAGCGCAAGGGTCTCCAGCCTTCATTTCCCCCTGCTGCACCCTTGGCCACCCTCTCTGGAGCGCTGCTGCAGGAGGCAGGAGGGAAAGGGGCTGCTTATCCCACCGAGGGGAGGATTGGGCTGTATTCAGCACTGGGGGTGCAGGAAAGGAGCGAGCCTCTCCAGTGTCACCCGAGCTCGGCTGTGTCCCTGTGGGATTCCAGTCAGTGCCACAGATAGGGGAAGGTGGGGCTGTTATGAAATATCTGCATGTGAGTTACTGGAAATGAACCATTTGCGTGTGGAGTAACAAGAGGAGAACTCTTCTGTGTAACTGCTGCTGCTAAATTCATCACCCTGGGATGGGTGGTGCCTGCAGGCAGCACAGAGCCATTTGCTTTTGGTAAGCGATATATCTGTGGGCTGTTGGGTTCGAACACGCAGCAGCGCACTTGGCAAGCCACAGACAGCAGGAATCCATAACGCACCTCGTTATTGATGCCCCACTTCTGCCTACAGACACTTCTGAGGAGCTGCCATGAAGCCACTCGTGCACACCCACACTCGCCCTTGCCCCACAGGGAGCTCAGCATCCTGCACAGCATCACTTTAATCCTGCCCAGACTTAAGATACAGCCCCCAGAGCGGGTGAGCCCCATTCTCGGTTCACTTACACAGACTCTTCCCACCGGCTGCTCATGGAAATATAATGCATAATGCAAAAATTAATTAGGAGAAATTCAATGGACCCGAAAAGTGAGTAATTCAAAGGCAATAAAAGAAAATATTTCCCATGATCAATTTACTGCTGCATCCATCAGTACACGAGTCAGCAAATTCATAAATACTGAGCAGGAGATGGGGCATTTGCATGGAATTACCCACGCCCGCAGCGGTCAGGCCCAAGGTCCATATGCTCAGCATCTTTCTGTGGCAGCAGCCAAGGGCAGAGAATGAAACCAGGGCAGGCAACGGTGCTGTTTTCCTGGAACACTCCCTGCCCTGTTATTCCTACCCTTTGGATAGCAATTCACCGGTTATGTCTGAAGAAAACACATTGGAAGAGGCACCAAACCTCATATTTGGATCTTAAAACCTCCCCGGGCAAGCAGAGCAAATTAACCCTCATCTTCCAACCAGCACTTTCTCTGCCAGTTCCACTGAAGCAACCGGCTTTGGCAACGGGAAAGAAATCACTTCCCCGAGGCCTGGCTCTGCATCAGCTCAGCACCGTCTGGCCTGGCAGACTGTTTAGATCACTGGGTAAAGAGTGCAATGGAAAACATAAACCCACAGCACTTACCCAGAGAGGAGCTTGATCCTTATGGCACCGAGGATGCAGAGGCAGTCTTCAATGACCACCTGCACTGTGCCCGACTCGAAATTTGTGCATTTAATGTTTGCAGTAATGTTCACATCCACGAAGACATCAATTAGTTCTGAAAGGAGGCCAACCAAGCTGAAACCAGAGCATGGGTTGAACAGATTTCAGCTCTTGGCCTCTAACCAGAGAAATCCAGTGAAGCAGAGAGCAACAAATTGCCCCTCCGCATCCTGCTACCCAGTGCAAACGGCACCAACCACTTATCAGCGCCTTTCCTGCTCCGGGGCTTTACTACAGGTAAGCAATAAACCCAAGAGAGGTGCAGGATGCTGCCCGCCAGGAAGCCCAGGGGTTGGGGTTCGCCTGCTCTCACCAGTTGCCGCCGAGCTCCAGCTTCGCGGCGATGCTGAGCTGGACCCCGATCCCTGGCAGCAGCACCACCGACAGCTTGGGCAGCCGGACCTGGACGAGGTGCAGGCTGCGAACAACAGCACAGGCTGCACACATGGAAAGCATCTTCCGTGCTGCAGCTGCTCCCACCGAGGAACCCGCAGCCCCACAGCCACCTCTGCTGGAGGCACGAGTGGTGCAAGCAAGAGGCACCAGCTCCAGGATGAGTCTGCAGCTGAGAGCCAAGGGAAGGCAGCCCAGCAGCAGGCTAGGGTGGAAGCCAGCTTCACAGAGCAGTAACCTTCTCCCTGTAGCCCCTTCTCCCCTCTCTCGTGCTGTCAAGTGCCCCTGATACCAACAGCAGCAGCGGAGTCATCATTCTGCAGCCCTAACCTGCAGTGTGCTTCATCACCCACCTTGCTACCACTCAGAGGACCTTTATGGGGTCAGAATCTCAGTATCAGCATCAAACAAGGATAAGTTCTTGGGCCAATTGTGCCAACTGCAGCTCTGCTTTTGCTGCTTCAGAGTGGGCAGTGAAGGTGCCATCACTTACCCCGTGATGCTGGTGGGAGAGTTCAGCAGACCCCCTTCACCCATGATGTTTGGGAGCACGAGGCCCTGCAGGTGCTGCTGGAGGAGCCCGTTCTGCAGTATGGCATCGGAGAGAACTGGAAAACATCTGCATGTGAGGACCAGCGCCTGCAGCAGGGACCCCTCCCCACTCAGTCAGGTCTGTCGTGGCAAAGGCATCACACACAAAGCCCCATCGCTCCCCAAAACTCCTCAAGTCATCAGCTTCAAATCACACAGGGGGTGATGGGTGGCACCGTGTACTAAGCCAAAGCCACCCTCAGTGACTTAACCAGGAGGAGCAGCAGAGGAGAGCACCCCAGAGCCCTGACTCGGAGCTCACAGTGCGGATGTCACCAGCAGTGACGGTGGCTGTGGCTTCCCTCACAGCTCGCTTTGCCCTTCTAAAGGGTGTTTGTTTCTTTCTTTCTTTGCTTGCACCTCGAAACAAGTATCTTTCCTTTGCCGGAGCATTGCAAATATTGACACAGCTGCTGAAGTTCCCAGCGCTGTTTGCCAAACACGGGCTGCTCCAGCATGGAAATGAGAGCTCAGAGGGAACAATCCACATCCAGCCCTGGAGTTCCATGGCTCTTTGGTGCTGAAACGTGCCCCAGTTCTGGAGCAGGGAGACCTCCCTGACCCATGGACGCAGTGATGGCTCAGGAGCTCTGAGCAAACCTGCAGCCCTGAGGAGCTGTAAACTAAAGGGGAGGTTTTGCTCCATGCCCGGCTCCGCAGAGCCTTACCCCAGCCATAACTCCCATTCTCTGGTTACCTTTCTGCAGTGCCCCTGGGCTGACGGCGCAGGAGAGCCCGGACAGGACTTCCTGAGAGGGCGAGAGGAGGCCACAGAAAAAGATGATCCCAAAAAGCTTCAGCATCGTCACGTCCGGAAGCTTCCCCTGCTGGAAAGGGAGACAGAGGGAGAAGGGGGAAAGCCTCTAAGAAGAGATCCCAGTGTCTTTACAAGGGATGAGGTCAAGAGGGAAATCCCTCCTCTACTCTTTATTGAGCTCAAAAAGACTGCTCCAGCCTGGGGCAGCAGGACCGTGTTCATGTCCGCACACATGGGGAGACTTCGAGTGTGGGTCAGTAAAAGCCCTTTCCTGCTCCTTTGTACTGGCCCAAAGTATTCTGTGTGTTCACACGGAAGAAAACCCGCCTGCTTTGCCCTCAAGTGATGTTTAAGCTGCTGTTATTGCTGTAGTCGTCAGGTGAAAAGCTACACGGGCTTTGGAGAGGGTCTTTGCTATGGGAAGCAGCTGAGGATTGTTCTTGCTCTTTCTGACTTTCCAAAGCAATGAAGTAAAGCTCAGGGGATTAAAACAAGCCCACGCCAAGGTCACGATGTAGTGACTATAGATTAATCACGAGGTGACAGAGCAACTCGGAGCTTGGTGCGCACCAAAACCTCAGACTAAAGCAGCCAGCACACGGTGCCTGTGTCCTTGCAGAGGGTGACACTGCCACCACCACTCCCTGCCACGCTGCAGCCTTCGCTTTGATGCCCGCATGCTGTTATTACCTGCAGCAGCAGCAGCCCCCTGGGAATGGCGCTCGGATCCTCTCGGGCTCTCCTGGACCTCGTCGGGACCCTGCTTCGTCCTCCCCTTTTTTACCTGCCCCAGAGATGGAAGAAGTCTCCCTTATATAAACCTGCAGCACCAGACACACCTTTCCCTCCCCACCTCCACGTCCCACCATGGTCCCTCGTGCCTGTGCTCTCTGCAGGCAGCACCCAGCTGCCACCCCTCCTGATTTATACCAGGCAACGTCAGTGCTGACTTATCCGGTTGCCATCTCCCTTTGTGGCCTGGATCACTCGGATGCCGCTTTCCTCCCCCCCTCCCCACTCTGTCTTAAAAGGATGCTCTGTAGTGGTGGCCCCAGCTCGGAGAGATCCCGTGCTCTGAGGACTCCAGTGCTGTGGGAAATCACTGAAGCACCTCAGGCTGGCAGGAGGCTGATGGAGCTGCCTGTAGGGAAAGCAGCACACAGAGCACATGGGCACGGATTCAAGGAAGCTTAGAGTAGGAAACAATCTACTTTTCCCAATCCCCAAGGAGTTAAGGGACTTACGATGCTCATTCCTATTTCAAATGCAGTGCTGCAAGGAGATTGTCTTGGCATAGAGAGGCTGCAGAAACCTGATGAATGTTGGCTGTGTGAAGACCAAGCTTCAAATTGATTTTGGTCGTACCTGTAAACACGGCCTTGGATTGACTGTCAAAATTGCACTGAAATTGCACTAAATCCTGAGCTGAAGGGAGCAGCAGAAACGGGCGTTTCAAAGGGAAATCGCACCCTCAGCAGCTGCCTTGGCCGGGCTCCCTGGAAGTTTCCACTGTGCAGAGCTCCGGGAAGATCTTATCTGGGGTCTTTGTTCGGGTCTGGTCACCCATGTTGGACAGGGACAGACTCCAATGGAAACAGGGCAGCAAAGGGCTGCCACGACCACTGGGAATGGTGAGGAGCCTGGCCTCGGAGCAGCCAAGATACGGGAGAGGGAGGGAAGAGCTCCTTGGGCTCAGGACAACACTGGCACGGGAACAAACAGAAGCCAACGCGCTCAGGTTGAAGCTGCCACCACCATGGCGAGGTTTGGGCTAGCTTTCCATGGGGAGCACTCAGTCTGGACTGGTTTTGGTGTGCTGCCAATGGCCCCTCAACCCGGGAATGAAGCCTGGAGCCGCAGAACCAAGTGAAAAACCATCTCCCAGAAGGTGCAATCCCTCCCCAGCATCCCCAGCGCCCGCGTCCTGCTGCCAGCTTGGGTCTTGCTTTCCCCATCTCCTCCCCTGGTGTACCAGGGGGATCAACACCTATGGCTTTTATTACTGACTCCACTGCTTGCCAGGGACACCCTTCCCATCTTTCTCCTTTGTTCCCTTCAAAGAGCCTCAGATGCACAAGGCCGAATGCTGAGGTTCTACCTGACCCACACCTCGTACCCAGAGCAGTGAGCAGAGGCCGCAAGGATAAGGAAAGCAGCACATCCTACACACCATTGCAGGCATTTCTTCTTGCTTTATGAGGTGTTCTTATTCACTCCTCTCCTTTGCCTCCTCTCGCACACCTATATTTCATTCTCCCCTTGCAGCAGTGATTTAGATAGCATTTACCTGGAGGCTGAATCCAGTTCTGCAGTGACAAGGGAATGTATATTAAAATGAAGCATTGCAAGAAATGCTAGGAGAGATTATCACAACACAAATGCTGGAAAGTGGCAGGGTTTATGGAAAGACTAATACCCGCAGAGGAAAGATGCTCCTCTGGCATCCTGAACCACCTGAGCTTTGGCTCAGGAACGTGGCAGCTTAAACAGCAACAGGAACTTTTGGAGAGTGACATTAAAGTAAATGAACATTATAATGTGTTCAATATTGTTAAATTCACTGATATTTCTTTTCCTCTAATATCCAGACCCACAGAAGGCCAGGGGAAGCTTCGAACTGCCGCTCATCTCCAACCGAGATGTGGAGCAGCATCAAGGAACACCAAGAGACCAGGACTGGTCCACCGCACTCTGGAGCCACCACCACATTGTTATGACAAAGGGTGGGATTGAGACACCCCAGGGCTTTGCAGGAACACTGAATCTCTTCACTGTTATCTGGTGAGTTAAAAACCAGAGGAACCTTCCTTAGTGGGCAAAGAGCAACTGCTTCCTAAGGATACAGGTGAACTGCATCCTGTCTCTGGAGGGGATAAACCCAAGCGCAGCAGCACGAATCACAGCCTGTGATGGAGCTCCCTGTACAAGCACCCAGGCTGCTCTCTCACATGGGCACCTCTGGAGTCTGCTTCCCTATGGATGCTGTGACCATGAAACAAACTGCTCAGTTCAAACGCTGATGGGAAGGAACTTCCCTGACATCAACCAGCAGCAGCCAGGGCAAGAGAAGGGAGAAAGCACTGAGGTGGGGAAACAGCACAGCAAACAGCACAGCAAATAGCACAGCAAACAGCACAGCAAATGGGACAGCAAATGGGACAGCAAACAGCACAGCAAATGGGACAGCAAGTGGGATGGCAAACAGCACGCCAAACAGGACAGCAAACAGCACAGCAAATAGCACGGCAAATGGGGCAGCAAATGGGACAGCAAACAGCACAGCAAACAGGACAGCACAGCACAGCAAACCTCAGAGGAATGAGGCTGATGGAACACAAACTGGAAAGGGAAGGGGGAAAATGAAAGAAGTTCTAACCACGGCTGCTGAGGCCCAGGTTTATGAACTCTTTTCCCCACTGTTGACCCTCACTGGGAGCACAGCAGTGATGGGGATGCAGCTGGGCCAGTGCTGCCACAGGTCTGACAGAGACTGGAGAACAAATGTCTCTTGATGCTGTGTTCCCTCCACCTCACTGCACACAGCATCCCTCAGAGGAAGGAGGAACCCCTCCCTGAGCTCCCTGTAGCACACTGAATCATGCTATCCAGAACCGCTGCCTTAGCAGAGCATCTCTCTGTACAGTTACCTGTGCTCTTGCTCGGTTTGGGATGGATGAATCCTCCCAGAGCCAGGCTCAAAACCTGATTTCTAACAACAGGATTTGTCAAAACTCAAACCAAAATCTCCTCGAAAGGAGCTGAAGGGTTTTAGTCAGAACTGAATCAAAACCTCCCCAAGCTTTGGGGCTGGACTTTGGCCCACGATTGTCAGAAGCCCCCAGTCCCCACAGCCAGGTTTGGAGCTGGTTCAGCGCTGCCTTTGTCCGCAGCCACAAGGGCAGAGCAGCTTAATGAACACCCATCACTCTCTAACAACAGCCACACACATCGATCCCAGGCTCACGCTGACCCAGGCTCCTGCTCCTGCTCCTGCTCCTGCACGCACCAGGGGCTCGTGGTGCTGGGCGTGCACAGACGTCAACAGCATCCTTCCAGATGCACTCGTGTCTGATCGCTCACCCGTGCGGCTCCCGACACAGGAACCTGACAACAGCAGCGTGGTCCTGGGTGAGGGCCACGCAGACGGCCCAGGCAGCAGAAACAGGGGGGAGAACATGGGGCTCACAGGCAGGGTTCTAAGGAGCTGCCTGTCAAAAGGAGCGAGAGCAGCGGCACTGATGTCTGGGTGCACCCGCAAGGCTGTGCATAAACAGCGCGAGCGGATGAGATCCCTGCCAGGAGATAACCACAGATCAACGTGCCCAGGAGTTCCACAGGCAGGGAACTGTGCTTCCGAGATGGGAACTGAAGCGGAATGAGCACAACGTTATCAGCCATGGGAAAGGGACAAACTCCATTAGCCGGCTGCAGCATGAGGAGCTGCAGTGCAAGAGCCACGTCCTCAGACCTCACCCAGTGCTCCGAGGAGTGATGCTGGCTGAAGGACCCGCAGGAGATCCATCCACCATGGGCAGGAAGCCTGGGGAGCCCCAAACCCCCCCCCCCCCCCAGCTGCTCTGGGCATTTTCACTCGGTTTTGCAGTGTTTTGTCAGTGTCTGTCACCAGCCTGCAGAGACCGAGCTGAAATCCCCCGAGCATCTTCCCATGGGGACATCCTGCATCCTGCCTTACTCTGCGCTGGCTTGTTCTAGGGCTCCTCAGGGCAGCCTTTTTCTCCTGGCCCCACACAAGACTGCCAGAACCCCCCACTGAAAGGCCATGGGGCACACACAGCCCCCCTGCCCCACATCTGGGGGGTGCAGTCAGAGGAACCCCCATGTCTGCAGCCAGCCCCACAGCATGGGCAGCCTGGGCTCCTGAGTGATGCAGCATGCACCCCAAAGTCAAACCTAGTCCTGTATCTTAAGGAAATGAATCCATTTTCTGCCTTCTCCCCATCACGAGCGCTCTGAACGCCTCAGTTCCTCCTCACTCTTCATTCTCCCAATTTACTTCTTGCTTTCCTCCCAGGCTGGGAAATGGATTTCTGCCCATTGCATTGTCTCAGGAAGTGTCAGCACCGTGGTGCCGACAGACACTTTAAAGACATCTATTTCCATGCGACTGAGGGAGAGCACCACAGGCTCAGCGCCGTGTTTCTGCCTTGCCTCAGGTTTGGGGAAGCTTTGCTTCACAAAGGAAAGAGCAGTATTGAGCGAAACTGTCCTTGATCGTCTCTATTAATCCCTGGGAAGAATTAGCAGCAGCCTTATATTACACACATACATCTTCTGTAAGCAAAGATCTTAGGCTTTCTCTCTCAGCCTCATCTTTTTAATAGAGCCTCGGCGGGGTCTCCTTGGGCACATCATCAGTGCAGGTGGCAGAATTAGTGCTGTGCTTTGTCCAGGCCTTCCTCAGGGGGTAAATTAGAGCCCTTACAAGCAGCCGGGGGTCTGGAGTCAGCACTATGTAAATAAGTGCTTATTTCTAGGATGATACCAACCGCTCTAAGGAACCGCACCTGAACCAAGGGAGCGCGTCCCTGTTAGACAAACCTGGTGAATGACATCCTGGGGAGCAGGACCGAGGGCGAGCTCATCCTTGTGCCACCTCCCTCCCATGGCCAGCCCGGTGCTGCTGGGCACGAGGATCCTGTCTCGGGGCAGAAGCCTCAGGGCATCAGTGAGACACAGAAAGGAGCAGACAAAGGGGCATTAGAGGGGGTCAGACCGGGGGATGCAGATGCGGCCACACTGGTGGGGCAGGCAGCTCTCCTGAGCTGACTCTGGGAGCTCAGCACCCCCATTCACACGCACAGGGTCCTGAGCACCCCCGGCTGCCCGTCTCCTGTGAAGCAGGGCGATGTTACAGATCTCACGCACATCTTCCCTCGGCTTCCAAACTGAGGGGCAGTTTGGGTGCAAAAACTGCGGGAGGAGCTCACCCTCAGTGAGCGGAAACGAGGAGCCCGGAGCTGGCGCTGCCACGGCAGCAAGCGGCCCTCTGAGGCCTCCCCAGGGCTGCTGAGCAGCATCCGTGTACCGCAGCGAGCACACTGGGGACGCGCCGGGAAGAGGGAGCAGGGAACAGCCCCGTGCGCACCCAGCGAGGGGCTGGGGCGGGCCTCGAACCCGCGGCCATGACTCAACCCGCGGCCGCCGGGAGGCTCCGTGCGGCCCCTCTCCGGGCAGGGAAGCGCCGCAGCTTGGGCTGTACCGCCCCCTGCTGGCGGCCGGAGGATCCGCGGCAGGGACTGGTCCCCCCCCGCCTTGTGAAGAGCAGCAGCGCGGTGCGGGCAGCGCAGAGGAGCCTCGCTGGAGCCCGGCGCCGCTTGGGCTGAGCACAAACCGCTCGGGAACATCGCGCACAAAATCACCTCCAGGGCATGCGGGGGACAACGCTCCCGGGAAGCTGCTCACAGCAGGGCCGGGGGGATTCCTGTGCCCGGAAACAGGGTACAGCGAAAGAGAGATCAGGAAATCCCCTTTAGCACCGAACACGGTTTGATGTGTACCTGACGCACTGCAGAGAACTAAGGAGCCACAGCAGAGGGGAGTGAGGCCCCAGCACTGCACCACACAGCGTGAAGTCAGGGACTAAACCTCTGATTCAGAGGCAATTTCACCCACACAGTAAAAGGCTCAGGGGAAACTTTCTGACAGTCTTCCAGTAGCTAAAGGGGGCCTACAAAGAAACCTGCAGAGGGCTTTGAACAAGGGATGTAGGGACAGGCCATGGGGAATGGCTTGAACCTGCCCGAGGGGAGACTGAGCTGAGCTCTTAGGCAGAAGCTCTTCCCTGTGAGGGTGCTGAGGCGCTGGCACAGGGTGCCCAGAGAAGCTGTGGCTGCCCCATCCCTGGCAGTGCTCAAGGCCAGGTTGGACACAGGGGCTTGGAGCAAGCTGCTCCAGTGGAAGGGGTCCCTGCCAGTGGCTGGGGTTGGAGCTGAAGGAGCTTTAGGGTCCCTTCCATCACAAACCAGGCTGGGATTCCATGATCTGCCATTGAGCAGGAAATCCCCTCTATAAGAATTTGGGGCATGGGTGCTCACAACTGGGATTTATGAATGAACTCACCGTGTGCTCTGCTGTGGTGTTCCAGCTGGCTCAGATAAGGGAATGGCTGAACCACAGCAAGGAGCTGTCAATATCATCTCCAAAATGAAGAGCTGGGCTCTGGAAGGCATCGCCAGGCTCCGGTGACTTCAGCAGCCTCTCCTGAGTGCAGATGCTCAGACCATAAATAACACTACACATTTCTGCTGCCACTGATGCTTCATTGCCTGAGGCAGCCGCTCACTGCTCTGCCTTCGAGATAAGGCTGGGAGAGCTTCAGAGAGTTGGGGTGCTTTGAGTGGAAGCTTCTCAACATCAAAGTCCCAGCAGGGTTTTTAGTGAGGCTTTAGGAACAAGTTGAGGGTGTTTTTAACGCGCCGTACCCCAACCAGCATCAAAGGCACTGCAGGGAGCGGCTGCTGAGCAGAGCCACCGAGAGCCGGGAGCGCAGCTCAACAAAGCAGCTCCAGCACTAGGACTTGGAGCAGCTCTCATGTAGGGGGGGTTCACCCGGAGCAGAGCACCTGGATTTCAAGAGAGACATCCCCATTTCCCATGGGAAGTTACTCGGAAGAAAACAAGGAACTGGGGTTCTTTGAGCTTGCGCTGCGCAGCTCACAGTAAATACCTCATTGAGTTATGGTACCGCAGCCCTCACACGCCGAATCAAGGTCATCGCTGGCAGCTCACAGGAGATCTTTGCTGTTTCAGCATACAGCCCTTGTCTCTCTTCCAGCAGGAGTTATTGTTAAGCAGGGGTTATCTATCTGGCTGCCAGGAGAGGGACCATGTTTAATACAGCCCTGGGCATCAGCAATATCACTGCATGGGAAACAGCCTCGCTGCTCAGACACGCACCCGGATAAGAGCAGTGACCTGTAAATCATGTTCTCCTGCTGTTCATTCTGTCCCAGGAGCCATGAGCATCTTGTCTCACACCAAATCCCTGCACGCCTGTGCCACCGCATCCCTCGGAAGCGGGGTGAGGAGCCCTGAGATCCAGGGCCCGGACCCCAGCGGCAGCAAAGAGCATCTGTTCTGTCAGCCCAAACACCATCCAGCGCTGCCTTGGCTTTATCGCTCTCAGCAACACAAGCTGCCTGTCTGGAGCTGCAGCAGATACACATCTGCCGCCTGTTACCTCTGTTTTGTAGGGAATAATGAAGACAACGAAGGGCAAAGAGCAGTGGCAGAGCGGGATGTGGGGTGCCCTCTGCAGCTCCCTGCATGAAACACCGACTGTCTCACAGGGATGATGGGCGCTTAGAGATGCAGCACCCCGGAAACAGCCCCTTGCCTTGCCTGTGATGCGGTAACAGCTCCGGATCCACGCAAGCCTCTTGCTTGTTGCCACCCAGCTGTGATGCAAGGAGGAGAGGAGGCTTTCGGAGGCTTCAGTTTTCTAAGGAGAAAAGCAGGATCCTGGTCAGGTGCCTGCTTCTGGCCATGGGAAGCACACGCGGTCCCTCCAGCACAATGCTCCCTCCTCTGCACCCTTTATTTCTTCTATTGCATTTGTGAAAGTAAGAGCCTGTGGCCCCTTCTCACAGCACACCTGCAGGCACCACAGCCCCAGTGCTGGCTGCTGTGCTGATGGCACTGGGGCAAAGCAGCAGGTCTAAATCCCGATGCTTGGGGCAGCTTTCCCCAAGCCATTCCTCTTGGGCAGCAGTGGGTGCCTGCTGAGAGCTGGGCACTGTCGGCTGCCCCCCGGCTGAACCAGCTCCAACACGCACCATTGAGTGAACACCGGCCCTGGGTGCCTCTCAGACCCACCTTGGGCTCCACCAGCATGCAGCAGCTTGTAACAGGCTGAGCTGAAACAGTATTTCATGGCTTGGATTGCTTCAAATCCCCGAGGAACAAGTGTCAGGGTTTTCAATAGCTGCAGTGTTAATAATAAAACAGGGACCTCTCCCCGCATCCGAGCACAAACAGCGGTTATTGCTCTTTCAAAGCTTTGAGTCCTAAAACCTTTCTTACATCCAGCTTGACATCAAAACACCCATCTCATTCACCCAGGCTGCCACCGGAGAATTGTGTGCTATTAGAAACAGCCCTGAGGTGAATTAAGAGCAGCCTGTAATGATGCTCCACTACAGCAACTTTATTTCTCCCAAACCAAACAAATGAGCAATATTTTATGTGCTGTGCCGGGGCTCAGCAGAGAGCAGCAGCTGCTCCTCCATGATTTATGGAATGGATGTTTTCTAAATAGCCAAAGTCGGGCTCTGAAACCAGTCACAAAATAGCCTGTTCATGAGAGCCCAGTGCAGAGACAGGGAGAGAGAAACCCGGATTCTGGATAGGGGCAAGTTAGGGCATGAACCGTTTTCTTTGCTGTTTCCCCCCCATGAACAGAGCACAAATGCAAGAAGCTGCATAACAAAACCTCTGGATGCTGATGCTCAACAGCAGCAGCAAAGAGACAGGGCACAAACCAGCCCCTTGTTCTACAAGTGCAGAAGAACCCGGTCCCTGGCAGTGCACAGGCAGGGGAGGGAGCAGCGGGTGCTGGAGGCACACAGGAGGCTGAGGGATGGGGTAAGGAAAGAGTGGAGGGGGCTGGAACTGGAGGAGCTTTAAGGCCCCTTTGACCCAACCCATTCCATGGCTCTGTAAGACAGAAGTGAGAGGGGAAATGGCACCAGCACAAGAGCCCCATCGAGCAGGGCTGTGGCACGGGCAGCTCGAGCCAGGTCTTGCTCCTGCACAACTGGCAGGAGGAAACTGGTTCTCACAGTGGGGCTGGAACAGGGGCTGTTGTGCCAGAGCAGGGCTCCAGATACAGGAAGCTGGTTGGATTCAGGAGAAATCGGACATTTACATGCCCTGAGGACACGGGGAAGAGGTGCGGTGCCCGGTAACGGTTACCTTGGTGGGTGCTGGCTCCCGGAGCCATGCAGGAGGCCGGTGGGTGCTGGTACCTCCCTCTGAAGGAGCTGAAAGCAGCAGCTGCCAGCCCATCACACATGGGCAGGGGTGATGCCCTCGGGTACTTGAACCATGTGGGTGCCAGAGCACAGTGAAAAGCTGATGAGGGCAGAGCTAAATCCTGACACAGCAGCCAGGGCCCGGTGCACAGCCCCGAGACAGGACAAACACCCCGAGAGTCACAGCCCCAGCAATGCCAAGCACCCGATTCCAAGCACCAGCTGATGCTCGCTCCAGGAGCGGGAATGCTGCCAGGACAAGGGATGTGGAGCCCGCCTGTGCTGGACACACACCAGCTCCAAGAACATCATCTGTGGGGCTGCTGATTAAACACAGCCAGGCTGGGATGAAGGGAGCGCGTTAGCTCTGGTCCTACTGAAACATCAGGGAAGCCTTAAGGGAAGGTAGCTTAGAACACCCCCAGAATGCTCACAGAGCTTGTCCCAGTGCCAGTCCGAGCCTCTCTGCACAGATCCCCAAACCAAAGAGCCCTTTGATGCCAGCAGGGCGCGGGCACCCCAGGATTTCACTCCATGGCTGTTAACAGGAAATCCTCTGATGCTTTGCCCCTGACTAATGTGTGCTCACAGCCATAAATCACGGCCTGGCCTCGGCACTGGAGGGTGGCACGAACGTGTGCACAGGCAGATTATTGACCAGAAGCACAGGAGCCAGGTTATGAACAGTGCTGGAATCCGATAAACACCCCAGGAGAGCATCTCAAAGCAGACCACACAAACCTCATCTCACCCACCCTCCTACAAAGGTTGTCAAATATCTATTCATGAGATTGTAACTGCCTATTTTCTATGCCATTTGACAAAGGGGAGGAAAGAGGATCAAGATAAAAAGAGAGCATATTTTAGCTGCAAAGGATTTATTCATTCAATTTACATTTGAATCAATTATCCAGGCAAAGCTCAAACACTGCCAACCTGATTTAGGTGACTGAGCACACATCGTAAATAGTGCAGCATTCACGCTCTGTAATCCCTATCTGCAATCCCTGCCCACCTTGAGCAGGAGGAGCATCCTGACTCACAGGGGGCCTTTGTTTCCGAGCAGCGGGGAGGCTTTGCTGTGGTTGGGAACGGGGCCTCTGAGACCCCTCGCTCAAAGGAACCCCTCAGGTTTACACCCAGACCCAGGCACTGGGGACAAAGCCCCAGAGCTGCCCAAGCACAGACGGGACCTGCCTCATCCCCTGCTCGCTTCCCACACCCAGAGCCCCAGACCCAGCAGCAGCCTCGTATCCTGCCCTGCAGGAGGGCTCCGGGCCAGCCCCTTGCAAGGACCTACCTGTGTTCACAGGGAGCTCATCTCCTCTGCTGTTCTCTATGAAAGCAACAGATGAAGGAAAGCTCGACCAGTTCCACCACCAGAGAGTGAACCCTCTCCTCTGCCAAGTTTTCCCCCAGTAGAACACACCTCCTCTGCAATACAGTTGAGCAAGAAGAGAGACAAGGAATTAGGAAGCTCTGTATCCCATTAGCATCCAAATGCAGCAGAGACAAGGGGTTTATGGAGATAATTTTGAAGGAGCAAACATTTCTTTTACCAAGCGTGCGTTTTTCATGCTCCTGGAATCCACAGCCCCCAATAAACCTGGATGTGTTGTTGCTGGGTTTCCTTCGCAGCATTCATCACCACGGGCTTGCTCAGGTGGGCAGGAAAAATCCATTTTCCTTTGTGTGAAATCCATACAATTCAAGAGGCCCTTCAGGCCCCATGGAAGCACCGTGAGCAGGTCTGAGGCTGGCGGGGCGCAGGCTGCTCAGCAGCACATCCTGCAGCCAGAACACACTCAAATCACTGCAGATCCAGGTGCCCACCGCGGGATTTGCACCTGAGCCTTCCCAGAGCCCTGCTCCCGGTGGGGCAGGGACCAGGTCCCTTTAATCCCGTGTCCCTGCAAGCTGTGGGGCTCACAGGCAGAGCAGAGAGACACAGACGAAGGGGACCCATTGCCTGCAAGCCACAGCCTGTCTGCAGTGCCCAGGCCAGGCCAGGCAGGGACAGGAGATGCCTCCTCAGAGCAGCTCATGCTGGATGTGCTGCTGAGAAAAGGCACTGAACACCAGGATCCTGATGGGAAAGGGGTGCTGAGAAAAGGCACTGAACACCCGGATCCTGATGGGAAAGGGGTGCTGAGAAAAGGCACTGAACACCCGGATCCTGGTGGGAAGGGGGTGCTGAGAAAAGGCACTGAACACCCGGATCCTGATGGGAAGGGGAGAGGAGAATCCCAGGGGATTCTGTGCAGGGGGCAGGGTGTCTGTGCGCCAGCCCTGCATCAACAACCACAGAGCTCTCTCCCCAGGAATGTTACACGGGGATGTGGGGTGAAGGGAGCTACCAGAAAGGGTCAGTGCAAATGTTTAACCCATTTCCATCCCATTTGCAAGAGCTGATGTGCATTAACAGTGCAGGAACGTGCCCCCAGTGCCGAACGCCGCCGTTACCCAGCTCTTAGCAAAATCATCTTATTACCATGCGCAGGAACAGATGGATTTGGCACATGCATCTGGAGAGAAACAAATGGAGTCAGATGTAGACAGAAACACGCATCAGGGCCTTTGCATTTTACTGCTTGGTCCCCCAGACAGCAACATCTCCATACAATAGATACACACACTTTGCTTTAACACATAAACAGCGCAGTCTGAGAACCAAACTGATGGTTGGGTATATGCAAGATCCCCAAAACCCTGCCTGCCTTTTAAGCAGGCACACACAGAATACAAAAGTGCTCCAGCAAAGAACAGGGGCTTGAACTGCTCCAAAAGGGTGGGAAGAGGGCAAAAAACCCCAAACAGAAACCTGACTGTGACCCCCAGCACATAAATCAGAGCAGTGAGCCATGACCAGTGACCATGAACCTGGTCCAGCAATGCAGCAGGAGGTGTGCTCCACATCAAGCTGTTTATGTTGTGATGTGCACGTGCATTCAGCTCATGCTCCAGCCTGCCAGAGGCCAAGGTATGTGTCTTAGGAATACGGTCCATTTAATTCTACTTGGTTTTCAGCACTGGGGTTGCTATTGTTATGCACAGGGTTTTATGGGGATAACTTCTCCATCGCTCCTCAGCTAGTTCCTAGTGGGCCCCTCTCCAGAGCCATAGCATCCCTGCAAACGTGCACCAGGAGCCCAGGCCAGGAAAGGCTTTGGGCAGGCAGGGCTGTGGAAGGGGGATGAGCCCCGAGCACACCCAGGTCCAGATGCGCCGGTGCCACCAGAAAGGGGCTGATCAGCAGCTCAGCCTTAGATCCCATCTCAGTCTCCGGCAGGTTAAAGCCATTCCCCCCATCCTGTCACTACATGTTGGTGTAGGAAGTCCCTTCTCCACATCTCCTGCACTTGTTACCAGCTCTTGCTGGAGACAGGACATGATCTCTATATGACAAATGTAACTGGATTAGGAGGTCTGTAAATCCAGCTGGTTGGAATTGGAGGCTCTGTAACAACCTGCAGGAAGGAAGCAATGCCTTAAGGACATCTGCATTGCTGTGTTAGCAGTGAGAGCACCGTTAGAGCCCAGCAGACACCGGAATACCTTGTCAAGCAGAGTCTGAATCATGGTCTCCTCGTAGGTACATTGGGATGGATTTCTCTCCTCTCCCACCAGGAAGGCAGTGGTTGCTTGCTGTACTGCAAGAGGCACCAGCAACAGGACAAGGATCCATCTGGAGATTCCTGCCAGGAACTGATCCATCCAGTACAGCACAGTGTAATCACATTAACATGCAGCAAACAGCACAAGGCCAAAGCGATGGGGAACTGGGAGCCAGGAGTATTCCAATGGCAGGAACGTTAAGGAAGGTTAAAGGAGAATCCCAACAGAACATGTTTTGGTGCAGCAGCCTTTGCTGAAGTGCCTCCCAAACCCCTCAGAGCTCTGCCCTACCCCAGACCAGCACCCACTGCCTGATGAAGACACAAATCCCAGTATCACTGGTAGAGCAGCCGGTGCCAGCAGCAATGGCCATTGTAAGCGTGTACGGCTTCAGCTGCAGCACGGAGCAGGGAAAGGGGCTTTTATGTTATCCTGCCAATAAATTCCTCTCTGGGGAGCCATCAGAGCAGAGGATGCCTTTCCCTAAAGCAATTGCTGATGGCTGATGGGCAGAGGAAATATGCAGCTATGCATGGAAACGACAGCAGCTCATTGGAAACACATCGCGGGCTCTCAGGGAAGGCTGCACAGGACAGATCTGACAGAGCCTGGGTGAAGGAGAGGAATTCCAGGCTGGTTCAGGGCTTTGGAACCTGTTAAAGGCTGCAAGAGGAGGGAAAGACAGAGATGTGCAATGGCAGGATCCATGCAGAACGGGCAGCAACAGAGAAACAAGATGTGGAAAGAGCATCTCAGGAGAAGGATCCAGCATGGCTCCTCCTGCAAGCAGGAGCCCGGAGTCAGACACAACCACTCTCCATACAACCCTTTGAGGGCTCAACAGCCAGAGTGGGCTCTGGCAACCAACAGTGATTTGCAGCCCAAAAATCAAACCAACTGCCTGTCAGGGTAAGTGATGGTGCTCACTGTGAGCCCCTTGGAGCAGCCACTGCCAAGGGAAAGGAACGACCCGCCTGGGTGATGGGCTCCTCCGTTGGGAAGGAGAAGCAGGGGCTCCGGTCTGCTCTGGGGTGCTGGTTCCTCTGGTTTACGGGTCCTGGTGCCCCTGGAGCAGGATGCTCAGCACATCCCTCACCTGCAAACAGCAAATCGAGCAAAAGGAAACGAGTCCGCAGGGATGCCCCAGGTTAATCCCAGCGCTCGAATCCATCCCTGGGAACCGGCTGTTCCCAGCCCAACAGCACCACCTGGTGGACACCCTCCTGCTACAGCCAGAGCATCGCTGAACCCATGCCAAACCCAGCCAGGGTACCGAACCGAGCCGGCTTTGAGCCGTGCCAGACCTTACCCGGCACCAGGGTCCAGTCCCGCACAAGAGAAGCTGCGGGTTTAGGAACCACAAGTTTGGCTTTTGCAGGGAGAAAGGCAACGAACAGCGTGGAGACCAGCAGGAGAGGGGGGAAGTGAGGAACAGGATGGAAGAGGAATGAGACCCCCCAAAGGGCGATGCTTCCTAGAGTTTTCCCGTAGAAACCGACCCCATTGCACCCCTTCTGCAGGCGCTGTTCTCATACAGCCCAAAGCAGCTTTCAAACCCCTTATTTATTTACAGGCTTAAAAAACTAAACTATAAATCACAAAAGAAAGGAGCCCCTTCCACATTTTCTTGACAGCTCATGGAACAGAATCCCAGGATGGTTTGTGTTGAAGGGACCTTAAAGCTCATCCAGTTCCAACCCCAACCCCTTCCACTGGAGCAGCTTGCTCCAAGCCCCTGTGTCCAACCTGGCCTTGAGCACTGCCAGGGATGGGGCAGCCACAGCTTCTCTGGGCACCCTGTGCCAGCGCCTCAGCACCCTCACAGGGAAGAGCTTCAGCCTCAGAGCTCAGCTCAGGCTCCCCTCACATTTCCCAGCACCGGAGAGCTTGGTACCTTAAGTTCTACTCGGAAGGAAGAGAACGCTACAGCTCCAGCAGCACTGCCTGATGGCATTGTGCAATGGGTGAATTACAGAACAGAGCAGAGACCTGTCTTACCGGGGCCTGCCTGTGTTATTTCAATGGGAGCAGGGTGAGCACCGGGGCTCTTATCAGCAGCTGAGCAGGAGGCAACAGGCTGGCGCTCAGGAATGAGCTTCATCCGGTAGCACCAGTTCCCGAGGAGCTGCGAAAGGGGGGATTTCACTTGATGAAGTCACTTCAGTTCACTGCTGATGCCTCAGAAAGGAAGGAGCCTCGTGGAGCACAGCAATGAAGTCTGAACACAGAGGGGAGAGGAGGGCACTGGCCACGGGAAGCAAGGAGCTGGCACTGGGGTGCAGACAGGGAGACAGGGAGCTGCCATCTCCCGTGACATGGAAAACGTGGGGCATCCATTCCCATCCACACAGGGGGGTACAAGCAAGGAGAGAAGCTGCTGCTCCATCGTTATCCACGTTTATATCATGCCAGAAGCTTGTGAGTGGCAAAGATACCCCAGAGCAGTCTTACACGAGGTGCAGTGCACAGGTGAGGTACAGAACCACAGCGAGGACAGGCTCTGGGGGCTCCTCTGTAGAGTACGGGGCTGAGCTGTGGGGTGTCCTGCCAGGAGACAAGTGCCCTGCCTGGGGAGCTGAAGAGTCCCACGCGGTTGAAGAGCACATCCCCAATGGCAGAAGCAGGGGTTGGCTGTTTCTGGGCCATGGAGCAGTGAGAAGCGAAAACCAAAGTGAAACAGGGAAAGGGCTTAGGACTTACCCAGTGAGGATGAGCAGTGAGTGGGAACCTTGATTGATCCATGAGCTGCAAATCAGGAATTACCTGGAATTTGCCACTGACTCCACTGTACACAGCGGCCGCCCTGGACACTGCAGCACGGCCAGTGCAGAGCTCAGGCCCATGGACTGCAAGCAGAAGTTCCCAGTGCTGAGCAGAATCATCTCCAAGCGCTAGGAGCAGAGCCCAGGAGCAGGGAGCATCTCCTTACACCCCTGGGAATGGAACCAGAGCTGTGGGCACTGTGGCTTCCCCCTGCAGGGACCCCTTTCGCAGGAGGGGGCATAGAGCCTGATCCAAAGTCCTGCTGTAAAGAAGCCATTCCCCGCCCGGAGAAGCATCCCACCAGGAATCCAAGGCCATCACAGCTGTCCCGTCCCGCGAGGCACAAGATCCCGTCCCATTTGTTGTCACCAGTATCAAGGAATTCAGTGCCAGGTCTGCAGAGAGATCCCATGACATGGGACTAACGCTCACTGGTGGCACTGCAGCTTCACTCGCTCCTGACCTGAGGCGCCCACAGCCACTTTGAGAACGCTTCCCAAGCACACACAGCCCTGCATGTGCTGGCAATAGCCTCCCATGCAGAAATCACAGACCAGCAAAGGCAAGCGTATGCAACAGGTTCCTCGTCTTTCACCTCTATAGCCTGTAAAGGATCAGAACCCCTTGTTATTTGGATCATAGATCTGAGAATGGAAGCAGGAGGGAACTCAGACAGACGGATATAATCCAACCCCTGCCTACAGAGGCAGGATCCTCACCTTTCTGCCAAACATTGTCACTTCTGCACCCTGCTTACAAACCCACGCTCTGTTACTGCCCTGCCTTTAGCATTAGACAGGAAAAAGGTGTTTGTCTAATACGGAATTCATTCCATGAGTTTGCTTCACCATGGACATGGCCAGAGCCTCTTTTGCCACAGCCTCTCATGCATACAGAGACTGAAGTCTCTGCCTCCTCCCCCAGCACAGCCTCCTCTCTAGGACAGATTAACCTCAGTTCTTTCAACCTTCCTAAATGGGACGGTTTACCTTTGTAAATCTATGCCCCAGGAAGGAGAATAGCTGTCATACAAAGGCAAACCAGGATACAAGGTAAGAGGCACAATCTCCTAAATTCATGCTTTACATACAATGGCCAAACCAGGCTGATTAAACCCAAAAGAGAACCCATTTACAAGAGTCATTTATCACCAAGCCTATTACTCCATAGCAGACGCTGTTCCTAGATGAGGGGCTGGTTTATGAAGCCAGTTTTGTCAGGAAGGATGCTTGTGTTTCCTATTTGATTTTGAGAAATTGAACACTTAATAGCAGACATTTTTCTTGGCAGCACAAAGAATCATTTAAATGCAAGACAAATACAAGCAGCTCTCAAGGCAGGGTTGCTCCTCAAATCCCCTCCAGTCCCAGCTTCCCAGCATGGGACCATTGCTCCTGCATTTGGGTAGCTCAAACTCCCAGTACCCTCCTTGCAAGGCAGTCAGTGATTTCATTTGCACAGTACCAAAAGGAGAGTAGAATTACCTACCTGAGGGTCTGTGGTGTTGACAGAGCAAGAATTAGGGAAGAGAGCTATGGAATAAGCACTGTTCCAGCACCAGGAACAAATGGACTTTGATTCCTTTCTTCTTTTTCTCCTCCCTTTTAAATAAATCAGGAAATTACTTTTGCAACTGCTGCTCCTCAGTCCTCATCCTTCATTGCAGAGGACAGTGTCATTACCCAGGCTATGAAGCATCTCAGCCAGTGTCATTACCCAGGCTATGAAGCATCTCAGCCAGTGTCAGCCTTCACAACAAGTCACCAGTGTCTTTATTGTCAATATTATCTATAATTCCTCTCATTGCCACGCAGCACTTATTCAAACCTGTGAAAAGAAGCACAGCAAATGGAGACCCAGAACCCACCAGATCATTCATAACAAGGAAAGATCATCATGATGGCATGTGCAACAGCCTTGCATCAAAGGTGAACCCAAAAAGAACCCTCCAGCACAGTTCTAGTTTCCAAATCAGCAAACACACTTATGGAAGCCCAAGTGGTGCAGCTCACAGCCATCACACCCCCAGACAGGTAGGATACACAGCTAGGCTTAAACTGGCCATTTACACAAGCTGGTTTCCAGGTTGCACGTGTACCTGCAGTGATTTTGCACAGAGAACAAACCTCTACCTAACGCTGAAGCATTAAAGTTGTGTTGCAAATAACCAGCCCCTGGTCAAAGCTTCCCGAGAGTGTTCCAAGAGGAGTCACAGGTTGCAGCCCTCACCTTGCTATTGGAAGTCTCTTGTGACTGTTATTGCCTTTAAATATTGAATGTCTAAAGGGGAAGCGAGGGTACATTTTTCATAAGAACCTGATGGACCAGGAGGTGAGGAAACTTCTCATCAAATATTGAGAGATGTTTCCCAGCCAACCAGCAGCAGATCTGCAATGACTTTAACCCCCCCTTGCTCTCCCTGTGCTAGAAGATCAGTGAATCTCCATCTGTCCTGCTAACAAAGCAGGGCCCTGATGCATGTCCCTCTCCTCTGCAGGAACCGTGCTGTTTGCAGTAAGGGCCCACACGTTATGATTACCCCCCCAGCTCTTGCACCAGTATGGAAATCAAGGCCCATGCTGCATGCCAGCAGGGTAGCTTGAAATCTGCATTCCAGTCCTCATTACATTTACACACTGACTTGCAAAACAGTATCTTCTCTTGTGACAAGCAGAGTCCAGCCTTATCCTTAACAGGCTGTTCTAAGAAAGAGAAACTCACACTCCCGAAGGACACACGTTCCTGTGGATGAACATTCAAGTAGACAGGCTACAAGGCAACCGAGTGCTTAAGCAGTCACTTTGAACAGTGATATACAACAGCAAGGAAGGTTTTGGCCTTTATTTGAAGGCTTTGAACAGTTACAGTAAGAATTGTCATTGCAAACAAGGAGATTTAAAAAAACGGACAATAAAAAGTTAAAAAACCATCCAGGAGTCCAGCTGCAAGACATGCTGGCACAGAGGAGATGTGAGCTTCGCTGCTTCCATTCCCATCGCTTTGCAGATCTCTGATAGAACTAAGATACTAAGAAAGGCTGGATGCTATTGGAATTGTTCCTGCAAGTGAGCATTTAACAGCAGATACTGTACCAGTGTCACAGAGTAGCTATGTTACATCTATGGGTTTGAGTTGGGTTTGTTGCTGTTATTTTCTTCCCAAAAGGGACATTAAAAAAAAGATTATGCCAAAGTATCTATAATGTAGTCAGAAGCCGACTACATAAGTTTGCCCCCTTCTATTTATAACTCATCTTGGTAGCAGAGACAGGATGTTAAGCAACTGGAAATCTTAGCAGCCTTTGACTTACAATCTTGAGTTTCAATTTCATTCCACAACCCACATCCAATAGCTCCACACATTCAATAGTCTCACAGGGCTATTCTGACAGCACTGTTTCTTACTCAACATGCTCTTAGCATAAAAGGGTACCTGCTTGCTCTGCTAGCAGAGCTCAAAATCCACCTGATGCTGCCCATCTGACCACCTGGGTGCTCTGCAGTTCCACACGTGCAGGCTTCTTAGAGAGACCTGAAGCACCAAGTCCCAGCACACAACTGGACTGCAGAAGTAGACACCCAAGAAGTCACCTTCAAATCCAGGCACATACTATTTGCCATCTTTTGCTCTCAGCAGCTGGAATGATGGAGTATTTAGAGTTGAAAAAACATGCTTCCAACCTCAAAGCAAGTCAGTAATGGTAATGAAGATTTTATGTGCATCAAAATCCCCTTTCTACATCTGCACACCCTGGAGTCCAACACCAGTTTCACAACAGCAGTGAGCAATGCCAGCAGTGCCTGCTCTGCAGAACACAGCGTCCACCAAGCAGGGGCAGGAAGGAGCCTGCTGGGAACTTCCAGCTCCAGGTTAGATGCATCACATAAGCACTTCTCTGAAGACGCTGCTCTGCCCACACAAATGGGGCAGTTACATTTGGGCTCTACCAAACACACTTCAAATGAAGCACCAAGTCTGCAGTTGAGCTGCTCAGAGACTGGCGACAGACCCAACTCACAGCTTGTTTAAGTAACAACCAGTTTTAAAACACTTTAAACAGATGTAAAGTCACGTTAGGAGAAGGAAGCCAACAACACACTCACGTTTCATCCGCTGCAGGAGGAATAAGGCAAAAAAACCAAGAATTCAAGCACTGGTTTCCCCCAGCAGACTCCAAAGAAGGTTTCAACATCACTGCTACTCCAGCGAGCACCAGCTCTAACTGGGACTGGAGAATGAAAGCTGATACTCCAGGGCCTGCAGGCTTCCTCCTGAAAACTCACAAACTCCAGCTTCGCCTAATGGGATCTGAAAGCACGAGAGACTCCAGCAGACGTGACACTCTTGAAATACAGAACTTTATTTAGAAACTGCTTAAAGTAGAAAAACCCTGTCAAGAAAAATCCAAGTCAGATACGGTTTCTCAGTAAAACGGAGCTTTAGGGCAACCAAAGTTTCAAAGGCCACAGAGAAATAGCACCACTGCAGTTTTAAACAATGGCTAGTTACTTGCATTTTTTGGCATTCACTGAATTTGGGTTTTTCTCTGAATTTCACGAAGATTCATGCACTACACAACAATTACCATAAGATGCTCTCCTACACACATTTTAGGACAAGCTACCACCAGAAACAAATGAGTACAAGCACAACAGGACTGATCAATCTCAGTAGTGAAGGGGGATCAGAAGTCTTGCAGGATCTTGCCAAACACAACAGTAATGAGGGGCATGGTAGCAAAAAAGGACAGGTAAGGAAAGGACTTTAAATATTAATATTTAAGTTAGTCTCAGTACTGTATTTTCTGCAATAACATTAGCTCTGTTAGCCAGCACCTCTTAGTTTTTACCCCAGAAGACTACTGAACTGGCAAGTAGTATCAGATATGCCCTGGCTTGAAAGGGGGGGAAGAAAAAGGACAGAAAAGTCATCATCCTCATGTGCTCAATTCACTTTCATTCTAAACTAACTGCACAGCACAAGCCCCGTTACAACTGCTGGATTTGCTCAGCATTCCTTGGGATGGGAAAGGCAAAAGAACAAGTGAGAGATCAAAAAGTGTATCAACAAAAATGAAAAGCAACAGGACAAATAGAACCAAGAGCCAGGAAGGAAAAGGTTACTTCTGAAGAACATTTCAGCCAGTAGGACTGGATGCCCTTTGCTTGTTTTGCTGTTATTTCTTACAGAAAACACAGTACATTTTAGCAAGGTCATTAGCCACGATGCCACAGAAAAAGGCTTTAGCACTCTTCAAGGTAATTTATGTGTCTCAGCTGTTCATACTCCCTCTAATCTTGTGACAGGCAACGTTGAGGCCTATTCCATCGAGAACTAATCACTTAGTAAGCAGCTTTCCATAGGAATGGAGTTTTGTTTTCATAGCCCCTTTTGAGCACTTGCTGACAAGGCGGGATTGCCACGCAAGGCCTCTCAGCCAGCAGTGAGTGGAGTTAACGTCTACCCCAGTATGAAGCACATAAAATCTCCTGTCACATTACTTCAATTTGGCATATGGAGGCATATTTTAAATACTCTTAAGGCATTTTATAATAATTTCTGTGCTGCATTTTCACATTAACTCAATCTTACCATGAGTCAGTCTTTAATTTCTCTACTACACACCACCTTAGATACAAAGAGTCTTCCCACAAACCAGTGTTTTACCAGCAAACCTTTCTGCAACAAGTTCCAAATGTTCAGCCTCTTGCTCCCTAAATATACCATTTCAATGTGAATACTGCTCTGCTACCAAGTGAGAAAGAGCTCCTAACTCAAACCCGCTGTAAAAAGTGAGACTTCTGCAAAGTGCACTTTAAGAAGAGGTACTTTTTTGCTTATGAAAAGAAACCAGTGAGTCCTCTAAGAATAAAGTGGAGTATTTTACAGTTAAGCACATGATCTGGGGCAAAGAATTCTGATGTTGCTGCTCTGCTGGTACAGTATGTGGTCTGTTAATACTCTTCTTGTTCCTCCTGTGGTGCTCCTTCGTCAGGTATCACAAAGCCTTCCTGAAGGGGAAGAAAAGAAGGGCTTTAATGAAAATCTGCTATCAAACCAGTTCCTTGCTATTCTGTATGCTCTTCTTTTTTAACTTTTACCGGGAACAAATAGCCCTTAAGTCACCATTTACAGTGCCAAGACACATTACCATGAGAGTTATTCTCCTGATCTTTGATCTATTTGCTACATACTCTTCAGGAAAGGCTAACCTTCTTCGCTGCCTGACTACAGTTATGTTATCTGATCCTTAATCAGAGGCAATAGCTAGGCCATAAACCTAAAGACAAAAATGAAAAAGCAGAAATAGAGGGAGCCCTAGAAAGCAAACCAGCTCCCGGTTACACAGGGAGGGAGGAACTATGCAATGCAATTTATACCAGATCACTTACATCTGTGGCATAAAGAATTTCCACAATCCTCTGCAACACTGGATCATTCTCCCCTTCATTCTCCTGGCAGATTAACTCAATGTTCCTCAATTTCCCAAAGTAGAAGTCTCTCTCCTTCTCCAGATCTTCAACAGTGAGTTTCAATACATTGATCTGCCAAAAGACATCAATAATAATTCATCCACCAAAGACAGAATTCAGCAGGATCTATGTTGAAGGCAGGGTCCCCATAGTTCTCAGGAGGGTGCTAACATGCAAAGCACTTCACAAGTAACCAAGATGGGGGGAAGGGGGACTGCAGGAGGAGGAGAAGGTCTGTTTCCCAAATTGTAATATCACTGCCACAACAAACACCCAGTCCAACGCACACAATACCACTTAGAAAGTGTAAAGGCTTAGGCCATGAAACAGGTAAAGCACTAGCTGCCTGCAGTCATCTTTGCTAACGTTTTCTTTCAAGACAACTCTAATGCTGATGGCAGTTTTAGCTGTATTACATTCAGCATTTCAGTGAAGTAGCAGCTGCTTAGAGCTCGGCTGGAATGCTGTGGTAGCTGCAACACAGCTGTGGAAATACTTGAAACAATGCTATGTGTGACACGGCACAGGGTTTGAATGTCTGGTACTCATGTGCTGCAGGAGGGGGCTTGCTCCTACCGGAGAGCAAGTCCATTATAACGGAGGCTTTTAAGTGATTTTAAATGAGATTCAGGTAATTTTATTCCATCTGCCTGACCCAGCCATTTCATGCTATTAAAGAATAAATCTGCAGATAAAACTAGTAACAGAGGGCTGGTTTGGTCACACACCTGCTCAATCAATCCTGCCGACTCACTGTCTCCCGCAGCCTTTTTGACCATCCCAGTCCCAGCTTTGGGAGTTGCTGCAGTTCTCTGTGCAACGATGGGCCTCTGTGGGGCTGCAAGATTAACTCAGGGTTAGTTCCTCTCAGAACACCTTTCTTCCTTCTAATACAGGTATTATTCCCCTTCCAACATGCTCAGGCCCGTAAGAGTTTGAAGATATGTTCCTTCCTTCTGCTTGACTCCATGTGACATCTCCATTTTTATTTGGTTTTGGTATATGTTGGCACCAACCTTTGCCCTTTTTAAAAGAGAAGATTGTCTTCTGTAGTTTCCAGATAACCAGGCACTACAGAGTGACTCAGTGTTTGCAGCATAACACCTCTAGAGATGCAAACTACTCTCATCTCATACACTGATTTTAAATAGCAACTCGGCTTATTATCCCCAGAGGTTTTAATGATCTAGATAATTTTGTAACTATTTTCTCTACCTGCACAGCCGGAGCCGAGAGATTTCTTGGGTTTGTTCACAACTGGAGCAACAAAGTTTGGTGCTACCGTCTCTTGGCCTTGCCGAGCCGCCACGGGATCATACTCCTTCCCGTCATAGTTCGCATCAAAAAACTTCTTGAACCACTGAACAAATTCAAAGTTGTCCTGAAATTTTCCTTTCACCAGTTTGTCCACGGGAATTATCTGGAGGGGAAAAAAAGTCAAAGTCATGTTAAGGGTAAAAAAACCTCTCCCTTGTTGTAAAATGAGTGCACTCAGAAGACCGCAAATGTCATTCTTTGTTCGGTGTAGAGAAACTCCTCCTTGGTAACAACTGTATGGCCCAGAGCAGGCCTTCTGCTGGTCACTGGGATTAAAAACAAATCCTGCTTTCACTGTGAGGAGCCAAATAACTTTAAAGGCTCCCACTACACCACGTTTCAACATGAAACTTCTTTCTGTAAATTTGAACTCAGCCAGCGCTTGGTGTCGTGAACCCGAACCGCGGAGCAGAGGCAGCATCACTGTGAGACCTAAACACCACCTTTCAGTAGGTTACGGTTACAGCTCCTCTGGAATGAGGAGCAGAGCTTTATTAAACAGATGCAGCAAATTGTGAAGCCTTGTCTGTGAGGCCATGAGCTGAGAGTCTGTAGCCTGACAGGAGCCAGAAGCCACTACCAGTACATCACCACTCGGTATGTGAAGGCACCACAGACTGTCCAGTTCCAGGCATACAGCACAAGCTGCTGCCCTCAAGCTCAGCACCAATCGAGTTCGTGCTGAAGCCACCAGCCAACACAGAGTAAGATGTCTTTTAAGAGAAGAAAGAAGACTTAACACAGAGATGCTCTGCACCATACCTGCTGTCAGTAACTATTACCTACATAAATCACCCTTCCATAAGCACAACTATCATTCAACCTGAAATGATTAATTTCAGATCTCATTTTCACTAGCTTCAAATTCCCTCCAGGTATTAAAATATATATTTCAAAGATGTGTAGATGTGGTACTTAGAGACATGCTTAATGGTGGCCTTGGCAGTGCTGGGTTAACGGCTGGACTCGATCTTAAAGGTCTTTTCCAACCCAAACCATTCTATATGCTTGAAAAGAAGAATTTGAAATCCTCAGGACTATCAAACCAGCAGGTTATAGGAACATACCAAAACAGAGATGGTTCAAATAGAAAGCTCAAGTAAACCTTATCACATAGAAATGTCAGGATCTGCATGGAAAAATTCATCTCAGCATTAAGACCTGGAAACCTGAGCTCAGCTGGGGTAAAGCAGGTAGTGACCTATAACAAGTGAGGGCCCCAGTGCAAACCAAGTTTTGAGATCTACAAACCAAAAGTAAACTCAGCTCCCAGATTTACTCAGCTCTAAATTTGAAAGCACATTCCATCTACTTTGCCATGAAGAGCACAGGGAATCAGTTATAACCCAGCTTACTTTGTCAACACCCATTCGTTTGAAACCTGCTTGTAGAACCTTGAAGTTCTGGATATACTCATGTTCCAGTTTTGCTTGAAACTTCACTTTCTTGAGCGCTACAGACCCTGGGAAGAGCATGTCCATGAACTGGCAGTATGCAGCACCTGCCAAGAGAAAGAGAACACAAACCCTGGGATGAATCAAGGCAACCCACTAGTGTAAAGTCACCTCTGTCAGATCAGCAAACCAACCTGACCCATCCCTCAGCGGCAACAAAAGGGAGGAAACAGGAACCTTCAGTCTCCTGTTTTGGGGCAGCCTGGCTGTAAATAAGCTTAAGCAAGCTGCAGAACCAAGCTCTTGGTCTCATGCCTTGAGCTCTTGGGAACAAGAGCAACCCTGCTCCAAGAATTCCAAGAGAGGAAACAAATATCCAGTGAGTCACCCAACTTTCCTTTCTTCACAGATATCAGTATGGACCAGAGCTGCTACACGTGTCTCGCTGGCCTGTAATCACCTCTTATCAACACTAATAGAGCTGAACCAGAAAAAGCACTATTCTAAACACTACATTTCATCATTATTGAAACTGTGATACATTTAGTGCCTACAAACGGAACCTGCACACAACTCAAGGTGCCCTCCAAGGCAAGAGGCCAAATTAAGATGGACTATATTTAAATCCAGCCTTGAAGAACTGAAATAACACAGTTTCTATTAATTTTAAATCTCTCATGACCTTCACTTCAGCTCTTACTGTAACAAGAGCAAACAAAGGATTCAGCTCAGGCACACAGCAAAGGATCACCTCCAAAAAGATTCCTTCATAGAAGATACACACCCAACAAAAAAAGATATTTAACTTTTACCCTCACTCTGCAGTGACAACATGTAACTGTGTGCCCCAAAACCTCAAACACAACGTTCTGAGCACTGCTACCCTCGCACCACCAATGAATTAAGTGCACACAGAGAGTAATGGGAACCTTGACCTCAAACTCAAATGGCTACACAACATTTTCCGAGCTATGTAAAGGCCATGAAGTAAGATGCCACGATGTTGCTCTGAACGACTCCATTCATCTCAACCACAGAGTCCTGTTTTGTTCACTTCCTACCAAGATATAATAAATAAAATCTTGCTGGTTTTATCCATGCTGTTTGATCTCCCCTGGCTTTCAGTTCACTTGCTGAAGAACTCCAACACCCAGCTCAAAACTAGGTCACTTGCCAGAAATCAGGGGTTTGCTCACCATCGGTAGTCAGAGTGGTAAGTGTGACAAAAACAGAGGGATCACAGCAGAGGCCAAAGGTTGTCTTTTGCCCATTTATGCAAGCTCAGTTTGCTGCTGTCACCTCTGCCCTTGCCAAAGGCAGCAGAGCCAGCCTGGGAGCTCCATTCACACAACTATGACCAACAGTGGAAGCCACTTCTATGCCTGAAGAAGCATGAGGCATTTTGCAGACACAGGGACATCACTCAGCACACACCACATCAACAGCTCTCAGGCTTATCCTGAAAACAGGTGAGCTGAAATACTGCACAGCCAGTATAAACCATCCTCACAGCAAGACAGAGCACTCACAGCATGCAAGGCTCACACCAACCCTAAGCACTTTCCCAGCTGTATAAATCAACACTGCACAAAACAGGTTTTTAACCCGCCCGTCTGAAAGCAGACAGTAAGAGAATGCTTATCACTTTCCTCACTTAAGTGCTTGTAGAGCTTTAGTGCCTTCTCTTACAGTTTTCCTCCATCACCTCACTACCAAAAAGCCACTACAAATACCTGTCAGATGTCTGTTGTAAGCCCCCTGCTTCTCTGTAATCTCTGTGAATGTTTCTTCCACACACTCACCCACATCCAGTACTGGCAGTCCCAAACTTACTTTAAATTTACTCTTTCCTCCTTTTATTCTCCATCTGTCCTTCCATGAGCAACGCCATATCTCAAACACACCCTAAGAGCTGCACTTCCACTCTGCACCAAGTGCCTTTCACCTACCTGCTGCAGTTACCCAAATCACCATCTTTTACCAAGGCTGCATTTCTAGCCTTAGTTTCCTTCAGCTCTTACCCCACAGACCATTATCTCGTGTTCATTCCCACAAGCCTCCTCCCACACACACTCCTCCCTGTGATGACACTTGACTTCATTTCTGTACCACAATTACTTCCCCTTTTCTGCTGACGACTCTACCAAGGTCCAGCTGTGCTAAGTCAGCTCAACCCAAAGCAAAGTGAGGTGACACCAACTGACACACTCCTTCACCAAGAGGAGTCATAAAGTCCAAAAGGTGAACCTGAGTCATCAGAATCCCTTCCTCACAACACTCCCTCTGCTCAGCCTCCCAGTGGTTCTTTTCCATAAGAAATCCCCTTTATTTACTCTTGTAAGACTTACTTGATCCATTCAAACTAAATACTTAATTTCTCACTGGGAAAGACCCTCTCCTAAGGGTCTTTTTTCACGTTAACCCTCATTCCTTCTTATTTCATCTAAATTGCAGTGAGTCAGAAGAATATACCTTCTCATTATGGTTACATTATTAACAGCCATTTCAGTAATGCCCTAACCACAGCTAGACTGTAACAGTGACCATGGATGTGTTCACACCAGGAATGAAGCCACTGGGATGGCTACTGAAGGCCAGCACAGTCACACTGCACAGTGGTACCCCTGCAGACCTGGGGAGCAGCTCCGAGGTGCAGCCCCAGCGCTGAGTCCTCACCTGAGCAGAGCTGTTCGATCTTTGTCAGTGTCAGCTGCAGAGACTCATTGATCCAGGCCAGCATGTCATGTCGACTCAAGTTCTCGATGGTCACTGAAGTAGAATACACATTCACTGCCATTTTCTGGAAGACACAACCAGAGGCGTTAGTACCACAGACGTTATCGCCAAACGTTCCCACGGCTCCTGTCGAGACAGGCCTGACCCAGCAGCACAGGAGACGCTGTGCGGCGGCTGCTAACAGCTGGGGTGACCTCGTGGTTGGGGCTTTCTGAAGACCCATTAACACCATCAACACTCCTGTGGCAGCGCTGACGACGGCACTCGCTGCCGGTGTCCATCCCGCTCACCGGGCGCGGACCCAACGCTTCCTGCTCGGCCCCGGTTATCGCTCTCTCCAGAGCGCAGCACCAAGGGGCCGGTCCCGCCCAGCCCCGCCAGCACAAAGCGGAGCCGCTCGCTCGCCGCCGAGCCTCCGGTGCAGCTGCCGCCAGGCAGGGCCGACCGCGCCGCGCGCCGCACGCCCCCGCCACGGGCGGGGCACGGCCCGCCCCCCCCCCCACACCGCCGCCCGCAGCGCTCTCCGCCACAGCCGCGCCGGGCGCTGGCTCCGCCGCCGGGCCCCCGAACCCCCGCACCCGCGGAGGGGCGCGGCCGGGCCCTGCAGGCCTCGCGCCGATCTCCTCACTGCCCGCAGGGCCCGGCTCGCCGCCACCCGCCCGCTGCGCCCGCTCCCCGAGCCCGGATCCGCGCCGGGCCCCGCCGCCAGCCCGCCCCGGGCCCGCAGCCGCCCCCCGCCGCGGCCCGGCCCGTTACCTGCGCCGCTCTCGCCCCGTCTCCTGCGCGTTCAAACCGGCCCCGCCCGCCTGCCCGGGGACCACGTCACTCGCACGCTACGCGCTTACGTCACGCGCGCGTCACGGCCGTCGCAGCGAGCGCCTCTCACCAGCGCGGGACGGAACCGGGCCGAGGCGGTTGCTAAGGGGCGGGGACACCCGCCGCGTCTCTAAGGCGAGGCTCCGCCCATCCCTCCACGGATTCGCTTGCGATTGGCTGTGCCGCTAGCCCCGCCCACAAGTACCGCTTCCCGCGTGCCCGTGGCGTCTCCCACGGCTCCGGTCCGAGGAGCCGCGGTCCGGTCCCGCACAGCCCAGCCCGACCCCGACCCCGACCCGTCTATGCCCCGATGTCACCCATCTGGTTCCCACATCCCACCCATCACTTCCGGGGCAGCAGGGAAGGGGCGCCCATCTCTATGTGAAGCCCCGTGATCTCCACACACAAACCTGCCAGTGAAGGACAGTCCGGTCATACAGAAATACCAATCTATAATTAAACGGCAAAAAACAGTTGATGTGGATCCCCTTTTCTCCCCCACCCCAAACCCGGCGGTACCGTGTGGACACAGGTCTGAGCTCTCACGCTCCTGGGTACAAAGAGAGACACAAAATGTGCTCAGCAAAACGATGCACTTCTTTTATTTGTAAAAGATTGTATAAAAACCCGCACGAATTTCAACATCAACAGTCCTTAACCTAAAAAAATAGCACCAGGGAGAGTTAGAAACCTTTACAAAAGTGTTAAAAATTCATTTCTGAATCTACCTCTCCTTACAACATCTTATAAACACGTAATAAAAGGCAGCTCTTACAGGGAAAACCATTTCAAGGAAGACTTGTCTACTACAATTCTTATCAAGTAAGCTTAATGCCAAGACAATTCTCATCCCTCTTTTATCTTTGTGTAAATTCCCCGAGTCCTTTTTTTCCCTCATCTATTTATTTTTCTTTTGATCAGATAAGGAAGGGATGTGAGACCTGGAGCATGAAATCAGAGATGCTGGGGAGCGGAGGTTACGTGCCAGCCCCGTTTGGAAACATAAAACCCATCAGAGGATCCCAAAGCAGAGGGTGGCTGTGACCCTGTGGCTCCACATCGGGCTTTGGCTGGGGCTGGGCACATGAGTTAGTGTTCTGTCAAGGGTCCAGGCTGGGTGCCAGAGGCTGCAGATGGGTTCAAAGCTGGTAGTGGCGATGCTGGGGCTTCCCCAGCACCCCCAGCATCCACCCCATCATCTTCCAGGGGGGCTGGTGACAAAGGAGGTGAGCGGTGCTACTCATTCCTGAGCTCAAACACATCACCAAGAACAACCCCCATGGGAAGACTTTAAAGAGTGACCTCTGGGCAGGACCAAGTGAGAAAACCTTTCAGCTCCCTGGGCTTCCCTTCCTGCCCATTCCCGAGTGCAGCCTTGGGCAGGAGACCCAGAGAAGATGGTCCTCAAAGCCCAGGGTGGAAAGCGGCACAGAAGAGTGGAAAGTGAGAGGCTCCCTCCTCCAAGGAGGCTGCCATCCTCCACCACCCATGAGAGGGGTGAGGAAGGCCCCCATGTGTCAGAGAGGTAGAAGGAGCTGGGAGAGAAGCTCTCATTCCCCACTGGTGCTGTACGGCACCTCATGAAGCAGCTTGGCCCGTGGTTTGGATATGATTCACTTTGAGAAGGCACCAAAGGATGCTGCGGACAGGGTGTAGTGAACAGCAGAGGTAGGGGAGGACAGAGGGACAATGGGGGACACCACGAGTTGTTTCAGTGCATTGAAATGTGCATTGGAGTTAAGGGGGCTACGGAAAACCTGGCACAAGTGGGACGGGGTCCCTGGGACTTCACGGACAGCGGGAAATCACCCCAGCAAAGTCAGGGAGCAGGAGGGCAATAAAGTGAGCACAGTGGTGGCTGCAGGAGCTTCTGGTGCAGCCCCAGGCTGGGCACAGAAGCATGAAAGCATCCCTGTGCATGGGGAGATGGGTGAGCAGGGAAGGAGAGAGGTAGAGCAGAGCCCTGCCTGCGGACACAGGACCTGCCCCAGCACCAGCACCCGCAGTGGGGGGACACCACAGCCCCAGCCACAGCAGCTTTCCCACCTTGCTGCCCATGGAGCGGGATGAGCGCGGGTGGGACCGGTGCTGTGCTCCGGGACCCTGCAACCCCACTGGGGTGCGGTGGGACCTTCCCTGCCAGGAAGCTCCTGCACCACAGCCAGCACGCTCCCAATACTGCTCGGCTTCACAACACGTGGGGGCTGCAGCTTGAGGACCACACTGACCCCTGCACTGCCCTTCCACCACATTCACTGCGGATAACGGATGCTCAAGAGAACATTTTCCTTTATGGACACTGGAGCTCAAATCCTCCCTGCTCCAATTCCTGTGTAAGCTTGCAAACCACTCAGCAGGATTCTTAAAATGGAAGGGAAAGTTTGTAGATGCTTTAAAAAGGAAGTAGTGAGTATTTGTAAACTACAGCCAAACGTATAAAACCGTATTCCTTTAGTTCTAGCTAGAAAAGTAATTCTATCATCTCACAGTTCAGTTTCAGCTACATTCAGGTCTAGGAATCTCCACATTCATATGTAATGCCTTAAAGCAGCAATAGACATTAAACAACACAAAAGTTTATCAAAAAAGGACAATAAAACCCATTTGGTGTGTGTATCCTGCATGTTCAGTGTATGTACCTGAGCAGGGTCCCTTACACCTCCTGCCGCAGCCGGGGGGCTTTGGCAGTTGCTTCAGGAGAGGTTTTGTTTGGTCAGAAGCAGGAACTCGCTGCAGTTCACATCTGCCCGCAGCGCCTCGGCTGCTGCCTCCGTGCTCACTGCAAGGTTGTGACTTTCAGCTAAACCGTGGTATTTAATGCTCTGGAGGAGACTTCCCATGGTCTCAGCCATGCAGAGCTTCCTGCGCTGGGCAATTAAAGCTCTTTTGTCCGTGTTTTCTATCACTGCCATCAGTCCCTTTCAAGAACAGTTACCCTGCCAGGTTCTTTGGTTAAAGACATTTCCTCGGCTCTCCCTGCGGGGCCAGGCTGCCTCCCTGCAGGAGGGAAGAGCAGGGCTGGGCCCGTCCCTCTCCCGCCTCCAGCCGAGCTGTGCATCTTTACCAGAGAGACGAGGGCTGCTCGGCTGGCTATTCGCAGGCAAAGTAATCCTTGAGCGGGGAGAAGAGGTGCTGGATGACCGGGACGCTCCACGACCGCAGCAGCTTCTGGCGAGCACCGCGGCCCATGGTGGAGACGTCCGTGTAGTGGAGGGGGAAGCCGAAGATCCTGTGGAGCAGAGCAGAGGGTGGGTGAGCTTTGGTGACTGTGCGGGTGCCCATCAGATGCAGCCAGGACACCGCATCTCTGTCCCATCTGCATCCATCCCTGCATCCCTGGAGCCCCAGCCTGTGTTTTAGTCTTGCTCAGCCGAAGCTCCTCAGCAGTGTGGCAGTGCTCCCCACCAGCTCTGGTTTCCTTTCCCAGAGTGCCAGCAAGCGAATGTGCATCGCTTCCCACCCAAAGCATCTGGCAAAGGTGACGCAGTCTTTCCTGCTCTGCCCAGAGCCAGAGGCACTTGCCCAGGGGCAGCAGAGCAGAGCCCACACCTGCAGCCCCGCTCCCACGGCCACAGACAAACCACCCCTCGTGTATCCGTGCAAGCACATCTGCCTGGGCACAGAAGCACTGCCATCCAGGAGCTGCCCCAGGGCCCCAGCCCACCACCACCAGTGCACCCAGTGGCTGATGCCCCTGGGAACACACCCCAGCAGAGCTCCCAGTTGGAGGGAGGTGCTGGCAGGGGCTGGGACCCCCTGTGCGGGCTCCATTTTAAAGCTGGATTAGGAGGAATAAAAGGAAAAGCAAACCCAAGAGCCCCCAGCAATCTCCAGCCAGGAACCAGCACCCAGCATGGGGAGCAAAAAGCAAACGCTAAAGACAATGGGAAATTCCTCCTCCCAGCTCCACGGCCGTGTCCTCACGCAGCCTCTCTGCCGTGGCTGAGGTCAGTACAACGCTGGCCCAGGAGCCACACCGAGCCATGGACTCACACCTCTGCCCACTCTGCTCAGCAAGGCACCTCCACGAGCATCGCCTCGGGACAGATCCCAGAGACAGCCCATCCGCAGGCCTCCATCAGAGGAAGGCTCCCCAAGTGCCATTTCACATGACAAAGCCTCAGTAATTGCTATTTCACTTTCAAATTCCTGCGTGCCTCTCCCTCAGCTTCAATGAGTTTGAACTCCAAGAAATACGGGCAATTTAAATACAAACAATCCAGAGTATTTCAACCCCATCTCTTCACTGGCTGAGGCATTCCCTGGTGAGATCTCCAGGTTTTGTTGCTAGGAGTACCTGGTGCACAGGACCGGTAGCAATAGGATTCTACTCTACCCCAAGTCCTCCTGCTGTGTTTTACCACGAATTCAGGGTGCTATCGAGGTGCGCACAAAGCCTGGAGGAGCTTCCCTCAGGCACCACACCAGACTGAGCAGCCCTGGCCAAGGAGGCTGCTGGGGTTCATCCCCTGCCCCTGCAAACCCCACACAGCACTCGCTGGGCATGGGGCTGCCCTACAGCACCCCCACGTTAGCCTGCATCTTAAACAAAGGCTGGAGGATGTGTACATCATGTATAACCCCAAGCTAAACACACCACACAGCATCCTGCGCTGACCCCGTCACTCTTCCCTCCACAGGCTCCAGGTCCAGGGCAGAGGATGCTGCTGCTTTTCCCAGTCTCATCCCTGCTCATTAACAAGCACATTATCATGTGCACATCACTGCAGGGAACTGCACCATACGGGAACTGCAGCTCTTCAGCTCCCAGGAGCTGGGCTCAGGGCCAAGGAGGGAAGAACCACACAAGCACCATGAAACAGAGCAAAGCTGCAGTGAGAGATTCAAAGGGACAGCGAAGGGTTCGTTACCTGTTCATGCCTGGAAGGTTACCCCAGAAATAGCGCGCTCGGTGGGCAGCTGATATCTTGATAGCATCGATCATAACTGGGTTACACTGTAAAAGACATGCAAAAATCACGGTTAGAGGAATGATTCACCAGTGCTGGGGTCATCCTGCTGCAAGCCCCAGGAGACCCAGAGCCAAGGATGAAGACTTGATTCCTGGGGTGCGCATCAGGCAGGGGCCGCATGAATCCAGAGCCAGCCCCACAGGGCTCAGCAGAGCTCACACGGCACAGGAGGTGTCTCCGGCTCAGATGCCCTTCCTAAAGCCCCAATCCCTACCTCCAGGAACCGAGAGATGTCCCTCTTGTCATTGACCCTCATGGCCACCACGTTCTCGAACATCCAGAAGAAGGGACGCTCCTCTCCCGCCTTGGGACGGGCGTAGTTGAGCAGGTGGTAGAACTCAAAGAACAGCCTCCCGGTCCCTTCTACAGGGGAGAAAGAAGGAGCTGCAGGCTGGGATCTGCTGCAGCACGGGGGGCACGGGTCTGGGGGCCGTGGCTGCCTCCCCACTGGCATGGACACAGCCTGTGCTTAGCAGGTGCCACCCCAAGGGCTGCAGCTCGCAGGGGAGCCACCACCAAGGCAGATGGGGGCTGAACCTCTTCCCTGAGCTTTAAGGTGGCTCCGAACCCCAGGAATGTCCCCAGGGAAACAGCCCTGCAGAGGCAAAGCAGCCTTACCATAGAGCCCCTTCCTGGCTGGGTTGACAAGGGAGATGTCATTGCAGGGGCTGCCACCGATCACCAGGTCAAAAGGACCCCACTCCTCGATCTAGAGTGGACAGATCCCATTAGGGGACACAAGGGAAGTGGCTCCCTCCTCCTGGACAGGGCAGGGGGGATCCTGTCCCAGGGGTGCTGGGGTGAGCCCCGGTGGCCACGGTGCCCAGCTCACGTTTCTCTTGGTTATGTTCCTGACGTCGTGCACGTAGGTGATGTTGCCCTCGTGCCGCATGGTGCCCACGGCAATGGGGTCCTCGCAGATCTCCGAGGCGATGTACTTCTCCACTTGGATGCCCAAGTCCTTCAGCACCAGGTACCCTGCCAAGGGACACACGTCTGAGGCTGCACTGCTCTCTTTAGTCTCGCAGTCCCCTTCGTCAGCAGAGACGCTCGCGGTGGCCGTTTCTGCGTGTCCTAGGAGGGGGCAGTCACACAGGGCTCGTGGAACAGCAAACCACTTTTTGACCCATTCCTGCAGCAGGTTCGGGAAACCCGGGAAGCAGAATTCCAGAGCGGAGTCAAACCGGAGCTGCCAGCGCTCCCACAGCGCTCGCTTCCCAGCACAACCAGTCCCTTGAGACAGCACCCGCGGCAGCAGGAACCTGAGCACTTCCCATGCCCTCCCTCCTCCATAGCCATATCCAGCAGGAACGGGAGCCCCTGCCCTCATCCCCCCTTCTGGTGGGGATCCCCCTACCCTTCACCTCCTTCTCCCCACCAAGCCTTCGGGGACGGGTTTGAGGCCATGAAGGTGAACCCCCCCGTATGCGGTGCTGCTCTTGCAGCGCCTCACCTGTGGCTATGCCAGCGAACAAAGAGAGCACTCGAATGGGTCTCCTCTTCGCTGGGGGGACCGTCGGGTAGATTTTGGGTGCAGCCTGCAACGAAGGCAGCAGTAAGCCTCAGTGCTGCAACACAAGCATCACCTCTGCCTTCAGGGGAGCATCTGCACCACCCTTGGTGAAGGTGGAGGAGCAGGGCCCAGGCAGAGGGATGAGGAGTTCCGAGCCCCTCGCCCTGCCCTCTGCAGCCTGTCCCCCATGCCCAGCACTCTGGGCTCCCACGGCCGCAGCCCTTACGTATTCCTGCCCCTTGTCGCTGGTGAAGAAGTCCTGCAGGCGCGTGTTCCAGTCCTGCCGCCGCTGCAGCACCCCATAGCTCCTCTGGGGCTGGCACATGTAGCAGTTCCAGGGCTCCTGCTCTTTTGCCTTGGCCGACGTCCCTCGGCCCACCAGCACCTCCAGGCACTCCACACAGAAGCACCTGCCCAAACCAGAGCAGTTCGCGCCCATCCCCTCCAGCATCCCTCTGGGTCAGCCCAGCCTCTCCTGGGCTCTCCCCTGCCGTGCACTGGAGCCCCCCCCCATGTTTCGCAGCAGGTTTGGCCAGGCAGTACCCCAGCTCCTAGGGATGCTGACACAAAGCAGTGACCCAGGCATGGGTAATGCTCCTGCCAACCTGGGGGCTGTCATTCAGGTGAAGCCTGGCTCAGCAGCGATGGGGAGGCTGCACTGGGACGTGCTGCATCAGAGCCAGCAACAGCACCTTGCTCAGCCTCACACACAACCCCGCTTCCCTGCAGCTCCCAGGAGCATCGCTGGGAGCTCAGCCAGGACCCACCTGTAGCAGCCAGCATTGCTGCAGAGCAGCAGCTCCTTGCCCTCGCAGCACACGGTGCAGTAGGACTGGTAACCATCCTCGTCGTACATGTAGAAGAGCTCCAGGAATCTATCCTAGCGAAAGGAGAACCAGGAGGAGAGAGGTACAACGGGATCATGATCTGTCATCAGTGTGAAGAGAGAATATGGAGTTGCTCCATCTCTGATGCACGCTTGAGGATGCTCATCCTCAGTGCTTCGAGTGGAGAGGTGCCAAGGGACATCCCCACAGTGGGTACAGCACAGCCAGGAGCTGGCAGGGGCACCCCCCTCCTGCCCCGTGCAGCAGGGCTGGATCCTGCACCCATCCTCCAGCACTTACCCTGCAGGTCTGGCAGAGCCCCCCCTCGAACAACGGGTGGAAGGTGGCCGGGTTCCTCCTCCCGCAGGACAAACAGCTCTCTGTGGGGCAGACAGAGCTCTGATGGGCCCGGGGCCGGGCAGGGAGCCTGTGCTGGGGGGCAGACCCCAGTGCCCTGTGCCGGGGGGCAGACCCCACTGCCCTGTGCTGGGGAGCAGACCCCAGTGCCCTGTGCAGGGGAGCAGACCCCACTGCCCTGTGCTGGGGGGCAGACCCCACTGCCCTGTGCTGGGGAGCAGACCCCAGTGCCCTGTGCAGGGGAGCAGACCCCACTGCCCTGTGCTGGGGGGCAGACCCCAGTGCCCTGTGCCGGGGGGCAGACCCCACTGCCCTGTGCAGGGATGCAGACCCCACTGCCCTGTGCCAGGGGGCAGACCCCACTGCCCTGTGCAGGGAGCAGACCCCACTGCCCTGTCCACAGACATGCTCAGGTCTGGAGGTGGCCGAGGCTCCCACAGGAGCAGGCCCCACAGGGGGATCAGCACCAGGCACCCCAGCACCCTGAACCGACGGCACCTTCCCCCTTCCCACCTGGAGCCGTAAAGAGGGACCCAGGGTCTTTGCCCATCACCCCACACCTTTCCCAAGAGAGGCCCATCCGTTACCTTCGAGGCTCCCGCTGTTGTTCGTAACTTCCGACACCATTTGCTCTTTAGGAAATACAGAATACATGTATTTATCAGCCCTTCAGCAGCAAACAAAGCCCTCTACCTGCAGATGCCTTCTTTCATTAAAACTGCTGCTGCTCCTTTGAGCATTGCACAGCAAAGGCGTATCAGGGATTCTGGTGCAAACCCCATGTCCTTGACACACCAGAACTAGAGCTCAAAGCCCATTTCCAAGCTAAGCCACCAGTGGAGCCCAGCCTGCCTCCCGCACTTGGGTTTGCTGGTGCCTTGTAAGGCCCATTAAAGCTTCTGCCTTTGGAACGCGAGCTCCCATCCCTTTCCCAGGCACGGTGCTCCCCAGTGCCACCGCACACACAGTGCTCCCCAGCTCTCCCCGCTGCGCACCTCGGGTTTGCTCCTCCTCCACGCGCTGCTCCTTGCCGCTGGTGCAGAGGTTGGTCTTCAGCCTCTTGGTGGGGGGACACTGCTCGAGGGGCAGCACCTCCTCCGTGCCGGTCCTCAGGACCCCGTTCTCTGCAAGGGAACAAGGCACAAGGCTCCAGCGCTGGGAGCATCCCAGGGCACCGGGGGCCAGCACCACAGCTCCCCAGCATGGCTCAAGGCTCATCCAGGAGCGATGCCCTTGGGGTGCTTTACTCTGGCTTCTGGCAATGCTGCTGGGAGGGAGCGGCCTGAGGAGCCCCAGGGCCACCTCGGGACCCAGGCCCAGGCTCAGCGATGCCAGCGCCATCCCCATGGCACCTCCTCACCTGAGGCTTTGGGCGGCCGCAGTCCCTTGAAGCCCAGGGGTTTGAAGCCGGTGAGTGCCCAATCGATCATGGGCTTCAGCTGCTCCTCCAGGGACTCCCCAGGGGCGGTGGAAAACGTCTTTCCTGACCGGCTCCGGGCAACCTGGCAAGAGGAGGGATCTTGTGGGACACCATGGGACACCATAGGACACCATGGGACACCATGGGACACCATGGAATACCGTGGGACAGGGGCTGGTCCCCATGCACAGGAGCAGCCCGGCTGCAGCTGCATGGCCCACACGTGCCTGCCAGGGCCCTGTCCCAGCCCTCTCCCCATCACACACACATGCACAGGGCAAGGCCCAGCAGCAGCTGGGAATGCTCCCAGCACCCTCCTCCTGTGCCTGCCCTCCCTGCCCTGAGCCAGCTGCCTCCATCACCCCCATCGGATGGGATCAGGGACCAGGGACAGCCCAGCCCCAGCTGCTTCACTGGGCACCTTCCTCCCCCCAGCCCCAGCTCTGCCCCGGTTACCTCCAGTGCGTGGTACACGGCTCGGCGGTAGGAGACCAGCTTGTTGAACGTGGACAGATTGAAATGCTGCCTAAAGGCCATGAGCCCCATCAGCTTGTCTGCAGAAACCTGCGGGACAGCAACAGGAGCTTACACCGGGCACAGGCACGGCCCTGTAACACCATTCCCCCTGTGCACACCACAGCCGAGGGCTTCATCCGGGCTGCAGGGCCATGGGAGGAAGCTCAGCATCAGCTGCAGGAGGGGATGCGCAGCGGCAGCGTTGCACACATGGAACGAGCTGCGTGCAGCCTCTGCCAGCGCAGTGCAGCGCTGCGGGCACGGCGCTTCCCTCCCTCCTGCACCCCAGGGACATTCCCATTGCTGGCTCCTGTCACCGGCCGGGCTGGTGTCACCGGAGCCACCGGGGTCCCTGCCAAGGGAGGCTGCAGCCGGGCACACACAGACCCCAGAGGCAGCCCCAGAGCAGGGCAGGCAGCAGCGGGGCAGGGATGGGGGCTCCATCCCGGGTGAAGCCAGGCACAGGCAGGAGCTCACCTCTGAGAACTTCCCATCCCCGAACCACTGCACCCAGCGCATGCCCGCGGCCGCCGGGCGCTTGGCCGTGGCTCTGTAGGAGACGACGATCGCCGGCCACCACGAGAAACCCTTGATCTTTCCCCAGACGAGCTCCCCGATTCCAAAATCCTTCCCGTCCTGAAGGCAAGAGAACACCGCGGGTCAGCCACAGGGAGCTCCCTGGTTCGCCCAAGCAGCTGCGGCAGAGAGCCCTGGAACATGGGCGAATGGGCACAGAGCACCCCACTGCTGCTCCACCATGTATGCCATCACTGGGCACCTGGGAACCTCTGCACAGGGATGCACAGGAGCTGCATCCCCTGCCTCAGAACAGCAGAGCCCACCCCGGCAGCACCAGCCCTGTGCCATGCAGGAGGGTTTAAGCATTGGCAGTGCCCTGCATCCTGCACAGCCTCCTCGGCACCGGCACCGGCACCAGCACCAGCACCATCACCCCACTCCCACCCCGCTCCCAGCAGCTCCCACCCTGCCCTCCTGGGGTCTGCCAACACCGGGAGCCCTTTCCTACCGCACACAAACCAGCAGGAAGGAAGCTGTCACAGGGCTTGCAGCAGCAACCCCATGATGGGAATGGGCATGGGCAAGGCAGGCGGGCAGCAGCTCCAGGGAGCACGGATCCTCCCAATCCCATTGCCCATCACAGCCACCTCTGTCTGGGAGAACCCAGCTCTCTGCACGCCGCTGCCCAGGCCAAGGGATGCAGGGAGCATGCAGGGATGCAGGCATCCAGCTGCTGCAGGGAGGGGTTTGCACCGAGGTTGTTCCCTGGGCTCCCTGAGGTTGCTCCTTGGCACAGGGCAGCCCCTTCATGGGGCTCCCAGCTCAGCCCATCCGGCTGCACCCCAGGGGAAATGGGGCAGAGCAAAACAGAGACAATGAAAGGGGGAGCTGGGGATTTTGGCATGACCGTGCCAAGAGCCTCCATCAGGCAGCCTGACAGGGACCATGCCAGGACCATGCTCCCCACGCAGGAGCAGCCCCCTTGTCCTGCAGAGCTCTCCTTCCCAGCTTTATGCCACAATTAGGCACCCAATTATGCAGCAAGATGCAATTGCCCAATTCCTGCGAGGCCGGGGCCCTGCCCCGCTGCCTGCAGGCACTGAATCACCCTCTGCAGCTCCAGCAGCTCCCGTCCAACCCAGCCTCCCCCCCAGAACTGTTTCCTGCACATGCAAGTGCGTGTCTCAGCGGGGCAGGGCGCGCTGCCAGCCCGGCGTGTGCCATGCGTGCGGCTCCAGCATCCTTGGAGGCTTTTCCAGCCCCACAAGCAGCACGGGCAGGGCCGGTCCCTGCACAGCACCCACCTGCAGCCCCGGAGCAGAGCCCAGGGCATCAGCACACAGGGAAGGGCAGGCAGGGGAAGGGAGGCAGGAGAAGCTGCAGCATGTCCAGTGCAGGAGCAGAGCAGGACCCATCCGTACCTGGTACTCCAGCGCCATCCCCACGTCCCTGCTCTCGGTCTCCTCAGTGCCCAGCTCAGTGGAGCCGTTCTGGCCCTCCTGGGAGCTGCTGCCAGAGAGCGTGCTGCTGCTCTGGGATGAGTCCCGGGAATCCTCCTCCGTCAGGTCGATGGTGGGGATGGGGATCGGTGCGGACTGGCGCCGCTTGGAGCTCTGCACGGTGGAGCAGGGGCGGGTGAGCGCAGGGAGAGGGGAAAGGGAGCAGAAACCTGCCCCACGTCACCCCCAGCCACGTATCCAGGGATCAGAGAGGGGGAACTTGGGAAGGGGGGCACGAGGAATGGAGGGAAGGGCCCTGGCCTGGGGCACCTGAAGGAGAAGTGCTGTTCCTGCTCTCAAGACACACAGCAAACGGTGCAACCCTTGCTCCCTTCCCTTTTCCTCTCCCCACTTCACCCCAAAGCACCCGGTTCACAGTGGTGGCAAGCAGCATCCCACCCCCCTGCACAGGGGCCAGTGATGCACAGAGCGTGCCTGAAGCCCTTGGCAGGGCATGGCAGCAGTGCAGGTACCCCGATCCCAGGGGAGCCCCCCACAGCCCCAGCCCCACGCACCCTCACCCGCAGGGGGGTGGGCAGGTCCCGGGGGGGCTCCACGCTGGGGCTTTCCTTGATCTTCATCTCTTGGCGGGTCTGCCCTGCCTGGAAGATGAGGCGCACGGGGGGCTTCTGCCGGAGGCTGCTCTCCCAGCCCGCGCTGCCCCGGGGCCGCACCTGCAACCAGAGCACAGGGGACGTGGTGTGGATGTGGCACTGGTGCCTTCCCCCAGCCCCTGCCCCTTGGGGCTGGCACCGGCAGCACCAGCACCCAGGGGATGGATGGGGAACGTGAGAGGAGCACAGGCAGATGTGGGAAGCACCTTGGGCTGAGCCCCTGTGCTTCACAGCATCTCTGCTGATGGTACCATCAGGTGCTGATGGGCACTCATTGCTGCAGCCCCCAGCACTGCAAGAGCATCCCACCAGCAGCTGATGGCATCACCTTTGTTTCCAGCCATCATTGTGCATCCTTGCCTGTACCCTCCTCCACCTCCCTCCTGCCCCGGCCCTGCAGAGGCACCAGAGCCCTTCCCCTGTGGTTCAGCTGCTGCAGTTTCCAAACAGCACAACCCAAGGGGGTTTCCTGCATGCAGCACAAGAGAGCTTCAGCACAAGATGAGATTTTGCAAGTGAAAATCCCCTGGGGGTTTTTCAACCTGCTCAACCCAAAACTGGGACCCAGGCCCAAAGCAGCCCAAAGCAGGACATCCCGAGGAGGGGGTGAGATGCTCCAGTCCCTCAACTGAAGATAATATCAGCATGACAGTGATTATACTGCTGCAACACGTCATGGGCATGGCTGCATCACCCCCCCACACTGCTGCTGCTGGCATAAAGCACAGCAGGAACTGAACAATGCAAACAAATATCTGCTTGTAAATGAACATCGCATCCACCACTGGGCTGCTCCCATCGCGCAGGGAGGAACAGGCGAGGGTCCCCACACAGAGCCCTGGCCCCGGGGTCCTGCTCCACACTTGCCTCCTGCACCTGGGTGAGAGCCAGCGGCCAGGACAGGCTCTCCTCCTCCTTGGCCGGGTCTCCCTTGCTCACCTTCTTGTTCTCCAGCGATGGCAGCCCCAGGCCCCCAGCACCTGCACAGGGACAAGAGCAGCCTCAGGCTCCAAGAGCCTCCCCAGCCGTGCCCAGCCCACCCCAAACCACCCCAACGCCCGCTGCTCCGGGCAGCACATTGGGACTTGGAGACCTCAGCCTGGAGAAATGAGGCCGAGGGCAGAAGCCAAGCAGCATCCCCGAGGCTGCCCATTGCGGTGCTGCCAACAGCAGCAGTCCCAGATCCCCCACCTGAACCCAGGCTGGAAGGGAGGGACCTTCGTATGCACCTTTTATCCCTGAGCCATAAGCAAACCGTACTCCTGATATTCAGGGCTTGTCACCAGTTCATTTAAAGCAGGACCTTATGAATACAAGAGGTGGGATTTGGGTACCACGACCTGAGCATCCCCAGGCACTCCTCGAGAGGATGAGAACTCCCTTACTCCTAGGGGTTAAACCATCAAGGGGCAGAGCCAGCATCCCGGCTTGGCACCCCTTTCCACAACCACTGCTGTTGCTGTGGCCTGGACTCATGGATGTGCAGTCATGGAGGGAACATGGACCCTGTGCTGCAACCCTGCAGTAGTGGCTGGGACATCCCTGGTTTCACGGATCCTGTATCCCTGTGCACATCGAGACTCACCTGGAGGGCTGGGCTTCCCGTTTGTCTCCCGTATTATGGGGGGGGCGTCACTGGCGGGACTGGTACAGGCCCCATTGACGAGGATCAGCTCTGCCCTGCAGTCTGCCTCCTCCTGGCCGTGGCTGCTGTCCTTCATGGTCGCCTGTGGAGGCCAGAGCAGAAAGGAAATGGAGAGTGCAGAAAGCCCCAGGGCAGGCAGAGCCCCTGCTGTAAGCGCTGCGATCCAGATCCAGCCACAGCTTCTTGGGGTCTGCCTGGAGCTGCATCCGCAGTGGCCCTGGGAGCCAAGCGGTGGCTCTGAGGCTCCAGCAAACAGAAGCCGCATCCCCCATCCCCGCGCCCTGCACCCGGGCGCTCACAGCAGGACACAGCGGAGCTCGCCACGGGGGGCAAAGTCCTGGCGCCTGCAGCACCTGAACTCCCCCAACAGGAGAGAGCCCCTGCTGCCCCTTCCCTGGCCTCCCTGGGTCCGGGCAGCGCAGGGCTCTGCACCCCCGGCACCGGCAGCACCCGCTTGTGCTGGTGTCCCCTGCACCGGGCGCTGCTGCAGCGCAGACAGAGCCCGGCCACGTGTCCCCGGCCCCTCACTCCCCGGCCCCTCACCGGCACCCAGAGGCCTCTGCCCTCCCTGGATCCTGTTTTCGGAAGTGGAAGCTGCTCCCAGGCTCTCCCAGAGGCACCCGGGACCGCGCTAACGAAGCTGCCTCATTGCTGGGCTATGGGTCTGTGCTGCAACTTGCCCCTCCGCCAGCACCGTCACTGCAGGCGCACGTAGCTCAGCCAGCAAGGAGCAAGCCAGGCTTAACCCATCCAAAGCCCTGTTTAGAACCAGACACAACCGATCCCCCCCCCAGCCCCAGAGACCCCGGGCTCCAGCCCTGGCCCCCTCCCACCGCTCTCCAACTGCTTCCCTAACAATTGAGATCGTCTGTCAGCACCTCTGGCAAACAAAGAGCAGTCAGGGTCTGATGTTCCAGATGCCAAAGGCAGCCTTAAAACCCTGGTAAGATCCAGACATGAAGGAAGGCAGGTGACCAGCACCCACCTCCATAGCCAGAGCCCCCGGTGCACATCCTGCCTGCATCCCAGACACATCTGCCCAACAAAGGGACAAGAGGAACAGCACCAGCAGGAGTGTAAAAGCGCTCCGAGCCCCACAGCTGTGTGCAGAAATCCCACGGCTGCAGCACATCTGCTCCTGATGCGGTGCAATGCAGGCAGGTCAGCCCCTCCGGGCTCTGCTCCCTCTCCAGGCTGTGGTGCAGCAGCAACCCTCACCAGCAGCAGTGCTGCCATGGACAATCCCACCAAAACAGAGAGAATCTCCCTTGGGAACCCACACACGAGGCGCGAGAGGATGCGCTGCCCCCTTAGCATGAGCAGGACCCAGAGGAGAGGCTGAGGACAGGAGATGGGGCAGCGTGAGCTTGGCAAGATCCATGGAGGACAGGAGCAGGCAAAGCCACGTCCTAGCCCTGCAAACATCTGCATCCTCAAACCCCACCAGGGCCTTCATGGGACCTCTGCATCTGGTCCTTTGAGTGGCAGCCCCACAGAGACAGAGTCCAGGACATTCAAACCTGCACCTCAAAGTGGCTTTTTCCTTTCTCAGCCTGGGGCCACCCGGTTCCCGGTGTGCCCTGGTTGGCAATGCAGGGATATATCCCCACCAGCGCTGCACTGGTGACACTGGTGACCCAGCAGCCAGGTCTCCCCCCAAGGCAGGACCGAGCACGCACTATGCCCAGCTCAGCTTTGCCGCATGCTCAGGGAGCTCTGACTTTCTGCCAATGGCAAAGCAAGCAGTGCACCCACAGGAGCATCACACCATGCGCTCCTCCAGCTGCACCACCCCAGATCACTTGAGGACATCCCATCACCATCCTCAGATACCAAGCAGGAAAGGGAGCATCCCATCACACCAGACCCAAACTGCAAAGCTCAAGTCTCGCTCTCACAAACACCTACATCGGGACAGTGGGACTGCAGTTCCCATCCCCTTCTCCTCTCGGTGCTGCTTTAGCACCAAGCAAGGAAGCTGCGTGCCCAGCACCATCCTGTCCTTCCCACTGATCCCCCTGGAGCCGCCATCCCCACAAGCCTCACCACGCTCAGCTCTTTGTCCTCGCCTCCCCTCGCACACCACCATGTGCACAGGGCATTGCGAAAATAATAAGAACCAGAGCCCTCCCCTCACATGTTGTGTCTCACGGGAGGGGAAAGCCAGCACCAAGCCAGCACCGCAGCACTGCACTGCTCCATGCACTGCAAACACCCAGGCGAGCGCTGCAGCCGCACGCTTCCTACGGGAGCCCACCAGGACTCGAACCGTGCAGGGTTCCAGCTCGGATGCTCCCCGAGAGACCGGTGTTAGCGGCCGCCCGGCTCTGCCTGGTGCCCGGGATGTGCCCTGCAGCCATACCCCACCGAGACAATGAACCCGCTGACTCCGGATCCCGCCCTAGTTTTGCAATACCAGTTTCTTTAAGGTTTGCCAAACTGGTTAAAGGACCATGCCACAGCATTAACTGCTTCCAGAGCAGCCTGGGGAGCAGCCGGTGCCCCAGCGCAGGCAAAGAGGGCAGGGGAGGGCTGCTCTCACCTACCAGGCATCGCATCCTGTCCCACAGACCATGCCTCAGGGCCCCACTGCCCTGAACCCTGCTGCCCCTGACCCAGGGCTGGTCCTGGGCCCACTTTCAGTTTTCCTTCTTGAGAAAACAGCCTGGCCCTTATCAGGTGCTGCTCCGGGTAGGTGGGGAGCTCGCAGGGAGACAGCCGGACTTTGCCTCCAGACAGGGGCATGCATATCAAAAGGCTGGAAGTTTTACGGGATGGCTGGGATGGCAGCCATCACCCAGGCCCTGTTTGAATAACAAAAAGAAATAAAGGACCCCAATGGCCAGAGCTGGCTCCCTCAGGGCTGCCCCCACACAAATGCCCTTTAACTCCCCCCAAACTGAGCATTTCCCTCTAATCCTGGGAAGAAAAGAGCTGCTGGGCTGGCAGCTCAGCAAGAAAGGGAGCCCATTTTGGCTCATTAAGAAGGGCAGGCTCTCCCCTCCCCTGCCCGTTTCCTGTGCCTGGCCCCTCTCCGGCTCTCCCGCGCTCCAGCACTTCCCTCCATTTCCCCCCGTTTCCTCTCCTGCCCCCCTGCCCCAGCGCTGCGCGGCCACCCCCGGGGCTCAGCGGCTGCCTCACAGCCGAGCTCGGATGAAAGAAAAGGAACAAAAAACAAACCGGCCCCTCCTCTCCCCGTGAAGACCAGGCCTGAGGAGTCTCCTGGGCAGCCACCATCCCAGCCAGCCGCTGCTCCAGCCGCTCTAGGCTCTTTACCATGCTCATCCCGGCCGCGTCGCGCTGCCAGCGGCCACGCCGGCTCCCCCGAGCCCCTGCCCCGGGACGTGCCCGGTGTGGAGCGGCCGGGCCGGGGGTGCTGCGGGCAGGGCTGGGGGCAGTGGGGGCTCCGCGCCGGCCCGGAGGGTCTCAGCTGTGGCAGGTCCTGTCCGGAGCGGTTACTGCTGCATCCTTCCCCTGCACAAGAGGACACACAGTGATGACAATGACACCTCGCTGTCCCCATGCCCCCTGCCTGGCCCTGCAGAATCAGAGAATCAAGCACATTGGAAAAGACCTTTAAGACCATCACAACTAGCTGTTCCCCAGCATTGCCAAGGCCACCACTAACCCGTGGCACCGAGGGCCCCATCTACATGGTGTGTGAACACTTCCAGAGATGGTGACTCTGCCACTGCCCTGGGCAGCCTGCTCCAATGCCTGAGCACCCTCTGGGGAAGGAATTGGTCGTAATCTCCAGTCGGAACCTCCCCTTGGTGCAGCTTGAGGCCATTTCCTCTTGTCTCATACTTGGGAGACTCCTGGCTCTATCCTCCTTTCAGGTAGTTGCAGAGAGCGATACAGTACCTCTGCAGAGTGGAGAGGGGGGGCTCAAGCTCCCCCCATCTTTCCCAGGGTGCCCCCTTGGTTCATTCCCCCTCATTTCACTAATTAAGAGGCAGTTAACACAAGTCCTGCTGCAGGGGCAGCACGTTTCAGCTCCTTCTGTGTTCCCCTTTTCCCGGGGACCAGTGCAGCCCCAGGACCTGTTCCCACCCGCTGCTCCTCCAGGGACTCGTGCCGCAGGCTGGAACTCAGACTTCTTCCTTCGTGTCCCTCCCTTGCCTCTCCCTGCACCCGGCTGAGCAGGATGATGCCGGTACAGCTCCCCCGGGCCGGTACCTGCCGCTGGGCCGGTGCCCCAGCAGCTGAGCCCGGGCCCCGGCCGCCCCCTCCGCTCCGCCCCGGGGAGGCGCCGCTTCACGTCCGAGTCGCCGGCGGGAGCCGCTTTCCTGCGAGCAGAGAAGCGAGAAGATGCGCTGACAGATCCCTGACCCCAGAACCGAAAACAAAAGGTGCTCCGCTCCGGCAGCGCTGCCGCCGCATCCCGCTCCCCGGAAGCCCAAACCGAGCCCCGGCCCGGGGAACAACCCCCGAGCCCTCCCCGCCCCGCCGCTTGCCGCTTCTCTGAAGGGACCCGAGGCTCCGCTGTGCTCCCGCTGCGCCTCCGGGCTCTCCCCCCGCCCCGCTCCCCGTGCCCGTCCCGGTACCGGAGCGCCGGGAGTGTCCCCAGCCCGGCCCGACCCCGCCGTGACAGCCCCGGGACGCGCCCCCGGGGTACGCGGCAGCGGCGCCTCCGCGGGGAACTCCCGAAAGTTGCGACCAGCGCCGGAGGAGCGGGCGGGAGCCGGGACCGGGGCTGCGGCCGCACCGACCCCAACACCGGACCCGGGACCGAGCGCCGGCAACAAGTGGCGGCGGGGCCGCTCCGCCCGGTGCCCCCGGACCGCAGGGGCGAGACCCCGGGAGCACGGAGCGAGGCCGCGCGATCGGGCGGGTCCGGGGCGCTCCCGCCACCGCGCTCCGGTGCCCCGGTGCCGCCACCCCGCCCGCCCCATTGTCCCCCGCCGCCACCACCGCGGACAACAAAGCCGCCCACGAGGATGCTCCGCGGCTCCGGCCCGGTTCCCCCCAGTCCCCGCGCTCACCTGCGCCGCGGCGGGACGCGCCGTCCAGCGGGGCCGCGCCGCCGCTCACCGCCTCTCGCGCTCCGGCCGGCCCCCGACAGCCCCGCGCTCCGGTTACATGGCGCTTTAACCCTGCCCGTGCTGGGCAGCCCCTCCTCCTCCTCCTCCTCCTCCTCCTCCTCTCCACGCCCCATGCGCCGCACGGCGGGGGAGGGGAGCGCGGGGCCCGCACCGCACCGCTGGCCCCCGCCCCTCGGGTCCGTACCCCCGGGGCTCAGCATCGCCCCCCGGACTCCGCATCCCTGGCGCCCCTGCATTGCCCCGCTGACCCGCACGGCCCGGGCCCCGCATTGTCCGGTACCCCACATCACACCCGCGGACCCCGCATCCCCTCAGCATCCCGGCACTCCACACACCCCCGTGTCTCACAGCCTCCTGGAGTTCCTCATCCCCTGGTACCCACCGGCACCCGGTGTCACCCCCAGTGGCCAGCTTACCCGGGGCTTACCCCTCAGAGCTCCCATGAGGGGGGACACCCAGAGCAGGCAGAGCCCGAGCTACCCCTCTACCCACCAGATATTCAGCAGCCTGTGCCCCTCGCAGCGTGGCGCAGGCAGACAAAGCCTCACAGGTTCCACAGTCGGTTTCTGGTGGTTCTTCCGCTTTCCCGTACGGAAGCAAGACCTTTGGAGGGCTGTGCTGGGGACGGGGCAAGGCCTGCACCTCTCTGCCCAAGACAAAGCAGCAGGGCTCCACGTGGGGTATAATCTCTGCTCGCTCGTTACTTCTAGATCCAGTCAAAAACCCTCTAACAGTAGGAAAAGGAATATGATTGTCCCGGTGTGATGGAAATAAGCTCTCAATGTCAGGAGGGAAGAGGATTGAGTTCACCAAAGTACCCAAAACCCGCAGGATGCGCCTGGGGCCAGCCCCCGGCCTGTCCAGCAGGTTCCCCCCACCCCACCCCTCCATCCCTGCAGCATCCCAGCATGAAAATGTGGCTGCACGTGCAAAAATAACCCTGCAAGAGAACAAGAGGAGCTGAGAAATGCGGCCTGGGTACGCCTTGGGGAGCATTGGAGATTACGGCTCACATAAACACACCCCATGGAAGCCTGAAGCTGATTTGCAACTCCGTCGAGGGGATTAAACCAGAGCAAATAGATTTCACTCCTGTTTGGTTTTCCAAACCTGGAGAGCACAATGTGTTTGCAGGCTGTGCTCCTCAGAGTTGCCAGGGCACAGTTAGGGTGGAATTAGCCCTTGCTCCAAGCATCTGCAGCTCCTCTCCCTTTCTACGGAAACCTTCCTGCCTCTGCTGGCCCCGCTGACCTGCCATCAATCTCCCGCCACTGAAACGCCTCTTTCTCTCCCTTCCCCTCAGTTATCATCTAATTCAGGAGAGCACGACTGCGCACACTGGTTGGGAAAAGGGCCTGGTACCAAACAAAGCAGGTCCGGGCACATGATGAGACAAATCCCAACCCTTTTCCCTGTTTCAGCTACACATGACCACAGATGGATGCTGTGAGTTCATTTCTTAACGGTCAAGAGACTCTGTGTCATCTCATGGGAAAAAAAGGTGCCTCTAAAAAGGATTTTGTATGAGGGCTCCTGACAGACATTCCCAGTGCCCTTAACAAGAGCTGGTGGTGGCAGCCTCTGCCAGGCAGGGACCAGAGCAACCTGCCCCCCTCCCCATCAGCCCCCAGGCTCTCCAGCACTGATGAGCAGCAGGACATGGACAGAGGTGTCCAATGCCCAGTGTTGCTGCAAAAAGTCATTCAGCAAGGGCCATTGTCACCACTGGCTGGCCACCCTCAGACAGCCTTTCACTCCACGGGGCTGGTGACCAAAGCCATCCTCCTGTCACCATCACAACTGAGTTGGGACTGGCAACATCTGCTGACCACCACAGTCATCACCGTTGTGAGCTGCCCCAGTGACTCAGGGAGCAGGAGGAGTTTTTCCTTTCCCTGAAGCCGGTGGTAATGCTGAGTTGAGGCTCTGGGGCTCCCCATGGCAGTGAACACACAGTACAGCAGCTCTTTCCCAGCCCGCAGGAGTAGTCATCTTCTGGCATTCTTCAGTGCTGGAGCCCACTGGAACACATCACGTGGGATGTCCCCTCATCTTCCATGAGCATCTCCGTGGCCTGAGCCCCACACCAGCCACCAGCTCCATCACAGCTCCCAGCGACAAGCCTTTCCTCACTGCTGCTCCCTGCAGAAGCATTCCTGCCCTCATCATCCCTCCTGTGCCAGGGGAGCTGTGCTACCCAGCAGAGCAGCAGCAGGGCTGGTAGCAAGGCCTGTGGGAAATCCTCATCCTGCTGCCACATGCGGGAACACAGCCCCTGCCTCCCCTACAGCTGGGACGGCTTTTCCCATCTGGGGGGAACTGCTGTTTACACAGAGGTAGGAAGTGTTATCCCTCCTACATGAAGCTTCTGGCTCTTCCTGTGGGCTGGCCTGGACCACATGGCACAAACCTCTAAGGTTAAAGATGTCATCTGTGTAACCAGAACATCCAGCAAGTCTGCAGCCACCAGCCTGCGAACTTCAAACGCAAAGGCACACAAAGGAAAGTCTTCAATGGCCCTAACAAAGCTGCCCACAAAATCCTCTTTTTCCTAGAAAACAGGATACGCCTGCTCCTGCCTAATCTGCAGTGGCGAGGCCTCCCCAAGCCGCCCTCCAGAGCATATAGACTGGTATGGGTGAGATACAGCTCCTGGGGGGCAGCTGCCGGCAGAGCCCCCTCCATGCCGGCAGGGGAAAGGTTTGCCCTGGTCACAAGACAGGAGCACACCAGCAATGGTGCTGCCAGCTCCACTGCAACCTTTGCACACAGCTTGCAAGAATTTGCTCCTGTAGCAATGTTTGCCCTGGAGCAAATGGTGCAGAGTGTGATGGGGGAGAAGAAAGGGCAAGAAACTCAAAGCCCATCCAACCTGGCCTTGAGCACTGCCAGGGATGGGGCAGCCACAGCTGCTCTGGGCACCCTGTGCCAGCGCCTCAGCACCCTCACAGGGAAGAGCTTCTGCCTAAGAGCTCAGCTCAGTCTCCCCTCGGGCAGGTTCAAGCCATTCCCCTTGGCCTGTCCCTACAGGCCCTTGTCCCAAGCCCCTCTCCAGGTTTCTTGTACCCCCTTTAGACACTGGCGCTGCTCTAAGGTCTCCCCAGAGCCTTCCCTTCTCCAGGCTGAACCAGCCCAATGAAGCTGAACAGCAGACCCAACGGAGGGCACACTGATCCTCCAGCTCAGTTTGGAGTGCACCATTTTAAATACCCTGCTTCCATATGTGTGTGTCTCCATTGCTTTCTGCTGCTGCTTTTACTCAGGTATTTGCGGTGAACAAGCACATGACTGCAACTCCAAATACCTGCGCATCCCTGGAACTGCTGTCCAGCTCCTCCTCAGCTCTAACGAGTCAATCAGCGACACATTCTGCATGAGAATGGCCTGGCAGGAGGTACCCAGGGGTGAGGACGCCAGGCACCAGGCAGGGCACCCTGGGGGCTCCGGAGACCATCCTCCACCTGGCACCCCTGGGACTAATCCAAACCTCACCCAGTTATCCCAAACCTACCCTGCAACCTTCTCTTCCGAGTAAATCCTTCCCAAAGGACCGAGCCAGCCAGCACAGGCCACACCAGGGCTGGTGACACTCATACCGCAGCCAAACCGGCGTCCCAGGATGCCCAGTTTCCTGGTGATTGTTTGAACAGGATGTCACGAGCACGAACCTCGACTTAAACTCAGCTTCTTGGATTCTGTCACTCCGCTTTCCCCAGGAATTTGGTTTGCTGCCTGGGACACGGTTTAACAACGTTAGCTTCACCCGCCTGCCGTGCCTCCTGCTCACTGAGACATCCTTGATTAGTTCCTAAAGCATCTCCCTAGAAAGACACCGGGAAGTAAAGACCAGGCACAGGCTGCTCCTGCACAGCCCGTCCCACCACACCAACCAGGCAGGAAATCACCTCTCTTTGTTTCGGTTTCGAGGCACACGGCACAGGTGAAGGCATTTTGGCGGATACCAAAGGTGCAGTAATCAGCTGCAAGTGTTCCTGTACACCTACGAGCATTTACACAAACCTGCATGCCACATTTTAAAGCCAGAGGAGAACCGTGGCCACAGACAGCGGCACTCCGTGCTACCCAGTCCTTGCATCCCCCTGAGCAAGCTTCAGTTCACATTAACGCTTTTCTAGCTCCAAGCCCATCCTATGGTTCTAAACCTGCCGACGGGGCCAGTTCACCGCAGAACCCGACCAGTTTGTTCCAAACCTGTACCTTAGTTTAAGGTGTCCTAAATCTTGAGGGTGAATCCTGCAAACATCTCCACCTGCAGTGTTTCAGCTCCACAACCCCAGCCAACCGAGGAGCACGGTTCAAGCTTGTCTATATGAAACTTCCCAGCTGGGAGAAGAAAAGAAGGCTTGGCTGCTATTTCCAGTCAGACCAGCAGTAAATATCTCTTAACTCCTCATCATTAGTGGTACTTTGCTGCTTAACTCCTTGTTTATAAACCACTGCTGGGATACCTTCACAATGAAAGGCGCTAGAACATTTCTACGCTCTCATTTGCAATTGAAAGTGTCGGTAATAAAACAGCTCAGCTTTGTGGGCTGCCGCAGTTCCACCTTCCACAAAGGCTTTTACACACTGTCCGCCCGCCCGGGCAGCCAGCGAACACCTTTCCAGATGAAATAGATCAGACACATTCACACCGATAGTGAAAAACTGCGGGAGACGTTATTTTCCTGCTCTTGGAAAGCCGCGGAATAGCAGAGGAAAGCAAAGGAGTCTTTAAGGATGCGATCAGCTCCATTGTCCTCTGCGGGAATACATCCAGTTCTAATATTCCCTGGATCAAGGCCTTCCTCCCGAGCACAAACAGAATCAAGGCCATGCAACAGAGGGTGGGGAGGTGATTTACAGCTCACCTGCCCTTCCCACGTCTCCGAAGCTCCCGCTGGTGGGGCATGGTGAGAATCACGTTAAATCTCCCTGTGAATTCCGGACCCCTTTGACATCCGGACCCTTTCTGCCCCTGGGTCGGCTCCTTCCGCACCAGGCACCGTTCACCCCAGGGAGCCCGGTCATGGACATGGGGGCCACCGGCCCCAGTCGCCACGAGTCCGTGCCGGGCTCAACAGAGCAGCGCTGGGAGCAGCAGCCGGGGCAGGAAAATCACAGCCGAGTTTTGGCTTCTAAGCGGAATTTTCAAAAACCCCAAACCCTATAGACTATGGTGTTTTCTTTTGATTTATTTGAGGCTTTTGTAGAGGAAAACAGCTCCTGAGCTCTAAGCCAAACCTCCACCCTGCAGGTGAAGTCTAAGCCTCCACACACAGTGGGTACCCCCAACTCTCTCGCTTTGTGCTGGTAGTTTGGGCTGCACACTGACCACAATCACTCGCTGTAATTTGATGGAAGTGATAAAATGAAATATTAATAACAATAATTAACAATCAATATCCGTAGGACGGAGATCTTGGTAGAATGAAGCATAAAGAACACACAGACACACACGTGTACTGCAGCTCTGACTTGGGGGTTCTGCTGACGAGTTTTGGGTAGGGAAGCAAAAGGCTGTCCCACACTTCCCCATCAAAGCGAACTGTTCTGTAAGAACAATTCATGGCATGTGAAGGGGTGCTGGGAGGTGAACCCAGCCATGCTCCCCATGCCTGTATGGGTGCAACCTATGGACCACGGGGCCTGGGGAGCTTGTGGCCGAGGCTGATATGAACCACAGGGTGGGCAACTGCACGTGGTAATGTACTGGACACCCATCCACTGAGCATCACCCATACTGGACACTCATCCCACTGAGCATCACCCACACTGGACACCCATCCCACTAAGCATCACCCATACTGGACACACATCCCACTGGGCACCCATCCCACTGAGCATCACCCACACTGGACACCCATCCCACTGAGCATCACCCACACTGGGCACCCATCCCACTGAGCATCACCCACACTGGACACCCATCCCACTGAGCATCACCCACACTGGACACCCATCCCACTGAGCATCACCCATACTGGACACACATCCCACTGGGCATCACCCACGCTGGGCACCCATCCCACTGGGCATCACCCACACTGGACACCCATCCCACTGAGCATCACCCACACTGGACACCCATCCACTGAGCATCACCCACACTGAACACCCATCCCACTGAGCATCACCCACACTGGACACACATCCCACTGGACACCCATCCACTGAGCATCACCCACACTGAACACCCATCCCACCGGACACCCATCCCACTGATCGTCACCCACACTGGACACCCATCCCACTGAGCATTACCCCACTGCCGCCAGCCCCGCCGGCCACGTGCCCGGTGCCCACCCGCAGCTCCCCCAGCACCGCGGCGGGCGCTCGGGCCGCGGCTGCAGGGCCCAAGGGGCCTCGGGGCTCCCCAGGGGCCGGGCAGCGGGAGCCGCACGGGTGCCCGCAGCCGCCGCCTGCACCGGAGCGGGGCCGCGGCCGTGCGGAAAGTGCGGCCGCCAATGCTCAGGCTGAGGCGGCGGCAGCAGCGGCGGGGCCGGGCGGGGCGGGCGGAGCTGCGGCCGCCGCCATGGGGCTGCTGAACTTCAGCCGGGAGCCGGTGCCGGAGGCGGTGAGCGGGGACATGCAGAGCCTCAACCAGCTCAGCGCGCAGGTGGGGCCGGCGGCGGGCGCGGCAGCAGCCCCGGAGCGCGGGGCCGACGGCTGCAGGGCAGGCACAGCCGGGCCGGGGAGAGCCCGCACCCGGGGACCGGGCCCGGCGGGTCCCAGGGCAGCCCCGGTACAGGGTTCCATCGGGTCTCCGGGGCCCGCAGCTCCGGTACCGAGCCCAGTCTCCAGAGCAGCCCCAGGACTGGGCCCCATTGGGCCGCCCGGTCTCAGCCCCGTCGCTCCGGGAGGGCACGGGTATGAGAGGCAGGGCCCGGCCAACCGCCCCCAGGAGCCCCGCAGGAGCCGGCTGTGAGGCTGCGATGCGTTCCGGCACGGGGCTCACAGCGCGGCCTGTGCAGGCAGCAGGGGCCCGTCGGGCTCTGCGTGCTCCCGGTGGGAACGCGCAGCGGCCGGGCTGTGATTGCCGCCCCACTGCGCTCCTGCCCCAGGCCGGGGCTCTGCTCAGCATCCGGCCCTGGGGCATACAGTGCCCAGCTGCAGGCTCGGCTCCTGATGGAGCCGGTGGAGGAGCTGGGGTTGCCAGAACCGCGGGTACAGCCCAGAGCCTCGGATGGGGCACAGCCAGCACTGGTGCTGCAGAGGAGGGAGGCAGTGGTGCTCTGCCCTGCAGGCAGGCTCTGCAGCCCTGCCACTGCACACTGAAGGCAGCTGCTGGACCCTTAACCAGTTCTTTTCCTTTCCCGAGTTAGCCTGGCTACCCCACGGGGTTTATGCAACATAAGAGTAGGCACTGACATCTTTTTCCACTCACACCTTTTGGGTCACACAGGATAGAACAGCACTTTCAATTAGCCACAAGTCACAAAAGCCCTGTGCAGTGCCAGTTGCACAAACCCTTTGAGAGTCTCTCAAAAGCATCCGTGAGTAAACCCCATCCACAGGCATCTTGTAATGCCAAGGACAGGGGTACCTTCCCGGCATGGGAGGTCAGACTCTGGGACCGATGCACCAGAGTTACATCAAGGTCGTGGTGTTGATGCGGGGGGAGATGCTGAGATGCTCATACCTGACTCCATAACACTGTCCTGTTTCTCCACAGCAATTCTCATCACTGACTGAAGTGCTCTTCCGCTTTCTGACAGAGCCCAAGGAGGTGAGACCCGTCCAGAACACCAATGTGTGAATGCAGCTCTGGTGAGAAAGGTGCAGAGATAAGACTGTGTCTCTCTCTCTCTCTCGTGCAGGTGGAAAGGTTTCTGGCTCAGCTCTCTGACTTCGCCACCATGAATAAAATCAGCTTGGGCCCCCTGAAAAACATTGTCAAAAGTATTCTCCTGGTCCCCAGCGGTAAGTGAGACATTTGCATAGGCTGCCCCGAGGCCAGACTCTCGGGTCCATTCCTGCATGCTGCCAAAGGGGGTCTTCAGAACTGCAGTGCACTTGGTTTGCACAATAAGTGTGAATGGTAGCTGATAAAAGGCTTGGTATTTAAGAATCAAAAATCCAGTTGAAATATCCCTGTTTGGTGACTTGGCCTCTGTCACCTGCAGACACAGCTCTCTGGATTAACTCGACTCACTGTGTGTGTGTTAAATGCAAGCACAGTGTTGTGACAGTGCTTGGTGTGACCAGTACCTGTAAACCGATTTCTCAGAGCAGCCAGTCTCCAGGCCTCTGCAGGAGCTTCCACCAGTTTATCTAGGGGACTAAGAGAGCAATAATAAAGCGACCCAGCACTGGAATTCCTTCAAGGACAAGTGCTGTTTAAGATACATAAGACAGTGTAAACACCCCTCTAAAGTGTTTGGAAATCAGTTTGGTTCTAGACCAGGTAAAGCAGACATCATAAGTAGTGGGGAAGAGGGGCAGAGGGATTCCCCTTGAATACCCCAGACTCCAGCACGTTATGGGATGACTGTGATATTGTGGCTGCTGTTTGACATGATAATGCATCAAACACCTCCACTGCACATCCATCCCATTGATCCCTCCTGTTATTAATAGTCCCTTGCTATTATCCTTCAGTCCTGGCTTCCCTGTAGCTCTCTTCCTAGCACCGAAGCCTCACACAAGTGTTTCCTGCATTTGGTCTAAACTGATCATGCTACTTCAAGCCATTCTACCCAGGAGTAGCAGTGAATAATGTCCTTTCCTACAACTGTCTTGGGGGTATTTAACATGGAATTGGGATTTCTGGCCTAGGTGCACTCCAGTCTTGTCACTGCTGGTTTTGTGCACTGGCTCCGATCCCATGTAGCTCTTCCTTAGCGCTGGGATGCCACAGACAGTGTCGGGAAGGATTCCAGCAGATAACTTTGCCTGTGTGCTACAGAGCAGAGAGCCACGTGGGACCGGCAGTCTCTTTGAATTTATGAGATTCCTGCTCTTGGCTTCAGAGAACAGAATCCCTGTAAACTTCCATGTGCTGCCGGTGCCCCAGAACAAAGGAGGCAGGCGCAGCGGGGGAAAGTGTTATATGCACACGTTCACACCCGTAATCCAAAACACAGCAGGTAGGTCAAATTAGTAGCCTGCCAGCCTTAACAGCTCCCCTTTAACAAGCAAAGCTTCTATAGGAGAGAAAGCAGCAGCTTCAAAACACAACCGCTGCTGCAGTTCCCATGGATACCTGCAATGAAATCTCCCCCTCTCCCAGGCATTCCCAGAGCCCGGACTTTTAAAGCACCGGGCATCCGCAAGGATAGCGGCAGGCACAAGCCTATTTCCTATCCCGAGGAGCTGTGGTTTGTTTCAAAACACAGGCTGAGAACAGAAGCTCCCCAGCGCAGCGCCTCCATCCCGGCGTTTATGGGATTCGGTAAAGATCGGTTTGGCTCAGTGGAAAGTGATTTTGCTTCTTTGCATTGTTGGTTCAGGTGCCCTGAAGAGGAATTTGTCTTCGGAACAAGTCCGAGCAGATTTCATTGCTCTAGGTGGGTCACCTGACTTCCCCTGAATAAAAGATAATTAATATTTATCACATGGAGTAATCTCTGCTCTCTCCCACAGGCCTCAGTGAGGAGAAAGCCACTTACTTTGCAGAACAGGTATGCATCCGCTTCTGCTGGTTCCTGAGCTAACCAAATGACAGCCTCTGAGCGGGAGCTGGTGCAACCCCGCTCTGCTCCCGAGATGTGTCAGCCCTTGGGGTGCTTTCTGCCAAACCAGCTCAGGGATTTGAACTGATCCTCAGATAAGTGACGAGGAGCACTTTGCCTAATGAGAGTTCTAGCCTCGGCCTCTGCCTCATCCATTCTGTGGCTCCTGCACTCGTGGGTGCCTCTCACTTGGTTGGTTTTGGCTTTGCACGCTTTGAGCCCCAGGGTCAAGCAGTTACATGAACACATGGCTTTTTGTGCAGATATTGTTACAGCAAACCAGTGCTAAAACAAACCCAGCGAGTTCCATTTGCAGAGGGAAACCCTGGCAAGGCTCCACATCTGTGAAAGCCCCCCCAAATACATGAGCTCATCCCTTTGCACACCTCCACTTGGAGCTTCTGCCTCCTTTCTGACTGATGTTGAACTTGCAGGTAACATAAAGAGGGTTGACCGCTGGGGTGTCTTTTGCCTTTGCAGTGGAAGGTGAATTCCCCCACCCTGACACGCCTGGCTGTTGGTCAGACGCTGATGATCAACCAGCTGGTAGATATGGAGTGGAAGTTTGGAGGTAATAGAGCTACATCAGGAATTGAATGGGGTGGGAAACCCACCAGCAGCTCTCAGCTAAGTAACCTCTTATTTAACTAACAGACTATCTCCCTTCTTTCTGACTCACAGTGACTGCTGGGAGCAGTGAACTGGAAAAAGTGGGAAGTATCTTCTTACAGGTAAATCTACATCAGAGAGTTCAGGTTGTAGTGTGCAGTTAAGGGACAAGCAAGAACCAGGCATGTGGGCAGTACCGGCTATAAGGGGGCTTCTGCTTCACCTTCCAAGGGCAGCTGCCAGCAGGTAGCAGGCACGCTGCTGTTTGTTTCCCTTCTGAAGACATCCTGTGTCACAGCAGCAGAGCCCATTCCAAAAAGCTCTTCAGAAAGCTCAGTCTAGCAAAGGTTATCTTGGGGGGGTGATCATTTGGAAGAACTTCCAGAGAGCCTCCCAATGCCCAAGGAATCTGTTCCTACAGTGACACTTCCTGAAAGGCCTGTCAAATACCTGTGTGCTTTGCAGCGGTCTGAAGCTCACAGCGTACCCCTGCTACTTGTGCCTTTTCATGGTGCTCAGAGCACAGCGTGCTCCAGATTAACGCCTCTGCTTTTTCTCCCCCCAAGCTGAAGCTGGTGATTAAAAAAGGGAGTCAAACGGAGAACGTGTATCTGGGTGAGTGAACGGGTCTGGGGAAGCAGCAGCTCTGGGGTTGCTGGAGGTGGGGGAGCTTTGGGTGCAGAGCCCAGCATGGGTCGGTGCCAGAGCAGGGCTGGAGGATGCTGCTCCCATAAGCAGTCACTCTGGCAGTGTCTGGGAACGCTCACTGCATTCTGGGCATCCTGAGGAAACCTACATCTGCCTTGGAGCAGAGTTAGGAATTAAACCATTCCCAGGGTTTGGTCACTGTTAGGAGGATCCCAGCCTGGAACCCCACACAGCCCAGCTGTAGTGTGCAGAAACAGCTGCCGAGGGTCACTGTGTCTAATCCTGCCCAGCTTAGGCAGGTAGCACCAGCGCAGCGTTTCCCATGCTGGGAGCATAACCTGAAATCCAAGACTCGATGCCTCTCTCTTGTTTTCCCACAGAGTTAACTTTGCCCCAGTTCTACAGTTTTCTGCATGAAATGGAACGGATCAAAACCAGTCTGGAAAGCTTCAGCTGAAGCAGCACAGGCCTGGACAGACACCATCCAGTGGGATTCACCTTGTGGGCCGGCAGATCTGCCCTGACACCTCGGTAAGAGGAGACAAGGCTGTGCGAGGAGCAGTGCTGCCATGGCCCAGAGGGACCATGAGTCCCTCAGAACCTGAAACTTCAGCAAGTGTTTTCAAGCAGCTGCAATGTTTTATGTACTCTTATGAGGAAACTGTGGTCAAAATATGTGGAAACTTTTATTGAAACAGCAAATAAATCCATTTGCATCCTACTCTGTTTGTATCAGAATCTGATCTTGTGAGGAAAGGACAAAGAGGAGCGGAGAACCGGTTTCAAACTTGAAGAATTAAGGGAGAGATGACCCTTCCAACCCAGAACATTCTATGATGCTTTGACAAGGGAAGCAAGGAGAGCATCTAACCTGATGCATCACTTAGTGCTCCCTCCCAGGCCTCTCACTTCCCTTGTATTGAGAAATGGGTTGATTACATTCTTCCCAATCATGCCTTGTTATAGAAAAGTAGACATTAGATTTTAAATCTTAAACAACCAAACATCTGCCTCTGTGCTTAGGGGGGAAAAGCATCTCCGGGGGTGATGAAATCCAGTTTGTGCTGACCTGCAGCGAGCACTCTTCAGTGTGCAGCCTGTGTGATGCTGCACAGTCAGACCCAGCCTGTTCCCTGATGGATGTAACAGCCAGACCCCATGAAGGGCCATTAGCTCGACCCTTGGGTTGCCCAGCTCCCTCGGGAAGCAGAGGGGTGCCCCTGACCTGACACAGGCAGTGAAAGCTGTTATGTTCACCCGTGTGCAGAGCATTCAATGCCCACCACCTTGCAGCAGCCTGAACTCGCTGTCACCTCCTCCCACAGCACAGAGCAGAACCGAGCTCCCTCCTACAGCACGTTCCTTCCACCACTGAGCCTTCCCAAGGCACCTCCATGGCCTGACACACTCGGTGGTCACAGAGGAGGGAATAAACCGCAGCTGAGATGCTTCCCATTTCCAGCCTGCACCTGAAGCAATGCCCTGTCCTGCAGCTTCCTGCAGGTCTGCTGTGGGACAAGGAGTGCTGCAGCCCCCTGTGCCCACATCTGCTTCCAGTTAAAGCCACGCACAGGCAGCTCTGGTGAGAAAGGCGTCACAAAGCCCTCCCTGTGACTCAGCTCTACCCACAGGTTCTCAGCTTGCAGAAACCCAGCAGTTTGTGTAGTCCTGTGTGAGTGTCCAGCCCCAGAACGGGTACAGCCTGAACCCTGTGTTGGGAAAACAGCTCGGGGAATCCTGCTGGCAAACCCAGGACAGGGGCTCCGTGGTTATTCTCCTGCGTATCAGGCCATTCACAAGCATCTTGAGCTCTGGCTCACGATTACAGTCAAAATTAAACACATAAGCCCAAAAAATCCTCAGAAACAGTGCCCTGCACAATATTCCATCTCCTTTCGGGTGGCAGGAAAAGCTGGTTCAGGGAGGAAGAAAAGGCCTGAAGGGTTCCTCAGAACAAAAGGAATGTATTTGCTTTACATTTACTGCTGCCTGTTCCCATTGTATCTCCTTGCCCACCTGGTGCCAGGGCGGCACCACTCAACCTTGCCCAGTCCCAGCACAAGGTCACCAGAGCGGTGCTGGAGAAGCTGCCAGGCTCTGTTGAGGGTCAGGACTCCACCACTCGCTGCCATGCTCCTCGCCCTGCCTGCTGGGATGAGGCCGCGGGCTCAGGGCTCATGCACGCTGCAGCCCGCACACACCAAGGGCAGGGGTCACCTCCATGCAGCCCCACAACCCCCACGGGCATCCATGGCATGACCCCAGCCGTACCCAGTACCCAGCAGCACCCTTTCACCCCACACACTCCCCTGTGCATGAGCCGAGCCGGCAGCCCCGCAGGGGAGGGACACGGGGATGGAGCCAGCGCTGGCACAGGGGCGAAGCCAACCAGGGGGAACTGGGTCACCCCCCCGACCACGCTGGCCAGGGGCAAGCGCAGCACCGGGCAGCCCCACAGCAGCCATGCCCGTCCTGTCCTGCAGAGCACGGCCACGGCCCCGCTGCCAGCACACGGCGCGATGGGGAGCGCCCAGAGCCCCGCGCAGGGATGCGGGAGCGCAGCGGGGACCGAGCCGCGCTGCCCGGTTTGCCCCGGTTTCCCCGGGGGCGGCCCCGCGGGGCTCGGTGCTTCCGGCTGCCCGTCAAAGCCAGCGAGGCGAGCGCTAATCTCGGCGGGGCAGCGGGCGCGGGGGAAGCGGGGCCTCCTGCGGCTCGGGGCGATGCCAACCGTGCTCCTGCCGCGGTTTGCCTCCCCGGGGGCTCCCTCAGCCCGCTTCCTCCGGGGGCGGCCGTGCCGCAGCCCCCGCCCGGGCCCTCGCTGCTCAGCGGTGCTGGGGCAGCAGCACAGGCTCAGGGGCTCCCACAGCCCCGGTTGCCGCAGTGGGGACCACGGGGTAGGCTGCACCCCCTCTCCCAGGCACCCCTCTGCCGTCATCCCTGCGCTCGGCAGCGCGGTCGCACGCAGCCCTGGAGCCTCCTGCAGAGAGCAGGGAGACAGGGGCTGTGCTCACGGGGTCTGTCACTTCGCAGCACTGATGTGATGCTGTTGTGGTTCTCAACCGTGTCAGATGCTAATGACCAAGGGAGACGGGATGCTTTTGGATGCAGCATCTTTTCCCCGCTGGAAGCACGGCTGCAGCTCCCTTCACGTGTGAAGGAGCCCTCTGAGCCCCGAGAACAAAAGGCTCAGACACAGGCTCCGCTTCCATTCCCGCCTGCGAGCCCGCGGCCGGCAGGGAAGGAAGGAACCAGGGCTTGCTGCCGGCTCTGCCTGACCTTGAGCAGGTCGTGTGGGAAGCAGCCGAGCTCCCACGGGATCCCTCTGCATTCAGACCTCAATGGGAGCTGCTCCATGCTTTGGAGGTTCGGTCTTTATCCCTGTCCCAGCTTTCCTGTTTGCAAAATGGGGCAACACATCTTGGGGCTGGGAATGAGCCAGGAACGAGCCATTCCCAGCTGGAAATGAGCCATGGCAGGTGAGACAAGCAGGGGGAAGAGCTGCAGGCAGTAGGCACAGCAGCAGCCCTGAGCTCAGACCGCACTGAGGGTCCAGTGTAGTGCCTGGCCCTGCAGAACACAGCCTGGAGGGAAAGGAAAAGGCTTTGCCTCCATCATGGCATTAATCCCACACAGAGCAGCGCCGTGTCCCAGGAATGAGCTCTCAGCCCTCCTTGGGACAGGCTTCTCCTTGCTGAGGGCAGACAGGGAGGGATCCCATCCCACTCTGCCTGCGAAACCGAGCTGCTGCCTCCCATTCTCACACGGGGAGGGAGGGAAATGCTGCTGGTGTCCAAAGCAGTGGAAATATTCCTAGCATGTCCTCCTCTCCTCAGCCTTGCCATCTCTCTAGGCACTCCTTTGTCCAGGCACACTGGGAACAATTGGGGTTGCTCAGCCAGACCGCAGGCTGTCGATCAGCCGAGCGAATGAATGCTCCAGCATACGGAACCCATCTTCTCCAGCAGCACGGGGAGGTGGCCACCAGAAACAGGGCCTGTGGCACAACAGCACAGGCAGAACAATTCCCGGGCACCAGCACCAGAACCAGCCCTGAGAAGGACAGTGGGAGCTCAACCAGCCCGTTGGGGAACCAGGAGGGGATCTCTGGGCTATCCCACACCCACTGCAGTGGTTGGCACAACGCTGGTGTCCCAGTGGCCAGTGCCGAGGCCCCTGTGTGCACCCAGCACCCTCAGGACAGCCCTATCCAGCACCAACTGGAGGCCTTCCCTGGCAGACACAGCTTCACTGCCAGCGCCTGGCCCCGCCATGACAGGCTGCCATGTGCCCAGCACCCCGCTGTGGCTGCTCCCCTCCATGACACCCCAAACAGGATCCCCTGTGACAGGGGCAGCACCCACCTCGGGTACCCAGCACCCAGCTCCATTGTACAGGCTGCTCAGCCCCAGGGGCATCGCTGCCAAGCGCAGCTGCTAATGAGGTTTAACCCTGACCAGGAATCCGCCATGGAAAGAGAGGGAAAGCGGGATTAACCCTTGTGCTGCTGCCACAGCCCAGCACTGGGGAGGAGCTTTGTTTGAAAGCGTGCTCTGAACAAGTCCCAGAACCCAGGCGAGGACCCTCCTGCCACCCCATACGGCCAGCGTAACAGCATCCCTGCTCTCAGAGCATCTCCATACCCATAACACCGGGTCCCTTGTTCATGGTGACCTCGGGACAGGTTTTGGAGCATCAGCCCATGTGTCTCCATTAGCAGCTGAGCCTGAATCCTTCCTAAACGTGGTTTCATGCCAGTGGGTGGGATGGAGGGTGATGAGCAGGATGCAGTCAGCCCACGCAGGAGGCAACACTCCATCAGGGCAGCTGGAACATGGCTACCCACAGCACTGCTTATGCTTCTGCATGAAACCTGGGGGTCGCAAGCAAGGCCAAGGGCCCTTCCCGTGCTGGGACCCTGCCTCACGGCACCCCCGGGCTGGAAACCATCCCTGCATGTTCCTCTACACAGAGCCCTGTGTGTGCTTGGGGGGGGCACCGGCAGGGGCAGCTCCATTGCCCCGGCTCAGCATCCCCGCGGGGCAGCTTCGGAGTCCCCCGGACCCCCCCTCCCCGTTCCCATCGCTGCTGAGCCGGGGCAAACCCGCGGCACCCCAGGGACAAGGCACGGCCGCCCCCCCCACCCCCGCCCCGTGCGCAGCGCGCAGCAGCAGGGGGCGCCAAAGCACCGCGCAGCAGCTGCGCGCAACCAGCGCCCCCCCGCCCCGCGCATCCCGCCCCGATTCCCCCCCGGCACCACTCGCGCATCTCCCGCCCTCCATCCTCCGGGATCTCTCCCTGCATCCCCCCCCCCCCCATCCCGCCTTCCCTCCCTGCCTTTGCCACCCCCTTCCCTCCGAGCATCCCTTCCCTCCTCCCACCCCCAGCACCATCTCCTCCGCATTCCCCACAGCGCTTTCCCAGCCGGGAGTACGGGAGCCACCCGAGCCGCCCCCAAAGCCCAGCATCACCCCCAGACACTGCCGGGCTGGGCTGCACCATCCTGCCCTGGGACACCCCCATCCTGCCCCTGCCCACCAAGCAGAACCCCCCGCACCAGCCCAGGGCAGGGGGACAGGAGCCGTTGCAGGGCTGCCCCCTCCCCTGCTCCCCACATTCCAGATTTATTCAAATCACAATAAACCACAGCCCCCATTGTCCCCACTCCCTGCCGTCACCCATGGATGGGGCCTGAGTGTGCCACATCCCACCCTGCACCCGTGATGTGCTGGGGCAGGTCATCAGCCAGGGCAGCTTTGCTAAGAGCACATTAAAAATGATAACAACCACAAGGCAACCCACGGCCTCTTGGGGCCACCTCATCACCCAGCCAGGCTGGCCGGTATTTTTAGCTTCCACTACCAAGGAACTGACTGCATACACATATATCTATATCTATATAAATACCTAAAAATCACCAGCTCACCATCTATGTGGGCCACATGGGAGACAGCAGGTGCCCTCTCCCAGCTGCAAATGGCCTCTGCAGGGCCAGGCCCTGGGGAGGGCAGCAGGACAGTGGGATGAGGGATGCTGGACCCTCTACAGTCACCCTGGTGCAGCATAGGGCACCCCTGTGCTCAGGCAGAGCCCCTCAAGCTGGCCCAGCTGGGGGGGACCCAGAGCCCGCTGTGCAAAGCTGTGGGTGCTGAGTGCTGCCAGAGCAGGTTAAAGAGGGGGAGCAGGCGCCTTCTCACCAGCTTTCCTACTTGATCCAGCTCATGTGCAAGTGAATTCTGAGCACACAATGCAGTTATTGAATAAAATTATGCTTTTTTTAGTACTCATATGCATGTTGGGTTTAAGGCTCTGCCTAGAAGCCAACCTCACAGCCAGGAGCAGAGATCAGAGGGATAACCCAGGCCAAGCCCAGACCCACACCAGGCTCAGGAGGCTGCACAGATGAAAGCACAGCATCAACAAGGGCATGTCCGCCCCATCACTCCTCCCATTCCAGGGAAGGAGGAAAAAGCCCTCCTGGCTGGGACAGGGATGCAGCAAGGAACGCCCAGGGGCTGCCTGTCCCCTCCCTGTCACCATCTCCATCCCCTATGGTGTCAGTGTCTGACTGCACCCGCGAGGACCAGCCCTGCCTCCCCTCCGCCATGGCCCTCCCAGCAGCGAGGCTCTGCCAGCTCCATCTGCAGCAAGCACCGGGCCACGGGGCAGGACCAGCACCAGCACCGGCACCAGCACCAGCACCAGCACCAGCAGTCGCTTGGAGCACATCTCGCTCCCGCCTTGCCGCGGGTGTCAGAAACGGGTGTCTGCAGTGATGGCACCAGGAATACCCACAGCTCACTCACCACAGCCGCGTGCTCCTGCTCTGCCTCCAGCTCCAGCCTCAGCCCTGCCCAAGGCTGCTCCCTGCCATGATGTGCCCCTATTTCCAACCTGCTTTATAGCTTCCTGCCTGCAGCCCTGCCCGGCCCAGGTGCCGGCAGTGCCCCCATCCCTCCCACCCAAAGGCTCTCACATTAACGCTTCTCCTTCCTGCAGCTGGTTTGGCTTTTCTCACTCACCCTCCTCCCAGCAGGACCCTGTGAGCTGGGGGCACCCCCCCCCAGCTGGGGGATCTGCTGTCCTGTGACAGGCAGCACTGCCTAAACACAGCGCAGCACAAAGGCTTCGCAGGGCTTTTATTGCGGCTGATCCCTGCGCCGCTCCCCCAGACCTGCCTGGAGCAGAGGCTGCCCTTGCAGCCGGTGTTTGGCAATCCACCCTCCCGAGGGCCCCTCGGCCGGGCCAGGGCTCAGCTCCCCTCGACAGAGCAGCCGGAGGGCAGCGGGTCCCCCTCCATCACCAAACCCGGCTGCGGCGGCGGCGCTGGCTGCGGTTGGTGCCATCTGTTCTGCAGGCACAGCCCCGTGTCACGCTGTGCTGCGGGAGCCAAGCCAAAGTGCCCAGACCCTGCTGGGGCACCCGCACGGGAGCCAGGCTTTGAGCGCGGTGACCGATGCGGTTCCCAGCCCTGCTGAAAGGACGAGGGCATGGATGGAGGCCAGCAGCACCTTCCCTGGCTCTGCAGATGAGCCCTGTGGGTGCTGGGGCTGTGGGGTGGGGGGGTGCGGTGGTGCCAGGGCTCTGGTGGGGGGCAGCCGGGGGATGTGGGCACCGTGTGTGTCCCAGCAGCAAGCAAAGCACCAGTGTGTCCCAGTAGTGAGCAAAGCACCAGTGTGTCCCAGCAGCGAGCAAAGCACCAGTGTGCCCCAGTAGCGAGCAGAGCACAAGTGTGTCCCAGTAGTGAGCAAAGCACCAGTGTGTCCCAGCAGTGAGCAAAGCACCAGTGTGTCCCAGCAGTGAGCAAAGCACCAGTGTGTCCCAGCAGTGAGCAAAGCACCAGTGTGTCCCAGTAGCGAGCAAAGCACCAGTGTGTCCCAGTAGTGAGCAAAGCACCAGTGTGTCCCAGCAGTGAGCAAAGCACCAGTGTGTCCCAGTAGCGAGCAGAGCACCAGTGTGTCCCAGTAGCGAGCAGAGCACAAGTGTGTCCCAGCAGTGAGCAAAGCACCAGTGTGTCCCAGTAGTGAGCAAAGCACCAGTGTGTCCCAGCAGTGAGCAAAGCACCAGTGTGTCCCAGCAGTGAGCAAAGCACCAGTGTGTCCCAGCAGCGAGCAAAGCACCAGTGTGTCCCAGTAGCGAGCAGAGCACAAGTGTGTCCCAGGTGGCAAAGCACCAGTGTGTCCCAGTAGCGAGCAAAGCACCAGTGTGTCCCAGTAGCGAGCAAAGCACCAGTGTGTCCCAGCAGCGAGCAAAGCACCAGTGTGTCCCAGTAGCGAGCAAAGCACCAGTGTGTCCCAGTAGCGAGCAAAGCACCAGTGTGTCCCAGCAGCGAGCAAAGCACCAGTGTGTCCCAGTAGCGAGCAAAGCACCAGTGTGTCCCAGTAGCGAGCAAAGCACCAGTGTGTCCCAGTAGCGAGCAAAGCACCAGTGTGTCCCAGCAGCGAGCAAAGCACCAGTGTGTCCCAGCAGCGAGCAAAGCACCAGTGTGTCCCAGTAGCGAGCAAAGCACCAGTGTGTCCCAGTAGTGAGCAAAGCACCAGTGTGTCCCAGCAGCGAGCAAAGCACCAGTGTGTCCCAGCAGCGAGCAAAGCACCAGTGTGTCCCAGTAGTGAGCAAAGCACCAGTGTGTCCCAGTAGTGAGCAAAGCACCAGTGTGTCCCAGTAGCGAGCAAAGCACCAGTGTGTCCCAGTAGTGAGCAAAGCACCAGTGTGTCCCAGCAGCGAGCAAAGCACCAGTGTGTCCCAGTAGCAAGCAAAGCACCAGTGTGTCCCAGCAGCAAGCAAAGCACCAGTGTGTCCCAGCAGCAAGCAAAGCACCAGTGTGTCCCAGTAGCGAGCAAAGCACCAGTGTGTCCCAGTAGTGAGCAAAGCACCAGTGTGTCCCAGCAGCAAGCAAAGCACCAGTGTGTCCCAGCAGCAGAGCACCAGTGTGTCCCAGTAGTGAGCAGCACCAGCGTGTCCCAGTAGCGAGCAAAGCACCAGTGTGTCCCAGTAGCGAGCAAAGCACCAGTGTGTCCCAGTAGCGAGCAAAGCACCAGTGTGTCCCAGCAGCGAGCAAAGCACCAGTGTGTCCCAGTAGCGAGCAAAGCACCAGTGTGTCCCAGCAGCGAGCAAAGCACCAGTGTGTCCCAGTAGCGAGCAAAGCACCAGTGTGTCCCAGCAGCGAGCAAAGCACCAGTGTGTCCCAGTAGCGAGCAAAGCACCAGTGTGTCCCAGCAGCGAGCAAAGCACCAGTGTGTCCCAGTAGCGAGCAAAGCACCAGTGTGTCCCAGCAGCGAGCAAAGCACCAGTGTGTCCCAGTAGCGAGCAAAGCACCAGTGTGTCCCAGCAGCGAGCAAAGCACCAGTGTGTCCCAGTAGCGAGCAAAGCACCAGTGTGTCCCAGCAGCGAGCAAAGCACCAGTGTGTCCCAGTAGCGAGCAAAGCACCAGTGTGTCCCAGCAGCGAGCAAAGCACCAGTGTGTCCCAGTAGCGAGCAAAGCACCAGTGTGTCCCAGCAGCGAGCAAAGCACCAGTGTGTCCCAGGGAGGGCACGGCGGTGGTGGGGCTGGAGCGGCGCTGGGGAGCCTCGTGCCGGGCTCCGTCCCGCTCCACTTGCTCCTGCTTGAAAGGATTTGTCAACAGGGAGCTGATGAGTCCCGCGGGAGCTCGCCCGCCTCCAGCACCACCTCCTGCAGGCACAGGCCCCGAGAACAGGCTGGGCCCCAGTAAGTGCCCATGGCAGAGGGTCTGTACCCGCTGCCCCATCAAATACCCCAGTGTGAGGTCCCCAGTCCGGCACCAGGGTGGCTCCGGAGGTGCTGAGACCATGGGGTGCTCCTGTGAGATGCTCAGTGAGGCCTGGGCAGTGCTTGGCACATGGAGCAGCCGCACGCTACAGGAGAGGAATATTCTTTCGCTGGGAGAACAAGAAGAGCCCTCTGATGGCTGCCGGTCCCTTGTAAACACCAACTTCAGAGCATCAGGTTACAGCCACTGCCTGGGCTCAAAGGGAGATGGTGATACTGAGCACAGGAGGCATCCTGCCCAACACCCTGCCTGCGCCCTGTCTGCACCATGCCTGCACAATGGGTGAGGGTGGGCAGCACTGGGGTTTGGCACCATGGCATCACTGAGGCCTTGGCACCGGCTCCTTCACTGCAGGGCTGCAGGGTCCAGTGGGAGCAATAGTCCTCCTGCCCCCTTATAGAATCATAGAAGGGTTTGGGTTGGAAGGGACCCTAAGATCATCCACTTCCAGCTCCCTGCCATGGGCAGGGACACCTCACACTAGATCATGTCACCCAAGCCCATCCAGCCTGGCCTTGAACACTGCTGGGGATTGAAGCCCCTGACCCCACACATCTGAGCTTGGGGCCTGCAGGAGCTGCTCTGCCTTTATCCTGTGCCAGGGCCCTGCCAGGACCACTGCCCGCACAGCCCCGGGTGCTGGGCTGCAGAGGAGTGAGAAGCTGGGCACAGGGCACCCATGGTAGGGACAGCATCACAGCTCTGCTGCAGCCTCAGGGGGTCACCCTGCAGCCCAGCACACTGCAGCCCCTCGGGTGTGCAGCACGGATGCCTCCCACGTGAGGGCTTTAGGGTCCAAACCCCGTGGGACAGGGCTGGTGCGATGCTGCTGCCGCTGTCCTGCATCCCAGCGCCGGGGCTCGGGGATGCTCCCACGCCCCCTCCGCCCCAGCGCGGTGCAGCCCCGGCCGCGCAGAGCCCCGCTGCTACCGAGCAGCCCCGCGGCGGGTGGGCACCGAGCCGCTGCCTGCACCGCAGCCCCCCCGCTGCGCTCCGCCCACCCCCCCCCCCGGCCGGCAGCGGGCAGGGAGCGGGCGCTCGGCCCCGCACTGCGCGGGGGCACCGGGTGCGCGGTGCCGGGGGGGACACGCGGGACCGCGGCTGCGCCTCGGCTGCCCCCGCGCTGCGGCACCGGGAGGGGGGGGGGGGGATCAGCTGCGCGCTGCGGCCGGGGCTCAGCTGCGCCCCGCTCCGCCCCGGCTGCGCCCCGCGCTCTCCGGGGGGGTCCCGGCCCCGGCCCCCCGCGCCCGCTGCCCGCACTACCTGCCCAGAGCCCTCCCGGCCCTCCCCGCGGCCGCCGGCTGCCGCCCAGCCCGAGCTGCCCCGCTCTCCTCCTCCTCCTCCTCCTCCTCCTGCTCCCCCTCGGGCGGGCGCAGCCCTCTCTAATCCCACGGGAATAAAATCCGCTCTGCGGCTGGGGGAGCGGAGCCGGGCCCGGGCGGGATGCGCTGCGCTGCGCCGCGGGGCGGCTAGGGCTCCGGTGCCGCTCCGGTGCTGCTCCGGGTGAGCCCCCCCCGTTATCCGCTCTCTGCAGCCATAGCAACCGCGATGGGCTGTCCCAGCCCGGGCCGCAGCGCCATGAAGGCACGGAGAGGGGCGCCGGGGAAGAAAGAGCCGCGCCTGGAGCTGGGCGAGCTCCCGAGGGGCTGGCACGAAGCAGCAGGCGACGGGAGCCGGTCCCCAGCTCCCTTTGTAAGGCTCCCTGACACAGATTCCCGCTCCATGGCTGACTTTGCAAGTTTCCCCATCCTCTTTCCCCCTCCTCCTCCTCCTCCCGGCTTCTTTTCATGCGACTGAATTATACCCGGGAGGAGGGAGATGCTGGAAATCCTAGGGAAAAAATAAACCCGTGCAGGTCTGTGCAGGCGGCTGCAGCCTGGCCGCCTCCAGCAGCGTGCGAGCGGGCAGGGACGGGACCTGCTCCCGGGTCACTGCTCTTGAACCCCGTGAATTTTAAAGCCACCGAGAAAACAGCTTTTCCTGGGGAGAGCCGCGGTGCGCAGAGCCTGCAGCGGGCCCGCAGTGGGTGCGAAGCATGGGCCCTCCATGAGCGGCGGCTGCTGGCCCAGCACACAGCACCCTCGGGCACGGATGATGCTGCATTCACTTCCCCGAGAGATGCCTTGTTTAAGGGCTGGTACAAACCACGCAGGGCTGGGCCTCCGGGGCAGCCTCTGCCCCAGCGCTGCAGCTCATGGGGCCCTGGGCAGCAGCGGGAAGGGGGAGGCAGGGCCCGAGGGGAGCGCAGGAGCAGCAAGGGAGGCTGTAGCGTGAGATGTGGGATGCGATGGCGCGGGACGGGGAGATGGGTGCGGGATAGCGGCTCCTCCAGACAGCGGCACGCAGAGCAGCTCCTGCTCCTGCAAGCAGGGTGGGTGGAGCGTGCTGTCACTTTTTGGTGCTGGGCAAGCCCGGCATCGCTGTCGCAGGATTGCTGCCTGTGCTCTGATGAGTCAGGAGCAGCACTGCCACGTTTTCCTCCTACCAGGCAGTGTCCCGTGGTGGGCCGGTCGTGCTCCGCACTGGGATGCTCCCGCATATGCGGTGCTGGGTGGGTGGGTGGCGCTGCAGGGAATCGGCGCTGGAGCAAAGGGCTGTGCTGGGATGAGGACACTGACCCTCAGCTCAGGAGAGATGCAGAGCGCCTGGCTCAGGCGGTGATCCCATGGGACGTGGGCATGTTCCTGTGCCTGCGTCCCACCTCCTCTGCCAGACAATGAAACACTGCCCTCCTTCCCAAGTCGCAGCAGAACAAATAAAGCAAGCGCCATATGGTGCCAAGACACGTTGGAAATGGGGCCAAGCCCAGGAGGTAGGGGCGATGGCAAACCTCCAGCCCCACACCAGACCCATCGCGAGCTCCAGGCCAACACTGGCCCTGGGGAGCAGAGCACCCACTCCTCCTCCTCCTGCAGCTCCCGGGGCTGCGGGGCACAGCTCTGCGTGTCAGCCATGGCTCTGCAGTGACTCACTTGCCCTCCTCCCTGCCCGCAGTGCTGGAAGCATGGAAACCACAGCTCCATCCTCTAAGGGCTGGGGACACTGGAGCCACTGCTGGAGCAGCACTGGGGCAGTCAGGAGATAACACCCATGGGATAAGCGTGAGTCCTGCTGTGCTCCCCCCAGGACCACAAGCAGGAGCTGCAGCAGCAGCCAGTTTGTGCTCTAAAGCCCCTGCAGCCGCACAGCTCCAGCACACCACAGATACAGGACCCTGCTGTGAGCAGAGTGCCATTGCCTTTCTATGCTTTTCTACTGCATCTGCCATAGAAGTGCTCCTGCCTGGATCCTCCCCCAGACCTGCAGCTCATGGATGCCCAGTGTACTTTCAGGCAAATCACCTCCAAACACAGACACGTAGAAGGGAGATGCCTCCAAGCAGACCGGGGCATCCTGATGGCTGGGCTTTCAGAGGTGCTGTGCACCAGCAATCTGCCTGCAGCCAGCTCTGCAGAGCAGTTGTACATCGCTGTGAGCACTGGGACGTGGGACAAAGATCCCAGAGCTTCCTCAGCAGCAGAATAGGGTGAATTCCTGGGGGAAGAAGGGCTCCAGGGACCCCCAAACTCTAACAGACCTTCTGCAGGTTGAGCAAGCAGATGCCAGCCTGGGCAGAGCCAGTGTGGTCCCTCCCCACCCTGCCACTCTTGTTCCCTCTACAAAACCCTAAGAGGGGAAGCACTTGGCTCTGCACTCCAGGCCAACTGAATCAAAACTGGGATCTCTGGAAGCTTTTGTGGCCATGGGGCTCAACTCTATCACCTGCTAATGTGGACGGATCATTCGCACCTGAGTCATGCCAATGAGAGTCAAGTTGTGCAAGCAAAAGAGTTTATTGAATCATACACTGAAGTGTAGGGAGGATGAGGATCAAACAGGACCCGGAGCAGCCCACAGTTCTCTCCCTCTCTGTGCCACCCTCCTGCCTTCTTTAAAGAGGCAGCTCTGCCTGATGGAGAGTCCCACAGCCTGGCCTGGTCCTTACCTGTCCCCAGCCTCCAGCGAGGTCCTCAGCCCCTGGACATGCTCCGCACCATGTGGATGCAAAGTGTTGCATGAAAACCTCATTGTGTATTGCCGGTGTTATAGGGAAAGCAAAGGGCAGCCTTGTCCTGTACATCCTACCTGGGCTTCTGCAGAGTGAACCCAGTCGGGGCTGCGGTGCTGTTTGTGGGTGCAGAGGTCTGTGCTCATCCTGATCCCAGCTCCAGCCGAACTTCCTTCCCCACCACGTGCTGATAAACAGGGGAAAGGGCACAATGGCTGCATTGAGGCTCATGGCTGAGCAGGGCACAGCAGTGTCTGCTCAGAGGGGGAACTCCTGCGCTATTTTTTGCTCTATTAATTCAGAGGTGGGACTTGCTGGGACAGGGAGGATCCGCAGGACCCAGGGGCTGGATGGGTTTGTGAACACCCCCAGGGCTAAATCCAGGGCAGGGTTAAACCTCAGTAAGCAAAAGAACAGCAGCAGCATCAGGAACAAAGGGGATGTGTGGGTGTTTAGGGCAGCCTGACTCCTAGGAGCTGGAGAAGGAGCTGTGTATGGGGTTATGGCATGTCATGGCCCAGAGATGAGCACGTGGAGCTGCAAGGTGAGGCTGGAGATCCCGGGGGATCACGAGGCAGTGGCTGGCAGCAGGGACCAGCGGTGATGCTCGCCCTGCAGAGCAGCAGCGCATCTCTTCCCGGTGATGCCTATCCCGGTGCTGGCACAGCTGCACACACAGGATGCTGCTCAGGCACTGCAGGGGTAAGCAGTGGGCACAGCTTGATCCAGGCAGTCACTGAGCTGCAGGCAGCAGCAGTGCAGGCAGGGAGTGCAGGCAGCACTGCAGGCAGCAGCCTGGCCAGGGCATGAAGCAGGAGAATGACCAGATCCGTGCCATGATCCAGGACCCTGCAGCAACCCAGGCTCCCGAGTGCTGCAGGGGCTGCAGCAGGAGATGCGACTGCACCAGGGCATGGGATTGCTCCTGCGGCCTGTGCTTGGCAGGAGGTGTCGTGGAATCGGGCCTGGAGCAATCTGTTCACATGGAAGTGGGTGGTGAATTAATGGCAACGGGAGAACAGCTCCCTTGCAGCTCTGCGCGGGGCGTTTTCCATGAGCAGAGGCTGGAGCCCTCTGTGCCATTTCATCTCTGCTGCTCTGCACCGCATCTCCCGGGAGCGCTGCAGCCCCGGCCTCATTCATTATGGAAATGCAGAGGTGCTGCCAACGGCCCCCTCCCCAGGCAGGACCCGGCCGGAGCCGCTCCCTGCGCCCGGGCCGGGAGCACATCAGGCAGGATGGATGTTTGCAATAATTATCCAGTCATCCCCTTCAAGTGTACCGCAGCCATAGCAACAGACAGATGTTCTGTCCCAGCCAGAGTCCGCAGCGAGCTGGGGAGAGAAGCACGAAAATTAACCCGTTCAGCCCCAGGATGATGCTGAATGTGCTTTATTCTGGGCCCAGACCAGGCTTCAACGTCCCTGAGAGCACTGGAGGAGAGGAGGCAAAGAACCAAGCAGCCCCCAAATGAAATCAGCAGAAATCGCCCCAGTGCCTCAGCCGCTGCCTGATGCGAGTTGAAGGAGAGCTGCAGTGTCCTGCGGGCTGGTGGCCTCCTGCTGCCATGTGCCCCTTGTCCCTGTATGGGAAATGAGCCCTGCTCGTGCTCAGGGTCTCCGGGGCAATGCTGCAGGCGAAGCTCTCCAGGGCTGCTGGTAACGAGCCTTTGGAGATGTTCAGCACAAGGGAAGCTCTTCAGGGATGGTGATGAGCAGCACACGGCCGCAGTCAGCACCCACAGCACAGAGCGCGCTGAGCACCCAGCAGGCAGGGATGGGGATGGATGAGCCACATGGACAAGTGTCCAGTGCTAAGTTAACAGAGCTTGAAGAGTTCAGAGGTGGGATGCAGCCAGGCCAAAGAATAGCGGCACTTTGCTGCACAGGTCTCCAGGGTTCAGCCCAGGTCTGTTAAATCACAGAACTCCAGACTGGTTTGGGTTGAAGGGACCTTAAATCTCCTCCAGCTCCAACCCCTGCCATAGGCAGGGACCCCTTCCACTGGAGCAGCTTGCTCCAAGCCCCTGTGTCCAACCTGGCCTTGAGCACTGCCAGGGATGGGGCAGCCTCACAGTAAACTTCTTCCTAATGTCTAATCTCAACCTCCCCTCTGCCAGTTTAAAGCCATTTGCCCTTCTGCTCTCACTGCCTGCCCTTATCAAAGCCCCTCTCCACATTTCCCCCATCACTGTCATCACAAGGGCCCACGTGCCCACCAGCGCACCAGGAATGTAAATCCAGCTCAGAGCAGCGTAAAGGGGCGCATGGGAAAGCCCCGTGCAGATGTTTGCAGCTGCAGACGCTACCGAGAGCACCCATGGTGAGGATTCCAAAGGGGGGCAGTGGGAGCCGGGTGGGCAGCGGATGGATTCCACCTGGAGCAGGACAAGCCGTGGCCCTGCACTGTGTGAGGGGCACAGGACACGGTTTCACTTCCCAAGGCATCCTCGGGTCAGAGGCTCCCTCCTTGTCCTCTGCAGCACAGGGGAGGGCTCCAGCATCCTGCCTGGTGACAGCTCGCAGCGGCCCACGCTGGGATCTCTGCTTTCCCTGTGGGCTCCTTCTGCTTTCGCCTGAAGGAGGGAAAAGCAGGGAAGGGTAAAACTGCTGATCTTGGAGCTGAGGGAGAGGTGGCACCGTGCGCAGGCACAGAGGATGTGGGCAGGTGCCATCAGCCTTCCCCACGCAGCTCTGGAAATGTAGCTCAGCCCTGATCTGCAGCTCCCGGCGTTCCTGTCCCGGGCTCCCACACAGCCCTGCCAGCCGCTGGGTATTTCGGTCCCTGCCACAGCGCTCAGGCTCCGGCACTCCCAGGGTTTTCCCCCCAGGCACATCCATGGGGCATCCTCTCCTCGTGGTGCGGTTCCCACCCTCCAGATTCAGACAGAGCGAGAAGGTGGGAAAGATGCCCATGGTTTCCACAGATCCCTGTTCGATGGAGAGCTCCAGCTCCTCCGCTCCCACCGGCCCCAGGCTGCTCCAAAGAGGAAGCCAAACCAACCCCCAGTTTGGTGCTGGGACACCGAGAGCCAGCCGAGAGGCTCCAGCAGGAATTCACACTTTGCTGGCTCCCTTCACTGCCTGGGCTTGTCTGACCCGGATCTAACTGAGGGTTTGATTAACGTCAAGAATCATTCGACTTGGAAAGTCTCATTGTTTAGGGTTAGAGATAGCAAAAACCACAGGAGGATGCAAACTGAATCCTCCCTTTGAGGACAGAGACCCTGAAGGGTCCTCAGATGGTGCCACATCCTCCGTGCAGTGACCGAGCTCCATGCTCCCAGCAGCCAGGCTCTCTCCTCCATTCTCCACCAAGATCCCTCCTGTGGAGACCAATGTCCCTGATGCTGGCTCAGCATCTCCTCCTTTCAAGCGTGGGTTTATACCCACTCTGTTTGTTCCTCCTCGTGCCTGTGCCAAGGAGGTGCTGGGCTTTAACCCCTGTCCCTGCCCGGGGTCTGCCCCTTGGTTCCCACAATCGTGCCTTCCCTCAGTGCTCCTTTGGTTGAGATGAGGGAGCTGAGTCAGCCCCGGAGGCTCTCGCCTCTCTCCTGAGCGCTCCACCAAGCTCCCTGCCCCACTTTCGGGCTGAGTGGGGCTGAGCAGAGCCCGGCAGCAGCCCCGAGCTTCACCAGAGCCTCTACACTTTGCTGGCCCTTCCTAAAGGAATCCCTCCAGGGATCGTTCTCCTTCTCCTCGACTGCATCCCATTGGTGGCTGGCAGCTCTCTGGTTGGGCTCACAGCCGCACTGCTGGTGGATCACAGGTCTCCATCCAGCCACAGGCACGTGAATGTCTCAGGCACAGACTGTGCGAGGTGCTCTGGCTCCCTTTGTGTCTGATGGGAAGAGCACAGCAGCTCCAGCGATAGAACCATGGAATGGTTTGGGTTGGAAGGGAACTTAAAGCTCCTCCAGCTCCAACCCCTGCCACGGGCAGGGACCCCTTCCACTGGAGCAGCTTGCTCCAAGCCCCTGTGTCCAACCTGGCCTTGAGCACTGCCAGGGATGGGGCAGCCACAGCTTCTCTGGGCACCCTGTGCCAGCGCCTCAGCACCCTCACAGGGAAGAGCTTCTGCCTAAGAGCTCAGCTCAGGCTCCCCTCGGGCAGGTTCAAGCCATTCCCCTTGTTCTGCCCCTACATCCCTTGTCCCAAGCCCCTCTCCAGGTTTCCTGGAGCCCCTTCAGGCACTGGAGCTGCCCTCAGGTCTGGAGCCTTCTCTTCTCCAGGCTGCCCCAGCCCAGCGGATGAACCGCATTCAAAGCAGCTCCCAGAGAAGGTACTTCCCAGTTATCCCTTTCCCCTGGAAGCTGCCCATGTAACCGGGGGATGCCAGGGTGGGATCTGCAGGGTCCTGGCACACTGCCCCCTCGGCCCAGCAGGTCCCACCCGGCTCTTCCAGAGGGAGCAGGGGCCTGGAGCAGAGGTTGGGAGCAGAGCACTGGTGAGGATGGAGCGCTGTGGGAAACCCAGGGAACGCGGGAATATGGCCAGGCTGAATCAGCCCCTCCAGACCGCCGCCTGCCCCTGCCCTGATAAGCATCAGGCACTTCAAAGGAGGGCCCCAGCGCTGGAGAAAACTGGGAAGGAAATATCCACAAAGGAAGCATCTTTCTCACTCCCGACCATCAGTTTCAGGCTTATCCCCTACAGCAGGAGTGCTTATCTCACCCTTCTCTTTCTCAAACCTGTGCCTTCCCAGGCGCTGCTCCTCCGCAGAGGCAAGGGGTCCTCTTGCATACACAGGCAGTGGGTGATAAATCCCACCGGTTGGCTATGGAATGATCCGGGTCCATCACTGTGCATCACTCATACTTGTGTTGATCACCCTTTTGTCTTGTACCTTGAGCAGGGAGCTCTGCACACACCAGGTACCTTCTCCAGACTCTCACCATGCCATGAGGTAGTGAAGCCTTCCATCATCAGCGTTCCCATCTCAGGGAAGCTGCTCTGGTATTCCCAATTCATCGTTTTCCAGGTATTACAATCCCTAATTCCTGATTTCCTTGGTTTTATGTATGTGGAAGAATGACCACAAGCCAATAGAATAGTCCAGGCTCTGGGGTACCCGTACCCAAAAAGCTGTCACAAAGAGAACAACGTCCAGGTTATATCTGTTGGAAGTTTCTAAGAACAACTTTTATTTATGTAGTATAAATAGCAATGGAGCTGCAGTTATCATGTGTTCATCCATAAGAAAGCCTGCAGCAGATACCCTGTGCTGAAGGAACCCAGTTTCTGTCACCCAGAACCCACAGCTGATGGGGCAGTGCCACCAAACATTCCCACCTCTTTTCCCTCCCCTGTCTTTAAGGTCAAGAGTGGCCTCAATATCCTGTGTTCTACCTGGCAGTGATGGAGGCCAGGATGGACATAGGGCTTGGAGCAAGCTGCTCCAGTGGAAGGGGTCCCTGCCCATGGCAGGGGTTGGAGCTGGAGGAGCTTTAGGGTCCCTTCAACCCAAACCAGTCTGGGACTCCATGGTTCTCTGTGACTGGTGAAGCAGTGCCAGTCAAACCCTTGTTGGATCCATGCTGGACTGGGACTTTAAATACTGACCTGAACACTCCATCCATGCGTGAGTAGTCTTCCCCAAAGCCTCCTTGCAAGGACAGCAGCTGGTGCTCTGGCTGGCTCTGCGGTCCCAAACACACGTTGGTGCTCTCCAGAGTGAGCTCTGCATCAGGTCGAACCTGAACCTTCTTAACAGAAAATCTGGAGGGATTCACTACCAGAGACACCAAGACACTGAACAGCAGCGATTAACAAACCAAACCAGGAGAAGGATGGGTGGGAGACCTGGTAGTCATTACAGAACATTTAACGCTTATCACTCTGCTTTGCACCAATGGAGCTGAGGATGTTTGATGGCCACTGTGATTTGGCAGTGATAACCCCCAAACTGGTGCTGTTCCGGTGAAAATATCCAACTATAATGGACATGCAGTCTCCTACCTCAGCTTCAGAGGGCTGGGCAGAGGTAGGAGACTTTTGTCCATGCCTAGAAGATATTGCTCCCTTTTCTCTTGGCTCCTGACTGGTTGAGTTGCAGGGAGTGGAATTCAGTGACACAAGGAGGAGGCAGCCCCAGCTGGAGCAGCTCCCCAGCAAAACCAGTGTCCTGCCACTGCCTCCCTCACACAACATCCCCTGGGAAGCCTCTTCACAGAGCTCACACAGGGAATCCCACCCCATGTTCCAGATTGTTCTGCAGCCCAGTGGCAGGGTGCCCATGTGCTGTAGCAGGCTATGAGCTGAGCCTGGACTCATCCACCAAGTCCTGGGGAGCAAGCTGCCCAGCAAGCCCCAACAGTGCAGAATATCCATCTCTCTTCTTCTCTTTCCATCCGCCAGCATCCTCACGCAGCCCCCCGAGGAAGCCCTGCTTCCATGGCTGGCTGAGGCTGGAAAGGATGGCCATCTTCTTTTTAGTGGTCAGCAGAAATACTGCAGTGCACTAGCAAGCTCCTGTAGGCATCCTGCACTGTGAACCCAACCTGGGGCAGACCTGCCCTCAAGTCCCTCTCTGTGGTGGGCCCAAACTGGATGGGGACACTGGGGATTTTTGGAGAGGAGTCCAGACATCCAGTGGGGTACAGAGGGTCAGCAGGGTTTATAATGGTGCATCTCAATAACTGATTTCAATGCACTGGTGTCACAGACACCCCTGGTTTCACCGTGCTCCCTCTGGCATGGCCAACCATGCAAGATCAGCTCTTGCAGCACTTGATGCCCACCATGGGGACCTGTCAGATGGGCACGGTGCGGCCAGCACGGGTGAGGAGCAGGGAGCAAAACTGCCCTTTGGCCACTGGGGCACCCTCACCCTGGCTCCAGTCCTGGCCTCTGACAACTCCCTGCCACGTCAAATCCCCCTCCCAGGTTCCCACAGGCTCCTGCTGCTGCATCCTTACACCAGCCCCACTTCTGTGGACAGGACAGGAACCCCCAGCACGCACCAGTGCTGTGACCCGGCCAGCACAGAGCACACACATGGCACTGGACAGACCAAGACCACGTGTATGGCATTGATGGACAGAGCAGGAGCACATGTGTGGCACTGCCAGGTTGGAAGGGAGCGCATGTATGGCACCAGTGGGCAGGCTGGGAGCATGTGTGGCACTGATGGGCAGTGGACATGTGTGTGGGACCAATGGAGAGACCAGGAACACTCACATGGCACTGATGGACAGACCAGTGCCACATGTGCGGCACTACCAAGTGGGCTTGGAGCACATACATGTAACTGCTGTACAGAGAGCACATGTATGGCACCAGTGGACAGACTGGGACCACATGCGTGGCATCGATGGACAGACAGGGAGCACTTGTGGCACCCACAGATGGACCAGGAGCACATGCATGGCAGTGCTGGGTGGGCACACAGCACATACATGGCACTGAATGACAGGGAGCACACGTGTGGGATGGATGGACAGACTGGGACCATACGTGTGACACCGATGGACAGAGAGGGAGCATGTGTGGCACCTGCAGACGCACCAGGAGCACATGTGTGGCCCTGCTGGGTGGGCACACAGCACATACATGGCACTGCTGGACAGGGAGCACACATGTGGGATGGATGGACAGACTGGGACCATACGTGTGACATCGATGGACAGACAGGGAGCACGTGTGGCACCTGCAGATGCACCAGGAGCACATGTGTGGCCCTGCTGGGTGGGCACACGGCACATACATGGCATTGCATGACAGGGAGCACACGTGTGGGATGGATGGACAGACCACGAGCACACGCGTGGCCCTGCTGGGTGGGCACAGAGCACACACACGGCACTGCAGGACAGGGAGCACCACCAGTACGGCACCAGCAGGAGCACCGCGGAGCCCCAGCTACCGCCCGGGACAGGGCCCGGGCGGCCCCCGGTGGAGCACCCCCGTTATCCCGCAGCGGCGGGGCTCGGTAGCGCCGCGGGACGGTGCCGGTCCTCAGCCCCCTGCCGCCGGCCCGCTGGGAGGATGCTCAGCCCGGGCAGCGCCGCGGGGGAGCGGAACGAAGCAGCGGGGCCGGGGTCCGGCCTTTGTCTCCCGGCTCCGGTGCTGCCCCGGGGCCGCTCTCCGGGCGGGGTGCGGTTCTCTCGGTCAGGCGGGACAAGCCGCAGCCGCTTCTACGGTCAGCCCCGACCGAGGGCGCTGCGGGGCGAGCTCCCGGCTCTGTCCCGTTCTCCATTCCAGGCCGCTCCGGAGGGCGGGTGGCGGAGACCCCTCCGCTGCCCCCGCGGCTCCTCCCCGGCTCTGCGGCGGCTCGGCAGGTGCCCGCCTTCGCCCCGGTCCCGTCCCGCCGCACACGTGCGCCCGCCGGCCCTTTGTCTGGGACCGGCACCGGGACCTGTGCTCAGCCCCCCCCCCGCCGGTTCAGCCGCTACCCCCCCGTAAACCCTCCCCGTTCGGGCCGTGGGAGCGGGGACGGGGGCGGTGACCGAGCCGGGGGAGCGCATCCCACCGGGGGGCAACCGTCGCGGAACACGAGGCCCGGGCCGGGGGGAACGGCGTCCCCGGGGCGGTCCCGTCCGGGGGAGGGGGGGGCCCGTCGCCGTGGTCGCGGCCGCTCTAACAGGTGGGATCCCGCTGAGAGGAGGAGGAGGAGGAGGCCGGAGGGGGGCGGAGGACGGGCGGGCGGGCGGGCGGGCGGAGGGAGGGAGGGAGGGGGACGAGCCGGAGCCGCCTGTGATCCTGTGACAGGAGCGGCTGCTGCTGCTGCTGGCGCCGCCGGTGCCTCCCTCCGCCCGGAGAGCCGGGTCGCTGTCCGAGCCCCGGCCATCCCCCCCCGCTCCTCTCCATCCTCCTCCATCCCCGCTCCATCCCGGACCGTGGCCCCGCAGCCCGTCCCGGGCCGCCCCGAGCTGAGCAAGCACCGGCTGGGCTCACCGCGCCGCCCCGGTTGCCCCCCTCCGCACGCTCCGGGACAGGGCGCGGGGCCGGGAACCGCCGTTGCTGCTGCTGCTGCTGCTGCTGCTGCTGCTACCGCCGCCGCCGCCGCTACCGGCCGGGCGATGCCGAAGCCGCCGTTGCTGCTACGGGGGAGCCGCCCCGGGGACAGCGAGCTGGGGCGGCAGTTCCGGGACTGGTGCCTGCGCACCTACGGGGACTCGGCTAAAACCAAGACGGTGACCCGGAGCAAGTACCAGCGCATCGCCGAGGTGCTGCAGGGGGGATCCGGCTCCGGCGGCGGCTCCGGCGGGGGGGAGAAAGGCAAGTTCCAGTTCTGGGTCCGGTCCAAGGGCTTCCGCCTGGGAAACGGCACCAGGGAGGCGACGAAGATGGGTCAAGTGGTGGTATATGTGCCGGTGAAAACGGGAACGGTTAGTGCGCTCCGTGCCCCGGGGGCTCTGTGTCTGTCTGTCTGCTTGCCTGTCCGTGTCTGTGTGTCCTCCCCGGGGGTGCGGGCGGGAGGGGTGGGGGGGGTATCCCGGGGCGGGGGTGGGCACCCCCGGGGCCCCCTGTCCCCATCACCGCCGCGCCGGCCCTGTCCCGTCAGCACCGGGCGGCCCAGCCCCGCCGCGCCGCCGGCCGCCGGGAGCGCGCATGCCCCATGCGGGGCGCGACGCGGGGCCCGGCCGCTCCCGCAGCCCCCGCCGCTCCCGGGGCAGCCACCGCGCCCCCGCCGCCCCGGCCCGCCCGGGATGCGGATGGCGAGAGGCGCCCGCCCGGAGCCTCGCACCTTCCGCCGCCCCCCCCTCCCCTCCCCTCCCTGTGCCCGTCCCCGTCCCATCCGGTGCGGCCGCCGTCCCCGGGCGCTGCCGCCGGGAGGTGTGGGGGGACGGCGGTGCCCCGCGCTCGCCGCCGTGCACCTGCCCCCCGCGGGGGGGCCTCGCCACCGCCCGGTGCGGGCCCCGCTGCCGCCCCCCCCCCGCCCCGCGCCCCGTCCGATCACGTTCGCCCGGCATTTCCCATCCGCCCCCCGGCCGGGGACAGGTCCGCAGTCAAGGGCAGGGAGCGGCGGGGAGGGGGCGCCGGTGCCTCCCCCCCCCCCCCGCCGCTGCCGCCGCCGCGCCCTGCCCGCCCCGGCCGCCGCGCCGCGCCGAGCGGAGGGAGCGCAGGGACCCGGCCCGCTGCGGCTCGCCCGGCCCCGGCGTCCCGCGGCGCTGCCCGCCCCAGCGCGGCCGCTGCAGCCGGTGCCCCGCGGGGTGCGGGCAGCGGCAGGGCCCGGATTAGGGCAGCGGGGGGGGCCCCCCCCCGCCTCCCCCTCCCCTCCTCGGGCCGGCGTCCCGGGAAACTCCCCCTCCGGAGCCTCATTGTTCGGCGCCCCGCCGGGCGCACCGGCCGCCTCCCTGCCCGCTGCCCGCCGCCCCCCCCGCCCCGCCGCCGCCCGGGGCTGCCCCGCCGCCCCATTGTTCCCGTCCCGAGCGCGCTCCGCTCCCCGGCGCGGAGGGAAACGCGCAACTTTAGCGGCCCCCGGCGCAGGGTGCGCCCGGTGCTGCCCCGGCCCCGCCGCCCCCCCGGGGCCGCTCCTCGGGCCGGCGGCTCCGCAGGGCTCCGGGAGGGATTTTTTTCCTCTCCCCCCCGTCCCTCCCCGCCTCTCCCGCTGCTGCTGCTGCTGCCGCTGCTCTGAAGGGTGCAGTGTTTTCTGTGCACACACAGACTCCAGCATTGATGTGGCTGGAGGATGCTTCCATTGAGGGCAGCCCATCTGTGGCAAATGCTTCTAAACGCACTATTTACCTCCCATCTGGTCTGCCTTATTATTGGGGGGAGGGGGAAGGGTCATTATTTCTCCCTTTCCCTCCGTGGTGCTCAGAGGCTCCTTTCTTTCTCCCCTCGCAGCCCCCTCCCCCATGCCATGCCCCAAAAAAATTCTTTGCCATTTTTTTTTTAAGACCTTTTTGCAGCCTCCCCCCCCCCCCGAGCCCCAGCCGGGGCGGATTCGGAGCTGCACCCCCCTGCTCTCACACACGCAGCCCTGCCCGGGTCCTCTCCATCCCTCCAGCCGGTGCCTCTATCCCACATCTCCCGAATGCTGCCGAGTCATGGTCCCCCGGAGAGGCCGAGCCGGGCCCCGCTGCTCGCCTGCCGGCCCCCGCTTTGTCCCGCAGGGTCCCCGGGGCCGGTGGCTCGGTGAGGCCGGTGTGAGGCCGCTGGTCCCCCAGGGCTTCTGCCCAGATGAAGTTTCAGCGAGGAGCGTGTCCAGGCCCCGCATCTTCTCAGGCAGAGTCCCTGCAGGCTGCAGGCAGCAGATACACCCCGCTCCCTAAGCCCAACAAAAAGCAGCCATGCCCTCAGGGGACAACTGCATTTTCCAAGGGGCAATAGGGCTTATTCCCAACCGGATGGACATTAGGGCTGGGAGTGCTTCCCAGAGCCACTGGTGTAGGGAAGACCAGGCACTGTGCTTCCCAAATCCTCCAGCACAGGGTCTATGGGTGCCCCCCGACCCCACCATCCCGGACCCATCGCCCCACTCTGCTGGGAGTCCCATGGACCCTTTAAGGCAGTTGCTGCATTTTGGGTTTTGCCTGAAGGGGCTCTCAAATATAGAGATAACTTGACAGGGATTTCCTTCAGCTCTCAGAATTCAGCGCTCTCCTCGTCCTTGGTGCTTTGGGCTGGGTCTGTGGGTGTATTTCATTTCTCTCACGCATGCAGTCAAATAGGGAAGCTGATAGGAGCCTCTTGCTGGACGGTGAAGCGTGTGTTCTGGTTCAGTGCCCGTTCAGCTGCTTTTCCCAACACTTCTGGAGCAGCGTTCCGGTTGCTTTCTCCTGGATGTGCTCCTCAGCAACCCGACACGTCCCATCCCGGCTGCTCGTCCTTCTCCGAGCTCATCCGTGCTGGGACTGTCCCGTGGCTGGAGGGATGGGTGAAGCACAGGCAGCCGGGATGCAGGGGGGTCTCAGAGGATGCAGGGGGGTGCAGGATGTGCTGCCGTGTCTACAGGTCACTACTGGGAACCCGAGGTACCAGGAGCTATAGCTAGAGGAGAGGTGGTGTAAGGAGCATGTAGAGGGCAGCAGTGGGGATAAGATCCTGCCTTTCCCTGACAGGGCTGGGCCACTCCTCCACTGGGATAAAGCAATAATAATCCCAAACCCCCCAAATAATCCCCCCCTCAGCAGCCCGCTGTTGCTGCTGCTTTTGGCTCACACATCCTGAGCTGGCTGCTGTGTTTTCTGCATATCTGTAGCGAAAACATAATTAACGTGTGGTTATTATTTTCTCTCCCGAGTAACTTTCCCTTGCCCTCCTCCAGGCCTCTCATCAGAACGGCCCTAATCAGATTTGGGTGGCTTGAGAGCTGGGACTGTGCACTGAGAGGGGCATCTGCCTTAGGTGGTGGTCAGAGCAGATGGTGGTCTTCTCAAAGAATGCACTGGGAATAGGAACAGCAGTGCGGACGGATGTCTGGCACGGGGAGCGCTCACATTTCCTTTTCCCAGATGAACGTCCCGAAGATGCTGGACATTTAACACATACAATTAAAAAACCCTACGCAGATAAACCCGTGGGGTTTTGCCGTGCAGGACGCTGTTGTCTGACAGCCCTATTCACGTACGGGCTGGATGCTGCATCCTTTAGGTCAGGCAGTTGGGAAAAAACACGTTCAGGCTGTACTGAGGAGGAGGAGGAGGGCATCTTTGTGTGCTGCAGCAGCACAGACAATGGATACAGCCCAAAGTGCCCAGATCTGCCCTTCCTTCATGGGGATAAGGTGTAAAACCCCTCGTTACCCGGTGACCAGCCCGGCCCCGGATGCACCACGGGCTCCCTTCTCCCCAGATTTGCTATGAACTGTGGGAGAATTCCTTCGTGACAAGGTGCTAAGACGCAGTTCATTATAATCTCGTGTCCCTCTTGTCCTGAGCATTTAGCATCATTTAGACAGTCTTTCTCATACAGATGTAGAGTGAGATGGAGACGTGGCGCAGCGCTTCGGTGACAGCCTGGCTTCGGCTGTAGCAGTGGGGTGTGCAGGGGGGGCTCAGCGCTGGACGTGGGTTCGGGTCCTCGCTGCGGGAGGGTCTCACACGCTCCCACAATCACTGCTGTCCTTGGCTGTGCGTGATGGGAGCTCCTCACAACCCCGGCCTCGCAGGACAGGTTTGTGCTGGCAGGGGTGGTGCAGGCGGGGACTGTGGGATGAGGATGGGGAGCCTGGCATCAGCCCGGCCCTCTGGGGACCGCGCAGGGCTCGGGCAGGCTCTGCCCCACTGCCCACGGTGGGGTTTGCTTCCCTGCTCTCTCCCTGTCCCCTGCAGAGCCGAGGCGAGGGACTGGGGGGCTTGTGGGCATGGCTGAAAGGCTGCGGATGTTGTGTGGGTGCTGCTGTTGGATGAGTGCGGGTCAGCGGTGCTGTCCCCCCCCCCGAGACAGGCGTGACTGGTGAGGCTCATCCCAAGGAAAGGTCCTGTAGTGGGGGGAGCCTACAGTGGGAATTGGTGAGACCAGGAAGCAAAATGGATGGAGGCCTTTCTCCAACAGCAGGGAAAGCATCACATGGGACACATGATAAAGCTCACAATACAGCCTATCCCTGAGTATGGTTTAGCTCCAGAGACAGGGAGCGTTGTGCTGTGGAAGCTGCGGTGCCAGGCCCTGGGACAGCAGAGCACAGCACAGCAGCACAACGCTTGGGCTGCGAGGCCAGGCATGCTGGAAAGATGCTGCTCCCACAGCTAATAGAGGGCACATTTTCCCTGGTATGAGTACCCTTCAATGCCCATATTCAGTGCCCCCAGAGCTGCACAGCTATAACCTCCAAGAAGATGCCAACAGAAGGTTTTCACTATGTGTACAACCACTGAGACTTTGTGTGCACTTCAAGTGAGACAAAAAATAAATCAGGACCATTCAAAAGAGCCTCAGACACAGCAAATGGGCCTGGGGATATTATCTGAGAAACTGTCTAAGGCTTCCATAGCAGAAGTCTTTCTTGGAGCATACTGAGCCTTCACCTGTTATGGAACAGCTACGGAAGCTCTTCCCTGTGAGGGTGCTGAGGCGCTGGCACAGGGTGCCCAGAGAAGCTGTGGCTGCCCCATCCCTGGCAGTGCTCAAGGCCAGGTTGGACACAGGGGCTTGGAGCAAGCTGCTCCAGTGGAAGGGGTCCCTGGATGGAACTGGGTGCGCTTTCAGGTCCCTTCCAACCCAAACCAGGCTGGGGTTCAGCTCCTAGCTTGCACACCAGTTGCGGTTCTTCCTCCTGAAGCTGCTCGTGGCAGGAGTCACAGCAGTGACCCCAGTCCTCTGGGCCTGGGATCTGGCTTGAGAAGCCCCCAGTACCTCGGCAAGGTGAATTAAAGAGCTCTGGCAATGTGCACTTACAGGCTGGCAGAATGAAGCTCCTCGCCCAGCCGGCAGCAGGAGATCTGGCAGCAGAGCCCATGCCCAGCTCCTGCCCACTCCCAGCCCTGTGGGACAGCGCCTGAAGCTGCTTGTAGGGATAAGGGGGGGGAACCGGCGTCTAATTCAGTGCCCGCTTTCCTTCTGCCAAGCATACAAGGCTGATCAGCAGGCAGCCCCTCTGTGCTGGTTAGTACTGCGGTATGGCACATGGGGTGCAGCTCCAGAGGGAGATCCCAGCACCCCCAGACAGCCTCAGCCTGGGCACTGGCTTGGGTCACCAGCACACAGGAGAGCTGGAGTCACATCCCACTGCTCCTGCTGGTCCCACTCCCTTCATGTGTGTCTGATTGAACAGCTTCTGAAGGAATAACCCCTGTACCACCTACACTGCCCATCCTGCGTGATTCCAGAAACACTGATGGCATTGCTGATCCAAGAGGAACAGCAGTTGTTGGAATCCCAGCCTGGTTTGGGTTGGAAGGGACCTTAAAGCTCATCATCCGCTTCCAGCCCCATGGCACAGGCAGGGACACCTTCCCCTAGAGCAGGTTGCTCCAAGCCCCTGTGTCCAGCCTGGCCTTGAGCACTGAGAGCTGAGGCTTTCATCCATGAATTGCAGTCCTGTCAGATGTGGGGGTCTCGGTGGGTACCGCTCTGGGCTGCTCTGACCCCGCCATGGCTCGGAGGGGCTGGTTCTGACCGCAGGCAGGCAGAGGAATTCGGTCGCTGAGTAAGAGGTGGCCACGCTCTTCAGTGAGAACTTCCTCAAGGCTCAGTTTGCCCAAACCCTTCTCAGCAATAACCCCTGTTAATGTCATCTCTATAGTTCTGGTTTTGCTGCTGCTCAGTCCTAATGTGAGCATTCTGTGAACCCAGCTGTGGACACACAAATGGTGGGGAAGGCACAGGGGAGCATCGCTGGGGTGTCTGCTCCCCTGGCCCACGCGGGTGCTCTGCATTGCTGTGGCAGGGGAATGCATATTCATATCCCTTTCTTGAGTGCAAATTAGTTACTCTCCCCTGATCTCGTGTTAGCTGTGCCCCCCTCGAAAGAGTTGCATCGAGATGAGCCAAAGCCACGCTCAATTTTGGTGTCTGGTTTAAATAGCTGATTGTAGTGAGGGCAGGTACCTGTTGGCCAAAATCGTCGGCGTTGTTGGGATGCTTCTGACTTCCCCTTGTGCTGCTGGGGCCAAAGAACGCCAATTTATGAGGAGGAATAGCTGCAGCCCATGTGCGTGTGTAGGGGAGCAGACGGTAAGAGCAGGGGCTTGGTGTAAGGCTTTCCTTGCTGGTGTCTGAGATGAGGCAGTGGTCACTGGGAGGGGAGCAGAGGCTGGTTGTGTCTCTCCAGCGTGGTCCAGGGCCCTTCATGGAGTGACAGTTGTGAAAGCAAGATGCTGTGTGAGTGGTTTCTCCCTGTCCTTGCTCTGCTTTGGCTCAGCAGCCCAGGAGGATGTGTTTCTCCTCTGACACACAAGCAGAGGCAATGGCAGTGGCTCCAATGGACCGGGGAAGGGGGTGTCCTGGGGAAGGCAGGGAAACGCAGTCTTTGTGTCTCAGAGTTTGGGCTTTCCTCCTGGCAGGTTTGGGGATGGGTCTCTGTTAGGGGGGTCTCTGGGCTAAAAATGAGTCCAGGCTCATCAGGCACCCCTCAAAAACCATAAAAGAGGATGAAGTGCGGGACTCCTCTTGGCTGCGTTTGAAGGAGGGATCTCAAAGCAAACCCTGAGTCATCCACTCATCCGCACTAACAGGGCGTTCCAGTTTGGGGTCTCACAGCACTGAGACAAGCAGCCAGCACAGAGGAGCTGGTCCCTTGGGGATGCTGTTGGCCTTGCCATTCCCATTGTGGGGTTGGATGACCGAGCCCCCCCGCGCTGGGACCATGCATCTGTGGGGGGCTGGGACCAGGCCTGCCCGCTCCGCTCACCTGCGCTGGGTGTTTTGATCCAGCAGAAAGCCCTTGAGCTGGTGACAAAGGTCTGGATGTGGGCTGGAAAGTACAGTCCTGTCTCTTAGCAACTGGTTCCTACCTCTGAGCTCTCGGAGCCGTGTGTGGGACAGAGAGCATCAGTCACGCTCCCGCTGCAGCAGCAACGCGCCAAGGAGGGATGAGGAGGGGATGAGGAGGGGATGGGGGTCAGGCCGGCTCCAGCCACCACCAAGGTGCTCGGAGAAGCTCGCGTATTTCCACCGCGAGCAGGCATCTGTGAGTCCCCATCAAAGCTTTGCTTTAATTGCTTTCCCTGTGCCCGGCTCTGCACAGCGATTGGAGCTGCAGCGCCTGCCTCGGAGGCTGCTCACACAGCCCCGGCTTTTGGTCACAGGGGTGGGGACCAGGGAGGGAGGAGGAAGAGGGAGGACACGGCCCGTGTGTTTCTAGAAGCATTCGATGTCACAGGGTCCTTCCCGCACTCCTCTGCTCTTGGGAATCCCCGTCCCTCTCTCAGGCATTCGCATCCCTCCCGTGCTCCGTTCTGCTGCTTCACCCTCGTGTTTCCTCCTCCGAGCCAGAAGCAGCTCCTCTCTGGTGAGCGTTTCTCCCTTGCCAGGCGCTGTCTCATACACATTTTCACAAATCCTCTGCTTTGGCCTCCTAATTAACCATCCAATTGGCCCCCAATGGAGCCTTCACCTCTCCCGTGAAGACCCTGCTTGCACAGATTATAACCTGTCAGCTGCCAATTTACTCCTCACGCAGAGGGCAGGGTATATTCATTGTCTGCCTTGCCTGCCCCGTTCCCTTTGCCCTCCCGTTCTCCGCTCCCAGCAGCAGCCCTGTTTGGAGATGCAGGCTCACAGGAAACCGGGGGGACCCAGATGTGAGGCTGCTCCGTGCCACCCATGTGTCCAACCTGTGGTGATGTGTCAGTCAGACCAGATGTGAAGGGATGGCGCTGGGCTGTGTCAGAGCTGGCAGAGGGGTCTCTGAGGAGGGATTACCATGACGGGGCGTTAAAGAACATGCTTGACTTCTGCTCCCCCCACATCAACAGCTCTCAGTCACCAGCTCAAAAAGATCCACTTGGTTATCCCAGGTTATTGAGGAATCCTTCCTGGTTGTTACTCACACGTCAGAGCTCGGCTTTTGGAAGGGTTGGGATCCACCTAGTGTGGTTATGGTGGAAACAAGCCACAATACAGAGAGGGTTTACTGGAGTGCAGGGAAGGACCTAGCAGATACCCGTTAATCTCTCTCCCCTTGGCCCCCAGCTCCATGTACAGCACTTCCACCCTTGCAGAGCCACTTGTACCCCCAGAATAAACGCTCTCACCAAGGGTAGCTGCTGGTTTTGCTGGGTTCCTGTGCTGGGAAAGGGGGTAATGGAGTCCAGTATGGCCAACATGGTTCAGCACCATCCACATTTGAAGTGCAGTGTTCCTAAGCCCAGTGCGTGGGCAGGGGGAGCAGCAACAGGCAATGAGGTGGTGCTGAGGTGTAAAGCGGGATAGTAACTGTGGCACAGCATGGCATGGCATGGCATGGCATGGCTTGAGCCCTGCAGTGCCCTTACCTGGCGAGGAGGGGAGGAGAGGCTGTGCAGCCGCTTCACCCCCTTGGCTGGCTGTGGGCTGTCAGCGTGTTCCTAGAGGCAGATACTGCTGTGACCCACGTGCTTGGAGCTGCCAGGGGTGGGGAGCTGACACCAGGGCGCTGTGCATCCCCGGCTCAGCCCCTCAGCCCGGCCTGACCTTGGCCCCTGCAGCAGCATCTGTAGCTTGTTTTACATAGTTCTGCTTGAACCTGCGGCTCTGCTCCTCCTCCTCCTCCTCCTCCTCCTCGCTTTCGTTTTGACATCACCGCGTCCTCGCTGGAGATGCGATGATGTCACCCGGCTGCCCCGTTCTGCTGGGCCTCTTCCCAGGAAGAGAGGGGTCACCTTGCTGTGACAGGGAGCCTCATCGCTCGCACCATGCCTCGTCCCCCTCCAACCTGAAGGGTTTTGCTTCGGTGGTGATCTCCATTAGATTAGTGCCTCGGTGCTGGGGAGATGGCTCACGGTGATAACTCCAAGAGCCAACTCTAAACATGTCCTGCATTTGTGTTACAGTGATGTATTTTCAGATTCGTATAGATTTCTAGTTTTAGCTTTCTTCCAGGATGCTATGGAATATAAGCACTCTTGTCACTATAAATGCAGTTTACCATTTCCCCCCTTTTTTCCATATCGGTAGCATGTCTCCCCATCATCTAAACCAAGATCCAAATGACACTAAGAAATTGCTACCCATCTTTGCAGGTTTATTAAAGAAAGCCCACCCAAACTCACAGTTTAACTCTGCCCATTTAAAAATAGCAAGAGATGCTGCAACATCCCCTAGTAATAATGTCTGTGCTACCTTCCCTGTTTGAGCCATGGCGTGATGCTTCCCCACACGGGTCATGCCACGCCGCAGTCCCCAGTCCATGGGTGGGATGACCAGGGCCTCAGGGAGCTGTTTCCTGGGCAGGGCAATGGGGTGCTACGGGCAGGGCAATGGGGTGCTGTGGGCAGGGCAATGGGGTGCTGTGGGCAGGGCAATGGGTTGCTACGGGCAGGGCAATGGGGTGCTGTGGGCAGGGCAATGGGGTGCTGCAGGCAGGGCAATGGGGTGCTGCGGGCAGGGCAATGGGGTGCTGCGGGCAGGGCAATGGGGTGCTGCGGGCAGGGCAATGGGGTGCTGTGGGCAGGGCAATGGGGTGCTGTGGGCAGGGCAGTGGGGTGCTGCGGGCAGGGCAATGGGGTGCTGCGGGCAGGGCAATGGGGTGCTGCGGGCAGGGCAGTGGGGTGCTGCGGGCAGGGCAATGGGGTGCTTGGGGTGGGGTGTGGGGGGTGGGGTGTGCGGGCAGGGCAGTGGGGTGCTACGGGCAGGGCAGTGGGGTGCTGCGGGCAGGGCAGTGGGGTGCTGCGGGCAGGACAATGGGGTGCTGCGGGCAGAGCAATGGGGTGCTGCGGGCAGGGCAATGGGGTGCTGCGGGCAGGGCAATGGGTTGCTTTGCTCCCGAGGTCGCATCAGCACCTCTCACCAAGCCCAAGGCACGGTGCTCACCCGGCAGCTGAGGCCGCTCCATGCACCCGGTGTTTTGTTACCTCGGAGCAGCCTGCTCACTGCCCTGTAACCCTGCCTGCGGGCAGGGCACTGCTGCCTCCCTGCTCACGCCAGGCCCGTGGGCAGCAGGGTTATGTCTATTGGGGAGCGCTGGGTGCCAGATCCAGCGGCTCCTCCGGCTTCCTTGCCGGCTCGCAGCGAGGCAGCTCTGCTCTCCTGCACCGTGCAGAATGTCCTCTGCCTCCTGGGCACGCAGGCACCCCAGCAAGCCCTGGAGCAGGCACCCCAGCAAACCTGAGCCTGCATCCCTGCAAGCCCTGGAGCAGGCGCCCCAGCAAACCTCAGAGCCTGCATCCCTGCAAGCCCTGGAGCAGGCGCCCCAGCAAACCTCAGAGCCTGCATCCCAGCAAGCCCTGGAGCAGGCATCCCAGCAAACCTCAGAGCCTGCATCCCAGCAAGCCCATGGGTCCCCCAGGCTTCTCCTCCCTTGTCCAGGGCAGGCCTGGGATGCAGGGCAGCCCCATTCCCGGGGGAGCAGACCCGCAGCCCACCCTCTCCACAGCTGGAGGCAGGGCTGCCTTTTCCAGGCTCCCTGTGTTTTCATTCCCAGGCCTGGGAGCCAGGAGAGGAATAAGCTGAGGTCGGAGCAAAGGCCTGGACCCACCTCACTGGCTCGGCTGTGGCTGCTGAAAGAGCAGCTCTGATGCACGGCACCGGTGCCCCACTGACAGATCCACCTCAGCTCTGTTTGCTGTAAACCCACTGCCCCTCACATGGAAGTGTTTGCTTTGCAAGGAGGAAAAAACCTCTTGTGTACAGTTCTGGGCAGAGGAACAATGTGAACGCACCAGCGCAGGCTGGGTGAGGCTCACTGCATCGGCAGGGCCAGGGCTGGTGGTGCTGCAGTAAGTGGGACTGTAGCTGTCAGTGCAGGATGGGACCTCGTGTTTGCTTGGTGCCTCGTGCAGAACGACATATAATTGTTTGGCACTGAGAAACACCATCAACATTTTAGCAACCCTTCCTTGCCCATTTTTCAAGCAGAAATGATCAGGAAAAAAATTTCCCAGCAAGATATTTCCAGGAGAAAAAAAAGAGCAAAATCCATAAGTGAGAGCATTTCCCATCTTCTCCTCGTGGGCTCTTTTTATTAGGAGCCGTGCAGCTGATATTGTTCTCCGCCTGGCTTGTCCCCAGTGCCTGTTTCTGAGGCGCGCACCGTGCCCATGGCATGGGGGACACGAGGAAGAGGGAAGTTCGAGGAATCTAGCTCTTCTTTCTCCTCGCAGCATTAGCAGAGGGAGCCTGCTGTGGTTTAACATATCCCCCGCAAAAGCTGCTTTCATCCTACACCTAAATACCAAGAGGAGTGAACTTCCTAAAGCCCTGGAGAAGTCTAAATATAGAAGCCAATCAAGGGCTGGCTTCCCAGAGATGAGAAGTACCAGGAACAGTTTCTTGATCAAAAGTTGTAAGAGTCCATATTGAAATAAAAAGTCTGGGTTGGTGCTGAAGCCTCAGCAGGAGCCATGGCCGAGGTGGGGGTGATGCTGGTGGTGCCCGGGGGGGATGGACCGGAGGTTCCATCGCTGGAGCCCCGGTCCGGGATGTCTCTGGCAGGGTTTCCTCCCTCGCTGTCGTGGTTTCTGGCCTCTGTAGGTGCCAGCTGCTTTCTCCTCCATCCGCTCCCTACTGCCGCTGATCATCGTCTGCAGAACAAGAATTTCCTTAGAACAAACCACAGCTTGCAGGGAATTAGGAAAGCACCTGAAAGAGAAGAGAGCAGCAGATAACACAAACCCAGGTTTGCTATCTGGAAACAGGCATGTGATAGCCGCTTTGTGGATGCAGCAGAGGGAAGCACCAAGGGCTTGCAGGGATGCTGAGAGCGCTGCAGCGTGGGCTGTGGGACCTGCAGCTGGGCTGTGGGGCAGCCGCTGCAGTGTGGGACCAGGGAACCCCCGGCGGGGCCCTGCAGCCGTGCCCTGCTCCGCAGGGAACATAAGGCACAGCGAGCACCGCTGCCTCGTTCCTGCCTGCAAGGGAGGTGACCTTGAGGGGCAGCTCGGTAGAGCCGGCCCCAAACCTCCCGTGCGGGTGTCCCAGGGATAAGGGTGACCGCGGCCCTTCCAGCCAGCCACAGGAATGTAAGCGCTGAACGTGCCGAGCGCCTGCACGGGGGCAGGAGGGGAGATGCTGTGGCTGGGAGATACAGGGACGAACGCTTTCATGTGGGAAGCACAAGGAGAGGCGCGGGCACAGGGTCTGCTCCCTGGGCAGAGAACAGAGCACAGCCATTATCAGGCAGGGCTCTGCCTGCAGGAAGCGGCTTTTGACTCACAGGAAGCTGAATTCGGCTGCTATCAGCCCCTCGCGCGAGGGCCAGGGCAGCGCTTTATCTGCTGGTGAGCGCAGCAGATGGGGAAGCGCTCGGCGCTCCCTCCCATCGCGCTGCTGCTCCCGTGCTCCCTGCCCCATGGCCCTCTCCGTGCACCCCGCTCCCAAAAGGGAGGCTTCCCTGCGGAGCAGCGAGGCGGGGGCAGCTTCCCCGGCCCCAGGGGAGCCGCCAGCCCCGCGGAGGGGGCAGATTGCCCCGGCCATCCCGTGCAGGGCAGAGCAGGGACCCTCCAGGCTGCTGAGCCCAACCGGGCAGGTACCGGATGCTCCCGTAGAGGAGCTGGGACCACGCTGCCTCCTGGGCTCGCCGCTCCGCTTGAACCCTCCCATCCGCTCCCGGATCAGGGTCCGAGGCGGGGCCGGGCTCGCAGGGACGGGAGCGCTTTGCAGGGAGGCCGCTGCTCATCCCTGGCCTCCCTGCGGGGCTGACCCCGGCCGGAGTCCGGTTTCGCACGGGGCGGTGGCGGCCGCGGGGGCTCGGGGTGGAGGTCACGGCGGAGGGGATCGGGTGGCAGCTGCCGGCCTGGGCGCTGCTGCCCCGCACGGAGCCCGAGCGCTGCTCAGTGCCGCGGTCCGGCTGCGGGGCCCCGTGATGGCAGCATCCACACGCACAGCGGGCAGCGAGGGAGGGCTGCGGGGGCTGGAGCGGAGGGAGCCGGGCTGCAGGAGGCCGCCGTGGGTGTGTGCGGATGGCGCTGCCGGGCTCCCAGCACGGCGGGTCCATGATGGGGACACAGCGGGGCTGCCATGCGGGGTAAGGGGAGGGGCAGGGGCTGCGCTGTCCCTGGCGCTGCCCGCACCGGGGTCTGAGGAGCGGGACCCCGGCTGCCCGCGGCCCGGAGATGCTCTCAGCCAGGGCCGGGCTGGTCGGGGCCGGTCCGTGCCGGGCGGGGCTCTGCGGGGGCACCGGGGCGGGCGTGAGGAGGAGCCAGCGGCGGGCCCGGCCCGGCCCGGCCCGGGGGAGCGGATTACCGCCGGTTGCCATGGTTACCCCGCTACCTGCCGGCGGGCCTCAGCCCGGCCCGGCCCGGGGCGCCCGCGCCCCCCTCCCCTCCCCGCCGCGCAGATGTCCCGGCCCCGGGACTCCCCGGCCCCCCCCCGAGCCCTCATCCCGAGCGGGAGGGCGAAGGGCCCGGCCCCGGGCCTGCGGGGGATGGAGCGGGGAGGGAGCGCAGGGCAGGGCCGGGAACAAAGGTGCCGGGGCCGGGCCCGGCGGGGAGCGCTGCCCCTCGTGCCCCGCCCGGGACACCGCTGCCTGAACCGGGTTCCGCCTCCGCTGCTCCTCCGGCAGCCTCCTCGGGGCACCGCTGCCGGGCATGGACCGGGAGCAGCAGGCGGGAGCTGAGTGTGATGGGGCAGGCGGGGCCGAGGGGATGCAGGGGAGATGCGGGTGCAGCGGCCCGAGGGGGGCTGCCGGGAGCTGCCGCCGCGCTCAGGGGGACGTGAGGAGGAGGCGAGCGAAGGGACACGGGCCTGGAGGAGATGGGGGAAACAAAGGAGAATGGGGAGGGAAAAGACCCGATGGATAACCTGGGGGAGAGGAAGTGCGGGAAGGTGGGAGAGAGGGGGTGAGGCACATCCATCCCTGTGGGATGGGGCATGCAGCGGTGGAGAAGGAGACTGGGAAGGAGGAGAGACAAATGCTGGGCGAATGTCGGGAAAAGGAGGATGCCTGTAAGGTGGCAAAGGGAATTCCTCCCCTCAGCACCTGAAATGCTGCCTGGTTCCACGCGCTTGTGTCGAGGCTGAGCTTCGCTCCTGAAATCTCATTCTGGGGGCAGGTGACTTCCAATAGAGCCCCAACACCAGGAGGAGGTGAAAGCATCCCTTATTCCCATCCTTCCCAACTGCATTTTTATTGCTTTTTAAACCTAAGGGGGTTTTGAGCCACTCTGAGATACTGTGGGCTCTGACTCATGCCTTGAATACTCATGAGCAATGCTGGGTGTGGAAGGAGGAACCAGGGGGGCGTGGGCCCCTCTCAGAGCTAGTGTGTGGTGCCTGTGTCCCCTTACATCCTAGGTCAACCCTGGGTTATATCGGCAGATAGAAACCTTGGAATCCTGGAGGCACTGACTTGATCCAGCCGCTTGTATCCCACTTGCATCCCACCTGCTTCCCAGAGCTAAATGATCACCGCAGAGAGAGAAGTCACAAGGCTGAGGGGGGATGGAGAGACACGAGGAGGCAGGGGAGGGATGTCGAGGAGACAGCTCCGGCATCCGGCCAGGACGGAGCGGCAGGCTGTATGAAGGATGAGCAGAGCGGCTCTGGTGATGCCCAAACCTTAACTGCGTTCATTTTGAACCGAGGAGGGAGCAGGGAAGCACGGGCGGCGCAGGCAGGAGGGTGTTAGCTGCCTGGGATGGCCCTGGAAACAGTGGTTTGCATACGGGGTTGGGAACAACCTTAATTCTGAGGGCTCTGCTTGTTGCGTCTGACTGTGCTTTTCTCCCGCTGCATTCATTTTCCTTTGTCCTGTTTCTGTAATTATCCTCATTTCAACCCAGCTCTGAGGATTATTGGTCAGTGGGAAGCCTCCTAATGCCCGCTCCTCCCTGGCAGGGGGATACCCGTGCCCTCGATTGAAGTGAAACTCCCCGAACGGTGACAGAAGGAATTAGGTCTCTATTCCTCACAAACCCTCCCGCGGGCCAAGTTCCCCGACCCCCACCACGGCCGAGCTGCCACCCTGCCCCCTGTGTTCGCTCTCTGCATTCTCTTTGTTACAGCCACCTTCATGCAGGGCTCGGGACTCCCCCGGGAAGGCGGAGGTGGTTTGTGCTGGACCAACCCAGCCCACTGCAGTCTGTGCCCAGCACAGTGTCTGTTCCCAAATCGGGGTGAGGAGCCAGCTTTAATAGGCAGCACTTTGCAGGGAGATGTTGGGTAGTCTCTAGCAGAAGGTCGCACCTCTAAATGATTGATTAAGAGCAGCATTTGTTCAGCATATAGACCATATAAAATACCCAGAGCCCAACCACCAGTAACGACAAAAATCAAGGTTAGGACGCTGGGTGTTCCCTTTGCATGCAGACCTCTGCCAGGCTCTGCCTGCACTCCTGCTGTGTGAATATACATGAAAAAGAGAGTTTGCAGGTCATGTAGATGTGCAGGTTGCTGCTCAGCAGCCTGGGGTGCACCAGCTGGATGGCATCGATGCATGCCTCAGGAAGGCAGGCCTCAAAGGGACGTGGTCTGGGTGTATATCTGTATGGATATGTATCTATAATATATAGGGTTTGGTATGCATACAGCTCCCGAGCAACAATGGCATCAATTCAAGGAGCGAGCTCAGTGACCTCCCGAAGCCTGGCCCTTCCTCAGCGCCTGCTGCCCTTCAGTCACCGCCGGCTGCCTCCCAGTGCCCTGCCCGTGCCGGTGCTGGTACCAGCGGCTGCCTCCCCTTCCCCCTGCCAGCGGGAGCTGACACCGGCGGTGCCAGTCGGCTCGGAGGAGCACTGCTCCCCGCACTTCCCACTCCCATCAGTCTGTCACCACTGCCGTGTGGCAGAATTACTGCCTCCTGCTCTCCAGCACATCCGAACACACAAAGAGCTGTGCTGCTGCTGCCAGCGCTCAGCTGCTCTGCGTATGTGAGAGAGGGAGGGTGCCTTGGAAAGGTCAGTGCGGGGAAGGAGGGAGATGCTGGCTCCTTCCTTTAGGGGCCGTATCCTGGCATCACACTGAAACCTTGTCCTGCCAGCAGCTGATGTGTGTCTGCAGGGTCTGCAGCCCCATGTCACAGGGCTTCCCAGGGTGGTTTAGTGCCATGTGCAGATCCAAAGAGCTTCCCTGCCTGTTCCCTGCTTAGCAAAATCACCCTACATTATGAAAATTCAATTTCTGGCTCCACTCTGGACTCTTCCCTTGTTTTTGTTCCTGGCCCAATTTCACTGGCAGCTTTAGCAGCACAGCAGCAGCTTCCACTGCCCTGGCTACAGCAGGATCCTCCCTGGAGCCCTGCTCAATTCATCCCCCACATCCCCTGTGCCCAAGGCAGCAGCACCGCGGTGCTGCCCCCTCCGACCGCGTTAGCCCCGGGCCCATCTCGTCACCCCTGTCACCCACTGCTGACACTAACTCAACTTGCCTGCACTGTTGTAGGGGGCAGATGGACTGACGGAGCCCGAGGGCATCTCTCTGAAGCGCGTGGCCGTGGTGGAAGATTTCTTTGACATCATCTACTCGATGCATGTGGAGAGCTCGTCGGAGCCGGGCAAAGCACCCAAGCATGCGGGGCAGAAGAAAACCTACCGAGCGGTGAGAGCCCTGCCCCGTGTGCCCCGGGAGCGAGGGGATGGGAGCTGGGGTGAAGCACGGCGATGGGGACCGCAAGGGGAGGTACCAGCAGAGCTGCTGGTGGCAGGCAGAGGTGATGCCTGTGCAGCGAGGCAGAGGAATCGGTTAAAGGCAGGGCAGAGGGGCTGGGGAGCTGGGAGACCCACCTGCATCAGCTGCACAGCAGTGCGGGCGGCTTGGAGAGGGGGAAAAACCAAGTGAATTGTACAAAGACAACTGTGTGTGTCTGAGGGGAAAAAGAGAAACGTTTGGTACCACTGATGGGCGAGGGGACGTTTGCCCAGTCCCCTGCATGCTCTGCTCTGTGCCATCTGCCTCCCTGTCTCCCTTGGCCAGAGGGAGATGTGTCGCGTGGGCCTTGAAGGGCAGGAGCAGGCAGGAAAGGGCAGGAGCAGGCAGCAAGGGGGGCTGGGGCCAGCTGGAGCCCGCCCCTCTCCCCCAGCCTGTGGATGCTCTCGCCAGCCCGTCCTGGGTTTCCTCTGTTACAAAATGGAGGCAGGCACCGAGCTCAGTCTCATCAGGTGCTCCACGGATGCTGAGAGCCAGCTCTATCCATCCTGAAACCTCTCTAGTTAGGTCAGGAATAATTTAGCTTGAAGTGTGCTTCTCCAGGGAGCTTGCTGTTTCTCCTGACTCTGCACAGCCCTTCCATGCAAACATTTGGGCTTTCCTTTTACACGAAGAGCTGAATTTACCGTCCAAACCCGAGCGACTCCCTTGCATCCCAGAGCCCTAAGGACCAGGTCGCTTAGAGACAGAAGTGGCTGGCTGGCAGCTCGTGTCTCTGGTGTATACATCATCCTGGAGAGGTCTGTGCAGGCTGCCCTGCTCCCTGTGATGATGCTGGAGATTATGCAGGGCTTGGTGTGCTGCTGGAGCCGGCTCAGGGGTGGAGCCTGTCCTGCCTGCTTGTGTCCCTGTGTCCATCCACTGCTGTTGGTGCTGGAGGAGCAGCACAGTGCCCTGCAGTCCCCCATGGGGGTTGGGAGCCACATTCTGAACCCAGAGCTCGAGGCATCGCTTGTGCCTTGCATCCCAACCCCTGTCGCTGCAGCAGAGCAGGCTTGGGGCACACACTGACCCCCCCCCCAAGGGCAAGTGACCCCTTTATATTGTGGGGAGATGCAGTCCCACCAGTGTGAGCACAATTCAAAGCCTTTCTGCTCGTTTCCCCAGCAGACCCCGCCGAGCCTCCCTTAATTCCCTCAATTCAGGTCTCTGGAGGACTAATCTGTGCCCTGCGCAGCCCCGGGGGAGCAGCCGGGATCCGTCTGTTTTCCCAGGCCTGCTCGCAGCAGCCAGGGAGCTTCACGCTCCACCCCTCCCGGCTCCCCCTTGAGCTGAGATCATCACATTAGCAGCGTGTATCCCCTCCTGACCTGGCAGGACGCTGCCGGCTGCGCTGCTGGCCCCGCTCATGCCCCGTCTCCCTGGAAGCGCCTTTGGAGCCGGGGCTGGAAGGTGAACGCTGCAGAGCACGCCCCGCGCCGCCGCTCCGTGCACAAAGGGGTCAGCTCGGGAGGCTGCCGGGTCCCCAGCGCTTCCCTCCCGCTCCTCTTCCGCACCGGTTCTGATGAGAGGCACTGGAGAGTTTGCCCTTGTCCGTGACCTCCGGAGGGAGGCAATCAGAAAGGGAGTTTGGATGGGAGATAACTCATCAAGGGAGCTGTCTGCTCTGCAGAGCATCAAATCAGCTGAGAAATAACAACTGGATCGCTAAAATTAGCTGAACATTTGCAGCAGAGACTATGGGCTTGCTGGAGCAAAGGAGGCAGGAAACTGGGCTCAGCCCCGCGGGCAGCAGCGAGGGACAGGACCCTGCCTATGCCACAATACCCCGATTGCCACCAGTGATTTTCAGGCCCTTAATGTCAGTGTTTCTGTGGGAGTCCCTCGTGCTTGTGCGCTGGTAAATATGGCACAGAGGCAGAGGCTGAGCTGGGCATCCGCTGGGGCACAGCAGAGCTCGGTGGGGCTGTAGCTAAACAGGAGGAGAATCCCATGAGGAGCAGGCACTGCATCCTCCATTTGAGCGGCTGGGACAAGGTCCCTGCCTGAACTTTCCACCCATCTGGCATGAGCAGGCGTGTGAAAGCTCGGGCTCTGCTGCCGCTCAGTGGAGATGGATGGCTCTCCTCCCACCGCAGCGCCGGGGCGCCTTTGGCCGTCCCCGAGCAAAGCCTCTGCGCTCCTTCAGGAGCATGGGGTTTATTCCAAGCCCGAGCATCGCCCTTTCCTGTGGGGCAGAAACAGTCGTGGAATTGGGGTATTTGGGGTCGCTGTTCACAAAGGGCGGGCGGGAGGACGGAGCCCACGGCCCGGGGAGGGGTCGGGCCGGGCCGGGCTCCCCTCCTGGCCCTGTCACCCTCGAGGTGTCCGGTTGCAGCCGCGCTTCCCGTCCCGAGCCCCGCTTCTGCCGTGCTCCAGCCCCGAGGAGCGGCATGAACAATTGAATTTCTGTCTGCTCTGTGACCCCACTTGTAAGGGCTGTGACCCCTGCTGGGGTCGCGGCCCCTGCCTGGGGAACCGCCGTGCTGGGACAAGTCACTTAGACCAAACAGGATGGGTGATTAACCGGGGGAACCAGCCCCAAGTAAGAGGTGGGCTCCGCACCTCTTAATGCCTCCAATTAAGACCAGATGTCTTCCTGGAAGCTGTTTTAGGCAAACCACAGGCTGCACAACCTGGGTGAAGTGCCCCAGTTTGTGCTGCACAGGTCAGGCTCCATGGTTTGATGGTGTCTTATGGCCTTACAGAAACCCACGTTGAAACTGCCTCATTCCTGCTCCAAATAACCTGGTCTTGATCTTTAGAAGTGCTGTAGAACTGCTGCTGGCAGGGATTAATTGGAGCAGGAGGACTCTGATAGCCAGGTACCTTCTGTGGGTGCTGAGGTCTGGAGCTGGTGTTTAACTTCAAGCATCCAAGTTTTAAATATTTATCCTAAGCTTTTCCTCATCTGTAAAATACAAATATCCCAGGCAGGTTCAGGAGACTGAGCAGTGCTGTTTGCAAAAATGTTTTCAATTCCCTGGATAAAGTGTGTCACACAAGTGCAAAGTATTACCAGTAATTGATTGTCATTGTGGGAAAAAGTGACCTGCCCTCACTGAAGATTAATGGATTCTTCAGGTTACTGGTGTGATGACAATTAATGCAAACAGAGCTGCATTTCTCAGCTGATTCTCACACATTTGAGGCTTTGCTCTTCATAGGCTCCGAGGGTGACTGGAAGGAGTTTCTGGGAGGGTTTCCCTTGCTGGGAGTCCAAAGGTCTGTTTGTTTGTGTGTCAGCACCTCTGATACACTGAGTACTTCCAAAATGGTCCTCCATCAGCAGCTGCTCTGGAGGGAGGGATCCAGGGAGCCCAGGTTGCTGTGGGATGTGGATGCCCTTGGGCTAGGCTGAGCAAGCAGGGGAGGCGGGAGGAGCCCGTGGTCACGGTGCCCTCTGCCAGGCACCGTTCTCTCTCACGGAGCTGTCCCGTTGCCTTCCCAGATCGCAGAGACCTACGCGTTCCTGCCGAGAGAAGCCGTGACCAGGTTCCTGATGAGCTGCACCGAGTGCCAGAAGAGGATGCATTTCAACTCCAACGGCCTGGAGCCCAAAGGTAAAGGCGAATGAATTCTGCCAGCAGAGCTGACACAACATTTTGTACCGGTGCAGTAGCCCTGAGAGCTGTCAGGGCACTGCCCCATCCCTGAGATACTCCTTAACCCGATGGTTTTCCTGACCTGGGTTATTTTTTCATGCATTTTTCATAGCCAAGCTGAAAGAATTGCTTAAACCCGGTTTCTGGAGAAAAAAAAAACCAAACACAACCAAAACCATGACCTAAAGTTTTTCCTTTAAACTATTAATTTTGTGCTCAAAGGGACTGAATATATCTGAATAACTGAAGTTTCTGATACGGAATTAATGTGCAGTAATTAATAGATATGCACATCGTGATCCCGTGTTTGATAAAGTGTTTTGGTAATCAAAGTTGCATTAAGCCTTTGTATCCCAGCAGTTAGCGTGGCCATTGCGGTGGTTGGCTCCTTATGGTGCTTTTGTAAATGGAGCCAATCTGCAGCTATCATATAAATGGTAGGGAGATGGGACCAGGTTTCCTTCCGGAGTGCTTAAAGCTGCTGTTTGCCTCTTTTTTGCTGGATTACAAGCTTGGTTTTGTGCTCAAGCACAAACCAGCAAACTGCCCCAGGGGGTTTCACCCAAAATTGCTTTGTAAAACCCATGAGCAGGCTGCAGGGAGCCTGGCTCTACCCCGGTGAGGCCACCAGGCTCCCTTGGCAGCTCTCATTGAGCGGAGGAGCAGAACAAAGGGCCCAACAACAGAAAATTTCCCTTCTGAAATCCGAATTCCCAGCTGTTGAGTGCTCGGTGCAGAGCAAGGGCTGCCCAGAGGTCTGGTTAAGTGGATTACGTGTGCCAGCTCTGCAGAGCTGCTCATGGAAAGGCTCTGTGCTTGTTGCATGGTTTAGGAACCCTCCCGAATAATGGTGTGTGACACTTATTAGCCCAAGCTCCCTTCCTGCAGCACTTCCCACCCTGCTGGTGAAGGGCCGGATCCCTCTTTCCAATTAGGTCAGGAGAAGTTTTGGCCTTTGGCCTCGCTGGGAGCAGACGTGACCTTTACACTGCTTGCGCCGCATCCATCACGGTGACGTTCCAAGTGCTGCGGCTGCAGCAGCCGGCCCAGGGCCTGGATGGATGGTGGGATAGGGCAAGGATGTCCCCTGTTGGGTCAGCCAAACCAGGACACTCCACCAAGTGCCTGGCTCTAGCCAAGCTGCCAGCCTCGGAGCTCGGGATCCCTTTCCAGGAGGCAGCTGATGGAAAGGGTCATTGTTCCTTCAGGGGCTCCCTCCTGCCCACCCACCAGCCCCATGTCCCCCTGTTCTTCCAGGGACATGGCAGCACCCTGGCTTGGAGGCACCCCAGGGAGCACCAGGTGCTGGGTGTCCCCTCCAGAGTGCTTCCAGCCATAGAAACCACGATCAGGGCTGAGATCTGTCTGTCCTGAGCAGATTCCTCAGTTATTTTAGTAAAGCTTTCCCCCTTAGCTGTTCCCTTAAAGGTATATCAAAGAGGAAAACAAAGGATCCCCACCAGGAACAGCAGGACAGAAGTGCCTTTCTGCCCTGAATAGCACCTAAATAGTGACTAAGTACCCGTGAAAATGCATAGAGCAGATTAGATAAGGTAACTTTTACTGGGGAAGGGTTTCTGGTTTCTCTAATGCATGTTCAGCAATTTATCAGGAGCAAATCACCTAAAAACCCAGAGAGGTCATAGAGGAGTTACCTGGGTGTGAGCACCTGCACACACACACAGGCACACACAGGTAAAGGTTAACTCAGCAACATGAAGAACTTTGAGTCATTCCCATCTCTTCCTCCTTCTCTTGTCCATTGAGCAAATCCCAACACATTTCATTTGTGATCACCGAACTGCCTGAATAAACAGATCGGACATCAAACCCTGCCCGGTACCCACATCATTCATAAAAGCAAATGGTCTTGCTCATGGGAAACCTGGAACATCACTGGGCTCCACTGGCATCTCTTTCCACTCTTACTAAATTAGGACTAATTGCAGTGGGGTTATACAAGCTTGGAATTAGGATTGAACTCATGTTGCTTTAAACCATCCTGCCTGTCCCGTCCGGGTGTCCAGCATGTGATCCAGCTAGCTTCATGAAAAATGAGCTCAAGGATTCCAGGAGCCCTCTCTTGTGACATGTGGGGTACGAGGATTGTTCCCATGGAGTCCCCCAGGCCTTTTCAAACAAAGGTTTGCTTTCTTTTCCAGTTTCATAAAGAATAAGGGGTTTGGGTTCTTAGGCTCAGCTCAGATCTGGTGCAGTAACTTTGAGGCTGTTAATGGGATTAATCTGGCTTTACATCAGGACAGTTTCAGGCAGAATCTAAGCACCAAAACTCAGCTACCTCACTCTTCCTTCCCCTGTGGGGATGCTGAGCCGCTTCTGCTGAGCCTCACTCCTTTGGGCAGTGATGAGCTATTACATGGGGGATGGCAGGAGAGCAGGGTGTCATCCTGAGAGGTCTGCAAGGCTCACCCTACGCACACCTCTGCTTCAGGAAGGAGCAGCTTTGCCATTGCTGCTCTTGGCAAGTGCTTTCCTAAACCCCTAAAGACTCCAGCCTTGGCCCCAGCCAGCCTGGGGAGGTGGCAGATTTTGTTCCTGGGAGCAGTTCCTCTTTCACTGCAGACCCAGGCAGCCACAAGGCCCCCTTGCACTGGGGCTTCAGCATCTTTCCATCACAAAGTAACACCCTGGCACAGTAGAATGGGTTATTTGGGGTGAGTACAGAGATGTAGAAATGCTCTTAGTTAATCTGTAGTTCAAAGTGTGACAGGAACCACTGACATACAGCCATGAGAAAAGGGGGGGGGGGTGTGTGTGTGTCTTAGTTTACAAGTTTCCTAAAGCTTTGCCCCTTCATATTTGGCCTGAGTAGCTCTGGCCGCCCTCCCCTGCATCCTCAGGCAGGAATGCTTCAGATGCTTCAGATGCCCAGGGGTGAATCCAATGAACCTGGGAACAAAGCATTTCCATGAACCCAGTTAGTGTCTTGATAGAGAAGATCCTCCAAAACCAATGTGATGTTTGAGTCAGTTACAGGGAGTTTTAGGGTCAGGTCATTTCTTCACCATACCCGACAGAGCTGGTGTTTCCCGAGGTGTGAGGTGTCCTCAGGTCTGCCGGCTTCCACTGGGATGTTTGGATATTCTGAGGAGCAGCCCCACTGTGTTTGGGTTGCTGGGTTCCAGAGGTGCTCTCAAACATTCCGGGGGGGGGCTGCTGCGTCAGAGGTGCCTCTGAAACCGGTGATCCCCAAAGACAAGCCAGCCGAGGGAGTGAGGAGCAGCAATGGAAACCTCCGGCCACTGCTTCACCTTCAGCTCCTGGAATTCCTGCTTCCCCATCGGCTGCAGACACCACACATCCCTTTGGAGTGTTCTGGAAGGCTGGTTTAATTCCCTGCGCTTGCATGGAGGGCAAACAGATCCCCCTCTAGCCAGCAGCCATCCCTGCAGGAACCAGTGTTCCTCTTGAACAGCCCCGTGGCACGAGGCTGTACATTCACCATGAGCACAGAGAACTCCAGCAGCCTTCGTGTCCTGGGGGGGGCTCAGGCCCCACAGTGCTGATGGCAGAGCTGGCAAACCCTGGAGAGCTCAGGGGTGTCACTGAGGAAGTGCTTTGTGGGGACGGAGCTGCAGGAGGGTCTGAATCCAGGGAGATCTCCGGAGCTCAATCTCGGCAGCCAGAGGAATCCACAGGAACAATTGAAATTAAAGATCTTTAAAATGAAGTTTGTGTTTTAATGAGAGTGTTAAAAATAATCTTCATCACCACATGGAGATACTTAATAAATTGCCTTAATGTTAGCACCTACCTGAGGGAATCCCAGCAAAATTGGCCAGACTCTGCAATGCTAAAGCAAGCTGCAAATCTATTCCTGCTCATCAGCCTCTGCATCAGTCCCGTTTGCTTGGAAGGGCTTTGAGGCATCGGTTCCTTCCTCTGCTATGTCCCAGGCTGGGAGCATGGCACGTGCTGGGTGAGGTGCATGTCTAATGCAGGTGACAGGGATGCTTTGAGCTTTTCCTTGTAACCCAACATCTGTTCTGTAATCATGTTCGCAGTGGGGTCATGTTCTTAGGGGAACCTCAGCTCAGCGGGCACCCGCTCTCGCTAAGGACCTTAAGTGTTCTAAATCCATGGGTTTGATGGCTATGAGAACGCATTGTAGGTTTGTGCTCCCACAGCCCCGTAGCTAAATGAAGTTTCCCCTCTGTTCCTCAGAGAGTGAACCGCCCTCCTCTTTGGTTTCTGGGATCATTGACTACAACATGCCCCTCACCTCCACTTACCTGAAGCAAATGAAGCTGCGGGTGATGAACTCCCAGGAGCAGGTGAGTTGTGCCCTGGGTACAGGGCGGGTGTCACCGTGCTGGGGGTGGAGGGAGTGACTGGTGCTCAGCATGTTGGGTCCTGGAGGATGCTCTGGGGCTCTCTTCTGGTGTGTGGAGGTGGGGAGGGCAGGGGTGGCTCTGAGAAAGAGACAGCACCACTTCATTGTGCAATGAGAGGAGCAGAGGGGTTGGTGCAGTTACTGCTCGTCCTTCAGATGTACAGCCCTAAGAAAAGTCAAATAGGAACCTGTTTCTTTACCTCCTCTGAATGGCCTGGGGGCTTGGGCAGTTGGGGTCTGAAACCCAGACCTTGCTTTGGCTGCTCTGATCCATCCCAAATGGATCAGCAGCTTGAGGAAGTTCAACCGCAGCCACCCCGCTCTGGTGTCAGAGTGGGAGAAGGCTCTGTTGTCTGATGCCGGTGTTAAGCCACTGGATTTGATCTGGGAACGGATGGGGCAGACTGCCACAGGATTGTCCCCAGGCTGTGCAGTGCTCTGCAGTTGTGCAGCTGCAGGATTAGCTACGGGAACCTCTTTGCACCATGGAAACAGGCTATAAAAAGACAAGTCTGTTTTACTTGCTCCCCACAATCTGCACTGGAAACCAGTGCTGGATTTTTGTTCCTGCACACTAGAACCTCACCCTGATCCCACACGTTACTACCAGTTGCAGGAAGTGAAAGAGTTTGTATTGTGCAGTGGTAAAAAGCATTACTAATATTTTATGCTAACATTAATATGCTAAGGCTGTGCCCAATGGGTACTTTATCTAGAGGCACCCTCAAAGGATGTTGGTTAGAGCATCCCCTGCTGCGATGTAATGTGCCAGAGGTGGGTTGATGGAAGGAGCTGGACAGAATCGAGCTCCTCCATCGCTTCCACAGTGAAGCCTTCCTGCTGGAGGGCAGAATGGCACCTGATGGGCAGCACTGCTGTGTTTTGGAGCTTTTTTCCTTTGCTCATGTTGGACACTTGAGTGGGCTCAAGGTTTCGTTTGCAATAGGTTCTCTTACAGCTTTTGAGAGGGAAAGGCTGCGACGTGCTGGGGTTCGTGCTCAGGGTGGGTTGGGTGGTAGAACTGTGGACAGCTCCAGGGGCTGAGCTGGGCTGGAAAGGGTCAGGGGTAGCAAAGTGGCCTTGCAGTTTGCTCTTCTTTCCACCATAACCCCCCCAAGAGGCTGCAGGCTCCAGCAGTGACCCTGGAGTTTTGGCGCTGCCCGCTTGGGGATGCTGGCTGGGAGAACTTTGGTTGGTAATTCGGAGCTTTGAGTCTTAACCCCGAGTTTTGGTTCCGCAGTTTGACACTGGGTACATACATAGAGCATCCTGCTAACAGGGATACTCCTGGAGCTCACTGAGAGCAGGGCAGAAGCATATGTCATATGGGGACAGAAAAGGGACCAGCTGAGGCAACCAGCAGTTGTTGGTTTAGATCATAAATCAAACCCTTGATGGTACTGGTGGCCTCTGCAGTGTTTCTTTGCCTGAGCTCTCACTGGTGCGCTGGGGGGCAGCTTCCTCAGCTTTTCAAGCTGTACCAACCGAGGGAAAACCATGTGGAAGAAGTCAAATTTGCTTCTCAGTGTGCTCCTGAAACCGGCTCCTGAGAGCACAATAACCAAAGAGGAGTCTTGCTGCTCCCACTTGTGAAGGATCAAAGCTTTCCCTCAGCCCAGGAGGCACTGACAGGATGGAGAGGCTGCAGGAGGAGAGGTTTGCACCACCCAAATGCACACTCCTAGATCGATGCTTCCAACCTGCTGCTGGTTGCCCCCCAGCTCAGCCTTGGTGCCATGGTCCCTCCCCAGCCTTTGGTGGTGGTAATAGAAACAAAGCAAACTGCAGCCTCGTGCTCAACTTGGCTTTGGCCAAAAGCAAATATTCGTGCGTGGCAGCACCAGGAGGGGTAACAATGAACGAATTCATGCCAAAATAGCCTTTAAATTTCATTATTCAGGGAAAAAGCCATGTGCATGTAACTGAACATGTTAGTGCTGCTCAGCACATTAGTACCAGGGCAGCAGCATCTCCAGAAGGAAGCACAGCCAAAAGAACCTTAAAGAAAGCATTTTATCTCTGCTCAGGGACAAAAAGCAGGCGGAAGAGAAGCTCTTTACATGGCTGCTCCCAGAATGAAGGGTTCCTGCAGAATACATTGCAATATAGTTCTTGGAGTCGGTACCTGTATTCTGGCATGATGGAAACCAGCTGTGACCCATGCTGCTTCAATTGGGTTCACTACAATGTGCAGGAGCTTCTGGGGTGTCAGTTGTCCTTCACTCCCATTTGACACCAGTTCTCACCTGGGGGAGAAAAATCAGGGCCAGACCCTTTCCACAGAGCACTGAAACAGGCACATTTCAGGGTATCCTCTGAGGCATGGAGGCATCTCAGAACTTCCAACCTTCCCAACCTAGCAAGAAAGGATGGAAAAGAAGATACTTGGTATTTGTAATGATCCTTCCTCCTCCTTTTCAAACACTAAATATTAGCATTTGTAAGTGATTGGTGATTTGAGTTTATTGCAGTCATTTTCCAGTCAATCTTTTCTGTCTTACCCAAACTCAGCCTTGCAGTTCTTTTTCATGCCACGCTGTTGGGCAGGATTTCCACTGATGGAATATGAGGGCTGTAAGAGAACAAATCCCAGTGCTGAAAGGCCAGGCTGTCCCACTGCTCCAAGATGCTGCTGCTGCCTTGGCAGACACAGGCCAGGGTGAGAAACCAGGTTCCAATGATACAGAAACATTGTCAAAGATTGCTTCAAAGGCTGCTGACAGGAGGTCACGCAATCAGGGGATGGCAGGAGCTGCTCGTGGGTAGGAAATAGCAGAGGCAGTTTTCTGGTTGCTATGGCTTTGCTCCTAGTAGTGTTTGAGAGGACAGAGCCACGTCCTGCATCATCCCACCTCCATCCATCCTTGAGAGGATGGAGCCACATCCTGCATCGTCCCACCTCCATCCATCCTTGAGAGGATGGAGCCACGTCCTGCATCGTCCCACCTCCATCCATCCTTGAGAGGATGGAGCCACGTCCTGCATCGTCCCACCTCCATCCATCCTTGAGAGGATGGAGCCACGTCCTGCATCATCCCACCTCATTCATCCGGCACTTACCTGTAAACCCGGGGTGTGGGAAGTGGTTCTCAGAACACGATTTCATGCAGTGTTTTAGCACAGACAGCAGGAGGACCCTGAGAGGGGCCCCGCAGGGGTTCAGATCACTCGGATGCACCAGGAGTCCAGTGCTGGTGAGGACTCTGCAGGATTCAGGAGCTCATGGGGCCTCATGCTTTGCAGTGTTAAGGCCTCCTCCCTCCACTCTCCTTTCTCCCTGGTGCCCTGTTGCTGTGCTTGCTCACTCCAGTGTCTCAGAGGGCTCTGGCATTACCAGGACAGCTGAGGTGCATCTTCTCCCAGCAGCTCTCTTGCTTCCTTCTGCTTCACATCCATCTCCAGGCTAATCCCAGGGTGCAGAACGGGCACTGAGGATGCAGCAGAGGCAGGGAGTGGGGCGAGCGGCTGCAGAAGGGCACACAAGGATCGAGTTTTCAGTCTGTAAGGTCACTAATGAGAACGGCAGACATCCCATTCCACATAGTCCAGAGACCAGAACCAAACCTGGCAGAGCTGGAAGCTGCTGGGTGCTATCTAGGAGCTGGGTTCAGTTGTTCCAGTGCTGGGTGAAGTGGTCCTGAAGAAAGTCTCTGTGTGTTCATAGAGGTGCAGCGAAGGCAGAAGCACGCAGTCAGTATTTAGAAGGAAGTGGGATGATGCATTTGCATCACATGAGGATGATAAGATACTTCCCAGTCCATTAAAGAGGGTGTTAAACACCTCCAGGAATAAATACCCCTAAATCAACTTGACAAGAGGGCTCTCATTCAAGAGGCCTTTCCTTGGCTTGGGCAGATCTTTGTTTCCTGCTGCTGTTTTTTAGGACATTTTGGCTCACTGGAGAAGCTCCCTGAATGCTCCCTTACACACGGCACAAAAGGGAACCACGCACCCAGGGAGGCACCGCGACCTCAGCGGTTGGAAACACGGATTGAGCCCCTGCCGTGAGGCTGCCCACGGAGCTGCAGCAGTTTTGCACAAGCCCTCTAGTGGGGATGAGCTGCGGGCAGGAGCCGGTGAAACCCTGCTCCAGACACAGCCCTGGGGCAGGCAGGGCCGCAGGCAGGGCCGGGTTCACCGGTGGCAGTGATGGCTCAGCAGAGCTCCCCTCCTGGGCCGTGCCCATGCGATGCGGGCGGGCAGGTGATGGCACGTTCAGCAGCCTTCAAACGCAAGTGAATGCTTTGCTATCAGTGGTGTGAGTGGCATTAACTCTGCTGTTCCCACCTAGGGAAACCCTGAGAGCTTCCATTTCCCACTCACTGTGGTGTAACCCAGTGTAGCTATGGGATGGGTGAGCGCTGGGCCTGTTTGATGCCAGCAAACACCTCGAGGCCCCAGCTTGGGTGAGCTGGGATGAATCCTGGCACTGAGCTTTCATCTGGGGATGAGATGTGTGCAAGGCCCTGACTCCTGGCATTCTGGGGGAAAATCCCGTTATTTCCTTGTAAGAAAGGAGGTGCCATTGCCCAACTCCAGTGGTGTGAGGCAACCGCATCCTCCTGAGCTGCTCGGGTGTATTTAGTTGCTGCGTGTGACTGGTCATGTCCGTTTAGTGCACTGGTGGAGAGAAGCTGGTGCCTTCCCCACTCTCCATTCACTCCCCTGTGGTGCTGTGCAGTTACCAAGGTCCTGGAGAAGTTTTCTGGCTGTTGGTGGAGCTGTGGTTGTCGTGAGCAGCGAAGCTGTGATGTGGCTGATCCATACGTGGTGATTAGGACTCACTGCCCTCCAACACACACATCTACCCCCAGAGCACATTATGCAGTGGTAGGCCTGCTAAAGCCGAGCTGCTTCAGCCTGTTTCTGGGAGTGCTGGACAAGCAGGGCCAGAAACCACAGTATCTGTCTTTAATTCATCATTTCTCCCAAGAAACCTCCTCCTTGGGAAGGGGAGATGCTGCCTGCGCCCTGGGCGATAACAGCATCAGAGGCAGCTCTTCCCAGCAGAGCTAGGAACAAAGGTTTGGTTCAGGTCCTGTAAAGTGGGGCTGGGACACATTCCCAGGGGAAAAAGGAAGGACCTCGGGGTGGAATCCATGGAACAGTCTCATGGATCCAGTTCAGTTTGTCCCATAGCTGCAGCATGCTTTCCATGGGGAGGTTTCGCGTCGCATCCCGAGCTCGGGTGCTGACGTGCTGGGGGTTGACTTTGATCAAGTCACACAGATGCCTGTTCCTTAATTGCCTTCTCCCTTTAAAAAGGGCAGGATACCTTAGAGAGGCTCCCGAGGTCTCGCTCGCTAATAAAGCTCCTCGAGAGCGTGGATGGAGCTGCGCTGCGAGCGAGCTGGGATTAATGATTTCCGTTCTTACAGACGATGAAGCTGTGGTTCAGCTTCTTAACCTTGACTCCGCGCTCGCTTCTGTTGCCGCTGCCGTTCAGCCTGCGCAGGCAGCCTCACACCCCCCAGCCCCACGTGCTGAGCCCTGGGTGCGCAGAGGGAGCCTGGGTAGCTCCCAGCAGTCCGATTGCCTCACAAAGATGGATTCTGACACGTGTGGGGTGGCTTGGGAACGGCTAAAACAGGGTTAGCCGTGGTTCTGTTGATGCTGACTCCGTTCTGGGTTAGGTGTGGAGAGATGAGGTGTGAGGGTTGCTATGGTATAAGACATCCCTGCTGATGCTGCAGGTTCAGGCTGGCAAGGAACGTTAGGGGATATTCGACCTGTCCCTTCAAACACCCGTTCCCTGCACCCCAGGGGAAGGCAAATTCCATCCACAGAAACTTCTTTCCAGCTCCTTCACTTGGCAGGGGCGGGTGCTCCCTGCGGAGTATGAAGCTCTATTTCCTCTCCATCTCTTGGCCTTGGCTCCTGGGGGGAAAAAGCCCTTTTATTCGTGCCTATGCCCGGTGCTGACAGCAACCACTTGTACAGAAGGAGCGCCCAAGATGAAGTGGGAATAGAGCCCTCAGCCCACCACAAACCTGCTCTGTGATGAAGTTCCCCAAATCTTCCCTTTCCTCCTTGTCCCTGACTCTGCTCTGGTTGGCGGATGAGTTAAAACACGATGATGAAAGCTGCTTATCCCCCTCGTGCCATGCAACCGGGGCCCTCCTTCGGCCCCCCTTTCACTACTCGCCTTGCCCCTGGGAGACCACATTTTACTGCTCGTTACCCGGTGGGGTTTGATGGTCACAGAGGACCCAATGCAGGAGCTCCCATTTGTTATTTAACCTACTTTCCAGAGGCACAAGAACATCAAGTGACTTGCACAAGGTCGCCCATGAGTCAGTGACTCCTGTGGCGTGATGGCCAGATCCTGCCGTCCTGCAGTCCCATGCTCTCACCACTAGATCCCCATGCCCACACTCAGCAACAGCACCACTATTCAATTAAGCTCCTGCAGTGCCTTAAATGTCGTTTATTCCTGGCTTTGACAGCAGCCCTGGTATTCTTGCAGAGCCTTGCCTTAGGAAATGACAGCATGTGAGGTCAGGGCAGCGTAAGCAGTGCCCTTGGACGTGTCACTGCCTGGTACAGGCAGGCTGCACGGTGCCAGGGCAGCTCAGCCCGGGCATGGCTCATCCTGGACCTGCTGCTCCGGTGGCATCCTATGGGAGCAGTCTGACAGGGAGCCCCAGGTTTCTGTATGGGCAGGTCTGTGTCTGGGTGAAGGGGTTGGCAGGGATGAGAAGTGATGAACGTGTGAGGAGAGAGGGAAGGAAGTGACTTGTAATATATTTGATGTGTTTTATATATAGTATCATAACAGTAGTACTGGTTTATCGTGGTGTGGGATTTTTAATGTGTGATCTCGGAGGGCACTTTCCCCTGTTCCTGACAACCAGATAAATTGTTTCCAGTTCTATATATCCCATATATTCTATATTCCATATATTCTATATATTCCAGTTCTATATTCAATTGCCAGCTATTTCGCCCTCGATAATTTGAATCTGAAAAGCACCCTCTAGAAGGGAGCTCCATGTCTGGCATTCCCAGTGCTCCCTGGAGGCTCCCACTGGTGAGCCCCATCTCTGCCTCTGCCACCCTCGTGACCCTGAGCCCAGGCACCAACAATCGTGTTTCTGTGGGGCTTGTGACCCCGCTTATAGCAGTGGTGACCCCCTCAAAGGGTCAGGACCCCTCCGGGCAGCAGGACCAGCTCCTGCCCCGCAGCAACTGCCCAATGCGGTTCCTCCCTTGCATCCCGTGTGGATGCGGCTGCTCAGCACCAAGTTTCCCCGATGTGAAATTTAGGTTAATCCATTTCCAAAGTGGATTAACTTAACTCCCACAAAGGCACTTAGTATAAAATAAGAGTGTCCACATGGTGAGGCAGCACCGGATAGTGGCTGTGCTTCAGGCTCGCACCCCAGCCAGTCCATGTCCCAGCCTTGCTCCCAGGGGGATGCACTCTCCTAAATGGCTTTTTGGTCGATCTATCTCGAAGCCAAAGGGAGCTCAAAGAGGAAACAAAGCCCAGCAATGGGAAGGGGTTAAAAGCCCGCTCCACCGAGGTCCACAAACCTCCTGTTCACCTTAAATGGTCAGGATTTTATTTTAGCTCCAGGGAGGAGCAGCAGCCATTGAGCTGGAAGTGAGCACAGAGCAGGCCCCGTGCTGGGGCTTCCTGCGGGAGATCCCGGGGCTCTGCTCCTGCCCTTCAGCCTCTGGCTCCATAGAGCAGCCTGGAGGGGATGGAAACATGGAAACACAATAGTGAGCGATCCCCATGTTCAGCTCTGCCTTCGGATCTTCCCGAGCAGCCCCTCCTCCCTTGCACGCTTTCCCTGGTAGGGAAGTGGTTAATGGGAGCGGATAACATCATAATTGGACACCCGCACTAACAAGCCGTAAACACCAATGTGGCAGTTCCCATCCTCAGCTCTGGCACAGGCTCTGCTGCAGGCTCCGCCGCTCACTCCCTTACACTTGCTTTATTCCCTAAAAATCTCCTTCATAAGCATTGAAGATGCTTACTGAGATGGGCTGGGGAGGTGGACACCGAGGTACCAGCACCTATTGAGATGCTGGTGCCCATTGAGATGCCGCTGCACATCAAGGTGCTGGTGCCCATGGTGGGATCCCCAACTGGCTGGAGGTCACTGACCCGTTGCCCTCAGGGTCCTGCTCGGGAGCCGGTACCGTCCTGGGTATCCTCAGCTCAGCTGGGGCATCCCCATCCCTCCCTGGATCCGGGGCACGGTGCCCGAGGCGCGGCCACGTTCCCCACCAGCCGAGCTCCCCCGTTCAGGCGGGGCAGGGTCCTCCCCCGCTCGCACCGTGCACGGGAGAACCGGCTGAGACAAAAGGATTCAGCGGCGGCGGCGGGGCCCGGGCTCCGCGGTACCCACCGAGGCGGGGCCGGGGGCTCCGGCGGGGCTGACACCCTCCGTCCGGTACCGCGCTGCCGGGGCCGGGCGTGCAGCGGGTCCAAGGGTGGGCTGCACCCCCGCGGGCCGTGCGGAGCGGAGGATGCCCGTGCGTGTGGCCGTGCCGCGCGTACCGAGCCGAGCCGAGCCGCGCCGTTCCGTGCCTCCGGCCGTGCATTCTCTCGGCTCTCCAGCAGGCGCCCGGCCCTGGACATTGTCTCTTCCTCCCGGAGGAAGGGCCCTCCCCGGCTCTCCACAATGTGCTCTTCCAGGCGCGGCTCCCCGCGCCCCCCGCCCGGTGCGCCCGCCCCCCGCGGCCCCGCTCCCCTTCCCCCGCCTCCTCCGCCCGCGGCCGGGCCCCGCTCGCCCCCCTCCGCCTCTCCCCCCCCCCGGGAGCCGGGAGTGACGCGCTCCGCAGCGCCGGCCCCTCTCCCCGGGCAGCAGCTGGTTGTCAGCCTCTCCGGAGCGCCGCCAGCCCGGGCCCCCTCCCTCCGTCCCTCCGCCCCGCGCTCCCGCCGGGCTGGCGCAGGCCGGCAGGCCCCGCGCCCCGCTCCAGGTACGCGCCCGCCCGCGGGGCTCCGGCACCGGGGCCCCCGGGGCTGAGGATGGCCGGGGGGGGGGACGGACGGGCGAGGGGGGGGAGATGCGGGGCGGGGCGGGGATGGGGGGGGGCGGCGCCGGGGCCCGGCCCCAACTCCGGGGGGGAGCGGCCGCACCGCGTCCCCGGGAAGTTGCGGGTCGCCCGGCGGCGGCGGCGGGGGAAGGGGAGGGGAAGGGGAGGGGGGGGCGCGTCCTTCCCGGCGCCGCTCCCCCTTCCCCGGAAGAGCACAAAAGCGCAGAAGAAGAAAGTGGGAGGAGGCGGCGGGAGCGCCCCGGCCCCATCAATTCCCGGGCACCGGCCCCGCGCCGCCATCGCCGCCCGCCCGGCCCCGGCCCCGGCCCCGGCCCCGGGCGGGGATTGTGCTGGAAATAGCCGCCTCCCGGGAGGTAAAGCCCTACTTACGTGTCAATCCCCGCCGGGCGCTGAGCCCCGTGCGCCAGCCCCGCTCCGCGCTCCCGGCGGGCAGGGCTCCATCGCGGTGTATTTATTTACCTGCGGGCGGAGGGGCGAGGGGGGCGGGACGGGACCGGCACCGGGACCGGCACCTCGGTGCTGCCGCCGCTGCTGCGGGGAGACACGCGTGGGAACCGCGTCCCACGGCGGGACCCGCCGGCGGCGGGGGGGAGCCCCGGGTGCTCAGCTCGCAGAGCTGCCCCGCTCGAACCTCTCCAAAGCGGGGCACCCCTGGTACCCGCTTCCCGGTGCCCCTGGAAGAGCCAAGGGCCCTTTAGCACCTGGCGGTCCGTGGGTGTCAGGGTACCGGAGAGCAAACACCGGCCCGGCCGATCCGAGTGCAGGTGCCGGGGAGGCGGGTACGGGGCTCCGGGGACAAGGGGTGGACACGGGGCCGGGGCTCTCGGTGCCCCCGGTCCGGCTGCCCCGGGTTCAGCACCTTCCCGCTGAACAGCAGGAGCGTGGGGCACCCCCTGCCCTGCACCCTCTGTTTGGGGCAGTAGGACACCTCGGGGAAGGGGGGCGGGGGGGTGATGGTCTCCCCTTCCTCTTCCATCCGCCGCTCGCCTTTTACATGGACTCTTTTGGCCGTTGTGGGGAACTACCAAATACTCGGGTTCTGCCGCGTCCCGTAGGAATGAGCAGGAATTTCAGTAAATAAGGATGTAAGTGACCTGACAAAGAGCGCGGGGATGTTCCGCTCGGGGTGTGCTCTGCACGCAGGAGCAGCAGCGCCGGCACCGCTCGCCTCAGCCACCAAACACCGTGCGCTTTAAAGGCTCCTCGGGCTCTTTGAAGCAATGACCACCCCGGTATTTGTGGCTGCAGCATCAATCTTTGACCTGGAGTGGTTTATCTTCCATTAGTAAGCCTTTCTCTGCGCTGAACTGGTTAAGTTAGGGTCAAATCTGGTTCAATACCTTCTTGGCATGCTCAGAGGGCTGGCTTTAAACAGTGGCTGAGGCAGAGATGAGGCTGCCTTCCTGTGAGCTCGGCCCCCAGCGCCGCGGGGTGCTCTGCAGGTCTGGGGGTGCCTGTGCCGGGTAGGGCCGGTGGGCACGGGCACGGCACCGGAGCAGCGCCGGGGCTGGCACGCTCGGGTTGCCTTTTGTTGACTCTAAAAACACGGCAGGTTCTGGTGGGAAGCTGAGCGTGGCTGTGTGCTGGGGGGGTTGCACGCACACAGCCGCCGTTCCTGCTCCGTGGAAGGAAATCCCATCGGGATAGCAGGCTGTGGCGTGAAGGGACACGGTTTAAAATGAAAGGGCTCAAAGACAGAAAACAAACGGTGCTGAGGTGCGGAGCCTGGAATCCTGTGAGCACAGCATGTAAATGACTGGAGAGAGGCTTTAAGGCAGGCCCCGAGAAACTGAGCCTGCTGTAAAATAAGCAGGTTACCGATAGCCTCGCATCCGTCTGCGAGCTGTGGTTCTGGGAGTCACTTCCCCCCTGCCCTGATCCAGCTGCACTACAGGAGCTTGTTCTCCAGGCAGGAGCCACTGGAGAAGAAACCCTGCCTGGCGATGACAGCGCTGGGGTCAGAAGGTCCTGCTGGTGGTCCTGGATGTGCCAGTGATGCTCTGTGTGCGTGAGGCAGGCGGGGTGGCTGTGGGGAGCCAGGGCTGACAGCTCTGTAATAGGAAGGATCACCCTTTCCTGGCTCGGAGGGAAGTTGAGGCTCGGCAGACGCCTGCCCACGGTGCTCGAAGGCTGGGGAGTGGGAAGTGGGACAGAGCCACGGAGCACGAGTCCTGCTCCTGGCGGGGAGAGCTCACCGGCCCCTGCGGGTGCCTGCGGAGGCTGCCAGTGCTGGGCTGCAGATAAGGAGAGGAGCAGGGCCGTTGTTTTCCAAACCCTGCGCGGAGCCGGGAGCCCTGCTCCAACGCTTGGGTGTGGCCTGTGAATGCACCAGCAGGATCCATCCGACTTCCCCTGGCAGAAGAGGAGCCGCACGCACGCTGCTGACCCTTGATCGCTCGGTCCCGGGGACGCTGGAAACAAAGCGATGGGACCGTGCTGCGGGGTGAGGAGAGCGCTCCGGAGAGCTGGGGAGGCAGGAAGGAGCAGGGCAGCAGCGGCAGGGCTGGGGCTTGGGGTTCAGCTCCGGGCTGGCCCATTGGGGCGGCCGCTGTCGCTTCCATCCCTGCCATGAGTGCTGTGGAAGGGGGCAGAAGGCGGCGGGTCCCGAGCCTGGTGCTGGTAATGGATTGCGTTCTGTTTTCTAATGAAAGTTTCATTTGAAGTTTGTTTACAGGAAAGAAGAAATTAGCAGAGAGAATTCTCCTGAGAACGCAGAGAGGAAAAGAATGAGCTGCCTGACTTGCAAGCCAAAAGAGGGTGGAAGGGTAGATTAGATTTACCGTATTGCTCCGAGTCAGAGCTGTTGCTGCTGTGGAGAAACGCTTCCTTGTTTGGCTGGATGGTGGAAGCGCTTTGAGGCTCAGCCTTCAGCCAGGGTGTTGGCATCCAGGGGAGACTCAGAGCTGCCCACCCAGCCAGAGATGTTGATCCCACTCTGGTGTCCCATATTTTGATGCTGGGACATGAGTGGTGCTCCTGGGCCGTGGCTGCAGAGCTGGTGCTCTGGGTGTCACTGCTGGGGACTCAGGTCCTTGGCATTGTCCTGGCATGACGGGGACATGAGGAGGTCCAAGTGCTGAGCCTTTGGTCTCCAAGGTGTGTCCTGAGGAGGGAGCTTGCTGGTGGCTTCGTGTCCCACTGAGGGATGCAGCAGAGGATGCCAGAGCTGTGCTCGAGGTCAGGGCCTTTCTCTTGCTTTCGGGAAGAGGCACAAAGGTGTGAGGGGCTCCTGGAGCACCATGGCATGGGCAGAGCTGCTGGCTCTGGCTGTTCCCTGCTGCTGGAAGGGTTCACCCACTGCCTGCATGGTTGCTCGGCATCCCCTTGGGATGGGCTGTGCTGCGGGAGCTGGGTGCTGCTGGGAGGTTTGTTCTGTTGGCGGTCGGGCTGAGGGGATCAGTGCTGGAAAACGGAAAACCCTGGCTGGGAAGCAGGGGTGACAGTGGGGATGTGGGGATGGGGCCGCCCGGCAGGGTCCCACCATAACCACCTCCTCTCTGCTGGTGGCTGGGTCCTGCACTGGTGGCTGTGCCACAGCTGTGTTTGACTCGAGTCATTTATTGCTTCTCAGTCTGTGGTTTGATAGGCAGAGGATTTCTAATAGTGGGTGAATGTTGTACCTCGAGAGGAGGCAGCACCTTTGTGAAGCGCTCTGCTCAGTGTGCGCATGTGAGGTGGCCTTCCTGGCCCTACCACCGCTCCTGAGCACATGGGGACCTGCCTGCCTCCCAGGCTCTGCCCTGGGTGCTGAGGCTGTAACTGAGCCCTGCAGACTGTGCCGAGCCAGGCGCTTCCTGCAAGCATCACAGGTTGCTCCCGAGCTCCTCCTCCTCGCACAGGTGAGAGCTGTGGGCAGCAAGGGCCTTGGCATTTGCATTTGTCTCCTAAGCTCTGACAGTAATCTTGAGTAAGCCTTGTGAAGAAGGCCAGATATTAGGGTGGCTGCCTCCCTGCAAATGCTTACAATAAAGAGACTATTTATAGTGTGCAACGGGGAGACCTTTGCAGCTCTGCTCCTCTCTCTGCAAGATGGAGAGGCAGGACTGCTTCGTGGCTGCGGTGCCACCGGTGCTGTGCTGAGCTGGGGACACCGCGGTTCCCCCCAGCCCTCGTGCCCTGCTCGCCCTGGGCTGGGTGTGGGTGTCCCCATTGCCTTGGTGGGCACCCATGGGGTGGCTGAGCCCCGGCCGTCGCCCGTCCCTCCATCCGCTGCTGCGAGCGGGGCTTCCCAAGCCGTACATTCCAGGAAGCTCCCCGGGAGGCACAGGGAGGGAGCGGGCTGGGGGCGGGAGCCTGCGGATGGCTTCAGGGATGGGGAGCGGGGGGCGAAGCACAAACCCGGCTCTCAAACACGGTTATAGGTTCACAATAGGGGTGGCAGGCAGCGGCGGGCGGCCGGGCACTGAGTGAGGAGCAGGCGAAGGCTGGGGGGGTGCTTGCCAGTTGCCTCTTCCATGGAAAGGGAGCGGAGATTGGGTTTTATCTCAGGACCAGGGGGAGGGAAGAGGAATTAGAAGAGCAGAGGCTTTGCAAGCCTTTGAAATGCTTCAATCAAAGGGGAGCGTGGTTGAAAGCGGTTCTGGAAGCGGTTTTGGTGCTCCCCTGCACCCCAGGGCTTGGGATGCGGTCACTGCTGTGGGAGGGGAGGCGGATAAAGGGATCAGCAGCAGGCCCGTGTTCATTGGGGAACATGGCTCTGCTTCCTCCCGTGTTGGGAGCTGCGGCCGGGGAGGTCCTGCGGCCCCTCCTCTCATTCAGGAGCTCAGTGCTGCCTTTCTGGTGATGGTTCTGAAATCCTGTGGCTGACCTTTCCGGCGCTGGAAGCAGTCCAAGGGCTGTGTCTCCAAGTACTGTAAAGGTTAGCGAGGAGGGAGAGAGAAAACGTCCTTTCAGCTGCAGGAGTGGGAGAGAGGAATGTCATCTATGCTGCCGGGGAGCAGGCGCTGCTCCAGGCTGGGTGTCCTTGCCTCGCCAGGGACCTCACTCCCCCGGCTGCTTCCCAAGGTGTGTGTTGTCATTGTGGTGTGGGTACAGAGGCGATATCCCTTTGGAGAGGGCTGGAGGAGCAGTCTCTTGGGGCTGGGGCTGGGGCTGTCTCTGCTCTGCAGCATTGGGCAGTGCAGGTCTATGGGGATGGGTGCTGCTCTCTGGATCTGCCCCATCGGCCTCTCCCTGCTGGTGCCGATCCTCTGGGAATTCCCATTGCAGCGCTGATGTGATCTCAGAAAAGTCCGAGGTGTTTTATGGAGCCGTTTCAATGGAGTTGTCCCCATGCTCAGTTCCCCCACGCCGCTGCCTCGCCAGCACCAAGCTGGGTGGAGGGAGATTAAAGGGTAAACTCCAGGGCTCAGCCATCCGCTCCTACAGGATGCGAGCTCTTTCTAATTGTCCTCAATTAGAGACAGTGCCATTGCTCAGGCACGTCTTCAGGCAGGAAGCAGAGCCTGTCCCAGCCACCTCAGGGAAGGGCTGTGTGGCCATGGGGAGCGCCGAGGGGCCAGCAAGTGATGCTGGGGGCCGGAGCTGCCCGACAGATTGGTGTTAGGAAGGAGCTGGGTGAGGAGATGTTAAAGGCAGAGAAGGGAGGATGAAATCAGCTCGGTTTGTTAACCCTTTGCTGCTTGCCTCCAGGATGAGACATCGGTGAGCAGCGAGGACTTTGATATGAACGACTCCACATGGATCTCAGCTGACCAGCACCTGAACTCCAGCCTGAGCCCCAGCCAGGACGAGAGCATGCGCAGCCCGCAGAACCTGCCCGGCCATGAGGACGGTGAGTGCCGGGGCGGGCGGGCAGCGCCTCCGCTGCAGGATGCTTTGTGGCCTATTAAACATTAACCAGTCCTTTCTGATCAGGTGTCCCACCTGCAGGATGGATTTCAGATCCCTGCAGGCTTCGAAGCAGCGCCCGCTCCCAGTCCTTCCCATATAGCCCCTGGGTTCCTGCTCAGCCAGGAATAGTATGGGTTCCATACTATGCCCCTGGGTTCCTGCTCAGCCAGGAATAGTATGGGTTCCATACTATGCCCCTGGGTTCCTGCTCAGCCAGGATAGTACAGGTTCCATACTATGCCCCTGGGTTCCTGCTCAGCCAGGAATAGTATGGGTTCCATACTATGCCCCTGGGTTCCTGCTCAGCCAGGAATAGTACAGGTTCCATACTATGCCCCTGGGTTCCTGCTCAGCCAGGGCCCTCCCCAGCTCCGAGCTGATGGTCCTTGTGCAGGGAGCCGGCTCCCAGCTCCTGCAGAAAGGTCACCAAATCCCCTCCTAAGGCATCAGGTTGTAGTTCCCTGGGTTCCCTGTTAGTCCTGGGCTGTGGGTGCTGACCTGCAGCAGGAAAGATGCCAAGGCTGCACAGTGCAGGTCACAGCTTTCTGTGCTTGGAAAGCTGCTCCTTAGACAATGCCTTGGATCCCCCAGGCAGGAAATGTGTGCTCTGCAATAGCCAACAGTGATGGGAGCGCGGGGTGGATGCGGGTGTCCCCTGTCCGAGGGCAGGCGGTTGGAAGGGGAGAAGGGGGCACACGTGGGCTGGCTGGGAGGCAGGGTCTGGTGACGAGGGGTGCTGTGCTGCTCCTGGGAAACTGCTAGCTGAAAGCAAAAGAGCGAGTAAATAAATGGTAGAAGGAGGGGTTGGGGTCAGGGTTCACCTCCGTGATGCTTGGAAGGATTCGGTGCTTGGGCTGTTACCGGCTTCTGCTCCAGAGGTTGAATCCCCCCTTGTCCCCAGCCTGGTGCTGCTGAGGGAACGGGAAGGGAGCGGTGGAGCTGAGGGACAAATGGGGCTGGGTCAGTGCTGCTTTAAGACCGGGGACTGGAAAACCACCCCAAGGGACATAAAGGGCTTTTGTGCTGGCAGGTCTCCCTGGGGTGGCTTTTGGCTGCTTGTGGCCGGCAGCAGGGCAGCAGGGACAGCAGGGACCCTGCTCTGCTCAGCCCGGTGCCTCGTGGCCCTGCAGCCTGTGTTGGAGGAGCTGCTGGGTTCAGCAGCAGCCTCGGGGGGATGTGAAACCTGCCTGCGCTGCACCCAGGGGCACTTCTGCTTGTGAGGGCCCCGCCGTGGGGCCGTGCCCGGGGCAGGAGGCTCTGGTGGGAGCCCAGCTCCCCCATCAGCACCGTTGGGCTCTTGGGGACCAGGCTGCAGGCTCTGCCCTGAGCGAGAGCCGCCTCATCTCATACCCACGGCCTGGCTGGGTCTCAGTGGCCCCTGAACTTCACCCTTCTCCCATTGGGATGCTTCAGGCTTGTGCCTTATCCCTGACCACCGAATTCCCAGGTCTCGTTTACTATCGACAGTGACACAGTTTTCATCCCTCTGCTGAGCACTGTTACTCCACAGGACAGTAACTTAATGAGGGACTTGCGTGTTTAGGCAAATGAAGATGTTCTCTCAGTCCCCTCTCTCTGCCCTCTTAGGAAATGCTTCCAGTTTCTCCTGCCCTGTGGTTTCTCTTCAGGTGTCCTCTTCGGGGCCCTTCTTGGCTCCTTTAATTTCTTCTGTAAGGTTCAGTGGTGAGCAACAAAGCATGAATAGTCCCTTGCTTTATGTGAGGAGTGCCAGTGTCCCAGGCTGTCCCCAGGGCTGGCAGCAGCGTAACTGGGTGGGCTTTGGCAGACCAGAGGTGATGGAGCCCAGGGTTACTGACAAGATCCACCATGAAGAAACCAGGGAGTGGGATTTCCATCAGGCCCTCCCACTTCAGGAGGGACTGAGGAGAGGTTCTGTCACTGTGGTGAATGTCCATGTCCTCTACTGGAGCTTGGAGATGCTTTGGTTTCCTTTTCTCTCCGCCCATAAAAGCTCTTTTTTCTGGAAGCAGATGTGTTTTACTGGGCTCACCCTGGCTTAAAGGCCATGCACGGGCCAGACTTCCCTAAGGAAACCATCGAAACCAGCCTGTGGGACCTGTGTGCCCATGGAGCCCAACTGTGCAGAGGGCTCAATGTGCTCCCTGCCAGAACAGGACATGTGTCCACATCTCCTGCTCTCGCCTGCCCACTGTGCCCTGCAGCAGCCCCACAGAGCCCCAGCCTCCTGCCACCGGCAGCGAGCCCCCGCAGCCAGGCTCGGCTCCAGGCAGCCCAGCACTGTGGAGGGGTCACACATCACCTCCTTTGCATCAGGACTCGGTGCTCTCCATCCTCTGGAAATCCTCTGGCGTTGCTGCACTGCTGCTGCCTGACGGGTGGGATGCTCGGAGTGTGTCTGCAGTGTAAGACACCGTATAAAGTATAAAGTTTTAATGAAGAGCTGCCCTGTAGGGGAGCAGGATCGTCTGACAGGCTTGTTAAAAAGGTCTTGTTTAAAGTACCGAGGCACCAGCTCCAGGTCTGTCAGAGGAGGAGCCAGTGCTCTCCTATAGCATGTGAGTGGAGTGGTGTGAAACCCAGAGAGGCAGGAGAGCAGGGAACATCACCCCATGCTTTGATACACAGGTACCTGCTGAATCTCCAGAGCTAAAAAGCAGCTGGAATGGAAGCCAATACCTTAATACCTTGTTCTGTCCCCTTGTCCATAAGCTTTGGCCCAGGATGGCCACACTGCAGCCAGCGTCAGCCCTTGGAGCAGCAGGGAGAGCAGATGAGACCTAATGGCTTTGGTGGTTAAGGGACAGAGATGGCACCACCGCAGAGCACCGGCAGCAGAGCCGGGTTCCCGCTGGGATGGCGGGTGCATGGCGGGTGCATGGCAGGTGCATGGCGGGTGCATGGTGGGTGCAGGACACCCCGGCCAGCTCTGAGCACACGCTCGCTCCTTCCACTTTCCTTTGTTACTCGTCCTGTGGCCCAGCACGGAAAACGTGCAGCTCCTGCAACATCCCGTCCCCATCGGATGTTGCTCACAGCGCCCAGGCCCGCAGGAAGCCGGCGCCTACCCAAAGCGACAGCAGGATCAACACGAGCCCTTTGCTGCTCGAGTGGAGCTATTGTGCAGGACATCCTGGAGGGCCACGTCTGCAGGAGCCAGCACGCAGCCCCAGCAGATGAACTGGAGTTCATGAACTGGAGCAGATGATGGAGTGCTGCTCCATCTCGCTGTCCCCTGTGCCTGTCACTGCCCCTGGGGGTGTCCTGTGCCCGCTCCCACCTGAGCGTTGGTCCTGCTGATAGGATGCAACTTGCCTCATCCCTGGCCATGCCTCCAGCTCCATCACCCAGGAGCGGTGCTCAGCCTGTGGACAGGGGTTGCTGCTCTCAGCCCGTTCTGCCCCATCCTCCTAAAGAGCTGCGTACTCCCCAGTGTAAGCTTTGCTTTCCCTGCATGGGGGGCATGGGATTGCTGCATGGCACCATGTTGGGACAGGTCCCTTCCAGCTGAGTCCCTGCATGTGGCCCTCACTTGACTGGCAGCATCCTGCTGAGCCCTTCTGCCTGGAACAGCAGTGGCTAATCCAGACCTTGGAGAAAGGACTTTCTTAACCTACTTAACTGTGCAGGCACACGCTCCTCGGGGGCATCCCTTGGGGCAGCTGCTTGGGAAGGCTCTGACTGTTGGGGATGTCCCTCAGGAGCGCTCCAAGGACACAGAGGCAGGCGTTCTCAGGATGCTGTCCTGGGAGCAGGTAGAACACATCACCCCCTGCCCTGGGGACACAGGGACAGCACGGAGCCGTCCCCAGCACAGTGTCCTCTCTCTGGCATGGCTCGTGTCCTGCAGCTCTGGGTCACAGCCCCGTTACTCGGTGGGATGCTCACGATGTGCTGCACATCCCCTGCTTTACCCAGGCTGCAGCATCCTCCCTGCTCCACAGTGCTTCAGGGCTTCTGACACCACCACTGGATTTCCCTGGCCCAGACCCCCCCGACAAGTCACAGACCGGCATCCAGGCCTTGCAACAGCTACGGGTGACCTTATCTTGTTTTGCTTAGCTCTGTATTTCTCCTCTCTGCGGGTGCCCCCCCACTGTGCTGTCCCCACACGAGCCAGCGGGCGCGTCCTTGCCTTGCCTGTGCACCCGGGGCCGGTGGCTCCGTTCCCTGCCGCCTCTTCAGGGGCACATCTGCTCCTCCCGAGCAAAGGCCTTGGCCGCTGATAAACACCCTCCTCTTGGCGCCGTCTGCGGAGCTGCAGGGTGAGAGGCGCAGCACGGGCCCAGGGATGCGGTGTCTGATGCTCTGAATGGGGCTTGGGCCCCCCTTGGCTCAGGTTCGGGGGGGCTCTTCCTTAGCCTGGGGCAGAGAGGATCACGGGCAGCCGGTGCCTGTGCCCCCGCTTTCCTCCCCACATCAAGCACCCCCACCTAAAGCAGAGAGCAGGGTGAGCCCCGCAGCGGGTCCCTTCCCTGGGGGGGCTGCAGAGCCCCAGTGCCTTGGGGACGGAACGGCCCTGCCCTGCCCGAAGGAGCGGTGGGCAGCAGGGTGTCCCTGGCGGCAGGTCCGTGCTGCAGGCACCCGCTCCGTGCGCATCCTGCCCAAAGCCACCAAACCCGTTTGCTTGGCGTGGGGAGCGGCAGTGCCCGGGCAGCGGCGGGTCCCCTCCCTGCGGCAGGATCCGGGTGGCTGCCGGCGGCGGTGGCACAAGGAGGGGCTTGCTCTGCACCTTGTCCTTCCTCACCGAGGTGGGGGCCAGGTCCTGGCTGGAGCAGCCCTGCAGCAGCGCGGTGGCCAGGGCAGCGGTGGCAGGAGGGACGGGGCCAGCCCAGTGACCGCGTGTTGGTGGCAGGGCTGGTTCTGCAGCGGGGCTGCTGAGCTTTGGTGCCCATTGCGGGGCTGCGGTGCGGGAGCTGCTGCTGCTCCCTGGGGCTGGGCAGCGGCGCTGGGGGGAGACGGCGCCGGGGGGCACGGTTGATGGCGAGGAGGGGGGGCGGCCGCACAGCGCTGCCTTGTCCGGCCGAGCACGCACATTGTGTCCTGCGGGGCCAGATGTCTGCCTGGTCCCGGCGCTGGGCGAAGGCAGGGAGCCGGGGAGGGAGGGTGGGCGCTGTGTCTGGGGCATGGCGAGGTTTGCACTAACGAAGGAAGGCAGGAAATAGAGCGTCTTAACCGGACACTGCCCCAGCCCCACCGCCCCGCGGCCCCCGGCAGCATTGCTGCTGCTTTCCGACTGCATCTTGGAGGCCGTGGGCTGCAGGGAACGGGCTCCGTGCTCCAGCCCTGTGAGCGGTGCCCGGCCACAGCGGCCAGCACAGCCGGGGCCTCTCCTCACTGCCCGGTTGTGGGAGCAGGAGCCCCGGGGTGCTGCTCACTCACAGTGAATGCAGCGCTGCCGCCCAGCCGTGCCCCCCGCGGGGGCCCCGTTCCCACTCGGTCTCTCCAATTTGTATTAAGAGTCCCTTCCTCGCAGGCTTTCCTCCTCCCCTGCTTCCCCTTTCTCGTCTCTTTTGTGAGTGAATAATTTATGGCACTTTTCATCTTCCTGGCTGTTGTTGCAGGCGGGCGGTGGTGGGATGCTCCAGCCCGTGCTGGTGCCGCCATGGGGTGGAAACAGGGCAGGATGCTCCTGGTTGTGATGGGGATGCTCAGGTGGGAGCAGCAGCCTCTGCCATCACCCCACTGGCCATGGGCAGGCCATGGTGGTCCATGAGACACTGGTGGGACCCGGTGGTGGCTGCAGCACCCAAGGATGCGCTGGCAATGGCCAGGCGGTGCCGTGGCGGTGCTGGGCAGGGGGTCCCACCCTGGCAGGGCGCGGGCAGCCCCCGGCCCACCGCGTGGTGCGGGGCTGCGGCGAGGCTCCCGTGGGCCGCGGGCTCTTACACAAGCTCATTGTTTGTGAGTCAAAAGAGGTTTTGTGTCCGCTCTGGAGATGTGACAGGAGCAGGAACAATTTGCCCCATTCATCTTGGACCCTGCCTTTGGAGAGCCGGGCTGTGGCCTTCGCCCGTTAAACCCAACCACTTCCCCACCGGGAAAACCACCCGGGGAGCAGGTGTTGGGAATCGCCCCTTCCCCTCCCGATCCCCTCGGATCCAGCCCCACCGAAATCGAGGATAATCCCTCGGCCTCCTCCAAATGAAAACCCTGAGCCCTGATTAATTCATTTAATAAGTGACTGATCCCCTCCTCCCCGGCGCCGCCGACCAAGAAGCCATTTTGCTTCTTGCTCTTGGGGCCGAGCACCGCTGGGGATGCTGAGGGGATGCTGAGGCCGATGCAGATGTGGTGTCCCTGTGGCCTCCTCCTGGCCTTGCTTCTCACCCAGCCATGCTCTTAGAGGGCAGCACTCGGGGCCTCGGAACCAGGCAGCCTCCATTGGGCTCTGCAGCATCACCAGCATCCCCCAGGCGGTGCCGGGGTCTCCTCTGCCTCCAGCCGATGGAGGGGGTTAGAAAGAAGGATGAAATACTCCGCTTTCCACCGCAAAGATCAAACCGGGTGGGAAGTGACATTGTTTTTACAGTTCCATCTGCTTCAATTAGGGCACGGGGGTGGAGCAGGGGGGCTCCCAATTATCCTCATTAGAGGGGCTCCTCGTGCAGCCAAGCTCCAGCCGCGAGCAGGGAGCTCACCGGGCTCGTGCTGGTTGCTAATGAACACAGTGATGGCTGCACAGCCTGGCCTCGCTTCCCGCTGCTCCGGAGCCCTGCTCCGGACATGGGGTTTGGGATTGGGGAGCTGGGTGGGTTTGACTGCAATGGGATCCTCTGGGAGCGTGGCCGATGCTGCCATCAGCAGAGTGGGAGCACCCAAAGCAGGAGGGCTCCTGCTCCCTCTCCCCAGGTCCTGCTTTGCTGAGGGGTGCCCCAGCCGCTGCTCAGGGCTGGGTACCAGCAGCGCTGGCATCATCCCATCAGCACCACCCAGTGCACACTGGTGCTCTCGGGTTGCTGGGGCCGTTTCCGTTCAGCCCCAAGGACCTCGGCAGTGTGGGTTTGTGGTCATTTCCCTGCTCAAACAGGACTCAATTAATCCATCACTTTGGGTGCTGTACAACTGTAGAAATAAGACAATTACCTGTAGAGAGCGGGCTTGCAGACCTCGTTTATTCATCCTTGGGTTGAACTGAGCTGTTCTTTTAGTAGATACTGGTCCCTTACTTTAGATTCCTATTTCATTTTCTTATTCCACCTGGACAGATAGAGACATGTTCTTTGTTATCTGTATCTTCTGGCTGTAGCAAACCCAGTATCAGCAAATGCAGCAGGGTCAGGCAGAAACCTGATTTGTGTTTTGTGCAACACAGAAGAAAAGCTGAGATCTTGGGAAGTCGGGGGTCCAGATCTCATCCCCAGCATCCTGCTGGTGTGGGACTGGCACTGCAATGGGGATGGGGGGTGTGGGTGGATGGGCAAGAGCACAGAGGGGATGCTCAGAGGAGGTTGAGGATGCTCAGAGCAATGCAGGGATGCCCAGGGCAGGTTGGGGATGCTCAGGGCACTTTCAGCCTGGCAGGGCTGTGGTGGTACGGGGGGGGGGCCGTGCCGGGGGCTGCCTGCACCCCAATGAGCAGGCAGGAGGTTGCTGCCATTGGCTTGCAGGAGGGTGCCCATTGGTGCCACGCTGTTGCTGTGCCCGGGCCGATGGCAGGGCCTGGCCTGCGGCTCGTGCATCCCTGCCTGGGAGTAATTCTCCTTAATCCTTGCGGGAGGCATGGCTGGATGCGGCTGGAGCCTCCCTCTGGGAGCCCCTGGCGCAGAGCAGGGGGAGGGACGGGACCGCCGCCATCCTGTGCACTCGGTGCCCCTGGCCACCTGCACGGGGACACGGCTGAGCCAGCACCGCGCCTGCGCCCGCGCTGAGGGCACCGATGCCAGTGGTGGGGCTGGCTCCGTGCCCCAGCGAGGCGCCTGTGGGGCAGAGCCTCCAGGAGCACGCACGGGTGCAGGGCTGAGCCATGGCATCGTGCTGGAGAGCAGCAGCCGCAGTGCTCTGGGGCAGGAGAGCTGTCAGCCTAACCCACAGCCATGGTGAGCCGTGGTCAGGCTGCAGTGCTATGGCAGCAGAGCAGAGCTGGTCCCGGGGGCTTGCTTGGGGAGTGCCCCAGGTAGTGCTGGCTGCTGAGCCCCCACAAGCCCCATGCAGGGAGCAGGAGCTCCTGCCTGGAGCCAGCCCCATGCTGGGGAGGTGATGCCTGCCGCTGGCCCAAGCACCCATAGGGACCACCCCAGGGACTGGGTGAGCTCTGGTCAGTGCTCAGACAAGTGCCTGGACCAGCGCAAGGAAGCCCTGCACGGTGGGGACCTCCTCATGTCGAGGCTCAGGGGTGAGGCGCACCCTGGCCATGAGCACCGGGGCCGGGGCGCCCGGGATCGGCTCCCGAGGGTTTGTTCGAGGGGACCCGGAGGCCGCGGCAGCCGCAGGTCCCGGGGCCGCTCGGTGCAGCGGGAGGCGGCAGCAGCCGGACCCCGGCCCCGCGCCCCCTCGGCCCCGGTGCCCGTGCGCGGGGGCTGCCCCACGGCCCCGGCCCCATTGTGCGGCGGCGCGGGCCGGGCGCGGAGCCGCCATCTGCTCCTGGCTGCGGCGGCTCCTTTGTTCGGCGCAGGAAGCGGCTCCCCCACGTGCTGCGCTCGCCCTTTCCCTCCCGCGGAGGCACTGATGGGAGCCGGCATCGGCGGCAGCGAGGGGAGGGCAGCGGAGAGACCGGGCTGAGCCCGCGGGAAGGGCGCGCCTGGCCCCAGGGCTCGGCTCCCTGGACGGGGGCAGGCAGGGCTGGGTGCAGGCAGGACCCGGTGCAGGCAGGGCTGGGTGCAGGCAGGGCTGGGTGCAGGCAGGACCCGGGGCAGGCAGGACCCGGTGCAGGCAGGACCCGGTGCAGGCAGGGCTGGGTGCAGGCAGGACCCGGTGCAGGCAGGACCGGGTGCAGGCAGGACCCAGTGCAGGCAGGACCGGGTGCAGGCAGGACCCAGTGCAGGCAGGGCTGGGTGCAGGCAGGACCGGGTGCAGGCAGGACCGGGTGCAGGCAGGGCTGGGTGCAGGCAGGACCCGGTGCAGGCAGGACCCAGTGCAGGCAGGGCTGGGTGCAGGCAGGACCCGGGGCAGGCAGGACCCAGTGCAGGCAGGGCTGGGTGCAGGCAGGGCCCGGTGCAGGCAGGGCTGGGTGCAGGCAGGACCTGGTGCAGGCAGGACCCGGTGCAGGCAGGACCCAGTGCAGGCAGGGCTGGGTGCAGGCAGGACCGGGCGCAGGCAGGGCTGGGTGCAGGCAGGACCCGGGGCAGGCAGGACCCAGTGCAGGCAGGAGTGGGCGCTCTGCTGTGGCTGGGCTGCTCTTTGGAGCAGGAGGCTGGCACGGTGGGAGCTGTTCGTGGGCAGAGGGATGGTGCCAGGAGCTGGGGGTGTGGATGCCAGCAGGAGCTGCACTGGGCTTTGCCATCACCACGTCCCTGGGGCATGGGTCCCCCGGTTTGGGTGGAACATGGCAGCAGGAGCGTCCATGTAGGGTGCAGGAGGTTACCTGGGCTTTGGGAGGGACATCGTGCATCCCCTGCCCCTCCTGCAGCATCGTGCTCAGGGGCCTTGCTCCGCAGCTCCCAGAGCCCCAGCCGGGCCCAGGAGGACGCGCGGGGAGGCGAAGGAGCCGGCGGGGAGCGGCAATGCCCCTTTCTCCTCCCTGCAATGCAAACAGAAACCGAAAAGGACCAAATTCCAAAGTTCTTATTCAAGCCCGGGCGCCGCAGCCCCGGGTGGAGGCGCAGGGACTGTCCCCTGCGGGAGGGACGGGTGGCCCTGGTCAGGGTATGGCAGGGTCCGGTGTGCTCTGAGGGACCAGGGAGCGGGGCCCTGTGACGATGGTGTCCGTGCTCCCAGTGCCTGCATCCCGGTGCCCAAAGCACGGCCCGGTTGCTGGCAGCACACGTGGTGATCCAGAGTGAGTCCGGGGCAGGGCTGCATCCATGCTGCACGCGCTGGTGGGCTCTGGGGAGGTTGGCACCGTGGGGGTGAGCGCACGTCCTTCCTCGCAGATGACTCCTCGTCAGAGAGCTGCAGCGGGAATGGCTCCTCCACCCTGAACCCCTCGACCTCGAGCAGCACCCAGGGCGACAGCGCCTTCCCCGACATGAACGGCAATGGCCCCGCGGCGCCCATGGACTTCACGGCGGCGGCCGACGAGCAGCCCATCAACCTGTGCGACAAGCTGGCCCCGGCGCACGGCACCCCCAACTACCAGGCGGACGGCTGCAGCGCCGATGGGCTCCGCAGCAGGGGCAAGTATGGCGTGAAGAGCACGGCAGAGGTACGGCCCGGTGGGGGATGCGATGTCCTGGGTGTCCCTGGTTAGGGGTGGACACGGGGCATGGCGCAGTGGGAGCAGCCAGGCAGGGACGTGGCAGCACCGGGATAGCACCGAGGGGTGAACCGGGCTGGGAGCCGGTCCCTTGTGGGGACACAAGGATGCATGAACTGTGCCTGGCCAAACCCCAGCCCTGCGCTGCTGCTGCTCGGCAGAACTGAGCCCAGGCACTGAGCAAGCAGAGAGGAGGAGGGAGGGTTTGGGAGAGCTGGGGGCACCCCTCACATCCCCCTGCCCCAGAGCTGGGCTCTGCAGTGGGCTCGTTGCACCCCAGCCCATCAAGGAGGATCCTGTTTGGTCCAGGCAGTGTTTTCCACAGGGTCAGGCAGAGCCTGCACTTTGGGCCATCACAGGCCACATGAGGTCACCATGTCCCCTCCTGCCCCAAGCAGGCAGGAGCTGGCACTTGGGGAAGCCCAGTCATGGGTTCACCTCCCCAGGGTGCAGGAACATCAGGAAAGGGGGCAGAAGCAGTGAACCAAGGCAGAGGCGAGCAGGCAAGGGATGCTCATGGTAATTCCTGTGTCCTCTCAGTCCCCTCCATACAGCTCTGGCAGCTACGACTCCATCAAGACAGAGGTGAGCGGCTGCCCCGAGGACCTGACCGTCGGCAGGGCCCCCACGGCCGACGAAGATGATGATGACCACGATGACCATGAAGACAACGATAAGATCAATGACTCGGAGGGGATGGACCCAGAGAGGCTAAAGGCCTTCAACGTAAGGAGGGCTCCATGGGGAGGGTGAGCCCTGCTGCCTCCATCTTGGTGTTCCACCATCCCCCTTCTCCTTTGCAGATGTTCGTGCGCCTGTTCGTGGATGAGAACCTGGACCGGATGGTTCCCATCTCCAAGCAGCCCAAGGAGAAGATCCAGGCCATCATCGAGTCCTGCAGCCGGCAGTTCCCCGAGTTCCAGGAGCGGGCACGCAAGCGCATCCGCACCTACCTCAAATCCTGCCGCCGCATGAAGAAGAACGGGATGGAGATGGTGAGCACCCACCCCATTGCCCCCCGTGCGCCACCGCTCCTGCAGCAGGTACCTGAGGGTCTTCTCTGCTTGTGTCCCTGCAGACCAGGCCCACGCCGCCACACCTGACCTCAGCCATGGCCGAGAACATCCTGGCCGCTGCCTGCGAGAGCGAGACGCGGAAAGCAGCCAAGAGGATGCGGCTGGAGATCTACCAGAGCTCCCAGGTACGGTGCTGGCGGCTGGAGGTGGGCGAGGGATGGAGCCAGCAGCACCCTGGGGTGGGGGGAAAGGAGGGACAGTTCTGAGGGATGACAAGGCTTTGTTAAAAGCCCTCCTGAAATGAGAGGGCTGCAGAGCAGGGCCCTGTGGTTGACCTGAGACTGAGGCCAGCAGGGATGGGGAGCTGGACCAGGCACCCCTGCTCCTCACTGGACTCAGTCTGTGTTCCCCCCACGCAGGACGAGCCCATTGCTCTTGATAAACAGCACTCCAGAGACTCCACAGCCATCACCCACTCCTCCTACTCACTGCCAGCTTCCTCTTACTCCCAAGACCCAGTCTACATCAATGGAAGCCTCAACTACAGCTACCGTGGCTACGGGTCCCTGGGGGGCAGCCTGCAGCCGCCTGCCTCCCTCCAGACGGGCAACCACAGTAACGGTGAGTGACCACACACTGCACCGGGAGCCCCCCAGCCGTCGCCTCCATCCCAGGCTCCAGATCCATGCAGGGCAGCCGGGCTTGGCACTGGAGCAAGGGCTGCTCCCAAACCCCTTCCCCTGCAGCTGCCCCGCATTGCCCGGCTGCTGAGCTTCCCTCCTCAGTGCGGAGCTGAACCCAGAGGGATGGAGGAGGTGGCACTGGGAGGGAGGGAGGGAGCGTCCCAGGGGAATCTGCACCAGTGTTAATGATTAACAGGAGCGGGCGCCTATCGCTGCCCTCATCTCGGGGCTGGTACAAGCCCGTCGTCCCCAGCCTGCCTTGGTGGCTCTGGGAGAGCGGGATGGGGCTGGTGCAGTTGGGGCTCCTGCTGCAGTGGGGAGGATGCTCGGGGGCTGGCTGGGAAAACAGGACTGATGCTGCAGGGCAGGAGGGTGCAGGGGGTTGGCTGGGTTAGGAGCAGGTGGACAGAGGCCATGGTGGCCCTTGGCCAGTCCTTTGGCAATGTCTTTGCTTGCCCTGGTGCACGCTGTGCTCCTGCCCTGCCCCTGCCCACCCCACCAGGAGGGAGGATTTGGAAGGATGTGATTTCCGGAGCCCTGCGAGATGCCTGTCTGGGATTAACTCTTATCATCCCTTCCTAATGCTTCTTAACCCTCAATAAAGAGCCCGCCCCGGCCTCCAGCTGCTGAGACCTAATCCTTGGAGCCGGGGCCATGGGTCCTGCCCAGGGCAGCACCAGCAGCACCAGTGCAGGCTCCGGGGGGTGAGGCACCGACCACCCCAGAGCAGCCAGGCCCTGCTGGGTGCAGCAGCACATGGCTCCATCCGAACGCTGCTGAACCTCTGCTTTAGCTTCCCCTTTGCCCCAGCTCGGGCCCAGCCCTCCAGGGCAGGATGGTGCTGCCATAGCCGGAGCGCTGCCCGTCTGCCGCACTGAGCAGGAGGGCTGCAGGGTTTGCTGCCCACAAGCATCTTCTCCCTCCATCCCCCACCTGAGGCGATTCCTGCTCAAACCCCGGCCCCACCGGAGCTCCTTCCCCCTCGGTGAGCCGGGAAATGGCTCCCTTCACTGCTGCCTTTTCTGTCCAGTGAAATTGCTTTCACTTGAGAGCCACCTCCTCCTCCTCCTCCTCCTCCTCCCCTGGCAGCTGATTACCCTGGTGTGCAAGTGCTCTGCTGGGGCTGCTCCTCCCACAGCATTTCTGCTCCAGCACAGTGCTCCTGGATGCTTTCCCCCCTGCCCTCAGCAATGGGCTCCCCTCCCTGCCACTGTCCCCACTGGGATCCCCCAGTCTCGGGGGGATGCTGCTGCACTCCCCCCATCCTGGTGGTCTGCAAATCACTGCAGCCCAGTCCCTGCTCAGCATCCCTCGTGTCCCCCAGGCCACGCAGCAGGAGCCTTTCTGCAGCATCACCAAGGGCTCCATGAGCCCGCAGCGCCCCGGCTCCCAGCTCGGGCTCAGGCCAGGGCTTTGCAGGCAGCGGTGCGGGAGCAGGGGCTCCCCATGGGGGTCTCCCCGTGGCAGGAGGGACCCGTGCAGAGCGGCTCTGGCCTGAGCTTGCCTCTTGCGTTCCCTCTGCAGGTCCCACGGATCTCAGCATGAAAGGAGGGGCCTCGAGCACGGCCCCGTCCAACAGCACCAGCAGGGGGATGCCGGCTGCGCAGCTCAGCCCCACGGAGATCAGCGCCGTGCGGCAGCTCATCGCCGGCTACCGGGAGTCCGCGGCCTTCCTGCTCCGCTCGGCAGACGAACTGGAAAACCTCATTTTACAGCAGAACTGACTCCCCGCGCCCCTCAACACAATTCCTACCTGCTGGCAAGAGGCTCCCGGCGCGCCCTGCTCAGGACCATGGCCCTCTCCCGTCCCCTCCGGGTACACGTAGTTTTAGAAGGTGGAATCCAAAAGACCTCTTTTGTTTTACACTCCGAGCACCTGGGACTTGAGGCACAAGGACACGTTTGGAACCGTACCAACAGCCAAACCCGCGGCTCGGGAGGACGTGGGACTTCCAGGGCAGAAGGGAGCCTATGGGGAGGTTTGGGGCTGCAGATGTATTTAGAATAACCTTTGTGGACCCAAATGTTAGATTCCCGTCCCCAGATAATTTCCGAGTCTTAGGTGAGCTGAATCACGTATTTATTGAGAAATGGACCCTCCTCTCCCCTTAGTAATTTATTTTTCTGAAAATGGATTCTTTTGAGTTTGTACGGATTGCCAGGTTTTTGTCTGTCTGATCAGGAGGAATCGATTCCTGTGAAATAACACATTCCATATCACCACACTCCCGACTCCCAGGCAGCTCGGCCCGTTCCCCTCGTCTCGCAGGGAGCACGGCTGCCATCCAGCCCCGGATGCTGCGGCTGCTGGGCTCCAGTGCATGGGGCTGGCAGCGGATCCCCGGTGCAGCGTCCTTAGCCCTCGGCGGCCCCGCAGCAGCGCCGGGCTCTCGCTGTCCCGGCTGGAAGCGCGCCCGGCACTCACCCAAGCCCCGGCAATGGGAGGAGGAAGGAAGGAAGGAAAGGACCTGAGAAGCGCGGCCCCGCGGGCACCTCCGTTCTCTACCTCAGCCTCCGCTGTGGGCTCCTTGCAGGGCCGGCGGCGCTGGTCCTGGTGAGTGTCGCAGCCGCGGGGATCGCGCCGAGGAGGCTGGAAGCGGCCGGGGCCCTGCTTGCTGCTGGGCGGCAGCTCCACAGCCCCGGCCCCACCGGAGCCCAGCCCTGGGGCGGCACCGGGAGCACGGCCCCTTAGGAGCCGCACGGGGGTAATAAAGCTGAGGCCGGGTCTCTGCCTGGGGAGCAGGCGCGGGTGGAAGATGGAGGCAGGCAACGCTCGGCAGCAGCACTGACAAAGCCCTCTCTGGGGCCCAGGATCCTCCCCCGTTCCCTGCTCACAGCCCTGGAGCAAGCCCACCCTGCCCAAAGCGTGGAAAACCGATGATCCGATGAGCATCCTGCCCCGTTAGCACCCCTCCCACCCCCCAATAATGCACTTCGTTTTGCTCAGTGCAATACCTACTACCAGTGCTGCTAAACCCAGGGACTTCGCTCAGGCCGGGGGTGCTGAGCCGAGCTCAAGCAATGCAACGTGCTGTGGAGCCATGGAGAGAGCAGCGCCCGCCCCTGCCCGGGCAGGAGCCCTCACCCCGGGGCAGACACTCGATAAGTGCAAACCCCGCTCCAAAGGTCGAGGTTTTCCCTCTTTGGAGCCAGCTTTGGTCCTTTCGGGCTCCTCTCTCCGGCTCCGGGGGTGATGCCGCTGGTGCAGGCAGGACCCAGCCCGTTCTCTGTAGCCTTTATACCCGACCGTAGTCCCCACACACTGGAAGAGGAGCAAAGCCTCTGCCCTGCTTCAGCCCCAGCACAGCAGGGGCCAGCACGGGGCTGAGGCCGCGCTTGCAGGGCAGCAGGAGGGACCTCCCGTTGCCCATTGACTGCTCCCCCCAAACCTGAACCTTCCCCCTAGCACCTGGAGAAAAGGGACCGGCCCCCTCTGTCCATGCACGGATGGGGGGGGCCTGCTGAGACCTGAGCCCGGGCTCAGGCTCATTCCTCCCCAGCACCTCCCTGCCCGGTGCGGCCGCCGCATCCTCCCCCCGGCATCCATGTAAATACTGACCCGTGTGTGAGCACCACGAGGCCCAAAGCTCTGAGCCAGCCGTGAGCCTGGGACAGGCTGAGCGTTAGGGGAGCAGAGGCAGAGACAATCGCTGTCCCCGAATTCTCCCTCTGCCCCATCCCAGCCCCGCAGGTGCCTCCCCCGGCAGAGGCCGTCGGGACCCTTTAGCCATAGCTTTGCCATCCCGTTTGTGCAGGTGGGCACCGCGGAGGGGCCTCCATCGGCTGCAGCCTGGTTCAAGTTTGGTTTAGATGCGTTTTGAGCTGGCGTTCCCCCATCACTTAGAACTTGTCTTAGCACGTAGTGAAGTAGCTCTCCCGCTTTGTTCGACCGCTGTAGCAGGCGGCGAGGCTCGTGGTTGCAGAGGAAGGTACCCGGCGGTCCCGTCCTGCCTCATGATGTTCAGAACTTGCAGCTGAATGGTACAGGCTCAGGCTCCCCACGCCCCAGCGACAGCCTCGGCTGTGACGAGTTCCGACTCCAATGGGATTGACTGTGAATTCCTGTCAGGGATCTTTTCCTTTCTTCTTCCTTCTTTCGTTTCCTTGGGGTGAGCCGCGGCTTCCGAGCCTCTTGCCACGAGCTCCACAGGCACCTCGGTGCTCTCCGGCTCGGTTGCGGCTCCTCTGCGCTCCGGGACTGTTCCAGAGCCACGTTCCTGCGCTCCCACCAGGCAGGACGGGGGCAGGAACCTCTTGTCCGGGTTTCCCAATGCGAAGGAACGAGCTCTGCAGATCTGAGAGGTGGAAGGAGAATGCGGGGTTAGCAAATGGCCCGGATGGGCCGGGCTTTTCCTTAGGAGCTCATCACTGCTTGAGAAAACAGAGCCTAATTTCACACCCCTGCATTCGAGCTGAACCCCGGCTTGCTCCATGGGGCCGCGAGCAGCCGTGGCTCGCACCTCCCCGTACCAGTGCGTGACAAACCGCTGCTGCTGCTGCTTTGAACTCAGAGGGTTGAGAGACTTTTCCTTTGTAAGGTTTTGTAAGACTTTTTACAAGGTAGCGTAGCCCCCCCCGGCCCCGACGCCCCGCCTCTGGTTTTTATATCATTTAGTGGTGCTTTAGGACCTTCTGTTTGGTTGTGTCGGAGCCGCACGGCTCCGCTCTTCGCCTGTATCTACCTAAGACCAATGTGAACCTTTGTATTTTTGCTCCTCTTTTGGACTCAGTGAAGTGTCCTGTTTACATGTACAGAACTCCCGGCCCCCGTGTGTTCCGCCAGACCTGCTCGTGAAGAGGAAGATGCACCTCACCCAGTTCGTCTGCTTAACCCAGCCACAGCCTCACTCACCCCAACACGCACCCGCCCCCAAACCTGACCCCCCCCCCCCGGCAGCAGCGGTGGGGTTTGCACACGGGGTTCTCTTGTCCCCCAGCGCCAGTTGAGGATCGGTCCAGGCGGAGCTGATGCGGATCCCGCTGCTCCCCATCCCCATCCGAGAGCTCAGAGCAGGGGTCACACCACGCAGGGGAGGACTGGCAGGGAAGCAGGGGGGATACCCCCCCCTCCCCAGGGTTGGGAACAGCCTTTCCCGAACCATGGGATCGGTCCAAGCTGAGCTCGGGTTGCGAGGGGGGGAGCGCATCCCGCAGGAAGCGGCTCGGGTAGAAGCATATGGCACTTAACCCGGCTTTGAAGGTGACACTTTATTGCTTAATCAATGGATTCCTTTTGAAATGATATTTTTGCAGATAGGCACCTATGCAACTTCATGTGGCTCTTAAGCAGATGAGCACTTCCTCCTCAACGAGCTTGATAAGAGTTATTTGTGTTCTATACTGTGGATTTTTCCAGTAAATGTGGCTTAATATTTTAATTCTTAGGATGTGTGTCTATTATATATGTGATGCAACTGAATTCTGTTCTGTTCGTGGAATGATTAGCACAGGCCAACTCCCTGTTCCCCTCACTTAACAAAGACCAATGAGCTGTTAATCAAGCTGTTATCTCCATGGTATTACTTGCTAAATGCACTGATTTCATAAGTATGTGGAATCCTTTTTGGGGTTTTTTTTTCTTTCTTTTTTGGTTTTTTTCTTTCGAATCTGTATATCATATATAAGACTGAATCTACTTAATAAACACTGTATAACAAGAAGGGTTTCTCCTCCACTGTCGAGCCCGTGGGTGCTCCCCAGCCCTGCGGTGCGAGGGGTCGGTGGCAGCGGCCACCAAAGCAGGGCCTGAATGTAGGTGTTAAAGGTAAAAACCAGCTCCATGGGTGGGTGCTCTTGGGGCAGGTACCAGAGAGCAGCGCCAGCAGTGAGCCGTGGGGCCGGGCACGGGTTTGCGGTGTAACTCCTCTGTTGACAAAGTTCATTTGTGAAGCGCCCGGTTCTGGTGAGGAAAAGCAGAGGAGTTTTCACTGAAGTCTGTGGGAAGTTTCTCTCTCTCATGGCAAAACCTGAGTTTTCCCCATCAGCTTTGTTCACTGCGTGGAATAAACCTGTGCATCCCTAACACGTTCATCTCAAAGCACTGTGGAGGTAAAACCCCCTGGGTTGGAGCAGTACCACAGAATCCCACACTTAAAGCTCCTCCAGCTCCAACCCCTGCCACAGGCAGGGACCCCTTCCACTGGAGCAGCTTGCTCCAAGCCCCTGTGTCCAACCTGGCCTTGAGCACTGCCAGGGATGGGGCAGCCACAGCTTCTCTGGGCACCCTGTGCCAGCGCCTCAGCACCCTCACAGGGAAGAGCTTCTGCCTCAGAGCTCAGCTCAGGCTCCCCTCGGGCAGGTTCAAGCCATTCCCCTTGTTCTGCCCCTACATCCCTTGTCCAAAGCTCCTCTTTTGTTCTCTTCAGTCACTTACGGGTGCCCACAGAGCCAAGGCGAGGGCTCTGCAGCACACGCGGGTGCAGCATCTCCTGTGTGCCTGTGACGCAGCCCGGTTCAGCAGCAGCCAAGCCTCGGGATGAGGTCCGATCCCGAGTTTCAGACAGCAGCTGGAAGCGTGGGGATTGGCGGTGTGCGGTCACAGCAGCATGCAGAACCACTTCCTTTGGAATTACCTGGTGTTGCTGCCTCGTCTCCATGGCACGGGCATGGACAGTGCCTCCATCCACAGGCAGCTCTGCCACGGGGCTGCATCCAAAGAGGAGAACCTCTGAGGGAGCAGAGCTGCTCTTGGCAGAGACATCAGGGAGGAAATCAGTGTGATTCTGTGGGAAATGCGGGCATGAACAGGGTTCACTCTTGAGAGCTCCAAGCTCCCCACTCTAGAGGGAGCTGACCTCAGCCTTGCCCTCCAGCACACCAGGAACACAGGGATGTGCTGGTTTAGTCTTAAATCCTCCCCAAATAACAACTCCACGTTCTGCATTCCTCATTTTCAGTGTGTTTTAATGATCCGGGCACCTCCAAGCCCTGCTTGCAGACACCCTGCCAGAGCCAGGGCCTGCAGCCGGGGCTGACATTCACACACACAAAACCTGACTCCCCATGGGAGGGATGCCCTAAAACCATGAAGCCACGCTTGGGCCAGAGCTTCCTTTGCACTCAGACACGGCAGCTCTTGGCTTTGCCCCCTTACCATGAACTGGAAATGAAGCTGCTGCACTCCTGCACCACCACCAGCACCAGTGACCGGGAGGGAGCATCGCTGCTGGCCTGCCACGTTGCAGCACCGCGGAGCACAGGGAAGTCAGAGGTTACCAGATGGATCCAAGCACTCACCCAGCCCTGCTGTCTAATCCATCAGGTCACCTCTGCTCGTGTAAGATCCACCCGATGAGACCAGAACCCAGATGTGTAACGCAGTAATTCACATTGCTCTTACTACCTGGAGAAGAGAAAGAGAGAAGGGACATATCAGTACAGTGCATTTACAGGTAGCTTCAACAGTGTAATCAGTGCCACGTTGTTATCCCCCTTCAAAACCCTTTTCAGACCTATTTATCCATCAACCGAGCGCGACGGCAGCACAAAAGCTGTGACAGCAGCAGCACAAGCTGCCCAGTGACACTGGGCTGGTCTCGGTGCTGCTGCCCACAGGCACCTCCCCAGCCAGGCCAGTACCACCCATCAGCATCATCCCATCAGCATCACCATCACCCCATCACTGCAAGGGCTCCCGCAGGCACAGCCTTCGCTCCTGCAGCATCCCACGGCCCTGCTGCAGCTTCTGGAGCCTTCGGAGGAGCTCTTGGTGTCCGCAGCGCCCTCGGTCCCCTCAAGTGTGTTACATCCATGCAACGAAGCTGAGGCAGCTCCCCCCCGCCTGAGCAGCCTCCCTGCTAAGGAAGAGGAGAGGGGAAGCAGTGACTGCCTCGGGGAGCAGGGCCCGGCTGCAGAAGAAGAGGATTGAAACCACAAGAGCAGCTTTTACAGAGTCTTTATTTCCATACCACAGGGGACAGACATGAGCAGACCCAAGGGCTCTGCGAACCAGACACTGCCAGCGGGACACGGCCGAGCCAGCCCCGGCTCTGCTCCCATCTTTGGTAAGCCCTCAGCACCTCCATGCTCCCGGCCATCCCCCAGCCTGGGTCTCTCCCCATCCCACAACATGAGGCTGATAGAACCATTCTGGAGACTGAACTCGTTGCACCCCTCTGGCTCGCATCTCAAACAGGGACTTGCACTGTTGAAACCCAAGTGCATGGTCAAGGGAGGTAGCACAGAGCTAGAAAAGGGACCAGAAGGAAAAAGAAACCCCCTACAGTTCTACAACACCGCTTGAACGGAACAAGAGGCAATTCTCTCTTAATAGGTAAGTGCTCCAAGGAGGAAGAGTCCCGGTTTGCTCTCAGTGGGGACACGAGGTGCTCCCCTTTGCGCAGGTACAGCCAAGCTCCAGCTCAGTCCCAGCAACAACCAGCACTGTGCTGGAGGAGGCACCGGTACCGGGCACCCCTGGTCTGCCTGCATGGCCCAGAGAGAGCCCAGGGCCACCTTCACGTGCTGAGCCCCCCACCAGGGGACAGAACACAGCGGCTCCGACTCCAGGGGCAGGTTAATAACTAACACCACTTTAATGCAATACTGCCGAGAGCCTGGAAATCCAAGGAAAACAAAAAGAACCCTTTATGTTCTATGTACATTACAACCATTTACAGAGTTGCCCAGTACTGTGTACAACATATAAATACATGATCAAACAGATGCATAGAGGGTACTTACAGGAGCCAAAGAATTCACTTTATACATCCAAGAATGAAAATATATAAAAAAAACCAAAACCAAGGAAACCCCACTGCTTTCCATGCTGATGGAGCTCACACGGATCACGGGGGCGCCTGCAAGGGCTCACACGTTCAGGGCCTCAACGCAGGACCCAGCTGCTGGGAACCTCCACGGCTTCACACCAGTTCAGGGCACGGGCACAGCACCAGGACAGGAGTTCAGCCCCGCAGAGCAGAGGTGTTTGGTTGGCACCTGATGCTTTTACTTCTTTCTTTTCCCCCCTCTTCTTGCACCCTCCATGGGCTCCGTGCAGTGCTTGGTTACTGTGCAGCCGCCTGCAGCATCCTTTGGTGGGCACCACGCTCTGCTGTAGCACCTAAAGACCACTGAGGACTGTCCCTGCAGAGCAGCTCCGCTTGCACCAAGGGCCCAGCAGTGCCTCCCAGCACACTGAGAATGGAGACAGCAGAAGGGGACAGCAGAAGACTGCAGGGCCTCACCTAGCACAGCCCTGAAACAGAAACATCCTGTTCCAGTTCCTTTGGATGCAACGAGTTCCTCAATGGAGGGCTCACGGGTTGCCACAAACTGCCTCTCCCTTGGGTGTTCGCCTCAGCATGGGCACCAGGACACCGTCGGCATCTCCATGACAGCAGGAAGCAGGAGGATGGATCCGATGGGACGCAGCCCACCGCGACCGGAGTGTAACCATGAGCCAAAGGGTTCTGCACTGGAGATCTTCGTGGGAAGGCAAGTCAACGTTCCTCACTGCAACAAAGTGTAGTAGCATTTCTACTATAAACAGAATAGTACTTTGTGTACAGGCTTTAGCATCAGCCGTTATCAAAATACACACACTGAATATACAACCTGTCCCATGGCCATAATTCATTATCTCACCACAAGGCACAATACACACAGCTTGGAGGGTCCTATACAGTCGTCGTGACAGAAGGCGCCGCAGCCCTTGCACATGATCATGGCTTTCAGGCTGCAGGAGCACTTGAAGGAGATCTCGTCAACGCTGCTGCTGTCAGCAAACATCTGCACAGACAGGGCCGAGCTCCGGCTCGCAGCAAAGTTCGCTTTGTGGCTCAGCTGCATCACGCTTCCAGCCAGGCTCCTGGGAAAAGCGGGAGCGCTGGATGAATAATTAAAGCTGGTGGAATTGAGCTGCAGCTTCGAAAGCTTCCCATAAAATGCTTGTTTGATATTGAGCTGCGAGGGGATGGAAGAAGGCTCCAAAGGGTGACCGTGGCCTTTTGCTGCTTCCCTTGAACACCTCAAGAACGGCAAGTCCGCTCCCAGCGGGACGCTCGGCAAGGGCTCACTCAGCCCCTTCTGGTTCTCTGCGTTCCCCTTGCCTGGGCTGCCTCCCACCACGTTCTCATTCCTCCTTCCCCCCAGGGTGCTGGGGTGCTGCTTTGGAGCCCACTCCTCCCTTGCAGCCGGCATTCCCTCCCCTGGGGCACAGCTCTTGTCCGGAGTCTGTTTGCTGGGGGACAAGGTTCCTATGGCTGGAGCTTGGTCCAAAGCCCTGGGGTGGTGCAGTCTAACACTGGCGTTGCAAGGGAAACCAGGACCAAAGAGCTTTTTGCCTTGAACTCCAGCATAGTTTGTGCTGGCCGAGGCACCTCCTGTCTGATTTGGACCAAGAGAAGTTACAGCTGGAGACAAAAACCGAGCTTCGGTGGAGGTGTTCAACCCCTCCGCGCTTGTATTTGTGGTGATGCTCGCTAAGGGGTTGTGCTGGGCCACCCGGTGGACCTTGGGCAACTCCTTTTGCTCCTCAAAGCTACAGGAAGAAAAGGTTCTTTCCTGAGGGCCCGGATCTTCAGGCTTCGGAGAGGCACTTCCCACAGTTGCCAGCTGCTCCTGGCAGCTTAAAGCTGAGCCAGCTTTGGAATGTTTCTCTGGAACAGACCGAACTTCCACATCCTCTATTGCAGGCAATGGTGCCCCTGATCCACACTTGCTCTCCTGGGGATCTGTGGAAGATCTCATTGAGTGGAAGTCATCGCTCCTGCTCAGGGCACTCGTCTTTATTCCTGTATGTGGAGATTCTGCTCCAAAACAGCAACTGCCTCCTCTCTCCACCTCCAGGGAGAGGGTCTCTGATGGCTTGTCCAGGGGTGGCTGCGCAGCTTCCAGCTTGACACTGGTGTGAGATCCTGGGAGAACCTCCTCCAAAGGAAGGCTCCCCTTTAGCAGCTGCGTCACCAAAGGGTTGCTGGTTTCAGCAGTGGACATGGGCCGAGCAGAAGCTGCTTTCTGAGGCAGTGGGGTGTGTGGTCCCTGTCTCGGGGATGGAGATCCAGTGCCCATCACTGTCACTGCAGGGAGGTCCCCGACCCAGCCCGGGTTGTCTGCCCCTGATTTTGATCTGACCCCATTACATATCCCAGTGCTGCCATGGCAGGAGGAGTCTTCCCCAGCTACCTCCCTGCAGCGGGTGCTTCTGAAGCATCCATCCATCTCCTCGCTCTCACCAGCTACGTCACCTTCAAAGTCTGAAGCAGTGTCTGTCGTTTCACTGTGTGTACTCTGCACTTCCTCATCTCCACTTCTCTTGAGCTCCTGGGTCTCCCTCAATGGCTGAAGTGCGTTTTCTGGTCCTGCTGGGGGGCTCCTCTCCCTCGGCTGCTCAGGTGTTTCAGAGGAGTCTATCCTGTTCTGAGAAACAAAGTCTCCGTGTACAGAGGCTCTCCCCATGGGCTCTGCATTCTGCTCTCCACTGCTCAGTTTGCCATCGCTGCCTTCCTCTGCCTGCAGATGTGCCAAGTCCCCCGGCGCAGGGCTGGCCCCCTCCGCTCCAGCAGTCCCTGCTTTGGAGCTAGCTCTATCACTGACACACTTTCCCACAAACGTTTCAGAGCCATTCAATCTGAACCTGGAGACCATGCCTGGCTCGTGGCGCTCGCTGCCGCCCGAGGACGGTGCTGGCAGGCGAGCAGGACAACCGGGGGAATTTTCCTTTACGTCAGCATGATAACCCAGCTGCAAGGCAGGGGCAGCAGCACCCCCGAGTCCTGACCCAGCCCCGTCGCCTGTAGGGCTGATCACAGCTCCCTGCACCCGAGAGCACGACACACCGTTCACTGCAGGAGCCACGCTTTTCAGCGTTGCTCTTTGCCCCTCCTGTGACGCAACACAGGATGGGGTTTCGGTCCGTGGGTCACAGAGGGGCTGCTCAGGGCTCTCCTCCTTCAAGGATGACCCAGGCAAAGCACCATAGAACTGCCCCTGGGGTGAGCCGTCCCCTGAGCGAGCACCGGCACCACTGCCCTCGCTCTTCGAGGAGAAGGAGTCTTGTCTCGACGCGAGGAGGGCACGGGCAGCAGCCTCCCGAGCAGCCCCACCAGGCTCAGCCTTGCCCCGGCTCACGCGGGCAGGCGGCAGTAGTTGTGCTCGCTGTAGATCTGCCGAACGCTTTCCATGAGTTCTCTTTGACCTCCTGTGCCCGGCGCGGCCGCCGGCTTCTCCTCCTCCTCCTCCTCCTCCTTCATCGGGGCCTCTCCCCCCACCGGGGCCCCCTCCACCCCCGATGGCGGCAGCGGCTTCGCGCTGGGCTCGGGCGTGCAGGGCCCGGGCTTTAATGTCAGCGAGCGTCCGGGCCCCGGCCCTGCCGCGGCTGGGGGGCTCCGTGCTGGGGATGATCCGGGGGCATATCTGGTAAGTGGGCTGACCTTTAACCACCCAGGGTGGTTTAATACGTGAAAGTTGAATCTGCAAGAAAGGGAAAAGCCGTCAGCTCCAACCCTCACACATCCCTTCCATCAGCACCTGCTCGCCATCAGTCTTACTGCAAGAATTCAATCAAAGTTTAGAATTCCAGCTTAAAAACTGATGTTGGGAGAGAAGCGCCACAGTCCCCACAATCTCTGCATGCATGCTCTGCCCTGTGCTATGTAAAGCTCAGTACTACATAGTTTGACTAGAGCCCAGAGACAAGCAAGTGATGCTTCAGGAATCAGAACGGTCCTTTCTACACCAGGATGACCCTGAGGCTAAGGAGATGGACACCTCCAGTCAGAACAGGGGAACTCAGAGGGAACATGAAGATTTTGCCCAAAGAGGAGGAACTATGCAGGGTAAAGAACACATCTGAAGGTCTCTCTTGCAGCAAGTCAGCTAGCTTCAGGAAAAGCAATTTCTGCATCCACAGAAACGCAAGCTAACAGAGCAAGTCAAGGTTATGCTGTGCTCTTGTGCAAAGACCTTGGAACGATTTCCCATTCTTTGCCTGTCTAAATAAGATAGCAGACTGTGGCAATCAGGGGTACTTAGGCAGCTCTACCAATGAAACCCTTCCACTTCTCCTCCCAGGATGACAACACTTGACATTTTAATAACGTTTTGATGGTACTGAGCATGACAGCCCTGGGATAGCAAGCAGCTATAACCCTCCTTCCTACCCGGATGGGTGGGACCTTTGGCTCCTCTTTAGTAGGCTGTGGCTTTTCTGGGTGAACACTTTCAATTGTGTTACGAAAGGACTGACGATCTTCAAGCCGGGGCTTCTTTTCGGGGAAGGACGCGGAGGCAGCCTCCTCAAAGCATTTCCTCTTCTGGTCCTTGGGCTCCCGAGCAGAGTTCTCCTGGGGCAAGCTGGGAATCCTGTTTGCAGCTGCCAACGATGGATCTTCCGATTTACTGTGCACCTTGGAAGGCTCTGGAGAGAGGGGCAGAGGGGAGCTCTCTGCCTTCAGCGCCGCAGGCGAAGGGCTCGGCTCGGCTTTCTGCGGGTCTGCCTCAGGCTTTGTCTCTTTCTGGGCTGAGGGTTCCTGTCCCACAGCCTCTTTGGAAGCCTCCACTTGCTCCGGCTCCCGCAGTTTGTAGAGGCTCCTCCTGGCCCGGCACCGGAGGTCAGCCCGGGAGCGCTTCCTGAAGTGCCCGTCCCTCTGCCGCGTCGAAGGCCCGCGCGGCAGCCGCGCCTCCCCCTTAGCAGAGAGCCCTGTCCTGTTCTCAGCATCCTCCTGCACCAGGCTCTGCTCCTGGGATTCCTCCTGCGTCAAGCCCAGCCTACGAGAGAAACATAAAACCTAGGTAAAACCTGAAGCCTGTCCCCGTTTAAGCATCCCATCCTTTACTAAGAGCTGTACTCTATGCCACTGATACACGTACAGATCACAAAGCAGAGACTCATCAAAATCTCATTATGTCACTCTGCAACGACATAACCCACGCATTCACTATCCCACATTACTATTACTGGGAATAATAAGAAAATATGAAGACCTGTGAGGGAAAACAAGCAAAATTAACTGGGAACAAAAGAGATGGGATACAAACTTCTGCTATGCCCCAGTCAATGCCAATAAGGACTTCCTGGAGCAACGGCCTGAACGATTCACCCCATAAAACCTGCATCTTTCAAGGACTTCATACTGCACTTTCTCAGCAAAGCAGAAACACGCTCTGCTACCTGTATAATAAACAGATAAAACAGGACAGATGAGGTAGGTTCTTACTTTTGTCCATAGTAGTCCTCAAAGAACTTCTCTTTCCATTGCTCCACTCTCTTTTCCTTTTCCATTTCCTGCCGAATTCGAACTTGCATTTCATGGGTGAATTCACCTGCAAGGAAGCAAGAGGCTGAAGTTGAGTTCCAAACCAATTCTGCAAATGCAGCCTTTGCATTTTCACAGGACAGTAGCTGTATATCTGAAGGACAGGTTTTCTGTCGCCACCCTGCTCTCCACCCTGCCATGGGTCCATACGCTACCTGCAACTCTTTAAGGGCAAGAGTCACACAGCCTCAAGCAAGTCTGAAAAACATCATGTTTTACCAGACAAAGACCACCATCTGAGGCACTACTTTACAGCCCCATCACTTCATTCTGAAGGTCCCAAAGCACCAAAGGAAATCACATTTTTTACTTTAATGGAAAAAATAAAGAAGAAAAGTTGGGGGCAACACGAGCGGACACTGCCAGGCTGGGCTAAACTGGTCATTAACTGTGAAAGAAAACCCATAAACCCCACTAGATGAGTGCCTCTCCTCCACCCTGCAGGCAGGCAGAGCCGCTCACCATCAGCCAGGCGCTCCCTCCAGCTCTGCGCCGCGTGGGTGAAGAACTCGTTATTGAGTGCGCTGCCGCTGAGCCGCATCAGCCCGTCAGCCCCAACCTAATGGACACACAGAACACCCTTGTTCCAGGCATTCCACAGCCAAGGGGCACAGGAATGTGGATGGGAGACCCCCCACGTGCTGCACCCTTGTACCTGTCTGTCAACTTCTGGAAGGAGGTAGAGAAGCTGCTGCTGGAAGTGTGATGGGAGAGCATTGAAGGTTCTGGAGTTTATCAGAGCTCGCAGGTTTGTGTTGACAAGAATGGAGCCAGGTGTTTCAAAGTCAATGTCCTCTCCCCTGTTGCGTTTCATTTGCCCTGCAGTTTAAAGACAGGCGAATAAAATAACCATTGTTGGACAAAAGGATTTCAGCATTGTGGGCAAGAAATTTGTGTCAAACTACTAGAGCAAAAGGAGCAAGGTATGTGAGAGAAGACTGTGGTATTCCAAGTGTGAAGAAAGACTCAATCACACTAATTAATACATCTGCATCTGGAATTTCGATAGGAGGTCACATCTGTGTCATATGCAAGTAGAATTCTCCATGCTGCTCATCACACCAGACAAACTTTAAACAATTATCTCACTCATGTTCGGGGAGGAAGAGCTGAGAGCCTTAAGGTCATCATATGCTTTCTGAAGGAAAAGAAGCTTCATGTTCTTCTCTCAGACATACACAACTTCAGCATCGCCTGCTTTTACAGCCCATGATTCTTGTGAGGTGCATCAGAAGCACTTACCAGCAGTGGGCTTCCTGATCCCCCTCAGAAGCTGTGGAGGGTCCCTGTTTATTTCTGTTCTACTGCGCAAGGTGGCTTTGCAGAGGGCCAGAGAGCTGCTGCTGCTGCTGGATGTGCTGCTGCTCTCCCCGTCAGCGTGCCTCCCCGTGAAGCCTACAAGCAAACCAATCTCATAAAGACATGCAGGGAACAGCAGAAACCCAACTTGGAGAATGGTCTTACATACAAGAATTATCTGCTATTACCCCTACGACAGGGTATTGCACAGTTACCAAGTACTTTGATGGAGCTAAACACATCTACAGTCACATGCATTCTCATGAAGCATTAAGGAAACCCTCAGGCCAGTTTACAGATGTGCAGGGAGCACTGACTGAAAGTTTGCTGGGCAGTCATGAGAAAACCACCCCCCAAAAGCAATGCTCACCAGAGGCAGACTCCATGTGTGCCCCGTTTACTTTCAGTGGTGTTAAGACAACACGTGGCAGCATTACACCAGTCTTTTTCTTTTGCTTGGTTGCCTGCAGCCCAGAAAGAAATCAAAGGAACAAAGATGTTATAGAGGGGTAAAATAATCTTCTAAACAGAATGTTCTTTAGTTAAAGATCTACCTAGCTCCTAGGTAAATCTTCAGGTGTATTTATGAATAGCAGAGAATTCAAAATTACCTTCCATAGTATCATAGAATCCCAGATTGGTTTGGGTTGGAAGGGACCTTAAAGCTCATCCAGTTCCAACCCCCTGCACAGGCAGGGACACCTTCCAGTAGAGTAGTTTGCTCCAAGCCCCTGTGTCCAACCTGGCCTTGAACACTGCCAGGGATGGGGCAGCCACAACTTCTCTGGGCACCCTGTGCCAGTGCCTCAGCACCCTTACAGGGAAGAGCTTCTGCCTAATGTACAATCTAAATCTCTCCTCTGTCAGTTTAAAACCATTCCCCCTTGTCCTGTAACTAGCTACGTGCTAGTGGACTCTTCAGAAGGGGTTGCAGAAGCTAGTATGGCTGCAATGACCACTGATCCTCCCCATACTGCAAACTCCTCACCTAAGGACAATTTCTCTTCCCCATAACTGAGGCACTTGTGCCCAACCAGTCCAACACTAACCCAGCTACCAGGCACCAGTGAAAGCTCCCTGTGCTTCCAGTCGGTCCCACTTTCTCTTACCTGGGATGCAGTTCGGTGGCTCTCCCTGGTCGTAGCAGGTCCCTTGCTCTGAGACTCAGTGGAACACGAGGCATTAGAGGAGGTTTCATCAAGAGACACTGAAAGAGACAGGCCCTCAGTCAGACACAGAAGTAGATGCCATGGTTTAAGATGAACATCCTTCGACACTTACCATCATTGTCACCACTCACAGTGCTTGCTTCATTGGACTCACAACTTTCTGCGTCTGCCGTATCCTCCAGCTCCTCTCCTTCCGGCACAGACAGATTCCGAGACCACTGCAAGGCATCCTTCTGAAGGGGCAAACAGAACAGGGATGGCTTCACTCCCTGCCAGCCTCAAGGCATACACCAACAGGGGTGGATGTTTAGCAGATACAGTTCTTCAGCTTCATTTTTTTCATCTATTTTTATCCTTGATGCAGAAAGATATTTTCAAGTGTATTTGGGCTCACAGTGGAACAGAAGTCGCCTGAACTACTGGAACTCTTCATAGACACCTCCTAAACAAATAACTCGGACATATCCAACATACACAGGGTCAATAACTCATCCCAATTTTCTACAAGCAAGCAGTTTCTATTAAAGAGAAGTATCTCATTCTTACTACGAAACAACAGGGAGCACCAGAGTAGCCAATACTGAGGTAGTAAGCTTAAGAGATATATTTACTACCTGTATAGACAAAGGCATTTCAATGCCATCTATTTTCAGCAAAATATGGCAATTCAACAACGTTTCCTGACAGCAAGAAAAAAAGATGCCAATGAAATAGCTGAGATACCTGTTATCTGTCAAGCTGATATTTATCAGGGGATCCAACAGTACAAAACAATGCAAAGAAAGACCAGAAACATTTTCAACACTGAAGATTACTGGGACAATAAATTAAATGTTCCAGAGAGACCTCAAGATCTGAGGGAAATGGGGATGTTAAATACACACAGAATGCAGCTGAACACCAAACAAGCACCAGAAGAATGAATGTACATTTTCCTATCAAGGACTTACTTGTAGCTACAAGGTCTCAGACCAATTTAAGTTACTGGTTGAGTGTGTTCCCCTGTGGCTGGGAGAAAAAGAGCACATGGGCTGTTCTGATAAGCGCCTGCCTGAGGTGGGCACAAAACACTGGAACAAGAGGATTTTTCTTGCTTATGCAATTCAATAAATAGTTGGTTTTAGAATGGATTTATCATATAAATATAGCTGGAAGGTACAGGCTCGAATGAAATAACACTCTCACATGACGAGCTCACATGCAGCACATTCAGCTCGTACGATGCTCAGTGACAGTTTAACACTCAGCTCTATGTAACAAGCACAGCTCACACCTCGGCTCCCAGTTAGGAGCAGGCACTCCGCAGGGTGAAGAGCACTCACCTTGAGGGTGAAAAGGCTGATGCGTCCAGGCAGCTTGTAGAAGAGCCCATCACCTCCCCGGGAGTTGGAATGGAGCATGGCGTTGAGGCAGGCCAGGGGAGAGGTGCCGCTAGGACACAGAAAGAACAGCTCAGTGTTAAGAAATGGCCTTAGCAAGCAAACAGCCTGAAGGATCTGTTTAAATGGGCATCTTTAAGGTTAACAGAGATGATGCTGATTAACTTCAGGGGACAGGCACTCTAGCCAGAACAGCATTAAGCTTGCCTTTGTGACCATCAGCCTCCAACAGCACAGCAAAGCATCAAACAGGAAGCACGATGCCAGTTTAAAGTCACTCTGAGCCATTTTTAGATGTTTCCAACGTTTATGACCCATTTCCTGCCTTCCTCTGCTTGAAACTTTCAGGCTTCAACTGACTTTACCAAAACTCCAGATTTATTTCAGCCCAAACCCACATGGGTTGTACCCAGACGTGTTTCTGGTATATCCTCCCCGACAAGCCGCAGACAGAACTGCACTACCAGTTAGGTATAAAAGGTCTGATGCCCTAATTTGTCATGTCCTGCGTAATGCCCTGGTTAAAGCAACCATCCTACACTCACTGATGGAAATTCTGTACTCTCGTGGTTTCCAATACATCACACACAGACAGGCAGAGTCACCTGGCAGAGCCATCAGAGCAGCATCGATTCCGTTGGTATTAAAAGTGAAACTGAAAACTGGCCTGAGACAACCTATTTCCAAGAAAATCAGTCACAAACTGAACCCTTACAACAGTCTCAGTTCCCACCCTGACTGTGCTTGGGTTTTTGGATGGGTCTTCACAAGCTTTGGCGACAGAAATACCCTCTATCTGTGGTACTAGGACAAAATTCCCAGCCTTCTGTCCTGTTAGACAGTGCTTTCCCTCCTGTGTTGAGCAGATGCTCCAAGCACGCTGTAACCAGCCAGAAAATGCTTCCTTCGAATGGCAAAACAAGGACTTTTCCCCAAAATGAGGAAAACCCAAAGAGTTCATATTCTCCTCGGAGCCAGGACTCAGCAATGGTGCTGAGCCCAAGTGTCCTGGCTCAAGCATCAGCCACACAGGACCATCACTGTCCCCCGTAAGGAACACAGCCCCTTCCCAATAGACCAGTGTGACCCTCAACCAGGGAATGCTGCCTCGGTATTGATTCAAAGGGAGAAACATCTTGAGCCACCAAGCTATTTCCTTCAGGAAATGGAGTTTCAGGAAGAGTTTCTATACAAGGCCCAGGGAAGCCTGAGCATGTTTAGCTAGGCAGGATCACTGCCTTTATCCTGTGAACAATTGTGCTCTGAAGAAAACAGTCTTTTCTTAAAGCAGAGAATTAATGACTGGGGAAGGAAAAGCAGATACCCCAAGGGAAAACCACTGACCTTTAAAGGAGCGATGTAGCTCTGTGGGATTCAACTTGACACATGCTCCAAAGTCTGGTCTTTAGCTACTGTGACAGGCCACTTGTCAGAACTGGGAGAGCACCATGGTAATTTACGTGTGTGAGAAGAGACCTGCTATCACCTTTAGCAGAGGACAGCCTGTGCTTGTAGATCTTCAACTATCCACTGAAGTAACAGGAATGATGCAGGAAAGGTGCACAGTATCACTGAAGCAAAGCTCTACGAAGGCCCTCATCAAAAGCCTGTCTGAATTCTGCTCAGAGCTCTGAAACCACCACCCACATCCAAACCAGTGCAGATCTCCTGGGCAAGGACCACCAGTGCTCCAACAGCTCCCACACTGATGCAGCAACACTCATCGGCATCGCCCCTCTCCAAACAATACCAGCTCCTACATGACACCTCCGTGGGCATCACTAGTTTTCACTATTCAAACAATCCCAGCTCTATCCTGATTTCAGACACACGTAAGGAGCAGAAACAAGCCAACGTTTTGAGCTGTTAGGTCCCAGAAAAATGAGCTACCTTCTGCACCTGGGTAAAGTACAGGTTCAGGGGATGCAGACACCGGGGTGGAAAACAGTGCACAGAATCAAGGTGAGGGGAAAGCAAGACTGGAAACAGCTCATGCATCTGGATTTCCCACAAGTCAATCAATGGGCAGCAGCCAAGAGACTGCTTTTTCTGTCTCTGGTAGCCAAAGTGTCTTTTTTTGCCATGCAGCACTAACTGCGGCACTTGGACTATCACAGTTACCCACTTTCTTCAATCTGTAAGACACTGTATATCTCTTCTACTACTGTCACAGAAACAGATGGGTGCTCACAGGAAGTTAATCAAGGAAAAGTCTCCCACTCCTCTCGCTTCCAAGGCTCAGTATCAGGTTCTTTTCCATATGAAGCCCATATTGAGATGGGCATCTCCTCCATACAATGTCAGGAGCCTCAACAGGGTGAGCTGCATTACCATGGTGCTCGAAACTCTGAGCAGAGACCAGTATAGTAATATAAAGATGACTTATTTGAGTCTCCTAAAACATGATGCCTGCTCTAGAAATGAAGCATCAGAGGAGACAAAAACTGTTCTCAAACTAGTCCCAGTGGCAGAAACTATTGGGAGGTACTTACGAAAGAACCATACACGTACAACAGAACACAGGAGCCTGACCTGCTACAGGCACATGTATGGACTCTGTATGTTACAAAAAAACCCCAAAGTACAGCTTCCAGTTATTGTCAAAGAAAAACAACCCCGCAACCTGTATGGAAGTGTCTGCGGTGTCATCTGAAATGACTGTGCTGGAAAGAGGAAGAAATGGAAGAAGAAAAGTGGGCTGGAGATGAGGGAGAATTGCACGAAGCGACACAAGGCTTCATACGCAGCCTCCCCCATGCTCCACACTGTGTTCTAGACAAGATCATCAATACTAACCTCATTTCCTTTAGTCCTTCAGCCTCGATGACCTGTAGAATCTGCTTTGGGGTCATGGGAGCATCAGAGTAATTTTCCAGCACCTGAAAAGACAAAAAGACCACGTGTCAGTACAGAACGTGCTTCTGCATCCACAGACCCGCTCCAGAAGCTGCTGTTCAAATCCACCAGTATCCCCCTTAAACCTCCACTCATCTGCAAAAGACACACTACAATTTCAGGCCACCTCCCAGTCACAGCACAGTAAACACCACAAAGGGCTCACCTTCATCTGGTCCCTGATGAACTGAAATATAAAGGAGAGGAAAAGCAGCAGAATTTGGCCTTCACCCCACAGCAGGAAACCAGTGGAAGCTTTTTGACCAACTTCCATGTACGTTAGCTCAAGCTGCTGCCACATGCAGCCTTCCACGCTGTGCAGTGGTCAGTGACCTTTAATGATGTGAGATGCTCTCCCTACCACACACTTTCCTACCTTGCAGTAAAGCAGGCACTACAACTGTATAACCCAACAGCGCTCCTTCCTTGGGCTACTGCATTCATTCCATCTCTGCTCCATCTCAAGAAGGGTACCACAGGTGAGAGCCCGAACTCTTGTCAGAGAAGGACAAGAACAGCAAAGGATGTGGGGAAAATACAGCTAGAGATTTGGAGTGCTTGCCTTTGACAGAAAACGAGCAAAATCAGATATTAAAAAGGCAATACAGTACCAACTCATCCTTTCATGTATGATATGAATAGATTTGTCACTCAGATGCAAAGAACTAAAGAGGCTATTACAGTTTTTAATCTGTCTTTCTTAAAACCCCATGGAACTTCTTGCTTCTGGACATTCTGGAGCACAAACTGGAGGATTCAAAGAGAGGACCGGACATGTCTGTGGATAAGAAGATTACCCACATAAACAGGAAACAATGAACCAAAATAAGCTGCAGTAGATGTAAACCGCGAGGTTTCTCTGGGAGCAGATTACCCTACAGCTGCTCACCACGCGCCTCCTGCGCCTCGCGCTCAAGCAGACAGCGCTGCTCCCTGAATGCAAAAGACCCCGAGCTCAAACTCTGGGTCTGAGGGAGCAAACAGGGTGTGATATGGGCACAGGACGTGGCCTGAGGCCTCCAGGACAAGCAGCAATGGGAACTTAGGTCATAACTGTGGTAACGACCAAAGTAATGCACCCCCCTGACTAAATCCGTCCCCACACTTTAGAGGAGCAACACGATGCTGCCTTTCAGTTTGACTTGTGTGAGGAGCTGGTGGAGGAACCCAAATGCCCCATTTGTATCAGCACCATCCAGGACTGAGTCACTGCAGCCCCAAGCAGAGCACAAACCCCACGCTCTGCTTTCTGGAGCCTCATGGGAGGGATGTTTGAGAGAAAACCAGTGTTGTGTAGGGCACCATTTGCCTCTCTGTACCATGTCCGACCTCCAAACGCAGAGACAAAGCCAACCCATGCCACTGTGGTTCTGCGCTTCAATTGAGTCTGGTGCTAAAAGGAATGTCCTACATCCCATCCACCCAACAAGGCCTTCTCAAGATGCTTGAAGATCACAAACATGAGTGGTGCAACCTGGATGGGGACGGAAATTGGAGAGCTACCTAGCCAGAGATAAAACACAATGAAAGCACAAGGAGCTGAAAGACCAAAGCAAGCAATAAACCCGAGGCAGTGGGAATAAACCACCTGAACCCCCAGTCAGTACAGTTCCATCACACTTTTCCCTCCATGATCAAAAAGCCTCCCCAGGTTGTGTGGTTTCCTTGCCTTCCTCGTGAACTGTCGCCCTGTCAAAGGGGGCAGACGCTGACAAGGGGAACATCACTGGAGGTGAGCGCAAGAGCCACAGAATGGAACATGCCTCCTTGGAAAACCAAGGGAACTCTTCACAGCTTCTGAAGCCTCTCTTGTGACAGTCAGAGCCAGTGAAATACAGCCCCAAACCGAGCATGAAGCAGCATTTACATAAAGATAAAAGAACCGATGCTCAGGGGAACAATTCCCAATCAACAGCTACATTAAGTGTACAGACTGCTTAAGGGGAGAGCTGGGGAGAGAAGATCATAGAATCCCAGGGCTGGTTTGGGTTGGAAGGGACCTTAAAGCTCCTCCAGCTCCAACCCCAACCCCTTCCACTGGAGCAGGTTGCTCCAAGCCCCTGTGTCCAACCTGGCCTTGAGCACTCCAGGGATGGGGCAGCCACAGCTTCTCTGGGCACCCTGTGCCAGCGCCTCAGCACCCTCACAGGGAAGAGCTCCTGCCTAAGAGCTCAGCTCAGTCCTGCAGTTTAGCCACTGAACCCCACCTCCAGCACTGATCCCCGTCTCTCCCCAGCCCCACATCAACCTCCCATCAGGAGCTACAGCTCACACATTAGCTGCTCCTTAACCCAAATAAGATTTTCCCCACATCCCTCCTATTTATAACACTGGTGGTCAAGGGCTCCTAAGCCCCTAACTATGGAACCTGCCAGCACTTCCCAATACATTTACTAGCCACCCAGCTCCGATAGCACTTGTGGACCAGTCCTGTGGCTCCGGGTGGTCAAATGAATCTTTAAAGGCTCATTGCATGGAAGTGCATTAGCTCTGCAGGAGCACCAACACTGAAAAGCACTTTTGCCTCCAGTTCTCAGGAACATCGAGGGGAATATGAAACAATAGTGCACGTCAGAGGGGAAAATTAAAAGCATTTTGACAGGGAGCATGTGTAAGACTAGTGTTAAATAAAGATCTATTTTTAGTGGATTTACAATCAGTCCTGCGAGCTGCAAGTGCAGCTACGCAACCGTAGGTCTCTCTAAGTGGATAATCCAGCATGAGACCGTTCTATTTCTGGTTCTCAATGGCTCTAAGATGCTGCTGAGGCTCAGGCATCTCATGCACCCGAGGCTCTGGCCAAAAGGCAGGTGAGAGGATCTGTGTGGAGAGATCCCTGTTCCATCATATGGAGGTGAGGAGGTGCACGAGGATCTGCTTTAGTCACAGCCTCACATTCTGCTTTGAGCAGACTAAATACTGCTTTTCTTCCCCTGTTAGAGCCCAGGACTTTGGGATGAGGTGACTTTATGCAAGGTCACCTCACACTGCCTCTGCCCCCGAGGTCACTTACCAGGAGCATCCCTGTCACCCGCAGTGACCAGGACCTCAAAGAGAAGCACCCAGTGAGGCTTTGGGCCACCCCATTCCCGCTGTGCCTGGCTCTGACCTTCTGCAGCTCTTCAAGCAGAGTCATGTGGGTCTAGGATATCACCATTTACACACAAAAGCTGGTGCAGGCTGCTGGGAGATGCTTCTCTGCTTAGCTTTCCTCCTGGCACGTGGTAGGAAAACACTCGGAGAGCCAAACAAATCTTCCTCAGAAGGAGCACCGAGACCCATCCTGACCACCCTCAGCACCAGACCCGAGGCACCACACTGCTGCTGCTGAACTTGATGTGCTCCACGGCACAGCCTGGGCCAGGCAAACCCACAGTGAACACACACAGAGGAGAAGCAGGGAAACAAAACACCCTCGAGCCCTGCAAACCCGTTCCTGCTGACATCCATGCGCAGGGCTGCGTGCACGCCAAGCACAGGGACTCGGGTCACCCCGTGCTCTGTGTGCTGGTCCTCCTGTACCTGCACAGATCCACGTCACCGACCAGCTCCACAGTGGAAAGCGAAGGCAGCGAGCTCCTTCCAAGCAGCCATGGGCAGCAGTGACCACGGGCACACACACGGCTCCATGAGCAGCCCTCTCATCAAACTTCACACTCACTGCCTGCGAGATGCTTCAGTTCTTTCTGCTAGCTCCCAAGCGGGGGTCAAGCCACACCAACGCTCCATGGAGGGCACCAGCCCCCTCCTGCCGCAAGTCAAACCCCAGCAGTGTCCCCAGGAACCGGAGCAGCCCCAGCCCTGGAGGTTGAAGCCTTCAGCAAGCAGAGTCTCAAAGCCAAGAGGCTCAGGACAGGCCCTGAACTGCACCTCCCAAAGCACGAGTGCTGCGGCTGCCCCGGGCTCAGCACCGCTCCCACCGCCCGCGGCCAGGGCGCTGCTGGGGCAGGGAGAACCGGCTCCCCGGGCATTAAACCGGGACCTGCTGTTGGCAGCAGTGCCCGCGGGCCGGGCCGGGCCGCCAGTTCCCCCTCCGAGCCTTAACGGAGGGGAACGGCCCCGTCCCCACAGCGAGCCCCAGCCGGGCTGCGGGGAGCACCCGGGGCAGCGAACCCCAGGACCCGCCACAGCCCCGCGGGAGGAGCCGGCGGCCCCGGGACCCCGTTCCCGGCCCCCCCCTCCTGGGCCCTCCCCCTCCCACCCGGCTCGCGAAGGAAAACAACCGGTGGGGGGGGGTGCCACCGGTGCAGAGCCCGGGCCCGCGGGGAGGACCCGCCCCCCCGCCCCGTTACTCGAGGAGGGGCCGGCGGCGAGCGGAGCCCCGGGGCGGGGGAGGCCCCTTGGGCCCGGCGCAGCGCCCGCGCTCCCTCCCCGGGGTCCGCCCCAGGCCCCTGGGCCCCGGCTCCCCCCCGCCCCTCACCAGGCGGGCGGCCTCGGCCCACGTGCGCTCCTTCTTCCTCCGCTGCTTCATCTCCTTCATCCTCCTCCCGCGCGGGGCGGCGGCGCGGCGGGCGCGGACCGTTAGGCGCGCGCGGGCGGGAGGGCGGCGGGTGGCGGCGGAGGAGGGGGGGGAACGGGGCGGGGCGCGCGCGGGCGGGGCGGGCGGGGCGCGAGGCGGGGGCGGCTCCGGGCGCTACCGGAGGAGGAGGCGGCGGCGGCGGCTCGGGCCCGACATAACACCGGGGTCAAAGGGCTGGGAGCGGGGGGGAAGGAGGCGGGACTCGGCGACGGTGGCCGCGGCGGGACACGGCGGGACCCGCGCGCCGCGACCGAAAGGGGAGGAGCCGGGAGCGCGAGGCGCGCGGAGGGGCCTGGGCCTCGTTTGAAGGAAAACAAACCGCAAGGGTTGCTGGGAGTTGTAGTCCGCGGCTCCGCAAACGCGGAAGCTTCACGTGTCCCTGCGGACTACAGCTCCCGGCGGGCGCCGCGCGCGCCGCGCGGCATGCTGGGACAGGCCGCGGCCTCCCCTCAGAGCCGCGGGGCCCCATATCCCGGGCAGTGGCTGGAGGAGCGGCACCGCCCGGGTCTGGCGGAGCGGGCTCCGGTTATACCGGGGGCTGTCACGCAATCGGCCTCCTGCCGCCGCGAGGAGGGAGATGGGGTCTGTCCGCGGTCGCCTTTCAGAACCCCTGTTGTGCCCTGCAGCTGCTTCACACGGAGCCAGCCTTGCCCGGGTAGAGGACGCCGGTTGCTGGGAGTTCCTTCAGCGCCATTAATAATAATAATGTAGATTGCCCAAATATTTACTTTTTGGAAGAAAAATACCACAGGCTTTGTAAGCCATGAAGTCAGATCTCGAGGTGACTGTAAGTCACTGAGCTCTGCCATTACTCACAAACTAAGAATGAACAACTGCCGCGTTTCGATAGATGCAATAAATCTCATTGACTTTTATTAGACGTTGTATCTTAGGCTCACTTTACATTCCTAGACAAAAGAGATGATACAAATAAATACAAGCTGTAAAACTATGGACAGAACTATTGACAGGTTGTCTACAGATCACCTAAAGGAAGTGGAGATGGGCGGATCTCCAGGGAGCTGGGAGTTCTCACATGGACACTGCCTGCGGCTCCTGCTTCAGGCTGAGAAGGGCTGGAGACGGCCCCTGGCCCACAGGCACAGCACAGGCAGGACCCGTGTTCTCACTGCCGTTCTATTTCCACGTCAGTCACACGGTTTGCAAGTTATCTGTTCCAATCTGTGCTTGAACACAGCAGAAACAGCCCCAGGAGTGGCTCTGAGCCATTGAAAGCCTTACACAGACGGAGGAGAGGACGGATCCAGCTTTGCAGGTGTCTCACTGAAACCCTGCAGCACGCAAGTGTCAGCAAAGGCAGATTGACACCTAAAACCCCACTGAGCACAGCTCTAATCTGCCAGCCCCAGCTGCTGGACGGACGTGTGTGGTTTAGGGGGTTCGAGCAGCATGCAAATGCTTTAAAAAGGCTTTAGAGCTACATAAAGGACTTTAAGAAAGTGCTTTAATTCCTAGGCCTCACCGTGACGTGGTGCCTGTGCCCAGAGCCACGGGCGGACTCCTCCGTGGTGCTGTTTAAAAAAGATCCCATCCTACAGAGCCGAGCAAAGAGGAGGATGTGAAACATTCCTATGAAGAAATGGAGGGCGCAGAGTGGCCGAGGGCCTCTTCCAGGAGGCAGCTGATTTCCTGCCTTTGGCCGTTAAGCTGCAGGAAGCCCAGATGGTTCAGATAACACCCGGAGAGGGGCAAACGCTCAGGAATGCTTCTTACAAACTTCTACCCAGAGCTCAGCATGTTCCCTGCAGCATAAGACAATGTCTCTATTGCGGTGTCAGTGCCACTGAGGGGCACCCACACAGAGAAGGGTGAGGGCGAGTCCATCAGAATGAGAATAAAAGCTCGTGTGACGATCTGCCCATGAACACGCTAACCAAACCTCCAGCCACAGCCTCAATTTAAATACAGTGACTAAATATCCAGGTTTATTCTTTTCCCATCCTTGCTAATGAATTGCTACAGAATTAAAAGCAGAGGCTGTCTGACGTACCAACCAGCTAAACACTACAACAGACCAGTGGGGTTTGCACTGCCATTTCCACTGACCCGGCCCTGCCACGAGCGGAGTTTCCAGCATGTGAGTTGAATAGAGAATTCCCCATGGAAAAGCAGCAACTGAGGAAGTGTGTGCGCACGTGCAGGCACAGATGTGCCTGGGTATTCATGAGTCACATAAAACATACATGTACACAGGTATGTACATGCACGTGGTTATGTATTTTGTTGCTATTTCAGGTTTTGGACCCCTTTGTTTCATACTCTGAGCACTTGCACCATACAATCATCTTTTAAAATGTCCAAGCACAGACAAGGATGTGCTGGAGAGAAAGAGGGAGGAGAGGGAAAAGAAGGTAACATTACATTATGCAACAAGAGCCAGATAAAAGGCCCTGTACATAAACAGTGCTTTATAAAAAGGAAAATTATGTCAGGTTTCCATGTTGAAAGCCATTTGTCAGATGCCTGCTCTCACAATTACAAGCAAACTCCTCTTTCTTCCACCAAAACTAATATACATATTAATCCTGAGGTCCAGAAAAGCACTCCACAAATCCAAGCAGTGTTACACGGGGGCAGCTCACCGAGGCACCATGCCTGCAGGATGCGACGTGAGCTGTGTCCTTCTGCCCCGGGGGCTCTGCAGCCTGGGTGAAGCGGCTCAGCAGACACCCAGCACACGAGGCAGAGCCCACACCTCAGAGCATGTCTAAAACCAGGCAAGTCCTCATACACTCGCACGTGTCAGTCTGGAGGAAGTCATCAGTCAGGGAGAGGAAATGGGTAAATGCGTTTGTAGAATGACAGCCAACAGCAACCAGAAAAAGCAACATCCCAAGTCGCAATATACAGTGAACTAAAACTTACACATGAGCTGTGAGACACTAGACAGGGACACCTTAACTCTCCTTAGTGTGGCAGCTGCACCTCCCTCAACCCTGCCACATGAGCCAGCAGCACCACAGGAGCCTGCTTTAGTCATAGGGCAGCTTTGCAAAGAGACCATCAAAAGCAGTTCTCCCTCTCTTGTTTCCAAAGTAAAACCCCTGGAATTGGTACCAGATTCCAATACCCAGACTTGTGCTTTTGCTCCCGGTGGGCTCTGCATGGGCTGGGAGGTGCAAAGGCAAAGCTGCTAACATGGAATAGGTGAGGCACAAGAGGTACCGAACGCTGAACCTCCTTGGGCACCAAGAGAAGGGACTGTACTTACAAGGAGAGTGCGCTCAAAGGCAGCTCCACATCTCGGTGCTCTGCCCAGCTCACTGGGAAGAGCAGAGTCAGCTCCATGAGCCTGCTGGAAGCCAGCTCTGAGCCAATGCTACATTTCCCATGAAGAGATATTTCATGTGGGAGACGTGAGAAAATGGCTGTTTGTCACCCTGCAGCTTAGAGACTTCGTATGGACACAGGTTTCAAATGCCAGGGGTATGGATGGAGGCAAGAGAGAGGAAGAGCTGCGAAGCTGGCACTGGTGTGCAGATGTGTTCTCTGACAAGGTGGTTCCTGTTGGTAGGGGTGAGGTCTGCAGGAGATCAGTTTAGAGGAGCTCTTACTTATGTCTGTAAACAAGGAAGGGACTTCAGTTTCCACTGCTTCCCTTCTAGAGAGCACAAAGTTGCTTTTAAGACCCCATTTTTGTCCTACAGCTCTAAGGGAGGCACAGCCATCTGGTGGTGAGCACAGGCTGAGCGCTGCCAACCCCTCTGGCCAGACCTGCTGCTTAACCCCAAATGACGATGCCAGTCTTTCAAGCAGGAAGATGGAAAAACTAAGCACCTAATCAAATTTGAACAGATCCTCTGCTTTTTAGACTCCTTTGGTTCTCACTACGGAGCTCTGGTGCTTCTGTTGAGATGACTTTCAACTCTTCTTATTGCCCAACAGCAAAAAAGCCCAGTGCAGCAAGAGGGCGAGTGCAGGAGGAGAGATGGTGATGCTGTGAGGTGATCCACATGCTTCCCATTGCTTCTAATACACTTTAACGTACCTCATGCAGTTCTGATTTCCTAACTAAAGTCTGTTTCCCACAGAGGCCAAAAGCCGAGTTGCAAGCACAGATCTTCCTGCAAGGCTCAGTGCCCCTGGAATGGCACAAGTCAGTTTAGCAGCAGAGGACATCTCCAGGGGAGGGGGCTGGAGGCTGCCTTGGGAGTTCTCTGCAGTTTGTACTTGTCTCTGCTCTCAGAAGGCAAAGGCAGTTCGTGCCCTGGAGAGGAACTGCTGGTTTTACTTGGGAACCAGCCCCCGGGACTGTGGGTACAGCTGAGAACTGTGGGGCCCTGCTGACGAGGGTCCCCCCGATCTCCTTCCAGTTTTAGGCCTGAAGAAATCAAAATGAAAAAATAAGAAAAAAAGCCCCAACAGTGTCACCTGTCACTTGTCAAAAAAAAAGTCTTCCAAAAGCTGATTTTTACTGCATTTATTCTCTAATCAGCCTCAGCTTTCTCTTCTGTCCTGCATCCCCTTCTCTGCTCTACACCTGAGCCCTCACTGATGAGCAGTGCTGACAGACAGCAACCGTACCTGGGCTCTGCTCCTGTCAGCCTGCTTGTGAGAGTCCAACTCACCTGGGTTTTGATTTTTTATTGGAAGTGCTCTCAAAGGTTGAAGCATCCACCTGTATCTCATCCTCATCCTGCAGAGCCGCTTCTAGAGCTGCCTGAACTTTGGGAGCGATGGCTGGCCCCTCATAGTCTCTTGTTGTTCGGTTGGGCATGTCCAGTTCCAGCAACACAATGTTCTCTGCCTGAGACAGTGAAAGCACAGTCAAAGTCTGCATGTTTTCAGACAAACTGTTTCTTTTGCCTCCAGAAGCTTATCCTGAAGTACTTCAACACTGTACTAATGTACATCCCATATAAAAACTAACATTCCCATTCTGACATTCCCATTCTCCCGATGAGGAGGGTGAACACATGAAGGTTGTAACCACGTATGGACTTACCCTGTACCGCGCCTCAGGACGAATCATCATGGACGTTCTGGCGTATTGGCTCAGTGGCCTTTTGTATCCTACAGCAGATACTGGTCTTTTCATCATCTGCTGGTTACTAGAGAAAACCAGACATTCAGTCGATTACACACCAAAGCCAAAGGCTCCTCTTGGAGATTATGAGCTAAAACATCTGCAAACTCCACACAGAAATAAGTTTTGAGAGCAGAAACAACCTGGGCTGCACTTGCAGGCATAGCTCTACAGAGAGAACAAGGTCAGGTCTCATCCTGTGTAATCTGCTCCCAGGGGAGGATTTCTATGTATTTTTACTACACAGGCTGCAGGTGCACTCAGCTGCACCCAGCTTTCTATATCTGCTGCAGAGAACTTGCTGTGTAGAGAGGCAGGATGTAGCCACAGCTCTCATCACAATAATTATGATTATTTTTGAGAGCTTTCCTGTCTAAACCAGGGAAGAAAAGTGATGGGAATTCACTGCTAGGAACTTTATAGAGGGCCAGTTTAAATCCCAATTTGATCCCTCCACTGGGGTACCTTGTTTTTGATGGATAGAGGGTTTTCTATGGCCTAGAATTCCATCCCAAGACAAGACCAGAAGTGCACTCACTCCAGCCGGGTTATGGGATGCAGTTTCCACTGGTCTTCCTCTTCATCAAAGAATGATCTGTTCATGATTTTGTTCTTTTCTTCCAAGGGAATAAAATTTTCAATGATGAGGTGTCTGCACACAGACAGAAAAACAAGTAGAGCACAAGAAACATGATTAACAGATGAGTTTCTCCACTGCTCCTCTCCCCCTGACTTAACACAGCCCTGGAAAAGGAGGAATGGTTTGGGTTTCTCTCATTTAAATCTTGTTCCACAAACATGTGCAATGCAGTCCCTCCACTCCCCACCCAAAGAAACCACCTCTGTTACAGGTAACAGCAGGCAATGATGGGACTTACTTAAGCTTCAGTTCCCTGGTAAGTTCATTCTGGGTCTGTTCCAGTTCCTGGCGCTCCTTGATGTGCTCTTCTTGAAGATCATGGATCTCTGCCTTCACAGCTTGCAGCTTGGAAAACAACTGCAATGGACAACAACAGCCAAAGTCATCACTTGTCAACACTCCTTTCACCTTCACACAAGCTGACTTTATTCCTGACCCAGGGAATCATTTTGTTTTACCTTTTTGAGCTTTTTGGTCTTTATGTCCACCTCTTGCTGCAGAGAACTATAGGTCTCCTTCAGCTCCAGTGTTTCCTCGTCCCGACTTTCCATCTGCTGCTGGATTTCTCTCTCCCGACGTTTCTGAAGAACATGACACATGACATTAAACACCACAATCACACTGACACCTCTGGGGGACACACATGAAACCAGCACTAAACCAGGTTTTACTTCCCTGCGTTCCAGGGCTCTTGCTTTAGCTTCTGGTTCTTCCTATCACTTCCCTTAGAACTACCAGAAGCATTAACTCTCCTTTGTTCTTACTCTGCTGCTAAAATCAGAGGAATAAGTGCTCAAGCTTCAATGAAAAGAATCAAACATCATGTTTAGATTCTTTTCTTATTTTTATCCATTTGTATGGTCATTGCACTGGAAGGAAACTATTACAAACCTTCTTTTCATGCACTGACAAACAGGGCACGAGCCCTTCCCCCTTCTCTGCGATGAACTATTGCCATTGAATCAGTTTTAGGGTTCACCCTGGAAAAATGTTCTTACCATTTCTCCTGACACAGCGTTTTAGAGAAGTTCTGCCCAAGGCTTTTGATACAAAACAGCCACTGTTCTTCCTCGTACCTGCTCTGCAATTTCCTGTCGTTTCTGCTCCAGGATCTTCTGCTGTTCGTTTGTGTGATCCACAATGTTCTTCCCCCCCACCAGAAGCTTGCTTTCCATGGCCTGAAAGGGAGAACCAAGGTCAGAGGCTGCTCTCCATGACCACAGAATGTAACCCGCTCCTCGGGGCAGCTCCCTCCCTTAATGTTCTCTTTCAAGGCAGCTGCTGCAACAATCACTATTGCTTAAAATTCCCATGAAACTGGGGGATTAAGGAATCTGTAACTGGTCAGAATGGAGCACTGCTGCAACGTGTGGCAAAGCAAAGGCTGGCGAACCAAACCCTGTGCTCTCCTGTGAAGATCTTGTTACTGATCTGTGACACTGAAGCATTCTGTATGCTACAGCTTGTGAAAAGGCACATCATCTCATTCCACTCTGCTGACTGCTTAAGATCCTACAAGATCAGCACAGAAGAACAATGAAACAGCTCATGAATATGGAAATGTGTAATTAATGGTGGAACTTTCAATTTCGGGCTAGAAATAGTTTGTTTTAAAACCTTCCAATCCAGACACAAATCTCTACCCTGGAAACCTGGGAAATATCTTTCCAAATTGGGAAACCATTCTCCCCACAGCCTAAACAAATGGCTTTCAGTAAGGTGACAAGGGAGAACTCTACCTTGATTTTAGCACTCAGCATTTCTGTGGCTTCCTTCTCTCGCCTCAGGTCCTCCATTTTCTTCTCCTTCTCTTTCAGCAGCCTCATCTTTTCCTCTGCCACCAAGCTGTGATCCTCAACTATGGCTTTCTTCTCAATCTCCAGCTTTTCTTGTTGCTCCCTCCAGTAGTCATCTTTGTCATCGCCTTCATCTTCACCCTCTTCGGTGTCCTCCTCCTCTTCCCCACCTTCTCTCCTCCTCTCCCTCCTCTTTCTTTTGCCAATAGACCGTTTTTCCAACTGTGCCTTGAGTCGAGCGATCTCTTCCTGGAACTCTCGGAGCAGAGCATCCTTGGGATCCTCATTCACTCGTGGCTTGTTCTTGATGTTCTTGGCACGATTGGCATACCTCAGTGTCGTCAGAGTCTCCTCTACATTGTAAGAGGCAGGGCCTATATTGGCCACCATCACTGTTTTGGCATTGCCACCTAAGGAGTCTTGAAGCAATCTCGTCAGCTTCGAGTCCCGGTATGGAATGTGTGTGCTTTTGCCATCTACTAGGGCAGAGATAACATTGCCCAAAGCTGAGAGAGAGAGATTGATTTTGGTGGCTTCCTTCAACCTTTCCCCCTGGGCTCCGGTCTTCGCCTGCCGCTCGCTGCCCGCGAGGTCGACCAGGTTGAGCTTCCCCACCCGGATGTGGTTCTCCCCATCAAGCCCCAGCTCGCTGCACTCGATGGTGATGACGAAAATGGCATGGGAGCGGGAGCTGTGCTCGTTCATGTTGGTGGCTCCCACCGAGCGGTTCTGGTTCCCCACGTTCATCACGTGCTCGATCTCTTTGACGCTTTTCGTAACGAAGGAGGACAGGTCCTTGACGTACACACCCGTGTCTGGCCTCTCCTTTAACTCCAGCCGCTTGGACTGATCCTTTGACAACAAGTCTCTGATTTCTTCCTGGTAGATCTCCAGGTAAGACGCCCTCACTAGGTATTGCTGATTTTGGGATCTAGAGATGTGGGTGAAGATGTGATCGAAGGAGTTGGGGATGACCCCTCTTTTTTCAGGATCACCCCGCACCCCTTCCATCGTGTACGTTTTCCCTGTCCCAGTCTGCCCATAGGCAAAGATTGTCCCATTAAACCCTTGCAGGACAGAGTCCACCAGAGGTCTGAAGGTCTCATCGTAGAGCTCGACCTGTTTGGAGTTCCAGTCATACACAGCATCGAAGGTGAAGGTTTTAGGCAGTTCATGAGCTGTTCCCCGTGGGTTCTTCACTGAGACCTGCCCTAGCTTGACATCCACGTTAACAACTCTTTCATATGAGGCTGTCTTCTCCTTGCTGTTCATCGGCCGGCATCGCACCACCACCCTCACGGACTCGGAGCTCTTCAGCTTCGACATGGCAGCAGGACCTGACCGGAGGAAGATCCCAGGCCAGAAACCTGGAACAAAGCGGGAATACATGAGGGCAGTTTTGATTTTCCACAAAGGAAAAGATTCCACTCACCTATTCGAGCAGCATTTTGCATTCATGAGGTTGTGAGGGGGTTTGAACAATAAAATCAATGTACAACATGGAAACTGTAAAGAGCCCTGAACTGAGACAGAATTGTTCTACCACAGCCTGTCCAGCGAATGGCATCATTCCTACGAGCTCTGCTGCAAAAAATCATCAAATCACACCTTCACAGTTGGTAGAGATCCTTTCCTTTCCCCTTAAAAATAGTCATAATGCTTTTTAAATGATTTCTCAAAAGAATGTATTTATTACTTATAAAAATACTGTAATAGTTTACTGTTCATCTGCTTTACAGTCAGGCTTTTGGGTTTAAATCTGCTGGTTTGAATACCTAGTACAGGCTTGCTCTGTCCGTACTGCTCAGGCTCTTGGAAGGGGATCAGTCAGGTGCTTTCAGTGCTTCAGCTACCTACCAAAACTCCAGAGGAGTTGCCTCTTCTTACACCTCCCAGGTACTGACAAAACCTTCCCATATTTTGGGACATTTACACTACAATCCCCTCATGTGTGATGTGTCACCAGGACCATCCTGCCCCGGGAGGTTTAAACTCATCCTGGGTTTTATTAACTGACAGTGGCTCCTGGGATGACATTAAAATGCTTTTTCCTCTTGTGCATTACACTTTAAAGTCACTTTCTAGAAGCTGTTTACAGAATAGCACATCTTTAATGCAGCAACTGTGTGGATCCAAGATAAAATCATTAAATAGTTTGCCCACTTCCAGGCATCACATCCCCTGGATATTCTGCACTTCCACACTTGGGAAAACTGACATCACCTTTCCTTTCTGTGCAGAATTGAGTGAAAAGAGTTGTAACAGAGACACTGATATCACTGTGGTCCTGTGCCCCAACGCTGGATGGCTGCTGTCAGTGCACCCACAGCCCCACACCTCCTCATCCGCTGTTCCAATTCCAAACTTGCCAGTCAATGCTGACCTTTCATTTGTATTTTTTATTCCAGCAGCGCCTGCACACTGACTCCAGGCAGCAGCATTCCCGCCTGTGCTCAGCAGGGAGCAGCATTCCCGCCTGTGTTCAGCAGGGAGCAGGAGGAAAAGCTATGAAGGTGGAGTCATCTACATTATGCCTCATCTAATGCTCAAGTAACCAGAGGATCTTGAGGCAGACACCTGCCAGGATTTGCCCTTCTGAAGGTGAGTTTAAGCTCCTTTCATATCACTTCTTACAAGAGTTCTATAAAGCCTCAGGCCTTGGAGCTCACATTCCTCTTTGGATGGGGCTGCCCTCTGTGAAAGGATCCTGCAATGGAGCATGAGTGTCCTTCTCAGTCCTCCTTGTGGTCCTGTTGTTACAGGGGAAGTCAAGACAACCAAGGCTGCTTTAGCTATTTCAAGCACAACTCCTCTCACAGATCTCTGCTGTTATTTTTGCCTCTGGCATACTTTGACCAGGGTTTCCCACCAAAGCCAGCTCTGTCCAAGCACCTACTGAAACCCCCCAGGCTCCTGCTCCAGTGTTCCTGCTGGATCAGGTTTACAGGATTCAGCATCCATCTAAATTCAGGTTGCATAAACCCAGCTCACAGATCTGAGTCCTTCCTGACTCTGGGTACACGCTGTTGCCTCCCCCAGCCATTAGCACAAGCAGCTGCCATTTACAAGAGAACACAAAGACTGCTCCTGCTAAAGTGACTGCAAGGAAGATCCGAGCGGCACAGCTTGTGGAATGCCACAGGATTTCTAATTCCTTTCCAAATTATCTTTCAGGGAGAGCTCCGAGATGCTTCTTCCAAGTGGAACTAACGTGAGATCAACACCCCCTGAACCCCCCCAGGCAGGCACCAGCTCCGGCCTCCTCAGGACGTTCTCACTGTTCTACTACCCGTGGATTTTGTCTACTTGTTCTTTACTCAGTAACTGCACCTCTCAGGAGCTTCTCCAGGAAGGGGGCAGAGGACTCCAGGAGCAGAGCTGGAGCACTGGGAAAGGAAACGTAACATTTCTGGCCCAAGATCCGACTGCCAGCCTGTACTACAAAACCCAATGTGGGAATAACACATAAACACGCTTCAGAGTTGTCCAGAAACCTCACTGGGGCCTCTGGAATTTCCCTGGTTTGTGAGGGGAAGCGCCTGGCTCCTCATTATTCCCAGGAATAGCATAGTAGCTATCAGGAGGAAGATGAGGCACATGCACTGAACTGACCAAGTGGGACAATCATCTAGAAGCAGCACTTCACAACCTGCCCAGTGAATTCAAACCACTACTGGAATTTCGGATTGCTATGGAATACTAACATTTGCCCCCCAATTTCCAGCCCCAAATAAGGGTGACTGTGCTATCTGGCCCCCACAGAACACATATTCCAGAACACCAGCACAGAAAGGACACATGGAATGGGAACAAGTCTTACAGAATCACAAAGAGCAGCTCCCCCTCTACTCAGCACAAGCGGCTGAACACAACACACATTTCTCCTTCTGTATCTACTGGAGATATTCCTGCAGCTCCCATGCACAAGAGACAATTTTATAGGACAAGCTCCTGTAACAACCCTGCTTCATTTACCTGCATTGCCAAATACTCAATGAGGCATCAATTCTGCAGAGCAGAGCCTTCATTTATTTTATGTTATTAATACCCAAAAAACAGTTTTGATGAACAGTACCACTTTTATAATCAACTGTGACCAACCCTAAATGATCAGAACCAAGTTAGTCCTCACCCAGACTGGTTTTGGACAGGAGTACATGGAACAAAACTTGCACTGTGAATTTGCTGTTCTTCTGGGTGTTAGATCTCATCAACATGAGCTTGCTAATCCTCTAACTCCTTTCCTCATTGCACTTGTAAGTACCTTTTTACAGTCACAAAGAACTTATCTTCCTGATTTGGGCTGGTTTCAGAACAAGCCATGAGGAACCACCTCCAATTACTGTAGCTACTGCTGCGAAGTCTCCTGGAAGCACAACAAATGCTGTTTCTTCTCAGACTCACTCAACTGGGTAACTGGAAAATGAACTCAATTAGTCGGTGGTGTTCATATTCCCCAGAAACTCCAAGGTTGGAGCTGCCTGGCACAGCCGGACAGGAAGAGGCAGTGGAACTGGGATGGCCACTGGGCCATCGGTTCCTCTGCTATGTGGAGAGAACTTTGCTCAGGACATTACTCCAGCCTAAAGTAACCTGGGCCAGGTCCCTGTGAGTCAAGGTCAAGCTTGAGATGAATGCATCTGAAGATGTGCTCCAGATGACCAAGAGAGGATGGACAGAAATTAAAGCACAAGTCACAACGTTGTGCCTCGAACACCAAACCCCGCCACACCCAGAGGTAAGCAGGGGTAACTGTGTCACGTCTGGCTGAGCTGGCCATGCCCCAGGCACACTGCACTCACCCCAGGCACCCCTCACTCACCCTCCTGCCTCCAAAGCCCCTCTGTTCCCTGGTTCCACTGGAAGATCCCTGGCAGATTTCCACAGTGCCGTACCTAAACCCTCCCCTCCCGTCCCTGCACATCCCCAGGTACCCCTTCAACAGCTGTTGATTTCCTGTAGTTTAAACCTTGCACATATCCTGGGTTCACGATGTCCTGCCTTCACCGCTTGCGTCTTACTCCTTCCCCAGCAGTCCCTTCTTCCGCTGCTGTTTCCCTCTCCCCTCCCTGCCCAGCACACCCCAGACCCCCGCTGCTGCTGCTGGAGCCGCCCTGATTTCACTCAGTGCCCGCGGTCACCTCGGTGCTGCACCCACGGGTGCGCCCTGCCCCGGGGGGCGGCGGGGGAGGTACTGGATCCCTGAGTCCGTGCCTGGTTACCGGTTCACCCGAGCATCACCCACCGCCGCCACAGCGGGCAGAGCAGGACAGGGCCCCGGCGGCACCAGGACACCCAGCCCGAGGGTGGGGGACCGCGGGCCAAGCCCACGCTGGGCGCAGGGACCGGGGACCACCCGCCCGCGGCCTCGCCCCAGGCATCCCGGTAACGGGCAGGCCCCGCCGCCTCCCCCGCGGGCGAGGCCGAGCACACGGCGGCGGCCGCTCGGCAGCGGGCGCGCGGGGCTGTCACAGCCGCGGCACACCGGGACACGGCGGCTGCTCGGTGCGGGCCCCGCCGCCCCCCGACACGGGCCGAGCCGGGCCGGGCCAGACTCACCTGCGCCGTCACCATGGAGCCGCCCGGCCGCCTCCTCCCGCCGCGCCGGAAGCGGCGGCGTGGCTCCGCCCCCCGGCTCTGACGCACTTCCTTAGCAACACGCGCGGCCGCCCCCACGCCGCCCCTTCCCTAGCGACCGGCCCCGGGCGCCGCCTCCCGCCGGGCCCGGATGGCGCCGGGACAAAGGGACCGGGACAAAGGGACCGGCATCACCCCCGGAATGCCCCCCCGGTGCCAGCCCTGCGGATGGAGGAAGTGCGGGGCACAGCAGTGAATACAAAATCAAGGCTTTATTGGTACAAAAAATACCCTTTTTCTTTTAATCTAAAAAACCCCAAATATTTCCCCTAGGAACCCTGGTTTCCCCCCACACACATGCAAGGGCGGCCCCGGCCCTGTACGGAGGCAAAGTAGCCCCGAAGGCACCAACCATGATGACAAGAGCTGAGAGAAGCCCCAAGGACACCTAGTGCCCAAACCCACCCAGAGGACAAAGTGAAAAGAGCCTCTGCTGCCTCCAAGACCTCCTCGTTCACCCCCTCGAGCCTTCAGATCCCTCCAAAGCCCAGGAACCATTTCCAAGGAGGAAACAACCCCGCACCCAAAGGACATAGAGGGTCACCCCCTGTGAGGGCACAGAGCACTGGCACCACAGACTCACCTCAGCAGCATTGAGAAAGGAACAGCAATGTCTGTGCTCAGCATCTGGACCCACAATAAAGCTACAGGAGCACCAAAGGTGTTGGCTGAGTCTCACCACATTGGGGTCATGGGTGCTACCAACACTGACATATAACCAGGCCAAACCTAGGGGTTCCCCATCAGTGAACACTGCCCACAGCCCTCCCAGACAGGGCTGTGTCAGGGGGGCTACTTTACAAAGAACAAAACCAAGAACATCAAAACCATTACCCCAGATCAAGGTACAAGCTTCACCAACCCCGCTACAGCTACTCTGCAAGTCCCAGCTCAAACCCAGCTTCACTCTGACCATGGATCTCCACCTGCCAACAGCTATGGGAGTCAGCTGGCTATGGAAGCTCTCCCAGCCAGGTCTCTGCCAACACCTTCTCCCCAGTTCAATACAGAGGCAGGCTGAGCAGCTGCCATGTCAAAACACAGTTCTCTGTCTGCAGGTGCCCCCAGCACCACCACGCATGGCTGTGACATCCCTTTTGACAGGGGAATGGGAACAGAGGCACTGCAGTGACATGGGGCTAGCGAGGCCACCGCAGTCCTCGGTAAAACCCAGAGCTCATCTCCAGTCGTAAGCTTTGTCCTGTGCCCACTCTCCAGGGACTGGGATGTGCCTGGCAATACTCTGCGGTTAAAAAGAAGTTCTGGTCCGTTTTGGAGAGGAGCTTCACAACATCTCCTGGAAAGATTAACGGAATAAAATACTGGAGCAGCAGCGACCTGAGCAGCTGCTTCACCATGCGTGCTGGTGAGCCCTGAAGAGCAAGGCCAGACTGCTCTGTTAACTACATCATAAAAACTACATCGAACTGATAAGTCTCCTACAAACTATGTGATTTAAAATCCCTTTTCTGTCTGCCCTCCCACTGGAAATCCAGGAGAAGCCAGACAGAACAGTCTGGAAGCAACTGCAAGGAGGAGCAGAGGGTGCAGCAGCCCCGCAGCGTGCCCTGCACGCAGGAGAGCACCAGCAGCACCCAGGCAAGGCACCGAGCTCAGCACCCTGAGAACCACGGAGCCCGTTCCAGTTGCAGTCAGAACTCATCCCGTAACCTCGGCGGGTGATCCATGCCAAAGAACGAGGAGGGTTTTCCATGCACATCTCGCTCCCTTTTCACAAAGGCTGTAAAGGAGGAGACGCAGTTCCCGATGAAGTGATCGGACTGGCCAAGAATGTACAGATCAACCTGAGGCACCTCTGGCTGCAAGCTCACAACCTTCACCTGCAGAGAAAGGAGGAACACAGAGGACTCCAGTCAGCTATGATTACAACCAAAACACTTTGGCATAATATTAGTAATGGGAAGATACAAGAGAGTGGATTCTCCCTAAAGTTGACCTAGAATTCATTTATGAATGTCAAAACATTTCTGAAAATCATTTTGGTTTATTTAACCAAAGTCTTTTACAAGGAGAAATTTCCTACATGCAGAACAATGCTCTTCAACCTCTAGGAAAGGAAGTTTCACAGTCTCATTTTTCTTGCTATGAACAGAATTCACTCTGAGATGTCAGTATGTGCCTGGGAATAACACATCACACAACCCCCTGCCTGCTGTCCACAGCAGTGAAGGGCCAGGATCCAAGGGTGGGTTTATTAAAGCCCCCCAGCTGTGGGGGTCCACCCACCTTTCCCTGGAAGAACTGCTCTATTTCTCTTGTGTAGGGCTCTGAATCAGTAGCGATGTAAACAGATTTAGCTTCTGTCTTCTTCACCCAGAGCGTGAGGGCACGCTTGATCTCCGTGAGGTCGGGGAGGCACATGTCCATGGTGAGAGGTGCTGCGGTGCTCCGGTCGTAGCCCACACACTGTGGGGAAGCCATGAAGTGGGGCCCAGCCGTCCCATCCTTCAGCATGTTGCAAGCGTTTTTCTGTGGGAAGAGGAGAAAACACCACGTTTGAGTGGCAAATGTGAGGAAGCTGCACCCCCAGCTCCACCAGCAGCGTTACAGCCCACTGGAAGGAGGAATCCTGATGGCACTGCTAATGCACAGAACATTAATGCAGCACGGCCCAGGCTGTGGCTCCCAGAGCACATCCTCCTCAGGCAGCTCTTCCCACAGGGCGTTCCCCGTGGTCACAGCAGCACAGGATCCATACCCAGTCCGAGCCGATCCTCAGGTGAATTCCCACGTAGGGCCGGAGCAGCAGGGACTGAATGTAGGAGTCTCCTTTCATCACCATCTTATCGGACCACACCATGTACTTGTGGAGCGGCCGGTGCTCCTCTAAGACTGGGAACTGGGCTGGAGCTCCGGGTAGGGCGAGTACAGGGTGCTCAGAGGGGGGAAACCTAAGGAATAAAACCAAACCAGTGGTCTGCACCATGACACAAGGCTGCCTGCATCCCTAGCACAACTACTGTCATGGTTGGACAGGAACTATGAACCCCTGGAACATGCAGCACCTCCTGCTTCAAATTTAGGTCCATTTGAACTGTTTTGCCATCTGAACATACCACTGAAGGAAACAGGTCCTATGGTTTACCTCAGGCCTTACCTTTGACACGCAGACTCTCACACAGCTCATAGAGCTGAGCTTGTGTTTTCACCCCAGCTCAGAGCTACTCCACCTAAACTTACTGATAGCACTGCCCAAAGAAGAGCATGCCATGGGAATACGTACTGGAAAAGGCATGAAGATGTTTAATCATACCACTAATCACTTCAGTCTTTCCCCCAAAGGCTTTTTGCCATGATGAGCATAACTGTTTTCCTGAGGTGCCTGTGAGCACTCTTCCATCCTCTCACTACCTTTGGATCCAGTGGTCCTTGTACGCAGGACTGAAGGAAATTCCCTTGAAGAGCTCAGACTTATCGAAATTCACTTGGAACTGATCCCAGAAGGGGCCAAACGGGTTCCCATCCTGCAAGGGGAAGACAAGTGTTTGTTCAGCAGAGCCTGGAGGGGCACCAAGCTGAGGAGCTGTTCTGTCACAGGAGGGAAAGGGAAGAACACAGCAGTTTGTCACAGATCAGCTCCACAGGAAGGACTTGACCAGCTTAAACTTAACCAAGATTTAATGCAAAATCTGCTCAAAAAGTGAGACCACCACAGCTCCCAAGCTTGTGTTTTAAAGTTGCTTTAAAACCAGCTGGGCTGGACCACAGATGGGAAACAGGCAGAGAGGAGGGGTTAAGCTGCAGTTCTGCTCTTACGGCCACACTCAAGTCTGAGGTGATAAAACTTACTTATGCAGCCAAGCAAAGCAGGCTGGCTCAGCCAAGGAACGCAGCACAGGTCTGGGGGAATAACGCCTCAATTCCCGAGCCACCAATGCCCCGGATGGGGCAGCCGGGCCCGCGGGAGGTGCTCACCTTCATGGGACAAGTGGCTTTGTCCGCGCTGCGCTGCGCCGCCGCCTCGAAGCAATAGGCCACCCGCCTGCCCGGCGGCCAGTGCGCGGGCGCCAGCTCCGCCATGAACTGCTCCAGGGCCACGACGCGGTGGTACCGGCGCAGCGGCTCCAGCTGGAACAGCTCCGCGTAGGGAACGTGCAGCTGCAGGAACACGGCCCCCATCACTCACGGGCCGGCGGTGCGGACCCCCGTCCCTCCCGCCCCCCCCCCCCCGGCCCGCTCCCCGCGGGGCTCACGTTGGTGTACGGCGGCCGGTGGTGGCGGTACTCGATCCACGGCGGCACGGCCAGGGTCCGGTTGAGGGCGCGGGCGAAGGCCAAGGCTCCGAGGAAGTGCTCGGCCTGGTTCCCGAACCGGCCTGCAAGAGGGGCGAGAGCGGGGCTGAGCGGGGACTCTACCGGGGGGGCTCCACTGGGCCGGCCGCGGAGGGAGGGCCTCACCCATGCAGGGACAGTAGAGCAGGTAACCGGCCTCGTCCCATGCGGGCGCCGCGCCGCCCCCCTCCGCCGCCATCACCGCCGGGAGGAGGAGGAGGATGAGGAGAACGACCGGCAACGCCGCCATGACTGCCCGGCGGAGGCCAGCGAGGGGCGGCCCCGTCCCGGCATGCCCCGGGGCCCGCCGGAACGGCCCCTCTAGCGCGCCGCGGCCGCCATCGAGGCGGAAGCGGGAGAGCGACGTCACTCCCACAATGCCCCGCACAATGGGGCCGCCAGGGCCTGGGCCGGAGCCGCGCCTGGCGGGGCCCGGGGGAACGGGGTGAGTGCGGGGGGGGTGTGCGGGGGGCGGCGTCACGGCGGCCCCGGCCCGCGCCAGCGGGGACCCCGCAGGGAGAGGGCGGCCTGTGGGGAGGAGGAGGAGGAGGAGGAGGAGGAGGAGGAGGAGGTGGCGGGGGGCGTAGGCCAGGCCCGCCTCTCCCCTCCCTCCCCTCAGGGCTGCGCCATGGTAACGGGAGGGGGGGCACCGGGGCGGAGGGAGCTCCCGTTGCCCCCCCCCGGTGCACACGGCACGACCGCGCTCTGTGCTGGAGCCTTTGCAGGCGCTTCGGGGCTGAGCGGGTGGGAAAAGCGGGTTTTTGTAGCGCAGATGAACGGCCCCGAGCCGTGCCGGTGTGTGCGGCGCTGCCCGGGCTGCGGGAAGGGCTCGGGGCTGCTGCCGTGTCAGGGAAGCGGAGGGTGAAAGCGGAGCTCGGTCAGGTGCCGAAGTGGCCCCGCGGGGCCGCTGCGACCGGTTACACCGGTGGGGAAGGTACCGGGGATGTGCGAGTAAACACACGTTTTACACAGTTTGCCCTGTATCTGTAAGTGCTCGAGTGGTGGGAACTGATACCGGGGCTCGAGCAGCTCACCAGGTCAATAATGGGGTTAGTAGGGAAAATCAGGGAATAGTAACAACGGGTGAGTCGGTGTTTGAGCCTGTAGGGAAACTGTAATAAAAGGGTCATTGCGAGAAGTGCAGAGTGGTGGGAGAGTGCGTTTGCCATCAGGTGTGGATTGGCCAGGCTGGTGCTGTGCCTGGGTCTGGTGTCCGCTTCCCTCCCTTATAACTGAAAGAAATCACATTGAAAGATGACAGAAGATGCAGAAAAGCCACCAAGTGACCCGAGGTGTGGAAGCAGAGCCTTGATGTCACGGGTTAGGGCTGGACTCAGTCAGAATTCCCTGCCGGAAAGTAGGGGTGGTTTTGTTAATGCAGCTTTGAAAGAGCTGCTCCAAGGGCTGCTGCTGCAGCGGCTGAAGGTGCTGTGGTCACTGGCCAGTGTGTAATGTCAGTAAGGAATGAGGGAGCCTGTGCTGCCCACATCTGGGACCGCTGCAGAAGCTGGGGTGGCGGTGAGACAGGGTCTGAAGCTCTGCTCTCTGCCTTGGAGCTGGTACCTTCTACTTGAGCAAGTTGCTGCTTGAACAACTTAAAATAAGCCTAACAAACCTGCGGGGGCACTGGCCTGCCTGGGGGAGGAAAAACTGAAGAAGAAGTAACTTTTCAGCTGGGTGGGTTCCTTCAGCCACGGTCGTGCAGCTGGAGAACAGTGGGACCAATGCAGAGCAGAAGCAGGAGTGAGGGCTGAGGCTTGGCTGAGGCCAAGACTCTGTCCCTGCAGGAAGGAAAGTGACAGCACTGGAGCAGCTCCTGGCAAAGGGACTGCAGGACGCAGCAGGTAGAAGCTGGGGCAGCCAAATCCAAGTCAGGCACAAGAGATCCCTTTGGGAAAGGGAAACCACAGCTCCGTGATGCTGGGGCTGGGCAGGATCTCTGCCAGGCCATGTCCCTGCCGCCCGCTGCTGCCGTTCCCGCTTTGCTCAGGAACTCATCCAGGCTCCTTTGTAGTTTTCCCCCTGGTTATTTTTAACCTGGCAGTCCCCTGCTCTGGTTCCAGCCTGGGTCACCAGGTTTTCCCCACAGCTGAGGAATGCTGCCCTGTGACTCCAAGGGCAGGAGCTGTGCAGAAGTGCTCTATCATTGACCCACACTGTGGGACAAGCTGCCAAAGCAGGACTCAGTGCCAGGGACTTGCTTTGGAACCTGAGAGCTTTCCTGCACCAAGTACCAGCACAGTAACCTCATTGCCTTCTGTGCAATGACAAGTGACTGGAATCTCACCCATACAATCCAGCAGCCTATACAAGCTCTTGTAGCTGCAATGTGCACAGCCCTGATGACTGTAGTAATGAAACATTTCATGTAATTGGGCAGCCCCTGGGAATGCAGACAGATCGAGGTGGATTGAATTGTTTCATGGTAGCAGCCTCATCAGGTACAAGATGTTCTTTGAACACTTGGGGGTGAAATGTTGGTGATTGTTCCTCTCTGGTGGCTACAGAGTTCCAGTGAACAGGAGCACATTGGAAACATTCTTTGGGGAAAGGTTACTACTAAGGAAACAAGTGGAGTTTCTTACAAATATGGCTATGCAGCTCAGGCGGAGAGATTTCCAGCCAAGCGTGAATCACATTGTTAACCTTCCACAGCTACTCTATGCCACTGATAGGATGCAAGACCCTCACCTTGGTTTTCGAACTCCAGAGTTGTCAGGGTGTCCTAGGACATGCATTTAGACTTAGAAAGGATCTTAAATGGGTAGAGAAAGTCCTTTGTGTTGCTAGACCCTTACAATTTTACAGGGAAGATGAGAAAACTTTACAACAGTTACAGATTACCATATCTGAACTCATTTGTGTTTGGGTTTGTGCTCTGAAGGTGTTGGCTTATGCATCTCACTATTCAAGACAGCAAAACTCAAACTCTTGCCTTCTTCCAGGTAGCTCTGAAGCTGGCACAGATGGCTGGGCTCTTTCAGAGAGGAAGCAGCAACTACCTGGTGAAGGCAGCAGAGGCTCCTGGAACACGTGTGCAGCTCTGAAGCAGGAGGTAGAGAACAGTTATCTCTTCCAACACACATCTTGTACACAGGTGACATTCACAGTTGTAGATGCCTACAGAAGAAGACTGCTTTGAGCCACAACACTCCTGCACCTGAGGGGCAGGAGTCCCATCCCATCACACGGGGTTGTACCCAATTCTGTTCTGAATGGGTATTTCCAAACCTCATAGTGATGCTTTTTCTCAGGGTCATCCCCTTTCCCATGTTTCCATCTCGAGTGAACCCCTTCCAGCACTGCGAGGGATGGTGCAGTGGCAGTCATTGTCGTTTCAGCTCCTCACAATGTTCAGTGGTGCAGGTTCCTACCAGGGTCGGTTTGTTCCCTCGCAGTTGCACATCCTGCCCACAACTGGCACTCGTGCTGCCGTGCAGGCAGGAAGTTCCTCCCTCTGAAGCAATCATGGAGTGAGACAGAGCTCGAGGGTTTGATGCTATTTTAAGATGAGCTTCTCGGGCTGCTAGGTTCAGTGGCAGAGCTCTTCTCTGAGGTTACCAGGTTAGCTGTTGGTAGGACCCTTTAGAACTGCAGTACTTTACCAACAAGGCAAACACAGCTCAACTGCTAAGAGAGATTAATGTAGACTTTCATCAGCAGAGGGTACAGGGGGTGGGTGCTGTTGAAGAGGAAACAATTTGAGCTTCCATTAGCAACAGCTCATTACTGTAGAAAACTGTAATGCAGAGAGGCAGGCTCTGCCCCACAGCAGACAAGTGAGACTAGAATGACTAATCACACCCTGGAGAGAAGCAGCATCTGTTGCCTTCCTGAAAGAGGTGCAGAGTTGCTGATAACAGCAAGTTTTCTTCCCCAGCCCCGCTGACACACGTGTGGTAAGTCAGATTGGCTTGCTAAGAGATGGTCTCACCAGTGCGTCGGGCTGGTAGAAGAGTGGGTGGGAAAAAACCCATACAAGAGAACCATGGTTTCTCTGAGAAGCTCTAGAAGGAAATTCCATGTAAGGAAAGATAAAGAACAAATAAGAATAGACTCGTGAATATGAAAAAGGGAATGAGAAGCAATCCACAAAAGACAGGAGGGGAAGGTGAGGTATTTAGAGCTGTAAAGAGACACCCATCTGGAACATTTCAGGAGGAGATGCACGTAACAGGTAACACTGGCTCTTAATGGTTGCAGAAATGTAATTCAGAAAAGGTTTAACATCATTTATTCAGGTAACAGGTTAAGGGAAAAAAGAGCTAAAGGCTTTCAGGGGATGGGAGTTGCTGTGCCTCTGAACACACTTCTCCACACGTTTATAGTGCTTGCTGAATGCTCACCCCTGTTTGTGTGCAGGGGTGAAGGAGGCAGAGTCTTATCACCAGCCCTTCTGTGATTTCAGGTGGAGATGTTTTGCTATTAAAAGAGTTTGGTCACAGAGGTATCCAACAGGAAACTGCACTGGGACAACATCACAGCAAGACACCCGCAGGCTCGAGTTCTGCTGGACATGGCCATGTTCTACTAGACCTGCCATGACGGCATTTTTTCCCAGTGTTCCCAACTGGATTCAAGATGCAAAGCAGGAGGAGGAAGAGACAGGCTGGAAATTAGTCCCCAGACCAAGAGGTGAAGAGCCGGAGAGTCAGGGAAAATGCCAATGTGAAATATCAGAGGCCTCCTTCACGACCGTGGACAAGCTGAGAACTCACACGCTTCCTCACAGCGAGCAGAGGCCGTACAACTGCCCGCAGCTGCACTGTGGCAAAGCCTTTGCGTCCAAGTACAAGCTCTATAGGTAGGTGACTGCTGGGTGCCTCTCTGAACTGTGCTGCCCTGCCAGAGCAGGGGAAAACCCCCCATCATGGGCTTTGCTTGAATTTCTGAGAAGGAGGAGGAGGGGGAATGCCCTGGTTACCTTGAGAAGCAGCCGAGTCCCAGACGTTACTGCACTTGGCATTTCTCTAAGTGCCTTCCTGAGAACCTCAGATAATACTTTATCCTGAGCTCAAGCTGTTTTCTGTTTTACTAAGGAGGAAACTGAAGCAGAAAGTGAAGTTTTCAGAAGTGAAGTGCACAGATTAAAAACAAGATGAAAAGCAAGAACAGCACTTTCATAAGCTCTGCCTTTAATGGCAGGAATATTTCTGGGGCAGCTGTTATTCTAGCATGAAGAGTAGAGTTCTCATTTCTGTACTGAAATACAGTGTAGAATAATTCAACTGTGTGATCATGAGGAACTTGAAACTAGATGAACCACAGTGTCAGAGAGGGCAAGATACCAAAGTAAAACCAGCCCCCAGTGGCTGTGGACGCAGGCATCACCAGTCTGATGCCTCCTGGTGACATGAGGCTGCCTCGGCAGCAGATGAGGATTCTTGTCATAAACTCCCCGGTTCTCCTTTGTCCTTCCCCCTTTGACAGCCTCAGCGGGGAGAACTGGGGCTGAGCAGGTGACTGAAGTGTCTGTGTGTGGAGGAGATGCGTGCTGGGGGGGCTCTGTAACTTCCTTGCAGTGTTCTGTGTCTGTGCAGTGTTGGGTGCCAGCAGTTTGGGATTTGGGTAGAGGACAAGGTACTGTGTTGAGGAAGCAGCACGGGTTCTCTTGGGGGCCAGACACTGCCCTGAACTTTCCTGCTTTTCCCCCCAAAGGCACATGGCCACGCACTCTGCTCAGAAGCCCCATCAGTGCATGTACTGCGAGAAGATGTTTCACCGGAAGGATCACCTCCGGAACCACCTCCAGACCCACGACCCCAACAAGGAGGCTCTTCACTGCCCCGAGTGCGGCAAGAACTACAACACCAAGCTGGGCTTCAGGCGGCACCTGGCCATGCACGCGGCGGCCAGCGGGGACCTCAGCTGCAAGGTGTGCCTCCAGACCTTTGAGAGCACCCAGGTCCTGCTGGAGCACCTCAAGGCGCATTCGAGGCGGGCTTCTGGTGGAGCCAAGGAGAAGAAGCATCCGTGTGACCACTGTGACAGGCGCTTCTACACCCGCAAGGACGTGCGGAGGCACTTGGTGGTGCACACGGGGCGGAAGGACTTCTTGTGCCAGTACTGTGCCCAGAGGTTTGGCAGGAAGGATCATCTCACCAGGCACATGAAGAAAAGCCACTCCCAGGAACTGCTGAAGATTAAGACGGAGCCAGTTGACATGTTGGGTCTCCTGAGCTGTAGCTCCTCTGTTGCAGTGAAGGAGGAGCTGAGTCCTGTCCTGTGCATGGCATCCAGAGACATGATAGGTGGTAAGAGCTTCCCGGGCATGCTGCCCGTGGGCATGTACAGCACTCATCTCCAAACCGTGCCGAGCTCAGGGATGCCCCATTCTTTGGTTCCTAACTCTCTTCCAATGGGAGTGAGCTATCCTCTTGAGTCGTCTTCCCCCATCGCTTCCCCACCGCAACCTCCTCCAAAGTATCAGCTTGGATCTACCTCATATTTGCCTGAGAAACTACCCAAAGTAGAGGTGGACAGCTTCTTGTCAGACTTCCCTGGCAGCCTGTCTCTCTCATCTGGTGAGCCTCAGTCCTCTTCGCCTCAGCCACCCCCTCTGGATGAGGCTTTGCTTTCCAAGAGCCCTGCGAACCTTTCAGAGGCTCTCTGTGCTGCTAACATGGACTTCTCTCATCTTCTCGGCTTCCTCCCCTTAAATCTTCCTCCTTGCAATCCACCTGTGTCCTCAGGGGGATTGGTCATGGGCTACTCACAGGGGGAGACACAGCCACTGCTTACCACTTTGCAACACCAACCTCAAGAATCTCCCGGAGCTGGGGCCTCACTGAACTTTGGGCCTCTTCATTCACTGCCCCCTGTCTTCACCTCCAGCTTGAGCACAACCACGCTGCCACGTTTCCACCAGGCATTCCAATAAGCTGGAAACAGCACTGGAGAACAGATCTTTCAGTCACCCTTCAGCGGAGAGCCTTAAAAACGCACAACTCTTACTCCCCTTTGGAGTGTGAAAGCTTGGCAAAGCTGTTTTCAGCGGGAGGCTTCTGATCTCTGGAGGGAGCACTTGTAGACTGGAACAGGAGATACCCCCCTGCGAGTCCCAGTCCTGTACAGTGAGATTTCAGCTCAGAGACTGGATCTATTTGATGTAATGTTAATCTGTGAATCAGGAGCCGCGCTTAGCACTGACCTTCCCCTAGCCCCCGGAGCTGCCCGTGTTCCTCCTGGGGAAGGGACTGTCCCTGAGAAGGAGTTGAGACTCTTTCATCATGGGCTAAACGTCTGAAGAGTCCAGCTTCCATTTCATGTTCCCACACTGCAGTTCTGGCCCAAGAGCCGGCACCTCCACATGGAGGAGGAGAAGCCAGGATACCCGCCCTGTATGAAGCCATGGGGAAGAGGCCGACCTTCCCCTCTACCTCTCACCCATCACCTAACAGCTTACTCCACCCAGCGCCGCTTAGTCCACATCAGTGTTAAGCAACGAGACCGTTTACATGGTGACTTCAGAGCCGTCACCTCATTCTCCTCCACGGAGCCCTTAGGTTAAACTCAGCACAGCGCCATTGTTTACACAACTCAGATCTCTTCCTGCCATGACAGAAATAGGAGGCACCAGAATACACCAGGATTATCCCTGGTGGAACTCGAACACTGTTTACACGACCAAGTCAGGTTGCACTGATTTCTCTTCACTGCTCATGTTCTTCCCCCATGGGGAAACCCTCTGCTTCTGGACCACTGCAGCCCCTGCGCCGCCGCTTCCCGCGTGTCCCTCTGGCTGTCCACATCTCGAGGGGATGGAGCAGCGCTCGCAGCTGAGCTTGTTCGTGTGGGGTGTGGGTAGAGCCCTTGAAACCCCTCCCACAGGCAGACAGATGGTGCATCTGTTCTGGAAACCAAAGCTTGGGGGGGGGAAAGCTGGGGGCATTGAGTACTGTCAGTGAGAACAGGCTGCAGGGCCCTGAGCCGCAGGGACCCACAAGAGGAATAGCAGAGGAGGAGTTTCTACGTGGGCTTTTTACCACAGCAGTTCAGTGAGGTCAGACCCCTTTTGGCTTATCCATGAAGCCGTCTCGAGGTGTGATTTACCTCAGTCCCAGGGTGATAACGTCCAGGAATCAGGAGGAAAAATTGGTCCCAACTTCACATACGCTCTGTCAGTGTATTTGAAGCATCCTCCCCAACACTAACACTCTAACAAAGGCTGAGGGTTTGGGCTGCAGTCAGCCACCCTCTCACTTAGGATTTGGTTCCATCAGCCTTTTGTTCTCTCCCTCCCCAGCCTTGCCTCCTGAAGTTAAAGCCCTGCTCCCTGCCCCTCCTCATACCTTCTCCCACAGCCTGCCTACTGCCAAGACTTACACTGGGAAGTGCCAGCCCCACTGCTGGTGCCGTTCAGCATCATCTCCTGCTCTCATTTCCCTGGGCACTGTTCCTGCAGATGGTAACACACACAGGTCGATCCCACTATGTATTAGTGCAAATCTTCACACCTCGGCGTGGAGGAACCATTGCAGGCCAACACAAACCAGGAAATTGGTCAATATTGTTCTCTATAAATGTAGAAAATGCAGAATCTACCTCTACTGTGTCTCTCAGCTCCTCAGGTGAAGCTGATGCTGCCCTCCCCAGAGAACACCCCTTCTCCCTGCCACCGAGCCCTCAGGGGGACGTTGGCCGTGCCTCGACTGCCCCTTGGCTTCTCCCCTTCTGCTCCAGAATGTTCTTTTGAATTTAGCTTAGTAACTGTTCCCAGAATGACTCTTTAGTGATCCACTGATCTCCGGCCCTCCAGCAGGTGCGTTAGCTTAGCCAGCAATGCTGCAAATACTACTTTTGTATCAAAATGTAATATAAGATTTATTTACCTCAGCAATATCCTGTGGCAATGATCCCCCGAGTTAAATGCAGTACTTCCTTCTCTCCACTGGAAAACGTTGCCTTTGAAGTTCAACGAGTGCCTTCTTGTTCTCTAACAGAAAAGGTAAATGGGGCATTTCAGCCAGTCTTCTGTTTACCACCACTGAATACCTCAGGCCTGTCTCCTGTTGCTTTTCTCTTTGCAAAGTGAAGAGTCCCACACTGGTCCCAGGTATATGCAAACCTTCTGCCTGCCTCCAGGTGAGAGGATGAGTAGTAGTTTTCTTTTGTAAAGTAATAAATGATGAGAACTGATCCCTTCCTGCAAGGGAGGAGTCCCAGATTTATGCAATGCCACCACACACCTTCCCCTGTGTCCGGAACATCCAGCCCGCTTGCTTGCTGCCTGCATTGTACCTGACAGATGTCAGCACTGGAATTCCTTTAGCAGAGGTAGCTGAATTAGAGCCAGGCAGCTTTTTCCTCCCAGTAGTCTGTCAAAGAATAAACGGATTTCATTTTGCTATTATTTGCACGTGTGATTTGCTTTCCCAGCTATTCCAGCATCAGAACTGCACCAAGGGGTCAGTGCAGGGAAGGGCCAGGCCAGCAAAGGGAGCAGCATGTCTGGAGGCAGCACACTGGAGCTAATGCTAAGTGTTCAGGCTGGGAAGTGGATTCCAAGTGCCCACTCCACAGCAGTTTATAACCTGTAAGTGTCTTGTCAGCAGGTCTGGAGCTATTGAGGCTGCTCCCATTGGAAGCACCAAATACACAATTCACAGCTGATTTCCTGAGGCTGGTCAGTGAGCTCTTACCTGCTCATAGAAAATACTTTGAGCATCTCAGCTCTGCTTGGGACTGTGTCCATCAGGAAGCACGTTCCAAGTGTCCATTAGGAAATACATCCCGAGCCATGAGGAGAACCGAGAGGAGTCAGCTGAGACAAGCACCTGCCAGTGGGGCTGGGGGTAAGACACAGCAGGAAGCTGCTGCAGTGCAGCCAGGAAAGCTGCTGGGGGGGGTGCATGTGTGCACGAGGGGATGGAGCCACGAGGCTCCTGCTGTGCCCTGAAGGGTTGGTTTGAAGTAGACAGAATCCTGATGCCAAGGTTCAGGTGCCTCCATGAATCCAGACATTAAGTTTTTTTCAAGCAAAGAATTAGACCCAAAACCAGACTCAGTGCCCTGCTGGGGACACAGGGAGAGCAGAGACCGTCACCTCCAGTCAGGGAGAGCAACATTTGGTAGACAGAAAGCTGTGGTTACTGGGGCTCACGGGGGTTACCGGCCATGTGGCAGCATCTCCCCTGCAGACCCTTCCAGTGACTGCTGAGCTTTCATTCAGGTACTTGCCACCCCCAGCCCCAGCAGCAACACACAGGCTCTGGGAAAGGGGTCAAGCTGGAAGCCAACACTGAAGATCCAGCTCCCACAGCACCAGCACACCTGCAGAATGCTCCGGCTCCCATCCTACCCCTACTCTCACCTCCATCTGCTCAGCACCACCAGCCTGTTGCTGTCCCAACCCAGCTGCTCCCCCACTGGCACTACATGAGTCAAACACACTTCACACATGGGGGACGAGTCACTGCAGTCCCACAGGCAGCCCACGAGAGCAGCCCAGCGAGACACAGGTCCGAGTGCTTGATCAGGTGGCCAGCAGCACACAGGATGTGCCACATCAGGAGAGGCCTCGAGCCCAGCCGAGTTCACCAGGATGAAGAATGTCAGAGAGAGAAGCAGGCTCGCTGCAGGCTCTGCTGCTGCTGAAGCCACACGTCAAAGACCACGCGGGTGCTGCTGAAAACACAATCCCCAGAGGTGGTTTAGGAGAAGGCAGAGCAGGACAACAGGACAATGGCAGATTTATTTACAATAGGACACAGAGAATACATACATTAATTAAAAATTACAAAGAATACAGAGAAAACACTTTGGGGAAGGGAGAGAAATGAAATCACTGCTTGCAGAGCCCCTCCACTGGGGCAGGGCGGAAAAAGGGGAAAGGAAAATCAACCAAAAGCTAGAGAGGGACCTCAAATCAGAACCGACACAGACTCCACAGCACAGTTGGCTCAGGCATCCCCTGCTCCCTCTTCCCATCCTTGCTTCCTGGTGGATTAGGCTTTGGCATGACAGAGGCCAAAGAAGCCACCAGGGAAGGCTGAAGGGGTTGGTGCCAAGGACTTGGCTCCCCAGCAGTGAGAGATGGGTCCCTGAGGGGACCTGGTGGAACCTTCTGGTAATGGGTTCAAAAAGCCCCTGAGCCCTCACTGGGGCACATGAGGGCTGGGAACAGGGGGCTCAGGACAGCTCTGGTTGGGTGTCACCTGGCTGGCTCACAACAGCAAGGAGCACAGTGTTCATAGATGTCACTACACCTCCCCTGCAGCATGGAGTGAACCGGCTGCTCGGGGCTGGAGGGAGCCTTTGCTGTGACCTGGGACCTTTCACAAGTAAAGAGCATTTACGTGACCAAAATAACACAAACCACCTTCCACCTCTTTCAGAAAGAGCTTCCCATGGACTGGTTCGGGCACGGAGCCACGGGAAGAGAGGAGCTGCAGGAGAGCCCAGCAGAACCCACACCGGCCATCCCGAGCCCTGCACCGCTTGTGGAGAGGGACAAAGTACAGCTGAGGGGAGCCCGCGTTCTGTTCCCTGGAGGTAGAGAATCTAAGAGGAGGAGGAGGGAGCAGCAAGGGCAGGCAGGGAGCCAGCCCACCCCTGGCCATGGGAGTGCTCCTGGGGCCCATCCCTGCACACACCTCAGGCCCAATACTGCATCATTGCTTGGCACTGACGTGACAGCAGCGGTGCAGCCGTGTCTCAGCAAGGCTCTGCAGGGGCTCCCAGGGAGGAAACGTCCCGGAGCAGAGCCATGGACAGAACAAACCCTTGTAGTTACCTCGTGCTTCCTCCCAGTCCTGGGCTCCAGCACCAGCACAACCACGGCGCTTCCATCCTGCTGCAGTGGCTGCGCCGCCCGAGCGAGGGGAATCCCAGCAGTGGAGCATCCAAAGTGGCCTGTGCCGGCCCAGGCTGGAGGGAGGGAAAAGTGATGCTGAAGGCTGCAGTTCCCAGGTGCTCCCAGGGTGAAATTGCACTTCCCAGGCTCCAAATGGCACCTCCACTGAATTGTAAACAAGCCAAAGGCCTGGCTCTGGAGCCTTCAGGCTCCTTGGGTTTTGCCATAGTCAAGCTCCCTCTTCTGTGCAGACACAAAGGCAGGAAAAGAAACCCAGTCTGGTGTTTGTCTGAAGAGTCTCCCTGAATCCTAGAGCACCCATGGGGCTGGAAGAAAACGGCTTCACAAGTGTTTCCATTGCTGTCCCAAATCCATTCGTCATCAACATAAAAAGGATGAATTAGCAAAAAAAGGGTTTACTTATACAGAGGGATATTTCTCTGCTAAAAAACTCCCTCAAATATGGAACAGGATAATAAAGTTAAAATGTAAGGTATCTACAGACCCCTCTTCCCCCCAGAAGTAGCCCGGAATCCATGTACACTGTGCCAAAGTTACATTCCAAAACCGAGGAGTTATTTATTTCTCTTGTCACTCTCCCATGGGATTTTGTTTCCTTAAAAGAGCTGGGAGAAGCTGTCCCCTTGGCTCCCAGGACACGCGTTCAGGTGTCTGCTTCCTGCTGGGTCTCTGCACCTTCAGTCTATTTTCACTGCGGCGTAGATCTTCCGGACAAACATGTAGGCTGCATAGAAGCCAATGGTGCCAGTGAGGAGCCAGAAGGACAGGACCATGAGGGCGGTGTAGCCGAAGTATAGCAGGGAGGGAATGAACTCAACAATATCCAGCTAAAACAAGAGGGAGAAAGAGGCAAAATCAAGCAGAGGTAACAGGAGTTCTCTCCCCAAACCAGGCAGTGCCCTCTGCAAGGGGACAACGGGAGGAATCCCTCCACTTTGATGGGAACTGAAAAGAGATTCCCTCAAGGCAGGGATTGGGAACACCCACAGGCACTACAACCCTCTCCCCCCTCTGCAAGGCCTCTGTCCCTTCCCAAATCCAGCAGTCTCCTCTAGAAAGGGGGCACTTTCACACAAGGGGAAGGACAATACCTTGTTCACAAAGTAGAAGACCGCATAGATGAGCACGTAGAAGGCAGAGCCTCCAGACACCAGGAAGGTTCTCCACCACCAGCGGTAATCCTGACAGGGCAGAAAGCATCATTACCCCTCAGGCTGCCTTCTGGGCCACTGCCCCAGGGAGCTGGGACCTTTCTGAGGCAGGGAGAACACCCATTGCCTTCAAGGCCAGGTCGGACGGGGCTTGGAGCAAGCTGCTCCAGTGGAAGGTGTCCCTGCCCATGGCAGGGGTTGGAGCTGGAGGAGCTTTAACCCCCCCCAACCCAAACCATTCTATGATTCCATGACTCAAAGGAAACCCAGTTTGGGGCTGGGGAGCTACTGTGGCACAGGAGTGTTTCCAAACAGAGAGGACAGAAAGCTAGCAGGGAAGATCACAGCTACTGAGGAACACTGCTCACTTGTGCCCATGCCTTTCATTACTATGTGAGGGGAATAAAACAGTTCCTTTGGGAAGAGATGTCAGCTCAAAACACCCCAGCCCAGCAGAATTCCTGGGGTGAAGGCACAGTTTCCAGCCTAGCAGGTAGCAGGTAGCTTCAATTCCCCTTGAAATCCAGAGGTGTTAACAACAACCCCCCTTAGGAGGCCGCGCTGCACCAGCTTCCTATGGAGCAGCAGCACTAACGTGAGCTGAGCAACTGAACCTACAACCACGGAGCTCTCACCTCAGCACAGAGCTGGAAGTACACCATGACAATGCTGATCTGGGAGCAGGATACCACCAGGATTATAAACACCAGGAAGAGAAAGCCAAAAAGGTAATAGAACTGGTTCTCCCAGATTGCCTGGAACAAAGACACAGAGGAGTTTGTCTCCACACTACTGAGACCAAGCAGCAAACATGAGACTAACTCTAGCAGTTAACCCAAGGAAAAACAAGGCCTCATGCAGCTGCAGGTTTGATGCGTTTCACAACGTTAGTTCAAAGGAATCTGGTTGCAAAAAGGTGCCCAAAGCTCTGAAGTAAATTGTTCATTCCCTCCATCCCCCAGCAATGGAACAGCAAATTCCTCCCTGTCCATAGAAGCAGCAGCTGGAACAGCTCAGGGAATGCCTCCAGACCAGGAGCCCTCCCTGCCATAAGGGTACAGCACCTTTCAGCCCTACCATTGTCCTTCACAGCACCAAGGAGCGTCCTGAGACACCTCCAGGTGCCTTCAGCAAGGAAACACTCCAGAGACCCACAGCCCAGCTCTGTCTGAAACAGCCTGGAGGGAACCTGCTGCTGCCCTATTGCAGGGCAGGAACAGCCTGGAGGTGCTGCTGTCCTATTGCAGGGCAGGAACAGCCTGGAGGGAACCTGCTGCTGCCCTATTGCAGGGCAGGAACAGCCTGGAGGGAACCTGCTGCTGCCCTATTGCAGGGCAGGAACAGCCTGGAGGGAACCTGCTGCTGCCCTATTGCAGGGCAGGAACAGCCTGGAGGGAACCTGCTGCTGCCCTATTGCAGGGCAGGAACAGCCTGGAGGGAACCTGCTGCTGCCCTATTGCAGGGCAGGAAGAGCCTGGAGGGAACCTGCTGCTGCCCTATTGCAGGGCAGGAACAGCCTGGAGGGAACCTGCTGCTGCCCTATTGCAGGGCAGGAACAGCCTGGAGGGAACCTGCTGCTGCCCTATTGCAGGGCAGGAACAGCCTGGAGGGAACCTGCTGCTGCCCTATTGCAGGGCAGGAACAGCCTGGAGGGAACCTGCTGCTGCCCTATTGCAGGGCAGGAACCAGAGACTGCTCCAGGGGAACCCCCTCCCTTCAAAAGCTTTGGCACAAACCGGATCCTGAACAGGAGCAGAGAGGGTTAAACGCTTACACTGAAGATGAAGAACAGCTCAATGAACATTGCTCCAAACGGCAGAATTCCAGCCATGAGAATCCTGCAGAACAAGAGAGAAAGACCATGAGCAGCACAATACAACCGTGTGGCCATGAGGAGTCCCCTGTGACCACACAGAGCACTGCCAGCAGCAGCTCTGCAGCCCCAGGGCACCACAATGAGTTCCACACCGTAACTGGCACAGCTGCTCCACTGCTGAGCACGTACCAGTGCCATAAGCACCAGTCCTGGCACGGCTCTGGTTGCCCAAGGAAACCCATTTGCCATCCGGCTGTGCCCAGGGGCCAGCAGAAGGCGACATTGAGCAGCACAAGGAGAGCGAGGGGAGGAGCCTGAACTCACCGGACACCGCTCACTCACCCCACGAATTTGTTCATGTACCACCTCTGCTCCGGGATCTGCCTGGGAATCTGGTTTGTGCGCACGGGGTTGTCATAGGGCTGCTTGCGAAACCCAAAGTAGTAACCCAGGTAGACCAAGGGCAAGGAGATGCCAAACCACATGCAGAGCAAGGCCACCATGGTCGGGAAAGGCACCTGGAACCACACCAAGAGTCACAACATGAGGCTGAGAGCTCGGCCTGCCCTGGAGGCTGAAGCTGCCAGCCAGACCAACCCTCTGGTCACCCACTGCACTCACAGCCACATGTGGGGAGATGCAGTGACACCAAGTGATCCCTGAGAGCCCGCCCCACAGGCTGCAGGGTGAAGGTACCCACCGCTCCAGAGGAGTGCTTCCCCCAGATGAAGCAGTTCAGGACGAAGCAGATCCCAAAGACGACACCAGGATACAGGGTGGCTGTCTGCAAGAGCAACACAGGGTCAGAGAAAGCACCCCACAGATCAGACGTTCCTCTTTAATGGCCCATGGCTGGGACAGGGCACACATGGAGGAAGCAGCCCTTTTCCTTAGCACTAAGGGGCAATGGAAGGGCTGCAAGGAGGATCTCAGGCAATCCTCCTGCTGTGCTGCAGTATGTGCTCGGGTGTTTGCCCTTTCATACGGAGCTACAAGGACTCAACCCACCCCACATCTCTGCAGTACAGCCAGGCCGTGCCCAGCTACCCACGGGTACGCGTGGAGCTCACCCACAGACCAGCAAACGTGGATAAACAGCAGAGAGCACCACAAGACTCACACAAAAAGCTCCCTTCTTCCACCGATGTCCTTTCAGAGTCCGGTACAAGCGGCCAGCAAAGAACCCTCCAAAAACCCTGGGCAGAGCAAACTCAGTGTTGATCGCTGGGGAGAAGGGCAGGCAGGACAGCAGTGCTGGGGGAAGCAGTGGAAGCACTTACCCCATGAACATGAAGAGGAAGCAGGCTGTAGTCATCAGCGCACCCCGGCTCGAGGGCGACAGCATCCCCAGCATAGCAACAACTGCAGAGGGGAAGAGGACAAAGACCAGCGGCTCTGATGACCCTGTGCTCAGCAGCACTGGAGAACAGGGGCCTCCCCACACGCAGAGCCTGGAGCCTGCCTCCTGCACACTCTCTTTGCCTTTAAAGCACAACACATCCACAGCCCCCAGCACTGGCCAGAGGGAGGAAGCCCCGGCTTTAGCCTCAGTTTCCCCAGGGGTCTGAGGCAAAGTGCACACGTGCAGGAGTCTCTCAGCCCACGGTGCCCCAGGGTTTGTGTCTGATTACAGGAAACAGAGAGGCAAAAGATGCCTCAGCTGGGAAACGCCACTGAGAGACTCAGGAATGCCGAGCACAGAGCCAGCTCCAGCCCTGGTGAGCATCGATGGGAGCTACACATCCCCTCAGGCATTGTTCCCCTTCTTACAGCCACCCCATGCAACTCCTGCCACTTACAGATGACAATCAGGATCATACAGAAGAGCTGAATTCCAGAGCCCAGGAGAGAGCTGAGGATCATAGGATACTGTGGAGGCCTGAAGACATCTCCATGGACAAGTTTCCAACCAGATTCCTCCATCGTATCTTCCTGCAGCAACAACAGGAAAAAGGTTACTCAGGTGTGATATTCCAGTGGAAATTAAGGTCCTAGCGCAGCCAGGCTGAGGGTATTTCCCTGTATCTGGTTCTTCTACAGAACTCTATCACTCTGGTTAAGAAACTTCTTTCCTCTTGAGCTTAGAACAGTTCAGACCAGAACTTCCAGTGCCAGGGCACACATTTAGGGACCTGTCTGCAGTCATTGCTTAGGTCTGAAGACACCTGAACCTGAACTGCTGTTGTACACAGCCAGCCAGAGGTGTCCTGAGCACACACGACACAACTGTCCCTCCCATTCCAGGGCTCCAAGCAAAGAAAGAGACAAGACATCCAAGTCTTCATCCTAGATCCCTCCTCCTCCGTGCTTCCCCCCTGTCTGCTCCCAGCCCCTGGAACACACACTCACAATGTCATCTTCCTTGTTGTAGTTGGCAATGTCCTTCCGGAGCGTGCGGATGATGATCATGCTGAGAATACCTGAAACAAGCACAAAGGGAGGTTGGCTCAGAGGCTCCTGCGTGGCTGGGCTGCTCTCATGATGTGCAGCTACACGGTGCCCACCAACACACGGTTCTGGATAGAAGAGGAGGTCTGGAGTCATCACCCATTTCCCCAGCCTTCAGAGAGACAGGAACAAACCCCAGGGAGCAGGAATGGGGCACTCTGGGGTTTTTTCCTTAAACATGGACACGCAAGATGGGCATTAACCACATTGTACTCCTTCAGCTGCCCTACTCGGAGAGCAGAAGTGGGTGAAACTGTCTGACCCCAGGGGTGCTGCCTGAACAGGAGGTTTCATGTGCTGATGGCTGTTTCCTGCCCCTTCTGACCAGGTTCAGACCCAGCCACATCCCCTGGAGGCACCTGCAGCTGAGGCTTACAGGAGGCTCCCTGCACACTGATGAGAAAGGCTTCACCCTCCCCAGTTCTCACTCACCTGAAAGGAAGAAGACGACCACAACGGAGTTAATGATGGAAAACCAGTGGATCTGCACGTCACTCATGGTCAGGTACGTGTCCCAGCGGGAAGCCCATTTGATGTCACTCTCCTGAAAGACCAGCAAAGTCCTTCTCACACCAGCACACTCCCAGTGTCTCCCACCACACCTCAGACCGACACAGAGCAGGGTGCAAGCTGCCAGCCAGCTTCTGTTCCTCACCTCCCAGTGGACAGAGTAAGTGAAGAGCAACTGGTTCTCCTTAGAAGGATCTATTTCCTGAGGGGCAGAGCCGGTAGCTTCAGGCAGGGTGCACATACTCTTCTCATCAGCCTTCAAGTCTGTAAGGGAAAACATGGCACACCAGAGGTCAGCCCATCCCTCTGGACCATCTCCCACCTGACCCATCCTCATCCCAGGCTCCCATAAGGTGCTCCTTGATTGCTCCAAACAGGGGAAAAACTTCCCTTAACCGAAGTTAGAGGCTCAGACACCAAGATCTAGACGGGGAACAAATCCCCTATTCCATGTGATATGCTGGGAAACAAGACCTGTTCAGCAGAGCCTGCTGCTGCCAGAGGGATGCCACACACTATGAGCAACTTCCCTTCAACACGTTTCCCATTGAGCTCATGCATGTAGGAGTGTTTTCCTCCCAGCCTTTACTTTTAAGCTCAATTTTCCATGGATTCTGTTCCAAGTTATCTCTCTCATTGTTGGTGCTTCCTTAATAACAAAGGGGTCTATTTATCCAGTAATCTGGACTCTCATTTCTGGGCCTCTGACACATCAGTGGCATTCAGCTCTTGGCCCTACAAGAGACTTCTCTCCCTTGTGCCCCTCCTGAAGAGCCTCTTACCTTCTAGTTTGATACTTTGGGGAATGACTTCAAAGCGCACAACCCTGTAGGTGTGCTCCTGGTTCTCTTCCACATCCTCTCTGTGGTAGTAAAGGATGAAGGAGAGGTGGTTGTGCAGGTAGAACTGAAACAGATCAACATTAAATGAAGCATTAGCACCCCAAGGGAGGAACAGGGAAGGTCTAGAAGGAACGAGTTCAGAAAGCAGCCTCAGTGAAGGAAACTAAAGACTCCAACTGTTCTCAGATATATTGTGCTACAGAGCAGCATCAGGCTAATGCTTTTCAAGGCTAAAGGAACCAGAGGAGTGAACAGAGATGTTGAAAAGGGAACACCTCAGCCACCCCAACCACCAGGGACAATGCTTTGGTCTGCTTCTGGCCTGAAAAACATCACTGTATCTCACACCCCAACCACGTGGCAGCCACCCCCTTCTTCCAGTGAGAGACCTCTCTCTCATCTTCCCACTCTCTATAAGAGCTTCTGGTTGCATTCCCTACTCTGATACTCCCTGGCAGACTTCTAACACCCCCTGATAGACACCCCAATCCCCTCCAGGCATCCCTCAGACAGCATCTGGAGTCCCTACCTTGTTACCGTCCATAAAGCCAAGCCTGTATCCATGCTCAAACTGCACATCCTTCTCCTTCTTCTTCTCCTCTTCCTCACGATTGGAATAGAACTCCAGCCGTGTTGCCACAGGGAGGTTATCGGCGATGCTGAAAACACATTCCAGATGAGACTTGGCCACAGCAGAGTCCCCCCAGACACAGACCCACACTTGAGGTGACTCACAGATGGACATAGTAATCCTCCCTGATGCGCTCGGCGATCAGCTTGCTCTGCTCCACTGTCAGGGTGACCGGTTTGTTGGGGAGGTTGCACAGAACTTCACACTTCTTCTCCACGTTCATGGAGACCTGGAAAGGGGTATTTACAATTCGGTCCCCCCGAAGAACCTCACCTGGAAAACAGGAAAACAAGGGCAGGGTTGGAGACCACCAGGCTTCTCAGCACGGATCCTGCTCGGGGTGAGCAGGGTAAGCAGGAATGACAGCAGCACGTCCGCTCTGTTAGCACAGATGCAAGGATGAAATGAAGGGCACCACGCACTGCTTGTGCAGCAGGTTACAAGCCCTCCATGAGGAAAGGCATCTCCCCTTCCCACTACAGTGAATCCCAGTTTGCAAACAGCCAGCACATCACGGATTAGAGGAAGCAGGCTCCCCACAAACAGTTCATTAGAGATGACATTTGCAATTGCTTTTACTCCTATAAACACCCTCACACTGCTCATGCACGGCAGCCCACTGACTGCTGGCAGTGTGCTGTTCAACAGATACATACCCAGGTTCTCAGCCTTGTATGTTATCTTGGTGGGCTGGCAGAAGGGCAGGGAGTAGTACTCGTATGGGAGCTGGGTTCGGGAGCTGGTGAGCTTCACAGCCTGCAGGAAGAACAGGAGGATGAAAGGACCGAGTTCTCTGTCCCCTCTCAACACCAGCCAGCAGCTGATACACGACACCCATAAAGCTCACTTTTGAAGCTGTTAAATAATGGAAAAGGAGACAGATGCTCCTGGGAGAGCTCCAACCCCCTTTCCTCTGCACGGCTCCTGGTTGCACATCCTCTACGCTACGGTTTAGTAGCAATTCATTCACAAAGGAACGCTTGAAGGAAGAAGCACTGGGGATTGGCTTCAAATTTATGACTCAGTGCAGTCCTAGGAAGCAACAAAAGCCTCAAAAGAGACTCAAGAGTCACGTTTCCTACACGAGTGCAGGTAGGGCCTAAGAAACCACCACGTCACGCTGGCTGCAGGGCTGGGGCCTCCTGCGGGATGAAGGCTCTGGCAGGTTTTATCTCCGGAGCCATCAATCGGGGACACAAGGGATGGTGACAAACCCCAGGCACTTCTGGAGAGCTCCCACTGATCGCATGCCACAAGGGAAGTGCAGAAGCACCACGATAGCCAAGGCCACGGCTGCTCTGGAGAACAGAAGTGTCTGTATCGCTGCCAAGCTCACTTACTGGAAGAGCGCTGGTGGTTGTTGACTCGCCTCATCACTTGAGGCAGCATTTGGCTCCTGAAATCCCTTTGAGAACAGCCATTCCAATGCCCCCTCGCCTGGGACGCTCCTGTAGCCACAGGCAAGCCTCATTTGCTTAAAAATAGCCTATGTCTGGCAGCCTGTGGCCAAAGAGGAAACTGTGCTGCCCTTCCCATGGGAGCCCCAGCCCCAGCATCCCCATGGGGCTGCACTCTGCTGAGGCCAGGCCACAGCTTCAGAGAAATAAATGAAATGGGCAACAAGTTGCTGATGTGTGGAAAGGAAACCCGGCCTCCTCCTGCTCCATCCTTCCCTCCCAGCAACACTGCACAGGAACAGCTCTGCAGCCAGCCCGGCAACGGCAACGTCTGCTGAAGGACAAACACCTGCACTTGGAAAGGGCTTCTCATGGGCTTCACTGGGCTCGAAGACACAACATGAGCCAAGCAGCAGAGCAGGCAGAAGAGAACTGGAAAGGTCTGATTCAAACCACTTCATTCTATCATTCACCTGCAGGTCCACCCTCCAAAAGCACTGAGAGGCAGTGCAGTGCTGCAGAAAAGCCTCTGATAAATTCCCTTCACAGCTAGGGTGGGAAAGAGAGCTCCGAGGCAGAGCCACATCCTGAGGCCTCTGGTGCAGCCGCTGAAGGAACTGGGTGGATTTCAGAAGGAAGGAAGAGAATCACGTTGGGCACTGCAGGGTGAGATGATGACAGCGACCACTGGGCGCTGCTTACTGTGAAAAAGAGAAAGCACCTGCCCCCAGTTTAGAACCGGGACCCCCAAATTTGACTTCCTAGCCCCACTTATCTGCTATGATATAAAGAAGAAAACACAAGAAAACCCAAAAGAGGCAGACTAACAGTTCCATCCGAGTTCATCCTACCTTAATTTCTACAGGGTCATTGCGGTGGAAGTTGATAGGAGCCACCCCAGGTACATAGAAGGAGTCTGTAGTGTGCAGGACCAGCAGGAGCAGGGTGTACCTCAGCCCTTCCTGTGAGAGGAGAAGAAACATCAACACAACAGGAACATGGACTAACATCAGAGACAGGCAACGGCACCGAACGTGTTCACCCCAGGGCTGGGAAGGCTGCACTCAGGTGATCAAACACAAGCTGAATTCCCTGACTTGTTTTGTGACTCTCATTGAGTCCCTTTCCAGTCTCTGCCTCTTCATCTGAATTAGGCTTTGCTCAGCCACTTCTCTGCACCACGCTCCATCCAGCGGGCTGTCAGCTGCGTGTTCCACCCCTCCAGCCAACATCCCTGTGTTAGAACTCCAGGGGTTGCCAGAGAAGGAGGGCACAGCCCTGGGGTGGACTTCTGTGAGCTCTGCACATCAGGAGTTAATGCAGGGTAAGCTCTGACACCGAGATAACCACTGGCTGCACCCACAGGGTGCTCACATCACTGCTCCCAACTGCTCCCCTCTTCTTCCCTCTCCCCTCCAGGCTAGAGCACAGCTCAGGAACATGGCAAAACAAAACAAGCTTCAACAGGGTCAGGCTGGCAGGTTCAGTTCTATGGGGGCTCCAACACAAACCAGGCCCCGTACACCAGCAGCAGCAAACCCAGCACCAGACTTTGCTGCTTCCTCGGTCCCCCCCCCCCCATCACCAGAGGTGACAGCCCCCTCCAGCACAGCGGGAAAGCTTCAAAGAGTATCAGACAGCAGCATCCTGGCTGGGTTCAAGCACCAGCTCTGCTCTGATCTCACTGTATTACAGGCTCCAGCCCAGCCTCTGGACCCCCCTGTGTGTATGGCACCACTGGATAACCACAGCAACCCGGAGTCTGGCTTGGGATGACTCCTGAGCTCAGGCTGCAGGCACAGCAAACCCAACTGCTGCCTTCCCCAGCAGCTCCCTGACCACTGCCCTCCCACCGACAAGCAGGGGCTGGAAGACAAACCTAGATGGGAAAGGGAGAGGAATCAGCCTGAGGAAGCAAGGCTGGAACCGGCCTGAGCCACCTCCACCAGCCTGGCGCCTGCTCTGCTCAGCTCTACCCTCCCACCAACAGAGGGAAGTAAACCTGAGGCTGGCTCATGGGTACAAGCTGGGTACCACAGGGAGCAGAGAGGAAAGCACACGGAGCTCCAGCATCCCAGCACCACCCGCAGAGCCCGTCCCAAATGGATCATGTGTGTTTATTGCCCCACAGCCCCTTCCTCTTCATCACATTCCCTTTGCCTTATCCTGAGGCTGGTACACTCGGCCCAGGCACCAGCGAGGGTCAGCACAGTATCCAGAATTACTGCAGTGGAGCAGGATGAAAGGAATATCGGAGGGTTGAAATGTAAAACGTACCCACGATGCAAACACGAGGCACCTCCAGAAATGGTTCAGTACCAAATGATCAGATCTGTCTGTTTTCTGACCAGGGAGGTTTTCAGATCTATTCTAAGCACCTCTTAATGGAATGAGAACCAGGGAAAAGCTTCATCTGGACAGCAAGTGGGCAGCACTCTCAAACTGCTTGGACTTCAGTCCCGCTCTCCCTTGGAACACTGTGGAGCTGTTTCCTGTGCTCCACTACACTTTGCCTTCTCCCATCCAGTAAAAGGGGACTCTGTGATGCTCTGACCAAGCAGGACAAGGCCCCAGGCAGGTGCAGCACGGGAAGGACACCACACTCCTGCCCTACATCATGCTCCAGAGCAGCCACTGACCCGTAGCCCCCTTTGTCACTGAAGTGCCAGGCATCCAGTGCAGCACCCGATAAACCCCAAACCACACCAGTGCCACCCCTGCCCTAAGAGCCTGGGGGTGACAAGAGCAGGCCAGAAGTGGGGAGGTGCTCAGGGACCTGCAAGCACGGGGAAGATGAGATTGCTGATGAGCTCTGGCAGCAATGAGGCTCCTCGCATGCAGATGACGATGACTCAGGCAGCACCCGGCAACAGAAAAGCCACGAGGGGGCCCATGGAAAGCCTTGCAAGGTAGCAAGAGAGGGGAATGCTGCTGCTGTGCAACAGGTGGGGAGCTCGGGAAGCGGGAGCTGAAGGAAAGGGCCAGTGCAGGTTCCTAAAACACAGCTCACAGCCCGAGGCGAAGCCAGGGCCCCTCCTTATCAGGCTCTTTGCTTTCACACGGACCAACAGGTTTCATCTCCAGATGAAGGCAGGAGCTCAGCAAGGCCAGCACAGCCCAATGCCAAAACACTCACCCAGCTCCCGGCCTGGCCAGGCCATCAGCTCAGCTGGGGGATGCTGCAGGGCAAGTTACCCCCCTGCAAGGCCACAGCTCACAGGGCAGAGCCCTGCTTCAGTTCAGTCACAGAGCCCCGGCACGGCTCTGACCTCAGCAGATGGGAGGCACCTTCACGGCCTTCACCAACTGCTTGTACCCCAGAACACCCCCAGGAGGCTCACAGCGGGGTCGTGCATCTGAGGTGCCAGGGAATGGGAGGACGAGCAACAGGGAGCACCACACCAAACGTGCACAACTCTAGAGCAAGGCAAACCCCACTGCATGGGGACAGAACCATAGGGACTGACTAAGCCTGATGATTTTACCAGATGAGCAAATGCAGACACAAGCTTGCAAGAGACCCTTCCTGAGGAGAGAAGGAGCTGAATGAGAGCAGCGGATCAACCCCTCCTGCGTCAGCTGCTCTCCCCCTTGGCACACACCTTGTCACATGCAGGCTCCGAGGGCAGCAGCAACCACCCTGGTGTTTGTGGGGTCTCTTGTGGGGACTCTGAAATCGCTTTCTGTGATTACCTTTGGCACTTGGCTCTCAGAGGAGGTTAACTCCACCCTTCCTTGCAGCCGTTCTATGGGCAGGGACCCCTTCCCCTGGAGCAGCTTGCTCCAACCCCTGTGTCCAACCTGGCCTTGAGCACTGCCAGGGATGGGGCAGCCACAGCTTCTCTGGGCACTTACCAGGAGCTTTTACTCTGGTGACAGAAAGGGAGGAAAGCCACAACCCACAACTGGGAAACAACGGACCCACCGGTAACAGAGCAAACGGGAGCTCTCTCCCCCCAGTACCACCCATCCTACCGTCAGGCACACCAAGAGGACACACACAGCACTAACAGCACCTGCTCTGCACCCCCGGAGGACCAGCCCGGTGCTCACCCCCTGTCCCCAGCGCTGCCTCCTCAGATGCTCTCAACAACCCCTTGGACAAACTCGTCTTTCTTGTGCCTCTGCCCGCTCACCCCTGCACCCAGAGGAGCCCCTGAAAGCCTTGAAAGGAGACAAGTGCTGCATTCACATTGATTTCAGAGAGCCCCTTTGACGCCTGGAGAGCTGGCAGCAGCCTTCACTGCTGCCACAGCAGAGAAAGCCACAGGGAGGTTCTCAGCAGGACCATCCCCAGCCCGCTCAGGCTCTCCCTCCTCCCTGCCTGGGAGGAAGCCACTGGAGTCTGAAGGTGCTTGAAGCAGAACAAATGAACACCTCCACTCTTCCAACCTCCCTTGCGGTTTCTGCCTATGTTTATGCTACCTCACATCACCTCCCCCAGCCAGCAGCGACCCCTGCATCAGCACACATCCTTTACTCATGCGGCTATTCCACAACACATCAAGGAAATATCCTTCTGTGAAAGCAAGGAGGGAAATCCATTTGTCTGCAAGACTTCAGGCAGAAAATTAACATCTCAGAGCTCGTTTCCTCCTCCGTGAGGTGGCACCGATGCTCTCCTACCTTAGCAAATCCCCATGGGGAACATCTCCAGCTCCCCAAGGGCTCGGAATAACTCAATCACAGTAATTGAGACGTGGGGAGGCGAAGCCGCCGCTGTCACTGCCGAGCGCTTGTTAAAACCGCACGGAACACAGCAGCCCTTTGCCTGGCACCAGCACCCGGTGCAGAGAACCGCACACGACCCGGTGCCGCCCGGTGCTCGGGGCAGCCAACAGCGCCCGAAGTCCCCGCTCCCGCCGCAGCCGTGCCCCGGCAGAGCCCCCGCCCCCGGTCCCGGTCCCGGTCCCTCCTGCCCGGACAGCGCCGTGAGCGGAGCACCCGGAGACGGGCAGGGCTGAACCGGGCCCCGTTCTGCCCCTGCCCTCTCCCGCTGCCACCGCCGCCCGGGCCGCGGGGGCACCCCCGGGAGAGGCGCGATCGCGGCACGGCCCCGGGCGGACGAGGGAACGCTCCGCGGGCCGGGCCCGGCGCAGCCCGCGGGGCCGGGCGGGACGAGGCGCGGGGCCGAGCGGGACGAGGCGCGGGGCCGGCGGAGCTGCGGACCTGGAGCCCCGTCCTGAGCCGCGCGGGGCCCGCCCGGCCCGGAGCCCCCCCCCCGGGGACAGCAGGGGACACGGGCCCGGCCCGGGCTGGCCCGGCCGCCGCACTCACCATCGCCGCCGACGCCGCCATCTTGGATCCACGTGTCGGGATGCACGTGACGTCAGCGGAAGTGAGCCGCGGGGCTCATCGCCATGGCGACAGCGGCAGCGCCGCGCCGGGCCCAGCGGCGGAGCTCGGGGGTCCGAGCCGGGCCCAGCGCTGCCGCCGAGCGGGGCCGGGGCCGGGGCCACAGCTCCGGTGCCCAGCGGGACCGGCCCGGCGGAGCCGGCCGTGGGGTCAGGGGAGCGGCGCCACCATCTTTGCTGAGGGCAGCGGCCTTCGCGAGCAGCGCGGCCACGACGCCGCGGGCGCCATGTCCGGTGCGGGCACTGCGGCTGCCGGGCCTTGGGGCGGCACCGACCCCGCTGCCGCGCTCCCAGCGGTGCTGAGGGCTCCCAGCCTCGCCCCGACCCGGGGCACGGCCGGAAAGGCCGCAGGGTGAGGGCTGTATTGGTCACTACTTTATTGGTTACAGAAAGCAGCTCCAAAGTGGGCACCGAAGCACCGGACTTTGCCTCTGTGTAGAAGGAGGAGGTAATGGCAGGAAGGGCCCTGCTGGAAGGCGCGCAGGGCAATCCCATAGAAACCAAGTGCTGCTTCTTCCCTTTCCCCAGAGCATCCGTTATTAAATAACATAGGGTGAGTGCAAGGTACTGAGGCTGCGAGGCCCTGGCCGGTGTTAAATCAGACCTGGGAGCGGAGCAAACCAAAGCTCCGCCTGGGTTCATCTGCAGCAGCGCTGCCTCCCTCCGGTTGCCCTGTGCAGAGCGGGCACCGTGAGCGGCCCCCCAGGAGGGAGCTGGGGCTCTGCAGCACTTGGCATTCAACCAGCAGGAGCGGGGATGAGGAGGAGCTGAGGGGTTCATTGCAACACAGCCCGTGGGACCCCACTGGGATGCCCCTGACACACTGGGTGCTGAACTGCACACCCGGAGCATGCAGCAATGCACAGGGCCAGTGCAGCTGAAGCACCTACTGCTAATAATAACCTGTGTTTGCCTCTTGGCAGCTGGAACAGGCCCAGGCTTGGCCCTCCTCGTGTGATGCCACTGCTGCAGGCACCCACTGTCCAGCCCGTGCGTCCCGGAGCAGCGGCACTGAGGCCGCTCAGGCACATGTGAAAGGCACAGGGTGCATGTCTGGGTCACATCTCCCTTCACCCGGCTTCCTCCTGCCCTGCTTCCAGCCCAACCACAGCAGGAAGGCTCAAGCTCCTGGGCCGGGCAGGCAGAGGGAGGTGGGAGCAGGCAGATCACAAGTGGGATGGGAAGAGCAGGGAGCCTGTGTTCACTGCCACCAGCACAGGGTGCAGAGTGCTGGCTATCCCCTGCCTTCCCCAGGCTCCCTGCGTCACGGCTGCTGCTGATACTGGCTCTCTGTGGCAGTGAAGAAATCCTCCAGGATGCTCTGCACGTACTCAAAGGTGGGCCTGTCCTCAGGTTTGCTCCTCCAGCACCTCATCATCACATCATAGAGCTCCTCGGGGCAGTTCTCGGTGCGGGGCATCCGGTACCCGCGCTCCAGCGCCCTGATCACCTCCACGCTCGTCATCCCTGCAGGAACGGGGCCGGTTGGTGAATGGGGCATGATTTATCACTGCTTGCTTTCAAAGGCAATAAAACCCCCAAACCACCCTTTGGGCAATGGCACTGGGAAGAAAAAGGACAGGTTAGGGGGTTGGGAAGGGGGAGCTGCAACTCCTGGTCAGGGAAAGGTGCAGAGAACGCGCTGTGGCACGCAGGTTTGTACCCACTTGAGCAAACCAGGTGGGAATTGTAAGAGTTATGTGTAAATGTAGTAAATAAAGGCTATGCTTCTCCATCTGCTGAGCCTTAAATGAGCCATTCTTGCCACTAATATCACAGACAGCCCTCCTGCCACCCCAGAGCCAGCACAGTCTCTTTGTGGCAGCATTTACTTGCCTTGTAGAGAAGCATTTCCCCCTGGAGGAAGGTACCTGGGTAGGGCATGCGCCCGTAGGTGATGATCTCGGTCAGGAGGATCCCGAAGGACCAAACGTCTGACTTTATAGTGAAAGAGCCGTAGTTGATGGCTTCGGGGGCAGTCCATTTGATGGGGAACTTGGCACCTGACAAAGAGATCCCACGGGAAACGGGAGCTGTAACCCAACTGCTGCGAAACCGGTGGGGAAATAGGGGGAACGAGAAGCACACAAACAGAAGAGGAAGATGTGGAGTGATGCAAATGAGGAGCTTCCCTCTTCAACCCGGTTACACAGCACATCCCCGAGGGGCCTTGCATGGAGGTGACACCTTGGGAGTGACTTCAAGGGAACCCCACAACCCCTCAGCACCCGGAGCACGGCCAGGACCCCCACACCTTCCCGTGCTGTGTACTCATCGTCTTCAATGACCCGGGCCAGCCCGAAATCTGCGATCTTGCAGAGCAGCGCTGCCGACACCAGGACGTTGGCAGCTCTCAGGTCGCGGTGGATGTAGTTCCTCTTCTCGATGTAAGCCATCCCCTCTGCAATCTGCACCAAGGGGGAACACGAGATGCAAAGGGGCCCTTGAACTGACACAGCCCCCTCCATGGGGGGGTTACCGGGAAGGGAAGGAGTTCGGCTGCCTGTGGGCAGTGCTGGTGGAGGGGTGAAAGGAGCCGGGTGGCAGCAGGGGCTGACCCTGCTGTGTGGGACCTGCTCCCTGTGCAGGGAAGGGGTCAGGCTCTGGGTGAGCGGCCCAGCACCACCCTGCAGCAGAAAAGCAGCAAGAAGGGCACCCAAGGGCCCTCACACATCTGTGGATGCTGCAGGACAAGGGGCAACAAGGACAAGGATGCTGCAGGACAAGGGCACCCAAGGGCCCTCACACATCTGTGGATGCTGCAGGACAAGGTGCAACTGCTTCATCCCTGGCTATGCAGACGAGGGGTAAATCAGCCTCTGCTCAGAGACAACTCAAGACCAGCCTCTAAACACATAAACTTGATGGGAGCAGGGAGCGATTCCCTCCCTACACCAAGGGAACAGCAAATGGAGCTGGATGAGGAGCACTGCAGAGCCTCCAGGCCGAGGGCAGGAGAGCACGGTGCTGGGTCTCTCAAGGAGGGTGGGGAGCTCTGATCCATGCAGAGATGACCCCGTTTGTGCCAAATTATCCCATACCTGGATGCTGCCAGCATTGGTGAGGGGAAGGGGCTGGAGCAGCCGGAGGGAGCACCCCCCCATCCCCATCCCTCCTGCCCAGCCAGGCCAGGGGAAGGTGCAGCAGCTCTGAGCCCCCCCAAAGCCCAGCAGAAAGCAGGCGCTGCAGGAGCAGGGTTGTTTCCATGAGCACAGACCCTGCTGTGCTCGCAGTGACTCAGCCCCAGCACAGGCCTGGGTGCCAGCCCTGCTGCCCGCACATGGCAGCTCCTCAGCCTGTGCTCTGCGAGCCCTGGAGCAGGGATGGGCTCTCTGCAGGAGCCAGCTTCCAGATGGTGCAGGAGTGCAGGGCTCAGTGCAGCCCTGGCACAGCCACCCCACAGGCTAAGCCCCCAGGGGCTGAGCTCCTGTCCTTGCTTCCCTGTTGCTCAGGACCCTCCATGCGTTCTCTCACAGCAGCACCAAGCTTAGCTCAAAGGGTCCCTGGATGTGGCTGGCGCCTGGGGACGCTGCAGAAGGAGCAGGGACAGGACAGGGGTTGTGCCCATGGAGCACTGAAACCAGCTCCTGAAAACATCCCTGTCTGGGGTATCCCTGGGGTCCTCTGACTCCCGCAGCCCCTGACAGCCCTTTGAAGGGAGCTGATGGTGACTAACCGCAGCCCTCCTGTGGGATAACACAACACGTTCCTTATGGAAACCATGCCCAGGCCCCATGAACACCCCAACGGCCCCGTGCTGCAGCTTCCCTGCTGAACCACAGAGCCTGACCCTGCTGCAGCCGTGGCTGGGCCCTGCCCGGGGCACGGTGAGGGTGCCCTGGGTGCCTCTGCTGCACGCATGGGGCCGGCTGCAGTCACATTCACAGCAGCAGGGATGCTGAGCCGGCAGCCTGCTCCTCCCCTGCATCCATGGCCCCGGTGTTGCCTGGTCCAGCAGAGACCTCGGGCTCCTCTCTCCCCGTTGCCAGGGCAGGGCTGCGCCCTCCTCACCTGCGCGGAGAAGTCGATGAGGTTCGGGAGCGGCTGCCTGCGCCCCTCGCTGCTCTTCAGGAACTCCAGGAGGCTCCCTACGGAGAGGGCAGGGAGCGGCTCAGGGCCCCAGAGCCGAGCACAGCGCAGGGGGCTCGGGAAGCAAACCTGAGCCCCCATCCCGGTACCGTGGGTTGGGAAGAGCGGCAGCACCGCTGCAGGTGCCCTCCGTGTCTGCCCCATTCCCATCCCTCCATCTCCCAGGGCTGTCCCCGCATGCCCCCCATCCAACACCCTCAGATGGGCCATGGGAGGAGCTGGACCCACTCCCAGTGTCCCTGCAGCCAGCACAGAGCCCATGGCTGACCCCAGGGGTGCAGGAGGGGCCGGTTACTGCTGCGCCGTCCCTGGGTACCACCAGTGACCGCGGTGCAGGGACGTGGGCATCACCTTTCTCCATGAACTCGGTGATGATGTAGATGGGCTCCTCCCTGGTGACCACCGCGTGCAGCCTCACCAGCTTGGCGTGCTGCAGCGTCTTCATCAGGTTGGCCTCCTCCAGGAAGGCATCGGCGGACATGCTGCCCGGCTTCATCGTCTTCACCGCCACCTTGGTGTGCTTGTTGTAGGTAGCTGGGAGATGCACAAGGGACCATTCCCAGTGCCCAGGCACCGGATCCTGGAGGCCAGGGCTGTCCCCATGGACCAGCCCCACGCAGTCCCTGCATTAAGGCCAGGGAAACCTCCTCTTCCCTGTGCTCCTCCTGCAAGTCCTCCCTTCCCTGCCTCCTCCATCCCATCCCTCACCCTTCATCCCTCACCTTCCTCCCAGCTTCCCCCTCCCACTCTCACCCATCCACACTTCTCCGAACTGCCCGGCTCCCAGCCTCCTCTCCAGCCTCAGCGACTCCCGAGGGATCTCCCAGGCATCTTTCTCCCATGGTTTCTGGGGCCTGGGCACGCAGCAGGGGTAGGTGAGCCTCTGGCACAGCCCATCGCTCTGCCCTGCAGGGAGCAGCCGGGGCATCAGCTGGTCCCTCTCACAGGGTGCTTCGGACCTGGAGCCCACTGCAGCCTCCCTGGCCACAGGGCACGTCCTGGCAGCACGCACCCCACTGCAAGCCCTGAGGACACCTCGGACACCAGGCACTGCAGCCCGGCCCCAACAGCACCGCTCTGCCCTGCCCTGTGCTGTGCTGGTGGTCAGAGCCCAGCTCAGGGGGTCCTGGGCATTGAGGGCATTCAGGGACACCAACGCCCCCAAATGTGGCAGCCAGCAAAAGCCAGCCCCTGCGCCCGGGGATGGTCCAGTGCTCACTGCACATCCCGGATGGAGTCACAGCGGTGATGGGCAGGACCCCCATGGCCTCTGCACGCCCCTCCTGCCCCATGGCCGCCCAGGGGCACAGCCCCATCTGGGATGCAGGACCCAGGAACCCCAGGGCTCACCCTTGTAGTGCTGGACCAGCTCCTGCAGGGTGTCAAAGCTGCTGCGGGCGGAGACGTAGAAGCCGCCACTGTCCAGTGTCCGGATCTTGTAATGCTTCACCACGCTGTCCCCATCCCGCACTGACAGCGAGTAGCAGCCTGTCCATTGGGGTGAGGGCATCACATCCCTGTGCCACCCATCCCGCACGGTGCCGTCACCCAGCAGAGCCAGTGCCGTGGGCACCCTCCAGACCTTTGCTTGTCTCGCTGTCCCGTATCATGAAGGATCCGCTCACGTTCCCAGGACCGAGGAGCTGCCGCTCCGCATCCTTCCGGCTGATGCCCTTGAAAAACCACCTGCAGGAAGGAACGAAGCAGGGAATGGGGCTGGGGAGCCGAGGCTGGCGTGGGGCAGGGCTGGGAGCAGCCCCAGCGCGGGACCATGGCACCGGGATGCGCCACCGAGGGCCGGACTCACTCCTCTGTCTCCAGCGAGTCAGCGCGGGCAACGTAGTTGCTGGGGATGAAGCCTTCGTGGCCCGTCACCAGCGACCGCGCTCGCCACCACTCCCCTGACCTGCGGCAGACACAGAGCTGCGTGATCCCATGGCACTGGGCACTGCTGGCAGCTCCCATAAGGAGACCCCAGCCCTGCAGCACTTACTGCTCCAGCACCTTCAGCATCTCCCCTTTCTGGAAGCTCAGGTCCCCGGTGTGCATCGCCTCGTAGTCATAGAGCGCCAGCACCACAGCGTCCCCTGAGCCTGCAGTGAGGGGCGTCCCTGGGCACCCTGCTGGGGTGGGACGGGGTGACCCATCCCTGCCATGGACACCCAGGACACTGCCAGGACCCCCACAGCACCCAGCGCCTCCGGCTTCCCCCTGCTACGGTCACGCCTGGCCTTCAAGCAAGCCCAGAGCTCCCATCCTGCCTGGACCAGCAGTGCTGGACCCACGTTGGAGAGGACCCGACACGCACCCACCCCTTGCACTCACCTTCACCCCCCCCATCCCCAGACCTACCATCCTCGGGGGGGGGCACGGCAGCGCTGTGGGTGTCATTGCTCTGGAAAGTGGGAATAAAGCAGAGAGCGATGTGGGTGCAGAGGTTTGTACCCTCAGCCCCTAGAAGCAGGCTCAAGGGGGCACCCGAGGGGCAGCACCAGCACCACCCAGCGCACCAATGCACCAGCACCTCTGTCCCACCTCCCAGCGCCTTCATTTTCCTCTCCCTTTCTCCACGATTCCTTGGTTCCCATCAGGATCACTGTGCTTTGCCCCAGCATGGACGAGGCTCCCATCCCACAGCCGAGCCCCTCCTGCACCCGCATCCAGCCCTGCTCTTGGTGCTGGCAGCTCTGGTGGGAAGTGGGGCTGAGCCCCACGATGGCTCAGCCCTGTGCCCCCATCTCACCTGGTGGCTCCCGCTCACCCTCCTGTTGGTGGCCGTGGGGTCCCTCACGTAGTGCCCCTGCTGGAGGCTGGGGCTGGGGTCAGGGTCGGCTTTTATCTTCTCTTGGACACCGGCTTCCTTTGACTTCACGCAACCCATCCTGGAGCCGGGGAGGGGAAGTGAGGCCGTTGCGACAGAGGTGAAAGCCCCGCTCCAGCCCCAGCTATGGGGCGCATGGCACGGGGCTGTGATGCTGCATTGCCATGGGCAGGGAGGGCTCTGCTCCCACCAGGGAGCCGGGGGCCCAGCATGCGGAGGGGGAAAGGAATCTCCCGGTGCACAGAAAGGAGAAGCCACAGGAGGCAAGTTTTGGGCAGGTGACAGCGGCTGCCATGGGGCAGCCTCACAGCCCTTCCCCAGTCAGGGATGCAGGCACTGAGCACCACGGGGGCCGAGAGCCGCTTGGTGTGTTCTGCACAGCGGGACCCCATCACAGTGGGGCTCCCCCAGAACCCAGGGCTCCGCACCCAGCACCAGGGCAGGGCAAATGCAAGTGCTCAGCTCAGCGTCCTGCAGCTCCCCAAGGAACACCCGTGGGGAAACGGCTGCAGCGAGCAGCGAGCGGGGGGAAACCCCACAAAGGCTCTTCCCTTGTCCGGGGGAGACCTCGGTACGGGGAAAGGAGAAGGTGCCCAGGGTGACAGCGAAGGAGGAAGCTCGGGGCTGAGCAGGACCCTGCGATGCGCTCAGCACCGCTGGCCTTGCTGCACGGCTCTCGAGGGACATCGCTGTCCCCCCCCAGCCACCGCTCCTTGTCCCTCCCAGGTGCCAAAGCCCGGCTCAGCCCCGCTGCCCGCATTCAGCCCTGCAAAGCACCCACAGCGCTGAGGGTCCCCGGCGGCCCCTGCAAGGACACCGGCAGGGACCACAGCACGGGACTGCACCGGGACACCCCGGGGCCGCTGCCACCGCCTCCCCTCGGGCACCCAGGGGCCGCCGCTCCGAGCGGGGCCGGCACGGAGCAGGACCGGGGCAGCAGAGGCTGGACCGGGGCAGGGGCTGCCCGCACCGGGGCTGCCCGCACGGCTCCCGGGGTCCCGCGTTCGGCTCCGCTCTCACCTGCGCTGCCGTCCCTGGGCACGTCCCGTTCCCCGCTGCTGCCTCCGCTCCGCTCTGCCCGGCTGCGCCCCCGCCGCCCCTCCCCGGTAAATCCACCCCCGCCCGGTGAAACCACGCCTCTCCCGGTAAGGCCCCGCCCCTGTCCCGCCGGTGCTGCCCGACGGGGGGGGGGGGCGCGGCTGATCCCGCGTGTCCCAGCCCCGGGATTGGAGCGGGGATCCCGTTGCACCCAGCACAGGACCTCCCGCTCCAAGCGGGACCCCCACGGATCGAAGGCTTTCGAGGGCACCTGTGATGCCCGCAGGGACTTCCCATCCCACCCTGGCCCTGTGATGGGTGCCAGAGCCCCGCTCGCCCGCCCCAGCCCTGGAGGGTGCGGGAGGATTTGGGGTCCGACACCCCAGAGTGGTCCCTGGCTGGCAGCAGGGATCGTGGGGTGAGCCCAGGCTGGTGTGGGGTGAGCCTGGTTCTCCACCCCTGCAGAGGGGAAAGAGGAGACCCCCGAGCACTGTCCCGTGATGGGGTGCAGGGCACAGAGGGGTGCAGGGCACGGGGCTCCTGCCCTCCTGGCCCTCCTGTCCCCATGCCAAAATCACCCCAGGTCCCCTCTCCAGCCTTTGCTCCGGTTCAGCCAGAGCTCCCCTGAATTTGGGGCCGGGACAGCAGCAGCAAAGAGCCCTGCGGTGACACTCGCCATGGTGGCCAGGCCCAGCCGGACCCAGGCCGTGCTCTGGCTCTGGAGCATCAGAGGAAGCATCCGCGGCCCCCCCCGCACACGGTTTGCATATGGAAATCAGAGAGAGAAACCAGAAGCTGCTGCCGGTAACCCCCCGTCCGCTGCCCACGCTGCGGCCCGGGCCCCATCCTGCACCCCCCAACGAGGGACATCGGCCACGGCCATCATCCGGGGCCGGGCGGGCGGCCGCGTCCCTCGGCAGCGGGGGGGCAGCGGCAGCGCTGCAGGAAGCCGGTCCCGGGGCAGGAACTTCCTCTCACGAAACACCCTCGGCCCCGGCCGGGCCGGTGCTGCGGGGCCGTCACCCGCGGTACCGGGGAGCGCCCGCCCCGTGTGCCCCAGCCCCGTGTGCCCCAGCCCGGCCCTCACCCCGGGGCTCGGCAGCAGGATGGGGGCAGCCCCCAGCAGCCCCTGCTCATGCAGGCAGCCCCAGTCCCCTCCCGTCCCGTCCCATCCCACCCTCGCTGCCCCCCTGGGTTGCTCTGAGCTCCGGGGGTCCCGCGCTGCCAGGACTGTCCCATGGGAACCCCGGCTCTCTGCGGGTGGCACTGGGGTGAGCAGCGTGCCCCAGCCCAGCGGCCACATGGTGCCTGCCGTGCTCATCCCCAGCCATAGCATCATAGAACCATAGAATAGTTTGGGTTGGAAAGGACCTGAAGATCATCCAGTTCCAACCCCCCTGCCATGGGCAGGGACACCTCGCTCTAAACCATCTCACCCAAGGCCTCGTCCAACCTGGCCTTGAACACTGCCAGGGATGTGGAGCATTCACAACCTCCTTGGGCACCCATTCCAGTGCCTCAGCACCCTCACAGGAAAGAATTCCCTCCTTAGATCCAATCTAAACTCCCCCTGTTTCAGTTTGAACCCATTACCCCTTGTCCTACCACTACAGTCCCTAATGAAGAGTCCATCCCCAGCATCCCTATAGGCCCCAGCATCCCTATAGCATCCCCAGCATCCCTATAGCATCCCATGTGTCCCGGTATGTCCCTTCCCCAGGATAGAACCTGCTCCACTCACAGCTCTGGCATTTAATTGCAATCCGCAGTGATTACAGCGCATGGCGCTGCAGGCTGGGGGCTCCCCCCCCCACCATGGGGTACCTGCGGTGCCATCAGTGCCACCGATAGCTGCCAGGGCAGTGCAGAGCCCCAGTGATGAAGAGGGGGACAATGACAATGTCCTCCCTCCCAGGCACTGGGGCAGAGCTGGGCACCTTGGGCAGCAGGGAGGGCACCCCCTCACAGGTAGTTGTCCTCTTCCTCGTCCTCCTCCTCCTCCTCATCCCGCGCCAGCGCCTCGATGTCGTGGGTGATGTCCGTGATGATGCGGTTGAAGGACTCGGACTCGGAGCGCAGGGACCAGCTGTCGTAGCTGCGCACGGCTGAGGCTGAGGTGTTGCTCATGCTGCGCTTGATGCGGCCGAAGCTGTCGGTGAGGATCCCGCCCTCCCGGATGCCGATGCTCTCCAGGAACGTCTCGAAGTACCCGATGTCTTGGTCGGGGATGAAGGGTCTCATTCCTGCCATGGGTACCGTGAGTGCTGGAGAAGCCCTCCCTGGATGGGCAGCGCTGGGGTGCAATGCCAACCATCCCCAATGCTTGCTCATCCCATCCCATCCCATCCCATCCCATCCCATCCCATCCCACCCCACACCCCCCAGAGCACACCCAGCACACACACACATCCCCAGGACAACACGCTGACACAGGGAGCCCAGACACTCACCCAGGAGGAGGAATTTCCTGCGGTCCCCATAGAGGCGCAGGAGCTCGGTGCAGTATTCCTGCACCGGCATGCCCAGGCGGTATTCCCGCAGGAGGAGGGCGAACTGCTGGATCTCCTGTGGTGACAGCTTGTTGCGCAGCTGCAGTGACACAGGAGCAGGTCAGGGTTGGGGGCCCCAGCAGCACAGAGGCCCTGCTCCCTGTTGGCTGCTGGGCACAGGGGCTCAGATGTGCTGGCACTGAGCAGGGCCCTTCTCCCATCCCTGTCCCCTCACCGTCACCATGTAGTCCTGCAGCTGCTCCAGCCCCGCGCCGCTCTGGTCGCTGCCGCTGCAGGCGGTGGCCAGGCTGTGGTGGGACCGATGGAAGGAGGGTGAGGAGGCACCGCTGTAATACGCCTCAAAGGTCTCGTGGGAGCTGTTGCTGTGGGAGGATGGGGGTCAGTGGGTCCTGGCACCCCTCATCTGCCTGGGTCTCACTGCACAGCACCCATCGGGGCATCTCTGCAGGCACCCACCCCAGTGCAGGGCACCCACCCGGGCCAGGGGCACCCTGAGGCAACCAGACTCACAAGGAGCTGCAGCAGCTGAAGTCGGCATCATAGGCGTACGTCCCGTCTGTGCGGCAGCTCTCACCTGGGGAGGGAGAAATGAGGGTCTCAGAGTGGGGCCAAGCCTCTGTCCCTGCACACAGCCCCATGCCACCCGCTTGGTGTCCCCATGTGTGACCCCCACCACTCACTGCGGCTGGAGAGCCAGGGCCGTGTTGGGGTGGAGGTGTAGTGGTACCCGGCACGGTCCACGCACTCGATGCTCTGGTCCCCATAGATGATCTGGAAGACCTGGCAGATGAGCGCACAGGACTCCTCACCAGCATCCTGCAGTGGGAGGGACAGGGAGGACATGTGCCATTGGGTGCCCAAGTGCCACTGGGCGCCCATGTGCCATTGGGTGTCCAAGTGTCATTGTGTGCCCAAGTGCAACTGGGTGCCCATGTGCCACTGGATGCCCAAGGGGCACTGGGTTCCCACATGCCATTGGGTGCCCACGTGCCACTGGATGCCAATGTACCGCTGCCCAAGTGCCACTGGATGCCCAAGTGCCACTGGATGCCCAAGTGCCACTGGATGCCCAAGTTCCACTGGGTGCCCAAGTGCCACTGGATGCCCAAGTTCCACTGGGTGCCCAAGTGCCACTGGGTGTCCACATGCCACTGGGTGCCCATGTGCCACTGGATGTCGATGTACCATTGGCTGCCTAAGTGCCACTGGGTGCCCAAGTGCCATTGGGTGCCCAAGTGCAAACTAGGTGTCCACGTGCCATTGGGTGCCCACGTGCCACTGGATGCCGATGTACCGTTGGCTGCCCAAGTGCCACTGGATGCCCAAGTGCCACTGGGTGTCCACATGCCACTGGTGGCAAGTGCCACTGGATGCCCATGTGCCATTGGATGCTGATGTACCGTTGGCTGCCCAAGTGCCATTGGATGCTGATGTACCATTGGATGCCCAAGTGCCCCTGGGTGTCCACATGCCCCTGGATGCCCAAGTGCCCCTGGGTGCCCGTGTCCAGCCGGTGGGTGCCGCGTGCCGCGGGTGCCGGCTCTGCTCACCCTGTTGGGCACGGCGAGGATGACGAGGTTGGAGTAGGCGTCAGGGCAGGGCTCCCGCGGCTCCAGGGGGTTGCTTCCCGCCTGCCGCCGCTCCCAGCTGCCGAAGCCGGTGCCGCGCTCCCAGCTCCCGCCGGCGGGGCCGGGTCTCCGCCGCTCCCAGCTGCCCGAGGGCCGCCCGCGCTGCCTCCGCTCCCAGCTGCCGCCGCGGCGCCGCTCGAGGCTGCCTCCCTGCCGGCCGTCCTGCCCGCCCCGCGCCGCCCGCCAGTCCAGGCTGCAGATGGTGTGCCGCCGCTCCATCGGGCCCCCCAGCCGCCCGCCCTCGGGCCACGAGCCCCCCGCCCGCTTCTCGCCGGGGAAAGCCTCCGGTAACCCGGGGGGGGCCGCCTCCGGGTGTGCTCCGGCGGGAACCGGGTCCACTCCCAGGCCTGGGGCAGAGAGCGGGGGTCAGGGCAGGGGCTGCGCTGCCCGCACTGCCCCGAGCCCTGCTCCGAGCCCTGCCCCTGCCCTGGCTGCCCCAGGGATCGTAGAGCCCTAGAGTGGGTTGGGCTAAAGGGACCGTAAAGCTCCTCCAGCTCCAACCCCTTCCACTGGAGCAGCTTGCTCCAAGCCCCTGTGTCCAACCTGGCCTTGAGCACTGCCAGGGATGGGGCAGCCACAGCTTCTCTGGGCACCCTGTGCCAGCGCCTCAGCACCCTCACAGGGAAGAGCTTCTTCCTGATATCTAATCTAAATCTAACCCTTTTCCAGGTTAAAGCCATTTCCCCTTGGGATGGGTGAGATGGAATAGGGATGCGGGAGCCCCAGTGGGTTGGAGGATTAGGGACAAAGTATGGGGACTGCTCTGTGTCCAGGCTGGAGCTCAGTCTCCACTGACTCAGGGGGGCAAGGTGGGTTTTTTATGCCCCATCCGGACCCAGCACCTTCCCATCACCCCCAAAGCTCCAGCCCCTCATGCCCTGAGCACACCGGGTGCTGCACCAGTGGCCCTGGCCCGATGCCCGCACCGGTTTTGAGGATGAGGAGGTGCAGGGCATCATCCCGCAGGTAGGACGCGGCGGCGATCTCGTGTGTGGGGATGCGCAGGATCAGCTCCTCGTTGTCGCGCCATGTGAGCAGGAGGCAGCGGGCAGAGAGGCTGAGGATGCTGTCCTGCTCCGGGGTCGTCTGCAGCGGCAGCTCCTTCAGCTGCTGCGGGGCAGAGCGTGTGCCATGGGCATGGGGCACCCTGCGGCATGGGGCACCCGGCACCCACCCTCTGGGCAGCACTGGGGCAGTGCAGTGGGCCCCCTCTTACCCTGGCTGTGTCCAGCAGCTGCAGCACCTCATCCCGGCTGGAGGGGTTCAGCGAGGCTGTCACCCATGTCAGGTGGCCTAAAAACTGGGACACAAAACCCAGGGCAGCTTGGGGGTCCCCTGTAACGGGGGTCCCATCCCACCACCCCCTTACCGGAGTGTTTGTCTGGGCACCAAGGGGACCAGCACCCTCCTGGCCACAACGGGTGGTGGCTTCCAGCATGGTGTGGACCTGGGCATCGCTGGGGACCCCCCCCTTTACCTTCACCTCCTTCTCCACGTAGTCGTGCAGCAGGATCTGGGGGTCGATCAGGTAGTCGGGGGGGTAGAGGGGCACCGAGTGCAGCGGCCGCCGGTAGACGCTGCTCCGGATCGCGTGCCGCCGGGCTGCCTTGGGGAACACCAGCCTCTTGATGGGCGACACGAAGCCCTGGAGGGAGAAAGGGGGTGCAGGCACCCATCAACACCCAACCCCAGCACCCCAGGGTGCGCGGGCACCCCTCTGCTCCCTGACCTCCATTTGGGGGAGTGGGAAGCACAAGTGCAGAGCCCACCTCTCCCCAGCACCCCATAGGAAGGGCTGCAAGGCCCTTTTGTCCCATGTGTCTCACCCGCTCCCACGCTCCCGCAGCCCCCCCCGGACACCACCCGTGGCCCCAGCACCTTCTTCCCCTTCTTGGCCTCGCCGTCCATGGCGGCCGCGGCGCTGCCTCTCGGCCCGGCCGCCCCGCTCGGCGCCGCTGCGCTTTCCTGTGTCGGAAACTCCACCAGGATGGCCGGGATGTGAGTTCCTGCCCCTCCTGGGGGGGCTGGGACTGGGCTGGGCTGGGACTGGGATTAGGAGTGGGAATAGGACTGGGACTGTGGCTGCATTTGGGATTGGGACCAGGACTTGGCCCAGGAGTGGGACTATGCTGGTACTTGGGCAGAAACGGGCCGAAGTAGGCTGGGATGGGACTGGAGCAGCGGCTTGGGCTGGTGCTGGGCTGGAACACGGGTTGGGACCAGGGACGGGATTTGTGCTGGGAGTGGGCTGGGATTTGGTCAGCAGCAGGGACTGAAGTGGGCTGGATGGGACCAGAGCAGGTGTCAGGCCTGGGTTTGGGGCTGGGGGTGCTGGTGGGACCCGGCTGCAGAGCAGCCCCAGCCCCTCACTGCTGCAGGGCTCCCCCCTGGGCTTGGGCCTGGTTCTGTTGCCCCATGGCCCCACATCAGTCACATCTTCATGGGCAGAGCTGGCGGCTCCCGGCCCTCACTGCCCCTTTCTCACCCTGCCCATGGGGCCATGACACAGGGAACGGCACCAGCGGGATCCTGCTCAACTGCACCCAGCTCCCCATCCCCGCAGGCACCCATGGGTTCCGAGCCCACCGGGGCCTCCGGCAGGGAGGAGGTTGCTCCGGCATCAGCCACCTCCAGCGGCTTCCTGCCCAGCATCCTGCCCGCGCACCCCTTCGCTGCCGGCCAGAGGCACCGTGCGCACAGCAGCCCCGCAGCCGTCCTGCTCCATGCCCAGCATCCCAGAGCACCCCGGGACACAGCATCCTGCCCCGCTGCAGGGCGCTGCGCCGGGGCCGCGGCAAGGAGCGGAGCCGCAGGCCGGGGTTATTGAAATGAATTTAATTTCTCATGTTGCAGCAAAATTAAAAATATACAAAAAGTTCGTGGAGTACAAAAAAGTCTCGGTCCGGCCCCGGCCCCCCTCGGCCCTGCCCGCGCCGGCTCCCAGGGGAGAAGGTGGCACACACAGTATTTACAGTACGTGACAGCGGCCGCCGGGTCCCGCAGGGGGGGGACAGGGATGTGGCCGACACCCCCCCGGCAGCCCCCATCGGGATCCAACGACCCTGACCGGGGGCAAACCCTGACCACGGGCCCCATCCCAAACCTCTCCCCGCTCCCTGACGCCGGGGTGGCCCCAGGGACACCCCCCGGGACCAGGACCCCCATCCCCAGCGGGAGCTCCAGCACCCCCAGAGCTGCCCCATCCCGCAGCACCCAGCTCGGCCCCAGCTCCTGCCCCCTCGCCGTGGTCCCGGTGCTGCCGCTGGCACCGGGGCTCTGGGTTTGGCTTCCCCTGCGGCACAGGCTGAGCCCTGGGGCTCGCTGCTGCTGAGACCCCTGCCCGGAGCAGCCCAGGGCTGAGGGTACCGTGGCTTGAGTGCATAGAAAAGTGTCCCTCTGTGCCCAGGGGCCCCGCGCAAGCCCCAGGGCATGGGGAGGGCGATGCGGATTGACCCGACCGGTGGCTTCTCTCTGCTCTTGGGGGGGGGGGACAGGGAGAGGGGCTGGGGCTCTTGGAGGAGCCCCCCCTATGCTGGCACCAGGTCCCCATGCGCAGGGACCGCAGGGACGAGCCCCGGCCCCAGCCCGGCTGCCCCCGACCTTCCCTGAGGAAATGAGACCCCCCTAAAGCTGCCCCTGGCACCGTCAGCGCCCGCCGCGGGGTCTGTCCGATACCGGCGGTGAAGGAGGGAGCCCGGCCCCAGCCAAGTGCTGCCCCTCCTCCGAAAGGGATTCCGAGGCTTCCAGTTAGCACCAGTTAGCACCAGTGTCCCCAGCGCCGGCCCTGCCCGCTGCCCCCTCCCCCCCCGCCCCCCTCCCCCGGCCTTCCAGCTACAGAGAAATGGGAAAGAAAAACAAGGTGATGACACCGGGGATGGGAGCACCTCGGGGGGCCGGGCCCCGGCACGGTGGGTGGCAGCCAGAGCCCTTCCCAAGTGCAGGTCCCACGATCCAGCCCTCCCCATGGCTGGGCCTTTGTGCCGCTCCTCATCCCATCCCATCCCATCCCATCCATCCCATCCCATCCCATCCCATCCCATCCCATCCCATCCCATCCCATGGCAGGGATGGCACCGCGGCACGGGGCAGCTGGGACCCGACGTGGCTGTGGCGGGGGGCACGGGGGGGCACAGGGGGCACGGGGAAGGCACGGGGGCTGTGGGAGAGGAGGGCAAAGGGCTATGGGGGTCCGGCAGCATCACAGCCCTGCAAACCTCTGCCAGCCCCTGCACACACATGCACACGCACACACACACGTGTATACACACATGCACACATTCACACCTGCACACATACACACGTACACACACACATGTACATACACACGTACACACACACACATGCACCCCCTTGGGACGTGCCTGGCCCTGGGGACTTTGAGTACATTCAGCCCTTTGGGTGGGCGCACGCCAATGGATCCGGAGCAGGGACACATTCAAACCCGGAGACCGGGGCAGCCCCAAGCCTGGGGCAGGCAGGATTCTCGCTCTGGTTCATACTGGGGAGCTGATGCTGATGGGGGGTTGAATGGAAACACTCCTGGGTGGATAGAGATGCTGAACCCGGGAGGGGAGGACATCTGGGGGTGAATCCCACTTTGGGGAGCCCCTGGAATGCCGGTGGCCCCATGTGCCCCCTCAGTGGTGCCAGACCTGCCCCCTGGCTACAGTGGAGGTAGAAAATGTCACACGAAATGTCACCATTGAGGTGAAAACAAACCCGATGAGATGAAGTGGTTCCCGTGGGGACAGGAGCGATAATGGGGGCCAGGTGGAGCAGGGTCCCATGAGAGGACCCCAGGACGGGATCTGCACCCCACAGCACAGCCAGGACCCGTGGGGCTGGGGGCATGGCTCAACCCTGAACCAGGGGGAGCAAGAGTGGAGATGAGGGGGTTCCCCTGGGGCAAGAAGGTGACATGGAGGGGCTGCCCAGACCCCGGCTGTCCCCCTACCGCAGCTCCATGGGGGTGATGAGCCCCACACACACCCCGGTTCAGCCACACTCCAGCCCCATGGCGCTGCTGTGACACAAGCACCCGTGTCCCCAGCGTGCCCCACCGTGCCCCAAGCCCCTCACAGCTGCCGACGCCCCGCCCGGGGTGCCCCGGCCCCCATCCTGCACCATGGAACCGGTTGAGCACCGCTGGGCAGCAGCCCCCCCCCCCCCCGGGCTCAGGCACCGCTGAGGTATTTGGCAAGGACGAGCCCCGGGGGGGAGCCATGGGGTGGAACTGGGGTCTCGGCTGCGGGAGGGCGGCGCGGGGCGGGGATAGCACCAAGAGACCCCCCCGGCCCCTGCCTGCGGGGCGCTGCCAACAGGAAGGCAAACGGCTGCGGAGGCGCGAGGGGGCTCAGGATGGCACCGGGGGACCCTGCCGTAGCCCCGCGCCCCCCCACCCTACACGGTGGTCTCGTACTCCAGCACCTCCTGGGGGGCGCCGGGGGTGCGGTACTGCAGGCGCGGGGTGCTGGGGGACGCGTACTCCAGCGCCAGGATGGTTTTCCGCAGGCGCCGGTCGATGAAGTGGGCGTCCCAGGCCGGGTACTTCTTCCTGGGCAGGTCAATGCGGATGACGGGGCCCTCTGTCCGCAGGGCGCGGGCGGCCGGGGCCGGCGGCGCGCAGGGTCTCACCTGGAAGACGGGCACACAACTGTCCCGCTCCCCCGGCGCCCCGTCCCGCTCCCCCCCTGTAGTCCGCGGCAGCGAGCGGGGGGGGCTGGTGACGGCGTCCACGGGGGACCCCGGCACCGGGGCCGGCTGCTGCCGGAAAATGCAGCCCCCGCCGCTGGAGCTGAAGATGGGGCCGTTGGGGTGCAAGAGGCAGTAGTAGATGAACATGAAGAAGATGCCGAGGGCGAAGCTGGAGCTGACCACGCAGACGAGGATTAAGGCGTCGAAGTCGGAGGTGGTCTCGCGGTCGTAGTAGAGGAACCAGAGGATGGTGAGGGCGGCGTTCTCCGACAGCGTGATGATGTAGTAGATGCACATTCGGTAGCGGCTCCGGCCCTCCTTGACGTTGAACCAGCAGAAGATGTAGATGATGCCCACCACCATGTTGTAGATGATCTCCTCCCACTTGGACATGCAGAAGTCCGTCTCGCCCTGGATGATCCAGAAGGTCATGATGCACCAGTGGGTGACGATGAAGATGCCGAAGTAGAGCTGGAACACGGAGGCGAAGAGGGCGAAGGCGATGGCGCGGGCAGCGATGGTGAAGAGGTGCCACAGGATCTGCACCACAGCCCCCTTGTAGGACATGGGCATCTTGTCCTCCCGCGAGTCCCGCAGCACCTTCTGGTAGGAGGCGATCATCCACGCCAGGGACACCAGCGAGGCCGAGGCCGAGAACCCTGCGTGGGGAAGGGGCAGTGAGGACCTGCAGCAGCCCCAGGTCCCCCCTCCAGCCACCCCATCCCCTGCCGCGTGGCCCTTACCCTGCAGGGGCTCGATGCTGTTCTGCTGCACCATGATGCTGAGCTGCAGCACGAGCTGGGGCGCGCTCTTCAGGAAGGTCTCGAGCAGCCGCAGCATGCTGATGTCCGCGCTCTCAAACATCATGCGCCAGTAGAAGTGCCGCCGCCGGTGCTCGGCCTGCCACCGGCTCTGCAGCCCCAGGTACAGCGTGCGGAGGTACCTGCGGGGGGGTGCGAGGTGAGATGGGCCCCCAGGGCCCAGGCAGCTGAGCCCAGCCCCTGCCCATGCCAGCCATGCCCTGCGACCGCTGCCAACCCCACCCAGCAGCACTTCCCCCATGATCTGGGGCCACAGAGAGCCCCCCACACCCAGGATGCAAGGGGGCTGCAAGGCAGAACCCTTCCATAGAATGGTTTGGGTTAGAAGGGACCTTGAAAGCTCTTCCAGTGCCTAAGAGCTCAGCTCAGTCTCCCCTCGGGCAGGTTCAAGCCATTCCCCTTGCCCTGTCCCTACATCCCTTGTCCCAAGCCCCTCTCCAGGTTCCCTGCAGCCCCTTTAGGCACTGGAGCTGCTCTAAGGTCTCCCCTTCAGGAGCCTTCTCTTCTCCAGCCCAGCTCTCTCAGCCTGGCCCCAGAGCAGAGCTGCTCCAGCCCTCGCAGCAGCCCCGTGGCCTTCTTTGGACCCGCTTGAGCAGGTCCACATCCCTCTTGTGCTGGGGCTCAGAGCTGAACGCGTGTCCCCATCCCACCCCAAGGTGCCAGGAAGGAGCAGCTTGTGCAAAGCCAGCTCAGCACCAGGGCTCACCCAGCCACCACCTTTGGGTGCTGCCCTTGTGCAGTCTCCCCCATGCAGGGTCTGGCTTCCCCCGACATCAGGGATCCAGCCCCGCTCTCCGGCCACCCATGGACTCGGGGTGCCCCAGCCCAGCACCGCATCCGGCTGCTTCCCAAAGGGGATATTTTGGTCCCATGGCACGGATCCCCCCCCGCGTCCCCTGCCCCGGCCAGCACGGAGGCACCAGCTGGTCCTGCGGTGCTGCCGGTGGGAAGCACCGGGCGCTGGTGCCGGCGCTGCCTCGGCTCTTGGCACTGCCGCAGGCGCAGGCACACACCGGCCGTGGCCATCTGGTCGTGGGCCGGGGTCACTGGAGGTCTGTGTGGCACCGACACGCACCGGATGAGTCACCGGCACCGGGGACCCCTCCCCGCGGCACGGGCCGGAGGGGCAGGACATCCCCGCAGCCCTGCCGGCACCACGGGAAGGCAGGAAGCTGAAGCAGGAGGATGTCAGGCCATAAAGCTTCTCCCAGCCCCATAAAACCCTCACACAGAGCGACAGCCTCTCCATCAGCTCCAGCAGCGCTGCCAGCCAAATCCATTATCCCGGAGTGCAGGAGAAACCCTGATCCCAGCACTTTCAGCTCATCCGTCAGCGGAAGGAGCAGGAGCCAGCCCTGCTCCCGCTGCAGGGACAGCCCCAAGACCACAGTGGGGGGCGTCAGCTGGGAGCACCCCACTGCAACCATGGGAGGGCAGGGGGAGCATCCTGGTCCCATGGGGCCTTGGTGGTCCTGCCGGGTGTCAGCAGCCCCATCGCCATCTGCTCCATCCCCTACAGCTGCCCCCACAGAGCCTCCCCCAGGAGCCGGGGGGCAGGCAGGATGTTGCTGTCGTCAACAGCAGGGCTTCAGGAGCTCTGCCCGGCTTGCAGCGGGTGCCGACGGCTGCAGGAGCCAGCCCAGCTCCGGGCCCTCCCTGTGCTGGTGACAAAGTGATGCTTTAACCTCCACCTCGGGGGGGGAGCAGCTGAGTTTAGGCTTTGCTGCTCCCTGCTCGGAGGGGGAGGCTGCAGCTGCTCAGCTCCTGGCACAGGTTTAAACCCTGGCATCACTGCTCCCCCCCCAACTCACTCCTCACCAGCCCCTCAGGGACAGACCCCCCTTCACTGGCAGGGGGAACCAGGGAACAGAGCAGGGATGGGGGGCACAGCTTAGGGAGAACACAACGGGAGAAGGAACACAGAGCCTGGGATGCTGTGGGGCATCACTGCTGGTCCCAGGGCACCCACTCATGAACGGGTCCAGCCAGCAGTGACCTCACCCTCTCCCAGCAATCAGCCTCACTCACTGGGCTCACCAGCTGTGATCCCGCTGCCTGCAGACCCCACAGCCACAACATCCCCGGCCCTGCACTGCTCAACAAGTGACCTGCAGCCTCGAGCGAGGGCCCCGCTCTCCCCCATCAGCTCCACAGATCTCATGAACCCGAGGCTTCACCTCCCATCCACACACCGGAATGAGCCACTGGTTCCTGTTTGTGATGCATTCGATCACCCCGTGGGGGTTCAGCCCAGAGAAACATCCCCGCGCTGGCAGCGCAGGCGGGCGCTCCCCAGCCCTACACATGGTGGGAAACAGAATCAATCACGGGGGGGGCCTCATTTCACTTTCAAAGAGCTGGTGATGAGGCAGGAGCTGAGCGTGGGGCTCGCAGCGCTGATTGCTCCCTGCTCCGTGGGGCACAGAGCGGCCCAGTGAAACCCCTGCAGTGGGAAGGCGCTGGGTGCTGATGGGTGCTGGCTTTGCCAGAGCCCCGCCATGGATGGGGTTGTCACCAATGTCCCCACTTGCCACCAGCTCCCAGCTACTGACCCCAGTTTAAAAGCGCTTGAACAAACAGAAGTGTAAGGAGAAAAGGCCAGCTCTGGTTATCACCAAATGCACTACTCATCACCCTCAGACGGAGCAGGATGTGGGACCCCTGGGTTCACAGAGAATGGTTTTCCTAGAAGGCAATGTGGGGTATCAGCCCTCAATCTTTGCTTCCCTGTTGCAGCCATTTTAATCCCCACACATCCCACCGAGTCAGGTCATCAGGGAGAGCTGCATGGGCCAAGGAGAGCCCAAGGTGCCACCGTCCCTGCACCCCAATGTGCCTGGGGCACCCGGGTGCTCAGGGACAGGCTCAGCCCAGCCCTGTAAAGCGGAGGCCCCAGGGAGTGACTGCCCCAGCAGCAGAGCAGAGGGGCTGGGGGGGACCTGTGTGTCCCAGATCTGACCCCTTCATGAGCCCAGGGAGTGTCTGTGCCCCAAGGGGGGGGGCACCAGACCAAGGGGTGGCACAGGATTCCCAAGGCAGCAGAGGATGGGGGAACTGATGGAGGTCCCTGGGGAGGACCTGCAGGTGCAGACAGCACCCCCAGTCTGCTCCTGGGACCCCCAGGCAGCCAAACCAGGCTTGACCCTGGGCTACAGTGGAGACAGGGCCACAGCGGGCACCGGCAGGGCTGTCCCCCTGCAAGGGGACGCACAGAGCCCCACCACCAGCCAGGCCATGGGGGTGGCAGGGACCCCAGCACATGGGGGGGTTCGGTGGGGGTGAGCACTGCTGAGGCAGGGAGAAGGCAGGGAAAGGGGGAAGGGGGGGGTGTTTGGCCAGGGCAGAGCCTTCCCTTCACATGCAGCCTTCAGCCAACGCTTCCTTAACTGCCACATCCACCTGCACCGGATCCAGCCTCGCTAATGGGTTTAGCAAACCGCATTTCACTGCTCACCCGAGCTAATCCCAAATCCCGGGCTTAGAAAGAGCCTCAGCTGCAGCTTGAGACCAACATGTCCTGGAGGGTCAGTGCTGAGTTACCGCTTTAATTGGCTTAAGAGGCTCCGTGGTGCAGCAGATCAGGAGAGCGTGGCTGACACTACCGGGAGCAAAGACCCAACCACAGCCCAGCCCCAGCATCGGGGTCGTTGCCTGCAGGGTGCTGGGGACAAGGCCGCTGCAGGCAGGCTCCTGTCCCCTCCCTCACCAGCTCCTCCTGCACACCATGGCAGGGTTTGCACCCCTCCTGCTCCCCCGCATACCCCGAGGGCTGTCATGTGGATGGGCAGCAGCTGTTGGTGAGGGAAGGGGCAGGACCCCCCCTCCAGCACGGTGCTTACTGCACTGTGAAGCAAAGTTGGACATCCCGGAGCATCCCGGGAAAAGCAGTGGATGAAGCAATGCATGCAGGCAACAATGGGAAGTGGAGGAGCCTCGGTACTACAGAAGCCCAGGAGGGGAAGCAGCGTGGAAACCCGAGCTGAGCCCTGCCTGCTCCATGCATTGTTCCCGGAATTTGCCATTGTCTCCACTCCCCTCCCAGCACCAACCCTGGGAAGCAGCTCAATGCCAGAGCCATGGCTCTTCCTCAGCACCCAAGGATGGAGCTCAGCAGGGACAGGGGGAGCAGGGCTCCATGGCACAAGGGAGGAAGGTGCCAGCAAACCCCCTGCTCGGTTTGGAGGGGCTGCAGGGACGCAGGGACAGGGCCTCCTGGTGCCTGCTCCACTCTGCCCAGAGCTGCCTTCCCCAGGCCCTGCACAACCAGCACCTCCCCACCTGCACCCACAGCTCCTGCTGGGGCTGTCCTGGGGCTCTCCCCAGCACCCATCCTGCCGTGCATGCAGAGGGGTCGATCCCTGAGCACACCCCAGACTGCATGGGCTGCACCTCGCCATCCGCACCGGCTCCCTCCCAACCCCTGCCAACCCCTACCCAGCCCTCCCTGCTGCACCCCACCGCTCCCTCCAGCCCAGCCCGGCTCCACGATCCCAGACCTGCCCCAGCTGCAGGAGGTGCATGAGGCCCTGCAGCACCCCCGTGCCCCCCCGTACCTCCAGACCTGCCCCAGCTGCAGGAGGTGCATGAGGCCCTGCAGCACCCCCGTGCCCCCCCGTCACCCCCGTACCTCCAGACCTGCCCCAGCTGCAGGAGGTGCATGAGGCCCTGCAGCACCCCCGTGCCCCCCGTGCCCCCCCGTACCTCCAGACCTGCCCCAGCTGCAGGAGGTGGATGAGGCCCTGCAGCACCCAGACGCAGAGGCGGCAGCAGCCGCGGGGGCCGCGGGCGCTGTCCTTGGTGCTGCCAGCGCTGTCCTTGGTGCTGCCGGCGGCGAAGTCGTACACGAACCACCTGAAGCTGAGGAGCTGCACCACGAGCGAGGGCAGCAGCACGAAGAGCAGCGTCAGCCCGAACCACCACCGCTGACCCCGCACGTAGTAATGGGCCGCCAGCCACAGGTCCGAGGCACCGTCCGCGAAGCAGACGAGGAGGGCGCAGAGCACCCAGCACCCGTCCCGCAGCCGGTACCGCCGCGCCGGGGGGGCCGCGCTCCCCTCCCGCCGCCCGCCGCCGCCGCCCCCCGGGCTCTCCAGCAGCACGGCCGGGCCGCCGCCGCCGTCCGACTTCGCGGCCATGTTGTCGGGGGAGAGGAGGAGAAAGGAGGGAGCGGGAGAGACTTCCGGAGGGAGGACGGAGCCGACGAGCCCGCCCCGGCAGCGCCCGCCCCGCCGGCCTCGCCCCGCGGCCCCGCCGACACCGGCCCCGGCAGCCCCCGCCCCGCCGCCGCCGCCAGGTCCCGGGGGAGCGCTCGGGGCCGGTGGGCGCCGCCCCGCCGGGAAGGGCAACCGGTAGCGATGCCCCGGGGCTCCCCGCCCGGTGCCGCCAGGACCCCCCCCGGGGCAGCGGCCGCGCTGCCCCCACCCCGCTCATCAAGGACCGGGGCTCCTCGGGCAGCCCAGGTGGGACCCCCCCCATGGCCAACGGGAGGCTCCGGTCCTCGGGGCAGGGGCAGCGCCGCCGGGCACCAAGCTCCTGCCCGAGGGACCCCCGCAGGGAGCTGCTGCGCTGGACCCGAGCCCCGCTCTGCAGGAGCACCCCAGCCTTGGGGAGGCCCCCAGAGGCGCTGCACCAGCGGTTGAGTGCCAAGGTCACCCAAGGGACCTGGGGTTTGGGTGCCCATGAGCCCAAACGCTGCCCTGCTCCTTGGCTTTGCCCCTTCACCTCTCCTCCTTTGTTGCCCATCGCAACTGGGATGCCCAGTGGGCAGCACGAGGGGCTGGTACCCCTGTGGGACACGTGAAGCAGCTCTGGGCTGGCATTCCAGCACTGCTTCAAGGGGAAGAGCTGTTGGCTCCTTTGCAGCAAATCATCTCCACGGACAGGCTCTGCCTTGCTGCATGTTAGCCCCCAAAGCTCTGTGTGCCTGTGGAGGAGCCTCATGTGTGGCCAGAGCCTGGCCCACGGTGAGCACACGGCAGCACGCAGTGAGGGGAGCATCTTATATCCCAGGAAACAGCCAACTTCCAAACCTGGGCTAAGCCTGGATCCTGGTGCACAAAGCTGAGGAGCACAGGGGGAAGGTGTCAGTCGGCACAAGGGAGCAGTCGGGCCCTGGTGAGGCTCTCTCTGTGCTGCATGTATTAGCATGGGTAATGCGACTTAAATACCTAACCTTGAGCTGCTCCTGACAGATCCCCTCGAGAGATGCCTGTCTGGGGGAGGGGATGCTCCCAGCATCCCAGAGCCTGAGGAACAGAGCCTTTCAGGAGCCTGGGCCCCTCTGGAGGACGGGCACTGCTGGCCAGAGCTCCCCAGTGACAGGTCAATCCCAGTCTTTGTCCTGGTTGGGCAATAGAGCAGAACTGGTGCCTCTGCAATAGTGAGCACAGCACCAGGGAGAGGGGACCTGGAAACCAGGGAGAGGTGGACCCACCTTCCTTCAGTGATCCTGAAATGTCCCCTCTGAAACAGCGTTAAAGATCCACAGCCTGGCAACACAGGGACAGTGGTTTGAAGTCTGATCCATGAACAACAGGGCCCAGCAGCCACATGGTAAAATGAGAGAGAAAAAAACCCCATAAACAGCCCCGAAGCTTCCTGTGCAGCTGCCAGCAGGCAGGGATGGCTTCTAGCTGCATACATAAAAGCACTGCAAGGAAGAAAAGGGAACAGGCTGAAACCAAACCTGCTCTTTGCACAGCAAAGTACAGAGCGAAGCAGAGCAGCCCCTCAGCAGCAGGCGGGTGCCTGGTCCCTGACTGCTGGTCCCCAGCAGGGCACATCAAGGTGCATCTGGCCCTCGCAGAGCTCTGGTCCCTGGGCTGAGTCCAGCTCCCAAGCAGAAGGCCTGTCCTGGCTCCAGGAGGAGAGATCTGGGATGGTTTGTGGCTGGCTCAGAGCTCAGCACCAGCTGCTGCTCCCACCCCAGGGAATGTTTCCCAGGTGCCTTGGGATCCCTCCTGCTGCAGCTCAATCTGCTGCTGCTTCCCCCATGTCCGTGCTGAGCTGGGACCCCCTTCCCAGGCTTCCCCTGTGCAATTGGAGGGGGCAGGTGCAGCCCGTCCCCATCACTGTCCACTTCTCATCCCTGTCCCCATCCCGTCCCCATCCCTGTCACCATTACAACCCAATCCTTGTCCCCATCCCATCCCCATCCCTGTCACCATTACAACCCAATCCTTGTCCCCATCCCACCCCCATCTCCATCCCCATCACTGTCACCATTCCATTCCAGTCCCTGTTCTAACCCCAACCCATCCCCATCTCCATTCTCATCTCATCCCAATTCCTGTCCCCTCCCACACTGACTTTGAAAGCCCTCCCTCCTCCCAGTCTCTGTGCATAACAAGAGCTGCTGGTGGATGTGGTGGCAGGAGGTCTCCAGCCCACCGAAGGGGACGGCCACCACCCAAACAGGACGCACATCCCAAGCATCACCTCCAGCTCTGGAGCCAAACCCCACCTGTGTCCATGTGCCTGCAGCAGGATGGGCAGTTTGGCTTTCCCTGCCCACAGAGCTCTATGCCACCGGTCTGTGTCCCCAGCTCCAGGTCCAGGTGGGTCCCAGCACTCAGCATGAGAATCATCAGGCTCTTCTCCTCCCATCCCACCAAAGCAACAAGGACCAGATGCTGCCTTTGCACCTGCAGAAAGCTGAAGGGAATCGCTCCATGCTGGATGCTGTGGTGCGAGGCTGCAAAAGAAAAGCAGATACAGGTCCTGCGTCCTGCACCCCATGTCCTGCATCCCACCCTGCTGGGATGCCATGGCAGCCAGCCCTGGGACACAGGATGGACCCAGGCTGCAGGTCTCCAGCCAGACACCCCCACTGAAAAGGGAGCATTTTCCAGTGTTGGTGCCAGCCCCGATCCCACTGCATCACATCAGGAAAAGCTCCAACCAAGAGCATGAACGACTCCATCCCGGGCTGGCCGCTCACTGCCACCGCTGCCCTGGGAGCAGACAAGGAGATCTCCCCAGTTAACTGCAGCAAACAACCTGATGGGATTAGGGAGGTAATCTTCCCGCCTGGTAATCTCCCTTATGAGATTATTTGCCCACACAAGTGCGGTGACCACCATCCAGATGCTGCCTCGCTCCCTCCTTCCCCATCCCCTGTGGTCCCTGTGTGGTGTCCGGCAGCACTGGGGTCACCACATGCCCTTGGGGAGCTCTTCACCCAGCTGAGTCCCATGGAGGGCAGGAGCCAACAGGCCCTGTTGTGTCCCCACCACCTCTCGTCCTCCTCTCCCCCAGCTCACGTTTGGTGTCATTGTCCCTCCTACAAAACCCCCTCTCCAAGACCATCCACCATCAATGTGGAACAAACAGCATCACCATCACCATCAGCCCGTGATGCTGACTGAGCGGCAGCACCAGAGACAAGGCTGCTTTTGGAAACCCAAGAGATGGTTCCGAGCACCAGCACCCTCCTGCTGAGCAGTATGCCTGGAGCAGAGGGGAGCCGGTGGGGCTGGTGCTGTGCAGCGCCCTCCACCCTGGCCTCAGGGCTCTGGGGGCCCAGCGAGGCAAAACAGTTCTCCAGGGCTGTCTCACAACAGCATTCCCGGGTGGAGCTGCTTTGGACATGGGGTATTAAACACGCCCCCTGGGCCCTCCCCTCCTGCCAGTCCCTGCTATGGGCGCTGGGGCTGTTGAACCCCCCCATTTCTCCATCTCCTGCTGCTCACGGGCTGGGAGGAAGGGAACAGAGGCCGTTCCGAGCGCGGTGCTTCCCCTTGCCGCAGGCAGGGTCTGTCAGGGCAGAGCCTGATGCAGCCGGGGCCGCAGCCCTGTCCCTCCCTAGGGACGCAGCCCTCGTCGCCGAGCCCCGGAGCAGCCGCTCAGCTGCACCGAAGGCAATCTGAGCTCATCGCCCCGTGCTTTTAGCGCTGTTTATTGCCTCCTGGGGAGAAGAAGGGGACACAAAGGCCACTCCGGGCTCTAAGAGCCCAGCTGCCCGGCACCGGTGCCATGCTGGGAAGAGGCGAGGAAGAGCCAGAAGTGCAGCGCTGGTGGGGAGCGGGGATGGGTTCTGACATGGTATAAATCATGGAATGGTTTAGGTCAGGAGGGACCTTAAAGCTCCTCCAGCTCCAACCCCTGCCACAGCAGGAACCCCTTCCACTGGAGCAGCTTGCTCCAAGCTCCTGTGTCCAACCTGGCCTTGAGCACTGCCAGGGATGGGGCAGCCACAGCTTCTCTGGGCACCCTGTGCCAGCGCCTCAGCACCCTCACAGGGAAGAGCTTCTGCCTAAGAGCTCAGCTCAGTCTCCCCTCGGGCAGGTTCAAGCCATTCCCCTTGCCCAAAGCCCCTCTCCAGGGGTACAAGTGGGATGGGGGGAGGAGGGCTCTGGGCTGGAGGCTGAGCCCTCGGCAGCGCCCCCAGCACAGGAGTGGGCTCTTTCCCACCTGCCTGGGGGTGCCGGGGGCTGACCCCTGCCTTTGTGCCCACACGAGTGAGCCAGGAGAGCCGGGGGCCGTGTCCCGGCGTCCCCGCTGTCCCGCGGGGTTCCAGCCACCGCTCGGGGCCGCGGAGCGCTCCGGGGGTGACCGCCAGGGGGCGTGCTGCGACGCGGACCCTTCCGCCGCGGAACCCGGCTCTGCGGCTGCTGCTGCGGGGCGGAACCGGGCGGCAACGGACACGGCCCGGACCCGGAGCTGGCCCCGCTGCCGGCCATGGCGCGGGACCCGGCCTTTGTCCTGCGGTACCTGGCCGAGGTGGAGGAGCTGGCCGAGGACGTGCTGGCGGCGCGGCAGCAGGTACGGCCCGGCCCCGGTGGGGGGGGCTCCCCCGCCGCCGGTGTCCGCAGCTGCATCCCTCCCGTTACAGATCGTGGATCTGGACGTGAAGCGAAACCGGAACCGCGAGGCCCTGCGGGCGCTGCAGAAGAGCCAGGAGCCTGATGGTGAGGGAGGCCGCGCTCCCCGGTGCCGCCCGGAGCCCCGGCCTGGGCACGGCCGCGCTCACCAAGGCCTTTCCGGTCCGTGTCCCGCAGGCATGGCCATGGTGTGCTTCGGGAGCATGTTCATCGAGCTGCCCGCGGCGCAGACCCGGGACATGCTGCGGAAGGGTACGGGCACGGTAACGGTCAGCGGGGGCTCAGCCCCACTCTGTGCTCCTGAGGGCTCCCCCCAGCACACAGGGGGTGTGAGGGTGCTGAGGCGCTGGCACAGGGTGCCCAGAGAAGCTGTGGCTGCCCCATCCCTGGCAGTGCTCAAGGCCAGGTTGGACACAGGGGCTTGGAGCAAGCTGCTCCAGTGCCAGGGGTTGGGTTTGGAACAGGATGAGCTTTAAGGTCTCTTCAACCCAAACCACGCTGTGCTTGTCTCAGACCAGGAGCATCTGGATGAGGAGATAAACAACCTCCGCAAAGAGCTGCGTGTGAAGGTGAACCGCCTCTATGAAGCCCAAGGTAACACTGGTGTTCTGGAGCCTTCTCAGCATCAGATGCCACATGCCCGGAGGGTCCAGAATCTGAGCTCTCTGTGCTCCTGCAGCCCCTTCCCCACTGGCTGTGCAGTTCCCTCCCTGCTCCAGCAGCACTGGTGCAGAGCCATCGACCGGGATGATCCCACATCAGCTCCCAGGGCTGCCCCTGCCCTCCTTGCAGCCCCTCAGGGGTTGTGTTGCAGAGTCCTCATTTTGCCGTGTGTTCTCCTCAGGTAAACCTGAGCTGAAGGGATTTAACCTGAACCCCATGAGTGCCGAGGAAATGAAGCTGATCAATCGCATCCTGGAGGGCTGAAGCGGCCTTGCCATTGTCACTGTGTGTACTCGGGCTGTCACCTCTGCAGCTCGCACCACAGCATCCTATGGGGTTTGCTGGAGCAGATCCATGTGCCTCAGGTGAGGTCCCTGTAGCCAGACTTGGGGACTGGTTGGCTTCTCACCTACGAGGCTGCAGCTTCCTTGGCTCACAAACCTTTTCCTGCTCCTTCCCACTGCCAGGCATGGGCTGGGACACAGCACTGGGCAGTTGCCCATGGCTGGGGTGGAAGTGGGATTATTAAAGTCAGAGCAGTGGGACCTTGCTGACTGCGTGTGTGTGCTTCTTGTTGGGTTTTTATGCGAGTGCTTCTGGAGCTGGGCTTCGGAGCTGGCTCATTGTCATGTTGGGAACAGGAGTAGGAGGCATCGGGAATCCACAGCACGCCTGCAGCACGGAGGAGGAGTTGTGTGTGCCCGTGGTACTAAAACAAAGCCAAGCTGTACATGTGAAACGCGTCAGGAATCTCTGAGGATGGGGTGGGAGGAGGCAGCATCCTTTTAGTCTCACTGGGAAAATGTGCTCTGCTGTTCAGTTGGAAGGCAGAAGACCAAAGAAATGAGGGATAAAACATGTGTATTTAAACAAGCAGCTTGAGGAAGGCTGAGCAGGACCAGTCCTGAGCCAGCCTTGTAGTAAAGGGACAATTGATTCAACCAGTAAGAGTTCCTTCAAAGGCTTTACAGTTTGTCTTTAGAGCACCCCCTTTAGCCTGGGCTTGAACCTCAGCACAACTTGGGCCAGGCCATAACAAGCTTTAGAAAACATCAGTAACAGAGGGTTTGAGTTTTGCTGTGTACAGGAAAGTGCCTGGGCAAGGGCAAGCCCTGAGGGGTTTGAGCTGCTGCAAAGGTTTCTGGATAGAATGTAAAGGCTTCAAACAGCCATTGTCCTGCTCTCTGCAGCTCTCAAGGGAGCTCACCCCTTCTGCCCAACCTCAGTGGTGCAGCACGGAGCTGGGCCTGACCCTGTGCTCGTTTCCCTTCTGCACGTGTCCAGGGCTTTAAACCCAGCACCAGCATCTTCCCTGGCTCCTTGAGCACCTTGGAGCTCAGAGGCACCTTCACCAGGCAGCCTCGTCCATTCCACACATGCTCCAGTTTACACTGAGTCCCAAACCCCACCCTGGTTCCAGCTCCTTAAATCTGAGGTGGGATTTCTTCAATCCCCAGCTCCCATTGCTTGATCTGCTTTAGAACCCTGTAGCTGACCCCACGCACCCCAACTGCACACCTGCACAAACTGAGGCTGCCCACTTCAGCTGTAAGTGTCACAGTACAGATTAACAATCACATGGACTCATCACCTGAGGCTTTGAGAGAGCCACCTCCCTGCATGCACAGTGCCAGGTCCCTGTGCTGGAGCCGCTCACACAGCCCATATAGAGCAGCCACTCAGCATCTCCACAGTGGCTGACACCAGGTTATTTTTACAGTATCATGGCAACAGGTTCTCTGCTCTGACATGTTTCCATAGTAGTAGCAGTGGGAGGATCAGGTGCCTGCCTTCCCTAAACGCTTTGCTTTGCCATGCAGGATGTGGTTAGCCCCTTTATTTTCTTACCTGGTACAGAACTGAGCTCTGCAAGTGGGGCTGGACAGTTGGGAAGCCAGCAAGGCTTGGGTCCTGGGTCAGCTGTTACCAAATACCTCACCCAAAGCCCTTTGCAGCTTCAGAAGGAAGAAGGCCAGAGCCTAGGGCTGAGCTGTCGGCATCCAGAGAGAAGTGGGAACTGCTGCTGCCCGATGTGAGGAAGAGAGAGTGAACTTCATCCATGGTGAGCTCAGGGTCAGTGTTACACTTGCTGCTGTGCAGTTGTTCATGGGAGCAGCCTGCAGTGAAAACATTAACAGGAGTTACCCACCACCTTCCTCTTTCTTCCTGCAGAGGCAAGGGAACTGCTTTCAGGTGAAGCTGCACTTGTGTTTTCTTAGTTAGAAACTACACCTAGAGACAGCTGTAGGCACACTGAGCTGTGTGCTGCAAATTAGAGTTACAATACACATCAGCCCTCCCAAGAGTGAACTACACAACAAGCCCAGTAAAAGGCACCAGTGACTGCAGAGGGTTTTTCACTGGGGTACGAAGGACGCTGCTGTGACTTGAAAAGCAGCACAAGGAACCAAACTTCCTGCTACATTTACATGTTTCCAACAGTGCTGCTGCAGTTTGGTTGCTCACACCCACTTTTGGAGAGCATTTGCTCCTTTGGGTCTCTTAATCCCATAAGAGCTCATAGCCCCCTCTTGTTCTTCTCTTGCTGATGTGCAGGATGTGAGCAGGGCATCCTGCCAGCACAGGATGGACACAAAACTAAATGTGTACCTGTGGTGATGTTCTGGTTCACCAGAGTACCCAGGCCTCCCCCTCCACTGTTGTCCTGTATCAGGTCAAAGCCTCCAATGTGCTTTTCCTTACCCATTAGCCTGCAACATCAAGCACAGGTACTGAAGCACCTGAGCAATGACAAGTACCTGTGCACACAGGAGTGAACTCCCAGCAATCAGAGACAAAGCTGAACAGCTGAAAGCAGCAGACATCTCCCTGCTATTAATATCCGGGGTTAGCACATTGTGAAGTCAATCACAAGATGCTGCAAGACAAGCTGCTTGGAACAGAGTGCTCCAGAAGCAGCAAGTGTGGGAGGCACAATGCAGGAGGGCCTCTGAAAGAGAGCTCTGACACAGACTCCCCTCCCTTTGCAGCTCCACACTGCTTCATTGCCCCACTCTGCAATGGCTGCATCCTTGCTTTGCTCTGCTGCTGGAAATCCATCACTGAATCACTATAGAGTATTATGATCAGTTGCCAAGACAGAGTTGGAACCAGGCCATCCATTCCAAACGTCTCAATAAAACCCCTAAGAAGGTAATAAACGTCTCTGCCTTCCTGCTCTCCCTGTCCACACTATGGAGAGTGTCTTTGAGATGTTCCCGTGTTCAGAGTCTTCCTGGCTGCTGGTAGTGAGGGAAGGGGAGGCTTTTACCTCCAGAAATAAGCTGAGGAGATAACAGCAGTAAATTAGGGAGAACCAGTCAATAGTTCATGTAAGAGAAACGCCTGTGCACAGAACTGTCACCCTGCTAGCAGGCAGGAGTAAGTGTGAAGCAATAGGAAATCCAACCCTAAATCTCTTTCCCATGCACCGAGCCAAAGAACATTCTGAGCTTATTGCAAAGTTTCTATTCCTGTTCTTGATGGTACTAGAGAAAAAAAAGTCCCTGTAGCTTCCAGACAGACAGACAAGTGAAACCCCAAGTCTAGCTGCAGCAGTAAATGAGTACTCACAGAAGGAGCACTAGCCCTTTTTTTAGCACTAGAATGTGGATGTCTCCTGGGAACAGCTTCCCAGCACAACACAGCGTTCCAATGCCCTCCTGCAGGAGCCCAGCAGCACTACCCAGCACTGTGCCCACATCCAGGACCTGCATTCTGCCTCCTGAGGCATGGAAGCTCCTCTGGCTCTTTATGTGCAGGCTGCTTGAGGGGTGATCTGCTCTGGGGCTATGAACAGAGCAGACTGGGCACATTAGAGCTATAGGCCCACAGCTGAGCTGCACTTGTTTGCTCATTTGGAATCAAGCTGTCCCCAGGGGCACCACATTAAATACTGGGCTGAAGCTGCCAGGACACGGGGTTGTAACGGGTACCTGCTGCCACGTCCTGTTAGAAGGGGGGGTTAAAAAGAGACAAATCAGTGAAGACATCTCTCAGGAGAGCACTGTCACCATCAATCGCATCCAAGGGAAGTCTCCCCACCTGCAGAACTGCTCTGCACTCACACAGTTAAGGCTGAAAGAATAATCCTCCGATTTGCTTGTCATTTCTGGAATACCATTTCCCCCTTCTGCTGCTCTCAGCTCCTGTGATGACAAGGCAGTCGTGCTCTCGGGATGCTGCTGCTGCAACACTCGGGCTGTGTGTGTGTAGCGGGTGAGTCGGAGAGTTTCAGCTGAACTTTTTAATGGTACATATTCTCCCTTCAGCCCCAAGGCACCTAAATGCTGTTGGCGTTGTAAAAAAGCCATTCCCAACAGATGACCACACGTTCAGTCCTGAGGATTATTTCCCACTCCCCACCCTGCGGTTCCACAGCCCAGCAAGAAGCCTTAGAGCAGAAGGTAGAAGCCACCAACCCCCAGTGCACTTAAACCCTTCAGGCTTCACTACTGAACAGCTACAGGGAAAAAAGGGTCCCCAGGTCCCCATCAGACTTTCCCCCAGCAGCAATCAACATCTCTTCCATCCCATCAGGGTACTGCAAAGGCCCTGCTTTCCCCACAGACAAGAGATTTATGGCACTGAGCAGCCCATAAAACTGGGAGCTCACCACCACCCTCCATTAGCATTGACCCCATCTCAGCCTCACGAGGAATCTGACATCCCATTTAATTGTTTTTCTGCCTCCCTCTCTTCCCCTCAGCTGCCACCTCCTGAGGCTCAGCAGTGACAGTTGTGTGCAGCAGGGTCAGCCCTGCTGCACTGCTGAGCACTCGGGAGTGAAGGGCTGAGCTGAGATGCATTTTGGAAGAGCACTAACCAGAAAGTTAGGTTTAAAGTAAAACAGACCAACCTTAGAGAGGCCCAGAGAGCTGCAAGGCAAACATTAAGGCTCTCCCCTAAAGCTGCTATCAATGAGATCACATTTATAGCCATCAGGAGGCAAGGCAGCAGTTAAGTGGCTGCCAGGAGGAGTCTGTGTTCACAGCAGAGCCCCAGCAGGCAGTGTGTATCCCCGCTCCCCAGGAGCACAACTGGGTGCAGGTTTCTGCTCTGCCACATTCCATCCCTGGCAGTGCTCAAGGCCAGGTTGGACACAGGGGCTTGGAGCAAGCTGCTCCAGGGGAAGGGGTTGGAGCTGGAGGAGCTTTCATGTCCCTTCCACCCAAACCAGGCTGGGAGTCTATGATCTGAGAGATGGAATCTGAATGAAGTAAAGATAAGGATCAAAGGCAGGCACTGAACAAGCAAGAACCTAATTCTCACTCTAAATAGTCCTCCTGCCCCAGTGCCAGTTAATTATCTTCCCTAATCACAGGCTTCAGGCACCTGAGCTTAAATCAAGCACCACATGATGGAAATCACTAAAAACTGCAGGGAATAATAAAAATCAGAGGCAGTCAAGGGTGGGGTGTGTAGAAAATGAAGGAGTGATGCTGGGAGCTAGTACAGTACCCCATGGCTGGCAGGAAGCTCTTCATGTCACTGTGCCTCCAAACCTCAGCACCCCTTCACCCAAGGCAGCCTCCTGTACCCTACTCCCAATGGCTTTTAATCACTCAGAGCAAGCATGAACTCTGCTGAGCTTCCACAGGCAGAAGTGATGGATTTTCCTGTCTCCTAAGCCACCAGTTGGAGGTGGGGTTCCTTTGGGGAGGATGTGTTAATCAAATGAAAGCTATCAAACTCCGGACAGCAGCAAGGGGGACGTGTAGGAAATCAAATCACTGTCTTCCATGAATCACTCTGTTCTCACGCTCTGTGAGGCTGAGGAAGAAGAAAGGCTGCCAACATTCAACCACTAGCAATAAAAGGAGTGATATTTCAGCTTTGGTCCTAACTGATCTGTCAAAATGACATTCCCAGCACTCCTGTGACACCAGTTTTCCAAGGAAAAAAAGACTGGAGAGAACAAAAGGTGATCATGACAGCACAGCCAAATCCTGAAGGTGTGTGTGGAGCTGGGAGTGACAAGGTCCTTTTCTTACCCTTCTTCATGGCACGCACAGACAGGTGGGATACAGCCATCATCTCTGCTCTTCAGAGTAAAGCCTGTGTGAGCAGAGTGACTGAATGAATCACCAGGCCTTCAGTGGGATGTACTGGGGGAAGAGGAAAGGAGCAGCTGAGTGTGAAGGCAAGGAAATCCATTTCTGGCACAGTAGCAGTGGTTTGCACTTGGAGACATCACTAGAACATAGACTCTCAAGTCAAGATTCCAACCTATGAAGCAGCGAAGTGTCTAACATACCCCAGCTGCTGATACTGCTGCCTGGTGTTAGATCAGAGGTTTAGATGTGAATATGTACAGAGTGTAAGAAATCAGAATAAAGTGTTTGGGGAAATCCACTGTTAACACACTTTAGTGTTTCCCTGGGGAACTGCACAAGACAGGCACAGAACAGAGCAGGAGGAAAGGAGGAAATCAGAGCAAAATGCTTGTTGGCTATTCCCCAAAGAGAAGAGGAGTCCTTCTCACCTTCAGTCAATGACATCCTTCAGGTTTAAACAGGAACACTCCTTCCCCCTTGTGACCTGCCAACCTACAGATGGAAGAGCAGAGTGACAAGCTTTACCATCAGCATTTCCCCAGGGCTCCCCACACTCTCCATGCACAGCCCAGTTCATCACCTTGGGTTTGTACACAGGAACATTTATTGAACGTTATGGGGGCAGGGGGATCCCCGGTGCAAGGAGCTCGGCTCTGGAAGTGTTAGGAGGATTCCTGGAGGCAGCCTGTGGGGAAGCACCAAACAAACTCTGTCACATGCTTGCCGAGATATAAGCAACACAACATATGTTGTTGGAACTTTGGGAAGTCACATTTTGAATGTGTGTACGTTACAGAGCTTAATTAACCAGGGGAGTCATGAAAGGGGCCAGGGAACTACAGTCAGGGAGCAGGAAACCCCTCTGTTAGCCAGCTTTGGCTCCCCAAGGCTCCCTCCCCAGGATGGAGCCCAAACTCCTCCAGCCCCAGGATGTGGCTCTGCATGCCCTGAGCTGCTCCTCATCCACGTGTGGGAGCAGCCACCAGACACATCCCAACAGCACAGGCCCCCAGGAGCAGTAACACAGGGTTTATTTTTACTCATCTGTGAGTTCTGAGGTCAGCCACAAACGAGCTCCTTTAAGCTGGGAGAGCTTCAGTCATCACAGGCTTCTCACATAGCCCTGTTTACTGTGTTCTGGTTATTTACCACGGTAATTGAGGTTGTGGGCATAAAATGAGCTTAATGTAAGGTTTTCCACTGCCAATTAACACATTCCTATTTGCGGAGTTAGATAATCACTGGCTGCTGTCCTCCGGGCTGTAATTCACATCTTACTTTGCATAATTACCTCCCATCCACTGCTCACAAGCATGCCCTTACCCACAAGCCTGGCTCCGAGGTGAAGCCTTCTTCACCCCACCTATGAAGTGACCCCTCTCTCGCAGGTCTCATAGATGGGCTACGTTCAATCTGCACCACTGCATGATGCTCATGGTGTTAAATGGCTTCAGCCAGCTGGGAGAAGCAAGGAGCTTCTCAGCACCAGGTATTGCTGTAATTCCTAAAGGAATCATGATATTGCCTCGGGCCCCAGGACACCACCTGATGTGGAAACTGCTGCATTCAGCACCGCTCCAGGTTTGAGGGGATGAATGGGATTTGGAGCATGAGGCTACCCCTCAGGTCTCCACCTGCAGAGCAGAGAGAAGCCAAAGCCAACTAAAAGCCACCCCAAAGCGCACTTCAGGCTGCTCATGAGTCTCCCAGCACCTCTTCCTATCACCAGGATGAAGTCCGCTCAGTGACCAGCTGGACCTCATGAGTGGCATTGCCCTAAAGCCAAGCAGATGTTTTCACAGCTCCAGCTTTAGGGGCTGCCCTGGAATGCTGCTTAACAAGAAGCCAAGGAGGCAGCGGCCCTGCAAAACCCACCCACCTTCTGCACACCTGCAGCCAAAGCTAAGGGATTCAGAGCATGAGATGCCCATAACCCCACAGTGAGAGCCCTCAAGTGCTGCTCCTCCACACCTTCACCACCGAGTTCACCTGGGCTCTATAGATAAACTGGGCTGTGTTTCAGCTGATGGCATAAACCGCTGCACAAGAATCATAGAATCATAGAATCATAGAATCATAGAATCATAGAATCATAGAATCATAGAATCATAGAATCATAGAATCATAGAATCATAGAATCATAGAATCATAGAATCATAGAATGGTTTGGGTTGGAAAGGACCTTAAGATCATATAGCTCCAACCCTTTTTACCATGAGCAAGGACACTTTCCAGTAGTCCAAGTTGCTTATGGACCTGTCCAACCTGGCCTTGAACACTTCCAAGGATGGAGTATCCACAGAACTGCTTCCTTATATCCAACCTAAGGCATGTTTTGGTGGTACGTGTTGATGAGGAATCTCACCTCGCTCTGCCCAGCTCTTCCTGTGGGTTTCCTGCATACTTTCCCTCCCCAGAATGAAGGCCTCATTCATCCCCGCCTCGCTTTCCTTGGGAGAGCACATACTTACGGGCTTCGTCATCCAAGCGATGCCAGGGCTCTTGCAAAACCCTGCCACAAACTGGGCTCTCTGAAGGCATTTTGAAAGCCTTCAGAACAAAGGCACATCTTGTTGCCTCAGGCTTTCCTGCTTCTAACTGCTTCCGAAGAGCCTTCACTCAGCAGCTCCTCTGACTCAGCTGGGTGGAAAGAGAAATACCCAGTTCAACACAGCAGCCGCTCCCACAGGGCTGACTCACCGTAACTGCCCTTGAGGAGCTGCTGGGCATCCATTGCACCGCGTACTCTTGAGGAGAGCAGCAATAACTGCGGGTACCGGGGAGAACTGCTTGCTCTGTGCGCAGTAAAAGGCTCCTTATCTCTGCATGGCCATGGGGAGCGAGAACAGGTCAGGTCCTACAACCCATGCTGCTCCATAGGCTTCCATGCAGCCAGCACCCTCCTCTCCAGCGCAGGCAGCACTGATTGCTGCCCACGCTGACTCTGGAGCAGGTTCAGCCCCAGCTCAGCACCACAAACCGCCCTCAGCTCCATTCATGCCAAGGCTCAGAGCAGGAGCACGTCCCTGCTGTGGAAACCTGGAGGGGACAGGGCAGCAGGAGCCCTCCCTGCCCGCAGATACGAAGGAGCCTGCCCAGAACGTAGCCGTTCCAGACACCCCGCTCCAGTGCAGCATCCCCAGTGGGCTCCAACGTGAACCCCTCGGGCTGTGCAGGCAGCACCCAGCACATTGCTCGGAGCGGGATGCTCTGTGGTGCTGTGCTCGCCTCCCCTGCACTGGGGTTGAACGCACTGGCCTCTCGTACGTACAGGAACCGGGGCCGTGAGCACCGTGAGCCCGGCTCTCAGCCGCCGGTGCTACCGCTCTAGGGCCCGGTTTAAGGCTGCGCCTGCGCCCTCCAGACCGCAACCATCTCCATGGCAACCGCACCGCTGTGCAGCAGGGGGCGACCGTGGGACCGGGAACCTGGGGTTGCACCCCCCCCTCCCCGGTGGGACCCCCCCCACGCCGGGGCTCGGAGCCCGGGGCTCGTCCCGGGTCCTGCTCGGCCCCCCCCCGGTGCTGCCCCCTGAGCTCCAACCCCCCCGCAGCCGCTTCCCCGTGTGCCACGTCCCGCTCATCCCGCCCCGTGCCCCCGGTGCCTCCCCTCCTGTGCCCCCCCTGCACCCGCAGAGCGCAGGGGTAGGGCAGGGGGGCACGGACGGGCCCGGGCAAGGACGGGGGTCCCGAGCCCCCCGCTCTGCTCCGCTGTGGTCCCGCTGCCAGGCAGGGGCTGGGATCTGCATTCCTTCAGTCCCAGAGACTCCTGCAGGACTCCCCAAGCACCCCCGCAGTGGGACCCCGCAGCATCCGCATGCGGGTGGGCACCGCTGCCTGCCCTGGGGTGTGCAGGGCCGGGGGGTCGCACACGGTGGGCATGGAACAGGGGGGGCACGGAGGGCAGGGTGGGCATTGCGAGGGTAGGGTGGGCATGGCGAGGGCAGGGTGGGCATTGCTAAGGCAGGGTGGGCATGGTGAAGATAGGGTGGGCATGGCGAGGGCAGGGTGGGCATTGCGAGGGCAGGGTGGGCATGGCAAGGGCAGGGTGGGCATTGCTAAGGCAGGGTGGGCATGGCAAGGGCAGGGTGGGCATTGCTAAGGCAGGGTGGGCATGGCGCAGGAGGGGTGGCCAGGCTGCTTCCCCGCGCGGTCACACAGACCTTCCTTGATGGAGCGGGACAAAGGTTTTGTTCTTCTCCCAACACTGCAGCCTTGTGCGGCCGCGGCGGGCAGCGGAGGCAGGCAGCAGCAGCGCGGGCCCCGTGCTCCCACGCCACGGCGCAGAGGGGGAGCTTCTCCTCCTTTGTCTGCTCCCGGCCAGAGCCGCACCGGAGCATCCAGGGAAGGGCCTTGGCAGGAGCCGCCCAGGACAGCGGCCAAGGTCCCCTCTGCCCCGGCACAGCCGCCACCGGCTCGGCCTCGCCGCGGGAGCCGAGCTCTTCATGACGGAAACCCGACCGGAGAGCATCCGGAGCGGGGCCGGCAGCCGCGCCTGGGGCCGGGGAGGACGGCAGCATTGGGGACAAGGACACCCGCGCCCCGTTCCCCCCTCGGCGCCCGCTGCCGGCCATGGGAAACGGCATGAGCCAGGTAACGGGGAGCGCTGGGGCGGCCATGCCGGGGCGGCTCGTCCCGGGGGCGGCGGCGGGACACGCTCTGCGGGGCCAAGCGGCGTTTGAGCTGCCGGCAGCGGGTCCCAGGCGGGCTGTGTGCTGCCGGCAGAGCTAAACCGGAGGAGAAGCAGGCGGGGACGCTGCCGGCAGCGGGGGCTCGGTCCCACAGACCCCGGGGCTTGTGGAGGGCAGGGCTGAGAGCGAGCCCTTCCGAGGGAGGGGGGAATCCTTTAAAGCCAAGGCAGCGGCTCCCGAGCAGAGCGCCCTGTGTGACCCCAACCCCTGCAGTCTCGCACTCGCTGCTCAGCGGGGCCGGGCTGTGCGTGGGGCTCAGCACCACGGGGCGGAGGGGACGGGCGCCCTGTTACGGTTGTTTGAGATTTTCCCTGTCACAGCTGAACACAGAAATCTCCCTGCAAAGAGCTCCAGGTTCTAAGCTTTAAAGACCCCTCCTACCCCCCCTCCCCTCCAGCCATTCAGTATCTGGGGAAGTGCCCAGTGCTGCAGATTGTTCTGCCCCATTATCCTCCAGTAAGGAGCGGGTCAGAAGGGTGCTGGGGACAGGAATGTGTCCTTATGCATGGCTCGGTGTCCTGCCCTTGGGAGCTGCCCTTGCCGGCTGGCGCTCTCCCACCCACTCCTCTCAGTGCTGCAGCTGATAGAAAACTGAGCCAGAATACTATGAATCATAAAGAAAACCTTTTTTAAGCTGTTCGGGCAAGAGAAACGTTTTCAGACGTGGGCAGTGGGAGCCCAGCTGTGCTGGGGGGAATCAGCTCTGTTTGACCATGTCCTGGGCACCAAACACCACTGGAGGGAGAAGCTGGAGGGGAACCAGCTGGACACGGGGTGAACAGCCCGGGAGCCCCACTGCCCAGGCTGGGAGAGTATAAAATAGCTCAGGGGAAGGTGTCCTCCTCGTGCATCTGCAGTGCTATTAACGGAGGCATCGTCACGTAATTATCTTTTCATCACGAGGAGTGGAATTTCCCAAGGAAAATAAGATGAAGACACGATGTCCAGAGCGAGCTATTCCTGGGCTGCTAGGAACAGGCTCCCTGCAGCACAGAGCGAGGGGAGCAGAGCTTGGGGCCGCCACGGGGAACTGCTGCATCCCCCGCTGGCTTCCCCATGCCTGTTGCTCCCTGTCCCTTGAGCAGCAGGGCTTCCATGAGTCCAGGGCTGTACGAGGTGTACGCTGCTTGCTGAGCTCAGAGAAGTATGGATGACAAGGAAGAGCTGGCTTGCAGCACCCATGAGGGTGCCAGGGGTGCATCCAGCCCCGTGTGCTGGATCCCAGAGCCCCTGGAGCACACAGCATCAGGGGCACTGGCGCTGCTCCTGCCCTGTGCGTGGTCATGGTCCATTAATGGCAGGACTTTGGCCTTTCAGCCAAGGCCACTGCATGCCCCGGGGGTCCTGGCGCGGTGGGGACCATGGCACAAGGTCACTGCTCACCCTGCCCTTCCCCTTGTGTCCCACAGATCCTGCCCGGCCTCTACCTGGGGAACTTCATCGGTAAGCAGAGCCCTGCCGCCACAGAGGTGTCCTCCAGTGGGGAGCTGGGCTTGAGCTGGTCCCTCCCTGCCTGCGAACGCTGCCCATCGCCCTGCCAGCACCCACGTGTGCTCTGCGCTGTGCTGGGTTTGTGCTGGCAGCAGTGGAGGCATGGGGGGGGAACAGCAGGCGGAAACCCTCCACCTCCGCTTGGGTTGGGGGTGATGCACCCCAGTTTCACAGCTGTAGATGCAGGACGGGGCTGCCCACCCTCAGGAAGGAATTTCTCACACCAACCTCTATTTTAAGGAGCTTTCATTCTCCAGGGGCGATTCATGACCACGTCCTGGCATCTGCCACGACAAACCAGCATTTATTAGTGCTGCTGCCTCCCTAATGGCTCCTTTGGCCCCTGGATTCCTGCTGGAAGTGTGAGAAAGTTGAAAGCCGCTGGTGGGAATTGCCAAGACGATGTCATCGGAGCCAGAGCAACAGCCCCAGTCAGGGCACCCCGTGCTCCCCATGGAGCACACTGGGATGGGCTGGGGGAGCTGCGGCTTGCTGGGAGCAGAGGGGCTCAGGTTCATCGGGGGGGATCCTGCGAGTGGGCTCTCGGCCTGGTGCTGCCTGAGCATCGCTCTGCCAAGCAGTGCAGTGAGGACAGAGATTTCAGGCCTCCTACACGAAGCTCTGAGTGCTCGGAGACATTTTCTCCAGCCAAAAGCTGTTCCAGCCGCTCTAAGCCTGTTTGCCAGTGGCACAATCGCCACCACTGCCTGCCCGAGGCGGTGGGAAGGTGATGGGCACCGTGCAAGGCCCCACAGCGGTCCCCAGCTCCATCCCCACATGCAGCCAGCCCGGCTCACCCACAGAACGCCCCTCTTGGGACTCGCTCCTATTCCAATTCACATCACGCTGCTGGCACATCACGGGCTGGGTTCCCGAGCCAAGGTTTTCACCACGTGAGCATTTACAAACCCAAAGCAATGAGATGGGGAACACTGCTCCTCCTCCAAGGCATGAAAGGGAGACAGCTCCAAAGCTGCCCAGCCAGCAAGAGGAGCATGTTCCCCTCCCAGTGCAACACCGCTATGAGGGCCAGTGACCAAGGCCACGGACTGGGATGTGGAGCGTTAGCAAGAAGCAGGTCATTGCCCCACACAGCTGAGGAGGCCCGGTTTCCATGCATGCAGCAGCACAGAGCACACAGATGCTGCAGGTCACTGCTCAGGTGGGCTCTGCAGACCCTCAGGTGCTCAGGCAGCGGGAGCTGAACTCGTGGTCGATGCAGATCCCTGCAGCTCCACTCCCATGGTTGGCAAAGCAACCCCTGAGGATGCAGCGAGCCCCATTGCCACGTGTGTGTCTGCACAGGGGAGATGCAGGCAGCGCATCTCCTCCCCACGCTGGGGCAAGCACAGGCAGGAGCTGCTGGCTGGCAGAGGAGGGAGTTTTCCATCCACAGCAGAGCAGCAGGGTCCAGTGCCCTCACAGGGAGGATCTGCGTTGGTATCACAGGGTTTGGGCTCTGGATTTCCAGGGTGCATCTGGGTGTTTGCCCATGTCCCACTGCTGCACGTGGCGGGTGTGATGCTGGAGCAAGGCTTTGTGTGCTGTCTGTCTGCAGAAGCACGGCAGATGTGCTTGTGGGAAGAGAAGGGTAAGAAACGAGCACATGCTAATATCCACTTCTATCCTTTAGATGCCAAAGACCTGGAGCAGCTAACCCGGAACAAGATCACGCACATCGTTTCCATCCATGAATCCCCCCAGCCCTTGCTGCAGGTAGGGTCCTGCACCCCAAGCCGCCCTGTAGATCCCCACAGCTCCTTCCATGCCGCAGCATCTTCCTTCCCCCCGAGCACCCCACAGCACGTGCACCTCTCCCCGGTCAGTGCTCCCAGAGGAGCTGGGCAGCCAGCCCGCATGGGAGACTGGCCCTTGTGTGATTTAACCCGGCCTTGAATGCTAATGGGAAACGGTTGCCAGCCTCCACCTTCATCTTGTTTCCCACCCTCTCCCATGAGCTGCCTGTCCCCCACTGCCCTCCCCTCCAAGAGATGCTGTTGGGGGAACAAAGCTCCAAAGGTTGGCTGCAAGCATCCATGACACCCACATCCCTCCTCTCCCATTGTGTCTTCCAGGACATCACCTACCTCCGCATCCCCCTGCCGGACACCCCTGAGGCCAACATGTGAGTACCCTGGGGGTGCCAGGGCTGGCCTGGGGAGAGCTGGGAGCCGCAGGGCAGTCAGGGCTGAGGCGCTGCCTCCAGCCCCCCAAGCGCAGGCTGATGTCCCGGTGCTGGGGACCAGCTCAGGACCATGACAGCATCCCAGCTCAGTGGCTGCTGGGAGCAGGTCCTGGCCCAAGCAGGAGGTGCCTGGAGTGGGTGGAGGCTGTGGAGCCAGCCAAGGGTGCTGGCAGGGCTGGAGGTGTGAGTTCCAGGGCAGCCCCGCACATCCCCATCCCCAGTATGGCTTGAGCCAGCCCCTGCACCTTCCCTTTGGAAACAGCAGCAGGTCTGGGCAGCGGCCGGCAGTGCCTGTAAAGCAACAGGCAGTTTATGTCAGTGCTTCATCCCCAGACACGCAGGGCTGCTCGGCCTCCAGCCTAAACATCCCCTTCCACCCCTGAAGTCCTTATTCCATGTGCTTTGTTTCTCCTGCCAGCAAGAGGCACTTCAAGGAATGCATCACTTTCATCCACCAGTGTCGCCTGCACGGAGGGAACTGCCTCGTCCATTGGTAACGTTCCCATTTCCCATGGCTGATGTTGTGGCCCCCCAGCACAACAGAGCAAAGCCAGCCCATGCCAGAGGCCCCCGTGCCCATGGATCCACCCTGGGCTGTGGTTTGTGACTCCGAGCCAGCGGGATGGGGCAGCCCCTGGTGCCGCTGGGCAAGCAGCAGAGCAGGGTTTGGGGCAGGCAGCCAGGCTGCAGCCGCTGCTCTCACTGCCCCGGACCAGTGGGTGTTTATAGGCACTGATGGAGGGGACCGTGGGGGGGCTGAAATAGCTGGGGGCGAGGGAAGGGGCAGGCGTGGGGTGAGGCTGCGCTGCTGACAGCGGCCCTGTCCCTCGCCAGCCTCGCTGGCATCTCCCGCAGCACCACCGTGGTTGTCGCCTACGTGATGGCGGTGACGGAGCTGAGCTGCCAGGAGGTGCTGGAGGCCATCAGGACCATCCGGCCCGTGGCCAACCCCAACCCCGGCTTCAGGCAGCAGCTGGCTGAGTTCGGCGGCGGCGCAGCCCGCAAGGTGGGACCGGCCTCTGCCCATCAGCAGGGTCCCGGAGCAAGGAGGGGTCCCCACGGGACCAGGCTGCTTCCCCGCTCCCCTTGCGGGCAGGCTGGGACCTGCCCTTGGAAACAGGCGCTTTAGTTTGCTTCTTCCTCCTTCCCCAGGTCCGCAGGCACCTGAAGCAGAGGTATGGGGCATCCCCTTTCAACGATGAGGAAGAAATAAGAGCTTTGCTGCCAGCAGGGAGAGGGGGACCCTCCAGGACAGAGGGAGCACTGCAAGGACGGGTCCCAAGAGGCAGAGACATCAGGAGCACAACTCCCTTCCTGCTGCGGGTGAAGAGGACGTTCTCCTGCATCCCGGCTTGTCTGAAGTGACCCCAGCCCCGGGAGAGGAGCGAGAATCACCCAATAGCCTGGGAGAGAGGAAGGAGCCACTGCACAGGGGGCTGTGCAGGGACCCGCATCGAGCCCAGCTCCTTCTTCTCTTCTGGGGTGCGAGCGTGCCATCCCCTGCCCTGGCTCCCAGGCAGGGATTCACATGCACTGCTGGGCTCCGCAGCGCTCGGTGGGCTCAGCCTCTTCCCATCCAGCATTCTGGGGACGCCTGGTGAGAGGCACCGGTCCTTGTCCCCACAGAGCCACCAAGGGGGTCCCCCGTGCCGCGGGGCCAGCACCCAGGTGATGCCAGCGGCAGCTTTAGCACCTGGGTACCCGCTGCACGGCCCTGGGGGCGCACAGGGTGTGGGGTTCCCCCCCAGCAGCACAAGCTCCCAGCGCCGAGGTGGATGTGGAGCATTAAGCAGGTAATGGCACCACAGCGAGGGGCCAGCTCCAGCCCGGCCAAGCACAAGTCCTGAGCGAGCACTGCAGCTTTAGGAGCCCATTGCACCCCCTTCCCACCCATCCCAGGGCACAATCTGTACACAAGGTGGGAACTAAGCATTTAACCTGGCCAGACCTCACTAAAGCAGAGCCTTAAGCCATTTTGCTTAAAGACTTTCTACGTCCCCCCAGTAATAAAACACCTTTTCTCCACCATCTGCCTGGGGCACAGTTGTACTCCCCTGCGGTAGCCGGGGCAGAAGGGGGATGCTGAGGAGGAAGGTCCCAGCATGGGGAAGGTCTGAAGCAGGCAGCAGTGGGCTGGGGACCACCCTGCTGCCTTGCAGGCAGATTACAAGGGGGGGAGTCAGAAACCCAAGTGCCACAGCAGGGCTCTGTATGGGACAGGTTCTGCTCTAGGAGGGCACTCACATGGAGCCTGTTTCACTGCATCCCCTTCACTCACCGGGTCCAGGAGCCTGCTGAGAGCTTGGCACCAGTTGAGCATCACAAGCACCAGCTCCTCCCCGGACCTGCCCTATTTAAACCTTTCCCTGGGCCAGGTGGGGAAGATGCTGGGGATGCCCAGCTGGGTCATCAGCACCTCTGCTGGGAGCCAGAGCCTGCTCCTGGGGTCCCTGTCACCCCTCTCCCACAGGGGAGCGTGATCCCGAGGCAAGACAGGGACAAGGACAAATGCCAGCTGTGCGTGATGGGGTGCCAGGGTGAAAGAGCTTCCTGGAAAGCAGGGCCTGCCCGCTCCCCTGAGACACCAGCATGGGGCAGAGCGTGCCCATCAGTAACTAATAATCACTGCTTCAGCCCTGCATGGTGGCTGAGGGCGAGCACCCAGCCAGGCATCCCGAGGGTCCCTGGGTGCCCATGGTGATGGTGCTGGGGCCCCCCATGCTGTGGGAGCTGCAGGGGATGCACAGAGCGCAGGGCAGGAGGGGCTGTGGTGCTTATGGTGTTACTCCCCCCGGCTGTGCCACACCGAGCTCCACCTTTTGGCACCCTAAAGCTCCCTTTTGTTCCTAGGAGGGTAATGGGGAGGTGCTGGGAGCCCCGAGGTTCCTGTGTGAGCAGCTCCTCAGGTCTGTGGCTCCTCCCTCTGCCTGCAGCACTGGTGCTGCCTTGGGGTGACCCAGGCAGGCTGGGAGCCCCAGTCCCACCTTGCTGGACAGGCCCTGAGCCCATGGAGTTACCTGCACCCTCCACTGTGGGGTCCCACTCTCCTCCAAGCTCCCTCATCCCCAGGCCAGGGCTCTCCATCACCCTTTACCCCCCCCAGCACCCCAGGACCACGCACCCGGGGTGGATGCGTGCCTCATACACGGCTGCAGCCTCCTATCAGCCCCATGCCGGGGCACACCGTGGTGCAGGGTTTCCCTGTGAACCCACCCAGAGCAACGGCACCTCCTGTAGCCCAGCTCTGCAGCCCAGCAAAACCTGTTTAGTTTGGCCGATCTGGTTTGCACAACTGGAAAAGCCCAGGCAAGGGCAGGGTGAGCGCTGAGTTAATGTTTGACTCCTTTGGAAGCTCATTTTGGCATTAAATGTTTAAGGGTTGAGCAGCTTCACCTTCCCTGCACAAGGCGCAGATGGAGCTCCAAGTACCCCAGAGCATCCTCACTGATCCCAGGGTAATCAGATCCCAAGGTCCTGTGGGTCACCCGGGATGAAATCCCTGCTGATAGAGCCTCATCCCATCAGGCTGGGGCTCGCTGTCATTGTCCCCTGGCCTTGCATGTACCCTGTGCAAGGCACTGGGAGATGCTGTGCTCACCCCCTGCCATAGCCCTGCTTCCCAAGGGGAGATGCGGGTCCTCCATCAGCGAAGGGGCCACGGGCAGGCTCAGGAAGGACAATGAACCCCTCTGTGTGCTCCATGTGCCATCGGTGCCACGTGGCCACATCCCCGTGTCCTTTGGGAAAGCTGAGTGCTGTGATGCTGCTTATTCATTTCAAAGCTCCACAGCCCTGAGTGTGCCATCACTCCTCCTCCTCCCTGAGAGGCGACTTTCTCTGACTCAGAGCTGGAAAGGAAACCCAATGGGCTGCGAAAGGAGACCTGGTGGCTGCAGGAGGGGCAGAGCCGGGTTTTCCCCTGCAGCCACACGTGGCTCTGCAGCAGTCATCACAGAATCGTTGTACGCTTTGGGCTGGAAAGGACCTTGAGATCACCCGGTTCCAACCCCTGCCGTGGGCAGGGACACCTCACTCCGGGTGAAATGCCTCTTCCTCCTAAAAGGGTGGCTGGGAGGAGAGAGGGACAGACCCTGCTGGCAGCTGTGGCACAGGGGAAGGATGCTCAGGAGCCAGCCGGGAGCCCAGTCTGGTCCCGGTGCTGACACCCCGCTCCCCGCAGAGCAGTGTGGGTGCGGGAAGCGCTCCCTGAGGCATGGGAAGGTGCTCAGAAGCACCGTGACCACGGGCACCGGTTCTGCCTGGAACGCGGGATGAGTCAGGCTCCGTCCTCAGCCCCCCGCAGCCCTTGGCACTGCTCATCTCGGCTCTTCCCACCCGGTTCCCGTTCAGCTCAGCAGCCAGAGCCCCGCGGGGCACATGCGAGTGTTAGAGCAGAGATTCGGGAGATGGAGCAATGTCCCTGCGCACAGCAGCCTGGAAACCCTGTGCTGGTCCCACAGCCCCACACAGCCACGGGCTGAGATGCTGATCCCATGGGGGGACACGACCCCGGGGCAGGGAGATGTCCTGGTCCCGGGAGCAGGAGGATTGGGGAGCGGGTCCCTTGTTCCCTGCCGGGGGGGGTGCGGATCCTTAAAGTCTGAGAGGAGGCACCCGGGAGGGGCGCAGGGGGGTCCCGTGCGCTTCCTGGTGCCGTCGCCTTTCCCTGTTCCCTATCCCATGGGTGCCCCTGTCCCCCCATCCCGTGGCAGCCCCGTGTGTGCCCCCCCCCCCTCCGGGGCTGGCAGCGTCGGACGTGAAAGAGAAAGTGAAACCCGGCTCCGCGCTTTCGTTTTCTCATCCCCAGCACGTTCCCGGGGCGCGGGGCAGCGATGGCGGCGCCGGGGGGGCCCATGCGGCTCAAGGAGTGGCTGATAGCGCAGATCGACAGCGGCCGGTACCCGGGGCTGCGCTGGGAGAACCGGCACCGCACGCTCTTCCGCATCCCCTGGAAGCACGCGGCCAAGCAGGACTACCGGCAGCAGCAGGACGCGGCGCTCTTCAAGGTACCCCCGGATCGCCCAGACACCCCCCCCCCCCCTCCAGCTCCGGGAGCACCCCTGGGGTCCGCCACTCACCTCTGGGTGCACCCCGCATGGTTCCCCATTGCCCAGCTCCTTCTGCTGCCCTGGGACCCCCCCCTGTGGCTCTATGAGCACCCTGGGACCCCCCCCTACTCCATGTAGGGCTCCCCATTGCCCAGGTCCATGTGCTCCACTGGCACACCCCAACACCCAGCAGCCCCCCAGGACACACAGCCCCAGTTGTCCCCCCCATCCCCAGTGGACCTCGAGAAGAGCCGGGCACTGGGGTGCTGGCACCCCCATAGCACAGGGCACCCTCTGCTCCCCCAGGCTTGGGCCATCTACAAGGGGAAGTACCACGAGGGCACGGACAAGGCAGACCCATCCACATGGAAGACGCGTCTCCGCTGCGCCCTCAACAAGAGCACCGACTTCCAGGAGGTGCCCGAGCGGAGTCAGCTGGATATCTCCGAGCCCTACAAGGTGTACCAGATAGTGTCTGACAGCACCTGGGCTGCAGGTACGTCCCTGCCATCCCTCCTCCTGTGCTGGACTTGGGGCTGGTGCCTGCGCTCTGCCTGTACAAGCCCCGTGTCCCACAGACATCACCCTTCCTGGAGAAGAGAGGGTGCCAGGGAGGCCTTACAATGGTCTTCCAGTGCCTAAGGGGCTACAAGAAATCTGGAGAGAGACAAGGGCCTGTAGGGACAGGCCAAGGGGAATGGCTTGAACCTGCCCAAGGGGAGACTGAGCTGAGCTCTTAGGCAGAAGCTCTTCCCTGTGAGGGTGCTGAGGCGCTGGCACAGGGTGCCCAGAGAAGCTGTGGCTGCCCCATCCCTGGCAGCCAGGTTGGACACAGGGGCTTGGAGCAAGCTGCTCCAGTGGAAGGGGTCCCTGCCCGTGGCAGGGGTTGGGACTGGAGGAGCTTTAAGGTCCCTTCAACCCAAACCAGTTTGGGATTCGGTGATTCCTCCCCACTCCTTTTCCTCTCTGGATGTCCCACACAGGCAGGCACCTTCCCAGGGGCTGCTCCTGCTGCTTGCTGGGAGCTCATCAGGTTTCCTTGCTCTCCACAGAGAAGGATGGTGAGACACAGTCCCCAGCCAAGGACCAGCAGGTGAGCCAGGCCCCGGAGCTGCCCGTGGGCTGGAAAAGGTGAAACCCCCACATTCCCTCATGGCCCCCATTCATCCCTGCCCACCGCTGCTCTCCCCAGGACAGCACCGTGGGGAGCCCAGAGGAGGATGCCCAGAAGGGCTCGGTGGAGATGTGCCATGTGTCTCCATTGCCCCTTCTCTCTGCCCACCAGACAGAGCAAGGTGAGGAGGGTCCCTGGTCCCTGGCAGTGGGACGAGGATGGGGACAGGGGGCACAGGCTTGCCCAGCAGGAAGAACCCAGCTCCCCAGAGCTCTGCACCCTGTCCTGGATGCAGGCAGTGTCCATTGGGATGGACACCACGGCTGGGGCTCTGTCCCCGCCCCAGATTATCATTAGGGGCTTTAGGGGCCCAATAATGAGCAGCAGGAGCATGAAGGACCCTGCTGCCCATCCGGCCCAGGGGCTGGAGCCCTCGGGATCCCCTGGGGACAGCTGCCCATGTCCTTTTGCCACCTCATCTCTGCCCTGGCCCAGGGTGCCACATGAGGGGAGCCTTCTACCGCTGGAACCCACCCCACGGCCACGTCCTCCCCAGGCCCCCTCCTTTCCTCCCCGTGGAGGACATCAACCACTCAGGTAGGAGCCGCTCTGGCCGGGCAGGTCCCGGGCTGTGCCCCCCGGCCCCCGCTGCCGCAGACTGAGCCTCCCCGCCCCTCACCGCAGACTCCTGGCTCCACGTCCGCCTCTACTACTGCGACTTGCTGGTGAAGGAGGTGACGACGCGCACGGCCGAGGGCTGCCGCATCACCTCCCGCCCCGCGCCGGCCGACAGCGAGCGGCTCTACGGCCCCTCCTGCATGGAGCAGATCGAGTTTCCGCCGCCGCGGGCGCTCGGGGGCAGCGGAAGGGTGGCCGGGATGAACGGCGTGCTGGAGCGGCTCCTGCCGCACCTGGAGCGCGGGGTGCTGCTGTGGGTAGCACCCGAGGGCGTGTTCATGAAGCGGCAGTGCCAGGGCAGGGTGTACTGGAACGGGCCCCTTGCCCCGCATAGGGATGGGCCCAACAAACTGGAGAGGGAGAAGACCTACAAGCTGCTGGACACGCAGCAGTTCCTGCAGCGTAAGTGCCCAACTCGCCCTCCCCAGGAGACCCTGGTCCTGTGGGATACCCGTGTCCCCTGACGGTGCCGGTGTCTTGCAGAGCTGCGGGGGTACCTGAGCCACGGGCAGCCCATGCCGCAGTACCAGATCCACTTGTGCTTTGGGGAGGAGTTCCCCACCAGCGCTGGGCAACACTTCCAGAAGCTCATCATGGCCCATGTGAGTACACACTGGAGCTCACAGCATCCCTGAGCTGGGCACCGGGACCGTTGTGGTACCCAGACCTGCATCCATCCTCCATCACCTCTGTGCCCCCGCAGATAGAGCCGGTGTTTGCCCGAGAGCTCCTCCATCACGCCCAGCGCATGGGGCCGATGCTGCTGCGTGACTGCCCCCAGCCCTGTGCCCGCAGCCCCTCCAGCCACACCACCCACGTCCTCAGGCAGCTCTGCCAGCCCTGAGCCCGGGCAGAGGGAGGGGAGAACCCAGGCGTGACAAAGCCTCCAAGCAGGATGCTCATCATCCCCACGGCCCTGCTCTGGTGTGGGGGGGCTCAGCACTGTGAGGCTGGATGCAGTCTGGCACTGACAGAGGCGGTTGATGTCTTCAGCCTCTCCAGCATCACTGTATTTACTCCCTGGGAGCCATCCAGGTGGGATTTGCTGTGTTGTTTGGTGAGCTGGGGCAGAACCAGCTCTGCCCTCACTCCTTGCAGCGCCAGGACTCACCGTCTGCAAACCTTAGGAATAAAGGTTGTGTTTTGGTACCTCTGGCTCCAGTGGGGGGGCTGGTGCCGGTCTAAGGGGGGCAGAGGCAGCTGGGGGAGCTGGACTTGTTCTGCTGCGGGTCCAGCCCCTTGGTAGGGGTGCAGGCAGCAGCGGGGTGCCCATCGGCTGCTCTGCTGAGCCTGTCTCAGAGGCACTCAGTGCCCGTGCCTCAGTTTCCCCTGGTGAATGGAGTGAGTGGGGTCCTGGGAGGTGGGGGCTGTGCTGTAACCTTGAGCACGGTGTGGGGACCTGGTACAGTGCACCAGATCCAGCACAGTGCACCGGATCCAGCAGTGCACACCATCTGACACAGCCTCAGGCTGGGGGAAAAGAGGCTCTGGGGTGGGCAGGGGCAGCAACCCCATCCCCATCAGCAGCTCCATCCTCATCAGCAGACCCATCCTCATCAGCAACCCCATCCCCATCAGCAGCCCCATCCCCATCAGCCCTGTCCAGGTCCCAGCTGTGCAATGTGGGCAGCTCAGGATGAGACCCATGTCTTGGGAACTTTCCATGGGAAAAGAGGCTGGGGGACCCGCGGACCATACCAGGGGCTCAGCCAAGGCCGATACTGCCCATCTCTGCCCCGGGAGGCCGCGTCGTGCCAGCCCCGGGGCCGCCGGCTGCTGGCCGCAGGCCTTGGCAGTGCATCCATCCGTCCATCCGTCCGTCCGCCCGTAGGGACCAGCGCTGGCCGCCGGAGCCCTGCTCCGCCCTGGGAGAGGAGGGGCCGCCAGCGGGTTTTAACGGCCGTGCCGGGGCCGGGCGGCAGAGCGGGAGCACCGCGGCTGCCGGGAGGATGGAGCCGGACCTCCCCGTCGGCGACCCGGTGCTGCGCAGCCCAGCGGCCCCCGAGCCGCCCGGCGGCCCCTTCCCCAGCGCCGAGGCCACCAAACCACCCTACAGCTACATCGCCCTCATCACCATGGCCATCCAGAGCGTGCCCGAGAAGCGCATCACCCTCAGTGGGATCTACCGCTACATCATGGGCCGCTTCACCTTCTACCGGGAGAACAAGCAGGGCTGGCAGAACAGCATCCGCCACAACCTCTCCCTCAACGAGTGCTTCGTCAAGGTGCCCCGCGACGACAAGAAGCCGGGCAAGGGCAACTACTGGACCCTCGACCCCGACTGCTACAACATGTTCGAGAACGGCAGCTTCCTGCGGCGTCGACGGCGCTTCACCAGGAAAAGAGGCCTCCGGGATGCACCGGGCACCGATGGGGACGAGGGGCGCGGGAAGCCCCCCAAGCAGCGGGCACGGGGGCCGCCCGCAGCCCCGCTGCCCGAGGAGGGGAAGGCAGAGGGGGGCTACCCCTCACCGGTGGCCACGGGGCGCCTGCCAAGCCCCACCACGCTGCCCGAGGGGGCCGGAGCGCCGGGGTGCGCCGAGCCCTGTGTGCGGGGGCAGCCCCCCAAGGCCAGGCAGCCCTGCCTGTACCTGCCGGACGCGCCGCAGCCCAAGGGGCCGTTCCTCGCCCCCCCGGAGAGCCGCCTGCCCAAGGACACTGCCCTCGGGGGGCTCCCGGCCGCGCTGCAGCTGCCCCGGCCAGGTCAGTACGAGCGCCCGGTGCCACACGCTGCGCTGCTGCCCGCGCTGCTGCCCGTCCAGCACAGGGACCCCCAGCAGGACTCGCCGGCCCCCCCCGGCACCCCCCCGGGGCAGCTGGAGGGTGAGGAACCGGCCCCGCCGGGGCTGGGGCAGGGCCAACCCTTCGGGCAGGTGCCCCCCGCGTTCTCCAGCCCCCTCCTGGGCACGGGCAAGCCCCCCCCGTCCTGCTTCTTGGAGGGGGAGGGCTACGCGCAGCCCCCCCTGCCCGTTTTCGGCTCCTTCGGCCGCTCGGGCCCCGAGGCGCTGGGCAGCAGCTACCAGTGCCGGGTGCAGGCGCTGAGCTTCTGCGTGAAGGAGCGGCCCTGCGGCACCGCGCTGGAGCATCTCCTGGCCGCGGCACCCCCGGCCCCCGCTGCCCCCCGACAGGCGCCCTTCGGGGCCGTGGGGGCACGGGCGGGTGAGCAGAAGGAGCCGTGGGGGCCGGGGGGGGCGATCCCGTTGCAGGGGGGCAATGGGTACCCCCTGGGGTTGCCCCCCTGCCTCTACCGGACACCCGGCATGTTCTTCTTCGAGTGAGGGACCGGCCCCCTGCACCGAATAAAGCGCATTCCCCAACGCTGCCTCTGTGGTCTCAGTGCCCTGCTCGGGGTGGGCAGGGGCGAGCTGGGGGCCCTCTACCCCATCCTGGGCGCTGGCTGGGGCACAAGTGTCCCCCAGGCCACCAGCACAGCCCTCATCTCCGCTGGTCCCTCCATTGGTGATTTCTGGGTGGATGCGGTGAGGCAGCAGGGGGATAGGGCATGGCCTGGGTCAAGGCACCCGCATCCAGGTCCTGTGTCCCTGGGAGATGCTGGGGACAAGGTCCTGCTCCAACGTGGAGCCAGGAGCACGCAAAGCCCTGTCCTGGGGTAGCAGGATGGAACCGCATCCATGAGGGGCAAGAGGATGTGCTGCAGCAGGAATGAGCCCCCACGGAGCCCTGCTGCTGCCTCACTGTGCCTGGGACCACTCAGAGCGCCTGGATTCTCCCATGTGCCACACATGGCACAAGCAGCACCAGCCTCAGGACACGGCCCCAGAAAGATGCCGGTGAGGTGGTGGCACTCTGCGTGGGGCTCTGCTCTGTTGGGACAGGGCTCCCTCCACTCTGTCCCTGCTCAGGGCTGTGCCGGTCTCCGGCTGGGGTCCCACCAGGTCTCTGCAGACACCCCGAGGCCAGGGCACCACTAGAGCCAGGCTTGTGCCAGGGGCTGCGGTGGGAACGGGCAGGGAAAGCGGATTCCTCCGATCTGAATCACACCGGGTGAGGAGGCACCGGCTGAGTCACCGCTGCCGGCACCGGGCTGGGCACCGGGGAGGGCTGCGGGGCACCGGGTGGGCAGGCTGTGACCCAGCCACCAACCTCTTCCCACTGGAGCAGCACCTCCCGCAGCGCTGGAATAGGGGCAGAGCGATGCTGCCAAGTGGGGTGCTGAGCCCATGCCCCCATCCTGCCCACCCCAGACTGGGAGAGAGGACCCCCCAGCACAGCAGCCTCAGGCAGGCACAAAGGGAGGATGCTGGGCTGGGGAGCGCACCCCATGCTGATGTGGGCAGCGGGTTGGGGCTCCTCAAGCCCAACGGGCCCCCAGTTTGGCCAATGCCGGGGGTCTCTGCGGGGGCTGCGCTGGCACCGAGGGACAGCACTTGCGTCACTCAGGGGCAGGGAGCACCGCGGCCGCGTCAGCCCCGTTATCAGCCCCCAGACGGCGGGGCCATGGCTGCATCCCAGCCCCGGGCAGGGCAGGGCAGGGCAGGGGGGGCCGCTCAGCCCCGTTCTCTCTCTTCTCCCGTTTTAGTTCTTCCCTTCCCCAGTGGAAAACAATATTTGAGCGCCTACATCATGCTGGCGGCTCCGGCGCGGCGAGCGCGGCTGACCTCAGCCCCCTCCTGCGCGCTCCCCGGGGGCGCCGGAGGAAGCGAGGCCGCGGCTGTGCCCAGGGGCCGTCTGGTTCCCACGCAGCGTGGCCAGGCCCCGCGCCCGCCCCGGCTCCCCACGGCGCCTGGGAACACGGGGATGGGGTCCCTGCCCTGGGAGCAGCGCGGCACCGCATGGAGCATCCCATTGCCCCGCGAGCTGCAGCCCCCGGGGACGGGCAGTCCTAGCGCTCCCCTCCTCGACACCCAACCCCGGCTCATGGCTCCGGCTCTCCCTGCTCCTCCCTTGCTCGCAGTGGGTGGCCTGGCCCCCGGCCCGCTCCCCCCGTTCCCAGCATGGGCCGGGCCGTGGATGGGGACCGGGCTGCACCTGGTCACAGGCTGAACCTGCTGCTGGTGGTGCCGGTGCTGGAGGTCTGCCCGCTCCCCTTCCCTCCCTGCGGGACCCACTGCTTGTGCAGGCAGGGTGGGTGCCATAGGGATGAGTGCAGGGATGGGGAAAGGCTGAGTGCGAGTGCTCAAGGCTGCAGGATGGATGCTGCTGGCACCCATGCAAACACCCCAGACTGTGTATGGTGTATGTGGGGGCGACCAGGACACCCCATACAAGGAATAGCACTGGTTGCTATAGCCTTTGCTGGACCAGGATCAGCCCTACCACTGTGCCCACTGACCCCAGCGAAATGGATCCCTTCCCCAGGTTTCTGGGGGCTCCCGACCCCTGTTCTGCCCCTCATTTGGGTCATGGGATAGGGCCGCGGGATAGGGCCACGTCTGCTTCCACAGGTGCCAGCCCACAACCCCACTCTCCTGGCTCTGATGAAGGCACAATGGGTGCCCCTGTGGGGTCTTGGGGCAGGAGAGGCTGGAGAAGTGGGGGGGGGGGGGGTGGTGGTAAGGATGGGGGTCCCTTACCCTGTGTTTGGAGCACTGGGATGTGCCGGTGCCTCTGCATCCCTGTGCCATGGCCAGGAACAGATCCCTTACAGCAGCTCAGGATGCCCGGAGCAGCCGTGGGTGAGGGCCTGGCCGGGAGCCCCATGGGCCACCCCACGGCAGGGCCCTGCAGCCCCCGGGGCCAGACAGGAAGGAGACGTCATCGCCGCGGAGCGTAACTCAAACCAGATGGGGCCGCGCTGGCTTCCAGGCCCGCGGGGTGGTCACCGACAGGAACCGGCCAAAGGCTGCCGGCAGGAAGCGCCTGGGAGGGACGCCCGCAGCGTCCGGGGGCCCCGGCGGCCTTAACTGCTTCGGGGCTGGCTGCACCCCCGGGCGCTGGGGCACCTGCCCCACACCAGCCATTACCTGGGCATCCCACCCCACACGGGCAGGCGCTGAAGCTGTGAGGACACCTTCGATCACCCATCCATCCCCTTGCCCCCGTACCCGGGGGTGTTCAGACCATTTCTGCAGAGCCGTGGTCCCGTTCTGTCCGCTCTGCTCTGCGGACAAGACATCCCATCCCATCCCATCCCATCCCATCCCATCCCATCCCATCCCATCCCATCCCATCCCATCCCATCCCATCCCATCCCCTCCTCGGTTACCTGCAGACCTCAGATTGCAGTGTTGAGGAGCAGAGGCACAGGGAGGTGGCCGGAGTGACCCCCCCAAATCCCAGGGAGGCGGAGGGGGGCTGCGGGAAGACCTGTACATTTATTTACAAGAAGACAAGAGCCAGGCAGGACCCCACGAGAAGTATCCCCTGCCCCATGGGGATGAGCCCAAAGCCCCCGGTGGGGCTGGGGGTCTGGTGCCACCCCCGGTCTCTCCCCAGGGTTCTCCCAGCAGGCGCAGAGGGCACAGGCAGCCCTGGAGCAAACACACGGCCCTAGCCACAGCAAAAGCCGAAGCTGGAGGGCAAGGGAAGCCCAGGACCCCCTCCCCACCGGCCCCCATCCCGCACGGGCAGGGCTGGGAGCTACAAAGCCGTGGGGATGGATGCTCCTCCTGCAGCATCACCGGGGAGCCCCGCGGGCGCGGGCACAGGGGAAGGGGTCCGGGGTGAGGCGGAGGAGCGGGGTCAGCGCCGGCTCCCCCATCCCGGCCGGTCCCGGGAGCCCCGCTCGCGGCAGTTCCGCTGTGTTGGTGGTCGGGCTGGAGCGGGGGAGCGCGGTGCAGCTGCTCCGCATTTCCTCGCTCATCCTGATCCGGCGGCGCCGGGGGAGGCAGAGGTTGCGCTGTTCCCCCGCTGGCAGAGCCGGAGGGCAGGGAGGGCAGCAGGAACACAAAGGCTCCTTCTTCCCTCGCTGCCTCCCAGCTGGGGACGGGGCTGGAAGAGCGCTCCCCGCTTCCTCCCTTCCTGTGCGAGCCGCAGCTCGGGGCCAGCGCCGCGCCCGCACGCGTGGCCGGCCAGGGAGGAGGAGGAGGAGGAGGAGATTCAGGCTCAGCCCCAGCTCCGGTGCCAAAGCGCCGGGGTGAGGGTCCACGCCTGCCCTCGGCGTCCTCACCCCAAACCGCAGCGCTGGGAAGGGCGGCTCAGGGTCCAGAGACAGCGAAGGCAGCGCAGGGCTGCGGCATTTACAGGCAGAGCGGGCAAGCCGTGGGTCCAAGGGAGCAGCGAGGGCGCAGGGCGGCTGCCGTGGTTTAAACCCAGCCAGCAACAAGTACCACACAGTCCAGAAGCAGGACAGCGGCTCAGGCCGTGGGGCTCACGCCAGACCAGCCTTTCTCCTCCAAAACCACAGGAAGGAAGCCCAAACGGAGCAGAGATGCCGTGGGTTGGGCATTGCGCAGCCAGGCCAGGGATGAGATCGGAAACCACCGCTCAGGAGCAGCCTCGCAGTCCGAGGATATCCCGTCAGGAGCATCGGCTCCATGGGGATGGGCAGGGATGCTTTCGGCGTTCCCAGCAGCGGGTCCCTGGGGTGGGATGAGCTCAGTGCAGCAGCGGGTGCAGGTGAGGAGCCCTGTGGTGCCCCAGCCCCGACGAGTCCCACAGGGGCTGGGTGCCAAGGCAGGTGCAGTCCCAGGAGCACAGCAGAGCAGCACCCATGGAGGCGGTGGCGTGGGGCACGGAGCAGGGATGCAGCGTGTGCCACAGTGACGTGGGATCCAGAGCATCATCTCGCAGCAGCACGGGCAGGGACAGGGCTGAGCAGCTCCAGCCCCTGGCCCCACAGTGGGAAGTGAGGACCCCAGCAGGGTCCTGCTGCCGTCCAGAAGCAAGACGGACGTGAGACCCTCTGAAGCGGCTCCTCGCTGGCCTCGGCTCAGATGCCCAGCGCCGTCAGGGACCCCGAGCTGGTGATCTTCTTGAAGCGGTTGGCAGCGCACACCCCGATGAAGTTTTTCTGTGAAGGGGAAGCAGGGGCTGCAGCTCCGGAGGCTGAGCCAGACCCTGCACCCGGGGCTGGGGACAAGGGGGCAGCCAAGGTGCATGGGATAGGAGCACATGGCTGATGCTGGGGCTCATCCCTACCCTGTCCTGATGCTGTTCCTGCCCCTAAAAGGTGCTCTTGAGATGGGCTCAGGGGAGATAACCATGAAGGGACCAACACTGATAGAGATCCCATCGTGGGGGCAACCACGCAGGGGATGTGGGGCTGGGGAGCCCTTTCTCTAAGCTTAGGAGGTCAGAGAATCGTAGAGTAACTGGGTTGGAAGGAACCTTCTAAGGTCCAACCCCTTGCAATGAGCAGGGTCCCCAGCCCTTGCATCAGGCAGCGACACAGACCCATCCATGTCCCCCAAGCCGCCCACCAGGAGAGGTGGAGGCTGGCACCCCCCCAGCACCACTGCCCCTCCCCGGGCTGCCCCCCCCGCACCTTCCAGCGCCTCCTCATGACGTATTTCTTGAGCAGCACTTGGGACTTGAGCCGCCGGTTGCAGCGTTTGGCCTTTTCTGCCAGGTTGTTGAGCCAGGGATGCTCCAGGCACTGACTGGCGCTCATCCGGGCGCTGGGGGTGAGAGGAGAAGCATCACCCCCCCCATCAGCCCCTTCTCCAGCCACCCAGGAGCCCCAGAACCCCATGAACCCCCAAGCCAGAGGGGTGGGACCAGGGATCAGAGGGTTCAGCACATCCTGCTTGGGACAGGTGACACTTAGAGGGACAAGGGGCTCTGTTGGAGACAGCCAGCAGCAAGGGCAGGGCACCGCGTGGCTCCGTTGGTACAGGACATCAGGAGATGCTGCTGGGGTGTGGTACCCAGGGGCTGGGCACACAGCTCGGATGCCACCCCAGGACCCCCATGGCCGCTGCCAGCCCCGCACCTCTTGTCCTTGATGATGAGGTTTGAAACGAAGTCCTTGGCCTCGTTGGAGACGCTCTCGAAGGTCTCCTCATCAAAGTACCAGTTGGCAGCCAGGACGTTGTTGAGCGTCTCGGTGTCGTTGTCCCCCAGGAAGGGGGAGAGGCCGCTGAGCCTGGGGATGCAGGGGGTCAGGAGTGAGACCCTTCAGGCTGTAAAACCTTCCAGACCCCCCCAATGAGCCCGTCTGGCCAAGGGCTGCCCCCCACACACACACTGTGGCTGCTGCCACCATATCCTGCCTGCAGATGTGGGCACAGACCCCAGTGCCCTTGCCCATCTCCCCCTCCAGCACCCACCAGCACCCCACTAAGCAGCCAGAAGAGCTCTGCTCCCCAGCATGGCACCGCAGGCCCGACGTACAGCATGTAGGTGATGACACCCATGCTCCACATGTCCGTGGTGTAGGAGACCTGCTCGTAGTTGACCACCTCAGGGGAGAGGAATTCGGGGGTGCCAAAGTTCACCTTCAGCTTCTCCTGGGGGTTGTACCTGCATCCAGGAGGGGAGGCAGTCAGCAAGGGGGGACAGGCTGCTCCCCCAAAGCATTGCTGCCCTCCTGTGCCACTCAGGGAGAGCCAGGGCTGGCAGCCATGGCCAAACCACAGCCCAGAGCAGGCCCTGGGGGTTCCAGCACCCCAAAGGGCTGCAGGATGGGAAGGAGGCAAGGAGGAGGGATGGAGCTGACCTTCGAGCCAGCCCAAAGTCAATGATCTTCACCATGTGCCCAGTGGCAGCGACGCAGAGGATGTTCTCAGGCTGTGGGGACAGAGACCATTGCCCCACTGCCAAGAGGGAACATGTCCCCAGTGCATGGATCAGGCAGCCCAGGGGTCTTGTGCTGACCCACTCACTGCCCCCCCTGTCCCTGCTGTCAGCCCCACACCTTGAGGTCGAGGTGGAGGACACGCATGTGGTGCATGAAGCGGATGCCCTCACAGATCTGCCGCACGAACACCATGCAGTCCACCTCCGTCAGCTGGTAGTCGTCATCGATGATCCGCTCAAAGAGCTCACCGCCCTCCACACTGCATGGGGACAGAGAGCGGGGTCACCTGGGGGCCTCTGCATCCCAACCCAGCCCCTCCATGGGGATGCTGGTGTAGAGAGAGGACACCGCAGCTCCCCAGGGTTCATAGAGCTGCATGGGAAAGACCTGGGTCACCTCCACCCTCAACACAGCCATAAGAGAGGGAGATGCTGTCCTGGCCAGGCAGAGCCTGAAGCGACCCAGGGAGGTGCCCAAGAGGGGACAGGCAAGAAGAGGGACATTCCCTGGGGCCAACCCCTTCTGCTCGGTCAGGGTCCAGCACATCTGCTCCATCTCTGGGGCATCCCCATGGTGGTGCCCCTCACCCAGGCATCAGGCCTCTCACAGCACTGCCCCAGCACTCACAACTCCATGAAGAGGATGATCTCCCGCGGCGTCTCGATGGCATCGTAGAGCTGGACGAGGTTGCGGTGGTTCAGCTGGTTCATCACATCGATCTCCAGCAGCACCATCTCCTGCAGAAGAGCCCTGTGTGGTCAGTCCTGGCCACCGACACTGGGACGGGCTGCATTGCAGTCACACAGTGCGTGACACTGGCACCCACCACCTGGGCCATGCCACTTGCTGGTGGCACCATGGCCACGAGGTGCCCCCACTCTGCCATCACTCAGACCTTGTCCTTGGCACCCTGTTTCCGGATCACTTTGGCCGCCAGCTTGAGCCCTGTCTGCTTCTCTGTGCACGTGTGGACTTCACCAAACTTGCCCCTTGGGGGGATAGGAAGTGATGCCATCACCATCAGCCACCCAGACTGATGGAGACCCCCACCCTGTGCACCCATCTGCACCCACTCTGCCTAAAGCACCACCCCATCATGACTAAGTAAGTCCCATTGACCCAGAGCCACTGCCCAAGGCACGATAGCAGCCTGAGCAGTGCTGGGGGAATCCCGGGTGCCCCCCACCTTCCCCGGGCCCCTCCTTACCCCCCCAGGATCTCCTTGGAGCTGAGGTTGAACTGGGAGCTGATGCTGGCAGACCGCAGGGTGACGATGCGGTGAGCAAAGGGCGCTGGTGGCGGAGGGACATCATCTGCCCAGAGAGGAGGGTTGGGGTGAGCAGGGGAACGGCCCGGACCCCGATGATGGGCACCCCAGGATGCCCCCGGCTGGGAGCACATCCAGGTGCCAGGTGAAGTGAAGCACCCAGTGGCACTGCCCAGCCAAGCCTGTGGGTGCGGGATGCAGCCAGGTACCGAGTGCCCCGCTGCAAATCAGGGCCTTCTGGCTGCCTCCTGCACCAGGGGATGGAGCATCCCCTGAGGGGACCCTCACCACTGCCCCCAGCATCACCCCGCCGCATAGCACCCAGCTGCACACCCGCTCCCCACCATCCCGCATGTCACGCTCGCCCTCTCCAGGCCACGCTGCTGCGTGTCACCCTCTCTGCGCCCCCAGCCCTTCACGATGGGCTTGCTCGCCCAGTGCGCCCCAGCACCCAGCCCTGGGCCCCCTTCCCCAGGCGAGTGCAGGAGCCCCAAGGCACCCAAGCCCCGCAAGGGCAGCGCTGCCGCACACGGGGACACGCTGTCCCCTGCCACCGGCCAGGCGGCGGTTGTCACTCCCGGGGCTCCTCTTCCTGCCGGTGCCAGGCTGAGGCCGGAGCAGGCCGGGGAGGGGACACGACGCATTTAGCCCTGTTTACAGTGAAACAGGAGCTCGAAGGCCACGGGGCAGGCGGCGAGCCAAGGGCATGAGCAGGCAGCATGGGAGGGCAGCGCGGGCAGCAGGCAGGGTGCGGGGACCCCCCTGCTGCTGCCCCACAGAGGGTCCCGGGGTGCGGGGACAGGGCAGGCGCCCCACAGCCTTACCCAGTATCTCGAACGGGTCCTCCTTCCCGAAGTCGGGGGTGAGGTAGGGGCTCGGGGGTGGCTCTGCCTCCGTCGAGGGCGGTTGTCCCGCAGGGCCAGGCTGCTCCGCAGCCCCGGCGGGGCCCGGGGCCTGCCCCGTGGCGCTGGGCAATGTCCTCTCCTGTGGGGTGCCGGGGGGCTGCAGGTCCCCCTGGGCTGCCGGGAGCGGGCCGGGCTCTGCCGGCTCCATCACCGTGGTCTCCTCCAGTATCACCTCCATCGCCGGCCCCTCCGCCCAGGGCTGCTCGTCCCTGGAAGCAGGAGCAGGAGATGAGCAGAGCCGAGCCCGCAGCGCCCCGAGCCCAGCGGGAGCCGGGGGGCAGCGGGGGACGGGGCTCACCCCAGGAGGGTGCGGGTACCTTTGGCAGGGGGCCGGGCAGCTCAGGCTCTGCAGCAGAGCCGGGCGCGGGGGCTCAGCGCCCCTCGGCTGCTCCTTGCCCGTCTCCGCCTTTGCTGCTTGCTCCCCTTCACCCGGGGCCGCAGCCGTGGCCGCTGCCTCTGCGGGCTCCTCGCCTCCATCCCCGGCCTCTGCCGCAGCTGGGGGGGATCCCACCTCTGCAGCTTTCGCCCCTCCATCCTGAGCCCTCCCAGCGGCCGGAGCCTCCTTTGCGGGAGCCGTGGCTTCCTCCTTGGCAGGCTCTTCCTTGTCTCCATCCTCAGCCTTCGATGCCGCTGGGGGTTCTTCCACCTTTGGAGCTCTCTCCCCTCCACCCTGCGCTTCTGCAGGAGCCGGGGCTTTCTCCTTTGCAGGTTCCTCTTTGTTTCCACCTTGAGGCTTCTTTGCAGCTGGGGTTTCCTTTGCCTTTGCTGCTGCCTTCTCTCCATCATGAGCCTTTGCAGCATCTGGGGCCTTCTTCGCAGGACCCGCAGCCTTCTCCTTTGCAGGCTCCTCTTTGTCACCCTTCTGAGCTGTTTTTGCAGCTGAGGCTTCTTCTGCCTTTGCCGCTTGTTCCTCTCCATCCTGAGCCTTCGCAGGAGCCGGAGCCTTCGTCTTCACAGGTTTTTTATCTGCTGGGGTTTTCTCTGCCTTGGCTGCTGCCTTCCCTCCACCCTGGGCTTTCACAGGAGCTGGAGCCTTCTCCTTGGCACCAGATGTGGGGTTCTCCTTTGCAGATTCTTTGCCCCCATCCTGAGCCTGTGCTGCAGCCAAGGCTGCCTCCTTGGTGGGTTTTGCCTTCCCTTCTTCAGCCTCCACTGCAGCTGGAGCCTTCTCCTCCATGGGCTCTGCTTTCCCACCACCCTCCGGCTCTAACCCACCAGGGGCTTGCTCCTTCATGGGCTCATCCTTCCCTCCATCCTGAGCCTCTGCTCCAGCCGGGCCCTTCCCCTCTGTGGGCTCTGCTTGCTCTCCTTTGGGCTTTCCTGCAGCTGGAGCCTTCTCCTCCTTGGGCTCATCCTTCCCTCCATCCTCAGCCTTAGCAGCAGCTGGAGCCTTCTCCTCCATGGGTGCTGCCTGCCCTCCTTCAGGCTTTACTGCAGCCGGAGCCTTCTTCCCTGGCTCATTCCTCCCTCCATCCTGGGCCTTGGCAGCAGCCGGCACCTTCTCCTCTGTAGGTGCTGCTTCCCCTCCATCGTGCTGCTCAGCTGAAGCTTGCTCTGCCAGCGCTGCCTTCTTTCCATCCTGGGGCTCTGGAGCAGTCGGGGCTGGCTCTGCCTTCCCTCCTGCAGCCTCTCCTGCTGCCTTCCCTCCATCCTGTGCTGCAGCAGCAGCCGGAGCCTTCTCCTGCCTGGGCTCATCCTTCCCTCCATCCTGCACCTCGGTGGCAGATACCTCCATACCCCCTTGGGGCTGGGGGGCCGCTGGGGCTGCAGTGCCCTCTGCTTCGGGGGGAGCAGTGCCCCCAGGCCCCCCAGCACCGGGCACGCTGCCCGCCCCACCGCCCTGCTCCATGGGGATGCTCCGGGCAGGAGGCGGCTGCCCTGGGGTGCTCCTGGCTCAGCGAGGATCCTACGGGAGAGAAGACGGGAGCTGAGGGCTCCGTGCACCCGCAGAGGGGCACAGCGGGACCCGGGCAGCGGCTTTGGTGCCGCAGAGCAGGGGCAAGAAGAAGCCACCGAGGCAGGGACCGTGCCACAAGGCGGTGGAACAAGGCTGATGGCCCCGTGTGGCCGCAGGTCCCTGCACTGCCCCATTGTGCCCCGGTATCTGCCGTTCGGTGACTGACCGGGGGCCCGACACCGGCACCTGTCGCTGCCACCGAGCCTCCGGAGCGCAAGCAGCAGCCGCGGGGCAGCCCTGGTGCCAGATTAGGGCCATGTCCCCCTATGGTGGGGCAGGAGAGAGCGGCTGCGGGGTGGGCATCCCTGGCACTGCCCTCCCCAACGGCTCAGCCCTGCCCGGGGGTGACCGCAGCTTCTTTCTGCGCCCTCCCCACCAAGGGGGCCTGTTGATGCCAACCAATTGCCTCCAAACCAGCACCCGATCCCCAAACCCAAGCTCTGTCCCGGGCTCCGCTGCTCTCCCTGCGCTGCCACCCCCATCACCTTGAACCCAAAACACCCCCTGCGCTGCCTGTGCAAGCACTGAGACCAGCACAGACCCAGAACAACCGCAGGAAGAGGGGAGGCACTTGCTGGTCTGACTGGAACAGGAGCCATAGCAGAGCTGTCTCTGACGGAGCAGACCCGCAGCTCACAGCGGGGATGGAGCCTTTCCTCCCTGGCTGGGGGACCCCTTTACCTGTGCCGGTGCAGAGGGCGGTCAGGACGGCAGCATCCGCACTGGGGCAGCGCCGGGAGGGAGCAGCCTCTTCTATGCGGGGCGTAACGGAGCCGGATTAGCGCGGGCAGAGGAGGATCCGTTACAGCAGCGGGAGCCGGCCCTTTCCCAGCACCTGTCGCGCTGGAGCCCGTTCAAAGGACACGGCCCTGCCCCGCACAGCACCCCCGGGCGGGCCGGCCCCGGCCCCGCAGCGCCCCGGGACATCCCCTGGGGGGGGGGCCTGGCTGAGATGGACGCAGCCCAAGCAGCCAAGGGCTTCCAAGGCGCCCATAGGCGACACAAGGTGGCCACTGCCCACCCCTGGGGATGGCAGCTGGGAGCAACCAGTGCTGCCCCCCCGGGCAATGAGCTGGGGCCAGCTCTGTCCCCTCCAGGCATCAGCCCTTTGGGAAGGCAGCTCCAGGAGCACAATGTGGCACCCAAGGGCATGGCCACAGGGCCCTGGAGCAGAACCGACAGCAGTGGCAGCATCCTCTGGAACCACCTGAAAGACACCCATCTCCTGCAAAAGGAAGAGTTTTGGGGATTAGGAGAAGAAACAAAGGAGCAGGGGGCTCCTGAAGGATCAGGCATCACCAGCCCCAGCTGAAGGTGCTGCTGCACCCAAGGGTATGGTCTGGCAAGTGCTGGAATTGGGCATGGAAAACCGCTGGGGAGGAGGCACCATGGGTTACCCCATGCCAGGGCTGCAGTGGCCACAAAAAGAGCTGGGCAAAGGCAGGGCCATGGCCACAGAGGGTGCTGAAGCTGGTGGAGTGCAAGGGCTACCCCAGGTTCCCCACTCAGCAGAGCCCCATTTAAGCCTTGGAAGCTTCAGGTGAGGAAAGCCTCGCTCAGAAGGGCAGCTGCCTGCTGCTGGGGTGGAGGCAGGCAGGGGGTGCAGGAGGAACCCCTGGTAACCAGACCCAGCGCTGCAAGGGGAAGCTCTCCAGTGATACCCACTATTAAAAACCCAGGACCTCATCTGTCAATGTCAGGGCAGCAGGAACGGCTGCAGGAGGAAGGGCTCAGCCCCTCACTGCAATGGTGCTTCCCTGGGGGGGGACAGGGAGGCCGGGGCTCACGGATGGTGACAAAGCAGCAAGAGCAGCTCCCAGTGCCCCCAGGAAGCTGGAGTTACTGGGGGCTCCTCCAGAGCTCTCTGTCCCACAGCCACATGGAGCTCAAGTCCTGCCAGACCCTGAGCCCTTCTGCTCCCCGCTGGGGCTCGTGCGTGGCCACCACCACCACAGGCGGTGGCAGCATCCCAAGAGTGGTGCAGGCATTGGGCTCCCCTGTTCCAGCCCTCACAGCTCAGATTTGCTGCTTCAAGGAGCCCAGCTCCACACTGGGGGTAAGAAGCCTCCTCCTTCCCAAGACCAGGGGCAGAACCTGGAACGTGATGGGAAGCAGCAGGGAGCAGGCACACGGCTCCAACCAGCAGCACCAATGCAATTGCGCACATGCAGAGGCTGGAGCATCACCAGCACCTGCAGCACTCAGGGACGGTGACACCCACAGCGCCTGTTCCCAGCACAGGAACTGCTCCGGTGGCAAGCAGGAGCCCCCCCAGCTTGGCCTCCACAGGGAATGCCAGGGGAATGACCGGCTAACGCCGTGCTCGGGGCCTCTGCCCACTGACTGTCATCGCCAGCGTACAGTTTGGAACCACCTTTCCCAGAGCTGCCAGGCACCTGGAGGCCACCAACGTCACTCAAGGCAAACGCTGCCACTGCTCCACACTCCCCCAGCTAACCCTGGGTGGAAGGAGCGCATCCACTCGCCAGGAGCTGGGGTAAAACCCTCCAAGAACAGGACCTGCGTTGAAGCCATCGGCCTTCCCAGGGCCCCTGCAGGCTTACACACACACCAGGGCTGGTGTCTGGGTGCGAAGCCTTGGGACAAGGGGAGGAAGCAGACACGGCAGTGCTGGGGAGCCATGGGAATGGCTCTTTGAAGGGGACACACGTGGAGGATGAGTGTCCTGCTGTTACGAGGTGAAACTCACTGATAGGTAAAGAGAAACAAGCTGGAAACCATCCCCAAAGGCGGATGTACAACAAAGGGCAAAAGCTGCTGCACACCAGGGCTTCGGATGCTTTGGTCCATCACCAACCCTCACCCCAGCGCACAGCACCAGCGCTGTGCAGAGCCCAGGGGCAAACCCAGCCACCTCCAGGGCTCTTTTCCCTCCCCATTCACGAGCTTAAACCAGAGTCCCCCCGTTGGCTGCCGCTGGCACCCGACCCATCCCGGCCGCTCTGGCGCAGCATCAAGCCCGCGGCTCCCTAGCGACGGGGTTGTCACAACCCAGCAGCGCTCTTTAACCTTTCTGCTGGCGCTGCGGGGAGCTTCGAGCGCACCCGGCCCCGGGAAACCCAACACCCGGCTAAATCGAGCGCAGCTCCCAGCGGAGCCCCGGCCGCGGCGCTCGGAGCCGAGCCAAGCCCAGCCCGGCCCCGGGGGAGCGAGCGGCACCGCGCCGCTGCCCTCAGCACCGAGGACTTCCCCGGTAGAGCTGCCCCTGGGCTGGGCCCATTGAGGGGAGAGCGGAAGACAAGGGAAAAAGGACAGCAAAAGAGCTTCTGAAGCCCTGCGGCATCAAGCGGTGACAGCAGGGAGCAGGCAGCATGAAGCCAAAGCACCAGGACGTGTCCATGTCGTGCCAGGCCATGGTGGCAACCACCAAGGTACCCCAGTAGAGAGGCGAGAAGCAAAGCTGTGGGTTTGAAAGCAGCATCAAGGCTTTTCATAAGGCCCCATTCACCAGCTGATAAGATCTCAACCTGCTCAGCCGCCCTTCAACACATAAACCCATGGAAACATCATCTGCATCTTAGCTCCAGCTCTAGTCCAAGTTCAGCAAATCACCTCCATACCAACTCAACTATAAATGCATCAGAGGAAGACTCCATTCCTGGGTTATCTCCCCCTTCCAGCACTTGCTCTCAAATCACCCTCAGGGAGGTGACAAGTCCTGAACACAGGAATGGTTTTGCACAACCCACCCAGCAATATGGGTTTTACACCTCTGCCAGCCTGCCCTGGCTGCAGGGCATGGGCTGAAGCAGCACTCTGAAACCCCAGCCCTGTCCTGTTATGCTCCTGTTTGTACTGCCCTGGGTCTGGGAATGGCTCCTGCCCCCAGGTCCCTGTTGAAGCCTCAACCAAACCCCGATGTTCAGCTCCTCCAGGACCCCATCTTTTACATTTTCCTCACTGGAGCAGTTTTCCAGCACGTCAGCACTTTCCTCCCCAGGGGACCGGTTACACTGACACCAGCCCATGGGAGACACAGCATGACCCCAGAGAGCTCCAAGTGCCCCATACCCTTGTAGGGCACAGCAGCCCCCAGGTCTGAGGACTGGAGGAGGCCGTGCTTGCAGGAGAAGGTAATGCCTTTTATTAGACCCCATGAGACGGCTGGGGAACCACGGACAAGCTGTCAGGCACACAAAGCCTTCCTCAGGGCTGCAGCAGAGGCCATGTAGGGCCATCACGGAAATCCTCGCTCCATCCTCGCAGGGTTGGCATCTGCTCCAGCTCAGCAGCCTTGTTCTCTTGCTTGCCTTCACATTCTTCCCCAGCTCATCATCACTGCGGCTTTCCTGACTCAGAGGTATGTGCTGCTCCTGGAGCTGGCACTCGAGCCTGCAGCAGGTTCCTTGCCTGCCACCATTGAGGTCCTGCGATGTCTCCATGCAGCAGCTGATACGGAGCAGCTCCACTGTGCCAGGAAGGTGAAGGCAGAACAAGGGCCAAGCCACATCCCTGCGGTGAGCCCAACAGGTCTTTGCTTTCAGGAGAGCATTATTACAAGTTCCTCTTGCTCCAATCTTGCTCCTTGGGCTGCATCGCAGCAGGGTCAGGCCAGCCCCCAGAGCCTTGCACACTTCCAAGCCTCAACCAAAGAACCTGCTCACCTCCTTCCTGCTGACAGCTTAACACAGCACCTGCCACACCAGCCTTTTCCTGCAAGTCCCTTTCTGAACCACACCATCACCATGTTAGCAGAACAGTAACAGCAAAACAGGCACAAAAGATCATCATTCTGATGTAGTTGTACCCCTAACCCCTTTCTTGCCCTCCCTCAGCCTTTTGGAGTTACGTTTCTTGCTAAGACAAGTCCAAGGAAAGGCCTAAAACTGATTTTACAAGGTAAAGAAGCATCCTTAGTAAGTTTTAATCTAAGTTCGATCACCTCTCCACAATGCTGGAAGTTCTGCCCTCCAGCACATCGGAGCACTTGGTCTATATTTAGTTCTGGCTGCACTAGACTGGTGAGGAGATGACGTCTATTGAGCCAAGAGAAGGGCCCTGGCAGGAGCCAGGGAGGCAGCTCTCAGGCAGTCATTTGCCAGTGAAGCAATTCCACAAATAGAATGACTTCAGCTATAAAACAGGAAAAGGTTTAATATTTGCATATACAGAGAACTATAAAATGTGGGCAAGATTCACATTAGTGCTCATCTACATAAACATCAACAAGAAAGGTCAGACCTGCAATATGCTGGCTTGCAGAAGCTCCACATTGCTTAACACAAATCAAGCTTAATACAAACTACAAACCCAGAAAGAGACAACTGAAACCAATAGATAGATGTACAAAGGCAGCTCCTCCAGATGCACACAAGCAGGATACCAAAAACTCTTCTGCAGGAGAGGGATTCAGCCCAGTAGCAAGAGCGAGCCAGCAGGCTGGGAGTTTTATTTAGTTCAGGTACACAATATCTGTATACAAAACCAAAACCTGGTCTAGTCTTTAGAGAGCAAGAGGTGGGGAGATGAAGTGAGGCCGTGTGGCAGGGCCTGTTGCTGTGCCTCAGGTGGAGGTAAACTACTCAAGAGAACAATAATGGAACAAGGCTGAGACTGAGCAGTCACATAAGAATGACTCTTCCCTCCCTACCAAGGGAGCAGAGAAGGATAGGATCTCCCTCTTGTCATCACATGGACGTGAATCAGCACCGGAATCTATCTGAGAAGTTGGGAGACTTTGGCATGGTCAGTGGCTGCTCACTGGACTTCACCTCTAAGCTGCGGTATCTGCGTATTGGGTTTGCCTTGTGAACCTGTGGAACCAGAAATAGAGGATGAAGTGAAGGACACTGCTGAGGTACGATGAAGCTGAACCTTGCAGGGGAGTACCAGTGGAGGGAGGGACCAGGAACACACAGAGCAGCTTTGGGGCAGTGAGTTTAAGAGATTACTCTGCTCCAGTGACAATGGGTACAGCTCCAGAAATCAGTCACCGCAGCAGAGCTGCCTTTTGGGCCTGTTTAAGACCAGTTGTAAAGTTAACAAGGAGTCAGTTTGTAACAGGGAACCTTAGAGTCTTAAGGCAGCTCCACATTGACATTAGCTCATTTACTCTATTCACACATCCCTGTGGGTAACTCTACAGCTCCTGTTCAGAAACAGCTCACTTACCATTTCTTGCCTTAGCTTAGCAACTTCTTCCTTCTCACGCTCCTCTTGCTCCTGTTTCACCTTCTCTTGAAGCCTCTCCTTTACGGCCTCTTTGTCTGCCAAGTACTTTTCAAACTCTTGCCGCTCTTTAGCCCTTTTTTCCGTTGCCAGCTCAAAGCTTTCAGGAACTACAGAACCAGAAAGGCTCTCTAAGTTTAGAAATAGAGGAGATAACATTGGTGCAAAGGCAGTCAGGTAAAGCAAAGCAGTACTAGTGTCATGGAAGCCTCCCTCTGGAGCGCTTCACCTTGCAAGGGTAGTTAGTAAATACCTCCAGCAGTGTTACTGCAGATCTTACCCCACCATGGGTGTTCTCATAGGAGGGAGCAAGCACACACAATTGTTAGTACAAACAAGCTTTGGGTTGGTTTATACCCTACAAAGTTTAGTCTACCCCATGGTGTAGATGCCTTCATCTCATTAGAGATGGGAGGAAAAGACTGACAGCTGCTGCAGAAATGCCAGCTGTCCCCACAGGGAGCTCCTCACACGCTATTTACCCTTCTCCCAAGCAGGCATACATCAATCACCCCCCAATTGCAGCAGAGCTGCTAAATACAGCTGCCAGGTTACTGCAGGACAGGGGCAGCAGGGAGGAAACTCCCCCGCTCCCTGGGGACACAAGCTGTTAGGGAATTAGTTGATTAAGTGCAAGGCACTACTGGCTGTGCTGATAAAGAGGCAACAGCCAGTCTAAACATCATTTAATTGCATGAGTTATCAGCCAAACCCATGCAGCAAGTACTGCACCTGATAACAACTTATTCTCCTTCTTGGGCACAAAAGGCTCCTGGTACACCACTGTGTTGGGACGTGCTTTAAAACAAGCTGCCTCTTTCTGCTTTTTCAAGTCTTCTTTAAGCTGCAAGAGAAGAGAGCCCATCAAGTGCCAGCTATAGCAAGAAAGACCCCTGCCCATCAGCACTCCCAGCACTGGAAAAGCCACTTTGACTTGGATCAAGTCATTTGCATATAAAATTGTATTAAAGCCAAAGAGTTGCATCACTTGTTCCTTCCAGTTACTTTTGCCAAAAATAGCCTGAAAACTGAGGGAAGGTTCAGGAGTCCACTGCAGACATGAGAAGAGCAATGTGGTATTTATGTGTCAAGAAATCCCCACGATGGTCACAGGGATGCAGCTGCAGGAAACCCCATCACTTACCAATAAAAGGAGAAAAAACACCCCAAAACAACCCACCAATCCTTAACCCATAGCACAAGTCTCATGCTCAAGCTCAGCTCCTGATCCCTCTCAAGCAGGACAACTTCTGAAGTCCATTACAACTCCACCAGCTGCGTTGTCTGGTCACCCTGTTATACCTTTCCCATCATCCTACCTGCTGTTTCCAGCTCTGGAGCTTGGCAGCTCCCCTCTCATCCACCTGCAGATTGAAGGGCTCAGGCTGAGTTGGCTTTTTGACCTTCTTTTCTGGCAGTTTCACGTGGTCAAAGTATGGCAGAGGCAGTGCTTTGAACTTGGGCACCTGAAAGAAACACCTTGGAATGTTTCCTGCCCTTCCCTCAAAGGCACAAAGCTTTGGGAGTTGAACAGACAGCAGCAAGAGGCAAGTCCTGCAGAGCTGTATTGTTTAAGGGATGGGATCCAGGGCAGCTTTATAGTTCTTACCTCTTCCTTCTGCAATTCTTCAATCTTTTTCTCTTTCTGCATTTGCCGCTCCTTGTCACGGGCATCGAAAGAGAAGGGGCAAACTTCCACGTGCCTCTGCTCTGGCATTTTAGGCTTGAAGGGCACTCCGTAATGTGGCATGGGGTTGGCTTTAATGACAGGCACCTCTTCTTTTTCCTAAAGGGATTTTAGTGTTAGGATCTGACACAGCACCAGATTGTATTTGTAGGAAGACTGCAAGTCCTGCCAAACAAAGCCATGAATATTCCAGTTCCTTTAACCAGTGTCACAGCAGCACCAGGCAAGCACTCTGGGCACTGGGAGAATTACTATTACAGAAAGTACCACAGACAAGCTCTTCTTTCCAGTCCACTATCAGTTCTAGTACTTATCTAAATTAGACTCTAACAGAGAGAAAGGAGGAAGGACTGAATGCATTCTGAAACCTGCTCCCCATCTCCAGGGATCTAGGAGGTGTGGGTACAAGAAAGGTCACGTGCAGTATCTGCCCTTCTCAGTAACGCAATAGGGAAGGGGCAACATCCTTTAGAAATGGAAGCTGTTCACTTCCCTCATTCATAGCAGCAACCCCAGAAACCCCCAATGCCCTTGGTTAAACCGAGTTATTTTATGTGAGAGTTCAGTTGCTGTTAGAGGAGCACCCTTCAGAGGGAATGGCACAGGGGAAGATGACACCTGGGGGAGCTGCCCTGCAGGAGGGGAAGGGCTGACCAAAGCAGACCCCAGCCCCCAGCAGGCAGGGATACAGCAGTCACTGCGGTGGCACCATGAGGCCCAACAACAGCTTAGTCCCAGGTTACCTTTTCTTCATCTTTGCCAGATGTTCGGGTTCTGCTTTTCAAGGTGAAGACTGGAGACTTGGGGACTGTAACAGGAAGAGCTTTCTTCTCTGGAACACCCTGCTCAGAAGAACCAGTAAGGAGTTACCCAAGAGCAAACACTACAGGGAAACCACCTGAAGTAGCACAGAACATACTAGTAGCAGTTCTTACCTAATGACAGACAGCACTTACTGTACATTATTAAACACGTAACATAGCTAAGGACATTCAGATGCCAATCACTACCTCAGTCCCAACTCCCAGCTCTAAGTATTCCCAAGCTTCTTACCACAACATCCTCCAGGATTTTCGTGGGACATGGCCTGGAATGGAATTCAAAGTGCTTTTCCTCCTGCTGCTTCTTACTCTCACGTTCCTGAATCCTTTTTTCTATCTCCAAATCAAAGCCAATGGGCTGCGTGAGTGCCTTCACAGTGGGTTTCTTGGGCAGGAGTGGCCCACCCTCAAAGATTCTGTGATTGAGTTCTCGTGCTTTGAATTTGTACCTACACAGGAAAGGTGAGACAGTCACGACACTGTGCATGGCAAGATGCAGCTTCTAGCAAAAGGCTTCTTTCAGCATAACAGAGTAACAGGCAGGTCCAGGAGGAGCTGTGCCACACACACACGTTCCGTAGTGTGCAGCTCTAGTTAGCAACAACTTGGCTTTTGAAACATCAAGGTTTCAGGTAAACCTTCAGGATTGTGTTCTTGGGAATCCAAAGCTTTGTCTAAAGCAGTTTTGAAGTGTGTGCAGGCTGTCCTGCTACAGTGAGTTTGCTTTACCAGTCATAAGCTGTACCCAACCCAAGATCAGCTTTCCTAAGAGCACTTCTCACATCCCTATCACAGCCATAGGGCTATGCACAAGCTAAAAGAATCCCAATGGTTTTATGCTACTCATTCTTTCACACAAAAAGAGTAATCCTGAGAAGTGGTATTATGGCATCCAAAAGATGTTTCCAGTGTGGTACAAATGTCTCTCGGAAGACTAGAATAATCCTTTACTTACTGTTGAAGTTTCTCTATTTCCTCTGCTTCTAACTCTGCTGTAGTTTTGCAGGTGGTAGGTCTGAAGCGCTGCTTTGTCAGAAGCAATGGTGTTTTAGGGTTGGTAAACCGAGCTTTCACAGCCTTCCCTGGAGGTGGGCCTATAAATTCAAGTCACAGAGACCAGCAGTCAATGGCAAGGCCTGCAGCAGCCACAAACTGCTCAGTAGAGCAGTCAAAGCATCCTTATTGCTCTACCACCAGTGCTGTGGGCAGCCTCCTGGCTGGACACTGCCAGGACTGCTCACCTTCATTAGATTTCCTGCTCCTCAAATGGTAACGAGGGGGTGTGTGTTTTTGGAATGCTTCTACCTGCTCAGCAAGGGACACGTATTCGGATGTGCTCTCTTCAAGTTTTCTTTTGTTTCCCTGGGACAGGTTGAAAGGTTTGGCAATAGTGGGTCCCTTCAGTGGCCGCATCTGGAGACAGAAAACGCTTATCATTATGGCCATTTCACACAGGACACTGGGATGATATTTCCTTTCCCCATCAATTCAATAGTTTCTATCCCTTCCTTTATTGGAAAGGTAACACTTAGCATTAGATACAGACTTAAGTGTCTGAAGATGCTAGTCATATTGGGAAACTGTATGAAGTGGAAGATACAAAGATCTGACATTACAGGGTCCTTTAGAGTCTTAGTGGCAATGCAGATACAGAACGAGTTAACAGTTAGGTTTGCACACCCCTTGCTGCTTCTCTGGTCACCCTCTTTGCAAATGTGTTGCAAAAGCAAGAAGAGGGTGATGTCAAAAAGGAGTCAGGTGCCTGCTGGGAAAAACCCAGATCTCACCGGGGAGGGAGGATGCTTCCTTAGCTCTGCTGCAAAATCCACCTCCTTGTACTCGTCCCTGGGCTGGCTTTCCACATGCTGTTTAATCCTGTTCTCTGTGCAGAAGTGGAAGTCAACTGCCTTTGTTACTTGACCAACAGCTCTCCTCACAGGTTGTCCTAAAGGAAAAAGAACAGGTAAGGTCTGGAAGGGAGGGTCTTGGGGGCGAGGGGGGAAATGTGTGTATGTGGTGTTTAATTTAGAACTTGGACAGTTTTAGAGAACTCATCTGTAACCTTTCCAACCCCAACAAAACCCAAGCAAGCCTTTTTCTTGCCAGTTTAGGGGCTATTCTACATTAAAATCCTTCTAATACTTATTACAAGATCCATAACACATGGAGTGTTTTTAAAGGAGCTCACTCAGCTCTGTGCAACACTCTCCAGCCCATCCCAGTACAGCTGCAGTGCAGGTAGGGCTCACCTGCTCCAGCAATCGCTGCTTTCAGAGACTCCTCATTCTTCCTCCTCATCTCCATAACCTCCCGCTGGAATTGCTGCATCTTTTCCAGCTCCTGTTCCTCTGTACTCTTCAGCTTGCCAGAATGATTGGCCCTCCTGCAGAAGCAAGTTAAAGGCTGAGACATGTCTTCCTGCTTATTGGCATATTGATGTTAGTGCAAGGAACATGCTTATCTGACTTCATGGCAAGAACATCATTACAGAGGTACACTATTTAGAAGAGATCTGGCTGGATTTTGCTGGAGCTGAAAGCTCACAGCTAACTGCTGCTCTGCACACCCACGTGCTGTATGAACACCATCAGCAAGAATGGCTTTCTCCTGAAGTTCGAAACAAAAGCTTTCCTTTGCACATGTTCAGCTGGTGAAGTATATTTCATCCTAACATTGTTTGCCTTGGTCTGGTGTTTGCTAAATGTGATATCATCACATGCTACCTTGAAGCTGAGAACACCCTAGGCCAGGGCTGTCACCTAAATCAACTGTGATTAGCACAAGCCATAAGAAAGATACGTACTTTAACATGGTTGGCGTGGAGGGCATGGTCAGTTTACTCTTCCCTCTCCCTGGGGAGAGCCCACGACTCTGCAGGGGCTCTTTCTCGGTGGATCCTTCTGTCTGCCTCTCTCTGTTGCTAGAACTAAAGGTAATCAGTTATCATCATTGAATCCCAGACTGGTTTGGATTGGAAGAGATCTTAAAGCTCATCCAATCCCTACTCCTGTCACAGGCAGGGACCCCTTCCACTGGAGCAGCTTGCTCCAAGCCCCTGTGTCCAACCTGGCCTTGAGCACTGCCAGGGATGGGGCAGCCACAGCTTCTCTGGGCACCCTGTGCCAGCGCCTCAGCACCCTCACAGGGAACAGCTTCTGCCTAAGAGCTCAGCTCAGTCTCCCCTCGGGCAGGTTCAAGCCATTCCCCTTGGCCTGTCCCTACATCCCTTGTCCCAAGCCCCTCTCCAGGTTTCCTGCAGCCCCTTTAGGCACTGGAGCTGCTCTAAGGTCTCCCCTTCAGGAGCCTTCTCTTCTCCAGGCTGCCCCAGCCCAGCTCTCAGCCTGGCTCCAGAGCAGAGCTGCTCCAGTCCTTGCAGCAGCTCCGTGGCCTCCTCTGGACTGTGACAAACCACTCAACTGTGCTCTAAATGAAAGGTCACCTGCAGTGCTCACCCCATGCACACCCTGACACCGGTGAGTTCCAAGCTGTGCCTGACCAGCCTTACCTCACCACAGGCCCAGGGAGAGAGCGCTTGGTTTTCCCTGGTGCCCTAGGGCTGTAGAAGGCAAGATGAATTACTGAGTTATGGGAACTGTGGCTTTTCTGGAGGAGGCAGATGTATTGTAGCTCATTTTGGCCCAGCAATGTTTAAAAGATCACAGTTCAGTTTTGTGACCTCAAGCTCATCACCATATGGTGATCTGAGTGGTTACATTTATTTGAGAACTATTTTGGCTGTGACTTTCTCCTAGCTTGTGACTGTAGCCCAATGACCTCCTGATGGACAAGTTAAAGCCCAGTTTGAAGCTGGCTGACAGACACTGACAATGCAGCAAGAAGGTTCAGAAACCCAAGCTTGTTTCATGCGCATCTCTACCTCTAAATAGTGTTTCCTTCAGGTCTTACAGCCATTTCTTCTTGTTTATGAAACCAGCATCAGGAATCAGGTTTCAGTCACCTCTTCATAACCTTCCTGCAAGAACCCTCTCGCCATGTGTAAATCCTTTCCAATGGAACACTCGTATCCCCCTTCCCAGCCCCAAACCCTGATGACGTACATTCTCCTTTTCTTTGGAGGTGGAACCTCTTCCTTATTAGCCAAGGCATTTCCCTCTGCTTTGACTCTAGCTGCCTGGGTGTGTTGCTGTGCTTTTCTCTGCCTCATGGCCTGTCTTCTGCCCGCTCTAGAGTAGAACAGAAAACAGAGGTTAGCTTTCCCACAGCTCTGAGAGGGCACAGGGTCCATCCAACACTTTTCCCATCACTGCATCACCTAACTCCAGCATGTCCCCTACGCAAAGTGGGTGTTTAACACAACAACCCAGCATTAATTACTTCAGGTTAGCAATCCATAAACTTAACATTCTTTAGGATATACGAGAATAGAGAACCCCTTGCATTTATATCAGGAACGAGTTCTGCCCAAGTCCAGCAGATATAAACAAAGAAACTTTATAAGCCACTTCAGTTTCAGATGTCCTCACATTCCAGGAGCTCCTGGTGCTGCCGAGCCTCGTTTCACAAGTATGTGAGACACTGCATTACATTTCCACCCTGGAGATTGTCCCTCCAGCTCAGCAAGCAGATCAGATATCCCAATATAAGATCTCTTGCTGAAGAAGCCCAGAGGATGCCCCAAGAACAGCAAGCACTGCAGATCCTGGGAGCACAGACCCGCTTAGTTACAGCTATCAATGTGAATAGAAGTACGTCACCTTTGAGGGGCCTCTGCAGGAGCAGCAGCTCTCCAGCTTGTCAGGGATCCAACAATATTCTGAGGAACCTCATAGGCCTGCATGCATTCTGCTTCCCCATCGCCTTCACCTGAGGACAGTGACAAACACCAACCCCTATGTACACACACATACTCAGGCACAGAAGAACGCTCAAGTGAAGCTACGTGAGACCTTGCTAGACAGCAACACACAAAGATGGTCCCACAAAAGCCAGGCTGAGCAGGTAACATCTCTTCCCTCCCTGCATGCCATGCCAGCTTACCCATTGTCATTTGTTGTGATGTGACAGACAGAATAATATCAGGCTTGGAAAAAGCAGGGCTGTTCTGGGAGCCATTTGCCAGGTTTCCCGCAGGAGGGATGTTCTCCAGGTTGGCTTGTTGGTCTGTGAGGAAAGAGAGAATATTCACTGTATGCTTTTAACAATACCTCACGATATCATTAGGATGTTAACAGTCAGATGACAAGGGAGAGATGACAATCAAAGCTTAAATACAAACCCACCCCCAGGCATGAGGCACGATGCAGGGAACAACATGACTAATAACTGGCACAGGAGGCCCAAAACAAGGACCACGCCAAGCCCTCTCCCAAAGAGCAAACAACACCAGGAGCTGGAAGCGACTTACCAAACCAGGAGTCTGCACCGGGTGCATCGTCCTCCTCGCCCAGAGTTGCAAAGTCGATGCAATTGTTTGGGACATCGAAGGAATAGCGAGATTCCGGGTGGGACATCTTCACCTGCAGCCTCCTCCACGAGTCCCACTCGTGCTCCTTCGGACAAGCACTGGTCACCTGCTAGACCAAACCCAGGGCAGTGTCAGCTCAGTCGCTCCCCACCTCTCTTCCTCTGTGTGGCTTCTAGAGAGAGACACGGGAGAGGGTTGAATCCATCCTGTAAACCCCAGCCCCTGATGGTTTGCTGTGTAGCTGCAGGTGCCAGAACCGTGTTTTTAAAGGGAAGCACAAAGGCTTCCCAGGGAGTGACCAATTTGCCCACTCACCCCACACAAACAGTCCTTACCCTCAGCAGGGCACAGGTTTATGAAGCAAGAGCCCGGGGCTGAGGCTGACCCCAAGCACTGCACAGCGCAGCCTTTCTCCCTCTGAAGGGCTACAGACAAGGGCTAATGACACCATGGGCTCTTCTACAGGCTAAAATGATGCTCAAAGCAGGAAGAGAGCTCTGCAGAGCATTGTTACCGGGCAAGAGGCAGGAAGAAGGGCGGTGTAGGGCCCTTCTGCATTCCAGGGCACTACCCTGGGCTGGCCAGGCTATAAACAAGCCAAGCTCTGCACCAGGAACAGTTATTTAGTGGAGCACTGACAGCAGGAGGAGGCCCGGTGTGAACGGGTGATCTCAAACCCAAGGGAAGAGGAACAAAGCCAGTGGCCATTTATAAACCCTTATAAAGTGTAACAAGCCCTTCATTTTGTGAAGGTGTTTTCCTGATGCCTCACACAGCTGCAGGGCAAAGCCCATGAGGACGCATTCCTTATCAAACACTCCCTGAGGAAATCACCTGAACTCTGCTTCCACGAGTCCAAGCAACTTCTAAAAGCAGCATACCCTTAATCTGCAGCATCTCAGACCCAAGCCATCTGGCCAGGCAGACCACACACTGCTCAATCCCCACGGTACGCACCACGAATGAGATGGTCAAGGGTAAATCAAAGCAGCGGTCTGGGGGTGCCCCACTCCTGAGGATGGGTGCATGGAGTTCAGCTCCCCATCAGCTACACAGCTACGAGGATGTCAAGGTAGGACCCAAAGAAGGCAAACAGGAGAACTGGAGCCAAAACCAACTGTAACGGAGCTGGAGCCGGGGCTGGGACCGAATGCTTTCCTACTGCCCTTCATCAAGATAAGGTTGCTGTCAGCACTATCCACTTTTTCAAAATCAAATGCGTCATCTGCATTCCTCCCTCACCCTCCCAGTGCCCAGAGCCGGGGATTGGGAATCAAGTTTCACAGCTACTTGTGTCCACTGCTGCTGCTTTTCACTGCGGAAAGCCCGTGTTCTGTCCCAGCGGCAGGACCCGGCTCTCCCCTCCCTCCATCCCAGGAGGAAGGGAAAAGTCATGGGAAGAATAGGAATGCATTAGTGCTATGGTTTCATACTCCAAGTTTCTGGACAGAGCCAGTGGGAGGTGAGAGCTCTGCCCGAGCTCCAGGGGGTCCATGGCAGTCAGATGAGCTCACGGCATCCACTCCTCAAATCCCTCCGTATCCCTGAGTGCTGCACGGAGCAGGAGGAGCCGCAGTGCACCGAGAGGCATCTCACTCCTCCAGCCATGGGCTCAGCCTGGGACACAGCTCCTGTCAGCTGGGAACCTTCCAGTGATTTATCGCTGCGATGTGTCCACTGCAAACGCTCCCAAGATCCAAACAGGCGCCACGGAGCTGCTGCCCAACCCCTGGAGGCATTTCCATCGAATCAAGGAATGGTTTAGGTTGGGAGGGACCTTAAAGCTCCTCCAGCTCCAACCCCTGCCATGGGCAGGGACCCCTTCCACTGGAGCAGCTTGCTCCAAGCCCCTGTGTCCAACCTGGCCTTGAGCACTGCCAGGGATGGGGCAGCCACAGCTTCTCTGGGCACCCTGTGCCAGCGCCTCAGCACCCTCACAGGGAAGAGCTTCTGCCTAAGAGCTCAGCTCAGGCTCCCCTCGGGCAGGTTCAAGCCATTCCCCTTGGCCTGCCCCTACAGGCCCTGATGAAAAGTCCTTCTTCAGCATCCTTGTAGCCCCTTTCAGATACTGGAAGGCTTCTATGAGGTCTCCACACAGCTTCTCTTCTCCAGGCTGAAGAAGCCCAGCTTTCTCAGCCTGTCTCCAGCCTCCTCTTAAAAACAGGAGACAAAATTCCCTCTCCACACTGGGGCACTCTTCCACCAGAAGCGAGGTGCAGAAACTTCTCCTCACTATAAGGCCATTTGCTAATGGGCAGGCACTGTGTGCATTCACCACCCTGGTTACACCCTGCTCTCCCCACATCCATCACCCTCTGTGCTGACACGAGGGTCCGCAGAGCATCACAGGGAGCCAGGCAGGGAACCCTCACCCCTGTAACCCAGGATCAGCTCTCCTGGTTCACAGGAGCTGCTCACACCTCACTGGTGCTCAGGATGAGGATCGGGTCCTTTCCTTTCCAAACCAGTCCAGATCCTATTGGTAGAAGTGACCAAAACCTTCATGCTCTTCCAGGGCTGCTCCTCTGGCAGCCCCACACAGAGCAGCGCAGCCGTGTCCCCACAGAGGAACTGATGAAGGGCTCCTCTGCACATCAGGTTTCTTCTGAGCAACCCCACTTTGACACGTTCCAGGCCTGCTTTACATTAGTTAGCTTTGAAAAGGATTAAGCTAAATTGGAACAAGCATTCCCATCCCAGAATAAGACTGACCCAACAGCAAGTGCAACAGGTATTTCAGAATAACTTCACACCTCACTGTAATCCATATTAGCTTTGAAATGCCAACACGATTCCATCATGGATGCACTCAGCATCATTTGCTCAATGTGGCTGTTAATTTATTGCCCAAAACATTTCTGCCACCCAAGGCTGGAGAGGAGGACTCCAACCAGACCTGTGCAGCACGTCAGACTCTGCACCAAGTGCATTGTAACAGATACAACCGCATATCCCGAGGTGCTTCAGCAGATGAATCTGAAGCCTGGTGACCCACAGGCCTCAAAAGCTGAGATGGGCAATTGGGAACAAGCAAGAGACGCTTCCCAAAGGCTGAGAAAGCTGCATAGTAACATACTACAGTAACTCCAGTGCCTTCTGCTGGGTGCTCAACGCCAGCTGCAACCAGTTTAATTCAGCCTTGATTCTCCTGAAGCCCAAAGCTTTCCCCTCCCCTTCATAGGGGCAATAACCCAGAGACCCCAGGTGCTTTTCAGTGGTTAATATGGGAACCGGACCATTGCAAAGGGCTGAAAACAGCCTCTCCATAGGTACAGCCCTGTCACCACAGCCTGGTGGGAAGCTCCCACCCCAAAGCTGTCCCTTTGAATTCCTCCAGCACACCAGCAGCAGCCACTAAGAGGCCTCATCCCTGCTTTTCCATGGGTTAAGCGATTTCCAGCTTGTCCTTCCCATCCCTCAATGCTTTCACCTGCTTTCCCACAGCACAGCCCTGAGCTCATCCACCTGGGTACAGGCCGGAGGCAGCCCTGCTGCTCCACCACGATACTCACAGTGGGAGACAAAGCCTTTGCCTCTACACAGGCAAGAGGTGAGCACGCAGAGAGCTTGCCCATGGTACCAGGGGTGTGGGGCTGGAGCTGAGCTTCCCCTGCAGCAGCTTTTGCTCTGCTCTGGGCCCAGCCCCGCGTCCTTTCCCAGAGCCCAGAATAACCCACGCTGATGCCTCGCACTCCATAAAGGAGGTCCCACAAGCCGCAGGAGACAGGAAGAGCGGCAGCCTAAGGATAGCACATTATTTTTAGCGGGTAGAACCTCAACTTATTGTTAGGTTAAGCTGAGGCTCCTCTAGCTTTAAAAACGCATGCGATAAAAATAACTTCTTTAATACCTTTCCCGTCACTTAAGCCGGGTTTTGCCCGGGTTGCTTCCCTCCTTTTCCAAGCAGCAGGGTTTACTTTAAGCGGAGGCCACGTCGGTTTATCCTTGATCCAAACTGGAGACACGAACTCCTGCAGGGTGCGAAGGAGCAGTCGATGCCAGAGCCGAGCGGGCAGCCCGGATCGGTTCAGCACGGCAAGCTCCGTGCCCAGCTCCCCCCTGTCCCACGCAGCTCCAGCGCGACCCGCCCGACACCAACCGGCTCCCAGAGCCCCGACCTGCTTTGGGCCTCTGTTTCCCAGCCGCGCCCTGCGGACCCGCGTTACCGGATAGCCGGGCACGGAGCACCGGATCTCGGATAAGGCCGCGGCCACCGCCCGGTAACGGCAAACCGGCTAGGGAAGGGGAGCAAAGCCGTGACCACACAGCACGGATAAAGGAAGCCGCCCGGTAACCCCCAGCCGCTTCCCCCCTTACCTCCGTCCAGCAGCCGCCCCGCGCGGCGCCTCCACTCGCCACCGTTAACGGATTTCAAACGAGGCTGGTTGTTCCAAACCGACCAATCAACGCCTCGGGAACGCCCTCGGTGCGTGCCGATTGGGAGGGCCGCCAAGAGGCCAAAGAACCCGGATGAGCAAACCCCGCCTTGCACAAAGCTGGCTGCCCGCAAAGGCTGAAGGGAAATGTAGTTCCCAAGCGCAGGACGCCACTGCGGGGAGGCGACACGTAAACAACAACTCCCATAAAGCACTGCGCGGTACGGCCCAGCCAATCAGGCGAGACAACGGGTTGAATGGTGTTGGGTGAGGCCTATCAGCTGCCGGTAGGCGGGTCCCGCAGCAGGGCTGGTGGGGCGGGTCGCCGGTGCACGGCTGTACCGCACTTGGTTACCGGGTCAACTGGTTGCGCTCCCCGGTACTCCGCCTGCAGCCGCGGCACCACCCACGATGTGGCCGCGGGCTCCCGCAGCACTGTGGAGAAACAACAGCGATCACACGGAGAAAGCCAGGCTGCTGTGAGGGGACAGGCGGCCGCGGGCTCTACCGTGCCCATGCGGTGTTGCACCGGCGGGGCCTGGAGCCGCCGGGGCCGCCGCGGGCTGGCGGGGCCAACAGGGGGCGACAAAGCACCGCCCTCCGCCCTACAGCTCCGTGCCTGCGCACTGACAGCGGCCGTTCGGCGCATGCGCCCAGCCGCCTCCTGCCCTCTCCCACCCTACCGCACCCCCCCCGGCGTGGCCCAGCAGCGCGACGGGCGATGTGGAAGCAGCCCGGGGACTGCTGAGCGGGCCTCGGCCCGGCGGCGCTCCCGGCGGCCCACGGCGGAGCTGCCAACCGGGCCCCCGGGGTAGGGGCGGGAGCGATCCGGACCCTCCGCCGGCCGTGAGGTGAGGGGAGGAGTGGGGCAGGCCCTGAGCGACGCGGGGCTCAGCCAATGGGAGAGCTCGCTTCCAGGCCCCGCCCCGCAGGGCTCTCCCAGCGCCTGATTGGTTGGCGGTGAGGGGCGGGTCCCTTGCTCACCGCCCCGCCCCGGTACGGCGGCCGCGAGGGGCGGGACGGCACCGCGAGGGGGGAGGCTGCCCCCTGCTGGCCGCCCCCTGCCGCCTCCCGCCCCGGTCCCGGCGGCAGCACGGCCCGAACCGCAGCGACCGGAACCGCTCCCGTAAGAGCCGGGCGGCAGCGGCGACCCCGCGCTGAACGTGCCCCGTGAGCCCGGCCCTGGCGGCGCGGACTCGCCGGTTTGCGGCCGAGCGAGGGGCTTCGGGGGTGGGAAGGGCTGTGCCCGGTGCAGGGGGTGCGAGGGTGACACCGCGGTTACCGGCACACCGGGCCCCTCTCGGGGCTGCCGTAACCCTTGGCAACGCCGCTTGCCCGCTTCCGCCGGCCGCCGTTGGGCAACGCCGCGGAGAGGGGCGGGGGGAGCCGAGCCCTTTAACGGGCGGGGCCGGGGGCGGGGCTTCCTCCGCCTCCGCTGCGCTCCGGGACTGGCGGAGCGCGGCCGGGCCGGCCCGCAGCCACCGCAGCGCCAGAGCCGCCTCCCGCAGCCCGGCCCGGCCCGGCCCGCAGCCGCCTGCCCGCAGCCGGTGAGAACCGGGGGCTCCCTGGGGTCCAGGTTGGTTTCCCGGGAAGGGAATGTCGGGGGGGTGGGTGGATGGCAGCCGGTCCTTGGTGCGGCTCCGATCCGGTGGCCCTGAGTCACGGCAGAAAGGAGCTCGGTTTAACGATGAGCTGCCCGCATTAGCGGCCCGGTGCATCTCGGAGCTACGGCATTAACCGTTTCTTTGCCTCTCTCCTCTGCTGTGCGTGCAAAGGTCAGATGCTCCCATCGGCGGTGCAGAAGAAGAGCAGGGTCGGGAGCTGCTGAGTGCTGATCTGTGCGTGCTCCGGACCATGGACTCATTGAGGGCGCCCCAGGTGTGAAAATGTCCAGCAGCAACCGGGCGTTAGTGATTGACTTTGTGTCCTACAAGCTCTCGCAGAAGGGCCACAGCTGGAGCCAGCTGGAGGAGGAGGATGAGACCAGGACTGACTTTGCAGCCGAGGAGGTGGAGATGGACGGCGTCCTCAACGGGAGCCCCTCCTGGCACCCGCCCGCCAGCCACGTAGTGAACGGAGCCGCCGTGCACCGCAGCAGCCTCCAGGTCCACCCCGTGGTTCAAGCGGCCGACGTGAGGCAGGCGCTGCGAGAGGCTGGGGATGAGTTTGAGCTGCGGTACCGGCGGGCGTTCAGCGACCTCACATCCCAGCTCCACATCACCCCCGGCACCGCGTACCAGAGCTTTGAGCAGGTGGTGAACGAACTCTTCCGCGATGGAGTGAACTGGGGGCGCATCGTGGCTTTCTTCTCCTTCGGAGGAGCCTTGTGCGTGGAGAGCGTTGACAAGGAGATGCGGGTATTGGTGGGACGCATTGTGTCTTGGATGACCACCTACTTGACCGACCACCTAGATCCCTGGATCCAGGAGAATGGCGGATGGGTAAGATCTCCTCCCTCGCTCCGGGCTGGCAGTGATGCTGCTCACACCAGCAGTGTTTGTGTTAGCTCATGGCCTAGACCTTGGAGTGACATCAAGGGGCGCCTGGTCTTTCCCTCTGTGCTCTTATCACTCTGCCCCAAGAGGGTCAGTTCACTGCAGGGGCATAGTTTATGCTCAGATGCGTCCTTCTCCATCCCTGTTTTCTTCTCCCTATATGTTACGTAAGAGACCTGTTCTCAAGGAGCTTCTGGGAACCTAGTGTCACCCAAGCTTGTTCTTCAAGCAGGAGCTCCTGGCCATGTTCCTGGTGTCATTTAACAGCAGGGAGTGGAGCTTCCTCCTCTCTGGGCACCCTGTGTGTGATTTGTTGAGGTGACAGCGACTTCATTCCGGAGACAAGACTTTGGGTTTTGCCATGCTCACACGGAAGGGACCCCCCAGCACCTCCTGGGGGGCTGGTGGCTGCTGGGGCCTGAGGTGGGGACAGCCTCCACCCTGGGGAGCTGCTGGACCTGCAGCTGCTTCCCTGCTTGGCAGGGAGCGATGCTCCCAGCTGCCCCAGCAGCAAAGCCCTCGGCTCCTGCCGGTGGTGAGGTATTACCATGAATAAGCATTTCTCCAGGAAGCATTCCTGGGATGCCAGGTCCGGCTGTGCCGTGCTGCTGGGAACGGCAGGTCTCTGACCTACAGATGTCTTCGGTTTTCCTTCTGCTCCTGCATCTCAGTGATTCCCTGCTGGTGTAACCTTTACCGGCGCCCACTGGGAAGAGTTCAGGCTGTCAGGCAGGGAGCCCATCAGCAGGCCCCTGCGCCTCGGGAAGGGGCAGGAACCTTGGAGCTGTGCACCCTCCTGATGGAGGAGAGGTGCAGGAGCCCCAAAGAGCTCCCAGTGCCTTGCACCCGTGCTGGGGACCCCGGAGAAGGGAGCACCCATGGAACGGGAGCACCCAGAGAGAAGGAAGCTGCTCACCCACGGTGCAGGAATTCCAGGAATGCGGCTGCCCTGGGGAACTACCTGGGTGGGGCTGCCCAGGCAGAGGAGTTTCGATTAATAATGGGATCTGCTGCCCATTTCATCCGGCCCTCCGTGGCCCATTCGCTCCCTCATCCTGAGCATCCCCTTGGCCAAATGCTGAGTTCCTTCCCCCTCCCCTCTGCTTTGGGCTTTTAAAGGCACAGCTTAGTCTTGGCATTGAGCGCCGAGATGGAGGTTTCCGAGGGAGGCCGTTGCTGGTGGTGACGGATCGGGCTGTATCCTGGAGACCCGGCGTTAATGCAATCTCATGGGGGGGGGGGTGGATTTAGATTAAATCACTGGTGGAAAATCCCTGCTCCTGCGCAGGGAACCGAGCCCCTCCCCCCGCCGCCCTCGTCCGTTTTTTTTGTGTGTGTCTCTCTCGAAATTAATCGTTTGCAGCAAATATTTGCTCAGCGGATTGCGGAGGGGTCAGGACTCCTCTATCTGCCCCTCCCACCGGCTCTGCCTTTGAAGATCCCCGCTCCCTCTCTTTCCCACCCAAGGGAACAACCTTGCTCCCTTCTGCTAACCTTGAACGGGGCTTCTGACTGCGCTGCTCAGGCTCTGCTGGTGCCTGAAGGGGACGCGGGCAGGGTGGGGAAGGCTGTAGTGGGGAGAATCCACCCCACCGCCATAAAACCCCAGCACTGGGCAGCGAGTTCGATGTCTCCGTTTCCTCTGTGCTGAGGTTTCACCGTGCCCTTTTTGGGGCAGCTGTGCCACTCCACGTGAAGGACGCAGCAGCAGCAGTGGGTCTAAGGGGTATCTAGCTCATATAAGGGCTCCCGAGTGCATCACACATGGGGATGCTTCCCTTTGCTCTCACTCGCCTCCAGCTGCAGGCACAAAAGCGGTGGCCTGCTGCCAGCCCTCCCTGCCCTCGCTGTGATGGAGGGTCCCTCTCCTGCCACCCTGTTTGCACACGGAGCCTCTTTGGTACCTGGCGCTGTTAGAGCCTGTCCCACGCAAACAAAGCTCTCCCCCGAGGTGCAGCAGGCAGGGCCTGGGAGAGGGATGCAAGTTGTGGCAGGCCCTTGGTTTGTGCTCTGCAGCGCTGCATTGCTCCTCCTGCAGAGCCCCACGGAGAGAGGGATGGAGCACGGCTGCATCCCCAGTGTTGCACAGCCTGGCTGCGTAGGAAGCGCTTTCATTCCCCAGCAGAGGAACAAAGGCGAGCGTAGGATGGCAGCGGGATGCAGGTTGCCTTTGGAGGGGCCTGTTGAGGCTGTTGTGTGCTGGGCTGCAGCACTTCTCTTGTGAAGGCTGCTTTGAGGCGAGGGGGAAATGGTAAATCTGGCTGTGGGGTGAACGTGGGTGTAGTTTTGTCACGTTTGCTGGCTCTTGGGTTGCCTCCTCTGCAATCTGGCACTGAGAAAACAACCAAATAAGAACAACCCGAGGGGGGCATTTTATAACGGCCAGAAGAGAGCCAAAGAGGAGGCTTTTCTGGGGCAGCTGCTGTGACCAGGACCAGGTCCCATTGGCTGTGAAGTTCAGACATTGATCCCAGTGGGGATGGGGAACTGGGAGGGGAGGGAGCCCCACAGGCAGAGAGGTACTGACCGTGCTTAATCCGTGTGAGAGGGAAGGGAGCAGTAGCTGCTGCCTGGCTGTGCCCCTCCAGGGGATGACAGCTTCTCCTTGGAGGCTAAATCAGAGTGGGCTTGAAAGAGGGTGTTCTGGATCTGCGGACCCAGAGGCAAGAGGCTTCCTGTTTCCATGTGTATGATGGGGACCAGCATGAAGGGGCAGTGTCAGGCTGGGATGGAGAGCAAACAGCATCTTTGTCACCAGTGTGTGACATCTGATTCCTGACAGACTGGGCCTTTCCAACCCAAACTGCTCTATGATTTTGTATCTTTTACGTTTTCATCTTGAATGATAGGAAATGACTCAGCCTGTGTCATACGACAGCACAGCTGGGATTGCATCCTGGGCTCCTGCTCCAGCCTCCTCAATGGTTTCAGGTTGAGAGCCAGCCTTTGGTTCTCAGCTCTCTTCTGTGTCCAGGTACCCCACACAAGCCCTCCCTGCAGCCACTGTGTTACCTGGGTTACCCCGGTGCTCCAGAATCCTCACATCTTCCCAGTCCAAGCTTTTTGGGCAGTGTGGGATGAGCACAGGTTTGAATCGTGCTGCTGTTGTGCCCCAGGATTGCTTTACAGCCTGGATCCTTGCAGCTGGGATGATGCCCCCATTGTCATCACCTGCTTGGGATGAAAAGAACACTGTCCTGTCAGCCTTGTCCCATTGCAGGACTGGGGATCCCTCCCTGGCCATGGCAACTGGCAGGGCCTTGGCTGGGGCTGGCCCTTGGCACTGCTCTCCCAGGTAGCTCTGGCCTCACTGGAGGCTGCTCTGGCCTGAGCCTGCAGCTCCCCAGCAGCTCCTCACCCTGCCTGCGACCTGGGAGGCTTTTCTGCAGCTCTCTCCAGGAAATGCCATTGGAATGACTTCCACTGCAGCTTCCTGCCCGGCCCGCAGCAGCATTCCTGCTGCTGGAGCGAGACCCACGCAGAGGCGAGGTTCAGAGCTCTGCTCTTCACCCTGCTCCCTCGGTTCTTCACTGGGGCCCTGCCCTGCTTTTCCTCCCTGCCTCTGGCTCTGCGGTGCGGTTTGATTCCGTTCCTTAGATCTGTGATCAGAGCAAGGGCCTGCAGAGCAAAGCCCCAGAGCCCATCCGAGCCTCCGAGCAGCCCACTTAACCCCGTGCTCTTCCAGCAGAAGGGATTGTGTTTCCTCCCCTCCCAGGGGAGCTGCTGGGAACTGGGATTTGTAAAGCACTCCGAGGTTCTTTAATCCGGAGGATGGAGTGTCATGTAAAAAAAGACCTGTGAAATAATTTACAGAGTGTTTGGTGCTGCTCTGTGTTCACAGCTGCTCCTGCTCATGTCAGGCTTCCCATCACCCTGCTGCTCTCTGAAGCAGGCTCTGCATCCCCCTGCCCGCTGTCTGGGCTCTCTCCCGCTTCAGAAGCACTTGGGTGTCCCAGCCCAGCACAAGCAGAGGGAGCAATGTGCTCTTTTCCCCTGTGGAAGCTGCAGCTCTATGGGGGGTTTTGGGGTGCTGCAGCTGACGGAGCTCCTGTGTGATCTGTGATGTGGTTTTACCCCTAGAGCAGTGATACCCAGCCCGGGTGCAGGCTGACCGATGCTCCAAGGCCTTGGCTGGAGCTCCCCTCCTTTGTTGTGTACCCGGCTGCAGGCAGCTGAGCACACGGTCCCATCTCGACGTTAAGGGAGGACTTCTGAAGCAGCTCTTTCCCCACTAGCTGTAGTGCTGGGGTATTCCCAGGAGGAGCTGGGGGAAGGGAAGCGATGGATATCAGTTGTGGAAGTGTTGCAGACCTGCTGAACCGCGAGGTGAGGGATTAGCAATGGAGCAGGAGGGAGCTGCTCCCTCCCCACCAGTGACCCCGATAGCAGAGGGGCTTTGCCCTGCTGCTGGCTGGTTCATGGGTGAAGGAATGCTCTGCTCCGGCCTGGCTCTGCCTTGGGGTGGCAGGAACAGCCCCACTCATCCTCCCCACTCCCGGAGGTTACCCTGGAACACTATTGTTCCGAGGAACTAAAGATTAACACGGATAATGAAAGGCATGAAAGGGAAGCGGCTCCCTCAGTGCCAGGGCACTCCTTGGTTCACTGCCCTGGCCTTGGACAGGGAAACTGTTCCTCCTCCCTGCTCCTCACCTGGAGGGCGTGCAGGGGGGTGTTTGGCACAGTCCCGCTCCCAATCACCCTTGGGATGCCAAGGGATTGAACCGGGAGATGCTCTTTGTGCTTCCCCAATGGAGGGGGCACCGGGGCTCTGCCGCTCGCACCGGGCTGTGGCTGGGGACGAGGGTGACTCTTGGCCACGGGCCCGGCGGGGTGAGGGTGCGGAGCCGTTGGCAGATGCCTGCAGATGGGTTCACCGGGGCGCAGGTGTGGCTTTGGGAAGCTGCCTTCTAAGAGAGACATCAGTTTTGAACCCAGGAGGCTGGGGGGGGGCTGAGCCGCGGCTCCGCGCACCGGGGAGCTGTGACCTACTTGTGCTCTGGAAACGCTCGGGTTCTTCAGAGTTGGGTTTTTTGCTTGTTTTCTCCTCATGTTTAATTGAGTTACAAGAGAGAAGGATCCGAGGGCTGAGCAGCACCGGGAAGCAGAGCCATGCCTGTGGGCAGCAAGGCCGGCCGCAGTTCCTGCGGGCAGGAAGCATCGCTCCAGCCGCCCGTGTCTTCCCTCGGACACGTGCTCACGTGTACCAGCCCAGTGCTGTCTCTCAGGATCTCTTTAATGGGAAACCCAGTGCACTCATTGCTGCTGCTGCTGCCTCCAGGGTAGCGAGGGAGGAGCGGGATTCAGAGCTTTCACCAGAGAGGCCATGGGGACTGTTTGAGCACTGCTCTGCCTCCCCTCTGATGCTGCGAGCGGGGTGAGCACGGTGTTTCAGGAGGCTTTGGGATGTTATTCTCTCAGCCAACACTTGCATTCACACCACGAACCCAAGGCAGGGTAATGGGCTGTGTCTGCAAAGGGGAAGTTCAGGGGTCTGTGCAGTTCCCTTGGGGAGAGCTGCTTGGATTTATTGCATTATCCTCCTTCCTGCTCAAGCTCGGGGTTGAGCTGTGTCTGCAGACGCAGTTCTGACTTAAGTACATCCAATTAGTAGCTGGCTTCTGGCAGCAGCATCCTGCTGGGGGACATGAGCCCTGGAGATGAGGAGCATCCAGTGGGAGCAGGGCCGGGCTCTGTTCTGCTCCTGATGGGATGGAACCGGAGCTCCCCGGTCCTGAGCTCAGGGGGGAAGCGAGGCAAGAACAAAGAGCAGGCAGGTTCTCCCTGCCCCACTGCCAGCCGGGTGCTCAGGACTGAAACCAAGCACTCCAGTACATGACAGCGGGGCAGCAGAGAGGGCCTGGAGCAGGAGCTGCTCATCGGTGTGAGAGGGGCGATGGGCAGAGCTGTGCAGGGACCTGCTGGGGTAGGGAGGGAGCTGCTGCATCCTGAAGGAGCATGGATGGGTTTTCCTCCTGCAGAAAGGCAAAGGGCTCCTTAGGCAGCTCAGAGAAGAGGCCTGGGCTGGCACGGGGCTGGTTTGGGTTGAATGCAGCTGGTGCCACGCTCAGGTGGAGCAGCACAGCTGTGTGCATCACTTCGTTAGTTCACACAATACCAGTCCCATCTGCACCTCAGGCCATGGTTGGGTTCCGTGCAGGGCTGTGCCAGTGTGTGCCATTGCTCTGTGTGTGTGACCCGTGGTGAGCTGGCTCCGGCTTTGGGCTGGGTGTGTGTGTGTGGGCCTGGGTAGTGGCTGGGTGACACACGGCTTACGTATGGAGAAAATGAGCTCTTGCTACCTGTAAAGCAGCCATAATAGTGGTCCAAGTGCTTCCATCCTGTAATGACATGGCTCACCAGCGTGTTAAACTTGCTGGAGAGCTAATACCTTTTATTAGAGCAACTGACCTCATTTAGAAGCTTCCAGTGCACCAGCCAGCGATTATTGCGTGCAACAACACGTATGGAGGAGCCCAGGGCAGGGCACAAAGTCTCCTTCTCGTGCTGCATCCCTCTCTCCAGCCTTTGCTGCATCAGCTGCTGCCTCCGCTGCTTCCTTCCCTGCAGCCAGCCAGGAGTTTGCTAAAAGGGACTTGGTGGCTTGAATCATTTGAGATTTCATGTGGGCTAACAGGAAGTGAAAACAGAATGAGGACATCTTCCTCCTCTTCCTGCACCTCCACCCTTTCCCCTTTTCCATTCAAGTGGCATGGAAGAATTACAGCAGCCTCGTGATGTGGGTAGCAGGGAGGCTGCTCCGGGCTGCATGGGGATGAATGGCTCGAGGTGGGAGAATCCAGTGGGTCCCATCTCTGGGGCCTGTCCCTGCACCTCGCCTCGCTCCCATAGGCTCTGGTAATGGTGCTGCTCCCCGCAGGGTGGGTTGGGGTCAGGCTCACGGTGCTGTTAAGGACCAGGAAGCGCTGTTTGCATCCCAGCTCAGCGCTGCCTGGGAGGGAAGGTGGCCACAGGCGAGCACATCGCGTCCCTGCGGCGCAGGTTCCCCCCATGGTTACACAAGGGCAGATTGCACAGGAGCTGTTGACGTCCGGGAGCCACGGTGACAAGGTGGAAATGGAGCTCTGGGACCCTGGCGAGGTGCCTGTGCCCGCTGCAGCGAGCAGATAACCAGGCCATGAAAGCCTGAGCCCTCCGCTGCCCCCCTCGCACAAAGGCTCTGCTGCGGGGCTCAGACACCATCTGTCCGGTGGGGAGAAGCAGCAGAGAGGCCGTCTTCCCTGGGACTATTCCACTTAATGCCCTTTGGAAAACAATCCCATTCCCAGCAGGTGCTAATCTCTTGAGTGGATCCGCCTCAGCCAATGTGTTCTTTGTCCCGCTGCCGAGCGTGCCCAATCCCGGTGCTTTGGGAGCCCTCAGCCCCATTAGTTCTGGGAGAAACCCTGATGAAAGATGGATGCAAGTGGATTAGTCACTGGCACCGGCTCCGGTTGGAGCACACATGGATGTTCCAGGAGGTTTCTGGAAGGGAGAGCGCAATTCCCAGCTCTCTGTGCCGTGCTGTGCGCAGCGGCTCCCGGGGCAGGGACGGGGGTCAGAGCTGTCACTCTCACCCCTTTCATGTGCTTGGGAAAGGCTGGAATCGCGCTGAATGGTGCGGGGTTAGTGCAGGTTCCCTGGCGCTGGTGATGGAACCAGTTTGACAGGAGCTGCCGCGGCGAGGATTAGGGCTGGAATGTGCGAGTGAGGGCTTGGTTCTGCTTGGAAAAGAGCTGGCTCTGGCCCTCGCCAGGCAGAAACCCCGCAGGTTGGTTGGGCTGAGGCCCCCAGGACAGCCTCCATCCCTGATGGCGAGGGGCTTGGCCAGCAAGGCAGGGATGTGCTTAACTCTGTTAACCCCTTCGAGTTTATGGCTGCATCCTCAGCATTGCCAGCTCCGCTCAATGCAGAGCCCTGGAGCTTGGGCTGGGGCAGCTCCCAGCAGCATCCCAGCATCCGCAGCAGGAGATGCAGGAGCTGCAGCAGGCGGGTGGCATTCCCTGCCATTGTCATGGAGATCAGCAGCTGCTTCCCTGGAGGTCACCATTTGCATAACAGTTAGAGCTGGGTCTCTGGAGCATTTGCACCTGCACTGTGATGTCCCCAGAGCCCCTTCATGTCCCCAGAGCCTCTTCCCCTCCCCGTTCAGAGCCTGCCCAGGGTTCTGGTGGGGACCACGGTGGGGACCTGGGGAAGCTCCGAGGCCTCTGCCTGGGATGGCAGCTTTCCATAGGCCCGCTCCCAATACTGCAGGCAGGGCTGCACGATGGCACAGGCACCCTCCTGTCCCTGCTGCCCTCCCTCCAGGCCTGGGCTTCAGACAGCACCGAGGGTGATGGGGACAAGCATTGGTGTCAGGGTAGAGGGAGAACCCCCAGGATGCCCCTTCCCCTTCCATAGCACAAAGGGCCCCACTGAGCTGTGCTTACAGGATCCTCATAGCGGCCTTGGGGAATCCTTTTGTTTGCTTTCTTCCCTGAAGGATCACCTCCTTTCCCCCCTGTTGTAGCTCCGGGTTCACATATGCCGGTCCCATGCGGAGAGCTGGCAGCCTGCAGGGGCTCGGGGAGCAGCCTGCTCCACGCAGGGCTTTGTGTGCTCTGTGCCGAGCTCCTGCCTTGCTTTTGCCACGCTTGGGGCACTGCTCAGCACAAAACCGTTCCCAGCATCTCATTAACAAACGGCTGGTGGTGCAGATGAGCGCTCCTGGCTGGAGACCCCGCAGCAGCAGTGACACAGCTGCAGTCACAGCAAAGGTGGAACAGCATCAGCCTTGTTTCCAACATTGCCTCGTGGTGAGCGCTGGGTCGGGGGGCAGATGCTGTGGCCCATGCAGCTCTAGGGCAAGCACTTCACTTCCTGCACCTCCGTTGGGCCGGGTGGGACCAATCCTGATGGATCCCATGGGAGGTTTCTGGTAAAACACATTGGACTCCATGGGTGGGAGAGGCTCCCTGTAGGGACAGGCCAAGGGGAATGGCTTGAACCTGCCCGAGGGGAGCCTGAGCTCTTCCCTGTGAGGGTGCTGAGGCGCTGGCACAGGGTGCCCAGAGAAGCTGTGGCTGCCCCATCCCTGGCAGTGCTCAAGGCCAGGTTGGACACAGGGACTTGGAGCATCCTGCTCTAGTGAAAGGTGTCCCTGGATGGAACTGGATGCTCTTTAAGGTCCCTTCCAACCCAAACCAGGCTGGGATTCTATGAATAGTCCCAGTAGAGCCCCTATCTGCCCTTTCTGCTCTGCCCCTGGCCCACAGGACACCAGACAATGTTGTTCATTGCGACATCTGCTTCCTCTGTGGGTCAGCGTCTCTGAATCCTCTTTCCCCAAGTGCTGGTGAAGGAGGAACCTGCTCTGCTCTCCCTTAATGGGATCCAGCAAGGGTTCCCCCTCCCCTCAGCTGGGGAAGCTCTTGGGCAGTGCTGGTGAATGAAACCAGCTGAATCTTGGGGGGGGGGGGGGTGAACCGTTGGGTTTCCCTTCCCCTTTCCAGGATGTGAGCGCAGGCTCAGCCCCATCTCGTGCTCGGGAGAGCACTTTGGGTCAGAGCTCTCAATGCTGCAGGAGCTGCTGCATCCCCCGGTGCTGGGCTGCATCCTGGGGCACTGCAGACCCCCCCCTGCCCAGCTCTGCAGGGTCCTGGGCGCTGCTGGGCTCTGATCTCTGTCACTGCACACAGAAGCATCCACAGGGACCCCCTTCCCCAGTCAGTGCTGGTTTAGGCTCCAGCAAGGAAACTCCTTCCCCAGTGCTGGGGCGGGTGGGAGGCAAAGCCCTTACGTAGACATCACACTGCTTCCTCATTGCCCGGCCCTGAGCATCCTCCTCTTGGACGGTGGGGAAGGGGATGTGACGGGTGTTGGGTGATGGAACAGCCTGTCCTGTGCTGTGCTGTGCTGTTGTGTCATGTCCTGTGCTGTCCTCTCTGGGTGGAAGGGATGACAGGCGAGCAGGGGGGGCCATTGGGACCCTGCGGTGCCCGTTGGGACCCTGCGGTGCTGTTGCTTCCCCAGTCCTTGTGATGGACTCAGGAATTCCAACTATTTCCTCTCCGATAAAGGTGCCTGGGGGAGGCCAGAAATACCCGGACGTGTCCGGACAAGCCTGAGATCCCAGCGGCGATCCCAGCACCGGGAGGGCAGGATCGGTGCTGCCAGGACCCGGGGCCGTGTGGGAGCCGAGCAAGCTGCCGTTCCCTCACCTTCAACCCGCTCCCAGGACGGGAGGGAGGCCGCTGCTGCCGCTTTCCCACTGCCCCTGCTCTGGGATCGCCATTCCCAAGGCTCACATCTGGGATCGCAGTCGTGCCGGGGCTCCTGAGGGAGGGCACTGCTCCCCCCTGCGGGTCCCTGCAGCCCCAGCTGCATCCCAGCATCTGCTCCCTTCCCGGGGGAAGCAGAGGGATTCGCATCCCCTCCCTGCTCTCCTCCGCCTGGAGCAGCCGATAGCTCCCGCTGCCCCTCTGCATTTATCTCTTGCTCAGCAAACGCTTCCTTTTCTGAGAAGCAAGGCCCCAAAACTCACTTCTTGGAAGCGCCTTTCCCCCCCCTGCTCCTGGCACACACCATGGAAGGCAGCAGCCGCTGCCAGCTGCCTCGGGGGCCCTCTCCTGGTGCCTGCCTGGATGCCCTTTCCTTTCCTTCCTTCCTTTCCTTCCTTTCCTTCCTTCCTTCCTTTCCTTCCTTTCCTTCCTTTCCTTCCTTCCTTCCTTTCTTCCCTTCCTTTCCTTCCACCTCTGCAGAATGGCAGAGCAGGCAGGGATGGATGGCAGAGCAGGCAGGGATGGCAGAGCAGGCAGGGATGGATGGCAGAGCAGGCAGGGATGCATGGCAGAGCAGGCAGGGATGGATGGCAGAGCAGGCAGGGATGGATGGCAGAGCAGGCAGGGATGCATGGCAGAGCAGGCAGGGATGGATGGCAGAGCAGGCAGGGATGGCAGAGCAGGCAGGGATGGATGGCAGAGCAGGCAGGGATGGATGGCAGAGCAGGCAGGGATGGATGGCAGGGCAGGGAGGAATGGCAGAGCAGGCAGGGATGGCAGAGCAGGCAGGGATGGATGGCAGAGCAGGCAGGGATGGATGGCAGAGCAGGCAGGGATGGCAGAGCAGGCAGGGATGGATGGCAGAGCAGGCAGGGATGGATGGCAGAGCAGGCAGGGATGGATGGCAGAGCAGGCAGGGATGGCAGAGCAGGCAGGGATGGATGGCAGAGCAGGCAGGGATGGATGGCAGAGCAGGCAGGGATGGATGGCAGAGCAGGCAGGGATGGCAGAGCAGGCAGGGATGGATGGCAGAGCAGGCAGGGATGGCAGAGCAGGCAGGGATGGATGGCAGAGCAGGCAGAGCAGGCAGGGATGGATGGCAGAGCAGGCAGGGATGGCAGAGCAGGCAGGGATGGCAGAGGATGCAGTGATGCTGCCCCTGCCTCGGGGAGCCCATGGTGAGTCGTGCCAGGAGCGCAGCCTCCGCCGGGCTTATCTGTGCTCCCCCAGAGCGGCTGCGTTACTGGAACTGCTCTCACTTATCAGGGAGCAGGGACCTTGCTGGGAACTGGGGCTCGAGGTGCGACAATGGCGAGCTCCTGCTGACGCCAGCCTGGGCCCGGGGCCTGGAGCTCAGCTCCAGCTCCTCCAGCCCGGGGCTCCTGCTCGGCCCTGATAACCCGGGGGTAAAGGCCCCTGTGCATGGACCCCTCCTTCCCTGGGGGCCCGAGCAGCCACTGACTGGTGATGCTGAGCAGAGGGTGGCTCTGTGCCATGGGTGCCGCATGGGCGCAGGGGCAGATGCCCTCCATCACCCCCAGTCCAGGCCATGCTGTGTGTCTCAATGCTGTCCCCACCTCTGCTTGGGCAGCAGTTTGGTGACCCAGTGCCTGCCTTCACCACAGAGCTGCCTGAAATGCAGCTCGTGGTGCAGAGCAAGCAGTGCCGGCCGGGATGTGGCAGTGCTGGGGGTGATGGGAGCCTCCACTTTGGACGCAAAAGGGATGAACCCTGTAGGCTCCTGCCCCATCCATGGGTACCAGCCCTGCTGCAGCTCCCCATGCCTTAGCCATGGGCTAAAAAGCCCGGTGTCCTCCTCCTGCAGTGATTTCTATCACACTTTGATGCTGATATTAGAGAGCCCGCAGCATGTGATGGATGCAGCATCTCCCGCCCTGCCCTCATGGTGCTCTCCTTGCAAACCCTGCTTGGCATCCCCTTCTCCATGACTGATGCTGTGCTTCCCATCGCCCTCAGAGCAGGGAAGCACCCATGGCATCAGTCCCTGTCACCGCCTCCCACCCTATGCCATGGTGAGAAGGGGAAAGACCCTCAAGGATGCCCCCTGCCCCACTCCCAGCCCCTTGCTCACCGCTTCCCTCTCCCCACAGGAGCGCTTTGTGGACCTCTATGGGAACGATGCTGCTGCCGAGGTGAGGAAGGGCCAAGAGACCTTCAACAAATGGCTCCTGACCGGGGCCACGGTGGCCGGGGTGCTCCTGCTGGGATCCCTGCTGAGCCGCAAGTGAGCCGGCCCCTCCGCACCCCCCAGCCACCACACTCCTCCCCGCGCCGCTCCTCTCATAGCCCCCCGGTCCCCATCCCTCCCGTTGTGTTTTAAAGGCGCTGAGGCCACGGCAGCACTTCAGCCACCAGCTCCCACGCTGGGGGGACCCGGGGGGGGGTGCAGGAGGTGCCCCCTCCCTGCAGGGTCCTCCAGGTCACTTGGAAGAGAATAAACAGACTTATTTTTGCATGTGTGAGTGCGTGCGTGTGTGTAGATGTGTCACTAACGTAAGGTGCCCCAGGCAGAGCGAGGGTCGAGGCTGCCCTGGGAAGAGGCAGGGATGCTCCCGTTGCTATGGAGCATCCCTGCAGCATCCCGGTCCTGTCCCTGCTTCCTCCAGGCAGAGCTCATCCCTGTGGTGGAGGGGAGTGAGGAGGAAGAGGCAGAGAGGCTGGAGGCAGCGAGCTCTGCCCTCACATCAGCCCCTTTCTCCCCGGTTCCAGCTGCTGGGAGCTGAGCTCAGTGAGGACAGAGCTTGAGGCTGTGCCCCGATGAAGGGATCCTCTTCCTCCTCCTCCCTCTGAATGTAAACTGCAGCGGGGCCTGCCCAAAGGAGGGAGGCAGGCGAGGGGCAGAGCGCTTGAACCAGCCCCTGCCCTGGCACAAGGACCCCGGGGGATGGAGGAAGCGATGCAGGAGGGGAAGCAGAGCCCCCCCATGGCCCATCCCTGCGGGCACCGAGGGTTGGCACCAGCTCAGAGCCTCCTTGTCCCTTGCTCCCCATAGCCCAGGCAGACCCTGCCCCGGCGTGGCTGTGATGGGTGCGTGCGGCAGCTTCCGAGCTGAGCTTGGCTTCCAGACCCCCCCCGGCCCCCGGTGCCCTGCGCCCGGCTCGGGCAGCGCCGCGGCCCCCGCTCTGCTGTACAGACCCCGTAGGTTTTAACCCGTTTGTGAATACTCTTTAATGCTATTTTTGTTATCTCGTCTGTCCCTATTTATGTGTGGGGCCGTGCTCCCTGCAGAGGCCAACGGGGTGGTGGTGGTGGTGGGGGGGGGGTGGGTCCTGCCTGGCCTCCCCCAAGCACGGGGTCGTGTTCCCGGTGCGGGATGCGCTGGCTCCAGGAGCAGATCCCGGCCGGAGCGCGCAGGGAGCAGCGTTTGCCCAGGGAACGCTTCGGGTTGCAGGTGGAGGTGGGTCCACAAATAAACTCTTGTCATTGGAGCTGCTGCTGGTGCTGTGCTCTCTGTGAACGCCGGGCTTGGGGATGGATGGGGACAGGGGAGGGATGGGGTGGCCCAAGGAGGGGTGGCTGTGGTTGGCCTGAGGTGCATGGATCTGGCAGGAGCAGAGCCCTGCGCAGCCAAGGCCAGGCCCAAATGCTCGTTCTGTGGGCTCATAAGGGGCTGCGTGCACTGATGGTGGCAGGGGAGCATCCACAGCGCTGCTGGGGGAGGAGAGCGGCTGCTGGGAGAGGGGAAAGCTGCTGGGAAACCTGGAGAGGGGCTTGGGACAAGGGATGTAGGGACAGGCCAAGGGGAATGGCTTGAACCTGCCCGAGGGGAGACTGAGCTGAGCTCTTAGGCAGAAGCTCTTCCCTGTGAGGGTGCTGAGGCGCTGGCACAGGGTGCCCAGAGAAGCTGTGGCTGCCCCATCCCTGGCAGTGCTCAAGGCCAGGTTGGACACAGGGGCTTGGAGCAAGCTGCTCCAGTGGAAGGGGTCCCTGCCCGTGGCAGGGTTGGGGCTGGAGGAGCTTTAAGGTCCCTTCCATCCGAACCGCTCCGTTCTCTGCTGACACAGCCCCAGCGCCCCCCCCCCAGCACGCCCCAAGCGCAGGGACCCCCCCCCTTGCACCCCCGGTACCGCCGGGGCAGCGCCGGGACACGGGCGCCACCCCGTGGCCATGGGGGGAAGCGGCCGCGGAGCAGCAGCGCCGCGGAGGGGCGGGAGGGTCCCAGGGCCGGTGCTGGGGGCAGCGGGGCTGGGATGGGGACGGTGATGGGGCCACGAGGCATCCGGTGTCACTGCTCGTGCTGCAGGTCCGTGGTGATGAGCATGAAACCCTGTGGGGAACGGGGGTGAGAGGGGGACAATGGGGGGGGTTAGGGGGGAACCGGGGGGCGGGGGGCGGGAGCAGCACCCACCTCGTGCAGCGAGAGCCGCGGGTTGAGCAGGCGGAGGCCGTGCGGGGTGGGCAGGGGGACACGGGCCTGGAGCCACTCTGTGGGGAGAGCAGAGCGTGAGGGGGCAGCCGGAGGGGGACAATGGGGACAGCACAGGGACATCACTCACTGTTGGCTCTGGGCACCCCGAAAAGCCTCAGCCCCAAGCTCAGCAGCGTCTCCAGCCTCTGCACCTGCGGGACAAGCAGCCCTGAGCCCGGCACGGGGCCCACAGCACCCCCAGGACCCCCCTGAGCCTGCTCCCAGGGGATGCAGAGGACAAGGCCCCCTTGTCCTGTCCCTGTCCCACTCGTGGCCACTCACCTCCACCGGACCCACGTGCGATGTCACCTGCATCACTCTGAGCCTGGAGGATGGGAGCAGGGTGAGAGCCAGGGACAGGGATGGGGACTGGCCCCTTCCAGGGAAGGGACGGGTCCAGCTGAGGACCCAGCCGGTCCCAGTGCCAGGGCAGCAGGATAGAGGCGATACGGGACCCAGGGAGGGAAACAGCCACGGGTGGGGAATGGGGGGAGCTCCCGGGTACATCCATAGGGAGACCAGACCCAGCACTGGGCACTCACCCCTTCAGGCTCATGGTGGCCCCGAGCCTGTTCCCAGTGATGATTGGCTTCCCTGTCACATTGGCATCCTGCAGCAGGGGGTGTTGGAAAGATCAGAGCAGTGCAAGCCTGCATCACCCAACATCACCCAGCATCACCAGCATCACACCAGCGTTATCCATCATCACCCAACATCACTCTGCATCACCCAGCATTGCCCAGCATCACCCCAGCATCTCCCCGCATCACCCAGCATCAGCCACTCACGATATCCAGCAGGAAAGCGGGCACACGGGTGCCATTGGGGAGCAGCACGAAGGCCTCAGCGGAGCCAAAGAGGGCCCCATGCACAGCATCAGGGTGGCAGGAGAGCAGCGGCTGCCGGCGGGCCCAGACCTGCAGCTCCATGGGCTGGTCTGGGAAACGCTCCTGCAGCTGAGGGGGAAGCAGGGCTGGGCTGGCACCGGCACCACTGGCACCAACTGGGGCTCCTAGGGGGTGCCCACCACCCCCCTGCTCTGTGCATCCCATCCTGCCTGCATCTCATCTTGCCTGTATCCCCATCCTTCCTGCATCCCGTCCTGCCTGCATCCCGATCCTGCCTGCATCCCACCCTGCCTGCATCCCACCCTGCCTGCATCTCATCTTGCCTGCATCTCATCCTGCCTCCATCCCACCCTGCCTGCATCCCATCCTGCCTGCATCTCATCTTACCTGTATCCCCATCCTGCCTGCATCCCATCCTGCTTGCATCCATCCCGTCCTGCCTGCATCCCACCTCTGTCCCTTCTCCCCATGCCCCATCCCACCCGCAGCCACCTGTGGGGTGAAGATCCCAAAGCTCTTGGTCTTCAGCTGGAGCGGGAACCGCCGCAGGAGCTGGAAGGCAGCAGAGGGTCAGGGTGCTGGGACAGAAGGCGCAGGGACACCCTGGGGACACCCTGGGGACACCCTGGGGACACCCTGGGGACACCCTGGGGACAGCCCGGAGGGGGCAGCTCTGCAGACCCGTCCCTACCATGGCACTGGAGATGTTCCTGCGCAGGGCCCCAGCCGTGAAGTAGGCGAAGGCGGCCGAGTTGGCGACGAAGTCGGTGACAGCCACCAGCAGCATGGGCTCGTGTGCCACCGGCAGCGCCACCGGCACCGGCAGCGGCAGCGCCAAAGAGGGCCTCTGCTGGAACTTGTGCAACCTGAAGAACTCTCCCTGTGAAGAGAGAAAGATGGAGGGGAGATGAAGGGATGGATGAAGGGATGGGTGGAGGGGTGGATGGAGGGGTGGATGGAGGGATGGATGAAGGGATGGATGGAGGGATAATGAAGGTAATGATGGAGGGATGGATGGAGGGATGGATGGAGGGGTGGATGGAGGGGTGATGGAGGGGTGGATGGAGGGGTGGATGGAGGGGTGGATGGAGGGGTGGATGGAGGGGTGGATGGAGGGGTGGATGGAGGGGTGGATGGAGGTAATGATGGAGGGATGATGGAGGGATGGATGCAGGGATGATGAAGGTAATGATGGAGGGATGGATGAAGGGATGGATGCAGGGGTGGATGAAGGGATGGATGCAGGGGTGGATGAAGGGATGGATGGAGGGGTGGATGGAGGGGTGGATGGAGGGGTGGATGTGAAGCTCAGCCGTGCTCGCCTGCACTCAGCCCAGGGATGATGTTACCTTGACGGCGATGTCCCCGTGCTCTGCCGTGATGGCCGGTGGCCCCAGCAGGGAATGGTCGATGGCGACGAAGGCGTCCACCTGGGTGGACACTGCAGGGACACGGGGCAGGTTTTGGGGATGCAGACCCCACTGGGCACCAGCCCCCCCCATCCCACCCTGCCTGGCCCTCGGGGTCCTTCACACACCTCTCATTTGCTTCAGGGCATCCTCCAGCTTGAAGACACCTTTGCGGAGCTTGATGCAGAGCTGGGAGCAGAGCAGGGCATCAGTGAGGCCATGGATGGGGGGTCCCCAAACCTCTCCCTGTGCCTGCCATGGAAGGGGGACCCATGGGCACCGACACCCCATAGAGCAGGGCCCGAGCACCCACCTGCTTGTTCAGCTCCTGCTGCAGGGTCCCCTGGAGCGGGGGTGCCAGGAGGTTGTAGAGCCAGCTGTGGGGCAGAGCAGGGTCCTCATTACCCCGGCTCATCACCACCCCACTGCGGACACTGGGGGGGGGTCCCTGTGTACCAGGGGCAGGAGGGGAGCGGGTGCCCGTTACCTGTGCCCGCGGTGAAACTGCAGGCGCAGGTGGGTGCTGCGGGCATCGCAACCGGCGCTCCACAGCGCGGGGCGGCCGTCAGCATCCGCACCCAGCCCCAGCACCGCCACCATGGCCAGGTCCTGCACGTGGAGCTCCAGGGAGCCGCTGTCCTGGCTGGGGATGGAGGGGGTGAGCACGGGCACAGCGGTGCCCCCATGGTCCCCATCCCCATCCCCATCCCCATGCAGGACTCACACGGCCCCCAGGCGCGCTCCCCACTCGGCGCTGAGCCGGATGCGGGCGCCCAGCACCGTCAGCCTCAGCCCCACGTCCTCAGCAAAGTCCAAGCTGGAGTCGTTCACCTGCAGCTCCTGGATGTGGATCCTGCACGACAGGGACGGCCCAGTCCTGTGGCTGCATCCGGGACACGGCCGGGATGGGGACAAGGATGGGGCAGGGACCCCGTGCACAGCTCTTACCGGGGCACGGTGTAGTTCAGCGTCCCCAGGAGCGGGATGTGGTAGGAGCCCTGCAGGTCCAGCTCATGCTCCTTCTGCAGCAGGGACTGGAGCAGCTCCATCCCAAAGCGCCGGCCTGGGGCAGAGCAGGGATGTGGCACCCAGGAAAGGGCATTGTGGTACCCAGGATGCTGGGGAGGGGACAAGCAGGGCCAGGACAGCAACCCCAAGGATGGTGTTGGAGGGGCTCTATCCACAGAGCAGGGGGCAGGTACCTACCGAATTCCAGTGCCCTCCGGGTCAGCCGGGCCGTGATGCCGGGGTTGATGCCGGTGATGGGCACGCAGGCGCTCATCAGGAGCAGGAGGCAGAGCCATGCTGGTCCCAGAGAGCCTTGGGAGCTGGTGGCTGGAGCAGAGGATGCGGCCATGGGACACGCGGCTGTGCAGAGACCCCATCCCCAGGCACCGGCCAGGGTTTATATGGGGCCAGGGTTACATCAGCTCCTGCGCACACGCGGGGCCACCGCAGCGCTCCGGCACCGAAAGCCCGGCCTTGCCCAACGCGTGACTCAAAGGGGAAGCCGCTTCCCCGTTGTTTCCCACTCGTGGGAGCGAGGGGCAGGCAGGGTCCCACAGCTGCGCTGCTGCCGGCCACGTGCCACCAGCCAGGGCTCCCCATAGGGACCCACAGCTCCATGGGGGCGCAGAGACCTGGTCCTGAGGGGCTTTGGCTATGCCGGGACTGAAGGTGATGGAGGAGCAGGGGGATGGAGAGAGTTGGTCCCAGCACAGAGGGAGCTGCTCTGCTGGGGCAGGGCTCGACCCACTCGCACTGGGGAGCAGCGGCTGCTCCCACTTTGGGAATGGCTCTGGGGGCCCTGCACTGGGGCACCCGATGGTCAGTGGGGTCAGGGCGGCTGCGGGGCGCTGGGAACATCGGGGCAGGCAGAGCGAGAGCAGAACTGTGCAATCCCCTCCAAAAGCCCCGGCCGCAGGCGAGGAGCAGCTTGTGCTGGTGCTGCTGGTGCTGGTGGTGGTGGTGGTGGTGGGACCGTCCCCGGGGGGGGAGCCCCAGGCCATGGGCTGCGGCTACCGGGGCATGCAGGGGTCCCTCCAGGGGTCCAGGGCTCCACCCCAGCACCATGAGGGGACACAGGGCCCGTGGCCAACCTCAGCAGAGGGCCCACAGCGCTGGGCACTGCTCCCATACGGACCCCTCAAGAGCAGCTCCCCCTCACCAGGGACTCCCAGTACCGCCAACCATGGCTGCAGCCATGGCCACAGCCACCAGCAGCACCCCAAAGGCCAGTGCTGACCGCGGCCACCGGCCCTGTCCCCCCCACAGCCCCTCCATCCCCAAATACCCCCCCCATGCCCCAAGACTCACCACGGCCGGTGGCCACAGAGCCCCAGTCCATGCGAGCCACAGGTCCCAGCGTTGGTGCCAGCTCTGCCATGTCCCCAGGGCCGTACGTGGCAGTGACCAGCTCTGACAGCCGTGTCCATCCCGGGGTGGCCGGGCTGGTTGGACCAGCGCGTCACCAGCACCCCGGTCCCTAATCCCTTCCGGGATGAATCAGGCCCCATGAAAACAACCGGGGAGCGGTTGGGGTGCAGGCGGCCGCAGGCCTGGGCGCTCCGGGGCATCCTGGTGCTGCCAAATCCGGGATCCCGGCACGTGGCAACAGCTCAGCCCCGCTCCGAGCCTGGCCCGGTGGTGCCAGCCCTTTGGCAACGCCGCACCGGTCCCCCTGCCCTGGGCGGGTGATGGCCGGGGGGCACACGGGGCTTGGGGTTGGATGTGGGGTCCAAGAGCCCACGGCTGCAGGCGGAGCTCCCACATCTACGGGCAATGAACGGGGCAAGGACGGCTCCGGGGGGAGCAGAGCCCCCAGGTCCGGTTCTCCCCTCACCGGGACCCTTCGGGAGCGCGGTCCCGGCCGGGCTGTGCAGTGCGGGCGGGCACCGGGAGAGGGACCCAATGAGCCCCGCGTTGCGGGACCGGGCGGGAGCAGCGGCGATGGAGGGGAACTGGGGAGTGATGGAGGGGACAGCAGCGGGATGATAGAGGTGAACTGGGGGGTGATGGAGGGGACACCAGTGGGATGATAGAGGGGAACTGGGGGGTGATGGAGGGGACAGCAGCGGGATGATAGAGGGGAACTGGGGGTGATGGAGGGGACACCAGCGGGATGATAGAGGGGAACTGGGGGGTGATGGAGGGAATTGATGGCAGCTTCACAGGGGGTAATGATGGAAGGGAAATCATCCACAGCAACCTGGACCCACGGCACTCCATGTGCCCCAAGCGCTGTGTCACAGCCAGGACAAGCAGTGCCCCAGCTGCCCAAATCACCTCCCCCTGCCAGGTACCTGCTGGGCTGGGGAACGCGAGGGGGCAGATGCACACGCACACACACGTGCATGGGGCTGTGAGCATGCCATGGACATGCAAACACACACAGGTGATCATGCACCCCTGCAGCCGGGGTGGGGGGGGAACCCCTGAGCCCCCTCTGCAGGACCAGTGAGGGGGGGCAGGAAGGACCCCCCCCGTGAGCCCGCTTTGCCCCGCAGCCCCTCAGCAGGGTCCATTCCCAGCTGCGGCAGGAGGCGGCTCGGCCCCGAGGTGCTTCTGAGTCACAGAGGAGCTGAGGGCAGCCCCGGCCCGCGGGGTTGTGCAACCCCTGATGCAACTTCCTTGTCCCAGGGAGCTTGTCCAGCACCTGCACCCAAACAGAGCCGCAGGGCAGCACCCTGGCGCCTGCACCCGTTCCCTTGGGGCAGTGCAATGGGAGCATCGCCCACAGCCTTGCACCCCAACACAGCACCAGGAGCTCGGTGCAAGGACAGGGCTGTGCTGCGCACTCACACCCATGCAGACACTGGCATCCCACAGTCTCCAAGGGGGTACAGAGCCCTTCACCCAGCTCCCAGCACCATCCATTCCGTGGCATCATCCCATCAAGGTGCCCACACAGGAGGAACACATCCCAGTGCTGCTGCAGCTTCCTAGTGCAGAATCCGGGGTGCACCAGCCCCAGCACCCCATGTCTGAGCCTGGGAGTGAGGGGAATGCAGGACACGGAGCACACAGCGATAGCTGCCTGTGGGTGCAGTGCTGAGACAGGTCCCACAACAGCAGCACTGGGGCGACTGGGATGAGCCTATGAGGGACTCCAGCACCCGCACTGGTCCCGATAGGATCCCCGAGGTTCAGACTCTCGGGGGGGCTGCCCCCAAAGCCTGGGGGGGTTGAGGGGGAGGAAGCAGAGACGCACCTGGTCATCAGGGCTTGTTTAATAACAAAATTCCAGCTATTGTAGAACAATATTCTCCAGCATCATTGTAATATACAATACGGGGAATGCTCTCAGCAATCTGAGAAGGATACAACGGGCAGCACCCCCGGCCCGGGCTGCGGGGGGATCCCCCCCCGGGGGGGACCCGGGATGCAGGCGGCCACGGTCCCGGGATGTCCGCGGCGGGTCCGGAACGGTCTCAGCGGCAGAGGATCCGGTCGGCAGCGGACACGCACGGAGCCTGCGGGAGAGGAGGGCGAAGCGGTCAGAACCGGTCGGGGACGTCCCGGGGATGGAAGGGGGCAGGAGGAAGGGGTCCGGGGAACCGGAGGGGCCGGCTGAAAGCGGGGCCGGTCCCGGGGAGTCCGCACTCACCTCGGGGGGGTCCCCGGCTGCGGCGGGGCGGGGGGGCCCGCGCTGCAGCGCCAGCTGCAGGTCCCAGATGTAGTCGATAACGTGCTGCAGCAGCTCCACCTTGGAGACCCGCCGGTGCCGCGGCAGCGTCGGGACCAGCGCCCGCAGCCGCGAGTAGCAGCCCTTCATGTCATAGAGCAGCGCGGCGGCCGCTTGCTCCGCCGCTCCCGGGGATACCCCCGGTCCCGGCCCCGGCCCGCAGCGGGCGGCCTCCCCCGGCCGCACCGCCTTCAGCGCGCCACCGGCGCCCGCGGGCAGCGGCGAGGGGACAACGGCAGCGACCTTCATAGCGCGGGGCGGCGGGGACAGACCGGCGGCGGCGGGACCCTGCGGGCGGACAGCAGAGCCCGCGCCCCGCCGCGCCAATTATAGCGCGCGGCTGATGGAGGGGCGGGGCCACGGGGGAGCCGCGGAGCCAATGGCAGCGCCACTTGGGAGGGGACCGCCCCGCCCATCCCATTCATGCTCTCCCGAAGGGCAGCGCCTTAAAGGGGCAGCAGCGCGGGGGGACCCGGGGGTGCTGGGGGGTACCGGGGTGCCGGTGGGTGCCACCCGTCCGACAGCTCCCCCGCCATCGCCGTGGGCAATCGCCCCGCAGGCCCCGGCTCCGGCTCCCACAGCCCCGCTCCCCCCTTGCCCTCTCCCCCCCGCCGAATTCCCGGCCCCCCGCAGCCCCCCCGACGGCCCAGACCGTTAGACGCCAGGGTCGTGACGTCACCCATTCATAAAACCCCGCGCGCTGTCAGCGCGGCGCCTCGCGGGCGGTGCCCATGGCGACGGGGGCAGGGCGGGCGGGGGCGGGGGGCACCGGGCAGCCCCGAGACCCCCGGGCCCCCGTTCGGTCCCACAGGGCTGTGGGACCGCAGCAGGAGTGGAGGAGGGGGGTGCGGGGGTACCGGGGCCGTGGGAGCCGAGGGGGGTGTTCCCTGGAGGGTGCGAAGCCGGTCCCTGCCCTCAAGGGCTTCCGATGCCGGCGGGAATCGCTCGTTATCCCGCACCTGCAGCATCCACCGGCACCGGGAGCTCCCCTGAGCAGGACCCCGGTACCCCCCGAACAGCGCGAACCGGGGCAGGAGGAGCAGAGCGAGCTGCGGCCTCTGGAGCCACGTGTGTGTGCGCGGGTGTGCACAGGGACACACGTGTGCACAGGGACACACGTGTGCACACATGGAGACATGTCCATCACACCTCCACACACCCCCCGAGGCATGGACACGCTCACACACGTGCACAAACACGTCCCTAAGTACATGCGCACACACGGATGCAGGCACACACGTGTGCACACACTCAGATACACACATACACAGATACACTCCTGTATGTTCACCTACGCACTCTCATGTAGCTCACATGCACCATGTGGACGCTGAAGCAGCCCCCACTGCCCTGTGTGTACCCCCAAGACTGCACTGCTTCATTGTTGGGCTCTGCCATGGGCAAAGCTGGTGCAGGGCCAGGGCACCCAACAGTGCAGCTCCAATGTACCCTGACCCTGTGGCAAGACAGGGCTGTCAGGGTGGGTTGCACCACAGCAGCAGCACGGAGGTGATGGCACATTCATAGTGGCATGGCCACGGGCACCTTGTGCCCTTCTTGGCTGGAGAATGCATCACACAGACCAACCCCAGTGTGGGCGCAGGGGGACACAGCACCCTCCCCTTTCGGGTGTGAGCTGGGGGCACCCTCCCGTGCTGACCATGCTCAGAGCAGCTGCAGGGAGCCGAAGGCCTCCCCTCCTCTTCCTCCTCTGCTGTGGGGGGCAGCAATCCCGGGGTGCACGGTGGGCTGCAGCCCTGCCAGCGCGGCCGCGGGGAGCTGCACCCCTCGGTGCCGCTGTCCCTCCTCCCGCAGCGCTGCTGGTTCCCAGGGCGGGCACGGAGCCGGGGTCGCCCCCTCCATTCAGGGCTCGGCGGAGGGGCTGGTGCTGCCCGGTTCCCACCGCGGCTCTCAAAGCTGCTAATTAGCCCCCATCTGGCAGCGGGGAGGCCGAGGACATTGTGCACAGGAATGCCTTTCAGAGCCGCTCCACCAACAATGCGGCCCCAGCACCGGCCACCCCGGCGGGCAGCGCACCGGGCCCGGCCCCGCTGCCGCGGCACATGGGGCATTGGCAGACTCGGCACAGGGAAGACCCACGCTGTGGGACACCCCCACTGCATCCCCCTGCATGATGCGGTGCTGGGGATGGGATGCTGCTGTGCCCACAGGATGCTGCCCTGGCCACATCTGGCGGCGGGTCCCGGGCAGCGCAGCCGGCGGTGTCCAGCAGGACGGATCGCTTCATTTCCATGTCAATTCTGGGAACGGGGCTGGCGGCGCGGTAACAGCGGCCCCGGCCATATGGCGCTGGCTGAGCTCTGTGCAGCCGGGGGGCGGCTGCTTCGAGCCGAGATGGGGTTGCCCGGCAGCAGGAGCACATCAAAGCCCCCCGGCCACCCCCCCACCCCCCGCCCCGCAGGGACCACACAGGGCACGGCCACGCCAGGCCACCGAGGGGCCGCCGGGGATGCCTGTGCCGCGGTGGTGATGGGGACAGGGGGCAGCCGGCATCCCAGCGCCGGCAGCACCGCGCCCCGGCACATGGGGACACCATGGTTAAGGATGGGGGATCCCCAATGAATGGGACCCCCAAAGTGGGGCTGCTCCTGTGCTGGCTCCATCCAGGTCCTCTCCTCCCATTGGATATACACAACCCCCTTGCCCTGGGGCTGTGCGGAGCCTCCAGCCCCCCGATCCCGCAGGATGGTGCTGAGCAGGGCGGCAGATGTGAGCCGAGGCCGTCGGCACAGCTGGAGCAGGGCTGAGGCCTGAGAAAGCCCCTGAGCGTTCCCCTCCCGCCTTCTCCCTTCCCGTTCCCAGCTCCATCCGCTGCAGCCCAGACCAGCTGGAGCCAGGCGGCCCTTCCTGGGATTTATTCCAGCTTCCTGCCCCTCCTCGCCGCCCGGCCGGGGCTGCGCCTGCTCCCGGCTGTTTCCTCTCCCCGCTCGCAGCCGCCGGCCGGGCGCCACGGGCAGGACCCCGGCTTTGTGCCGGGACCCCCCCCCCCTTCAGGGTCGGGCATCCCCAGCCCTGCGCGGGGAGACCCAGGGGGCTGCGGCACCAGCACGCACCCCACAAGCACTCCAGCTGTGGCATGGGGGGGTCTACAGGGGACGAGCATCCCCCATGTCCTCCCCTGCCCCACGCAGGCACCAGCACTCCCAGCTATGAAACTGCCATCCCACTCCCGGGCATTTGCATCCAGGGTGCTCCGTGTACACTCCTCCCATCTCACGGTGATCCCAATGCGGGAACTGGCCATGAGAGGATGCCCAGAGGCAACCCCATCCCACCCCAATGCTATCCCTGGCAGGAGCTTGGCATGTGAGGAGGATGCCCAGGGGCTGCCCTGCATCCCTGCCCCAGGGGCCATGGTGGGATCACCCCACATTGCCAGCAGCAGGACCCGCTGGCTCCACTCCCTCAATGGAGGTTCCCCACTGGAGCCGGCACCTCCGTGCTTCCGCAGCCCTCCCGCACCGGAGGGACCCCGCGGCGAGAGGAAGGCGGCCCAGCAGCATCCCAGACACCACGGAGCCGCTGGGATGCTGCGGCGGTGCCATGAGCCCAGGTGCAGCGGGCAAGCAGAGCCGGGGCCCAGCGCGCTTCCTTCCTGCCTCCATTGCCGGCTCCGGGGCCGGGCAGGGTGAGGGGGACCCCGCGCTCCCTTCCCAGCCTCCCGCAGCCCCGGGAGCGCTCCTGGCTCTCTGCTGCGCTCCCACCGCACGTAGGGGCTGGCACGGACTGGCTGGAGGTGTGCAGGGAGCGCGGTGCTGGTGCTGCGGGTACCGGTCCTAATGGGAGGACATGGAGCGGTTGGAGCAAGTCCAGAGGAGGCCGTGAGGATGATGAGGGGATGGAGCCAGGCTGAGAACACCGGGGCTGTTGAGCCTGGGGAAGAGAAGCTGCGTGGAGACCTCAGAGCAGCTTCCAGTGTCTGAATGGGGCTGTAAAGATGCTGGGGAGGGACTCTTCATAGGGACTGTAGCGATAGGACAAGGGGTGATGGGTTTAAACTGAAACAGGGGAAGTTCAGGATGGAGAAAAGGCAGAAGCTCTTCCCTGTGAGGGTGCTGAGGCGCTGGCACAGGGTGCCCAGAGAAGCTGTGGCTGCCCCATCCCTGGCAGTGCTCAAGGCCAGGTTGGACACAGGGGCTTGGAGCAAGCTGCTCCAGTGGAAGGGGTTGGAGCTGGAGGAGCTTTAAGGTCCCTTCCAACCCAAACCATCCATGATTCCATAGACAACCCTCAGCCCATTCCTGCCCACACAGGGTACTCCAGTGGCTGCATGGGGATGGATACGAGACCCCAGTGACAGCGGTACCCAGTGCTGGGCAGGACCCGGTTGCAGACCCACAGTGGGGCTCACACAGTGGCACTGAGCAGGGCCCTGGTATCCACGGAGCACTGGAGGCCGGTGGAACCACATCTGGAGTCTAGACTCAGTGACTCCGTGGGCCGGGCCTGGCTGCCGCGCCGTGCCCAGGCCCCGCTGCACTCTGTTTGCTTAGCTGGAGGTATTTAATTGGAATTAAAGTGGCCCCTCTTGTTTTTGCGGCCGGGGCTGCTGGAAGGGAGCTGTAAGTCATAGAAACCATCTGCAGCAGCCTGCAAAGGGTCATTAGATGGCAGAATGCGAGGCGCCACTTTTAGTGCTCGCAGCCGACGCGGGGAAGAGCGGTTCAATACGGCTTTTGTGGAGGGGCTGCCAAGGCAGTGAATGCTGCCTGTTTGTTCTGGCAGTGGGCATGGCCGGAGGGATGCGGGATGCTCCCCTCCATGGGCCAGCCCCGAGGCCGAGCAGGGAAGACCCCGTAGGGATGCAGGACACCGGCAGCCATAGTGGGAGAGCTGCCACTGCCTGCACTGCCCCCAGCTCAGCATCTGCAGCCCTAACTGTGGGTATTGCAAAGGGGGAAACCAGGCTGGGGGGAGCCCAAGCACTGGAAGAGGACAGGCAGACAACAGTCTCCACAGGGAGAACAAGGCTGTGGTGGGTGAGATGGGATGCGCATCCCGGTGCTGGCCATGGTGCAGGCTGGAGCATCCTGCGGGAGCTGCGGCCTCCATCCTTCCTTGGACACGGTTTAATAGGAGAGAAAGCAAACACACAATACAAAATTTAAAAACCAGGCTGTGGTTTGTGCCCCCCCCCCTCCTGCACCCCCTTTGTGTTGGGGGGGGGGATCAGGGATCAGGGGTGGCCCCAGGGGGGGGCTTGGCAGCGGACACGGATCCCCCCCCGCAGCGGCTGCTCCCATACACACAACACGAGGCTTCTTTGCACAATTGTTTCATCGTCTGTCACTGGTGGAGGGGCTGGGGGGGGCCCCGGCCCAGCGGGGGAGGGGTACAGCCCCATGGCAGCATCACTGCTCCTTCTTGGAGGCTGCTGGCGTCTCGTCCTTGTTGGCCCCCGGCCCCTCCGTGGGGGTAGAGCTCTCCTCGTAGCTGGGGGTGAGAGGGACAAGAGGGAGCAGTGAGCGGGGCTGGACCTGCTCTGGGGACAGAGATCTCTGCCCTATTGCAGTGGCTGGGCCAAGCCAGGCTCCAGCCATTGCCCCCCCAGTGCAGGAAGCCTGATGGGGCAGAGCCTCAGAATGGTCTCCAGGGATGGGGAGGACATCCCCAAGCCGTGGTGTGCCCACCACAGAGCACACCATTAGATAACCTGGATAGCACCACACATCCCTCCACGCCGGTGCCAGAGGGGCTGGTTAATGGGGGGGGAGCCACAGCAAGACCAACAGTGCTGACACCCCAACACAGTCTCACTCCTCTGGCTGCAACCCCCCCCTCAACCCCAGCACTGGCCCTGGGGCCTTGGTAAAGGAAACCCAGGGGTGCTGCCTGCCAGCAGGAAGCACAACAGGGGCAGAGATGTCAAATTCACTGCAGGAACCAGCCCCTACCTGGCCAGAGCGACAGACAAAGGGCACCGCCTGCCAGGGCTACATGGCACTGGGGCTTTGCTGCCGGCGTCGGCGGGGACAGGACAGTTTCTGCTGCATGGAATCAGCGAGGCTGGCCGGCGAGCCAGACACGGTGGGGAAGTGGGTGAGTCGCGGTGTGTGCGGCAAGATTTCAGCAGAGGATTCATAGCTGCGGGAGAGAGGAAGCAGGAGGGGAACGGGAGAGGACGAGGACAGAAAGGAGGGAGGGGAAGAGAAAGAACAAGCAGAAGAGTTTTGGAGTGAGACCGCTGCAAACCCAGCACCAGTGAGGGCAGGCTGGGGGGGTCCTGCCTGCAGAGCCCAGGGTAAGGCACAGCGGGGGCTGAGACCCAGGAGAAGGCAGCTCCTGCTGGCACAGGCAGAGCCCATAGAAGAGCAAGCCTGGGCATGGGAAAGGCAGGAGCAGAGCAGCCCAGAGGCCACACAGGCAGCAGAGCGATGCAGCAGAGCCTGCTCAAGGACAGATTCCTCCCTGCTGACAGCTGATGGGGGCAGAGTGAAGGTTACTGCCTGCCTAGGGAGGCTCAGCAAGGCTGGGAGCCACAGCACTGATCCCAACGTCACCCACCTCTGCTCCATCAGCACCCTGCAGCACAGATCCTGCCCGCAGCGCTGCCTGTATGTGCTCCCACATCAGACTCTCACTGCCCTCTCCCAGGGCAGCTGACGGCTGCTGCAAGACACCACATGCAGGCAGCTCGCTGGCTGCTGGGGACACAGGGAACTGCCAGCTCCATCAGGACGGAGCGGGGGCAGAGCACACCAGAGCCACGCAGGGGAGATCCACCTGGTGCGATTCCTGCAGTGGGAGCCCTCCAGGCAGAGACCCATCCCTTTGCACTTCCTCTGCCTGCCACTGGAAGGACTCCAAGGGAAGCTGGACCCAGGCCCATCAGGGTTTGCAGCCCCCCAGCCTCCTGCCCTGGCAGCACTCAGACAACAACCAGTGCTTGGTGCCAGTGCTTGGTGGGGCTCTGAGCCCCGGTGCTGGGTGTCCGGGCTCCCAGCTCAGCCCTCCCCTGTTTCCTGGCACGGGAGGCGCTGCTGCTGCTGCTGTCAGCTCTGAGTCACGGCCCCAGAGAGCAGGAGCAGGATCCCAGGTGCACAGGAAGGACGATCCCAGGACACTCAGCGCCTGCAGCAGCGATCTCAGAAGCCAACATCAAAGGGCAGGCAGGTGCGGCAGGGCTGGGAGCCCGCTGACAGTGCTGGGAACACGCTCCCCTGCGTCTCCCAGGGGAGGGGAAGGAGCAGGGGAGGCCAGGCAGCTCCTGCTGCGCCCCATTCGGCTCCTGCTCCCCTCTGAGCAGGGGCGCTGCGGAGCAGGGAGGATGGAGGGTGCACGGCCCTGCTTGGGGACGGACGTTCCCTCCCCTCCTCTGCTTTGGATACCCTCAAACAACCGCACAGCTTGAGCACAAGGAGCTCAGAGCACAGAAACAGCTCCCATGCAGGCCAAGCCACATGTGCAGCTCAGAGGGGACAGTGCATGCAGGAGACCTGAGCACAGCCCAGGTCCCTTTCCCTGCGCCCCAGGGCAGGGAGACTGCAGCAAAGCCCGGCTGCTTCACCCCAGGAGGGAGGCTGGGATGTGCTCCAACCAGCCCTGGCTGCTCCTGCTGCAGCTCCGGCTCCGTTCTCCCCACCCAGAGGCCCTGGGACACAATGACCGAGTCTCTGAGCTCCAGGTGCGTGTCCCACCCTCCCCTGCCTGCCGGCACACGGGAAGGCTTTGTCACTGGGGCGGAAAGCACCACCAGATGCTGCCTGCCTGCTGGTATCACCCCGGTACAAGCACGGACCCGCTGCCTCCACCCAGAGGAACCCGTCCCTCCAGCTGTGCCCGGGCACATCTGCACGCCCCGCACCCGCCTCCCGCTCACCTGAACAGCTCGGTTACTTCTCCCTTCGCCAAGGCCACAAGCAGCGGGAACCCGATGCAGGCGGGGACCAGGTAGAGCAGAGCGGGCTGTTGGGGGGGAAAGCATCTGTTAAAGCAAACCACCTCGGGAGGGATTTAAAGTGAGCTGGTCCCGGCCCCTCTGCACTCAGGGTGTCTGGCGCAGCACTGCCCAAAGGGAAGTGGCTTCCAGAGCCAAGTTACAGCTGCAGCAGCACAAAATCCTCACCATGAGGTCCCCTGAACACACTGAGGAGCCCTGCAGAGACCAGAGAGAGCACCCCTAAAGTATGGGCTCCCAGGGCCCCTCTGAAGGACAGAGGATGGGACTTCACGGGCAGCTTGGCTCCACAGAGCCACTAAACCACAGGGCAGCCCAGCCAAAGCCCTTGTCCTAAAGAGGGCTCTGCTCCAGCCAGGCACACAGGCTTTGGGCAGGGAAGGGACAAGCAGACACTGGAGAAGCAAAGTGGAGGAAGGAATGCATCTGCTTTTCCCTGGCATGATGCAGGAACCTCATAAGAGTCCCACGTGGGACGTGCATCTCACCTGGGCGTGCTTGAAGATGTGCATGATGAATATGGTCAGGCCCAGCCCGAAGATGTAGGCCACAAAGCTGGTGTAGAAATAGGTGTGTGTGTTCTTCTTCAAGCTGCAGGAGAGAGCAGAGCTCAGTGACCCTGGGTCTGGGATGCCAGCGGCCAGAACGGAGCTGGCCCAGTGCTTCCGAGCATCTCCCACTGTGCTGGGCTGCTCATGCCCCCAGTCCCATGGGCATCGATGAGGTGACACCCAGTTGAGGGGCTGGGGAAGGGAAGGAGGCATGAAATCCTGCTGCTGCATGGCTACTGTGGGAGGAATCAGTGCTGGGACCCAGGGAGAGGGTCCCAGCTTCCTGGGGGATGCATGGCCTGTCCCTGGCACCCCGCTCTCAGCTTGTGCTGGTTCACTGCAGGGCAGGCCATGGGAACTGGGATTCCCAGCAGGTGCAGGCAGGAGGTGGGTGGAAGCACCTGGGAAAGCTGGCACGGAGCAGTGGGGCTGCAGCACCACGGTGGCACCGAGACGGAGACTTTCGGTGTGGGGCAACTGCCAAGAGCTCTGTCCCACTGTGGGGGCAGCTTCCCTGTGTAGGGAGGAGCTGCCTCCTCCAACAGCAGCCCAGAGGCAGCCAGCACTGATGGGCACCCATCCGCATCCATGAGCTGCCCCACACCATCACTGCAGCGCTGCCAGGGAGCTGGTGAGGCTCTGGGGGGCTGCACTGCCCACAGCACTGTCTGGGAACTCCATCACCCCCTCATCTCGGGGCTTGCCCACCAGCCCCGCTCCTATCTACTCCTCCAAGAGCTTCCCTCGCACCGCAATGGCCCCTCTGTGCCATCACCAAGTACCAGAAGGGAACACACAACCCTGCTCCCGCCTTCCCCTTCCCCTTCTGCTCTCCAAAAGCGGCTCAAACACGCAGCAAACCCGACCCTGCCGAGAGCCTCCCCCGCCAGCCGCTCACCTGATGTCAAACCGCAGCAGCAGGGCGATGAAGATCCCTGCAGGGAGAAGGCGGCGGTGAGGGGCTGCGGGCGGAGGGCAGCCTGCGGCGCTGGGCCCGGCCTCACAGTGCCCTCTGGTGGTACAAAGCAGCAGCGCAGCCCCGGCAGCGGGGTTTTGGGGGGAGACCCCCTCATTCCACACAGCCCCCAGCCCACGGATCCCCCCAAACCGCCCATAGAGCCCCCAAACCCCGCAGGGGATCCGCAGGGCTCTGCATGGCCGAAGGCAAAGCGAGGCACCCACGCAGCCCGTTCTGACCGGGGATCCCGGTCATGCTCCCCCTCTTCTGTCCTTACCTGGAATGACAATGTCTCCCAGGCCCAGCATGGCAAAGTTGTCGGCTTCCAGCCCCTTCTCCAGCAGGTCCTGAGGGAAAACCACTGCGGGGAGCAGAGAGAGGCACAGTGAGGGGGGAGCATCCGTGCTGAGCAGACCCCAGCACTCCTGAACCTGGCACAAAGGGACCAGAGCAGAGCCCTGCCCTCAGCCCCCTCCTCACCTGCAGCTCCCCTTGGTCCCCTTTCCTGGGACAACTCCAGGCACCAGGATGAAAACCCAAGGGGTTTTCAGCCAGCCCAGGAGCAGGCTCCAACCCCAGCTCCACAACAGCACCAATTCACCTTCCTGCTGGATCACAGGGCTCTGTAGGGCTCTTTGCATCCGTTTTTCTATGAGCTGCTAAAACTGCCCGCTCTGGGGATGCACCCAACCCAGGGCAATGGAACCAGCCCTCTCCAGAGACCCTGGCACCACACAGCATTCCAAGGGGACACAAGCAGGAAGCCTTCCTGCACACATCCCACCTCTGAGCCTCCTCCAGGAGCGCATTCCCCCCCCTCCAGCACACAGGGAGCATCCACTCACGTTTTATCGGGGCCTCGAAGGATTTGGCAACTGTCACCATCACGTTGGTACCAAAGACCTAGGGACAAGCAGAGGAGGCCGTGGTGACCGCAGTGCTACAGGAGCCCCAGTGCTGCCCGGGAGCCCCATCAGGGACCAGAGCGGTTGCCAGCTCAGCTGCGTTTTCTCTGAGGTCATTTATTTGCTCTGCACTATCAGCTTTAGACACTGGCACCGTTTGGGGGTGGATGCCAACACCCCGTCAACCACCCTTATTCCTGTTCCTTTTCATCCCCAAGCCTCCAGGCTTGGCCATACCAAAAGCAGGGCACAAACCAGGGGCTGGTGAGCACTGGGTGAGCAAGATCCTAGAGACAGTGATTGAACAGAAACCTTAAAGGAAGTATTGGACATCAGATGAATGCCCACAAGGTGCCACAAGCTGTGGGCATCGCCATGGGGTGAGAGGACTGCACTCTGGGACCAGGGAAAAGCATCACATGCGAATCCACCCCAAGACTATGAAGGGAGCAGCAACATCCTCAATGCACTGAGGAGCTCTCCTTCCTCCCTGAAACCCTCCTTGGATCTCACTGTGATTACACCCCTGCTTAGATCAAGCAACCAGGCCCTGCACAATAAGTGGAGCTCCACTTCAGCCCCACAATAAGGGGTACAATAAGAGGAGCTCCACTTCAGCCCCACAATAAGGGGTACAATAAGAGGAGCTCCACTTCAGCCCCACAATAAAGGGGTACAATAAGAAGAGCTCCACTTCAGCCCCATAATAAGGGGCACAATAAGAGGAGCTCCACTTCAGCCCCACAATAAAGGGCACAATTTGAGGAGCTCCACTTCAGCCCCATAATAAGGGGCACAATAAGAGGAGCTCCACTTCAGCCCCACAATATGGGGCACAATAAGAGGAGCTCCACTTCAGCCCCATAATAAGGGGCACAATAAGAGGAGCTCTATTTCAGGCCAGCCTCTTCCATGAGGCTCTGGCAACAGTGAGCAGTGAGGGGCCCAGTGTGGCTGTCTCTGAAGCACCAGGAAGACGCTGGCACCCCGAGCAGGGCACGAGGCACTGGGTGCACTGAGCCAGGAGAGCTGAAGCCTCCCCAGCTGAGAGCAGAGCAGGAAGTGGCAGAGGCCAAGGAACCACAGAGCTCACTCTGTTAAGGAGCCTGTGACACAGGGGCAGCTCTGGCCAAGTACACAGCAACACACAGCAGCCAGGCTCGAATAGGGAAGCATTATTGAGGCAGCTGCAGGGCTGCTGGACAGACCTCAAGGTACACAAGGCTCTCCAGCGTTTGGAAATGCAGTAATTCGGGAGGTGGAGGCAGCAGGAAAGACTGGATAATGTGGACATTACAAGGAGCAATACACACACAGGTCCATTGCAGAGAGATAAGGAAATCCCCCAAACGAAGCTATCAGGGCAGGGCACTGCTTGAGGGGAACAGACTGGACACATCCCTGCGTCTGATCCTCTGTGCATGAGAACAGAGGGAGGCTGATGAAGCTGGCAGGTGACAGAGCACAGCCATACAAGCAGGATCAGTGAAGCCCAGAGCAGCCTTGTCCTCCAGCCCACCCCACAGCTCTGTCAGGCGTTGGGAAGACCTCAGTGGGGGAACACAGGTCACCAGAACTGGGTATGCTGCACACCCAGGTACTCCACAGCAGCCCTGGGCTCTTTAAGCCAGAGGTGAAAAGGAAATGCATTCACCGAGCCACATTCCACCCCTGTTTGACTCCATCATCACCTCTTTGGGCTCAGAAAGTGGAAATCCTGACTACAAACGTGTGGCCAGGCAGTGTGCAGCCTCCAGAGGGGCACAACACCAGGCTCATGCCCCCCAACCGCCTGCACCAGCTCCTGTTTACCCAAAAGACGTCGTAGATGAAGAGGCCCCCGAGCAAGATGCAGCCTGTGCTGACGTTGTTCAAGTGCAGCAGCTCCACCCCGTTGAGGGAGAAGGCCAGCCCGAAGAGGTTGTTGGCAATCCAGTGCTGGGAACGATAGGAAAAGGAGACTTGGGTCCCATTGCATGCACTGACCTGCATGGAAAGGGCCCAGGTCTGGGCCTGGTCCCTGGCTGCAGCTCACTTACCTTTCTCAGCAGGTACCAGACCCCCACAACGCTGCTCAGGGCCAAGCACACGAGATCCTTGGTGTCAAACTCGTAATTCACTATTTCTGCAATAGAACAGAGAAGGTGGATGCTGGGCAGCTCCCCTCAGAGCTGCACTGACACAAACCATGGCCACGGCTGGGCCCATGAGCAAACCCAGACCTTCTCCTTCAGGCAGACTCTGCCACATGGACAGCATCTGTGACCCTTCTGTCAACAGGGAAACTGGACTCGGGCACTGCCTAAGGCAAGGAGAGGCAAATCCCCACCTTCCTGCACCAGTTAACTCCTGGTGGCAGCACTAGAAGAGTTCCCTTGCCAGTAAAGCTACTGGGTAGGATGCTTTTCAAAGTGCAAAGATCTGAATCATCAGATCAGATCTGACCCTCAGTGCAGGCAGTCAGGATTGTGCTAAGGAGCCTAAATAAAGGCAGTGCATTTACAGCAGCCATAGCTCCATCCCTGCAGCGCTCTGGGATCTGCTTATGGGGTCCTGCTGCCAGCGAGAGGCAGCGCATGGGTGCAAGAAGATGCAGAGGGCAGCCCCATCTCTGCAGGGGCACATGAGCTCACCCTGGCTACAGAAGCACAGTGGGGAGCAAGAGGGGAGCCTTTGAGAGCGTTGTCTGAAGGGGCTGAAGGGCAAAACACCAAGTGGGGAACACCAGAAGAGTAAAGGCAGAAAGCATGCAGGCCCGCAGCGAGCCGGGCGAGCCAACGTACCCTCCTTGCTCTCCCCGGAGCCCTCGGTGAAGAGGAGCTGGTACTGTTTGTTGGGGAAATTTGCAGGGAAGAATCTGTTCATCATGGGGCTGAAATGAGAGGGGTAGAGAAGGGCAGTTGGACAGGACACCCTGGCCAGCACGGCCGGCAGCCCACACCCTTCCCAAGACAGGGAGCGCTGGGATGTGCCACGTCAGGGACCAGCAGCAGCCCCAGCTTCAGGCACCAAGCTGCAAACATGGGACCTTGTCCTCCCCAGAGGTCTGACCTGTCCTTATGGGGCAGACCCCCAAAAGGGTAAGGGATACGGAAGGGAAGACCCACCACAAGGACCCCAGACACTCAGAACTGGCTCTTGTGTGGAACCAGGAGCAGAGCTAAAGCCATCACCCAGCACCAGCTGAGGGAAAGCAGCGGGTGCCCAACACCCTGGAGCTCAGGAAACAGGAAACCAGTTTGACTGTTTCAGTTACTGCAACAGCTGGAGCTTTCAACACCTCCTGCCAAGCATCAGGGTGAGAGGCAGGGGACATTACTGGGAGCTGCAGTAACACTGCTACCAGGGAGCTCTCCCTGCACAGGGCAGCCAGGACTGTGCCAAGCCACAGCAGCAACTCAGGATGAGCTGGCCTTCCCCATGACGTGGCCTCCTACACCTCCAGGAGCTCTCCCAGTGATGCTGTGCATTGTATTGGGTTACTGGGACCCCATAGACTTTGGTTCCTCCACAAGGAAGGGGTCACACCACCAAGGGACAACAACACCCCAAGAGCTACAAGGCAATGGGGCAGCCTCAGACACCCCTATCTCATTCACAGCCTCCCCTCTGCTGTACCTGATGGTGTGGGACAGGGCGAGGATCCCCAGCACGAAGAAATACATGGAAAGCAGAAGGTTGATGTACTCTTGAGAGAATATCTGCAAGGCAAATCCAGAGAGGGGCTTGTAACCGCAGTGTCCTCCCCACCTACAGCACTGCACTGCTTCCTATTGGCAGCTGCTGTGCCAGTGCTCCAGGGAGAGGAGAAGAATAGCTGGAATAACCCAAATTCCTGCACCGCTGATGGGAGGTGGGTTGGAAATAGCCCTGTGCTCACAGAACAAGCACTGGGCCTGCGAGCTGCTTGGGTCAAAAACCAACTCCTGTGTGGCAGAAAGGAGGACAGAGCTTCCTGCATGTGTCCCCTGCAGGGCTAGGGCAGGGAGCGAGGCATAGCACTGCTCCTGGGGCTGCATCAGCAGAGGGGAGCAGCAGCACCCCCTTCATTTACCTGGGGGTCAATAGAAGTCCTGCCCCCAACACACACTGAATCCCACCCCTACAGCCCAGCACAGGGGATCCCAGCTCCTCCCTGCTCTCCTGGCAGGGGGGTGGAATAGGGGAGCTCATGGCTGCAGGTACTAAAAGGGCAGAGCTGCTCATCGTTCAGCAGGGCCCTGCTGCACATCCAGCACTCCTCTTCCTGCTGGGTCTCGTCCCATCCAGGAGCAAGCAGCAGTCGGCTGCTGTGTGGTAACTGCAACATTCCCAACCTTGCACCCTAAACCTTTCCTAATGGCCAGGCAGGAGCATCCCAGCACCCTGCAGGCAGCCCAGGACAGTGGGGCTGGAAGCTGGAGTGCAACGGGACAGCTCTGGAAGCATAACATGGAAAAAGCAGCATTTCACAGAGCCATGGAATGGTTTGGGTTGGAAGGGAGCTTAAAGCTCCTCCAGCTCAACCCTGCCATGGCAGGGACCCCTTCCACTGGAGCAGCTTGCTCCAAGCCCCTGTGTCCAACCTGGCCTTGAGCACTGCCAGGGATGGGGCAGCCACAGCTTCTCTGGGCACCCTGTGCCAGCGCCTCAGCACCCTCAGTGGTCCCCAGCACCCTCCAGTTTCAGTCAGCCCTCAGGGACAGGCAGAGCTCTGGGTGCTCCTGCTCCCCCCCAGAGCATGCCAGGTCCTGCCGATGCTCTCACTTACTTTAAAGAAGAGGTAGAGCCCCAGAAGGGTGCAACTGGCAACGATGGGGAAGCGAGCAGCATCCCGGCTTGTAATGGTCTCTGGCATCTCCGAGGAGTTCTGGGGAGGGGAGGAGAGGACAGGAGAGGTTCAGCCCCTGCTCTGGCTTCATCCCCAAGCAGGAGGTGAGTGCACGCAATGAGCAGGGACTGGGGCGGCTTCGGGATCCTTGCCAGAGGTGGGGCTGTGACACAGGCAGAGTGTGAGGGGGAAAAGCAAACCCCACACTCAGCCCTCCAGGGGCTGCCACCATTTACTGCTTACATCCCCTTGGAGAAGGGAAAATACAATCCCTGTGCTGGTGTTCCTCATTCCCCCTCCCAGAGGGCTGCTCACACTGCAGCAGCCCATCACTCTGAGCAACGCTTCTCTCCAGCCACCCCCTTACCCCTCACCTCACTCCAGGGATGCTCCTTGTGCCCAGGAGCCTTTAAGGACCAGCACTAAACCAGACCGGGCAAAGCAGCCCCTCTCCTGAGCGCCACCGGTTCAGTTCAGGCCCCCGCTGCTACCGCAGGCAGGCGAGAGCTGCACAGAGCAGCACAGCGGGAGGCAGGGACCGGGGCTGCGGGGCGGGGGAGCAGACCCACAGCCCCCCCCCATCCCCATCCCCAGCGCAGCATCTCCAGGGGCACACGGAGCGCTTGGATCCACCGGGGCAGCGAGGACGGGGATGGAGAAGCCCCGAGTGCCCCGCAGAGACCACCAGGGCGCGGGTCTTTGCCGGTCCAGACCCAGGTGGGGGGGACGGGGCTGACCCGCGGCCGGACGAGGCCTACGGGCGGCGGAGGGTGTCCGGGAGGGTCTCGGGGCGGCCCCGCTGTACCTTGCTCTTGGCGCAGCTGACGGAGCGCAGCGCCCCGAAGAAGATGGGCAGCAGCGCCATGAGGACCAGGCTGCCGTAGGCCAGCGCCATGCCCTCGGGGGTAGCGGGCGGGCGGGCGGCCGCGGCGGGCCCGGCTCCGGCGCTGCCGTTGTGCGCCGCGGCCTCCTCCATGGCGCTGCGCTTCCGGAGGGACACGTCCTCTTAGCGGCCGGAAGTGCGTCACCGCGCCCGCGGGAGGCAGCGCGCCGCGACCACGCCCACAGCAACCCGCGGCGCGTTGCTAGGAGACGGCCTCGGCCCGGGGGTACCCCGGTTATGGTGCCTGGATCACAGCATCCCAGAGGGGTTTGGGATGCAGGGAGCTTAAAGCTGCCCCAGCTCCAATCCCTGCCACAGCAGGGACCCCTTCCACTGGAGCAGCTTGCTCCAAGCCCCTGTGTCCAACCTGGCCTTGAGCACTGCCAGGGATGGGGCAGCCACAGCTTCTCTGGGCACCCTGTGCCAGCGCCTCAGCACCCTCACAGGGAAGAGCTTCTGCCTTGTGTCCTGCGGGCACCACCAACACCCCAATGGCCCCTCCAGCCCTCCCATGGCCTCCCTCGGTGAAGAGCGCCTCCATAAGGATGCCTCCCAACCTGGTGCTGGGCTGGGGCCAGGATCTGCTGGAAAATTGGCTGGAATGTGTGTTTTCCTCACAGAAATTCCCTCCGCTCCACGCCACCCTCAGCCCGGCTGCATCCTGAGCCCCCCTCCCTTCCTCCTCTTCTTCCTCCTCCTCCTCCCCTGTGCCGTGCAGCCCCATTGCCCTCGCTGGGTACGAAGGGCGCAGCGCAGCACGCAGTACAGAACAGGGCTTCATTTATTGGTTCAATTCATTTCCCCTTTTTCCTCCCAACTCTCCTGTCTCTGGAGCAGGTAATTCACAGCCCCCAGCCCCATGCGAGGGCAGAGCCCCCCCGGGATCCCTGCCCGCGGTGCTGCCCGTTCCCCGCTCTCCCACAGAGGACAGGGGCAGGCAGCGTGCCCAGGCTCACCCCCTGCTCCCGCCCCACTGCCCGCCATGGGCTCCGGGCAGGGATCTCCTCCTGCTGCTGTCACCGCCGCTCCCCATGGGAACGCTGCATAACGGGATGGGTGCTCCAGGGCAGAGGGGGCGGGGAACGGGGTGAGGGGGCTGGAGGAGGATAGGGCCGTAATGGAACCATCGCCCATCTCCTTGTGTGCTGGGGTCCAGTCATGGCACCCACCAGTGCGGTGCTAGCAGCTGGCTCAGCACCGGTGCTCAGGGCTCTGCCAGAAGGGCATGAGTTTTGCCCTGGGATGGGATGGACTGAGGACATCAGGCAGTTGTGTGTCCAGAGCCTATGGGGTACCGTGTCCCGGGAAGGTGCTGAGCACCAGGACCTATGGCACTGGGATCAACGGCACAGTTGGGAATGGCACCGGGGGGCAGGTGGGTCTGGGGGAGATCACACTGAGGTCAATGGATGGGTCACACAGGGGTGATGGCATTGGGGTGGTGGCACTGGGGCAGCCCCTGAGCTCTCACTGGAGGGGCTGCAGCCCCCATGCCAGGCACTGCGTGCCCCAGATACGGGCCACATCGGGGGTCATGGCCAGCCCTGGCCCCCCCGCAGCGCCTCCTCCTTCCTTCCTCCCATCCTTTCCCAGCGCCTCTCCATGGCCCCCTTTGGCCTCTCCTCCCACCCTCCGGCGCGGCCGCATTTTTCTGGGTTTGAGCTCATTCTTTCCACTCCCCTCTCCTCCCGCTGCCAAGTTTCCATCCCGCGGCCCCCCCGCGCCTCCTGCCGCAGGGAATCGCCGCTTGCAGCTGCGGGAGCCGCAGCGGCACCGGGAGCCCCCAGCCCCGGTGCGGCAGCGCCGTGTGACCGGCGGCACCGGGACCCGGGGAGGGGCGCGGGGCAGGGATGCCCTGGAACAAAGCCACCATCACCGATGGCTCCGTGTCCCCCTGCACCGCTGTCCCCGCTCCGAGCAGCCCCAACCAAGCGGCTCCCCACGCTCAAGCCGCAGAGCGAGCGGAAACTCCTGACCCGACCCCTGCTCCCTGCTCCCCCCTGGCTCCGGGCCGCGGCTGCGGAGGTCACCGGTTACCCCGCGGCGTCCCAGGAGCAGCCCCAGAGCCCCCGTGGCCCCCGGGGTCACCGCTGCTCGCTGCAGCCCAGCACGTCCCGGTCCTCCCGGCCCATGCCCGCTGTTGCTGGAGCTACCGGTGCCTGCCGGGTCCCAAGCCACTGGCAAGGAGCTGGGCTTGAATCCACCCACCCGGCTCTAGGATGCAGCTCCCCGCAGCAGGGACCAGCACCCCCCTGGCGTGGTTTATTCTGCAAACCGAGGGTTTTCCCCGTTGCACCAGCACAGACACAGCAGAAAAACCTCGCTCTGAGAACCACCAGTGCCAGGAGGACGTGGGACGTGGTCCCTCTCCCCAGCCAGGCTCCAGGGTGTCCTCGACGCTGTCACCACCATGGTGCCCTCACCGGTCCCTGCTGTCCTGTGAAGGATGGGCCCCGCGAGCAGGAGCATCTGTAATCCAGGATCCCACCCTCTGCTCCATGAGTGCAGCCCAGGGGACCCGGCCCCACTTGTCTCTGTTCCTGGAGGGGACGTGGCTGGATCCAGAGCACCCTGAGCATCCCTCAGCACTGGTTAAACCAGCTCCACATCCTCAACATCGCTCTGGTCCTATCTGGGCTCTCCACGGAGCCACCGGCCGCGCTGCTGGTGGAGAGGGCAGTCCCAGCCTGGGTGTGCGGAGCGCTGGGCAGGCACTGGCGGCTCTCAGAGCACGGAGAGGGCAGTCCCAGCCTGGGTGTGCGGAGCACTGGGGAGGCACCGGTGGCTCTCAGAGCACAGAGAGGGCAGTCCCAGCCTGGGTGTGCGGAGCGCTGGGCAGGCACCGGCGGCTCTCAGAGCACAGAGAGGGCAGTCCCAGCCTGGGTGTGCGGAGCGCTGGGCAGGCACCGGCGGCTCTCAGAGCACAGACAGGTCGTGGCAGGACTTGGAGCGGAACTTGAGGGCCACTTTGCTGCTGTTCCTGGCCACCAGCCTGTCGAGGAAGCGCCGGGCTCTCTTGGTGAGGCTTTCCTTGCGCCTGTGCCGCGGCGCAGGGCGCATGTGGGGCTCCTTGCCCCCTCGGCGCAGGCGGAGCTGCCGCACCACCCCCTCGAAGAGCTCGGCCACGTTGTGCTGCAGAGCCGCCGATGTCTCGATGAACTTGCAGTCGAACACGGCAGCACAGGCACGGCCCTCTGCAAGGGAAGGGCAAGGAGGGGACGCGGCCCCGCTGGCACCCCTGCACTGCCGCACGCATGGCTGGGACAAGGGGACAGCCACAGGGGGATGCAGAGGGACCCCCCCACAGCCCCGCTCACCTTCAATGGAGACCTCGCGGCTCCGCACCAGGTCGCTTTTGTTGCCCACCAGGATGATGGGGATGTCCTCGGGCTGCCGCGCTCGGCGCAGTTGGATGCGCAGCTCCGAGGCGCTCTCGAAGCTGGCCCGGTCCGTGATGGAGTACACGATGACATAGGCGTTCCCCACCTGCAGGCACTGGCTGCGGCACTGGCTCCCCTTGCCCTGCCACCGCATGAGGGGGTGACATGTCACAGCTCTGCCGGGGATGCTGGCAGCGCCCCAGTACCCATGGGACCTGGCAGCGCACCCCACCAGCCCCTACACCATGGGGAGCAGAGCTGTGGCCCCATTAGTAAAACACAAAACCTTCTGATTTTGGGGGGTGTTTGAGAGTTTCCTCCTCTACCAACAACAAACCGGGGCCGTGGGCTCAGCTTGGCTCCAGCCCCACTCCCAGGGACCGATGGCACCCGCAGGAATGAGGCACAGAGGGGGGCAAAGGGGTGTTTTGAGGGAGGCAACGTCAGTGGTGGTGGCATTTCTGCCCGGGAGGTGCCTCCGTGCGCTGGGCGGGAGGGATGCCCCGTGCCAGGCTCCCGGGGCCACTGCTCTGCCCGTTAAAGCACGTGCCCTGGCTGGCATCACCGGCTCACGTGGATTTGCTCCGTTGGCTCCTTCGGCCCCAATCCCAAACTGTTTCCATTCGTTTCAAACGGGCTGGCACCATGTTCCTTCCCTTCAATCCCTTCTCCCTCCCAGTCCAACCCTCACGCGAGGGGCTCCCTGTGCCCACCCCACAGTGCACATGATGGGCAGCCCCTTACGCCAGGGAAAGGTGGGCGAAGAGCAGCTCAGAGATGCGCGTTCCCCAGCTCTGCTGCAAGGGCAGCAAGCAGCGAGAGCCAAGGACACGGCAGGGAGGCTCCAAAGCAGCCTGTATGGCATCCCCTGGGCACATCCCAGGGGCACAGCGGTGCCCATCCCCGGCCATACCCGCTGCTCCGGCTCCCACGTGTCCATCACGAGCAGCGTGGTCTCCTCACCATCCACACACAGCGTGCGCTCATAGGCGGCCTCTGCAAGACACCGGCAGAGCCAAATCGGTGCCAACGGCCACGACCGGCTCCACACTGATGGGGTTTTCCCGTTGCGGGGCTGGACACGCGGCACCACCCCGTTACCTCCTCCAGGCACCCACCTCCGTGCTGCTCCAGCGGATCCCGCTCCTGGACGCCGGCGAAGAGGCTGGCCAGGCTGCTCTTGCCCACGCCGGGGTCCCCCAGCAGCACCACGCGGTACAGCGGCTCCCAGGCGCCCGAGGAGGCCGAGGACTCGGAGGACCAACTGCCGCGGGGGGCCGCGGCCCTGGCGCCCGGCTCCGAGGCGCGGTGCTCCAGCTGCGGGTGGCAGGAGACCCCCGGCCGCGGCACAGGGGTGCTGGCCCTGCGGCGGAGCGGGCTGTGGCTCCCGCGCTGCGTGTTCAGGGTCATCGGCGGCGCCCAGGGCCGCCCGAGCACCGGGGCGCGGGGCCGGTATCAGTGCCGGTGTCGGTGTCAGTGCCGGTGTCGGTACCGGTGCCGGTGCCGGTGTCGGTCTCAGTGCTGGTGTCGGTCTCAGTGCCGGTGTCGTTCTCAATGCCGGTGCCGGTATCGGTTTCAGTGCCGGTGCCGGTATCGGTTTCAGTGCCGGTGCCGATGTCGGTCTCAGTGCCGGTGCCGATGTCGGTGCCGGTGCCGGTGTCAGTCCTGGTCCCAGAGTCACTCCAGGTGCTGGGGTCACTCCCGGTCCCAGTTCTGCTCCCGGTCCCGGTGCCCTCCTGAGCCGCCGGCAGCACGGACACAACTTTCCCCGGGACAGCGCCGCCGCCGCCCGGCCCCGGGCTTTAAACCAGGGAGGTGGAGCCGCTCCCCGCGGCCGGTCCCTCCCCCGCCGGTCACAGCCCGGCCCGCAGCGGCCCCGGTCCCCTGCCTGCTCCCGGAGCTCCCCGTGGGGCTCCCGGTGCCACAGAACGGTTGGATCCCTCGGGGCGCATCCCCTCAGTCCCGGGGAGCCGCCTTCGGACCGGAACCAGCCTTGGGTCTGTAGCGCCAGTGAGGGAAGGTACAGCCAGAGGCTGGCTTGGCAAGGGCAAGAACCAGAGCTGGTTCGATTTGAGCCCAGTGCCTGGCCCGGAGCAGGGGCAGTCCCAGGACACCCTTCACGGGCAGAGCATAGCAATGGGGAGGCACCTTTGGCTTTGACCCTTCCCCAGTAGCTCTGCTCCCAGGGCTCGCCCCATTCACCTTCCGAGGGACCGCAGCCATGAGCACAGCACAGGAATGATGGCAACACCTTCATTGCACCTTGAATCCACAGCAGAGAGTGCCCCTGAGCGGGGCTGGGGTGCAGCACTGGTGGCAAGGGAGGTGCTGAGCAGCTCAGCAGGGCATTGGAGCCTGGGTGCACTGAGCACTCGGTGAGGGACCTGAGAGCAAAGCCTGGTGACAGCAGAGGAGTGGCTTCTTCTCGGTGGGGATGCTGAGGACCACCTCAGTGTTCATCATGCACCTGGTGACAGGAGGGACAAAGTAAGGAGTGGGAATAAGCCATGATGGGTGTGATGATGAGGAGGAGAAGCTTGTGCATGGCCCAGGCAGGAGGGGGTGATGGATTTGGGCTCAGAGACATCCTGTCCCAGGTGAAGGGAATCCTGCCTCGCATTTGCTGTTCTGCCTTCCCAGTGTTTCCGGTGTCCAGGACTGGTTTTCAATGGGGATGGCCCAGGTGCTTGTTCTGGGACACAGAACAAAGGAAGCAGGGAGGAGCAGGGAAAAAACCACTTTAAAACCAGACGATGGTTGTTGTGCCCCAGCACCACTTTGCTTTCCAGAGCACTCATCATGGTATGCCCCAGGTACTGACTCCTCTGCCTGGGAAGGAAACCAGTGCCAAGCCCAAGGCCTGCTCTATGTACTGGTCTTGCAGCCATACTTGCAACCAAGCCCTTTGCAAGGCAGGCTGTGAACTCGCTGCTTAACAGAGAAGCAGAGCCAGGCTTAACCCCAGGGCTCCGAGAGGGAAAAGGAATGAAGGGAGCCTCCCTCAGTGTCAATCCCAATGGACAAAGAGCAGCAGGGAGCCGTTGGGAGCAGCAGGTACATCTGCTTTCTCGCAGAGACAGGCCATGTGCAGGGAGCTGGGCTGGCTCCGAGCTCTGCTCATCCATCTCTGTCCCATCCAGGACACACGGTGCATCCAGAGGGTTCCAGTGCAGGGCCAGAGGCTGCGGCTGAAACCCACCCATGGCTCTTTGGAGCAAGAGGATTGCAACGAGGGGAAGCTGAGATGCAGCCGGGGATGGGGACACAGGGACCCAGGGAGGGCAGAAAGGGCCCCGTGCTCCTGCACATCCCAAACACTCCCAGATCAAGGGCAGCTTCCGTCTGATTTTCCCCTTTGAGAAGCAAATCCCGTGTCTGGACCCTAAGGGTTAACGGGAGCTGGTGGAGCCCTGTGAGAAGCTGCCGGAGGTCAGTGGGAAAGGGCTGAGGGCTGCAGAGGGCGCTGGCACCGGCTCCGGCTGTCAGGGCGGGTAAGCACCGAATGCCTGACTTGTGATGTTACAGAAACTTTCCACTTGGGCCTTCCTGCTATTTTTAACCTATTTTTAACTCTTGTCCCAGCCCCCCCCCAGCTGTGCAGGAGAAGTAATTCCTTTATTTTTTTATGTCATTTTGGGTTTAAATCAGAAAACTCCCGAGTTCTGCTGCTCCACCGCCTCCCCCTGCGCGATGTGATCCTGACACCCTCCTGCTGTGACCCGTGTGCCCACAGCCCTACCTGGCCTCCAGCTAAAACCCAGGCCGTAGGGAGGGGGTCAGCCCCTCCTGCATCACTCCCACTTCGCTGCTCATCCCAGGGTAATTTCACCCCAAAACAAGCCCCATGCGTGCGCAGGGAGCCGAGGGGCCGGTACCTGCAGCAGCAGCAGAGGCTGGACAGGAGTGACTGTTACCAGGCGCCTCTGTGCCAGGAACAGTTTGTATGGCAGCCGCTGTAAATAACCCACATGTGCACATTGTCCTGCTCACAGCCTCTGCTCGGGGGCTGCGGCACCCTCCAGGTTTAAACACCTTTGCCCCCTGGGCAGCAAAGAGCAACAGCGAGAGGCAAAGCCCCTCGGTAGGTCCACAACCCTAGGGGTTTCTGTCACCCATCCTGGGGACAAGGGGCCCTCAGCCTGACAAGGATGGGGTGGAACGCAGCGTGTCCCAGCGGGCTGCTGGCCTGCCTGGCTCTGTCCCCAGGGAGGAGAGCCCGGGGTTCCCGTGACCGAGCTGGCAGCGCTGCTGATGGTTCCCATCAACACTGCATGAGGATTCTCCCTGTGCGCTGGAATCCTCACATCCAGGACCAGCGCACGCTGGCAATGGGGATCACTCCCAGCATCCACTCGGGAATTATCAGCCACCAGAGAAGTGGGGCAGATCTGCCTGGGCAGTGAAGCTCCTTGTGAGCCTGCCCGTTCCCTCAGGGAGAGGAAACAGAGTGGGAGTCAGTGTGAGCACAGGGGCCTGGAGGAGCTCCATTGCTCCTCACTCTCCCCATCTGCACCTCTGGTATCTCCCCTTGCACAAAGGGAAGCCCAGAAGAGAGATGCGATGCTGCAGGGAAGGGGAGGTCTCAGCACCTTCTGCTGCTGCTTCACTCTCTGGATGCTGTGCTGCAGAAGCATTGGCAGCTTGTTCCGGATAGTGCCCATCGGTGCAGGGCCTAGGACCCTGAGCTGCTCCTGGAGACCCTGCACCGTTGCTGTGATGTCCCCCAGCTCCTGCTGGAGCTCTGCTTGGGATGAGAACAGAAACTGGTCACTGAGGGCTGCAGAGCTTCACCTCTGAGCTGCCAAGCCCCGAGCCCTTCTCTCTGCAGGGGTTACACACCCGGGGGGAAGCAGCAACGGCCCCCCAGGCCAGAGCACCCAAACCAGGTCCTGCCCCATGGGGATGTGCAAAGAGCTGCCAAGGAGGTGTCTGTTCCTGCTCCCCCCCCTCCGGACCCGCTGCCGGGAGGATCCTCCTCACAGGGAACTGGGATCCGTGTTCAGATATGGAATTGTTTGACATTTGTAAGATCAACACAGCGTCTGTAACCCCAGGAGCCGAGGTAACGGGGCTGCACCGACCGCGTTTCGCAACTCACGCTCCAGATTCTTTGCCATTGCTTTTGCCATTTCCTGCAGCTTTGCCTTTGCTGTTTGCAGCTGGTTTTGACTGCAGGTCTGCACCGCTGCCTTCGCCCCCCTGCTCATTCCACAGAGCTCTGAGACCTCCCCCTGCACCTTCCCCTCAGCAGCACACAGGAGCCCGTTACTGGGGCCAGCTGGTGCTGGTTGGAGCTGGGCACGTTATGGATGGATGGATTTGGGCTGTTAAAGGGTGACTGCTGTTCCTTGGGCCAGCTCGGGTGCTCTCACAGCTTTAAAACACAGGCACAAAACACGAGCACCTCACAGCGTCTCTGGGTACCAGAGAGCTCTCCCCGGCACTGGGGATGCTGCAGTGCAGGGAAGGGCAGTGCTGATCCTGCTGCAGCACTGAGGAGGGATTCTGCTGGACTGGACCTATGGATCAACCCTAAAGCCTCACCTGGAACGCCTCATCCTGCTGCAGCAGGTGCCTGGGTTACCTGCCCGTGCTGTCATCAGTGTCCTGGATCTCCTTCCCCAGTTAGCCATTGCCAGTTGGGCACTGCACTGCTTCAGCTTCTCAATGGCATCTTTCTTTGACTGGTCCCATCCTGCAGGAATCTGTGGATTAAAATGATGTGGATTCCACCCTCCTCACCTGCCCCAAGCTTTCACAGCATCCTCTGCCTGCCTGGGCTGTTCCTGTCCCATGGGAAGAGCAGCCTCACTGCTGAGGCACTCTGACTGCCCCCCCAACCCTGCTCCCCATTCCTTACTGCAGGATCACAGCCTCCTAACCTTTATTATAACCATCTTTAGTCTAACTGTTATTATAACCATCTTTAAGGCCCCTTCCAACCCCAACCATTCTATGGTTCTATGATCTTCCACCTACTAAAGGCTGTGGTCAGGTCCTCAACCTCCTCTTTGCTAGACCAAGACCATCTGATACCAACAGCCCCTTTCTAGCAGGTCACATTTCCTGCATCTCATCCTTTCCTCTGCTTCAGGCTGGGCTCTCTCTTGGTTTCTCTTGTCCTTGATCGATAATACAAGGGTTGGATGCCAGCAGCATGAAGCAGAGCAGAGCAACCACCTCCAGTGGATTAAGAAAGAAGCATCCTCCAGTTTGCAGGGGGGAGTGGGCTGCAGAGGCTCCCGGGGGCAGCCCCCGGCTCTGCTGCCTCAGATGTGGGGCACATCCTGTGGTGATTCGGGTCTCTTTCAAGGTGTTTGCTAGTTCAGCCTTCCTGAGGGCTAATTCCTTCAGGGATTTCCCTTGGAATGATGACGGCTCTGAAAGCAAAAGTGGTTTTTTACTCAGTGTAAATGCAGCTGGGAAACAGAAACAAACCCAGGCCTGGGCTTATTTAGAGTCATAGAACCATAAAATAGCTCGGGTTGGAAAGGACCTGAAGATCATCCAGTTCCAACCCCTGCCATGGGCAGGGACACCTCGCACTGAACCATGTCAGCCAAGGCTCTGTCCAACCTGGCCTTGAACACTGCCAGGGATGGAGCATTCACAACCTCCCTGGGCACCCATTCCAGTGCCTCACCACCCTCACAGGGAAGAATTTCCTCCTTATATCCAATCTAAACTCCCCCTGTTTCAGTTTTAACCCATTACCCCTTGTCCTGTCACTACAGTCCCTAATGAAGAGTCCATCCCCAGCATCCCTATAGCCCCCCTTCAGATACTGGAAGCTGCTCTGAGGTCTCCATCAGCTTCTCTTCTCCAGGCTGAACAGCCCCAACTTTCTCATCCTGTCTCCATACAGGAGCTGCTCCAGCCCCTGAGCATCCTCGTGGCCTCCTCTGGACTTGTTCCAACAGTTCCATGTCCTTTTTATGTTGAGGACACCAGAACTGCACACAATGCTCCAGGTGAGGTCTTACATGAGCAGAGCAGAGGGGCAGCATCACCTCCTTGGACCTGCTGGTCACACTCCTTTGGGTGCAGCCCAGGATAGGCCCAGATTCAACCTTGCAGCTGCTCTCTCATAGAGGCGGCAGAGGGAAACGTAAAGAGCTGAACTCAAACCTTCTGCAGCCCCAGGAAAAGCCACTGGCAGTGACAGCGCAGGAGCTGAGCCTGCAAAGCTCTCCCTGGCCTTTGCCACTCCTCCCTCTTGGCTCTCAGCATCTCCCTTTGGGTAGTTTTCTTTCTGTGGCCTTTGATGAACATCCCTCAGCAGCGAGCACTGGGTAAAGGCAGGGGCAGCAGGGCAGGGTGCAAGGGAATCTCTCCCAACCTGCCTTGTTCTTCTTGCCTTTCTTCTTGTTCTTAGCAGTGAATGGTGGCCAAGTCAACCCTTGGCCTGGAGGTTTCCTTCTCCTCTGCTGCTGCCTTCTGCTCTTTGCTGTAATCCTAAACTCAGCCCGACAGCAGCACAGGAAAGACAAGGAGTCAGAGGAGCTTTGTGAGCAGAGACCTCTCGGAGCTGACCCACAACGACACCCACTGCTCCTTTGGGGCTTCCAGGTGCCCCTTAACCAGCATGGAGCAGCAAACCCCAGGCCTGTTTGGGGTGCAGCGCTCACAGGCACGGTGCTGCAGGCGTGTGGGGAATGGTGTCAACCTAGGACGTGCCCTGGACCCCAGGGAGCAAGGGGCTCGCTGTTCTCCTCACCTCTTCCATGATGCTCGGCTCTGGGCTCTGTGCCTCCACCTCCCTGCAGGCTCTGCATGGGAAAAGCCCCACGCCCTGAGGAGCCCGAGCCCCCCAGCTCTGCCTGTCCCCATGGAGAAGCCCTGCGGTGTCCATACAGCAGAGAGGCAGCAGCACCCCTGGGTTCGGGCACCTTTATTGAGCCCCATCTCCACTGCCCCCCGTGTGCCGTGGGGCGTCCTCCTGCTTGTGCCCTCTAGGGGAGGATAAACCGAGCCCCCCGCTCCGCTCCTTTGTCCCATTGGGACCCCCGTAACCGCCGGGGAGCCCCCTTCGGGACGGCCCCGGGGCTCCCCCGTACCCCGGGTACCGGTGTCCTGGCCCCGGTCTCCATGGCGACAGCGGGCGGGGAGCGCGCTCCCGGGAAGCGGCGCCCCCTGCCGGCCCCGCCCCGGCTCCGCAGGGAGGGAGCGCAGGAGCCACAGGGCCGGGGTCCGGGTGCCCGAGCCCGCCCTGCGCGGAGCCCCGTGGGTCACGAGGAACGGCAGAGCGGGTGCCCACGGTCCCACGGGAGCCACGTGTCCAGGGCCTCCGGGCGCACCGGGAGGGAACGGCTCAGGGGGGCACCGCCCGCAGGCCCCGCGCAATGGGGAGGATGCTGGGAAGGGCCGTGTGTTGTTCCCGGGGTACCAGGGGGATGCAGAGCCGGGCCGGCAGAGACGGCAGGCCCCGGTGCAGGCCCCGGTGCCCGGTGCAGGCCCCGGTACCCGGTGCAGGCGGCGGCCCCGGGGCCCTGTTACCACAGCAACTGCCGGCGGGGCGCAGCCAATGGGCGCACGCCCTGCGGCGGGCTCGCGCGCCACGAGAGCAGCCAATGGGCGCGGCCCCTCGAGGGCAGCCCGCGGTCTCCGGGGCAACACGGGCCGCCGCCGCCGCGCCATTGGTGCCGCCCGAGGGGGGGCGTGGCCTGACCGGGAGGGGCGGGGCCGGGCGGGGCCGCGCCGCGGGGGACGAGGTCCCACTCGTGGCACCGGGCAGCGCATCCTCATCCCCCCGGTGCCGGTGAAGGCATGAGCCCCTATGGGAGTGACCCGGGCCGGGGTACCGGGGTTGAGCCCCGTGGACCGGCAGTGACGGGGTCTAAAGCGGCAACCGGGGGATGCTCAGAGCGCCCGGGCCGGAATGCAGCGCCCGGGAGGTGTGGGGGCACCGGGGATACACACACACGGGTGTGGGAGGCGCCGGGGTGCCCGCACGGGGGAGCAGCGGGTATTGGCAGTAGCTGGAGCAAACCCGGCAGGGTACCGGAGGCCACAGGGGGGTACCGGGGTGCCCAGGCCGGGGTAGTGGGATGCTCGTGTGATGGGAGCGGGGGTGCTGCTCCAGGAGGGGCACCGGGCGTTGCCGGCGGGCGTTACCGACAGTACCGGGGGGCACCGGGGGGCACCGGGGCGTGCCGCCCTGCCATTCTCTCCAGCAACCCCGCTCCGGAGGGCGCCCATTGGCGGGGCTGGATTTCCCCCCCGCCCCGCGGCCAATGGGCCGGGGGGAGGCGGTGCCTCCCATTGACAGAACCGGCGCGGCGGTGTTTACCGGGGGCGGAGCGGCGCCGGCTATAAGAGCGGCACCGGGGGGCGTGTGGCTCCCGGGCTGCCCGCACCGCCCCCGAGCACCCCCTGGCTCGGACCCGCCGCAGCCTCCCCGATGGGAGCATCCACAGACTTCACCGGGGAACCATCACCAGGGCGGGGCGGAACATCCCGGAGCAGCCTCGAACCGGTGCAGAGCATCCCTGGGGCGGCGAGGAGCATCCTTTGACCGGTAGAACATCCCTGAGCATCCCCGCACCGGTACAAAGCATCCCGGAGCATCCCGGGACCGCACCGCTGCCGAGCATCCCTAAGCCGAAAACCGCTGGCCCGGCCCGGGGCCCTCCCGGAGCATCTCAGCAGCCGCCGCCCCGGCGGAGCCGCCTCCGCCGTGAGCCCCCGGGCCCCGGTGCGGCCCCCGGCGCCCCGCCCTGCCGCCGCCGCCCGCTCCGCACAATGGGGGCGGCGCGGCGCGGCGCGTAGCGGCGGGCGGGGAGGCGGCGGCGGCGGGCGGGGAGGAAGAGGAGGAGGAGGAGGAGAAGGCGGCGGCGGGGGGGTCCCGGGGCCCGGCATGGTGCAGCAGCGCGGGGCGCGGGGCCGGGGCGCGGAGGCTCGGCGGGAGCCCTGTGCCCCGCTGCCCTCCCGCGATGCCGAACCGGCGTGGTGCAAGACCCCGAGCGGGCACATCAAGCGGCCGATGAACGCCTTCATGGTGTGGTCCCAGCACGAGCGCCGCAAGATCATGGACCAGTGGCCCGACATGCACAACGCCGAGATCTCCAAGCGCCTCGGCCGGCGCTGGCAGCTCCTGCACGACTCCGAGAAGATCCCCTTTGTGAAGGAGGCCGAGCGCCTGCGCCTCAAGCACATGGCCGATTACCCCGACTACAAGTACCGCCCGCGGAAAAAGGGCAAAGTGGGCACCGGCGCGTCCCGCCCGCGGCTCCCGGTGAAGATCAAGCCCTCGGTGCTGGGCCGCGTCTCCGCCGGCCGCAGGCAGCCCAGCAAACCCGCGCTGGAGCCACCGGAGCCAGCACCGGAGCTGCCCCCCGAGGACAGCCCCGCGGCACCCGGCGCCCAGGAGCCCCCCGCGCCCCCCAGCCCCGCGCCGGGGAGCTCCCCGCAGAGCGGGTCCCCCTCTCCCATGTCGGCCGCGTCCCCTCCCTCCTCCTTCAGCTCCTCCGATGAGGAGCCGGAGGAGGAGGAGGAGGAGGAGGAGGCGCTGGGGGTCGTGCCGGGGCGGGCTCCCCCCGGTGCCACCGGTGCTGCCCTGGACTGGTCCGTCCTGGACAAGGACCACGACCTCTTCCCGCGGGGAGGCTCCTCGCACTTCGAGTTCCCGGACTATTGCACGCCCGAGGTGACGGAGATGATAGCGGGGGACTGGCTCATGTCCAGCATCTCGGACTTGGTCTTTACCTACTGAGTCCCGTGCTCTGCAGGTAACACCCCCGTTTCTTGGTTTGCCCCCCCCCCCCTTCCCCACTGCTCCCCCGATCAGGTCATAGCGATAAAATAAGAACCGAAACCAGCTGTTTACATGCAGGAATCAGGGATTTTGCCTTGAAGGCGCTGGAAGGCAGAGCTCCCGCTCACCCACCCCCGGCACACACCCGCTCCTCGTCTGCCCGTCCAGCCCGGGCGTGTGGCTGCTCACCTCTCATCGGGGTTCCATTGCCAGGGCCCGGCCCCTTCCCATGGCTGCTCCCATCCCCACCAGCCATTCCCTCCCACTCTCCAGCAGCTGGAGTGCCCACACCGGCCCTCGGCGCCCATCCCATCCTCCCCATCCCTTAGGGAATGGCCGATTCCGTCAAGCACGGCTTCAATTTCCTCCTCCCTGAGGCATCCCCTGGGGATGGATGGATGGATGGATGGATGGATGGATGGATGGAGGCAGAGCCCCACTGAGCCCTCCCCGCCCGCCACCCCATTCCCTGGGTGTCCCCGGCTGTGGGGGTTCCGTATCCCATGGGATCGCACGCTCCCGGCCGCTCGCTTTGGGAAGAGCGAAGTTGGGCGCACGTGATGCGCACGTGGTGCGGGAGGCTGTGTTGTTCCTCTCGCCGGGCGGTTGTGCCGAGGAGGCTGAGCCCGGAGCCACCCCGAATTCCAGCTGGAACCAAGCCCTTCCTAAGGCAGCCAGCCCCCATCCTGGCCTTGGAGCCGGTGCCCATGCGGGACACGCTCCGCTTTGGCCGGTGCAGGGAGTCCCACTGTGCTCGGCTGCAGCGAGCGATGGTGCCAACGTGGCAGAGGGAATGGGGCTGGGATTCTGCCTTAAGCATCCACCTGAACAGGGCCCAGAGCAGCAGCCGCCGATGCCAGTGCCGTGGGTGATGCTCCAGCATGGGGCTGGCTCCACATGGCACCACGGCAGCAAAGGCATCCCAGCAGGATCGGCTCCTCCGGCCGGGTTTGTCTTTGCTTTTCCCAATGGCTCCATCCCGCACCGAGCCGCCTCCTCCCGCTGCCGGGAGCACGTGGCTGTGGCTGCAGCTCCGGCTCGGCCGCTGCGGCTCTGGGTTAGGGCTGTGCTCTGTGTGTGGGGCTGGGGAGGACCCCGGGCACCCCAAGTGCCAGCCCTGGGGACATGGCCATGGCCATGGCCAGCAGCGCCCGGAGGAGCTGCCCTGGGGTCAGTGGGGATCTCTGCTAGAAGCAGCCTTTGAGGTCCCCCACTGCCTTGAGTGTCCGGGGGTGCAGGAGCCCCTCTGACCCTTCCAAGGGTACCAGGGTCTCTGCATCCCTGTTTAGAGGCTGCAGCTCCTCCAGTCACAAGCTGCCCATTGCTATGGGGCTGCCGTGACCATGGGAAGGGCATCACCCCCCTTCCAGGGTCCTGGTGCCCCGCAGTGCAGCTCGGAGCAGGGACCTGCCCTGATGCCTTGGCACAGGCCCCTTCACAGGGATGCTCCATGTCCCCCCTCCCGGGCGGCCTTGGGGTCCCCGCAGCCCCCCCAGCATGGTAGATGTGTCGGTGTGTAGCGGTAGCTCTGTGTGTGTGTCCCCGGTGCGGCGCCAGCCTGTGGTGCCAGGCGGCTGTCACGCATCACACACGTGTTCCCCGTATAGAGCGTGTCCCCATCCCTGCTCCCCCATCCCGGGCCGTTCCCCACCGGACCCAGATCCCCCCCACATGGAAAAGCCAAATCAGCGCCGGGCCAGGCGTGATGCTAAAGCCGGGGGGGGGGCTCTGCCTTCCCACCCCCTGGGCAGCCCCATACCAGGAGCACCCCGAGCCCCATCCCTGCATGAGCCGGGTTTGGGGGACCCCCCCCAATGTGCACAGATCTCGACCAGCACCTCGGTGCCTTCTCAGGGCACGTGGCCGCCCCGCTTCGGAGCCTCCCGCCCTCCATCCCCATCCATGGGGAAGCCAAAGCCCCCAAGTACCGGCAGGGCCTGAGGCCGCGGTGAGGGTCTCGCATCACTCGCTTGCTTTGCCGGGGCTGCATCTCCTGGTCCTGTTGGGGTCCCTCCGTGCCGAGCATCACCCGTGGGCCGGGCGCTCCCTCCACGGACTATCAGGCAAAACGTTTCCTCAGGAGCAGGTTCTGGGTCAGCACCAGAACCGGAGCCAAGAGCCGGGGCTCCCCCCCCCCTTTCCCCGGCCACAAGCACAACAGCATCCGCTTCCTCCCCATCCCCATCCCCATCCCATCCCCTCCCGGTCCTTGCCCCCTCCTCGAGCCTCGCTGGGTGTCTTTGTCAGGGGAGATCCGTCGTGGACAGTGGTGGATTGTCTGTGCCGTGTGGTTGTAGTGCTTAGAGACCCCCCCCAGCGTGCGGCCCCCTCCCCGGTGCTACCCGGTGCTACCCGGTGCTACCCGGTGCTACCCGGTGCTACCCGGCACTCGCGCCTGCGAGAGCCGCCCCCACCAGAGACAAAGCGAATCACGGTGATAATGAACGGTGATACGAGTTAATAATAAGAAGAAACCAAACCTCTCTCAGGAAGGAGCCGCCCCGGCGGCGGCCGAAGGGGCCGGGGGGCTCCCGGAGCCGGTGGGGCCCCGGCGCAGCCCCCGCACGGGCGCCAGCGCTCGGGGTCACCTTTGTCGTGTTCGTGGTAGTGAAGGAACCTGTAGGTGTTGTCATGGAGAAACGGGACCTGAGGCGAGGGCAGCCCCGGCTCCGGCTCTGCCCAGCTCGGCTCCCGGCTGTCCTGGCTGTTGTGACTATGGAATAAAGTGTGTTGGTCTGAGCCCCGCGGCTGCCGCTCCTCCTGCGCCACCTCCGGGAGGGGGGGATGCAGGATTCCCAAGGGAGGATGTGGGGTCCCGGAGGGATGAGGTGCTCCCATTCAGCTACCACCCCATGGGTTCCCCATGGATCATCCCCTGGGGCGGGTTCACCCTCATCAACCCCACGTATGTGCATGCGTGTGCGTCTCCTTACATGTGTGTAAGCACCCGTTTGGCGCGCAACGCGTGTGTGCAGCCGTGCATGTGTGTGGATGCACAGCACACGGGGGTGTGTGCACATGGATGTGCTCTGTGCACGCCTGCACATGTGTGTGCTGTGCCTGCTCTGTGCACACACAGCCCTATGGCCCCCGGGGGGGGTCGGGTGTTAATCCAGCCCTGCAGGAGGGCCCGGGAGGGAGGGGGGGCCACGGGGGCACACACTGCTTGCATCACTGCATCCCCCAGCCCCGCCCATGGTTGTTACCATGGCAACAGGGGAGCCTGGAGCATCCCTGGGTACCACCGCCCTGCACCCGGGTGATGCTGGGGACCAGGGTGGGGGATGGCTGCACAGCCACACGGGCCCAGCATCCAGCACCGGTCCCAAAGCCATGGGGACAGCGATGCCCCAGCACCGGCTCACAGCAGCCCCTGGCCATGGCATCAGGCTCCTGCCCCAGGTCACCACCCAGAGCAAGGGGCTGATGGGTCCGGTCTGACACCATCCATCACTGCTGCCTCCTGCCCTCGGCACAGGCCCATGCACACACCGGCACCGGCCTGGCTCCGAGGCACGCAGTGCCTGCACACAGCATCCCATCGGCTCTACCAGCAGCATCTGCCCGGCACAGCCCCCCCATCCCAGGGACAAGGACAGTGCCAGGGCTGTGCCGAAGCTGGGGATGACACCATGGGAGCCCTCTGGACACAAGGATAGTAGAGACCTGGAAAAGAGAAGGATGCTCTAAGGCCTCTGCCCTCCCAGAGGTAAGCAGGGAGCAGGCGGGGGTGTGGGCAGGGTGAGCCTATATGGGGACACCGGGGGGGATGCAGGGTGAGGGCAGCCCAGGGCAGGAGGCACCAGTACCAGGGATGCACTGGGGCAGGTGGTCCCCATGGTGACAAGCCCCTCCCCACCAAACGCTGTCAGCACCAGGCTGGGCCCCCCCTGGACCCCCGCATCCAAGACCCACCCTGATGGTCCATGGAGGCAGTGACGAACATCCCAGCCCTAGGCACAGGCAGGGCACGAGCAGAGCATCCCCCCTGCACGGCCTCCCCAGTGCAGGGCTTTGCTCAGCACCAGAGGGGTCCTGGTCCCCAGTCACCCTCCTTCGGGCAGGCACTTCCCAACGCGGGGCAGGTGCAGGGGGGGCCGTGTCCCCGCATCCCCACACGGCAGCGGCCCCTCGGCCCCCCCCCAGCCCTGCTCCTCCTTCCCCATGGCCGCCGATTGGGTGGCTGCGGGTGGCCTGATGGGAGGCCCGATGCGGGTCTGGATGCGGCTCAGGACGGGCACATCCCGGTGGTGCCGCGGGGGTTCCTTCCTCCATCACGCGTGGGAGCCCCACCGGGATGAGGGCAGTGATGCTCTTGGGCTGTCACCCCCAGGATGTGGCTCTGGCTGGGTCCTGGTGGCTGGGTCCTGGGGGGGTTTGGGGCTCCTCTTGGTGGTCCCCAAAACAGGCAATTGCTCCTGCACGGTGCCCTGTATCCCCCCGTGCACCCCACGCTGCTGCAGCTGCAGGAGGGGTTGGTGGGTACCAGGGTCCCTTTGCCCTCCCCGTGGCCTGGCCCCCACCATGACCCCTAAACCCGATGCCCATCCATGAGCCGGAGTGCAGCCACAGGCCCAGCATGGGGCAGGGGCAGGGGGTCTCTTACCTTCCAGATGTGGGGGGCGAGGACCCATCCCCATCATCAGCACTGGTACAGTCCTTCTGGTGTCCCATCCTGTCCCAAGGCCAAGTGATGCTTCCCAGCGTTGGGAGCAGCTCCTCAAGGAGGATGGGGAAGAAGAGCGGCCAAACGCAGCCGTGGTCCTCACCTCAGCACGGGGCTGAGCACTGCCTCATCCACACAACAGCAGCGGGGGGACACGGGCACAGAGCCCCTATTCCTGCTCTTTTAGGGTCAATAAAGGTGATGCTTCCATGGGCTCTTTGATGCACTGACTGCTGCCTGGGAAGAGCCTGGAGCAGCCCAAGGGACCTGCAGGCAGCTCATCCCCATCCGGCTGCACTGCGAGCCCACGGGGATGCGCCAGCTCTGGGATACAGGGTGCAGGAGCAGGGGGGCAGGAAAGGTGTTAGTAACAGTTTATTGTACAGGGTGGGCTTTGTACATGGACAGGGGGTGTGAAGTCTTTGTACAGAGGGAACTGCAACACCCAAAGCGTCTCCTCCAGCCCCTTCCTCCCCAGGGATAACCCAACAACTAAAGTGCATCGCGGGCAGAGAGCCGGGGGGGCTCCAGCATCCCCTCCTTTGGGGTGCTGGGGAGCGCAGAGAGGACCCCAGCAGCACCCCCAGGGCACCCCAAATCTCTCCTGCACCACGAGTTGCTAAAGTGCTAAAGCCCCATCCTCTGCCCCATGCGCTGCTGCCCTGGGGGTGCTGGGGATGGGGGGGCCAGGGATGGGCTCTGCCTTCAGCCCCACTGGGAGGGAGCTCTGAGAGCAGCCCCCGGCTCCCACCATGGGCACACAGAGCCCTGGAGTGAGGGAGCAGCAGCAGGAATGGCCCCCATCCACCCGCTCCCGATGGAGCCTGCAAAGGGAACTCCTCTGCTCAGAGCATGGAGCCACAGGAGGAGCCCGTGTGCCACCCTGATGGTCACAAAGGGTGAAACCCCATAGGGCGAACCAGACCTGCCCTGAGGTGCTCACAGAACCCCAGCACAGGGTTGGGACACGCAGGGAATGAGCTTCCTGCCCCAAACTCTTCAACCAACGCCTGTTGGCAGGGCACTGGGCACCACACAATGGCAGGGGAGCAGAGGGACAGGTAAGGGCACTTGTGGGAGGTTGAGCAGCTCAGGGAGAGGTAGAGCATGGAGCAGGGCCTGGCTTTGGCTCAGTGGGCACTGAGCTGGGCAGGGTGGGTGCTGCTTAGCTGGGAGGGGAGGGAGCGCTGGGGCTGTGAATGGGGCTGGAGAGAGGCAGGAGCTGCGCCTGGTGGGGGGGTTCCTACCAGGTTTCCTATTGCCATGGGGCGTGCACAGGGGCTCACACGGTGGGAAAAGCCTGCAACGGGGGCTTGTGGTGCTGCTAAGACTCGTGGTGATGGGATCAGGCACATGACAGCACACACCCCTGGCAGCGTGTGTGATGCTTGGGTCTTCCCTTGCTCACCCACGCTGCTGCCAGGGATGGAGCCCCCAGCGAGGGGCAGCCGGGCCCCTGTGGCCACCCCAGTGTGCGCCTGGCCCTGGCCCTGGCCCTCCTCTCCTGCCACCAGGCTGCAGAGATGAGGAAGCAGAACAGGGAATGCTCACACCGGAGAGAACCTCAAGGCAGGGCACTGGGAAAGGGCTGGCTCTGCTCAGAGGCTGCCCATAGGAAAGGGCTGGAGTGTGGGGCACCGGCAGCCTGCAGCAGGAGTGATGCAGAGCTCAGGGCTGCCTGGCTCCTCAGGAGTGTAACACCCCCCCCAGCCTAGTGAGGTGGATCTGCCCTTGCTCCCTCCTATTTACCCCACAGGGATGGCTTTGGGATAGCCCCCACGCAGCTCTCTGCTCAACAGTCACCTGGGTGCAGCCTGCAGAGCCAGACTCCTCCATACTCAGCGTCCTCATGAGGTGCAGGCAGTGCCTGTGTGCTCAGCCCTGCCCGGGGAGCAGAGAACAAGGTGAGCATCCATGTAGGGTCCAATCCTTATGGACTGGCTCCCCTCGCTCTCCGTTGCAAAGGCCAAAAGCATCCCTGGATGCAGCGATGATAAAACCCCATCACCGGACAGGTCACTTCCAGCCACGTCCTCGTGCCAAGCAGCACCCTGTGCATGGGGCCAGGGCCAACCCTTCCTGGGGCGTCAGGGGAAGATCTGCAGCTCGAACTTGGGTGCCCACTCCAGGGCGCTCTTCACCACGGCCAGGGCAGCGGCTCCCAGCGCCACCGTCAGCCCCATCACCGCCAGCTTCACCAAGCGGTTGGTCCTGGGCTTTGCCAGGATGGATTCTGTCCTCTCCTCGGCGCGCAGGCGCTCCCGGAAGCGCTGCCGCAGCACCGTGTCGGGTCTCTGCTGCACCGAGGCCAGCTCAAAGTCCTTAAAGGTGGAAGCCGCCGTTCTGCAAGAGAAGAAATGGGGTCAAGGAGCGGTCCCAGCTCATCCTCAGGACCTGCCTCCTGCCAGCGGGATCACAGACCCATGGAATGGGGTGGGTGGAAGGGACCTGAAAGCTCCTCCAGCTCCAACCCCTTCCCCTGGAGCAGCTTGCTCCAAGCCCCTGTGTCCAACCTGGCCTTGAGCACTGCCAGGGATGGGGCAGCCACAGCTTCTCTGGACACCCTGTGCCAGCGCCTCAGCACCCTCACAGGGAACAGCTTCTGCCTTATCTCCAATCTAAACTTCCCCTGTTCCATTGTGAACCCATCACCCCTTATCCCATCACTACAGTCCCTAATGAAGAGTCCATCCCCAGCATCCCTATAGGCCCCCTTCAGACACTGGAAGCTGCTCTGAGGTCTCCACACAGCTTCTCTTCCCCAGGCTCAACAGCCCCAATGTTCTCAGCCTGTCTCCATACAGGAGGTGCTCCAGGCCCTGAGCATCCTCGTGGCCTCCTCTGGGCTTGTTCCAACAGCTCCATGTCCTTTTTATGTTGAGGACACCAGCACTGCACCCAGTGCTCATGAGGAAGCCAGACCCAGCAAGGGGATGGAGCGAAGCCAGGGGCAGCACTCACCGCTCCGCCTGCTGCTGGGCTGCCTCCCGGGCCAGTTCGGAGGGGGGGAACTGGACAAAGAGGTCCCCGGCTCTGCTGATGAGGGTCTCGTAGGGAAGGTCCTGCGGGATCTGGGACAGGAGGTGGTGCACAGAGGCCATGTCGCACTCGCAGTCCAGCACTTCCTGCTCGCGGTACAGCACGATCTGCAGGGAGCAGCCAGAGCTCTGAGGGCAGCGGGAAGTGGGGACGAGGCCCTGCCACCCACTGGCACTCCCTGCAGAGCCACAGAACACTGCACTTCCGGCTGGAAGAGCTGGTTTGGGTTGGAAAGGACCTGGAGATCATCCAGTTCCAACCCCTGCCATGGGCAGGGACACCTCACTCTAAACCATCTCACCCAAGGCTCTGTCCAACCTGGCCTTGAACACTGCCAGGGATGGAGCATTCACAGCCTCCCTGGGCACCCATTCCAGTGCCTCACCACCCTCACAGGAAACAATTCCCTCCTTATATCCACTCTAAACTTCCCCTGTTTCAGTTTTAACCCATTACCCCTTGTCCTGTCACTGCAGTCCCTAATGAAGAGTCCATCCCCAGCATCCCTATAGCCCCCTTCAGACACTGGAAGCTGCTCTGAGGTCTCCACGCAGCTTCTCTGCTCCAGGCTGAACAGCCCCAACTTTCTCATCCTGTCTCCATACAGGAGCTGCTCCAGCCCCTGAGCATCCTCGTGGCCTCCTCTGGACTTGTTCCAACAGCTCCATGTCCTTTTTATGTTGAGGACACCAGAACTGCACACAGTGCTCCAGGTGAGGTCTCAAAGAGCAGAGTAGAGGGGCAGGATCAGCTCCTTGGACCTGCTGGTCACGCTCCTTTTGACAGCCCCTTTCTGGGCTCAAAGAGAGGTTTATCTGGATCCCCATAAGGAGAAAGGGCAGGGCATCCCAGGGCTGTCCCCAGCCAGCCAGATGCCCCAGCAAGTGCCCAGCAGCAGGGCCAGCACATGAAAGCAAAGCAAACCCCCAGCTCCTGCTGCCCCCACAGCACTGAACCACCCCAAGCTCTCCTGCATCCCCCCTGCCATTGCCAAGGACATCACCGGCCTCAGGGCTCTGCAGAGCAGGAGACAGGAGCAGCACTGTGTTTGCCAGCCCCAAACCATCACCACCTCACCACAGTCCACTTCCTCCCCTGCCATTCCAGGCAGCACCTACCACAGCAGCGAAGTAAATGGGCATCAGGGGGTGACAGGCCAGGAAGAAGTCGTATAATCGCACCACGTGCCTGAAGTCGGAGAGGACGTGCCCGAACCAAGTGATCAACCAGCTGAGAGCAAAGATGGTGCCCACCTCCGCGCTGCACGGAGACAAAAGAGCTGTGAGCCCGGCTGAGGGGCTCCTGGTGAGCCCTGCACTGCAGCCCCACTGCAGGCTCCTTTCCACCCTAAAGGCCACCTGCGAGTTGTAATCTTGCTTGGTACCCAGGAGCATCTTGGCTGTGAAACCTAACAGAGGCACTTGCCCAGGACAGGACCTTGGGCTGAACCTCCCTGCTTGTTTCAATCTGCCCAGTCTACACCTGTGGGGCCCCAATTCCCCAAATCCTGGGAATTATCCCTAAAATAGCAACAAACCACAGCAAGGGGACTCCTGAAGTGGTGGTGGCAGCTCTGTACGATCCCAGCCACAAACCCCCATTCACCAACCCCCAGCTTTCCCCATAAGGATTGCAGAGCATCGGGGTGAAGATGGCACCACCTAAAAGCCCTCAAGAGAGGCAGCACAGGAGTGGGTGTGCTCAGAATCAGGGGACGCGTGGCTTTGGGCTGTCACTGTTGGCTGTGGGGCTGCAGTTGACACACTTGTGTTGAGGGAACGTCTGCGTACCTCTGCATGAAGTCATGCACCTTGGGGTTCACCTGGTCTATGATGGGCATCAGGTAATTTAAAATGTGCTTGGTATTATCCATCGTTGGGTCCATAAAATCCCTGAGGGAAGATGGAAAAGAAGCTTCATGAAGCAACCATGTCCAGGGAGGCAGCCAGAAGGTAAAGAAATGCACTCGCAATAGGCAGCTTTGCTGGCAGGGTGGCCCCAGCCCCAGGGGATTCTGTCCATCTGGGACAGCCTCCATCCTACCTGATCCATAAACCCTTCCCAGCACCCAAACCCCAACTGCCTGCCTGGGAAAGGAGGGAGAACCCCTCCAAAGCAGAACCCAGCTGAAGGCTTGGGCTGCTTTCAGTGCATAAACAGGACATGGGGCTCAGGCTGCTGCTGGTGCAGACCACACTGCCCAGGGCTATGTAAGGCTGAGGTGAGGCAGAGCCAGGCCCTGGCAGCAGAGACCAGAGCTGTGCACAGTGCAGGGGATTTGGCTTTGCAGCTTCAAGTGATGCCACCAATTACCTGGCAGGCTCCAATGAGCCCTTCCCCAGAGCCAAGCAACGTGTGGCTCCCCACAGCACCCCTCTGGGTATGGCCTTAACCCAAGGCTCTGCCTTCCAGGCCGCTGTGTCCCCACAGCCCAGGACACCCATGCAGCTCCTCTCCTCCAGCTGAGCCCCTCCATGTACCTGAGATGATGCGTTGAGAGCTTCTCCACCAGTGCTGTGGCCAGCCGGTCCCCCACCACCAGGAGGAAGGTGACCACGATGTCGTGGTAGCCCTGGTAGTAGTGCAGCTGCGGGTTGCGCTTCAGGACGTGCAGGATGATATCGATGAGCTCCTCCTGCAACCCTTCCCGTTGGTCATCCGGCATTCCTGGGGGAACAGCACCACACACTCAGAGTCACTGCTGCACATGGATCTGCTGCCCTGAGCCTGGCAGGACACGGGCCTGGGGGAGCAGCACTGGAGGAATGGTTTGGGTTGGAAGAGACCTTAGGATCATCCAGTTCCAACCCCCTGCCGTGGGTAAGGACACCTTCCACTAGAGCAGGCTGCTGTGTCCAAGCAGGTCACTGCTGTGCACAGAGCTGGGCAGGATGAGGATGCTTCAATCATATTTCATTTCCCAGAGGTTCTACAAAGATTAAACAGGACCCAGCTTCACAGGAACTGTGCCAACGGCCTCAGAGCAGCACCCAGCACAGCTCCACATCAGCCCCTGCTAACACCACGGGTTGAGGGACAGGATGTGACAGGGAAAACATTGTTCCTGTGCCCGCAGCTGCAGCTGGTTTCCGGCAATCCCTGTCCACACCCGAAGGCCAAGCAGCAGGTCCCAATGGAGATCCTGCAGTGACAAAGTTCCTCTTCTCCCCTGCTTCACTGCTGCATCTAAAAATAGGCAGGAGGCTGCCACTCAGTGCGAGCAGCCCCGTCAGGAACGGGGCATCCGCTCTCCAAAGGGACTCGGGGTGAATCAAGGGCTCACTCACACAAAGGCAGCAGAAGGGGGAAGCAGGTTCTGGCCAGAAATAACGACTGCTCTGCAGAGCTGGGGATGAAGTGCTTTATAAATAGCACCACAAGCATCAGCCACGCAGCAGAATGGAACAACTGCAACGCCTTTTGCTTCTAAAGGTTCAGAGCCCTCCTAAATGTGGTGCATGAACCCCATGTGGAGGCTGTTGAACACCGGAAATGGTTCCAAGCACTGACAAAGCTGCTTTCCCCCTCCCTGGGCCAGAGCAGGCTCTAAAATGAACCGCAGCAAACAGGCTGCTCCTCAAGCACTCCATCAATGCAAACCTCACCCCGTGCCCGGCAGGCGAGGGGCCCACAACTGGTCCATGTGCAGTGGGGGGCATAGGGGGGGTCACATTAGAGCCAGCTGAAGGGAGCTGAGAGCTCAGAGTGGCTTTGCTGCTGCAAAGCAGACTTCCAGTGTCTGAAGGGGGCTATAGGGATGCTGGGGATGGACTCTTCATTAGGGACTGTAGTGATAGGACAAGGGGTAATGGGTTAAAACTGAAACAGGGGGAGTTTAGATTGGATATAAGGAGGGAATTCTTCCCTGTGAGGGTGGTGAGGCACTGGAATGGGTGCCCAGGGAGGTTGTGAATGCTCCATCCCTGGCAGTGTTCAAGGCCGGGTTGGACAGAGCCTTGGGTGAGATGGTTTAGTGTGAGGTGTCCCTGCCCATGGCAGGGGTTGGAACTGGATGATCTTCAGGTCCTTTCCAACCCGAACCATTCTATGATTCTAGGAAGAAGCTGCTGTAAGCTCTGGCTTTGTAGAGTCAGGCTCTTGGAGTGTCACCTCCTGCAACACCCCCCGAGTGAGGTCTGAGCTGGGGGAGCCCCATAGCACAGAGCTCACCCCCAGAGAGGCCAGAGGAGAATCCCCCCTCACCTGGTGGGAACCGGCGCAGGGATCGCCGCACGTCCAGCAGCACTTGCTGGTAATCCTTATTGTCCTCCCGCAGCTCCTTTCCTGTGAGGAGAAGAGGAACAGGGTTAACACGGTACCAGGAAGAGAGGTGGGAGAGGGAGAGGCCCTGCTGAAGGCAGGAGGATGAGGCTGCACACACAGATACAACATCCCATGGCATGTCCCCCTTTCCATGTGTCGCACTCCAGCCCTGGCCCCTCACTTCTGCTGCTGTGTTCAGACATTACCACACTTCAGTGCGGGGAAATGAGACTGTTGGCTGTGGAATCAGAGAACCCCAGACTGGTTTAGGTTGGGAGGGACCTTAAAGCTTCAACCCCTGCCATGGGCAGGGATCCCTTCCACTGGAGCAGCTTGCTCCAAGCCCCTGTGTCCAACCTGGCCTTGAGCACTGCCAGGGATGGGGCAGCCACAGCTTCTCTGGGCACCCTGTGCCAGCGCCTCAGCACCCTCACAGGGAAGAGCTTCAGCCTAAGAGCTCAGCTCAGTCTCCCCTCCTTCAGTTCAAAGCCAACTCCCCCTTGCCCTGTCCCTACAGACCCTTGTCCAAAGCAGTCCCTCTCCAGAGGGAGGTGGGGTCTTCAAACACAGCCCTCCTGTGAGCACCCCGGGGCTCTGAGCTGGGTGTTGTACCTGGGAGGGGGGGCAGGTCGTCCGTGTTCACACTGAGCAGCTTCGGCCACACTTTGCAGCGGATCTCATCGGTCAGGAGCCCCCCCTCGCTGATCGCCATCCGCCGCAGCGTGGCCACGTCGATGGGGTCACTGTTGAGGGCCTGGTAGATCTCCGCCACTTTCCTTTTCTTCTTGGCATCAAAGTCTGCAGGAAGGGCACAGAGAGGGATGCTGGGGCAGGGAATGACAGCACAGGGGGCAAAACCCACTCATGGCGATGCCACACACACGCACAGGGGAGGTGACCCAGGGCAGTGAGCACAGGCCCCGTCAGGGCCAACCCACCAGCTCAATGCCCCCATCTCCTCAGGCTCTGCACTGGGGGCTCCTCACAGCTCACAGAACATCCCCACTGGTCCCACTGCAGGAGGCAGCTCCTGCCCCTCTCAGCACAGTGCCCAAGGGATCCCTCTGCCCTGTGTTCCCAATGGATCACGGCTCCATGTGGGACGGTCACAGCCGTGCAAAGCCACCTGCAACCGTTTGCTCCCTGCCGCAGCCCCAGCTCCGGTGTCAAGTGTTTGCTAAGGGCAGGACTTTGTGTTCCTACTGACTCCAGGCTGCAGCTCCCCCAGGCAGAGTCTGAGCACTTCCACCGACCCCAAGGGGCACAGGAAAGGGCTGAATTAAACCAGAGGTAAGGAATCACGAGAACAGGAACACAAACCTGGCAGGTACCAGTACAGGCACAAGCGGGCCAGTGCGAAACCATCACCACCACCGTTTGTGCAGCACCCGGGGCAGATAGGGAAGGGACCAACACACGTAGGGAAGGGAATAACGCAGGCACACAGTGCTCTGCTTCCAAACGGGTTCAACGCACTTACAGGACTCGAGCGCGCTTCCTGGGGACACCACTTCCCACCGCATCCCGGTACCTGTCCCCGCTGCCCCACCAGCACCAGCGGGAGGAGAGGCCGCCGGGAGCCACCCGGTACCCCACACCGGGGAGGAGTTTCCGCTTGCAGCCACGGGGAGGGAGCGCAGGATGCGGCCACCAGCGCCGCCTTCACTTCAAGGCTTTCCCAGCAGATCCCGCTGCGGGGGGGACCCCATCGGGATTCGTTCCTTAAGGACGTGTCCGAGCCGGGTTTGCAGCGGGAGGGACTCCAAGGATCCCGATGGAGAAGCAGCTGCTCGCTGCCTGCCCACGTGGCACCTCCGTTGGCCCGGCGCTGCTCCGGCCTCTTCTCCCCGCTCCCGGCTGCAATTCCCGCCTTCAGGAATGTGTCGCCCCTTCCCTAAGCACCCTTTTGGGGGGCAACCCGAGCCAGCTCCGCCGGGCTCCGAGTGCCGGTAACGTGAAAGCGCCGAACCCTCCCGCAGCGACCACGGTTTCCTCTTCCCTCCTTCCCCACCCCTTGTGCAAGCAAAGTTATGCGCAGGGAACCGCGGCCGCCCCCTGCTCCCCGCTCCCTGCTCCCAGCCCGCTAAGGAGGAGCAGAGCTGCGGGAGTTCCCCCCGGTCACGCACGAAGCACTCGGGGAGCAGCGCGAAGGAAGGAGCAGGAACTGGGGGCTCCCGGTCTGAGCTTTACCGGGGAGCAGCCCGGGATTTACAGGGGTCAGACCCGCGCAGGGCGATGGCTGCGTTGGACACAAGGGTACTGCGGGCCCTGCTCTGGGCACCCACAACCGGGACCCACAGCACCGTAACTGAGCCCGGGGCTGCCCCGGCCCGGCCGCGCCTGGGGCTCATTCTGCAGCCAAACCCCGGCGGGAGCGGCTCCCACCGCCAGCCCCGAGCACAGCGCCCGGGGAGCAGCCGCGGCCCCGCGGGCACGGAGCGAGGCTTGGAGGGGCCGGGCCGGCAGAGCCCTCCCCGGTTACTGCCGCGGCGGGCGGACCCGGGCAGTGAAGCCGGAGAGCTCAAGGCCCCGGCTGCTCTGCGGCCCGGAGAGGGCACCGCTCCTGCGGCCAGAGCCGGTCCCGCACCCGCAGGGGGTGGGCCCGGTCCCGGCCCCTTCACTTGAGCCCCCCCCTCCCCGGTAACGGTAAGCCCCGCGCCCGGCCCCCGCCGCGGCGGCTCCGAGTTCCGCCCCGCCGTCAGGGGGCGCTCTAATCCCCGCCCACCTCAGAGGATCCTGCGTCCCCCCAGGCCCGTCCCGGCCCAGGCCCTTACCGTGGCCGCCGACTCCGTTGCGCGGCGGGCTCCGCCGGGCCATGTTTCCGGGCGCTGCGGCGCATGCCGGGCCGGGCTGGGGCTCCGCGCTCCCGGCGCCGTCCGGTCCGGTCCCGTCCCGCCTCCTTCTCCTCTTCCCCCCCCGTCCCCTCCGCCGGCGGCGCGCGGGCGGGACGTCACAACACCCCATAGCGCAAGCGCGGAGCCGCGAGGCAAATCACGATGGCGGAAGGGGCGCGGGGCTTCTGCGCATGCGCGGCAGGGGACGCGCAGCTCGTGTTGGATTCAGTTTTAGTTCAAATACACCAAAACAGCGCTAAAAAGCCCCAAAGTGCGCGGCTGTGCCCCGCAGAGCGGGGCTGCTCTGGTACAGCACGGCCAGGTGAGTGAACACAGACCAGCCTTCCCCTCCTTCTGGGCTGTAAATGAGGGTAGTACAATGGGCTTCTATGGGATGATGTCCTGGAGTTGCTCTTGTGCTCACGCAAGACCTCACCTCCCCACAAGCATTTCAGTCTCCTGCCCCATTTCTCTCCAGTCCATTTAACCCAAGGCACTGGCTCCATCCTAACACCAACCTGGAAGGCCGCAGCCATCCCCTCTGCAAGAGGGACAAACAAGGGACAGGCCCTATGAAGATGAGCAAGGACTGGAGGCCAAGGGATGGAACACCCCGAAGAAGCAACAGCCACACTGCACTGGGGACGGGGGGGGGGGATAGCCCCCTGGAGGCCTCTACACAGGGATCTTCAATCTAACCTCGATAAATAAAACCAAATGTTTATTTACACCAAAGAATTCCAACACTGGATCTTTCACATATGAAGGACAAAGTATATATACACAGCAAGGGGTAGCAGGGCTGTAACGAGGGTGCTTTTTCCGTTGTCAATGATAATAGTTGTCCACAATTACTGATCTACCATTCCGGGTTAAGGGAACTCGCTCCGTCCTCTCAGTGCGTATTTACAGGACTGTGAGGTAACTGGATTCTCACCACATGGCACGTGAGGGAGGGGATGGGGGTGAAGATGTGGGATCGGACTTGGCGCAGTCTGAGTTTTCCAGCTTTAAGTAGCCACCAGCTTGAAACCTAGAGAAACGATTTAAAAGAAACAAGATACCCAAATAACAAAGTAATTCCAGAGATCCAGAGCCCGGGAAGAGGGAGCTCCAGGCGGGAGTCCCGGCCTCGGAGCTGCCCAGGACCCCGAGTGAGCAGAAACTTCATCTTTTAAGACTAAAATGACATGCAGGGGAGTGAGCTGACATTGTGGTTGGCTCCTAAGGAGACATAATTCAGTCCAATTTGGGTGTCAAACATTATCTGCACTCACTCCTTTTAAGCTTTATCCCACCTCTCCATACTGGAATTGTCTCCTCAGCAGACCCCGGGCTGGGTGGCAGGCAGAACATGGGGTTCAAGGGAGTGGTACTTCAAGAATCCCCCTCCCCTGCCCCGTGAAGACTTAGTTTGGTTCTGGAGAAGAGCACAATGCCCCAGGGTGTAGGCTCATGGAGGAGGAATGGTGGGAACATGAAGAAATTTCCAGTAAGATGCAAGGAAATTCTGTTCATTCAATCTTTTGTTAAATGAAGAGTACTTTTTTTTTGGGGGGGGGGGGGTTAATGGGGTGGGGAGGGAGCAACTGTCCAAGAAATATTCCAGCTGTGGGTATTTTCAGGGAATCCCCTGAGTTACGAAAAAAGTTCAAGTAAAAAAAGAAAAAAAAAATCAGCCTATAATAATTTTGTATATAATGACTGAACTACTATAAATCCACAAGCAACAGTTCAGACACGGTGCCTCCAAAGCGTTCATCCCCTCCCTTCCCCTGCCAGGCACGAGCTGCCTCCTGAGCAGGGGGTGAGGGGCAACCTCTTCCCCACCTGACCCAGCTCAGGCTGCAGGACACAGGAGCCCCTCACTACTGCTGAGCGCCTGCAGCAGCTGGCACGGGCATCCCCAGCGTGGTGGTGGCGGAGATGACGGGCGAGCCTGCTAGAGGTCCCAGGGGGGAAGGTGTTGGCACTGAGGAAATCCCTGGAAGAGAGACAGGGAAGCAGGAATTAGAGCGGCACCAGCACAGCGCTACCCAGGACTCAGCTTCGTAACCCAAGTGCTGTCCCTTTGCAGGTTAAGTTTGCTGCTGCTCTGTTAAGCATTCAGAGCTGCCAAAATAAGATGAGATTAAAGAGCTCTCCCTGTTCTCTGCAGCCTCTGAAGAGTTGCTGAGGGGCAGATTCAGACTTCAAAACATCCAACTGCAAAGCACTTCTTAAAGCAAGACCAGAAAAACAGCTCAGGCTGCGGTGAGGCCTTATCACACTCTCCCACCCACTGCTTCCCAGCCCTCTGTGCCCTTGTCATGGGTCCCAAGAGATGATCTAATGCCCCACCCATGTAAATGCTGTCATACACCACACAAAGAGAAGGGTCAGCAGCAGAACTGACCTGACATCATACTCGCACTGCTGACGGGAGTGCTGCCACCCGGCATGTTGGAGGAGCCCATCCGAGCCTGGTCTTTCACGATGGGATCTAGGAAGAGCAAAGTCCCCTCAGGTGATGTGTCAGCAGGCAGCAGCTGAAGCACACACTGCTCAGCCGGTCCTGACAAGCTGCCCATGGCAGGTAACACCAACCCTCATCTACCAGAAGGTTCCACCAGCTCCAGTGGGAAGCACCCAAGAAGGTGCCAAGGAAACACCACTAGGGAGAAGTCATCGAAATGATGCGCTTTGGAGTTCAGCAAGAGGAAAAACTGAAGGACATTAAGGTAAAGTTTATCTCCTAAGGATCTGTGTACTGCAAAGCCAAGCCCAGAGAACGGGTGTAGCAAGCACAGATTAGCACCAATTACAACTGTATGTCGTGTCTCTACACACATCACAAGAGCTGTTGTGTCACTGAGCTCCCTGTCTTCTGTCAGCTGTTCCCAACTCCTGCACTAACTCTGTTCCAGGGTTTAAAGGGTGGCTACAAACCCAATGGAGACTCGTTTGACAAGGAGTCACATGGCAAAGAGCAGGGGGGATGGACACAAGTTATTTCTGGGGAGACTTCAGTTGAACACAAGAGGAACATTTTTCCCATTGAGAATAATGAGCCACTGGAATCATCTCCCCAGGGAAGTGGTGACTCCCCCAGCACTGGTCATGTTTGGACTAGAAAAGTTGGACCATTTGATCCTTGAGGTCCCTTCCAACGCAGGATTCTGTGATTCTTCACTTCCAGCTGCAGGTATATAACACTGCCACCTGAGCTGTGACAACCTCCTTCTGCCTCCCAAACCTACCGTGTATCAGAGAACTGGACTCCAAATGCTGCCCTTCCTCACATGGAGTTCAGTACAAGCTCTGCCTCTGTTAGGACACAAGTTAATTTAGCTGTTTGTCCAACTCTCACAGCCTTCAGCTTTACTAATGCTCAGACTTGTAAAACATTTCCCTTGAACATCTGCCACAGGCATAACACAAGAGCTGTGCTGGTTGTTGGTGACCCAAGCCTGTTCAGCAGCAAGGAAACAAAAAGAACTGAGGAAATACCCATTCTGCATTGTTATAGCTGCTTCAAACCCCTAAATATCAAGATTTGTGAAAAGCAAGTAGTTAACAGCATTTGATAGTAAAGTACATTTTGTTTTGCAAGGCCAAAACCTGAATTCGCTAAGGTACAATTAGGAACATGTTCTTAAAAGGGCCTTGACAGAACAAAGCGTTCTGGGTTTATGCACCCCACCACCTGCTGAAGTTAGCCTGGGTTTAGCTGCTTGAACACAGGGCTGCTCATTCACTGGCCTCACTTGGGTGCATAACACCATTTCCTCAGCTGGTGTGGGTGGCAGCGGCCTACTTGCTCCACCACAGAGGCATCCTTGGCTCCAGTGCAGCTCCTTGCAGATCAGGCTCATTACACTGCTCTTCTGAGCTCTTATCTGCACAACCTACAGGGACAGAGACTTCCCAGAGGCAGAACTCGTTGAACAACCCCTGTACTTACAGAAGTAGGGGTGTTCCATGGCTTCTCTCGCTGTGAGTCGTGACTGGTGATCGTATCGCAACAGCTTGTCTAAGAAATCCAGAGCTTCGGGACTCACCAGGTGCTGGTTCTCACTGTGAACAAAGCGCTCCCATCGCTTACGGGAGTGTCTGTGGGGAAGAGAGACCCCAGTCAGGCAGGGAAGAGGACACCAGTGCCAAAAGTCACCCTTCTGAAGAGCAAGGAGTGCTCAGACATCCACCTCTGCTCAGTGTGGCAGCCCCAGGACTGAGCTGTACCAGGGCACAGCAGCAGTACACCGCAGCTCCACAGGGCGGCATGAGGACTCAAGGTCAGGATGGATTTACAGGCCTAAAAGCCAGCTTCTCCTTCTCTTACTCCCTCAACATCAGCCCCTTGTGGTTTGGTTTGTGTCACACAAAATAGGAGGGGAAAAAACGACACAAATGCCATCTTAAGCAGCACCTGATCTTTTGCACTTAGAGCACTGTTTTGTTTTCTCCCCCAGAACACTGGAGAGAGCATCTGCCCTTCATGCTTTATGCTCCAGCAGTTCATTTATTGCCTAGACGATGTGAAAAACCTTTCCTGAAGTCCATTTCCAGAAAAAGGACCAGGGGAAGCACTCCAAAACCGACTGAAGGCACAAAGTGACAGTTATCAAGAACTTGGCTCTGATGTCTCCCAAAAGCACGTGGTTCAGTTTACTTCAGGGGCTGCTGACAAAGCAGCAGCTCTTTGGGTCTACCAAGAGCTCATGAGCTACTCTGGAGCTTGGCTCACCTGCCCAAGATGTCATTGAAACGTGGATCCAGCTCGATGTTGTACTTGTCAATGTAGTCATACAGATCTTCTGTTCCCAGCACCTTGGCTATCCTCACCAGCTGGGAACAAACAGACCAAAGTCACAAAGGCAGGAGCACATTTCCTTGGGAGCCTGAATGTGGTCTCAGTGTCTGAACCAGCAGCCACGGGGTCATCATGACCATGCCTCCACTCACAGCTGGAACTCAGTAACCCCATAGCCAGGAGGGAGCTGCACACCCCAGCAGCACTAACACCCGAGACCCTGCAACACCAACTCCCCTGCTAGCAAGATAATACTCAAAAGCAGTGGGGGGAAGGCAGGAATAACTGGTCATGGAAACAGAAACTGTGCATCTTTCACGTGCAGGGTGAGGCACCAGCCTGGAGGGCTCCAGAATGGAGGTTTGAGAAGAGAAGGGCCCTGATTTTCCAGGACTGCCCACCAGTCAGGTGCAGAGCAGGTGTGGGAAGGTTTAAGTATAAAAACTCTGGCCTAAAGGGAACACAACCTTTTCAAAATCTAAATAAAACAGCCCCAAATGCAGTTTCCAGACAGAGGGGAAGGAGGATGGACAGTGCCAGGGGTCTGCACGTAACAGAACCTCAGGAATAGACAGTCTATGTGCCAGAACCCACCAGCATTGACAGAACTTTTCCCATTACTGAGTAGCTCAAAAGCACAAAGTATAAACCTGTGTCTATGTGACTGGTTAGATAATCCTGCACACTTGAGAAAAGGACCGTGGCTTCAGACTGAGCAAACCTTTATTGTGCTGAGAGTACTCTGACTGTGCAGGACCAGCTCTCACCTGATCATAGTTGTCATGGCCATGGAAAAAGGGCTCCTTTCGGAATATCATACTAGCCAACATGCAACCCAAGCTCCACATGTCCAGACTGTAATCATACATCTGTACAGAACCAGAAGGACAATTCAGTGGCTGGTGAATGAAGCAGAAGGGACTCTCAATACTAACAGGGTCCCCCCTCCCTCCAGTGATCCAAGGGAAACACCACAATGGGAACCAAAAGAAATGGACTCCACAACATGCATGGACAGGTGAGGAAGTGCCTTCCTTCAGAACCAGCATGGAGTGGAAGCCACCAGTATCACTGCTGTTCCCAGCCCATAATGCAAACTGTCATCAGCTCTGGGGATGGTTTTAGCTTTATTTAGCCCATGCAGTACTGGCTGTTCCCACAAGGGCTTTGTTTCATTCCTGGACTAACTGCAAACACAGCCCTGATAAAAACACATTCAGCATTTGTATTCCCAGCACCCTGATGACAGTTCTGCAGCTCTTCCTCAGGTCCTGAGACTACTCAATAGTTCCTTTAACTCAGCAGCTTTACAGCCACTGCTTTCTGTGATGCATTTCAGAATGGGCTGTCCTTAGCTCCAGGTCTCCAGGAACCTGAATTTCTGGTTTGCTGCCTCGAAATGGCACAGACTTCCCATATGGAAGCTAGTGACAAATCCCAGTATTTCTTACCTGATAATCTACAAGGAGTTCAGGTCCTTTGAAATATCTGGAAGCCACTCTGACATTGTACTCTTGTCCAGGGTGATAGAATTCAGCCAAACCCCAGTCTATTAGTCTAAGCTAGAAGTGGTAGAAAAAGAAGATCAAGGGATGCTTAAGAGTTCCATTTTACCCTTCTCTACCCCCATGCAGGTATCTGCTAGCACCAGTATGCAGGGGTGCCCAAAAGGGACCCTAGTTTGCCAAGGGAACAGCAGGCCCCCCTCCCCACCCTCCAGCCAACCCATGCTACCTTTCTGTGCTCATGGTCAATCATGACGTTGTGAGGTTTCACATCTCTGTGCATGATTCCCATGCTATGGCAGTAATCTAGAGCCTGGAGGTGACACACAAAGAAGGAGATGCTGCAGTCACAAGGACCTTTCAAGTTCAGAGCTATTTCCACATAAACCCAGTCTAACCAGATTGCCTGTAGAGTTATATCCTGGACTAGGCTTGGGGACCACAGACACGACTTCTAGAGCTCCCTCTCAAAGGGATGTCACAGCAACAGAAGTGTTTTGACTTCACCTCATGCGCTTCCTCATACAAATGGCATTTCAGAGCCTCTAAGACACAGTCACTAGGCACTGATCACACACACCTCCCTTCTCCAGACTCCCAAGGAGAGAATATTTGTTTCAGAAGAATGGATAAATACATTTAACTTTATATTAGAGCACAAAAGCAGCCAGCAACAGCTTACAATCCCCACTAGTGGGATAACAACCACCTCTACAGGATCAGCTGAGTACTAACTTACCTTCAAAATCTCATACATGTAGAATCGAATATCATAATCTGTTAATGTCTGGTACAATTGCTGCGGGACACAAACACATCCTGTCAGTGTTCCAACACCTCAGCAACACCCCATCCCTGCCAGCCCACTGCAAGCCAGCCCTGTGCTCTGCTGCTGTGCTCCTCCAAACCTCCTTGAAGGCACAGGACAAAGCCTCCCAAGTTCCTCTGATCCCACTCCCAGCTGATCAGCCTGTTCCTAACCCTCACCCTTCTAAATCCCACATTTACTTCCAGCTCAGACAGTACCCTCTTCACCACCAGCCTAATGCATTATGCTGCAGACTGGATCTCAAACAGACCTCCTCCTGAGGCAGGTCAGTAGGGAAGGGACAAATAAACATTTAAAACCCTTTCCCCAGAAGCATGGAAAGCCACAGAAACAGCTGTCCACATTTAAAGTGCTTCCAATAGTTATACACCGAGCATAAAAGCAAGATGTTTCATAAGGACAGCACTGACAGGCCACAAGGTAACAGATTAATTTGTTCTGGAGGTTAGAATGTCACTTGGAGCCTCCTGTGGCAAAAGAGAACTAAAGGACTAGTTACAACTTCTGCATTTACCTTTAAAAGACAGTTACTATGTTGGAAGGAAGTGATCAACCAACCCACCTGCCCATTAGGTACTTGCCTTTTCCCCAGAAACACATTAAAAAGAGGCTTTCAAATGGAAAACATGAGACATTCACCCCCCCAACACACACACTGTACCTTAAAGTCTGTGTTGTTTACGTGTTCAAAAACCAAAGCGGGTGTTCGAGACTGAAACAGAGAGAACAGGGTTCAGCTGTGGTTAAGATGAGGTAACATGTTTGCCCTTAGGATAACGACTTAAATCATTTCTACTCCTAAAACTGGTAGAAGCCCCTCTGCTTTGGATGTACTCGATTCCCCTGAGACAAAAAGCAGAGGCAAAGCCTGCAGCACTGTTAGCAGAATGCATTGACTAGTCTCAGGTCACTGGTATCTCACCCTTACAGCAAGGGGCTGAAGGCACCTGCAGGGGAAGGGCCCTCTAAAAGGAGTTAATCAGATTAAGAGCTGATCTGATTAAGCAGTTCAAAAGCAGGATTTAAGAGCAGGGGAAAACAAAGAGCCAGATCAGAGCTGAAGTCAAACACAGCAACTTCACCATAACCCCAGAGGACCCTTTAAGGTCCCTCCATACTCACCACAGGATCTTTTACTATATCTGCAAGGGTGATGATGTTGGGGCCGCCCCGCAAGTTCTCTAAGATCTTGATTTCACGCTTGATTTTCTTCTTTTTAACAGGCTGGAGAACAGAAAAGCGACGAGTAAGACAGAGCACTGCAGTACAGGGAGGCCAAGAGCTCAACAACCACATCACAAAGGTGGTGACTGCAAGTCAGCAAAACACACTGGAGCCTTTGCAAGTGAAGTTCAAACAGATCTTCTTGTTACCTGACTGCTCAGGATCTGCAGTCTCCTTTCTAGTCATACACCCTGACAGCTACCAACACTGGTTGCATGTGAAGGAGGGTCAGCAAGATGGTTTCTATCTCTTGCCCAATCCCCAGCTCACCTTGAGAATTTTAACAACTACTTTTTCATTATTTGTGATGTTGATGGCTTCAAACACTTCGCTGTATTTGCCTCGGCCTAATTTCCGAACTAGCTGGTAGTCATCTTGATTCCTGTGGAGATAAGAGGTTACAGTTAGTTCCAAAGAGCTCTGTCATTCGCATCACCATTTACAAACTGGTCCTTACCACAAACCCACTGCCTCACCTTCCAGACAAGGTGGATTAACGAGTGTCTTCATCTCCCGAGCACAGTGATTCAGAGTTAGGAGAGGAACAGGGAGTTTCTACTTGCCCAAGTCAGATTCAATCCAGAACTGATTTCTTCCACAGCAGGTAACATAAGCCTGACTATGCATCTCAGCAGCAGCAAACTCGACCTATCCCTTCCACTGCTCTCTACATTTTTCCTTGTATAATGTTGTTAAAAATCAACACAGCCAGAAAGACCAGAACTTTCAGCACTGGCGTGTTTAAAACCAGAGCAGGCACAAGCCATCACTTCAGCTCAGCACACTCTGTACGCTTCAGAACCCAGGGAGCACCACAAAGCTGAGGGCAGAACTTAGCCCAGGCTCTGCTGTACAGAATGGGGAAGGCAGAGCTACAAAGAATGGTGTCACTGCTGGCTGATTCTTGGACAGTTCAGTCATGAGCTCAATTTAGGCACCTCCTTCCTTCAAAAAGCAGCAGACATCTCTTTCAGTCACTCAGAGAGCTGAGCAATAAGTCACAAAATAGCAGGTACCTATTTAAGTCTGCTGAGTGTCTTCACCCACCCCAGGCAGAGGCAGCTTCAGGCTTTTTACTTCTTTTCAGCCCTGATGTTTAGATTGTTTCAGAACAAGATTTTCTTCCCTCTGAAAGGGGCCATTTCCTGACTCCCTGCAAACACTCTGCAACCCAAACTCTTTAAGGAAGCTGCTAAAAACATCCCTGCACTGTTGGGGATTTCACATTTTGACAAGAAACACTTGGGAAGCAAAGTTGTGATCCCAACACTTGCCATGCACACAGGCAGCTGCCAAGGAGCAGGGTAAAGCCTGACACTGCTGGTGCCTAACTCCCCATGCATTAAATGCAGGATCCTGCAGGGATTGATCCTGGTCCAGGGACATCCAGAGGCAGCCCAGAGACTTACCCCCACTCAACAACATGCGACTCATAGTCCCAGTACTCCCGGGGTCTGTGTGTGTTCACATCCGTGTAGACTCTGGCCCTGCTCGGCACGGGTCCCGACATATCAGACAGGTTGGCAGGTGGGAATGATGGGATGGCAAATCAGAGGCTGCCTGGTCTGCACTGGAGGATAACGGCCTCGGATTCTTCCACCTGCAGAGAGAAAACCAACCAGAGGGTAAAAACCTCAAGATACTATAAAAATATTCAAGTTAATCATTAAAAGCTGCTGAGGAGAAGCTGGAGCCCAGCCACAGCCTGGGATCATCTGCCAGAGCTTGGAAACTTTGTCTGCTCCCCCCCCGTGCAGGACGGGATCACTTGGCAAAAGTAACCCCCTGACTTGGAAGCTTCAGCATGGATTTTCCAACTGAAGGTTACAAAGAGAACCTTCCCAAAGGGAAGAACTGCAGTGTGTGTAGCTGCAGACTCACTCCTTCCGCCCAGCTCCAGAGTGAAAGCAACAGCCATGGGCTAAACCTCTCCCCAGCCAGGAGGAATGTGCCTGCCATGGGACAAACAGGCCTCATTCACTGCAGGCCGCACTATCACTTCTTGCAAGGCACCAATGACCGATGCAGCAATGGGGTGACAGACCAACAGGTCACCTGCACAACCTAAATGAAGCACTTTCTGAAGTTTCAACTTCTAGAAGGACCAATTTTCACTTAAATCAGAACTCTGGGATTTACCTGTAATTCTTGAAAGGACCAAAGCCTTTGTGCTCACACACAAAGGTTTGTGTGGCTACAGCGAGTCCTTCTGTGCAAAGACCAACCAACAGCAAGACAAGAAAGGCCATTGTGAAGATCTTAAGGCCAGTTATTACCAACCATTCAGAGACCCAATGGCCTGAGGATGCTCAGGGCACTTCACAGCAAACAAAGGCAGGCAGAAGAGCTTGACTGGGATGGGGCACCAGTTTCAGTCACAACTTTCTACAGTCGTGACAGAGACAGCAGCATCTGTGGTACACATGGTGACTTACCCACACACAGAAGAAAAACTGCTGCACATCTAAAGGGGTTTCTTTGCATTCTGCTTGTGCACACTGCATTACTGAGACTAGTCAAAATGACTCAAAAAGAAAGTTACTGTAAGCCACTAACACTGATTTCTGAACACTTATCAGGAACTTACTACAGTTTTATACCAACGCATAGCGTCCTACCTAAAACAAAAGCAGAGGCTCTGCACCTCTCAGATCCTTCCCAAGTGAAAGCCAACATATTTTTAAGCATTCAAGCACAAAAATCTCTTTGTCAGCTTTCAAAATAACCCATGAGGAAGGAAGCAGCATCGGAGCATGAAAGAGCATTGTTCAGGGTGCAGCATGTGGCAGAGCCTGCACGGCCCTGTTTAAAGAAAGGCTCTTGAGCAGCAGGGCAATAACCTAAAGACACAGAATGTAGGTATTTGCTGTGCCAATGTCATCCCTCCACAGAAACAACCACCAGGCTGCAGGAGGAGGTTAATAGCCACATTCATCAGAAAGATCCAGAAGCTACTCAGTTAGCTCAGGCTATCGGATACATCACACCAGAAGGAAATTCTAGAAGCAAAATCCTGCTCCACTGGCACCATTTATGTGAGGTCTGCAGCACTGCAGTCTGCTGCAAGGACCACAGCTACAAGCAGAAGATGGTATATGACCTGGGGGATGAAGGCCCGATGTCCTTCACCACATCCCACAACCTGACCAGCAGCTGGCTCTGCATTTGGGAGCACAAACATGAGGTCTCCTTCTGGTATGGACCAAACCTCCTCAGCTGCCATGGACCTCAGGTTAGTTTTTGACCTAGTGACACACAAACAGTGCTGAGGGCAGCTCTGGGTAGAGAAGGGCTAAGGTAACACAGTCCCAGGGTCAAAAGGGACAGTTCCAAAGCCCACGGTGGAGGTGATCGAAGGTCAGCCATCCATCCTCAGCCCAAGCAAGGAAGGATGGGGCACTGCAGCCAGGTTCAGGTAAGGGAAGAATCTGAGATATGACTAAATACTCTATTCCTGGACAAATGTTAGTCCTGTAACAAATTACACTTTCAGAAGATGAGGCAGCAATCATCTGAGACCTCAAACCATTTACATGGCATGACTCAGACCCGTAGAAATTAGATGTATATCCCCAAAACACACTCTGGCCTTAACAGCACCTGAGTTCACTGCACTGCTTTGAGGACAGTGAAATTTAGTGGATTTCAGAGTTTGTTTCCCTTTATTCCACTGCTTCTGGCAGGAGATGCCCAACACTCCTGCATAGGAATTAACCCAACGCCTCAGCTGACTTCTGATTTGAGCTTTTCAGCACAAGTGGGTACCAGTGAGAACTCGTGGCTGCTCCCCACTCAGCCCAGCCTGGGTTCAGCATGGAAAAAAACAAGAAAGAAAAAGAAAAATCAATCACATTATCTAAAGGCAGATCAAATTGCAGAGTGGTTCTTACTCTGTCACGTAGCTCCAGCCCAGCACTGCCTGCACGTTGTAAGAGAAGGGCTTTTTCAGGAAACCATCGACTGCAGCTTCTAAGAACAGCACACAATGCCTGTGTGGGGAGGTGGGTATTATTGTCTGCTGTTCTCTCTACAGGAAGGGGAGAGTCTGCACAGACCATTTGTGTTTCAAGCAAAGACAGTACATGCATCTACACTTACCCTGCCCCAGAGCTGCTCCAACCGCTCAGGAATTTGTATGTATTTTGCTCTCCTTGTCCCCAGAGGGGGATAATTTTGCAGAGGCTCCAAAAGCTCTTTGGCAGAAGGGACTGACACAAATAGGGACAAATAATGGGGACAGGTGTGGTCATGGAAAAGTCAGTTTAGCTCCGGTTTAAAGGCAGAGAATGTACAGTGTGAGCAGTGATTGCACCTACACGAGTGTCCTGAGCTTGTTATGAAAGATGAGTTCTGCAGAATCCAAACAGAACATGTCATTTATTCATTCCTGCATTAATGACAGGATCACAAAATCATGTATATTGGGAAAGACTGCTAAAAGTAACCCAGCTAAAGGAGACTGAATTAGATGAGGTTGTCATGTGCAGCTCAGCCTTGAGCATTGCCAAAAAGCCAAAATGAATCTGAGAGTTTTAATTCCCTCATAGAGAAATGCTGAACTGGAAACAACCACTTTGAGGCAATAAACCAGAGGTCACAAAGAGAGGAAGACAAAGCTTCCAGTTACCACCTGACACGAGCTGCTCAGTGCTAAGCTTCGCCTGTGCAAGGCCAGAAACCAGGTCCTGTGATGTAGCATTCGTGGTGACCACCTTGGGAATAGCATGATCAGATCCTAATAGCACTGACATTGTAGCTGCAGCAAATAAGCACCAAGGAAAAGTTTCAGCGCCAGGTTTTCCCATAGACCTTCCCTTAAAAACACATTTGAGTATTAGCAAACTGATAAGTAGCTCATCTCTTGCAGAGCACCTTATCAAGAGCACCCCAGCAGACCCTGTTCATCCCATGTACAAACAGCTCACACTAACACAGGCATATGCACCCTGCGTGTGCTGCTGATAGTAAGCAGCTGGGAGACAAACCCAACTGCACCACCACCATATAGAACATTTTAGTTGAAGGGTAGTAATTAAAAGAGATCAGTTCTTAAGTCTGAGTTATTCAAAGATCAGCCTGAGCAGCTCTGCACACCACAATTTGTACCTAAAGCTCAGGAAACCAGGAAAAAGCCTCTCAATGTTCACTCTGAGCTGGATTTTTAAACCACTTTCATTTAAACCACTGTTACAACCTCCCTCCTTTTAAAAAGGAGCTTCATCACCCTTAAAATGTACTCTAATCCCAGTGGCAACCCCACAGAAGACTTGATTTCTTGTGGAGTATCCATACTTACAGCACCTAAACCCAATTGCTACAGGAATCTCTTGTGCCTTCTGTCCTTCCAGATGCATCCACTCTGAGCAAGCAGCAACAAAACACAGCTAAGGAATTTACACATTAGTTTGAGAAGCACCTGCTCGCCCTCTAGTAAAATTCACCCCTTTTTAGTCAAGAATAACTGAGGTACTGGAATATTACTTTTCCTCCTTTTAAATGGAAACGCTTTTGGCACAGAGCACACAGTTACTCACTCAGAACCCTACACCTAGGAAGTGGCACCAGTATGACACAGCACATAGACTCTGAGCGAGCTGGAAGCCAAGAGCTTCCCAGAACCCTGGTGTCCCAGGGAACCTGGCCAAGCAATGACCTTTGTGGATCAGCTCTGGAGTGTAAATATTGCACCCAGGAACACGAGCGCCGCTTGACACGGCCTCCCTCTGGAATGCTGCTAACAGCACAACCTGCCCTCGGTGTGAGCAGTGCCCTACCAGGAGTCCCAAGTTCATCCCGAGACTGAACCCAGGGAGCCACGTTTAGCCACACCAATGTGGTCACTACACCCCCCCGATTCCACCAAGCTTAACTCAAAGAGCCATGACAGCATTTCCAGCACTCTACCAGTTCCTAACAGACTGTCCCACACAACCTCATACCCCTCTCATGGAGAAAGGGGGACACAGAGCTCTGTCAGACAGGGCTGGACATTCCCTCTCACTTCTACTTTCCCCATGTAAGCTCATTACCAGCAGTGACTGTGAAAGACTAAGGCTGTGAACAGGCCAGGCCAGGCAGCAGCCGAGTCATTCTGTGACTAGAAAAGCTCTCTGCCAGCTGAGAGGAGCAGAGTTCCAGTAAACAGTCTGGAATCAGAAGGTTATTCCTTTCTTTTACCCACAAGTGCAACTGAGATGCCCCCTTTCACAGTAACAGCTTAAACCCAGGCTCTGAAATCACGAGTGCACGATGTGCTCTGTTAGTGAGAGGAAGCATGACAATTAGCACATAAAATTGATTATCATTTCCTTCACACAGCTCATTGATCCCAGGGCAGGAGCACTCGCTGCTGCAGAGCGTGCGGAGTATTTAGTACTGGACAGATCAACGCATGCTTCAACACCAGGGTCCAGCCTGCTGCTGGCAGCCAACACCAATCCAACCCCAGCCCACCTTTAAAGGAAGACCTAACAGTAACCAACTTTACAAAACCCCATGTTGTAGCTCACAAAAGAAACCTGATTTGTGTGTTTCCACGATGCTGGAGCTGCAGCAATGCCATGTGGAACAGATGACCTCCACAAGTCCCTTCCAACCTATATTTTTCCTCCAGTTTTATAGCTGAAATAGAAACAAGCCTGGATTCACACAACTGACATTTTACACCCTTTCCTGGAGACCACTCGCCTGCTAAAGGGAATTCAGCAGCAGAAAAGGGGATTTTAAAATATGATTGAGTTAAAAAAAAAAGCTTAGGTTTGAAATCCAACTTTTCTCTTGGTATTTTCTTGGAACAGCACATTCTGCTCCAACTACATTCTTCCACCAAAATCATCTTCTAGGTTCCTCTTGAAGAGCTGCTTGTGTCTGGCTGTGGAGAAACAAATCATGATATACAACGACCTCACCATTCTCTTAAACAAGACATAACCAGCCATTAGGGAAAACAGTCGACTGCTTTAGCTGAACTGGAAGAAACATCTTGGAGTCATTCTGCATTAGCAACATCCTAAAACCAAACTGGTTTCCCCTTCACCTTCACTGATTCCTCTCCGAATGCCTCACAGCTCCTGCCAATGAAGGAGTCCATCTCACCGGGAGCATCACTGCCTCAAAGTCACAGGACTGACCATGGGAGGGTTTTACTCTAACCCCATATTCTGTGATCACTTCCATACTTGGGGAAAACTTCACTCTCCCACTTCACAAGCGCAGAGGGTGGTGTCTGTCATGTCTGACGCTCCCCAGGCTGCCCTGGCAGTGTCACTGCAGCCACATGCTCTCCCAGCAGCAGCTCTGGCACAGTCCTCATTGTTGTGCAGACCTGGAATGGCTGAATTTTAGTGGAGCTTTCACAGACCCTCTACAGGTCTGCAGCATCTCAGCTCGGTCTGGTGTCCAAAGCCCCAAAGCACACATACCTGGGGTAGGACAGCCGGGACCTGCTCCAACGGCAGATGCCAGTGATGGGAATGCTCCTCACTCCATCTCCTAAGAGACTTTATATAGAACAGTCAACTCTGAAAGCTCCTCTCTTCCTACTTCTCTCCAAAACCCATGGACTACCCTCATATTCCAGAGCTAGGCTAGTCCACAGCACATAGAGCAAAAGGAAAGCTTTTCCTAACACAAACACACCAGGACTGACCTGGAATGAGGCCACGTGGACATCAGCAAGACACCCAAGCTCCAGCAGCCAAGTGCAGGCTCTGCCACCATTCCCAGCCTCCTCAGTGGATATCCTCATTGCCAGTGCTGCAGACTTCTGACACAACCACATAAAATGGCTACAAAGGCAACGAGGAATTGTCAAGCTAATGTGTTGGAACACACAAAGCAAACCAGAAACTGATGGCAGCACTCTTCTGGGTCATCTTCCTCCTGCCCCAAGAGCTTAGGCTGAGCAGGGAGTGCAAGGAAGGTGGTGGGATTTTCAACGGCACGTCTCTTTAGTCTGACCTAAAGCCAAAGAGAACCTGCAAGAACTTCAATGGGAAGAGATTCTTTTTCTTCTAAGAGCACTAATAAAAGTACAGCTCCTCCTGCTGGGGCTTTGGACAGTATTTTCTAAGAACCATCTCTGAGATCCAGGTCCACCGGGGGACTTCCTGAGGGCTCACCAAGGGGAATGTTCAGCCCCACTCCAGGCTCTTCCCAGCTGACATCAGGTCAACCGGCAGCATCCTCTGGAAAGTTCTCCCTTCCTCATCACTGCTAAGGGACACAGTAACAGTTTTCCTCACTAATGAGCATACACAGGGTAGGACAGGCCAACCCTTCAGCTGATTTGTCTCCTGTGGTTCATGGAGAGAGAGATTCAGCTAGAACTGAACTGAACCCACCAGCTGTAAAGTTAGGTGTTTTTCATTGATCTGATCATGCTATTCCCAGAGGCAGGAGCTGACACAAGAGCTGAAGGATAAACCTGGTGCAAACCCCTGCCAGGAAGCAGAAGTTCTACCATAACTCTCTAAAACCTCATGGTTATTAACACAAGATGAACCTGGCCACAACCATTCTGACAATTAAATGGGAAAAATAAGCTATTAAACTCCCCAAATCAGTACCTATGATGCACCAACACATCAGAGCAAGTGCTGGACTTACGCCGCCTTAGCCAGGTGAGGTGAAGGTACTGACTAAGATTTTAGTACTTCACACCCGTGTTCTGGAGCCTGGCTGAACCTGGTGAGCCCAGCAGCCACCACACAGGGTAACTGAGCAGGGACATGAATGGTGAAGCCACCCTCACCATGCCAACCCACAGCACTGCCAGCCACGGGCAAGGACACATCTGCCCATCTCCACAGCATCGTTCTTCACACCCTGCAACCACCCCTAATGCCACTGTGCAGCATCAAGTCATGGCTTAGGATGAGTATTATTTATATGCTTGGTAGGATGCGTATGTTGGACATATGCCTGGATGCATCATTCCAAACTACCCAGATTTAATGTGTAAACTCAGCTGAAATGGATCTGAATGCCACACAACTTCCTCAGCAAGCAAAACCCTCCTCTTCTTTCTGGAGTACAAAGTGCTGCTTGATCTGCAGAAGGGAAGGCTGGGATTCCAACAGCACACTGGTAACAGAGAGAGAAATCTGTGACAAAACTCACAAGAGGAGGAACACTGCAGGAGCTCTTGCTTTGCCACATTGGAAATTCATCTGTGGTGTGTGTCCAAGCTCCTCCATTTGCAGAACACTACAAGTAAAGATTTACTGAAAACTGCTGCACAGGCATGCAAAGATGTGCTGAGAAACTGCCTCCCCCTAGGCAGGAACAGGGCAGAGGCACCACTGCTCCTCCCTGGACATGCAGAGGACTTTGGGGCACTTCTACATCCCATGGTGAGACCTCTCCCACCCAGTTCTGGCTCTTAACCCAGTGTTAACCCCCCAGCACACGCTGGACTCTCCCAACATTCAGCTGAACTAAAACCAAGATGACTTTACCCCTTGGTTACTCAGAAGGTGCAAGGGCAGAGGCCACTTTTCTGCAGAAGCAGACTGAACAACTCCATTTTCTAGCACTGCTGCTACTACTCAAAGACACGACCATCCCACTGGCAATCTGAAACCAAATTCCACTTTGGCCCCAAATTATTTTCCACTTCCATCTAGTACATTTTAGTCAGCATCCACTTCAAGTGAATTGCCATAAACTAATGCAGCCATTAGATCAAGCAGCTGGAGTGGCTGCTCCGTAATACTCCTTATATTCAGATGGGTCATAAGGACCATGGCACAAAGTGCCCAGAGAAGCTGTGGCTGCCCCATCCCTGGCAGTGCTCAAGGCCAGGTTGGACACAGGGGCTTGGAGCAAGCTGCTCCAGGGGAAGGGGTCCCTGCCCGTGGCAGGGGTTGGAGCTGGAGGAGCTTTAAGGTCCCTTCCAACCCAAACCAGGCTGGGTCTCTATGATGAAATAATCTAATTCTCAGAAATAAACTCTGGCAAATTAAAGCAGTGAAATGGTGACCTCCGAACCAGGAGTCAGTGGTGGTATTGTCTTGAGTCCACAAAGGACTCCAAGTCTCCCTTCTGCTCCTCAGCTTCCCAGAGCAGCAGCATGAAAAGGATAATAAAATCATTTGTTTGAATAAAACTGTCCGGAGCAGCCTGAACAAAGGAGGGGGAAGACTCGTGTCAGGCTCATGAGGCTGCTGCTCCGCTGCTGAGGCCTGGCCAACAGGGGATATCCGTGAATCATTGATCCTACAACCACATCACCAGCCCCACTTCTCACCAGCCTTTCCCTCCCCCAGCAGACAGGTCTGGCACCTTGATGGCAAACAGGGTCCAAAAAAACAGGGTCCAAAACCCCCTCTGCTTTCAGCAACAGTGCAGGAAGCGGCAGTCTCCTTTCCAAGGCAGTTTTTCCAGGTCCAAAGGAGAACTCTTTTTCTCCAATCGGGTTCTGTAAATTCCAGGAGTCAGCTCTTGGAAGCCCCTGGAAGGAGATATCCAAGCTCAGAAAAGTTATCCAAGAGTCATCTTGCAATGAAACCAGGGAATGTTCACAGCCACAGTGAGGCACAGACCCTCCCGATCTTACATCTGGGGGGCTCATTCTCTCTAGACCCTGGTGGAACAATAAGATCTAAGATGGCCTCAACCTCATCCTGAGTCTATAGAACAGACACCCCAACGTAAGTAACTGAGCAGTGGAGGAGCCAGGTCTGGTAACCCAGAAATAAAGCCCTGCCTCCTCAGAAATGTGCCATGAAATTAATCACACCACCACAATGTCACCCATTTGCTTCTGCCTTCCTTTGCCTGATCCCTCAGAGGGCACGAGGACAGAGAGAAAGAGAAAATTAGTTCTGTAAGGAGAAAATGCAGGGAAAAATTCCAGCAGAAGGTGTGAGGACACCAGACAACAAAGCAGGAGAAGTTGCATCCCTGTCCCTTTTATCACAGCTTTTCCTCTACAATTCCACACATTTATAAACACCTTTTGGCTTCCTGCATTCCTAAGATTTCCACCTCAAACCCACATCAAGCCTGTGCTCCCAACCTGCGCTATTTGAAAACATCCAAACCTCAAGTACTGAAGTTTTTCCATGCCTCGCCTTCAGGGACCAGCATTTTCCCAGGTCCTTCCCCAGCAATTCCCCACTCCCGCGTTTGCATCCTCATTCTCAATGTTGCATCAGCTGCTTTCCAGTAAACAAGAGCCATTCAGTGCCCCTGCACACAACTAAACTCTGCTTCATGTCATGAACGGTTTCCCCATCATGGTCCAGCTTCCTCCACGTGTGCTAGAACCTACCACAAATTTCATTCTCCCTCTTCCAAAGAGCCATGTTGCCAACAGATCCCATCCCTGCTCCATCATGAACCCAGTGCCCTGGCAAACCAGAGAACTTGCTCTGAAGCTTCCACTTGGAGATCTCCACTTTCTCCTTCAGCACCTGACCCTCTCACCACATTTTTCCATGCTCAGGGCCTCATACCCACCCTTGTGTTACTCAGTTATTCAGCACAACAGCTCCCTTCTTTGCTATGGCCAACACTGAGACAACATTACCCTTCTTGCTGCAAGGCTGAGGCTACCCTCCTCACTGCAGGGTTCAGCCCTGTTTCCACTCCTCATGGGCAGCAGTGCCTCTGCAAGCTCACTGAGCTCTCTGCTGCAGCCCATGCTGGGCACCACAGGACAAGGAAAGGTTTTACTATTAGTGAAACCAGGCAACAGAGAAAGAAAGGTGAAAAAGGGAACTCTCTCCACTGAGGGATCACTGCCTACACCAGAGATGTACACATTTCATACTCAATAGTCTGGATCTTTCCATAAGCCCTTCTCTGGCTGGAGGCACCGAAGAACAGGACTTCCAGCCACGAGACATGGGTGGATCTTCTGAGGGTGAAAGTGGACTGTTCTGAACATGGGATTGGATGCTGTCAGTGGGAGCCACATCCCATTCCAGTTTTCTTTCCCCAGTTGCAGTCACAGCGTGTGTCTCCACAGAGGATGTGCCACTGTTCCATGTTTTACCCCCACATGACACAGTGCTTTAAGAACTGGAACACTGCCCTAATCCCAGTTTTAGGCCTAATTAAGGAGCTGATCAAGCTTCACACTTTCCCTAAATCCTGTATAATCTTCCCAAGCTCAGTCTCCCCTCTCCCAGCACGAGCTTCACCCTTTTCTATGTTACACCAACATGAACAATGCACAGAACAAGCAACTTCCTTGCACCAACCCAGGGAATCCAGGATCCACACTGGCAGAGTCACATCCACACCCAGGCCACTGCCAATCCAGCACAGCACCAACTCTGAGCCTCCATATCCTGAGCAACTCTTAAGTCTTTGAAAAGAGAGAGTCAAAGAACAGCCTAAATCACTGCCTGCCCCCAGCAGAAATGCTGCTGTCTCCCTGTGCTTCTACCTCCAGTGAGTGCTCACCTGAAGACAGGGAATGAGCTGCTCTTCCCAAAGGAGGGCAGAGCTCCCACAGCCCAGGTGAGCACACTTGGGGAGCCGTGCACGGCACCCAGGTTCAATGCCCTGCATCGAGCTGCAAGAGCAGCTCTGCAAAACCCCAACCCAGCAGGAGGCTGGCCCAACACTGACCCCACACCACTGCAGGCCTCTGGCACGTAGCAGGGCTCAGCACAGGCACCAAGGAGCAGCCCATGGCACGATGTGGGCTCAAGATCCATAAATTTAGAATGCAGAAATGAGGCACTTGACCTCATGAGTTTCTGCATAGATTAACCACTGCTGTCAGCAGAAAACATACCAGCGAGTGAGTGCTTATAACCCAAGCTCTACTGGTTGCACCCACAGCCCTCAGTAAGAAAGAACAAAGTGCTCTAACCAAACACCACACACGGGCCTTCATAATCTTATCTGCCCCCTCATTCACAAAGCACATTTCACCAACAACCCCGCAGCCTATTGCCCCGAGGCACAACCACAGCAGGGCCGAGACTGACCACTACTGCCTGCAGAGAGCAGCGACTGGTGCTGAGACCCGTGTGAACGACCTTCCCCTCCGCCCAGAAAGGCCCAGAACCGAGCCCCTGCGCGGCTGAAGGCGGGGAGCGAGCACAACCAGACCCCCCCGCACCCCCCTGCTCTGCCGGGCAGGGCGGGGAAGCGGCGAGACGGAGCCTTTGGAGTAAATAACACCTACACCGTACGGGCCGGAGGAACTGGGGGGGGGCCGCGAAGGCCGCACTTCCGTGGGGCCTGGCCGTGCCTGCGCTACCGGAGCAGCCCCGGGGCCGTGTCGGGGGCAGCGAAAGCTCCAACCCGCGCCCCTCCCGCCGCGCCCTGCCCGGCTCCCCCCGCAGGCCCTGCCCTGTCCGCCCCGCCCGCCCGCCCGCTCCCCCCCCCTGCACCGCCACCGCCTCCCGCTCCCCCTCAGCGCCCCCCGCCGCGGCCCAGCCTTCCTGAGGGGCGGCCCCGGCCCCTCCGCCCGCACAGCGCCCGCAGCGGAGAAGGGGCAGGGGAGTGCGAGGGAAGCGGGGGAAGGGACACAGCACCTCCCCCCCCGCCGCCTGCGGAGTCCCGGGAGCGGCGCCGGAGCCGCCGGTACCTGCCACGGCCGCCGCTCGCCGCCCGCCCGCCGGCCGCACACAGACAATATGGCGGAGGCACAAGGCTCGGCCGCCAGCCGCAGGGACCAAAGCGAGGCGCGCCGGAACCGGAAATAGCGCAGCGAGCCGCGGAGGGGCGGGGAGCGTACGCGGAGGGGAGGGGTGCCGCGCCGCAAAGGTTCATGGGAGTTGTAGTCCGCGGCGGGGCGGTACCGGGCCGCGGGGCGGGGGGATCCCGGGCTGCCCGCACCGGGACACGGCCCCGCGGCTCAGCCCGCACCGTGAGGAGAGGCCGGGCCCGCAGCCCAGCGCGGCCCGCTCGTGTCTGCCTCCCCCGCCTCTTGGTCCCGGTGGGGAGCTTAGCCGTGCTCTTTCTCCCCCCCTTTCAACCCCGGTCTCGGTCCCGGTCCGCTCTGCAGTCTCCCGAGGGGCCGGCGGCGGGCGGCCCTTGGCGGGGCCATGCCCGGAGCTCGCCGCCAGGTGGCAACTGCGGCCCGCGGAGCCGAGCCAGGCCCGCAGCCGGTGCCCGTCGCTCGGTTCAACCCCGGTTTCCGGTCGTGCAGGCCCGGGATCGGCTTTTCCCCGAGGGATGGGCCAAGCGCCCCGGGCACCCAGCCCTCGGCCGCGGGGCGAGCCGGGGAGCCCCTGGGGATGGGGGTAAACAGCGGGGCACAGCCCGGCCCCTCCGCCCCGAGCCCCCCAGGGCAGGGCTGCACCGCGGCTCTCAGCGCCCTGCAGTGGGGCTGGATGGGGACACGCACCCTGGGCTGGTCACAGCCACCATGGCCGGGCCAAGCACCAGAGCCCATTGGGACGTGTTGGGATGTGTGAAAGCCATGTCTGACCACCCCCCCCCCCGAGCCCAGAGCCCCTCCATGCCCCGCAGCAATGAGGCAGAGCCAGCCCGGCCCCGCTGTCCATGGCCTCATGGAGAGCTGAGCACGGCCACGCTTCACCCCATTTCACCCCCCCCCCGGGGTGTGGAATCTCCCCCGGGGGACGCCGCTGGCCCAGGTCCCCCAGCCCCTCACCCCGGTCACTCCCATTAGGTAAAGGAGCAGCTCGTCCTGGCGGGGGTATCTCCCTCTGCCGCTTTCCTTGTATTGTACGGGCCTGGGTCATCGAGGAAATCTTCCAGGTCCTTCTGCTGCCGAGTGCGGGCGGGGGGAAGCCCGGCCCCCTTCCCCCCATTGTCAGCGGCGGGGCCGTATCCCCGCTCCGAGCCCCGGCCCCTAAAAATAGCTCTTTGTCAGGCGATTGTTCCGACACCTTCGCGCCCGCATTGACGTGGGCCGGAGCGGGAGAGCGCTGGGGTAGGTGGAGGGGAAGGGCTGAAGGTTCCCCCTGGGACCGCTCTGAGGATTGGCCGCTGATAACGGCCCCTGTTGAGGGGGGGAAATGGGCTCCCGGTGTGCGGCTTCGTGCCGAGGGCCTTCCCGTGCCGCTGCCCCAGCCCTGCTGCACCGGGACCCCCACTTTGGGGTCCGCAAATGGGGGACACGGGGACAAGGAGGGGATGGTGCCATCCCGAACCCCTGGTCCAGCCCCGTGTACCCTCTGCCCTGCTGCCCAGGGGGATGTAGCTCAGAGCCCCAGCCCTGCAGAGCTGCCCTTAGCCCAGGTCCATCCCCGGACCCCCAACAAGCTGGAGGTGAGCATCCCCATCACCTCTCCTTTTCGGCCGCCTCCAGCTGCAGATCCATCCCCATGGGCAGGTCTGGACTGAAATAAGCTCCAGGCCCAGATCCCTTCTCTGGTGCTGCAGGAGATCCGTGTTTGCTGCCAGTGCTGCCCGTGAGCACCCCGCGGCTGCACGCCCCAGCGATGGGGATGCGTCCATCGAGGGATACAGCTCCCTTCCCATCCATTCCTGCTCATGCTGGCTTGTGGGGCTGAGCCCCGTGGGGCAGGGCACGGGGCCAGCGGGGCTCTGATTACCCCCAGCGCTTTTTCCTCTTTCTGCCTTAATTGACTGAGTGCTAAATGCAAATATTACAACTTCCCCTCCGCGTTACGCAGGCGGCCCCGGCCGGGCATTGTCTTATTGTTTGCAGAGGGAAGCTCCAGCGGGAGATTAACCTGGCTTTCACCCCGCACCGCGCTTCACACCCTGTCCCTGCCGGCGGGGCCCGTGTCCCCCGGGACCGCCCCTGGCACCGGCTCCTGGCAGGGTGACCGGCTCCGAGGGGGGGGACCTCGGTTGTGTGTCCCTTAGGGATGGCACCGGGATGTGGAGATGCCGCTGGCCTTGGTGGGGTGGTGAGGAGCTGGTGTGTGTCCTGGGGGTCTCAAGCGGACCCTTGGATCTGGTTCTCCCCCAGGGACACTGGTAGGGTGCTGGCAGGGGCAGTATCAGAGGTGGGGGCCTCCACGCTGACCCCTGGTCTGCTCATCCCACCCCATCCCATCCATCCCATCCCATTCAATCCCATCCCATCCCATCCCATTCAATCCCATCCCATCCCATCCCATCCATCCCATCCCATTCAATCCCATCCATCCCATCCCGTTCAATCCCATCCCATCCCATTCAATCCCATCCCACCCCATCCCATCCCATCCCATCCCATCCCATCCCATCCCATCCCATTCAATCCCATCCCACCCCATTCCATCCCATCCATCCCACCCCATTCCATCCCATCCCATCCCATTCAATCCCATCCCATCCCATCTATCCCACCCCGTTCAATCCCATTCCACCCCATCCCATCCATCCCACCCCATCCCATCCCATCCCATTCAATCCCATCCCATCCCATCTATCCCATCCCGTTCAATCCCATTCCACCCCATCCCATCCATCCCACCCCATCCCATCCACCCCACCCCATCCCCCCTCTCCCATTCCAGCCCTACCTGCCCATTCTGGTCCTTTCCTCCACCTGTCCCCTTTCTTCCCTCCCTTATCCCCCTCTACCCACCCACTGCCATCCAGACCCTGGGGGTCACTGAGCATCACAGATGGGATGGGGCCGGGGGTGACCTGTGGTGCTCAATCCATTGCTGTGGTCAGTGCCACAGGGAGGATTCCCTGGGCAGCGAGTGCTGAGCTTTGCTCCGGTGCAGGACACGTTGGGGTCTTTGCCTTGAGCCTCTGCGCTGCGATGAGCCCAGGGAGGGCCAGGCAGCACCCAAAGGGGTTGCCAAAGGACAAGGCCTGAGGAGGGCTGGGTCCTGAGGCTGAAACCTGCCCCTGTGTCACGGGCCCCAGCTGCCTCCTCTTGCCTGGCTGAGTCAGGCCCAGACTTGGGCTCAGACATGGTCTGACCCTGCTGCCGCATCCCAAGGGCTGTGAGTCAGGAGAGCAGTGCAGACCCCTCTGCCCTCCACCCCCATGGCTGGACAGACGCTCCTGGGTCCCTACATGGCTTCCCACCATCCCTGGTGCACAGCGGTGCTGGGGGATATGGGGTCCTGGTCCCCCATCAGTGGGAAGTGAACCCCTGCCCATAGCTCCAGCAGGCCCAGTCCATCCGGACCCATCCTGGGCCATCCCACCAGTGCAGGCTGCGGGTGCAGCCCTGCTGCATTCCAGGCTCGCTGGAGAGGCTGAACTATTTGGGAGGGGAATGGAGAAGGGAAAGGGGAAAAAAAAAAAGAAAAAAAAAAAAGGAGAATTCTATAAAAAGAAAGTTTAAAAACACAAGTTACAGAAAAAAACCCCGTGCGCGGAGTGCAGCTGCGGTCCTGGTTCCAGTTCCCAGGTGATGTCAGGCCTGGAGCCTCTCCAGCCCCGGCCCCTCGGAGACGGTCTTTGTGGGTTCAGCACTGAGTGTTTTTCCTTCCTGAGACTCGGGGACACCTTCCTGTCTCAGAGAAAGCGGCCAAGAGCCTTTCCAAGGGTGTCCGAGCGCAGGAAGGGGAGAGGATGGGAGGGGAGCATGGGGCTGCGGTGCCCGGCATTGGGGCTCGGGTGCTGGTGGCCGCGGTGCTCACCCCACACAGGGCAAAGGGGCACCCGGCTCCCATAGGGCCTGTGGGCTCCAGTGCCTCTGAGTCACCGTTTCCCTCTCGTGGTGCTGGGAGGGGCTGGAATGTGCTGGGAGCCATGGGCTTGGCACTGGGATGTGGTGGGACCCGCGGGGTTGGCATTGGGACGTGCTGGGACCCGTGACCACAGTGCTGGGACATGTTGGGATGCGCAGCCCCAGTGATGGGATATATTGGGACCCATGGTTGTTACTTTGGAGCTTGCTGTGTCCCTAACTGCTGGCAGTGGGATGTGCTGGGACCTGTGGCTCCAGTACTGGGATGTACTGGAATCCATGGTTTACACTGGGGGGTTGCTGGAGTCCCAGTCCCTGGTACTAGGACATACTGGTATCCATGGTCCCAGCACTAGGATGTACAGGGATCCATGGTCTTTACACTGGGGCTTTTTGGAATCCCAGTCCCTGACACTGGAACATACAGAGTGCTCATCTCCTGCACTGGGACTTACTGGATCCCATGGCCTTTACACTGGAGCTCACTGGGACGTGCTGGGACCCCCATGCTCAGCGCTGGGACACACTGGGACCCACACCCCAGTGGCTGGGACACACTGGGACTTGCACAGGGCGCGCTGGGCCCTGCTGTGCCGCCGGCACTGGGACCACCAGCCCTCACTGGCCCGGGGGGGGGGCTCTGTAGCTGCCCCTCAGGGGCACAGCCCCCTTTCATGTGTGGGTCAGGCTGTTTGCAGAGCACCCCCCGCTAAAGCCGGGGGCAGGATCCTGTGTCCCGGCCTGTTTGGAGAATCTCACGGCTGTTTCTTGGGGCCTGGGACGCATTATCCACGCTGAGAACAAACCTCTCCCACCCAGCCCGCTCCCTGCCTGGGACCAGCTCTCACAGCTGCGCCGCGCTGTCAGCTCCATAAATCAAACCCGGGCCAAGGGGGAGCCCGGGATGGATGCGGGGGGGGGGGGGAAAGGTGCCGCTGGGCTCCTGCCTTCACCCAGCCCCATGGTTGGGCAAGGGGAGGCTCCTGCAGGACCCCGCGGTGTCCCCATGCTCCCCACTGGCTGCAGCACCCCAGGGTGATGGAGCAGGACCCCCCCCCCGGCAGCCCCATCTGCAGCTGCAGGCCCATGGGAGCCGTGGGGCTCGGCACGGCGGCACCTTTCCCAGGCCCGGTGACCCCGACATCAGCTGAACTGGGCCCCCTCCCCAGGGGAACCGGGCCTGGGAACCCCTCTTGTCCCAGCCTGACCCCGTGTAGGTGCTGCCGCTGCAGCCCCGCCGCGCACGGCCTTGGTGGTGGTGGCAATGGTGGTGGCTGCAGCTGCAGTGCTGGGGACCATCCCGGTGCTGGTGGCACCAGCAGGGTGTTGGTGGCAGTCGCACTGGTGGGGACCATTGGTGGCCATCGCGGTGATGGTGGCGGTGGTGGTGGTGGCAGTCACAGCAGTCCAGGCACTGGGGAAGGCACAAAGGCACCGACACCAACCCCAAGCCACCGCTTGGGTGCTCATGGCTGCGGCACAGGGCTGGCAGCGCCATCCCCATCCCCTGGCACGGCACAACACAGATGGGATTGGGGCTCCTGTCACCCTTGCAGAGCCAAAGTTGTCACCAAGGGCTGGGGATGCGGCGCCAGCGTGTGCCTGGGGGTCTCACCCCATGTGGGGAGAGCTGGGACGATCGCACTGGCTCCAGTGCCATGGATCCGGGTCCATGCCCCCTCGCCCCCCACCCTGCCCCACACCGGGCTCAGGCAGGCACCGGCCCATCAGAAAAATACGGTTTATTTCCATGCGCTGCAGGAGCAGAACCAGCGCCGCGGGGCCGCCATCGGCACCGTGTGCCCAGCCCGGAGCGCCTCGACGCCGGCCCCAGCGCGCCCCTTCCAGTGCAGCCCCGGGGCGCGGGGACCCCCATCTCCGGCAGCCTCGGCCCCGCTGCCGGGGTCGGTGCCGGTGTTGGTGCCGGTGCGGTGCCAGCCCGCGGCCCTGCCGCCATCGCGGGCTCCGGCTCCCTCCCTCCCCGCTGCGGTCTCTGGCGCTGCCGCTGTGTCAGGCGGGTGCTGCCGGGCCCCGGCTCATCTCCGCGACACCCGCAGCGGGGTCACCCCCCGCACCTTCAGGCAGTTGCCCCCGAGGTCCCTCCGGCCGCCCTGTGGAGAGAGGAGCGAGAGCTGCAGGCACCGGGGCTGTGGGGTGCCCCATTGCTGCCCAGCACTGCCCTGTGATTGCCTGCATGGAGGAGTCGCTCTGAAGTGGTCCATGGGGATGTGCTGGGGTGGTCCAGGATGGGCAGACAGGGCACTGCATGGTGAGCGCATGGGTAGGTGGAGGTTATGGTGGTGGATGTTATGGGGACCCTGAGGAGGGTGCCTGTGGTCCTGTCACCCTGCAGGGACACAGCCCTCATGGGTGCTCAGTGCTGCTGTGATCTACAGACCCAGCACAGAGACATGGCCCCACTAAGGATGAGGAGGCCCGACCCCATCTCCCAGTGCACCAGCGCAACTTCAGCCTCGCTGTGTGCAATATAACCCAGCACAGACCTGCATGGTCCAGGTCTAGCCCTGAACAGCCCAGTTTAACCCAGCCTGGCTCAGCAGAGCCCATCACACCCCAGCCCATTTCCAGGCTAGCACAGCCCAGTGTGGCCCAGTACAGCCCATTTCCAGCCCAGCCCATTTCCAGCCCAACCCAACCCATTTCCAGCCCAGCCCCAGATCCAGGAGGCAAAGAGCCGGATCCCAGCCCAGCTCCTGCCGTTGTCCCCATAGCTCTGGGTGTCACAGCCCTGGTACCTCCGCAGGGTCCCCTGGGGGTCCAGCACTGTGCCAGCCCCCCAGCTCCAGCCCTGGGGAGCAGCCATGGACAGGGCTCAGCCCTGGCCAGGGGGTCTCAGCCCGGGGCAGCAGTAGCAAGGAGCAGGGCTGGGTGTCCCCTGGGAAGGGCTGTGGAAGCTGCAGGGTCCGGTGGATGGGAGCAGGAGGAGCAGTTAAAATGGAGCAGCCGAAACCGAAAGAGCCCCTAGGGCTGGAGCGTGCCCCATGGTCACACATGGGACAGGTTGTGGGGCCGGTGGCAGGTCCAGCAGCCCCGGCCCATGGCCCTGCCAAGGGATGCCCATGGGGCCAGGATGCTGCCAGCCTCTCACCCTGCAGAGCCCACTCCAGGGGATCCCAGGGTCCCAGCGTGGGCAGTGGGATGGGTTCACAGTGGGGAAGGTGCCCTGTGGCCGCAGGGTGCTGGGGGGTCAGGCAGGGCAGCGGTTCCATGCCATGACCCCCCTCATCCCTCTGCCCCATGTGGGACCATGCTGGTGCTGCTGACAGACCCTGCATGAGGCCAATGCGTGCTGTGCCCTGCCTGCCTCATCACACCAGGGGCTGCACGGGGGGGACAGCGATGGGGACGGTGACAAGGATGGGGGCAGCTTTCGAGCTCCGAGCTCCCCCCCCCCCCGAATGCCCCCCGCACCGGGGTGACTTTAACCCCCCCGAGACCTCCCATCCCGGACGGACGTGGGGGAGCAGCCCTGCCCTCTGACGCGAGCGGGAGCTGTGGGCGTGCGGCTACGAGCAGCGCTTGGCCGGGAGCAGCCAAAGCCTCCAGCGGGAGCTGGAGCCGGAGCCTGCGGTTCCCACCAAGCCCCTCAGCGCAGGGACCCCCGGGGACCCCCACCCCAGCGCCCCGCTCACCCCTTTCCGCTGGTTGCTGAGGCAGAAGGTGCAGATGCTGCGGGGCTGCTTGCTGTCCAGGTCGCCCTTGGCCCCGTAGATGGCACTGAAGCAGGGCTGCCCGTCCTCGCAGCCCTCTCCCAGCAGCAGCACGTTGGCCAGGTGGGAGATGTAGCTGGAAGCCAGGCGGAGGGTCTCGATCTTGGACAGCTTCCGATCCACGGGCTCGGTGGGGATGAGGGTCCGCAGGGCGGTGAAGGCCGTGTTGACGCTCTGGGTCCGGTCCCGCTCCCTCGCGTTGGCCGCTTGCCTCTGCTTCACCATCACCATGGGCCCCGGTTTGCGCGGCAGCTTGCGGCGAGCCTCGGCGCCCTCGCAGCACCCGAACGACTGGTCCGACGTGTCGCTCTCGCTCCGGTTCTCCTCGTCCTCCGAGAGGATGCTGAGGTCGGGGTAGAGCACGCGGGCGGCCACGGGGCGCAGCATGGTGAAGGCCATGGTGGGGTGCCCGCCCCTGCCCCCCAAGGCCCTGCTGGGGGCACCCCCCGGGGCTGCGGGGACCCTTCCCCTGCCGACACGGCCGCTGCCGGGCGCCTTCCCTCGGCTGCTCCGCTCCGGCGGCCGAGCAGGGCTGGGACGAGCGGCTGCGGGGGGGACCCGGGGTTTATACGGGCGGGGAGGGGCTGGAGCCGGAGCCCACCCCCAGCCGGCCCCCAGCGCCTCCGGCCAGGGCCGTGTCCTCGCCCCGGCCCTCAGGAGCCAGCGCTGGCTGCGGCCGAGGGGCCCGGCCCCGCTCCAGGGCCCCGCGCACCTTGCACCGGGCTCCGGGTCCTGCCCGTGGTGGTACCGGTGGTGCCGCTGCCGTTGGCACCGCATGGGAAGCGCTCCCTGAGCTGCATTCCTCATCCTCCATGCGCTGCGGGTGATGCCACCCATGGGTGCTGTGTTCCCAGCCTTGGGTCCTGCACGGGGCAAACCCCCCCCGCCAAAGATGGGATGGGGCTGGTGCCCAGGAGTGGGTGGCACCGGTGCAGTCCCCAGGGTGTTTATTGGAGGGGGACGCACTGCTCTGACACCCTGCTGGGCTCTGCTGGGGTGGGGTCTGTGCCCAGGAGGATGCCCGGGGTGGGCAGCCCCATAGGGATGCTCTGCATCCCTTGTCCCTCCATCCGCAGGGCCTGGACCCTCCTGCCCGCAGCGGGGACATGGCCAAGGGCACGGCAGTGTCGCAGGCAGCACTGCAGGGCAGCAGGAGCATTTCCTCCCTCCGGTGTGCACCGGCAGTGGGGCCTCAAAGGCTTTTCCTGCGATGGGAGAACTGAGCTGGCAGCAACCGCAGCACCGGTGTCCCTGTGGGTGGCTCCTGGGCCTTCCTGGGCACCCAATACCACAACCGGTGGTCACCCCCTGCTCCTCCTCACCGAGGGTGTCTGTGTGGGTCCTGCTCTGCCTTCACCTCCCAGCCCCAAGCCCAGCACCCCCGGAGCAGGCTGGGGGCAGCCACCTGGGCCAAGCAAGCAGGAGGGAGGTTTCCTGCCCGCCTTCCTCCCCTGCCCCGGTGCCTTGGCGATGCTCCGGGCATGGCAAAGGCGAGGCGAGGGCAGGACCCGGCTCCCAAGGACGTGGCCCATGGCCAAAGCCCCGTGGCTGCAGGACTGGAGCTCATGTGTGGGGCTCTGGGGCTGGCTTTGCTGCTGGGGCCATGTCCTAGTGTCTATGCTGCCCAGCACCAGCACTGCTCCGCTGCCCATCGATCCCACTGGCTGCGAGCAAACGGCCCCTGTCCCCCCCGTGGGGCACAGGCAGCCCCTCACCGTGGGACCCCTGCCCTGTTTTCCTTCACCATTTGTCTGCCGTTGCAGAGCCTGTAAATCACACTGTGGGGGGCAGAGGGCTGTGCTGGGGGCTGGAGCTCCTGCTGGGGCTGGGGGCATCCGCATGGCCCTTGCCAGCTGCATCTCCTGCTGCTCCCCACCTCACCTTAACCCTGGCAATAGCCCCTGCCTGGGGCTGTTCCTACCCCTGCAGAGGGGCAGAGCAGGGCCTGCATGCAGGCAGGGAGCCCGCAGGTGCCGGTGCAGAGAGGGGACCCCCGGCTCCTGCCCTGTTCTCGCCCTGGTGTCCCGCTGGGCCGGGGCTGGGGGGGCCGCAGCAGCCCCCAGCCCTGACAGGCAGCAAGACGGATGGCAGGGGCTGTGTACTCAGCTGCGCCGCCCCACACATGGCCACCAGCTGACGGGGACAGGCTGGGGGGAGCACTGGGGCTTCTGGGGGGGGGGGGGGCATGGCCATGTGTGGGGCGCTGGTAGCCTGTGCTGCTGCTATGGAGGATGGGACATGTGGGTACACAGCAGCAGTGGGGGGGGAACCACATGCATGTGCACGTTAGGGCATGTATCCATATGTGTGGATGTTCATGTATCCGTATGTGTGGATGTTCATGTATCCGTATGTGTGGATGTTCATGTATCCGTATGTGTGGATGTTCATGTATCCATATGTGTGGATGTTCATGTACCCATATGTGTGGATGTTCATGTATCCGTATGTGTGGATGTTCATGTATCCATATGTGTGGATGTTCATGTATCCATATGTGTGGATGTTCATGTATCCATATGTGTGGATGTTCATGTATCCATATGTGTGGATGTTCATGTATCCATATGTGTGGATGTTCATGTATCCATATGTGTGGATGTTCATGTATCCATATGTGTGGATGTTCATGTATCCATATGTGTGGATGTTCATGTATCCATATGTGTGGATGTTCATGTATCCATATGTGTGGATGTTCATGTATCCATATGTGTGGATGTTCATGTATCCATATGTGTGGATGTTCATGTATCCATATGTGTGGATGTTCATGTATCCATATGTGTGGATGTTCATGTATCCATATGTGTGGATGTTCATGTACCCATATGTGTGGATGTTCATGTATCCATATGTGTGGATGTTCATGTATCCATATGTGTGGATGTTCATGTACCCATATGTGTGGATGTTCATGTATCCATATGTGTGGATGTTCATGTATCCATATGCGTGGATGTTCATGTATCCGTATGTGTGGATGTTCATGTATCCATATGTGTGGATGTTCATGTATCCGTATGTGTGGATGTTCATGTATCCGTATGTGTGGATGTTCATGTATCCATATGTGTGGATGTTCATGTATCCATATGTGGGATGTTCATGTATCCATATGCGTGGATGTTCATGTATCCATATGTGTGGATGTTCATGTATCCATATGTGTGGATGTTCATGTATCCATATGTGTGGATGTTCATGTATCCATATGTGTGGATGTTCATGTATCCACATGTGCATCCACTCATGTACAGGCATGTGTGCACGGATGCATATAGCCATGCATGTGTGCACATGGGTATATGTGAGTATGGGGGTGTGCATGCGAGGCTGCAGCATCACAAACCTGAGCGGGCGCCAGGATGCGCCTGTGTTTGGCATCCCAGCTCTCCCAGTGGATCCAGGCACATAAAACCGGCTGCTGTTCCAGTGCCACAGCTCGCAGCCCTGGGCATGGAGCAGGCAGCACCATGGGATGGGCATGGATGGAAAGCAGGGGTTGGATGGGACCCTGCATGGGATGTGTGGCATGGAGGGGACATGGCCTCAGCACCCACCCCACCAGGCACCCCCAGGTTGAGGGTACCCAATGGAGGGGCAACCTTAGGGCTGGGTTTGGGTGCTGGGTACCGGGGGGCCAAGTCCTGGCTCTGCTGGCAGGGAAGTGCCCCCTGCCCCCTGTCCTGGGGAGTGTTTATGAGCGAGGTGATGCTTAAGTGTAAGAAAACAAAGCGGGAGCAGATGGGCCGGGGCCGGGGCTGCCCCCAGCCCCCGGGGGCTGCTCGGGCCCTGCTGGGAAAACACCGCTGCCGGCGAGGCAAATGGATTCCAGACCCACGGCAGCGCCGGCACATGTGGCCTGCAGGACGCTGGGTCTGACCCTGCTGAGCCCTGGGGAAGCAGGGCTGGGCTGACCCGACCCATCCCATCAGATCCCATCCCATCATATCCCATCCCATCATATCCCATCCCATCATATCCCATTCAATCCATCCCATCCCATCATATCCCATCCCATCATATCCCATCCCATCATATCCCATCCCATCATATCCCATCCCATCATATCCCATCCCATCATATCCCATCCCATCATATCCCATTCAATCCATCCCATCATATTCCATCCTATCATATCCCATGCCATCATATCCCATCCTATCATATCCCATGCCATCATATCCCATGCCATCATATCCCATCCCTTCATATCCCATCCAATCCATCACATCCCATCATATCCCATCCTATCATATCCCATTCAATCCATCCCATCATATCCCATCCTATCATATCCCACCCAATCCATCCCATCCCACTCCACCTGATCCGATCCCATCCTCCCTCATCTCATCCATCCGATCCCATCTAATCCCATCACATCTCTTCCCAGCCCATCCCACCAAGACCCCTGAAGGTGCTGCCTGGCCCCCCTCACCCTCACCCCACAACCATCCCCAGCTCATGGGAACGGCCGGGTCTGGCCCTTCTTGCCAACACAGGGAGCCCAGGACCAGCAAACCTGGGAGCCCCCGAAGCCCCCCTGTATGGGGAGGAAGAGCAAAAAGGGCTCAATGGAACCAGGAGGGGTGACCCTGGATGCGGTCCCTGCCTGGCCCCCGTGGGGTGTCCCCGGGGCAGTGTGGGGCGCCCCAGGCCCCCTCCCCGCAGGGGGCTGTACCTGCGGGCCGGGCTGTGGGTCTGGAAGGCATTACATGCCTGTCGCGGGGGGAAGTCTGCCCCAGTTCCGGAGGCAGGACCGGGGGGAGCCCACAAAGCGCCTTTGTTCCTGCCCTGGAACGAATGGATTGGAGGCAGCCGGGATCGGCTGTCAGCGGCGACACCGGAGAGCCCCGGGTCAGGCAGAGGCAAGGGGGACAGGTGGAGGATGGACACACGGACACAGGGAGCCGGTGCGGGGTCGCCGGCACTGGTGAGACCCGATCCTGTGCCAGGGCTGTGGCACCGGCAGCACCGGATGGATGGGGACCAGCTCATGCTGCCTGCCCCCTGCCAGCCCCGGGATGTGACCGCCAGCCCTGGGGATGCTCACAGAGCCCCAGGGACACAGCGACCGGTCCTGGGTCCAACCGGTGCCACCAAGCCCTGGAGCGGTGTCCCATGGGGCTGGCATGGATAATCCTGGCACTGGTTAAAGGGGATGGGATGCTGGAAGGATGGATCCTGCAGAGGGTATCCCAGCCCCATGGGGTGCAAGGAAGGGGGGGCAGGAGCTGGTTCATCCCTTCTCATGGGGTCCCAGCTTTGCGGAGCTGCCTCCCACCCAGCTCCCTTTGTGAGGGACACAAAGCCAGGGGGATGGGGATGAGCAGAGCCCATGGGAGATGCTCAGCACTGGGGGGCAAATCCCAGTCCCTGCCATGGGGCACCCACCCATGGGCACCCTGGTGCCGCGCTGCCGCTGGAGCTGCCACCTCCTCCCTTTCCCCCAGCCCTGTAACAAGAGGAAGCTTTGCAGCACGCCAGGATCCTTCGGAGGAATTTACGGCCCATCCGGGAGCCAGGGCCGGGGCTCCCCGCTCCATGAGCGCTTCCAGGGCTTCCTCCCGACGGAGACCGCTCGGATGCCGCACACGGAGCCGGAGTCTCCATCCAGCCTCTTCCCTTGGCTCTGTGCTATCACCAACGGGCGGCAGCGCCAGCTCCTGCCTGCGTGGCTGTGCTCTTCTCCCAGCCCATTCCTGCCGTGTCAGGGCAGGATCCATCAGGAAGGAGCGTGGCCAAGGGAGCAGAGCGAGGGCAGAATGTCCGGCTGCGGTTCCTGTCCCAGTCCTGCTGATTCACAGTGTAGGGGGTGAGTCAGTGGCCTTTCCCCTCCCTGGACCGGGGTTCCCGGCTCAAAGGGATGCTGAGGTACCCAGGGGATGCTCAGGGCGGGTTTTCCAGCCTGCACATGGGGTGAAGACGTGGCCGTTTGCAGAAGTGACAGCATCGCAGCGTGGTGGGACCACATGTGCTCCCATGGGAGAGCTGACCTTGGCTTCAGCTGCATGGCAGGGCGGTCTGGCAGAGAATACGGCATCCATCCCCTTGTGGAGCATCCAGTCCCAAGCATCTGTCCCTTTGCAGAGCACGTTCCCCCTACACCAGGCCCCAGATCTGTGGGGTTTGATTGCCTTTATTCCAGGTGGAGCAGGGGTGTCCCCATGGGATGTGTCCAGGGATGGGGACAGGAAGGTTTCGGGGCAGGCACAGGGTGAGCCCAGACTCAGTGGAGCCTGGCCATTCGGTTCAGCTGTGCCTCCTCCCGGTACGGCTGCGTCCTGCTTTGGCTGTGTCCCGGTTTGCCCTTGTCCCTTCCTCGTTCCGCGGTGCCCTGGATGGGCTGCGACCTGGCCCAGTTCCGGTGTGCCCCGGTTCAACTCGTACCGGTTCAGCCATTCCTGGTTGAGTTGTGCCCCGGTTCACTCCGTCCCGTCCTGGTTGAGCCCATCCCCATTGAGCTATGACCCGGTTTAGTCTGTCCTATCCCGTCCTGGTTCAGACCGTCTCAGATCATCCCAACACAACCCATCCCCGTTCAGCCTGTCCTGTCCCATTTCATCCTAGTTCATCCCATCCCATCCCAGTTCATCCTGTCTCATCCTGGTTCATTCTGTCCCGTCCCATCCCATCCCGGTTCAACCTGGTCCATCTCGTCTTGTTCCCTCCCGGTTCATCCCATCCCGTCCTCGTCCATCCTCTCCCATCCTCTCTTCATCCCTGCTCATCTTGTCCCTGTCCATCCCATCCCATCCCGGTCCATCCCAGTCCGTCCCGTCCCTGTCCCAGCGGTCGGTACCCGCTCAGCGCGTCACAACAGCGCCACCTGCTGTCGCCGCCGCGCCGGTGCCCCGGGCTAGCGCAGGAGCGGCGTGGAAGAGCCCAGGTACGTGCGGAGGTCGCTGAGCGTGGACGGGATGATCTTGGCGGGGATGGTCTCCCGGTTGAGCGCCTGGTGGGCGGCGAAGCGGTGGCAGCCCCCGAAGGAGTAGAAGTAATCCCCGCCCTGGGTGCCCTTGATCCAGAGCACGTCAATGGGGGGCACCCGCTCGGGGTCCTCCTGCCAAGGACAAGAGACCCCCCGGTGGTGACACCGCCACCGCCTGTGCCGGGGGTCCCCATCACGGTGGAGGGGTCCCGAAGGAGCGGGGCCGCTCACCTGTAGGGTCTCCATCAGGCTCCGCACCTTGTCCGGCTCCAGCTGCGCAGGGATGGGCCGGATGAGGACGCGCATGGGCACGTTGTGCACGGCCGAGATGTGCTGCGTGTGGATGCTCTGGTCCTCGGGCTCGGCCATGGCTGCTGCTGCTGCTGCTGCCCGGAGCTGGCCTCGTCCTTCCTGCTGCGGGCCCGGCCGAGCGCACCGCTCCACCCCGAGCAGGGCAGCGCCCAGCCGGGCTCCTTTACTTCCTCCCGGCCCGGCCATCACCGCCGTCATCGCCACCGCGCCCGCCCCGAGGTTTTGCAGAGTCACAGTGAAGGGGCAGGACCGGCTGCGGGCCCGGTGCCAGCACGGCCTGGCCCGGTGCCCGCTGCTCTCTGCCCCGGCGAGGCTGCCGGTAGGGATGAGCCCCTCTCCGTGGCTGCTCCATGTGCTGGGGGTATCTGATGCTGCTTGGGGGCTGCCCGGGGGGGGTCTCTGCTCCTGCCTGGCCAAGTGGGGCACTAAGGCTCAGCCTGCAGCATCTCATAGGAGATGGGATTTGCCCCCACCCACCCCTGCTGCACTGATGCCCATGGGGTCCTCGGTGAGGAAGAGGAGGCACAGAGCAGCCCCAGAGCTGAGCAGTGCAGCGCAGATGCTCTGCAGGCAGGCACACACCGCAGCATTCCGGCTCTGAATCTTTCTAGGTCATTTCTCCAGCCCAGTGTTCCAAATGGTGCAGAGGCTCCTGGGAAGAGCTGGGTCTCGTGTCCCACTGGTGGCTGCAACCACAGCAGCCTGGATCCATGACGCTGATGGATGGCAGCTCCTGGTCCCCTCAGCCTGGCTCCCAGGGGGCACGGAGGGTCCCCAGCCCCAGCACTGAGTCAGAAGCACACCGGTGTGACTGGGTGTGACTGGAGCAGGGATGGGGATGGTCAGGGACCGGTTTATGAAGCTGCAGGGTGAGATTTTGTCAGGGTGAAGCCGGTGGTGACTTCACAGTGAATCACTGTGCCTGAGGGGCAGCACCGATGTCACCGGGAGCACAGGGCTCAGCCGCGGCTTTGCTGATGTCCTGGAGGCCCCAAATAACTCACCTTTCCCCTTTGGCACCCATCCATGGGGAGGGAAGGCAGCGAGTGGGGACCAGGAGCTCCTCCCGCCTGCCCCATCTGTGCCTCTGTGCGGGCAGGAGGGGATGCAAGCACCAAATCCTCCCCATCCATCACAGCTGAGTCCCATCCCTGCCTCCCCCCCCACCCCCGAGGCCGCCTGCCGGGCTCTGAGCCCCGCTGCCAGGGTTTCACACGGCGCTTTACTTCCAGGTCACTGCTCTGCCGCATTCCCAGGCAGGGCGATGCTCCCTTCCCAGCGCTCCGCTCACCGCAGCAGGGGATGTGTGGCTCCTGCTGGTGCTGGCAAGGCAAGGCAAGGCAAGGCAAGGCCGGCAGTCCTGGGTGCTCCGGGTGCCAGGACGCATCCACCCCTTGGCCTGGGGAAGGTGATGCTCTGGGGACACGGCGGGGATCCACCACCCACTCTCCCCCCCTGGTATAAATGCCCCGAGACAAGCGGTTAGTGGCAGAAATCCCTTTTATATCCCTGAATTGCGTTACAAGTAATACTGCGGGCGGCCGGTTCTCAGTGGATTTCTCCTACTGGGGGCTGGCGAGTACAAAACCTGGCAGAAAAAATCTATCATCATGCACGGAAAATTATTGCTGTAGTGTCTGCTATTTACAGGAGAGACGGGGGCAGAGGCGCGGGGCCGCGCCGGCACCGCCGGGGGAAGCCTTGCGCTGCTGCTGCTGCTGCGCGTTGTGGCTGCCTGCGCGGCCGCGGCTCTGCGCGGGGTGATGGAAGGGGGGGACCACGGTAGCGAGGACCGTGACAGGGACATCCCCGGGGAGGCGCGGAGCCTGCGAGCAACGGGAGCACCGAGGCGGCGGGAGGAAGACGTTGCAGGGAGGAAGACTGCGTGTGTGGGGAACGCGAGCCCCGCGGGGTGCCGGGCTTGGAGCCCGAAGGTACCGGGTACCGGCACGGGGTGGTGGCTGCTCGCGACCCGAGGTAGGAAGCGGAGGCGCGGGTCGGGCCCCGCTCGGGGATGCCGCACGCACGGCGCTTGCTCCAGGGATGCTCCGCTGGGACGTTGCATAGAATGGGGCTGGTTTGTCCCCCGCTGGTGGCGCGGGGCAGGGAGCAGCGAGGCAGACAAAGGGAGAAGGGCTTTGCCTCTGGAGGAGGCTTGCAGGGCGCAGAGCCCCCCCGGGTTCCTCCTGCCTCTGGGCCTGCTGCGTGATCCGCTCTCGGGGTGCCGTCCCCATCCGTGTCACCGTGGCTGTGTCCTGGGGACGGCGGCTCTGCTGCAGCTCTGCCGCCTCCAGCGCTGGCACGGCCCTGCCAGTCTTGGCAAATAAATAGTGAAAAGCATAAGTTATAAATAATATAAATAAGAATAATATAAATAGACTCACCCAAACTTGACGGCTACACTGACCCCTCCTCCTGAGCGCAGGTGGGGGGCGATGGGTATGGGGGGCTGGCAAGGGGTCTGGGCTGTGGGGTCATGGGAGGTGGTTGGGGGTTTAGGTGCTGCCCCAGGGCTCGCTGTTCAGCCCCGTTGCCAGCCTGGCTGTTTGCACAGCAAGGAGGCTGCACTGGCCCGGGGGGGCTGTTCCCCAGCCCATCACCATGGCAGGGCCCAGTTGTGCCTGCCCAAGCTGGGAGCCAGCAAGGGATGTGTCCCCCGGGGCTCTGCTGGGGGCCCCTTGCTCTCCCTAGGGCTATGGACCCACAGTGCCAAGGCGAGCACCGCAGGGCCACGTCCCGTGGGATCGTGCTGGCCAAGGGCATCAGGGTGCCCCAGGGGCCTGTGCAGTGGGCTGCAGGGACCCCAGACTCCAGGGGTGACCCACAGCCCAGCCGCAGCATCCATCAGTCCCATTGAGCCATTAGTAGTGCCAGCCCATGGTCCCATCAGTGTTAGGGGTCAAGGTGAGGTTTTGCTCCTGGGACGGGGGAGCAGAAAAGTGTCTTTTCTCCCCCGGGGTCCCCCGGGGAGGAGAAGCAGCAGCTCTAAATAAATAATGGTAATAAATTAAATAAATAGGGGTGAAAGCCAGGAGCTGAGGGGAGGAAAAGTCTCTCCTGGGTCTGGAGGAGGTCCTGAGGTCCCCGCAGAGAGACCTGCCTGGCTGCGGGGGGGCTCAGGGACCTGCGGGCTGGATCCAGCCCTTCCCAGGAGCGCTGGGATACCCTCCCCTAGGTGGGGAGTGAGTCTGTGGGGATGCATCCTCCAGCCACAACACAGCCACAACTGGGCTGGCTGCAGCTGCAGGAGTGCTGGCGCGGGGACCAGGACTGGGATGGGGACAGGGATGGGGATGAGGGTTGGGATGGGGCTGTGGATAGGGATGGGGATGGGTTTAAGGATGGGGATGGGATAGGGATGCAAATGGGGATGGGGATGGGGATAGGGATAGGGATGCGGATGTGCCACAGGGGGCTGTGGGGCTAGTTCCCTATTGCACAGCTGTGTTCGGAGCCCTTGAAGCAGGCGGACTCGTAGTGCTTGTTGAGGTACGACTTGAGGGCGAAGGTCTTCTCGCACTGCTTGCACTTGTAGTGCTTGAAGGCCGAGTGGGTCTGCATGTGGGCGCGCAGGTTGGAGCGGTCGGCGAAGGCTTTCCCGCAGTGGGAGCAGCCGAAGGGCTTCTCCCCGGTGTGCGAGCGCATGTGGCCCTGCAGCAGCCAGGGCCGGCTGAAGGCTTTGCCGCACACGTCGCACTTGTGCTTGAGGTTGTGGGTGAGGACATGCATGGCCAGGGCGGGCATGGACACGTAAGCCTTGCCGCAGGTCGGGCATTTCCTTGCCATCTTGCTGTCCAGGCTGCGGTGGGTTTGCTTGTGCCGGCTCAGGTTGGAGGACGTGGCGTAGGTCTTGCCGCACTCGGGGCAGGAGTGGCGGTGGCTGCCGCGGCGCTGGCTCTCGCTGCGCCGGCGCGACCGCCCGTCCGTGATGAAGAAGGCATCCATGGAGTAGCTGTCCGTCACTGCGGCCTCCCCGTTGAAGTAGCGGGCCGAGAAGCTGGACTGGGGGCTCTCGGGGTCGCTGTACTCCTCGTGGCCCGGGGCATAGGCCGGGTCTGGTGGCGGCGGTGGCAGCCCTTGCTTCTTGTCGGTGTCATAGCCAGATGGTGCCAGGCAGTGCTGGAGGTACCCTGCAGGGGCGACACAGTGGGGTCACCGTCACTCCGGGCCAGCCCCATCGGCGATGGGGAAATGCCACAGCCAAAAGTGCCCACTGGGGATGCGGAACCAGGGCTGTGCCCCCCCTGCACTGGTCCCTGTCCCCGCTCAGCCGCAGGGCACCGGAGCTGCCTCACGCACCCAGGGGCTGGCTCTGCCCCACATCTGGAGCAGGATGGGTCCATCCCGCGGGGCTGCCCTTGAGCACCGGCGCTGCCTCATGCACCCAGGGGCTGGCTCTGCCCCACATCTGGAGCAGGATGGGTCCATCCCGTGGGGCTGCCCTTGAGCACCGGAGCTGCCTCGCGCACCCAGGGGCTGGCTCTGCCCCACATCTGGAGCAGGATGGGTCCATCCCGCGGGGCTGCCCCGGATGGGAGCGGGATGGGGATGCGGGAGGTTCAGCTGCTGCTGCCCGGGTGCCGCAGCAGCCCCCGGGGGCCGCCCGCCGCCGCACAGCTGTCGGTGCAGAGCCTCATTGTTCAGCGTAATGAGCTCTGCTCCGTCCAGCGCCGGCACCGGGAGAGCGGGGAAACCTCACCCTGGGTTTCCCTTCTGCAGCAAAGGGCATGGGAAAGGCCCCCATGCTCCCATTGACCCCCATTGGGGCTGATCCGAGGCAGCTCCTGGAGGGCAGCGGCACCGGGGCCATGGGCTCGCACTGAGGAGAGGGACCCGCAGCCCCCAGGCACAGAAAGGAGCTCAGGTGCTGCTCCAGTAGTGTCACCCCTGTGTGACATTGGTGCAGGCCTGCTCATGGCCCCACTCCTGACCCTGGCAGAGCTGGCACCGTGTGGGCATCCCCATCCCTCCGTGCTGGCACATGAAGGTCACTGCAGGAGGAGCAGTGCAGTCCTATCCCTGCAGGGCCAGTGTCCCCGTGGGACATGCGGCCACCCCAGGTCCCCCAAACTGGTCCCAGTGGTCTCCTGCTTTGTGTGACCGGCCCTTGTCCTGCTTCAGAGGACACGTCCTCCCCCTTGGTGGCAGTGGGGGCTGTCAGGGGGCTGGTGTCAATGCACGGCCGGGCTCACCAGTGCATGACACCCACCCCAGCTGCAGCCGAGCATCCCTAAACCTAGGTCCTTGCCCATGGGATCTCCCACCCGTGGGACCCCCAGCCCAGGGCGAGCGGCCGCTGTTGGGTGTCCCACAAGGTCTGGGGGTGCCTGCGGTGGGGAGGGGGCTGCGTGGCAGGGGCAGAGCTCGGCCCCACTGTGCTGACAGCGCGGGCTGTGCAGAAAGCGCTCTGCTCAGCAATTTCTCCCACTGCCTCCGAGCATGCAGCAAGGTTATTTCCAGGAGAGCAGCGTCGGCAGCTTCTGCCCAGCTGCAGCGCATCCCTCCCCCACCGGCCTCTGCTTCCCGATGCGGGAGGGGGGGAACTGGGGACCCCCAGGCCCTCACACCCTGCCCACAGCACAGAAAGGCCACCGAGGGCTGGGGAGCAGCCAAAGGGAGGTGGGGGACACACACACAACGCAGCATTGGGATGATGCTGGTTTGTGCGTGGTTGGATCAGGCCCATTCCTGCATCCAGCTCAGCATCCCGGTACCCGAGCAGCCAGGACCCGCCAGCCCCAGCTCTGGGACAGGACCCCCCCTCCTCGGTCCCCTCTCACAAGGCAGGTCCCTAGGCCGCCCCTTCTGGGGTCTCTGCCTCCCGGTGACCCCCAAAGCTCCCCCCAGTGTTCCCCAGCGGGACGCGGCCCCAGAGAACCCAGACCCCCCCCAACCCAGCCCCAGCATTGCGGGGAAGGGGGGGCTGCCCCTCGCTTCTCCCCCGCCTGCTCCCGGTACCCCGGGGAGGCGGCGCCCCCCCCACCCGCGCTCCCGGGGGGGGCTCGGGGCACCGCGGCGAACAATGAAACCTGCGGGCTCGGAGCGGCTCCGCTGCCCCCCGCGCCCCGGCAGCTTCGGACCCCCCCGAACTTGCCATGGGAAGGGACCGGCCTCGCTGCACCCCGGTTTGGGGGGCGCGGGTCCGGTCGGGGCGGGGGGGGGTGACCGCGGGGATGCCGCTGTCAGACCGGGGATGCTTCCCTAAGGACCAACTTCGGCAGAGGCCGCTGGCCCCCGAGCCCCGAGGGGGAAGAGAGCTGCGGAGGGATGACCCCGACCCCCCTCTACCCCGCTGCACCCCCGCTCGACGGAGACCCCCGCCCCGTCCTGCCCCGCTCCCTCTGCACCCGGTGCCCCGGCGGTCGCGCACACAATAGCGGCTGCGGAGCCCCCCCGGACCCCCCGTCCCCGCACTCACCATCACCGGCGGCGGGGCCGGGCAGCGCGTAGGGGGGCTCCAGGGGGGTGTAAGGGGGCGCGGGGGCCCCGGCGGCCGGGAATGCCTCCGCCTTGAGCTTCTTCACCAGGAAGGAGCGGGGCATGGCGGGGCCGGGCCGGCGCCCTCAGCACTGGACAGCTCCGGTACCGGCACCGCCACCGGTCCCGGCCCCGGCACCGGCCCCCGCCCCGCCCGGCCCGGCCCCGCGCTGCGCCCGCTGCTCCGGCCCCGCGGTGCGGACGGCGAGGAGCGGGGAGCGACTGCGAGGGGCGGGGAGGCAGGCAGAGAGCAGGGCGGCAGGAGGAGGAGGAGGAGGAGGGATGAGGAGGAGGAGGGGACGAGGAGGAGGATAAGGGGGAGGAAGGCAGGCGGCGGGGGGGGGGGGGGAAGGGGCCGCTCCGCCCGGCCGCGCCCGGACCCCCCCCCGGAGCCGCCGGCAGCGCGGGGAGCCCCGGGCCTCGCTGCGGTGCGGGGTCCCCGGTCCCTCCCCCCGGTTCCCTCCTCCCCCTTCCCCGGACACGGACAATGGGGACACGCGGGGACGGGGGTGGGACACGCTCCGCTGCCTCCCACCGCCTTTGTCTCCTGCCGCCAGCCCCCAGGGCTGTGAAGGACGGGGCTGCGGGGCGGGGGTCCCGTCCTTGGCCCTGCTCCCGTCCCCATCCCCGGCCCTGGCCCTTGTCTCCACCTCTGGCCCCTGTCCTTGTTTCTTGCCCCTTTCCCCTGTCCTTGCTCCCTATTCCTACCCCTGTTCTCTGTGCCCATTCCCATCTGTCTTGTCCCTTCCCGTGTCCCTTGTTCTCTGGCTCCATCCCCATTCTCTCTTCCCTGCCCTGTCCCCTCCGCCCTGTCCCCATTCCTGCCCATTTCCCCCTCCCCATCCTTCTTCCCTGTCCCTTTTCCCACCTTCTCGCCCTCTCCCGTGTCCCTGTCCCCATCCCTGTCCCCATCCCAAGCCTGTGACCTTCACGCCCACAACAATAGCTGGGCTCGGTGCATTGTTCCCTGCCGGAGCCTCCTCTCCCCCCCGCCCTCTGCTGCTGGAGCAGGATGAGGCCCCCCCGGTCCCGCAGGCACGGGTGGCCTGGGGCTGGTGTCCCCCCTGTGCTGCTGGGGCTGGAGGGTGACTGAGACCTGGCTGGGCACGGGCCCTGCTCTGCCTGAGCCCGGTGCTGTGCTGAGCAGTGCGGTGCTGAGCTGAGCCTAGGCCTGATCCATCACTGCAGGCACGGCCGCCACAGTGCAGCCCTGGGCACCCCCAGCTGCGGGGATTGGGGGTCACAGGCAGCCCCCCCGTGACAGGTACCCTGGGTCTGACTGCTCACAGCCATGACTGGGAGCCAGGGCTGGGGCCATCCTTTGAGCGCATCGGGCTCACGGCTTTGTGTGGTACCCCATAATCCAGGGCATCCCACAGTATCCTACAGCATCCCACATCATCCCACAGCCCACAGCATCCCATAATCCACAGTATCCAATAGCCCTGAGTACGTTAGAGCTCACAGCACCCCACATCCCACAGGGTACTACATCCTTCAGCATCCTAGAGCCTACAGCCCCACACGCCCCACAGCATCCTACCTCCCACCTCACCGCAGACCCCAGTGCATCCCTCAGCATTCCACACCTCCCAACCAGGCCATTGCAGGGGGGGGTGAGCCCGGGGTGCTCCCCACACACTGGGCTCTCACCCCCCATCCCATGAAGCCTCGCAGGCAGCGTCACGGGTCCCATCCATCCCTGCAGCATCCCTGACATCAGGGCTCTGCCAAGGTCAAGGTCACCTCTCCCGCAGGACCATGGCCCCGGGGGGAGCTGCTACCTGCAGGGGCTGCTCCCGGTGATCCCCCCCCCTCCTCACACCGGTGCTCCCGGCCTCTGCTCCATGATTCATTACCCAGGCGTGTGCCGGGGCTCTCCTGGCAGGCGCTGCCAGAACGGGCCATTACTTACGCCCCAGTTGGGCCGGGCCTGCCCCGCTGCCCGGGGATTTTGCCTCTCTCCAGGCTGCGGTGTAATAAGGGAGGTAATTAAGTGTAAAAGACAGGGGGAGGGAGGGCTGGGAGAGGGGGAATAGGAACCCGGCTCCTTTCAGAGGCAGGGGACTGAGATAATGTATGTTAATAACCTGCAATCAGTCCTGCCGAGCTGTGCTGATATTGCTGACTGCAGCGCCTGGCCCCCCCCCGCCCCCCCAAACCTGCCCCCGCCGGGCTGGGGAGGGAGGGGAGCTCCAGAAGAAAGGCTCAGCCTTTCTCCTCGGCTGCGGCCGGGTCTGTGCCTTCCTGAGCAGCTGTATGGAAATCAATCCCATCGGAGCCGATTGTTTCCTTGGGAGAGGGAAGGGATGGGGGGGTGGGGGGGTATCCGGTGGGTGAGGGTCCCAAGGATGGGAGCATCCCTGTGGGGTGCAGCGGGAGAGGGTCCCTGTTTCAGCTCCTATTCTCCCTGCAAAGGCCGTGGGATGCATCCTGCTCCTGGGATGAGACAGATCCCCCCATGGTGCCTCATCTCTCTTGTCCTGACACTGAGCATCCCTCATGGGGCCGGACCCTTGGGGCCGTGGGGTCAGCCAGGAGGTGCCCTCGCTCCTGCCTCTCGCCGGTGTGGGGGGGCTGCTCCCCATTAGTGATTCCAAGCGCGTCGCTCCCGCAGGCGGCCGGGCCGCAGCCGGAGCCCCGGAGTGGCTTTGAGGCAGAGGCTGGGGCTGGCGCTGCCGCCAGCTCCGGAGCAGATTGCCAGACAAAGGGCCGGGGACAAAGACCCGGCTGCTTCGTGCCCCGGGGAGGGGGCGCAGGCGCGTGTGGGGCACGGGGGCTGTCCCCATGTGGGGCTGCTGCTGCCCCCCCCGGTCACCAGCGCCTGCCATGCCCCATCCCGGTTGGGTACCGGTGGTCCTGTGCTATCCCTTGACTGTCACTGGGCCCAGGGATGTGCTGTAGCCCCAGTGCTGCCCATCTCGGGGTGCAGCAGGGCTCAGGTGGGGTACAGAGGGGCACAGGGCTATGGGCAGGGAACAGAAAGCATGGACGGGGACACTGTGCCCTGTGGAGGGTGGCAAATGTCCGGCAGGTTCCCCCAGTCCCCTGTGCCTCAGTTTCCCCCTTCTGGTGGGGCCCTTGTGAGAGCCCCATGGTCTGGGTCCCCCCGCTTCCCTTCCCCATGGCCAGGGCAGGGCAGGCTCCAGCAGGGCTCCGGCACAGCCCTGTTCAAGCCACCTTTGTCCTTGCTCCCTGCAGCTGGCTGTAAACCCAGGGAGCCTCTGCATGGCACAGGGCTGGGCACGCCACTGGGAATGCCACTGGGGCCATGGGTGCAGCTGGGGATAGGGGGGCTATGGGGCACGATGTCAAACGGTGCCAGACCCCCCATGGGATGTGACCCGGGTGTGTGGGGGGGCACAGGCAGTGGGGAGCCGAGAGCTGAGCAAACACCTTCTATTGCTTTGAACACAACAGGGGCGCCTGGTGCTGGGAGCCACGGCGCTGCCCCAGCCCATGGGCACGGCAGAGCCCGGTGGGGATGCTGCCCGCAACCATCCCGGTGCCAGCGCTGCCTCCTGGCCCTCGCTGGCTTTGGGTGCACAGTGACAAGAGGGGGTGCACGGGGGTGCTCACGCCGGGCACTGCAGGCTGCAGTAGTCGGCCGATGTGAACAACTTGTAGATGTTGACGAGGGGGAACATGAGCAGGGCCCCGAGGAGGGAGCCCAACTGCTCCATCGCCCCGTACCACACGAGCTCGTTGCGGCTGCAGCTGCGCAGGATCACCCCGGCCATCGCCTTCACGTAGGAGAGCGTGCCGGTGAAGAGCACCCAGGAGAGGACCTGGAGGGGAGAGCGGTCAGCAGGGGGATCAGTCGGGGGGTGCCCAGGGTGGGGATAGGGGATGCTGTGGTGAGGACAGAGCTTGGGGTGGCCCCAAGACCTCGCTGGGTGAGGGGGACCCAGTGACTTACAATGGTGACATCTCCCCACTGGGACTGCTGGAGGAGTGGGCAGGGACTCATCACCGCGATGGCCATGTTGTAGGCACCAAAGCCCGTCCCCAGCATGGTGAGGGTGCCCAGCAGGGCCAGGGACCTGCAAGGAACATGTGGGTGACACTGGGGTGAGGGGCACAGACCCACGGCACAGGCTCCATCCTCCTGCCCTGGGGTGTCTCTGGTGCCAGGGCACAGGAACCCCACAGCCCCTGTCCCATCCAATGCCTCCTTCTCCCCCCATTGCAAATCAGGGTCTGTTTGGGAGGCAGAAGCCCCCGGGGTGCACCCCAGCATGGCCCCCAGCACCCTGATACCCACCTGCCGGGCAGGAACATGGCCACGATGCAGGCCAGAGGGTTGGCCATGGAGCTGAGCGTGGTGGCGAGGTGGTAGGCGGTGTTGCCATAGGGCAGGCAGGAGTAGGACTGCACGGAGGGCAGGACCCCGTTGGTCAGAGCGCTCACCCACGCGACGAGGAGGTAGATGAAGGTGAGCTTGGCCAGGGAGTAGGAGGCCTGCTGTGATACGATGCTCGTCAGCCCCTTGGCATCCTTTGGGCACGGGCAGCCCCCGCTCAGCCGGGAGCCTCCCTCCTCACTGGGGCTCTGGTCGATTGAGCTCAGCATGATATTGCTGGGGAAGAGCTGCTGCTGGGAGAGCTCCCACTCCTTGGGCAGCCTGTCGAGGAAGAAGAAGGCCAGCAAGCAGGCCAGCATCATCGCCGTCATGAGGAGGAAGAAGACGAGGGTGGAGAAGTTGGCTGGGAGGTAGTGGGTCTCTATGTGGGGGATGATGCTCTCCACGGTCTCGTTGCCCACGGTCTCGTTGACCAAGCGGGTGGTGTTGTCACAGGTGGAGATGCCAGAGCCCTGGGCCAGGGCAATGAGAGCGGGGATCAGGCCGCTGAGCCCTTCGCCTATGAAGAAGGTGTTGAGGAACTGGGGCTGCAGCTGCATCATGAAGGGCAGGAAGGTGACGGAGGAAGTGCAGTCCACCAGGGCCAGGAAGAAGGTGAGGAGCAGGAAGGCGGTGCTGTGGGGTGCCCCGGCGATGGAGGATGTGTAGCTCCAGAGGAAGGCTAACAGTAAACAGGCCAGGACACCCACAGACACCACCACGTAGATTACAGCCTCCTCCTTGAGCAAGCCGGGCCGAAAGCGGTGCATGAGGGTGACGAAGAGCGGCCCCACGTTGGCCATCTGGATGATGATGGTGATGTACGATGGCAGATCCCACTGCTCCGGCAGCACCGTCACCAGCAGCGGCAGCTCGACCCACAGCCCGTTGATGGCCACCCAGGAGCCCATGCCGAAGGTGCAGGCGAGGAAATGGGTGAGCAGCGCCATGCTCAGGGATGGGTGCTTGGGGGCGACGCTGTTGTGCTGCGGGGAGAGGTTTGCATCAGTTTGCATCAGACCTGACCCCCCCAGACCCCAACCCATGGCCCTGCCTGCGTGTCCCCCTCTGCGGGCAGAGCGGCTCCTCCCCATCACCCCATGGGGGTGCGGGACTCACAGAGCACCACGGTCACCCCACGGCCCATTCCCAACCCACGGGATACCCCTGCTCCGCACAGCGGCGGCGCTGGGCCCCATCGCGGGCAGGCACAGAGCAGGGACCCTGCGGCCATGGGGCCGGTCCCGGCTCAGGGCACGGCGTGGCACGGGGTGGCGGCGGCTCTCACCTGGGCGCTGGGAGGCCTGGGCAGCGGCTGCGCCGGGAGCAGCGGCCTCGATCCTCCCACTGCACCCGCAGCGCCCGTCTCCTCCCCGCCGCGTCCCACGGGATCCGCGGGGAGCGCTCTCCCGGCGGCCCCACCTGCGGACCGGGCCCGGCTCCTGCCTGCGCGCTGAGTCAGCAGGGACCCGGCCGCATCCCCTGCCAGCAGTGACCCCCACGGCCCCACGGCCCCGCGGGTGAACCTCGTGTCTGCCCAGACCCGGCCGCCCATGGCCCCGGCGCTGCGGGGGGGCAGCGGGCACGGCGGGACGGAGCCGGAGCCGGAGCCGGGGCCGGAGCCAGCGCGGAAGCGGGCTCCTGGTCTGACCGGTCCTGCAGCAATGTCATGGCACGGAACTCACTGCGCCAAGGGGAACCGGCAGCAGCCGCGGCCGGGAGCGGGTCCCGGCTGCCGTGACGTGAGGCCAACGTCACCGCCTCCGGATGCGGACCGGGGACCGGCGGGCCCCGCGCTGCTGCCGCCGCCGCCGCCGCCGCTGCTCCTGCCCTGGTCCTCGGCTGGGGGTGCCCGTGTCCTCCTCCACGTGCTCAGGAGCGGTCCAAGGCTCCTGCCCTTGACGGGAGGGGTCCCAGCAGGTCGCAGGGAAACACGTGAGGCGCGGGCTGGGTCCGCTGCCAGCACGGGGTGTGATGGGATAAACGCCATCAGAAAGCATGAGGAAACGCACGGGAGTTCCTGGAGATATGGGGGGGGCGGGTCCTGCTCCCCAGGGGATCCTCATGGTCAGAGGGGCCAGCTCCTGTCCCACCCATACCCCCCCTGCCATAGGACAGGGGCTGGCTGGTGTCAGCCTGGGCACGGGGCATGGCCAGAGGGGACCGGGGATCACGACCCCTCCACTGCTGCCTCTCTTCCCAGTGGGTTCCCAGTTTCCACCAGCTCCTCCCGCACAGCCCAACCCCAGGCGCTGGAGCCTTTAGCTCCGAACTCCGTGCCCGTGGCCAAAGTCCAACTGCGGCAACTCCAGCTCCTGCCAGCCCAGGGACACCCCATCCCCTGCCCGGGACCACCGCTGCCCTCCCTCCTCCCGTGCTGCTGGTACCGGGGGCAGCGCCGTGCCCGTGGCCATGGCGTGGGGCTCTCACCGCAGCGTGGCCGCTGGCCCGGTGCCCCCGGCTTGGCCCGGTGCCGGTGGCTATTCTTGGCAGCGTCCTGGGCTTTGCGCGTGTCCCTGGCTGAACCGCATCCCACCTATTTCAGGCTGCTTCCCGCAGTTGGCAATGTCATTTGGTGCCTGTGTCGTCCCCCCCCCCCGGGGGTCTGTGCAGGGGCAGGGGCTGCCATGGGGCCCTCGGGGAGCGTGGCGATGTCCCCACCTCGGGTGCACCCTGGCACACGGCAGCGGGGCGGCACCAGGCGGGCAGTAAAGCCGGGAGCTGCGGATAAGCCGCTTGCAGCAGCTGGGAGGTGACTTTGGGTGAGGCCAGGTCAACCCCAGCAGCACAATTCCCCCCCCATCGCAGCACCCCGCGGCTCTTCCCACAGCACCCACCGGGTGTCGCTGGGACAGCGGCTGCAGAGCCTGGGGCTGCCATCCCCAGTGTCTGTCCCTGTCCCTGTGCAGCCGGCCCTGCTCCGCTCCTGGCTCCAGCCGTGCCCTTGTGGTGCAGCAGGGACATGTAGGGACAGGGCAAGGGGAATGGCTTGAACCTGCCCGAGGGGAGACTGAGCTGAGCTCTGAGGCAGAAGCTCTTCCCTGTGAGGGTGCTGAGGCGCTGGCACAGGGTGCCCAGAGAAGCTGTGGCTGCCCCATCCCTGGCAGTGCTCAAGGCCAGGTTGGACACAGGGGCTTGGAGCAAGCTGCTCCAGTGGAAGGGGTCCCTGCCCATGGCAGGGGTTGGAGCTGGAGGAGCTTTAAGGTCCCTTCCTACCCAAACAATTCCTTCACTGCTGCCCATACCGGCCCGTGTCCTGCCAGTCCCAGGACAGCAGATCCATGTGCAGCAGTGACTCCAAATGTCTCCCGCTTCCCTCTTTTTCTCCAGCTTTTATTGCTGAGTAGGAGAGCCCATAGCCTGGGGTACCCCTTGCTCACTGAGGTCTCCTGTCCCATCTCCATCCACCCCCAGTTTCCTGTGCATCCCCAGTCTCCTCACTGGCTGGGCACTGTGAGAAGCAGACAAGACCCTGATGCTGTGCAAGAGCTGCTCAGTGATAGCCAAAACACCCCAAGGTTATCTGCTCTGTTTGCAGCAAGAATGCAAACCATCCGTGTACCAGCTCCTATGGAGAAAAACAAGTCTATCCCAGCACAGCCCAGTGCTGGGGGGACCTGGAAGAGGGGGAGCAGGTCCAAGATGCTAGAAGGAACCAGGCGCAGGGGCTCGGGCTGGTGTGGGTTGGGGTCAGGAGGGGCCGGTGTTTCATTGGTGTTTAATGTGGCAGCACAAAGGAGACCCTTGTGAGGGCAGCCCGAGGGGCTCTGGGTGCAGGACCCCCACGCTGCTGCTTCACGCTCCTCATCCCGATCCACCCAACACATGCTGCCCCTTCCCATGCTGCAGCTGAGCCCCCGGCCCTCTGCACCCCGGCAGATGCGAGCCAAGGCCGTGGAGGCAGATGGCAGCATTTGGGAGCCGAACGGTCCCGGGCCACTGGACTCTGCTGGGTGACCGGATCACTGGGAAGCCCCCTCCCCATCACCAGTGAGGATGCGGATAGGAAATGGTGGGGTCCATCCTCAGGCTCAGCCCCAGCAAGAGCCATCCCCGAGCAGCAGGGATGCTCTTTCAGGGCAGGGGAATGCGGCTGCTCCGTTGCGAGGGGACAAGGGGTTCCCCCTCGCCCCAGGGACCGCCGGCCGCCCCAGGCTCATGTGTGTGACCCCCAGAGCAGGGTGCAGGGAGCCGCTGCCAGGTCGCAGGCGCTGGCCGCTGGCAGCCCCCCTCCGGTGCCATTTGCATCCCATTTCCATGTGAAAGGAGCAGGTCAAGTTGAAAGTTGAAAGGGGGGGAGGGGTGCGGGGAAGGGGCCGCTGCTGGAGGTGAGACCCCGACAAAAGGGCCGGCTCCCCAGGGCCCGGCGCTCGCCCGGCCTCGGGCTGCGGTCCCAGCCCCGCCGGCAGCCGCCATCTGCATGTCCGTGCCGCAGCCACCGCGCAGACAAAGGCCTCGTGCCCGGCCTGTCCCCATCTGTCACCCCCCGGCTCCGGGCCCCGAGCTGCTGCCGGGGTGCGGGCGGGATCCTGCCCTCTGCCCCTGCGGAGCGGAGCAAGCGGTGCTGGACCCAGCCGGAGCATCCCCATTGAGCACCCACATCACAGATCCCAGCCTGGGGACCCCTTCCACTGGAGCAGCTTGCTCCAAGCCCCTGTGTCCAACCTGGCCTTGAGCACTGCCAGGGATGGGGCAGCCACGGCTTCTCTGGGCACCCTGTGCCAGCGCCTCAGCACCCTCACAGGGAAGAGCTTCTGCCTTATCTCCAACCTAGATCTCCCTTGTTCCAATTTAAACCCATCACCCTTTATCCTATTGCTACAGCCCCTGATGAAGATGCTGGTGCCTGACAATGGGGGAAACTGAGGGTGCCTTGCCCTCAGTCAGGGCACATGGCACAGGGGACATTTCCCTGCTACAAAGCCAGGCACAGTCTCAGTGTGCCAAGGGGATGTAAGGAACCATTGGGAATCAGCACTCACCAAGCAGAGGTGTTGGGGGGCTTCCTGGCTCTGCGATGTCTGTGCCTGGGGCTGCCTCCACCCAGCACTCCCAGCAAGGCTTTGGCCTCTGAGTGTGTTTTCTGCTCCTTGAAGGCTGTGTTTAGCTCCTGGAAATCCTGGAAGTGACACGGGGGAGGCTCAGCCCTGAGCGCCCGTGGGAGGTGAGAGCGAAGCCAGCGCCAGCCCCTGCGGGTCCCTCTGCCCCCAGACACAGCATCACAGAACCCCAGCCTGGGTCGGGTGGAAGGGACCTTAAAGCTCCCCCAGCTCCAACCCCTGCACGGGCAGGGACCCCTTCCACTGGAGCAGCTTGCTCCAGGCCCCGTCCATCGGGGCCGGGTGGTGTCAGGGGTGCTGGGGCGCGCTCCCACCGCTGGCTGCCTTCCCCATTCCCGTCCTGGGATGCTCCCAGTGAGGGTGAGGCTCCAACGCCCGCTCCAGGAGCACCCAACATGCCCGGGCAGCCGCCTGCACCCGCTGCTGCACCCTGCGCAGGCTCGGTGCCCACGGCAGGGCTCAGCCCATCCGGGCAGGCTCTGAGCAGTGTTTTTCCAGCCAGGATCATGGTGTGGATCCAGCTTTGCTGTCAGCCGGGCACAGGGCAGCCCTGTGGCACCCGGACACTGTTTTCCATGTGTTTTACCCCGCTCTTTGCTCTCTGCTTGCTCCTTGTGTTGCTTCCAAGAGCAGTTGGAAAGGCACACGGCTCCATCCGCTCCTGGCCTGTGCCATGGCACCCAGGGCCACCCCGGCGCTGGGTTCAGGCCAGCAGGGCTTTGTGCCCGCAGGCTTGGTGACCCCGCTCTGGTCCATCAGCTCCATTCCCACTCTCCGGGGTTGTTTTCCTGCGGTTGGGAGCTCATTACAGAGCGCTGCTGCTGGGTTCATGCGGGAACAAGGCAGGTTTTCCATGTCGGAGCAGGCCCTGCTGCCTGGCTGTGCCGGCGGGGAGCCAGGCTGGGAACCTTCCCATCTCCCTGGATCCCTGCCAGGGCACCAGGACCCACAGCAGGCAGGGGGGCATCCAGAGGTGATTTGGCTTTGGCAATGGGAGCACCTCAGGCCGTGCATCCCCATCCGGCACCGCGGCTGCACCGGCACCGCGCCGGGACGTCACCGTGTCCCATTGCACCGCGTGACGCAGCCGGGCATGGAGGATGCCCCACGGTTTTAATCCCGTGTGAGCTCGTCCTCGCCCAGCACTGACTCAGCAGGAGCAGCCGCGGTGTGGAGCAGCTCCCAGTGCAGAAGGGGAGGACGCGGCTGGGGACCGGGACGCACGGGGACATCGGAGCAGCCCGGCTGAGCAGCACTGTGGTGGCTGAGCCGTGCCGAGCCGGCTCCCGCATCGCAGGGCTCATCCAGGTGGGTGCTGGAGGTGGTGCCGGTCCTGTGCCAGCGGGGTTGCCCAGTGAGGGGGGGCACAAGCACACATCTCCCAGTATGGCTCCCTGGAACCACTGCCTGGGTCATTCCATGAGCCTGGTTGTGCTGCCCGCACTGGGAGGGACTGGAGCTGGGGCCATGGGTGGCCATCACCCAGTGTAAGTGGGGTTCTGAGCCCTGGCGTTTGGATGCCCATGCTCCGGCAGGGCTGGGGGGCATGGGGTGATGAGGCTGTGTTTTGGGGTGTCTGGGGGCTGGCTTGGCTCAGCCCGGCTGTACCAGGGTGAACCCTAACCCTAACCCAGCACCGCAGGAATGCGGAGCAGCAGGTTGTGCCCGGCCTGGCCGTCCCTGCTGGTCCGGCAGGGAGGGGACCCCACGCTGCCCGCATGGCTGTGCTGGGGCCCCTGTGCCTCAGCCTTGTGCCACAGGAGCCATCCCATGGCTCACCCTAGGGCTGAGCTGTGTCCGTGCTTTGCCTTCTGTGGGGGGGGGGGAGTGGGCGCGTTTGCACCTTCTCTAAGCTGAGGACCTGTGCATGGTCCCCATTGGGATGCAGGTGCCGATGCTGGTGCGTGCGGCTCCGCGCCGCTGTGGGTGCCGGCGCTGGCTCCGGTGATGCTGGGACGGGCCCTGGGTGGCACCCAGGAAGTTGTTGTGCCAGGGAGCGGTGACGGTGACGGCAGCCGCTGGGGCCACCGCCGGAGGGACCGCGGCCACGGCACCGCTGCACCCGGTGAGCACCGGGGCTGTCACAGCATGGGGGCACCCCCATACTGGGGGGTTCAAAGCAGCTCGGGAATGGGGGGGGCAAGATCCGACCGCATGTGCCCCCCGCTGCTGCCTGAGCCCCTCTGTGTGTTGGGACCCCTGCGGCTCTGCCCACCCTTGGGCACTGGGAGCAGCTGGGGAGGGGCTGCAATGGGGTTCAGGGCTGGTTTGGACCCTCCCCACGCCGCTATGGGCAGGCCGGGGCTTGGTGCGACCGCTGGGGTGGGCGGTTGTGACTGTTGGGGTTGGCAGGGGCCCAGGGACGTGGGGTGCGTGGGGCCCCAGCGCCGCTCCCAGCACACCTCGGCTGGGCAAGCTCAGGTGGAAAACCCCGGTGGTGCTTTCCAATGGGATCCAAGGTGGGAGCAGGGAGCTGGGGAATAGAGAGCAGGGGGAGCAGAGCCCCAGAGCCCCCCAGCCTGGCAGGGTGGGGGGTGAGAGGGGTGGGTGATGCAGCCCTGGACATGGGGGATGCTCCCCTGGGCATGGACATTGCACGCCCTGATGTGGGTGTTGCACCCCTTGATGCAGGTGGTGCACCCCTGGGCATAAGCAATGCACCCCTGTGAGTAGCTGATGCACCCCTGGGTGCAGGCAATGCATCCTTTGATGTGGGTGATGCACCCCCGGGCATGGGAGATGCACCCCTTGGTGCAGGTGATGCACCCTTAGGCACAGGCGATGCAGGCAGAGCATCACTGAGGGGTGCAGGACCAAACCACCCCTCAGCACCACGGGGTGCCCCTTGCCGTGGCTGGGGCTCCCTCCCCGCCATCCCCATTGGCCCGGGTGCGGTTTGAAGCAGGCCGGCTGTGCCGATTGGCCATGCACGGTGCCGGGGAGGCCGCCGTGGCGATGGAGGCGTGGTTCAGGCCTTCAAATAGGAGCCCGGTGCTGCCGGCGCAGACAGTGCGGCACCGCACACAGCCCGGCGGCCTTTGTCTGCGGTGGGGCTGGGGACCGGGGCACCGCGCTCACTCCAGGCTCTCTTTGCAGCTGCCGGCACGTGAGCCCATCGCTGCGGCTGCCGGGCACCCAACCGGTGCTGCGGTGCCAGCGCCGAGGATGCCCGTCGAGGCGCTGCAGGCCGGTGATGCCATGAAGGGGGTGCCGGTGCCGGCTCCCTTCACCTCGACCATGCCCGTCCGCATCCTCCGCAAGGGCCCGGCTTATTTCCGCCGTGGCACCGAGCCGGGCGCCGGGAAGCCGAGCGCGGTGGAGAGGCTGGAGGCCGACAAGGCCAAGTACGTGAAGAGCCAGCGGGTCGCCAGCACCAGGCAGGAGCCGGTGAAGCCACCACTCCTCAAGCAGCCCCTCTTCACAGCGGGGGTGCGCCGGGCCGTGCTCACCCCCAGCCGCAGGGCACCGCCGGGACCGCGTGGCACCAAGACCTGCCTCGACCTGGAGATCCTCAACAACCTCATCAACCTCTGCGACAGCCCCTTCCCCAAGGCGGAGACCCCGCTGGGCAGGGACTGCAAGTGGAGGGCGGAGGAGCCGGCGCCGCAGTGCAGTGGGGCGGACGGTGCTGCCAAACCACCGCAGAGTCCCATTGGCACCAAGCCCCCTGGCAGCGTGGCCGTGAGGAGGGTGGATGTGCGTCCCTGCGGGGCTCCATGGGGAGCGGTGACACCAGTGACATTGATGGCACCGATGACACCAGTGACATCGATGACACCAGTGACATCAATGGCAGCGATGACACCAGTGACACCGATGACACCAGTGACATCAATGGCACTGATGACACCAGTGACACCGATGACATCGATGACACCAGTGACATCAATGGCACCAATGACACCAGTGACACCGATGACATCGATGACACCAGTGACATCAATGGCACCGCTAACACCAGTGACATCAATGGCACCGATGACACCAGTGACATCAATGGCACCGATGACACCAGTGACATCAATGGCACCGATAACACCAGTGACATCAATGGCACCGATGACACCAGTGACATCAATGGCACCGATGACACCAGTGACATCAATGGCACCGCTAACACCAGTGACATCAATGGCACCGATAACACCAGTGACATCAATGGCACCGATGACACCAGTGACACCGGTACCCTCATCCCCCATCCCCGGCGCGCTGCCGGCAACCCCATCACGGAGCTCACCCTCCCGCCCCGAGAGCGCGCGCCGGCAGCCGGTGCTGCACCGCTCCAAGTCGGACCTGAGCGACCGCCTGTCGCGGGCCACCGCCGACCTGGAGCGCTTCTTCAACTACTGCGGCCTGGACCCCGAGGAGCTGCAGGACACGGGCGCCGAGCGCTTCGCCCGCGCCAGCTCCGACATCGTCTCGCTCAAGTTCCACAGCGTGAGCACGGCCAGCTCGGAGGGTGGCCGCTCGCCGCCCAGCGCCGCCACACCGGAGGGACGCCCGCCGGAGCGCGTCCCGTATGGCATCTCCATCATCGAGCGCAACGCCCGCGTCATCAAGTGGCTGTACGGGCTGCGCCAGGCCAGGGAGCACCAGCAGGTCTCCAATGTGTAGCCGTGCCGCGGTTGAGGGCACTGGGGTGGGGTGCTCATAGAAGGCAATGATGGACATGGAGGAGCAGGGGGTGACCTCTTGGTGGGGATGGGACCCTTGAACTCAGACCCATTGTTGCTTCCCTGGTGCGGTGGCCACGCATCCATCCCCCTGGCTCCATCAGAACCCTGTGCCAGCACCGGAGAGCCAGGTCACTGGCAAAGGGCACCCATGTCCATGGGTGTGCGGCGGGTCCCCAGTGCCTTCCCATTGCCCATTTGCATGGGAGCCCATGTGTGGTCACCCTGCCTGCCCTGCTCCTCACCGGCACCCATGGGTGGGGGGTAAGGGCCTGTTTCTGCCCTGCACAGAGCCCACTGGGGGGGCCGTGCTGACTGGGGTGTGGGCTGCATCCTGGGGACCCCCGTTTTAATGATCTGGGTGAAGCTGGATGCTTTGTGGGGTGGGGGCAAATGTGGACCCCCAACTTTACCCTCCCAGGGCTGTGTGTGTGTGTGAGTGTCTGTGAGTGCTCGTGTCCCCTCCCAGGACACATCTTCTATTTATGACGGTGACGTTGCTGGTCTTTTCCCCATTTCCACTGGTTTTCCTGGTGTTCGACCTGTAAAGAGCAATAACGACAGCAATGCCGATGGTTTTATTCAATCTCTGTGCTTTGGATGCTCTGTGCGGTGCTGCCCCTCGAGGAGGTGAGGTCGGGATGGGGCAGGGACCCCCAGGGTGCCCACCCTGGTGCTGGGTGCCGATGGGAGCACTGGTGCCGTGCCATGCCGTGGCGTGCCAGCGCGGGGCCTGGAGGGCACGGTGCGGCGGCGGTTGGTTCCGGCAGGTCCCGGCAGAGCCCTTCCCATGGGATTCCCCTCTGTGCCGCAGCCAGCACCGTGCCGACCGTGCAGCCCCCCTGGGGCTTGGCCCGGTCCCGGTTGCTCGGGGATGCTGAGATGGGGCAGCGATAGCCGGGACCTCCGGGGAGGGCTGAGGATGAATGGGAGCGCAGGGAGAGCGTTGAAGATGAAACCCCTGGGGTGCCCCCCGCAGCCTCCCAGCACTGGGGGTGCTGCCTGCACCCGGGAGGTCCCCCCCATGCAGGTGGGAGGCTGCAGGGGAAGCGGCACCAAGGCACCTGCAGCCCCGACGACCCTGCCTGGAGCCCGGCCCTGCCGCTGCCTCCCTGCAGCTCCAGCAGTGGGGTTTGGAACCATGGCTACAAGTGGGAGCCAGCACGGGTGCTGCTCAGTGGCAGCGGTGGGGGCAAGGTCCAACTGCAGGGCTGTTTATGAAGGGGTCAGATCCATGCACACACCCCCATGCATGCACGGATGCACATAAACGTGTCCAACATCCATGCACACGCCTGCATGCCCCTTGATGGGGACACCTGAGGTCCCCACAGGAGCCCTCATGGGGATGAAGTGCTTCTCCCTCCATCCTGGCTCCTGCGCTCTGAGTGTCTGCCCAAAGCCACTGCCCATGGTGCAGGATCCATCCAGCTCCTGTTGGGATACAGGCAGGTCCGGCTGCCTGGGGTATGGCGGTGATGGGCAGGATGCGGTGTGCAGATTGTGGTGGGCAGGATGTGGTGATGGCATCCGGCCCATGAGTCAGGCTGGGGAGGAAGCACACACTTAAGGGATCCCTAATGATGGCACGTGGGGCACGGGAGATGGAACCCTCAGGGCGATGGGGACCCCGGGCACATGCTCAGGGCCAGGATTCCCCCTCAGGAAAGCTCCTTGGGAAGCAGATCCCGGCTGCGGTGCCGGATTCCTCGGCTCGGTGTGGCCCAGGGCTTGGTCTAAATTTGATGCTGCTGCCAAGGATGGGGTGTGTGTGTATGGGGGGGGGGGTCCCCAGCCCCTTGGCTTGGCTGCAGCATCCCAGCACCTGCGTGTCCATGCAGAGCCTGTGTGCTGCTGTATGCATGCGTGTGCCTATGGGTTTGTGTGCATGCGTGCCTGCGAGCACGCACAGCAGGAGCCGTGTTCCCAAGGCTTGACCCTGCACCCATGGGACTGCAGCGTGAATCCCTGGCACAGGCGCGTTGAAGCCATGCGTGTCTCCTTGGGAATGCCCCCCCTTCCCCCTTGCTGGGACAGCAGGGTGGCCCCAGCGCTCCCTATCACTTTCCATGGCAGCTGCCTCTCAGTGGCTCCGGTGTCGACAGCTGATCCCGTCCGTTATTCCTATGGAGCAGGGATGGCCGGGATGGGGTCTCCATCACGCTCACCCCTCCATGCCAGGCTCTACCTCACCCCAGGGTAGGGACCCCCCCATCCTCCTGGCACCCAGCCCCAGCCATGCAGGAGGCCATGGCCCGCGGCTGCACTGTGCTGGTTGCCTCCTGCAGCGCCGCTCGCTCTCAGCATCCCCCCTCCCTCCGCTTCCCATCCTGGCATTATCCCACCCTGATGAGCACCTTTGGGAAGCGCCAACCACGCCACGTGCTTTAATCACAGTTAATGAGTGAGTGCCGAGGGCAGCCCTGAGCCTCCCCCCCATTGCCGGGTGTCACCGGTACCAGCACCCTGCCAGCGGGTCCCACTGTCCCAATGGGCAGGACAGTGCATCCCCATGTCCCTCACCCCACTGGGGGGCACTGCCCCTGTTCCCCAAGATGGGGGAAATGGGGTTTGGTGGCAGCAAACTCAGCTCTGTGAGGTCTCTGCTGTCACCCAGCCAGCAAGGCGTGAAAGGGACTGGTTTTGGGGTTGTCACCGCTGCCACCAGCTCCCCAGGGCTTGGGTACCAGTGGGAAAGGTGACCTGGGGATGCAGTGGGGCACCCAAGGGTGATGATGCTGAAGGGAGCCGCAATTGGCTTAAGGGGGAATCTAGTGGCAATGGGGCTGAAGGGGACGAGGACAATGAGGGGACAGGGGTGCTTGCAGAAGGCTGTGATTGGGTGTCCCCGAGCCCTGTCCTACAGCGCGCTCACCCATGCACTGAGCTGCACAGGGGTCCCCGTGTCCTGCCCTGCCGCTGAGCAGAGCAGGAGGAGCGGTTCCCTGCAGAGCTCTCCCCCAGAGCCCCCTCCAGACCCCTGGAAAATAAATATCTCTTAGTACAAAAATAAAAGGGCTCCATCCCGACCTGCGCCAGCTCCTGGGGCCGCTCCTGGGGCCTGCTGCTGCCGTAGGGAGACCGCGCTGCTCCGTACCCCACTGCTCCGGCTGCTCCCCAAGCTGCCCCCAGCCTGGTTTTGCCATCTCAAAGCATCCGCGGTGAGGGGGTCTCACTGCCTGCATCCCCATCTCCTCCCATCCCTGCCCCAGCTCAGACCCCCTTCAAGACCTCCCCAGGACCCTTCCCATCCTCTCCCCACTGCACAGCCCCATCCCAAACTGCAACCCCTCAACCCCATCCCAGGGCTCTGCCAACACCGGCCTCCATCATGAGGATCCCCATCCCCTCCAGCTCCCCTGATCCCATGGGGAAAAAGGACCACGGGGAGCTTTGCAACGCCCAAAGACAGAAAAGGCAAAGCCCTGGCGTGCCTTGGAGCCTGGGTGCGTGTGCAGGGGGTCCTGGTGGGCCTTGGACCCCATCCTGGGGTAAACCCAGGAGTCCCAACAGAAGGATGGGAAGAGAAGGGAGGTGGGATCTGGTGGTTCCCCATGAACCACCCCTTGTCCCGGTGGCCCTGCTCCGGGCGGAGGCGCTAGAAGCCGGCAGGGCGGATGAGCATGCGGGTGCCCTTCAGGGAGTAGCTGGGCCCCTGGAAGTGGTGCCAGCGGATGCCGTTGAGCTTGCGGATGTTGTGCCGCGCGGGGTAGTAGATGCCGTTCAGGTTGGAGAGCCCACAGGCATCAAACCACCAGCCTGCAAGGAGGGAGCAGGGGTGTGGGGGGGTGGCATCCCTTGGGGAGCACCCATGGGTGCTGCATGGGGGTGTCCCCCACTCCGCTCACCTCCCGACAGCATCTGGGCACACTTGCAGAGGCAGTTGTCGTTGTCGGCGTCGCGGGTGCTGAAGCGGGTGCCCTGCAGTGCCAACCCGCTCTGCTGCCCGGCCGTGCCGCTGTAGTCCTGCAGTGACAGCCTGCGGCACCGGTGGGCATGGGGCCATCAGCGCTGGGTATCGTGGGGGCCACAGAGAGCCCCTCAGCTCTGAGCTGGGGCGTTGAGGGACATGGGATGCCACCAGCAGAGGCACAGAGGGATGCAGGCAGAGATCCTGCACCTCCAGCTTGGCCTGGAGCTGATGGTTTGGGGTCGCCGAGGGTGGGGGTCAGGCTATGCTTGGGACTGGGACCAGAGACTCAGACTGGTTTGGGTTGAAGGGACCTTAAAGCTCCTCCAGTTCCAACCCCAACCCCTTCCACTGGAGCAGCTTGCTCCAAGCCCCTGTGTCCAACCTGGCCTTGAGCACTGCCAGGGATGGGGCAGCCACAGCTTCTCTGGGCACCCTGTGCCAGCGCCTCAGCACCCTCACAGGGAAGAGCTGTGTGAAGCCCTGTGGGATCCTGCACCCCCGGGGGCACCGCAGCCCCTTCACCCATGGGGACAGGCGGGGCTGGAGCTGCCTCTCTCCTACCTGTAGAGCTGCCGCTCGCTCCCCAGCTGGAACTTCCCGTAGTGGGCATAGACCTGGCCGCCCTCCCAGTCCCGCAGCTCCACGCGCAGGGCATAGGGGCCCTGGCTCGTCAGGAGGTGCACGGCCTCGTTACCCAGCCAGTGCTCGCCTGCAGCATCCCCAAACCCCTGCGGGAGCAGTGGCGGGGTGAGTGCGGGCTGTCCCCGGGCTGTCCCCCGCGGCCCGGCAGGCACAGACCTGTCTGTACTCCCTCCAGCTCCTCTGGAAGCTGAGGCTGCCGTTGGCACGGAGCTGGATGACGGTCCAGCCGCCGCCGTCTGTCTCCATGTCGCAGTACGCCTGCAGCGGGGAGAGCCGGCATGGGCTGCGGAGCGGGCAGCGCCAGGCATGGGTGCTGCATGGTGCTGTATGGTGTTGTATGGGTGCTGTATGGGTGCTGCATGGTGGTGTATGGGTGATGTATGGTGGTGTATGGGTGCTGCATGGTGGTGTATGGGTGCTGCATGGTGCTGTATGGGTGCTGCATGGTGGTGTATGGGTGCTGCATGGGTGCTGCATGGTGGTGTATGGGTGCTGTATGGTGCTGTATGGGTGCTGCATGGTGGTGTATGGTGTTGTATGGGTGCTGTATGGGTGCTGTATGGTAGTGTATGGGTGCTGTATAGGTGCTGTATGGTGCTGTATGGGTGCTGTATGGTGGTGTATGGGTGCTGCATGGTAGTGTATGGGTGCTGTATGGTGGTGTATGGGTGCTCCATGGTGGTGTATGGGTGCTGCATGGTAGTGTATGGGTGCTGTATGGTGGTGTATGGGTGCTGCATGGTGGTGTATGGGTGCTGCATGGTGGTGTATGGGTGGTGTATGGGTGCTGTATGGTGCTGTATGGTGGTGTATGGGTGCTGTATTGTGCTATATGGGTGCTGTAACAGTGCTGCATGGGTGCTGCAGCTTGCTGAGGGGTCTGTGCAAGCCCTGCCTTCACCCAGCAGCTCCTCCCTTCACCCCCTCTGGAGCCTCAGCCCTTCCAGCCAGATGGGATTGGGATCATAGAACCGTGGAATGGTTTGGGTTGAAGGGAACCTGAAGCTCCTCCAGCTCCAACCCCTGCCACGGGCAGGGACCCCTTCCCCTGGAGCAGCTTGCTCCAAGCCCCTGTGTCCAGCCTGGCCTTGAGCACTGCCAGGGATGGGGCAGCCCCAGCAGGGCAATCAGGATACCAGCACTAGCATGCACTGGGGTTGGCAGCACCCTGGGGATCCCTTGCTGGGCCACACTCACCTTTTTGGGCTCGCTGAGGTTGCTGATGTGCAGGGTGTAGACACCGCTGGTGCGGATGCCGGCCCGGTGCATCTCGGCACAGTCCTGGAACTGCTGCTCCTGCCCCGGCAGCGTGGCTGCGGCAGAGGCCCGGTGAGACAGTGGGACCCCGGCTGGTCCCACAGCCCTGCCTGGCCCTGCTGCTCTCCCCAGGCCCTTTGGTGCTGTTTGTGCCCATGGGTTATTTCCCCTTCTTCTGCCCCATGTCCCCAGGGCTGTGCCGGGAGGATGAGGAGCTCTCCCACTGCCCGCACCCTGCCTGCACCCTGCCCCATCTCACCTCTGCCCTGCGACACGAGGCGCACCAGGCTCTGCACGGCCTCGAGGAGCTGGAGCTGCTGGCGCTGGAGCAGGCTGGTGTTGGCACTGGTGGCCAGCAGAGACTTCTCCAGCTCCTCGATGGTGCCGCTCTGCCGGCTCAGCAACCGCTGCAGCTTCTCCTTCTCGGAGCGGGCCCCTTCCAGCTCCTCCTGGTGCTTGGTCTCCATCTCCAGCACCCGCACCTCCAGGATGCTGGAAGGGGGGAGGCAGCGGCGATGGGGAGGCTGTGAACACAGTGGCTCTGCAGCCCCAGCCCCAGCTGTGGTACCCTGGCCCATCAGTGGGGACCCAGAGCTGGCCCATCCGCTGCAGCACCCACAGAATCACACCCCACTTGGTACCTCTGGGATGTGCTTAGCAAAGGGAAACCGATGCCCAAAGGTCTGTGCTGGGGCTGTGGGACCCCCCCCATGGACCCCAGCCAGCCCCTGAGCAAGTTTACCCCCTCCCATCAAAGTGTAGCCCTGCTCCTAGGATGGGAGACACCCATTGGGGTCTGGGGGCTCGGGGGGGCCACCCCCAGGCCCTACTTGTTCCTGTTCTGCAGCTTGTGGATCTCGTTGGTCTGCAGCAGGAGCTGCTTCTCCAGCTTGGTGGTGGACAGCGAGTTCTCCTGCAGCTGCATCTCGATGCGTGACGTCTGGTTCAGCACCTACCCCAGAGCATCCCTGTGAGCACCCATGGCCCTGGTGCCACCGGTGCATTGAACCATGCCCAACCTCAAGGTGCTTTAGCAGCAGAGCCCCCCTGCTCCTTGCCATGGCCCTGGGGGGCTGTGGGGACCGGGGGGAGCAGCAGGGGCTGTACCTGGGCCTCCACGTCGGTGAGCTTGCGGCTCTGCGCCGCGCTCTGGTTGAGGAGGCTGCTGCCGATCTCCAGCATGGTGGCGGTTTGGTTCTGCACCGCTGCCTGCGCCACCTCCGGCTTCATGCCCGTCTGGATGTAGCTCTCCAGCTGCGGGAGGGGGGGAGCAGGGATGGGGGGGCTCATTTGGGAAGCTCCCTGGCACAGCGCTGGGAGCGCTCCAGTGTGGCACATCCCATCCCATCCCATCCCATCCCCGGGCTCTTTGGGGTTATCAGAGTGAGCTGCCCATGGGCTGTGCTGCTGCGGGGGAGCCCCTTTGGGAACCAGATTCCTTGGACCCGGCACAGGGTTGTGTGTGCTGGCAAGGGGGGGAGGCTTGGAAGAGTGTGTCCAGCACCAGCATCAGCTGCCAGCCCCCCGGACACCACATTCCCATGGCTGGGAATGGGGAGGTTGGGGCCACCATTGGCCAGAGAAGGTGGGTGTCCATCCCCCGGTGCTGCCCCATCGCAGGGAAGAGCTCGGGGCTGGGAAGAAGCCGCTGTGGACACAGCTGAGCTCCCGCTTCCTCTTTCCCAGCCCGCGGGGAGCCGCTTTTCCCAAAGGCCTTTTCTATTCCTGGCAGCCCCTCCATGAGGTTCCCATTCGGCCGCAGGGGGGACACGGGGGCTTCGGCAGGGGCCGCGGGGAGCGGAAGGGGCTGCGCTGCCCACGCTGGGAACACAACCCCCCAGCAGGGAGCCTCGGGTTGCTGCATCCCAGCCCCGCATCCCGGTGCAGCCCATGGGAGCGCGGGGCCGGCGGGATGCTGCTGCCGGGATGCTTGGCACGGGAGCGGGGCCGGCAGCGGGCCAGGGCGCAGGGCTCTGCTCTTGCACTTGTTTGCACATGATGAAATCGCAGTGAGGCCCCAGCCCCTGCTTCCCAGCCCCAGGGAACAGCAGCACCATCACCCCACTGCGAGCACCCAGAGCGGGCAGGAGGGTCCCATCCAGCACCGCCTGCCCCCCGATCCTGGGGGATCTTCCCTCGCTCATAAGGAGGAAGTGGGGAAAGGTCGGAGAGCCACGTCTGGAAAACATTTCCCGAGCCGAGCGATTGCTGGAGAGTTTCCCTTTAACCACGTCGTTAATCTTGTTGCTTCACAGGCTCGGGGAGGCCTTTCCTCCCCCCCATTCGCTTGGCTGCTTTTTTTTCCCCTATTAAATAAACAGATCTCGGAGCTCCGGGGCAGAACATACCCAGGGAAAAGGTCAGGCTGGCACGGAGAGGGCTGAGACGGACACGGAGCCCCCGCTCCCGGCCCCAGCATCAGCCTGGGAGCAGCAGGGACTGGAGAGGGGCGCAGTGACCCCAAACGTGGGTGGCACTGGGGACCCAAGTGGGGTCTGTGCAGAGCACAGGGATCTGGGGTTGTCTCCCCTTCAGCCCATGGGTACCGAGCTGAGCAGGGTCCCACCAACCTCATCCCTCCCCGTGGAGGGGAGAGGTGCTGTTGGTCACCCCAAAAGCTTCCCTGGAGCAGGAGGGACCCCAGCACCCTGCTGTCCCAGTGCTGGGATCTGTTGCCCTGGGCTGGATGGTTCTGTGCTGCCTTCTTGCAGCCGCATCCCCCCAGTGTCCCCATCTGCACTGGTACTTCCAAGCATCCCACAGGCACTGGTTGGGGGGTCCAGAGGTGGGAGGACCCCCCATCTGCTGCCTGTACCTCACCAGGGGGACCCCATCCTGCCCTGAGCCCCCCCAGACCTGGTGGCACCATCCATGTTTGTGTCTGAACTCAAATGAATTCCTCCTGAGTGGGGAGCAGCCGATGGGACAGGGAGAAGCCCCACGTCCTCCTGTGCTGGGTGCTGGCCCTGTCCCTGTCCCTCCCCAACACGGGGGATGCACATGGGGAGGATGGAGCAACACCGCAGTGCTGTGTATGGGGCTCCTGGGGGGCACTGAGGGGCCTCGGGAGCCCAGCACCCCCCAGCACCCAGGCAGGCTGCCCAGGCCAGGGCAGAGCAGACGGGGATGCGATGTTCACAATCCATCCCAAAACCCGATACCTCCTTCGAGCCCTGGATTGTTTGTTCAGGCCTGGAGCCCGACCAAAACAAGCTTCCCTGGGCAGTTGGGATGGATTGGGAATGCTGAGGAGCAACAGTGAAACATCGCTGTGGGCTGCTTCCAAAAGGAGAGGGTCGTGCTGTGGGGTGCGGTGGGATAATGGGGTGGGATGAGCTGGGATAATGAGATGGGGTACCACTGCCCAGTGCCCCGCTGCCTTGTGCTCCTTGGGGCTGCAGTGTGGGGCATCGCTGCCCGCAGCTGCCCAGATGTGCAGCCCCACATCTGTCTTGGTTACATCGGACCCACGGCCCCTGCCTTGTTGGGCATGCCTAAAGGTTGTTCTCACTCCAAGAGATGCTCAGCGCTTGGGCACCCAGGGCAGGGAGGCCAAGGAGCAGGTTCCCCAAAGCAGGGACCCCCGGGCATGGGTACCCCAGGCTGTGCATGCACAGGAGAGCCAGCAGGTCCCGCAGTGATGGAGACTCAGTGTCACCAGCCGGGTGGTGACAGGCTCTGCCGGTCCCCCTGCGACACAGCGCTGCGTGTCCCTGTTACCCCACAGCCAGGAGAGGCTCCTGGGCCACCCCTGGGACCTCGCTTGGTGCTTTCAGCCCAGCCCGAGTGCTGCTGCCTGGCATCATCAAGGAAATGGGGGTGCAACAACACCCAGGTCCCACTGCATCCGCCCCCAGCACAGGGATGTGGCCGTGCTGGTGATGCCATTGGCCTGGAGGGTCAGTGATGGCCGGGACGAGCCGCGTGCCCTCTTATCAGGACAAGCACCCAGAGTGCTGCTGCTGTGTCCCATGGGATGAGCCGCCGGGAGCTATTCCTGGGTCTGACGCAGGCGCCCGCAGATGGGGTCCATCAGAGCTTGAGCTCTCTGGAAGGAAATGCCGCTTCCTGCTTCCAGTCATGGGGATGGGGAGAGCCGGGGTGGGGGCACCCCACTGCCCCCCAGCCTGCAGCCACCGACATGTCACAGGGCCACAGGGAGCCATGGGCCCCACTCAAAGTCTTACCAAGCACCAGGAGCCCATAAGTGGGACCATGATGAAGCTGGAGGGGTTTTGGTGGCTCCTGCCCTTAGGTCCCTCTCTCTGCTGCCTGCCAACAGCCTTCCCAAGAGCTTTCCAGCATCCTGACCCAGAACAGGGAGCGCTGAGCTCCACTGTCCCTGCTCCGTTGTGGTGGGACCACAATGAGCCATGGCAGGGGTGATAGGGGGATACAGGCAAGCACCGGTGAGCTGCAGCACCCAGGAGCTGCAGTACTCACACTGCAGCACCCACAACACCAACGGCACCCACATCACCCTCAGCATCTGCAGCACCCATAGCACCCACAGCATCCATCCTCCTCCAGACAGTCCCCACCTGGTGCAAACAGGTTGCAGGGGAGACGCTGACCTGGCACAAGATCCTCATGCATCTTTACTGGACCAGGCAGCCGCTATGAGGATGCTGCCCCCATGGGTGCTGCCGGCAGAGCCCCCCCATTCCCTGCTCCATTGTGGTGGGACCATGATGAGCCATGGCAGGGGTGATAGCAGGATACAGGCAAGCACCGGTGAGCTGCAGCACCCAGGAGCTGCAGTACTCACACTGCAGCACCCACAGCATCTGCAGCACCCATAGCACCCACAGCACCCACAGCATCTGCAGCACCCATAGCACCCACAGCACCCACAGCACCCATCCTCCTCCAGACAGTCCCCACCTGGTGCAAACAGGTTGCAGGGGAGATGCTGACCTGGCACAAGACCCCCACGCATCTCTGCTGGACCAGGCAGCCGCTACGAGGATGCTGCCCCCATGGGCGCTGTCGGCAGAGCCCCCCCGTGCCCTCACCCACCTTCAGCAGCCACTGGGTGCTGTTCTCCAGGGCGCTCTCGAGGTGCCGCAGGCGCTGGGCCGCTCGGTGGCCGCCGTGCGCGGTGCCAGCCGGCGAGTCCCGCTGCAGGAGCGCCTTGGCCGGACCGGGGACAGCGGCGGCGGCGGCAGCGGCGGCTGCAGCGCAGGGCGCGGGGTCGGCCTCGGGCAGCACGAAGGTGTAGCTGCAGTGCCCGTGCTGCACCCGGTGGGAGCGCCGGCGGCTGCCCGCGTCCAGCGCCCGCCGCTGCGCTCCGGCCCCGCGCAGCGCGGTCACGGCGCAGGTCAGCGCCAGGAGGCGGAGGCCGAGGCTCAGCACCCGCATGGTGCCGCTGGGTACCGGCTGCGTGCGGGATGCGCGGATGCCGGCGCTTGGGTCAGCGGGCGCTCGCCGCCGAGCCGCAGCGCTGCAGTTTTGGCATTTCCTCCCTCGGAGCCGGCTCCGGGCTTTTATCGGCGGGGGGGAGAGGGGAAAAACCAAACCCGGAATGAAAACAAGAGGAAAAAAAACCCGGTTTGAAAACAATTCTGGGCCTTTTTGCTCCCCCCCCCCCGCCCCGAGCCCACTGAGCACAGATCAAGTTTCACACGTGATCGCTGCATGCCTCGCACACACACACATGCACACATGCATGCATGCATGCAGCCCCCGGTCTCTGCACAGCTCATTGCACCTCCCATCCTGGTACCCACAACCCAGCCCCGGCCCCTTGTGAGCCCACCCCACCCCAGCAGTACCCAGTGGGTCCCAGCACCCCCGGGGCACCCCCATCCCAACAGCAAGAGCTCCCTCCCTGCATCCCGGCTATTTATAACATGGGATGGAGCCAGGCCTGGATTTGGCCTCGGGATGAGCCCGTGGGGACCAGGATAGGGGCTGAGTTCCAGGCGGAGCTTGGCAGGACCTGGCCAGACCCTGCACAGGGCTTAGGGTGCCCAGAACTCAGACTGGGGGTCCACTGAGGATCCCCCCCAGTGCAGCTTGCAGCCTGTGTGCTGGTATAGATCAATGCTGCATCCCCCAGAAGGGGACAATGACAGAGTGGGGATGCCCGAGCACCTCAGGAGGAGGTGGTTGTCTCCCAGCACTGGGGGCAGACGGGTATCCCGACACACCAGGCTGCTCACACAGCCATGGAGCTGGAGAACTGACCCTGGTCACTGCAGGATGCTGTGAGCCCAATGAGTGGGATGCTCCAGGCCCCTCCATAGGAAACGTGGGAGCTGCCATCAGGCCAGTGGCTGCAGTTGTGCCTTCACGGTAACCGGATAACACGGCTGAACCCAGCCATGGCTGCAGACCTGATACTCTCATGCCATTAGCAACCGGCTCAGTGCTTCCCGGTGGCAGTGCTGACCCCGGGATACCTGCAGGGAGCACTCCCGGTGAGCGCTTCCCTCTGCCTCCAGCACCCAGTGATGCTGGGGAAGCTTTAACCAACGGTGTTCAAGTCTTTGCTCAGGCTCCCCCCAGTGCCTGGGTCCTGGCGGCTCATCCCCATCCTCATGGGAATGGCTCCTGCTGGGAATGAGGACTCCAGGGAGGCAGCGCCGTGCCGAGGGTTTTGTGCCTTTATTGGACATGAAGCGAACAGCTCCGGGGCTGGCTCGATGCTGACACCCAGTGCTCTCATCCTGAAGGCTCTGTGCAGCCCCCATACACCAGTGCCAGGCCTCGGGTTGGGGGCTCGGGCCCCAGCACACCCCCAAATGCAGCAGTGCCTGTGGCTGGGGCAGCAACAGGAGCGAACACACATTGAACCCACTGATAGAGCCCTTATGGGCATTCAGCTGTGAGTCCTGAAGGTGATGTGAGTGTGGCTCAGCACCCCTGGTGATGGCTGGGATGGGGGCTGCTCCCAGAGCATCCACTGGGCGATGCTGGAGGCAACACCATTGCCTGCTCCAGTTGCTGCGGTGGCATTGTGTGTGCCCCTGTCCTGGACCGAGCGTGGCTATGGGATCCCAAATTCCTGTGCCAACATCCAGCTGGGGAGAGAAGCTCTTCCAGCCCTTCTGTAAGCCTGAGGATGGCAGGATATGGTCCATGGTTGTGCTGGGGGGGATGCTGAGCACTGGGCTGGTCTCCAGAGGGGTCCCATCCTTGGTGTTCCACTGTTCTCTGTGCTGCTAGCTAAGGATGGGGGGCTTGTATGACACCAGAGCATCCCTGTGCAATCGGGACCCCGTGGGAACAGAGCATCTCCCAGCCCTGAGGGATGATACCCAGGCAGACACCATCCTCATCAGCAGGGTCCAACCCCATCCCAGCCGTCTGGAGCACGGGAAGGGATGGCGCAGGCTGGGGGAGAGGGAAAACCATCCAAATGAAGGAGCCACCCCCCTCCCCAAGCCCCAGGGCATTGCTTTGGACACTGCAAATTAGATTTTCTGAAAAGGAAATGTTTTACAGGCCATAAATTGTGTCAAAAGAAAAGGGGAGAGGGAGGGAGAAGAGGTTGTGCAATTGCGCTGTGGATGGAAAACCGGGGTGATGCGGCTGGGGCAGCGCGGTGGGAGCCCTGGCCAGGGGCTCCGACAGCTCCCACCCTGCTCCCACCGCACTGCCCCAGCTCCAGTGCTGGAGCCGCTAAGTACCCGCCTCCGGTTCTGTCTTCGGCTTCTTCTGCCTCTTCTTGCCTTTAGTTTTGGGTTCGTTTTTGTCTGGAACAGGAAAGAGGAGGAGAAAAGGAGGGATCGCTCATCAGGACCCGGCCCGAGCCTCATCCATGGGGTGCACACCCCGCATCCTCGCTCTGGTGTGAGACAGGAGCCTCTTCCCAATCTGGGGGACCCCAAAGCCCTCTCCAGCATCACCGAACAGCAGCATGGGCAGAGGGACACCAGTGCATTGCCCCCCAGCTTCTATGGGCAGATCCTAAATTCTGGTACCCCAAAAACCTCCAGGAATGGGCTGGGAGATGCTCGGCCACCATAGGGGCATGCCTGAGGTACCCGCCTTCTCCCTGAGCAAGGACTGGGGATGCTGGAGCACAACTATGGCTGCATCAGCGCTCCAAAGCTGTGCCACAGCCATGCCTTGCTCTCCCATCCCTGTGTGGATGCTCCTTCACCAGGCACCAGTGGAGCTTGGCTGCATCCTGCTGTCAGGACCGGTGGTCCCCAGTTCTTTGCACACCCTAAGGAGTTCCCCAAAGCACTGGTTGAGACACCAAACAAGGATGCAGGAGAAGATCTGTGCCATGGGTTCCAATGGGAAGGGGAACCCCTATTGGGAGCGGAATGGCTGCCCCAAAACTGGGAAGCTTCACTTCTTCTTCCACCCATGCACTCTCCTGACTTAAAGATGGGTGATAAGAGGGGTCCGGTGCCCCTCTCCCCACACATCCCCTGTGTGAGGGGCACGGGGCTGGTGAGCGGCCGCCCCTTTCCGAGGGCTCCATCTCCTTTCCCTTCCCATCCCTGTTTCCCAGCTCCGCTCTCCCAGGCAGCTGCCACCCACCGAGGCGAGGGCACAGCACGAACGCCGAGCGCGGCAGACACAGGACAGATTTACAGCGGCGCGAGGGGTTTGTGCCTCGGCCAAGCGCGGATGCTCCCCCCTTCCAGCTGCCTGCGGACGCCTTAGAAGTGGTGGCACAAATCTCTCCTCACACGCTCGGGCCCCGCTGCTGCCTTCCCCGGCTCGCCCGGGCTGGGGGTGTCTTGGCTGCATCCAGTGAACTCATTGTCCTCCTCCTCCTCTTCCTTCAGCATCTGGATCCCATAACCCAGCACTCGGAGCCTGGGAGCCAGGGGACACTGAGCAGTCGCCCTGGTGATGATGGGCACTGAGGGCTGCCCTCTCCTGCCTCCTGGCTGGGGCACTGATGGGTTCCCCTGTGCCTTCCTGGCGCTAGATCTGCCTCCGGAGCTAATCCCCCATAGCATCCTTGAGGAGCATCCTCCTTGGACAAGAGCCCAAGTGCTTTCCAAGGGTGCTGTTCCCTTCTCAATCACCTCACATCCAAGGCGCCTCTGGAGCACTGGAGCGGCATTCCCTGCTTCCAGGACAAGGCTCCGGGCTGTAGGCACCGGGCACCCCGCTGCGGGACACTGTGCTATGGAGCAGCCAGTCCTGGCACACCATAACGGCTGCATCAAGCTGTCACTGGGTCCAGAGACAGAGCAGCCCAGCAGGGATGGGAACATCCCCCAAATCGATGCCACCTGGCACCCCAAGGCCGCCAGCCAGGGCCCGGCTGGGGCAGGAAATCGTCTCCTCTGTGCTGTCAGCAGTAAAACCTGATTTACGATTGATAGCGCTGGGACAAAGCTGCTCCTCTGGCTGCACGGCCCCAGCCTCAGCACGCACATCCCATCACTGCCCCCATTGCTCCATCCTCGGGCTGGTCCCTTCCTTGGGGCACCGCGGCGCTGCCACGCTGGCGCTGCCGGCCGGCACGTCCCCGCGCCTCGGGCCCGCCAAGCGCCGCGGCTCAGATGTGCTGCCAGGCCCGGCACATCCGTATCCCATTGCAATCCCCCCCCTCCTTCTGCCAGTTGTGAAGGGGAGATTTATTAGAACGGCTTCGGTCCAGCCGGTTGCATCCAAAAATGACATCAGCCTCCCCCTCGCTCCCAGCGCCAGCCACGTGCCCGCACGGCCCCGGCAACCAGGGATGGGACATGGGAGACGTAGTGGGAAGCCCTGAGCCAGGGAACTCAGCGCCGAGGAGCCCCCAGCCCTTGGGATGCGGTGCTGCCATACTGGGAGAAGGCACAGGAGCAGGGGCCAACATCTGGCTGGGTAACCCATGGAGAAGAGCCCTGTTCTGGGGCTCATGTTCATGGAGATGAGCCCTGTTCTGGGATGTCACCCAAGGCTTTGGCCATCAGAAGCCCCCTGGGTGATGCCTTCGAGCTCCGTGAGTGTTTCTGGGGCTCAGTGGGTTTTGGAGGAACCTCCCCTGCTGTCCTCAACCCTCCTCATTCACAACTGTGCTGCACAAAGCTCTGGCCGTGCTTTCCCCTCCCTTGCCAGCCTCATTCCATCACAGAGGCTCCCACCAGTGGCCAGCCCAGCCCAGCAGTGGATGGAGACATCGGCCGGTGCCAGGAGCTGCTGGGTGCAAGCAGGGGTCCCCCAGCCCCATAGCCAGGACCAGCACCGGGGCTGCTCAGCACATGTGCCTGTAACTCCTGTTACATCCATCGGCTGCAGGATGCCGGGGGGCAGGCTATGGGATGGGCTGTAGGGCTGGCTGTGGGGCAGGCTATGGGCCGGGCTATGGGCCAGGCTATAGACGTGGCTGTGGGGCAGGCTATGGGCCAGGCTATGGGATGGGCTGGGGGGCAGGCTGTAGGGCTGGCTGTGGGGCAGGCTATGGGCCAGGCTGTAGGGCAGGCTACGGGATGGGCTGTGGGGCAGGCTATGGGCCAGGCTATGGGGCAGGCTATGGGATGGGCTGCGGGGCAGGCTATGGGCCAGGCTGTAGGGCTGGCTGTGGGGCAGGCTATGGGATGGGCTATGGGGCGGGCTGCCCGCGATGCGATGCGATGCTCACCTCCTGGGCAGTGCTTCCTCATGCGGCACTTCCGTGTCTCCAGCAGCGCGGGGCAGGCGGCTCCTTCCTCCCGGGGGGCCCCCGACACCTCCCGCACCCTCGTCTCCACTCCCCACTTGCAGCCGCAGGTCCGGCTCTCGTGGGTGCAGGGGCTCCACTCGCTCCAGGGGCCCGGCTCGCACGTTTCTGGGGGGGACAGGGGCGCCGAGCGGGGCCGGTGACCGCACAGCCCCGGGCATCACCGCAGGGACCACGGGGATGGGGTGCGAGTGCTCCTCACCTTGGCACTCGCGGGTGCCGGGCTGCACCGTGGTGCTGGGGGGGCACTGCCGAAAGCACTGGCCCTTGTGCAGGTAGAACTTGTCCTTGCACTTCATGCAGAAGTCTCTGCTGAAGCAGCTCTCGCAGCTCGGAGACCTGCACCCTGTGAGGAGGAGGGATGCTCAGCCGGGAGAGCCCGGAGCCGGCAGCCCAGTACCCACCAGCAACCCAGAGCCCTTTGGGTCTGGGATGGGAAGAGGGGAGGGAGCCCCATTGCCCCGGGCTCTGTGCCACCACCCATCACCCCTCCCATGGCACTGGGGGGCACTGGGAGGACCCCGGGACCTTACTCGTGCATCTGTTGACCTCCAGCCCCCGCACGCCGAAGTAGCCGGGGGGGCAGGTATGGACGCACACCCCGAACTGGCGGATGCCGTCCCTCCAGATGAGCAGGAAGAGCCGGTGGTGGCAGGTGATGCAGCCGTTGTCCTCGGAGCACAGCACGCAGCCCGTGCAGTTCTCCAGCAGGCCGGCGCTCGCTGCGGGGACACATGCATACGGCATGGGCAATGGGCCAGGGAGGGTCCCAGCCCCCTGCCATCCCCATGGGGGTGACAGCACTGTCCTGATTCCCCGCAAACACCACCCCAAATCCCTGCTGTTTCCCTGTCTGCCAGCATGGGAATGCACAAACCCATTGCTCCCCGCTATTTGGGCATCATCTCCCCCAACAACCCAAGATCCAGAACTGAGGGCTCGCCCCACACCCTGTCCCTGCACCATCCATCCCCAGCCCGTGGGAAGCATCCTAATGGGAGCCAAACAACAGCTCTGCCAGTAGAAATACGCTCTGACCTGGATTAATTGGTTGGTGCCTGTTAAGTGTCAGGGGACAAAGGGATTTTGGAACCACTCAAGAGGAGCCGAGATAAGGATCTGTCTGCTGGCTAAAGAGCCTCTGCCGCCTCCTTGGCTGCCTCTGCCGCGCTCCTGACCTGCGTGAGGGCAGCCGGCCCCACGGTGGGCTCTGCTCCCAGCAAGGATGGGTGCCAGCCCCCCCCAGCCTGCAGAGCCCATGGAGATCCTGCCAACAGCTCCTCCTGGATCCCAGTGCTGGAGAAATGCGGCCCTGGGTGATGCTCCCGGTATGGATCCGGGTTGCTACTGAGGGCTACCAGCACCCGGGGTCTCCTTGCACCCCCAGGCTGGCTGGGCGTCTCTGTAAGGGGCCTGCAAGCTCCTGCATGGACAGCTGACGTCTCTGCTGTGTTGGGAAGGGTTTGCTTGGCTCCAGCACCCTGGGGTCCTCTGGGTGCTCCTGAGCAAAGGCTCCTGTGGTGCAGCAGTGGCAGAGCCAGTGCCAGACTCCAGCTGCCAGCACATCTTGGAGCATTAAGATGGCTTTTTGCGCTTAGTAAAGGTATAAAGAGGTGTTTGCCCTGGGCAGAGCAGAGCCCAGAGCCTACAGCTGGGACACGCAAGGGCTGATGCGGATCCCTGGATCCAAGCTCTAGAAGGGACCTGCCCTGGGTAACTGAGCCAAAGGAGCCAGACATGGGCTTCACCCCCAGGAGCACTGCCCAGCACTGATCCTCTCTGACCCCAGGAGCTGACAGCAGCAGGAGCCCCATGGCTGCAGTGGCCAGGGGCAAGCAGAGGTGGGTGCTGGGGAAGCCAGGAAAGATGCTGGGAGCCACCTCAATGTCCCTGGCGCAAGCAGTAGTGCCGTGTATCTGCCCCTATAGGGCTCATCCCTGTTCCCTCCCTGCAGCACAGGGGCCTGGACAGTGGCAGCAGCCACAAGGCTTCCTTAGTGCCGTGTCTGCTGGGAGCGCGCTAACGAAGCACCTTGGATCCATTAAGTTGTTATGGTCTCCGTTTCATATTTACCAAACGCTGACAACATTTGTGTTCCTGGCTGCAGCCGGAGCCGCTTCCCTGGAGACTTCCCAGGGATTTACGAGCTTCTTTCCCTTCCCTCGCTCTTTCGGAGCACTTCTTTGCTGCTCTTTCCAGCCCCCATGCGGGGCAGGGGAGGTGGGAGCCCTGTGAGGCTTTAGAGATAGCCCCGGTGTGTGGAGCTTGGGAAGGGTTGGCCAGACACAACCTGCTCCTTGGCACCATGAGCATCAGGGCTGCCGGCATGGCACGCGCCACTGTGCCAGGAGCGACACCAGGGAGCTGCTGGATGGCTCTGCTGTCTAATGGGATGTGCCACACACCAAAACCAGGACTAGGGAAATTAGGGATGCCGCTGCCCATCAGTGACTGCAGAGCCAGTGTGTGCCAGACATCAGAGGGACATCACCCATCATTGCCCAGCCCTGCTGCCATGGGCTCTGTTGGCACTGGGAGACCCCTGGGCACTGCACTAACCCAGCCCATGGAGGCAGCTCCCTGTTTGCAGTGGGGCAGTTGTGGAGTGCTGCAGCATCCCTCAGACCTTCCAGACCCTACAGCCCTTCTGCATTGCTTATACCAGGAGACAGGACATGTGTCTGAGGTGCAGAGCCATGGCCAGATCCCTGGGTGCTGCCAGGACCCGAATGTCCCATGCATCCCATAGCATAAGGCTGCTCAGCATCCTGAGCTCCTCTCAGTGCCAGTCAAGCATCAGCCACCGGCACTGGTGAGGAGACACGAGCCAGTGCCCAAAGGAGGGTGCGTGTGCCTTGGCACCAAGCAGCAGTTTGGCTGGTGCAGGGGACAGGCAGTGGCTCTCAGCATCCCCCAAAGAGATTTCACTCCCAATGCTTTAAGCAGAGAAATACCAGAACATCACCCAGTTCTGCTCTGTCTCACCTGGAACCTGCACACAGCCCCTGTGCCAGTTTCCCCTCTCCATTGCCTCGATGGTAGGGCTGGCATTGCCATGGGACAGCACTTCACCTTCTCCACATGCCTGTGCACCAGCCTCATGCCATGCACCGGGAGGGGAAGCAGCCGGTGCCCAACGGGCCCCGAGGGGCTGGGTTGGGGAATGCTGGATCCCGGCTCCTTCCAGCTTCACCCCTCCGGCACCGACAGAGGAGGTCACTGCCCCCCATTGCCCCCATGTACCTGAGCGGGACGATCCGGCCGCGCTCGCACCGTACCTTGCTTCTTCCATCGGTTCTGCGTGAGCATTTCCATGGAGCTGATGAATAACAGCAACATGAATGTTATCCACTGCATCTGGGCAGGAGGCGGGTCGGGCAGGGGGGGAATCAGAGCATCCAAGCGGCTGCGGGCTCGTCGCCTCCCTCCGGAGCCAGCCGAGGAACGGCTCCGGGTTCACTCCATCGCCCCGCGGTGCTGCCGCGCTTTAAGGGAGCGGGAGCGGGAGCCGGAGCCGGGCGGGCAGGGGCTCATGGCGATGGGACAGCGCCGGCTGCTCGGGGAGCTCTGCCTTTATACCCGCTGCCAGCCCCCGCTTCTCTATGAGAACACCAGGACCCCCCCGTCCAGCAGCCACGGACGAACCGGCTGCAGAGCCCGCGGCCGGGACCCGTCCCGCTGCCCCGCCGCGCTCCGACTGTGCCGCTGCCATCCCAGAGCCGGGGCCACGCCGGACCCCTGCGATTTTGGGGGGGCGGAGCCAGGCGGTGACGATGCCTGAGACAGCCCCCTCGCCCCGGGCTGCTGAGCCTGGCTTGGAGCCGTGGTGGGGTCCGGCTCCTCCGGCTCTGGATCCGCTCATTGCTGTCCCAGGGCTGCAGCTGACTCTGATTTACCCGAGTCAAGAACTCACTTCCCTCTCAGCTGCTGGAGATGAGCTGAGCCCAGCTGGGCTGAGTGGAGCTGAGCTGAGCTGAGCCCAGCTGAGCCACGTTAGGCCAAGCTGCACTGAGCCAAACCAAGCCGTTCTCATCCCTTTCATCCTTGCCCCATTCAGTGCTCCCCAAAACGCACCGCAGGGAGCTCTCAGTTTGCCCACGGGTTGCAGGACAGGAGGGGAAGGGGGCTTGTCTGCAGCACCTTGGTCACCAGGTGAGCCCTGGGTGCCTGTCCTGGCAGCTCCATGTGCTCACCCCACCGTGCTGGCCCAGCGGCCGTGTGGTACAGGGAAATGAAAGGAGCAAGGATCAGATCCCAGCTTTTGGGGTAACCCCAGTGCTCCTTGAGCTGGGCTCAGGTGGCTCTGCCATTACGCTGCACCCCATGGAGGTGATTTGGGTTTGGACCTTGGTCCTGGTGGTTTCCAGTCAATCAATGGAGAGTTTCTGCTTTGCTCTTGAAGGATGCACTGGTTTAACTGGGATTTGCTCTCTACCCCCATGAGTTTCTCCCTCCATCCTCCCTGAACATCCCCCTGCACCGCTCCCAGCCAGCACCACCACGTTTCATTCCCAAGGAGTTAAGGATTCAGACAACAAAGGAGCCGTTTCACCCCCTTTGGCCTGGCCATAGGAAACCAGCAGCTCCAATGGTTGGGATCACTTTAGGTCTGTTTTTTCTAATGCCAATAAATCGAAATACTCCAAATAAATGCCAAAGAAATTGAAAAAATACCCATAAAATGCAGGTTTCCAGCAGCTGGCTCAGCCTTACTTTCCATAAACAACCAAGCCCTCAACACAGCATTCCCATCATGGATCTGCATGGGCTGAGGGGGACCTGTGGGCATGGGCATGGTGCTGCCATCCAGAAGCTGGATGCCAGCAGCTGGCAAGAATATGGATATGGGAATGGTGTTGGAGCTACTTGTATATAGGCTGCAATGGTGCTTGTGGGTGACTGGCTCCCCAGGAGCTGCTTGGGAATTGTCCTTGTCAGACATGGAAGGGAAACGCTGTGCAAGGGAACTGCCTTGGCCCTGGCTGCTGGAGCAGGCTTGTGGATGCTGGAGCAGCCTCTAATTGGGTGTCTCTCATTAGCGCTGGCTCCCCGGGGACAGCACGTGGCAGTCGGCTCGCACTCATCCCTGGCTTTGCCAAGATCCTGGATCCCTGCTGCTGGGTGCCGGGTGTCCCGGAGGGAGCAGGAAAACCCTTTCCTTGGGCTCTCTATGACTGCTGCTCTGAAGACTGCGGTGGGCAGGGAGGATGTGCTGTCCGCTGAGTAATCCAGCCTGGATCCCCTCTGCTGTGCCAGGAGGTGCTCGGGGGAGCCCGGATTGATGCTGCCGGGGTGGCAACCACAGTGACTCAGGGTGATGCTGGGGAGCAGCCACAGCCAGCGCACAGGGAATGAAATGTTCCTCCTCTGCCTTCCAAAGCACCAGGAAGTGTCCAGGAAGATCAATTGGAAAGTTTGTTTGACACTTGAGCACGCTTTCATCTCTGGAGAAATCTTGGTGATCCTCCAAGGCAGTGCTGCCTGCTTCCCGGCACAGCCAGCGCCCCCAGCACCACCCCAGGGGCTGCTGTTGGGGTAACAGCGGCTCCGGGTGGGACAGCATGGTCCTGGCAGGGCCACAGGTTAGTCAGGAATACTGGCACAGGGATGCTGGCACAGGGATGCTGGTGAAGGGGTAGAGGCACTATGGATGCTGGCACAGGGATGCTGGTGAAGGGATAAAGGGATAGAGGCACTATGGATGCTGGCACAGGGATGCAGGCACCAAGGGATGCTGGCACCAAGGGATGCAGGCATGGGGATGCAGGCACCAAGGGATGCTGGTGAAGGGATAGAGGCACTATGGATGCTGGCACAGGGATGCAGGCACCAAGGGATGCTGGCATGGGGATGCAGGCACGGGGATGCAGGCACCAAGGGATGCTGGTGAAGGGATAGAGGCACTATGGATGCTGGCACAGGGATGCAGGCACCAAGGGATGCTGGCATGGGGATGCAGGCACAGGGATGCAGGCACCGAGGGATGCTGGCACAGGGATGCAGGCACCAAGGGATGCTGGCACAGGGATGCAGGCACCGAGGGATGCTGGCATAGGGATGCAGGCACCAAGGGATGCTGGCACAGGGATGCAGGCACCAAGGGATGCTGGCACAGGGATGCAGGCACCAAGGGATGCTGGCACAGGGATGCAGGCACCAAGGGATGCTGGCACAGGGATGCAGGCACCAAGGGATGCTGGCATAGGGATGCAGGCACCAAGGGATGCTGGCACAGGGATGCAGGCACCAAGGGATGCTGGCACAGGGATGCAGGCCCAAGGATGCTCCTGCCCAAGGTAACAAAGTGAAAATGAAACGGTTGGAGGTAGTTGGAAGCAGGGGAAGGAGGCAGTGAGGGGCTGTGAGTTGGACGGAGCCCCTGGATGAAGGCAGGGTTATCTCCCCACCTGCAATGTGCTTCCTATGGATTGGATCAGCCGCTGGGAGGGATATCTCCTCTGGAGCAGGGGCCCTCGTGCATCCAAGGGGATGAATGTGGGTTTGATCAGGGAGGGTTTGAGCAGACGGTAGTGGATAAGGAAGAAAAATATTTGGCATTCCTCTCCCATCATAACAGGGCCAGATGCTTGGACGGTGGCAGGCACTTCCCACAGGAATGGAGTCACAGCCGCTCCCTGCTCCGCAGAGGCCCTCTCCCCTGTGCTTATGAAATGCCGGCTCCACCTAACCCAGCACCGTGGTGCTCGCCGGCATCCCTGGTCACGGTGGCACTGACCAGACCCCCACTCAGAGCCTGGAGCCCGGTGGATGTGCATGGAAACCTGCTGGGAGAGGCCAAACTGCAGATTTACTGCCCATGTGGGAGCCAGGTGTGGGTGGGTGCTCCAGGAGCAACGGGCCTGGCACAGGGTGGCAAGGGAGAGCTCCAGTGATGCCGGTGCCATAGGGAGATGCAGTGGGAAGCAGCTCCTGCCTGGCCAGAGCTGGCGGGAGCAGATGGGCTCTGTGTGGCTAAAGGCAGCTCCAGCCTTGGTGACGGGATGCCGATGGCTCTCCCAGGCGGGAAGGGTGGTGTAAGGATGGCTAAAAGAGGGGAGACTGAGCTGAGCTCTTAGGCAGAAGCTCTTCCCTGTGAGGGTGCTGAGGCGCTGGCACAGGGTGCCCAGAGAAGCTGTGGCTGCCCCATCCCTGGCAGTGCTCAAGGCCAGGTTGGACACAGGGGCTTGGAGCAAGCTGCTCCAGTGGAAGGGGTTGGGGTTGGAACTGGAGGAGCTTTAAGGTCCCTTCAACCCAATCCAGGCTGGGGTTCTATGGTTCTATGACACCAGACATCGCACACTCATAGCACACTTGTTCTCTTCCTGCCTTCGGCCAGTCCTGGGCCTGCTGATCCTGATGCTCTCAGGCGGATGTGGCACCCCAGGAGCTTTAACCCCTGCCTTAGGGCTTCAGACGTGCCTTAAACCACCCCTGCATCCCTCGGGAGCACCCTTGCTCCCCTCCCGCTGCTCCTGTGGCTCGGCTCTGGCTTGGCCACCGGCGCAGCCGCGCAGGCTCCGGCTGCCAGAACAGAAGCAGAGCCCAAAGACAGATTTGGTGTGGAGCGGCGCCGGAGGCCGAGGGGCAGCGGGAGGAGGAGCCGGAGCCTGGAGCAGGAAGGGGCAGGCGAGCGGTGAGGTTCGGTGTCGGAAGGGAGCTGCCGGCGCGTGCCAGCGGCGCGGGTTTCCAGTGTTTATTTTATCTCCTTCCTTGAGCCCCTTTTGAGGCCGAATATATTAAAATGGGTGGATTTTATATAATGGGAATAATTGAAACAATATTCCTGCTTCCCGGCTGCGGTTTGGTTCCAGCCGAGGGTGTCCGGGCCTCCTCGAGGTGCTGGGGCCGCCGCTGGTTATTGCTGACACATGTCAGAGCCGTTTCCAGAGCGGGAAGAGCAGGATCCGTGCCCAGCAGCATCGCCTGGTGCCTCTGTTGGGATGGGGGCTCCAGGCGATGGAATGAAGATGGGAGATGAAGGTGGTGGGATGGGGTGAGGCCTGGGAGGATACAGGATGCGCTCATTGTGTGATCCATCGTGCCTTGGTATTCACTGGAGAAGGTGGAAGAAGGAGATGGCCGTGAAGGCTGAGGGTTGCTGGAGTTCTATTCAATCCCTCCCCAGCAATGGGACAGGTCATTGCATAAAGACCCCCAACCCCAGCATCCTCACACCAACCACTTGTCCTTGCAGCCCGCCTCCATCTGCATCCCACACGTGCCACTGGAAGTGCCACCTCTGGCTGGACAAATGAGAGCAAACACAATGGTGACACGTCCCCAACGCTGAGCAGGGCCATAAACCAGCTTCCTGCCCTGCAGCACCACAGCGTCAGGGGGGAGCTGATGGAGGTGAAACCAAAAGCGAAAGGATGGGGAGGTTTTTGGGGTGAAATCCCTGTGGAAATCTCCTCCCGCAATTCCCACCAGCTACATGCGGGATCCGGGCGGGTTTCTCTGGGAAAAGGCAGGGATGTGGGCTACACCGTGCAGGGTCAGGAGCCTGGGGCTTGGGGCAGTGGGACCAGATGGCTGGAAACATGGAATTGAAGAGGGTTTCACTGCCAGGGAGCTGGGATTAACCAGTGGAGCTCCGAGCCCCAGGCTGTGCCACTGTGCTGGCAAAGCCAGAGCAACGGCAACCTTGGAGCCCCCTCTTTGCCAAGCAGAGCCATCCATTGCCTCCGGCTTTCCTAGCACTGGGAATCATGTGTCTGCTGCTGGAAGGGAGCAAGGCAGTGGTATTTTAGTAGCTGGCCCTCTCCTATTTTCCTAAGGATCATCCATGCCAAATTCCAATTGAATTTCTTTTAATATTTGCACTATTTGAGGAAAGCATTGGGAAAGACAGATGGAAGCGTGGCTCAGATGGACGGTCCTGGCTCCACGTGAGGCAGTACTCAGAAATCCCCTCCTGTTTCAAATAACTTGAATGTGACTGCATGGTTCCCTCTCACATCATCCCCCAGGAGGGCAGAACCCTCTGACTCCAGCGCATGACTCTCACCGGCTGGAATTCAGCAGAACAAAGGCTTTGGGCAGGATCCTGCTCCTGGATGGGGACATTCCCCCCTGGCAGCCGCAGAGCCTTCGTGGCACCGGTACCCATGGCCCTGCATGTGTCTGGCTGCAGCCGTGGCTCCCCGTGCCTGTGCCACTGGTGAGGATGCCTTGAGCACTGCCAGGGATGGGGCAGCCACAGCTTCTCTGGGCACCCTGTGCCAGCGCCTCAGCACCCTCACAGGGAACAGCTTCTGCCTTGTATCTTGCTGGTCTCCACCATGGTTCCTGCTGAAATCAGACCCTTAACAGCAAATGCAACCCCCATGGACCTGCTGCAGCAGGATGTGATTTGTACCATGAGCAAAGCTGATGGCTCCTCTGTCCCTGCTCACCCTGGCCAAAGCTGCAGGGCTGTGCTCATGCTCTGGACAGCAAGCCAGAAGGAAATGGTGAGTCCTAAGGGCTGCCTATGAGCTCGTCCTTTGATGGACCCTTGCGTGGGCACAGGGATGGGAAAGAACTCAGTGAATGTCCCCAGGCATGGAAGTGCATCCTGCCCCATCCACAGGAACCTTTGGGTCTCCTATAGACACATGGGTCCCTCCTCACCCTCCCAACCACATGCTCCATCCTCACCCCACTGCCAGCTCCTGGTCCCCATATCCACCATAACCGGGGCTTTGGGTCTCCTACGGACACTTGGGTCCCTCCTCACCCTCCCAACCTCATGCTCCATCCTCACCCCATTGCCAGATCCTGGTCCCCATATCCACCGGAATGAGGGCTTTGGTTTTCCTATAGGCACATGGGTCCCTCCTCACCCTTCCAACCTCATCCTCCATCCTCACCCCACTGCCAGCTCCTGGTCCCCATATAAACTGGAACCAGGGCTTTGGGTCTCCTATAGGCACATGGGTCCCTCCTCACCCTCCCAACCTCATGCTCCATCCTCACCCCATTGCCAGCTCCTGGTCCCTGTATCCATCAGGCACTGCTCCACATCCCTTCCCTCTGCCCACCCTGGAGACACGGTGCTGCCAGGGCCCATGTGGCCCATGGTGACCAGCCCGGCAGTGGCTGCCATTGCCCCAGGGCTGGCTCCTGTGTGTGTCCCAGTCACTTGAAAGGCCTCTCCCAGAATTAATACCAGGAGGGACACAAACATTAATATTGCTGAAGTGAAAATAAAGTGATAATTGCATGGAGCTGGCACTCAGGGAGCTCATTACCACCGCTGGCTGCTGACGCCCAGGAGCGCCAGAAACCACCCTCAATCTGGGAGAGCACCATGGAGAAGAACAAGAAGGGAAAAGCAGGAATTGGCAAGAGCAAACCCCTGTATTAACTGAACCCCAGGGGTCGGTGGTGTGGTGATGCACAGGGCCGGTCCCAGGCTGTGTTTGCCTTTAGAAGGGTTTAACCAGCGCAGAAGGGATGTGGTACCCACAGGTTGTTTCCCCCATTGCAGGCAAAGCCATGGAGAAAAATGTTCCCCTCCTTTTGCTGTTTTTTTCAGTGTTTTATATCCTGTTTATGCCACCAACAAATTGAATTTTCAGGAGCTGGAACAAGGACAGTCTGAGCTGTTTAAATCGCTGTCGGCTTGCGGGCAGCTCCCTCTTGAAGTACACAGAGAGGTTCAGCATTGCCATCACCACCAAACCACAGCAGCAGGAGGAAGAAGAGGTCAGGGTGGGCGAATGGAGCAGGAGCACTGCCAGGGGTGGTGCCAGTGGGACCAAAGCTACCCTGAGCTTCACACCAGCCCCAGAGCATCCCTGCTGCTATAGCTGAAGGATGGATGCAGGGCACAGTACCCGGCCGCCCGTGCCCACAGCCGGGCATGGAGCCGCTGCGGCAACCTCTGGCTCATGGAAAGAATTCTTCCATGAATTTGAGCGAATTTGAGCAAAAAAAATAAATAGATTAAATGAAGGAAATTGATCAAAAAAGTGATGGAAAAATGTATGCTGTGCAAGCAGCAAAAGTGCTTTTCCAAATGGCCCCGGCCTGCACGCACCCTGGTGCTCTCTGCTGCCCACAGCATCTGGGGTATTCACAGCTCCTCACCCAAGGGGACAGCTCGGTCCCAGCAGGGAGGACACGGACACGGTGCCTTCAGCTCAGCTGCTCCGTCCATCCCTGCTCTTCTGGGGCCACCCTCATGGTGGTGAAGGGCCAGCACCATCCTGCAGGGAGAGCATCCCTCCTGCCGTGCCCCAGCCTTGGCCATCCCAACAACCTTGAGTTCCAACTCAACCAACTGGACATGGCTGCGACCACAAACAGGATTTGATTTGACTTTTGCTTTTATGTGTTTCTTTCCTTGAGAACAAACAAAGGGAACTCACATTTCCCATCCATGTGAATGGTGTTTGCAGGGACAGCGATGCTGAGGGTCCTGCGGCCTGGAAAAGCCAAAGGAGTGACAACGAGGGACCAGGAGGGGTCTGGCAGAGGTGACCTGGCCAAGGAGACTGAGCCCTTGGAAAGGCTGCGGCTCCCTAAGGCGGGATGCTGGGAAGGGGCAGGATGGCACGGCAGGAGCAGGGCTCGATCCAGGGTCTGGCTGCCTCAGCAAAGAGGTCGCAGCTTTTAGCCAAGGCTTCAGGAAGGAATTTCAGCAAGCTCTTGCTCTGGCCTCTCCTTGCTGAGCTGATCAAGAGCTGGGCTCTGCTCTGCAATCCGCTCCCTTCCTTGGGCCAAGCTCTCCTGTGGGGTCAGAGGAGCTCAACTGAGCTGAACTGAGCTCCACTGGGGTGCGGAGGGGGTCTGCATGGGCAGAGGGATGTGGTGGGCAGGTCAGGACTTGCATCCCTTTATCCACGCATACCCACCTCCCTGCATCTCTGTGTTCCTGCTCCCTGCATCTCTGTGTTCCTGCTCCCTGCATCTCTGTGTTCCTGCTCCCTGCATCTCTGTGTTCCTGCTCCCTGCATCTCTGTGTTCCTGCTCCCTGCATCTCTGCGTTCCTGCTCCCTGCATCTCTGTATTTCCACCTCCCTGCATCGCTGTGTTCCTGCTCCCTGCACCTGTATTCTCACATCCCTGCATCCCAACACCTTAGCATCCTCACATCCCTGCTTTCCTGCATCCCTACGTCTCTGCCTCCCTGCAGCCCTGGAAAGCTGTGCTGCTCCTGACTTATCCAAACACTTTCTGCTCTACTTCCCAGCTGGATGATGCTGCTGGTTCCCTGGTAGCATCCCACTGCACTGGACACCTTCCCTGTGTGCAGCCCTGGCACCTCCTTGCCCTCACAGTTACGCATTCACTGAATCCTTCCTTTTCCTTGTTATTAATGGACAAATCCTGTCACACAATTCCCTTCCACATCACCCGCATCGGCTCCCATTGGGCTGGAGGAGCCCAGCAGCTCCCACCCTCTGCTGCGCTGTGCCAAGAGGCACCAACCAGCCTCAGCTCCCCAGGGCCCTGTGCATAAGGAAGGGGAGTCCTTGTCCCTGGTCCCTCGAGCCCTGGGATGCTGCTGCCCTGCTTTGAGCTTCCCACAGCTCCATCCCTGCTGCTGCCGAGCACCCAGAGCCCCTTGGGGGGGGTGTCCTGCAGCCTTCATCCAGACCTTCACCAGACGCTGGCACAGCCCCAGCACCCTGCAGAGGGGAAGCCACATCAGAGGGAGCCGGGTGGCAGCGTGCGAGGGGTCCCGTGTTGGCAGTGCCATGGGCACGGGCACGGCAAGCCCGGAGCAGCGGAGGCAGGAAGCCATCGGCTGCCATCCCCATCCCTGGCGCGGGGCCCTCCGGCAGGGGCAGCCGCCGGGTGGAGCGGAGCAGCGGTGTCCGTGCACGGCCAGTTCCCAATCCGCAGCAGCCGGAGACAATGCCGATGACAGTGGTGGGGATAAAGGGATGAGAAATGTGTCTGCGATTTCAATGGGCTGGAAACAGCCAGCGCAGGGCACGGAGGGAGCCTCCCGGCCCCGCATTGCAGTGACGCCCGGCATCCCGGCAGGGAAAGGGGTCCCTAATGCTTCCAAGATGTGGAGCCGTTCGGGGCCCAGCCTGGCTTTCTGCAGCAGCCTCACCTCAGGGATAACTGGGAAGATTATCCCGTTAGAAACGGCTTGCAGGGGAGGGATGCTCCTGAGAGCACGTCCTTGGGATGTCACATCTGCACCAAGCAATTGCTCCGGGTTGCAAACACAGGCAGGGGGTTGGTGGAGCTCCATGGCCTCGTGCAAGGGATCTTTGCCCCGGTCCATCACTGGGAGCAATGGAAAGGGAAAGGCTGGGGCAGTGCTGAGCTGGTGACAGGTCCTGCTTTGGCACCAGTTCCTGGTGTGCAGCAGGACCAGGATGGAGCTGGAGGGGATGAACTGTGCCAGACCATTGCTGGCGCCTGCGATAACAGAGGCAGCAGCGCCCGGTCCCCTTCCCAGGCCCTTTCCCCTTCATTCCCTGGGATTTTGTCCTACATAATTTTATTTTTCCTTAATTTAAAATTTTTCATAGCCTTTTAAACACTGCAAACATTTAATACAAAGGAAATTAAAAAACCCAGAGGAACGATTTGCAAAATCATTTCACAATCCGTACATATCCCTCAGCAAATTTAATTTGCAGGGAATAAAGAACAAAATATGACAAAAAAGGGCTTCTAAATAGCCCCTAATGCTTTACATGTGTAAGTGCGACTGCGGCGCCTGTGTGCAGGCTCCCGGCAGAGGTGGGTGGTGTGGGGCTGGGAACCAGGTTCTGCCACCATCAGCTGGTCCCACTAGGATGGATTTTGCTGCCCTGAGAACACTCCATGAACCCCAGGTGAGTTCCAGCTCCGGTGGCAATGCTGAGAGCGTGTCATAGGATCAGGGAATGGTTTGGGTTGAAGGGACCTTAAAGCTCCTCCAGCTCCAACCCCTGCCATGGGCAGGGACCCCTTCCACTGGAGCAGCTTGCTCCAAGCCCCTGTGTCCAACCTGGCCTTGAGCACTGCCAGGGATGGGGCAGCCACAGCTTCTCTGGGCACCCTGTGCCAGCGCCTCAGCACCCTCACAGGGAAGAGCTTCTGCCTCAGAGCTCAGCTCAGTCTCCCCTCGGGCAGGTTCAAGCTATTCCCCTTGTCCTGTCCCTACATCCCTTGTCCCAAGCCCCTCTAAAGGTTTCACAGGAGCCACCAGCTGAGGTCTCAGTAGCACAGGGATAAGGGGGTTCACTGCAGCCCCCACCTCCCTGCTCCCCAACACCACCCAACCCCACAAGGGCATCTCCATCCCCATGTGTTCTTTGTGCAGTTTGTGGCCCTGCCTCTCCCCCTTGGCTTTTTTCCCTTTCATTTAATAAACCTGGCACCTGGAGGAGACTTTCCCCATTAAACACCCGGCCCCATAGCAGTGACTTTCATTTTGGGTCTTAATTAACCCACTGGAAAAAATGTCAGCTATTACCTACATGGGCATGTGCTACCGCAGGCGGCAGTGGCAGGAGGTGCTAGCCCGGCACCATGAGCACAGTCCTTGTGCCCTCAGGAGGGGTAAATGCCTGGAAGCACAGACTGCAACAGGAGAAAAACCCACCCTGTGATGGGAATCTGCTGCCTCCACCCCTCCCCAGCAGAGCGTGGGGTCTCTGGGCTGCAGGTCACTGCTACCTGTGCACCCCAATGGCTCTTTCCTGGCTGCATCCGTGATGCTGAGGTATTGGTGGTCTCACAGCGAGCACTGGAGTGGAGCCGGAGCAGGGCACAGACCTGTTTTGGGGTGTAGGATGGGGCTGTGCAGGGTGGGTCACAGGGCAGAGCCCCCCAGCCATTTGCTAGTGGGCAAATAGAGGGTATCTGGGTGTGTTGCACCCAAACGCACCACAGCACTGCTCCAGAAGGATCTGGGCTCTCTCCTTTACCCACACCCCCCATCCCCAATGGATAACCACGGCCCAGCCCTCCATGTCCCGACCCCAAATCCCCCCTCGCCATCCCCATGCAGCACATCAGGTTGGTTGCAAAGGGGCTATTTGCCACCAGTTCCTCCAAAGGAAGGCGAGCGCATCCCCACCAGCGCTGCGCCAGGATGCTGGTACCCCCCGAGAACACTGCCTCATCCCATCCCTGCGTGTCTGCCATGGGCAGAAACACCGGGGAGTGCAAGAGACGTCCAGAAACCAATGCACCGTCTGCAGCAGCACAGGGGCAGCAGAATGGGGGAAGCGCCTGCCATGTGTCATGGGAGGAACTGCAGAGGCAAGAGCTGTGTGAGCATAGCGGTAGCAGCCTGCGGCTCCCCCGGCTCCGTGCAGCCGCTCCAGTGCTCCAGGACAGGCTCGGGTTGGGACTTGGCTCTGCATCCGTGTGCGATGACGCCTCCTCTCCCTCATCGCACCGAGGGGATGGTGCTCCCAGCTCAAGGATGCTGTGATGGGATCTCTGCAGCCGATGTGACCCAGGGCATCTTTGCGCTGTACCTGGGGCAGGGAGCATTGCTGCACCCCGGCGGGCAGGGAGTGCAGGCAGCAGCTCACGGGCAGGGCGCTGCCGTCTGGGTGCTGGGGCGGCCCCGGCAGCCAGCTGGTCCCCGCTTTGATGTGGAGTCCCTACAATGCAACCGGCTCGGGCTGCAGGCTGCGGCGGGGGTGAAGCAAGCGTGATTGATGGGCTTGTTTTGTTCCTCCACGCCTGCCCCGGACCGTTCACATCTGAGGTCCTCCAAGAGGAAAGGGGGGGGGATGGCAGCATCCACACAGGCTGCAGGGATGGTGGTGGTCAGGGGACCAGGTTTGAGCCTCAGTTTCCCTCACTCCTACCCCTTAGGAAGGTGGTGATGCCTCTGGATGAAACTTCATGAAACCCATGAAACTACCCCTTGTTGTTCCCAGTCATAGAATGGTTCGGGTTGGAAAGCACCCGAAGATCATCCAGTTCCAACCCCCTGCCGTGAGCAGGGACATTGCATTGGACACCCCCTGACCTAAGGCAGCAACGGGAGCGCAGGAGCCCCGCCAAGGATGAAGCTCATTGGGACTCGAGCGCTTTGACCTCCCAAATATTGCATCCAGCTCCATGCAGCTGATGAGTCACGGCTGTGTTTGCGACCGCGCTCCCTGCGAGCAAGGTTTCCACCGCAGAGCTAACAGGCTCACTGGGGTTCTGCGCTTCCTCATCACTTCAAACCCTATTGGCAGCCTCCCTCCAACAGGGATTATTGCTGCTCGGAGCAGCACTCGAGCGTGTTGGGATCCTGAAAGCGCTAATTGACTTTCCGTTTGGCCTCGCTGCTGGGAGCTTGCTCTTTTCGCAGCCCCAGTCCCTCCTCCTGCTACTGCACTGAACCCGCCCGCATGTGGTTTGCATTTCTTTCCCAGAGAAAAACCCTCTTTCTCCTGCCTTGGTGTCGTCTTTCCCTGGAATTCAATTTGGGAGAAGCGAAGAGGAGGCCAAATGCTCATGGAGCGGCTGCCTCCCCTCTCAAGGCAGTGGCAGCACCCCAATGAATGCAAGGGGGGAAGCCCGTTCCAGGAGGCACCGATGCTCTGTCCCACCCAGCGCATGGTGATTTCGGTCGGCCTCAGGTGGCTCCTCACATGCCAGGACCCCCAGGCTGCTCAGCAGAGCATGGAGGAAGCTGTTCCAGCTCCAGCTCTCCCTCTGTGCAGTGGGGGATCCCTTCCTTCCATGTGTCTGCGTGCTGGGAATGCGCTGCCTGCACAGAGTGGTGCGGGCAGCCCGGTAGGAAACACCTCCAGCATCCAGCGCTGCTCACCCACAGTGAGGTGATGCTCGTGGAGTTCCACATCCATGGGGAAGGAGCAGCAGCGAGCTGAGGGATGATGCTTTCCAAGAGCAGCAGCCTGCAGCACCAGGGATCATCCACGGCCCCTCTTCTGCCTTCCCTGCATGCCCCAGACCACCCAGCACGGGGGCTGAGCCCATTGCCCCATCCATGCTGGCCGCCATTCCCAGTACGAAGGGCTCGCGGGCTGCCAGCGGGGCGGGCGATTGGGAAATCTGTTTCCTCTTGTGCTCATTACAACACCGCAGTGGGCGCATCCACCGGGAGCAGTGAGGCAGCGGGAAAGTATGAAGGTCAGGGGAGGCTGCGGTTTGTGTGACGGAGGTGACCCCAGATGAGGCATCCCCCTACCTGCTCCGAGCACCACCGCCCTCCCATGGGACTTCTCCATGGGATTTGTGGCCACATGGATCCTGTTCCTGGGTGAAAGGAGGAAAAGAGCCACGTGCTGCTTCCCCTGTACTCCAATGGGCAGGGGGCTTGGTGCAAGAGCTGGGCACCCATCCCCATGGACACGTGCAAGGCGCTGGGGCGCTGGTGGCCATGGGGGCTTCGCTCAGCTCTCATAGCATCACTGCTGCTCCGGCTTTGCTGCAGTAAACCACAAAGAGGACACCAGCACAAGGTGCCCGGCAGCCGACACGACGCGCTTGCCTCGCAGCACGAACGAGCTCTGCAATCCCCATCACCTCCCTAATGACCCGGCCACCGCATCCCAGCCGGGGCTGTGCCCTCCGCTGCCTCCCACGTAGCTCGCAGGCCCCTGACTCCCATTGAGGGAGCTGCTTTCATGTGGCCATTGGGTTTCATCACCGAGGAGCCACCGGGTGAGGGAGGTGCTGGGGCCAGCGGGGAGCAGGCAGTGCAGGCAGCAGGGAGGCAGCTTTGGTGCAGCAGCAGCCAGCACCGGGGCTGCGGGCTCAGGTACAGCAGAGAGGCCACGGTGAGGGGATGCGTGGACACATCCTGCTTTACCCCGTTCTGTGCCTTCAGAGGCTCAGGCCAAAATTCACTGGTGATGAATGAAGGGGTGATGAGGGCTCAGGACAAGCTGGTGGTTGGATGGCAGCGTGTGCTGATGGGCGAGAGGGTGGATGGCAGCAAGCTGGATGGCAAGCAGGCTCGGTAAGCACTCGGCACAGCTTCTGTGTGATTCCTGATGCCCACGGAGGCTCCCGTGGTCGCCAATCCCAAACACCCACACGCTCCTGCACCTGCAGCAGCCCCGCGGGCAGGAGAAGCCCGTTTGCAGCGCTGGGATGCAGGGTTTGGGGCCAGGTTTCTGGAGGGAGCCCCACGCTTGCACATCCTCAGGAAGGGGCATCTGAAGGCAGCTCCCGGCCCCTGCATCGGCTCCCCCTAGGCCTGGGCTGTGCTGGGGAAGGGAAACGTGGATGCAAACGTGGAAACAAACGTGGATGCCGGCAAAGGTGCAGCCGCGGCCGCAGCGGCCGGGAGCGAGCCCTGGGGCGGGTGCCCCGCGTTCTGCTGTGAATCACAAGCCCAGCGCCGGAGGAGCTGGGGCTCAGGCATTTCCTGCTGCTCCCCTCGCACATCCCCGTCCCACGCCTCCCGTGCTGAAATCCCGGCCTTGGGAAAGCCAGCGGCACCCTGCGTGCTGCTCCCTGCCTGTTCATCCCTGCCTGCTCATCCCTGCCTCCTGATCCCTGCATCCTGACCCTGCCTCCTGTTCCCTTCCTGCTCATCCCTGCCTGCTCATCCCTGGCTCCTGATCCCTGCCTCCTGATCACTGCCTGCTCATCCGTGCCTCCTGATCCCTGCCTCCTGCTCCCTTCCTGCTCATCCCTTCCTGCTGATCCCTGCCTGCCGATCCATGCGTGTTGCTCCCTGCCTGCTCATCCCTGCCTGCTCATCCCTGCCTGCTCATCCCTTCCTGCTGACCCCTGCCCGCTGATCCCTGCATCCTGACCCCTGCCTCCTGCTCCCTTCCTGCTCACCCCTGCCTGCCTCACTCAGCTCCCCAGCCGTGGCCACCTTCCTGCTGTTCAGCACCAGCGGCTGCACGGGTTCATTAAGTGACCATGATGAAGTCAAGGCGAGCATCCCCGCGGACCAGCACTGGGCAGGCGGCAGATGAGGCCGGTGTTACCCAGCCCCAGCCTCCTGCCAGGCCTCAGTCTCTGTGCGGGGAAATGAGCCCCCTTTCAGCGGCAATTTAACACCATTGAGGGGTCACAAGGCTGCAGCGCACAGAAAGCAGTGGGAGGGAGGAAACAAACCCATCGCTGGGGTGCTTTAGGCCTTATGGCCCCGGGGGCAGGCTCGCTATGGCAGCACACACGTTTATAACCCCCAACGCGTTTATAGCTGCGGAACGAGGAGGAGACCCCGACCTCCACTGGGACATCCCCGCTCGGCCCCGAGGGAGGCGGACCCGGGCCTTGCGCAGGGGACGGGGGCCCTCTAGTGAGGGCCGGCCCCGCTCCGCCCCGCTCGCGGCTCCCAACCGGGCCCGGCGCGGCCATGGCGGGGCTGGAGCTGCTCTACGCCTCGGCCAGAGCCGCCATCTCCCGCCCGCAGGACGCGCTGCTCTGCGGCGTCCACTGGGAGCTGGTCCGGCACGGCTACCGCTGCCTCGGCGCCGGCGACCAGGTAGGGCCGCCCCCGCCGGGTAGGCCGCGGGTGATCCCCGGCCTTTCCTAGCGCCGTTCGCCGGCGCCGCGCGGCCCAGCCCGGCGGCCGCTGCCGGAGGTGGTGGGGGGGGTGTTCGTGGGGAGTGCGGCGCCGCGGGTACCCGGGACCCGTGCGGGGTCTGAGGGGCCTCAGTGGTGCTGGGGGCTGAGGGGGTCCCGGTGCTGGGGAGGTCCTGGAGATAACGGGGTCGGGGTGGTGCTGGGGGAGCTTGGTGCTGAGGGGGGAGCCCCATAACCGAAAGGGGGTTCAGTGCAGTGCTGGGGATGGAATGTGGCACCCGGTGGGGTCCCAGTGCTGGGGGGGGCTGGTGTTATAGCAGGAAAGGGGCCAGTGTGGTGCAGGTGCCTTGTTGCCTTCTCCTGCTCAGCAAAGGCTGGTTCTGGTTCTGTCCCTCCTGTTCCAGCACAGGGAGGCTGGCAGGAAGGCAGGGCCAGCCCATAGGAACTAAAGGCCTGTTCCTGCTGTTAAAACCTGGCGGGCTCCAAGAGATCCCCTCCTGTGAAGCCAGAACAGATCCCCCTGCTGAGCCCTGCACTGTGCTGGGCTCTTGGGCAGGCTCTCAGCAGCTCCTCTCTTCTATTGCAGCCAGGTCCTGATGAAAGGAAGTCGGAGCTGTTGCCTGCTGGCTGGGAAGCCAACAAGGAGCTGTACACCCTGCGCTACAAGTCCACGGACGATGCCCGTGAGCTGCTGCTGAAAGCCATCATGGTGGAGGACAGCATGATCCTCAACGCCATGGTGAGCACCCGCGGTTCGGGGTCCTTGGGGAGCAGCGGCTGCAAACAACAGCAGGGGCTGTTCCTGTGGTTGTTATTTGCTGTCCCTTGCAGTGGTGTTTGTCCCTCGGGAGGGAGCAGACGCAGAGGGTGTTAGTGGTTGCTGGTGTGGCAGCGGATGTGGCGCAGTGTGGTGCTGGTCAAGCACATCAGGGCAGCGATGCAGTTTGCTTTGCTCTGGCCCAGGAGCTGCTCCTTTTCTGCCCCTTTCCCAGCCCAGGGCTCATTCCCAGCTCTGCCGAGCTGCTCACTCTGTGCTTTCCCTGTCTTTTGCCAGGACAAAGGTTCTCAGAAGGTGGCGGATGTGACCTTGGCAGTGGCCGACTACATCGACCCAGAGCACCTGCAGGATTTCCACAGGTAATCTCCATCCCCTGGTATTATCCTGCAGGAGAAATGTCCCGCAGCGTGGGGAGGGGGCAGAGGCAGGGTTAGGAGGAGCCTGGAGGGCTTTTCTCCCCAGTACAAACCCAGGGGCAGGCCAGCCAGCCCTGCAGTGCAGGCAGAGCTCCCTCCCCTGCCTCCCTCTGTGCTGCTGGCAGGGACAGTGGGGCCATGGGCTAACCCAGCCCAGCTCTTTTGTTCCCGGAGCACTACCAGGCTGTCCTGCCTCCTCCCTGCAGGGTGTACAAGAACACGGAGGAGCTGAGGACCAGGATTGCTTCGGGCATCATCGCTCCCCTTGGGGCCCCCACAGAAAAGGCCAAGAAGGAGCCTGAGAAGAAGGATCCTGACTCACCCCGGGATTACGACCCCCTCAGGATCCCTCCCCATCACCCAGCAGGAATGAGAGCCCCGAGCCGGTGAGCGAGGAACGTGCGGCTCCTGATGGTCCTGTGTTAGATGGGAGATGGTCCTGGCGCAGCTCTGCAAACCGCACCTCTGCTCCCTGGTCTGCACATGTGGGATGGGGAGCGTCCAGATGGTTTCAGCCCTGTTGGCTCAATGCTCCCCCTGCAAGTTGTAGTCCCCTTTGGCTGGAAGTCAGAATCCCAAGGGTTGGAAGGGACCTCAAAAGATCATCTAGTCCAACCCGCCTGCAAGAGCAGGGTAACCTAGAGTACATCACACAGGAACGTGTGCAGGCAGGCCTTGAATATCTCCAACATAGGAGACTCCACAACCCCCCTGGGCAACCTGTTCCAGTGCTCTGCCATCTCCTGGGGACCATCCGTGGCTTCTCCCCTGCATGTCACCTCTTGCTGTTGTCACCCCAGTGCTGTGTGCTGGTGCTCAGGGTGAAGGATGCTCCTTGAGGGGGAGGCCCGGGCAGACAGGCTGGAGCTGGGCACGGCTCTGACACCACGGTATTGGCACATAGGATTGGCAAGGCGAGGTGCCAGCTGGCTGCATGCTCACCGCCCCGCTGGCCTCGCGCTCCTGGAAGCAGGACTGGCATTGTGCCTCCAGATGGGATGTGCTGGAGAGCCTGACCTCAGCGCAGCCCAGCTCGGGGAGCCCCTGGCGTGGAAATTCCCAGTGTCCATAGACAGCTGCGGCCTGGAGAAGTGGGAACAGCAGGGCCCCTTCAGCTCAAGCTTCCCACACGCCTGCCACGCACACCCAGCTGCACCCTGGAGCAGGGAATGCTGTGTCCAGGGCGCGGGGTGGCTCCCAGTGCCTGCTCACGCTGGGTCAGGCTGGTTCCAGTCCCTCCACTGACGGTCTCATTGTGTTCTGTGTTTCAGGCCTTCCCCCTTGAGCCCCTTTGCTGTTGGTGGGGAAGATCTGGACCCTTTAGGGTGAGTATGGTTGGGTGAGGTTGTGCTTTGGGTGCGTGGGGAGCTCTGCCCTTGGGGTTTGGGGCTTGGAGCCCTTTGGCACAGCTGAAGGCCGCCTGGCTCAGGCATCTGGTGAATTGTCTCTTCAGTGCAGATGGCGATGGGGCAGTTCCTGAGTACAAATTGCAAGGGACCAATTGACGGTTGCTAAAGCTCAATATGGTTCTAATATCGTAATAAGATCCCGTCCCTTGCATACATGATAGGTTGCAGTCTGTGTCTGTTTAATAATCAGCTTGTATTCATTTAACACACAGTAATTCCTCCAGTAAATCAAAGCTGAATACATCATTAAGGGAATGTAAGCCCCTAATTTAAAATGGTACCAGCTGCTGTGTCTACAGCCCAGCAGTCTGCAGAAGGGGAGGCTTAAAGCTGAGCCCACAGGTCCTGGTTGCGAGCCTCTTCACAGATACATCCCTCAGTCTCTGGTGTGCTCAGGCAAGGAGAGCCTCTCATCTTCCATTCCACTTAAAAGCCAGACAAAAAGACAGCCCTTGGTGTTGCTGCAGTGTGTCCTATGGCCCAAGGGTGTCCTTGCAACCACTCTCCTGTGGGAATGGCGTTTTTCCCCTCTTGCAAGACTTGGTTTTCCATGGGTTTGGTTGGGGAAGAGCCAGCTAAAAACATCCTGCGTGGAAGGAGAGGCCTGGAGCCTGGGTGGCTGCAGGGAGACCTGAGAGCACGGGGAGGGGGGATCGGGGTGGGGGGGTGCCTGCCCTTCCTCAGAAGTTCTGGTGTAAATGGAAGCAGATTTGGGCACTGGCACCTGCCAGCGTGGTGCTGGAGACCCAGCCTGCAGGCAGAGGCTGGTGGGGCCGGGCTGGCCCTGGGGGTGCTCTGGGCAGCCAGCCTGGCCTAATGGAACTCATTAGCACCATTGTTAATGACTGTATGATGGCAGCGGCGTCCAGAGGCTCCAGCTGAGCTTGCACAAAGCCGGCCGACACCCTGGGCACCAAATGACTTCCAGGCAGTGCTTTGGGGGAGCCCTGGCTCTTGTGGCACTGCACAGGGCAGGATGTGCTGCTCGGCCTGGGGAGCAGAGTGGGCACAGGCACATGGGCCAGCAGAGAGGGCCAGCAGGGCCGGCACTTCCCATAGGGAATGGGCAGCAGGTCCCTGGGACTCTGCAGCCGTTGCTGATGCCCCACATGGCTCCTTGCAGGAGCTGAGTGGGGAGAGGGAAGCTGCCTCTCTGCTTCTCGGGGTGTTTTGGCATTGGCTGTGAGGGCTGTTGTGTCTCCAGGTGGGTTTTGGGGTACTCCAGCACCATGGACCTGGGTGTTTGGTGGTACCTTGGCTTGGGCACACGCTCTGCAGCCATGAGACTCCCACCTTAGTGCGATGATGATGATGATGATTTGCATCCTGCCACTGTCCCTATGTTGTGGCGTTGTGCAGGCAGATCTGCAGGGCTGTGATAGCCCCGGGCAGGAGCAGGGTGGGATGTGTTTGGGTCCATGCCTGTCCCAGACAGCATCTCTGCGGCCCTTGTTGCAGTGGGTTAGTGCTGTTTTCCTTCCCACATGCCATGTGTCAGCTTAACCCCGTGTTGCTGTGCTCAGCATTCCTGCAGCAGAGGTTTGGCACAGGCACACGCTTTGTTCCTATCTCTGGTGCCCATCTCATCTCTTTCTCTGCCTTTCCCTTCCCCAGACGTCAGAGTGGGGGAATGATCATGGATCCTCTCCGGTCTGGCTTCCCACAGCCTGGCATTGACCCATCATCAGGCATCCCAGGCCGGCTCCCCCCGGGAGCAGTCCCACCAGGAGCCAGATTCGATCCCTTCGGTCCCTTAGGGGCTGGCAGATCCGGGTAGGTACTTGGCTATGCCTGGCATCCCCATCCTGCAGCTCCTGGCTCATCCCTGGTGCTGTGGGACCGGGCTCTCACTCTGCTCTGTGTTTCTTTCCAGGCCGGATCCCGACCACCTTCCCCCTCCAGGCTATGATGACATGTTCATGTGAGGGGTCACCCCTTGGCTCCCCATGGCTGTGACCAGAGCAGGCTCCTGGGAGCCCGGGGCACTTCCTCCAACTCGCTCCTGTTTGATGGATCTTCTCTGCTGCCTTTTCCTTCTCCCCATTTGGAGCTACATTCCCGTGTGTCAGAGCAGCCATAAAGGTTTCCCTGCGTGCAGAACAGAGGAGCAGGGAGTAGATCCATTGCTTTCCCTGCTCCTCGGAGGGTGCCCGGCTGAAGCAGTGCTGCCAGCGCAGGGTGCAGCACTTGAGAAGGGCCTGGGTGCTGTGGGGCTGCTGCTCCTCTGGGGTGGCACCGCTTTTGCTGCCGGGGTTATGTGAGTCAGTGCTGAGGGGAGAGCTGGCTTCTTGCTCTGGGGGAGCTGCAGTGGCTCTGCTAAAGGTGGGTTCTCCATGCAGAGATGGTTTCTCTCTTGCTCTATCCAAGTGAAAGGTAAGAAGCCTGAGCCACGGGGCTGAGATCAGCTTCCATGGGGCTGTGCCCACAGGTTTCAAAAGAACAAAGCCTTCAATGTGCATGAGAAGAGATATAAATTGAATTCCTGGCCCAGGGTTGTTCCCTCTCCCCCTACAGCCACGTTTTCCATTCCTGGCATGCAGGTGAAGCCTGTGCTGGACACCACACAGGGCTGGGATAGGGGCAGGAGTGCTCGGTACCCACACAAGCGGCCAGACCCAGTGTTGGTTCTCCTGGCACAGCAGAGCTCAGCCCAGCATCGGGCTGGGTTCTTGATGGGAACACACCCAGGGGCTCGCTCAGCTGCAGGATTTGCTTTGCAGAAGGGGTTTTAGAGACCATTTCCTCACCAGCAGTCCCATTGCGAGGGGCTGGTGCAGCTCTGGCTGAGCTCTGCCTTCACCACCGCTCCCCCAGGTCAGCTCCGTTGGGGGCTGCAGCCCTCCTGTGCCCTCGGGTTCCTGCAGTTCCTCCTCGGGTTTGATCTCTTGTAAGGATGCTCATGAGACAGCAATAAAAAGCTGACCCGTGTGTTGGTGCTGGCTGGGGATGCTCCCTGCTTCCCTGCCGTGTCCCAGCGCTGTGCCCAGCCTGGGCCTGCCCTCCCGAGGGGGAGCATTCAGGCTGGGAGCCTGCTTTGTGCCTTCCCCTGAGCAGCAGGGCTTTGCCAAGGTGATGTGGCCCTGTGGGGAGCACAGACTGGAGCCCAGCCCAGCCTTGGCTCTGCTGAGCTCCGTGTGGTACCTGCCTCTGTGGGGTCCTGGATGCTGTCACGCACTGCACTCGGCCCTGCTGGCAGGGGTAGAAGGGGAAGTGAGCCCTTTGTTGGTCTCTTCTCTTCCCAAAGGCATTTTCCCCTTTAAAACCCCTTTGCCTACAAATGCAGCTTCTAAAGCTGAGTTAACGGTGTGTGCAGCCCTGGGCTGGGCACGGGTAGGAGCAGGGAGGACTGGGTGTAGAAATAAGGCACTGAGGGATGCTGGAGCATCCCTTGCATTGACCCAGGGCTTGTGCATGGAGTCCTGTTCACAGAAGCTGGTTTGGGGTCTTCAGTGCCCATCTCGACCCACAGATGGGCAGCAGGTGATGCTGTGACCAGAGCTTGGGTGGGAATCAAGTGCTCGCTGAGGCCATTGCTACTGGGGCAGCCTGACCCATCCAACGCATTGCCCATGGAGAAAGAAACCCCCAACCTCGTTGAGAGAGGCTTGGGGCGAGGAAACGGCTTTGGCCTTATCAGGGGGCCCCTCTCAGCGGGAGGCGGCTGCTCTCAGCCTGCATTCATCACGTTCTGCCACCTCTGAGGCCAATTAGAGCAGGCAGAGCTGGAGCGGCTGCACGGGGCTGATAAACAGCCCTTTGTCTGCAGGCTCGGCCCCAGCGGGGCCCTGATGTGCAGCTGCGGGGCCAGGTGGGAAAGGAGAGGGGCTTCGAGGGGGTAAGTGCCTGGCATTGAGCTGAGCTTGGCATTGAGCTGTGCCCACTGCCAGTGCCCGAGCCTCAGGGCTCCCAGTGCTGCTGCATCCGCTCTCAGGAGAGGATGGATACAAGGAGGTGAGGATCCCTCTGGAGCAGAGGGCAGTGGGAACAAGACCGGCCCTGCAACTGGCTCAGCTCACACCAAAAGGCCACTGTGGAGCTGCCCAGAGCATGGCAGAGGTGGCTCCTGGGAGCCCTTGATCCCAAAGTGTAGGGGAGAGGGACCTGGGGGTCCTGGTGGACGACAGGGTGACCATGAGCCGACACTGTGCCCTTGTGGCCAAGAAGGCCAATGGCATCCTGGGGTGTATTAGAAGGGGGGTGGTTAGTAGGTCGAGAGAGGTCCTCCTTCCCCTCTACTCTGCCCTGGTGAGACCCCATCTGGAATATTGGGTCCAGTTCTGGGCCCCTCAGTTCAAGAAGGACAGGGACCTGCTGGAGAGAGTCCAGCGCAGGGCAACTGAGATGATGAAGGGAGTGGAGCATCTCCCTTATGAGGAGAGACTGAGGGAGCTGGGTCTCTATAGTTTGGAGAAGAGGAGATTGAGGGGTGACCTTATTAGTGTATATCAATATATAAAGGGGGAGTGTCCCGAGGATGGAGCCAGGCTCTTCTCAGTGGCAAACAATGATAGGACAAGGGGCAATGGGTGCAAACTGGAACACAAGAGGTTCCACTTAAACTTCTTCTCAGTGAGGGTGACGGAACACTGGACCAGGCTGCCCAGGGAGGTTGTGGAGTCTCCTTCTCTGGAGACATTCAAAACCCACCTGGATGCATTCCTGTGTAACCTTATCTAGGTGTTCCTGCTCCGCAGGGGGATTGGACTGGATGAGCTTTTGAGGTCCCTTCCAATCTCTAACATACTGGGATACTGGGATACTGTGAAACTCGTTCCTTGCTCCATCACAGGGCTGGTGGCTGGACACGGACCTCATGCTGTGGGCTTGTACCATGGTGGCTGCAGGGGCCCCATCTCCTGGCAGCAGGAGGGACCCTGGCACGGCTGCTGCTAACCCAAGTGGCAGTGGCATTAGCATGCAGGGGAGCACATCCAGCAGCACACGCCTCCGGTTATTACCATGGGGAGCATGAGGAGCGGCTGGGGCCGTGTGTGTGTGTGAGCTCCTGGCACAGGCACAAGCCTCCCTCCTCCCGCAGCCCCGCAGAGGCACTTCCAATGTCACGTTTGCAGAAAGACATTGGGTTATTGGGAATGGCTTGGGATCCCCGGAGAGCCCTTCAGGCCATCTGCCAGCCCGGCCCCGCGCTCCCAACCGCAGAGCCCTGGAGCTGCTCATTGCCCACAGATGATGCTCCATCCCCGGGATCCCGTGTACCGGAACCGTGTGGGTTGCACACATGGAAAACAAAGCAGCTCCCGTTGTACGGGACTGGGAAAGGCGCTGGGATGTTCCCTCTTTGCTAACCCAGGCACAGGCAATGATACCCCCGAACCCCTGGAGCTGAGTGGGGGGAGCTGTGGCCACCTGCCTGCCCTTGTGCTGTACCCCATGGCTGGTGCAGTGGCATTGCCATGGGGGACCCAGCCTGGTGCCTCTCACTGTGGCCATGCTGCCCATCCCCGTGGTGTCAGGGCGACCTGTGCCTGCTCTTCCCCAGGGCCCTTCCTGCCTCCTTTGGCAAAACCGGCTTCTCCCAGAGGATCCAGAAGTGGCAAGTACGGGGGTGAGGCATTTACCCATCAGGGACACTTCTGGGGTACCTTGGAGCTGCCTCTGATGCACCCATCAGCACCTTATTCCATGGGTGGGTGAAGCCCTGGATGCCCCCGCATTGAGAGGCTGCTGATCCTCATCCCACCCAGGCTGTGCAGCATCAACCCGCTTTTCCCAGCTGGATTTCCCCCACCATCCTGGAGTATATTTGATTGCTTCCTAAATACCCCCCTGCACATGAACCATCACGGGGCAGTGCCTCAAGCTGTCTGCACTGCTCTTCCTTCAGTCACAAAGGGTTGGCCAGGCCAGTGCAGGGAGGATGCCCATCGCAGCATCCGTGTCCCACCACCGCAGCCACCCTCCCATTCATTCCCAGTTCTGGAGTCCTGATGGGGAACTTCTTTAATGGCACTCCTCGACACAGCTCATTCCCCTTCAATACATCTCTGTCAGCCCAGAGGCTTCCCCCCGTCCTGCAGCTCCTCGAGGGACAGCGCAGCGATGGCAGCTCCATCCCACAGCGTGCCCTGTGCGGCCTCATGCTCTGATCCCAGGAGCATCTCTTGTGCTCAGCAGCTGTAACCTCCACCGGGGCTCAGCCTTGCCTCCTGCAGAGACCCTTTTGCCTTATGTGAAGCGACAGCATTGAGGGTTTCTCCATTGAACGGGTCTATTGTCCCCTCCAGGCTCACAAGAGAGGTGCAGAGGGAGTTCTGCCTTCCCAGGGCAGCCTCCTGCTGAACACAGGTCTCCCGGAGCACCCCCTGCACAAGAGCCTTCCTCCCCTTCCTCCATCCCCTTCCTCACTCCTGTGTCCTTATGCCCCAGGATCACCCCGCAGTGACAACCACGATGGCCTTTGCTCCCCCTGCTCTGCCTGGGCTCTTTATTGGATGCTCCAGGCTCTGCTCAAGGGTCCATGGGGAAAGGGGAACACTGGAGCACAGCCACCCACATCTCACCCCATGCGTGCCTTAATCCAGGGAAAGGTGCCTGGGTGCCAGGGCTGCGGGTGGGAGGCTCTTAGAGATGGTTTCACAGGGCCCTACATTAAATGGGGAGCATGGATGGGTGATGTGGTGATGGGGAGAGGGACGTGGGGCCCTTCACTGCAACAGGAATTGGCTGCAGAGCACCAGATGTGAAAACACGGGGCAGAGAATGAGCCCCCTGACATGAACCTGGCCCAGACAATTGCTCCCCACGTAACAGCGCCTTTCCCCTCGTGTTGGGGTGCTGGAGAGATTTGTCTCCACCTGGAAACGTTTGAAGTGAGTAAGTTATGGGCTGCTCAGAGCAAACACCCCCTTTCGTGGGCCTGCATTTCCTATGGGATAATCACTTCCCTTTGACAGCATCCCGCTTTCCACAGAACATTGTGCTTTAATGATGCTTCATGTGCGCTGCAGACAATGGCCCTTGTGATCGGCACAATGGGAACAGAACCACCACATCGCTTCCAGGCGGTGGGAATTGTCCTCTCTCCCCCTGGCAGAGCGCTGTGATTTGGAGGAGGCCGTCCTGGGGCTGCTGGTGGGAGTGGGATGCTGGGCACGGTGTGTCTGTGTGTCCTGGCCTTCATCCCACCCTCCGGACTGGGAGAGCGATGGGGTGCTGGTGGTCGCGCTTGCTGCCTCCTCCTCTCCTGCCCAGCATGGGGCAAGCACCAAATCCACACCGCAGAGTTCACAGGGAACTATTGCTACAAAGGTCACTGATGGCTGAAAATGGGGAGCTCCATCCCAGAGGAGCAGCCGGCGCTGCCCTGGATGCCGGGAAGGAGCCGGCTGCGGCTGTGGCTTCGTGTCCAGCCCATGACCAACCACGGCACTGAAATCCCACAGGTATCCCTAAGGTGCCGTTGTGCCGATGCTGGTGAGCAGGACCCCATCCAGGAAGGTGCTGGGGAGGCGAGGGGGGTGTCCAAAGGCCACATTGCCAGTGCTGGTGGTGGGGCCATGCACCCAAACCCACATCGCTCCGATGCTGCCAAGGGGATCCCCATCCAAGGAGGGTCCGGGAGGTGAGGAAAGGCGGCCGGGTGCGGGTGGAGCCTCACCGGGGGGCATCGGTGTTGGGGAGCCCCGCTCCTGCCTGCGGCTGGGGGTCCCCGGGGTGCGCTGGGTGCTAAGAGCCCGGCCCCTCGGGGGGCGGCTGCTGGGGGCTGAGCTGTGTCTCCAGCAGCGCCCGCGTCCCCTCTGCCGACACCCGCCGCAGCCGCAGCCGCACGGAGCCGTAGGTGCCCCCGGTGCGACGGGCGGCCCGTGCTCGGCGGCGGGCGGCGGCTGCGCCCAGCAGCAGGGCTGCGAGCAGGAGCCCCCCCAGCGCCAGCAGCGCCAGCCCGGCCACGGTGCAGCGGTCGAGGCGGGCCCGCAGCCGCGCCGCCCGCTCCTCCAGCCGCTCCATCTGCCGCGCCGGTACCGCCGGGTCGGGGCGCGCCGCCCGCGGCACGGCCCCCGCCAGCACCACCAGCGCCGCGCCGCCCAGCGCGCAGCACAGAGCCAGCGCCAGCCCCGGGCCCGCCGGGGACCCCCCTCCCGCTGCCGCCGCCGCCGCCGCCGCTTCCTCGCCCGGGCTCCGCAGCTCCGCCGCCCGCGGGGCCGCCATGGAGCCGCCGCCGGCCTGCGCGGGCTGAGGTGATGCGCGGTGCTCCCCGGCCCCGCCTGCAAACCGAGCCCCGGCCCGCGTTGTTCCCCCCCGCCGGGATCCCGCTCCCCCCCCCCCCCCCGGAACCGGAGCCGCACCCCCAGACCGGGCTGCCAACCCACCCGCGGGTCCCCAAACGGGGCTGCCCACCGGATACGGGTCCCCAAACCGGGCTGTCCCCCCTCCCCGCACCGCGCTGCTCCCCTTCCCTGGACCCGGCACCTGCCTCCCCGAACCGGATCGTCCCTCCCTCGGTCTCTCCCTCCCCGAGCAGCACCGCCCCGAACCGGGCACCCCGGGACCCGTTTCCCCCGTCGGGCTCTCCCTCCTCGCCGGTTCCCCGGAGCGCTCCCAACCTCCCCGGTACCCGCACCCGCCGCTCCCCGCTCCCGCTCCTCCGGTCCCCCCCCCTCCTCGCCGGGCTGCCTACCCCCGGTGCCGGCGCCGCCGGTGCCCCGAGCTGCCCGTCCCCAGGGCGCGCTCCGCCGCCGCCCGCACACGCACACACACACACACACACACACACACGTACAACGGGCTGCCCCGGGGGGCACTCACACACGCCCGCGGTACCGGCACCGGCTCTGCACCCCCTGCCCGCGATAAGGGCACCCCCCGACAGCACCGGGACCCTCCGTGGGGGCAGGATGCGTGGGGTGGGCACGGATGGAGGGGATGGAGCAGCACGGTGGGCTTTGCATAGGGGAGACCGTGGGATGCTCCCAGTGGTGCTGGGTGGGCACTCCACAAGCTGCTGTCCCCATTGGGGACCCAGGGCAGAGCTGGGGACACTCAATGCAGCCCTGAATGCAGCAGGGAGAGGTCCAGCCCAGCCAGGAGCCCCTGCAAGGATCCAGCCTGCCCCAAATCCCTGGGGATGCAGGGCTTGACCTGGGCTTGGACCATGCATGAGAGGCTCCACAGGAGCCCACGGAGGTGCTGGCTACTCAGAGCCATCCCCACTGTCCCACTGTAGTCCCACAGCACAGAGCCTCCATCACCCCACCTCTCACCAACACTGTTTATTCCATTTCTCACACAGCACCGGTGTTGGTACCCACTGCTCCCAACCCACACTGTGAGCCCCACAGCACCCACTGGCACCAGCACGTTCTGAGCTGGTTTGTTACCAGGACATGTGCTATTCCCACCTTAGGAGCGGTGCCTGCAGATGGTGGATGTAAACCCTGAGAGATTGCTGCTGAAAGCTGTCAGGAAGATTTGTCCATCACATTGACGGCCCCTTCAGCACATTCAGGTGCCTCCAGCGCCTTCACAAGCTCACCCACCATTACCCAGGGTGATGCTGGTGCTGGGTGATGAGCTCGGGGTGCAGGGGGGACCAACACCCAACGCTTCCAGTCCCTGCACTGCAGCAGGGTCGGGGGCTGTGGGGTGGGCTGGGGTCTCCCATCACTTTGTGCCATGTCACGGCAGGGCTACATGGGATTTGGTTAGTTCTGAAGTTGGCATCGCAGGCTGTGTGTGCTGCTCCCGTCCCCTCTCGCTGCCCTGTTTGGAAAGGCGGATGCTTCCCAGCACCGCATCCCTAGGGATGCATCCAGAAGTGGGCCGAGAAAAAAGCAGGATTAAAAATAACCGTGAGTGCATCCCGACACGTTAAGCACATTCCGAGAGGCTTTAGTGCCAGCCCACTCGGCGGGAAGGCAGGAGATGCTTGGAGACAAGTAGGTCACGGGACGCAGATTGTCCCGAATCAGCAGGAAAAGATGGATCTGGAGCAGGCGGGCACATGCGTGTGAACACACAGTGTGCCAGCACTGGGACTGCTACCTAGGGCATCACCAAAATCCCTGGGAACAAGGGGAACACTGCTTAGTTCCTGCATCCTGATCCCACTTGAGAGGATGCCTGCGATGGATGAGGTGAAGGGATGCGTCCTACACATGTCGCTGCCTCTGGGTCCCACATGGGAGCAGGGTGATGACCTCCACCCCAAAGCCCATTCCTGATCCCGCTGGGGGCTGGCAAAGGCTGCTCCATTCCCAGGGCTCTGGCATGCAGGGAAGGAGAGATGGAGACAACCAAGATTTATGCTGCCAGCGCAGGAGCAAAGAGAGAAGGGAGAGAGCCAAGGTCAAAGACAGCGCTGCCAAAATGCACAATGAATCTGCAGGAGCGCTGGAGGGGAGAGGCTGAGGGCTTGGAAAGGCATAGGAACAGGACAGAGGGAGGGAGCCTGGGAGATGGAGCAGTGTGGGGCTGCTGTGCCATTGCTTGGCCAAAAGGATTAAATGGGGATGGGAGAGCCAGCAAACGGGAGCCTCGTACCATGAAAGGACAGTGGGAGCAGGAATGGAAGGGCTCTGGATGCGGCTCCATCCCTTCAGACCCCTCCAGCGCACCCCTATTGCAGCACAGCCCCGGCTGCTGGTGGGGGTGACCCCGTTCCAGCCCCACCATGGGTGAGGTCTCACTCCTGCCTCCTCAGCACTCACAGCATCCCAAGCAGAGCGAACGCCCGCGGCCAGCACGGCTCAAGGTGACTCGGAGGTCGGGAGCAAGCAGCGGGGCAATGCGGGAGCCAGGACCGAAGGGGGCACGGGCAGGGAGGGAGGGAGGGAGGACCGGAGGAGCCGGGCTCATTGTGACCTCCCCTCCTAGCACTGCTGATCCCTGCTTGCCCCCTGCTGATCCCGGCTGCAGCTGCCCTGGGAGCAGGCCCTGGTGCTAATTGGGATCTGGATATCATCACCTAGCACCAGCCCGCTGGGAGAGCCCCAGCAGCAGCAGCTGCACCGGGATCCTCACTGCTCTGCCTGAACGGAAAACAAAGCGCGGAGAGCATCAGGCAGAGGGATGAGGAGCCGGTGATGCTCTGGTGGTACCGTGTAAGCGCAGACAGGCTCAGCGGTGGCTGTGGCTGATGCAGGCGGGCGGCCGAGCGCCTTCACCCTCCTCCCTGTGCACAGGGTCGGGTCCGAAGCTCTTCTTTTTGCTTCTATTTCCTTTCTTTTCTTCCTTCCGCAAACGTGCCTGGAGCCCCTGGGGAGCTGCTCGCCCGCAGGGAGGGAGATGGGAAAGCTTCCCAAGGGAGCTCTCGGAAGGGCAAGGGGGAAAGAGGCTGGGAGGAGGAGAAAGAGGGTGAAAAAGAGGGGGCGGTGGTGGAGAAGGAGAAGAGGAGGAGGAGGGAAAAGGTGGCACTGAAGATGGAGGAGGTGATGCAGGTGCATCCTGCTCCCGCCGGTGGGTGCGCGCTCCCTGCTGACCGCACAGCAATGGGGTCATTCCCAGCACCGTTCCCTGCGGGAGCGCCCCGCGGAGCCGCCGGTCCCGGGGCTGTGCCCATCGGTGCAAGGCGGGCACCACGGAGCCGGTCCCCGGGAGGGTGTCGTTCCCCCCCCACCCCGCACGGACACGCGCCCAGGGCGCGCTCCCGCCGCCGCGCGCGTTATCTCCTCCCCCCCCCCGGCCGGTTTTGGCGGGAGCGCGCAGGAGCCCCTGAGGAGGGTCCGAACCGGACGGAGCTGAGCGCCGCGGGACCGGGGTCCTCTCAGCACCCATAACCCCCCCCCCAAACCCCACCGGTGCCCACTGGGTCCCTTCAGCACCCATAAACCCCCCCAAACCCTTTGGTGCCCGCTGGGTCCCCTCAGGGCCCCTCCACTCCCTCAGCACCGGGTGAGCTCCCTCCATCCCCTCAGGATCCACTGCCCCATCCCCTAAGAGCCCCCCCGTCCCCATCCCCTCAGGTACCCCCCCCCAACCCCCTCAGGATCCCACCAAACCCCCCCTTGTCCTGATAAATCTCCCCCATCCCCTCACTCCCCCTCAGATCCCCATTGCCCCCTCAGCACCCAGCTGAGGTGACCTCCGTCCCTCAGGGCCTGCTACACCCCCTCCTCCCCTCAGGGCCTGGCTGGATCCCCCCCATCCCATCAAATCCCTTTGCCCTCTCCTTTAGGATCCCACCAAATCCCCCTCACCCCCTCAGTGTCCCATTAAACCCCTTCTCTGGCCGGAGCCGGGCTCCTAGCAGGGGTGGGAGGCAGCGGGGGCTGCCCTCAGCGCGGGCGCCATGTTCTACATGCACTTGCTGGTGAACAAGCGCGGGCCCCTGGCCAAGATCTGGCTGGCCGCGCACTGGGAGAAGAAGCTCACCAAAGCTCACATCTTCGAGTGCAACCTGGAGGCCACCATCGAGAAGATCCTCTCGCCAAAGGTGGGCCGGACAAGCCGGGAGGCTGTGGGGCAGAGGGGTCCAGCCTCAGAGGGTTTGTGCCATCGGGTGAAGCTGGGGCTGTTCCAAAGCCAGCGGGAGGGAAACTGCGCGGGTTTTATTTGACTCTCGTTCGAGTAAACCCCTGTGACAGGGCAGATATGGGAATAGTGGAGTTGCAGTATAGAATCATAGAATCATAGAATCATAGAACGGTTTGGGTTGGAAAGGACCTTAAGATCATCCAGTTCCAACCCCCCTGCCATGGGCAGAGACACCTCACACTAAACCATCTCACCCAAGGCTCTGTCCAACCTGGCCTTGAACACTGCCAGGGATGGAGCATTCACAGCCTCCCTGGGCACCCATTCCAGTGCCTCACCACCCTCACAGGAAAGAATTTCCTCCTTAGATCCAATCTAAACTCCCCCTGTTTCAGTTTGAACCCGTTACCCCTTGTCCTATCACTGCAGTCCCTAATGAAGAGTCCATCCCCAGCATCCCTATAGGCCCCCTTCAGACACTGGAAGCTGCTCTGAGGTCTCCACGCAGCTTCTCTTCCCCAGGCTGAACAGCCCCAACTTTCTCAGCCTGGCTCCATACGGGAGGTGATCCTGCCCCGATCATCCCCATGTCAGTATGGCAGTTACGTGAATACTGAGGTTGCAGTAGGGCAGCTTGTGAATAGTGAAGCTGCAATCACCTTCCTGGAGGGCTGGGGTGTACATTTAACACGCAGTGTAAGCCAGTGTTACCGCAGTGCATTCAGATGGGCTTCTCCACATATGAACAGAGCTCCGGGGCCTGCACTGTGGGCACCAGGCCTGAGGGGTGTGAGGCAGCACAAGGCCATCAGTGCAGCGTGGCAGTGACATGTACGACAGCACTTGGGAACGGTGGTGTTTGTGCCTCAGAAAGATGGAGCAGCCGGGTGCTGGTTCATATCAAGGGGCTCATAAAGAGCCGTGACATGGCACACTGCTCTGTGGGCAGAATGCATCTGCTGATCTTATAATAAATAACTTTTGACATCTCATAACCAACTTCCAGTGGACTTCTTCCAGGTTCCCCATTGTAAGCAGGTAAGTACATAATTAATGCTTATGAGAGGCTCTATGACCAGTCCAGGAGGCTGAAGTCCTCCCCACCTCCCAGATAAGGTGTGACTCAAGCAAACAGATGCAGGTAATCAAGGACCTGTGACTCAGTCCATTGCAACCCCATCCAAGGGAAGCATCCAAGGGAATGGTGAGGAATGCTTTGCACCATCACCAGGCAATGGCTCAGGAGATCCCAAGCTTTCAGCTGGTGCAAGCAGATTTTATTAGTATGTTTTCCTCTATGAAAACACCTGCTTGATATCTGGCAGCCTGAATCCCACTGTCCTGCGTGGGTTACCATTAACAAAGTGCTGTTAAATAGATATTATATGGAAGTGTTTTTCAAGAGGTATTAGATGAGTGTCCTCTACTTTCCCTTGTATGCTGTCCTGCCTCACATCAGCACCACCACCCTGAGTGTGCTTGATGCAGGAAGACTTTGCATAAATAAGGGCATAGGTATGGTATCTGCTCAGTTAAATAACCCAAGCGTCAAATACTGGTTTGTGCACAGCTGCTTGCTGTTTCAGGGCGTGTTACACTGTTTGCTGGAAGTTAGTTGAGATCATTTAGATAAAGGAAGAGCTTCAGTTCAGGCCTCACCCTCTGGCATGGCAACGTTTAGCAACAGAAACAGCTAGAGGTTTCCAGGCTCTGGTTGTGATCCTCTACATCAGCACAAAGCCTTGCTGAATTTCAGAGCTTTGTATTGATGTATGATACTGGAACTCTGGCACTGCTGTGTAATATTCCCATTTGAATGGTTAAACATTTCCCTTTTAATGGTTTTGCCCCAAATCCTAACTCCTGGCCAACCTTTTGAAACCATCCCAGTTTACAATAGCTCTGCGGACCTCCGGACACTTACTCCTTGGAGTGGTGAGGATTTACCACAGGAAAGCCAAGTACCTCATGGCAGACTGCAGCGAAGCTCTGGCAAAAATGAAGACAGCCTTTCGCCCGGGTACGTACGCAGCTCTGCATCTTTCCACCTGTGTCCTTTACAGCTCTCATTTTAAAAGGTAATTGTGGATATTCCTGTTAAATATACATTATTGATCCCAAACATACCAGTGGCCTACTGCTGATGTTCAATTTAATACAGTTTTGGGTCTCTGACTCCTTTAAAAGAAGCAATATCTTAAGTGGTCTTATTAGGAGAAGCTTCAATTCAGCCTCCATTGTTAGCTAATTGATTTTAATTTCTGATGACACCAGCAGCATCCTAACCGAGTGTTAGTGCCAGACCTGACAGTGGGGTTTGAACTCTGCCCATGAAGCCAGTGAGGAGGGAGCAGACAGGCTGGATCCTTTCCCAGCTGGCTGGATGTTTGTCATTCTTAGGCAGCAAACGAGGAGGCACTGTTGTCTAATAAAAGGCTACCAACAGGACATCAGCATCTATTGTCAGCCCTAATGTGCTTTGTGACCTGGTCTGTTTGCAGAGTAGCAAATGCCTACTCTACATTATTCTCAAGGACAGGATCATAGGATTAAAGAATTATTTAGGTTGGAAAAGACCTTTAAAATCATTGAGTCCAACTGTTAACCCAGCCCTGCCAAGGCCTCTAAGCACCACATCTACATGTCTTTTAAATACCTCCAGGGTTGGTGACTCTAGCACTGCCCTCAGCGGCCTGTTCCAGTGCTTGACAACCCTTTGGTGAAGCTTTTCTTTCCCCCAGTATCCAGTCTAAGCTTCCCCTGGTGCAGCTTGAGGCTGTGTCCTCCTGTCCTATTGCTTGTTACTGTTCAGGGATGCTGTCATTCTCCATCAGAAACAGTCAGAAGTGATCTGACTTAGGAACTAACCCTGTTCTGAGCAAAAGATTCCATTAAATGACCTTTGGAAATCCCTTCCCACTTGAATTGTTCCTAGATCCTCCCATTAGTGAGTATTTGCACTCTCGCTTCATAATTATTTGATGCTGAAGAGCAGTTCTGCAGGCACTGCAGAGGGAAAGAAAACACAATCATTCATCTGAAGCGGCGTGGAAGACTCCAGGCTAAATGTCAGCTGCGAGGATCTTCCAGGGACTTCAAGTAGCTGTTAATAAACCCCATATATTTACTTTATCTCATGTCTTGTAGCAGCAGGCTCTGCTGTATCTGTAAAAAAATATAGTGTCTAAAATATACATAAAGGAAGGATTTACTTCCACTTTGGGGTCCTATTGACACAGGGCCTAAGCTTTGCCCTTCTGTTATTAGAACAGCAGCAGTCCTTCCTGACAGGTTTATAGTTCCAATACACATACGTGGGAGAGCATTACTTTTGCCTTATTGATGCTTACTTTGTGCTGTTGTCTGTTCCAGGCCTTGTCGACCTTCCCAAGCAGACCTTTGAGGCTACTTATCAAGCCATTACGCTGCCTGAAGAGTTTCATGATTTTGAAACACCACTACCTGACGTAAAGTAAATGCTTCCCTCGGTTTTATTCAGTATCTTCAGAAGTAAAAGATATCCTCATGTTATCTGACCAAGACTCAGGTGGAATTGTTTGGCTTTGATACCTGGATTCTCCTAAATGCTGAGTCACCTTTGTGAGGCTGCAGTCACAGGAGCTGTGCTTTTGTTGAGCTCCTCAAAGTCTGTTTAATCAACAGCCCTTTACAATGAAATAATGCATGAACTTAGAGTTCAGGGTTTCAGACTGCCAGAGTGAAGCCTGCAAACCACTCTCTGACCTCAAGAGAAGATAGTGTAAATCCTGTTGTAAGAGCAAGGCAGCTCTGGTGAGTAACCTCACCACGTTGTACTGCTCCCTTGTGTAACTGCATTTAATTTCTGGCTCTTTGGGGCTGGTGTGTTTTATCAGCAGCAGTCAGCTTGGCTCCTGATGAAAAGCCAGCGTATTTCATTGGCTTTCCTGGCACAAATCAGCATTAATGTAGAAACACTGATAGAAAGCAGGAGGCCAAGACATGTTGTGATAGCTCTGATGCTCCCAAAGGTCTGGGATAACAGATTTCTCCTGAGGCTTCCTCTGTACCTCCTCATGAATGCAGTTTGATGGGTTCTGTTTAGGATTCCCTAGCTGTCTCCTGGCCAGGGCAGGGTCTGTCCCCACTGTGTGATGTACACTGGAGGCTGCACAGAGCTCTGGCTTGCTTGGAGGTACCACTGTTAATAAACACCCAGCACCTGGTTTCCAAATGCTTATTTTTAGCTTTTAGAGGAAATTTAAAGCAGGGAAATTTCTCCATAAAACCCTAACTGGCTCGACTGCAAATAGCCTTGGGGAAAAAATGTTCTCTCCTTGAGGATCAGCCAGGGTGCTTCCAATGCCATGGAAAACAAGCTGTCTTTGGGGGTTTATGATAAAACATCAGATTGGTGACTGTTTAGAAGCAAGTTTTCACATTCCAGCCTAAAGCTCAGTGGCTCTCAGTTCTCCTTTTATTCTGTGTGATGTTTTTTCCATCAGTGCCATTGACGTTGCTGAACACTTCACCTTGAACCAGAGCAGAGCTGAGGACATCACGCTTGTAGAGGATTATGAGAGCAATTTACTTCTGTGTGACAGAAACTTTGGTGAGAGAAGTTGAGAAATTAGAAATATTCCCTAAAGAAAAGTGTGTTTATGCAAAATTTGGTACAGTCTGTGTCCTTTCCACATGTGAAAAGCTGGTATTTGTGCTGATTTCTCTGTCATGCTGTTTTATGCTTAAATTTTTTGTGTAATAACTCCACCTAAGTAGTATAATGTGATAGCAGAGAATCAAACCCAACGCTCTGCTTTTTACTGAATTAGCTGCAGGTTGGTTTTTGTTCCATTTGAGGCACTGGGGCATCTTACAACCTTTTAAAAATGATTTGAAACATTAGGAAATGGATAGATGTGTTTCAAAGATTCCTGAAGACAAAGCGTGGGATATTCTGTGTTTCTTCAGATGACAAACCAGACGCCCTGAGGAAACAAAGCTTCTTTGACGGCAGCATCTTAACAAGCAGCAACAGTGTTGTGGTGGATCGCTCTGTGAGTGTGAACAGGGACATGTCTGCTCTGCGAGAGGAGACCTTCTGTTTTGAGTATGACTGCTTTGGAGATGAGGAGGATGCTGCAGATATGATAGGTAGGTTTGACACAGATAAACAGAATCAGTTTCTTTCCAAATATTTTTATTCTGGCAGGAAAACAAACAGGACAGAGTGAAAGTGATTGCTTTCAAACAGAAGTTCTGTTGTTTTCTTGTTGAATTCATGCTTCCTTTGCATTCTACTTAGCACTGAATCTATGACATACGACTGACATGACAGTCCATGCCAGACACTGCCAAATAAAAATGGTTTAAAGGTTATATTTCAGGTTTTTAGAATTAAAGGCATTCCAGTTATACTTAATGTTGAGCCATTTAGTTCGTATTTTTGAAGGTGAAGCACTGCAGCATTTTATCCTTACTGTAAGAGCAAAGGCAGCAAAGGAGCTTCTACATCTTTATGGCTTAGAGTAGTTACATAAACCTTTTTAGATTTATACCTTTTAAACAATATCAATGTAATACTTCAGAGCAATGGTGGAAACTCACAGTGAAGAGTAACCCTCTCCTCTTTGCACCCCTGAAAGCCACCATTCCACTGCAGCCATTTGTGGGAGCTGAACGGTTTTGTTTGCTGAGGATTAACCTTAAATAAGTCACATTAGTTTGTATCAGGCTATTTCATGGCTACTAAAGCTTTGAATGATTAAAACGATGTGTTTTATATGTAAGAAATCCTGTTGAGGGATGAGCACACAGGCCTGGATCTAGACATTCTTGGTATGGAGGAAGAAAACCCTTTGTCCCAAGAGCCACTGGAGAAGAGCACAGCCGGTGAGTCTGCAGCACCCACCCTGCTGTCCTCACACCAACCCCTGTTCCTGCACTAGTGCCTCAAGTTGCTCACACTCAGCTTTGTACCGTGTCCCATCCCTTTTGCCTTGGTTCATTTATTTTGCTCTTTTTTTCCCCCCTAATATTCTTCATTTTGGGTATAATTCAATTAGACCTGGGGATCCCAGGTCTGTAACTTGGCATTGCTTAGGAACACTTTGGTATGACATCCTGTTGGACACGCTGTTGATCCACCTGCTGCCTCCACAGCAGGAGATCACTTCTGGAGGGGAAGGGAAACTGAATGAGGGCTTGCTGTAACTTTGAACTTCACCTATGAGTATTTCTGGCTTCATATTACAACAAGTGACACTTCAGTAAGATCATGCGGTTGTTGTTTGTCTTCTTTTGGTTTGATACCAGTGAAACTGATTTCTGAAAAGTGTTTCTGGAAATCTTTTGATATCTCAAATCCTTATACCCCCCCCCCCCCCATTTCTTTAAAACTGTGAAATTACAGACAAATTCATGGTTCTCTAATTCTGATCTTCTTTGTGATCCTATCATTTTGTGGTGTGAGATAAAAAACTTTACAAGATGGAATAATTTCTTAAATTTGGGGTTATTTTCTGGGTTTTCTTATAGCTGAGTCCTGCTGTGCAGACACCATCAATAAGGAAGTCAGCCACCTAGCGAGTGAAACCACACTCGTGTTGAAAGATGATGGATTTGTGCTTGAGCCACTTGATGCTACAGGTCAGAACGTGACCAGTTTCTTGCTGAATGTTTGCATCAACAAGTTCATGTTGACACTATTATTTAGCATTCTGGAATTTTCCAGCCTGCCAAAACAGTATTCAGGAAGTTATGGCCATATAACCAATCTCTGGCTTTCTTTCCTGTTTACTACATACATCTTAATCCAGCTGCTAAAGGATTAAACTGACAAATACAGATATTCATGAGGAGGTAAAGAAACCTGTTGAGGACATCAGCAGTTCTTGGAATAATTAACTTCCTGATGGATTAGAGAGAGATTATTCAGTCCTGGTGGCATATCATGTGTCCTCATTAAGTTCTCATGTTCCTGGTTCTTTAGTGCAATAGTCATATGTCTTCTGCCATTAAGCATGTGTGAAGTTCCTGTACAGGAATACAAGGAGTATATGTACGAATACCTTTGGTGAAGTGGCCCAGGAGCTTGTACTTTGGTTTTCAAGTCTGTGTGATGTTCTGGGAGGTTGTCAGCCTGTCTGTTTGAGTCCGGTGCCTGTTCCATACCTGAGGGTTCTGTGAATAGACATTATTTAGACCTCCTTTTTTTTTTTAGCTGTCACCCAGAGGAAAAAGAATAAAAGAAAGAGGAAGTTGTTCGTGGATGTAGACAAGGAACTCACCTGTTATGCCATGTACAACCAACTGAACAACTACACAGACATCACGGCCACCTTAGACCTCGCCCCCCCAACCAAAAAAACAATGCTGTGGAAGAAATCTGGAGGTGTGGATAAACTCCTGTCCCACACAACACAGCTGCTGCTTCCTGCTAAGCTGCAAATGGTAAAGATTGAGTCCTTGCAGGGTTTTATATCACTAGTTAGGTTAGGAGCTCACTGTGAGAGGCTTTTCAGGCTTGGGTTGCTGTGAACTCCTTCCCATGTGTGTGGCATCACTGGAGTCCTGTTCTGCCGTATAGCTGGGTTGGATACCTGATGGTTATTTGCATGCTCTCAACTGGAGCACTTGCTCCATTAGGAAGCCCATCTGTAGAGCTGAGGGCTTTCATCTCCAGCTGTCCACCACCAAGTGAAAGATGACAAAAAACCCATGAGAGCTGACGTTTCATTTCATAGAGTCATAGAATCACAGAATGGTTTGGGTTGCAAAGGACCTTTCCTGTCCTCATGTAGCATCTGACAGATTGTTTGAAGAAGCTTGGTAGTAAGTTTAGAGCTGGTGATAAGATAAAGAAGAGCTAAAGGTGATAATGAGAGCCCTGGTATAAGCCATGTGCAGCAGCGTTATTGCAGTGCCTTGTGCTGTGTGGCTTGGTGAGGGCAGCAGGGCAGCAGGGGCTCCAGGCCAGCAGCAGCACTGCAGGTTCACAGCAGCGCAGCTTCACCACTCAGAGTCCAGGGGCAGAGCTACAGCTAGCTCACTCTGCCAAGGATGAATGTTACTCACACACACAGAGCTGCAGATGTTTCTTTCTTTCTTTCATCCTTCCTGACTGGCTGGCTTCAAGGAAAACCGATCCAAGCTGTTCCTAAAGCGCTTCTTCATGGAGTTCACTGCAATGTTGAAGCTGGAGAAAGCTATTATTAAAAAAATAAATCAAAAAATCCAGATTTTCAGTATGGCCTAATTCAAATACCTAAATTCTGGGTTGCAGTAACTGATCCACAGCTCACATTGATACCTTTGTGTTGGTGCTTGCAAATAATGTGATGTGGTGGTCTGAAAGCAAACCAGCGCAAATAATTGTTTGCAGTTCCTTGCGACATGCTTCAAGAGTCATGGATTTAAGATGAGAAGGAAGGAAATACAGAGGGGGTCTGAAATGGAGGAAACAAGAAAAGAGCAAGAGATCACAGGTAATGTTTTAACTCTGTTGTTGCAGAATTAGCTGTTAGAAAATACTCCCTATTTTACCTAATGTTTAAGAGAATGGGCAGTATTGTACAAAGCAAAGGCCAAAAAAAGTTTAATGTTGAGGAAATTGGCTATTAATTATTTTTTTAAAGTGCTTTTTGTTTTTATAAGTACTTTGTTGTTCTTTTGCTCCTTAGCTCAGAAATTAAATTCAGGTATTTTTCTTCCTTGTGGCATAAAGAGGTATTTTTGGGGTCCCTTTTGCTTTTCTAATTGTCTACCACACAGCAGATGTGTTTTAAAAACAGAACAAAAGCTTCCCACTTTTTCTGAGTTTAACCAAACCACTCCCCAGATTTTCAAATTCATCTCAATAACATATATTTGTATCTTGAAGACAGCGTTTGGGTTAATACCAAGCGAGAGGAAATGTCCTATTTCAGATGTTCTGAGGTGATGTATCTGCTTTCACCCCTTTGCTCTGCTAGAAATACAATCTGGGTGCCTGCCTCCGTTCATCAGCAGAACCACCTCCTGCAGTGCCTAAAGGTCAACTTCTAGGAAAGGGAAAACTCTCTTGGCAGGTTCTTCTTCTTCCATGATCTGATTGGGAATATTTATTCTGTGTTTAGTCCTTCTGGCTCTTGCTCTCAAATACTGCCCATGGGGGTGTGACTGTTGGGTTTCAATGTATTTTTAAGGACAGAGATTGCCAGGAATTGCCTCTTAAACCTTGTTTTTTCATTGATGCAGAGATGCTGATAGTAGAAGAGCCAAGTTTCCTGCAGGAGTCAGCTCATTCAGACACTGAGAGAAAAATTAGACATGATTCGTTTATGTTGCCATCAGAGAATAACAGAAATGTAACTGATGATCACTGTGGTGAAACTATAGTGAGCAGTTTCCATAAATTTTAGACACCTAAATGTATTTCTTGATGTTGTTTTATGCCAGGGTTCCATTCAAAACATGTTAAGAAGTTCCTACTACCTGTTTGAAGACATGCTAGAGGGAGCTGATAGTTTATTTAGAGGCATAAAAGTTTATTTATAAGCACTTTGGTAGACACAATGAATTAATGATAAATTAAAATGTCTATTAATCAGTATAGATTGGAGTCAGATCTCTAATTATACGTGATAACTAAATGTGAAATACAGCCTCTATACTGCAGAGATCAATCTAATCATCTTTATAAAGGATAAAACTTACCTCTTGTGTCTCATATTGAGGAAATAAGCAATAACAAATCATCTATTTCTGCTGTCTTTACTCAGGCTGAGGTACAAGGGCATTCCTTAGGGAATATGAGGCTCATTAAAGTTGGAAAAGCATGACAAAATTGGATCTAACCGTAGCAGAACATGTAGGGTCTGTGCCTGAAGCAAGCCTGTAGGTGCAGATCAGCTGTAGGATAAATACTAAAGCGAAGTCCTTTCCTAAGTGAGATGTAGTAAAAATAGGGACCATTCCATCATTCTGGAAAACATTGCTTGTAATACATTCTTGGAACAGAATTGTGTAATTGGGATTTGCACTGTACCCATGAGCTGTAACTCCTGTTGATCACTCTCTGTTCTGACACCAGGGTGCAATGGTTTTGTCTGAGAGCTCCTCACTGGTGACCAGTATCCTGGACCAAGAAGCTGAAATGCAGCAAGCTGAGCTAACAAACGTATGTGTGCTCCAGGCTGGCTGCTCTGGCCTGTGTCACACTCTGTTCTTCCTCAGATGGATTAAAATAGCACTGATGGCATCATGGCCTTGTTTGGCTGCACTCACATCACCTTTAGCCTTCAGAGGTTAAACCCAAAGCCTAAACCCAGATTTTTGAACACCCTTTTTTGACCCTGACCAGCACAAATGCTGTCACAACCCAGGCATGCAGGGCGGTGTCTTCTTGTGGACCTGCCTCTCCAGGCCTCAATGTGACCGTCTCCACAGTGCTGCCATACACCTGAGCTGCTCCTTGGTAGCAGAAAGAACATAGTTAGCATTCCTTTCTGTTCCACAAAGCCTTGTGTGACCACAGAGGTGTCAGAGGTCCCAGATATCCTGAGTATGGCCACCAAAATGCCCAGTTCCAGCTAGGATTTTCAGTTAGAACTCTTGTCCTTGTTATCATGCACATGCCACCTAACCTTCTGTTCTATTTCCTCTCAAGGAGCTCACGAGGAACAGGAAAGACAGTGAAGAAATCAGATGGAACAAAAGAACTCTCCAGTTCTTAAAAGCCTTACAGGTACCAGTGCTGGATTTTATAATTAGATGCCAAACTCAGGTGTTGATTTCAGTTGGACCCTGTCAGAAAACTCTTCCTTATGGAATCCCACACTGGTCTGGGTTGGAAGGGACCTTGAAGCTCATCCATTTCCAACCCCCTGACACAGACTGGAGCACATTCCACTAGAGCAGGTTGCTCCAAGCCCTGTCCAACCTGGCCTTGAACACTTGACCCCATTACTGCTGTTGTGTTTCCTTGGGTATTGGGAAACCAGGATTCTGAGTGCCTGACATGATCCAACAGAAGTGTCAGACTATCTCCTCCTTGTAGAATCAAGGAATTGTGGAATGGTTTGGGTTTGAAGGGACCTTTCATATAAGTGTAGCCATTAAACCCCAAGAAATAATAACACTTGGTTAGCTGCCTGTGACAGAGGTGATACCCAGCACCCAGAGAACAGGCAGTGATGAGTCCTATTGGTTTGGATGCTGAAAACCATTTCAGATGTGCTTCAGATGAAAAGCCAGCCTGACTGTCCTGCTTCCCTCCTGCAGCACCTGAAGAGATCCGGGCTGAGCTCCTTCAGTTTCCGGGATCTCAGTCGGAAAAACAACCGGAAAGAGGCCGCAGCCAAGTTTTACATCCTCCTGGTGCTGAAGAAGCAGTTGGTTGTGGAGCTCAGGCAGAGCGTTCCCTTTGCCAACATCACAGCCACCCCCGGCCCTATGTTTGATGCTCACTGACCTCGGGTCAGAGCCAGATAAGCCACCAAAACTCAACCTGATTGATTGATTGATTGGTGATTTTCCAGCAAATGGATTCTTGGGGAAAAATGATCGAATGTCTTGTTAAACCATGGAGCCACCTCTGAAATACCCCGTCACAGGCTCGTGCCGTGTGCCATGATGTGCCACCATGGTTACCAACGTGTTCCCTAGCTTGTTTATTTCTAATATAGCTGGTTTGGTGATAAGCAGTTACTTATTCTGTTAATAAAATATCACTAAAAAAATTAGGGAGGGATTTATGTTGTGAGGGATTTTAGGAAAAGTCCTTAAAATCCTTTGTGGGAGACAGGATTTGAACTAACACACCATCGGTAAGAGAAATCTGCTGAGTTCTCTGTATCCTAAATCCATCTGTTTGCAATGATTCCTTCCAGGGAATGGCCAATGTTTGCCATTTCAAGGCCCAGGGAGGTAGTCCCTCCAGCGTTGTTTCCATGTGTTCAGGCAGGGAGAGGTTACCCAGTCCATGGAAGAGTCACATAAGCAGCAGGACAAACCCTCTCCTCTGCAAACCCTCCAATTTCACGTTCCATGGAGCATGTTCACTTAAAGATGAACTCTTTTATTTCTGTGTAGCCCTATTTAAAAATGGCTGTTAAAGGAAACCTTGTCGTTCTTTGCATTTGCATCTAATTTAGGATGAGTTTTAACACCTGTACTGTCATGTGGTGGTGTTCTTCAGGCACACTGAGCCTGTGCAGGTGGCTGTGGGTACATCCCCCCGTCACCATGAAATCAATAAAAACCAGAACACTTCATCTCCTGTGCTCCTTGCTGTTTGTGCTCAAACTCTGGGATCTCCTTCTCACAGTCAGTGTTTTGGGGGATTTTCTTACATTTGGAAGGATGGAGGATGCTGGTGTCCGGGTGGTCCCAGTGTATTTGTGAAGAGCCTGTGCTGGGCCTGGGTCCGGGGCTGTTCCACCTGGATTCTTACTTCTATTTGATAAAATAAGCAGGAAGAAGCCTTTGCTCGCCATGACGTTACCTCTCTGGCTGTAAGGGAGGGAAAAACAACCCTATTTGGTAAAAATCTTCCCATTTACTGCAAGAGAAATGGCCTTTTCCTTTTCTGATGGGAATGGGAGCGCTGCTCCCCAGAAGTGTCTGGCCAAGATTGCACTTGAGGGTGGTGTGTTCCCCTCTCCTCTTTTGGGACCAGTTTTACTTGGGAATCAGGGACCAACCTGGGCTCAGGGAAGGGTTGGTTCCCTAAATCTGACTCTCAGTGAGTGCATGGCCAAAGGAGGAGCAAAAACCTCACCCCATTCCCCTGCACCAGCCCCGATCCCCAGCAGCACAGTGTCCAGTGAGCCCCTGTGACACAGAGGGAGGGGAGGGAAGGAGAAACCGTGTTATTCTGCCCCCAAAGCCATCCGGAATGACTCTGCATCTCCCACCGGCACTGCTGCCACGTGGTAAGAGCCGCTCCAGTGGCAGCAGAGGCGATAACACATTCATTTTCCTTTCAGGGAGAGCAGCTCTGTGCTGGATTCACCAGGAAAGAGGGAAACAAAAGGAGGCTGGAGGCGGGCAGGAAGAGGTGAGAGGCAGGAGACGTGTACATGGAAACGAGTCGGTGTGTCGGGGTAAATGAGGTACAGAGCTTGCAGGAAATAGGTCGGGAACAGAGTGCAGGTGTTCCCAAAGCAGGTTTGTCAGAACTTGGGAATAACGGAGGGGGAGTGAGGGAGTGTTCCTCTGAGGGCAGCGGGAGCACAGGGCCCTGAGCATGGATTTAGCTCAGAGCCCTGGCCTCGGCTCCAGCCCCAGACATGGGGTTCTGCTCCTACCCCACCAGGGTGTGAACTGCTTCCACCAGCAAACACGTACATAGGGTGTTAGGGACACGGGTGTAACGTGGGCACACGTGCACATCACTGCTTTTCCAGGCTGTAGCCACCCTTGGGTCCTTTCAGCTGCAATAACTGGGGCAGTGATGGAGCCAAAACCAGTCTGGACCAGAGCAGTGACGGTTTGACTGCGCTGGGCACTGGTGAGGGTGCACCTGCAATCTGTGTTCAGCTCTGGGCCCCTCACTACAAGAGAGACATTGAGATGCTGGAGCAGGGCCAGAGAAGGGCACCAGAGCTGGTGCAGGGCCTGGAGCCCAAGTGTGATGGGGAAGGGCTGAGGGACCTGGGGGGTTCAGTCTGGAGCAGAGAAGGCTCAGAGGGGACCTGATGGCTCCCTACAAGTGCCTGACAGGAGGATGGAGCCAGGAGGGGCTGGGCTCTGCTCCCAAGGAACAAGGGATGGGGCAAGAGGAACCGGCCTCAAGCTGCACCAGGGCAGGGTTAGATGGAGCTGAGGAACAATTCCTGCCCCAGAGGGTGCTCAGGCATCGGAACAGGAGCCACCAGCCCTGGGGGTATTAAAAAGAGGTAGATGTGGCACTTGGGGCCATGGGTCAGTGGTGGCCTTGGGTTAACAGTTGGACTGAATGAGCCTAAAGGTCTTTCCCAACCTCGTTGATTCTGTTCTGCCCGGTGGCTCCCAGCAAGCATGAAGCAGCCTCGCCCTATGCCTGCTCCTTAGTCTGAAAGGTTGAACCTCGAGAGCTCCAGGAGGAAACCCGCCGTGCCCACACCGTGCTCGGGACATCGGACGGGCCGTGGCAGCCGCTGCCAGCCGGGGGAGGCTCCGACTTGTGCTGGGTCCCGCTGGTTGTCGGTGGTACCCGGAGCGAGGCCCCGGCCGCCGGTAGGGAGCAGGGAGCAGGGATCATCGCTCCGGGATTTATGTGGCTGCACGCAGCGCGTCACTGGGAGCACACGGATGTCCTGTCCTCCCAGTTGGGCTGGTTAGATGAAAACTGCGGTGCTGGGGGCACTCCAAGGGCCGGGGAGAGCCGCAGCGTGGGGCTCCCCTTTCCTCCTCCTCCCTTTCCTCCTCCTCCTCCTCCGGGGTTACACGGGGAGAGGAGCGGAGCGCCGGGACCCGCGGGGCTCCGCTGCGGGGAAGGGACCCCCAAAACCGGCTTTTCCTTAAAATTCAGGGTTGTGCATCCCGGCGAAGGGGCGTTGCCATAGAAACGGGGGGGAAACCCGGCGGGGGGGGCGGTGCCGGCGCCGCCGTCGCTTTAAGAGCGCAGAGGAGGGAGGCAAATTACGCAGCTGCAAGGCTCATCCCTCCCTCCATCCCTCCCTCCCTGCTTCCATCCCTCCCTCCTTCCCTCCATCCCTCCCTCCCTCCATCCATCCCGCCGCACCCATGGAGGCCGGCGCAGGTGATGGAGGCGGGGGGGTACCGGGATGGCGGGGAGGGGGGGGGGGGTGTCACGGGTCCGTGCCCCGCTCCGCCGCTCACCCCCGCTCTTCTCTCCCTTCCCGGCAGGTCCCTGACCCCCCCCCCCGGCGCTGCCGCCCCGGACATCGGCAGCGGGGCCCGCGCAGGTGAGCGGGGAGCGGAGCGGAGCGGGGGGGGGGGTCGCGGCCCCTGCTGGCTGCGGAGCGGGGAGGGGGGACCCGGAGCGAGCGGGCGAGGTGGGGGGGGGCATGGGCTGGGGGTGCTCGGGGAGGGTCGCGCATCGGGCCCGCAGCTCAGCCGCATTGCATGCACCGGGCACGGGGCACGCCCACCGGACCCGCAGTGCATGCACTGGTCCCCACGGCATGCACCGGGCTCGTGTCACACTCGCCAGACCCCAATCTCATGTACCTGCACCTGCACCATGCACACCAGTCCTGCATCACAAGCACTGGACCCATATTGCAGGCATTAGACCCTCACAGCAGGCACTGCACACACAGGATGCTCAGCAGACCTGCAGAGCACTTGCCAGACCCTCCCTGCATGCTCCAGACCCCCCCTGCATGTGCCAGACTCACATCACATGCCCCAGTCTATCTATCCCTGCAGGACCAGACCTTCCCTGCATGCGCCAGACCTCCATCACATGCATCAGACTCTTCCTGCATGTACCACATCCCCATCACATGCACCAGAGCCTCCCTGCATGTGCCAGACTCTCCCTGCATGCGCCAGACCCACATCTGCTCATGCAGCATCCAGGCATCCCTCCCGGCACCGTGGGGCATTGCAGGAGCTGGAGCTGCTGTGCCATTGAGGTTTCATGATTTAATGGCTTAATGCTCCCTCTCGAAGGGACCCGGGGAGCACATGAGCTGCCTGATGCATCGGGAGCTCATTTCTCTCCTCCCCACAAGGTCAGTGCTGCTGCTCCCGGTTGTCGCATCCCAACCCGCCGCCGCGCGCTCGTGGTGCTTATCCCACATCGGGGTCCCTCACTGTGTGACCCCATGTGTGCACTGGGGATGTGGGGCTGCAGAGGTACCTGTGTGGGGTGGGGGTCAGGAGGGGCAATGCGTGTGCCTGCGATGGGAGGTGTGGTGGGGTGACAAGGTAGGCCCAGTGGTGCAGGGAGCCAGGGCTGAGCCACCGTGAGCACCGTCATCCCCAGCTCAAGGTGGGTGCTGAGGGAGGCTGCTTCTGCTGCACTGAGCCCATGCAAGGGTGCGGAGGGGAGGAGGAACTGCTGTGCTGGGAGCTGGGTTTATCTCCGTGGTTTTGCCGTCATATCCTGAAGGAGTGGGCTCTTCCTTCTCCTGTACCAGCCCTCAGCTCGGCTCTGCAGCACAGCACCGGCACAGGATGGGCTGTGTGCTGTGATCTCCTGTGTACCCCAACCTGCCCAGCCTGGGGTGGGACCGTGGCATCCACACCCCGGGCATCCTGCTCCTGCTCTGCTGCAGCTGCTGCAGCACTGGTCATGGAGCTCTGCCCCCTTTGCCTGCAGAGGCCTCCGCAGGGACCAACCTGTTCCTGCTGCTCCAGGTGCTTATTTTTAGCTGCTGAGGGCCAGGAATCTCCACCTCCCACCCTGCACCATGGCCAGGGCAGCTGGAAAAGCGATGAGCAGCAGAACCCGATCTGTTGGAACGGGCTCTGCTTTCCTGCAAGCTCTGGCTGTCAACTCAGCGCTCTGTAACAAACGGGGGGATAAAGGAGAGGCTCCTGCGGTCCGTTACGTGATGCAACAACTCTGAGCGGCATTGATCTCTCTGGGGCTGTTGCATAAATGTCCTGTGTGGTTTGTCCCTGCCCTGGTGCGAACTGGAGCATCTCCCTCTGTCCAGGACCCAGGTGAAGCTCTGCTGTGGGATGAGCCCATCCCTGCTGGAGCAGGGAGCAGAGTTCCCAGCTCCTGGGGATTTCGCTGCTCCATTGGAAGCTCCCAAGCAGGAGCAAAGCAGCTCCTGTCTCCCCAAACATCCCTTGTGGCAGGAGGAGGAGCCCAGACATCATCACTGTGCACCCGGCAGCGCTCGCCTCCCGCCTCGGATGGTGCCTGTGGTGCTGATCCCCTCCTTCCCTGCACCCCGGCTGCTGGATCCTGCTCCTTCCCACCCCCAGCTGCATCCCAGCCCCATTCCAAGCACACTGACCCCGGCACTGCCCGTTTTGCTCTGTCCCACCTCAGGCTGATGCTGCTCGCTTGCCGTGTTGGGCGCTTTGCTTGTTTTTAGTGTGGAGGAAAAGCAATGGGAAGGGCAGGAAGGGCTTTTTGTTCCCTGGGGAAGCCAAGCTGTGATTTCCCTCCCCCTGTTGCTCTCTGCTTTTAACCTTGCTAGCGCTGGAAGGCTGGGTATCTGCTGCCCAGTGGGGGGGATCTGCAGGGAACGCACCCTTCTCCTCCCGAGCTGTCTGCACCATTGGTGAAGCTGCGTTCAGAGCTTGGGCTCGGTGCCACCGCTGCGAAGTGTTCCTAGCACAGGATGTGGATGTCATAGAATGGAATCAGAGAACAGTTCAGGTTGGAAAGGACCTGGAGATCATCCAGTTCCAACCCCCCTGCCATGGGCACGCACACCTCACACTAAACCATGGCACCCAAGGCTCTGTCCAACCTGGCCTTGAACACTGCCAGGGATGGAGCATTCACAACCTCCCTGGGCACCCATTCCAGTGCCTCACCACCCTCACAGGAAGGATTTTCCTCCTTAGATCCAATCTGGCACAGGAGAGAACCCTGCTAGAGGAGAGCAGGAAACCCAGGGAAGTGCAGTGGCTGCTGCTCTGCACCAGGGCTGACGGGGGTTCCATGTGCTCCTCACTGTCTGTGTGCTCCCCATGGGCATGCGATGAGCCCTGAACCCTGCATTGATTGAGCAAACCAAGGTGCTTTGGAAGCTCCAGAGCCTGGAGCCATGAAAGCCCAGAGGAACAAGCTGAGGACCCACCAGAGGTGATGGCCAGGGGGTCCCCTGGCCCTGTGTCCCATGCAGGAAGCTTCTAGGAGGGGCGATGCCTGCCTATCCCTGTCTGACCACAGCAGGCACAGAGTGCTTGCAACCAATGCCCCAGTGCAGGGCACAGGGACCTCCTCTCCCTGGGGCGAGAGGCTCTGGTGCTGGTGTGCTCCATCCCACCCCATTGTGGGTATCAGCTCTTCGTGCTGTGGCTCCATCTGTTTCCTTATCAAGGCCCATTGCTTTTATTTAGCGTGAATCCCCCAGGCTCATTCTGCACAGAATAAGCCCCATTTTGTGCTGCTGGTTTCAAAGGGGCCTCTCTGTGAGCTGGGAGATCCGCAGGGAATTCTGCTGCTCTTCCCTGTGAGGGTGCCCAGAGAAGCTGTGGCTGCCCCATCCCTGGCAGTGCTCAAGGCCAGGTTGGACACAGGGGCTTGGAGCAAGCTGCTCCAGTGGAAGGGGTCCCTGCCCATTACAGGGGTTGGAGCTGGAGGAGCTTTAAGGTCCCTTCCAACCTAAATCCATCTGGGATCCTACTCAATGGTTTTCAGAGGTTAGTGACCTGCTCTTGGTTACCTCCCTGCTTCCTGGCCCTCGTGGCTGCTGTTGTCTCCCTTGCTGGAGAGCGGGCAGCATGCTCAGGGATGCAGTTCTTCCTCTTGGAATGCTTTCCATTTCCTTTCCATTTGTTTTTCCTGATCCCGGATCAGTGAGCAGCCACAGGAACAGCCATCACCCTTGATAAGATAACCTTGGATTTCCTCTTGCTCCCTTCGCCCTGCAGCTGCACACCCTGGTATGTGCTGTAGTGGTCATTCTAAGGGCACAGAAGCGATTCCCTCTGTTGTTAGATGCAAGTTAACCACGTCCCATATGGAAGGTGTCCTCAGCAGCCCCAGGCTTGTGGGGAGGCTGAAATGGCCCTTTCATTCTCTAGGAATAAAGACAGTGATGATTTATTTATTACCAGTGGTTAAATCCAAGCTGCCCTGGGGCAGCCTGGGCAGAGCCGGTACCCAGGGAGGGGATGCAGAGCTCAGCATCACTGTGAGAGGAGGCCCCGGGCGCAGGGTGCGGGATGGTGCTGACCCCTCCATGAGACCTCGGTGCCTGCTGGCAGCAGCACGGGGCTGCTCCGAGCTTCCCACCCTAAACCCGGTGCCGTGCGAGGCATCGAGCGTGGGCTGGGGCGCGCCTGCAGCAGTGGGAGGAGGAGGAACTGAGCTCAGCAGGCGCGAGGCCGGATCCCGCTTCCCCATAGAGCCCTTCCCGGCTGCGGGTGCTGATGCAGGCGCCTGGGGTGGTACCATGGGTGCACGGGTGCTCTTTTGGTGCTGGTTTTAATGGAGCAGAGGAGGGAAGGACCCCTTGGTGTGGGGGTGACCGCTGTGACCAGGGCAGGGCAGGAGGCAGCGGTGATGATGGGTACCATGGGGCTCACGGCTGCAAGGAGTGAACCTCCATGGCTCTGAATGTCCTTAAAGCCCTCCTGGGGGCTGCTTGGCTTGCAGGGGCTCCCTGCAGCAGGAAGAGCAAGGCAGAGGCTGGCCCCGCTGCGCTGTTCTGTGCTGCAGCCCTGCATGGAGCTGCTGGAGGATGCTCCGGGGCCAGCTCAGCTCTGGATGCTGATTCACGCTGCTGCATCAGAGCCTGCAGCCACCCGGCTGTGCACACCATGGACCCGGCAGCAGTTGTCTGACAGGGCAGAGCTGTCACCCCTGGGTCATCAACCAGAGGGGAGCAACAGGACCCCCACATCCTGGTGCTGGCGGCACCCCCTCAGTGTGGGGCACTGGGTATGCCAGGGCTGGGCTTCTGTGCTCTGCATCGCTGGGGTCTTCATGGTTTTGGGGTCAGGGTCCTGCTTGGGGCAGGAGGTAGCTGGGGAAAACAGCCCTGGGGTGACAAATAGAAAAGGCTGCATTGGGGACAGCTCTCTGTGCTCCTCTGCTCCTGTCCCTCTTCTTGTCCTGCCCCTTGTGCTCCCCTGGAGCAGGGCCCAGCAGCACTCGGTGTTTCCAATTGCCCATCAGTTATGAGCTGGCCGGTCCCATTGCCCGCATTGCTCTGGGCTGGAGCTGCCAGAATGTGGGATAAACACCAGCATTGTGAATGGGATGGGGATGGGAAGGGCTCAGTGGCATCCTGGCCCTCATCCCTGGCAGCCTGTGAGCACAGCACAGCGATGCCATGGGATGCTCAGCGGGATGGATGTGCTGAGCAGATGCTTTCTGTAGCTCCCCTCTGCTCCAGCATTCCCATTCCATCCCATCCCATCCCGAGGTGCTGCCTCTTCAAGCAGCTCCAGCTGGTTGCTGCGAGCCTCTGGATGTGGCCTATTTACTTACAGCAAAGGGGCTCTGTGTTTCCCAAGGGATTATCTGCTGCTGCTGCCTCATCGCGCCGGATCTGGGCTTCCTCACCCAGTTTCACTGGAGCACCCCTGATCCTGACTCACTTCAGAACAAGCAGGTCCCAGGGACCCTGCATGGGTCAGGGCTGGGGGTCACAGCCCCTCTCCCATCTCTGCTCCGAGAGGTGCCAGCCCTGAGGCACTCTGCATCCCGGATCTCCCTTTGCCTGCAGGGAAAGGGACCTTGGCCAGGGGAAAGCTTATCCCATGCTTGGAGACCGGTGGGAAAGGGGCTCAGACCATGGGCACGGACCTGTTATGCTTCTGTTTTGCCTTATAAATTAAGTGCTCAGCCTGCAGGACATGACCTTGGGCATGAGCATCCTGGCATTACTGGGCACGGGCGTCAGGCACAGCCCAGATGTGCAGGGGATGCATTCACACCTGTACTTTGGGGCTTTGGGGACTAAGCTGGTGCCGGGGTTCAGGGCCTCACCTTTGCTTGGTCCCCATCTCCCCAGGGCCCTTCTTTGCCTTCACCTCCTCTCTCTGTTGCCTTTACCCCCAGCTCCCCGTGCCCAGGACCCGCGGTGCCGTGGCCATGTCCCTGCCGGGGAGCCGACGCTCGTCCACCGGATCCCGAAGGTGAATATGGCTCAGGCTCCGGACGAGCCCATCCCCGCCTCACCACCAGCGGCCGCGCTGCAGCACGGGCCCAGCCTGGCTTTGGCACTTCCCTGTCTGTGTACGCAGCCCCTGAGTGCTGCATCCCTCCCTGAGCATCCCTCCCTGAGCATCCCTGCCTGCGCATCCCTGCCTGCGCATCCCTGCCTGCGCATCCCTCCCTGCGCATCCCTGCTGCAGCCGGGCAATGGCAGGCGGTGGCCGCGGGCCCCGGCAGCAGTGCAGGCACTGGGTGAGCCCTTGGGCATCCTCTCCTTGAGCTGCGCTGAGCAAGAACAAGAAGGGGGGAGGAAAGCTTTTATTCCTCTCCAAGTGTCTCCATGATGTGGGATGCTCTATTCAGGCCCTGGGTGCCACCAGCAGCACTGGCAGGGAGCAAAGGCAGCTCTGCCCATGTGTAGGTGCTGCCCTGCAGCAGCAGTTGGGTACCTCCAGCTCCGCCAGGCTCCCAGGGCCCTCCCGAGGGGCTCCTGCTGTGCTGGGGATGCTGTACCAGCATCCAGGGGATCCCCCATTGGGAGCAGGGGATGCGGGTGGGCATCCTCAGCCCTGCCTCGTGCCCATCGCCATGTCCGTGCCATTTTGATCCCTTGCTGTTTGTTTTGTCCTCTTGTCTTGTGTGTTCTCGGTGTGGTGGTTGGCAGTCGCGGGCTTTATGGACGGAGTGGCTTGGCCTCCTTCTTTAAGTCTTCAGCGCCCTCAGCCACTCGGCCTGAGACACAGCCTCTTCTCCCTGCCTCCAGGCGCCCCTCGCCCCCCGGGAGGGACACCTACGGCACCTCCTCGCTGAGCAGCAGCAGCAATTCTGGCTCCTGCAAGGGCAGCGACAGCAGCCCCACCCCAAGGTAACCCCATCACCCGTGGCCTCTGGGCTGGTGCCGCTGGGGCCGGTGGAGCGAGGCTGTGCCACGGCGGCTGCGGGGGCCGGAGCCGCTGCTGTGTCCCCATGACCCCCTCAACCCTCCTCCAAACCCCTCTGGTGTCATTGTGGTGTCTGCTCCCTCCCTGTCCCTCTGCCTGCCAGCTCAGCACCCGTCCCTTGCTCCCGCTGTGGCTTGCGCGCTGCACGCGTCCCTCCTGTGCTCTTTGGGACCGGAGCCGTGATGGGCAGGAGCTTCGTTCCCATCCCATTGTGCTGCCCGCTCTGCTCAGAGCTCTCGGTGTGCTCCGGGCATGAACACCCGGGCTCTGAGCTGTGGGATGGGCTCTGCTGCTCCTGCCTGGCCCCAAGAGCATCCCAGCTCCGAGATGGCATCAAATGTGGGAGGACAGGAGGGGCCTGAGGGTGCCCTGGTGATCGGAGCCCATGTGTGCTGCAGCAGGGAGCAGAGGCCATCCTGCTGCCTTGGGGAGCTGCAGGGCCATGGTCCTGCCTGGCTGCTCCTAGCGTGATGCTTATGTCTGTGGATGAAGGCTGCCACCATGCATAGGGCTTGAGCTCTCCTGCTCTGTGCACAGCGTCCCCACCACCCCGCTGCCATGCACAGAGCATCCCCACCACCCCGCAGCCATGCACAGAGCATCCTCACCACCCCGCTGCCATGCACAGAGCATCCCCACCACCCCGCTGCCATGCACAGAGCATCCCCATCACCCCACTGCCATGCACAGAGCATCCCCACCACCCCGCTGCCATGCACAGCATCCCCACCACCCCGCTGCCATGCACAGAGCATCCCCACCACCCCGCTGCCATGCACAGAGCATCCCCACCACCCCGCTACCATGCACAGAGCATCCCCACCACCCCGCTGCCATGCACAGAGCATCCCCATCACCCCACTGCCATGCACAGAGCATCCCCACCACCCCGCTGCCATGCACAGAGCATCCCCACCACCCCGCTGCCATGCACAGAGCATCCCCACCACCCCGCTGCCATGCACAGAGCATCCCCACCACCCTACTGCCATGCACAGAGCATCCCCACCACCCCGCTGCCATGCACAGAGCATCCCCACCACCCCGCTGCCATGCACAGAGCATCCCCACCACCCTGCTGCCATGCACAGAGCATCCCCACTGCCACACGCAGGGGCTTTGGGCCACCCTGCAGCAGTGCAGGAGCATCCTGTGCTCAGCTCTGCATCCCCCCAGCCCAGATGTGCAGCCCTTTCCTGGGCTTCAGGCCACAGGCACCACCTCATCCACCCCGATAGTGGCAAGAGGAGGGTCCAGATGTGCTGCTGGCCCAGCCCCAGGCAGATGCCTGATGCCCTGACTTGCTGTCCATGGGCAGCTCTGGACCCGCTCCATCCCAGTCCCATGACCCCCCTTCCACCTCCATCCCTGCCAGGGCAGATCCCATCCTGGGGTCTCCATCAGCATCTGCCACTCCTGGAGAGCTCATTTTGGGCACAGAGACCTCAGTGCTCGCCTGCTCCTGGCTCTCCTCATGCACCCACATGAAGCCTGCAGCTCTGCAGCCATGGGCAGCATCAGTGTGGTGGGAGACACCCACCCTGCCCCTCCTGCCCGCAGGGCTCCGTTGGGATGCTCCCAGCACCCCAAGAGCAGGCATCTCCCTTGGGACCCCTGCAGTGGGTGACTCGTGTGTCCCCGCAGGCGCTCGGCCAAGTACAACCTCTGCAGTGACAACCATGGGATAAAGCCACCGACACCGGAGCAGTACCTGACCCCGCTGCAGCAGAAGGAGGTGTGCATCCGGCACCTGAAAGCGCGCCTGAAGGACACACAGGAGCGGCTGCAGGACAGGTGAGGATGGGAGCAGAGGGCACGGGTCCTGGCATTGCCGCCTCCACCAGCATCTCCTGTATGGGACTGGGATGTTGATGCTCCTGGGCATTCCCAGTTCCCAGCACTGCAGCCTGGCCTTGGGCTCATGCCCTGGCACCGCGTTCACAGCCTCAGCCACGTGGGCATCCCCATCCAACTGGGATTTGGGGCCGCAGAGCCCTCAGCTCCCACCTGCAGTGGTTGCTCTGCCCCGTGCCCCTGGTTAAGTCTCTGCTGTATCTGAATGTCATCATCAGAGGGTGGTTAATCCCCATCTGCTCCTCTCGGGCTTAGGCACGTCCTCACTGGTGTGCCAGCTGCCACGCACCCACTGGGGCACCTACCAGAGCCCTGGGCTCTGCAGCATCGCTCCCAAGGGTCCCCGCGCCACTGGATCCATCCCTGGGTCCCAGTGATGCGTGTTCCTGGGTTGATGGGGTTCCAACTCAGTGCTGGGCTTATGAGGCCAGGGCTGGCCCCGCAGCCCGCTCAGCACCACGGCCGTGCCCTCCCCATCTCCCCCAGGGATGCTGAGATCGAGGACCTGAAGACGCAGCTCTCGCGGATGCAGGAGGACTGGATCGAGGAGGAATGCCACCGCGTGGAGGCCCAGCTGGCGCTGAAGGAGGCCCGCAAGGAGATCAAGCAGCTGAAGCAGGTCATCGACACGGTGAAGAACAACCTGCTGGAGAAGGACAAGGGGCTCCAGAAGTACTTCGTGGACATCAACATCCAGAACAAGAAGCTGGAGACGCTGCTGCACAGCATGGAGGTGGCGCAGAACGGGGCGCTGAAGGAGGAGGGGGCCGGCGAGTCGGCCGGGGGGTCCCCAGCGCGGTCCCTCACCCGCAGCTCCACCTACACCAAGCTGAGCGACCAGGGGGCCGGGGACCGCAATGTAGGGGGGTCACAAACCATCTCTGTGGACGAGGGGGCCGACAGCGGCTTCGTGGGCATGGAGGATGCTCCGGGACACACGGACCCGCTGGAGATGGGGGCTGAGCCCGGCCCCCGCCTGCCCCCCAGCTCCACCTACGAGAAGCTGCTGCGGGGCAGCGCGGAGGCCGGGGTGCAGGCGAGCTGCATGCAGGAGCGGGCCATCCAGACGGACTTGGTGCCCTGCCAGCCCGACCTGGACACCATCCTGGAGAAGGTGATGAAGTCCCAAGCCTGCAGCTTGGGCAGCCCCACCTCGGCCTGGGTGTCCGAGATGGAAGACACGATGCCCGTCCCCGAGCTCTCCAACCCCACCACGGACCTGCTGGTGCCCGAGCCCGACGCCGCGGTGATGGGGACCGGCGGCGAGGCGGGGCCCGTCCCTTGCCCCAACCCGGCCGTGCGGCAGCCCCCCAGCGCCTCGGTGGCCATCGCCTGCGCGGCCGAGGAGGAGCCGCCGGAGGTGCCCGCCTGCGAGGGGCCCCCGTCCAAGAGCTACTGGAGCCGGCACTTCATCGTGGATCTGCTGGCGGTGGTGGTGCCGGCCGTGCCCACCGTGGCCTGGCTGTGCCGCTCGCAGCGCCGGCAGGGCCAGCCCATCTACAACATCAGCTCCCTGCTGCGCGGCTGCTGCACCGTGGCCCTGCACTCCATCCGCAGGATGGGCTGTCGCCCCGTCGCCAGCCCCGGCGGCAGCGCCCAGCCCTGATCCAACCCCTCCAGAGCCCCCCCCCCGACCGCCCCCAAGGACCCGACCGCTGATTGTAAAGCCCCAGCGTGTCCCTGCTGCCTGCAGGGGTGCGGCCCTGGGGGTGGGAAGGGGATGGAGGGGGGCTGTGGGTGCGTTGGGGTGCGCTGTCAACCCGCCCCCCCCCCCCTTGCATCCTTTATCCTGGATGGGGGAAGGATGGTGCTGGGAGGGAGGTGCCAAGTGGCGCTGCGGGATGTGGCGCCTGCATCACCCTGCCCTATGGACCCTCTGCTGCCGGCTGGGGGAGGCTGCACCCATGGGTGGGCTCTTTCCGGTGGTCCTTGCCCTGCCCCACGCTGGTGATGGCGGGGGGGGGGTGTCTGGGGGTGCATTTCCTCCTCCGGATGCAGGGCGCACCAGGACGGTGACGTCTGGATGCGGGGGGACCTGCCCGGACACAGGGACCAGCGCTGGAGGTGGTGGAGCCCATGGGGCCTGCTGCCCTGCCCTGGTGTCCATCCTCCTCCCCTGGCCGGGATGGGGCCCCCCCATTGCACCCCTGAGCCAGGGGGAGCCCGGCTCCCTCCCTCCCCTGCTTTGCACTACATTCACTTTGGTTTGGGTACAGACTGGAGCCCAGCGTTGGGCTCCGGCCCCCATGGAGCTGGACCAGAGGCTCCGGTGGTTTTGGCGCTGGTGATCCCTGTGCTGGAGCTGGGGCTGCAGGGAGGGATGCGGGCTCCATCCCCATCCCCGCTTTGCCGGTGGGCTCTGGCACAACAAAATGCCTTGACTTTCCCTTTGGAGCAGCAGCGACAGCGACGATTGCTCAGCGGGGGCCTGCGGGGTGCAAGACTTGGGCTCCCCATGAATGTCAGTGGGTTCTTCGTGACTTGAACAGTGTTCCCCCCCCCAAACCCCACTCCGCCACCCACAGAGCGGCGATGCCCCACCAGCGGCGTTCCCATGGGACACACACCATGGCCTGTGTTCCCTGTGCTCCCCACGGCCCCGTTGTGGCTCTGCCGCGGTGGGGATGCAGCTCCCGGTGCCGGGTGATGGATGTGGGAGCCGATGGGGCGGGCGCTGGGGCATCCGCCTCCCGTGCAATGTGTTTGTGGCTGCGTGTTCGCCTCTGCCCGCCTGCCCAGAGCTTTGCCAAGAAATAAATGTAATGATTATATTTGAAAGACAAATCTATATTATATATTTTTTAAATACAGAACTGTCAAAACTGTAACCCCAAACCCCCCCCCCCCCCCATCCTGTACTCGCTGTCTGTTGGTGGATGTAATAAACGTCGCTGGGTCTGTGTCTGCTTTGGCTGGAGCCAGCCTTTGGCGTCTGCCCCAGGACACGGGGATGCGCATTCCCCATCCCTGCCGATGGGGAGGAGAGGACAGCACGGGCTGCAGGGGTGAGGGACTCCTTTGGGGTACCTCCAGCAGCGATGTCCTCACAGGTCAGGGATGGAGTGGTCCATGCTCGACTTCATCACCCCTGGGGAGAGCCTGGGCACAGGGAATGGGGTACTTAGTAGGGAGAGGCACCCTTGGGCACCCCAGTGGGGTTGGGGCGGGCCCCATGGCCCCATGGCCTCACCGTTTCACCATGTGCTCGTAGATCACAGTGGGGATGATGGTCAGTGTGACCACGTTCCCGGCCCCCGCCAGCACCTCCATGAGCTGCTTATCCTGTGGGAGAGAGCGGTGGGTCCATGGGGTGCCTCCATCCCATGGGATGCTCCTCACGGCACCGTGGCTCTGCAGCCCCTACCTTCATGCCGATGACGTTCTGGCCGTTCACCTCGCAGATGTAGTGATGGGTCAGGAGCCCGTTGCGGGCAGCGGAGCTGTTCTTGGCCAGGGACACGATTTTCCCCTTCTTCACCACGATGCCGACGTGGCCGGTGCTGTCCTTGTGCACAGTGACCGTGCGCTGGAACGGCCTGCGGGGAGAACCGGGATCAGCGCCGGGATCAGCACCGGGATCAGCGCCAATGGCACCAGCACCGGGATCAGCACCGACGGCACCAGCACCGGGATCAGCGCCAGGACCAGCACCGGGATCAGCGCCGGGACCAGCACCGGGATCAGCGCCGGGACCAGCACCGGGATCAGCGCCAATGGCACCAGCACCGGGAGCAGCACCGGGACCAGCACCGGGATCAGCACCAGGACCAGCACCGGGATCAGCACCACCGGCACCAGCACTCACCGGTCCCGCACCACCATCACGATCCTCTCGGGGTTCGCCTTCTTCAGCGCCCGCTGTGCCTTGGCGCTGCTCCAGCCCGCGCAGCTCCTCCCGTCCATCTGCAGGACCTGGTCCCCGAAGCGCAGCCCCACCAGCGCCGCTGGTGAATTGGCCTTCACCAGCTGCACGAAGATGCCCTGGGGACGGGGGGAGCGATGGCACCGCGCTGGCAGGTACCGTGCCATGGCCCACACTGGGCCGGGCTGCACTGGGTTGGCACAGGGTGCCCAGAGGAGCTGTGGCTGCCCCATCCCTGGCAGTGCTCAAGGCCAGGTTGGACACAGGGGCTTGGAGCAAGCTGCTCCAGTGGAAGGGGTTGGGGTTGGAACTGGAGGAGCTTTAAGGTCCCTTCATCCCAAACCAGTCTGAGTCTCTGGTCCCAGTCCCAAGCATAGCCTGACCCCCACCCTCGGGGACCCCAAACCATCAGCTCCAGGCCAAGCTGGAGGTGCAGGATCTCTGCCTGCATCCCTCTGTGCCTCTGCTGGTGGCATCCCATGTCCCTCAACGCCCCAGCTCAGAGCTGAGGGGCTCTCTGTGGCCCCCACGATACCCAGTGCTGATGGCCCCTGCCCACCGGTGCCGCAGGCTGTCACTGCAGGACTACAGCGGCACGGGTTGGAGCTGGATGAGCTTCAAGCTCCCTTCAACCCAACCCCTCTGTGATGCTGTGGTTCTCTGCTGTGCCATTTACCAGCACACATTGCCATGCCATGGTGCTCCGGGTCCCATCACATCCATGGGGCCGGGATGCCCCATCCCGTACCCAGCCCCGCCGCAGCCCAGCCCTCACCTGGTCCACGTTCTTGAGCTGCAGCCCCGTCTTGCCCCGCTCATCCTTGCAGAGGTGAATCTCCCTCACGCCCGGTTTGATCTCCGCACGCCGCAGCCCCGCGCTGCTCCCGCTCAGGGGGGCCACCACCGACCCCGGGGGGGGCCCGCTGGGGGTCAGGGCCTGCGATGGAGCCGGGGGTCAAGGGTGGGAGCGGCCCTCGGGGGATGCCGCATCCCAGGCCGGGGCAGGGGGAGCGCGCTGAGCAGCGATGCTGCGGCACGGGGGGCACCTACGGAGGCGCTGCCTTCCGGGAGCAGGTTCTTCTGGATCTCCTCGCTGCACAGAGCCAGCCCCATGTAGTTCTCCAGCTCGGCCAGGTCCGGGTACAGCACGGGCGGCGCTGCGGGGATACAGGGGGATGGCTCAGGGATGCTGGTTCCCAACCCATGGCCATTGCTCCCTGCCTGGGACCCCCGCAGCCTCCCTCCCCTGCCCATGCAGTGAGGTGTGAGGGCTCTCAGCTGAGCCCCCCCATAGTAACCATTGTTCCCCCCCCACCTCGGTAGCCCCCAGGCAGGGAGAGCCGGTCCCAACCCACGTTACCGGTGTCTGAGCTGAGCTTTGGCTTCTCCGTGACCACGGTCGTGGGGGGGGTCCTCACCCCGGCTGCTGCCTGCACCTGCAGAGAGATGGGGATTGCTTGGGGAGCTGCACCCCCAACCCTGGGGACCCTCCGATGGGGGGGCACCCATCGGGGCCAGCTCATCCCCCCCCCCAAAGCTGCTGCGCCAGCACTGACCTGCAGGAGCTGGTGGCCCTTCATGTCCTCGAGGGAGGGGTAAAGCGTCGCCATGGCTGCCGGGGCCGTGCCTGGGGATGGGGATGCAGGGATCAGGGATGGGGATGCAGGGATGAGATGGGGATGCAGGGATGAGGGATGGGGATGCAGGGATGAGCAATGGGGATGCAGGGATGCTGATGGGGATGCAGGGATGTCAATGGGGATGCAGGGATGCTGGGATGCAGGGATGGGGATGCAGGGATGGGGATGGGGATGCAGGGGGGATGGGGATGGGGGACGCAGGGATCGGGGATGGGGACGCAGGGATCGGGGATGGGGACGCAGGGATCGGGGATGGGGACGCAGGGATCGGGGATGGGGATGCAGGGGTCAGGGATGGGGATGCAGGGACCAGGGATGGGGACGCAGGGATCGGGATGGGGACGCAGGGATCAGGGATGGGGATGCAGGGATCAGGGATGGGGACGCAGGGATCAGGGATGGGGACGCAGGGATCAGGGATGGGGACGCAGGGATCAGGGATGGGGACGCAGGGATCAGGGATGGGGACGCAGGGATCAGGGATGGGGACGCAGGGATCAGGGATGGGGATGCAGGGATCAGGGATGGGGACGCAGGGATCGGGGATGGGGACGCAGGGATCAGGGATGGGAGCCTCTGTCCCGCCCGGCTCCGTGTGCCTGGTCCCGTGCGCCGAACACGGGCTCTCCCCACAGCCTCCGCAGTGACTCAGAGCCGGTTCACCGGGGCCATCACCTCCGCCCCTTCCTGGTGGCTGGGACACGGGCCCGGCACCACGGGCTCTGCTCCCCACATCCCCCTGTCCAATGGGGCCCAGCCCCAGCAGCGTGATGCCCCATGGAAACAGCCCCCTGAACCCCCCATCAGTCCCCTCTGCGCCCCCCACCCCGTGCCCACGGCAGGGCTGTGCCCCAAAGGACATCACCCACAGGGTGTGGGGGGTCAATCCTGACCCAGCTCTGAGCGCTGCAGAGCCCGGCTGCCCCTGGGGCACCCCCCCCCACACACCCACAGAGCATCCCATGGGAGCATCCCCCCAGAGCCCAGCCTGGAGCCCCGGACTCACCTGCAGCAGCTCCCGGCTCCCTCTGCCGCCCTCTGCCCGGCCCCAGGCTCTTATAGGGGTGCCCAGCCCAGGGAGGGGCCCGGCGCTCAGCTGACTGTGAGCCCAGGTAGGGCACAGGGGAGGAAGAGGAAGGTGGAGGCAAAGCAGCACAGGGATGGGGATGGGGATGGGGACAGGGATGGTATTCAGTGGGTTCGGGCATCCTGGGGGAGCAGGGATGGGGCTGTGGAACCCCATTCCCACTGCATCACCCATCCTGCCCACAGCAACAGCTCAGTGCCTCAGACCAAGGAACAAGGGTGACGTTGGGGGTTGTGCGTGTGAAGTGGGGTCCCAAGGGTGATGGTACCAGGGGGTGAAAGTGGGGTCCCCACCATGAGCATCCCCGAGCAGGGGCTGGCTCCTTGCTCCTGGGCACATGGTGCTGACGCAGCTGTGATGTGACACCGAGTCCCACACCCTTCCATCCATCACGTGCTGGGTGTGATGGCCCCGTGGGAGTCCTGATGGAGCAACCGAGTGAGTGTGGAGCTCACGGGATGCACACGGGCATCCCGCTGCCATGGGACATCATCCATGGGATCCAGCCCTCGGCATCCCGCTGCCATGGGACATCAGTGCATCACCTTGGGGTCCAGCCCTGCACATCCCATTGCCATGGGCATCACCCATGGGATCCAGCCCTTGGCATCCCACTGCCATGGGACATCATCCATGGGATCCAGCCCTCAGCATCCCACTGCCATGGGACATCACCCATGGGATCCAGCCCTCAGCATCCCACTGCCATGGGACATCACCCATGGGATCCAGCCCTCGGCATCCCACTGCCATGGGACATCACTGCATCACCTTGGGGTCCAGCCCTCGCATCCCGCTGCCATGGGACATCACCCATGGGGTCCAGCCCTGCACATCCCACTGCCATGGGACATCATCCATGGGATCCAGCCCTCAGCATCCCGCTGCCAGCACCAGGGATGCCAGCGCCGACCCTGTCCTCAGGAGCCGGGTCCCACGGGCATCCAGCCGCGCTCAGCACCAGTGGCACCAACCCAGGACGTGCCAGCAAGGGGCCAGCCCCGCCATGGAGCAGAGGCCGGGCACATCCCAGCTCCTCCATCGCCACGTGCGGGCCCTGGAGGATGTGCTCCATTCACTGCTGTTCTGTGAAGCCGGAGCAGGGGGGCTCCTGTCCCCAACCCCTCATCCCCATTGAACGGAGCTGGGAGGACCCCAAGGGCACTGGGCCTTGATTCCCAGCGGGAGCCATGGCACTGGCTCATACAGGAAAAGCTTTGGCACAAGAGAAACCCAAGCTGGCTGCCAGCTTCCAGCCAGGAGCGGTTGTGGTGAAGGGCAGGGCACGGTGGTGGTGCTGGTGCTGGTGCTGGTGATGGTGCTGGTGCTGGTAACGGTGATGGTGCTGGTGCTGGTGCTGGTGCCCCCCAGCTCCCTGTGCTGCTGAACAGAGCAGCAAGGGAGGGCAGTGCCCATGGCCACAAGGCCCCCATCCCTTGTGATGCTCTTTGAGCCCCGCTGCTCCCGAGCCCAATCCGGGTTTTCCATCATTAAACACAAACTTTGCTCCGGGCAAACCCGCTCCGGAGCTGCTGTTATCGATCCAAGGGAGCAAAGGCCTCATGGGGAGGGGTTGGGAGCTGGCACCCAGCAGCACCCCCATTGGGAGACACAGAACCGCCACCAGCAGCCGGGGAGCAGCACAGACCGGAGCTGGGGCACAGGAGCCCCACGGATGGGGAGGCCATGGAGGAAGGCACCAACACAACCAGATCCCGGCTGCTGGGGGTTCTGTGTCACCATTGCCGTGTCCAGGCCCCCAGGAAGGACCAAACCGAACGTGCAGGGATGGATCCATGCACTGCTGCGGAGCTGGAGGGACCCTGGAGCATCATCACCCATGCTCCGTGCTGAGTCACAGCCACGAGGGCGAGAGGCTGCGTGGATAGGTTATGGTGAGGCAATTGATGGTTCAGGTTCCAAGAGGCCTCCATCACCGCCCCATTGAGCCCAGGGCACCGCTTGGTGAGCCCAGGGCCAAGCACTGGAGCCTCACACCAGAGCCAGCCAGCACAACCAGAGGCAGAGCCCTCACTGCTGTTAGGGCATTGGGTGAGCCCAGCACGGCACCCGCACCACCAGGAGCCCACCATGGAGCCCTGGTACATGTTCTGCACCCCATAAGGCTGGCATGGAACCCTGGGATGGCACCCACAGCACCCATGAGCCCAGCACAGCACTCACAGCATCCTCTGATCCCAGCACGGCACTCATGAACCCTAGTACAGCACCCACAGCACCCCCAGCATCCTGTGATCCCAGCATGGTACTCATGAACTTGCCAGGAACCCTAGTACAGCACCCACAGCACCCCAGGAACCTGCCATGAACCCGCCATGAACCCGAGTACCGCACCCACAGCATCCTGTGATCCCAGCATGGTACCCACAGCACCCAGCACCCATGAGCCCAGCACAGCACTCACAGCATCCTGTGACCCCAGCACGGCACTCATGAACCTGCCATGAACCCGAGTACAGCATCCACAGGACCCATGAGCACAGCACAGCACCCCCAGCATCCTGTGATCCCAGCATGGTACCCCCAGCATCCTGTGATCCCAGCATGGTACCCACAGCACCCATGAGCCCAGCGCAGCACCCCCAGCATCCTGTGATCCCAGCACAGCATTCACAGCACCCGCAGCATCCTGTGATCCCAGCATGGTACCCACAGCACCCACAGCACCCAGCACCCGTGATCCCAGCACAGCACCCCCAGCACCCCATGGTCCTGGCACGACCGCCCCCCGCCGCGGTGCCGGCTCCCCCTGAGCCGAGCGAGAGCCCAAGGCGAGGGAAGAACGCGGAGGCCAGGGCGCTGAGAAAAGCCAGCACGAAGCGGTTTTATTGCAAGAGTAACGGTGGGTCTGGGTGGGTGCCTGCAGGGGCAGGGCTCTGAGCGCATCAGCAGGCAGGGGCAGGCAGGGGCAGGCAGGGGCAGGCAGGGGCAGGCGGGGGCAGCAGGGAGCCTGGCATGGGTGGGAGCGGGCAAGCGGCGATGACCAGCATCAGGCGGAGAACGGGACTGGTGCACCCGGAGCGGGCAGGACCGGGGTTGGTGCTTCCTCCCCAGGGGGACACAGAGAGGGTTGGGGGCGTCCCCATCACCTCCCCTGCAGGCAGCACCTTCCCTTTGCTCTCCTTTAAGCTCGGAGCGTTCAGGCTGCGGAGGAGCAGTGATGGAACCGCGCAGGAGGAAGGCTCACAGGGGATGGCCGAGGGAGCAGAGCATCCCCAGTGTCCCCTCCTGTCCCTCGCTGCACGCAGGGACCTAACACAATCCCAGCACTGTGCTCCCCGCATCCATTCGGCCTCGACAGCCTCCCTCTGCTATGGCTTTTGCAGCAGCAGCAGCAGCAATTTCTGGTTTGAAACCACCATGAGGTCTGCAGCACAATGAGGATCCACCAGGTTTCCTGGGGTTCAAATGACTCCTAGCTAAGGGCAGCCCCATCTGCGTGCTACGGGGATAAACGTGGGCTACACCCGGGACAAAATAAAGATGAACTTGACCCAAAAACAGGAGTTTTGAGGTTTACGGCGTAGAGTTTAAAAAGACATAAAACCACGATACAAGGAGGAAGAGTCAGACGCAAAGCTCAGTGACCAAAGGCATTCAATCGAGGTGGAAGGTTATACAGTGTGGAGTGGGCTATCGGGGAAAGCTCCGTACAAAGTCATGGGCACTCGTCTTGAAGCTGAGATTCTGGGTTCCTCCATGTGCCAAACCTGCTGGGAGAGAAGGGGAGCTCAGGAGCAGGCTCCGGGGATGGAGCTGCCATCCCAAAGGGCACTGAGATGGGAGGAGAAGGCAAGGAATAGGGCCCCATCCTGCCCACACTGCAGGACCCACAGATCCCAGAGCACAGATCCCATCCTGCCCACACCGCAGGACCCACAGACCCCAAAGCACAGCCCCATCCTGCCCACACTGCAGACCAGAGATCCCAGAGCACAGCCCCATCCTGCCCACACCGCAGGACCCACAGACCCCAAAGCACAGCCCCATCCTGCCCACACTGCAGGACCCACAGATCCCATCCTGCCCACACTACAGGACCCACAGACTCCATCCTGGCCACCCGGCAGGACCCCCAGCCCCCAGAGCACCCCAGAGCACAGACCCCATCCTGCCCACACCGCAGGACCCACAGACCCCAGAGCACAGCCCCATCCTGCCCACACCGCAGGACCCACAGATCCCAGAGCACAGCCCCATCCTGCCCACACTGCAGGACCCACAGACCCCAGAGCACAGCCCCATCCTGCCCACACTGCAGGACCCACAGACCCCAGAGCACAGCCCCATCCTGCCCACACCGCAGGACCCACAGCCCCCAGAGCACAGCCCCATCCTGCCCACACTGCAGGACCCACAGATCCCATCCTGCCCACACCGCAGGACCCACAGCCCCCATCCTGCCCCTGCACCACAGAACCCACACAGCAAGAGAAGCACAATGGAGTCAAGCCCAGAAGTGCAGCAACAGAACCCAAGGCCTGGTCAAGCAGCACTGCAGCACCTCCATGCCATAACCTGCTCTGCCAGGCTGGAACTGCTCGTGCCACCAGTGACCCCCAGCTCAGCAACCTCCTGAGGGCAACTTATACCTGCCCCCAGCTCCATCCCATCACCCCACTGCCCCCAGCTCCATCCCATCACCCCACTGCCCCCAGCTCCATCCCATCACCCCACTGCCCCCAGCTCCATCCCATCATCCCACCCCAGCACAAAAGATGGGTGCCCTGAGTCACCCCCCCCCCTTACCCGAGGCCAGGGTGCTGGGGTCATTCCAATTTCATGAGCTCCACGTCAAAAATGAGGGTGGCGTTGGGTGGGATGATGCCTGGGTGCCCGGTGGAGCCGTAGGCGTAATCTGGGGAGATGGTCATCTTTGCCCGCTGACCGACGCTCATCTGGGCAGGGGGAGAGACAGGGATGTCAGGAGATGGGGACAGTCACTGGGGAGTGATGGGGTTGGATGGGGCTTGGAGCAAGCTGCTCCAGTGGAAGTGAATGGAGCTGGAGGAGCTTTAAGGTCCCTTCCAACCCAACCCACCCATGATTCCGTGGCTTTTACCCAGTGATGGCACAGCCAGGACACCCCCTACAGCCCCCAGCACCCCTGGGCACATCCCCGGCAGCACAGAGCTCGCTGCAGACACGCAGGAGCTGAATGCATGCCCAGAGCCCTCCCTCTGCATGGGCTCCGCATCCCAGGCTCTGCATCCCCGGCTCCGCATCCCGGGCTCTGCATCCCAGGCTCTGCATCCCAGGCTCCCCATCCCTGACTCCGCATCCCTGGCTCTGAATCCCAGGCTCCCCATCCTGGGCTCCGCATCCCCAGGCTCTGCACCCCGGGCTCCCCATCCCAGGCTCCGCATCCCAGGCTCCCCATCCCCGACTCCGCATCCCTGGCTCTGAATCCCAGGCTCCCCATCCTGGGCTCTGCATCCTGGGATCCACATCCCGGGCTCCACATCCCCAGGCTCCGCATCCCGGGCTCCACATCCTGGGCTCTGCATCCGGGCTCCCCATCCCAGGCTCCACATCCCGGGTTCCCCATCCCGGGCTCCGCATCCCGGGCTCCCCATCCCGGGCTCTGCACCCTGGGGTCTGCATCCCCAGGCTCTGCATCCCGGGTTCCGCATCCTGAGCTCCGCATCCGGGCTCCCCATCCCATGCTCCCCATCCCAGGCTCCCCATCCCAGGCTCCCCATCCCAGGCTCCCCATCCCTGACTCCCCATCCCTGACTCCACATCCCAGGCTCCCCATCCCCGGCTCTGCATCCCGGGCTCCGCATCCCAGGCTCCATCTCCCACTGCGCTGCCTCAGCAGGGAACCAGCAGCACTGAGTCACCCCCTGCCGTGGGCCAGGTGCTGATGCAGGAGGGGGCATTCCCAGCCCCGGTGCTGATGGGGGGCAAGCACAGGGGGATAACGGGAAGGAAGGGACGGGACTGGAGAGGAGCCGCGGGCACAGCTCACACCAGGGACACAGCGGGCACCTGAGCGACGCCTTCCTCCCAGCCACGGATCACCTCCTGCTTGCCCATCACGAACTTGAACGGCTTGTTCCTGTCGCGGGAGGAATCGAACTTCTTCCCGTCCTCCAGCATACCTGAGGGCGAGAGGGAGATGCTGGGGACAGGGGCATGGATGCAGGATGCAGCTGCAGCAGGAGGCAGCCACTGTGAGGGCTCACACGGGCCTGAGGCAGGGATGCTCCATAGCTCAGAGTCCTCTTCCTTTGGGAAACACCTCCGTGGGGCAGCCTGGAGGGGAAACCCCACCAGCACCCATAGAGCATCCTGTGGGGCAGGGCAGGGCTGCTCCCGGCTGCTTCCCAAATGGAAGTGGAGGGGAAGACCCCTTCCTCCTCTTGCAACACCGCTGCGAGTCATTCAGCAGGCAGCAGGATCAGGCCTGGCACTTCTGATCCCACCTCAGCCAGGATTCCATCATAGAATGGTTTGGGATGGAAAGGACCTGGAGATCATCCAGTTCCAACCCCCTGCCATGGGCAGGGGCACCTCACACTAACCCATGGCACCCAAGGCTCTGTCCAACCTGCCCTTGAACACTGCCAGGGATGGAGCATTCACAACCTCCCTGGGCACCCATTCCAGTGCCTCACCACCCTCACAGGAAAGAATTTCCTCCTTAGATCCAATCTAAACTTCCCCTGTTTCAGTTTTAACCCATTACCCCTTGTCCTGTCACTACAGTCCCTAATGAAGAGTCCATCCCCAGCATCCCTATAGCCCCCTTCAGACACTGGAAGCTGCTCTGAGGTCTCCACGCAGCTTCTCTTCTCCAGGCTGAACAGCCCCAACTTTCTCAGCCTGGCTCCATACAGGAGCTGCTCCAGCCCCTGAGCATCCTCGTGGCCTCCTCTGGACTTGTTCCAACAGTTCCATGTCCTTTTTATGTTGAGGACACCAGAACTGCACACAGTGCTCCAGGTGAGGTCTCAAAGAGCAGAATAAAGGGGCAGGATCACCTCCTTGCACCTGCTGGTCACGCTCCTTTGGATGCAGCCCAGGATACGGTTGCTTTCTGGGCTCAAGCGCACACTGAACCCGGCTCATGTTCATTTCCTCATGGACCAGCACCCCCAAGTCCTTCTCCTTGGGCTGCTCTGGATCTCTTCTCTGCCCACCCTGTAGCTGTGCCTGGGATTGCTCCCACCCAGGTGTCTTCAGGCACCCAAAGCAGGAGCCAGGGCTCGGGTGCTCCATCCCAGCTGGCACCAGCCTCCAGCCCTGCTGGTCCTCAGCCAAACCCCTCCCACACCAGGAATGACAACAGGGAGAGGCAGTGCGGGACATCCCCTGCACACACTGCGCTGCGTGGGGAGCGCTGCGCAGGGCTGATGTCCACAGGCCTAAATATAACTCCCAGCACGAGCAAGGGAGGAATTTCCTCCCCTCCCTTGCTCCCTGCCGGACCTTCTTGGGGCATCTTGGAGCCGGAGCTGCCTTATAGGAGCAGACACTCCAGTGGTGAGCGGGACCGCTGCTCCTGTAAGGCAGCCACAGCTCCGCACTGACAGTGCCCAGCGCAGCAAGAGCAATAGTAAACCCTCCTCCAAAGGCTTTACTTCCCAAAACAGCCCCCAGAACCTGTTTTCCCAGCTGGAAACCGTTCCACAGTCTTGAAGAACCAACCTCACCCAGCAGCACGTGGGGCACAGCGACTTCATAGAATCACAGAATGGTTTGGGTTGGAAAGGACCTGGAGATCATCCAGTTCCAACCCCCTGCCATGGGCAGGGACACCTCGCTCTAAACCATCTCACCCAAGGCTTCATCCATCCTGGTCCTGAACACTGCCAGGGATGGAGCATTCACAACCTCCCTGGGCAACCCATTCCAGTGCCTCACCACCCTCACAGGAAAGAATTCCCTCCTTATACCCAATCTAAACCTCCCCTGTTTAAGCTTTACCCCATTACCCCTTGTCCCATCACTACATTTCCCTTCACCATGGGCAGGAGAAAACGCAGCTGTGCCACAGATGGGATCGGGCATCTCAGCCCCGGCTCGCACCACAATGGCACAAAGCCACGGTGATGGGCGACACTGGTGGCAAGGAGGGAACGGGGCAAACGCATCACCTCTGCAGGGCAGCGAGCACCAAAGCTGGGCTGTGGGAAGATCACAGCTTTCCTTCCTCCTGGGATTAAGCTTTTTGTGTCGGAGAGAGCAAAACCTGCCCATGCGGGGCGCTTCGAGGCGGCCTTTGGGGGAGTGAACCCCTCAAACCTCCTGTGGCTGAGCCTGCTCCCAGCTCCGCCTGGCACCGCTGCCCTGCCCTGGCTCTGCTCCCGGCTGACCCCGAGCCCTGGGGCACCGCAATGAGCCCGGGCACAGCTCCTGCCTGCACCCTTCCCCATAGCACCCACAGCGCTAAACCCCAGCCCCACTGCTTGGCACAGCAAACGGGGGTGCTTGGGGGGGCAAATCCACCCTTGGGGAGCATCCTGCTGCAGGAACAGGGGGTGAATGGGCTGAGCTGGCTGCAGCAGCACAGGGATATCGATCCCTCGCTGTCCCCAGCCCAGGATGGCAAAGGTCACACCGAGGAGCTTGTCCCTGCTGCCCAGCACGGGGCTGCTGCACTCCCCCATTACACCAGTGAGGAAAACAAAGAGGCTCGGATGAGCCAGCATCCTCAGCTCCGGTGCCTCCTCTGCCCGTGAGGCTCCTGGGAGATTTCTCCAGCCCTGGACAAGTATGAGCAACCATTTCCTCCTCCCTGCCATCCCCGAGTGAGGAGATAACAAGATCTTAGCACTGTTACACAGCAAAGCAGAAAGCCCCTGGCACATCGCAGGCGCTGGCAGGGCTCTTTGCTTGGCACCACCAGCCCCATGAGAAGGGTAAAGCCCATGGCAATGGGTCACAGGGACCCAGCAGCCCCAGCTCCCACCGCTTGGAGCCCTCAGCTGGACCGCACCACGCCGATGGGGAGCACAGAGCCCTGCAGATGGGGGCTCTGCAGGGCAGCCCCAGCTCAACGGGGGGTCAGGGCCACTGCTCCCCACCCCACATCCCATTGCCCATCAACCTGCTCCCAAACTCATAGCAGAACTTCATCCTTCATTTAGCTTCTTTAAGAGCCCTCTGTAGCTGGTTTCACATCAAAGACCATTGCAGCAACCTCGGGACCGAAGAAATGGATTTGATCCCACTTCTACAATCCCAGCGTGAGCAACCTGCCCAGAGGATGCTCTGCTCCCCAGCGCTGCCTTCCTGCATCAGGACTATGTGTGCCCATCCCTCACCTCTGGGATGAAATGGCTGCTCCCAATGGCCCACGCTCTTCATCCCTGGTCACCACTTTTTAACCCCAAAACGTGGTTTCTAAGGGCATCACTGCACATCCGTAACCCATCCCAGTGGGAGCTGATTGGCTGTGCCCCCCTCTCAGCACCCCATGGGCTGGATCTCCCCAGTGCCTGCAGGGAGCAAAGGGCAGCCGGGGATGGAGCTGACACCAGGTTCTAGGAGCCTCGGGGAACAGCACCTGATGCTGCTCCGGGATCAATGAGCAGGGCAATGGGGATGGAGAGCCAGAGGCAGCTCTAACATTCCCTGAGATCCAGGCCTCTCTCAGGGCTGCAGGAGCGCATTGGTCAGCACCGCAAACGGCATCAGGGCCTGGAGGGGTTTGATTCCTGCTGCCTGCAGAGGGAACTGGGAGCGGGGGAAGGACAAAAGGAGACAATAACAGCGAGCAACCGGAGGAACGGAAACCGGGAGCCGTTCCCACCGCTCTGCACCACCGGGGAGGCTCCGTGCGGAGGGAACCACGGCTCCGTGCACCGGGATGGGGGCACCCACCGCGAGCAGCTCTGCCGGGGCGGGAGGGGAGCAGCAGGGGCAGGCGGCAGCGCTGCCCCATCGGGGGCCGCTGGAGTCCCGGCCCGGCTGCCTTTGTTCTGCCATGGGAGGAGGAAAGGGGCGGCCGGGGCAGAGCCAGCGCTTCCGCTGCTTCCTGACAGCGGGGCCGCGATGGGCTGGGTGCCCAGCGAGCACCCCCGGGGGAATGGGTCCGGCTCTGCAGAGATGGGAGCCCCCAGACCCCGCTGGGGGTGGGAAGGGGATGGGGTTATTGCCAGAAACAGCCTTAAATGCATGGAGTCGTTTTTACACAGCGCACAGCAGCCACCCCCATCTGTTCAAATGGGGGGGCGAGGAGGAGAGGAAACCCCTGCGGTGACCCCCAAAACGTTTGTTGGGGTCCCGAGGTTGGGTTCTTTCCCCTCAAGCTCGCTGAAGGCTGATGGAGGGCACTGTGTGGAGCGTGCCCCTCCCCGGCTCGCAGGGCTGTACCCACAACCCAACCTGCGCCCCGCGGTACCCACACCGGGGCTCCCCACGGCATGGGCATCCCACACACCCCAAACCCAGCCGGGGGTGCGCGGTGGGGCGGCGCCTGCCCCACGGGCACCCGGCTGTCACCCCACAAGGGGGAAAGGGCATCGAGGATGGCACTGGGGCTGCACCCCTATAAAAGCGGGGACCCCACTCCAGAGCCCGAGCCTCCCGGGGGGTGCCACAGCGTGGGGGCCCCCGGCTCCACCGCCCCATGGCACATAGAGCCCCGGGACCCGCGGGGCACCGGCCCTGTCTGCCCGGGGGTCCCCGTTTCCCCCCTGGGCCGCTTTCCGGTGCGCCCCCAAACCAGGGCTGGACACGGGTGGGAAGCGGCGGCGCCCACGGTGACCCCCGAGGGCTCCGCACGGCCCCAGGGCCCCCCCTCACCCCCGATCCCCCCTCCTGCTCCCCCGGTAAAGCCCAGCGGGGGGGTGCGGGACCCTCCCGGTTCCCCCGGGGATCTCCGCGGCCCAACCGCGCCTCCCGCATGGGCCGGGCCCGGGGTCCCCGCAGCTGCCGGGGCTGAGGAGCGGGGCGCAGAGCCCGCAGCCCCACCGCGTCCCGCGGGCACGGGCCAGGGCCGGGGGAACCGGACCCTCCCCTCCCGTCCCGTCCCGTCCGGTCCCGTCCCGTCCGCCGGTGCGGTCGGGGCCGCCCCGCCCTGCGGGGCCCTTGGCGGGTGGCACTCACCCGTGTAGTGAACCACGCAGGTCTGGCCGCGCTTGGGGAACGTCCGCCCTGCGGGGAGACACGCACGGTCAGCCCACCGGGACCGGGACCGGAACCCGCACCGGGACCGGAGCGGTGGGGAAGGGGGAAAGGAGACGGGGGAAAGGGGATGGATGGGGAGGGTGGGCGCGGGTCGCGGGTCGCGGCTCACCGTCGCCGGGGGCGATGGTCTCCACATGCACGCCCATGCCGGTGCCGGTGCCGCTCCCGCACCCGCAGCGCCCGCAGCCCGAGGGAGGAGGGGCCACGTGTGCGCAGCCTCGGCCCCGCGCCGCCATAGAGCCCGCCCCCGCCCGCCGCCATCTTCCCGCTCCCCCCCTCCCTCCCCACCCTCAGCCTCCTTCCTGCCCGGCCCCGGCCGCCATCTTGGCACCGCGCCGTTGCCGGGGCAACGCGGCCTTGCCGTGAGGGACCCCTGGGCCCCGGGACCGCCGGCGTTACCGGTTAAACCGCCTGTGAGGGTGCTGAGGCGCTGGCACAGGGTGCCCAGAGAAGCTGTGGCTGCCCCATCCCTGGCAGTGCTCAAGGCCAGGTTGGACACAGGGGCTTGGAGCAAGCTGCTCCAGTGGAAGGGGTCCCTGCCTGTGGCAGGGGTTGGAGCTGGAGGAGCTTTAAGGTCCCTTCAACCCAAACCGTTCCATGGTTCCATGTGCTTCCCAAGCTGTACTGAACCGCGGAAATCATCATCTCTTGCCACGCTGCTATGGTCAGTGTGTGAAACAACAGCCATAAATCTCAGTGCATCGGGTTAGTTCAGGTGTCAGCCTCAGAATGCACCAGGGAACGCTTAGATGGGATATGAGGAACATTCCTGCACCAAACTGGTGCTCAGGTGTTGGAGCAGGCACTGGAATGGGCACTGCAATGGATACTGGAAGAGGCACTGCAATGGGCTGCCCAGGCAGTGCTGGAGTCACCATCCCTGGCGGGATGCAAGGGCCGTGCCGCTGTGCCCAGCGCCATGGGTCAGCAGAGCCCTTGGCAGCGCTGGGTTAACAATTGCCCTCCATGAGCTTCAAGGTCTTTCCCATTCCATGTCCTGCATTGATGCTGCTCCTCAGCACGCAGGCAAAGGTCAGCACCGGGGCCAACCACCCCCTCCAAAAGGACTCTCTGCTGGCAGCAACAGCAGCGCTTTTCATCCCTGCTCCAGGCACAGGATCTGTGCCTCCAAGCGTCCCATTTCCTCCTTTCAAGAGCTCAACTGCAGCGCCCGCAAGGGAACGGAGCCCTTCCAAGGACAGCCAAGAGGCTCGTGGAAAGCTGCTCTTCCCAGCAAGTGCTGTAAAGTGGGGCACGAGGGGAGGAGGCTTAAAATAGCACCTGATGGGATGGAGCGGGTTTTAATGGCTTCTGCCCCTTGCTCGCGTCTTTGAGATGCTGAAACACCATCACGCACATGAGGCCTGTGGTCCTTGACTTTGCATGGAGCAGAGGAGGGCAATGGAGCACAGGGGTGATGGGGAAGGGCTGAGGGACCTGGGGGGTTCAGTCTGGAGCAGAGAAGGCTCAGGGGGGACCTGATGGCTCCCTACAACTGCCTGAGAGGAGGATGGAGCCAGGAGGGGCTGGGCTCTGCTCCCAAGGAAAAAGGGATGGGACAAGAGGAACCGGCCTCAAGCTGCACCAGGGCAGGTTTAGATGGAGCTGAGGAACAATTCCTGCCCCAGAGGGTGCTCAGGCATCGGAACAGGAGCCACCAGCCCTGATGTGGCTCTTGGGGCCATGGGTCAGTGGTGGCCTTGGGTTAACAGTTGGACTGAATGAGCCTAAAGCTCTTTTCCACCCCCGACAATCTCAGGGTTCTGTAATCCGTGCTCTCTGTGGGATTTTATCCTCTCAACAACCAGAACGGTTCCTCAGTGCTCAAAGGTGTTTCCTTGCTCATAAACCAAGAGCACCAAGGCTGAAAGCAGGCAATGGCAGTGGGCAGAGCCTCCCAGTGCCTCAGCGTGGGCTTCATCAGGCGATGCCACAGAGCACCCTGCACCCAACAGGAACCAAGACAACAGCAGGAGGAAAAATAGATGGGGGGAACCAGTCTGGAGGCTCTGTGTGTGCCTGAGCAGGGGCTCTGACCCCCGGAGGCTGCTTGGGATGGTGGCGGTGGGCACGGGGCTGGGAGCTGCCCACAGGCACACAGAGCCCCGGCCCTAAAAATAACCACACTCCCGCTCCGCCTCGGCTCCCAGCTGACAGCTATGGGGTGGTGGATTCGCCCCTTCCCCCTGCTGCCTCCTCCCTGTTGCCAGGAGAGATGTGGGGGTGCTGAGCAGCGCTTGCAAGAGGCTGCTGGGGGAGAGCAGCTCTGGGCTGCGATGTGAAACCAGCTTGAATCCCAGCCTGGTTTGGGTTGAAGGGACATTAAAGCTCATCCAGTTCCACGGGCAGGGACCCCTTCCACTGGAGCAGCTTGCTCCAAGCCCCTGTGTCCAACCTGGCCTTGAGCACTGCCAGGGATGGGGCAGCCACAGCTTCTCTGGGCACCCTGTGCCAGCGCCTCAGCACCCTCACAGGGAAGAGCTTCTGCCTAAGAGCTCAGCTCAGTCTCCCCTCGGGCAGGTTCAAGCCATTCCCCTTGGCCTGTCCCTACACCCCTTGTCCCAAGCCCCTCTCATTTGACACTTGTGCTATAACCTCCCAAGCTGCAGAAAGCAGGAGAAGCTGCCACAGTCCTGCCCAGCTGCATGGCATGCAGTGCAGCCCATTCCTGCTGGGGAGCTTCTGGTTTCCCAGAGGTGATTTGGGTAACCCAGCACTGGCAGATGGATAGGGATGGACACCACCCTCCTGCCAGGCACCAGTGTTTCAGCACATGCTTTAAACCACTGCTGGCTTGAGCTTCACCATTGCTCAAAGCAATTCTCCCCCTTTCCCTGTGAAAGGGCACTCTAAGCACAAGGATCGTGCTGCATTGGCTGTATTTTCCCTTAAATCTGGTCAAAAAGAGCTTCCTTTTGCAAACAACCCCAGTGCTCTTTGTGCGTGCTTTCCACAGCTGAAGTGACACCTCTGCCCCCCAGTGCCCTTCCTTGCTGGCACTGCAGCCTTGCCCAGGAGGAGCGCATGGATCTGCCTTGTCCAGGTCTGTCAGGACCAGCAAGGCCAAGCCCTGCAGCAAGCAGCCCTGGTGGGGTGTCAGAGCTCCCTGATGTGTCCAGCGGGACAGGAAGGGGGGCAGGATGCAAAGCAGGCCTTTGGGACAGGGAACAGGAAACAACAGGAAGCGATGGCTTTCCCTGAGAGGAGCACATCCTGAGAGCGCAGCAGCTCCACATCCGTCCCGGTGAGCTCACCCGCTGCCAACCAGGGCTTATTCTGGTTGTACCTGGTGTCTGTGAACAGCAACACACATGAAAGCGGGTCTGAGGCTCCAAAGGACCCCAAAACCCATTGGGAAGTGCACCCCTTGAGGGGATCGTAGCCCAGACATGGGGAGCTGCACTCCCCCATAAAACATTTCATGTTGGGCTAGGACCAAGGCTTCCGAGAGCTCAAATTTACCCCATTGCCTCCAGCTCCATTCTCATCTCCTTCCTCCTCTCCTCACCGATGGGATGGAGGCAGAAGACGAATATGGCAATGAGCAGCAGGCTTATTGGGACTGGAGCCATGAGAAGCTGCAGGGCGAGGACCACAGAGGGGTTGGATGTGCAGTCTCCAGCGTGGTAACCTGCAAAACTAAAGAGGAGAATGGTTTTCCTTCCCCCAGCCCCATCAGGCCATCACAGAGGGCAAGCAGGCACTTGTGCTGCTCTCCTCTAAAGCCTGGCCTTGGGGGCTCAGGTTTGGGGGGGGGTTTCTGCTTTTCTTGCTCCCAACAGATGTTGGAAAGACAAAATCGGGTTCCTGTGTGGCTGATGCCACAGTGGAATGATGCTTCAGTGGAAGCTGCCTGTGCTGGGTGGACACAAGGAGGGTGGTCCTCATGTGGGGCTTACTGTAAGCTCAGTGTGGATATCCCCACGGCAAGGCCCCCCGCAAACTTGTTGAAGAAGACATAAAAGGAGTAGAAGAGAGCCTCCAGGTTGAGGCAGCCGGGGTTCCTCAGCATGAAGTCATCGACTGCATCCGGCAGCATGGACCTGGGGGGACACAGCCCCAGGGCCGTGTCAGTGGCACCCACCCAGCTGAACACAGACATAGCTGCTCCCAGCAGCAGAGAGAGACAGGATGCTTCAGGAAAAGAGAACTGAAACAGTGCCCTGTGCATGCTGCTGCCAAACCTGAGCACAGACTGAAGGATGCTGCTGGAGGACCATGGATCCCAGTCCCATCTCCACACGTCCCTCAAAAGCCGCTGCACTGAGCAAACAGGCAGCCTTGGCACATCAAGGGTGGTGATCTCCCTAAACCCTTCCCCTCCGCTCTGCCTGACAGGAGGCTCGGAGGTGCCTGCACTCACCATGGCAAAAGGTAGAGCACAGCCATGCTGCAGCCTGCCACCATCACCGGGAAGATGAAGGCCAGGAAGTTGTGCATCACTTGGGTGACAGCTACCAGGGCTGGGATGATGAGCTGTGCAGAGGGGGAAAGGGAAAACCAAAGCACATGGACCCTTCCTGCTGCTCACAGCAGCCTGCACCCATCTGCCCAGGCAGAGCCATGGCCAGACACCATAGCCAGACATGCCTCTGCTCCCAGACACCACAGTTAGCTGGGGACAAGGCTGTACCCTCCCAGGGCTTCTCAATCCAAGGCCATGGGCAAACTCACTGCCAGGCCTAGGGATGCTGCTGTTTTCTTTCCAAATCTCCCCAAAAACCACTGCCAGAAGGGAATGGAGAGGGAAGCTGTGACCTGAGGAGAGAACCAGAGGGGAGGCTCAGCAATGGGTGATGTCCTTGCTGTCCTGGTGAGCTGAAACAGCAGCACGTCACTCCAGGAGGCTGAGGTGACCCAGGGATCAGCCCCTCCATCAGGAAGGTCTGCCGGGGCTCACTTACCAACATGATAAGCACTAAATGCTGGAACTTCCCGGCCAGCCCCGCAGCATGGGTACAGAAGAAGGCAAAGATCCCCTGTGTGATCTGGGAAAGCAACATAGGGATGTTCATGGCTGGGGTCCTCAGTTTCTGTCTGGATAAACTCACCTGGACACCTCATTCCCTGCATTCTCTTCCTGCCGTGGCAGCAGGTCTCTCACCTGGAACGCCAGGGATGCGAAGAGGAAGGCACAGAGCAGCTGTGTGTAGGGCTTGTGTCCCACCATCATCCTCAGGCAGCTGGCAAAGGGCAGCTCAACCTTCCCCAGGGGCCTGAGGGGCCCTGAGAGGAGACAGCACTGGAGAAGAGCCATGGTACAGGGGGCACAGGGCACCACTGTGCCTGGGGTGCAGCTCTGCTGCCTCGGTACAGAGACAACAGCATCCAAGTATCTGTTGTGTTTCTGAGCCCTGCATCCAGACAGGGGCCCACCTCCCCCTGCCTCACACCGTCCTCTGCAGCCCCATCCTCACCATCATCCTGCTGCCACTGGGCACCCTCCAGACTGCATCTAAATGGTGCTTACCTGGCTGCTCCTTGACACCGAAGATGAGAACCAGACAGGACAGGCAATAGACTGAGCCCAGGACCAGGGCTGCAGATAGATAGGCTCTACGCTGGAAAATGAGTGACAGTCACAGAGGCACAGAATGGGTTGTGTTGAAGGGATCTTAAAGCTCCTCCAGCTCCTACCCCTGCCACGAGCAGGGACCCCTTCCCCTGGAGCAGCTTGCTCCAATCCCCTGTGTCCAACCTGGCCTTGAGCACTGCCAGGGATGGGTGCAGTGTGGAGCAGAAGGGTGGCTGTGCCAGGCCAGCCCGTACCGTGGTGTCCAGGGAGCCGGTGAGGCCGGAGGTGCTGGTGTTGGGCAGGGTCTCGTTTGACACGGAACAGCCGTTCATGTGGGCATGGTAACTGCCCACCATCTGCCCCTGGATTCCCGACCCGAGCAGTGTGCTGAACACCTCCATCCCCATTCCTGCCAGGACAGCCAGAGAGAAACCTCAGCCCACTCCCTGGCTGCTGGGACACAGCTCTAACGGTGAAGGACTGGCTTTGGGAACAGAATGGGGGGCACCACCATCCAGGGCTTCCCCAGAAGCAGAGACCTGCTGTTTCTACCTGCTCTGTTTTTTTTCCCCCTTTGCTCCAGCAGTCAATGCTTTAACGTTTGGAACCAATAAATCTGGCTCCTGGGTTCCTTGGGGATGATCCAGAGCTAAGAAATGCTTCTGCAGCTAAATTCTTTGCAGAGGATGACTGGTTTCATCCCTGGTTTCACCTCCTGGTATAACCCATCCACTCTGCAGCCTATTCCAAGCCAAAGGACCTTATTCCTCCCTCCTCCAGGGAGGCTCTCCCAGGAATGCAGGCAGACAGGGGCTCAGGGCACAGACACTTACTGTAGGCAGTGGCTGAGTCACGGTCTCCCTGGGTTCCTCCCAGGAACATTGTGAGGGAAGAGTACGGCACGTGGTAGCACTGGGGAGAGCAGAGTTCAAACACAGCCCCGGCTGCTGCTTCCCTGGCTTGCTGCTCATCACCCCCCTCATCCCTACACACAGCAGATGATGCTGCCTTCAGTGGCACCCTCTTCTCCTGTGATCTGCCCTGTTCCCACAAAGCAGTGATGGAGAAGATCCCATCACCATGCACAGGCAGCCCAGCCTCATCCCCAGCATACAAATGCACCCACTGCTCCATCTCCCCATCCCTGCCGGCATGGTCTGCACCATCCTGCTTCCCCCATCTTACTGCTCTCCTCCAGGTCCCTCCTGGGACCCCCCCCATCCGAGCGTGGCCCCATCCCCTGCAGTACAGGCTGCTGTGTGAGACAGCCAGCCCCAGGCACCACGTTCCTTACAGTCATGCAGGTCTGGAAGGAGCTGTACATGAACAGGTACCACAGGAATTTCAGGGCAGCGGGGGTGGCATCCGGGAGGCTGGACCACATCATGCAGTAGCAGAGCACCCCGAAGGGCATGGAGCATGCGATCCTGCGGGGGAACAGAGCTGCTCAGGTGGGACCCTCAGACACGGTGCTCACACTTCCCCTTGCACAAGCTGAGCTATGTAGCACAGCCTCTTCCCCAGCTTCCAAACTGGAGCCCAGCTGCTGCGAGATCAGGATACGTGAGAGGAGGCAGCTTTGCCCAGATGAGTGTCCATCACAGTGAAAAGTAATGGTCCAACATTGCTTCTTCTCTTGCTTAACCACTTCAAGCCCTTGCCCTGCAGCAGAACTGTGGGGGCAGCAGGAACCCTCCACGTGGAAGAGCTGCCTGTGGTTAGAGCTGCTGGCACAGCCAGACTCTATGTGCCACCACACAGGGCTCTCAGAGCACCAAAGCCTTGAGAACATGAGGTGCCTTAGTGACAGCAAGCAGACAGGTTTGCAGCGCATCCCTCCTGTTTCATTGCAATGACGTATGGACCCCACTGCAGGTTGTGTCATCTTTTGTGTTCTTGCAATGATAAGGTTTGGAATTCTCCAGAAGCCACAATCACATTGAACTCCCAGTGAAGCATCCCAGTGCCTCCTGGTCCTAGTACTCAGTAAGCCCAGCAAAGACCCTCCTGAAGCTCCAGCCCTGACACCCACCATGGGACCAGCTTGCCGTATTTCGTCCTGGGGCTCTTGCTGACCAGGAAGCCAATAGCTGGGTCAGTAACTGCATCCCAGGCTCTTCCAAGGACAATGATCAAAGAGGCGTGGAACGGCTCCAGCTGAAGGGGAAACAGAAACCACAGCTCAAAAGGGAAGGAAGTCCTGGTGAAAAGCTGCGAGCAGTGAGCACGAGGCAGCTCCCTCGAGCCAAGGTTTCATCTGCATCCCCTGGAGACCAGTCCGGGCATTGAAGTGGCCCAGAAACATCTCTGCACCTCCACCAGTAGTTGCATGATGTGATTTTGATGCAGTTTGAACATCCAGTTCTAATGAGCATTTCCAAGGGTTTTAGCCACCCACCAAACTCTGCCCTTGCCCCATCGTGCTGAGCTTATGCTAAGCCCCTTTTGCGGATAACCCCGTCTCAAGTGGCCGCTCACCTGCACGACATCCAGCAGGAAGATCTGGAGGAAGAACCCCAGGGCATTGCCCGTCATCTGGTAGGGAATGCCCCCAACAGCGTAGCAAACCTTCCTGCAGAGCGGCATCCCCATCTCCTCCTGCAGCCAGAGGGAACAAGCCCACCTAAGAGACAATGCACACCTCGGGCTGACAGCAAACACCCAGCTTATCCCACCCACAGGGCTCTCCAAGGCCCATTTAAACCCCAGTTGACACCCACAAGCAGGGTGCTGATGGCAGTTGGGGTGCTGTGGGGTGCTTCCCTGTCTGCTGGTGATCTTAGTGCATCAGGCCATGGTGTTTCCTACCCGTGACCAGCCCTCGGGCAGCAGCCTGGCTCTGGGGTCCTGCTCAATGCATTTGCTGTTCTTCGTACCCATCAGGGTAGGAGCTCGAGGGGTTACAAGCATGCTGCCACCCTCTATGGGGCAGGCTGCTCTAGGGGAAGGTGTCCCTGCTTCCGCACAAGCTGAGACCGGATGGATCAGCTGCTCTCTCTGAGGTCTCATCCTGCAGTAGCTCCTTTGAGGCTTGGTTGGGTATTTACTGAAGGTAAGCACATCCAAATTAAACAGAGGCTTTGCCACCAGCCCTCTTCCTGTGTGCTGAAATGTTCCTTGTGCCTTCCCTGTTATCCATAGAAATCCCTGGGCGCTGGCCTTTGCAGCCTCTCCTCTGACTGCCCCCGTTACAGTCGCTTGAAGTTTGATCCAGTTTGGACTTTTTAATGTGACAGAAATAGAAGCACTGGATGGAGGCTCGATAGAATAAGGACAGACAGTGTTGGGCCAGCTCAGCAGAGAGCACTGCGGCTGGCATTGGATATAGATGTCATTTGTTAGCAGCCTGTGACCATGGAATCCCAGCCTGGTTCGGGTTGAAGGGACCTTAAAGCTCCTCCAGTTCCAACCCCAACCCCTTCCACTGGAGCAGCTTGCTCCAAGCCCCTGTGTCCAACCTGGCCTTGAGCACTGCCAGGGATGGGGCAGCCACAGCTTCTCTGGGCACCCTGCCTGTTTGGCTGTGCCACCAAGAGCCCTGGAGCTCTCGGAGAGCCCCAGGAGCCACCCTTGAAGGGTGACAGACCTTCATTGTGGTGCTTGGGGAAGAGCTTCTGAAAACAGGCGCAATCCCCCAAACAGCAGCATTCCAGAAGGCACTGAGTGCATTTCCCTCATGTAACCATTAGCAATAACTCCTCCACAGCCCATGGATAAAGCACTGACGCTGCTGTGCCCAGCAGGCCCAATGTCCCCAGCACACCCAGGGAGCAGAGCTCCTGCTTCCCCCTTGCTGGGTAACCTCACCCTGCTCGAGCCTCCCAACTCCTGCCTCCACTTTCCTCCCTGCCCTTTCCAGCACCGGTCCCCTGCGCTCCAAATTGCAGAGCAGCCTGGTCCCGCAGGGCCCTCAGCACCACCGAGGAGCATTGACTCATCCCCCACGAGCTCGTTTCCACAGCAATGCTGCTGCTAAAATTACAGCAGCCCTTTCAGTGGGCTCGGCGGCAGCTCTGGGTGCCGTGCTGCTCGCAGCGGGGAGGACGGGGCCGGGCACGGCTCTGCCCGTTCCGCCTGGGAGGCAGCAACAACCGAACGTGGAGCTGGGCTCCAACAATGGCATCTGGAGCCTGAGTCACAGACACTTCACAACACCCACAGCCCCGCGGCTGCTGCGCCAGGCGGGCTCGGCGTGGGTGCGAGCACGTGTGCCAGCGCTGCTGCATGTGAGGAGCCAGCACCGTGGACATTGAGCTTAGAATCAGAATGGGTTGGGGTGGAAGGGACCTTAAAGCTCATCCAGTTCCAACCCCAACCCCTTCCACTGGAGCAGCTTGCTCCAAGCCCCTGTGTCCAACCTGGCCTTGAGCACTGCCAGGGATGGGGCAGCCACAGCTTCTCTGGGCACCCTGTGCCAGCGCCTCAGCACCCTCACAGGGAAGAGCTTCTGCCTTATCTCCAACCTGAATTTCCCCTGTTTCCATTTGAACCCATCACCCCTTGTCCTATCGCTACAGTCCCTGATGAAGAGTCCTCTCCAGCATCCTTGCAGCCCCCTTCAGACACTGCTCTGAGGTCTCCATGCAGCTTCCAGCCCCAGCTCTCTCAGCCTGTCATGACTTTCATCCTAAGGGCTTCTATAGGTGTCTTACCTCCCTGCAGACCTCTCTGCTCTGTTGGAGAGCTCCTTGGCTGGACCTGTGCATCTCAGCATCTTCGTGACCAGCGGGAAGCATGACTGCAGGGATGAGTGTCCCGCAGCAACATGTGCCAGGGATGCAGAAACTTCCTGGCCCAGGGAGAGGAAGTATTGGCCTCGGACGTCAAAGAGCACACGACAGGCACAGAGCGGAGCTGCATAGAGATTTGACAAGTGAAATACATCATCTGCAGGGCCCCAGGGGAAGCTGGCGAAGGGGAAGTGAGTGGCCTTGAAGGAGGAGCACAGCCATGGGGACAGGAAGCCTGGCAGGGCTCACAGGGCACCATGTACTCAGCTCTCAGGAGCTGTGCCAGTGCCTCAGCACCCTCACAGGGAAGAGCTTCTGCCTAAGAGCTCAGCTCAGTCTCCCCTCGGGCAGGTTCAAGCCATTCCCCTTGCCCTGTCCCTACATCCCTTGTCCCAAGCCCCTCTCCAGGTTCCTGCAGCCCCTTCAGGCACTGGAGCTGCTCTAAGGTCTCCCCTTCAGGAGCCTTCTCTTCTCCAGGCTGCCCCAGCCCAGCTCTCTCAGCCTGGCTCCAGAGCAGAGCTGCTCCTGTCCTCTTTCCTTTCTCTATTCAGCAACACCTGCAATTATCAGCCTCTTTCAGCCTGCCATCTCCTGAGTGCTGCCCCATGACAGTGCAGACCCCACAGAGCTTGTGACAAGAACCGTGCTTTCCTCAGTGCCTCTTCACAGCCCCAGAGCCCGGCACCTCAGCATCACAAACCCCAAACTCCCCTGCATTAAGAGCAGTGGGAGCCCAGCTCCTGGGAGCAGCTGGGTGCCCAAGGCTCTGGTGCTCCCCACACACAGCACATCACCACAGTGAGCTCTAGGCAAAGCAGAGGCAGAGCAACCCAGGCAAAGCCCCCTCCCTGCTCTCCCCCACATTACCAAGAGCCACTGGGGGGTTAAATCCACACTGGTGTCCCTGTACCAGCACCCATCAGGGAACACAAGCACCCATCTCAGGGCTCATCCCGATGCTGTCAGGTTGTCTTCAGCTCAGCCTGACCCAATGGGGGTTAATCTTAAACCCCTCCATGTCCCAGGCTGAGTCAGAACTCGGTTCCTAAGCCCCAGCAGGACTGAGTCAGCGGCATCTCTCCTCACTGCTGACATCCCAGATAGCAAATATCACTCACACTGGACCACAGCCAGCGCAGGGACAGCCAAATCCCTGTCTCCCACCGGCGTATCTAAGCATACATCTCCATCAGAAAGCACAATACCTCTCTCCCCACCCCAGAGGAAAGGGAAAACTCAAGAGGAAACAGAAAAAGCTGATTTTTAGGGTTTTTTTTCCCTAGGTCGGTCTGTAATGTGGGCGGTTGGGTACCTTTGGAGGTGGCGCTCAGCAGTTAATCCTCTGGCTGCTTGGCATCCTTTACTCTCCAGGTGCTCATAGGTGCAGGAAGCCAACAGAGGCCCCTCTGTTGCCTCCCAGAGCAGCGCTGCAGCCCTCACTCCCTGCCTACTGCAGCGTTCCATTCTCCTCCTCACAGGGAAGCTCCATTCCTGCTCACACTGAAAAACCAATCCCAGTAAAATAAAACAAGTCTAAAGCCAGCAAATGGGACTTTCTGGCACAGGATCAAGCGGCAGCAGCTGGATACCTTCCACTAGCAAACCCTTTACCACCACTCTTTGCTCCAGCAGCTCTCGTGTTCCCCTGAGCACAGTTGCTTTCGCTGGGTGGAACAGGAGCCACGGCCTCAAGAGCCACCAAGGTGGATGCAGCAGAAGGGCTGCTGCTGCTGGAGGCCCCATAAGCCAATGAAGAGTGAATGGCATGAGGATCACGAGATGTACCTGAGTAAATAGGAACATCTGGAATCCCTTCAGGACCTGCTGGCACTGGGATGGACAGGAGCAGTGCAGGAAAGACACCCCAATGAGATAAGCATTTAGGAATGGAGTAAATAAGTCAGAAAATGATGACTTGGTAAATCAAGAGGTGCTTGACACAGGAGCTGTTTGGCTGCAGCATTAGTGTTACCCTGCTCTCTGTAACAGCGTGTAACTGGGAAACGTGGGGCTGGTTTGGAAGAGCTGCTAACAGGTAGTAACTGGATGGGATTTCTCTTTCCGTTGTGTGGAACTCAGTGGGATCCCCATGGAGCTCCAGCCCTGCAGCTCACCTGGTCAGCAGCAGCAATACACACCTCCTTTGGTTCAGACATCGTGTGCTTGTGGCCTTCCCCCACTGGCCACAATTCATGGCCACGTCCTCCTGCAGCTCCTTGCTCCCCATCACCTCCGGTCGCTTCCTCCCGTTATCTGTAGCTGAGCTTCATGAGCTTTGTGCCAGAACACGGCAACCAGCTTTGTGCTCTGTGCTGTCCACGTTGTTTGACCTCAGTGGGCAGCTGAAGGCACGGCTGCACCTGGAAGTGGATGTTCCTCCACCAGCATCACTGACCACTCATGGGAGAGGGACCAGGAAACACCCCATGGCAAAGGCAGCACCACAGAGGGGAGGTGAAGTGCGCAGGCAATGATGCCAAACGCTATCAGAAAACCCAGGAACTCAACCTCAGCAGCCAGGATGTGGGAAAAGAAGAAGAGAAAACACTGAAGTGCCCCAAAAAGGGAAAGAACCCAAGGAAGTTCTGCAGTCACCATCTGAGGAAGAGGAAATGGGTAAAACCGGAGGAAACCCCTGGCATGGAGTGGACGCATCAGCCCCAGACAGGCCAGGACCTGGTGAAAGCAGCTCTATCTTCACATGCAGAGGTTGAACAGGAGCCAGGTTCCACACTGGAGGTGGAGCGTTGCTGAGCGCCCGCTGTGAGAGGCAGGAAGCTGGGGAAGGCTTCCTCCAGGAGGGAGGGATCAGAGGGAAAGGAACGTCTCAAGGTGAAGCCCTTCACCAGGCAGGGCAGGGAAACGACACCTTCTTGTGAGCATAAAGGCCAGTTTCAGAAGAGCCCAACCGGAGCCTGTGACTCTGCTAGAGCAAAGAAAGGGAATGACAAAGGGAAGAGCATTTACTTGCAAGTCAAGAACTCCCCAGCCACCACCACGGACTGCAGGAGAGTCAGAAATGAGCATTTACCTTCCTGCAGGGACACGTCAAACACCAAAGAGCCGCATGAGGGATAAGGGGATGCTCTTTGCAGAACCAAGGTGTCTCCCCAGCCCTTCTCCCTGCTCTGGTGTGTTATCCCTGTCAATTTGCCTGGCGTTTTTGCTTTAAGGCTTGTTTCAGGGTGACACATTCCCCCAGCTCACACAAGGAGCCAGTTTAATACAGGAGGCTGCATGTATGTTGCTTCCAGTTCGTTCCACAGGCTCTTTTGTGGAAGATGTGCCTTATCTTGTTCCGGACACCGCTTCAGTGCTCCAGTCGGGAATGCTCCCAGCGGAGCTGCTCCTGTGCACCAGGAGATAAGGACTGCTCATTACTGACAACACAAAGCCCAAGCAGAGGCTCAGAGGAAGGAGGAGGCAGCAGCGGTGTCACAGAGGGCTCAGACACACAGAGCACAAGGGGCAGCTCCGGCAGGCAGCAGGGAGCTCCCAGCTCCTCAGCAGGAGCCTGCAAGGCTCAGAGCAGCGTCTCTGCAGCACTGCCACCCTCCGGCTCGGGAGGAAAGGCGACTTTCCTGGCACAGAAACGGCTGGAGGCCCAGAGCAACCCGGAATTGATCACCCCAGTGCCGAGGAGAGAGCTGGCAGGAAACCTGGATGTGGAAGTTGCCATCGGTGAGCGGAATCTGCACAACAGAACCCTTGGGGTAGGCAGCTGGAGGAGTTGCTGTCTGGCTGCCAGCCCTCAGTTCACTTGCAGGGACCACAAGGACCACGGATGGCGGCTGGTTGTCACCTCAGCCCTCTGATGGCACTGGCTAACCAAGGCAGAAGAGCACACAGAACAGATGGAGTCTGTCTGGGTTTAGGCGCAGATCCCATCCAGCAGTCAGGAAGATGTTATCCCAGGCCCCTAAAATGGCACAAGGTACAAGAGCAAGGCCAGGTTGGATGGGGCTTGGAGCAAGCTGCTCCAGTGGAAGGTGCCCCTGTCCATGGCAGGGGTTGGAACTGGATGAGCTTTAAGGTCCCTTCCAACCCAACCCAGTCTGGGGTTCTATGAACTCCTCTAAAGAATGACTCCAATGAGTGACTTCCCCCAGGGCAGTTACTGAGCTCCAGGGTAAATCCCCTTTCTGAGCTCCCTTTGCACAGGTTCACACTGATTACCAAGTGGTCATAAAGCACCAAGTGCTGCAGATAAACACCTTCAAACCACTGCTGAGACTGAATCTCACTGAGCTGCAGAGGGCTGAAGGGAAGCCAGAGCAGGCACTGCATGCACACCACGAGAACCAGCCATCATTAGAAAGGCTCAAACGCTGCTTTCCTCTTTTGTGGGCTTTTAATGGCAATTTTCACAACAACTTACAGACTCCTTGTTACTCACATTATGTCTCCAGTTAGGAATGAACAGTGAAGGGAATTCAGCGCTCAGTGGAGGAACTGGGGTGAAACTGCCCTTTGTTGAGGTCTGGAATCTCCTCCCGCGTTGTGCATTAATACAGGCGGCCAAGCGAGTTCCTCACGCTGAACCTGCCTGACCTGCTGCACCGACCTGCTGCCCTGGCCCAGCCTGCACCTCCCAGCCCTACCGCTTGTCCTCGGTGCCCACGAGGGGACCTGGGAGCTTCAGAGCACTGAGGGTTGGACTCACAGCGCAGGGCTCCAGCTGGGATGCTCCAGCCCTGGGCATGGCAGCGGCGCAGCCTCTCCGGATGGGATGGTGCCGGATCAGTTCCCACTCGGCTGATGTCTGGAGGCCCACGGTTCCACACAGCTCTCCAGTTCTGCTCCGAGGGCAGCACTAGGGCAGTGAGCACGTTGTGGGCTGGGGCAGTGCCCTGGCACAAGGCTATACATGGCAACTTGTACGTATGACTATTACCAGGCCCTTAATGAAAGCACCTGGAGGATTCAGTTCAAAGGAGAGAAAGATGCAGAGACCCGAGTCCAAAACACAACCAGCACAACAGAGTGAAGCTGGACAATTCCAGCTGTGCAGCTACACTAGCCCTCAGCAGAGGAAATAAATCAAAGGGTCCTACAGGCTTGACTTTTCCCACCTGAGCTGTTTCCATCATCTCAGTAATTCACCTCTCAAAACAAAACTTGCTTTCCAGTAAGACAGACTCCATTTGCCTTTTAGTTGCAGTCGCTTTGTGCTGATTCAGCTTTGTGCCTTCTTGGAAAGGAAAGGTCAGCAGCAGAGCTTCAGAGAATGCAGTACAGCAAATTCAAGCGGCAGCCTGGACTGCAGGAGGAAGGGCAGGAGGAGCAGGCACTGCACTTAACACCCCTGAGTCCTGCTGGGGGAAGGAAAGTCAGGATTTCCTCTCTGGAAAAGCCCAAGTGTTAAACCTGGCACCCCACAGCGAGCAAAGCCTTCCCTCCACAACCATTATCAGAAGATCACCCATTCTCATATAGTTTCTAGTTAAAGTGAGAAAATAGAGCACTTTACAGCAGTCCCTGGAGGAGAGGGAAGAGCCAAAGGACTGTGATGAGCAGTCTGCTGGGAACTCTGGACAGAAGCTGCTCCTTGGGAGCTCCCTTCCCCCTCACCTTCCTCACCCCTCTCAAGGCAGTAACACAGCCCACAAAGGTAACTCAGCTCAGCTCTCCTGGAGAACCTGTGGCATGAGAGGCTGCAGCTCCTTTCCAAATGGATTCATCTCATTTATTTATTTCCAAGTCCACTGATCATCCTCACAAAAAAAAAAAAAAAAAACCCAAAACCAACAAAAAAAACCCCATGGGAAATGCAACTAAAGAGAGAAATAAAGTCCAACCGAGACCTAAGAACCCAGAGCTACGAGGAGGTGCGAGCCTGCGCGGCACAGCGGGGTCCTTATGTCAACCGCTGGACGATGACAGCGTTGAGCAGGTTGGCTTCCTTCAGGGTCTGGTTCTCGTCAGTCAGCTCTTTGTTGGGGAAGGTGGTCATGAGGATGAAGCTGGTGGCAGCCATCGCTGGCCGGGCATCTACTATGAAGAGCCGGATGTCACGGATCCTGTTCAGAGGGATGAGACACATGAGGATGATCCTGTTATTGAGCATCCTAAAACCACAGCGACAGCCTGAATTCAACTTCCCAAAGTAGGCAGCCCTGCAGCTGCTGCATTTGGCTTTCAGCTATCAACAGAGGCCACAGCCAGTAAAGAAGCTGAACTGGGAGTCAGAATAACTGGAACAAGTTCGCAGTTATCTGACAGTTTATAAAGCCCTTAGAAGAGATGCAGGCTTTTTAAGTGACAGTAAGGAAAATGCCTCTGATAGTACTGATGCTCCCAGGTGCAGTATCCCTGGCTATAATCCATCATGACTCAGAAAGCAAATCCAATCCTTCCAACAGTTAACAACTGCCTTAAAACCCCACAATGATTTCACTCCTCTTCACCTATACAGAAGGATCCCCAGAGCTCCCTTCAGCGGGCTGGCCAGGAGTTTAACCTCAGCTCCCTCTGTGCACAGCCCGCAGTGCCATCCCAGCCTTCCCAGTCAGTCACCTGTGATTTACACTGTGTCTGTACCTGTGGTTGTGGTTGAACTTCTGCACCAGGCGCCCGCCGTCAGCGAGCCGGATCTGGATGTTGGTGACAGGCTCTGACTCGTCAATCACGATGGCAGAGCTGGCTTTGGCTTCATTGGCTGCCTGCTGGGCTGGGGAGCTGGTGCCCATCACCTGGGGTGCACTGCTGAGGGCAGGGAGACACAGGGTGAGCTGGTAAAACCCAAATGAGCCACTGGGCCCACTGCCAGAGGCACCAACACAACTGGAGATGAGGATGTAGGAGTCAGCTACTAGCAGGAGCTTGTCTAGAACATCCCCTACATCACTCTGGCATCCTGGGTCTTCACACCCCCATAGGAAACATGGGCAGTGTAACTTGGAGACACATCCCACAATGGCTCCAAACTAGGGATTCACCTCCTGGCCTGGAAAGGCTGAGCCACCTCACAGGACGTGCCAGTAAACCTCATTTCCTCTGTGTGAGGAACACCTCCCACACCACAGGCACTGACAGATGAATCACCCCAGCGAAACTCTGGCGTGCCACTTTTACATCACACACAAAGCAAGCTCCTTGCTGGGGAGCTGCTGCCTTCTCACCTGCCCAGCTTCTGTCCTTCTCCAGTGAAAGCTTTGAAGACACTTTTGGGTTTCACATACTCCTCGTCGCGGTGATCCTCCATGTCCAGGTTCACCTGCGCACCCCGCGCCAGCCTGCGCAGCTCGGCCGGGACCTCCCTGCAAAGAGACTGTCCTGAGGCTGCTGCCCTCCAGAAGCCAGCTGGGAAAGCACAGAGGGAAAGCACCAGCCACAGACCTCTGGGGTTCTGGGAGCTGCAGTGGGCTTGGGCTTAACAGGGCAGAGGCACAGCTCCCACTACCAGACAGGGAATAAAGGTCACCTTTCCCTAGCCCTCACCTGGACTGACAAAATGCATCAGAGATTCCCAGCCCAAATACTGACATTTGTTCACTTCAAGCTCTCCAGGCCCCACCCAAACCAAAGCCAGGTCCCATTTATCCAAAGTAAGTGTTCAAGTCTCCCCTTCCATAGTTCCCATATTAATCCAGCTCAGGTGAAACGTACCACTGGTTCAGCATCCTGGATTCCACAAGCACTTCTGTTGCAGAAAACAGCTATTCTTTCCCTCCCCTCTCCCTACATACCCTCTGCGGATATCATCAAGAAACTGGGCATTGGATGGATCCTGGTAGCTCCTCAGTTCTCCACTATCCAGACTGAACCCACTCTTCCAGAGCTTCAGCACAATGTGGACCTGCAGCAGCCCCAAACAAGAGTCAGCCTCACTGAAACAACTCGGTAAGAATGATAACAGATGCAAACTGAAGTGCTCCAGACTGGCAGAGGCATTTCATGGTGCAGAAAACATTCCAGCCAGGTTCCTCTGGCTTGAGGGAAAACCCCAAAGCTCTGGTATGTAACAGCCATGCAGCAGTTCCTAGGAGGTGACACTGCAGATGCTGTCTGATAAATGAGGTTGGAAAGCCAAGAGTGTGCCAGGAGAGGAGCCAAAATCAAGCTCCCACCACAGCCTAGGTGGGTATCTGGTCACAAACCAAGCACAGGAGAATCCTGTTAGCTCCAAATCTCTCCATGGTTATGAAGAGTTAATCACCCAGCGCTCTAATAAGCATCTACCATCTTCTAACCAGAAATCCCACCAAGAAGCAGGATCTACCATTCTTCTGTCCTGGATTTCTACAGGGCTTTGTAACTCTCAGGCTCTCAAGCTGTGCAGCTATGGCAGAGGAATCCCCCAGCTGACATTACAACACCAAACTGATTGATACTCACATCCTGAGCAGAGTTGTGTCTCCTCTCTCCTGCCACGTAGGCAGACTCCTCCTCTGGAGTAGCACCAAGGCGATACCCTCCCCCTGCAAAAGGCTGCAAGAGAGAGGCAGCAAATAGGTTATAGAATAGCACAAACCAGGACACAAACCCAGGGCAGCTTTGCTTCTCTTTCCCCAACACTGCTGTGGCTGAACAGGGGCTGTGAGGCATCAAGAACAACTCTGGTCCCCCCACAGCGACCAACTTGAGCAAGTTAATGAATACAGCACAAGAAAGTGCCTCTTCTTGCCACGGTGATACACGAGTTGGAGCTGCACTAAAAGAACCTTTACTGTCCTTTAAAGACAATTCCAGGACTCCACAGTAACTGACACAGGGAACAGAAGGAAGAACTCACTTTAGGCTTGCTGGTCTCGCCGCCGCTCTTGGCCGTCCGGTCAACTGCTACAGCACCGTGTTCCTTCGCTCCTTTGAACAGATCCTCCACCAGCTCATTGGGGCTCTTCTTCCTCGGGGGACCAACGATCTGCTGCCCACTCCTCTCTGAGCCACCAGCATAAAACCTGGCAGACAGCACAGGGGGAAATGTGCTCACCTTGTGTTCCTGGGCACATCAGGACGGCGCTGCTGCTTCTGCAGGAGGCGTGTGTCACAGCACCCGGCTCTGTACCAGTGTTCACTTGTCTGGGTTTTGCAGCTTAATGGAACAGCTTGGATCTACAAATACCAGCTACTACCAGCGTGTCTCTACTGGGGTCACTCACAAGTACGCACTGTACTCTCTTCACAGAGCCATAGAATGAATGGTTTGGGTTGGAAGGGACCTTAAGGCTCATCCAGTTCCAACCTGGCCTTGAGCACTGCCAGGGATGGGGCAGCCACAGCTTCTCTGGGCACCCTGTGCCAGCGCCTCAGCACCCTCACAGGGAAGAGCTTCTGCCTAAGAGCTCAGCTCAGTCTCCCCTCGGGCAGGTTCAAGCCATTCCCCTTGGCCTGTCCCTACAGGCCCTTGTCCCAAGCCCCTCTCCTGCTTCCCTGCAGCCCCTTTAGGCACTGGAGCTGCTCTGAGGTTTCCCCTTCAGGAGCCTTCTCTTCCCCAGGCTGTCCCAGCCCAGCTCTCTCAGCCTGGCTCCAGAGCAGAGCTGCTCCAGCCCTCGCAGCATCTCCTTATGTCAGTTACTGTAATGCTATCCTTGCTCAACAGCAATAAGTAGGTAACTCTCTCAGACCCAGCGAGAGCAGCAGCCCAGACTGACAAGGCTCAGTTTCAAATGCCACCACCAGCTTTACTTCCAAGCTCAACAAGACTTCCAGCAACCCCGACCTGTCAGATGGGAGAAGGTGGGCAGTGTGAGGGAAGGCACACACACGTTCACGCCACACTGACAGATTCCCACACACAGAACGGATCTGAACTGGAAGCAGTGAATGCACTCAGTGAAGTGCAATTAAGTACTTCTGGAAGACTGGGTTTATTAGCTTCCAGATGGCTTGTAAGACAAACAGAGCAAGCCCACATCTGTTTGCAGAGACCACGCAGTCTACTGAGGGCTGAGCCATCACAGCTCTATTCCACTTCCATCGCCTGTTAACCCTGAGGGTATCCATCTACTTGGAGCTGAGACAGTAACCAGCTTCCCCAGCAGTACCATGCTCCCACTGGAAAGGGGACCACGTTTTTCTACTCTGAACTTAGGGCTTTCACCTTCTGCCTTAAGCCCCCTCTCACCAGCAGAGCTCAGCAGTGAAATCTGGTGCTCACACAGCCACGCTCAGCACCTGCTTGGGACCAGACTCTGCATGGACCAAACCTGCCCTGCCAAACCTGAGGTTTTTCACTGTAGGAGTTTCATATCGACTCCAATCTGCTTCTTACAAAGCCCTGGACAGAAGCAGCAAGTCATCACAGCAGGGCAGGGATGAACACACAGGTTTTGAATCTCCAAGCAAGAACTTACCTCTGCCCCTCCTCCTCTTCATCATCATCCTCCTGTGCATGAACAAGGTCTCGAAACGACGTTACTCTGTGGTCACTGCAAGAGGCAGTCAGAGAAGCGCATCACCCTCATGACACAGCAAAACCATACAAGCAGAACCTCTGGGTTGATGCTGTTCTGCTTGAGGCTGTGATTCATTACTCGATGAAATGACAGGGCAGTGCTGCCCTGTGTGTAACCACGTGGGGACCTGAGCCCCTGGGCCTCTCTGCCAATGACACCAACACCAGTCAAGAGGAACTGGGTGCACTGGATGGGGGCTGCACCAGAGGAAGAGCGGGGAGTCCTCAGTCTGTTCACAAACTGCATTTTGCCACCTCTTCCAAGGTGACAGAGCCCTCCTCCAGCCCCCACGTCCTTCCCCTTTGGTTCTTTCTGCTGAGGCTGTTATCCGTGATCCAAACTGCAGAGCTCCTCTGCAACACAGGCTTTGTTCACCAGAGCCTGAACCAAGAGCGCTTCTCCCTCACAACAGAGTGAGTAACTCCTCCTTTTTAAACCCAAGCAGCGTTTCCCTGCTGCTCAGGGATCTGGCAAGGCAAAACTAACTTGTAAAATGGATCAGGTGCCACCCAACCTTAGAACGTTCCCATGGAGGCACAACCTGCTCGAATGAAAGCATCACCAACCGACTGCCTTTGACCTCAAGAGACAAATCAAGTGTTTCCTGAGCACTGAGGCAAGCTGCAGAGCTGATCTTTGGCTTAGTTGTGCAATGACCTCTGTGCTTGCATTTATAAATCCTGGGGTTTTCACAATGCCCAGGGAGCCAGGAGGTGAAGCAGGTCTAACCACAGAGCGACTAACACACATCAGGGCTTCAGATACAGCTGAGGCTTTATGTGAATCCCAGCCTGGTTTGGGTTGGAAGGGACCTTAAAGCTCCTCCAGTTCCAACCCCTGCCATGGGCAGGGACCCCTTCCACTGGAGCAGCTTGCTCCAAGCCCCATCCAACTTGGCCACCATCCACCAGTACAGCTCACTCACCACCGCAGGGTGAGCCAGCTCTCACTGTCACACAACAAAGAGCTCCCTCCTCACCTGGCTGAAGAGCCTCTGGATATGGAGCTGGCTGTCGGCTGGGGAAGGGTCAGGATGTCCTCGTCCCCCCCGTCCTCATAGAAACTGGCGAGTGCAATCTGCAAGGGAACACAGGTGGGAGCAGCCATTCCCCAACAGCAGCAAAGCCTCACACAGACACCGCAGCTGCAGCCCTAAGGCACATCACACCGAAGATGCTCCATGTCGTTCCCTCCTTTGAGGGCCTTGCTAAGAGGAGCCCTTGGCAGCTCCTAATGCTCGGCTTTGCTGCGGGAGGGCACGGGTAGGTCAGAGGAACCTCGCTCCTTCTGGGCTGTTTCTACGGGGCCCAGGCTGAAAGCACTGCTCTGACCCAGCTGCTCCTGCGACAGCCATGAGCAGGCTCCGACTTCACCCCAGCCGGCTCGCAGACAGGGGCAGGCCAGGCCCGTTCTGTTTGCCCCGTGTCCTGAGGGGAGCTGGGACCGCCGCTGCCCGGGCTCCTCACCCCGCGCTACACAGCAGCGCCGTTCGAAGTAACGAGCGAACCAGGCCGGGCTTCGGCCCCAGCCGGCACCGCCTGAGCACGACCCTCGTAGCCCTGCGGCTGGGAAGCGGCCGCAAGGTGAACCCTGAGCGGGGCCCCGAGCGCCGGCCCAGCGCTGCTCCCCCCCCACCTCCTTCACACCGCCCCGGCCCCGGGCCGCGCCGCTCGCTCCCGGCTCAGGAGCCCGGCGCTACCTGCAGGTCCCAGCCCGCGGACTCGAGGAAGAACCGCGCCCGCCCCTCCTCGACACCGGTCACAGCCACGAACTCCCTCAACGCCTCCTCCCGCTCCGCCATCTTGCCGCGGTGCAGCGCCCAAACACCGCCGGTACCCGCGCAGACACCGCCCGGCCCCGCCGTGTGCGCCGCTAAACCCGGCCCGGGAGGAAACGGCACCCCGGCGCAGCTCTGCCCGTCACAGCGACCCCTGGCGGCGCGGGGGTGCGATGCGCCGAGCCCCGGCCGAGGCAGGGAGCGGCAGCGCGGAGCGGCACGGGACAGCCCGTACATCCCAGCCCCTTTATTTCCAGGTACGGACTGACAGCAGCCGAGCCCCAGGACCCGCTCCGGGCACCGGGAGCCGAGGATCAAGGCGCTGACATGGAGGGGGATAGGGCAGCATCCTTCAGCCACTTCACAGCGATTTCCCTGGGGAAGAACCCCCCGGCCGTGCAGGTGAAAGGCACCGATTGCCCCGGCCCTGCTCTGCTCTCCGGCCCCCACACCACCGGGCTGCTGGGTTTGGCTGCGGGAGAAGAGGAGCAACGGGGCCGTCAGACCGGGCTCTGCCAGCCCTGCGCGGCCCCGGGGCTCCCATGGGGGCATGGGTATGGCCAGGGGTGACCCACGGGACCTGCTCCTGGGGCAGCACCGAGCCCCTTCTGCTCTGGGAGCCCCACTCACCGTACACGGACACCTCGGTGCCCTTTCCGTGCTGAAACACGATCACCCCACGCACAGACTTGTCGTACTTCACGCAGTAATAGGTGCCAGCATCCTCGGGGTGAACATTCCTGATGTGGATGGTGAAGTCTGTGTCGGACCCAGTCGCTGTCCTCATCACACGGGGGAACGTGCCCGTCTGGTCATAAATGGTCTCATTCTCACTGCCCCAGCCCTTCAGCCACTTCACAGGCCCAATGGGACCATCTCCAGATGTGGTGCAGTTCAGGGTGAGCGTCTCCCCCGCTGTCACTGACACATTGCCCTGGGGCTGATGCAGCTTGAAGCCCTGAACCTCCTGGGCACCGGTACCTAGGGGGGAGCATCAGAGCACATCACATCTGGCACCGCACACCCGACCGGGTTCCCTTCCACAGCCCCGGACCAGGCTGAGCACAGAGCTCTGGGTAGTGGGGACCAGGGTAGCAGGGAGCCCAGGGCAGTGATTGCAGGCACGGAAGCATCAGACACCTCTGTGCTCCCAGCCAGGCAGAGCTGTGCCAGTGAACACCCGGGGTGCTCAGAGCAGCTCAGACTCAGGCACAGCCGCTGCCTCCCATCGCCACTTCTAGAGCCCCACTCACCCGGGGATCTGTGGAGCAGGAGCAGTGTCAGGCAGGCGAGAGGCAGCGCCTGCATCTCTGGGGCCCTGGTACTTCCCATGTCCAGCTCCCGACGGCTCAGCCCGGCCCGGCTCGGCCCTGTCCGGCTCGGCTTGGCCCGGCCCGGCCCGGCCCGGCCCGGCTCGGCCCTGTCCGGCTCGGTTTGGCCCGGCCCGGCCCGGCCCGGCCCGGCTCGGCCCTGTCCGGCTCGGCTCGGCCCGGCCCGGCTCGGCCCGGCCCGGCCCGGCTCGGCACGGCACGGCACGGCTCGGCACGGCTCGGCACGGCTCGGCACGGCTCGGCACGGCTCGGCACGGCACGGCACGGCTCGGCTCGGCACGGCTCGGCACGGCTCGGCTCGGCTCGGCACGGCTCGGCTCGGCACGGCTCGGCTCGGCTCGGCTCGGCTCGGCTCGGCTCGGCCCGGCTCGGCTCGGCCCGGCTCGGCCCGGCTCGGCTCGGCCCGGCTCGGCCCGGCCCTGTCCGGCTCGGCTCGGCGCTGGGCTCCCTCCTGGCAAAGGGGAAGGAAGGGCCCCGCCTCTGTGCGAGCTCCCCCAGGGAGCCCTTGCCCAAGCCGCCGCCGTTCACCGCGGTGCCGACACCGCCTCGTGCCACCAGCCCGGTCCTCGCCCGCGGTGCCGGTCTCGCTGTCCCCACCGCCGTGTGCCACGGCCACGGCACGGGGCAGGCAGCGACAGGGCCCCCCTCTATCCCGCTGCCCCACGCGTGGCCAGCCCGGGAGGGCGCCCAGAGCTCCCCCTCAGGACCGGGGCTCGGGCTGGGCTCTCCGGCAGGCTCCCGGTGCCCGCTGCCCGGTGAGGATGGAGCCCGTCGGGGGTCCCCGCCCACGCCGGGGCTGGCGCAGCCCGCGGCCGCTCGCTTCCATTTCCTGTGCCGCTTCTCCTTCTCCTCCTCTTCCCGCAGCCGGTGCCCATGGCCGGCCCCGCCACCGCCGCTCCGCTCCCGCCCGGGCAGCGCAGCCTCGTCCCGCCGGGACCATCGGGTGAGTCCGGAGCGGGGCTGCGGTTCCCCCCCGTTCCTGCTGCCCCGGGGCGCTGCGGGGAGCGGGGTTCCTCCTCCGACCGCCTTTGGGGCTATTGGGGCAAGCGGGACGGGCAGCGCCCGTAGAGAGGGGCTTTGACAGGAGGGGTTGGGGGCGGGAGGCGTTCGGGGACGGGAGTTTGGGGCTGGGGAGGTCCGGGGGCAGGAGTCGGGGGGCAGAAGGAGCCTCGGGGCTGTGCTCGGCTCCAGGGCTGCTCCTCCCCGCTCAGAGCCGGCTCCCGGCTGGTTGCGAGCCCAGTTCCTCGCAGAGCGCCGGCGGTCCCGGTCCGTGGCACACAGCGCTGGGGAGTTAAGGTTTAACAGCGCTCGGGAGCATTTCCTGCCAGGAATTCCCCTTGGCTCCCTCTGGGCTCCAAGCAAGCACAGTGCTCTGGTAGCAGCCCGACAGCGGATGCGTGTTTGCCCGTTCTTGTTCATTTTGAACGTGGTTTCTGCCACTCCCGGCGCCTGCGGCTTCTCTCTGCCAAACCCTGCGATGGTTCTCAGCTGAGCTGCTGCAAACCCGGCTCAATCTGGGGCTGCTCTGGGCTGAGAGGAGCCCCAAACCCTCCTGTCCTGTGCCCAGGTGCGGGTGCCCAGAGGGCTCAGAGCTTTCAGCTGCATCAGCCCCAGGTGAAGCTGTCGGTGGCAGCGGGGGAGACGCTCACCCTGACCTGCACCACGTCTGGATCTGGTCCCGCTGGGCCTGTGAAGTGGCTGAAGGGCTGGGGCAGTGAGAACAAGACCATTTACGACCAGATGGGCACGTTCCCCCGTGTGACGAGGGCAGAGAGTGGCTCCAACACGGACTTCACCATCCACATCAGGGACGTTCGCCTCGAGGATGCCGGCACCTATTACTGTGTGAAGTACCAGAAGTCTGTGCATGGGGTGTTCGTGTTTCAGCATGGAAAGGGCACCGAGGTGTCCCTGAATGGTGAGTGAGGCTCCCAGTGGGATGCTGCTCCCCAGGACCCCATCCCACAGCCTCCACCCTGCCCACTGCCTCGCACCCACCACCCTCTCTTGTACCTCCGCAGAGGCAGCCCTGGCTCCCAGCATGGTGGCTCTAGCTGCAGTGCTGTGCTTCCTCCTCCTCGGCTTCTTCATCGCCCTTTGCATGTACAGGAGGAAGTCCAGAGGCGAGGCAGAGAGCCGGAACCCGGCCGGGCCGGTGGCCAGAGGCAGCTTCTTGCCCATCCCTCTGCAGTGCTGTGCAGGGACCCCCAGGTTTGTACTCATCATTCTGCACCCTGAGAACTGCTTTATCCACCCCCTTATCCTGGCTTCCTCTCCCGCTGGAGCAGTGGTTTTCCCCAGAAAAGCTCCTTTACCCACAGGCACAGTTGGATCTAAGGAGGGAATTCTTCCCTGTGAGGGTGGTGAGGCACTGGAATGGGTGCCCAGGGAGGTTGTGAATGCTCCATCCCTGGCAGTGTTCAAGGCCAGGTTGGACGGAGCCTTGGGTGCCATGGTTTAGTGTGAGGTGTGCGTGCCCATGGCAGGGGGGTTGGAACTCGATGATCTTAAGGTCCTTTCCAACCCAAACTATTATATGATTCTATGGTTCTATGGGTGGGAGCTCCCTGCAGCCCCTCACTGCAGTGTCTGAGCCCAGCCCAGGCCTACAGGCAGCATCCCGGCCCTCTCTGCCTTCAGTGTGGGCATTGTGTGGCCACATGCTGCAGGCCCTGGCTAAACTGGGGAAGGGAACTGAGGAAGGCAGGGTGTGGAGGGGACCCAGCTGCCTTTAGCACTAACAGCAATCCTTCCCCCTTGCAGCCAAGCCTTGGACCCAGACACCTCCCATCTGCCCGGCCAGGTAAGAGCGAGCTGTGACTGTGGGGACGAGCATCTCTCGGTGATGCTCTGACTTGTAGGGATTCCCCCAGGCTCTGGGGGCAGATTGGGCAATGGGTGAGCAGCAGCCACCACCATGGCACGATGCCATCCGTGCAGCCACAGCACCTACCCTTAGGGTTACTTGTGGAAGCTTTCCCTTGGGACAGCATTCCCCATGCGTGTGTCCTTCCACAGCGAAGCAGCAAGGAGGACAATGACATCCACTACGCCGACCTCCAGCCCCTGCCCGCAGCCCCGCAGCACAGCAGGAGCCCCGGCACAGCCCGCTCCGAGTACGCCAGCATCAGGGTCGCTGCCAAGTGATGCAAAAGCCCATTCCGGGGGAGGAAGCTGGGATGGTTCTGCAGGGCTCAATAAAGGAGAAGTGGATCTGTTTGCATGGCACACCCCGTCCATTGCACCCTGGGCTCGGAGCTGCCAAAGCTTCCCTAATTCATTCCCACCTCGGCAGCGGGGCTGGGTGAGGCTCAGGCTGGAGCTGGGGCTCAGCAGCCGTCTCAAGCACAGGATCAGGCCATGAGGCTGAGCACCTCTGCCCTGTGCAGGCTGTTGGGGGCTGTTCCCATCAGCAAGGGGCATCGCTGGCACATCCCCAGCTCAGCAGGTCCCTGATTTGTGTTACCTTCCCTGCACACTGAGCCCGTCCTCATTGAAACCAGCACACGGCCCCGGCCATCCAGTCCCACTGTGTTCAGAGCAAGCAGTGCTGGTCCTGTGAGGTCTGGGGACACGGTGCCCTCCACAGCCCTGTGCCAGCTCGGGCTGGTTTCTGGGACCGTGGCTCATGGTGCTGTGGTAGCTCTCCCACCCCTTCTCCCTGATCCATGCACATCCCCTGCTCCATGCACATCCGCTTTGTGCACATCTGCACCATGCACATCCCCTGCTCCATGCACATCCGCTTTGTGCACATCTCCTCCATGCACATCCCCTGCTCCATGCACATCTGCTCCATGCACATCCCCTGCTCCATGCACATCTGCACCATGCACATCCCCTGCTCCATGCACATCTGCTCAGTGCCCACCCCAAGGGGAGCAGGCTGGTGGCCGAGGCTGGAGCACGGTGACCACAGGAAGCCCCAGGGTGCATGCACCCTGCAGCCAGCACTGCGCACCTGAGCGCCGCCGGTGTCACACGCATGCCTGCACCCAGCCATGCATCGGGTGCTGCAGGGGAAGCAGAGGAGGGCTCTGCGGTGGCCGCCGTACCCTTGAGAGCCGCTGCAGCTGCTGGTTTCCAGTTTGATCGCTGCTCACTCTCGCCTTGTAACGCCAAAAGAGAAGTGAAACAAGACAGCCTGAGCCCACTGCCTGTGCCCGGGCCGGCGGCACGGACCTCGGGGCAGAGCTGCCTGGGGCTGGAGGAGCCGTGCTTGGGGTTTATTTGCGTGCCTGAATCAGCGTCCCCTGCTCTAGGGATCCTGCCCCTCTGCTGCGGTCCTGATCCAGCCCTGGGGCAGCAGCACCGGAGGGACATGGAGCTGATGGAGCGAGGCCAGAGGAGGCCATGGAGCTGCTGCGAGGGCTGGAGCAGCTCTGCTCTGGAGCCAGGCTGAGAGAGCTGGGCTGGGGCAGCCTGGAGAAGAGAAGGCTCCTGAAGGGGAGACCTTAGAGCAGCTCCAGTGCCTAAAGGGGCTGCAGGAAACCTGGAGAGGGGCTTGGGACAAGGGATGTAGGGACAGGGCAAGGGGAATGGCTTGAACCTGCCCGAGGGGAGACTGAGCTGAGCTCTTAGGCAGAAGCTCTTCCCTGTGAGGGTGCTGAGGCGCTGGCACAGGGTGCCCAGAGAAGCTGTGGCTGCCCCATCCCTGGCAGTGCTCAAGGCCAGGTTGGACACAGGGGCTTGGAGCAAGCTGCTCCAGTGGAAGGGGTCCTTGGATGGAACTGGAGGAGCTTTAAGGTCCCTTCCACCCAAACCGCTCTGGGATGCTGTGATTTATTCCCCAGGGGCAGTGAGGGGCCATGGGCAGGGGGGTATCGGGGTGAAGCCTTCCCCCAGCACCAGCCCCTGAGTGGAGCCAGGCAGGGGCTCCCCTCCTGTCCCTGAGCAGGACCCGGGGCTGCCCGGCCCCTGCAGGGGAGGATCCCAGAGCTCGCTGCGAGCTCACCTCGGGATCGCGGGTGGAGGATGTGGAGTGTGGGGGTGAGCCTGAAACGGGGGAGAGCCCTCGGGGCAATGAAATCCATGGGGATCCGGGGCTTTTCAGGGTCAGGAAGGGGGGAATCCACTGTGATGCAAGCATATGCAAAGCAGAGCAGAGCAGCGTGAGCCCTCTGCACCTAGTGAAGGGCCCAGGTCTGCAGCTTAGTGCCCAGGGGAGGGATTTGGAGGTTATTATAGGAAAATCCTTTAAGCCACCAGCCCGGGGTGTGCGGCAGTGAAAGCACAAACAGGAGCCCGAGCACCGACACAAGGTAAGAGCGTGTCGGGGTGCACTTCGCTCGGGGGGGGCCTCGTGGTGGGTTCCTGCTGCTGCTGGGTGTCACTGTCACGTCCTGTTAAGCTGCTTGTCGGGTGCTTGAGTGAGAGAGGAGGGTGCTTGTGCTGCATTGGGGTGGATGCGGGTGATGCTGGGGGTGGTACCCACCAGGATCCTCCTGCCCATGGTGCAGAACCAAGGGATGGATGGATGGATGGATGGGTGATGGATAGGTGGGTGGGTGGATGGATGGATGGATGGAGGGATGGATGGATGGATGATGGATGGATGGAGGGATGGATGGATGGATGGATGGATGCATGGATGGATGGATGGATGGAGGGATGGATGGAGGGATGGATGGATGGGTGGATGGATGGATGGAGGGATGGATGGAGGGATGGATGGATGGATCTTGGGGCTCAGTGTCCAAGCTGGGGAGGGACACAGAAGGGGTTTGGGCTGTATCCCAGTACTGCACCTCATCCGTGGCCATGTCAGGGTGGTGCCGTGCCAAGGCAAGGATGCTGCTGAGGCTGTGGTGATGCATCCTAACAAAGCAGCCCAAGCCACAGCGAGAAGCTCCCGGCACATGGGGGTTGTGGGGCTTTAGCTGGGCTTTCCCCCCATGCAGTGTGTGTGAGCCCGGTGCCGGGACCTCGTGAGACGGCAAAGCCAAGGAAAGGGCTGTTTGGGATGGGGTGGGGAGAAGGCAGGAAGCAGGAGGTGGGAAACGGCTGGTGGAGGGTGCCAGGCAGTGGTGTGTGCAGTGCCGTGCAGTGCCATGCAGTGCCATGCAGTGCCGTGCAGTGCAGTGCCAGGGAGCCAGCGTGGGTTGGGCACCGGCTGTGCCAAGAGCCAACGGGGAGCAGGAGCCTCAATGGAAAACACGGGATAACAGCAAGCAAATAGCAGGGAGCGTGATGGGGGAGGCAAGGGCTCAATGAACACCGATGGGGTGGCGGAAACGGGGGGTGCAGGGGTCCCCCTGGAGCCCTGGGGGGCAGGAGAGGGCTGGCAGCGCTCGCAGGCAGCGGAACAAAGCTGAGCTTGTGCTGGAGCCGGGGCTGAGCAAGGAGCAAAGGGAGGAGATGGGGATAAATGCCCTGTGCACTGCCCGGGGATGCTCCAGCTCCATGGTGAGAACTTAGACCCCCCCCCACGCTGCCAGTGCCTCCCCCAGGGTGGCAGCCTGGGGCCATTGTGTCTCCCGGCATCGCTCCAGTTCATCCCATCCATCAGATCCAGGCAAGGGCTTGATTTGTGGCTGTCTCTGTCCAAGATGCTTTTGTGCTCCTGCTTTGTCCAGCCCTGTCTTTGCTACTGCAGGAATGTGGTGGCCACGAGCCCATCCCCAAGGACAGACAGGCTGGTCCCTTTGCACATCAGCATCAGGCAAACAGCCACAGGTCCAAGAGGGACCATCAGGGTCCTCACGATGCCACAGGTGATGCCATGGGGACCCCATTGCCATGAGATCCAGGTAATGCCATAGGGATACGGTGCCAGGACATCAATGGGGACCAGCATGAGGAGCTGGAGGGACAGCTTGGAAAGGGTGAGAGGGACACAGAGACGCTTTGCTTGTCCCCAGGATTGAGCCCGCTGGGTGCTGGGAGAGGAGCACAGAGCAGGGAGAAGCCCTGGGACGCTGCATGGCCAGACCCTGATCCCACCAATTCCAAACCCACCAATTCTCCCCTTTTCTCAGGTTTTCCCTTGGAAAGCCCGGAATGAAGCTGAAGTAAAACAGTGACATGGGCTTGACACTGTTCCTGATGTATTTTGCATCTTCTTCCAGGGTTTCACAGTTATTGTGGGGCTCATTAAAGGGGATAAACAGGTCTGGGACTTGGGGTTGTCATAGGAACTGTTCCCGTGCTGCAGCCTCACCACCAGCCTCATCCTCCCCCCGGGTTCCTCATGCAGTGAGGATCTCCCTGGCACTGCAGAGCTGTCTCCAGCCCCCCCCCCCCCCCCCAAGCACTGGGGTACCCTGTGGCACCCCCGGCTGTCCAAGGGGGATGTGGGCTCCGTGCCCACACCGCAGCCTGGCCCTGCAGCCATGGGGAAGTGAACCAGGACCCCTTTAAGCTGAGGAGAGGCATGGAGGGTGCTGCTGGGCGGTGTGGATTCTCTGGTGTCTAATGGGAGGTTGTGCCGTTGCAGCTGGGATGCTCTGGAATGATTTTCATTAAATCCCTGGAGCTGAGGGGACGTGGGGCAGACCAGGGGCTGCCCTCCAGCCCTTCCCCATCTCTTCTATGGCAGGCAGAGGGGGCAGGCAGTGGAAATGGAAGTGTCAACCTCATTTCAAAGGGAACCCTTTGTGCCCAGCACTCCTTTGGCCTGTGCAATCCTTCACCGCGGGGTGCCGGGGAGGCCAAGGCTCTGGCAATGACTAAAGAGGGATTTCCAGGGCCGTGGGGCGGGCAGGAACACCCAGTGCTGAAGAAAGAGTCACTTTGTGTGCTCGGTGTTTCACGGGACGCTGCTCAGGAACAATCACCCCTGGAGCCGCTCGGGAGGCGGATCCAGCTGCGGTGCTTGGTCCTGCCAGCGCCCCAGGGAAGGTTCCAGGGTGGCCTTGGGGGGAGAGGTCCTGTGTGTGCTGGGGGTGCCATTGGTGGATCAGCCATTGGTGGGTCACCCATTGATGGATCACCCATTGATGGATCACTCATTATGGGTCACCCATTGGTGGATCACCCATTGATGGATCACTCATTATGGGTCACCCATTGGTGGATCACCCATTGATGGATCACTCATTATGGGTCACTCATTGGTGGATCACCCATTGATGGATCACCCATTGATGGGTCACTCATTGGTGGATCACCCATTGATAGATCACCCATTGATGGATCACCCATTGATAGATCACCCATTGATGGATCACCCGTTGATGGCTCACCCGTTGATGGATCACCCACTGATGGGTCACTCATTGGTGGATCACCCATTGATGGATCACCCATTGATGGGTCACTAATTGGGGTGCTCCTCGCCCCTGCCATCCCCACGCGCATCACGCCCGGAGCTGGGATGCTCCGTGGGTTTTGTCCTGTTAAAAGAGCCGCGGCTGCCGTTTGGGAAGGGGAAACCCTTCGGGAGCTGCTCCCCGAGAGCAGGGATCTGCGGGGGTCCCCCCGCTCCTCCTGGCACGCAGTAACCCCCATTGGCGGCAGTCCCGGCGCTGGCAGAGCCCCGAGAGCGGCACAAGCGGCGCTTGAGGAGTGCAGGGAGAAGGGAGCCACATTTCGACAGGCAGGAGCCGGGGCAAAGCAGCCGCTGCGGGAGGAGCCGGGCCCGGCTCAATGCGGGCTCTCAGGGCGCTTTTGTCGGCCCCGGACGTGCCCAGCGGTGCTGCCAGCACGGAGGGGCTGTGCCGGCGCCAGCGGCTCCCAGCGTGGGGCGGCAGCGTGCCCAGCGCCTTGGCTCAGCACCGTGCCCGTGGGCAGGATGCGGAGCCTCCATCGGGAAGCTCCATCGCCTCGGCCGGGCCGGGCGCAGGGTGGGCAGCGCAGCGGGAGCAGCGACACGCGGGCTGCGGGAATTGCTCCTGACAGATCCGTTCGTTCCGCAAGGTTCAGCTTAATTTTATAATGGCATCGGTCGCTATGGCAACGGGTAAAAATAACGGATCCCCGAGCCCGGCAAATTCCCCATAAACAGCTCCGGTCTTTGGGAGCCACAGCATCCTCCATGCCTGTATCATCCCCCTGCCTGCAGCATCCACCCTGCCTGTATCATCCCCCTGCCTGCAGCATCCCCCTGCCTGCAGCATCCCCCTGCCAGCAGCATCCACCCTGCACGCAGCATCCCCCCTGCCCGCAGCATCCCCCATGCCTGTATCATCCCCCTGCCCGCAGCATCCCCCTGCCCGCAGCATCCCCCTGCCCGCAGCATCCCCCTGCCCGCAGCATCCCCCTGCCTGTATCATCCCCCTGCCCGCAGCATCCCCCTGCCTGTATCATCCCCCTGCCCGCAGCATCCCCCTGCCTGTATCATCCCCCTGCCTGCAGCATCCCCCCTGCCCGCAGCATCCCCCTGCCCGCAGCATCCCCCATGCCTGTATCATCCCCCTGCCCGCAGCATACCCCTGCCTGTATCATCCCCCTGCCCGCAGCATACCCCTGCCCGCAGCATCCCTATGCCCTCATCATTGCCTCGGCCGCTGCCTGCTCAGGGGTTCGTGTTTGGGTGAGGATTCACACCATGAGTAATTAGTGGTGTTAACTGCTCATGCCTTGGGATGATGATTTCGGTTGCTAATCCTTCGGGCTAGGCAGAGCTCCCAGTGACTAATTGCGTGGATGTCATTAATGCTGGCGGCCAGGAGCCGGAGCATCCCTCTTGCATGTTGCAGGGGAGATGCTCTGCTGACAGCTCTCTTGGTACCCAAGACCAGGGTCCCTCTTCACACTACAACCCACCCTGGAGCTGTCGTGCACACACATGCACAGGCAGAACGGGTTCCCCACACACGTGGGCCCCCCTCAGCTGGTGCCACCGCGTGTCCTGGCTGTCACTGCTGCTAACAGATCATCCCAGGAACGGTTTCTAACCCTGTCAGACACCGCACGGACCCTCTGGATGCGCGGCTCCCGCAGGCTGAGCTCCGGGGCAGGATGGCAGCGTTTCAGAGCTCTGATTCCCAGCTCCTTATCAGGGCCAGGCCAGACCCTTGGCACTGATGCAGTCACCAGGAGCACGGTGGATCGTGCACAGGCAGAGTCAATCCTCGTGCTTTGCGTTGCCCTTCAGCTTCAGAACAAAGCCACAAAGCAAAGCAGCACAGACCCCTCGCAGAAGCATCTCCCTCCAGCTCCCAGCAGCAGGACCAGCACGGAGCTGGGAGTGCTGGGCTCTGCTTGGTCTCAATGGGACCAATGCAAACAGCCTCTAGCTCTGGCACAGGGAGGTTGTGAGGCTGCAGAGGGGATGGTGTGGGGACAGCACCCCAGGGACAGCCATTGTAAGGGTTGGGGCGGTGCTGGTGGTGCTGGGGGCTGGTCAAGACAGCAGCATCCCCATTCAGAGCTGGGTCTCGCTGTTTGGGGGGATAATAAAGGGTGACACGGGGTGGTACCGGTCTCCTGCACCCAGCTCAGCCCTTCACTGGGGCATCTCCCCTTCCCCAGCACCACCAGTGCCTGTCCAGCACAAATCCCCCCCATCCAAGCTTGGCCTTCAACATCCCGCACCCACCCCGGTGCTTCCCATGGGAGCTGTGAGGAGCGGGAAGCGATGGCCTGGGATGGTTTAACACCATCAATCCCCCCGCGTTAGCATTCCCACTCCCAGCTGCAGCTGCCATGGGGCTCTGTGAGGCCGCCCAGCCTGCAGTGAGCTGCAGCAGGCATCGGCTCTGCTTTCATCACAACAATCCGCAATCAGCAGAGCCCGGGGAGGATGCACGGCAAGGAAAAGGCAAAGGGAAACGGAGCCGATGCTGCTCCTCCTTCAGGCACGCTTCTCACCCGCACGGTGCAAGTGGAGCAGCCAAGGGGACACCAAGGTCTTCTCCAGCATCGCTCCATGGGGCTGTGGGCTCGAAGGGGCATCCTGCACCCCATCCCTGCACTGCAGCACCCCAGGAGCCCTCCAGGCTGTTCCACACGGGCCCTGGGCGCTGGCATGGCAGCGGCAGCACCAAGTTAAGGGTAGGGGCAGCTGGAGGACAGGGTGCATCCTATATGGGGAACCATCACAGCTCTGGCAGGGATCTGACCCATTGGTGAGAGCCAGAGCTGTGTGGGATTGAGAGGGTGAATTTGTCTGGTGTCAGGGTGAGGAGGCCTCCCAGGGCCTCAGCTTGGCCATGGTTTTGAGGAGCTGCCTGTGCACTGTGGGGCTCTGGGTACCGGCACTGCCACCCCTGTGGAGCAGCCCTGTGCAGAGCATTCCCCTCTGGAGCAGGGATGGAGGCTTTGGCTCCAGCAGCTCCCAGGAGCCTGTTAATGATTAACACCCACCCCGAGATGGCCCCTGTGGGGCTGGAGCTGCCTGGCTCCCTGCCTGCCTTCCCTGCCCCAGCAGCCCCACTGCTCCCAGGGCTGAGCATCCCCCCCATGCCCACACTGGGGTAGGGAAGTGGCACAGGGCAGGCACCACTCAGCTCCTCACGAGAGCTGGTGTGAGCCCCACGCAGCCCCACAGCTCCCAGGAAGGGCATGAATCAGGGTGCAGGATTGGGGTCACCCTGTACCCTGCACTGAGCTGCGCTGGGGGGGGGGGAGCTGCCTTGCACCCTGGTCCCCATCCTTGTGCTGCGCCCATGCTGCGGATGCAGGAGGCTGCAGTGTGGGGCTGCTGGGGCTTTGCTCACCCCCTGCACACACAGCACTGAGCAAAGCCTCCTCCGGAGCAGGATCCTAGCAGGGAACAAAGGTCACCGCAGAGTGCTCAGGGCAGTGAATGGGCACCAAGCTTCCAAACCATCCCTTACAGCCGGGTTTTCCTGGCCTGTCAGCAGTTCCCCCCTCTGCCCATCGCCTCCAGGTCAGCAGGGCCGCTTCCAGGCCAGGCACAGGATATAAACCACCTTTCCTGCTCTGACACAGCCAGGAGGAATTCCCCCCGTCGGAGGAGTGCAGGGCTGCATTAAGGAAGCCTGGATGAGTTACTGCGTTACATGGGACGGGGATGGGTGAGCTGTGTTGCAGATACGCTCCATGCCGCAGCTCATTGCACCCCTTTTTGCTCAGTGGATGGTGGTGGAGAGCCCAGGACGATGGCTCCATGAGGACACTCGCAGCATCATCGCACACCAGTGCGGCGCGGCGCAGGCAGCGCCCGCATCCCTCCCTTGTGATCCCAGTTTATGGGCTGGGAGGGGACGGGCTGATGCTGGCAGAGCCCTCGAGGGCCATAGAACTAAGTGGGCTGTGATTAGGGACGCGGAGGCTGTGGTGACAGGCGGCGGAGGCGGCTTCCTTGGAATACCCCGTGCCGGGAAGCACCTCCCCGGCACCATCTGCACCGACCGGCGGGGCCCAGGGCTCAGATGAGGACCTGAGATAGCTCAGCTCAACCTTAAATCACTGTTAATGCCTCACTGTGGCTGCCCCATCCCTGGCAGTGCTCAAGGCCAGGTTGGACACAGGGGCTTGGAGCAAGCTGCTCCAGTGGAAGGGGTCCCTGCCTATGGCAGGGGTTGGAATGAGGCCGATTGAGGTCCCTGCTTACTCAGCATCCTGCACAGCCCGCCCCTGACTCAGCAATCACAGCCTTAACGAACCTCCTGCAGCTCGTTTCCCCTCCCAGGCCCTCTCCCACATAAGGGGGTGAGCTGAGGACACCCATCCCTTGCTGCTGCTGCTGGTGGGTGCTGCGGGAGCATGCAGCGAGCAGACAGGTATGGTACACATCCTTAACCCAGGGCTCTCAGTGCTGGGGTGCTCTTGCTGTGGGTGCTGCTGCCTTTGTCCCTTCTCTCCAGGTCACGCTCTGCCTTGGCTGCTCCTTGCACACAGGCTGTGGGTCACTTCTTCCCCTCCCCATGTTAACATATTGCTTGTTCTAAGTTAACATCGGATAAACCAATTTAAGCTCTTTCTGTACGGGATGTCTTGGATTAAATTGGCATGGTACCTAATGAAGCTGAAGCTCCATTTGTTGTGCTGGAAGCCCTAAATATCAGCAGTGTAATTGGTGCTACCTCCTTTAGAAGGCATTTGTGTGGTTTTTTAACTCAGCCTAAAGCCCTGTGGGGATGATGTCTCAAAGGCAGAGGGATGATGGGGAGAGGCAGGAGGGCTTTAGGATGTGTCTGCGTGGTTCATGCACTGGGGAGGTCATGGAGCCCAGCATTGGAGCTGGAGGAGGGATGGGATGGGATGGATGCGCTGTGTCCTGTGCCTGGCTGCTCCCTGGCTGCAGGGAAGCTGTGCTGTGTGCACTGGAGCACATCTTGAGCAGGGCTGGGCTTGGCTCTGCTGCGGTCGCACACATCAGGCTTGTTGTGGTGAGCCATGGAAGCACCATCTCCCAGGGCGCCGGGGCTGGGCTGTGTTTGGGGCTGGGCCTGGATGCAACCAGGCAGCTCCGAGCTTCCCTGGGGCAGTGAGGATCTGCAACCCCAAACACCTCCCTTTGTGACTGTGGAGGGCTCCCATGGGTGCTGGCTGCTTGCTGGTGCTTAGGCGCAGTTCTGCAGCCGCAGCCCCAAGCCAGCACTGTGGGATGCTGGTTTTAGGGTGTTTTCTAGGCTGATGTCCAAAGCGTTGGTGTTTTCCCTGTGTTTATCTCTAAGCTTTCCCTGTTGGTTTGGGTTTTGGGGCTGGACTGAGCCCATGAGCTCTCTGGGACAGCGCTGTGTCCTGGTGCTGGTGGCTCGGGCCATAGGTAACCTCCTCACTGCACTGTGCTGTGTTTGTCTGAGGCTGGGGAGTGCGGGTCCCAAGGGAGAAAGTCCCCAGCAGGGGAAGAAACGCAGTCCCCTCCATCAGTAATGAAACGGGGCTCATTGACAGGCCCAGGTTTGGCACCAGAGGCAGGAACCAGGTCCTGTTCCTGTTCCATCCCCATCATTGCGAGTCCTCCTCCAGCAGTAGCCACCGCTGTCCCCTTGGGCTGTCAGTGCTGGGAGGGATGAGACAGGAGCTCATCAAGGGATGAAGGAGCTGTGTGGGCAAAGCCAGTGCTGCAAGAACCCTGGCAAGGCTCCAATTGCCCTGTTGGGTGCTGCCAGGCTCAGGACAAGAGGGTCTTGGGACCCTCTATAGATGATGCTGCTGCCCTGCCCGGGGGTTCTTGTGTAGGGAGAGGTCCCCATCTCCTCTTGGGGAGCAACCACTCACACCGTCCATGCAGAGCTGGAGATGGGGCAGTGCAGGAGCACACTGGAGCCCTCACCCCCAGGATGGGGACCAGAGCCCTGCCTCCCTCCAGCATCCAAACCTGCCGGAGCGAGTGTGCTCCCTGGCAGGGGGTTGGCTGCGTGATTCAGGCTCCTCACTATGCTCCAAGCATTGAAAACCAACCTGTTCTTGAAAAGCTCTCCTCAAACAGCCCTGGTCCCCCCCCACGCTGCCTGCGCCTGGGGCTGGGGACACCTGGGCTCCAAAAGCATCCCTGTGGGCTCGAGCTGGAGCGTGAGGATGCTGCAGAAGTGAGCGCAGCCTGGCTGCACGCCGCAGCACAGGAGTCTGGCAGCACTGCCCGCCCTGCCAAGCAGCCTCCTGCTCGCCGTGGGTGTTTGGTGCAGGAGGAAGCTACTAATGATGGCGCTGCACCTCCCGAAATGCTCTGCTCCGGGCATGGGAAGGAGCCCAGCGCTCCGGTTCACTGCTAGAAGGGCAGGGGCTGCCCTTTGGGGTGCATCCTCCAAACCCCCCCGTGTTCAAGCGGGTCCCTGCGATGCCAAGTGGAAGGGCCGTGGGCAGAAGGGGAGGCAGCTGAGCCTGCCCATATGCTTCCTAATGGGGAGCACTAGCATCTCTTCCCGGGAAGCTCGCGCGGTGCCATCTGCTCTGCCGTGGTACCTTCTCTCGCCGAGCTTTTTTAAGCTCTAACTTTCCTTCCCAAGCGCTCCGCGGCGGCTGCTGCTTGCGTATGGGCTCGTCTCCACGGTGTGATCGCCTCCAAACAGGTTGTCTGAACCTTCAGCGCCGAGCAGCAGAACAGCCCAGACAGGGCCCCGGGGGCTGCGCTTCCAGTTCAAAATAACCAGGGAATTGGCTGGGAATGGCTGCGGCGTGTCCCCAGCACCTTCCCTCTTCCTGGGTACCCATTCACCCTGTGGGTGCCTGCTGCTGGGCTGTGCCCGGGTGGGATGTGCTGCCCCAATGATCTGGAGAATCATGGCATGATTCAGGCTTTAAGGGACCTTAAAGCTCATCCAGTCCCGACTCCTTCCACTGGAGCAGCTTGCTCCAAGCCCCTGTGTCCAACCTGCCCTTGAGCACTGCCAAGGATGGGGCAGCCCCAGCTTCTCTGGGCACCCCATCCCCAGATTCCCACCAAGCACTGCTAATCCCATATCCAATCGCTGTGCAAAGCAATCCCTTATTTCCCCGTCATGCTGCATGTGCACAAGGCCAAAAGCCAAACCCAAGGGCTCCTCTGGGTCCCTGCTGCTGGCTCAGCCTCAGCAGCTGTGGGAAGGGGAAATAAACACAACGGGCTTCAAGCCGGCCGCAGGGTGCTTTACATGAGGAGAAGCTGCGGCTTCAGTGCTTGAGGGCAGCTTGCGGGGGGGGGGGTTCCCGGTGCAGATGCCTGGAGGGGCCGGTCCTGGCTTCCAGCAGCTAAATTAAGGCTGGATGCAACACATGGGCGTAGCTGGGGCCGAGGGGGAGGCTGCACATTGATGGTGCCAAGTCCCTTCAGGAGCGCTGCTGTTTGTTTGTGCGGGGCTCGAAATAAACCCACAGCCCCAGCGGCTGCATGGGCAGGAGGAGGGAGCCGGCAGGCGGTCCCCCAGCACCCAGTGTGAGCAATGGGGTGGATGGGTGCTACCTGCGGGTGCTGGGAGCCCCCACTGGGCTGTGATGGGGCTGCCCCATCCCCGTGGGTGCTTTGGGGATGTGCTGAGCTGGGGGATGCCAGCATCGGGGCTGGCTGTAGGTGACTGCGTCCATGCGAGGGAAGAAGCTGGGCCCTGGTGCTGAGGTTGCCGTGTGCGGTGGGAGAAGCTGGTGCAGGTGCAGTGGGGAGCGTGTCCTTGTGCCTCCCTGGGGAGGGCTTTGTGTCAGAGAGGAGCAGGGTGGTGCAGGGTCTGCATTCCATGGATGCTCACATCCAGATACTTTCCCCTTCCTCAGACCCGTCTCCCATTGCAGCTGCCTCGTCCTCAGGGTCTTGCCTGCCACAGGCTCCTGCTAATCCTGTCCTGGTGAGGGGGCATCATGGGGATGCCCCCGTGCTCCAGGGGTGCAGGGGGGTGCAAGGAACCTGGAGAGGGGCTTGGGGCAAGGGATGGAGGGACAGAGCAAGGGGAATGGCTTGAACCTGCCCGAGGGGAGCCTGAGCTGAGCTCTTAGGCAGAAGCTCTTCCCTGTGAGGGTGCTGAGGCGCTGGCACAGGGTGCCCAGAGAAGCTGTGGCTGCCCCATCCCTGGCAGTGCTCAAGGCCAGGTTGGACACAGGGGCTTGGAGCAAGCTGCTCCAGTGGCAGGGGTTGGAGCTGGAGGAGCTTTAAGGTCCCTTCCAACCCAAACCACTCTGGGATCCCATGATTTCCTCTCTCCCTGTCTGTGCCACCCCAGGGCCCTTTCCTCACTTTGACCCCCCTAAGCTGAGCTGCTCCATCCACGTGGCACCTCCAAAATGCTCCCTGTGCATCTGCTGTCGGCAGGGGCATGACCCCCCTAACCCCCCCCCCCCTCCATCCCTCCGTTCAGGGCCCCCCAGGCCGGTTGTCCCCAGCACCCCAGTTCCAGCGCAGGGATGCGGGGCTGCACGCAGCGTCCGGTGCCTACCGGGGGTGGGGAATCCCATCCCTATCCCCATCCCCATCCCCAGCCCACCTTAAGGCAGCAGCGCACCGGTGGGACCTTGCGAAAGCCGAGCGCGCTGCGGGGCGGGCGGTGCTCGGTGCTTCGCCCCCGCCGTTGGGAAGCGACCTTAGACCGGGGAGGACGGACGGACACCACCACCCCCCCCCCCGCTTGGAGCCGGTGCCGCCCCCTTCCCCCTCCACCCTCCCCGGTGCCACGGTAACGGCGCGGAGCGGGCGGGGAGGCCCCGTAGAGCGCTCGGTGCCGGGGCCCGGCCCGGTGGGTGCGGAGGGGGGGGGGGGGCCGGGCTGTGCGTGCGCTCGGAGCCGGGAGGCGGGAGCCCAGCCCCTCCTTCCTCATTCGGGGCTGGGGCAGCGGCGCCCGCTCCGGCCGCCGTCCGCCTTTCCCCTTTCCTTCTGTTCTTAACCCCAAAAGCGAAGCGAGGAGCTCCGCAGCATCTCCAGCCCCCGCTGCCCCGACACCACCGGCGATGGAGCCGCTTCCCCGGAGCGCCTGGCCGCTGACCTGCCTGCTGCTGCTCTCCCTGCCAGGTAAGCCACGGCCCTGCAGCTCCCTTTGCTCTTCCCGTCTTTCCCCATTTCCTTTCCCCTCCATCCTCGCCTCTCCCCCCCCTCCTCTCACCGCGCACCTCCCGACCGCGACATGATGCCGTTCGGTTTGACCTTTCTCCGCGGTGACCTAGAGCGCGGTGATGGGCTCCCCTCCCGCAGGGGCCTCGCTCCGCGGCTCCTCCAGCAGCAAACTTCAAGGCAGACATTCCCCTTCGCAGCCAGACGAGGGAATTAGGCAGGGACGTGAAGCGGCATGTTGTTTCCACCCATTTGCTAGCACCCCCTGCCAGCTACGTGAGAGGAAAATCTCTGCAAGCCCAAATTCCTGCTCGGAGGTTGATGGGGAGGATGGTGGAGCAGGCAGGGGGGAGGCTGTGCTGAGGGCCACCGGGCTCCTCTGCCATTGACTTCAGATGTGCCCCATCAAGGCCAGGTTGGACTGGGCTTGGAGCAACCTGCTCTGGTGGAAGGGGACTGAAACCAGATGAGTTTTAACGTTCCTTCCAACCCAAACCCTTCCATGAACTTGTTTTTCTTGTTACCCCCCTGCTTCCCCCCCCCATACAGTTCTTATGCTCCAACCCAACTGTTGAGCACTGAAGTGGTTGGATTGCACCACCCCTGCGGGCACCTTGCGCCACCCAACCCTGCTGTGAGCATCAGCCACGGGGCACCCCGGGTTCCTCCTGCTACCCCCTGTGTCCCCCAGCCCTCCTTGGACTCCTGCTGCCGGCCTCCAGCACGTCCCAGGGCTCCAGCAGCCCCTGGTGCTGCAGCGTGAGGCGATCGGGGTTTGTGCTGCTCTCTGCCTGTTTCCCTTCCCTTACCAGCAGTGGGAAGTTTCTCGCCCCTCCAGGAACGAAGCCCTGTGGTGGCTGCTGCTTTCAAGGTTTCCTTTCTAGGAGGTTTCATTTCAGTGCTCTTCAGGATAAGAACAGCCCTCCTTCCTGCCCACCTCCAGGGAGGACGGGGCAATAACCACGTGCCTTCAGGAGCACCTTGCTCCTGAGCTCTCCACCTGCCCAAGTCCACAACTGGGATCCCACTGCAGATAACCCAGCCCAGGCTCCCATGTGGGGGAAGCCCATCTTCTCCCAGGCCCATCGGAGCTATTTACCACCAAAGCTTTCCTCGGGCAGGGAGTTGAGCGCAAACTTGAGCAGAAAGCAAATGCTTTCAGCACAACACTCCTTGCTTTGAGTTGCCTGATCACAACTGAGAAGTGTTGGCCCCAAGCTGAAAACTCCCAGTTGCTGAGAGCCAAGAAGGCTTTGGCGGCGAGCGGTGCTTCTCGGTGAACCGCTGTGATTTCCTGCCACGGGAGAACGGCTCCAGCAACGAGCTTGGGTTTAATTAAACGTGGCCTTGGGAGGAAGAGCCCCATTTTCCCAAGGCAGCCATAGGGAAGGAGCCATCCTGGGGCGGGAAGCCGTGCTTTGCATCCCTGATTTCGGGTGCGAGCATGCGGATCCGAAGCCTCCGCTTCCATGCGGTGAACCCGCCTCAAGCGAAGCCTGGGCTGCAGGAGAGCTGGCCCAGGCCCCTGCTGCTCCCATAGAGCTTCTGCAGAAGCGAAGGGGAAAGGGAAGGTCCTGCTGGAGCTCTTCCTGTAGGGCAAAGAGAAGCGAGGTGCTCGGAAGCCGGGTTGCAAAATCTGTGCTGTGCAGGCGCTTCTCGGAGCCTCCCCTAAAGAGGAAATCTGTTTGCTGGTGGGGCTCTGCCTTTCGAGCTCAATTTGTGCTAAGGCTGTAGGAGGGAAGCTCGCAAATGGTGGCTGTGTGTGATCCGAGGCTTCCTCTGATGTCATGTCTGTAAGATACAGCCTTTACTACAGCCCTCCCGGAGCCGCACCGGGATCAAGCTTATCCCAGGGTCTCTCCTTTTGGCTGCCCCCAGACTGCAGATTCCAGCCCCTTTTTATAGGCAGCACCTGTTAGTGTCCCCCATGGGCAGCCCGGCTGCAGGTGAAATTCCAATGGGATTATTCTGGGGCTTCTCTTGCCCTTCAGCAAGTGCCTGCAGGGCTCGGGATGCCGGTGGCCAGCTGCACGTTGCTTCCACCCTGGAGCTGCTCACCCAGCCCCTTTGGAAGGGGGAAGAAAAGGTCTATTTTTATCAGGAAGCATCCGAGCAGCCGCTCCTGGATCCAACCCCAGCCCCTCGCAATCTGCTCCCTATCAGATACCTCAAAAGGTGGAATCCAGGGGGAAGGAAAGATGGGAAACTTGCGCCGCAGCGGGAGGGCCGGGGGTGATGCTGCTCCCAAATGAAACCGAATGCCAGGAGGGAGGCTCGGCCAGGCCAGGGCAGGCGCAGCACGATGCCCGTGCTCGTGCCGCTGCTCCAGGATGGAAGTGCTCCGGGTCCGCCTTGCGAGGATGCTCCCGCCTACATGGGAACCATCAGGTGATGCTTTGGGGGGCTCTGATCCCCTTCGCTAACTCCGGAGTGTGGGATGGAGCACATTGCAGGGGCAGAGCACCTGAGCTGCCCTGGGGATTGGAGGCAAGAGTCCGTTTGAAGGCAAAGTCATGGGGTGGCAGCGTCAGTGTGCAGGTGGGAAGCTGTTTAATGCTGGAATGGTGAGAGATGGGGCTGTGTGCCTCGTGTTTGCAGCACGAGGAACCCCCTGCATCCCGTTTCCAGGCACGTAGGGAGCAGACCCGGTGCTGGCAAACAGCGACCGGGCAGGGGTGAGCAGGCAGAAAGGGGAAGGAGGGAGGCTGCCGGCTGCAAGGAGGAGCTGCCGTCGGGGGGGGACAGGAGGGACGGAGCCGCAGTGGAAACTTCGCGTTGTCGAGCTTGCATCTTCTGGGGTTTTCTGACAACTTCCCCTTTGTGTGTTCCCATGGCAGGGGGGGGGGGTGGCGGCATCGCTGTGGGGCTGCTGCTGCAGGAGCTTGGAGGGGGCTTGGTCAGGATGGTGCTGCTGGGTGCTGCGTGAGCAGAGGGGGATGCTGACCGCTGCTTGTGCTCCTCGGTGGGAGGGAGGCAGGAGCGGGTCCTGGTGAAGTGACGTGTTGTTAACGTGCTGTATCATGGCTGAAGCTCATGTTTAATAGATCTGCAAACCCGGAGCGGGGTGAGCTGAATAGCGGAGCTGTGTGTGAAAGGCTCTAAAGCAGCGAGGCGGCTCATAGCAGAACACATGGGAAAATACCCCAAAGCCACGTTTTAGTCCTATCTAAGAGGCTACCAAGAGCCACGTGTGCCTTCTGCAGTGACCAGCACTGCCCGTGCAGGCTCCTGGCAGGCAGCATGGGAGCAGTGGGAAGCCCTTTGTTCCCTGCCTGCTCTGGGAGCAGCGGCACTAACAGAGAAGCCCCGTATGGCAACGGCCCTGCTGCAGCAGCACCTCCAGCACCCTGCCACTGGGCCCTGCCTGCAGATCCCTCTGCTGCTGCCTGGAGAGGGGATGATGTGAGATGCACAGGGACCATCCATAACCCTGCTCCGAACCCATCTGCTTGCCAAGGTGAGCCCAGGAGCCTCAGGGAGCTACAGCACTCAGCTCAGTTTAACTGCCCCAAGACCCCATCGCTGCACCCAAACATGCTTCAGGGATGAGCAACGCCTCTGGGCCCACCCCAACCCTGCTCTGGTGCTGGGGTCAGCCCCAGGACCCCAAGACAGGCGCTTCCCCCCGCGTTCCCCCCTCCGGCACGACGCGTGGCTCGTGGGGAGATGGGACAGATGGAGAGAGGGAGGATGAGGAGGAAGCGCTTGGCTCGCTGCAGGCTGGGCTGTGCTGCACGGGGCGGCGCTGGCCCCTCGGAGCAGGGGACCCTTGAGGGGGTGCAGGGGGGGCACCACCCCATATGGGTCACTATTACACAGGGATGCTGATGAGCAGAGTGAGCAACCAGTAACGTGGCCACCCTGGGGATGTGAAGGGGTCCCTGTGCCCGCTGCAGCCTGGTCCATGGTCCGGGTCACATCCCCATGGTGAGAGGTGGATGACGAGGGGCAGATGATGATGCTGTGCTGTCAAACTTCCTCTGTGTGTTTCTTACCCCTCCTTGGGAAAGCTCTGAGGCAGAGGCAATGGAGAAGCTCAAGAGATGCTGCAGCAGCAGCATGTGCCCTGTGTCACCGTGCTCTGCACATGGCACACACCAGCCCCCGCGGAGGGCAGGGACTCTGTGCCCTCTGGTTTGGTGTCACCCAAGAGCCATGGATCTGCCTTGCAGAGCCCAGATGCAAGAGCAGGGATCAGCCTGAGTGGTGCCATTTGGATGTGACACAAGCCAGGCTTCTGTCTTATTGCGCTTGTCTTATGGGGCAAGCTTGGCCTGGTGCTGAGTGCCCCTAACGCGTTGTCCTTGGCGTGGCTTTGAAGGGAAACACCAAGAGCTGAAGGTTTTGTCTGTGGGTATCTGCCTATGATGTGGATGCAGCAGCCTAATGCCCTGGGCAAAAAGCCTTTAATTTGGGGAGCCCGGCTGAACTGGTGGCTCCGGCTGTTGAGAACAAGACAGTGCAGACGGTGGGAACACACTGCTGGAAGGCAGGAGGGATCCACGGCTGCCAAAATCCCTCTCCAGGCTCTGTGGGAGGCAGCCATGGCCGGGAAGAGGCAGAGCAGCTTGTCCTGCAGAGGCTTCTCCTGGGAGCATCCAGGCGAGGATCCCGTCCCATCCTGGGGACGGATGCAGGGGACCAAGGAGTCTCTGCCTTGGGTTTTATCTGCGGTGGGGTGCAGGAGCTTCCTGTTCAAGCCTGATGCTCTCTGCATGACCATGACACCGGTTCCGTGTGCCACTTGCCAGCTCTGGGGTTGCAGCAGTCAGCAGTGCCTGGCCCCTGTTATCAGCAGGGTTTAAGTGGTTCTCCCATGTTGCTTAAAGCTGTTCCTTTAAGCAGTGACCTGTATTGAGATCTCATTCAGTGTGGTTGTAGTAATGATGTTGGCACTGCAGGCACTGCCAAAACCAACTCTTTGAGAGCTATATAGACTATGGGGTAGCTTGGTCTGATGCTGTAGCTACTTTTAGGGAGAAGGGAGCAGCAGCATCACTGGTGCATGGGGCTGAGCAGCTCCTGGTGCATCCCACCTGCATAGCGGTGGGCTTGGAGCCCCAAGTGCCCGCTCTGGTGCACTTTGTTATCACCTGCCCATAGGGTGAGCGGAACTCCAGCAGTTTTCCTGTTAGCTGCTTGTCCCTGTGTGTAGGAAGGTGTACCGGCACCCATGGGGGATCCCCTGGGACAGCAGGTCTCTGGTTGTGTGGGGACGTGCAGTGATGTTGGCTGGATGAGGGATGCTTGGAAGGGAACTGCTCTCTGTTGGCAATGAGCAGGGCTGGCGTCGGCCTGACTGGCACCAGCTTTGGCTCATGGCTCTGCTCTGCTGGAGGGAATCAGGGCTTGGAGTCATTGCAGAAGTGGGACACTCAGTGCGGTTCGTGGTGCTGCAGCTGCGAGGGGAGCCGGGGCTCTGGAGCGCCTCGGATCCTGCGCCCCTGTTTCCTCCTGTGAGAGCCGAGCGGCGATGGGAGGCAGCGGCTGTGCCGGCAGCTGGGAACTGCCTCCAGTCTGAGCTGCTCTGGGCACCTCGGGTGTTCACTGGCACAGCTCTGCCTGGTGGGAGCACAGAGGTGTCTGATGCTTCTGTGCCTTCTGTGGGCTCCCTGCTACCCTGGTCCCCACTACCCAGAGTTGCGGAAGGGAACCCGGTCGGGTGTGCGGTGCCAGATGTGATGTGCTCTGATGTTCCCCCCCTAGGTACCGGTGCCCAGGAGGTTCAGGGCTTCAAGCTGCATCAGCCCCAGGGCAATGTGTCAGTGACAGCGGGAGAGACGCTCACCCTGAACTGCACCACATCTGGAGATGGTCCCATTGGGCCTGTGAAGTGGCTGAAGGGCTGGGGCAGTGAGAATGAGACCATTTATGACCAGACGGGCACGTTCCCCCGTGTGATGAGGACAGCGACTGGGTCCGACACAGACTTCACCATCCACATCAGGAATGTTCACCCCGAGGATGCCGGCACCTATTACTGCGTGAAGTACGACAAGTCTGTGCGTGGGGTGATCGTGTTTCAGCATGGAAAGGGCACCGAGGTGTCCGTGTACGGTGAGTGGGGCTCCCAGAGCAGAAGGGGCTCGGTGCTGCCCCAGGAGCAGGTCCCGTGGGTCACCCCTGGCCATACCCATGTCCCCATGGGAGCCCCGGGGCCGGGCAGGGCTGGCAGAGCCCGGTCTGACGGCCCCGTTGCTCCTCTTCTCCCGCAGCCAAACCCAGCAGCCCGGTGGTGAGGGGGCCGGAGAGCAGAGCAGGGCCGGGGCAATCGGTGCCTTTCACCTGCACGGCCGGAGGGTTCTTCCCCAGGGAAATCGCTGTGAAGTGGCTGAAGGACGGGGCCCAGATCTCGGCTCAGCAGCCCCAGGTCAGCCCCGGGCAGACGAAATCCTCCTTCGACGCGTCCAGCACCGTGTCGGTGACGCTGCAGGAGGGCGACGTCCGCTCGCAGCTGCAGTGCGAGGTTCATCACCGCACGCTGCCGGCCCCGCTGCGGGGCAGCTTCCAGCTCAGCCGAGCCCTGCGAGGTGAGGGCTGGGGGGGGCCGCGCCGCGCTGCGCTGTGCGGGGCCGGGGGGCAGGGGGCGCGCTGCGGGCAGCGGGGCCGGGGATGGCCCGCACCAGGCGCTGCCTCTCTCCCCAGTGCCCCCCAGCGTGCAGGTGGTGGCTGAGCCGCCGAGCCCCGTGGAGCTGAACAAGACGGTGAACTTGACGTGCCTCGTGAAGGGGTTTTACCCGGGAGACGTGGCCGTGGCCTGGCTGGAGAACGGGACGGAGATGAGCGTGGGGAGCCCCCCCCCGCCAGCGGAGACCCCGCGGGGCTTGTTCGAGCTGCGCAGCCTGGTGGAGGTGCAAGCGACGGAGGAGAAGAACGGGTCCGTGTTCACGTGCCGCGTGGTGCACGACGCCCAGGGCCCCATCAACGGGACGAGCACCCTGCGGATCGCTGCCCCGGCCAAGGGCGGGCTGAGCGACCGCTCCCAGACTGATAACGGTGCGTGAGAGATGCAGGGATGCTGTAAAATACCCCCCCCCATAAAGCTTAGAAATCCCCCCCCAGTCTGCCCCAAGGACACAGCATCTCCCTATTGGGGTTTGGGGGTATTCACAGGTACCGATGTATTGACCTCAGTGCTTCAGGTGTCACCCAGCTGCGAGCCTGCAGGCACTGGGTCAGTACCAGTGTTTTCAGGCCCATGCTGACCCTTTTCATTCATGTTTCAGACAATTTGGTCCTCATCTACATCGTGGTGGGGGTGGTCTGCACGGTGCTGGCGCTGCTGGTGGCTGCAATTCTTTACCTCATCCGGGCAAAGCAGAGCAAAGGTAAGGAAACCAATGGCAGAAGAGAAGCTGCTCCTGACCCCCTTTTCCCTCATTGGAGCATCAGGGGATGCTGAATTCCCAGCTCTGCTCCTGCAGCTCCTGCCCAAAGGGAAGGACAGAGCGGAGCTGACTGGGTTGGTTGCAGGGAAGGCTCTGCCCCGTTGCTGCTGTGTGCCAACGGCTGCCAGAGTCAAACCTGCTTGTGTTCATTGTGCCCAAAATACCTGACCCTCCCTTGCAGCTCCTGCAGGGAATGGAGCAGAGCTCTAGCAAACTGCCTTGGGAAAAGATGGGTATCTGCTCCTGCAGCAGTCTCTGCATGGGGGCTGGCATTCCATGGGGAAGGAGGGGGGTCCCATTGTTTCCTGGTCTGTTTCTTTCCTAAACCATTTCTCTTCCGGCAGGTAAAAGCTCACCGTCAGCTAGGTAAGTGCAGCCCTCTAGTCACTGATTAACCCATGGGCTCTTTGAGCCTGCCAACAGGCTCCTTTGGGGCTGGGATGCAGCCGGATCCCTAAAAGCTTGTTGCTAAAGGGAAGGCAGGAGCACAGGCGCTGCCCATCTCCCTGGCTGTGGTTCTGCCCCTGCAGTGAGCTCGTAGCCAAACACTTGGCGCTTGGTGGGGCTGCACAAGGGGGTGGGAGGTGGGATTCCAGCCTGCAGAGATGCAGCTGGACCAGCAAGTGAGCAAACACTCACTGGTGGGGACTCATCCTGCTGGGTGCTGCTGCAAGGAGCTTGTTCTGCATCCGCCCCCCCCAGCTGCTCCATCACAAGGGAAGAGGCAATGGGACGTTTGCTTGATGTGACTTTTGCTCCCCTTTTCAGGTTACACGAGCCGGAGAAGAGCAGCGAGGCCAATACGCAGGTGATGCACTGACCCCGGGCAGGGAGCGCAGTGGGGCGGCACCGGAGGCAGGAGGAGGGTGGTTCCTGCATGAAACATCCCCGTGCCTCCAGTGGAGGGTGGTGGTTCCCCTGTGAAGCATCAGAGTCTCCACACAGCGGCAGGCGAGGGAAGGAGCGCTGCCCCGGCAATGGGGTAGCCACTTCCAGCATCTTTTCTGCCTTGGCCCTCTCCTCCTCGTCCTCCTCCTCGTGGAAGTCTGGGTTTGTAGTGCCTGAGAGCCAGCTGTGCGATAGCCGGCCGGGCTATTTGTGGAGTTGTTTTGCATTCGGTGACGCAGCTCCGAGCAAAGTCGTGATCAGCAGCAATCTGCCCATCCCACCCAGCCTCTGCCAGCTCCGGCGTGGGCATCGCTGGGCAGCCTGGCCCCTGCTCATCCTCGCACTCAGAGTGCGCCTGCATCCAGGGTGGCGCTTGAGTCATGGGGCTGGTGCTGAAGCCTGTCAGCGGGGCTTGGTGCTTTGAAGATGTAACGTGGGGTGAAGCATTGCTGTGGGGGCATCGCTCCCCTTCATCACAGCCTGGTTTGTGCTGGAAGGGACCTTAAAGCTCCTCCAGCTCCAACCCCTGCCACGGGCAGGGACCCCTTCCACTGGAGCAGCTTGCTCCAAGCCCCTGTGTCCAACCTGGCCTTGAGCACTGCCAGGGATGGGGCAGCCACAGCTTCTCTGGGCACCCTGTGCCAGCGCCTCAGCACCCTCACAGGGAAGAGCTTCTGCCTAAGAGCTCAGCTCAGTCTCCCCTCGGGCAGGTTCAAGCCATTCCCCTTGCCCTGTCCCTACAGGCCCTTGTAAACGATACCCCCTGTACAAGCAGAGAGCAAGCTGCAGTGGGATTGACCCCAGTGCAGGGTTTGGGCTGGTGGTCATGGGGAGGCTCCTCACTCATGCTTCCAAAGGACGAACTCCTGTTGTCCCCGACAGGAATCCGACCCCAACAACGTGACCTACGCGGACCTGAACTTCGACAAAGAGAGGAAAACCATCCGCCGCATGGTGGAGATGAGCCAGCAGTCGGAGTACGCCTGCATCCAGAGCAGCCGGGCGCCCAACGGCGATGACAACCTCACCTACGCCGACCTGGACATGGTGCACCTGAGCAAGGCACCGCCGCGGCCGGCCCCGCGCCCCGAGGAGGCCGGCTCTGAGTACGCCAGCGTCCAGATCCCGAGGAAGTGAGCAGGGCTGCAGCGGGACCCCTGCGTCACGGGGAGCCAGCCTGCTCCTGCCCGGGAGGATGCTCTTGGGAGCACCGAGAGCCATGTGAAGATGCGCTGCGGTACCCGCGTTTTGGGATGGAAATGGAGCCCCCCGCACGGGTCGGGGTTGGCTCCCATCCGCAGAGACCTGATTTTAGGGGGCAGCTCTGTCCCGGGGCTGCCGGCTCCATCCCTTGGGGATCCCCCCCGTAGCCATGGGGACTGCTCAGCCTCGGAGTGCCGGGATTGCCCGTGAGCGGGTTAATCCGGCGGAGCAGCGACAGTGCCTCCACGCCGGCTCCCGTGGGAATGCCACCGCCGCCCTGACCCCGCAGGGATGGGCTGGAGCCCCTGCACTGCCTTCTGGGGCCCTGCTGCCTGGAAACCAAACTGGCTTTAAAGGAAGGATCGGAGCGTCCGCATCTCTCTTCCCAAGTGTCCCTTCTGCGGGATCTCAGTCTCGCCACAAGGCCAATGATGCTGGGAAGGCCGGCGAGCCAAGCCCCCCCACCCCGCAGGCTTCTACCCATCCTACCGCCCAAGGATGCTCCAGATACGGCCCCTCCGGCACCGAGCATCCTCTTCCTCACCCTCTACACAGCCTTGCCCTGCCCAGGCTTGTACAACGCGTGCAGCTCATCCCGAGCCGGTGCCCCCCCATCCCGGTTCCCCCCGCAGGTACCGTGTAACATGTTCTGACTGTTTGCCATGTAACTGTTAATGCCGCGAGCTAAACCCCAATGTTCCGTGCTGTCCGTGGGTGTTCTGCTCTGTACTTAACACTAGAATTCAGATGCGCCAAACGAAGAGCGAGGCCTCAGCTGAGACCCCCCTAAACCCCACAGGGCTCTAAAGGGACTTGCACATCCCCTCCCCAGCTCTGAGCGGGGGCCAGGCAGGCTCATCCGTGGGGGTCAGTGTCTTCCATGTGCCCTGCGCCCCAATACACAGGGACACCACGCGGGTGGCCTTGCGGCATGGGGCTGGCCCCCCATGGTTGCCGGTGGGGGGAGGGGCTGGGGATGCGGTGGGACTGCTTGTACAAAATTCTTTTGGTTTCTTCTTCTTTTTGCTTGCGAGATATTTTTATAATAAAAGTGGAAAGTCCTGTGCTGCTCCCCCCCATCAGCAACAGTGTCCCCGTGCACTGGGGGCTGCGTGCCCCATAGCAGGGAATGGGGAGTCTCAGCTTGCACAGGGAGGAAGAGCGGCAGGAGGCTGAAGGTTGGGATGAGGGCTATAGGAGTGGTACCCCTGTGCAGCCCTGCTCCATCCTTAGGTGGGGCAGCAGTGATGGCACATGGGGTCCTGCATCCCCATCAGCACCCATGGCACAGGGACGGTACCACTCCATGCTGCCTGATGGTCTCGGCTGGCACCCATGGCCCACCCTGCTAACCCACCAGGGATGCATGGTCCCTTCATGCCAAGGGTGTGGAATGGCCCATGGAGGATGCTCAGCACAGCTTTGGCTTTGTTGGCATCTGCCTTTTATTGGCTGGGGTGGGGGGAGAAGGGGCACAGGTCCAATGCTCCAGCTCCTCCTTCCCGGTGCTCAGAGGCCATTGCCCTCTACATCAGCCACGATGGTTCCCAAACCCTGCTGTGCTCTGCAGCTGTGGGGGGGTGGAGGATATGTGTGTGTCTCCCCCTTGATTTGCCCCTAGGACCCACAGCTGCCCCACCAGCAGCCAGAGGGGTGGCACTGTCCCCTTGGTACCTGGGGTCCCTAGGGGATGAGCAGTTGAACCAGGGAGGGATCACTGGGGATGGAGACCTGTGGTCCCCTGGGTGGATGAGGCAGGGATGATGCCAACCACACCGGACTGGGAAAGGGATGGGGGCCATGGGGTGATGGCACAGTCCAGGCTGGCAGCGTGGGGACCGTGGGGCCGGGCTCTATAGGTCCAAGACCTCCCCTGAGTAAGCACTGGGGTCCTCGTCCGCCCGCGTGTTCACCTTGAACTGCCGCCGCAGGAAGCCCCCGTAGCGCTTCTGATTGTCCCACTTGAGCTTGGGCCGGATGCGGCGCATGAAGCCGCCGTAGCGCTTGTGCAGCTCCTGCCCCTCGGCCCCCGTGGGCTCCTCCTCGCCCCCAGCCCCTGCCAGCCCCGGGTAGTCCTCGGGGGCCTCCCGCTCCCCGGGCTTGCGGCCGAAGCCCCCGAACTTCTTGCTGAGGCCGCCCTTGCTGTGGGCGTTCTCGCGCAGCAGGGACAGCAGCTTCCCCTTGGACATCTTCTTCATGAAGCCCCCGTAGCGCTTGGCCGGCGCCAGCGGCTGCTCCCCGGGACCCGGCTCCGGTTCTGCCTCCTCCTCCTCTTCCTCCTCCTCCTCCCGAGGGGCCGGGTCCATCCCCTCAGCCTGAGCCACCAGCGGGGCCAGGAGCGCCAGCGCCTTCCTGCACGTGTCCCACTCGGGGCCGGGGGGTGAGGAGCCCTGGCATTCCCATAGGCACATCTGCAAGACAGCAGCCCCAGGACCCCCACGGGCATCACCTCAGTGCTCCGGGTCCTCCCTGGTCTCCATCCCACCCTGCTTCTGGGGTTCCCACAAGCATGGGAGTCTGCGCCCACTGTGATCCCAAGCATAGCAAGGAGCTCCAGTTTCCCCGCTCCCATCACCCTGTGGTACCCGCAGCACCAGCACCCGGGATGCTGTGACTCACCAGGGGCCGAATGCTGGTCTCGGTGCCGTGGGTCTGTGCTGCACAGAGGGAGCACTGGGTCACGCAGTCGGCCGATGCCGCCGCAGCCAGGGAGAGGCAGAGCAGCAGCACCAGCGCCCGCCGCACCATCGCACCCTGCAGCCACTGCCTGGGAAGGGAGACACAGAGCCCATCGCCCTCCCTGTGCTGGCCCCATCACTGCCCCACCGGCACCCTTAATGCAGGGCACCGTCCATCTGCGCCTGCAGGGCTGCTCCTGGGGACGGGCACCAGGACCCCGTGCCCGTGGAACTCACCTCTGGGTCCACGCAGGGAGAGAAGGGGACAGGAGTGACTGCAGGGATGCTGCGGGATGTGAGTGCTCACCCTGGCTGCAGCCTGATCCTTGGCACAAGCCTGGAGCCTCTCAGGGCCCCAGGTGTACCGAGGTCCACAGAGACCATCATCCCATCCCATCCCCTCCCATTGCATCCCTCTCTCCTTCCACACCATTAGAAAGCCCCTTTTTATCCTCACTGTTGAGTTTCTCTGCAATATTGTGATCACTTCATTAGCACGGAGGAGATTACCCACGGGCTCTCCCCATTGGCCTTGGGGAAGAAAAGCACCGCAATTGCAGCCACCGGCAGAAAGGGGACAGGGTGATGCCATCATCAGGTATGAAGCCACCCCACACCTGCACAGCCCTGGTTCCTCTCCCTCCCACTACTGCATCTGCTGCAGCAGGAGAAAAGCTGGATCCCAGGCTCAAGCCAGGATCACCACCTCCCAGCCTGCTCGGAGCAGAGCCAGAGCCTCTCACCTCCATGGGTGAGGCCAGGGAGGGCTGAACTCGCTGTGCAATGGCTGGGAAAGGGGCTGTGCTGCTCCAGAACCCCTCAGCAAGGCTGGAGGCGACAGTGCCAGCCCCAACTGCGGTGCCACAGGACCACGGTGCCACCGGGACCATGACAGCCATGGGCGCAAGAGCCGACCCCAATGGGATGCGCTGGCAGCGAGCCCCTGCCTACCTCCTTGCCTGCTTTCATCTAGGGTGGAAAGACATGACCCAAAGGGATGTGTTACACATTAATGACGCATATCCGAGACTATTGTATTCTCCAGCACTATCTGCTAATGCTCTGTAATTGGTCCTGATGAAGAAGTGTTAATGCCACGGTATTAATTCAGGCTAGATTAAAACTTCATTTGAATTATCCGCACCGCCGTGTGTCGCGCTCTCTGCATTCCCTGGCACCTCTGCCAGTCCTGGCACATTGATGGGCACGGAGGCACCTCTGCCAGTCCTGGCACATTGATGGGCACAGAGGGACCTCTGCCAGTCCTGGCACATTGATGGGCACGGAGGCACCTCTGCCAGTCCTGGCACATTGATGGGCACGGAGGCACCTCTGCCAGTCCTGGCACATTGATGGGCACAGAGGGACCTCTGCCAGTCCTGGCACATTGATGGGCACAGAGGCACCTCTGCCAGTCCTGGCACATTGATGGGCACGGCGGCACCTCTGCCAGTCCTGGCACGTTGATGGGCACGGAGGCACCTCTGCCAGTCCTGGCACATTGATGGGCACGGAGGCACCTCTGCCAGTCCTGGCACATTGATGGGCACGGAGGCACCTCTGCCAGTCCTGGCACGTTGATGGGCACGGAGGCACCTCTGCCAGTCCTGGCACGTTGATGGGCACGGAGGCACCTCTGCCAGTCCTGGCACATTGATGGGCACGGAGTGACCTCTGCCAGTCCTGGCCACCAAGACACAGCAATGGGACCTTGGTACCACACTGAGACAGCAGCGATGAGCGAGGACCCGCTCAGGTAAGTGCTGGCTGCAGCACTGAGGGGAATGATGCTCCTGAGAACCACCCACTGCTTCCAGCAGCTCCACTGGGAATCTTTTCCCTTCTTTTCCTAATGTTTCCCTTCCCTTTCCCATGCTGTGTGCTGGTGTCACTGGAGCAGCATGCAGGGATCGCTCCATCAGTGCTCAGATGCGACCGGCACCGCACAGCTCAGTCCCTGGCATTTCAGACATGGTCCCATCCCTGTCACCCGGCTCCATCCAGAGCACCCCATGGCACTCAGGGGAGCTGCAGCGTGGCCAAGGACCCTCCATGCCCATGCACCCCAGAACACCCCACTCCAAACGTACTTTGTCCATCTCCCTGCTCCTGCAGCCAGTGGGGGGTGACTGGGAAAACTGGGACAGGAAAAGGGAGAAAAGCAAAGGGCTTTGGTTAAAAGCGAAAAGCAGCAGCACACAAAGGGGGGAGGAAGAAAAGCAGAGTTAGATTTGGATCCTGCGTTACCTGGAGGAGCCCGAGGCTCTGGAGCCATCCCTCCTGCGGGAACACCTCGGTAGCAATGCCAGTGTGGGTCCCAGCACATCCTACCTGTGTCAGGCACCCGCTGGGATCCCTGCTCCCCATCCTGCTTCCACTCGAGTGCTCGGTGCCCAGGTTTCTTGTGTGTGGAAAAGCCCCGAGCTGCATCCACGCACCCCGGGGCCAGTTACAGACCCAAGGAGGGACGGGGAACCCTGGTGTGTGCTCCACAAGGAGCGACCCTGCATCCTGGTTAACCTCTGGTTATCGCTAGTGGGATGTGAACAGCTCTCCCAGAGCTCTCCTCCCACACAGGTCTAACCCAGGCAGGTCGGGACCCTGCACGTATTGCTGGTGGAGAAGAAGAATCCACTTCCAGCAGTTCCTTTCCTCACCTTTCAAAACGATCTGGAAGCACCTTCGGGACAAGGCTCTTCCTAAAAGACAACGACTTTTGGGACAGCATCACAGCAAACCCCAAGCTGCTGCTTGACACAGAAACCTCCCTCCATCCTCTCCCCTGGCTCCCTTTGTCCCTCTTAGCCCCGTGTGACCCGAGCCCAGAGGTGGCATCAGCACGGAAGCAAACCCCAGCTCTGGACAGCAGCTCACGGGCTCTGAGCCCACTCGAGGGACGAGGAGGACATCGCCACAAGCCCCACCGTGACCCGCTCCTGGCCCCACGGCTCAGGTCTGCCCCTTCCTGAGTGACACCAGGCGATGGGAGCCCGGCTGCAGCCCTACCTGCGCTGGGTCGGGACCGGTGGATGCGCTCCCTCCGCGGGCTTCAGGCTGAGCCGCGCATCGGCAGGGCCGCGGTGCCGCCGGACTCGCCACCCGCCGCCTCTCACCCCGCTTTTATGGCCACGGAGCCTCCTCCTGCGGCGGGGCCCGGCTGCGCTCGGCGCCGTGGAGCCAATCGGGGCGAGGGAGGCTGTGAATAATCAGCCCCGCAGCATCCTCAGCACCTCCCGAGCAGGTTCTCCCGCTGTGCCAGGGGCTCCCCACAGCCCGCCCCGGCTGCCCTGAGGACTGGGGTGCACGTCCCATCACTGCACTGCCACCGACAGCATCCCTCGGGGACCCCGTCGGGGCCAGCCTCGTCCAGCGGGGCTGAAACTTATGCTCCAGACACAGGAGGTGGCAGCTTGGGGTCCATCTGCCCCCCTGGTTGTGTGCTGGAGGGGTTTTGCTGCTGGGGGTGTGAATCCCCCCTGAGCACCGCATTCAAATCCTGCCCAAGGGGGATGAAGCCCTGATTCCCCACTGCGCCCTGCGCTCCAGGCTGGGGAGATGCTGGGGAGAGGACTGAGCCCATGTGAAGTGGCCAGGATAGGCAAAGGAGGGTCTTAATACACTGGGAAAGGCTGGTGTCCCCCCCTAACCCACCCAGCCTGGCTGCTGTCAGGCAGCAAAGCCCTTGCACAGACCCCCTCCATGTCCTCGCTGTCGGGGCTTGGACTCACCGGACTGCCCCTCTGTTCCTCCTCCTCTTGAGGACAAGCCCACAGAGCTGAGTCAGAGGGGCACGGGGACCAGAGTGGGAGGATGGAGACCCCCTCCCACCCCCCCAGCATCCCTGCTCAGCCCCAATTCCTGTCCAAACATCTCCAAGCCTGATCTGGGGGTGAAGGAGGGCAGCACCGGCAATACCAGACCCTCAGCCCCTGCACCACTGTCCCCCTGCACCACATCACGATAGAGGTGTGGGGCTGGGGGTCCAAGGCACAGACCCCACGGGTCCGGGCCACCCGGTCCTGTTCCTGCGCTGCCGGCAGCGCAGCCCCGTCCTCTCGCCTTGAAGATGGAGCTATTTATATCGGAGCTCAAGAGGAATGTTTCCCAGCAACCTGCCTTTCTCCCCGGCTCCAGCAGCAGCTGCCGGACCCGGTGGCCCCTGCTCATCCTCCCAGTGCTGGTGGGGGGGCACAGGGACCACCGGCATGGCCAGGAGATTCCACTGAGCACCCAGCAACCAGGGCTGGATGGGCAGAGCAGCCTGTGCCAGCTGCCTGTGGTCCCCTATCCCCATGGCTGGTGCCACCTCCATGGCACCCATGTTTGGGTGCCAAGCTCTGCTCCCCAGAAAGCACACGGGACCCCACAGCTTTTGCTTAGAGGTGAACTTCAGCTTGCCCAGGCTGGGGCTGCACCAGCTCTGAGGGATCAAGGGAGCAGGGGCAAGGCAAGGGCAGAGCATCCTGCATCTCCCCAGCACTGATGGAGGAGATAGCCCCTGCGGGACCTAGCCGGGGGCAGAGGGCATCCATGGCCTCCCTCATTGTGGTGAGCTGGGCTGTGCAGGCACAGAACAATGCAGAGAAGAACAAAAGCTGCAAATTACCCTCAGTCAGGGGCTTCCGGCACCCCCCTGGCAGGTTTAACCCGAGGGGGTGGGGGTGGAGGTTTTCTTACACCAAACCCATCCTTTCCATCCAGTAGCCCTCTCAAATCCATGAATCCATCCCTAAAGCCCGGTCTCCTGGGGTCAACCTCCTATTCTGCAGGCAAACGGCTCCATGCAGGAGCAACAGCATCGCCCCAAAGGCTGGTGCCTGCCCAAAAGCAAAGCTGCTTCCAGCACCCCCTAAACCAAACAGCCCCGGGTGCAGCCACCTCCTATGCAGGGTGATTGCACAGGAGGGAGATGCGCTTCTGATGATGGAGCAAACCCCATAGGCATGAGAGAGAACTTGTTTGTGATAAGGTTTCTTCCTGATCACAATATTCCTCATCAAGGCTGATTCCCTTTGCTCCGGGGGGGAGGTTGAGTGACTCCTGTCCCCGGAGCAGAGCTGGTTTGTTTTCTATGTGTGCTACAGATGTGCTGGGCTGGGCGAGGGGGTCCTCACTGGGGCTGGTTGGGGTCCAGGCCGCCGTGGATGGGGGGGATAACGGGGTCCTTTGGGAATGGAGCTGGGAGCGAGCCCACCCACCAGCAAGTTTAGTTAATATTCATCTGTCGCTTCCTAATGGGAAAGTGTCTGTGAGTCACACTGACATTTCCCTGGGACAATGGGAATAAGCACCTGGGTAAGAGAAATACGAACACTAATAGGAAAGTTAAGTTTTCATAAGTACATGAGTGAGGAGCGGGCTCGGCGAGGAGGGGGACGAGCTGCGCACCGAGAGCAAGTGGGAGGTAATGGCACCAACGTCACACAGCGCTGCCGCTCTGCCCGACACCCCCAGCACACACAGGGCCCCTCCAGGGTGCCCCTTTCCCATGCTGGGATGGGGAAAACCATCCCTGCAGGCAGGATGCTGATGGGGGGAGCGTTTGAAGGCGGCCGCTCCGCTGTGGCTCCTATTGAGCTTTATCCTATTGAGTGGGACAGGGATTTTCCAGAAGCTCCTAAACGCTCCAGGCCCTAAATGAAGGCCAGGCTGCCATGGCAGGGCAGGGAGCTGGCTGTTTTGCAGGCAGATGCAGGCAGGGCAGGGAAGCAGCAGTTTTGCAGGCAGATGCAGGCAAGGGATGCCTGCAGCTGCTACAGAGTAAGAGATGCACTGGATGCATTTTGTGGGCTGCAAGAGACCCTGGTAGCTCCATGGGGAGAACTGTGGGGGTGATCTGAGCCTGGAGGATGCTCCCAAACTCCCTTTGGAGTCATTCACTCTGCTTGATCACAGCACCCCCCGATGAACCTCGTCTGGAGGCAGACGCTGGGCAGGCAGGGGGAGGTCACTGCTGCAGTGTGGGGACCAGGACCCGGTCCAGCCCCTGCCTGCATCACACCGCGGTGGCTCGATGTCACTGCGCAGCCCATGCGGGCACATGGTGACCTCCCTGCATGGGCAAAGAGGCACAAGTGGCCACTCCATGCGGCACAAAGAGGGGAGCCCACGTAACAGAGCGAGGCACGGCGCTGCCATCACCCCCCGCCGGGAGCGCTGGGCTGCGGAACGGCCCCCGCATCCCCCGGCCTGGAGGTGAAGCGGCTCCATTTAAAAGCAAATTGAGCTCAAAGCACTTGCGGGAGCTGCAGCCTGAGCCGCAGAGGCTCAGCTCTGACGTGGGGCCATCACCTGCCCTGCACCGCTGGTGGCTCGCAGGACCTCCATCCTCCCTGGGGTGGGGACCGGTGCGATGCAGCCCGGAGCTGCTGCGTGATGGCAGCGGTACAAGCCTCGGGGGTGAGTCAAAACCCAGGTTCCTCCATAAACCAGCTCCGCAGATGCTCTCCTTGACCATCGCTGCCTGCTGCTAATGTCACCCGTGCCGGGGCTGGGAAAGGCAGGGAGGAGCGGCTGGAAAATGACCTCGCATGGGGTTTGATGCCCCTTTCCCCCCCCGAATCCATCTGCCCACCCCGTTAGCCCGAAGCCCAGCAGCCCGGTGGCAGGATTAGACCCATCCACAGTGCCTGGGGTGGATGGATGCTCATGAAGTCCCCAGCCGGAGGATGCAAAGCAGTCTGGGGACAGTGTGCAGGACATGGCCCCCTGTGCGGGGACAAGAACACCCCACAGCTCCTGCCCGAGGGAGCAACGCGGCCAAACCGGCCCCGCAGCAGCCGGGACTCGAGTACCGGGGGTCACGGTGCTCCCACGGGGAGGGGGCCTCGCTGCAGCCCCAGGGCTCCCACCCGCGCCGCAGCCGCCGTGTCCCGGTTTTGGCCATCGGGGTGGTCCCCATCCCACGGGCACCCGGGGATCAGCTGGAACCCTGGGACCGGGGGTCTCGAACCGACCCCAAGCCCCGCGCCCACCCTTCCCGGTGCGGCCGCACGGCCCCGGCGCACCGAGCCCCCCGCACCGTGGGGCTCCGGCACTGCGGGGTCCGATCCCCCGGGCACGGCCCGAGGCCATCACCGCCCATTCCCGGTGCACGGGGGGGGCGGGTCACCCCCGCCGTTACATAAGGGTGACGTCAGAGCGCCCCGCCCCTCCCGGTCACACGGCCCCCGGCCCGGAGCCCGCCGCTGCGGCCCAGGTGAGCACCGTGGGCTGGGCCCGCGCCGCCTGTGCCGGGCCCGGCGGGCGGGGCTGGGGTGGGGACACCGGGACCGGGGCGGTGGCAGCGGGTGCCCGCCCCGATGACCGGCCTGTTTACACCGGGGCGGCGCGTACCACAACGGCGGGGGGGCAAGGCGGGTGGTAGTTGCGCGCAGTCCCCGCCGCGCTGAGCCGCCCTGGCAGCGCGGCGCCCCGGTTACCGAGCACGGGGTTGTGGGTACCGGGTTCCCACCACCGAGGCCCATCCCGCTGCCGGCTGCGTTCCGGTTCCTGGCTCCGTGCCCGCGCTCCCCCCCTCGCCGCCGCCATGGTTCGTCCCGCGCCGCCGCGATTGGCCGAGCGCTTAAAGGGGCAGGCAGCGCGCGCTTTTCCGCCCTCGCCGGCGCGGCGCATCCCGGTGCGCGGGGCGGGGGGGGCAGCGGCGGCGGGAGCGCGGCCCCCCCTCGGCGGCGCCATGGAGGCGGCGGATGGCGGCCGCCGCGGGACACAAAGGGCAGCGCGGCGGCGGCGGCGGAGGGCGGCTCAGCGGGGCCCTATGGCGGCGGCGGCGGCGGCAGCGCAGGGGCCCGGCCCGGTTGGCGGCGGCGGAGCTCCGCGGTACAGCCTGCTGGCCGAGATCGGCCGCGGGGCCTACGGCGTGGTGTACGAGGCGGTGTCGGACCGCAGCGGCGCCCGCTTGGCGGTGAAACGGATCCGTTGCGACGCTCCCGAGAACGTGGAGCTGGCGCTGGCCGAGTTCTGGGCCCTGACGAGCCTCCGGCGGCAGCACCCCAACGTGGTGCGCTTCGAGGAGTGCGTCCTGCAGCGGCACGGCCTGGGGCAGCGCATGAGCCACGGCAACAAGCGCAGCCAGCTCTACCTGCGCCTCGTGGAGACCTCCCTCAAAGGTACCCGACCCCCCCTCCTCCCGGGCCTCCCGCACCCCCCGTTACCCGCAGCGGGGCCGTGCTCACAGCAGGTGACCGGTGGGACACCCCCTCCTTGCTCCTCATCACCACCCCATTGCTCAGACCTGGGGTCCCCAGCACCCTCCCTTCCCCCTTAACTCACTGTTTCTCCTGTGTTTTTCCCCATGGCTCCTCTGGCCTGCTCCTTGCCAGCCCTGCTGCCCCTCTGTCCCAGCCACGCTCCCATCACCTGCCCCTGTTGGCTCCCTGTGCTGCCCCAGCACCCCCTCTTTGGTGCCACCCACCCTAAGGACCCCTGTGGGACCCCCACCCAGCAGCCCCTGTGCTGTGCCCTTGGGCTCTGCCTGTGCATCCTCTCCCCTTTCTCCCCTTCCTTTCCATGCTGCTCCCAGGGACACCTCTCTTGAAGCCCCCACCCTGTTCTTCCTGTGCCCTCCTTGTGGGCTCTCTCCTTTTACCCTGCATCTCTGCAGCACCCCATCCCTGACCCCCTCCTCCTGAGGGACCCTGTTGTCACCTCCAGGCTTGGACCCAGCCCTGAGGAGCATCCCTGTGTGCTCCCCTCAGCCCTTCCCAGCATCCCTGACCCCGTCTCCTGTACATCCCTTCTCCTGAGGCTCTGCGCCACAGCCACGCAGCCCCTGACCTGTGCCCCAGCACACACACGCACGCATCCCTCACTGCTCTCTGTCCTGCTCGCACCAAGGGGACATCCCTCCTGTCTCTGCCTGACCCACAGTCCTGTCTGCTCCGAGCCCCCCAGGGCTGCAGCCCCTCTGGTGCCCTGTCTGCTCCCTCGAGCTCTTACACCTTTGGGACCGTTCTTTGTGTTCTCCTGGTTCCCCTCTGTGCTGGCTCCATGGGTTCAGCCCTGGAAGCACCAGTGCCCATAGCCTGGGCTGACACCCCCGTCTTCCCCTGGGGCCCCTCAGCAGCATCACGGGGCTGTCAGGGGTCACCTTCTTCTCTCACAGCCGATCACTGTGATGGTGACGTCTCCAAAATGCTCCCTTGCATCCCCTGCTCCCTCAGCTGCTTGTCAGACCCAGCTCTTGCCAGTGTGGTAAAGTACAGGACCCCTGTCTGCTCAATGCCTCTGTGCCCCCAGCTTCCAGAGCCAGCTCACCTCACAGCCTCCATCCCCAAACTTGGGTGCCAGGGCTCCCATATGCTCCTTGAGGAGCTCGGTTTCCCCATGCTCCCTGGTATAGGCAGTCTCCAGACCCTGTGCCAGGCACAGACTTCACCCAGGGCTGCCAAGGCCCCCATCCTCTGAGCAACCCTCAGGGTCTCCGACTGCCCCTGCCCTTCCTGTCCCCTCTGCACTGCTGGGAGAGCATGTCTGGACCTGCCTGGCTCTCCCCTGTGCAGACCTCATCCTGCTCTCCCCGTGCATTCCACTCACAACCACCCACGGGAGGCTCCCCAAGGGCAGTGTCCTGGTTTCTGCATAGCCTGGGTGCTTCCTTCGTGTGCTCTCCCAGGCACAGCTCCCTAGGGAGGAGCCAGCTCTTCCCTTTGGCTGTGTCCAGCTCTACCAAGTCATGCTCTGTCTGCACATACAAGATTTCTGGCTCCTTTTGGCTCACACCCCATGAAGAGGCTTGGGGAAAGCTCTTGGGTACCTGTAGGCCCCCCATCTCTAGGCAGGGAGAGAACCCCCTGCCTTCCCTTCCCATGTGCTGCCCTGCTTCTGCTGCATCCCTCTGAAGAGAGGAGCGGAGCTGAGCCCTCCATCCCAAGGCTGGAGAGCAGCAGTTTCACTCCCCAAACCAGGATGTGTCCTCCCCTCCATCTGCCTTCTTCCTGGGTGCCCTGTGGGCTGCATTGTGCTGGCCTTGGGCTCATGCAGAGGTCGTGCTCACTGCCTTCCTTTGGGTCTGATACAGCACTGATAAGGCTTTTCAGAGCAAAAGCTGGGGCCAGGGGAGCCTGCAGGTCTGGTGTGTCCCTCCCCATGTGCAGCAGCAGGGCTGTGCTGGGCTGGGCTGTGCTGTGCTGCCGTGCTGCTCGGCACGACCGCAGCGGGGCTATTTACGGGCCAGCACAGATGCTGTGCCAACGTGCCGGGGCTCAGGGCACGGCAGGGATTAATCAGCCTTGCTGCATCAGGAGCACCACTGCCGGGGTACCAGGCGCTGTTGGGGCTCAGCTACAGCAGAGCCCGACCCCTCATCGGTTTAATGGGATGGGGAAGGAAGGGTTTAAGGGGTGGAGAGGAAGCTGGGAGCCTGGAATGAGCCTGAGGAGAGGCACATCCCTGAGGAATGTGCTTGGTGCCATGATACACGTGTACCTTCAGGGCTGTGCTGTGCGTGCCCATGTGGCTGCCCCATCCCTGGCAGTGTTCAAGGCCAGGCTGGATGGGGCTTGCAGCAAGCTGCTCCAGTGCAAGGTGTCCCTGCCCATGGAGGGGGGTTGCAACTGAATGAGCTTTAAGGTCTTTTCCAACACAAACCAGTCTGGGATGATTCTCTGTGCTCCTCTTGTTCCTAATCCATAGCATCCAGGCTTTGTGCTGCGTGCAGCCTCTTTGCACAGAGGGAGTCAGAGGTTACCTGTGGGGAGTGGGATGCTGGGTCTGCTGTCATTACACTCTTTTCTACCTGTGATACTAAGCAAATTAGAAGCTGTTAACAAGCTCCCAGGGTAAGGGGTGGGAGGCCTGCTGTGAGGATGGAGAGCTCGGTGAGTGCTGTTCTGTTTGGGCAGGGGATGCTCTCTTTGTGATGGAGAACAGCTCTGGCCTGTCTGCCTCTCTTCAGCTCTTGGCTGCTTGACATCAGTTTGCAAACATCTCGTCTTTAGGAAGCGCCTTGCCAGCTCTTTATGTTTCAAGCTGTTTGTTTTGAAGGTAGGAAGATGATTTAACAACTCAAACACTTTCTGATTATAGAAAGAAAACGAGGAAATATTACTCTTGGCTGCAGCCCCTGTGAGCAGCACTCCACCCAAAGTGAAATGCATGGGGCTTGCAGCTACTGCTGTGTCAGGGGCATCCTCCCTCTGCTTGCTGAGGCTCAGGGGCCAAGTTTCACATCAGAACCTTTGTTAGGCTAAAACCAAACCTTGGCTTGACCAGGTGAAGCTATTTGAGCCGTGTGAATGCTCTCACCCTCCCACGTACATGCCCTGGCTATGTGTGATGGGCCGTGGGGCTTGCTGTGCCCATCCTCATGTGGTTCCTGGCTGGGAAGGCCCAAACCCTTCTGCTCCCCATGTAGGGGCTCTGTGGATGCAGAGAGGAGCAGGAAAGCAAAGCTCTGTGCCCTGCTGGGTGTCACTGGTGTTTAGCAAACCCGAGTGCTGTGAGCAGCCTCTGCTGCAGTTTCCATGCTGTCATACTGGCCTTGCCAAAGGGGGTGGCTCACACCAGAGAAGCCGCTTTTCCTGGGCACTGTTTTGGCCTCCAGAGCCAATCTGTCCTGGGCTGCTCCAATGTGGCCCTTGGGTTCATGTGCTGAGCCCCCCTCCTATGCTTTAGGGGTCTCATTTAGCGCGCTCATTGCTTTGTGTTCCCAGCCTATTCATGCTCCCTCCCGACACCCAGACCTAGAAGATTGCTGAGGGCAGGAGGTTCAGCCAAATCTTGCTGTTGTTCAGACTCCCATTTCCATAGCAGTAGCCATGGATACAGACTGTTTGTGCAAATAACCAATATTCCCACCCACAGCAATCGCTGACCATCACGGGGCAGCCCAGGGCTCGGTGTTCATCAGAGCCCTTGGCTTTACCTGCTCCTGGAAGCTTCTGCTTTGCCCAGATGCTCTCTAGGGCTTTGCTATGGGTGGAGATACTGAAGTGCTTCCAAAACACCCGGGGACCTGAACTGTGTCATAGGCCAGTGGTGGCCTCCAGCTTCCCTCTCTTACGGTGTTTGAGGGAACAAACCCTGGTTCCCGGAGCCCTGGCTGTGTGTGCAGGCTCTGCCCGTCCTCTCAGTGCTCTGTGCAGGTAAACTGGGGTCTGGAGTGGGGTTTGCATCCTGGCATCAGCTGATGGGGCTGGGTCTGCTGCTGGGATTCCCTAGGGCAGCCTCGCCACTGGAGCACCAGGTTGTGCTGGGGAATACCAGCGGCAGACCCAGCCCTATTAGCTGATGTGGTGCTGTTGCATTTCTCTCTGTGTCTGGTTATGGGCCAGAGTGTTTTGCCTTGGCAGGGGGCTTGTGGAGTAAGATGAATTGGACCCGAGATGCTCTGAGCTTGAAGAGCTCAATGGGATGTCTAATGAAGGAAGAAGCTGCTTGGGGGGTAACATTGAGCACAGCAAGTTGGATCCATAAATGTGGCTGAGATTGCACCCAGCAAACCTTGTTTACTGCTTGGGCCTCCAGTTTCCTCTCTTTAAAGACTTGTTGGCACTGTAAGAGCTGTATGAAGTGTTTCTTAGCACAAGTTTAGTCTGAGAAGTGCCAGCTTTGACACTGGGGTGTCTGTTCTCAGCCAGGCTGGACTGGCACATCGTTAAGCCATGTATTTCCTCACAGTTACACTAGGGAGGTATAAGCCAGTTTTGCCTCCTGCAGCAGAGCTCAGGTGGAGAGGTTTTGTTCACACAGAACTGATTTTATTCCTATGGACTTGCTGCTGTTTGTGCCTTTGGTCTCTGCTGCTTTGGCTGTCAGAGCCCAGGGAGAATTGCCTGATGGTAGCACAGGAGAATAACCCCCTGCAAGCATCTGAGAAGCTTGGTCTCACTCACATGTGTGTGCATTGCCTGGAGCTGGGCCCTGACGCAATGGGCTCAGATAAAGGTCATGCTGGTGCATGGCACTCCATGGAAACCTGGAGCATTTGAAACCACAGCAGTGCCACCATCACTGCTGGTACCTTCAAGCACAGTAGATCCCAGTCATGTTCCTAAAACCCTTCCTGTCCACATAAACCAGATCCGTTCCTTGCCCGTGCTGAGTTAGCATGGACATTGTGTAGTGCCTGATGAACTCACGCTTGCTCTTGTCCTTCTTCAGGTGAGAGGATCCTGGGCTATGCAGAGGAACCTTGCTACCTGTGGTTTGTCATGGAGTTCTGTGAAGGAGGAGACCTCAACCAGTACGTGCTCTCACGAAGACCCGACCCAGCCACGAACAAGAGCTTCATGCTGCAGCTGACCAGTGCCATCGCCTTCCTGCACAAGAACCACATTGTCCACCGGGACCTGAAGCCAGACAACATCCTGATAACAGAGAAGTCTGGAACCCCTGTCCTCAAAGTGGCCGACTTCGGGTTGAGCAAGGTCTGCGCTGGCCTCACTGCTCGGGGCAAGGAGGGGGAGCACGGGACCAGGAATGTGAATGTGAACAAGTGCTGGCTCTCCTCGGCTTGTGGCTCTGATTTCTACATGGCCCCCGAGGTCTGGGAGGGGCACTACACTGCCAAGGCTGACATCTTCGCTCTGGGCATCATCATCTGGGCCATGATTGAGAGGATCACTTTCATTGATGCCGAGACCAAGAAGGAGCTGCTGGGGACCTACGTCAAGCAGGGGACTGAGATTGTGCCTGTTGGGGAAGCGCTGCTAGAAAACCCAAAGATGGAGCTGCACATCCCTCAGAAACGCAGGACTTCCATGTCTGAGGGGATCAAGCAGCTCTTGAAAGACATGTTGGCTGCTAACCCGCAGGATCGACCTGATGCCTTTGAGCTTGAAACCAGAATGGACCAGGTTACATGTGCTGCTTAAATTCAGGGCAGGGCACTGCTGTGCTTTGCAGCTGGGTAAGTGATCCTCGGTTTTTGTGTTCTTCTGTCCCCGGTACCAGCCCGATAATGTACTTTGTAGTGACACAAAGGAGGCTTTCATGTTCCCGGAGCTATTTCTATAGTGACTCATCAGAGCACTGCTGCTGAGGTTTTTTCCACCTATTCTACTGCAAAAATAAAAGTAGAGGTGGGAAACAGAATTAGCAGCTACGTGTCCTAATGCTGCCCAAAGGACCAGCAGAGCAGGCATCCTGCTCCTCTGAGGTCCTGCTGGTGCATGGCAGAGGGATCTGCACGCACCTTTGGGTACTTCCACCTCTCCCAGGGGCAGGGAAGGAGCTCCCAGTTCTGCCTCCTCTATGTGGAGTGTAGCATCTAATTTCTAGACCTGTGTCTGCTCAGGCTGAGCTCAGCTCTGCTCAAGCAGAGTCCCCTCCCTTCTCCTCCCAGCTTGGTTTCTAAATAGTCCCAAACTCCGAGGTCCTGGGTGCTCATACATGGTCTGAAAGGGACCCCAGGGACATGGGGCAGTTGGCAGTGTCATTAAGCAGTGATGCTGAAGGGCGGGGAGCTGTTGCCTGCATGGCAAAGCAGTGTGTAAACAGGAGCTGTTACTAGGGATTGTCCTGGCCCAACACTTCAATTGAAGTGACAAAAGACTGATTACAGGGGGTGAGGTCTTCCCAGCCTGGCTCTTGCTGGAGCTGCCTGAGCACTGCTGCTCACAGGAGCCCTCTGAAAGCTTGCCCATGTCATGTGCTGGTGCTGCAGCTCCAGCTCCCAGCCCTGCCCTCACCTCAAAACCACCCAGAACCTGCTGGACCAGAGCAGAGCACAGGTACAGGAGAGCACAGAGGGACGAGCAGGCTGGCCCATGCCCAAGAGTGAGCCTCCAGCAGCAGGAATGTGGGGGCATTTGGGTAGGTGTTGCTAGAAAAGCCTCATTGCTGCCCACCTGAGAGTTCCTGAGCTTATGTAAAGCGATGTCCTGCCCATCCCCTGTGTGTGTGTGTGTTCCTGCATCATTCCCAGATCAGCTTTGTGCTGTATGCAGAGCAATAGGGATATAGAAATGGAAAGGCCCATGGGGTGGGTCTAGTTCTGTCACTGCTGCTTTGTCCAGACTGGCCCACAGACCATCCCTGTTATAAAAGATTCCATTATAAAATGGCATATTTAAGGCCCTGGAGATCTCCAGCACAAGGAATTGATGCTGCCTGGGGCTGGGGATTAGGGTGGGGAGTGGAGCTGCGGATGTAATGGGTGTGAAGAAGCCCTGGGGCAGGAGCAGGGCTCCCTTCCTTGTGCCCCAGGGCCAGGTGTGGGTCTCCCCTGCCTGCTGCATGGCTGAGGGGCTGCTCGGGCTTTGCTGTGCCCATGTGCAGTGGCTCTGTGCTGACTCGGTGCTGCTCAGTTATGCAACCAGCCCCTGCCCTGCGGGGAAGCTTCATCCTGTAGAATAGTCCAGGCAGGGCTGACAAACAGCGAGGGACAGTCCTACCCTGGGGCTGTTTGCTTAAAACCCAGCTGCCTTCTGCAGCACCCCCCTCCATCTGCAGCCAGGGCCAGCCCTGAGTCTGCACTGAGCACACAGTCCATGACGCAGCTGCAGCAGGGATGGATGCACTTGCATAACAGTGTGCCCAGATAGGAGCCCAGCACCAGCCATCTGCTCTCTGCACACCCAGAGCCTTCCTCTGCCTTCTTGCTGGGGTGGCAGAATGTTCCATGTGCTTCCTATAGGGTTTTCCTAATGCGTTGTATAGTTGGGCATTCAAATCAACCGACCTCTGGCTGTTACTAAAGGCAGAGCTTAAATTGGAAACCTGCTTGAGAAGCTTAAAATGGGATTTAGAGCAGGGCCTGGATTCTGCTCCCAGGTAATTGAAGTTGGCCAAGAAACTCATGTAACCTAATGTGATTGGGGCACTGGTGCATAGCTTGGGATGCTGCTGGGTCATGTTCTTAGGACAGCTTCAGCCCCTGCTCAGCCTTGGTTTATGTCATAACCTGGAAAGCTGTAACCCTCCCTGAGCCAGGCAATAGGAATTCTGCTTGTTCTTTGCTGTGTCACCGACCTCTTCTGATTTTGCTTCATGGCCCAGCAGCTTTGCCTTTAGCTCTGCTATGGATGCTGCACACAAGCCCATCAGCAGGCTCTGGTACCCTTCCAAAACGCAGGTGTGGGGTGTCAGTTCTCAGCCAGGGAAGTGTTTGTGGCTTGCTTTCTGCTGGAGATGAACCTGTTATCTCCTCTTATCACCTTGTTCCCCCTCCCAGCTGTGGTCCAGTAGAGGTGAGCAGCATTTCCCTGGGCAAAATGAAGTTGTTCTCTTCATTTGCACACTGTGCTGAAGGCTGTTCCCAAAGGGATGCCAAAGGACAAAAGCCTTTCTAATACAATAAGGCAGTGGCTGTATTGGGCTGATAATGGTCTCCTGATGGCTGTGTAATGGCCCAGCTCTGCACTGCCCCCACTCTAAGGAGTATTTCACCCCCTTCTTGTCCTTTGGAGAAGGCTGGGGCTGTTTTCCTCTCTCCTTTCCTGCAATGTGAGCATCTTTATGTGTCTCTTTGGTAGCTGCCCTCTTGAGTTAGCAGGGGTAGATTGGGCTCTCCATGGCTGCTGCTTCAGTGGGACCCTCTGATGCTGTGGGGTTGTGCAGTGTGGGCTGGGCAGGCCTCAGTTGTGCAAGTGCTGGGTTACCCCTCCTTCCCCTGTGCTGAGCCCTCTTGTACCACACAGACCTCCCTGCCACCTCCCATCACTGCCATGCCCCACGCATTGGTGTCATCCTCATCCGCTTTGGTGCTGGATGAGGACCCCACAGGCTGCTGCTGCTGCTGCTGAATGAACATTCCACCTGATTAAAACCTTTAAATGGCATCCGTGGAGGGATTGAAAGCTCTGGAGCCAGCCCCTGAAACAACGTGCGTCAGTGGGGTGAGCTGCCCTGCCTCAGTGCTCAGCACTAGTGGAAGCCTGGCTCTATGTGCCAATGGAGCTGCCCCACTGGAGAAACCTTCCCTTGGGCAAGATTCCTCCTTCCCCCCTGTCCTGGTGCCTCTCAGATCTTCTCAGAGAGGCTTCTTCCTGCCTGCAGCCTGCAAAGGCAGCATCTCCTGGTTAACCTCTGCTGAGCCCCAAGGTGCCTGCGGCCCCGGCTCCTGCTGTGAGCAAAGGGGCAGCCTCTCCCTTTAGAAATGCAGTCCTCAGGCCTGGATTCCTTCAATGACATTCCCGAGGGCAAAGGGATGTGAGCAGTTTCCTCAGTGCTTCAGCTCTGCTTGGTGTCTCTGCAGAGCCCCTTGCCTGCTCCTGGTGGCAAAGGACCTGCTCCTGCAAAAGGAGGGGGGGTAAATTCAGCCCCTATATTGCTGTTTTCCATGTAACTGAGCTCAGAGCTTAGGTCTGGGGGAAAAGGAACTCCTGATAGGAGCTCCCTCCATCAGGTGGGTCCCAGCTTTCATTAAACCACCCCTGATGCTCCCTGCATCTGCTCTGCTGGTCCATCCTCTGATGGTTGTGACACCCTGAATGATGCCTTTCCAGCACAGGAGTGATGCTTGGGCACGTGTTCCTCTTCTGGGTCCAGCCCTGCTGCTGGATGGGGTGTCACAGGGGCTTTGCTGGGATGCAGACAATGCAGGTGGAAAATGCTAGTGGGTTATGTGCAGAGATGGGGTATTTCTGCATCCCCGACTTGGAGGGCAGGAGGCTGCAGTGCCGGGGCTGTGGGTGAATGGATGCAGCCCCCTTGGTGCTACATGGCCTGGGGGGATGCTGCGTGCTGGGCTTTGACCAAAGCCCTTCCTGTTCTTCCCTAAAACCCCTGGCACTCAGCATCCTCTTGGGCAGGTACAGCCCATCCTGCTCCTCTTCCCATTGCACAGAAGTGGATTTTCACCTCCTCTTGCAGAGCCACTTGAGCAGCCGAGCTGGTGCTGATGCACAGGGTGAGCAGTGCAGGGTGGCCCTGTTGTCACAGCTTGTTCCACCTCCAGTGAAGGACCTCATGCTGGCATCACGTGGAACCTCAAGGCTGTAACACTCGTCCTTGTTGCAGCAGGGCTGTCACTGCAGTGAATCCCATGGGATGAGGCTGCCTCCGGCACCAATCCCGTTACCTTTGCTCCTTCCACCCAGTGCAGTTGGTGTGGGCAATGCTGTTTGGGGCTGGGTTATGAGAAGCTGTGCATTCACTTTGAGTCCTCCCAGACCCTCAGGATGCTTTGGTTAAGGCTTAGGAATGAAAGGAGAGGTGCAGGGAGCACATGGGATGAGCAGTCCTGCTGCAGTCTGGGTTGGTGGCAGGGCACTGTCCCAGTGCAGTAACTACCACAAACCCACTGCCATACCTGACCCCTCTTTCTCCTCTCTTGCTTTCCTTGCAGGTTTATTTACCAGGGACCCATGATCTCCATTATTTACGTGCAAGGAGGGAAGCTGAAGCTAAGGGATGCTGAGGATGAGGATGATGAGGATGATACAGAAGATCTCTGGCAATGTGAAATCTTTGGGTGTTACTTTCTGTTGGGATGGGGTGTTTGGGGGGCGCGGGAGGGGGCTGCAGGGGCCTATGGAAGAGCAGCAGCCGTGCTCCTGAGACTTAAACACAATCCAGAGAGCAGAGCTGCCCTTGCCCCTGTCCCCTGTGTTGCCGTTTGACTCTGTAGATGCTTCAAGACAGGATCCAGTTCCGTAAGGAGGTGGGAATCAGCCTCCAGGCACCAGCTCTGGGTCTGGCTGGGCACAGCTTTGGGTTTGAAGCTATTGCTTCTGCAGAGGGGAAACGGGAGCAAGGCGATTGCCAGGTCTGTACCAGCAGTGCAGTGCTTTAGAAACAGAGTCCCTCTGACCCGGTGTTACAAACAGCTACATCATTCCATAGCCATGCAGCTGCCGACCAGGGGGATGCTGCCCTGGCTGGGAGCAGCTGACATTAGGATAGAGTAGCATAAAACCAAGCTGGGAAGGCATTTAGTTGTGATCAACAGACGTTTGTTCTCCCTGTGCTTGGTACCTCACAGAGGGTGATGGGGAGCCCATCAGCATGTTTCCAGTGCACAGAAACAAAGCAGTCCTCTGCTCTGATCCATTGAATGCCAACCTTCTGCTGTTGGGAACTTGGGAGAGGAGAAGGTTTGGCCTCAATGGCTCAGGGGCTGCATTCTAGCCTCCCATAAACCACTCTTCCCTGCTAGCTAACCACCTCCAGGAAGCAAATGCTGCTGTTTAGGTTTGGTTACACACAGTACAGCTCAGGTAAGGAGATTGCAACCTCAGGCTGAGCAGTTAATACTCTATTTCCTTGCCTATATTTAGAGCAACACTAATATTCCAGGGCTGACCCCGTGTTGATGGTCTTTAGACTTTGCTCACTGTAAATGCAATGTAAAGCAGCACCTCTTCACCACCCCGTGGGTTCTGAACCAGCTAAAGCCATTTCTCATCAGGCTACAACACCAGGTTGGTCTGACCTGGGTGCTCAACCAGGGCCATGGGCAGCACAGGGTCCCTGTGAGCCCTTGCTATGGGAGCTGCTCCTTGCCTCTGGGCAGGCTGCAGCTTTCCTGTGCCATCACTGGATCACTGAACTGGCAGCACCTCCTTGTATCTCCTCAGTGTTAACCTTGCTGACCTCATGGGAATGAATGGGAATGGAGGAAATTCAGGTGGGCTGAGGCAGGGCTAAAGCAGGGATGGGTTCCTCTTTCTGTCTTCCATCCCTTCCAGGCCACAGAGCTCAGGCTGTCACTGCAGGAAGGCCAGGTCCCTCTTAGGAGGATGATGCCAGGAGGCTCCAGACCATCTGTGGCTTGTGAGGGTTTGGACAGCACAAACTCAGCACCGAGCCCCTGTTCCCACACTGCTCTTGTGGAGATGCTGCTGTGCTCTGTGGCCAGCCCATGCCTGTACCCATGGCCAGGGTGAGCAGTGTGGGGCTGGGCAGCAGGCTCTGAGCTGCACTCACAGGGGCTTTGCCTGCTCTCATTTCTCTCTGACAAGCAGCAGATCCCTGCAGTGGCAGTGCCAAGCTCCAGAGCCCTGCATCCCACGGGAGGGCTGGACGCACAAGCACAGTGTTAATGCCCTGAGCACTGCACCATCCTTCCTCCACCTGACAGAGCCTTTGCTCCTGACTGTTACAACTGTTAGAACTTAACCTTGGCTTGAATGGGTGCAGCAAGAGGGCTTCTTTACCCTCCCAGCCCTGCTCATGTGGCTTTCCCCATGGAAGAGCCCCTCACCATGCATTACATCCCAGTTGAAGGGAGCTTCCTAGCAGGTCTCATGTATGGAAACCAAGCCTGAAACATGGGACATGGAAGCTGATGGGTGAGCTGCTCACTGGGACCGCTGCCTCCAGCCATTTGGAAGCGGGTAGGAAGCATCCTGGGAGGGTCAGCCCTCTTGCTGCATCCCTTTTTCCAGGCCGCCTTCAAACCTCACGTCTCCACCTCAGCTTTTGCATTGCAGATGTGTTTTTCAAGCAGCTTGATGTTAGTGAGCTAGACCGTAGTGCCTTACTTAGGATTTAGCAAACACTTGCAAGGATGAGTCCCAGGGCTGCTAGCCTTTCCAGTGTGGATGGGTCCCTCATTGGTTTGTCCTATGAAGAGCATTTTCTCCCCGATGATTTTGCTGCTGTTTGTGCTCGACTCCCCACACTGTACAGGAACCTGCCTTGTTTACAGCTCCCAGCATCTCTCCTCCCAGTTACATTGACCCAGACCAGCATTCCCTCTGGAACAAGGTGGGAACAGCTCAAACCTGCATGTGCTGTGGGGATGGAGGATGTTTAGGCTTCTCTTTCCAGGTGGGTCTATCTGGGCATCCTCTGCCCAGCTCCTCCAGGCTGAACTTCTCCCTCTGCTGTCAGTGTTCAACATGAGGATGCGCTGCTGGGAAAACAACCTTAAGACAGCAGCACTGAGCCTGAAGCTCATTGCTCAGCCCAGGGCCAGGCTGCTTCCATCTCATCCTGGCCACCCTGAGCCTGAGCACCCAGGGCAGTGCTGGGGGACCCTGTTGTGAGCTCCAGGCAGTGCCTGCACGGAGGGAGTGATTGTGTGAAACTGTTTACTTCTGACTATGCTGTTTACAAGAGGGATGGGATGGGGATGGGGGGGGGGGAAACAAGCCAAGCCTCAGGAGAGGTAGGAAATGTGTTATCTGCACCAGGCCGACACCATTGGCATCACGCAGGCGTCGCGGGGGTCTTCCAGCCGGCTTTGGTCCATGGGGAGGAGAGAGCAGAGGTGGGTCTGGCCTAGAGGGGTTAGGTTAGCTCCCCCTTGTCCCCTTGCTGCCGTGTCTGAGGTTCAGCAGTGCTAGTGACAGATAAGAGTTACCCCTGTGGTCTTCCTTTACTCCTCAGGACCCAGCTCCTTCACATATCAGAGGCTCCCAGAGCCTTTCTGGAGCAATAAGACTGACCTCGAGCATTACCATCGTTGTGGAAGTCTTCCGTTGTGTGCATTCCGCCTCCTCCGTATGCAGTACCGAGTCTGGGTTTAAGCCTGCCAAGAGCCACGGGGCAGCTGCTTCAGGGCACAAACTGGGCTGTGTTTCCCTGTGCTTTCTGCAGGTCATGAGAGCAGGGAAACGTTGCTGCTTCCCTTCATCCCCCCAGGCCCAAGCATCACACTGCAGCTGCCTGCGGCGAGGGGGGTCCTGGTCCCTTTCTGGTGCTGCTGCTGCAGCACGGGGGTGCTGATGGGATGGGATGCAGCGTGTTACCTGTTATCCTCCCATCCCATCAGCAGCAGCTGGGAAGTGGAGCCCCTGCTCCTGTGCTGCTGCAGCAACAGCTCCATCACAAAGGGAGGTGCTGCTGGTGGTGGGGAGAGCAGCGCCTGCAGCTCCTCTGCTTAGCACGTTCCAGCATGGGGTCCTTCACATCCCAACCCGTTCCACCCTCGGAGCAGGGCACTGGGTGCTGCTGGAAGGGAAGCCCAGGAGCTGCTGTGTCCCAGTCCTGTTTCCCTGCAGCCTGCCCCATGCTTTTAACCCCGAGGGTGATGCCCAGGCTGTAGTGTCCCCATTCTGCTTGTCCCCTCCTGCAGCTGCCTTCAGCTTGGTCCTCCAGGAGACAGCTTGGCCATTGAGCTGCTTCCCTATGGAGGGAGCTGCTGGAAGCCCAGTGAGCCCTGGCTCTCCCTGCAGCCTCTGGGCCAAGCAAGTGGGAGCCAAGGTTTAAACCCAGACTCCAACCTAAAGATAATGGTCTTAGTAAAGGAATCTGTATTTCTCTTTTTGTTTTGCACAGAAACTGGTGATTTAGGACCTACGTGTGAACAACTTTATAGACATATTTTTTGTACTTGGTTTACTCGCATTGGTATGAGACGTTATTTAAGTTCTTTGAACACTGTGGATACCCTGATGTGTATGAGTGGCAGAGGCTTTGTAAGTTAAAAGAGACGTTTGTGTGAATAAAAGCTATTTGATGGGGTTGAAAAGCCACACACAACTTGAACACCGCATCTGTGTGCTCGTTCCTCAACCAGCACCAGGTTAGGAAGGAACGGGGGTCCCTGAGCAGTGATGGACACACACCAGGGCTCTAAACTGGCACCAGCTCCATGATGGAGAGCTAAACCTGAGTGTGGCTAAGCCCATCCTGAGCTATCCAGCCTGACCCCGGGGGTTTAGGGCACTAAACCAAGGCACAGTGGCTGGTGCCAACCAGAACGTGGCTCCGCTGCCGTTTATCCTCACTGGGATTAGGATTAGCCCTGTTCCCACTGCAGGCACCAAGTAGGCCATGGTGATCAGTGACATAGGCAAGCTCAGCCCCTGGCTGCGTGCTGCCCATGGGGACACCTTCCTGTCCTGCCCCTTCCCTCTCATCCCTGTGCATTGGGAGCCAAGGGATGCGCAGCCTCTTGCTCACCCGCTCTGGAGGTGGCTGCAGACCCAGCAGGGGGATGCCCTGCAGAGCTGCTGCCATAGGAGCCACAGTGATCCCTTTGCACAGATCCCAGCTGCACAGACCCAAACCGGGCTGCTCAAAGCAGCTGGGACCTCCCAAAGCCCCGTTTCCAGCGGGAATCCCAGTGCTGTGGCTCACATCCATAATGGGAAACGCACAGCGAGGCTGGGCCACGTCCTGCGGCGATGAGGACATTCCCTTTGCACAGGGAGCACGGGATGTCCCAGCACACGGGGCCATGCCCTGTGCTCACCATTCCTTGTATAACAGCCCCAGTGCCTGCACTGGGACGTGCTCAGCAGCCCCAGCACCGTGGCCTCAGGCTCCCCCCGCACCGCATCAGCATTGTGCTCCCTAATCGCTGCTGACAGGCACCTGAAATGGGTGATCTCAGCACAGTGGGGCCGCACTGGGGCTGGTTGGCTGCAACCAGTGCGATGCTGAGGGACTGGAGCTGCCCTGTTCACACACAGGCAGCAAATGGGGTGGGGGGCAAACTGGGTTTCCAGTGCATCTCCCAGTTCCAGGTGAGTTATCTCAGGGCTGAAGGGCATCATGGCACCCACTGTGAGAGCAGCGCTGGGTACCCAAACATCAGCCCTGGTCCTGGCCACAGCATCCTCCCTGCAGGCAGGGCTCCAGCTGCACTGGGACAATCCCTGCTGTTGTCCCTACCCTGGTGACAAGTGCGGGGGCAGAGTGGCTGCGCGATGCTGCTGTGCCCCCCTCCAGTCACCTCCAAGCCCCCCAGCACAAACGCTGCTGCTGCACCTCCCAGAAGGCCGGCTTTGCTCTCAGGACTTGTCCGGTTTAAGGCACATCAATGGCAAGGATCACTTTGCCACCTTCCAGGTTCATGGCATCCATCACCTCCCCATGGCCGGACACGCAATGTGCTCCTCCAGCCCCTCCCGATGTGAACCCGAAATCCATCAGGAGCTGGGGTGGGAGCGAGGGGTGACCCCACAGCACCTGAGCAGCTTTCACCACCACCATCAGCAGGGAAGGTTGGTGTCAGTCACCAGGAACGCTGAGCTCCGGATTCGCTCCCTGGAGACCTGGCATTTCCTATGCAAAGAGGTTCTCTGAACGCCACCAAGATGCTTCGGGTACGTGATCGCTGACTGAAGCACCCCAGCGCCAGCTCCATGGGGACCGGCATGGGGCACGTGCTGGGGTAGAGCTGCACGTGGCTTTGCCGCAGGCAGGCAGAGCACGGGGCCGGCATGGAAACCCCACCACGAGGCCAGGCTTGTCCTGGGTACCAGCTGGGCAAGGAGCATCCTCATCCCGGGTACCAGCTGGGCAAGGAGCATCCTCATCCCGGGTACCAGCTGGGCAAGGAGCATCCTCATCCCGGGTACCAGCTGGGCAAGGAGCATCCTCGTCCCGGGTACCAGCTGGGCAAGGAGCATCCTCATCCCGGGTACCAGCTGGGCAAGGAGCATCCTCATCCCGGGTACCAGCTGGGCAAGGAGCATCCTCATCCCGGGTACCAGCTGGGCAAGGAGCATCCTCGTCCCGGGTACCAGCTGGGCAAGGAGCATCCTCGTCCCGGGTACCAGCTGGGCAAGGAGCATCCTCATCCCGGGTACCAGCTGGGCAAGGAGCATCCTCATCCCGGGTACCAGCTGGGCAAGGAGCATCCTCATCCCGGGTACCAGCTGGGCAAGGAGCATCCTCATCCAGGGTACCAGCTGGGCAAGGTCCCGGGTACCAGCTGGGCAAGGAGCATCCTCATCCGGGGTACCAGCTGGGCAACGAGCATCCTCGTCCCGGGTACCAGCTGGGCAAGGAGCATCCTCGTCCCGGGTACCAGCTGGGCAAGGAGCATCCTCATCCCGGGTACCAGCTGGGCAACGAGCATCCTCGTCCCGGGTACCAGCTGGGCAAGGAGAATCCTCGTCCCGGGTACCAGCTGGGCAAGGAGCATCCTCGTCTCGGGTACCAGCTGGGCAACGAGCATCCTCATCCCGGGTACCAGCTGGGCAAGGAGCATCCTCGTCCCGGGTACCAGCTGGGCAAGGAGCATCCTCGTCCCGGAGGGGTTTGGCATCAGGTGAGTGCCACGAGCATCCCCTTTGCTGTTCCCCTCCCTCCTTTCACACACAGGGGGAAGGTTTTCAAGAGCCTCCTCTTTGTAGAGCCCTGGTTTTGTGTCTCACAGCAAAGCACTGAAGCCAAAGCCGTATTTCATGGGAGATCTCTTGAGCTCCTTGAGCTGCAGCCACTTAAGCACCAGCTACTTGAGCTGGGAGGAGGAGAGCAAGGCCTGCTGTACGGGGACAGGACATTCATCTGCCTCATCTCCGCATTGATGAACAGCTCTGCTTTACCCGTGTCAGGCTCCAGCAAAGCAGAGGATGAACACTAAAGCTGCGCTTGAGCCCACACACTCCATTTAGCCGGGAGATGACTCAGACGAGGCTCTTTGTGCGGGTGGAGGTGACGATGAAGCACGAGGCTATGGAAGTGAGTGGGGGCTCTGCTCTCCCCACCGGCCAACGGGGAGGATGGACCCTGCTCACCCTGCTCTGCTGCACGACAGTCCCGGGGGTCCTCACGCGGTGGAGATGGCATCAAGCCATCACTTATCAAATACCTTTTATCCCGTTGCACATCCCACCCCAACTCGGGCGGCAGCATCAGTGCAGCACCAGTGTGTGTGGGATGGTTGTGGACACTCCATCCTTCCTCCTGCTGAGCACACAGGCGGCTCCAGGGATGCAGCCCCAGGGATGCAGCCCCAGGGATGCAGCTCCAGGGATGCAGCCCCAGGGATGCAGCTCCAGGGATGCAGCCCCAGGGATGCAGCCCCAGGGATGCAGCTCCAGGGATGCAGCCCCAGGGATGCCGCTGCAAGGATGCAGCCCTTCCCAGCATCCCAGGGCTGTATTAGGGCCAGCAACATCATCCAAACCCCCCCCCCCCCCCCCAGTTCCAACCAAGGGTCAGAAAGCCCAGTACATGCTCTGCCTGCCGTGTGCCCTGAATGCCCCAATGAAGCTGCACAGGGCACCCACCCCACACACACTGCCCCTGCCTCTCCCCACAGCAGCACCGCACAGGGCAGGGGCAGCAGCTTCCCCCAGAGCCACCAGGGCAGCCTCAGCTCAGGAACAAAAGGCGCTTCCCATCTCCAGCTCGTTACTGGCCTGAGCTCCGCTGGGGATGGGGCTCTTGTGAAGCCGAGCAGCGGGGGGGAATGGAGCCCTCATTTCCTCTGCTCTTTAAACGAGCCCAGAACTTTGATTCCGTTCCTCTCTCCTCACAGGCTGCGCCAAGGGGATCGTGTTCTCCAGAGCTGCATCCGCCTCCAGCCCCACTTGGAGCTGCCAAAGCTTCTGCTTCCCCCGGGAGCAGCCTGCGAGCAGCGGGGATGGAGGAGCCGACACGGGCGCGACTTCCCCCCTGCTGCCCGGCTGCCGGCATCCCCAGAGCCACCCCAATGCGCTTGCAGATCCCAGCTCCCCCTTGGATCAACCACAGGAGCCCTGCCCCATGGGGCCGCAGCCTCCCCAGCCCAGCGGCAGGGTGGATGCGGTCCTCGGTGCGAGCATCCCTGTGAGCAGCAGCAAAGCCTGGAGCAGTGGCTCCAAGCCCTAACTCTGCTCCCTCTGCATGGATCCAGCCCCGGGGTCGCTCCTGGTTTAACCCAGGCAGGGGCCAGGATCTGCAGCCTTGTGAAAGATGCTTGTTTCCCTCTTAAGAAGCCGTGTGGGAACCAGTGAGGGGCACTAAACCGGGCGTGCAGGGTTCACCTCCCCTCTTCCACACCCCAAGCAGGTCATTACCTTACTGTGAGCATCAGTCCCTCCTGTAACACACCATTTGCCCCTGTCCCTGTGCTATTACCTTACTGTGAGCATCAGTCCCTCCTGTAACACACCATTTGCCCCTGCCCCTGTGCTATTACCTTACTGTGAGCATCAGTCCCTCCTGTAACACACCATTTGCCCCTGTCCCTGTGCTATTACCTTACTGTGAGCATCACTCCCTCCTGTAACACACCATTTGCCCCTGTCCCTGTGCTATTACCTTACTGTGAGCATCAGTCCCTCCTGTAACACACCATTTGCCCCTGTCCCTGTGCTATTACCTTACTGTGAGCATCAGTCCCTCCTGTAACACACCATTTGCCCCTGTCCCTGTGCTATTACCTTACTGTGAGCATCACTCCCTCCTGTAACACACCATTTACCCCTGTCCCTGTGCTATTACCTTACTGTGAGCATCAGTCCCTCCTGTAACACACCATTTGCCCCTGTCCCTGTGCTATTACCTTACTGTGAGCATCAGTCCCTCCTGTAACACACCATTTGCCCCGTCCCTGTGCTATTACCTTACTGTGAGCATCAGTCCCTCCTGTAACACAACATTTGCCCCTGTCCCTGTGCTTGGGGAACGCAGACAAACATCCCCCAAACCACCATAGCCTCCAATAGCAAGAAATCAGTGCCCCTGCCTCACTCACGTCCTCCCTTGCTTGGAGGCTGCTGTGGGAGCCGATGCTTTGGGCTGATTTACCCTGCACCTTGGCACTGCAGAACAACACAAGGGGTGGAAGGGAGCAGGAGCCAGGCAATGAATCACAGGACGTGGCTCCAGCCCTGCAGTGGGCTCTGCCCCACCGGTACCAAGGTGATCCCAGTGGGATAACTGCTGGGATTTGGGGCTGTTTTCATACCCCAGGCTCCTGGCATCACCCCTGACTGTGCTCCAGGCCAGGCCAGCCCCAGGCAGGTGACAGCAGGGGACAAGGATTCAGGCCCAGCATCCAAGCCGACGGAACCCCTGCCAGTGAGGGCTGCCTCATGGGATGTGGGATGCCACAGCCTTGCACTCAAGGACGTCTGCATGGCAAAGCACAGCACAAGGACATCTGAATGGGCTTTTGATGCGCTCCCAGCACGATAAAGGAGCTTCCATGACCCCAGTCCAGCTCCTGTGCTGGCTCATCAGGAAACCAGCCCCTGCTGCAGCCTGCATCCCAAAGCACGGGTCCCCTCATGTCAGTGCTGCAGAAAGCAGGGCCTGTGCCCTGAGACCCCCTTTGTGCCCACCCATCAACACCCAGCAGGGGAGGGAGGCAGAGCAACAGGGGAAGGCTCAGCCCTGCAGTAACAGACCCCAAGGATGGGCATAGACTGAGGAGGATCCTTACCCCAAACCAGCTTCCAAAGCCCCACACTTCTCACAGGTCCTGGCTCTGGAGCTGCCCTCATTGGGTTTAATGAGCTGGGGCTAATTGCTGCCTCCGGGACACAATTAACTCCTTCCTGCCCTGGCCCAGCTGGGGCTTGTGAATCCCAAGACATCATCTCCCCCATGCCAGGTTCCTTAGGAAACATCCCTCTTCCTTCTGAATCACGGCCTGACACAAAGCACCGGTGCGTGGCGATGCTTTAGAGCCGGGATATATGTGGAACGTAGGATTTATTTCAGGTATATGAGGCACCGAGTGCGGCTGGGAGCAAGCAGTGAGTAAATCAGCCCCACTTGGGGATAATGGGCTTTGGAGCAGGTGGGTGCTGAAAGCCCCGCTCCTATGGGACCATGAGCATTAGGAATGAGTGGTGCCATTGAGGGATGCTGCCAGGAGCCCTGGAGGAGGCGGTGACCCTGGGATGATGCCAGCAGCGGCCATGGGGATGCAACCACCAGCAGGAAGGTCTGTGATGAGCAACAGGAGAGCCCAAAGAGCTGCTCCAAAGCCATGCACCCTCCATGTCCCATGCGGAAGAGGCAGCACTGGGTGCAGAGTCCATCCTCCTCCCCGTGCCTGCAGTGGTCTCCTCTGCAGCCTGTTTCAGAGCTGTAGCAGACCTGGAATAAGGAGATGGAAATTGCCAGAGACTTTTAATTTGGCTCCTGCCAATTTCTCTGTCCCAGCTATTGATTCTCCTATAAAGATGAGGCCCCGCTCCCACCCCTCGCTGACAGGCGCTATCGGGGGGGTTTGCTCACCCCAAGAGCGGCTATATGTGTTTTATGAAGTGTCAGATCTCACTAATGAGAAGAGGGAGGAAAATCAATTGCCTGCTCCTATCTGGACTAACGAGTGCTTCCTCTTGATGCCATGGACAGGACAGGGCAGGCTGAGAGATGTGGCAGCATCCCTGGTGGTGAACGCAGCACGGGTCCAGCTGCAGACTATGGGCGGGTTGGAGTTCATGTTCCTAAACCCAGGATAGCAGCTGGGGCTGGTTGGGTATCCCATTCTCCATGCTAAGTTCAGGATGCAGTTCAGTGTTTATGCCAAACAACCTCAATGCAGAGCCCCAGTGACAAACCCTGACTTCCAAACCCTGCCAAAGTGAGGAGCAGAGCCCAGGACCTCACCTATGTGAGATGCTGCCCTCGGCTCTGCAGCACTTTGGTCTTGTACATGAGCCTTTCCAGGTCAGTTCTGGGTACAGGGGCACCGTGACCAGCACAGAGCTCACCAGCTCGAAGGCAGACAGAGCTCTTCAATAGGAAGACAGCAGCACAGAAACTTAAACACCCCCCTTTGGACCTTGGCCATGGCTGGAACAGGAGCTGGGGTTACCCAGACCTCCACAGGACTCTCCTACATCCTTAACCCCTGACACCATCAAGGCCAAGGGATCAAGGAGAGACCCAGCTCCCAGCACACCCAGCCCGAAGGACAGGATGGGGATGCACCACATGAGCCTCCTGCAGAAACCTGCCATTATACCCACCACCGATCCCTGCTATCCCCCCTCCAAGGCAAGGCCATCAACCTCCTGTCATTCCCATTTGTTACCTTCCCTGTCTGTTAGAAATCACACCTGACAAGAGCCCAGTTAATCTCTTGGCAGCTGGGGAATGAAGCTCCAGCTGCCTTGGGAAGATGCATTGATGGCTTAAAGTGACAGGTCGCCTCCTCCCGTGATGCTCAAGCAGCTCTGGGCCGCTCTGATGGATCGTGCCTATCATTCAATTACAAAGGCTCAGCAGGGAGGCATTGGGTAAGTCCATGAGCCAGCACCAAGGCTAAGCCCTGACCCAACGAGCTCATCACAGGGAACACAGAGGCACCTTCACACCCAGGAGGCCTGGCAGGCTGCTGATGAGCACAGCAGGCGTGTACGGAGCTCGACACTGTGACCCAGTCCATCCAGTCTCTTCCCCATCATAAACCAACCAGCTGGGCAGTCCTGCAGCAAAGCAGAGCAGGGAAAGCCCTTCCCACCCAAAAGGTAGCGGCTGCACTTCATGGAGCAGTTTGTGTCCTATTTTGACATGTCTCTAATAGGGATTCTGTGTTTAGGTTCACAGAGCTCCTGGTACTTGGTGCAAGGATAGACTAGACTAGACTAGACTAGAATAGTTTGGGTTGGAAAGGACCTTAAGATCATCCAGTTCCAGGGACACCTTGCTCTAAACCATCTCACCCAAGGCTCTGTCCAACCTGGCCTTGAACACTGCCAGGGATGGAGCATTCACAACGTCCCTGGGCACCCATTCCAGTGCCTCACCACCCTCACAGGAAAGAATTTCCTCCTTAGATCCAATCTAAACTCCCCCTGTTTCAGTTTTAACCCATTACCCCTTGTCCTGTCACTACAGTCCCTAATGAAGAGCCCATCCCCAGCATCCTTATAAAGATAAAGATAAAAGCATCCTTATAAAGAGCCTTATCTCACTGTGGACACAAGCACTGGGGGGTGTTTGGCCTCAGATGCAACAACTGCAAAATCACCCCCAAAAAGAGAAAATCCCCCCACCCCCAGCACGCCATGGAGCCCAGCAGGTGCCATCAGTGCTCCGGAATTCCCAATGGATGAATACGAACATCCTGGATGAATACGAACATTGGCAAAGCAGCAAAGAGCAAAGCACATCTGTGAGTGTCCCTGCTCCACCCCATGCATGATCTTCAGGCTTCCCAGGATGGAGCTGGCTTCCCTGCTCAGCGCTGCACCCATTGCACCTTGTGCTGAGCTAGCATTTACCATTGCCTGGCTGTCATAGGGTGGTTAGGGTTGGAAGGGACCTTAAAGGGACGTGTCCTGAGGCTGTATCCCTGCAGTTTGCTGTTGAGGTCCAGGCTTGGTAAGAGAGAACCAAGCTTTAACCCATCCCACAGCAGCTCAGCAGCTCTTTGGAGCCGGGGCTCACAGGAGGCTGAATCCTGGTCCCATGGAGCAGAGGTGAAACACGCTGGAAGCACAATGGGGATGTCTCATAAAGCACTGGAAATCAGATGACCGCAGCCCTGCAGTGCTCAGAGCACCGGGAGCAGCATCACAGGAGGCTTGCGTTCCATGCTGCCTGTGCTCCCCATAAGAGCCGCAGTGGAATGAAGGAGGCAGAGGGGAAGCACAGCTCTGCTCCTCACCCCATGCACCCACATCTGCACCCCGGGTATCCCCGCACCCACGGGGAGCTGCTTGTCCTCCAGGACAGGAGAAGCCCTTTATGAAGTGAGGGTACCAATGATTCTGGGGCCGATGGTGCTGTAGATCCTTGGGGTCTGTCCCTACACATGGGGACGCTGGCTGAAAGGCTGAGAGAGCTGGACTGGGGCAGCCTGGAGAAGAGAAGGCTCCTGAAGGGGAGACCTTAGAGCAGCTCCAGTGCATAAAGGGGTGCAGGAAACCTGGAGAGGGGCTTGGGACAAGGGATGTAGGGACAGGCCAAGGGGAATGGCTTGAACCTGCCCAAGGGGAGACTGAGCTGAGCTCTTAGGCAGAAGCTCTTCCCTGTGAGGGTGCTGAGGCGCTGGCACAGGGTGCCCAGAGAAGCTGTGGCTGCCCCATCCCTGGCAGTGCTCAAGGCCAGGTTGGACACAGGGGCTTGGAGCAAGCTGCTCCAGGGGAAGGGGTCCCTGCCTTGGCAGGGGTTGGAACTGGAGGAGCTTTAAATCTTCCTGTGATGCTGTGATTAAACTACTGCCACCAAGAGCAAAAAGCATCATGGTAAAAAGCAGAGGCTTGGGAGAGATGCTGGATGCTGAGGGCCCCAGCCCAGGACCGCACACCACAGTGCATCGCCATGGCAACCAGGGCAGCAGGAGGAAGCCACAGCACTGGGTTTGAGCTGTGGGAAGGTGTTGGGGTGCCCCGGCTCCCCTGGGTGCCCTCCAGTTGCTTGTGGGTGCCTCCTTCCACGCCATGCAGGCTCTGGGTGATCCCAAGACAAAGCGGCTCCAGCTTGGGCAATTGCAGCCTCCTGGCTGCAAACAGAGTGCGGCTACTGGGAAAGCAGCCATGGCAAGGGAAATAGAAGGGGAATGAAAACAGAAAGGGAAAACACGCACAACCCCAGCTCTGTCTGTGGGCAAACAGCCTGCTGGAGAGAGCCAAACCACTCTGAGAGCAGGGCACCATAACCCAGTGCATGTGCTGTGCCTGGTGCGCTCCATAGGCGGATGCTGGGAGCTGGCTCTGCTCTGGGTGAGGTGGGGGTTTGGGGTGGAATGAAAAGGGAAAGGAAATTCCGCTTGTTTCCGAGGCCGAGAGCTCCCTTGGAGAACAGGATGCTGTGGATGAGTGAATTAGCTTAAATCACAGCGCAGCACAGGCCTGCTGACAGGTTTACAAACACCTCAAACCCCTCCAAGGCAGTGTTATTGGTCCTGTCATGTATTGGGGATAAACGAGGCTAAGATAAGCGGCTCTGCCAATTCAATAGCATCATCCAGCTCCTACCAGACAGGTAAGAACCGAAACACCCCGGTTAGGTGCACCAACTTCAGTAATTACAGGCAGAAGATCACATAGGAGGAGAGTTACCCATTGGGTAACTGGGTTGTGTTGGCGCAGGCTGGTCGAGGACACAAGATCTTGCTTCCAGGTTTCCCTATGTCTTTCCTTTCCAACCCAAGTGCGTGCAGCTTGTGAAAGCCACGTTCTTGATGTCAAGCTGGGTTCTCAGGATGGTACCACCAACAACAGGGCAGTTATTTAGCTCATTCCTGTCTATGAGACATAGGAGCACCACTGGGAAACCCCTTCTGCCCTGGCACCATCAACCAGAGCAGTAAATGAAACACTGAAGGCTGGGGCAGCAGATAAGGCATTGGGAAGACCATCACCTAAACACCTCTTTAACAGCCAGCTGTGATCTGTTCACAGTTGCTTTGCACGTGTTCCATTCTCTTCCTGTACATCCTTTAGACACTAACAGCATCCTACAAGAAAGCAAGGAGCTATCATGGTCCGAGGTGATGATATAAGCTAAAACCTAAGAAAGGGAAAGCAATAAAGCACTGAAAACCCCAAGTTATGGCTGTCAGTCCACTGCTGAAGGCAGAGGAGCAAGGAAAAGCACCAGCTTTCCTCTTGAAAGCTGTTGTGAGGCGGCTCTTGGTGTACTGCGTGGCTCTGGCTGCTGAATAGGAGCTCACGTGGGGGGCAGAGGGTTAATCTGAATCACCAAGGTGATTATGTAGCTGTAGACCTGGGTTAGAGGATGGGTCTCAAGCCGCAACAGCCTGGCAGATTGCAGAGAGAGAAAAACAGACATCTCCAGAGATGTAAAAGAATGGAAAGCAATTGCTTACAGGAGTACAAAGGCATCTAATTAGAATGGAACAGAAGATAATAAGATACAGAGGAATTTTGGCAGAGTATATCAGAGAACAGCTCCTGACAGTGAATATTATTAAGCAGAGGTAGAAATGCTCAAAAGGGGGAGGGTAGAAGGAGCCCAGCTAGTTGGAATATGGAAAAGCAGACTACACAAAACATCAGCATACAACCAGAAAGGACAATTCCTCTGGAGCTCCATGGAGTTTAACAGCTCTTTCCCATCTAAAATGGATAAGCTAAGCTTGAGGAGAGAAGAGTCACTGTCAATACTCCCTCACAGCTGCCTTTCCTATGATCCTTGATGTTGTTATTGCCATCTTCTTACGCAGCAACCGAGCTTTGGAATCATGGCTGCAGTTTCCAATGAGCCCAAAAGCAGTCGGGAGAGCCCTGCGCATAGGGAAGAGCAAGGCAGTGGTACCCGGGAGCTGTACTTGCAATGGAGAAGCCTCATCCAGCAGTTCCTGCACTCCAGCCTGAGCCTCCGCTACCTCCAGAAGCAGCAGGATAAGGTTCACATCCTGAAGAGGTGCTCCTTTTGCTTGGATATTGAGCCCAAATACGTGAAGGTGAGAGACCAGAACCATGGGGTTCATCGCACCGAGATCCTGCAGCTCATGGACTACCAGCAGGGTGCGGAAGATGGGAAAAACCCAGACCCAAATCCAGCTGTTGCCCCTAACGGAGCTGTTGGAAGAGCTGCAACAAGGCTGGAAGGAGCTGAACTTGTGCGTAGAGTTCTATGACATGGCAACTTTCTTCTCCCAGTGGGACAGGATCAGGCAGAAACTGTCCAAGCTCACTGGGTTTATGGAAACTCTCCTTTCCTTGGAGTCCCCAAGGCAGAGCTGTGTCAAGCACAGTCTGGTGTCCGATGCGGATCTCGGGGGTATCAGACCCCCCAGCTTTAGGCTTTCCCTCTATACCAAGATGCTGGTGGTGCACTCGAGAACTGGGCCAGGCTCAAGTGGTTTACTGAGAATCAGGAGTCACACCTGGACCAGTGCGAGCTGAGCTTGAAGCTACTGACAATGGGGTTGGAAGTGGGATTCAGCAGGACCCACCAAGTGAGCTCCAACTCCTGCATAGTCCAGAACCTGAAGCCCAGCAGATCCTATGAGTTCACCATTAGGAGGTCACCCAAAGGGACCCTTGTCCTTGAGGAGTGGCACGACACCATCGTTCTGACAATGCACACTGCCAAAGATGCGCGGAGCAGTGCTTGCACCCCAGAAGGATGAGGTGACACTCAAGAACGTGCCTCTCTTTGATACGTTTGAAACCATCTGAATGAGAACTCAATTAAACCATGTGAATGAGAACTATTAAAGGCAAGCCTTATTTTTAAGAGTTAGGACTAAACCCGACCTCCTTCTTGTTTTCAACAATTTTAGAAGCGTCTTCCCCAAATCCTTCCAGGTTCCAACCTTCTCACCTCCTTTGGCTGCATTCAGGACCCAACGCTTCCCCCTGCCAGGACTCACAGCTGGGAGCACTAAGAAGCAGGCAGACACCTTTGAATTAGATGATCTTTGAGGTGCCTTCCAATCCGAACCATCCTGTGATTCTATGCAAGGCACAGGATACGGAAGCATCTCCATCATCCAGGGCTTGCCATCCACTGGAAGATGCCCAGTGCCAGCTCTTGCAATGATGCTTTTTTCCCCCCCTCTTCCCCTCCTCTAAAGCACCTGAGCTCTCAAATCACTTCCCTTGTCTTATCTCCATCTCTGGTTCCTCTCACCCTCTACACACTGGCATGTACTGCAGTTAATGCAGTACCATTTGGTTTGGTCCAGATAGAGCCATCCCCACACAGATTCCAGTCAAACCCTCACAGAAACAGAGCTTTTCGTAATAAAATTTATTCTTTAAATAAATCCAAATCATTTTTACAATTATGGCTTAAATATCAAAATAAAATGAAAAAAAAAAAACCCCACAAACCCAGGAATGTCTGAGGTTCATTCTTATAAACAGTAGAAGCAGGTAAAAAAATCTGTATCCAAAACATCATTTGAGGTTTGCTGCAAGTCACAGACGTACAAAAGATAAAAGCCTGCCCCATCTAAAGTTCCTCAATTTTACACTTCATGACACTTAACATTTCATTTCTATTAAAAAAAACCCAACAATTTATTGCAGTAAATTGATTGTCCTACACACATCTGTCCAATCCCTAAGAACGGTCCTAGGGGCCTCTCCTTTGCCAGTCAAGGAGAGGTTTCCCTGTTCTGGATGGCTGTGGGGTCACGCCAGCCCAAGGAGGATGGCTACAACCCCATGGACCATCGCTTCCTGCTTGCACAGGTTCCCCTGGTTCAGCTCAGGCCCAAGCTCTAACTAGTGCCAAGGAAAGGAAGTTTTCCTGTTGGATGAATCCACATTTGTGTCCTGCGACAAGGTTCTTTTGTCTGTGAGCAGCAGAAAACATAGAGCCTGGGACTGGACAGGTACCCTGTGGATTCCTATTGGAATTACCAAAGGTTTGGTCATTGAAGAACATGTGCTTGAACAGAAAACTCTTTCAGGAGTAAATTCCAAGCTCTGTGTGCAAATGAAACTGGACTACTTGGAACTCTCTTGTCTCTATTCATGTCAATGGTTCTCTGTCCATGAGCACAAGGACAAGGACACGATATAAAGCTGTCATTAACAGTCTATAAAAACATGGATTAATTGCACTTCCAGCTATCCCTGACTCCTGCAGCTGCAGGACCAACTCTACAGGTACCTGCCCACAGCCCAAGCAGCCCAAGAGTCCGGCCCAGCTCAGGGGGACTAGGGCAGTGTTTTCCAAGCAATGCCTATAAGATGCATGCTCAGAGGGAAAAAGAAGACGTCTATTGTCCTGCAACACAGAGGTGACCAAGCAAAGCATCTCATGGCCCTCCAAGGAGTAGCAGCAAACACTTTTTCCCCACTGAGGGCAAGGGAGATGCTTTGTGAGGTCTCTTTCCTGGTCTATACAAACACACGGGCAAACTCCACACAACAGCATTGGACTAAGCCACTACTCTTGGGGTGAGTTTGTGTTCTGTGTAATGGAATAACCAGCAAAAACCAGCAGGGAGGAGCTTCCACGCTTACATTAGATCAGGAAAATGAGACCCGCTGGTTCCAAAGAGACCAAGGTGACTCTGTCAGAACAGTGCTGGCACCGTGCTGAAGTATTCAGCCTGACAATTCCAGCATCTTCTGCAATCCTCCACATCACCTTGGAGGTACACGACTGCATTTCAGTAGTCCACAACAAGATCCCTGTGCAAGCTTACTTTGGAACTGCAAAAACCAGGCTGGCGCGGAAGAAGATCCCAACCAAGATGACTTCAAAGAGGAACAATGGACTTTGCATCTTCCCAGCTTTTCGTTTCATCTTTAGAACCAGCAGGAGATACTTCCTATGGGCTTTTGTCCCTCATGGAATCACCAGCCGTATGCCTATTATCATACTTCAATGAGACAAGAGCAAGCCTGGGTGGGCTCTGGTGTTCAGATCAAGCCCACCAGATGCACGAGTGCAGGAAGGTAGTTTAAAATGAGAGAACAACAGAATTTCTCCGTAGTTCTTGAGTCAAGCCCAACACAGTCATGAGAAGAAAGAAACACAGCGTTCACGAAGGACTTTTCCTTATTGCACGTTCCTCCACACTGCAAAGAGCCATGCTGCACTTTCGGTTGCACGCACACCACGGCTGTGGTGCTGTGAAGCCCTGGGGACCCCTCGCTTGCACCAAGGAGGACTCGGGTCCCAGCACAGTATAGACTTGGTCTGAAACCACCGTGATTGCACCTTGGCTCCATCCCACATCCATAGACAGCCACGCTCGTGGCCTTGGGGAGAGCTGAGGCAGGCACTTCATACATTCAGGACTGAAATGAGATAAAAGACCCCTTCCCTCCCAACTACCATGCTTCAAAAAGCAGCTCCGTGATTCAGCAGAGAGCTCTACACCAGTGCCAGCCACACGTTCCCGGGTGGCTTGTGAATCACGGCTTGCAGTTCACAGCAGTTTGGCTCCTCGCACCAGCAACAGTACGTGATGCACACGTAAGCTGTGGGCACATTGATCAGTTCCCCATCACCGCCCTTAAAAACTCAGGCCATAAAACTGTGAAACCCATTCACAGAGTTAAAAGTCAATAAATTAGAAGCAGCTTTAAAAAAACGTGGGGTAGGAAAAGAAGAGGGGGGGGTTCCCCCAGGAGAAGATCCCAAATGGAACCCAGAAGAGATTAAAATACGCTTACAAATGCCAGCGTTTCCTGGAAGAAGAGGTCCTTGCTTTCCATTAACATGACACTGTTGAGGACAACCTCCTTTGCACAAAGAACAAGTGAATGTATGTACAAAACCAACTTGGCCTTGGCTCTGTGGTATTTGCACGGTCAGAGAAGAGCGTTTTAGCTGCACAAAGAGCGGAACACGGTTCTCTCTTTGCTTTCTTCCTTCACTTAAAAACAACGATAAAACAAAACACACTGGTTTTCTGCTTTGAGAAATGAGAAGCCTTAAAAATCCCCTTGGCCTTGGTTTCCAAAGGACTGGTAGCACTCAGGAGCTTTGGTCCTCTATGGCAAACAGCAGATTGCTGCGTGGCTCCGTTGCATGCAGGAATTCCACCCTCTGCGAATGGATTAAGTATTTGGTCCCCAAAGCACAGCTACGCTGGCAGGCAGGATGGAGGCTCCGCTGAGCATCTTCTGGTTAAAAACCAGCATCACCATTGATCAAGTCACATCCCCATCCATGCGTTTCCAATGGTTTTTGGTTTCCTAGAGCTGAAGGTTCCTATCCAAGGTTGCACTGATTTAAACACCCCAAGGTGCCAAAGCAGGCACTGCAGGGGAGCTGTGGCTGTGCAGGAAACGTCTTGCACACAGCATCTGGCTCCATGGGTGATTCAATAATGGAAAGATTCCGTCCTTCCCAAGGCACACGTAACGCAGTTCAGGCAGAGAGGGAACAGTGGAGGCACAGCCCATCCTCACCGGTGGAAGGCTGGATTCTTCTTGACTAAGATGTCATGGCCTGCAGTGTAGCAGTTTTGCTGCCTGTAATGCTGGAGCAGTCTCCTCCACAACGGGTTGCACTCCAGGAGGTACCGGTTCCCTGGTGGCACAAAGGGGGGGGCAGCAGGTTAGTGGCCAGAAGAGGCTTGAACAACATCACACACCAGCCACAGAAACTCCTGTCTGACCCTTCCAGCCTAACGGTGCTGGGTAACTCATGGGGACACCTCCTTGAGCCAGAGCTCTGTGAGATCCCGGCTCCCTTTCTGAGCTGTCACCTCGGTGAGCAGCTTCCCTACACATCGCAGCCTCCTTGTGATTAGGAGGGAACTAAGCAGCCAAAGTCTGTTAGGAGATTGCTCCAGCCTGCAAGGGACAGAAACCATGTGGTCCCAACCAGAGGGTGAGAAGAAACAACAGTACACATTGCGTATGAGCCGTGCATGCTCTCCACTTTCCAGATTGCCCAGACACACCACTTTCAAACCCACAGACATCTCAAAGAGGAAAGCAAGACCATCAGTTAGAATCATAGAATAATTAGGGTTGCAAAGGACCTTAAGATCATCCAGTTCCAACCCCCCTGCCATGGGCACTCACACCTCACACTAAACCATGGCACCCAAGGCTCTGTCCAACCTGGCCTTGAACACTGCCAGGGATGGAGCATTCACAACCTCCCTGGGCAACCCATTCCAGTGCCTCACCACCCTCACACCCTCCTCCTTATATCCAATCTGAACTTCCCCTGTTTCAGTTTTAACCCATCACCCCTTGTCCTATCACTACAGTCCCTAATGAAGAGTCCATCCCCAGCATCCCTATAGGCCCCCTTCAGATACTGGAAGCTGCTCTGAGGTCTCCACGCAGCTTCTCTTCTCCAGGCTCTCTGTACTAGTCTGGACCTCCACCCCTTTATCATAAAATGGTTTGGGATGGAAAGGACCTGAAGATCATCCAGTTCCAGCCCCCTGCCCTGGGCGGCAATGTCTCACCCCAGCACCCTGCTTCCCCACGGGCCTGTGCTCGCTTCCAGGAGACCCACCTAAAATGCAGAGTCCTTCCCGAGCTCGGGTGATGCCGACATTGACCTGGTTTGGGTCGGTGACAAACCCCAGGAACTTCTTCTGCCAGCTCTTGGTGGGCCTCCTATCAATCTCCGCTCGGGGACAGGAGCGCACGGTTGACAGGATCACGTATCTCCACTCGCTTCCTACAAAGCGGAATTGAACCCTGGGTTTGTAGAAGGAAGCATCCGGCCACCCCTCCACCCTACAAAACACTTGGGGCTCTACAAGTGAGACCCACAAAACGGCTGCCACCCGTTGGGTTTCTCCAGCTTGGGAGGCCAGCAGAGTGCTGATCGTTGCTCTCCACAGAGCATGTGTTACAGCAGCTCTTGAACACCCCGTCAAGCATCCTCCCCCTTCGCACCTTCATCAATCTCCCCCTCTTTGAGCACTCTTGAAGTCTTCCAGAGGATTTGTTATAATCAAAGCACGCAGAAATCGGGCCTAGGGATGCTTCCTCCATGGCTGAATTGACCCTAGTGTCAGATTTGCTCAAAGACCCTTCCTGTGAGGTGTTCCTTCAGCCCTCAGGAAGGCAGGAGAGAACAGACCCAACCCTCCCCTCTCCTGCCAGCCTCACCTTGACTCTTGACGATGGTGCAGACGGTCACCCCTCGGATCCTCTCCTTCTGGAGGTTCTTGCTGATCTCGGACACCTGAGCGTTGTAGGGGCTCAGGATGGCGATGCTCTCCGGCTGGATGGTGCCATCTAGTGTCAGCTGCTTCGCTATCCTCACCTGGGGAGACCAGGGTCTTCCTCACCTGGGAGCGGTGGCCAGAGGGACCCAGCGGTCCAGCACCCTGACCCCAGAGCAGTGATGGAGCCTGGCTGTGCTGTTGTCCCTGCTCTGGGTCACCCTTCCCTATATCTGCCTCTGGGCAGGGGCATCCTGGTGTGCTCCAGACCGGAGAGGACACCAGGCAGACACTTGTACCCCATTGATCTCTATCCTATACGGCTACACATCGTCCCTTCATGATCCCAGCACAACAACCCCTGCTTTTGCATCTGCAGCAGTGCCCCAGGACCCTCCTCACCGCCTGCTCCACTTCATCCAGGTTTGCTTTAGAGTTCTCATTTCCCTCCTCAGTAGAAATCATGAGGCTCTGCTCCTTCCCCTCCACGTGCCCGAAGATGATGGGGCAGCAGCCGTTATCCTTGTGGTAGAAGACACTGGGCTTACGGAAGAGCTGGGGCCACGTTTTCAGCCGCGAGTTATAAAACTCCTGCGATGGGAACTTGCAAATGCTTTTGTGCTGGTAGAGAAAAGGGGAGAAACTGAGGTGAACAAACCCCAAGGAACCCCTCAGCCTGCAGCATCTCCCTGGGCAGGTTGTGCCTGCAATGCCATCGTGCTGAAGCTGGCAAGAAGGGAAGGCGCTGGAGGAACTCACCATGCGGTACTGCGTGTCCAGCATGTGCGCCTGGTTGTGGTAGCGCTCAAAAAGAGATGTCTCCATGCCAAGGGTCTTGCAGACGTCGTTGTTGACCACAGGCCGCATCTGTTTGTGATCCCCAAGCAAAACAACCTGGAGAGAAGAGTGGACACCTCAGCTGTGAGGGTGGAGGCATTGCTGAAGGCAACCAGCTCTTTGAAAGGCTGCTTGTACACAGGCATTTGTTGCTACCTCTTTATGTTATGGTTACAGCAACCTTAAGCAAAGACTGTGTTGGGCATCACATACAGATCCTGACCCGGATAACACAGAGTCTTGTTCCCATCTGACAGGAGAATGACATCATCTAGTGAGCCCACTGAGATCTGCTCTATGCTTCTTGTCACGTTAATACTCTGTACTTAGAATCATAGAATAGTTTGGGTTGGAAAGGACCCCAAGGTCTTCTATTTCCAACCATCCCGCCACAGGCAGGGACACCTCACACTAAACCATGTCACCCAAGGCTCTGTCCAACCTGGCCTTGAACACCACTAGGGATGGGGCATTCACAACTTCCCTGGGCAACCCGTTTCAGTGCGTGAGGACGTTCGTTGGTAGGAGTGATACCCACCCTATAAAGAAGCACCAGGCTGAAACACTGATAAACCATCACAGATACTACCAAGAACAACCTTAAAACCTGGGAGAGCTTGGAAGAGCAGCATGAGAAGGGGTGGAAGAAACGCAGAGGTTTGAGAGCCCTGAGCAGCTCCTCCTAAAGGCACATCTTTGGAAGGGGCTTACCTTCTCAGCGTGGCGGTGGCTGACCAAGGGGATGAGGGTCTCGGGCTCCGTGGACATGGCACACTCATCGATGATGATCTGCTTGACATTGAGCTGCTCCAGGGAGGGGGCAGATGCGGCGGAGCACGTGCACAGGATGACATCGTGTCGTCTCAGTTCATACATACGAGCAGCCAACAGCAGGATTTTGTACCTGGTGGTCAATGCAGAAGACACCAGGTTATGCATAAGGGACACAGCTGAAGGTTCCCCTTGCAGGAACCAGGCAGAGGCTATGCTTTCCTAAATGATTATGGCTCCATCTCCTTCCCTGGAATGAGCTGGTGCATCCAGAAAAGGGTTTGGGATGGGCGCTATAGGAAACCTACTTGGGTTTATGGTGGAGGATGCATGTGCCACAAACACCTAACAGGACTTTTGGTCCAGATAGACAACAGCACCAGAGCAGAAGTGTCCTTGGCTTCCATAAGCCAGGACAAACCCACTGGGGTTCCCCCAGTCTATGAGTTTGTGTCAGCTGAGCCTTAGCAGGTACAGCCCAAACCTCTTCTCACAGGGGCAAGAGATGGCTGCACAGGCAGGGCTTGAGGGGTGGGACATGGCCAGCGGCAGCCACCTCTCCCCAGGGGCTCTACTCACTTCTTGGTTTCATCTTCTGTTATCTGCTCATCTTTCTTCATGCGGGAGTCGAAGTTGCAGATCTCCCGCCAGTGAGGGTTGGGCGGCCGGCGGATGCGGTGATGCAGGATTATTTCACTGAAGAAAGAGCCAGCACATAAATAACTTCCCCCAACGCAGACCCAAGTGATCTCTACACTGAAGCAGACCTCACCTGCTATGTAGAGAAACCCCGTTAGCTAAAACAGCCACAGCCAGACTGTCCCATCTCTACAGACCTCACAGTTCACCCTTGAGGACACGACATGCACCCACTTCTCTGCAGCAGTTGCAAGGAGGAATGAAGCTCTGAGGCAGAAGCTCTTCCCTGTGAGGGTGCTGAGGTGCTGGCACAGGGTGCCCAGAGAAGCTGTAGCTGCCCCATCCCTGGCAGTGCTCAAGGCCAGGTTGGACACAGGGGCTTGGAGCAAGCTGCTCCAGTGGAAGGGGTCCCTGCCCGTGGCAGGGGTTGGAGCTGGAGGAGCTTTAAGGTCCCTTCAACATGAACCAGTCTGGGAGTCTTGGATTCTATAAACTCAGAGAGTTTTAGAGCCATTCAAAACCAAAAGATGAAAACTCTAGGACCTTTTCAACAACCTGGCCTTCCTGACCAGGTCCTGCATTAGACTATCCACCTCCAACATGGAAAAATTCATTGCAAGGCAGGTTAATAATGCTGCTCCACAGCAGGAAACCACATTTGTTCTGGCTTGTGGAGCTTTACCAGTGCAGAACACATCCCTCCCCAGCACCCTCAGAGCCTGCAGGGCCACAAGGTCCTACCTGAGCTCGTATTTTGGTTTTGCATCCCGCAGGGCTTTGCGGTAGAGGTGCCGGTTGCTCCCTGGGTACGGGTATTCCATCGCCTCAATGGCCTCCCCATAGACCCTCAGTGGTTTCAGGCTCTTCATCTTCAGCAGCATCTCTAGGGAGAGAGAACAGGTCTGCTCAGACAGCACCAGGCACTGGTGATGCTCAGAAGGCTCATGGCCGGTGAGGTGCCCTCTTCTCCCCACCCCTCACTCATCAACCCCACCTTCTCTGGTCCTCACCTCTGGTCTTCTGTAAGGACCAGCTCTGCTTTCTGTCCCCCTACCCCTGCTCACAGCCACATGTTCTCCTTCCCACCAGTGCAAGCCACTTGAGGAGCTCAAACCCAATAGTTACCGGCAACAACATCAACAGACTTGTTGGATGGGCCACAGTACAAGATGCACTTTCTCCCCTTGGCCATTTCTTCATCAGCAGGTAGTAGTTTATCCTTCTCAACGCTATCCTCATTCAGCTTATGGAACCAGTACACAATCTGAGTTCCAACAACGGTTTTCCCTGTGCCTACAAAAACAAAGAGGTTGTGAGAACACTTTAACCATGACACCCATGCTCTACACCAGCATCTGGATGATCAGTCATGAAATAAAACCAAGAACTGAGGGGTCTGCCTTGAACAGCTCTGGGTGATGCCAACCCACGCTACCTCCTCCTGTAGCCAAGGGTCCTATGGAAAGCAACAGATGAACCTGTCTCTCATAACAACCTATTTGTGCTGTCCCCCCAGCCTTACCTGGTGGGCCTTGGATGAGCGTGAAGGACCTCCTCAGAGCATTCAGAATGGCCTGGTTCTGACTCTCGTTCAGCTTCCTCTCGCTGCCAGGGATATCAAAGGATTTTCGCTGCAGGATTTTGGACGTTGCCACTGTTAGAGCAAAGAGCCAAGAGAGCAAGTTCAGAGAGGGTTACTGGAGACACACACGAGTGATTCAACAGGGGGATGCAGCAGGTACCCAGTGTGCCGCAGTTACAAGACCACCTAAAGGGAATCCTTGTCCCATACCAAGATGTTCTGCCCACGAGCCTTCTCCGTGAGCCCAGGGGATTAAAACATCACCCGTGCCACTCTCCACAGGGCATTCCCTGTTACCTTCCCTCTGCCAAGCCAGCAGCTCCTCTCCTCCCCTTGCCAGGGAAACCTCCTGGTCTGGGAGTGTAACCCCCATGGCAGTGACCCCCAGAAGCTGGCCAGAAGCAAGCAGCCACAAGGTAAGAAAGGTGAATATTTGCACCTACCTCTTTTAGGAGGTTCATGGCCAAGGGCGATGCTTTTAGCGAGCTCAGAGGCGTAGTTGAGCTTCCAGATTGCCTTCTCTTTCCGTCTGACAGACAGGGCAAAAGAAGAATGAATGGAATGTTGTGTAAACTACTGACAACCAACATACAGCTTTGTACAACTGCCCTGCTTAGCCCTTCCTCTCTGCTACGGGGTTGCATTAAATCCTCCCATAAAGAACTTAAACCAAACCGTTACTCTGCTCTTTTGCATCTGGGGCTATTTCTCAACTGTCTGAGGAGCTCAGCTTGTAAAGATGCTGAGAGCAAGGAGCACAACTTCCATTCCAGCTCCATTTTATTGTGGCCCTCCCCATTTTATTGGATTAGCTTCCAATTTTTTCCTAAAATCCAAAGGAAATTTTCCTAAAATCCAAAAGGAAACACATTTTGCCCTGATGAAGGCGGAGCAGTCACAGGTACAGCCCATGCTGTGTGCAGGGAAGGGTGAACTAGACATCAACTTGGCTTTAACAAGAGCAGACCTTGCTTCACAGCAACAACAAAGGGGAATGATTGGGAAATCAGGGAGCACTTCTAAGCAAACCCTGATCCAGTGTTTCCCACTGCATTTTATGACACATCGCTGCAGCAACCCAGTAACACCCAAAGCAGATGCCTGGGGAAATGTCCCCTATCTCCCCATTCTCAGGGTCGACCAGAAGAGCAAGTGGCCATCTGTGTTTGTCAGGGGACCAGCCACAACAGCAAGCAAAGCCTTGTCTGGATGCAGCTAAGCAGTCCTGCAGGAAACCGCTGCTCTGCATGGACCAGAGCACAACCACGAAGCACACTTACACGTCTGGCAGCGTCTTTGGGATGAGCTCCACCGTGAACCTGGCAGAGGCCTCCAAGATTTCCACAGGGATGTTCTCCATAGACATATAGTGGATGTAAAAGTTCATCGTATGCTGGCTCGACCTGTCCGACTTCTCCTCGTCGCTGAACTCTTCGGTCACCCCATGAGCCACCCAGGTGTAGGTATCAGGATCAACCACAAGTTTGCTCTCTGACCTGCCCTTGTTAAGCAAAGTCAGATTCTGGAGGCTCTGGCTAAGGCTTTCCTCATCTCTTTGAAGCTTCAGCCCACCCAAGCGAATGCACAAGTAACAGTGGCTGAAGTCCACTTCGATGGAGCACTCCTCCAAACAGGCTTTGTTGAGGCGGAAGCTCCCCTGCAGCTGCCCTTTGCTTGTCCTCTGCTCTGCCCAGGTTATTTTGACATCGTGGAGGACAATGGAGTCATTCTCAGCCACGGCACATGAAGCAGACTCCATGGCACTCATCAGCATCCACACCTTGTTATACTCCGCTGCGTTCTTGTACTTGTCTTTGGACTGCAGCGTGGCATAGGGAGAGAAGCAATCGATGGGCTTCTCCGTGTGCTGTAGGCAGACATCGAACCCCGGTGCCACGCACCACAGCTGCACAAAGGGCACCAGGAAGCCCCGGTAGACATCAGTGGTGAGCTGGAACTGCAGCGTGTCACCAGCTTTGAGCTCCAGGGAAAGCTGCACGTAGTGCAAGCACCGGCTCTTCTGTACCCAGCCCATGACCCTCTGGCACAGGTCCTTGCTATTCTGAAGGAGGGAGGCAGCCTTCTCAAAATCCTCGCTCCTGATGGCTGCAAGCACCTCTTGCCAGGTCTGGGTGCCCAAGAGGGTGACACTGCGGTTGAGGAGAACTCCTTCCTGCAGGCTGTGCTCCTTCATCTTCTCCGCAGAGTACACCCTCCTCTTCCACGTCAGCCTGATGATGCTCTGCTGCTCCATGAACATGGGCTGCTCTACCAGCTGAAGAGACCTGTAGTTAATGACCTGGGGATCCGGGAGACTCTCTTTGTTCAGTGGAAACAGGACTTTAAAGTGTTTGCTCAACGCTTCGACATCCACCACAAAGGCCACTTTCTGCAGGACCTGAGCCTTCAGCTGGGTGGTCATCTGCAGGCAGCGGGCTCTCTTCTCATACGTCACCGCCTGGGAATTCTTCCTGTTGAAGTCATGGCAGAGAAACTCAATGTCATCCGAAGAATAGACGATGGGCTTATTGCCGAGCACGGAGTGAAGGTGCCGCTGGACCACGACATCCATGTACCGACGGATGGGAGAGGACGCCCACGTGTACGAGTCCACGTGCAGGGAGTAATGGCCCGCTTTCGACTCCACGGTGGAGTTGGAGCGACTGAAATAGGAGCGGCTGAGCAGCCTCCTGAACTCCAGGGCCAGCGGGGCCAGCTCTGGGTGGATGTCATCAGTAGCAATGAGGTCCAGCATCTTCTGGAAGTCCTGGGCAGTGGCGGCTGACAGCAGGTGCTCCCAGATGGGGACCAGGAGGCTGAACGCCGTGTTTCTATTGGAGTCTCGGGCAGGAGTCCCCTCTCCCAGGTGGTGCGAGAGGTGGATGGACAAAGGGAGCATGTGGCTGTATTTGTTTTTCATGTGTATTAACTGCTTAGGGTTTGGCTCGCACTGACACCGGAGAGGAGTGACACTTCTGGTGTCCCCCTGGTTGGTGAGGAACTCAGCCACAAAACTGTTGAACATGATCATTAACTCCTCTATCATCTGATGGGACCCCCTGTTCCCTGGGGAGCTTTCCTCGTCCAGCCGGTCATAGAAACAGTCCTCCTGCAGCCGAAACTTCCGATGGATCCTGGAGAAGTGATAAGCCACTGCTATGCAGTCCTCTAGGGTACCGAAAGAGAGGGCCTGTCCTGCTCCCTTGTAGTGGTCCTTAATGAGGAGCTCCGCCTCTTCGTAGGACAGCTGCCTGTCCGAGCGGATCACAGAGAGGGCGAAGACTTCCTTTAGCATCTCGTCAGTCCCCTTTTCTATGGTGACAAACAAGGAGATCACCCGACGATCCTTCTGCGGCAGGAGGCTGCAGACGTCTTGGCTAATGTGGGGTGGGAACATGCACAGAGGCTCCTGGTTGGGAGCGTAGTAGGTGACCCCCCGCTTCTTGGCTTCCAGGTCCAAGGCACTGCCTTTGGGAATGATGCCAGCTACATCTGCAATGTGGATCCCAATCTCGTAGTGATGCCCAAGATCCCTGACACTGATAGCATCATCCAAATCCTTGGCACCGTCGGGGTCAACGGTGAAGGTCAGGTAACTCCGGCAGTCCTTCAGGTTTTCCTTGCTGAAGCTCAGTTTGCTGCTGGAAGGATACCTGGCTGCCTCCTTGGTGACAGCAGCTGGGTATTTCTTCTCCAGACCATACTCTAAGCCGAGGATCTTTAAGCCTTCTTCCAAAGTCAGTGCTGCATGCGTTACCTCCGTTATTATCCCCAAGGGGTAGTAAAACCCTTCCCGCCAGGTGATAACCTGGACGCAGAACAACTGGCATCTCCTCATCTCCTGGCTGATCTTCTCGCAGCTGACCACTCTGTACTTCCCATTGACAAGCCTGCGGATGGGAATGACGTTGGGTTTCTCTTTCAGCCCTGGGACGAATATCTTGGTGACCGTGGGATCGATGGGTATCATCACCCGGGGATCAAATTCATCCATCATGCAGATGAAGGTGCGCTCCCTGTCCCTGCGCTTTAGGACGCCCACCACCTTCCCCTGCGGACGGTGGCTGCCGCTGTCAGATGTGCTTCTCTGCAGGATCTCCACCAGCACCTCGTCCCCGGTGAAAGCAGTTCCACAGTGAACTCTGCCTTTGATCTGAATGGTCATGGCAGGGGAGTCGTTGAGGGTGAAGGCAGAAGCTCTGTCAAACCCTTCTTTGACCAGCTCGCACCTCTTGTACATTTTGGGGTGCATGTGCAGGTACTCCTGCATCATCTGAGAAGAGAAGCTGACGTACTCCTGCCTGTCTTCCCACAGGCTTGAAGACTCAGACTTCACATTCAGCAGCCCTTCTTCAGACACCGTCACCAGCATGTTCTTGCTCTCATCTAAGAGCTCCTGGAGGATGGGGTCATCGGGGTTCATGCTCTCAGCCTCAGAGCTCCAGGAATCCGTGTCGCTGTCCTCCTCATCCGCCTCCGGGCTCCTCCTGCTCCAGCTCTCCTTGTCGCACGCAGCCTGCTTGATCTGGGCCATTGTCAGCTCCTCTGGGAAGATGCTCTCCTTCTCAATGCACTCCTGGATGAAGCGCTTCCAGATCTTGCTGCACTGGCCATGGGAGCACAAGGCCACCGCATCCCCCACCGCAACAACCAGCGACTGTGCCCGGGTCATGATGGTGTTGAGCACTCTGGCTTCGTTGAAGAACTCGAGGTGGTGGGAGGCCAAGGAGCGCAGGCTCTCGCTGGTGTGCACCGTGCTGATGATGATGACCCGGAACTCCCGCCCTGCACCGGAGGGGACAAGGGAGAAGTCACCCATGGGACCCCGACAGAGAAGACCCTGCCCGTCTAACGCTGCGTTACGTGGCCATGGGCTGATGTAACCTCGCTTGGCTGAGTCATGGGAGTGCCCTGGTGTGATCAAGCAGCTCTTGGGGATTGTGAGGGCCTCCAGGCATGCACCAGGATGGACACCATGAGGCCAGCACCACCTGCATGCCTGGAGATGGGAGAGAGGCACTGGAGCAGCCCAGCATGCTCAGTGCCACCTGCAGCCCCCAGCAGCCCCTCCTCACCAGCACAGGGTTTTCTGTGAACCCCACATTCCTCAGGGCACCGAGGGGAACAGGAGCAGTGACAAGAACCCCTCTCCCCTCAAGGACAAATAAACAGCGAGAGGCACCCTGGTGATTTCAGAGCTGGGAAGAAAGGGTGTGGAGGTCAGAAGCACACCCCAGGGGTTGGTTATTCTCACCACGAGGAGTCCCAGCTGCACAATAAAGAGATAATAATAATAAGTCCATGGATGAATCATAAACTAAATCCTTAAGGACAAATCCCGAGCCCTGTCCCTCTCCCGTCATCAGAGCAGCAGGCTCCTCCTGCACTGAGCTGGGCTGGGATTTCTGCTGTGACCGGTACCCACAGCCCATCCTGGTTTCAATTCCCTTCCCTCATCAGCCTCTCCCACAGAGGCTTCACATGATTCACACATGCCCAAGTCCCTGGGATCTCACTTCGGGGGTTTTCACCCTCCCACGAAGCAAGGGCCTATATTTGAGAGGAGCTGGGTGCAGATTGACCTCAGTGGGAAACCTTATTCACTAAGGAAAAGGCGAAATCAAAGAATTCCCAGCCAGGAGGGGATGGAAATCAGCCAAAGGATTTCCAGGCACTCCCTCCTAATCATCATTCCCTGGGCTGTGGTGGTGGCAGAGCCATGGGGGGGGCAGCTCTGCCTCAAAGCACCCCACGCAGCCTCCCAGGGAGGTATTTTGCCATGGGGTCAGCCTGCCTTTTCCGTTTTAATGAGGACAACATGGAGATGCTGGAAAGACCTCTGCTGACGACCCAGCGTCCCTTCCCTCTGCCTATGACACAGCGGCTGTAGCTGCTGCAGACTCTCCTGTCCCATAACATGACTGCGAAAGAGCCCACAGAAGAGCTCAAACGCAGGCAGGCCTGACCAGCTGCTGCCCAAGACACAAACCTGGCAGGTTCTCGTAGTTTTCTACCACCACATCTTGTAGCTGCTTTTTCCTCAGCTCTTGCCTTGTTGCAGAAACCTGGTCGGAAAGAAAGAGGCGCAACTGAACACGGGTCCAGCTCAGAAATGTCCCCGTCCAGCATCAAGGTCCCTCACCCTTCTCAGCTGCAGCTTCCCCAAACAAGTTACTCAACAACAGCCACACGTCCTGGGCTGTCATCAATGCCCATAGGCTGCCCCATAGTTAAACTGCCCAGAAGATCATAGAACAGTTCGGGTTGGAAAGGACCTGAAGATCATCCAGTTCCAACCCCCCTGCCACACCTCACACTAAACCATCTCACCCAAGGCTCTGTCCAACCTGGCCTTGAACACCGCCAGGGATGGAGCATCCACAGCTTCCCTGGGCAACCCATTCCAGTGCCTCAGAACCCTCACAATGAAGAACTTCCTTCAGAGCAGTCCCAAGATGCTGAAAGAAACCTTCAACTAAACCATGCCACCATGAGGCACCTTTCTTTGACCACCCACGGCACGCTATCCAAACGGGGAGCACCACAAAAAGGCACTGATGGCATGCAAGACCCCAGCTTCCTCATTTTCACTAGCACAAGGGATGGGTTTGTCACAGATAGAGTCCAGAATTCACTAGGGAGTGTTCATAGCATACTCAGCAGTGCATGTGCAGCCCCTTCAAGTGGGGAACGTGTAGCTCTCCTTCCTACCTGCATCCCATGGGAGACCACACAGATGCTCTTCAGATCTCGGACACCCCACTCATCCGGCCACCTCCGATAGATCTCCTTCACCTTCTCAATCACTTGTATTATCTCGGAGGTGTTGTGCCAAGAAATCATGGACATATCCCTCTCAGCCCCACCAGACACATGGCAAAACATGAGTGGGTATATTTTGGGATGGGGTGGGATGTTCCCACTGGCTGTGATAACATTGCCTTTGCCAACGTAGAAGTGCTTGGAAACAAACTCAATGATGCCTGCAGTGGAACGATAATTCTCATTGAAGATGATCCTGCTCTTCGTGGCAACCTCATGCGTCTCTCTCTTGTAGAACTGGAAGAGTCGGTTTAACAGAGTGTGATCAGCAGATTGTCCCCCTCCAACAGAGAACAGCTTTGGGGTGATCTGCATGTGGTCCCCAGCAAGGACAATCCGGGTCTCGAAAGTGGCGTAGGAGAGTGGAACCAAAGCTTCACACTCCAGCATCTGAGCAGCCTCGTCAATCATGATGTGGGTGAAGTAGCCTGGGGGAACCTTCAGGTTCTTGGATAACATGGAGGTGGTAATAATGATGTGGTGCCTGTCGATCTCTGCCTGCGTGGGGTGCCGGAAGGAGCGCTGGTCTGGAGAGAGGCAGCAGTACATCTGCGTGATGGGGTCCGTCAGGTTGATGGGACGGTCTGTGTTTATGATCCTCAAGGGAACAGCCCATGGGTGCCTGTTGGTCACGTAGCTATGGAAGTACTCCCGGATGTAGATGTCAGCAGCACTGGAGGGGGACAAAAGGGGAAACCATCGAGGGCTTGTAAGTGCTGTTCCCAAATGCTGTGACCATCGTCCCAATGCGCTACCTCATCATCCACCAATACACACCCCAACTCCTCCCAGGTTTGGCTGACAATATTCTCATCCCAGGAGATATTCACATATGCATGGAGAAGGTGCTGTTTATGCAGCCACCAATTCCAAGCCTATTTTGAGTATGGTTTAAACCAGAAGCTGACAGCTCAGACTAGGGCATCTTTCGATGCAATGTGCTCCACAAAACCTGTGGCCCTTCTGCTCTCCAGGGCCAGGTCACACAGAACTCTCCTCTGACAGCCCGAGGGTGATACAGGATCTGCAGAAGGAGCTTCAATGCAAGCAGACAGCCTGAAAGAGGCTAAGATTAGCAGCCACCCATCTATTATACATCACAAACGAAGGCGGTAGCAGCCTGTGGACACTCTTTGAGCACAACTGCTCTGATGATAACAGTCTTGCCCTGCTTTCTCCGAGGGCAGAGTCAATGGCAGTCACAGCGGATCTGCATTTCCTCTTCCCCAAAGTCTCCCATACCAGGCTTCTTCCTAGCAGGAAGTGCTACAGCAGTTTAAGACATATCAAATGAAAATGACCTTATTTAAACAAGGAATTGAAATGAATACTAAGGAAAGGGCAGCTCGGCTCCATCTCATCCACCCTGGCTCCCTCTCATCCCACCAGCCAAGCAACAGACCAGCTCGCTTGGACCTGGCTCCCAGCTCTGGTTGCCTCTTCCCTCACCCCTGCTGACCTGTTAGTGTGCGTGCAGATCAGCACCCGTGTGTTGGGCTGCTTGAGGATCTCAATGGTGGCCATGGCCAAGGTGAACGTCTTCCCTGTGCCAAAAGGCCCATAGATGAGGAGAGGTGGGACCTGCCGGCTGCTGATTGTCTGGCCTGTGATCAAAGAGATGGCGAGTTTCTGCTTGTTGTTCCCTTTCTGTGGCGAGCCAAGAGAGTAGGGGATAGAGCAACTGGCGACATCAGGTAGGACCAGCTTCTCGTCCAGCAGACGGTCCACAGCCTGGTGCCAGTGCCGGAACAGCAGCTGGTCGATTTGGAACTGGATTTCCACTTTGTGGGATGTGCCTGGCTGGAACTTCAGCTCTGAGCAGCATCTCTTTGGTATCTGCAGCCAGATGGTGTTCTCCGTGGTGGCTTTGTGCTCCACGTTAACCTCGTAAACCCGACTGTTTACAGGTGGGTCAAGCGCCAGCAAAGCAGTGGGCACAGACCTGCTCAGCAGATAGCCCTCGTCTGTGTCCGGCGAGAGGTTGTAAGGGGTAGGCACTTGAGCAAACAGCTCACCAGAGAGGGCAAACTTCGCCCCCATGGAGAGGTTCTGCAGGATGGGGGTCAGCGAGATGACGACCCGCAGGTTGAGCCTGCAAGGAGGAAACACCCACATGAACAGCAGAGAACCGGCCCCTGAGCTCAGCAACCACCCTCCCCGCTGCAGCCACCTGCACCCAGAGAGGGTCTGCTGGCCCCTGGGCACGCAGAGACAGAAGCTGTGCTTCGAGCTAATCCATGGCCACAGGACAAGACCCAGCCCTTTCCCTGTTATCAGGACCCAACAAGCCATCTTCCTTGGCGCGTTTCCACTCTCCTGGGAAGGCGCCTCAGGACCCAACCCAGAAGAGACAAGACTTCAATAGCAGCACAGCCCCAAGGGTTAGCAATGGGCCTTTGGTCCACAGCCACAAGGAACCCCTCCGGACCCAAACCCGGCACTTACTTGGCAATCAGAGCTTGCTCAGCTTCTTCCTCGCGGAAAAGGAAGTTGTGCATCCTCTCCCGATAGTTGAGGCGGGTGATGGGAACGGTTGCAGCGCCCTCCCGTTGGTATTCCAGCGCCAGAGCAGGAGGCTTGTACTGGGCCAGCAGAGCCACGTCCTCCGCAGACCTCACCACGCTGGGAACGATGATGCGGTTGCCTCTATCCCACCGCACGAAGTCGACGAGGCGGCTGCTCTCCCTGCCGCTGGGGACGTGCTGGGGGGCATCCCTCCGGCCCACCTTCACCTTCACCTTCTGCAGGAGCACGGGGCGGCTGCCGAAGTCGAACACCACCCACTGCTCGAAGACGCCCAGCGTGCAGCTCTCCATGCTGACCTCCACCAGCGCCGTGGGGGGCGAGGTGGGCAGCCTGGCCACGTGCTCCCCACGGAGGTAGTGGAGGCCCCGGGAAAGCCCGTTCCCAGAGAGGTAGAAGCTGACTCCGGGTTCCCGCTTCAGTAGGGCCACGTGCTGCAGAGGCACCTGCCAGGAGAGGAGAAGGCAGGGATGCGGTGAGGGCAGCCCGTGGGAGAATGATGGGGCTCTCCTACTGGGAACTGCTGCTATGCTGGCCCTACAGAGCACTTGAGATTCTCCTTAAAGGAGCTTTTACCTCCTGCAACCCCACAACAGTTATTTTGAGGTCTGAAAGAACCTCAGCTTTCAGTTCTATGGCAATTGAGCCAGTCTGCTGTCAAGAGGAAGCACTGGGCTTGGAGAGGACAGTTAGAGCAAGGCTCTTGCCCCCAACACCCACAAAATCCAGGGCAGGAAAGGAGCTGATCCTTGTTACTTGTGGTGACACGTGGGAGGTGATGAGAGCAGCAATGAGGTGAGACAGGAGGCACAGTGGCTGCATCCCTCACACACGGCCCCAGCTCAGCCTGGGCTGCTCCCGCATCCCCATCCTGCATCCTCCTTTGGACAGCCCCAAATCCCAACCCCGGTGCCCCTTCTAGAAACCAGAATTAACCCAAACACCCCCCAAGGCCCCGGGGCTGTGCGGGTCCCAGCCTCCCGCTGTGCTGGCCTTACCTGGGAGTGCACCCTGAACTTCCACTGGTATTTCATCCTCCTGTCCTCCAGCTGCACGAGCAGGGGCTGCTCACAAACCACCCTGACCCCCTCGACGTGCTCAGACATCTGTAGGGGAGGCATGAGGGGAGTGAGACTGAAGGCAGCCCCTCAGGGACCCACTGCAGAGCCCTCCATGGGGCCAGCTGCATCCTTTGACTTCATCCTGCATCCCCCCAGGAGGGGACTCTTGGTAAATCCTCACACTCAGTCCTCATCCACTGCTCAGTGGATGCAGCAGCCTTGGGGCACAAAATGATGCAAAGCAGCGTGGCCAAGTACTCTGAGCAGGCTCTTCTCAGAAGGGGATGCTACAGAGAGCCATAGAACGGTTTGGGTTGGAAGGGACCTTCAAAGGTTATCTGCAATGAGCAGGCATCTCCAACTCGATCGGGCCGCTCAGAACCACATCCAGCCTGGCCTTGGATGTCTCCAGGGATGCTGCATCCAGCACCTCTCTGGGCAACCTCTGCCAGGGTTTTACCACCCTCATTGTAAAACGTTTCCTCCCCACATCCAGCCTGAATCTCCCTTCTTTCAGTTTAAAACCATCGCCCCCCATCCTATCACAACGTCCCCTTCTGCATCACCGTTAGGATGGTGACGCTCACACAAGAGGCTTCTTGCGACATGCCAGACCCCCCCACTCCCACCTTACCCACAACTCACAATCAACACCTCGTTGGAGCACGTCTTATAATCAGCAATGAGCCGGTCCTGGTAGGACAAGAGCCCTTCCTTGAGCGCTTGCTTCTTTTTCTTCACGGCAACCTTCACCCTTTGGATCCACTCCTGCAGCTCCTCGACAGAATGCGCCTTGGTGCAGCTATTCCCCATTTCACACACGTCCACTCTGGCAAGAGAGAGGTGTCCCGGGTGCTCCGTGGGGTTCCTCATAGAGCCAACCCTGTCCCCCCATCCTTACAGCGCCACGTGCGTGCCTTACCTGCTGCACAGCGAGAACTTGGTGAGCCCGAGCGGCGGCGCACGGTGCACCCATTGCACCGAGGCGTCCGCCGAGAGCATCTGCAAGTGCTCCACGGACACGCAGTGGCTCTCGAAGCTCTCCTGCGAGCTGAAGGTCACCATGCAGAACCGGCAGTACAAGTGCATGGCCGCGGGCTCCCCACCGGCACCGCCGCTCCCCGCGGCCGGCGGCAGCAGCTCGGCGCGCCCCAAGCCGTGCTCCCTCTCCGCCTGCCACACGGCCATCTCCACGTCGCTGTGCGCGTACTGGCAGCGCTGCGGGCTGTGCGGGCACGCCTGGCCCCTGGACACGAAGCGGCAGTAGCTGAAGGTGGGCATGAACTCGGGGCAGGGCCGGATCGCCGTGTACTGCTGCTTCCTGCGGCTGTCCGACACCACGTGCACCAGCAGCGGCTCCCAGGCGCGGTGCATCCCGCAGGGCCGGCCTTGCCCACCGGTGGAGATGCGCTGGGGGCAGCTGAAGAAGCAGGGCCGGCAGATCTCCTGGAAGCAGCCCCCGAACTCACTGGTGATGTCGGCAGCGGCGCCGGGCGCGGGGTGCGCGGTGGCAGCGGGGGGACCCCCGAGCTGTGCCTGCAGCACGGCCGCCTTCAGCCAGCGCCGCTCCAGCTGCTGCTCCCGCTCGAAGTTCCACACCGCGGCCTCCTCGGGGCTCCAGGCGAAGGTGCACTGGTTCCTGTGCTTGCCGCAGCCCAGCCCCATCACATAGTACCGGCACACGGCATAGCGCGCCGGCGTGGGGAAGCCCGGCCGCCGGGACACCTTCCTCCACGCCGTGCCGCGGCGGCCGCGGCATCGGGCCAGCAGAATCTCGTACATGCACTTGTGCTCCACGTCCCGCAGGTGGTAGGTGATCTCGTTCTCCTTCACGCTGCACTTGGAGCACACCAGGCACAGGTCCAGCTGCTGCTGGAGCTTGCCCAGCGGCACCGCGGGGCCGTTCGCCGGCGGCATCCTCAGCACTGGGTCCCGTGGAGCAAAACTTCACGGTGGGAAGCTCCTACCAGGAGATGCCGCGGGCAGGAGGTGCCATGGGGCAGCCGTGTCCTAGCTCACTGCGTACCTGGCAGCCATTGGTGCGGGGTCACAAAGCCTGGCAAAGACACGAGGAACAAGAGACTTAGCAGGAAGCATCAGCAGGTCCCTGGCTGGGCACAGCCCTGCCCCGCTCACCACCGGGCAGCCACGAGCCTCACCCAGCACCCAAGCGCCCGGGTCTGCCCCCTCTTCATCCCCCATCTCCCTTCACCCACCAGCCCAGGTCCCAGGGAACCACGTCCTGCAGCTGAGCAATGAGGGCTCCCCATGGGGCTCAGCTCGGTCCCTGGTGTGCCACAGCCCATCAGCGTTTACCACCCAGCGCAGGAGCCTGTCCCCAAGGGCACGGTCCCCACCAACCTCCCCCCCGACCCCATCCGACTTCCTCTTCCTGATCCCATCCCCTCCTCTGCCCCATTTGGCTGCTGCCAACTTTCTCTTTCTTTTCCCTGCTTTATTCCCTGGGTGCATCCCGGCAGCTCCAGACAGAGCCAAGCCCCAGCCTGTTCTCCCCTGCGGCACAAGGTTTAACTGGGATTCATGAACGCAGCAGCCGCCCTCTTTGCTCCTCGGATGCAGCATCCGAGGCCAGGGACTGGCAGGTTGGAACAGGGACCTGCGGGCACCCCGGTAACCGCCCAGCCAGGAGAGCCCTGGCCCCGTGGTGAGGAAGGTGAGAGGAAGGGGACTCGGCTGCACTGGGGCAGTTTCCTGGGTAACCGGAGGCCAGGAGCATCCCTGGGATGCGGCTGCAGCGCTCTGTGGCTGGGCCATGCCGGGAGCACGCTGGGGCAGATCTGTGGGCAGGGTGTGCTGCCAAGGAAAGCCACCGGCCTCGTGCCGAGCATCCGCCTCCAGCTCTGACCCACAGGCCCCAAGGACCAGCTCCGCAGTGACACAGGGAAGAGCAGCACTCGCAGCTGCAGGGGGGGAACCGCGCTGCTCCTGCAGACATACCGCTCACCTTTAACGCATAGAACCACAGCCTGGTTTGGGTTGAAGGGACCTTAAGGCTCATTCACTTCCAACCCCTGTCACAGGCACGGACACCTTCCACTAGAGCGGTTTGCTCTGAGCCCCGTCCAACTTGGCCAGTGCTGAAGCTGCTGCTCCAGCTGAAGCTCCAGGCAGCAAACACAGAGCCAGGACCAAAGGGGGAAGCAGCCACAGCATCACCCCCCTGCTCCCAGCTCATCCTCAGTGAGCCCCTCACACCCCATCCCAGCAGCACAGCACCCAACCACTGCCAAGCGATGGAGGAATCACCTCATCCTACTCCTCCACCCCTCCGTACCTCGGACACGCGCTCAGTGGGTAAACACCAGCCCTCTTTATCTCCCAAGGCCTGGCAGCGGGCCTGGCACTGGGCACAATTGGGGTGTGTTTTGGTGAGCTGCAAGACCCTGCATTAGAGTCCCACAGCAGCGCCGCCACTTCCTCTGCCATGGTTTGGGTCACTGGGCCACGCCAACACCTAAATCCCCCCCACTCATCTCCGTGCTGTTGCTTCCAAACCTTTACTTGCAGCATTCCCATGCAGGCAGCGGTGTGATGGGCAGCATGGGCCTGCCATGGCTCTGCCTGGCCTCTTAGCTATGAACTGACCAAACCTACAGCATCTGCAGGGACCAGCGTGGGCCTGCTCAGGCAGCATCCTCACCCCTGCGCTGCATCCTGTGGTACCCAGGCCCAAAGCCCCAGCCGAGCAGGCAGGTTACAGCCATCCCCCTTAAGAAGATAGAGAAGATGCTTTGCACTGACATGAAATAACTTGGGAAACAACCAAACTACAAGAGAGCAGCTCTAAACAGCAAAAAGGCAGGAGGAGGAGTGGGACACTGTGTCTGCTTCCCAAGGGATGCTCCACTGGTCCCCACAAAGGCAACACAGTGCTGGGGATGCAGATCCTGCATCCAAGGCTGCTTCTGCCAAACCCCTGGCCCTGGGAACCAAGGCAGAGGTTTGGGGGGACATGGTCTGTCCTGAGCACACCCCATGCCTGGCTGCAGGAGGGAGGGAGACCCCTGCACCTTTTGGGATACGTTTCAGCTCCTTTGGACCCAGCAGGGGTGAGCAGCACGCTCCCAGCTGAACCAGGGCTAACATCTGCAGCCTTGGGAATGCTGCAGTTTCCCTCGGACAGCAGTTTCACCTTCCTTCCTCTGGGATTCTCTTCCTTAGGACAAGCCCTGGGAAAGGCCCTGGGATTTGTCACCGGCTGCACGCATGTTGCACAACTCCAAAATACCTCGGTAGTACACAAAGAGAGGATGGAATCTGACTGCTGGCACTCAGCTCCATGGAGCAGGAGCCGAGCTTCCTGGTCCCAGTGCATCCACAGAGCCCAGAGGAGGAGCAGTCCTTAGGAGCAACAACACTGACCTGATGGTTAAAAGCCCTAAGAACCATAAGGACCATCCAGGACAGCTGGGGTGTTGCTGGCATTCATGCCTAGGCAGGACATCCCAGCTTGCTGAAGCCAACAGGGAGCATTCCGCCTTTTAAGGGTCAATTCCCTTGCTGTTTATTTCGTTGAAGAAAGCCTTGGATGTGGAGCAAGCTGCCAGGACACGCTCTGGGGCTGGAGGTGGGAGGGAAGAGGAAAGGGAAGTGCAAACCCCTCTTAAAGCCTCCGCACAGCACCAGCACTGAAGTTAACTTCAAGCCTCTTCCTCTCTACACCCATCTTATACCAGGAAAGAAAGGGGGGAAAAGCTACGGGAGCTTTTGCAATCCAGGCCGGGATGGAGGAAAGATGCAGGCACAGGGAAGCGTGGGGAGGTGCGCCAGGAGACAGCTCTCTTACTGATAACAAACCTCTGATATCAACAGGGCAAAATCCAAGAGCCCGGAGGGAAGAGGGAGCAGATTGAGCTCACGATTTACCACCCAGCCCATGCTTTGCAAGCAGATTTCTGCACGTTTTAAGCAAAGCAACCTCTTCCCCGCGGTCCTGAACAGCCCAGCCGGGTGTTTAAAGCCACTGGCACCCACTGACGGGCGAAACGAGTCACTGCGGGTGGTTTATGGTACACCCACCCCTGCATCAACCACAGCCCCGTCTCTCCCCATCACACGCGCCCTCGGCAGGCACCAACACAGCCACAAGCACCCGCTGCAGCCTCCCTACGAACCAGCCCGACCCGACCCACACCATCGCGTTTCCTGTGCCCTCTAGAAGATGCTCCAGGGCAGGGCCAGGCCCACCGCGATCCCCAGGCCCGCGCTGACACAGGGAATGACCCCGTCTCCCTGGGAATGGGCAATGGAAGCGTGGCCGTGCTGGGGGAACGCTCCCCGTGACCGAGCGCTGCCGCTCGGCCCCCGCCGCCATCCCGGCGGCCTTTTGTCAGGTCCTGCCTGCTTAATGATTAACAGGGATTAGGCAACGGCTACGCTGGAGTAAGCCAAGTGCCCCTCGCTCAGAGCCGGTGAGGGGGTCAGGGTGCCGGGATGGGGACAGGCCTGTGGCACCCACGGGTAGGACCCGGACCCGGTTACTGGTCCCTGCCAAGCACCGGAGCTGGGACTTGGGGGAGTTTTTGCTCTCTCAAGTGTGGGCACTCGGAGCAGCGATGTGGGACCAGTGCAGCATCCCCCAGCTCCCCATCAGCGACCAGGCGGGCTGGAGGGGTTTGGTACCGCTGGTGCCACCCCATCGCCTCCAGTTATTTGGCTGCACGGAAATCGCACCCCTCTTTGGTATTTGCCTCCTGGGCAAAAGCAACCTTAGAGGCTCCCGGGGCCCCTCCTCACCCCAGTCACCTCCATCAACACAATTCACACCGTGTCCCACCCAGGGAGCTGGCACCGTGCTGGCTGCTGCCAAGCGACACCGTGACACCGCTGCCCGGGCACCTCTCCCCTCACTACCGCGTTCCCATTACCCCAGTATAAGAAGTTCACTTTACACTGGGAGCTCCCACCCTCATCCCCCGTTAGGGCAGCGCTGCTGGGATGCTCCTGCCCGGGGCTGCGCACCCCAACACCGTGACCCCCCCCCCCCCGCAAGGCTCAGGGATGCTGCGAGCCGGGGCAGGACCGGGATGAGCCCCCCGGAGCTCCCCGCGCAGTGCAGCTCCGCAGAGCCCAATGGGGGCTACCGGGAGCGCCGATCCCCCCCTCCCCGCCGCCCCGGTCCACGGGAGCCCCCCCGCGCCGCTCTCACCGCCGCCGCCTCGGGGGTAGGGTGGGGGGCCGGGGTCTCGCCGCCGCCGCCGCCGCCGGTTTCTTCCTGGGGCCTCCCCGCATTCAAACCGGGGCCGGACTTCGCGGAAATTGCATCACGGCGGCCCCGCCTCGCCCCGCCCGCGGGCACCGGGGGGAGCCGGAGCCGGAGCCGGTACCGGCACCAGGGCGGGGGGAGCCGGCGTTGGGCGACGGCAGCGCTGCCCGCACCCGCTGCCATCGGGACCAGCTCTGCCCCGATCCCCCCCCGTTTCCCACCCTGGTCCCGTGTCCCCCCCCCCCCCGCGCATCCCGGTCCTGCACCCCCGCCGCCGCCGCCGCCGCTGCTCACCCGCGCTCGGTCTCTTCCAGCGGTCGAAGCCGGCTCCGGGGGGAGCGAAGCGGAGACGAAGCGGAGCGGTCCCGGTCCCCCGGTCTCCAACCCGGCAGCGGCTGAGCCTCCGCTTAAATAGGGCTTCCGGGAGGGGCCCCGCGCTGGTTTCCTTTCTGTTCATCAGCATCACTTTCGTTTTCCGTTTGCTTCCCAGCCAAGGTACTCCCGGTTGACAAAGTCCAACCTCAAGCCAAAAACCGTCAGCACCAGCCCCCAAATGAGCCTGATCGCGACGAGGGTGCCCTGGGGTGAGCTGGGTGCTTGCTCTGTGCAGGGCTGCAGCACCCACACCTCTGGTAACAAGACCTGCATCCCCAGCTGCAGGACACTGCACCAGCAGCATCACCCTGGATGCAGGGGGCTCCTCATCCCTCCAGCATCGCCCCATCACAGCCCCCTGAGCCAATCCTGCAGCAGCTCAACACAGCCCTAACATGACACAAGTGGTGGTGGTGTCCATTTGAGGGTGACACACATGGATGGATGGGAAGTGCAGCAGCCCAAGACCCCCCCTTGGAACATAGACATCCAAGCAAAAGGCCCAGGAGGTTCCTCTAACTCCCCTCCAGCCCCAGGACCACACCACAGCACCGGGGCTATGGCAGAGCCTGGGCATGAGGCCTCAGCAAGCACAGCCCTGCAGGCCAGAGGCTGTGCCCAGCGATGCAGCCAGGTCCCAGCCTTCCCTAATGAAGTTACCCCCATTCCATCAGGCAGCTGCACACCCTGGAAAGCAGCACCAAGCTAACTCACCCCCTACCACAAGTGGCTGTGGAAGGTTGCAGCCACTCAAGGTGAAGTTGTCCCACTGGCAGCAGTGCTGTTAAATCCTTCCATTGAGGGATGAGCACGGCAGGGCTGGTGACACCATGCCCCAACCCAAAGGCAGTGTCAGCAGGGGAAAAGAAAGGCTGTCCTTGGAGCAGGAGGAGGAAGCACCGAGGAGCCAGGAGTGGAGGGGGAAGGAGGGCAGGGACCATTTCCTGGCACCACCGAAGGAAGGAGGAAGACAAGTGATGCTTTTCACCTTCCAGCTCCATGTGGCTGCACCCATTGGGTGCCTTGGAGGGAACCCCCACCCTGCTCCCATCCAGCATCACCCCAGGGTGCCCCCAAGGGAGAGGGATGCCCAGGCCTGGGGGTACTGGATGGACACCACCGGAGCAATGGGAGGCCATAGGAACCGGCTGCCCATGGGCAGCAAACCCACTTGGTCCGGGCATCAAAGGCTCTGTCACTGCTGGAGCTGAGGGCACACCAGCTCCCAGCAGCAGGGCCATGACCTGCCCCGTGCTTTGTCAGCCAGGAGCAAGCGGGGGGCTCAGCCCCACAGCAGGAGGTGACCCCATGGAGCCCCCACATCGGCTTTCGTGGGGATGGAGCTTCCCAGCTTTTCCCTCACTGCTGCCACGGGGGCTGCTCAGCTGGGGCACTGCAGGAGCCCTGTCCCTGCCCAGGAAAGGAGCGGTCCTGCCCCTGGGAAGATGCAGCTCCAAGTGAGGCCAAAGGGAAGGCATCAGCTCAGGAAGTGAGCACAGGCACTGGGACAGCAACAGCGACGGAGCCCGGCCCCGGTTTTAGCGTGGGCAGAAACCTCCCCTCCCCAGCCCTGACTCCAAACACCTCCGTAACAGCCCAGGCAGCAGCAGACAGCAGCGAGAACCAGAAACAAAGCACCCCTAAACCCCCCCCCCGGTGTCAGAGCCGGGTTTGCCCCAGCGCCGGGGCTTTGCTCGTTTCCAGGCGGGGTGGATGGAGCTCTCCAGGCGGGATGCGCTCCCCGCAGCTCCAGCAGCAAACAGCCCTCACTGCCTCGCACGCAGCCTCCCGCACCCCTGCAAAGGCGGCAGGAAGAGGGAAGCAGCCCAGGGAGAAGCCGGGCTCTGCTGCCCCTTATCCCGTGGCCGGAGCAGGGAGGAGGCAGCGCTGAGTCAGGGCAGGGGAGAGCCGGAACCGGGACTTTGCGAAGGGAAAGCCCCGAGTTTTGGTTTCCATTCCTGCAGCGATGCCGTCAACAGCCACCGGGGGGGGGGGGGGGTTACCCCATGCAGCCCTCACTCGGCTGCAGCCCCCCCTATCCCCGAGGACAAGCTGGGACCGGGGAGGGCGCCCCATGAGGATGCTGGAGCATCCCCTGCCCTGGTAACCCCCCTAAAGCAGCCCACTGAAACCGGAGGAACCGGTCGGTCCTCGGCAGCAGCACAGGCAGGACCACGGCGCGGCTCTGCCTGCATCGCTGCCGGAGGGATGCAGCGGGAGCCTCCCCGGGTCTTTCCCAAACGCTGCCGGATGCTCCCGAGGGGAGAAACCGCATCCGGTCGTGTCCCCATCGCCGCAGAACCCAGGGAAAACAGGGACCGGGCACGAGGCATCCGCATCCCTTATGTAATGTGTGGATGTGAGTCCTGCAAACGGAGCAGCCCTGGCTCCCCCCGGGATGCTGCCCAGCCCCATGATGGGGAGGAAGGGGAAGCACGGCTGAGAACCCCTTGGAAGGGAGCTCCCATCAGCACCAGAGCGGCAGAGCGGGCACCAAGGGCCCCTGGCTCACACACCAGTTAACCCACTAGGATTTACCCCAATGCTCCACTTGTGGGGTGCCCGACCCCCCACTGCCGCTCTGGGAGCCCACCCCAGGTCCGTGGCAGCGCGGCCCCCTTGGGGATAACAGGGCTTGGGGGCTCCCCAACACAGAGCCCCAGCTCTCAGCGCTGCCGTCAGTGCCATGGGGTGACCCTCCCTCTGATGTGCAGGTGGGATGCGCTCGCCATGCTTCAGGAGTGATGCTTCATTCCCACTGCTGAAACCTGGGCTGGAGAACCAGGAGGCAGAGCAGGCAGGCACACCACGGGACATGGACCCTGGCCAGAGCACCTTGCAATGGTCCCATCCCTGCTGCATCCAGCCCAACGCCAGAGACCCACACAGTAACTGATTATCCCTACTGAGAGCTTGCTGCAGGTGACTTCCCCCTGCTTTTCCCTCTCAAGCCTCAGCCCTACAAGCACCCAGATGCCTCCATAGAGCAGGGAAGCAGCACAGCGCAGCCACTGCCAGGGCATCCCAGCACATCCCAGCCCGTCTCTGCAGGGATATGGGGCTTCCCTGAAAGCTGCTGCAAAGAGAGGGGAGGATTGCGCCAGCCCTAATCTGCCTGAGGAGCTTTTATTGCTTGGAGAACTGTTGACACCCCATGGGAGCCTTGCCTTGCAGGGCAAAGGACATCCATGCTGGGGAAGGGATCGATAGGCTCCAGAGCAGGTAAAGGGGCATGGAGCCAGGGAAGAGCTGCTGCCTGCTCTGCCCTGGCACTCACTGCCCACTGCCACAGCCCCAGCGCTGCGCACACCAACATGGGGATGCCACAAGCCTGAATTCATCCCCCTCTTAGATGCCCCCTCTCCAATACCCATAAAGAGGGGCCAGGAGACCCCTCCAGCCGTGTTCCCATCCAAACCTGGCCATCACCTCCCAACCCACAGCCCCTGGATAACCTGCATGGGTTTGTCCCATCCAGGCAGAGATGGCTGGTGCAGGATGCTCAGCCCACAGCTCTCAAGGGTGAACCAATGCATTAGTGCCTGGCACTGCTGGGGACAGCAGCCCTGTGACCCGAGGGATGCTCACACACCATCACAGCACAGGAATGGGGGGCTTTGGGGTAGAAATGCACCCCCAGCTCCAGCTCAGCACCGCTGCTTGCACTGGAGAGGCTCACGGTGACCACAACCCTTTATAGTTCCTTGGTCTAAGGCTGTCCCAGGTACAAAGATAAGAGGGAGAAAAGACACTGATACCTTAACAGCAGGGAGGGGAAAGCCTCTGTTTAGGCAGGGCTCCTCTTTAAGGGCTGCAAGTCCTGGGTTCAGGCTCAGCTGAAACAGAACCTAACACCTTAGAGAAACAGAACCTAACCAACACCTTAGAGAAACCAACCTCTTCCTCTCCTAAACACAGCCCGAGGAGGTGTTATCAGCACTGGGTGCAGCTGTGCCATGGAAAACCACCCTCTGGAGCCACTGCACACCCTGCCTGTGCTGGGGACACTCCAGGGACACCCCAGTCCCCCCAGAACATTCACCTCAGCTGAACATCCAAGCTAAAACTGGTGCTTTGCAACGGGACCCTATGGGCAGGATGGCAGCGGGGGCCTGGTGCTGAGTTTGCTGCTTGTGTTGGGGATGGAGGCACTAGGGAGTGCCACAGGCACCCAGTGAGGACCCCACCACTGACTGTTTTGGGATGCGGATGTCGGTGTAGGCACTGCTGTATGGAGGCTTCTTCCCAGGATGCTGCTGCATCAACCCACATTCACATCCCAGGCAAAGGGTGGAAAAGGAAACCTGAAGTGATCTGAGCATCCCTGAAGCAGAGCAGATGCAGAATCCCTAAACCCCAGCTCTTATAGAAGTACCTCCAGAAACACTCCGTGGCTGACAGCACCCACCATGGCCTGGGGATGCACAGGCTGGACCAGTGGCAGTCAGGCAGGATGGACAGAGACACCCTCCAGCTTCACCCAGCTCACCCCAGCATCCTTTCCAACTCCAGGCACCGCTCCCTTCACAACAGTCCTGTTCCTGATGCCCACGTCCATCCCAAAACCCATGGGAACAGAATGGAAGCCCTGAGGATGGTGGGACACTGGCACAGGCTGCCCCGTCCCTCAGCCATGATGATCTCCATGGGGCTGCTGCTCTGCCACGCTCCCGACCTTCCCAGCTCCTGAAATTAAAAGCTCCATCTGCAAAGAAAACCAAAATAAACCCCTTATTCCATGAAGACGTTTGGGAGGAAACCGCTCCCACTCAGACAGCACCAAAATCCCTTAAATTCATGTGTTTGTCAGCGTCTGTACCGGTGCCAAGGGGTTTTCTTCCTCTAGGAATGGTCCACTCCTAACACAAACTCTGCTCTTGTCTTCCTGTAACAAACCCAGCCTTTTCCCCCCCAATTCCATTCCTCCCAGTGCATCCCCAGGCCAGCTTCAGACCCAAACCCCACTCCTTATGGTTAACACAGCAATGCATCCCGACCCAGACACCCAAACACCGCGAGAGCATCACTGTGCCCTCACAGGATTTAGGGTATCCCATAAAGGATCCGGAGCATCCTTGCGCACATGGACAGCAATGAGTGCATTCTGTGCGCTCTGCCCTGCCCGGTGCCCCCGCTGCAGCCCCGGAACACACGGAACCAGCAATGCTCTCTTCAGAAAAGTATTTATTAGCTCACCAAAGCGACCTCTCATCGCTGCTGCCACCGGAGCGAGCGGGCACAGAGCCCGGCACAGAGCCCGGTACATCCAGCACCAGAGCCCGGCACATCCAGCACAGAGCCCGGCACATCCAGCACCAGAGCCCAGCACATCCAGCACAGAGCCCGGCACATCCAGCACCAGAGCCCGGCACATCCAGCACCAGAACCTGGTACAGAGCCCGGCACAGAGCCCGGCACATCCAGCACCAGAGCCCGGCACAGAGCCCGGCACATCCAGCACCAGAGCCCGGCACAGAGCCCGGCACATCCAGCACCAGAGCCCGGCACAGAGCCCAGCACATCCAGCACCAGAGCCCGGCACAGAGCCCGGCACATCCAGCACCAGAGCCCGGCACAGAGCCCGGTACATCCAGCACCAGAGCCCGGTACAGAGCCCGGTACATCCAGCACCAGAGCCCGGCACAGAGCCCGGTACATCCAGCACCAGAGCCCGGCACATCCAGCACCAGAGCCCGGCACAGAGCCCGGTACATCCAGCACCAGAGCCCGGCACAGAGCCCGGTACATCCAGCACCAGAGCCCGGCACATCCAGCACCAGAGCCCGGCACAGAGCCCGGCACATCCAGCACCAGAGCCCGGCACATCCAGCACCAGAACCCAGCACAGAGCCCGGCACATCCAGCACCAGAGCCCGGCACAGAGCCCGGCACATCCAGCACCAGAGCCCTGCCCATGGAGGCAGCGTGAGCATCACTGCAGCCGCCCGCAGGCCCTCGGATGGGGCCTTGAGACACGCAGCGGGTTAAAGGGTGGAAGGAGTCCCGGGGGATCGACCACCCCGCTCCACAATAGCTGCTCAAACCCAGCAGGGAGGGAACGGCAGCACCCGGCTCCCATGGGATGAGGCGCCCCAAAGAGATGCTGGGGAGCAGCCTGATCCTGCACTCTTTAAGTGCAAGGTCCCTGGAGCGCTGTTGAGCTCAGCTCCGCACATCCAACGTTTCCATCTCCCAGCACATCCTTCACAAAGGGTTTTGCTTAAAAACTGCTGTTTGCATTAAAAAAAATAAATCCCCGAGGATGGATTTTTAGAGAAAACAAGAAGAGACCCTAAATCCTCACAGGTTACAGCTCCCCCGGCTCTCGGGGTTCCTCTCCCTCCTTCCTTCCCCCAGCAGAGCTGGGCAATGCATCGTGACCACCATCACAAGCTCCCACTTGTTCCTGCCACCCCAAGCCAGCGTCACACGCAGAAGCCAAGCTCCCAGGGCTTGTGCCTATGCTGCCATGCACAGCCTCTTCCTGCTCCCGGCATCCCCTCTCCCTCCCTGCAGCCCTTAGGGATGGGGAGCAGCCTTTCCCTGACTCCCATCAGCCCGCAGCAGCCAGATCGGTGCCTGCTCAGTGCTTCGCCTGCTCCTTCTTCCACTACCTCCTTCCTCCTTGCCCTGCATCCCTGCTCCTCAATGGACACTGCTCCAGGTCTGCCTGCAGATGAGGCAGGGCTGATGAGCCAGAGCAGAAGAACTGTCAAAGAGAACAGGGGAGGAAAGCTTTATACAAAAGTAAGCTTTTGGTTTCTTTTCTCTCCTCCAAACAGGGCACTTCCACCTTCCCCTTCTCCAGGCATCTTTCCTCCCCCTCCTTCCCTCTGACCTGCCCCTGGTTACCGATGTTGAGTGCTCTGAGTCTCCTTCACCCCTGCCCCTCCTTACACCGCTCCTCGTCCCATAGCGCAGCCAGAGAGAAGGCAAGGTCCACCCAGAGCACGGCCAGCGTCCCTCCAGGCACGTCCCCCCCTTCACTTCTGCTCCGCCTCCTCAGCCACTGCGCTCACCTCGATGGTGGCGGCGGCGGGGTGCTCATCCCCGGTGGCCTCGGTGGCACCGGAGGGGACAGTCACGAGCGTGCTCCCGCTGGGAGCCACCTGAGTCACGTTCTGGATGGTGGTGCCGAGTCCCGGCAGCGTGAGCAGCTGGAAGGGGCTCACCACCTTCACCACCGTGCTGCCGTCCTGCACCGCGGCCGTGCTCAGCACCGTCAGGTTGGAAGCGTCCGGGTGGATCTCCACCGCGCCCGGGAAGGTGGAGCCGGCGGAGGCCAGCACCGTGTACCCCCCCAGCAGCGGGGAGGCCGGGGAGCTGGTGGCAGGAGGTTGGGCTGAGCTCTTCCCCAGCACCGGGGCTTGCAGGGTTGAGACCACTTTGCCGAGAGGGAGGTTGGTGAGCTGGGAGACCGGCACGCCGGGGGTGACGGCGAGCTGTGCCGGCTGCGGCAGCACCTGCGAGGTGATGGCAGCGGGGCCGGAGGTGGCTCGGGTCAGCCGGGGACGTTTTAAAGGCGTGGGGACAGAGACGGGGGTGAGGGTCATGAGGACGTTGTTGAGATGCTGCGCTTTGTGCTTCAGCTCCTTCGCTCGCTTGCGGTGCTCGTCGCACTGCTGCTCCAGAGCTGCAGAGGGAAGAGGGATCAGCGGCAGGGATACGGCACCGCCGGTCCCACCGCGGCTGGGTCACCACGCACCAGCTTTAACGCATCCTTTAGCACTTACCTGCTAAATCCCGGGTGTACTGCTCCCTCGAGCGATCCATCTGACACTTGTGGCTGGCCAGGACTTTCTTGACCAGATCCAGCATCCCAAAGTTCTGGACGACATTGTTGAGTAAAACAGCATCTTAAAAACAAGACAGAGACCTCGGAGTGAAGCAAAATTCCCCCGTGCAAATTAGTTCCAGCTTGGTAAAAAGCCACATAGAGTGAAGACATTCAGCTGAGGCAGCCGAAAGCTGATGGAGGGTAACACAAGAGGCTGGGGAAGGCATGAGAAAGTGCAAGAGGTCACTAGAGAATAAGCAGTCCTCCCCTGCTCAGCAGGGCTGATAAGGAATCTGCTGGCACAGGAGCTGCTTGCTGCATCATTAGTCTAAAGGCTTAAATTCCACCTCAGCTCCCAAGCCAAGCGCTTCTCCAGACCCAGACCCAGAGGATGGAATCCCCAGACACAGGGAACTGGAGAACTGAGGCCACCTGAAGCATCCCCAAGTGCAGCCAAGAGCCTGCTGGGGAGCAGCCACAAGTGGGATTTACTTATGATGAAAACCATGTCCCTGCAGTGCCAGCAGATATCCCAGAGGAGAAACCCCCCCCCAGGCCCCAGTCCAGGTCATGGCCAGGCCCTTACCACCCAGCTGCAGCGGTGGATCCTGTGCTCGTTGCTGCAAGCCCTTCATGGTCTCCACCAGCTCCTGGTGGAACTCCTGGATCACTTCTTCCAGCAGACCCGTGTCCTTCAGGCCTCGCCAGAAAGCAAAGGTGTCATCTGGAGAAAGAAAGCAAGGGAGACCCTCAAAATCCTCATAGGGTTTTAACAGTGATCCACTCTGGGTTCCCCTTCTGGCCCCACTACAGGGGAAGACCTGCTTGGCTGCAGGCACAGGGTACTGGGGCAAAGCCCAAGGAGGGGCAGCTGGGAAAGGACCTGCTTTCCCCATCCTCTGGCACACACAAAGAGGACCCTGATGCTACAAGAAGTGCTCAGAGAGCACCAGAGCAGCAAGAAGGATTTTATGACTCCTCTGATTTGATTTTCCTTTCCCCTAGAGCCACACCAAGCACTTGGCCTTTGCTTTGGCATCTTAGTGCTGAGGAACAACCTCATCCCAAGACAATGCCACAGTCACACCTCAACAGGCAGGATATAACACAGCAGTATGTGCCCGTAAGAAGCAACCAGATAATCCCAGTGGCTCCTCAAGCAGAGCTGCTCCAGCAAGAGGAATCCTGCGCCTCATCCCTGCTGTTTCCCTCTTTTCCTACGTCTCCATCCTCTGCAGTGCTGAGCCCAGCAGATCCCAAGCAGTACCTCCAATGCTGGTGCTCCAGTCGCTGGCATCCTCACATGTTTCTATGGTAATCGTAGCTGGGGATCCGTTCACTGCAACCAATAGCAAAAGAAGAGAAGAAAAAAACCCCAAATCCTGATTTTCCTGTGTTTCACGGGCTCTTTCCAAGGGGAGCATCCCCTCCCTCGCTCCTGTGACTTCTCCTTTTCATTTCTGTTTGAGCAGAGCTCTCAGAGCTGAATGAGGCATGCACGGTTGCTGTGCCAGCACCAGTTATTCTTTCCACACTGGAGTGCACCACCCCAGGGGCTACTTCTGCAACCCCTGCACAAGAACACATGCCCATGAGCAGCACTTCCCTCCCATTCCTTGCACACACACAGGAACTGCTTAGGGCAAAAGTCAAACAGATTTAGACTCCATTCCTTTTGGCTATCCTTTTGCTCTACTGTTTGTAGGACTGGGATGGCTGGAGGGTTCCTAAAGCCTGCAAGGGGAGAGCACCCTCCCATGGGATGCAGGGGGGCTCCCTCCCTCCCTCCAGCTCTGCCAAATCTCAGGGATTTTGTTACCATAGAGCCAAGGGAACCAGCGTCATTCGAGCCGTGGCAGAAGCAGGATGAATGGGAATGTGGCCAGAGACCCACAGTGCTGCACAGAGAGTTTAATGCTCAGCCGCTGCCATTAAACCCAATTACTCTGCTCCTTTACCCTGCAGCCTTCAGGGCTCTGGTTATTCCAGCACAGCCCAGCAGCCTGGGAAGCATCTCCCCTTTAGCAAGCGGATGTCCATGTCTAAGAGGAGGCTTGGACAGGCTGCATCATGCATCAGCACCAGCATCCGTGGTCCCAAGGGGCTCACTCTGTCCTTGCTCTCCTCCCAGACACCATCAGGAGCACGGGATGTGGGGCTCAGAAGCAACAGGAGTTAAGAAACACAGAAGCACTTAGAAATCAGAAAGCTTTCCAATAATAAAGCTGCCTGTAATTATAGGTAAAATTAAATTTAGGTCTACAGCTGCGCAGCCACAACAGCATTTAAATCCAGTTTTATGAACTGCATGGATGAGTGTAGATTGAAATAAGACTCTATTGTACCCCCTAGTTCTCTTTAATCTCTCATCAGACAAAGCAGCCCTAAATGAAAACCTCTAAATCGTTCCAGAAGTCAAGTTACTGGTGGAAGGAGGAGGGACTCCTGCTCTGGCACCCTGCATGGCAGGGGAAGCCAAGCTGATCCCTGCTTCCCGGGATGAGCCCTATGGACACAGCTCCAAGGAAAGGGAACTTCATGGAGCAACCACTATTGCTCTCTGACAGACTAACTGCAGTCTTCTCTGCTTCAGTTACACAGTTAGGGGTAAGGCAGGACAGCCCTTCGGACCATGCAGTGATACAGAGCAACTAGGTGAGTTACTGCATCCCTGCTGAGATGCTCTAACAACGGCTCTGCTATGGGGAATCCTGCAACAGAGCAGGGAGAGGAAGCAGAGGATGAAACAACCCACAAAGCCAGGAAGAGGCAACAGCATGGGCACTTGGTTAGGCAGCATTTTTGTGCTTTAGTGCTTCAGTGCCCCTGTTTTGGGGGTGAGGAATGGCTGGACGTACCATCCGCAGAGGCGGGGGTGAGAGGGATGTACTCAGTCGATGTCTGGCTGGTCAAGGACACCCTGGCTCCAGTCAGGTCGATTTTGGTGCTGCGACACGTGTTGGAACAGACCTTTGTGTGCTGGTAGAAATCCAGCTCTCCTGAGTCCATGATCTTCCTGAAAGACAGGGAGCAAGCACAGGGACAGGCACATCAGCAGGAGCAGAGAGCTCCGAGATGCAGCTCCTGGCAGCCTTCACCCCCAGACTTCTCCAAGTTCAAGCCAGGAGAGCAGGCAGAGGCAACAGAGTGAATTTCCCTTGCTGGGACTGGTGAGCTCCTGGCTTGTTGAGGGATGAAGAAAAGAAGGTCCCAGGCTGGTTCCACCAGCACCTTCCCCCTGTGCACACCTGCAGCTTCCAGCAGAAGGCTGGCTGAGGTCTCAGCTCAGGGTGAGACAGCACAAAGCCTCCTCCTTCCCTTTCTGACTCAAAAAAGAGATGGGGCATAACCCTATTTATAAGCTCAAACAAGGCCTCTCAGCTTAAGCAGAGGAGGTTGCGACATCAGTGTATGGCATCTTCCCAGTAAGCATGTTGTCTCCAAAGCATCCCCAGGCCTTGCCAGCCAACAACAACCTGAGCTTCCCAAGGTTTGCTCTCATGGGTTTGCCTCCACACATTCCTCATGAAGTTTTTCCCTTGAAAGACCTGCCTTGCTAAAGCATGCCTAAGCCTATTATGCAAAATCTACGTGGAGCAAAAGCTGCTTAGAAGGAATATGGGAGATGCCTGCATTGAAGCAGAAGAATGAAGGCGAAGGCAATGTCACCCTGTGAGATGAGTGCAAACCCACCAGCGGCTCCCAGGGAAAGAGGCGATGCTTTTGTACCCTGCTGCAGGCAGAGCCAGGCTTTAATTAAACCACAGTCTCAGGCTGGTGCTCATGAAGACCACAGAAGAATTAAATTACACCAGTTAAGACTAGAGAAGAGAAATGCTTGCATAAATAAGCTTTAAGTAATTCCTTGGTGCAGAAAAAAAGGGAAGCAACATGAAGCAGACATGCTACAAGGGGTGTGTTAGTGGATGCCCAACGGACTTCCTTTTGATGGGTGACATGGAGAACCTATGGACAGCACAGCCTAACCACCAGAGGCCATGAAAATCTTCGATGGGTTTATGCCAGCTGGGAACTTGATGTGGTTCAAGTCTTAAAAGGACTGGGGAAATGCTTCTTACCCCAAACCATTCCGTAGGCACAAGGATAAAGCAAAGCCATTGGACGGACCACACTTGGGGCCAGGCTGTTATTAAGACAAACATACAGCAGTGCATTTGCTCCCTCAGCAGCGAAACCGTGCCAAAGGCTCTGTTCTACCCCACCGTTATCCCCCAGGTAGAAGAAGCCTCCACTGTGCCCCTCTGTGGATACAAACCGGAGCATGATCCCATTCATCCGAATCGCCCGCTTCCAGTCCTTCAGGGTAGACTTGCCAGCCAAGTGGACAAACTCCTTGGGACTAATGAGGTGATCATCAAACTGCAAAGGGCAGAAGAGCAACATCAGTGTCACAAGCCATAAACCAGCCACAGTGCTGCCCTACGAGCATGAGTCCACAGGCTCGTGATGCTCCGATGGCATTTCCTGGTACCCAGCAGTGGGGTGCAGCCACATCACAGCCTCCACGTGCTGCTTAAGGAACACCACCAAACCAGACGGCTGACGCACACTTCCCCACCTTAGAGAGGGTTATTAAAGCCAAATACTGCTGTCATGGATGGCTGGCAAGCAGCTGCTCAAAGCCAAGGCTTTGGGAGGGTGTGGAGCAGAGGAATTTGCTGTGTGACCAAGCCCAGGCAGGAAAAACACCCCATAGCTTGTGCAAACTGCCATGAACAGCAGGCTCACAATGAAACCCAGGCTCTGGCTGGTGATATTTCAGTCCAGGAGCACTCTACACCCCACATGAGTGAAGGAAGGAGGAGCCCAAGTGGTCTTTGGCCTCCTGCTACCGCGCACAACCACCGCTATCAGGGAAACCTCTGGCCTCTCTCACAGCTCACACCCACTTCCACCGAAAACCAGCTGCAGGGAGTTGGCACCCACTGTATCAGCAGCCAGCTCTTCCCCTCCTTTTACTGCCCTACACACCCAGCTGGGACTGAACCCATGCGCTGCCCTAAAAGGCAACCTGCAGAACCATAGAACCCCATACTGGGAGGGACCTCAAGGATCATCTGGTCCAAGCTTCCTGACAAAGCATGATCTTAACTAGATGGCCCAGCAGCCTGTCCAGCTGAATCTTAAAAGGGTTCAACACTGGGAAGAATCAGTCCTCCAAAGAGCTGCTTTAAAGCCCATCTCAGAGGATTTCCCAAGTCCAGGCCTCCCCTTTTCAATGCTCATGTTGACCAGCATGGAGCTTACTCATCATTAGTAAATGAGAACCTGCTGCTCTGAACACATATATGGGTTTCAGTGCAGAGAGAAGAGTGATTTTAGGCAGCAGCAGCATTGGCTGCAGCAGGACTTGTCCTCTGCCTTGGGGATGGAAAAGACCATCTCTTATGAATGGCAAGGAGCTTTGGAAAGCCCTTTTGCAACAGAGCCCAGAAGAGATGCTCCCCCAGCAGGGTATTGTTTAGCCCATGTACACATGCCAGCAGGTCCTGAATTCATGCAGACCCAGGGCAGAGCAGAAGCTGTTCACTTGGCCCCTACCTATAAACTCCTCAGCTTTCAAACTGAGCAGACACTGCAAGTGCCCAATTTTCCCAATCTTTCCAATAATGCAGTTAAATTGAAGCCCCATCTCTCCAGGCAGGACTGCTCCACTGGGCTGAAGAGACAAATATCAGGTCCCACAGTACCAAAACGTCCTCCTTCCCCACCACGACACGATTCTCACCTGCACACACTTCACATTGATCCCTGGGCACACAAACTTCCTCCAGATGAGGTTGGCTTTGCTGTCCCCGCAGGTGATGGGGTAGACAATCTCTGCCTCCAAACTGTCCTCATCTTCAGCCATCTTCACTTCTCACAGGGAACAGAGGCCGGGACAGATCCAAACGAAACGTGAGTCACAGCCTCCCATTCACCACCCAACACATGCCATGGTAAAGCAGTTTGAAAGCTCAGCATTAAAAACCACACGTGTATTCAGTGCATGGTGGGGGGGTGATGGGGTTTGTGGCCACCACTCGCCTGCACTTGGCTACCAAAGCACCCAATCACTCCATTTCTCAGGTTAAACAGCCCAGGTGGATGTGGCTGCAGCTCACTGTGTGAAATGTGAGAAATGAGCAGCCAGGGCTGGGAAAAAGATCAGTTCCTGATAAAAGGAATTGGCTGTTTGGGCAATTACAAAGTCCCCCTTGGTTTTAAACTGTTTGGAGTCAACTCCAGCCCCGCTGGCAGCAGTCTTTGCTCACTAAATTCACTGGTAAGCAAACCCAGTGAGCCTGCTGCAAAGCTGAGATCCCCACCATGAACTGGATGTGCAGGAGCCAGCAGCACCAGCCAGGCTCAGGGACTCACCCTGCACCAGGAGAGGGCAGCAGCAGCCCAGCCAGCAGCTGCCAGCTCCTGCACCTCCTGAGCTGCCCTGGGTGCTGGGAGGAGCATCCCTGGTACCCCAAGAGAGCATCCTCAGCAGCTGGACCCTACCAGCAGCACCAGCACAGGGTTGTACCACGTTGGGGTGGTGGAGCTGGCACAGCTCAACCAAGGGGCTACAGCAGGGGCTGCACCTACCTAGGACTGCTTCCTTCAGATGCGTGGAGGCTGTAAAGGCGGCAGCAGCCGCAGCAGCTGCATTTTCAGTCTCCAATGTGTCTTCATTTATGTCACCACTGGTAAGAGAGTCAGAGAAGCAGAGTTCAGCCCCATGGAAATGCCACCCCCCATCAGTGCCCCATGGAGACACTGCTCCGAGCCACTCGTGCTGTGTTTTCCCATGAGCCTGAAGTCAGCTCTGGTTTTGAGAGGCTCAGCTCCAGTTTTCCATATGGAGATGAAGAGCCCTGGAGCAGGACCGCTGCCAGCAGCCCGGCCGGCTCTGCCTCGCCTCCCTTTTAACCCCAGCCCCAGCGAGCTGCCTCCAGTGCAGCAGGAGCTGCTGTGGAGGGATGCTCTCAGCACAGCCCCTTGCTCAGAAGTTGCTGCCAGCCCCTGGCAGCTCTGCTTGAGAAGATCTCCCCAGGACAAACATGTGTGAAACACGCTGCTGCTGCCAGGGCGATGGACTGCCTGAATCCCCTGGTACACGGGATGCTCCCAGAGCAGAACCCCAAAGAGCTGCCAATACACTACAAAGGAGGTTGACAAACCCTAAACCAGCAGATCCAAGAGCAGAGATAATGTGAGCTATAGACCCCCACGATCCAACCTCTGAGCCTCTTTCAACTCAATATACCCGATATACTGGATGTATAGTACGTGGCTATTAGAGCTGGGCTGGGTCAGCCTGCAGAAGAGAAGGCTCCTGAAGGGGAGACCTTAGAGCAGCTCCAGTGCCTAAAGGGGCTGCAGGAACCTGGAGAGGGGCTTGGGACAAGGGCCTGTAGGGAGAGGGCAAGGGGAACGGCTTGAACCTGCCCGAGGGGAGACTGAGCTGAGCTCTTAGGCAGAAGCTCTTCCCTGTGAGGGTGCTGAGGCGCTGGCACAGGGTGCCCAGAGAAGCTGTGGCTGCCCCATCCCTGGCAGTGCTCAAGGCCAGGTTGGACAGGGTTTGGTGCAACCTGCTCTAGTGGAAGGGGTCCCATGCTGATACCCATATGATCCAATCTGTGCATCACAGCCAGCTCTCAGCAGGGACCATTCCTGATCTGTTTTAAGATTTGGTTTTGCTATGGAAGATGTCCAATTACTGTAGCAAGCTTGTCCTGCACGGGTGGGGAGGAAGCAACAGTTAACTCTTCACATACTTCAGCACATAAACTTCCTAAGGAAGACTGTAAGGAGAAAACAAACCCGAAATCTACCCTGGTCTGGGGCATGAATTGAAAGATTGGACCTAGTGACTCACTGGCAACACGCTCCCCACCCGTGGTGCCACGGGGACAAGCAAATTCAGGAGCAACTGGTTTTTCCATCCTGGCCTCCTAACACACAGCTAGGGTGGAACTGCAGCTTCAGAGCACCCTTCCCTTGCCAGTTGCAGAGCAGGTACCTGGGGAGGAGCAGCACTGAGATGAGGGCATTGGTGCGGGCAGAGCTCAGCCTCCCTGGGTGAGTACCTCAGGAGATGCTGCCCCTGCCCAAACACACAGCCCCCGAGGAGGGAAAGGTGAGGGTATTTGCACATGGGTGAGTGTTAAAGGCAGCAATCTGACATGAGAAAAAGGGAAGAATTGTAACCTGGGTTCTCTTTGTCACTTTGCTGCATGGCTCTTGCATTTCTCCAAGTGCCTTTGGAGAAAAGCCAGCAGTTCCACTGCAGCAGGGTACCAAGAGGCAGCAGCCACATCTGATGTGCAAAGCCCTGCACCCCCTGGCTCTGATCTCCCACCAGATCTAAAACCTCCACTGACTTATCCAGAAAAACCCCAGCAGGAAGCCAGCACCTGAAATGGAGCTTCCTCCAGGACTCCATCACATCCACACCACTCCAGAAAGTAACCAAAAGGCATGACTGGATTGGGATAAATAACCCAGCCCACATGTGCCACCCCATCCTCCAGGGAGAAACAAGCTTCCACAGCTTGTATGAAAAGCAGCCTGTGTCTGCTATGGAGATGTAATTGGGTGGGGAAGAGAAAACCACAAAAGAAGGGTGAGTTTCTCCACCCTGCTCCCCCCATCCCATTCCAGAGGGACAGAGTGAGGCAGATGGAAGAGCAGGAGAAGACTCAAACACCTCCCAGGCCCCAGCAGTGCATCCCACCAAGCTGGTCCTGCCTTCGCCGGTTGCCATGACGAAGCCAGGGGAGGATGGCTCTCATCTTCCTCCCTGGGAGGATCCATCAGCCAGATGGAAGAGAAGAGAGCGTGTGCTGATAAAGCAGTGGGCTCGTCCCCTTTCTCCTCCACTCCTGCCTTGCCTGGAACCTTGAGAGAGAAAAACAAAGTCTCCACCAGAAACCTGCACTGGGAATGCTGATCAGGAGCACAAGCACCTCATCAGAGCCTCAAGGACAGCTCCCTTCCCATCGCAGATGAAAGAGAACAGCTTCTTGCTGGTTGTGACTGTTTTCCCACTCCCCTCTGCCTTTCCCAGTCAATCTTAAGAACACATGAACTAATTAAGCTCTTCACCACTGGTTGCATAATCTCTTGCTTTTAAATAGCTAAACCCTACCCAAAGCACTAGAAAGGAGGAGGCAGCCCCCAGGCTGAGCTGGGTTTCCAAGTACCACATAAGCCAAGTTGAAAGCCCTCTGCCCGTGTGAGCAGTGACTGAGCCAGAGCCGAGGAATCCCAGCCTGTGCTGGCAGCCACTTCTACACCAGCTGGGGCTGCAAAGAGGAAACAGAGGGAGAGGGAGGCAGTGTTGCTGTCCAAGGCTATGGAGAGGCCACTGGTGGCTCCTGCTGCCCCCCACCAGCCCCACAGCCCTGCTTTGCGAGGGGAGTCCCAGCAGGCAGGTTTTGCTTCATGAGCCCCAGATCCATGTCATTCCCATCAACCTGCTACTGTCCTGGAGCACGGGGGAGCAAGGAGCCTGCCCTTCTCCAGAGAGATGCATGGAAAAACCCAAGGGAATCTCTTAGAGCCTGCTAAGATACACTCCACTGTGCTGCAACTAAATAAAACTCATCCTCCCTCCACTGTGTAGGGCTGAATGGCTCCGAACCATGCAGGGGACATCCAGGAGAGGATGAGAAAAGGTTTCCAAAGAAAAACAGGAACAGAAAGGAAACCAAGCTGCTTGAGCCAGCCTCTGTGTTCCTGGCCAACACCGCACTGCTGCACATGGGTCTGCAAAGGCTTGGAGCCACATTAAAACCAGAAAGCATTCTGCATCCAAAGGCACATCCCAAGTTTCACATCTGGCTGCCTCTCCACTGAGGGAGCTAAGGGAGTTACCATGGGGCAGGCAGCAAGGAGTGGAGCCTTTCATCCCCACCATCCAAGGAGCATCAGTGAGAACCTAACACGGAACCAGAGACTGCCGAGGCATCACTGAGGTCCCCACTGTCAGAAGTGATGCAGGAGTAAGGAGCAGGGGATGAAACACACCCAGCCCTGCTCAGTACAACCAGGGTGGGAGGGTTCCCAGCCCGCCACCTCGGTGAACACCAGCTGTGTCTCTTACCCATGCTGGGACAGGTTGGTGGTGACCAGCACCGTCTTCACCTCCTCCACGCCGCCTCCATCCACCGCACCGTCGGGTGTTGTCACCACCACCACCTCCTCCATGTGAACACTGACATCCGGAGTTGCCATCACGAGGTCTCTGCCTGTGCAAACACCAAGGGAAGCACCATGTCAAGAGGTGTCCCTGCTAAAATCAGTCACGGAAGGACCATCAGTGTGGTGGGAGCAAGGGGAGAGGAGGCTGCAGGGAATCTGTGCTCTGAAAGAGAAGGGATTAGCAAATCCCCAACTGCTGCATCCCAAGAGGAGGGATGATGAGAGGCTTGTAATCCAGCACCCACTGCAGGCCGGGTGAGGGTGATGGGCACAGTAAGGGACCACACGTGGTGAGGGACAAAGTGTGGGAGCGGATGCGAAGCAAAAAGCTGGTCCCGGCCTTCACCAGCAGCTCTCTGAAGACACTCAGTTTGAAGGTGTGCTTCCAACTGTATTCCACACTGCCTTGGAAGGGTTTCAGGAGCTCATCGCTGCCTCCTCCATGGCAGAAACTGGGACTGTCCCCTCCTCCAAAGTCACACATACAGAAAGATCCAAACTCAAACACTTCAAGCCTGCACCACAACGGGACACCTGGAAACTAAACCAGCGCTAGATTTCAGTGCTTGAAGCCCTGAGCATCCTGTGCAGGAAGAACCTGGGTGGAAACCCCAAATCCTGGTTGACTGCAGGCACAAGGAGCAGGGCACCTTCCTGCGCTTATGGTTGTGCTCCATCCCCACTGCTGCAGCCTCCGCACCCGGAGCACAGCACAACACACGGGGGAAGCCCCGGTGCTCAGTGATGCCATCGCCCCCTGGGCCTGCTTCCCCAGGGATCCCAGGTGACTCCGGAAGGGAAAGCAGGTTTTAAGCCATTTAAGCAATAGGAGAGGGAAGAAAGGGACATAAATACCCTTTAGGAACACGTGCGTGTGTAAGCACCCTCCGAACGCCCCTGCTGTTGTTAACGTCAGGAGGACAGCACAATAAAATGAGCATAAAATTCAGTACTTAGAGCCATAAAACTTTGCGGGTCGGCTTCCGATGGTATCTTCAGCCCTCTTCCATGAGTGAACTATGCCTGCATTACCCCCTCACACCGCAGAGCACACGCATGCAGCCTTCCAGTATCTGAAGGGGGCATATAGGGATGCTGGGGATGGACTCTTCATTAGGGACTGTAGTGACAGGACAAGGGGTAATGGGTTAAAACTGAAACAGGGGGAGTTTAGATTGGATCTAAGGAGGAAATTCTTTCCTGTGAGGGTGGTGAGGCACTGGAATGGGTGCCCAGGGAGGTTGTGAATGCTCCATCCCTGGCAGTGTTCAAGGCCAGGTTGGATGAGGCCTTGGGTGAGATGGTTTAGAGTGAGGTGTCCCTGCCCATGGTAGGGGGTTGGAACTGGATCTTAAGGTCCTTTCCAACCCGAACTATTCTATGATTCTATGATTCTGTGCTCAGGTATGGAGAGGCAGGTGACCCCAACACATCTCCCATAGCACAAATACATCCCCCACAGCACCAGTGCAGCCCCGACAGAGACAGGGAGCCTTCAGCTCATCAAGTGCTCCCCATGGCCAGGTCTGGCCATCCACACACAAGAGTCCTTTGGCTCCCACCACCCTCCCCAGCCACCATCAGAGCCACGCAGGGACCCGATGCATCTGATGTGACTTTGCAACACAGTTCCTGCCTGCAGAGACTCCAGCCTGACCCCCAGGATGCTCTTCTCCTCCATGGAGGCCACAGGGTTTATCCCAACCAAGCTAAAGGCGAAGCAGCCAACAAGAGCTTTGGTGTCTGCAGGAGCAAGGAACGTGCTGGACTGAGGGCAAGGGGAGAGAAACCAAAGGATTTGCTACAAACCAGCATCTGAAGCACTGCAGGACCAGGCAGGGTGAAGGGCACAAACTGCTCCCAGTCCCCTTGCTCCTTGTACTGGGATAAAAGCCTGTGCTGGGAGCTGCAGATGCAGTTCAAGCACTGTGATTTTCCTTCCTGCTCCATCCCTACACCCATCTCCTTTTGGGATAAAACCCTTCCTGCAGCCATAGCATCACTCGCAATGGCCTCTATCCTGGTGCCTGGTTTCGGGATGCTCCAGGCATCCCACCAGCACCATGGGAAGGCTTCAACTGCCCAAGCACTCGCATGCCTCCAGGCAGGAACCAGTGCGGGGTGGCCTGAACAGGCTGGGAACACCAGCAATGACCAGCAGGGAGGGGGAACAGGGCAGAGAGCACCCGGCTCCCCCAGGGCTCTGCACCCCTCCTGGTGCACATCGGGCTCAGCGGCTGCAGGAGACCTTTGGGGTGGGGGGGGAGGAAGAGAGGATGGATTTTGGGGTGCGCTGTCAGTGGAGGAGGGCACGGGGGGGGCATGGCTGCATGGGGGTCACAAGAAGGAGATGGATGGGGAGAAGGGATGCAGGCTGCGTGCAAAACGGGGGGGAGCACAGGGGTGCGTGGGGAGGGGGCTCCACCGGAGTGCAGGGGGTGCACAGAAGACATAAGGGGTTGTAAGAGAGTGCACAGGAGTGCGGGGGGGGTGGGTTATGGGATGCACAGGGGGATGCAGAGACCGGGGGTGCAAGGTGGAGGGGGGGATGCCCAGACCAGGGATACAGGGGGGGATATAAACCTGGGGGGGGGGGGGGGTCTCTGGCACCCCGCTCGGTGCCGTAAGGACCGGACACGGCGTGGTCCCACCCCCACCCCCCCCCCACCGCGGCGGGTCGGCGCGCGCGCTCCCGGTCGCGAGGCAGGCGGGGGGGAAAGGGGGGGGAAAGAAGAGGGGTGCGGGGGGAGGTGGGGTGCGCGTGGGCGCGTTCACGCTGGCAGCGCCGGGAGCGCGGGAGGGAGGAGGAGGAGGAGGAGGAGGAGGAGGAGGAGGAGGAGGAGGGGAGGAGGGGGGGGGGGGCGGCCGGGCGCTGCCGCCGTCGTCTCCTGCCGCTGCCGTAACGTCCTGACGCTCCGCAGGGACCCGGCGGCCGGACGGCGCGTACGGAGGCCCCGCGGCGGGCGGCGCCAAGGCCCAGCGCTTACCTTGAGGCCGGCGTCCCGCGGGCCCCGCTGGCGGCTCCGGCCGCTCGGTGGGTGCGGGCCGGGCAGGGAGGGAGGCGGCGGGGTTGGGGTGCGAGGGGAAGGGGGGGGTGGGGGGGGAAGGGAAACCGGGCTCCGCCGCGCGCGACTCTCGGCCCCCCCCCACCTCCACGTGCGCATGCGCGCGGCCCGGCCCGACTCCCGGGACTTATTTGGCGGGGGCGCCGCGGCCCGCGCTCGCTGTGAAATAGGTACCGGGCCGGCGCCGTGCGCATGCGCGCGGACGGGGCGACGGTGTCCGCTGTCGGGGGGGGATGCCCCTCCGTGGGGGCTATGGGTGCTGCGCTGGGGATCCCCTGCGTGTCCCCCCCCCCTCCTCTCTGTGCGCATCCCCCGGTCCGTGCGTGCCCGCGGCTCTGGGGACCGCCGGGTCCGTGCGGGGCTGCTGTGGGCCGGACGTGCCCCGGGGGGTGCGCTCGGGTGTGGGTGCATCTGCGGAGCTTGGTGGGGGCCGCGTTGAAGGGAGCTTAAAGCCCATCCAGTTCCACGCCTTCCCCTAGAGCAGCGTGCTCCGAGCCCGTCTGCATGTGTGTGGATGGGGGGGGTTAGGGTTAGGGTTAGGGTTAGGTCCTGTCTGTGCTGCTGGGCACAGCGTGTTTTGGGGTGGCCGAGGGGTTTGTCCTCAGTGATGGGCACACGTCCTGGAGCTGCCAGGACCCACCCAGGTGACTTTCCATCCCTAAAGGGAGAGCTTCAGGCATCCGGATTCGCGCTGTTTGCAGCCCAGGATTGCAGCGCTGCTTTGGCTGGATTGAAAAGTGTAATAAAACCTGCAGGATGCTCTCTGGGCACTCTTTTGGTGTCCTTATCAGCAATAAATTACAAAAGAGGGGATAAAAGAGCGTGTTTTGCACTTGGGGGGGCACCTCCCTCCTACCTGAACTCTTAGTGGGGTGTCACGTTCAAAGGCCTTTAAGGCACTGAGCAGTGGGGTTGTACCTAGAGGGGGGCTGCACATTGGTACCCAGGGGCTGTGATGTGTATGGGGCCTGTGGGACATCCCAGTGCTGCTGTTGGACCCCGCATCAGGGATTGTCCTGCTCACTGCAGAGCTCAGGAGCCATCCCCGAGTGCTGCAGCCAGCACTATATCCCATGCTGTATACAGTGCATATATACACTGCCCTGTATATATATGAGAGTATATATACTCTGCTCCCTGGGTTCCTTCCTGCCTGGAGCTCTCATGGGGTTTGGTGTGCCCACGGGGTCCAGGCTTTGGGAGCCTGCAGTGATTTGTCAGTGGGGACACACACACACTCCTCACATGCTCTTGCCACATCTCCCTTCTGCTGCAAGTGGGTGGTTAACACGTTCTGAGACGGGAAGAGCCAGACCAGAGACCCGAAGAGTTGCGAATCCCTCCTTGGAACGCTCCCCATGGGGTTTAGATCCAGCAGCTTTTCACACCGCCTTGACAAGAGGCTTTCTCTGCCTGCGTTCGGGTGCGTCTCTGACCCGCTCAGTGGCGTTTTTCATAGCAATCTCTAACGAAGCTGATCGATTTGTAGTGGTTTCTTTAATGCTTATTTGTCCCAAGCCTCTTCTCTTTTCCCATCCTCCCCATGCAATCCAACCATCTGCCAGCTGGGTTTCCCTCCTATTCCTTTTTGCTTTCCAGTTTACCCAAGCTAATACAAGGAGCTCTCTTTCTTTTCCTCTTCCAAGATAACCAGTGGTAACCAGCGATGTAAATTCACCCACTGGAAATGGTGATGCTCTTTGCCATGGAAGCCGGCACCGTGGTCATCAGCTCCCTATGGACCTACAGAGGCAGCTCCATCCTTGTGACCTACATAGGGCCAGATGGGGCAGATAACAGCTCCCTCTCTCACTGTAACCAGAGCCTGATGGCAGAGGGGTTATAAAGAGGGTAAGAAGGCAGCAAGCCCACAGCGATGCTGCCCTGCTCCGGTTTCCAGCAGCCTGTGGCCTCTTGCAAAGCAAAACCCTTGCTTTTGCTACCAGGCACCAGCAACAGGAGCCTCCCTGGGCTCCTCCCCAGCACCCACAGCAGGAGGAATTCACCTCCTGGCACCTTGTGTGCTCACAGCTCCTTTATCAGGTGGTGGACTCGCTGGCGGCCTTAGTGCCAGGCGGATGCTGAGGGAGGGAGAGCAGCCTCAGCACAGTTAAACCTTTAGGAAATTACTCTGCAGAAACCTCTGCTGGTTCTGGCCTGCCCAGGTGTGCTTTTGCATTTACCTTCCCCTCGCTCAGACATGGGACAATGAGGCTCTGTAGGGAGCTGATGCTTTGTAGGGAGCTGATGCTTTGTGGGGATCTGATGCTTTGTGGGGATCTGATGCTTTGTAGGGATCTGATGCTTTGTAGGGAGCTGATGCTTTGTAGGGAGCTGATGCTTTGTAATGATCACTCAGAGTTCCTGAGGTGTTTTGCTTCCTTGCCCTGTTTTTGCTGCTTGAAGAAGCATTTTGGTGGGCGCTACAATCTGCTCCAAGGGTTCAGCATTGAGCACCTCTCGGTGCTGCCTGTGGGAGCTGGGCCCCGCAGGCTTGCACATGTGGGCAGAGGCTGAGGGTGGTGGGAGCATCACTGCAACACCCGGCCCCCTCTTCCCTACAGATCCCATTCCTCTGCCTTTTTATCCTTCAGCTCACAAGGGGATGAAGGAGCTGACCTGAATTAACTGGTTAGAGGGTGACCACGCTTGCTGTCTCTAATGCACCTTGAATTCCATGGCACCAGGGATTGTGATTGCTTCCTAAGCCAAATGCAGAGGCTTTGCTTTACCCAGTCCAGTTTTAAGAGCCCAGGTCAGGAAACCTCAGAGGAAAAGTGAGCGATGCTGCGTTTGCAGTTAGGGTTTTATCTCTAAAATCAGGAAGGGCATGCTGCAAAAATAGAATTCCTGTTTGGGCTGGAACTTGTTTCTTGGGAAAAGCTCCTGAAGCAAAAGCTGCTTTTAGAACTGAAGCACACGTCTTCCAGAGCTGGATTTATTGTGCCTGCAGTTGCCTTACAGCTTTTCAGTCCTGCTCTGTAAAGGCTTTGCATTCCCTCCCCTTTCCATAAGGGATGTCAGCACCCTCCTTTAAGCAGTTGGTGATGTTTTCCCTCTGAAAGCAGTTGTGTGTCCCTGTGCCTTTATGCTGGGTGCAAAGAACTCATTTAGCAGAGAGGTGCTCAGAGTCCGTTTTGTCCAACCTTTAGGTCAGTTTTCCATTGAATGCAGTTTATTGGTATTCTACAATACAAAGAGAAGCCTCGGAACTAAACCAAGCGATGGAGAGAGATGGACGCAGGTTTCGTACCAACTTTATTTCCTTTTGTCTTTGTTTCATAATCACTCCTTTTGCACAACAACAACCTCAGGTTGACAATGAAATGCACGTGGTTGACCGAAGGGAACCGGACAAGGCTCTGTGAGGGATGGAAAGCCCTTCCACGACCCCAAGGGGTGAATCCTGCCCGGGGTGCTGAGCCCTGGGGTTACAGCTCAGCCTCCCAAACCTCTGCCTGTGGCCATGGGCCGGTTGGTTCCTCCCAGGGTGGCCAATTGTGAACCATGGCTTTGTCCTTTGGGACTTCCCATTCTCAGAACCATTTGGATGCAGTGGCTCTCCCGTGGTCCAGCATCAGCATCCCCGTGTCATGGGATGGGGAAACTGAGGCCTGCGGGTGCTGGGATGCCACAGTGGGTCCCGCTGCTTCCCTGGGGACCCTGGAGCACCCAACCACTGGCCAGTGCCCCTCTTCTGCTTTACTTAAAGACAACTGACTACAAAGGTGGAGCTTGTTGGTCTTGCTTTGTCCTTTCATCCCTAGCATGGATAGTAAGACATCTCTAGCACCGTAAACAGCCATTCCCTGACTCATTTCAAGGGGTGTGAAGGGTGGATGTGCACATCTCCTTTCCACATCTGTGTCTCTGTGCACAGCCATGGGGAGGGAGGGAATACCAGGAACCCCAGGAGACAGGCTCTGCAGAGGCAAGGCCGGAGTCACGCCGGGCTAAGCAAAAGCAAGCAAGCTGAAGGCTACAGTGGAAAGGGAGCAGCGATACCAACCGACCCCCAGGGTAGGATGCATGCAGTGAAGCGCTGCCATCCCTGGGAGGTCAGCTCAAAGGTCTGGGTTACAGCGAGGGGTTGTAATGACTCAGAAAGAAGACAAGGAATAGGCTCAGTTTAGAAGCAGCATCCTTGAAAGCACCCATTTACAGAGAGCTGAGCTCTTTGCTCAGCTGGGAGCTCATTCAGCTTCAGCTTCTCTGCCCAAACCAGGGGCCCTTCTCCAGGAGTGCTCTTTGGAAGGTATACACATGCATGGAATAAACTGTCACCATCTCTTTGCTCCCTCACCTTCGTGGTCCAGGCAGGGATGCAGCCGCCCGCCTCGAGGATGCTCTCCCTACCGGGCACAAAGTCTCGTGTCCATGGGCTGCTGCAGAAAGGGGGCTGCCAAGTTACAAAGCTTGATTATACACATCTGTGGGAATCAAGGAAGAACTTCAAGCCTTATCAGAAGGAAGGTGGTCCTGGGAATGGGGGGGTTCATGCCATGTCCATGACTGCGGTACATGGGAACAGGCTGGGAATGAGGGAGGCTGGGGCAGTAAGGATGTTAGTGAGGATACTTGATTAGTCTCAACTGAGGTGTGAAGTATGCTGCTGCACACAACCATTAACAACCCTGGGATATGGAAAGGCATGGACCAACCGTCATCCCTGCCCATGCCACGTGCTGCCAGTCGGGCACAGAGCCACAGCCACGGGCACTGGTGCAGCCAAAGCAATCACACATTTCCCTGATAGCGTCCAGTGGCCCTGGACAAACACTGAGCTCCCTAAACCCCTGTCACATGCATCTGCACTGGGCAAACATCGCTCTGCCTCTCCTATGGATGAGGTGGTTTCCTTGGCACAATGTGTCTCAGCAGGACGTTACCGGTGCAAATCTCTCCCTGTGCATCCCTGCAGGAACACATCCACTGTCCCTCACAGCACTGACCCAATGGAGGGGAGAAAACTGAGTTTCCCAGTGCTCACACCGTGTGCCAGGCCACTCTCCTGTGCGTTTCCCATGGGATTACTTTTAGCCAGGCAAAGCTATTGCAAGAATCAGTCCCTGCCTGAGATGCAGGCTGGCCTCCAGGAAGCAGGGGAAGCACAAAGGGCTGAGGTGGGAGATCCAGGCAGGAACCGAGCGCAGAGAGTCAATGGAGGCTCAGGGGGATGGCTCTCACCAGCACAAGCCACCATCAACCACTTCTCCTCCAGCTCACACCAAACCTCATTGGCTCCTCCTGCTTCCCCTGGGCACAGCCAGGACCCCTCGCACCAGGAGCTTTGGGTTTACACTAAATCATACGCACTAGAACTGAAGCATCACCCCTGTTCCACCGCTCTGCCCTTCCTGAGGAGCAGCCTGTCCCTGCTCCCACCGCCCTGCCTGCAGGACTCAGCTGCCTCCTGCTCCATGCTCCAGCATCCTGCCCTGCCTGCGCCATCAGCCGCATCCGACTCCATCTGAGCCCCCAGGAGAGAGTGGGAACCGTTTCTCTTGTTTTAAACCCCTGCTCATGGGTACAACATTTCTGGTAATAATAATCATCATAATCATCATAATCATAGTACTAAAAACAGTATTTACAACAAGCCTCAGGTCAGAATTACACACCAAGCAAACACTCAGCACCACAGAGAGTAGGACAGGGTTAATATCTCGCAGATACCTTCTGAGATCCCAGCAGGGACACAGACACTTGACAGCTTCAACCATTTCTGACACACAAACAGTTTTGTTTAAGTTACTCTTAAATTATTAGCATTTGTTTTTGAACACTTGGAAAGTTCTTGCCACTACGCGATGAGGTGATGCTGGAGGTGATGCCGCTCTACAATGATGCTCATCTAAGACAGCTGCTACTATCAACTGATCATTAGCTACTGTTAAGAAATTCAACCCTCAGTTTCCTTCCCTTTGCCCTCTTTGCTCTAAATCCTATGATTTGCTTTTAGTCACTGACAGCACTGGGGCTTTCTAACAGTCCTGTCCCCTCCCCGGCCCAGGCGGAGGGTGTGGGAATACAATAGCCCTTCCTTATAGGAGCAGAATTCCCTACCATCGCACTGTGGCCATTGAGGGATCCCTCCCAAGTCCAGCTGGGAATCCTGGGGAGGTTAGCAAAGAGCCCCGGGGTTTCTTCTCTTTGGCTTTCCATGGGGTTTCTGTGCCTGCCTGGTGCCTACCCCAGGCTGAAATGGATTCTCTACCTGATTAAAGCACAGGGGAGACAGAAACGTCAGCTTCTGACCAGACCCAGCAATAATTCCTTTCTCAGAGGGGCAATGGGATCGTTATTCCCTGGGCAAACCCTTCATCTGCTCTAGCTCCTCATCGCTTCCAGCAGAGCACAGCCCTGGGGAGCCCCAGGCTGCACCCCTTGCTTGCTTACATCATTCCCCAAGGATCCTGCATCCCATGCCCAGGATGGCTCCTTGGAGGCACAGCAAAGGACACTGGTTATTAACAATTACACATCTCCGTGCCGTGGAGGCCCCTTTGGTTTATGCCAGGGTCTGCAAGGGCAGCCAGGATGGAGGGACCCAACCACTGCCCTATTCCCTTTATAAGCTAACAACCCAGTGACCTCGAGCACTGCTCAGAGTGGGAATTCTGTTACCTTGTGCCTCAGAGGGAAGCAGCTTCCACTGAATCCTCTGCAAAAGCTGCTGCAGGGCCGTGCTCCAGCGGGGCTGCATCCCAAGCACTGTGTCCGTTCCCTGCTTTCCAGGTGCAACATCTCCATTTAGTTTCTCCAGGCTGGGGCAGGGTGAGCAGGTCTGTGGGTCTCGGCACAGGGTCCCTTGCAGTGCATGGTGGCTGCTGGGCCTTGGCTAACTCCATAAGCTGTGACACTGGAAGATGAGGAAGTCCATGGACAGTCACCTATTTACATCAGACATCACTGCCATGCTCACGTGTTCTCTGCTCATCCCTACCTCCACCTAGAGACAATTTTGTCTTATAAATAGGTCTGGAAAAGCTAAAGTTAGACAAGGAACGAGTGTGGGGACATCTCTTTACCCTTACTGTGGAGTTGCACCCCTTTAGCTCCATCTCTGAAGCCACAGGTCTGGAGGTACCGAGCAGCTGGTGTGTCCTGCCTCCTAACGGCACTGAAGAGTCCTACACATCTTTGGAAAGGGAAAGAGGAGGATTCTGCTCACTAAAAGGCTATTTCACAACCATGCACCCTCTCTATTGGATTTGCTTTCCTACCGGACTGAAATCTCACGCTGTGGGAGCACTGGAGACCTGCAGACCGAGCCCCCTCTCCCAGGGCTCCCATGGATCTGGGGATGCGATCGTCATCTGTGGGTCCCCCAGGCTGCCTGGCCAGGACCTCTCAGTCCCTGCTGTGTGGGGAGAGGGTGGCTCAGTCCACTGGCTCCTTGTGCTGCCAACCAGCTCTGGGCAGAGAGCCTCACCTCCTTCCTCACGGGCTACCAGAGAACCATGCAAAGATGAGGACGTTGGGTCCCTGCCTGCCTGGGCTGGCTCCAGATGCAGCCAAGAGCTGGGGGGCTCTGCACACCATGGCTCCTGCACCATTCACCCCTCTCATTCCTCTCTCCTACCACTGGCAAACACGGGGCTCTTCCCTATTCCACCTCACACACAGAAATCACCACTTAGTCTGAAACTATTTGGCTCAGAGCAAACACCAAGAGGAGTAAAAGCCCCGGGGTAAGAAATCCATATCTCTGTGACACTGCTGGTTGAATTTATTAATATCTTATGAATTCTTCTTTTTACATCAGTTTAAGAAATATTGGTTTTTAAAAAAGGACAAAACCCTCCAAAGAAGCTGTTTGATTGACTGATCGATCGATTGATTCTCTATTTCATGTGAACTAGTTGCTATTCTGCTTAGAGGTCCCTATGATCTGTGAATCCTCACAAGTACTGACATTAAGGATGCAGAGATAGAGAAGCGTGTAGCTGGGGGACGAACACCAGGGGAGTGGGGGGGGAAGGATGGAGGATCGAAGGTCGCATCTAGACAAACAAAATCAAATGTGTTGGTTGGTCGATTGGTTGGTTTGTTAATCAGGAATCAGGTGCTAGATGTGTAGAAAAGCCCTTTATCCAGAGATCTCCTCCCGCTGTTCCTTGTTCCTGCGGACCTCAGCTGCGTGCAGTTCCTGCAGGGATGGGAGAGACGACACCAGGATGACACTGTCTGCTTGTGAGATCTCTGTTTCCCTTCGCTCCTGCACACTGGCTTTGCATCAGACAAAAGAAGAGAGCAGTTTCCCATCTGACACACCGTGAGGGCTGCGGGTTATGCCTGCAAGCAGCAAAGCATCACATCTGCAGGAGTCTGAAGGTGATGGGAACTGACACTGAACACGTTCACATCCCCTCTTAGAATCATAGAGTAGTTAGGGTTGGAAAGGACCTTAAGATCATCAAGTTCCAACCCCCTTGCCATGGGCAGGGACACCTCGCTCTAAACCATCTCACCCAAGGCCTCGTCCAACCTGGCCTTGAACACTGCCAGGGATGGAGCATTCACAACCTCCCTGGGCACCCATTCCAGTGCCTCAGCACCCTCACGGGAAAGAATTCCCTCCTTAGATCCAATCTAAACTTCCCCTGTTTCAGTTTTAACCCATTACCCCTTGTCCTGTCACTACAGTCCCTAATGAAGAGTCCATCCCCAGCATCCCTAAGCCCCCCTTCAGATACTGGCAGGCTGCTATGAAGCCCTCTCCCCATGCAGCCCATGGGAATGGGATGGGCCTGATCCTGTGCCTTTGAGTTTGTGCTTTATCAGCAAGACTCTTTTCTCCATTGACCTTGAAGGACACCCCCCCTATTTCTGCTCCACCAAAACGCCTGTTCCCCTGTTCCCATTGCACTGAGACAACCCCGCAGGGACCAGACCCCCAATTCCACCCCTTGGGAATCACCCTCAGCCCTCTGTGGGGACGCTGCACTCGCCTTCTCGCGGAGCCGCTCCCTCAAGGCAGCCAGATGTGCTTCACGGATCTCCCTGCTCAGCTCCATCTTGTAGTTGAGCTTCTCCTCGGCCAGGCGGCTGAAGTTGTTGTTCTCCTCCAGCGCCTTGTGCAGCACTTCCCGCTCGTGCTCCCGCTTCTCCGCCAGCTGCTTCAGCACCTGAGCCTCCTGGGTCTGCCGGGGCAAGGCAGCGCCAGAGCCATAAAGCAACCCAAGGGGCTCGTCCAGCCTCTGCCTCCCCACAGGGGTTCCTGACTGTCTCCAGCGCTCAACATCACTCCGCCACCCCCCTCCATCCCATAATGCTCTCGCTTGGAAGATGCTTTGCCCCCTTTTTCCTCCTGTGGGGCAATGTCTGTGGAGCTCGATGCTCTGGGTGACCATAGGATGCAAAAGTGAGGTGAAATGCAGGCGGGCACAGGGTCACCTCATTTGTGGTTCAGTCTGGAGATGGTTCCTTAAGGGGAGACCTTAGAGCAGCTCCAGTGCCTAAAGGGGCTGCAGGAAACCTGGAGAGGGGCTTGGGACAAGGGATGTAGGGACAGGGCAAGGGGAATGGTTTTAACCTGCGAGAGGGGAGACTGAGATGAGCTCTTAGGCAGAAGCTCTGAGTACTGTGTGGGTTTAAGAACAGGAGGAGGATGGTGATGGGGTCTAATTCCCTGCCTCAACCAGGCTGCAGAACCTCCCTCCATGACTCCACCTCTCACCTGACAATTTACAGCAGGATGTGGTGCTAAGTGTAAGAACACTCTCCCCCCCCATCTTAGATCAGTCCTGCTGAGGCAGTTTTGGGGTTTGGTGCAGTCAGGACCCATCACACTGCTGCTGCTGAAGGATGTCTCATTACCTTCCTCCTCTCCTCTGCAGCCTCCAGCCTCCTCTGCAGCTCCTCCAGGGACAGGTCCTTCTTCTTGGGAGGGGAGGAGAGGATCGGGCTCTCAGGAGATAAATCTGAAGGGGACTTCAGGATCACTTCGAAGCTCTGGCCTGATGCCCTCTTATCCAGCTGCTTCACCTCCATATCTTTGGGGGGAGAAAAACAGCGACTCTGGATCTGTGACACTCAGGAGAGCATCTACCTGAGGGCACCGAGCTCTCTGCACAGGAATTGGGGGGTTCCCATGTCCTGACCTGGGTGATTTTGTTCTATCCCCAAAGTTCCCCTATTAGTGATCAGCTTCATCCCCCCATGTCAATGCAATAATTAAGATTCACAGCATAATTGCTGTTAACCCCTTGGATACCACCCCAGTTTGAAGCAGACAGACCCTGCAAGCTGGCAATTGGGCAAATACATGTAAGGTTAATAAAATAACCTATGAAAGGAGACTGAACAGCAGGATGCCAGGATGAGACATGGATTGTTCCTCTGGGATGAGCTCCCACGTTGCCTGCAGGAACATCACACCAATGTACGTACCTCCATACTGGTAGATGGTGTTAGGATGGGGCTGGGTGTGGAAACAGGAGCAGATGAGGGAGAGCAGAGACAGCTCCTTCATTTTCTCCTTGTAGGCTGAAAAACACAAAGCAGCAATGAGAACAGAGTCTAATGGCAGAGGCAGCTCTTTTGCAGGGAGAAGTGAAGCAAGCACACACAAGGAAACCCATTTGTAGCTCCCAGATTCTATGGGGGCTTTTCCAGGCTGCTGTAGCTTGTGAAAAGGTGCCCAAGGAGCATCTGTTCTAGAGCAGATTGAATTAGCTGCCAGGGTGGAAGACACACAGCAGGGACTTAGCACAGCTAAAGGTGTGAGAGCAGGATTTTCCTTCCAATGGAGCTGAAATGCTGCAGCCTGTGCAGTTACCACATAGGACAGACCCTTCCTCCATCCCACTTGCAGACTCAGAGGTAAAGTGATGTCCATCAATGCCTGGAAGCATCGCTTAACCCGTGGCAAGTGAGGGGTATTTCACAGTTCAGCAGTTCTGCCAGCAGGGAGAAGAGGCAGCAACGTGGAGAACAAGTGGGCACCGGAGTGCAGAAATGGTTCAGGGTGCTGCTGACGGGGGACGTGCTGGAAGCAGCTCCCTCAGGTTCCTCCTTCCCTGCAGAAGCAGAGCAGTGGATTCTGTCACCACCTTGGCCCACGCAGGCAGAGCTCGATACTGGTCTGCAGTCACAGGAGATGCCATTCCCACAACGATCTCTTCAAGCTGGGAGCTCTCCAGTTTGCTCCTCATTCCTGGGGCTCAGTGATCAGCAGCACCCCCAGCTCTTGGTGGGTCTGTTTCTGGGGCAAACCTCACCTTGTGTATGTGGAGTTTAGCACGTTAAGACAGTGAACCGGTAGCACACACCTGACAGCCTCAGAATAGGGCCTGAAAACAGGGAGTGCTCTGACAAGGCTGTCATGGTCTTTATCACGAGTGTAGCTCTCACAGCATCTCTGCTGTGTTGCAGGGCAGTACCTGAGGCTTGGCAGTGGGAGCTGCTGCCTCTGCCCTGGGCTGAGTCTTTGGGATCACCCAGGCACATGGGGACAGCCTTCACTGCTGCGTGTCCTGCTAAACCTGTCCTAAGCATCCTTGTGCTGCCCTTCCTCCTGCTGGCCCCACAGGGCACAGCATTCCCCTGCTCTACCTTGGCCCCTGAGTTTCCCACATGTCTTTGTGCTTCTGGCCTTGGTTTGCCCCTTCCTTACCCAGCTCCTGTTCCCACCTCCAGCCAGAGGGACCCTGCAGCCGGGCTGCCCAAGCCACCTGCATAGCAAAACCCTCCACAGGCCAGGGAAGGGAAAGCCTCAGAACAAAGTGCTAGGAAGAGGCATTAAACAGAACGACTTTGAAAGAAGCATCATCCTCTGTACCACTCAGGAACATCTTCCAGATCATCTCGTTTGCCTTCCTGCAGCTACTGGGCTGGGTTCACATGCCTGCTCCATACTTGTACTTGTTTTTCCTCCTAGGCACAGACCCTCATCCCAGTTAACACCTTCCCTTTGCTAACGACAGTCCCTGAAGCTCAGATCTTTACTCATCACTTTTTTAGCTTGCTCCACACTGATTTTAACACCGTGCCCAGTCCTGCTGTTAAACACCAACCAAACAGGAACATTTACATCAGCAGTGCCAGCCACAGAGCAGGACATCTGTGATGCTGTTCTTAACGATAAAAAGTGTGCTGCATCGTGCTACACATTGCAGTGTGCAGCAGGAAGCTAACGTGTCTCACAAGGTACTGCCAAGAGCCCTGAGGAGGGGCCCCTGTGCTAAATGAGAGACATTATCATTTAATATAAACCTGAGGTCCTTGATGCAGCATTATGTCTGGTCCTGGGTGAAACCAAGATGTTAAGAGCTGTGTCATTTAATCATCTCCTAGCACTTGGTACTGAGCACAGTGCTGTGTATTTCATTACTTGGATGCCAGTACGTCTGCCTAACGCTGATTTCATGGTCCTAGGTGCAGACGAGCGGATGCTGCAGTGGTCCCTGCCTTTCAGGAGGGCTGCTGTAGTGCTTTCACAGCTGCCTCCAGTCCCTTGGGATCTTCCCTGTCCTGCTTTCCCTTCTGCAGAGCAAACTGACCATCCCTTGCTGTCAATTAGAATGAAAAGGAGCAAGAGGACAAAAGGGGACCGCTGCACTGAGCTGCGGCAGCGCTTTAATGAGCTGTGCAAGTGCTGCTCATCCTCCTCCCGATGCTGGAGCCAGCCATCAGATGCAATTAGCTGCATGTGGGCACAGGGCTGGGAGCTGCTGGGGCCTGGGCATGAGTGGGGGAAGATCCCAAAGAGCCATTGGGTTTGCATGGCAAGGTTCTGATAGCAGGGGGCCAAAGGGGTGGCTTTTGTGAGAAGCTACTAGAAGCTTCCCTGCATCTGACAGACCTAATGCAGCCAGCTCCAATGGAGACCCATTGCTGACCAAGGCTGAGCCCATCAGTGGTGATGGTAGCACCTCTGGGATAACAAATGTAAGTAAAGGGGAAAGTTGCTGCACAGGACCAATTGCAGCCGGGGAGAGGATGGAGAGTATGGAAGAGGAACAGCCCTGCAGATCCCAAGGTACAGGAAGAAGGAGGAGGAAGAGGAGATGCTCCAGGCACCAGAGATTCCCCTACAGAAGAAAAAGCATCCTGTAAAGAGAAGCAGATCCTCTGATTCAGGAAATAAAAGTCAGAAACATAACCCCCGACTCGCTATTTAGGAGACTGTGTCAATGAAGATCAAACCCAAGATCTCCTGAAGGAGCATGCTCAAAACTCTCAGGGGTACACTACCAGCACTGCAAACCTCAGCGCTAAACCATACTTCAGAAGTGTCTGCACTCATGCTTGCAATAGATAGAAGGTTCTGAGAACATATTTATGCCAGTGGACAAACCCCTGGAACCAAGATAAGAGCTAGCTGACTGGATAGAACATGATGTGGCCAACAAGCCCCTTCCAGGAAAGACCGTGTGTGCACAAAGGTACGTATTTTAAGAACAATTAGACAGGAAATGCTGAACTTCTTATGTAAGCATCTATTTTCATTTTTACTTTTGCTAATTCAGTAAAAATTCAGCTTACGTGGAGCAAATAGTGTGTATGTGTATGAATTAGAAAGGCTGGCTCAGTTCCTGAGGGACCTCATACCAATGCATCACTTTGGGTCTCAGAGGTGCACCAAGAGCTTTGTCTTGCTGATGGGGAGAGTGCTGGGCCAGGCTGCTCACCCAGGTATGAATTATTGATACTTCATGTTTCTGTTTAGGCAAACACTGCAACAGAAGGATCAGCAGCAGGTTCATTCACTCTGGGATGGTTTTCATCACTAAGTCATAACGCTTCACTGCTGTTGTATTAGAATTGGGGTGGAACATCTCAAATACTGAAGCTGTATAAATTAAGACGTTCATAAACTGTAGGAGTTACAGAAAAGTAGGTACCTTCCAATAACAAAAGGGGTCGACAAGAAAGGTGGAGAGGGGCTTTGGCCAAGGGCCTGTAGGGACAGGCCAAGGGGAATGGCTTGAACCTGCCCGAGGGGAGACTGAGCTGAGCTCTTAGGCAGAAGCTCTTCCCTGTGAGGGTGCTGAGGCGCTGGCACAGGGTGCCCAGAGAAGCTGTGGCTGCCCCATCCCTGGCAGTGCTCAAGGCCAGGTTGGACACAGGGGCTTGGAGCAAGCTGCTCCAGTGGAAGGGGTCCCTGCCCATGGCTGGAGGAGCTTTAAGGTCCCTTCAACTCAAACCAGGCCGGGATTCTGTGATTCTATGGTTAAGCTACAATCCTACCTAAAAGGATGCAGTCAGGTCCTCAGCATTTCTGAATACTTGTGCTCTGGAATGTGCACAGTCATGTCCTGCTCTGTTCATATTCCATTGCACACCCCAGGCAACAAGTCATCTGTAGGAATGAATTCATCAGTTTTCATCCGACCTTTCTCTGTGCTATATACATTGTGTGGACAAAACTACTTTCTCCTTGTTGCAAGGGGAAGAAGGCTGATTACCGTTCCCCAAGAGGGTAGGGATGCTCTCAGCTTCCTTTCCCTCTAGTGACTCCTTCCCTGTGCTCCCTCTAGTGCTGCACAGTACATACTGCACATCCAGATCCCTGCTGCTTCGCATGAGCTCTATATACAGCATTTATCCATGTCAAGCGTTTATCTCCATGTTATCCCTCCCAAGGATCCTACCCAGCGGCTCCAGGAGATGCACCTCTGCATCTTCCCATTCGTGATGTGTCTGGAGAGTGGGATCAGCACCTATTAATCATGAAAGCTTTTCTTCTCTGCTTCCTCACCAGATAAAATTAAGCTGCAGACTGCTTGAGCAGCCTGGCTTTTTGTTGAGTGGTAAATGACATCCAGCAAAACAGAGTGAAGCCACTGAAGCACAGCACTGATACTGAGTCATTCCTAATGAACCAGAGGCACAGCAGGACTCGTTTATGTGAATTCAGGCAGTTTCAAGGGATGAGGCTGGATGTGCTGTGCCTGATAGCAAGGTCAAAGGAAGGTTGTTACAAGCGGATAATTTGGTTTGCAAAGATAACTTTGGAGATGAAATAATTGCTTCCATAAAGAACAATATATCCTGAAATAATGAGAATAGTCCAATTATAAACGTTGCCAAAGCACAAACAGAAGGTGGAGAAGCTGCAGAGACAGGGAACCAGGTCCATCAGCACAAAGACTGCAGTGCCACATACACAACCAAAGCAACCATAGGCTTGATAAGCCTTGTGAGAACAGCAGACTCCAAATGTTCTCACCTAATCCTAAAAGCAATGGCCTTCACTTCAGCTTAATTCACCTCCATCTTCTTGCTCCCCAGCTTCCAAAACCCACATCAGCAGAGCTCACACCACCAGAAAACACTCGTGGGCTCTCTTCAGCTCAGCAGTTGTGCCCCCACTGACACCATGCACCATCTCACCATGAGATCCGAGGCCCAGAAGTTACTGTGGGCTCATGTGGAATCATCCATGGGAGCAGGCAGATGTGTGGCTTTACTCTGCCTTCTGTCAAGTCTGCTAAACTGTCCCCCAGGAACAGTTTCCAGTCACTGGTTCCCTCCCCTCTGGGTTTCACTGGCAGCTCCTGAGCACATCAACTGCGCTAGGCACAGCCAATGGGTTAGCAAATCACTCAAGGTGGAGCTCTGGAAGATAACCTGGGAATCTCCTCTTCCATGGGCTCAGGAAGAGGGAAGGGCCCAGGTTGTGCTGCAGAGACCCAAGGCTGGGAGGGGATTGTCGAGGAGGAGGGATGCATGACCTGGGGTGCTTGAGAAGGCAGATGAAGAAGCCACATGGAGGCAGATGCCCCAGAGTGGTTGTGCAAACATGGGTTCAGACAGGTTGGTTTGCAGGAGACAAAGAGCTACAGAGGAGATGGGGACCAGGTAAGGCCACAGTTCATGAGACAAAGACAGGAGCCTTGTCCTGAGCAGAGTACATGGTGCCATCTGGGAACATAGGATTTTTGTTTTACAAAGAACAAGCATTTCCTAAGGATTTTGATCCATCATTTGAATACAGTGGTAATATGCTTTATATAATAAAACATATAAAAATGGTATATTTGTATATATATAAAGTGCCTACAACAGATTCTTTCGGCTTGTAAAACTGAAATCCCAGTAAAAGCACTGTACATTTCTAAGGCCATATAGACTCCATCAACACCTGAAGAAAAAGAAAACGGTGATTCTCCTGAGAATAGAGAGATGGAGAGCTGGACAGAAAGGACTCTGAATCTTCAGAAGTGCCAGGACAGGTCAATGCCATTGGGTGCACACCAATAGCATCCAGAAAAGGGACTGCAGGGATAACCCAGACCTACACGAAGTCACACAACTGTTCAGCGTAGGAAGGGAAACTCTCAGGCTCTGTCACAGCACATTCACCATGCCCATTTGTGAGGCCAGAAATGACAAACCAGTGTTTCCTCTTGGCTCCACCTTCTCAGATGTGCCACTGTCAGAGAAAAGCCCTCGAGGTTGTCACCTTACTGCATCATTTCATAACCTCCTGTCTCTGTTCAACCCAGATGCCTACAAATGATGGGGAAGGTAACACAGCCCCACAGGATCCAGCCAGACACGGCTCTGGTGGGGTACAAAGGCACAAAGCCTGGTGAGGATGCTCGGGGAGGAGGTGTGAGGGCTCTGCCCTGCAAGGGCTGCCCGGCAGCAGGGCCAGCACCGCAGCTGAACCTGCACTGAGCATGTGCTGCCGACCCACTGCTCCTGCACCCACAGCAGCCACCAACACCCAGCCATGGCCCCCATGGTGGTGGGGAGACAAGGCAGGGGCTGCTCCCTCTTTCTTTTAATCCCAGGGATGTGTGTGTTTGAACAAACCCAGTAACATCCTCCCCAGGGGGATGAGCCCCTGGGCATCAGCTGCAGACACTGCAGCTGCTCTCCCCTCGGCACAGACCTGCTTTTGCTGTGAATGAGGAAGGAAATAAGAAAGAAAGCAAACAGGACTCCATCCTTAATGTAAGGATTTGCTCGCCTTTTCCTTCTCCTGTTCCATGTCTCTCTCTGAAGTGCTGTAGGTGATGGGGAGCTGCTCCCCCTCAGGCAGCTGGGCGAGGCTCAGCCCTGCTCCCCCCTTGGCAAACACTGCCCTATTCTCCTTTCTCCTGCCACAGCACTGGTTTCTCATGACTTCCTACCCCTTGGAACTGTTTCCCTACTTGATCTGAGCCATAAGGAGTGTGGTTTCCCTAAAACACACCCTTCTTCCTGATCCTGTCTCCTCTGACAGCAAAACTGCACCTTTGGGAAGATGAAACATGCAGTGGGTTGGGAGGGTGAGAATGCACCACCTGGGTAACGCACATTGCACCTCCATGTGTTTCACCTCATCCATCTCAAGTTCGATGCAACCTTGGGTTAGATGGCTGGTGATGCTGAGCCATTCTCTCCCACCCCACCCTGCAAACAAGGTCCAATCCTGCTCCATAGGGAAGGCAGGAGGATGGGTGGGACCTCCCGTGTGGGCACCGCTGCGCACGTTCACCAAGACCCAGATCCTCACAGCAATGTGTTCAATAAGCAGAGGTTTTCTATCAGAGACACATGTTTTCACAGCGCTGCTTTATCATCCTTCATTGCATGCAAAGCCCACTCAGGGTCGGGACCAGCTGCATCCTCACACATCCCCCACACGCCTCCGTCTCTCTGTCCTTCTCTCCCCTGTGTCTATCAGTCTCTTAAAAGGAGAAAGGGATAGAAAATGCACAGCAGGAACCACGGCAAAGGCCAGGGAAGGAAGCAAGAAGCGTTGCTTGGTCTCCTCCTGGCTGCTTCCCTGCCTGGGGGGGCACAAAGCACTGCTTGCTTTTCCTTTTTGTCTGCAGCTCCTGTTCAAGCCCTCCAGCCCAGCCCTCCAGGATTTACCTTCCCCCACCCAGGCTCCTCTTTATACACTGCAGAATCCAGAATTCCAAGAGGAAACTTGGGTATTTTCAAGAAAAGAACCCTCTAACCCCACCAAACCCACCCACCGTTCATTGTACCACTGCAGGCTTTTCTTCTCCTTCCCCCCCCTTCCCAATTCCAGCCATTTGAACCCCTCTTTTCCAGTTAAAAGGGGCAAGACAGGTCTTTAGGGACCGGCTGGACCGAAGCAGCGCAGCATCCCGAGGGCAGACTGCCATCCTGCAGCCCAGCCCCAGGCTGCTGGGCAGCCACGCTGCCATTCCCATCACTGCTGCAGGAGGGAGGAAGGGCTTCCCTTGCAGCATTTCATTTCTCCCAACGCCATCAGAGGACCGCTCCCCTATAGAACCTTCTAAGGGAGGAATGGGAGCTGCGGAAGAAATCCGGGGATGGGAAGCCCTGGAATACACAGAAACCCATCCAGGAATTGGGTTTGGGGGATTTTCTAGGGCATTGCTGCCACTCTCTTGTCTGTGTCTTTCTTTTCTGCTTCCCCTTTAGGCAATACAAGCTCTTCACCAAACAAAATGTGATTTCTCATTTCTCTGCATCCAGCTACACGGCATATAAACGGTTCTTAGGGGAAACCCAGCTGTATCACGATACAGAGAGAACAATCAACCATCAGGCAGCAGCATCCTCGTGCAGCACAATGGAACGGCAGCAATATTTTACAGTGGCAAGTTTATCACATGTGTATTCATATTAAAATAAAAAGCCCACCTGCTATCTTGCATCAGAGGGGTGTGTGTATGGGGGAGGAAGGGGAACAATGCTGCCATACCCGCTGCCTCCTCCTCGGAGAACTCCCCTGAAACACAGAGGGGGAAAAACCACCCCAAACCCACAGCCTAAACGCTAAAACCCTCTGAAAACCTTGATGGTTCTAGAAGAGCATCGCTGCTGAGCACCCTAAAAGATGCCTGTCCTACCTGAGACGGTGCTGGCCATGCTGCTGCGGCGGAGCAGAGCGGGTGCTGCAGGAGCAGGAGCGCAGGGAGCTGCGGAGGTGCTGCAATGCTGCGGGGAGGGAGGATCGGCTCAGCTGGAGGGGGCTGCAGCCATCCGCGGCAGGGAGAGCCCACAGAAAGGGAAGGGCTGGGAAGAAGGAGAAGGGTCACTAGTTTGGAATATTAATGAGTGGATCGGGCCTCCTTTCCTGGGTGGCTCTGACAGCAGATCCCTCCCAGGCAAAGATGCCTGCCAGAAACCCAGACCCAGCAACGGGGGGGGAAGGCAGAGACACACCCAGCCCAGCGCTGATGGAAGATGCTTTTTCCTCCTCTTCCTCCCTTTCTTCTCTGCTCTCAAGGAGCTTTTTCCTTTGCTGAAAGCAGAAATAAGAGGTGTTTTTTTGTTTGTTTGTTTTAAACCACCCACTCCAAGGCGGTGCTCACCTGCAGGGCAAGGGCTGGGCTCTGCCTTAGCTTAGGCTGAGGTGAAAAACACACACCTCAAACCTTGCACCGGCTTTAGGCAGACAGCAAAGGGAGGAAGGGTCCCAAGCAGGCTCAGCATCTTTAGGTATCTATGTTTTGCACCGGTGCACAAAAAGGGCTGCAGTTTTGGGGTGGAAACTGCTGTAAAAGTAAAGGAGGAAGAGCAGAATAGAACCTTTTGATGTCAGTGGGGATGCTCTGGGTTTCTTCTCCCCATCCACAGGCATCAGAACCTCTTTTCTTTTCCTTCTCTATTCTGTTTTCTATCATTTCCATTAGTGGCTGTTGCTAGGGGCCAGAGCATCTGTGCCTGCAGAGCATCACACACACCTTTGGGACCAAGGGACCCTTTGCAGTCCCTACGCCACACGGCTGCACTGAGCTCACCTCAGGGTCTGGAATCCCCCCCCAGGCCCTGGTGTTATCCTGCTGCTGCATGTCCCCTCTGCTCAGGAGCATCCTGAATCTCCCAGCACGCTGCAATGCAGACACTCCCAAACAATCCCAGTGCTGCAGGGAACTAGAGCTTGTGTGAGTAGCTGCTGGTGCTCTGGCTTGGCCCTGGCAGCAACTACTAAATTCAGTCAAAAAAGACAGAGATTTTCCCTTTTCCTTATCTTCCCCCCAATCTCCATGTGGCCTATTCCTACAACGGTGTATATAAATGAAGAAAAAAGATATTATAGAAAGTAGGTCTGATTCAGACTAATATTAACACTATCCACAAATCTTCAGTGCATGTTTGGAACTAGAGCTTTTTTATGACCCCTGATCACTCCCGGCTCTGTCCAAGGCTTCTTTTGTAGTTGCAACACCCTCTACTTTCTCCTTGGGTTGGATCTTTCAGGCTTGAAAGGTTATCTTAAAGCCAGCAGGATGAAGTGTGCATGGTTCAAGACCGCCCTCCTCATTAGAGCAGCCTTACTATACCTGAAAGGGCTACAAGAAACCTGGAAAGGGGCTTTGGCCAAGGGCCTGTAGGGACAGGGCAAGGGGAATGGCTTGAACCTGCCCGAGGGGAGACTGAGCTGAGCTCTTAGGCAGAAGCTCTTCCCTGTGAGGGTGCTGAGGCGCTGGCACAGGGTGCCCAGAGAAGCTGTGGCTGCCCCATCCCTGGCAGTGCTCAAGGCCAGGTTGGGCACAGGGGCTTGGAGCAAGCTGCTCCAGTGGAAGGGGTCCCTGCCATAGCTGGATGTGGTTGCAGCCCCAAAAGGTAATTACAAGCGTGCTTCTTGTGCTCTAATCCTCTGTACTCCTCTGACAATTTTCTTTTGATCCCTTCCTCTTCTTTCTCTTCCTCCCTTTCCAAACTCTATCCTTAAAATAACTCAAGGTTCATCCTAGGGACACAAATGCCACAACAACAATCCAGCTCTAAGACCAACACCTTTATTTATCAGGTCTGTATGCCGACCCAAACAGAAGCTGTATCTTCAGTAAACCCCCCCAGCTCTTTTATAACCTTAATAAGAGATAGATATTTCTCTTTAATCTCACTAATCCAGTTTCCCCTGTTCTCAGAAGGAACTGGCACATGGTGCTGACGAAGCCTCACCAATGCCGATGCTGCAGCCCTGGTCACCTAAGGTAAGTGGTGCAGAGAAGAACCCCCCCGGAGGGTAAGGAGCCCTCAGCCGGTGCTGAGTCACGTTTGCTGCTGGACACCAGTGCGTTGCTGACTCACACTGCCTCTTTGGGTCTGGTTACCTTCCAGCTCGCCTCTCACAGAGGTAACACTGCTTAAACACGTTACAATAATCTGATCTGACACACTACGGTCTTATCCTTCAATGGAGGAAAGGGGTATTCACAGGAAATAATGACAGAGTAGTCCATGTATGTAGGAGCTTTAAACCTTTATCCTCCACTATCAATACCTCATCCCACGCTCTCACTTTACAACCTTTACAAAGCCCTTTCTTTTGCAGCTCCATCTCACGCAACCGGCGTCAAGTTAAAGAGCCCACAGGCAGGAACAGGAGCCAAATCAGTTGTCACGTTCTGCATGGAGCACCAGGAAGATCCAGAGGAATAACTCGGTGCTCTCAAGCGCAGCTGCTCCAGTTAAAGGCAGTTTGCAATCCAGGCAAGTTCAGCTTAAGGAGCTTAAAGGCTGGTGACCCAATGGCAACATCCATAAGCTCCCCTACCCCAACACCTGCAGTGTCCCAGAAGTTTGAGAACAGATTCCATGGATTCCTTTCAATAGTTATTTTTCTTTAAATATCAGAACACTCCTACATAGAAGCAAGCTGTGCAGATCACTGGGAATAAATGCATCTTCAAGTTAGCATAAAACAAGCCACATTCTGGTCTACATCTATGTGGTTACCATAGAACAACATGAGATGCAGTAACAGAAAGTACATAGAGATGCACATATTTTGTCTTAGTGTCTTCCTCATCTAACTGCATCCGATGGGGTTTGGGGGATCCAATGGCTACCCATTTATTAAAATCCTTGTGCGTTTTCACCAGTGCAGAGCAGCTCAGGGCTCACCACATCACATCTGGAACCAGCAAGTGCAATACTGCAACACCGCATGGGAGCTGAAAGCTGCAAGAATCCCATTGAGGGAAAGCAGGGAACAAAGGGGCAGCACATTCACCCCTAACAAGAGGCATTGTTCTGAATGCAGATGCTACAAGGCTCAGTGTAACGACACAGAAACCCTTGTACCTTCCAAGCTGAGCTCCAACAATGGACGCTGCAGTGCTTTGCCTCCTCCTTAGGCAGCAGTGCTGAAGGTGCAGCACAAAGCACAGCAGTGACCTGGAGGCAAATCCTGGTCATGGCACTGCTGGTCATTCATCTCACCTGGGCTGTTGGGAAGGGAGATGCTCCAGGGGGACCAAACAGGGCAGAGAGGCTTTAGCAATCATGGAATGGTTCAGGTTGGAAGGGACCTTAAAGCTCACCCATCTCCAACCCCTGCCACTGGCAGGGACCCCTTCCACTGGAGCAGCTTGCTCCAAGCCCCTGTGTCCAACCTGGCCCTGAGCACTGCCAGGGTGTCCTGGGTTTAGCAGTAGCAGTCATTTTTCTCCATCTTGGTAGCTGGTGCAGTGCTGTGTTCTGACTTTCAGCTGGGAACAGACGTGATAACAATGATGTTTTGGTTTGGGCAAGGACTTTGTGAGCCTCATGCTCTGCCAGGGAGGAGGGAAGCTGGGAGGAAGCAGGGACAGGACACCTGACCCAGACTGACCAAAGAGGTATCCCATACACAGCACGTCATGCCCAGGATGTAAGGGAGAGTGACCCAGAAGGGCTGGGGGACTGCGGGGTTGGAGGAGGTGTTGGTTGGTGCTTGGTCAGGCTGGGGGGGCGAGTTATCAGTTGGCTGGTGATGGGGTATTGTATTCTCTTCCCTTGTTATTTCCTTTATCATTGTTATTATTGGTGGTAGCAGCAGTGATTTGTGTTGTACCTTAGTTACTAAACTGATCTTATCTCAACCCGTGGGAATTGCATTCTTTCTGATTCTCCTCTCCATCCCTCCGGGAGTAGGGGGAGGGCAAGAAGGGGGGGGGGGAGCAACTGAACAAGCTTCATGGCTGGGGTCAAACCACGACACAGGGATGGGGCAGCCACAGCTTCTCTGGGCACCCTGTGCCAGCGCCTCAGCACTCACAGGGAACAGCTTCTGCCATAGATCTAACCTAAATCTCCCGTTTCAGTTTGCACCCATCATCCCTTGTCCTATCGCTCCAGTCCCTGATGAAGCGTCCCTCGCTAGCATCTCTGCATCCGCTTTGCTGCTTTTAGCAACCAAAACACCAATCTTCTGCCTCTGCGGACCCCTCCGGACTCGGTCCCCTCCTGTCCGCTGCCTCTCGGTCCTCCACAGCAGCACTTCCAAGCCCCCAGTGCCCCTCAGGCCACGCCCCGCCGCCATGCTCGGCCCCGCCGCCCCACCCCGTCCCCATGGCAACGCCGCAGCTCTCGCGAGAGCTGCCGACGGGAGATAAATTCGCGCGTAAACGAGGAGCAGGCCACGTGATCGTGGCGGGAAGATTGCGAACTGCGCAACGCGAGGTAAGCGGCGGTTGTGTCCGTCGGGGCGGGCGGGGGGCCCGGGTGAGCGCTGCACCGGAGCGGCGCGGGGGGCCTCGGTGACGGGCCCCGGGTGCCTGTGAGCCCCCAGCCCGGCTCCGCCGGTACCGTCCCGAAGCGCGAGATGAAAACGGGGTCTCTCGGCCTTTCGCCGTGCACGAGACCCCGGGCCCGGTTTCTCGCTCTGCGCGACCCCGCGGTGCAGCCCGGCGCGGGGCAGGGTGAACCGCGGGTCCCTCTGCCTTGCAGGTGCTCCCAGGGCAGCATGCCTAGGATAACGGTGAACGGCATCACGGTGGACTTCCCCTACCAGCCCTATGCCTGCCAGGAAGCCTACATGGCCAAGGTGCTGGAGTGCCTGCAGAAGGTAAGCACACCCAGGGCAGTGCGGTTCCGTTGCTCCCAGTGTCCCGTTTCCAGCCATAGCAAATGTCTTCTCTAACGTACACCACTGTTTCCAATCTCTCTGGCACTCTTTTACCTCGGTTTTACTCTCTAATTACTGAAACCTAGATGTATGCAGGTGGCAGGCAGTGGAAGTGTAGATGGGATGTTTCTGCCTGCCTTGGGAAAGGGAAGAGAAGCAAAACGAGTAACCCCTGTGTTCACACAGCTTGTACTTTACTCCCTGGGGCTTCACAGGATCACAGAATCCTTGAGTCCCACATTGGAAGGGACCTCTGGGGTCATCTGGTCCAACCTCTGTAGGCAAAGCATGACCTAGGCTGGATGTCCCAGCACCCTGGCCGGTTGAATCCTAAGTGTCCAATGCTGGGGAATCTACCGCTTCCCCAGGGAGATTGTTACTGTTCCAGTGGCCGATTGTCTCAGTGTGAGAAGTTCCTCTAGTACCCAACCAGGGTCTCCTCAGGAGTAACCTGTGCCCATGACCCCATCTCTTCTCCATTGACTCCTTGTAAAAAGGCAGTCTCCATTTTTGTAGCCACCCTTTAAGCACTGGAACATGGAATGAGGTCTCCCCTGAGCCTCCTCTCCTCTAGTCTGAAAAAGCCCAGCTCTCTCAGCCTTTCCTCACATGGCTGCCCAGTCCTTGGATCACATCATCTGCATGGTTGCTCTCCCTTCCAAGTGTCCTCATCCCCACTCAGTTTGGTATCACTGCAGACATCATCAGGGTACACTTGACCCCAGCATCCAGATCACTGTATGTCATGGTTTAAACCCAGGTGGTAACCAAGTACCACGCAGTCACTGTGCATCTCCGAGTTACTCATTTATTCCCTTTTGTTTTCTCTTCAACAAAGAAGGTCAATGGTGTCTTGGAGAGCCCCACAGGCACAGGGAAGACCCTCTGCCTCCTCTGTTCCACTCTGGCTTGGCAGGAGCACTATAAAGATACCATCTCAGCCCGCAAGATTGCGCAGCGACTCGGTGGGGCGGAACTCTTCCCAGAGTCATCCTGGGGCAATGTTGCCCCTGATGATGATATCTCGAGTAAGTGGTGTCATTCTCACCCTCACCAGGGGCCATATAGGAATGTTAATGAACATTTGCTTTTATCTTATCTTCTCTGATAACTGTGTGCTTGTGAAAGTCCTGGAGCTGTTGTTTAGCAGCTGAAGCACAGCTTCATTGTTTTATAGATTTTAAGTGTCCTTAAGTGTTTTCTGATTGTTTCTTAGAACTTTAGAAACTCATTCAGCTCATTTTCTGTGTGTGACTAGTTAGGTGGCAGAATTTCTTGCTTTCTCTACAAGCCAAGCTGTTACCATAGTACCAGCTGGGAAAGGAAGCTAATAATATCTAATAATATCTCCAGTTCTTCTTCCTGTGTTAATAATGGTTTTCTGCCTTTTTTTTCCTCTCTACTTTTTGGCAGCTTATTACACGGACATCCCTAAAATAATTTATGCCTCCAGAACTCACTCCCAACTTACACAGGTCATTAATGAGTTAAAGAACACAGTCTACAGGTAAATATGATTTAGGATAATGTTCCTATTCAAAGACAAGGGGGAGAAACCCACCTGATTTAGTTATTGTTTTGGTTTATGTGGATGCATGTATGAAAAAATGATCCCCAGTGAAATGCAGTTCTCTTAATGTGCATGTGTAGAACCTGGATTTCTCTGTTGGGTTTGGGTTTTTCCACAGCTTCTCTTATTTCCTTTAAACACAGGATTGCCTGCATTTGGTCTGATTTTGGTTCTTCACACATTTAGTTCTAAATTACCTTTTTTCTTTCCCTGGAGCAGTGGGAAGCCTTTGCAAAACCTAATTCCTTAGGCTGATGTGGATCTATGGAGAACTCCGTGGTTTTGCTGTACTGAAGTCTCCGTTTCCAGTTGTTGATGTACCAGTGTGTTGTCTGAGCTCTTTGAGCAGGCAGTAGTAATTTGTTTACATGTTTCTTGTACAGATACAGCCTTGTAACAGGCAACAAAAACCCATTGCAAAGGTCTGTAGTGCATTAGTTCCTGTCATAACCTCACTCTGCAAATCTCAGCCAGCTTGAAGCCGCTTGTCAGGGATGCCAGGCTCCAGCTGATGGGCTCAAATGTCACAACAGAACCCAGGTTTCAGAGTGGGTGATGGAAGCTGCTGCTCACTGCCTCCTGCTGTAAACTGCTGCTACCAGGAGAAACGCAGTACCATGAAGTCAGATAACACACATAGCTGTTACAGACTAACTTACTATTTCTGACCCTTCCTTTGGGCTCACTTATGTCTCCCGAACCTTTCACTTGTGATATATTCCACCCACTCTAGACACGTACAACTCTGGTTTTCTTTCTTGTCTGACTTCAGTTTTGTGCATTCTGTTTGAACAGACCCAAGATGTGTGTTTTGGGTTCCAGAGACCAGCTTTGCATCCATCCTGAAGTGAAGCGCATGGAGAGCAACCACATGCAGGTGAGATCAGAGCTTATAAAGCACGAACAGTGAGGATGCGGAGGGGTCCTGTTGCAGAGAGCCTTACTTTAGGGTGGACAGAGGAACACATCATTTTAAAACGGAAGAACCCCAATTAGCATTTATTCATTAACTGGTGTTACAGAAAACCAACAGCTGAAACTCCTTAACATGCTTCAGGCTGTGCTAATCTTGGCTAAAATACATTGTTTTACAGATCTACATGTGCAAGAAAAAAGTGATGGCTCGTGCTTGTCATTTCTATAGCAATGTGGAAGGTGAGTTTGGTGTGGAAGTAAAGCCCTACTGTTTGGAGAGGGAGAGATTTGCCTGGTGGGTACAGAAGTTTGGGTGAGTTTCTTGTGTGTGTGGTTTTTGCTCTATGTTGATGCCTTTCAAGAATGAAATGCTGGGAAGTGGATGAGTGTGATGGTCAGGGAAGCAACAAATCTTGTGGTCCCTGTACCTAAGCTGGTGGTTGTAACTTCATCTTTCACAGAGAAGAGTACAGAGAAAGATCTGATGAACTCAATCATGGATATTGAAGACTTGGTTAAGAAGGGCAACAAGCTCAGGTGAATGATCCCCTCTCACATTTCTCCCCACTTCTGAAAACAGTGGAAACCATTTCTCTACTCATTTTCATTAATACCTCGGTATGAACTTGGCAAACACTAAAGTAGTAGAACAGTGATGAGAGCAAAGTGAAGCAGATAAATACGGTGTAGAGACAGCTTCCAACAAAAGTCATGCATGCACCAAACTTCTGTTACTGCAGTTTTCGTCATGCAGCCATTTATTGCAATCCTTGTTGTGTAAAGACTGAATCAGGTCGGAGTCAGGCCCACCAGTGTTTTGTTTCTCACTTGAGCAGAGGCTACCAACATCATCTGCCATGACAAATGATGCTGCAGCTCTCTTTCTGACCTAAGAGGACTGATTTGCTGGGGTGAAATAGTTTAGTGCAGCATCTGCGTGTAGCCTAAAGGGGTAAAATGAAAGTGCAGCAATGAAATGCCACTTTTCTCCTTTCATTTATTCTTTCTTTGCACAGATATCATTTTCTACACTTTTATTTGCTTCTGTGAATAGAGATAACCACCTGCCCTAAAATTAGGCATGCCAGCTTCAGCTCCTTCAGTTGATAGGAAACCCTTGAGCATATGAAACATTGTGAATGTTGAATGCCCTTTTGATATACTGCAAGTCTTACTTGATAGTTTGTACTTCTTTTTAAACAGAGCTTGTCCTTATTACCTCTCTCGAAGCCTGAAGCAGCAAGCAGATATTATTTTTATGCCTTACAACTATTTGCTAGACTCAAAGGTAATGTGTGTATTTGCTTTTAAATGCAGTTGTTCTTCTGTTTACCTTATGTTGCCTTTTAGTGGGCGAGCTGTGAAGAACTGGTGCGCAGTGAACCCATTATGGGCCATACTTCAAAACTAATCAAACCCCAGGTCAAATTCAGAACCACAGAGGATGCCATTTTGTGGGGTTCTCTGTAAAGTTCTTTCCCACAGTTAAATACTCCAGTTTTATGTTGAGGTCTTGCTGGTTTTACAGAATTAGCCTTGCAGAATGGGGTGCTCTTGTTGTTTGGCAGTATTCACATCCTGGTGTGAATCTTGAGTCGCTTACCATGCAGTATCTTTGCATCCATCCCGAGACATTTTTGTTCCTGCAGCCAGCTGCATGATTCCTAGAATAAGGAGACTTTTTCAGTAGAGTTTGGGTATCTCTCTTGGAAATAATTGCTGGCTTTGGGGAGGGGGGGAAGCTATTGCAATAAGGTGTCCGTATGTCATGGGTAGGAAATGAAGCTGATGAGGAAGCTAATCTGCTGCCGGCTTCATGCAACTTGGAGTAATGAATAAATTATAGTAAAAGCCAGTTTCTATCCCCCTCCACTGTTACAAAAGGCAGAAAGACCAAATATTTAATAAGTTAAACAATTAAATCAGATTAAGTGGCCTTTGTCCATCCCCTCATTCCCTTTTTCATCTTCAGAGCCGCAAAGCGCACAACTTGGACCTGAGAGGGACTGTGGTGATACTTGATGAAGCTCACAATGTGGTAAGTTGTTTGTGGCCTGTTGCCATTTCTCAGGCTTCATCCAGAGAGAAAAAGGGGCCTGTGCCCTGTTACAAACAGTCTGTAAAATATCACTGTACTCAACTCCTTGTTGTCAGTGTTCATTATCAGGAACGTTTCTTGGTTCTGTGACAGTTAAAGCTTTGTAGTTTAATTCACAGTCCTTTGACACTACCATGACTTCTTAGAAGGTGATGGTTTCCTTCTGAAGGTGGTATCTCCACCTTTTAGCACCTCGTGAGGGTGCTGCTTGTCTTGTTTGGAGAGTTCCAGGTGAAAGCAATCATGAAAGATCCATTCTTGAAGCTCAGCTGCTTCAGCTGTTAAATGCTGTGCATGGTGCTGCAGTTCTGGTGTTCATAAAATGTCCTCTGGCCTGAGCTGGAGGTCAGAAATGAAATCAAGTTTGGTCATTGGGACTTTATCACCTGTGATGAGCACGGTACACCCTGAGCAGTCCAAATAATGCTTCTGTTCCTTACATTTCAGGAGAAGCTGTGCGAGGAGTCGTCTTCTTTTGACTTGACACCCTATGATTTGGCTTCAGCAATAGATGCTGTAGATGTTGTACTGGAAGAACAAGCCAAAGTGGTTCAGCAGAATGAAGTAAATGCTGAGTTCAATATGGAGTTGGCCTCTTCAGGTGTGTTGACAACCACAAACCATTGTTTCACTGGGATTATTGGTGCCACTAGCAAGAGCTGGAAAGTAACTTTTCCTAATGGCTTTGAGCTGAAAGAGGGAGATTAAATTAGATGTTAAGAAAAAGGTCTTCGCTATGAGGGTGCTGAGGTGCTGGCATAGGGTGCCCAGAGAAGCTGTGGCTGCCCCATCCCTGGCAGTGTTCAGGGCCAGGCTGGATGGGGCTTGGAGCAAGCTGCTCCAGTGGAAGGGGTCCCTGCCTGTTGCAGGGTTTGAAACTGAATGAACTTTAAGGTCACTTCCAAACCATTGATTCTAGGATGTTCATTATTGTTATTTAGTTATCACTGCCAGACAAACACAAAAACATTTGGCCAAACAAATGTGACATGAGGGTCATGAAAGGGAACAGTGAGTGGAATGCAGAGTATGTTTTTCCATATACACAGTTCTAGCCTTCATATCCATACTTTTTGCAAAGGCATAAATAAACTGTGAATGAAAGATACAATGAAACATCCTCTTTGAAATCTTTCCTTTCTTCAACAGGCCTGAACATGGAACTTGAAGATATAGCAAAGATAAAGAGTAAGATTGTTCTCTGTGTCCTTGAAAGTGGTTTCTGAAACAGTTTGAGGAGGCAAACAACTGTAAATTGGGCTCCTGTAGCATTTCTGTGGACATTGCTCATAACTGAGTCATCCATGGAAGTTTAAAGTGTCTTTTTTTTTCTGAGCACTCTGTGGAATGTTTAATTATAGTATTTTCCCAAGAAGATGAGTGATATAGCAGATGAATGCGTTGCTTCCTTTTTTGCTGGAAGTTCCCTTGGTTTCTGATGTTGTGGGTGTGCTGCAATTGCATTAATTGCATCACTGCTGTAAGACCACGATGCTACGTAAGTTAACAGCAAGAGCTCGAGCTGTCTCATGCTTACAGAGCATTTCTAAGAACAGCTTTCTCCATCTATAGAGGAGTTTAACGTTGAGCCCATGACTTAAGCTTATCCAAGAATTGAGGTCATGGAAGTTCTTGAAGTTAAATGTGAATATTTAGAGGTGAGACCAAGGAAAGTGGTTCTGATTTGTTTACAGAATCAAGCAGCTGTGCTGCTGCTTTTGATAACAGCCTTAGTAATAAAGTACATTTGGAAAAGCAGCTTGGATTTGTCCCAGAAATGAGTTTCTGTGAATTCCATCTTTTTTCCCTTTTGGTTCTCTTAAAGAAATTCTTCTCCAGCTTGAAAGTGCCATTGATGCAGTGGAGCTGCCACCGAATGATAGTGGAGTCACCAAAGAGGGAAGGTAAATGTCTTCTTGTTAATATATCTATATATTCTAGACCCTGTGAAACTGAGTCAGCTGTTGGGATAGGCAGCACTATTCCAGTTTCTGGGAATAGTACATCTTCAAGGCTCTGGCTTTCCTGACATCCCCTTCCTGTTATAATCCTTATTTCTGGTGGAACTTCCTGTTTCAAGAGTGGAGAATCCAGTGCTGTGTGTATAGCTGTCATGTATCCTGAGCTGGAAGAAGCCCCTCACTGGCCTGTTTTCAGTTTTGCATCATGATTTAAACAGAGTGCATGAAATCTGTTTCTAAATTCATGTGTGTTGTAGAGAAATGGTGGGAGATGTGCAGGATGTGGTCAGCGCGCTTTCTGTCACATCAATATTGTCTGCTATTTATAACCAAATACTTCTTTTTTTCCTGTAAATTCTTCTTTCTCACGGAGACAAGAACATGTTTTGCTATTAGATGGTGAAATTGTTGTCATAAAAGAGTAGCAGTAATTGTGCCCGCTGTTATCTACAGTGTTTTCCCATTTGTGCATTGCAGCTACATCTTTGATCTGTTTGCCGAGGCCCAAATAACATTCCAGACTAAATCCTCACTCCTGGATTCACTGGAGCAGATTTTACAGTATCTTTCAGGCCGTAAGTGTGAATTTGAGTTGTTTCACTCAGACTTTTCTCTGTAATGCAAGGAAGTGAAATTCTGCATTGTTTGGGAAGAGGAGGAGAAAGGCTTCTTAAAGATTTAAATGATAAAGCTTTAAAAAGCTAAAGTCTGACCCTCAGGACCTGTGTTGTTTCATTAAGACTTGCTGCAAGGTCAAATTCTCATCTTCAGTGTATTTTGCATGTTCTTTTAAGTGCTCCTCTGTAGTCACTGGTTTACTTGTGCTAGAAGCTTGGAAGTAGTTGTAAAAGGCAGTTTATAGCGATGGCAAAGGGTAGGTTTGGCTCTCTATATAAGTAGTCAGTTTTGTATTTCAGTGAGGCTAATGTTAGTTGTGTGAGCTTTTGGAAAAGTCACTGAACAGTTTAAGTGTGCTTATCTCTCTTTTCTTTAGCTGCTTTCCAGTTTTACTGTGAAAGAGCCTTAAGTTTATGGTATTGTCTTGCTGACAGCTTCCCAATGCATCAGAGGCATGAAACTACCTTTGGAATGCCACTTTTAACATTTCTCATTGAATAATGATGGTGAACTTGAAAGAATTTACTTGTTTCAGATATTTTCAAGTCATTGTATTCAGTGTTGTGCTGCTCAGATGAGAAGTGGATATATACAAATGGATGTAGGTGTGTGTTGTAAAAGTAATTGTCTTATTCCCTCTAGGGCCTGGGATATTTGTCAATACATCTGGATTGCATAAACTCTTGGGTATTATCCAGGTAAATCATTAATGCTGCTTCTATATGCACCTGAAGGATGGAAGAATTGGTTTAAAAAGTATGGAAAGACACTGGATCCATTTTGGTTTTGATTGTATGTACACTTGTGCAGTGATGGAAGACGATGGGGCTTTGATGAGGAAGCTGCTGCCTAATGGGATGTTCTGCTTTGCTTTTACCCAGGTTGTTTTACAGTTCTGATGTCCCTTTTGGAGATGCTCGATTTAAACTTGTCTGGTTGTAACCTCCACAAGGTGGAGCTGGGTTATGGAGCTGTTCACTTCCTAACAGCAATGTTTGGGAATAGGAAAGCTTGTGAAATAACAGGACTGGCCAAAGGGAAGAAAACCCAAATAAAACATAATTTAAATGTATTTTATTCATCTAATTATTAAATAAGGAATGTGTAAAACAAGGAGCTAATGGCCACTTGTGGGTATCCTCATGGTGCCGCCAATCCTCTCCCTGGTCTGCATTTGCCAAGCATTGATTATGGAAATACTTGGGCCCCATAAAATCAGGAGGGACAATGGCCCAGTGGCCTGAAATGCCCTCTGAAGCTGACTAAAGCTCTTAAGATTCTTGAGTAAGCCTCAGAAAGGCAGTGAGGTTTGGACAGCATAAAGTTCAAACAAAAGAGCATCTCAGCCATAATGTCACATACTGGGAAACTTGCTGGCCCTTGGGATTAAACTCACTATTCCCAGAATCTGCTGATTACAGAGCATCGTCTTAGCCTCAGTTACTGGGTGTCAGATTGAATTAGACCTTTTCCTGACGCTGCATGGGACCTTCCCAAATACTTGTGGGTGCTTTTTGGATCAAAAAGATCTCTCCCCGCCGCCCCCCCATCTTTAGGAAGTGGGTGATGATAAGGATGACATTTTAATGTGTGTTAATCATTGCTTTTCTGTCTTTGATTATTTATTTTTTTTTTAATTAAAAGTAATCATTTAGCCACTGATGCAAGAAATTCCATGGCATTAAAGTCTGGAATTCCTATAAAATAAAGTCTGTCTTGGCTGGCAATGTTCAGGCTCTTTGTAGAGTGCTCTGATTTCATTCTCCTCACTGGTAGCCTGCCTAATAGATCAGCTGCCAGCCTCTTCCAGAGATCCTTGATGACATAGATATTTCTTCTGGATTACATGCTGCTCGCAAATGTAATCTGTGCTTCTAGGAAGCACTGGGATGTCCAAAGGTGAAAAACAATGGACCCACAGGCAGGAGGAGAGTAAAATCTATTTAAGAGGAAAAATGAGGAAGAACATAGCAATTCACTCCCTCTGAAAAGCATCCAGCTCTGCATTTGGCAGCAGCAATTGAACTCTTTCTTTCCCTCCTCAATAGTCTTGCTCGTTTCACTTGTTCAGTGTAATTCTTTTTCATCTAAAGGTTTACTTGCTGTCTTAGCTTGGTTGTGAATCTTTGTCTAGGGTTGGAATTGAATAGAAAAGGATAATCTTTATAATTTAAAATGGGTTAAATGCCAAGACTTAATAATGGAAACAAGCTGGTTATAAATTAATATTGTTTTCTTCCTTTAGAAGAACCTTTATTAAAACATCCTCATACACCCTCTCTCTGGCTATTTTTCAGACATTAATATTATAACAGGAATTCTACTTGTATTTTGGTGGGTAGAGAACATCTTGCTGCACCCAGCTGATATTCTTCTAAGCTTGGCTAATTCCTTTTAAAAGTCTGAAGAAATCTTGTTTAGAAACATGATTAGGAGTTATAAATACTCGAGAAGCACAGCTGTTTTCATTGAAATGACTCTGGAAGGCCAAGCCTGTAAAAGAGCATCACCCGTAATCATAAGGCATCATGTACAGGAAAGGGCAAGAAGCGAAACTCTGTGGAGACTTGATGGAAGCTTTTAATTGGCTAGCTGGGCAGCTAGATATGGTTATAACTTTATCTGTTTATTTTCTAAGGAAAGCATTATTATTTTAGTGTGTCATGCCTGAAACTTTAAGGATATTGGGAAAGTTCTTTTACAGTCGGGTGTGACTGCGATCTCACGAATGTGTAGTTTGTGTTTAACCACAGCCAGAAGTTGGAAAGAGCATGGATAATGTCGTCTGTGTAGTTTGAATGTATTGGGATACCAGCTTGTGTTTGGAACAATGAGAAAGCCATGCGGTTAGCAGGAACTGCATGTAAAGATATATTCATGCAAGGCTCTCTGTCTTTATTTAATAAGAGGAGATCTAGTTGAGGTTATTCCAGTAGTAACTTTTATGGAGATGCTTCTCGATGCAAAGCTCTGTTAGGGGATTTGCTGGAAACAGTTATTAAGTCTCTCCATTTTCTTCCATCCATTTCCCAGACTGTATTCAACATCGATGCTCCAGAAGGTGCAACAGATCTCAGGCTGCATCAGTCGATATCGAAATACTATAAGGTATGGGATGCTTTGTGTTCTACAGCCTTCCTTTCTGGCATTTAATGCCTGTGCTTAGTGCATCCAAGGCTATCCATGTGGTTAGTTGAGATTCCAAGGAAAAAGAGGAGCTTCTTTTTAAAGAAACTCTAAAAGGAAACTGGCAAACTGCTGCAAATGTGAATCACTGAAAACTGTGATACTGCGTATAATGCAAGAGTTGGTGTGTTCTTCCAGTAACCTCTTAACTTTAGCCTATTACCAAGCATGTGCAGCAGAGCCACTGAACCTCCCTCAACCAGTCCTTTAAATTAGAGGTTGAGACTTATATGCTGTGATATAATGAACTTTAGGAAAAGAGCTGTTTTAGATAAATGGCAACTTTCATATTAAGTCCAAGACACTATTTCTGTTGCCAAATGAAGCAAGTCTTTCTAACACAACAGTATATCTTTTTTCCTAGCCTGGGTGTTTTATTCTGGTAGACAATACCCAAAGAATTGGATTCTTTGCTTAGGGCAGCCCATGAAAAGCTGCTTCCATAAACTGACTTAGAATGGCTGGTTGAATTGCTTTGTGTTAGGTATGTTATGAAAGACTGGAAACAAAATAGGAAAGACAGGCAGGAAATAACACAGCCTTAGCAACACTATGAAAATGACACTAATTATGTTACTATCATGAACATGGGCAAGCTTTTTTGACGGATGAAGTGCTGGTTCATTTCTGTTGCCACCTCCAGAAATGCTTCTGTTCTTTGTGCTCAGGTACATATTCACCTGGATGAAAGTAATCAGAAGAAACAAAAGACAGATCTCTGGAATTCATCATCTACAAGAAAAGGTATGGGGCTTGGTCTTGGGGAGGCTCAGTCAAAAGCTGGGTTGCAAACTACTCAGCTGCTCCTTTCTGATTCAAGTAAGAGCGAACAACTGAAGACATCCGCATCTTCATTACTTCACATCTGTGAACAGCGAGGTCCTCACTGTAGGATTCTGAGTGAGACACCACTTGTGTTATCTTAAATGTTAAAAATGACTCTGAGAAATAAAGGGCTGAACAATAACTCGGTGAAGGCACACTCCAGATCTGTCTATATGTAAAAGAAGTATTTAAAACCCAAATAGCACAGTAGTGTTCCTACTTGTAAAGCTGGAAAGTCTTAACTGTGTGATCAGTATGCCTTGTTGCCATGGTCCAAGTTAAAACCATCTGTAGATGTGGGACTGGGAGAGATTTTGGGTTTTCCTCCACTTAGTTAGCAGAGAACCAATGGGTGGTTTGGTTGTAGGGGTTTTTGGTCATATTCTGTAAGATGCAGAGGCTTGGAGCATCAGTGTTGTGCCAGAACTCTTTCTCCAGAACAGGGTAGGTTTTTTGAGGCTTTGGGACTTTATGTTTGAGGAATTCTAGGGTTGTTTGAGGGTGCTCCTCTGCAGGTTTATGTTTCCAAGCACAGTTTCTAGGGCAATTATTCCAGTGAAAGAAAATCACCTCCATTAGGGAATGGTTGCTTGGGTTGGAGTAGAAAAAACATTCAGACCAGCCCAAGAATGGGAAATCCCATTTCAGGATTGACGCAGAGGTTCATGGGATGTTCTGTTATTGTCATACCAGCCAAATTTGTGCAGCTGTGATGTGTTCAGCACAAACTCAGTGTTGCTAAGGCTGTAATTACCTACATAGCGGAGGAGTTATAATTGGCTGTCTCATTCTGAAGCTCCATAAGGAAGACTGGTGATGAGGCAGAGAAAAAACGCTTCAGAACATGAATTCTTAGCCAGAAAAATGCCATGGCAGGTAATGCCCTGAGGGCACTGTTAACCTCCTCTGAGATATAATCTCTTCTTGTGCAACTCCCCAAGTTCTTCAGAGCATGGTGTCACTTCTTGGTAGTTTCAGTCTCAATTATACTTCTATATAGTGTATATATATAATGTTTATATATGTGCTATATATAGTGTGTATATATATCTATATATAGTGTATATATATGCTGTATATAGTGATAATGTATATATATGTGCTATATATAGTGTGTGTATATATCTATATATAGTGTATATATATCTATATAATAAGTGTGTATATATATCTTCAGCTGAGATTTGTCCCTCCCCTTGACTCTGTCCTCCCATCTATTTTGTTCTGTAAGCTCTGCAGAACTTAGTATCTGGGACTACCTCAGTATCACCATGCTTCAAAACAACATATTTAGAATTAAAACTTGGCTCCTGAATCAAAAGCTTATCCTAATGCTCCTGTAAGCCAGCACTGAGCTTGGCTTTGCTTGGCTCCAAGACTCTTTTCTGATGCTTTTTGAATAAATACAGTTAGGTGGAAAACAAACCACTTTCTGATTAGAGAAGACAGATGCAGATCCCTTTCCTTAAGCCTTCTTAGAAGAATACTCTTCAAGGATCTTTGTAATTACTCAATGAAGTGCTCTTGAGAATGTAAATAGGTGATTCATGGAAGTCCTTTTGTTAAGGACAAAAGTAACACTTTTTGGAGAATGAATTTCCATGAATTTAGTGTCCCCTGAAGTGTTTCCACAGAGATCTGTGCTGCTTGGGACTCTGCCAGTATTGTTTTCCTGGGATATTGCTCAATTGGAGTTTGAAGTCACAGCAATACATCTAAGTAGCTTTTGCTAAGCATGTGCAGGAGGAGGCTTATAGAAACGCTTCAGGCTTATTGCATGATTTGGAGGATGTAGACACAAACCCGGTACAAAGCAGTCACAGGATTCTTTGGGGATTTAGTAGACACATACCAATATATCCCCTTTTCAAATAAAACCAGTATTTGGAAGTCCTCATGCAGCAGATGTATGTTGAGGCTTGCGCTGTGTACAGCCCTAGTGGAGGCCAGACCAGACTGAGCAAGTCTCCAGCTCCCTGTAGAGGCATAGCAGATTGTATGGAAATAATGCAAACCTTTCAGGAATGGCTGTTTCCAAAGGGCTTCATGGAAATTACTCAAGCATCATTCTGTACAGATGCTGAAGTTTCTTAAGCTCCTGACATAAGTGACTTTGCTCCTATGTGTAGACATTGGCCTGTTCATCCACAGATGCTCACGAGCTTGCACCAGGTCTCAGAGTGAATTAAAGATGCAGGTTCTGCCAAATTCTGGAAGGTGATATTTTTTTTTCTAGGATCTAGACACCATCTGGATGGATTTGCCCACATGAGATAAAAGATAAAACTTTAGCTAAAGATAAGCGTTCTCTTGTAATTCTAAGCAGTGACTCACTGGGCACATGTTAGTGGGGATTTCCTGAAGCTGCCAACTCCTTTTGGAAAGCCAATCTTGTAATGAAGGGTGGGCACATAAAAGACATGTACATGATGCATATATATATTTGTTACTGAAACTAATTGTGCAAAACAGAATCAGAGCCAGAAGCTGTTGTTTTATTTGTCTGATCTTGTCAGCATAGATGATTGTTTCATTGACTGTCTCAGTTTTCAGCAGGACCAACAGTGGTATGACTCTAAGCTGAACAGTTAAAGAAGGGCTGGTGTGATATATCCATTTTTCTTTGTCCTCTCTGTTGATGATTTATAGCATGCCAGACTGTGCTGCACATCTATATCCATACCACATAGAAGATTTGAGCAGGAGTTGAAAGGTTTGGAAGTTGACTATGGAGAAAATGGAATGTTTAGGTGAAAGGCTTATAGCTGTTGGAAATTCCTAATGGAGAAGAGGTTCTTCTCTTTTCAAGCAAGAGCAGGAGTAGAGAGATACTTTACCAACTTCAGTCATTTCTCCTTTATCCCAGTATTCTACAGTTCTTCTGCCATGTTTCCCCTTCTGGTTATCCTTGACTGCAGGAAGTGAATCAATGGATGGAGGACCGAGTATTTTTGTCTGCTCAACCTACCTGTAACAATGAGATGTGATGCCCTGTCTTTAACCACCCTCTGATTAGAAGTATAATCTGTTTAAGGTGTGATGCAGCAATGACCTTTAAAAACTGTATTTTGAATGGGCAGAACAATAAAATCTGGGATGGACCAAAGCAGAACATACCATGTGTCTATAACTTTTACCTTCAGCTGCTGGCCAGCTTACTTTCAGGAGTTCAGATGGAATGTGCTGTTAGAGTGTCTTACTCTAATTTTACCACTAACAGACTTGCTTCTTGGTGTTTTCTCTTTATTTGATACAGAAAAGACCTTAAGCTATTGGTGTTTCAGCCCTGGATACAGCATGCATGAGCTTGTTCGTCAAGGAGTCAGGACAATTATCCTTACTAGTGGGACACTCTCCCCACTCTCCTCATTTACAATGGAAATGCAGATGTAAGTACCTAGATGTTTGAACAGGTAATGCACAATCTGCTCTCATGAGTTTAGATTTTATACCTGGATTTTTGAGTGTTTGGGGCTGGCAACCAGGAGGGGATCACATAATGAGTATGTCTGGGATCTCACTTTCCTGTTTCTGTAGCCCTTTTCCTGTCCGCTTGGAGAATCCTCATGTCATCGATAAACACCAGCTCTGGGTTGGGATCATTTCTAAGGGACCTGATGGCACTGTGCTGACTTCTACCTATGAAAGAAGGTAATGAACTTCCATGTGGAATTCTGGTTTGAAGTCTTGTGTTCTGACACTTTGTGTTCTGCTCACAGGAGGATGCTCGTGAAATAAGTGGTCTCTGTAGCTCTTTACCTGGATAAGCACTGTGCTGAGTACCACGACCCTTTAACTACTAGTGTTAAAATTGAGAGCTGGAGGGCTGGAAGAGACTAAATGCCAGAGCACTGAGCTGTGCTGAAGTCCTTATTGACTAGCCTCTCTTTTACCTCTGCATTACCTTCTTAAGGAAAATGTATCCACATCTTTGTCAACAAGCTTTTCATCATCATTTTTCTTGCTTTTCTCTAGTATTTCATCATCTTCCATGTGTCTTTCTGGTCTTGGGTACTTCTGGTGCCAGCAGAGAAGGCCAAACATCACTTCATCGTGTATTGACTTTCCTGTGCAGTGCGATGATCTCATTGGCATCTCTGTGTACAGTTTTAGAAGGCAGTTTCATGCTTTGGTTCACTTGTCAGAAGGCTCTGTGCTTGCCAGTTCTCTGCAGTTACTATAGAGAGGCATCACACTGATGCTAGAGCCGTGTTTGGGGATGTGATCCTTCTGTAGTGGTTTGAAATGAGAATCAGTTCTTTGTGTCTGATACTCATGTTCTCCCCTTTAGCTTTCTTCCCATCATTCTTCAATCTGTCTCAATTTCAACATCAGAGAGAAAACACTGGCTGAGAATTCCATGACTTAGCCTGCTGCAGGCCTGCCTTACTCATTTTTAGGAATACAGAAAAATAGATCTCCGAGAGCTTTTACTGGAAAAAAACCCACCAAATCAGAGTGGAGGAATGCCAGATGTTCCACAGAACTGGAAAAGGACTTGGCAATTGTAGTTGATTTTACAGAGAATAAGCAGTCTGGAAACAGGGCTCAGACTGTTTTTCACTTACAGAAGCTTCATGTGCTGTTTCAGTATATTTCATTGAAGATGCTATCTATTGAAGGGAGAAGGTTGGGGATCCCTCTCCTGAGGACTGGAGCACCTGCTTTCTTGCAGGAAGGGAATTCACAGTGGGTGCTGTGTTTTGCCAGTGTCTGTATGGTGATACTGGTATTTTTAGGGCTTATAAAAATAAATACCTTTTGGTTTTATCCCTGCATATATAAGTTTCCAGGGAAAACAGTGCCCAGAGCTACAAGGCACAAAAAAGAAAGAACCATAAAGGTATGAGAGCCCAGGTGAGTTGTCAGTCAGGGCTGGAAGGCACAGAAATACTCATCATTGCAGGGCAGTGCTTTTTTCAGTCAACCCAAAAGTGATTTGCATTATGTCACAGGTAAGTAATAACCATAATAACCAGATAGTAACCTGGCAGCTTCACCACACATTCATCAATAGTTCATTTAAACAGGTGTAATGCTAGTCAGGCTTGGCAGATCTCCAGACTTTGTTGGCAGGCAGAGCCTTTAATTGTTAGTATTAATCATGGAGCTCAGATGCTGACCATTTCTATTTGTTATGCTTTGATACTCCCAAAATTTAGGTCATCTGCAGTGCTAATGAAAAGAATATTTAATAGTTATGTGTAGTCAAGGTTTTACAAGTTTTGTGTCCTTACTGTGGGTGCTTGCCACAGGAAGGAGAGCAGTTTTAAGCGTGGATATGCTGCGTGAGATGAGTATAACGTGTGTGAAGTACACAAGATGTGTCAATACGTGTGAAATACCTAGAAAAGGAAGTACATTTATGCTGCTTGATTTTTTTCCTCATAGGTTTTCAGAGGATTATTTGTCTTCTCTGGGGAAAACAGTTGGTAAGTGAAGTGTGTGGTTTTCAAGTGGGTTGTTGCATGGCATTTTTATGAGTCCCAGAAGGAGGAATACTAAAGATGACTTGGTAAGGCAGAGAAAGGTAAAGGATTGCATTGTGTTATCTAACTGCTCTCTGGTTCTGTGTGCTGCTGTTTGCCCAGGCAGCTGGCTGCTGTCATTGTAAATGTGTCTGCATCCTAGGTTTAATGTTTCCAAATAGGAGTTATTTTATTGTCAGATGTTTCCATTTGGGTCATAAATGTGGTCCCTAAACACGGTCAGAAGGTGGCGCAGATGCACGGCGATGATGCAGCTGGGCATCCTTTGCCAGGGCAATAGAGCATCACAAGAAGTCAATGCAGTTTCTTGTGGTGCTTTTAAAGGTACTGTGTCAAGCCTGCCCTAAGTATGTCTGACTAGAAAAGTGTATTCTATGTGACCAGGAAACTCTTGAAAGCAGTCTTGTGGCATCTCATCCATTGCTTTGAATGTTCAGACTGCAGGGGAGAAAATGATCTAAAACTAGGTCCTGCTGTCACAAGGGGCACTGTGGCAGATGATGTAGTGTTTGGTGTAGCTCACATCTTTCAGAAAGCTAGTTAGGTATCTGTATTAAGGTTTATACCTTCATGACAACATTATTGAACTAATTTTATAAATGTGAAGCAACTTCTAAAACGTGAATATTGGTGTCAAGAAAGTAGAGATTTTTGGAAGGAGCCATGCTGTTACTTTGCTTCTACAGTCTTCCCAGGATGGAAATGCCCTTGGCTACTTATTTATCTATCTCACTGCAGGTAACTTGGTGCGAGTTGTGCCGGATGGACTGTTGGTGTTCTTTTCATCGTATCCTGTCATGGATAAAAGCCTGGAATATTGGAGAGTATGCTCATTGCTCTGCCTTTATTAGGTGTTTGGTTACATGGGTCAGGCAGTTTGTCCTTGTGCTGTCTAACCATGCTCATTAAAAGTTCTTTGTTAATAAGTTAATTATGAAATCTGGTAATTAAAAGCCCAGGTCAGGCTTCTTTTATTTTGATCACCCTGCATTGAAATGCAGTGTTGCAGGAACCAAACCCCAAAAGATCTTAATACACTGTCTCTGGTATGTGCTTACATGGCTGTTTCTGATATGTTCATCTGCTTATCAGGAGCATGATCTTGCTAGCAGAATAGAAGAGGTGAAGTCAATGTTTGTGGAGCCCAGGAACAAAGGAAGCTTTTCAGAGGTGGGTTATTTGCATTATGTACCTGTAACGCTTTCAGAAACTTTTTATGTTCAGATACCTTCCCCAAGATGTGTTTGGGTTTGAAACCCAAATTTTATCCTGTGATAAAATTGATTTTAGGACAAATTGTTATCCTAGGATAACTATAACTAAAATAACTAGCATCCTAGTGTTACTTTACCAGTCAGCATCTCTTAATGTCCTGCAGGACATTTCCTCCCAGCACTTGTTGTGCTTTAGATGCTAAGGGGCTGAGCAGTGTCATCTTGTTTATTTATAGCCATTCTGTTTGCTTCTTAGAGTAAGTGTAATGCTTGGATTGCTTTCCTAGTCTGCTGGTTTCCTCAAGTTTCTGCAGAACCACACAACAGTCTGTGTTTCGCCTTCTTATCAGAAGTATCTGACATGAATCTCCTATGCTTACCCAGATGTGTTCTAGGTTTCACAGTGATGTTTTTTGCTGAGCAAGTGGCTTCTCACACTTGCAGTTAATAAAAGTAAAGAAAATTATATGAAGCCAAATTCATCACATTTTACATTTCGGTGTACAAGTCAAATTTGGCTAATACAACTTTCTACTTACGCAAAGGGTAATAACATTCCTGCTCTTGCTTAAACTTGTTTACCTTTTAGGTAATAGATGCCTACTATAATAGAGTTGTCTGTCCCAAGTCCAGTGGGGCTGCTTTTTTGGCAGTATGTCGGGGGAAGGTAACGTAACTGAGAACTTGTTTCATCTGAGTTCAGATTATATAGTTGATGGGGAAAAGATCATACGGATTTCAGTACATTTCTGTTACTTGTCTGTAATTACATGGGGGGGAGATACAAGTAAAAGAAGTAGAATGCCCTGAAGCCTTTTCAAAATGATATCAAGTTTATGTATGCCTCATTCATGTCTTTATTAAAGAAATATGTCTTTGAGTTCCTTAAATGGGATGAGCATCATCACACTTGCATTTCTTCTTGGCTGCTCGCTTGAAAACTCAGCCCATTAAATGAGAACAACTGTCTGGGAGGAGAACTAGAGGAAACATTTGTAATGAAACATGTTAGAACAACGCTGCTGAAAACCAGAAATATTGCTTGGCTTTAAAACATTTACGTGAACTTCAAGTCCATTTGGCTTTTCATTTGCACTTTGCAGTGCTGATAAATGGATTTATGATTATCACTGGGAACGTTTGCAGAATCATAGATTACTCTTAAAGCCTTTTTGGTGCTGCTTACCAAGAGATTTCCTTTGAACCTTCAGTCCCAGCCTCCAAAGTGGCTGTCAGATCAGTGAAGGACAGACAGAGCTCTTTGTGCTGGGACTCTCAGCTGAGTATTCCCATCCTTCCAACAGTAGTGTATTACCCTGAGAGGATTTGAGTCTGTGGAGAGATCTTGCTTTGCAGTAATGTGCAGTTGAAAGGCAGACTGTTTAGCTTGTTGAGGTCAAAGAGTTAATTGTATGGCTACAAAATTGGAACTGTTGGGGAAGATAAACCAAAAGGCGTGTGTTGTCAAAAGCTCTAAAACTCGCTCACTTCTTAACCAGATTTCTGATACCTTTCCATTATTGCTTTGAAGTGATTCTGTTCGCTTTTAATGTCAGAAAAGGTTTTGTCACTTTCTCATGTCTTGTTAGCAATTCAGGCTGTGGAAGGTTTAAATAGAGGTATTGGCTGATAACTTCAGACATCTGAATGCAGCTGTTCATTGATTGTGTTGGCTGAGGATATGCTTTGTCAGGGCCTCCTGGAGGGAAACGAGATGCTTAAAGGCCTGATATTAAAAGGAAAAAAATCTAGTTGAAACCATGCATATCATATTCATATGCTATGCTTGGCTAGGAGTTAAATTTAGTAGAGGGAAAAGCCTGAATTGTTCTGAAGCATCACTTCAAATCCTGTTGATAACGGGAAGCACTGTCTCCTCAGGCCAGCGAGGGCTTGGACTTTGCAGACAGAAATGGCCGGGGAGTCATCATTACTGGGCTCCCATTTCCTCCTCTTATGGAGCCCAGGGTTGTTCTGAAGATGCAGTTTCTGGATGAGATGAGAAGACGTGGGACAGGCTCACAGGTGATCCTGGGCTGTGTTTCACTGCTGGCTGTTTGCAGCTTTGTGTCATTGTTTCTCCCTCTCGTCTCTGTGGATTTTGGCTTTTGTTACCCTCCCAGCCTTGTGGCACCTGGAATGTCACAAGGAGGTTGTCACAAACGGAGTCACTTTTAGTTAGATAATGTTAAGGGTTCTGAATTCTTTCTCCGGTGGCATGGTGTCAATCAAAGAGAGAATCAAATCTGGTATAATTAAGGTTTCAGTCAAACTCTTTGGGTTTGTATTATCTCTCCTCCATCTTTCTATGGGAATTGTTTCATCCAGAGAGTGGGCAGGAGGAGTTGCCTGTGCTGGCTGCTCTGGCTTTTTACAAAAGTATGTATGTTACAGAACAGGGGGAGTGGCTTGAACCTGCCCGAGGGGAGACTGAGCTGAGCTCTTAGGCAGAAGCTCTTCCCTGTGAGGGTGCTGAGGCGCTGGCACAGGGTGCCCAGAGAAGCTGTGGCTGCCCCATCCCTGGCAGTGCTCAAGGCCAGGTTGGACACAGGGGCTTGGAGCAAGCTGCTCCAGTGGAAGGGGTCCCTGCCCGTGGCAGGGGTTGGGACTGGGTGAGCTTTAAGGTCCCTTCAACACTAACCACTGTGGGATTCTATATTTGAGTTTCCTGTGCACCACATGTCGGGTGATGTTCAAGTCAACCTGGTTTTGGTTTTCCTAGGCTTCCAGGGGTTTGTCAGTAGATCTTGTTGGCTGTGATTTCTTATTTCTGTAGAAATAGTGACTGTACAGCTCATAGAATACGTTTTACCTGGCAATTAATGTTGATTCTTCCTCCCACCTCTTGCAGTGTCTGTCTGGGCGGGAGTGGTACAACCAGCAAGCTTCCCGGGCTGTTAACCAGGCTATTGGCAGGGTCATCAGACATCGCCAGGACTATGGTGCTATCTTCCTGTGTGATGAAAGGTGAATCCTAGGCTCTAGAGCATAAACATACATCTCTGTATGTTTATGTATGTATCCCTGTATTTATCCTTTATCTTCTATGTAAATTGCTGATGTTACTGTTTGGAGTAGGCTGTGGTTCATAAGTAATTCCATTATTTTATATAATTGGCTATATAAATACTGCACTGCTTCAGGAAAGTAATGAGATTTTGATCATCTGCTCCCAAAATATACTGGTTTTAGAGCTGCAGGAGGATATTAATGGTATTAATGCAGAATAAGCCCATTTATTGAATTCCTGTTTGTAATGCTGCTGGAAATTATGGATAATAACTTGTGGGCTTGCATTTTCTCCATCTCTCACTTGAGAAGGCAGTTGCTGGCAATGCAGTATTTTGTGAGAAGAAAAGATTGTATTACTGAAACTGTATAATAGATATTATAGTAATATTATATTGCATTTATAGCCATTAATATCAATTAATATAGTAGGTATACAGTAGGCAACAGGAGTTTAATTGGTTGCCTTCAATGCTGAAGCTGAACTGGGGACAGTGGGCACAGGGCTGGACAGAGCCTTGGGCCATCTGGTCTAGTGGAAGGTGTCCCTGCCTGTGGTAGGGAGTTGGAACTGAATGATCTTAATGTCCTTTCCAGCCCTCATCATTCTATGTTCTAAACAGATCCATTTTCTCCCGAGTGAACTCATCACCCCCTTGTATTTACTGCACTCTTTCAACCTGTTGTTGTCTCGCTGCTCCTCCCTTGTGCTTTTGGACCCTGATCAAGCATTTGTTTAGTTCATTTAGGCCAACATGGCAAATAATTCTCCTCTTTTTCCAATCTTATGCAGGTTCAGCACTGATAATATGAGATGCAGGCTGCCTTCGTGGGTCCGCCCCTACGTGAACGTCTATGACAACTTTGGGCATGCAGTCAGAAGCGTCTCCATCTTCTACCGTGTTGCTCAAGAAGTGGTAAGTGTCTTTAAAAAAAACCAATCCCTCCATAAATCTTCTTGATAGTGTTGGAAATTGGGAATACTGAGCCAGGTGAGGAATGCAATGGAGTAATTTGTCACTTCCAAACACTGGAAGGTTTATGGGAAAGGAGAGATGCCTCGTTTTTCTCCATGAGTGAGCTGGGACAGGATGTGCTGTCATGCTGGGCAACTCATTAGGCTAGATCACAAAAATAACTTCCTTTCCCACTTCCTTCCAAACAGAGCTTTTATCGGATGGTGTGCAAATACTGGTACTGATGTTAGCATCAAAAAGCTTTCTGTTTCATACACAGGGAGAGGGTGTATGTGTGGAAGAGTCATCAAACCCTTAAATTTAAATCAAAGCTGGCTGGCATAGAGTATGAGATAAACCCATCAGTATTCATGCAGTTCATCCCTGGGTCATCTTTACCGATATGGCTTTTCTCGTTGCATTAAGAAGCTCTTTTTCTCTGTATTAGTTCCTTGATTTTAAAAGGTAATGTTGTAAAAAGACTTTCAAACTGACTGGAGAAGTGGGCTGGAAGACAGAATGGGGAGTTCTCTGTCCCTAAAATAGGGATTAAGATTAAAACAAACACAATTTCACATACAGACCTGGATGACTTCCTGGAAGATGCTTGGGCCAAATACAAGTTGTTCAGAATACTAAGTTACAGATAGATGGTGGTGGGTGACTTGATGATCTTTTCTGATCATAAATGGAAGTTTCATGGTACAATAAGAACCACAACCCAAAAAGCTTTGCCAGAGTTGCTGTGTCGCAGGGATCGTGTAAGGAAGCAATTGTTCTTTAGCAGGATCGTGGCCCTTTTTCTGTTACACAAGATCACTTAGTGCTAAGCCTGCCTACTACACTTCATCCATCAGTCTTGCTGTCCAGGATTATTGGGTATAAATGAGATGTCTTTGGGTTTTTGGCTGCAAAGGAAGTGGTGTGGAAGAGTGGATTTTGCCTGCTGTAACACTTCATCAACTGTTTGCAGATGCCCTTACCCCTGCCACAAGGCCCTTCTGGCTCTGCTGGTTCCCAGAGTGAAAGCGATGCGGTACCATCTACTTCATCTGAACAGACCCTCTGCCTGAGAAAAGCCAAACACTTGGATGACCATGTTCCCAGTTTGCAGAGGAAAAGAAAAGGTAAGTGTAGGCCCTCACAGATGTACTTTTCTGTTTTAAACTGAACTGAAAAAGGAGGAGCAAGAGACTAGAAACTGGAATGGGAGAGAAAGCAAGGAGGGCTCAGAGCGATGTAAAAGTGTGATCAAAGAGGACATAGCTTGGTATGAGATAAAGGGGGAACCAGTTGCAGCTATAGAGCAAAGAGGCAGGTGTGGCTTGACCAAACCATCCTGCAGCACAGGAGGAGATTGGTAGAATGTCATTGTTTGAAAGAATAACAACTGAAGTCTGTGTCTGACTAACGCTGACTTTCGTGTCTGTCTTCCATCCTGTTATACAAATGGCTGTTGCACAGTAATTTGACTTAAGAAAACAGAAAGCTGGCATTTACCTTGGAACAGAGAAGCTTATCAAGATTTGTGGTTAGCTCATGCCAGCATACAGTGTTTCCCATGTCAGTTATTCTTTGGGAATGTTCTGCTCTAGATTGGTTACTGGTTTGGAACAGAACAATGAAGTTGTGTTTAAATCTGTAGTTCCAAGGCCATGATGAGTGACCATGAGGCTGATTTCACATTGCATGGAAGCCAGTGTGACTGCAGGCTGTCCAAAGGCATTGCTTTTTCTCCCCCAGTTTCCAACCCTGTGCTTATGCTCCTTCCCTTGATTTGAATCCATCAGTTGTGCAACTGAGAGCAAGCAGGTGATCTTGCTGAACCAACTCACCTTACATCCATGTGACTGCTAGACCCATCTCAAAAGATGGGCTGCAGCGTGTGGCTGGAGGTAAAGGGAAGAAGCTGCATTGCCTCTTGACACACGTTTTTCAGTTGCATTGCATTTGCTGTAACATCAAACTGCCCGTGTAATCACAGTTTTGGCTAAAGAGTCTCTTGTACTGATTAATTTATAGTGTAATATACTTCCTTCTCAGAAGGACTTTTCTTAGTAGCTGACTGTTGAAGTCATTTCACAAAGTAGTGGAAATACATTTTGAAGAGAATGCCTTTTAGAAGTAGCAAATTGATACTAACTTGACCTACAGCTCAAACGTCTTCTATTTGAGGCCAAATACACCTGGATCCTGGTTAGTGAAGATATCTATTCTTGGGACCGTGAGGGTGACTGTTTCTTATAGGTATTGACACTGTGAGAATTGTAGCCTCAAAAGAACCTTGTTCTGCTTAAAAATAATAAACTATATTTCATGCCAGAATCTCTTAAACACAGGAACTGAGTTTTGGGGAAATCTATAAAGCCTAAGTAGTTAAATACAGATTACTGTTGCAGTAAGAATTTTTCCATTGATCATAAGCTATTTTGAGGTTAAATATGACCATCACTGAAGGAGTAGTTTGAGAGAAGTCCACCACACTTTGGTAACAAATGCTTGAGCAATGTGAGGGGTAAGTAACCAAAACAGTTTGCCTTACCAAGTCATATAAGTTTTGCAAGATGGGGAGATGAAATAAACCAACACATCTGTGTAGATTGCTACATGAGATTCTGAGCTATTACTAAGGCAAAGACAACAAAAGATGTGGAACGTTAATTTGTCATCTCTGTCATGCTGTAATGCCAGCAAGTGAAGATGGAGCATCCAGCCTGTGCATGGAATATGAACCAAAGCTCGTCTCGCCTAAAAGACCACGTATTGGGCTCTTGGATGCATTGGAGCGCAGTGAGAAGAGCAGCGAAGGTACAGAGGAGGAGAATGACTTGTCAGGAGAGGAAAAGGTAATGGCAAAGCAAAATGCTTGCATCTAAGTGAAAATTGCAGGTTCTAAAATGAAATGAGTTTGGCATTGATTGAAGAGTACCGGTTTGACCCTCTTTTAAGAGAAGCTCACTGTAATCAGCACTGGTAATGGCAAGTTCTAATAATTAAGCTTAATCAAAGGGTTTCCTTGCCACATTTAACTGAATGACCATACTGGTGCTGTGCTCTGTGGCTGCTGACCACATAGATTCCTGGAGTTAACCGTGCTCTCTGGAGAGCAGAGAGCTCTCAGAGGAGAGATGGGGTAGCTACACGGCTCCTTCTGGGTGCAAACTGTGTCAGCACTTGGGCTGTGACCAGATCCTGGGTTTCAAAAAGGGTGAGGGATTAGAAATGGCACTTTCAGATTAAAGAGCTTTGATTTAACTCAGAGAATGAATCTTGCAGGCTTACAGGATATTTCATCTGAACCAGAAGACCTCTACTCCATTACGATCAGCAAAGCTGCCTCTGTGCAGTTTGTTTTCTTTCCTCTTGGATTGGTGTTTTTGGTACAGTGGTGGTTAGGCTGTGGTGTTCTCTTTCCCAAAATCCCTGTCTGCAGCTCTCTTCTGTGCTACCATGAGCAGGAGTGTTGCAGGGCTGGCTTGCAGGCTCAGTTTGGCTGATGACCAGCATATGGCCTCCAGGAATGCCTATTGCAACATACCCAAGAGGTTTGCTTAGGGGAAAGAGTGCCTGGGGGGAAATGAGGAGGTATCTGGGGAATATCTGAGGAGGTCTAAGGGAGATGGCTGGAGCTGTGGACTGGACAGGGGAGTTACAGGCTTGGGGAAGCAAACAAGGATAATGAGCATTTAACTTGTCTGCAGCTGAGTGAGGAATTGGCTCCGTCACCCATGGGCCTTCACAATGCAAGCACCAGAAGTTCTTTGGAAGGGCTGTCCCATCCTCAGGGCTGTGGTAACTGGGCTGCAGTCTGTGGTTAACACACAGCCTTTGGCATAGCGCAGCATTTCCTTAAGTCAGAGAAGTTGCTGGGCCCAAGGGCTTGGCAGGGAGACAGCTCCTCTCCACTCTCTGGGTTCAGTGTTACCGTTCCTCTGTGGCTGCAGAGAACTGTGGGGTCACCCTGTGCTGCACCAAAGTCAACCTCTGGCACTGGAGATGTGGGGAGCAGAGCCCTGAGACATGCACTGAGTGCCTCTGAGGGAGCGGCTTTCATTCAGGATACAGCACTGAGCTGGCTTTAATCAGCGCTGCATTTGGACTGATAATGGGGTTGCTGTGCTTTATATCTCCCTTCACCCCATATTGTAGTGTCTGTGTTACTGTTTGTTCTTTTATCAAGGTTATGCTGTGCCCTTGTTCCCCCAGTAATGGAAACTCAGCTGCTGTCATTCTGAAACACTTTGCTGGGGTGAAAAACAGGAAAAGAAGCATTAGTCCTCTCAAAAAAGAATCAAAATACAAGAGCTAGTTCCTAAATCTGTTTAGAGAATGATTTGACAGTTCCTTTGATCCCTTTTCCCTTGAGAAATGCCTTGTGGAAACTTGTCTTTTAGAAGCCTTCTTTCTTCAGGATCGTGCTATTATGTGGTCCAGGATTAAGAAGATGGTTTTGATGGTTTTTCTGACTTACTGATGTATCATAAATATCTAATTTCCTGCTTCTATTCCAATTCTTCATTCTGTTACATGATGCTTAAATATATGTGCACTTAAATCATGGCCAGGCTTGTCTGGAATCCCACATCCTTGCAGTAGTATGAATGCACTGAAGGTTGTATTTGAGTATCAGCAGCTGACTGTACAAATGGTAACTCTGAGGGTATTTCCTTAGGGTTTGCTCACTTTAGTATCGCTGGTTTAGTTGTAGTTAATTTGACTCTGAAGCTTTGGGATCTGAATAAAGTCAGAGTGGAGCCTGGGGCTTCTGTTACATTTCACTGCTTCCTCTCACCCATGAACAACCCTGTTCTGTAAATGCACTGATAGTCACACACTTGCTATGAAATCCCTTTATTAGGCAAGAGCAAAGAGGTAAATCACTTCACATACCTGCTTTCTCAACAGGTATGTAGAAATCAGCTGGCATTACAAGTGATCCCACAGTTTCTTGTGTTGGTTGAGCTGGGTTTGATGTGGTTGATTCTGGCTTGATTTGGTGTTGGAGAGATGGCTGTTAAGCAGTTCCACTCCTCTGGCTTATGACTGCTTGCCTCTCTTTCGGAGGGATGCACCCCTATTCCCAGTCCCTCCAGTACAGATGCAGTTTGTTCTTATTGGGGATGGGAGGTGCTAAAGGAGCTTGTCAAGCCAGGAGTGTTTCTGCTCCTGTCTCATCTGCCCTGCTATTTTCTGCAAGGCTGCTTAGGTTTCCCTTCTCAGCACCCCAAGAGAAGCTTGAGAGAGGCTTTCTTTAGCAGATGAGTACTTGCAGGAAGGGGCACATGAGGCATCAGTCCCACACGGATGTGTGCATGCTCTAGGGCTACCCTGAGATGGGTAACTGTAAGTCCACTCTGATGCAACCTGCACCTTCAAGACAAACCTTTGGCTTTAATTTGCTCAGTTTTGATTTCTCTTTCTCACTTGTCCAGTAAGCGATCACCTTCCAGAAACACGTGTGTCTTGCAGGCTCTGTTGCAATCAGGTGGACTTGTTTCACTTTCTGGAATGGTGTCACTGGAATGGTGTCACTGGAAATGGCTGAATTCAGTGGAGAATTCAAAGGAGGAAATTCTTTCCTGTGAGGGTGGTGAGGCACTGGAATGGGTGCCCAGGGAGGTTGTGAATGCTCCATCCCTGGCAGTGTTCAAGGCCAGGTTGGACAGAGCCTTGGGTGAGATGGTTTAGAGCAAGGTGTCCCTGCCCATGGCAGGGGGGTTGGAACTGGATGATCTTCAGGTCCTTCCCAACCCAAACTGTTCTATGATTCTATGATAACATTATAAAGCTTTTCTTTTGACCTTTCTTCTTTTCATCTTCACAGGCGCAGCGTCTGTCAACACTTTCCCTTCAGCATGAGAAGAGGCTGGCAGATGAGCAGAAAGGAGGAAAGAAGAAAATAAAGCTCGTCAGCAATACAGTACGTGTTTTCCATATGTCTGTGTCATCCCTTTTGTTCTGTAGACTGCTTTAATTTGAATTGGAAATTTCCAGGCAGACAGATGAGTGATGCTGGAACAGCTGTGTCTTTCTTCCAAACCATAAATATTCATCAGTGCACAGCTGAAATCTTCCTGTCATTCGCTTTCTCAAATCCAGATGTCACAGACCCAATCAAGCACGGGTCCAGGTAGGGCTGGTGGGTGGAAAGAGTTCTTTACCTTGTTAGCAGCATCTCCTCCCATTGACTGGGTGTGATGGGTGGTCTTAGTCTGTTTGGATTAGACTAGAACAGAACAGTTCACTTGGAAGGGACCTACAGCGCTCATCGAATCCAGCTGCTGGTAAACTCATGAGCATCCTTGTGGTGCCAGCAGCTGTCCAAGATGCTGCCCTGGTGCTGGCTGCTGGCAGGCTCCCAGACCCCCCAGCAGGTGAAACGGATAGAAATCATCACAGCCCCTGGAGCTGATAACCCCCCAAGGTGTAAGGAAAGGAGCAGGTTCATTGCAGAAGGTTGTGTTGGCAGTGTTGCTGCCTGGTGTCATGATGAGTCAGCCTCGCTCTCAAGGTTTGGTGTAAATGCCATTTCTCTTATTAAGCCTTCTCCTAAGAATAGTGTTGTGTAACGAGACTTGGCTGCCTTCTCTAGGAATAGTCCTCTGAAGGAGTCAGTTCTGTCAGTAGGGAAGGTGAATAGCATCTCTTTTCTGTGAGGGAATGAATGCTCGCAGGCCTTAGAAGGGTTTAGAACTATAATAATCAGCTGGGGAAATAATATGCATGTGCCTCAAGGGATTGCCTCATTGATGCTGGTTTTTGTCCTGAAGACTTGTCACAAGGGTCTCATGGCTTTTATGTGTGTCTGAGCACATTGTAACGCATAGCTACTTCGTATGGTTGTTCTGAATCTTTTCCAAGTCCCTGCTGCTTATGATTGCTGAAGATGCTTCCCAATACAAGAGAGTACTCTGGCTTGCTGATGTGTATAGTGTCCTCAAGAAACGTCTTAGGGGAACTGTGTTTTGTTCTTTGTATCTCCTGTTTCAGAGGTGTGTTTGTCAATTCATTGGGCATTTCCAGGAGGTAGGCCAGTTAGATTGGTGCTTGTTCTGTGGCACTGAAACTGGGGTGTGGGTGTTGTGGGGGGCAATAACACGTGGATACGTGGGTGACAACCATAACTGCAAGACACGGTAGTTGAAGGTATTCATTGTTCTGCGTGCTGGCTGTGTTCGTATATTGCTTCCCCGTGAATTCCTGTGGGAATAACTCCTCGGGTCATGCTATTTCCTGAGATGTTTTCCTGTCTTCACAGCAAGCTGAAAAGAAACCCAACCCGACAGAGAATAAGAGGACTCGAGCAGCATCGTACTTGGCAACAGTGAAGAAGACCCTAAGCCAAGAGAGCTATAAGCTCTTCTCTGCGGCTCTTCAGGACTACAAGATAAGGGACGACTTCCTTGCTGTGTTATCTCAAATGAGTGCTCTCTTCATAGGGGATGAAGAAAATCATGTCTTGCTGCGAGGTATGATGGCTTCCCCAATGTCTTTATGTGACCTTTGTCTTTTAAATAGACTTGGGTACTTTGGAGGTGGTTTAGATTTAAAGTACAGATGAAGCAGGATGATAATCATGAACTTCCATTACTTTATATCTCCATTTGTCTCCATGCTACCTGACCTAGAAGTCCTGCCATTGTACGTTTCTGTGGCATTTGCTACCTGTTGTGGACTAATTTTTCCCCTTTTTTCCCCCTCTTTTCCCCATCTCTTCCTTCTCTCCAATGAAAGAATTTTACCAGTTTATTCGACCTCATCATAAGAAGCAGTTTGACGAAGCGTGTTACAATCTGACTGGAGAGGGCTGTGGCTACAAACCTGAGCACAGCCTCCCGCTGGAAGGGCAAGACATCCTAGCCCGGAGCTTAGGTGAGAAGCCTGTTTAAGCAGCAGGCAGCTGCATCATTTGATGGCCATTACCCAACTTTAAGAGCAAGATGTGTCTAATGTGTAGCAATGCAAGGATGGAAGCCAATTTAGTTTAATCAATATTCAGCTAAGTCTTTGCTCTGAATGATCCTCTTGCTTGCCTTCCCATGAGCATACACAGAGCCTGAGCATTGGTTACTGCGTAGTTACCATACTGTATGATGCCCATTTTATATCAAAAAGGAATTAAAGATCTATTTTAATCATGAATCTAGTCTGTGGATTTAAGATCTTTGTGTGCGTCATCTTGGCTACCCGCATAGTGCCACCAGAATTGTGAACAGAGGGTCATCATGTCCTCACAGAGCTTGTGAGGTTTCTTTGACACCCTGGAACAGTATAGCCCTGAATAAAGGAGGGTGTTAGCTCAGGCCCTTGTATCAGAGGAATGCACCTGCATCTTCAGGTGTCCTCTGCATAGCGTGGCATTGTGAAATGCACCATTCTGTGTTCATTGTTCCAATGTTCACTGCTAATGCACTGGGTTGATTTAACAGAAGAAGAAGAGAGTCAGCAGGAAATGACCTTCTGGAAGGACTCATGTGCTGGGCTAGATACTGAGCTCCACCTGAACCAGGGAGGTTTCCACTTGCTACCATGGCTGTGTAGTGCAGGTAACTTCATGTTAAAACCACAGTCGCAAGGTAACATGTTATGTTTGATGTTGTCACTAAGTCCTCCTGGTGGGAACCTATGTCTTTTGTGCTCACCTAGCAGAGAGCTCTTTATTGTAGGTAGAAGTGATGGTAATTCAGCATTTTCAGCAGGGATTGTACCAAATGAGCCACAAAAGCCATTAAATGAAAGCCAGGTCGATAGGAAAGAAACCAATTGAAGCCAGAAGTTTGCACTGAGGACTGAGCTGGCATGTGTCAGGGAGGGAAGGGCGAGTTAAACACAAGCTTCCTGCTTGTCCATGGTTTGTGAGAGAGCCATTTAAGGAATGTAATTTTAGATGAGGTCAGTGTGAGTCTAGGTATGAAGAAGAAAACAGTTTTGGTTTGGTTTTGGACGCTCTGTTTTTCCGTAGAAACAGAGACCAGCAAGTGTATCCTCCAAATTGCACGTATTCCCTCTGACCTCCCGTCCAGTGTTTATCTAGGAAGTCAAAGGCTCGGTTGTGATTTGATCACACATCTTCCTGAGAACAGCTGGCACTGTCTTGTATTTATAAGGCAATGAGTAAGGGCAGTTGGGCAGCTCGGAAGTCTCTCTTTAGAGTGCAAAGAACAGGCAATGGCTAATCCTTTCTTTTCAGAGAAGAGCTAAAAAGCTGCTGTTTCGCGGAAGGCTGTAAAAGCTTTCCGTGCCTGAAGCCATGGTGCTTATTTTGCTTGGATTTCCTGTTTTGTTTTCTGTGGTAAGAACATTTGAACAAAGCCACCTTAGTCTGAGACTGGTTTTCGCAGAAGCTTGTTTCCACTGAAAGTAAATGAGAATTTACTCATTTAAATAGCAATAAATGCCTGGGTACCTTCTGCTGCTCACAGGAGTATGCTCCTGTGACAGTGTCAGCTGTTAGATGTGCAGTAGGAGATACTGATGGTAAAATTCACACCCATGGTTTTTCCCCTTTCAGGAAACGGAACTAAGCCCGTCTTTTAAAACTGCCTTCTTTAACTTCTCTAAAAGGTCCTTTGATGAAGAATAAAGAGCTAAATGCCAAAAGATGGGACTGTTTAATTTCAATCAGTTTCTTAGCATATAAGTCATATGTATTTGCATGCCTGTAATATGCAAACCAGAGCTTTTCCTTTTAAAATGGGTCAGAAATCAAAGACTGATGTTTTGAATAGCAGTCTGCTTGGAGTTTAGCATGAGGTTCACAGCTGCCCCTAACTTCTGTTGTCCTCCTACGTTGCTCTTGTGCTGTCTTATGTGTCATTTCAGTTTTTTGGTGCTGTTTCCCTGTTGGTGTTTTCCCAACACCACAGACACAGGCAGATGCAGACATGCCTTGTCTCCTTCTGTTAATAAGAGGTGACAAATCTAGTCTTTAATTGCTCTCAGCAGGCTACTTACCCTGATTTATTGCTGAGTCCCATGTGCACTGTCTTTGTGTCACCTTCTCCTCATTCTCTAGTGATCATCTGACATCTCCAGCTAAAAAGTTAAATAAAGCCCCTCAGACAATGCTAAAAAGCCATCCCTGAACTCGATTTGCTCAGTTTCCAGGCACAGGCATTGGCTCTGCTCAAGGTCATGCCAGAGGGAGGTGCGTGGCTATGCAGGCGGTGTTGGAGTTGCCACTGCACAGTGGTCCAGGAACCCCCTTCTGAATGAGAAGTTGACACAAAAGAGTGGCTCAGTTCCTCCCCAAGCCCTGCTCACATGTGTGCTTTGTCTCTCAGGGCATGTTTATGGTCAGACTGCAAGGGACGACACTGCAGAAGCTTCGACCTCTACAAGATACGACCAGGAGGTCCTCCAGGACACCTACTTCAACGAAATAAGGACGGCTCTGGGCGAAACCAGTTACCGCTGCTTGCATGATGCTCTGCTAGCTTACCAGGAGACAGATACCTATGGTTCCCTGATCCTGGTGTTAGCAAACCTCGCCTCTGAAAATCCAGAACACATTGGTCTCCTGAAAAGTAAGGGATGTTTTAAAAATCACTTGTGTTTGGTTGAAAATAAGATGTAGGTGTTGCGTCAGCAATGACTTTTTGCTGCTCATTGGTTTGCAAGGTCTCTACTCTTAGGAAAAGCTTGTAGCATTTGTAAGCTTCACTTCAGCAAAGCAGATACATGGAGCAGCAGGAAAGCTAGGTTGGAAAAGACCTGATGTTCAGAGAGGGGAAAAAAGTCAAGGTTATGAAATCTTAATCTCTGTTTGTTCACTTAGAAATTGGCCATGGAAAACCTGAGATAAGACCTCAGTAATTCCCGTCCCAACCCTTGGTTAAGCTAACTTCAGTCAGATGATTTCATTACCTTTTGTTCTCCTTAGTTACTCCAAGTGGTTGCTGTTTCGACAGTGCTGGCTATTGAATTGACTCAACTGTATTCTCATAACCATTGATTGCTCTACTGGTGCTAAGGTCTTGGATCACTTCCCGGTTTTAGGATAAGCAATCACTCTTTCAATTCACTATTCTTCTATAGAGCTTTATCTGGGAGTAGTTATGGAACTGTGTCATAATTTAATAACCTTTATTGATCATAGTAATCTTTCAAGCCAATACTTATTTTCTCAGAAGTGGTTTGGGTTGGGTTTTTTTCCTTTCATGGGGTTAATGATGAAAGCATTTAGGAAGCTATAAGTGTTCAGAATTTAAAATTGGGCTTTATTGTTGAAGAAGGGTTAAATGCTGGTCTTGATGGGCTCTGCATGCTGGTCCTGATGGGCTCTGCGTGCTGGTCTTGTGCTATGTAACACCTCAGTTCTACCTGCTCCTGTGTCTCTGATGTGAACTCCTCTGCAGGAAATGCTGCAAGCCATATGCTGGGAAGCACTGATTCTGTTTCATTTCGTGTCTTCAGGAAATACCAATAAGTATTCCACTGCCCTCGAATAGATGTCAGTCTCCATGCTTTTAGAAAAGAGGTTTTCTTCTGCTGCATTAACTACTCAGATTAGTCCTGCCATAACAAAGAGTGGGAGGGGAATGAACTGGGTGGCACTGTGAGTCACAGTCTCCCCCTGAGCATTCCTCTGCTCACAGGCAGGGAGTCGATGTCTTTACCAGGCAATTTCTTTGACCTCAGAAGACTTTGTGGTGGAATTGCCTGTGCTTGGCAGCAAGTCACAGTTGGGGCTTTTCAGAGTTTCTGTATTCTGTGTTGTGAATCTCGCTGTTGTCAACAGTAAGAAGATAAACCACCTTTCTGAGAAAGGCTTTTTGGGTGTTGTGTATACACCTGGTGTCACTAGGCCAGGTTTCAGGTGAAGGGCTGGGTCGGGTGTTTGTGCTTGGCTGTAGAGAACAGAAGAACTTCAGGGGAAGTTGGGATTATTTTCAGTACTCATCTAGCTTCTAGTAAGGAAAACCCCATAGTTATAAAAGCCACAAAACCATGAACGTTCCACCAGCCTGAGGATGCTGAGCAATATGGCTGATGCATTTCTCCCCTCCAAAGCAAGGAGTCTTCAACGGCTGATGCATTTGACTGTGTTTTCTTCTGCACAGGATTTCAGATGTTTGTACGTCCTCATCACAAAGGTATTGTTGAAGAGTTGTTTTCCCATTTTCCTGAAGCGGCCCACAGAAATGAAGAGTGCCAAGAGACGCTGCAGAACAGCTGCTTAGCTATGGGAGAAAGCAGCCACATCCAAGGTTGGGAATGAACGTTGTCAATTCACAAACAGAATGTTGGGTTTGATTATGGTGGGTAGTGTCCCTGCACGAGGTGTGCAAAGGAAGATCGGGGCAATTGGCTGTGTCTAAATTGTGTTTAAATACCCAAGAGGTGTAAGGTAGAAAGCAATGAGAGATGGGAAGTGCAAGGAAATGAGAAAAACCAGGTCTGGTGACACCTTCTTTAAACTGTGAAGTGTGCTATGGGTGAAGGCAGAATCTGCACTGAGGTGGGGTTGGGAGCAGGTGTGGATGGAGATTCACTCTCTAGGAAGCATTTCCACAGAGCTGTTCCTTTAGGTTTCCTTCCTGAGAAAGTTGGGGCTGTTCAGCCTGGAGAAGAGAAGCTGTGTGGAGACCTCAGAGCAGCTTCCAGTATCTGAAGGGGGGCTATAGGGATGCTGGGGAGGGACTCTTCATTAGGGACTGTAGTGATAGGACAAAGGGGTAATGGGTTAAAACTGAAACAGGGGAAGTTTAGATTGGATCTAAGGAGGGAATTCTTTCCTGTGAGGGTGGTGAGGCACTGGAATGGGTGCCCAGGGAGGTTGTGAATGCTCCATCCCTGGCAGTGTTCAAGGCCAGGTTGGACGGGGCCTTGGGTGCCATGGTTTAGAGCAAGGTGTCCCTGCCCATGGCGGGGGGTTGGAACTGGATGATCTCCAGGTCCTTTCCAACCCAAACTATTCTATGGTTCTATAAAGGGTCCCTTTCAGTCATAAAGCATGTGTTAGTATCAGAAACTTCTGTTACCGAGCAGTATAGCATTAAAAAATAGTTATTCAAAGGGTGGTTTTCTTCTTGTGCAGTGAGAACTTACCTCGAATTGTGCTTTGTAGAGCCTGTGTTTTGCATTCTGTGCTGCTTTGTATGCTGATTGTCTCGTTTAAAACCCAGATCCAGGCACTTCTGAGGCACCGAGGAGAACTCAGGGGAGCATTCCCTCATACTTTACCTGGAAAAGCCGATGTGGATTTTCAGAGACTGGAGGAGGAAGCATGAGAATGGAACCACCCATAAGTTCTGCACGCAGTCCTTACTTTCGCAGAGGTTTTGATTCAGATGATGGTAGGTATAGGTGAGATACTGGGTTTTTTGGGTGCAATTCCTTAACAGGCAGAAATAAAGAAATGGGAATCTTGCTAATGCTCTATTAAATGATGCCTGTATCTGCTCAGGTGCTGGGATGATTCGTGGCGTTTGCTAAGTAGAAGTTGTACTTCAGGCCACTGGCATATGTCCTCTCAAAGCACTTCATTGTTTTTATCTCAATGGTGTCAGAGTTTCCTGAGAACTTGGGGATCTTTCTCCCAACTTCCTTGTAAGGCGAGGATGTCACCTCAGCTTCTAAATGGGGATCTGAAGCACCAAAGGCTGAGTGAGGTTATGGGAAAGGCATAACATAGCAGGGCAGGTACTGCACTGGTGAGGTAGTTTGTGGTCGTTGTTTTCTGGGTTACACTGGAAATGTGGAGGAATGAGAACATCCCAGGTGATTACAGGGAAAATACAGGAATTAAGTCATTTTCTCCCTGTCTTTCTCTCTCCCCTTCTCCCTCTTTCTCTGTTCTAGAGAGCTACTTCTGCCCCAACTGCCGAAGTGAAAGTGGTATGCCTTTAAACTGTCCGTTTTGCAGATACTCTTGCTGCGAAGCCTGCTGGAATTACTTCTTTAAGGTGATCTCTTTTATTGGTTTCACTCTGTCCTGAAACTGCGGGCGCGTTTTGTGCTTTTCAGAGCCACGTGGACAGCCCTGGGAACAGAATTCCTCTTCACAGGAATGTTTTCCCACTTGTTTCATGATTCTCCACGTGTTCTGCAGTGTGATTGAAGGCAGAGCTCTGCCTTAAGCTGTGGGGTTTAAACCACTGCGTTTCATTCCGAGCTGCCTCCACGTGCTTCCCTGCCTAGAGCTATGCAGGCAACAAGCTGTGGAGTCAACCTGGGTGGTTTTCCTGCATCTGAACCTTTAGTTTAGGGTTTGGGTTTTTTCTTGCTTAGTTTCATAATCTTTCCCATCTAAAAACCTACTGTAAAACACTGCCATGAAATGAGGCAAATCAGGAACAGGCTGCCCAGGGAAGTGGTAGAGTCACCATCCTTAGGGACATGCTTTAGTGGTGGGCTTGGCAGTGCTGGGTTCACCATTGGACTCTATGAGCTTAAGAGTATTTTCCAACCTAAACGATTCTATGAGTGTATATTCTAAATTCATGCTCAACTATCTCCTGTGTTATCCTCTCCTTTGGTTTTCCTGGCTGAGTAAATTGGTGGATTTAGGCGAGAGGATGTAACTGATCCCACTGGTAACATGAGGGTGGTCAGACACTGGAACAGGCCTTTTGGAGAGGTGGTTGATGCCCATTAGAACATGCTTTAACGTTTGTTCAGCCTTGCAGTGGTCAGGGAGTTGGAATGGATGATTAATGTGGGTCCCTTCCAACTGTTGTATTCAGATATCCAATACAAAATGGCATTTGGGGAAATGAGTCATTCCCGATGGGTCATTAGATGTTAATGACTTCCATACTTGCCGCTTACCCGAATAGTCTCGGTAAGTCACAGTGAAACTTCATCACACATTGTACGAGGTGATGACAGAGGAAAGAAAGTATCTGTGTTTTTTCTTAGCAAGATGAGTCAGAGCTGTGCTTTGTGGTAGCACCCCCAGCCCTGCGAGCTGCATGCGCTCTTATAAATTGGGAAGACAGATGTAGTTTGAAGTGAATAACCACAACATAATAGCAGGCTTACTGAGTCAGAGGAAAGGTTGGGCTAGCCCAAGCCTTCTGGCTCTGACAGTGGCCAGAAGAGGATCACTAGGAAGGGATAAAAGAACATGGCAAGCACGAACCATGGTTCTGGCAGGTGAGCTCTCAGCCCTGAAGCTATTTGCAGCACAAGAACTCTGATGCATTTTGAACACAAAGGGATGTGTCATCCCTGCCCTAAAGGAAGTACTTCTACAGCGTAGCCAAGTGTTATAGAAGCAAGAGACCTTTAAAGGTCATTTAGTCCAACCCCACTATGTGGAAGAGCCACATCGTTTCTGTTGTCATATTGAACCTGCTTCTTGCTAGTTCAGTTTAATGCCCCACTTGCTTAAAAAGGACAAGCAAAACACTTTTCCAGTTCTCAAATGCCCTGTGGATACCCTGCCTTTTGTAAGTGCACCTTTGGAGTCTCACCAATGCTGTCACCCTTTTGCCTCCTCCATAGGCAGCAGACACCAAAGTCCTTATTTCTAAAACTGGGGTTTTATTCTTATGCTTTTATGCTTATGCTGTTGGGCATAAGAAGATGTAAGAAGCATCTTCTCACCAGCTGAGACTTCTTGCTCCGCTGCCCAAGGAGTCCTCAAGGCTCAACATGATGGACTTTCTATAGCCTTTGTTATGGAGAACATGAATTTGTGTGGTCTTTGTCACCTACACCTATGACAGAGCTTTCTAGTGGTGAATGGTTCTCAGGATACACTAATGTTAACATGCTTGTGATATGATTTAAGTGTAATGCAGTTAATGGAAGGTCAGATGTCTTCTAGTTTGGGCTATTTCTTGAGCACTGATGCAGAGACATCTCCTAGTGATGAGGCACAACTCTTCTCTGCTAGCCATGCAGATGGGAAGGAAGAACAGCCTGGTTGACAGCGCAGGGTTGCAAACAGGAAGGAGGTTATTCCCTGTTTCTCTGAAACCAGTCCCAGAGGAGCCATCCCCTTCACTTCCATCCACATTCCTACCAGTGTGTTTGTGACTGGGGTGCCTTTACCAGGAAATGAGCCACCCTGTTTCTTCTGTCTGAGCTCGGAACTCATCAGATACCCTTGGGCTTTGTCACCCCTGCCTGGGCTGGCTTGGAAAACTCATCTCTTATTTGCTAACACGTTACTCACTGTGTTTCTTCAGCTCCAAAGCACTTTGGTGCATGTTGGCCTATGAGGAAGTGACTAACTGCAGTCAAACTGCAGCGACTTGGGCTTTGCAGGCTGTGGTTCTTTTCTGGTTTCTTTTATTGACATACCTTAGTGGTGAGTGGATTTGGAAGCTTTCGGAGGAGCAGACAGAATTCCCTGCCGCTGGAGGGGGTGTTAGAGGGATTAGTGCTGGTGCATGTTGGGTCAGTGTCTATGGAGAAGCCTTGCAGAGGCTGTACCAGCATATGCTGCTTTTGGCTTGAGTTTTCTGTGCAGGGGTCTACTGCTGCTTTCCAGTGCTTAAGGGCATTACTTACTCATGCTCGTCTTTGAGACATGAGTTATTCTCATTTGGACCATCCGTAATACGGGCAAATAGTATGAGATTTCACAATTGCTTCTTCCATTTAGAATATTCAGAGCCCTTTGACAAATCACTGCCTCCTGGGAGGTGAAGTGAGTTTTCCTCTCCCTCCATCTGTTACTTTCTAGAGTCAAAACACAAGTGCCTGAGCCCATCTTCTGTTGCAGAGATTAACCTCCATCCCACTGGGAATCCTGCACAGTGCCCCTGATGCGGGTAACCATCACTTTAGTCTACAGAGGCCGTATTTTCACAGCTATTTAATTCAATATACTTTCACCATCTCACTTTTAAAATGAGCTTTTTACGAGGTATAAAAAGAACGGTGGAGTTTTACCTGCAGGTCAAATGGCCAAAGAGCAGCCTTTAAACTTGAAGCTGAGTGAAGAAGCAACCTGAAACCTGGCTGCAGAAACGGTTGCTTCATGTCCCCAGGTCTTCTGGTAACTGAGGAAAGGTGTGGGGTTGGTATGAAGAAATGAATGTCGTTGGTTCCCTTACAAAACTCTGGTCATGACCATATGTATCAGGAGGTTGTTTCCTCCTCATCTGTGCAAGAGGAAGCAGGAGTTCAGGGAAGTGCTCAGCCATCTTACGGGATTTTACTAGCAAGAAGAGCACTTAATGCTTCACAGCAGCTCCTGCAGGCTCTGTATTTCCTCATTCCAGTGTTTTAGCCTTCCAGCTATATCATGGCTGTAACTAATGAAAGCAGCTGCTGTGAAGTTTGTTGCTGTTTTGCTGGGAGGTGTTCTTCTTCCTTTCATTCCTAGTAATTAAACACCTGCAGGGTGACACTGCATTTAGAATCATAGAACAGTTTGGGTTGGAAAGGACCTTAAGATCATCCAGTTCCAACTCCCTGCATGGGCAGGGACACCTCACAACCATCTCACCCAGGGCTTCGTCCAACCCAGCCTTGAACACTGCCAGGGATGGAGCATTCACAGCTTCCTTGGGCAACCCATTCCAGTGCCTCACCACCCTAACAGGAAAGAATTCCCTCCTTATATCCAATCTAAACTCCCCCTGTTTCAGTTTGAACCCATTACCCCTTGTCCTGTCACTGCAGTCCCTAATGAAGAGTCCCTCCCCAGCATCCCTATAGTCCCTCTTCAGATACTGAAGCTGCTATGAGGTCTCCACACAGCCTTCCCTTCTCCAGGCTGGAAAACATAGCAGATTATGGTACCCTGGGGTCTGTGAAGTGACCACCGTGGCTTCTGGTTCATATCTGCCCCTTGCAAACGTGATGGAGAAATGTAACGTGTTTACCTGTGTGTTTTGTTCTTCTCTTTATTTAGACATCCAAGAAGTGCCCATCGTGCTGCTGTAGAGTGAGGAAGCGGCAGTTTTTCATTGCATTCTTCAGGTGATAATCTCCCTGAAAGGGCAAGTTCTTGGTTATCAGCAAAGAGAAATCACTGCACTCTGGTTGAACAGAAGCCAGAGGAAGGTTCATTTAAATCTCTTTGATCCTTGGCCTTGCATTACCTGGTGTGCACCAACATGTACCATTTCCTCCTGCAAAGATGATCGAGTCTGAAAGGTCTCGGCAGGAGAGAAAGCCAAATGTTGTTCCCCGTTGGAACGAAGGTTTAGTTTGTGTTTCAGGTTGTTAATGTTATTGTGGCCATGCTTAAACTGAAGTTATATGCCCCGGAGGTGGCTGTTATTCATGGGCCCTGCAGGTGATCCCTGCTGAGCAGCAGCACTGGGATGGAATGGAGCTGGCACATGGGGAGGCCAAACCACCCCCTTCACCACCACGGTGTTCCTGGAAGAAGTGATTCACGGTCACCGTTTGGTGTTAGGCAGCAGCTGCTGTCTCCATAGCAGAAGATGCCAAGGGGGTGATTGTTTTACACACAATCCAGTGTTGGATAACGAACAGAAACACCCCCCTTGCATCTGCTCTGCTCGCCAAAGCCCAAACTCCTTCCATCATGCTGGGGGTTCTAAAGAGGTTTTGTTTCCTGCTCGGGGCTGGTATTTCTGTTGTGCTGTGTTACCTGATGCTTAATTCCCAAGGAGGAAAAGGAGCAAACCAATTTCAAACCTTCAGGTAAATCAAGTTGAATGTGTTGAAAGGTCCTCTCTCTCAGTAGTGAGTACAAGGGGTTAACCCGAGCTATTGTATCACTTCAATGTTCAGCAGCTGCTGTAAAGGAAACTCTAAATAAACTGTTGTTATTGGGTTTTGTTTGATTTAGACTCAAAATAGTCATTTCTATTCGGTATAAACCCATTGGGCCTGGAGCCCAGTGGCCCTTCGGGGGGGAAGTGGAAAGGTTTTATACCATGGGGGTTTTGACACGTGGCTGTTGCTGTTTGATGAACAGGAGCAAAGGGTTGGATTCTCACTTGGTGATGAGCTCTGTGGTGACAGAGGCACTTCCCACAGCTTAAAGAGTATGTTCTTCACTAGTTCCAGGGGTGGCTCTGCTCTGCAAGGGGATTCCAGACCATGGGAAGTTGGGAAAACTCTCTGTTATCAGCTGATAACACAAACACAAGCTGCATTTTAACAAACCCTAAAGGTTCTTATGTCCCCTGGCTCTAGAATTCAATCCCGGTGTCTCTTCACATCTTGTAGTTGCTGGGTATTGAGATGTTTCTTTTCCAGTCTGGAATCCATTGGACAATGGTCAATGAGAGATACAGTGCATCTTAAGCACTGAAGCACTGGATAAATGTGTGTGTGTGTGTACCCAGGTCTGGGCTTGCTATCTGCAGAAGAAGAAAAGTGGTGGTTTTATGTGAAATGGGAGCTTTCTGTCCTTTATAAGCTAACAATTAGAAATGACAGCTATTTATACAGGAATTAAGGTCATTTGGGGCTAATGTATATCCTGACATTTAAACCTGTGAGTGACTATTACCTTCTATCCACATACCTACTCCTCATAGTGGTTTAGGTCCTGAAGACAAGACTAAATGATGCAGAAGAAGTGCTGGAGATTTGAAATGTAGGTAGGACAAATCACAGCACAGTCTGTGTGTGTATAGATGTTGGAAATGGATGATCTTGGGGTCCTTTCCAACCCTAACCTATGATTTTGTGTGTAGAACTGAACAGCAGGTGGTTTGGATCAATGGTCTCAAGGAGGCAATAGTGTTAAACTCTTGTTCTTCAGAAGGACATCGAGTGTTGTAGCGTGCAGACTGCATTGGATTTAATGATGGGAATGCCACAGTTTGGAGTGAAGTCATGCCAGGATCATGGAAGGCAGCTTTGTTCCCCAAAACCAAAGCACCTCCTGAAAGGTGCCCCATTTGATTTGTCAACCCTGTTGGGGTTGCATTTCTGCAGGTTATGCCCTGAGTGTTCTTCATCATCATTAGGCCCCTTTCCCATTTTTCACCAGCACAGCAGCTAATAGAGCATTACAGAAGCTCCTATAGAGAAAAGGATGCTCCCAAGGGGAGCAGCTTTGGCTGGTGCCAATGGTTTGCAGTTGGTGGCTTTGGAGGGATTTGGATTCTCTTTGTGGGATGAAGCCTTGCAGTTACTTCCAAGCAGATCCCATCTCTTGGATGCTGGGCAGGCAATGGAAGGGGAAGGCTGGGTGCTGAGTGCAGGCTGGGAGCAGTAAAACACTGCTCAGTGATAAAGACAGTTCAGTGCCTTGCCTATTGTGTGAAGATCTCTCCCTGGGGAGAGCTGCAGCTTCTGCTTGTGCCACTGGAGGGAAACCCCAGCACGAGACATGAGCTTTGAACACCTCCAGAGGCAGCGAGATGATGATGGCGTTGTTGAGGTTTGCCTGTTGGAAATCAGCTGCCATGGACTGCAGGGATGCTGCTGGATCCAGCCCGACTACAGGAAATGCTTACAGAGGTACGTGTGTCATCTGATGGGCAAACATTATTCCTCTCTTTTCCCCCTCAGCTGCAATAGTTTCCTACCTGTGCTTTTCCCTTGCTGCTGGAGACCGTTCCTACCTGGGGCTGTGCCTTCCCTAACTGCCCCCAAGCTCTGCAATGCTGCCATATCCCCATCAGTGACTCTCCCATGGGATTCATTTGGAATTGCTCTGGATTTGTTGCTGGTTCCTGGTGCGGTGGGGACTGCACCACAGCAGCTCCGAAGCCTGCATCCCTGCTGCCAGTATCGGGTAGGATGGGTGGATACGGACATGCACAGGTCTGGATGGGAGAGCATCCAGCCTGCAGGGGGTTGTCCTTTGGTTTACCTGCTCATCACTTAGCTCTAGCTTTACCAGCAGGGTTTAACAGCTCTGTCATTCCTGACCTGTCTTGGTGGGGTTTGATGGAGCTGTGCCCATCAACTTCAAACAAAAGGCAAGCTGCTGCAGCCCTGCCCAGTGAGGAGCAGACAGGCTGCTATATGGGATTGTCCCGGCCAGTGAGGAGCAGCTAAGCTGCTATATGGGATTGTCCTGGCCAGTGAGGAGCAGCTAAGCTGCTATATGGGATTGTCCCGGCCAGTGAGGAGCAGCTAAGCTGCTATATGGGATTGTCCTGGCCAGTGAGGAGCAGACAGGCTGCTATATGGGATTATTCCAGCCAGTGAGGAGCAGATAGGCTGCTATATGGGATTGTCCTTGGCCAGTGAGGAGCAGATAGGCTGCTATATGGGATTATTCCAGCCAGTGAAGGACAGATAGGCTGCTATATGGGATTATTCCAGCCAGTGACGGACAGATAGGCTGCTATATGGGTTTATTCCAGCCAGTGAGGAGCAGATAGGCTGCTATATGGGATTGTCCTTGGCCAGTGAGGAGCAGATAGGCTGCTATATGGGATTATTCCAGCCAGTGAAGGACAGATAGGCTGCTATATGGGATTATTCCAGCCAGTGAGGAGCAGATAGGCTGCTATATGGGATTATTCCAGCCAGTGAGGAGCAGATAGGCTGCTATATGGGATTATTCCGGCCAGTGAGGAGCAGATAGGCTGCTATATGGGATTATTCCAGCCAGTGAGGAGCAGATAGGCTGCTATATGGGATTATTCCAGCCAGTGAGGAGCAGATAGGCTGCTATATGGGATTATTCCAGCCAGTGAGGAGCAGCTAGGCTGCTATATGGGGTTATTCCAGCCAGTGAGGAGCAGATAGGCTGCTATATGGGATTGTCCCTGCCAGAGAAGGACAGATAGGCTGCTATATGGGATTATTCCAGCCAGTGAGGAGCAGATAGGCTGCTATATGGGATTGTCCCTGCCAGAGAAGGACAGATAGGCTGCTATATGGGATTCTCCTTGGCCAGGGTTTGCTGTAAACCCAAAGGAATTGTGAACCTGAGGGCAGGTCTCCGGTCCTTTCAGCTCTGCCCTTGCAGATCACTTGGTGTCACTGAACAGCAGCTCCACTGCCTGTTAGGAGAGGGGTTGTGCTGAGGCATCCTTCCCTGGCTTATGGCCAGCTCCCAGCAGCAGCGTTATCCAACCTGGGGTCACCCTTCCCATTCCCAGCATTCCAGGCTCTGCGCACTATCTGAGCACTCTGCTCCCAAGGGACCACGTTTCCTCTCCCCATCTTCCAAGAAAACATTGAGATCCTTGTGATGACAAACGTCACCGCATCTTCCCTGACCTCGGGATGCTCCTCCATGTGTTTAGAGTGCTGCTTCCATCCCCGTGATAAAGCTGCTTCCAAGGAAGCCTTGAAGGAAAGGGGTCCAGGAGCGGGTCATCGGGATGTGTTGCAGATGGCAATCCTCTGTCCTCTGGAACCCAGTTGGATTTCCAAGGGGGAGAGGCAGATGGTGCATTACATATGAAGGCAATGAGGACCAGGGTTGTTTCATTGCTCCAAGCGGTTGGAGGAACTGATCCAAAGAACCCAACACTCAGGGAGAGGAAAACCCATCAGGGACACTCCTTGCTGATTTTGGGAAGCAAATGACACATGAGTTCTAGATGATGGAGTGAGTGGGTTTTAGTCTCTCTCTGTTGCCTCTGTCTCGCAATGCTATGACTCTACCTGGAGCACTGCTCCCAGTTTTGGTGGTGTGTCATTTGAAAAGCTTTTCCCACTGTTTCCCCACCACCACCACCACGTACACTTGGGAAAGAGACCAACAGCAACCAAGGGAATGTTGTATTGGGAAGGAGATGATCCCTGTCTTGAATCCGTGAGCAATTCTCTGCTTTTCCGTGGTTTTCCATGGCTATTTATGGGAAACCCGGGTTTGCCATAGTGCTTTGGAAGAGCACGACGCTCTTGGGAGGGTGAAGCGCTGCTCTGTGTGGGGCAGTGAAATCAGAGCCATGGGGATGGGATGCTGAACTCCCTTCCTGAGCTACCTCCACAGGTCTGGTTGAGTTGTGGCTTTCTGGTGCAAACCCATTCTAAGGGGTTTGTTGGGCAAGGAAAAGGACAGAAAGAGGTGAATCAAAGGTGGTGGTTGTGCCAGATTCCGGGAGGCAGAGGCTGCCCATGGAAGCCCCTTAGTCCCATTAATGGGATATTTCAGACTCTAAGTATACCAATCTGACGAATCTTTGTCATTATTAAACTCAGACCAAAATCAATTGATGGTTTTAATGATGGGTTCATGGCAAGTTGCTGCTTACCTAAGTTTCCCAGTGTATTGCATCCATCCCAGTGGTTACCCTGACTTGGGATACTGGTTGGACACAGGGGCTTGGAGCAAGCTGCTCCAGTGGAAGGGGTCCCTGCCTGTGGCAGGGGTTGGAGCTGGAGGAGCTTTGAGGTCCCTTCCAACCCAAATCATCCCATTTGATTCTATATGATACAGGAGCACCTGTCCTACAGTGGGGCCCCACCGCATGGGAAGGTGCCACCTAGGATGTGCCTCCTGCATTTGCTTTGGAGATCTTGTGGGTTCCTCTCCAAGGGGAGCACAAAGGCAGGTGTCCTGGGATGGTTTGCCTTCGGTCTAAGCAGAATGCTGAGGGGGACAGAGGAGAAGTGAAGCCATTCAGGTCAGCTCTTTCAGGAACCCTTCTCTGAGCATCCCAGTGTGACTGTTCCTCACTGCAGCCCACTCACACGTTTGCAAAAGGCCTGGGTGACCCGATTTCTGTTGCAGCTTCTTGGAAAGGTCCGGATGTGTCAGCGGCTGGGCTGGTGAGCAGGCACAAGAACCACGTGAAACCCATGCTAGGAACACCGAGATGAGCTTTCTGCCTGCCTGCTGTGGCACCCCGGGGTGCTCTGAACCATTGGGGTGGTTGGGGAGAGTCTTTTCCTTGGTGGGGGGGGGGGCTGTGGTGCAGGGCTTTACGCTTGACTCAGGCTAATGGTAAGTTTCACCCCAAAGAGATACCCTCAAGAGGCCCTGCCCAGTCCCAGGGAGATAAACTGGTTCATTTGGTTACTGGGATGATGCACAGTGATGATGCGAAACCCAGCGGTCCTTAGCTCTGGGATGATGTCAAAGAGTGTTACACGTCTGGAGGGCTATGAGTGATGGGGATAAACCAGCAGGAAAGCTAAAACCCACTGTAGAGAGGTGTATGCGAATCAGCCCTTCACCTGAGCACAACTGAGCACAGCCCAGGTTGTGCTGTGAGCCCCCTTTGACTCCCGATAGAGGGTTTTCTTTAGCGGTGATGGGTAGAAACTGAGCTTGGTTTCGGAGGAAGCTTTGGATTCCTTCTGAGCATCAGGGTTTATTTCTGCTGCTGGGTAGCAGAAAACGGGCTTTGAGTTTCTTTCTTTGTAAACTTGGTTTGCTCTTTCACTGGGTTAACAGTGGAGTCCAAGGGGTTCACTGGCTGCAGATCCAGTGGCTGAGAGCTGGAGGTCTGGTGTTAACATGCTCAGATGTTAACTCATTGTAATGTAACCCTCCCCATCTTCTCACCTCCTCAGTCTTACTCCTTTCCCTTACCCAGAGACTCTGCATGTCAGTTTTGGGTGCATGATCTGGTTTTGACCATTCCCAAATGCCTGTTCAGAGCCCCTTGGAGAGGGAGATGCTGCCGCACCCTTGGGGTTGCTGGTGGGGGTGATCTCTCTGTTCCCCCATGCCCATCTCGAGGTACATCACATCCTGCTCTTAGGATACCTGCAAGGCAAACAAGGTGTTTGTGCCTAGGTTGTGTGTATGGGGTAGTAGTAATGTGATGGATGTGACTGCATTGGGAGGGAATGAGTGTGAAAAGAGTATGTGACCTTTTCACATGTGAAGGTGGCAAACCATGGCATTAAGGGGGTGCAGTATGAACCCCATCCCATTCCCCAGCAGAGTGCCCTGTGTCAGGGTGTGATTACTCCATTACTTCTCTTCCACTGACTGCAAAGGTTAAAACCAAGGGAAAAGCTGAACTCTTGGAGCTATTTGGAACTGGCTGCAGCTTTCCCCTTCTTTGCACCATTCCTGATGGCAGAGATGGTGCCTGGCTGGTTTTCAGGCTCACTGCGGAGCTCCCCTGCTATTACACTGAAGAGCAGATGAAATCTGTGCTCTTTCCTCCTTGCCCTTGTGGTACAGAGGGATCAGAGCCGGGGAGGTTGCACACAGAGCACTTCATGGAGGAGCCCTTGGACTGTTTCTGTGCCTTCAGAGGGAATATGGTGAGCCAGGGCAGACGGCAAGGTACGTGCAGCTGATGTACTGAAGCAGATGCGCTGCTCAATGCACTCCTGCCCCGATAAGCACGTACCTGTAAGGCTGAACTCAGCTTCCACTGCAATCTGGGGTCCAGGATTTATGGGAAGCTATCACCTGGGGGATACTGACACCAGCTCCTGGCTGGTTTGCGCTGTTCTCCCCTCTGGGCTGCGCCCGGGGGCAAAGGGGGGGCCCCACCGGAGGCAAGCGCCGCTACAGGGAAGTTGTTCAACGCTTACAGGGAACAGAGCGAGCTCGGGGGAGTTTCCCCGCCGCTCCCCATGGGGCCAAAGCCGCATCCAACCCTCACCGCGCTGCTGCGGAGCGGGCCCGGCCGCTGCTGCCCGGGAGTGCAGGCAGGAAGGGAGCGCAGGCAGCGTGCGGGCAGCTGCGGGGCCGCAGGGGAGCCGTGCGGGGAGGGAGGGGGGGGCCGGGGCGTCGCGGCCGCTTGCGCAAGTAGGGTCTTTCCCATGGGCTGAGGCAATAAAGAGCCGCCGGGCGCAGGGGATCGGCGCAGCGCGCACGGTGAGGGATGGGATGGGTGATGGGGTGGGATGGGGTGGGACGGGCCCATTTCTGCTCCCTCCTTGGCCGCAGCGCCTGAGTCCCGCCTGCTCCGGCGCTGATTCGCCTGCTCCGAGCGCGATGCGGGCGGCAGGAGCTCGGTCGCAGCCTCCCACCGACGAGCCGGTTCCCAGCCGCGCTGCAAGAGGCTGCTGCGGTGCCCGGGCTGGGGAGAGCCGGTACCGTCCCCGGAGGGAAGGGTCCCTGCGATGCAGACCGGGAAATGCAGCGTGTTCTCACTGCCCTTCTCGCTCTTTGTGTTCTGAAGCAGGAGGGATCGGCACTGCTGCTGCAGAGACCAGCCCCTGAGGAACCCGCTGTGCCTCCACAGGCAGCTCCCGGCGCTCGGTGCTATGCTGTTATCCCACCACGGGCCGAGTTTAAGGCATCCATCCAAGGTAAGGTACCCTCTGCTCTTGAGTTTGGACACACGTGCTCTGAGAAGGGGGGATAAACACGGCTCTGGGTTTCTCTGGTCTTGTACTGGGTATCTGGAAGTCAAAAGCATTGAGAATCCCTCTGGAGGGTGCAACGTATCTGCTGTTTGGGAAACTTGTGCAAAGGTTTTGCTTAGCCCAAATGCTGGGGAATTGACTGGGATGAAAAGAGGGGAATGCGCTGGAGCTGCTTTTAGTACTGAGAGAGGGCAACTGGGTTGTGAAGGCATCACAAAAGGGGCTTGGGAAGGATGCTTTGTCACCTGGAGTGGCACAAGCAGGGTGATGGGGAAGCAATGGAAAGCAGCATCTGGACCCTGGTACTGCTGTTGCTTTACCCCTGGGGCTGGGAGAGCTTGAAGTGGGAGGATAACTCCTTGTACTTACACCAGTGAGCACCTCTGCGGTGCAGCAGTCGCCTTCGCTGCTTCTTCCTCTGCTAAAGGATGCTCTAAGGGCTCTCTCTGCTGTCTTTGCTGCAGTGGATGTTCGCCCCTCTCCTCCTCCTCCTGGCCCGGTTCGGCTGCAGCGCCCAACCCGTTTACCAATGGAGAGATGCCGCCTCCAACAAGCAGCTCACGTGCCAGCGGTGCCCACCGGGCACCTTCGTGGGCCAGCACTGCAGCAGGGACAGGCCGACGCGCTGCGAGCCCTGCCCGGATTCGCACTACACGCAGTACTGGAACTACCTGGACAAGTGCCGCTACTGCAACGTCATCTGCGGGGAGAAGCAGGTGGAGGTGCAGCACTGCAACGCCACCCACAACCGCGTCTGCCAGTGCCAGGATGGGTACTACTCCGAGGCGGAATTCTGCATCCGGCATTCCGAGTGTCCGCCGGGCTTCGGTGTGGAGAAGCGGGGTGAGTCCCTCTGTGTGTGTGCTCCTGGGGCTCTTGTCGCATCCCCGCATCCCTGCTGGAGCTGAAGATCAGAGAGGAACAGAGCAGCTCTTTCTGTAGTCCATAGCCTGAGCTGCTCTCTCCTTGCTCCCCAGTGCGCTGCTGTCCTTGCTGGTGCGTGAAGCTGCTCCTGGCTTCTTCTCAAAGCAGTGATTCTTTGCTTTCAAATACTGTGATATCCCCCAGCACCACACTCGGATGGGATGAGGTGATCCTGGCTCCTTGCAGAGCTGGGATCCCCCCATCCCGCAGCAGCAGGCCACCCTGCCAGTGCTCAGCATGGGTGGAAAGGTCTGAGCAGCTCCTGCTCCTCCATCAGCCCCCTGCTCCTGATAATCCAGACTGGGAAAGGCTCTGATGAGGCCAGCGCAGGGCTGGTGGGTTTGGGTACCTCTGGGGCTGGGGTTTGTGGGTTTTACTGAGCAGTTTGGAGAGGCTGCATTCAAAACATGGACACGCTCAGGTTCCAAGAGCATCCAATGAGCCTTGCTTTGGTCCATGGTTTGGGGAGATTCTTAAGCCCAAGACTCCATCCCCAGGGGAGGTGCAAACCACAGGGGGACTTAGGGGGTTATTTCTCCATTGGTTCCCCAGCACAAATTCACCCATTCAAGCTTTCTGAACCTACAAGTTGCCTGCGGGTGGTTTCTGTCTCAGCCAGGACCAGGCTCTGCCTCGAAACCACAGCCTGCTGTAACAACAATAAACCAGCGTGGGCAGCAGTGGCACAACCAGCATTACCTTGCTCCGTGCTTTAATGTGGAGGCTTTTGAAGCCCTTCCATGTGTGCTGAAGGGCTCCAGGCTCACAGGCCAGAGGAGGAATACCTGTGGTCTTCAGCTGATGCTTATAATTATGCTATGGGATGCGACTGTATGAAATGCAGTAATGCAGGAGAGCAGAAGTAGGTCTGCAAGTGATGCGGGGAAGCCCCTTGAAATGAGCCATCAAATCTGGCTGTAGGACTGAGGATCCAAATGGGACCTATGAGGAGAAGCTGGATCTTTGGTGGGTTTAATTCATTTCCCACAGATGGCTTTGCATTGGGAACGATGCCCCAGCCCAAAGCCCTGAACACCCAGCAAGGACCAAGCACACTGTGTGAGCAGGCAGAACCGTGAGTGCCCGTGTCTGCATGGGGATGATGGGGTCCCTGCAGCACGGGTTGGATGGGTGCTTTGGTCCACGTGCGGGGCACAGGCTTTATTTTGGCTTTCCTATGTGCAAATACAGACCTGAGCACTGGGGTCACTGGCTGGGACTGGTAAAGCCAAAGCTATGGGGTGTGACAAGGCAGAGCCCTCGTTCTTAACGGGGTGGATGAAGAGGCGATGCAAGGGGTGTGAACCCTGCCGCCGGCAGCATCATTCCCATCTCCCAAGGAACAGAACGTGCCCTGGTGCAATCGGGCTCTGTCCTTGTGACACAAAAGCAGCTCTGGCCCCGAGCCCGGGTGGGAAGCAGCAGCTTTCACCTCCTGCCTGCCTTTTACTTTCACTTGGCCGGGAGCCTCCTGACTCCGTTGTGAATCAAAGGCTGCTTTGGCACCCGGCTCAGCCGCCCATCCCTAGGGTGCCTCCGGCCGGGGAGGCGGCTCTCCTCGGTTCCTCGGTGGCAGATGGGGTCTCCTCCTGGCTCTGGGCATGGCTGTCCGTTTATCAGTGCTTTGGGGAGGGAGATTCAAGCGCTGCTGTTTGCGTACGGCTCCCAGGGGAGCTGCAGGCGGTGAATGCAGGCGGTGAATGCAGGCAGTGAATGCAGGCAGTGAATGCAGGCAGTGAATGCAGGCAGTGAATGCAGGCAGTGAATGCAGGCAGCGATTGCAGGCAGTGATGGGGTGTGGGTGGGGTGAATGCAGGCAGTGAATGCAGGCAGTGAATGCAGGCAGTGAATGCAGGCAGCGATTGCAGGCAGTGATTGTGCTGGGGAAGAAATGATTGCTCTGTTATCCCCCCCAAATGCTCAGTGATGCCAAGCACCCCGCTGGCATCATCCCCTGCTCCATCCCCGCTCATCACCCCAGGCTGACATCCCCTTCCCTCCCCATTCACAGGTACCCCCTTTGAGAACACCCAGTGCAGCGCCTGCCCCCGCGGCTTCTTCTCGTCCTCCACGTCCAGCACGGAGCCGTGCCAGCCCCACCAGGACTGCGAGCAGCAGGGCAAGGTGGTCAACGTGGAGGGCAACCGGTACCACGACACCCTGTGCACCTCCTGCAGGACGGAGAGGGGCAACAGCACGCAGGGACCAGGTGAGATGGGGCTCCATGGGGATGCCGGGCCCGTGATGCTGCCAGGGGGAGAGCGAGCTCTCTGCTGGCTTTGGTCCTGCTTAGATGCAAAACGAGGTGAAACAGCTTGTAAAAGCATGGAGAGACCCGTAATTAATCATGATAATGGGTCAAATCCAGCCTGCCTGCCTTCTTCTGCCTTCAGGGTTGGTCCTTTAGGGCAAGGGCAGGGTGCAGGGCTCACCCGGAGCCCATGCAGGCTCTTTGCTCAGAGACAACAAAGAACTGGCAGTGAAATCCCATCAGATAACCGCGGATTCCGGGATGCAAGGACACTTTTGGCAGCCCTTCAGCTCTAACTGGTAGCTCACAGCAATACCCAGCGGTCTGGGTCATGTAAACAGGCTCAGTGCCAAGCACTGAGGTACCCAGCTCTGCTCCTGGCATGGCTCTTCTCCTTTGGCATCCCCACTTCTCCCAGGCTTTCAGCTTGTTTTCCAGGAGCTTTTGCTATGGCCACAGCGTTGTCTTGTGCAGGGTGAATGGAGCAGCATCCCTGGAGCTGAGCATGGGGTGCATGGTAGAGACACGGTGTCCATTGTGTCACTGTGATTATGCTGGAGGCTGAAGGCCAGTGGGCACTGGTCATAGAATCCCACTGGAAGAGACCTCGAGGATCATCTGGTCCAGCCTTTCTTAGCTAAATCATAGAGCAAAGGAGCAGGGGAGAGCAAAGGGCTGGCTCCGGGGTTGCTTTGTAACGTGCACCCCAAGCAGTGAGGGGATGAGGAAGGGGCTGAAAGCCATCCCAAGGGTGAGGGGATGCAGGCAGCTGCTCCAAACCCCCCCCCGCTTTGCCCTGACATCAACCAAGATACACAGGACACCAACTCCATGTGGCTGACTTGGGTGGCAGTGAACCTGCCCCTTGAACTTCCCAAACGAATCAGTCCTGGAGTGACGGGATGGAGCAGGCTGGAAGGGACTTTGGAAGTTCATGGGGTCCAACCTGCCCTGGCAATGGGAGTTATCCTGGATGAGGTTATCCAGCACCACATCCAGCCATGTCCCAGCATCCCCCAGGGGCTCCACTGCATCCCTGGGGAGGTTGTTCCAGGATAAAGAACTTTCTTCCATCAAGGAGAGCTTCAGTAAAAGCTTTCTTTGCCCAGAAAGGTTGGACCAGATGATCCATGAGGTCACTTCCAACCTGGCATTCCATCACTCGATGGAAAGCTATTGATGCCTCAGAGCATGCAAGAGGAGCTCTTCCCTTTGCATCCTCTCCTGGCACTGCCAACACAGGCATTCCTCCTTACAGAGCCTGACTCACACCACGAGCTCCGTGCCAGGAACGTGATCCCACTGGAGACAGGAGCTGGGAACTCCGTCATCAGCGGGGTGCAGGCAGGCGGGGACTGCGCTTCTGCAAAAGCCCCAAATGGGGCTGAGTTTGGGCTTGGTCCTGCCTCGAGGTGTAAAAAACCCGCATGGGAAAAGCAGTTGGGACAAAGAGCAAGTTTGAACAGGCTTCCTTGGAGTTCCCCTTTCCCAATGCTCCCGGCACAGAGAGGAGCAGGGGAAAGCTGCACGGGGTGGTTTCAAGCTGTTATCCAACTGCTCTGTATAGGATGGGCTGCTGGTACCCAACTGCTCTGTATAGGATGGGCTGCTGGTACCCAACTGCTCTGTATAGGATGGGCTGCTGCTGGTGTCCAACTGCTCTGTATAGGATGGGCTGCTGCTGGTGTCCAACTGCTCTGTATAGGATGGGTGCTGCTGGTATCCAACTGCTCTGTATAGGATGGGCTGCTGGTATCCAACTGCTCTGTATAGGATGGGTGCTGCTGGTATCCAACTGCTCTGTATAGGATGGGCTGCTGGTATCCAACTGCTCTGTATAGGATGGGTGCTGCTGGTATCCAACTGCTCTGTATAGGATGGGTGCTGCTGGTATCCAACTGCTCTGTATAGGATGGGTGCTGCTGGTATCCAACTGCTCTGTATAGGATGGGCTGCTGGTACCCAACTGCTCTGTATAGGATGGGCTGCTGCTGGTATCCAACTGCTCTGTATAGGATGGGCTGCTGGTATCCAACTGCTCTGTATAGGATGGGCTGCTGCTGGTATCCAACTGCTCTGTATAGGATGGGCTGCTGCTGGTATCCAACTGCTCTGTATAGGATGGGTGCTGGTATCCAACTGCTCTGTATAGGATGGGCTGCTGGTATCCAACTGCTCTGTATAGGATGGGTGCTGCTGGTATCCAACTGCTCTGTATAGGATGGGTGCTGCTGGTACCCAACTGCTCTGTATAGGATGGGCTGCTGCTGGTATCTAACTGCTCTGTATAGGATGGGTGCTGCTGGTACCTAACTGCTCTGTATAGGATGGGTGCTGCTGGTACCCAACTGCTCTGTATCGGATGGGCGGCTGCTGGTACCCAACTGCTCTGTATAGGATGGGCTGCTGCTGGTATCTAACTGCTCTGTATAGGATGGGTGCTGCTGGTATCCAACTGCTCTGTATAGGATGGGCTGCTGGTACCCAACTGCTCTGTATAGGATGGGCTGCTGCTGGTATCTAACTGCTCTGTATAGGATGGGTGCTGCTGGTACCCAACTGCTCTGTATAGGATGGGCTGCTGCTGGTATCCAACTGCTCTGTATAGGATGGGCTGCTGGATCCAACTGCTCTATAGGATGGGTGCTGCTGGTACCCAACTGCTCTGTATAGGATGGGCTGCTGCTGGTATCCAACTGCTCTGTATAGGATGGGCTGCTGGATCCAACTGCTCTGTATAGGATGGGTGCTGCTGGTATCCAACTGCTCTGTATAGGATGGGCTGCTGGTATCCAACTGCTCTGTATAGGATGGGCTGCTGCTGGTACCCAACTGCTCTGTATAGGATGGGCTGCTGCTGGTATCCAACTGCTCTGTATAGGATGGGCTGCTGGTATCCAACTGCTCTGTATAGGATGGGCTGCTGGTATCCAACTGCTCTGTATAGGATGGGCTGCTGCTGGTATCCAACTGCTCTGTATAGGATGGGCTGCTGCTGGTACCCAACTGTTCTGTATAGGATGGGCTGCTGCTGGTATCCAACTGCTCTGTATAGGATGGGCTGCTGGTACCCAACTGCTCTGTATAGGATGGGCTGCTGCTGGTACCCAACTGCTCTGTATAGGATGGGCTGCTGCTGGTATCCAACTGCTCTGTATAGGATGGGTGCTGCTGGTACCCAACTGCTCTGTATAGGATGGGTGCTGCTGGTATCCAACTGCTCTGTATAGGATGGGCTGCTGGTACCCAACTGCTCTGTATAGGATGGGCTGCTGCTGGTACCCAACTGCTCTGTATAGGATGGGTGCTGCTGGTATCCAACTGCTCTGTGTAGGATGGGCTGCTGGTACCCAACTGCTCTGTATAGGATGGGTGCTGCTGGTATCCAACTGCTCTGTATAGGATGGGTGCTGCTGGTATCCAACTGCTCTGTATAGGATGGGCTGCTGGTACCCAACTGCTCTGTATAGGATGGGCTGCTGCTGGTATCCAACTGCTCTGTATAGGATGGGTGCTGCTGGTACCCAACTGCTCTGTATAGGATGGGTGCTGCTGGTATCCAACTGCTCTGTATAGGATGGGTGCTGCTGGTATCCAACTGCTCTGTATAGGATGGGCTGCTGCTGGTATCCAACTGCTCTGTATAGGATGGGTGCTGCTGGTATCCAACTGCTCTGTATAGGATGGGCTGCTGCTGGTATCCAACTGCTCTGTATAGGATGGGCTGCTGCTGGTACCCAACTGCTCTGTATAGGATGGGTGCTGCTGGTATCCAACTGCTCTGTATAGGATGGGTGCTGCTGGTATCCAACTGCTCTGTATAGGATGGGCTGCTGCTGGTATCTAACTGCTCTGTATAGGATGGGCTGCTGCTGGTACCCAGCTGCTCTGTATAGGATGGGCTGCTGCTGGGAAACGCAGGCTGCAGTGAGGGCTGGAGCCAGCCTCTCAGTGAGCTGCAGAGATTGGCCCTGAGCACTTAATGATGTTGTATTGGGTGTTTTCCTCATTCTTTTCCCTTCCAACCTCACTTTTTCCACTTGCACAATGCCCATTCTGACCCACCGGTTCCACCGCAAGCCTTCCTTTGGCAGAGGATGCTGCTGCTGTGAGCCAGATGCTGCTGCATCCTTGGGTATGGGCAGAGTAGGTGGTCCCAGCTTGTGTTCATGCCATGTATGTGGTCCTGGGAGCTAAAATACCCTCCCAAATCTGGAAGATGGGTTGGGAGAGACGGGTTTCATCACGGGGCTCCCAGTCCAAGCTGTGGCTGGAGAGCAATGCCCAGGTGAGGACCACATCAAGGAATCATTGAGTGCTTTGGGTTGGAAGGGACCTTGAAAGTCCATCCCATCCCCATGCAATGAGCATCAACTAATCCAGGTTGCTCAGAGATCATCCAACCTGACCTTGAATGCTCCCATGGATGGAGCATCTCCCACCTCCCTGAGGCCTCCCTGCTGCCCCCCTCACCTTGCCCCTAACCCCTGGCTGCTCTCCTCCCCGCAGCTCCAGGCGATGAGGACTGCGAGCAAGCCATGATAGACTTCGTGGCGTACCAGAACATCCCCATCAGGAAGCTGAAGCGCCTGCAGCAGATCCTGGAGCAGCCACCGAGGACGCAGGTGCTGGGCAACCAGGCAGCCATGCAGGAGAAGTTCAGGGCTTTCCTCACCCACCTCAGAGAGGGGAACCCGGTCACCAAGGAGCTGCTGCGGGCGCTGAGGACTGCCAAGCTGCACTCCATCGAGAAGCAGGTCCGGGAGCGATTCCTCCTGCGCTGAGAACACAAACTGGACTTTTCCCGGGTGCTTTCTGGTTTGACTGGTTTGGGGGTCTGTGGCTTTGTTAATTTATTGATCATCCCAAACCCCAAGGGCAGCGCTGGGGGTCCTGCTCTGCAGCACTGCCTCTGGGGCGGGATGCTGGGAGCAGCAGCATCCCTGTGCCATCAACCGGTGCTGGCCATGGGTTTGCCATCCCCAGTAAGGGTCAGTGCTGTATCAGAAGGGAAGCTTGCCGACAGGGTCATTTGTTCCAGGGCAGGAACCTGCCTGGCTTTGTTTTAGATGTGGGGGTTTGGTTTTGTTGGGGTTTCTTTAGTTATTGAGCAGGGTTTCCCATGGAGGGTTCACTTGTCATGGGTTTTGAGAAGGGAGCTCGCTGCTGAGGCACGATGGGTGTAGGATGCTCCTGAAGTCACTGCTGGCCTTCAAGTTATTTCCAAACTGCCTAGTTTTATACCATGTGTTCTAAAGAAATGGATGTTTAGAATGTAAAGAAATCAATGCCAAAGAAGTTATTTTATTATACAAGTCTCTGTCACCAGACTCCTTTCTGGTCTCATTTGGAGGAGAACGATGCTGCTGCATGTCCCAGACCCATCGTCTTCTCCCTCCACTCACCCTTGCCCTCTCTTTGCACGTGTTTCACCCCATGACCACGCACCATCACCATGACATCAGCTCCATCAGCCTCAGCATGACAGCAGGATGCAGCCCAACCACGTTGGGATTTGCCACCAGTGGCGACCCAAATGAGCACCAGGGTTGTCCCCAGACCCTGCAGCGAGCAAAAGAGGTGCTTGGTGAGCCAAGAGCTGTGCCTTGGGGCACTGATGCTGGCTGCAGGCAGGGTTTTAATGCCTTGTCCATGTTGCTTAGGGACATCCCCAAGGGTGATGCTCTCATGCGTTTCCCAGCCTGCAGCAGGGATTGAGCCAGCGCTTCCACCGGTGCCTGGAATGGGCTTGGCTGGGGTTTTATAGCTCTTTTTTATGTGAGTAGCTGCCAGGAACAGTCTGTGCTTTGAAAGAGGAGTGTTCCCCTGTTAGGAGCTGTTTCAAGCACTGCCAAACACGTGCGGTGTGCAAGCGCCCCACACTTCCCCCCAAGAGGAAGACGGATGTAACCAGCACAGGAGGGGATTTTAACCTCCCCTTGCTGCCCATAGGCACAGCACAGGCTCTTCCTGCTGCAATGAGCTCTCCATCCACAGCAGGCTGGGTGAATGGGGCTGAGCCGGGGGGCAGCATCCTCGGGGGGCAGGCAGGACCTGGGGGGGGCAATGGTCTCACCCCAGCTTTGGGCTATGGGGATGGAGCAGTGCAGGGATCCTGACACGGGTTCACCCAAGGGACAGAGAAGCAAAAGGCTGAAAAGCAGCAGAGGGGCCCCCTTGTTCCCACCTCTGCCTCGATCCAGGACGGATCCTGACAATCCCCCTGCGCCTTTCCCAAGCCTGGCCTTGGAATCCCATGGAGGAAGGGTCCATGACTCCGCTTCCCAGCGCTCAGCTGCCCCCACATCTCACCCCTGCCCTTGGGATGCTCTATCCATGAGCTGCAGCCGTTATCTCCCCCTACCAGGGTCACTTTGACCTGGCCATGGCTCAGTGGGAGCTGGGTGCTGATGTGCAATGGGGCACAGGCGGCTGGAGCATCCCTGCGGGGGCTTTCCAGGCCGGTGATGCTCTGGGCACTGGGCCTGTCCGTAGGCTCCTTATCAGCAGTGCCAGACCCCTCTCCAGGTCTTCCTGCTCCCATTATCCACGGTCTCCTCCCAGACCGGATTCCCTTGTGCTGAGTGAGTTGGGATCTCTGCACAGCGAGGTTTCTCCTTGCCTGGCCTCGCACACAATGGGACAGCAGGGAGTCATCCGTGTAAATATGGACCTTTAGGAGCGCATCCAAGCGGCCTGGCACGAGCATCCTGCTCCGCTTCCAGGAAACGGGAACAGCCTGCAGGAGCACCCTGGAGGGCAGCAATTCCCCACCAGCTCCCACCCGGACCACAGCAGCAGCCGCAGCCCGGCCTGGTGGGGATCATAAGGGTAACTGGTTGGGAAGGTGAAGGGGATAAAACCCCCTTTGGTTTATAGGGAGGGGGAAGAGGAACAGTCAGAAGCTTCCTATAGTGGCTGCTTCCCCTGTGAGCTGTGGCTGAGGGGCAAGTTTAGATAGCGTTTAGATAGGACCCAGAGGATGATGCTCCCTGGTGCTGTCTGAGCCCTGCTTCCCTTTGCTGTCCAACACCTAGGCCCAGGGCTAGAAACAACCACAGCACTCAGTGGTGTCCGTGCCGGGGCTGCCTCGGTGCCTGCGGCTGCATCCAGGTGTGGGGATGAGTCAGGACTTCCCCATCCCACCAAACCACCGGTGGGAGCCGCTCGGACACGCTCCGGTGCAGGGAGGTGGTGGCGTGCGTGGGGCCAGCGCGGGGGGGCTGGAAGGGTGAACATGGGATGCGTCATGGGTACACGATGAACACGGGATTGAGGAATCGGGGGGAGTTTTCCCAGTGAGGTCATAGGGAGCTGGCTCTTGCCTTGACCCGGTGAGGAGCTGGGAGTGCTGGAGGAGACCAAAGGGAATGCTGCAGGGATGCAGAGGGGATGTGACCGGTGCAGAGCAATCCTGCTCGCTGGAGCAGAGTCCGGCCACTGTGGTCCTGGGTTACAGGACAGGTAAGCAAGCTGTGTGGTTGGGTTGATGCGCTGGAGGGAATGAATGCCATCCAGAGGGACCTTGACACGCTTGTGAGGTGGGATGATGCCAACCTCATGGAGTTTAACCATGCCAAGTGCAAGGTCCTACACCTGGGTGGGAGCAATCCCAGGCACAGCTACAGGTTGGGCAGAGAAGAGATTCAGAGCAGCCCAAGGAGAAGGACTTGGGGGTGCTGGGCAATGAGAAAATGAACATGAGCCGGGTTCAGTGTGCGCTTGAGCCCAGAAAGCAACCGTATCCTGGGCTGCATCAAAAGGAGCGTGACCAGCAGGTCCAAGGAGGTGATCCTGCCCCTCTGCTCTGCTCTTTGAGACCTCACCTGGAGCATTGTGTGCAGTTCTGGTGTCCTCAACATAAAAAGGACATGGAGCTGTTGGAACAAGTCCAGAGGAGGCCACGAGGATGCTCAGGGGCTGGAGCACCTCCTGTATGGAGCCAGGCTGAGAAAGTTGGGGCTGTTCAGCCTGGAGAAGAGAAGCTGCGTGGAGACCTCAGAGCAGCTTCCAGTGTCTGAAGGGGGCTATAGGGATGCTGGGGATGGACTCTTCATTAGGGACTGTAGTGACAGGACAAGGGGTAATGGGTTAAAACTGAAACAGGGGAAGTTTAGATTGGATCTAAGGAGGGAATTCTTTCCTGTGAGGGTGGTGAGGCACTGGAATGGGTGCCCAGGGAGGTTGTGAATGCTCCATCCCTGGCAGTGTTCAAGGCCAAGTTGGACAGAGCCTTGGGTGAGATGGTTTAGAGTGAGGTGTCCCTGCCCATGGCAGGGGGTTGGAACTGGATGAGCTTCAGGTCCTTTCCAACCCTAACCATTCTATGATTCTGTGATTCTAAATTCCCCCTCTGCCTGCACATTTACCCATATGGAGGTGAGGGTCCTTCACTCCCTGCCCTCCCGCGTCACTTGGACGCTGGTGTAACGCGCACTGAACGTGGTTGCATTCACCCATCACCACGCCTTTGCTTCCAAGCTGCCCTTTACAGAAGGGCTTGGGTTTGCCCTCAGAGGCTTAGAAAGTCCCTTATGGGAATTCACAGAGCATCAGGGTCACGTCTGAAGAAAGCTTCTCTTTGTGCATCCTCTATTTGCCTCCCCTGCCTCTGCTCCCCAGGTACTCAGCCTGTAACGCTCCACCTGGGCACTGCCTCCTCTTGGCTTGGACACCAGTTGAGTGTATTCCTAAACCCTCTGATGCCCTTCATCTTGCAGCAGTGTCCTGGGAAACCCGGTCAGGAAGCTTGCAGTGACCGCACCATCACATCCTTACCGACCCCACGGCTGTTTGGAACCACAAGTGCGTTAGGTATGATTATCAGGGTCAATATAAAATAGGTTTTCCCCACACAATTGTGTGCTTCCCCTTTAAAAGGCCTTTTCCATCTTACCCAGCCTTTGGGGAGAGAGCAGGAGCCACTTGTTGTGCCTGACTGAGGAGCATTGGGAATCAAAGACCCTGGAGTGTCAGAACCTGTTGTGTGTCGTGTCCCTTATCCCTGCTCATGAAGAGCATCCAGCAGGCAACACATTGGGTGCCAGCAGCATCCAGTGCTCAGTGTGGGGCTTTCCCAGCTGCTGGAGCTCCAGCTGTGCCATGATTTAGCTGCAACAGAAGGGAATGGAGCTGGGAGCCGGGGTCATTTTTCCATGGAAGTGCTGGGAATGATGACTTTCATGGCAAGGGTTGGAACAAGGTGATTGTAAGGTCCTTGCTGACCCTGGCTGTTCTATGACTCTATGACTTACCAGCTAGGGCTGTGAGGATGTGCATTGGGTGGGCTGGGTGCTGCTGCTGAGCCTCAGACCCGTGCACTTGAGGATGCTTTCAGGGTTAGGTAAGGGGTTTGGAGAGCTGGGCTTGGCCTCAGGACCACGCTCCAGTGAGCTGGTTGAGCCTTAGTTGGCCCAAGGCCGGTTTCTGTTTCTGTCTCCGTGCCTCCTCCTGCCATCCTGGAGCTTGGGAAGTGATTTATTGGCCTTTGCTCTTCCCAGAAGTGAAGACATGGAGCGATTATCAGGAAATCTGGGAGATAAGGAGCGTGCATCCCCCACTTCACGACTCTGAACCCGCACCAACAGCGCAGCTCCGGCAGCATCAAACCCAAGTCCTTTCCCCCAGTTCCTTGTGAGTGCCGGGGCATCCCGCAGGAACAACCGAGGCTGTGATTCAGCCCCCCCCTTGGTTACAGAGCTCCCCTGCCCTCTGACACAGCACTTGTGCTCCCGGGGCTGTTATAAGCTCCTCGGGCTGTGGTACAGCCTGTCCTGTGAGCCTGCCTCTCCTCGTGGCATGGGGATGAGCTGTCAGAGTTTCCACCACGCTGAGGATGTGGGTGCAGACACGGGAGAGCTTAATCCTTGCTGAGGATGGGGCTGCATGGGATCTGTTGCTTTGGGTTCGGGGTTTGGCCTTCCCCTTGCTTTCATCTCCAAAGCCAAGCTCTTTGGTTGAAAGGGTGGTGGTCCATTCTCGTGGGCATCACACGTAACCACAGCCACCTCCTGTTAAAAGAAGCCTTGTTGGTGTCAGAGGAGCAGTGTTTCGACAGGGCAGGAACAACCCTCGGTGATAGGAACAACCCTCGGTGATAGGAGCAACCCTGGGTGATAGGAGCAACCCTGGGTGATAGGAGCAACCCTCGATGATAGGAGCAACCCTCGGTGATAGGAACAACCCTGGGTGATAGGGACAACCCTGGGTGATAGGGACAACCCTGGGTGATAGGAACAACCCTCGGTGATAGGAACAACCCTCGGTGATAGGAACAACCCTTGGTGTCTCCCAGGTCATTGCGGTCCCCTGATGGAAAAGCAATTCCAAGCAGGCTTTGGTCACAAAACCTGGCAGGATCTGGGAGTGAAGCCCAGTGGGTGCCTGTGTGCTCATTTGCTGCTGTTCCACAGAGCAGGCAGTGAGGAGGTGCCATTTGTGCCACCGGTTTCTGGGAACAGCAAATTCCTTATTCCTCTTTATGAGTGCCCTATGGAACCCCCCTTTGCTGTGTGTGCCAAAGGAAAGCTACAGATGGTATCAGGTTAGCTGACTTCTGAGAACCAGCATTGTTCCTGGCTCTGAACTGTGCTTTGATCACAAATAGGAACACAAGAGAAACAACTGGGTTTCTGTTTCAGGAAAGCCTTTCAGGATACACTTCATTTTACAGGGAATCTACAGTGAATTCAGCCTCTCCTCAGAGCAGCACTTATGGTGTATTCCAAATCCTGATGTCTTGGGACTGCACTGGAACCACAAGGGCAGTGCTTTGAGTTCCTTCATCCAGATGGCCAGCTGAAGGATGCGCTTCGGATGCAATCCCTGAGCAGAGCAGTGAGTGCAGCCCCTATGTGCAGATGCTCACTTGTGCTTCTGGTGATTTGGTCCATAAGGAACAAGGGTTTAAGCCCTGGAGTCCTCCCTGACGTGTGCCTTTCTGTAATGGCCACAGTGGCTGAAACAGCTGAGAGAGGAATGGGTACAGAAAGCCTATTTGTGGCTGGTAGGAAGAACATACCATCTATGGACTTGCACATAAAGCAGTCATGAGTTACTAATGGTAGTGAAGGTTACTACATATTCATCCAGCGAGGGTTTTGCTTCAAGGAAAGGATGCTTCATCCTGGGAGCTCTTAAGCAAGTCTATCTGCTGCCTCATCTTCCCATCTGATAGCATGTGGCAACAGCCTCCGAAGAGGAGGTGGGAAGATGGCATTTGACAGAGGAGCCTGACATTTGGGCACTCGTGTGGCATCAGCTGCTTTAGGAAACGCAGTGCAACCGAGATGGGGTGAGGAGATTCCACCTCCATAAAGGGACTTGATTTGTTCTTAGAAACAAATGCCAGGCAGAATGCTGCAACCGAGTGCTTCCTCCTCCTCCTCCTCCTCCGGTTTCCACTTGAGGAGCACCTCGTTTATGGAAGGAATTCTTCCCCCAGTGATGCACATGCTGCGCTGCCCAAGCCTGTGCCAGTCCTGTCCTTTTCCTACACGAGGTTCTGATGGGTTTTAAGACCGATTTGTTTCTTCCACCACAAGATGCATCACCAGCCCTTCCCTCTGGGGTAATGGGTGCCATGGGTGAAGGCTTGGGATCAGATTTAAGCTGTGGGAGAGCTGGGACTGTACCCCTGTGGTTTGGGGTACCAAAAGCCAAAGCATGCGTAGGGAAGCTACTGGAAAGCCCCCAGCAGTGGTCAAGGCAGCTGCTTCTATCAGAGAGGCAGAAAAACAACTCCTGAAGGCTTTTCAGGGGCACAAAGGGCAATGCTGGAGGAAGTGCCTGAGGTCCAGCCAATGGAACAAGAAGGGATACACAGCAGGGATGTTTAGAATCATAGAACGGTTCGGGTTGGAAAGGACCTGGAGATCATCCAGTTCCAACCCCCTGCCATGGGCAGGGACACCTCACACTAAACCATCTCACCCAAGGCCTCATCCAACCTGGCCTTGAACACTGCCAGGGATGGAGCATTCACAACCTCCCTGGGCACCCATTCCAGTGCCTCACCACCCTCACAGGAAAGAATTTCCTCCTTATATCCAATCTAAACTCCCCCTGTTTCAGTTTTAACCCATTACCCCTTGTCCTGTCACTACAGTCCCTAATGAAGAGTCCATCCCCAGCATCCCTGTGGCCCCCTTCAGACACTGGAAGGATGCTCTGAGGTCTCCACACAGCTTCTCTTCTCCAGGCTGAACAGCCCCAACTTTCTCACTTTCATGTGGGATTTCCAACTTGTCTAAAACCCCAGTGTGATAAAAGCACCCGCTCTGCTTTCTCCGATATCCTTTGTCCTAAGGAGAGCTTGGCAGAAGGCAGGGGCTCGTCCCACCTCTCCGCTGGCTCTCATCCAGCCCTGGAGATGGATTTGAGGCAGATTTTAACAGAAAACTCTGCCAAAAAGGGATTGTTGAGAGAACATCCTGCCTGCTCTTGTCAAACTGCTGCTGGAATCATGCATGGAAACAACCATGGGAGTGATTCCTTCTGGAGCCGAAGGCAAACTCAGTCGATGGCTGGAGCATGAGCGGAGCTGCACGAGGCAGAACCCACCTTCCTTTCTGTGTGGACACTGCTGCGGTGGCTGCCAGTCAGGACCACCCACCTTAATCAGGCTGCTGCAACAAGGTGAACGCATCACCTCGTGTGGGGATGGGATGGGATGGGTTGAGGTAGTATCAGCGTGAGTTATTCTGCGTCTTCCCACAGGTCCAAATGAAGATGAAATCAGCACCACGTAAATAGCACTGTGATCAACAGAGTGCCCAAAAGCAGAAGTGTTAAGGAAGACTTTTGCCTCCCACTGCTAACACCTAATAGATGTTTGCACAGCAGGAACATTCCAGACAGGTGAGAGAAAGTTTACTTCTGCCAATGTTCAAATAAAGTAAGTAACATAACTACCAGGGCTGTTAGACACTTCCCTTTACCTCAGTGTAAAGCATGCTAAAGGAAAAAGTGATTACTACATACAGGTGATGTATGTGTTTCCCCTTGGGAAGATAAAGTGTCTCTTCAGAGAAAGAAATGGCTGTAACCAGGCGTGGGCAGAATGGCTCTGTCTCCAAGTTATCAGATACCTGAAAACCTGATTACATTTGAGCTACTCAGAAACATCCCTGCTTTGGTTGGAGGCCTTGCAGGGGGTTCACTTGCAACACAAAAGCATCTTTAATAGAGGTCTGTGCTTCTTGTAAGGACTTGAATAAGCACAAGTCTGGAAGATGATAAATTAGTTTAAATTCCTGATCAAAATATAATATAGTTACCAGCATGTCACCTTGGAGTGTCCCAGTGGGATTCTTTTTCAGCAGAGCTTATGCATTACCATCCCTTTTGAGACAGCTTTCCCATGTCAGCTGCATCCACTGCTCTGCACTGAGGCATCATTAAGAGATGGACTGAAGCTGCAATAAACCCAGCTAAGGGAGGAAGCCATCCTGACCTTGTGGAGCTGTTTCTAACCACACAGAGCAGATGCAATCAAAACCCCTGCTGACTTAGCAGCACTCCACTGTCTTCAGTGCTCCATAAAGTAACTGCTCCTGGTACCTGCTCAGAGAGATCCGAGCCCAGACTGTGCTTGTGCAGCAGGATCCTTATCTCACACCTGATCCAGCAGCTGATCCAGCTGGATTCCTCCAGTAGAGTCACGCTGCAGCACGGAGGGAGGACACACCAAAGCAATTCAGCAATGTCTTGTTTACCTGCTGGCTTCTCCAGCACTTGGGAAAGCTTTCGACACTATCAGGTATCTGTGGTGGTGGAAAAACCTGACTGTGAAGTTGTTACCTAAAGCAGGCGTTGGGAGCTGAGCAGCTTGCCTGTGTGTGCCCCATCACGTAGCCAGTTACTGCTCTAGAAGCTGCACTGATAGCACACTTTTCACTGCTGGTTTCAGAGAAATCCTCCCTGGTTTTCTGTGCACATCAGAGCAGGCTCATTTTTATATATCACAGCTGATACATAAACCAAAACAAAGAACAATTTGCTTTAAGACTTCCTGCTGATATGTGCCACAAAGCAGCCTTTGTGTCTAGATACCTGTGAGACAGCTAGGGCCTCAAACTCAAAACTGCCTTCTTCCCTCCCTGGTCTCCTAGGGAATAGGGAAAGGCAGAGAGCTGAGAAGAGCACGTGGAAAGCTTGGAAAAACCCTGCTGTCCCATTAATCAGACGTTTCAAATTACTTGACAAAAGTGTTTTGTCTTTCAGCAAAGTCACTGGTTTCCATCTTCAGTTTAAGCACCAACCCTGCCAACCACACAAGAGCCAGGACCACAAGGATACTCAGGCTTTCTGAGATGGCCAAGTAAGAAGTCACTGGTGTCCAGCACTTTCGTGCACTTCAAGCTCTTAGCCCATCACATGCAGCACCTGGAGAAGGTGCCACTTCTTATGGCAGGTGAGTGGTTTTCAAGGGATCCTCCACCTTCAGAGAGCGTGTAAGATTTCCCCACTATGTCTAACGGAGCCCAGTAACATCTCTGGTGCCTGGGTTAGATCTACCACAGTTTAATTCTTCTGGGATACAGCCCTGACATTGGCACCATTCGTATTTAACCTTGGGTACTGTGTTACACAAGCAATGGAAAGGGATTTGATCTCTCACCTGCCAGTTTGCGTGGCCTTCTCCTATCCTAGCACTACTGAGGAGTAAGGTTCTGCTTTCCAGTATCCAGTTATTTCCACTGACGTGATGTGCTCAATGACACAGTCCAGCTGCCCTCACTCTTTGACCCAAAATGGCAGGGTCAAAGGGAATGAACTATGTTCTCTTATTAAAACACCCTGCAATGAATTGTATGCAGAACATTTTGCAGAAAGTTCAGCAGAAAAGCCCTCTGACAGAAGCCCTGTCTCTAAACAAACACTGCTAACGCTCAAATAGAGCTTGAATGATGTCCTCTTAGCAATGTGAGTAAACCAGTGCCAGGAATAACTCACCCACTGCCAAACCACTGTAAAAAACACATGTAAGGAGAGCTATTTGGTGAGATGTTAGCGATACATCAGCACAATGACTAGTGGGGTAGGCTACATGAAAAGTGAGCACTGTTTGACTTTGAGAGCTGCCTTTCTGCTCTTTCTTGCCTGTCAAAAGACTAGAGGGTTAAGTACCACTATTTCCAAACATCAGCTGTTTCAGCAGGAGTTCAAAGAAGTAGGAAGCTTTATTGCATACTGATTTCTCCCTGCCTAGAGGTTCAGCTTTCAGCCTAGATCACAGAGTGGGCTTCAATTCATTCCAGTTACAGAAGATACCAATTATTCTTATCATTAAAGAGAATGCACAAGAGATTGGCAGTCAAAGCAAGGCAGTGCTTCTAGAGCTCGTGTCATGTTCACAATACCCATTTTAAACAGTGTACCCTTGTGCAGTTGCTGGCTTCCACATCTGCATTTACCACAGGTAAAAGTCACAAACCAACATGTCGACTGAAAATGGAGTTAGAATCAACACTGTCCCTCCCCATTATACAAACAGCAGCATAACAGGGCCAGTACCACCCCCTACAGCAACTCTGGGGCTGGAGCAGTGTGGTATCTTCTCAGTCTGAAGGGACAGCCATTGCCTAGGCTCTCCCTCCCCTCTCGTATTCACCTACACAGTTCCTTCAGGAGTTCCTTCATCTCACTGGCCTCCAGCCTGTTAGATTAACAACTCAAGAACCACAAAGTAATACAGTAGAAAATCAAGTCCTTTGCATCTGCAGCAATGTGTAAGTTGCCACTTGGTCTATGCCCTCTTGGCCAATGACTTAATACTTATTGTAAGAGATTCCCACCCCCCCCCCCAGCTGGAATCCTTTGCTCAAGTATTTTAGACACAGGAAGAGAATGCCTCCAAATTTAGGAAAGAATCAGGTGTAATAGAAATCCAGTGGACCACCTTCTTTAAAGGGAGCACAAAACTGTGTGGAAAAGAGACTGTCCATTCCTTGGCTGGCTTGGAACTCCTTACGTGATGTCCTTCTTCCTCGGGGGCCGGTGAATGTTCCTCACCACACACTTCACCATCCACTCGATTCCTTCATTCACTCCTTTGCTAAGGAAGTAAAGAGACAAGATTTCAAACCTAGAACAAAACCATGGCTCATGCAGCCCCTGAACCCCCACAAGTGAAGGGTTATTTTTGGCATTACTATGTTAGCTTCTCATACACGCAAACAATGGGAGTCTCACTGCTTTTAACCAGTATATAAACTCCATCCCTTACTTTTCTGGTGTACAAGCCTACATCCCATTTAATTATTAGCTCTATGGAAACCTTGGGATGAGCAAGCATCAAACCACCTGAGAGCGCCTCTCTGCTCTGCAGAGCTTCCCAGCCAGGACTTCCACAGTTTATGTCAGTGCAAACGGAGACAGAAGTTCTGTAAGGAAATTCCACACAGATGTGTTTGTACAAACCCCACACAACTGAAGAAGTTGGACTGTGGAAGATTATTATCTATTACTTCTCTTCTAGTCAGTGCTTAACCATTGTTCTTGTGTTATTCATCTGCTTAATGGCATTTGAGTCTTAGCAATGCAGGCGACAGAGATTTTTCTCATGGTTTAAACAGCTTTTCTTATCCTTTGCAATAACTTGTATAATAATACACATAAAACCCAAAGCAATCTGAAAGCTCTGGATTCAGTACAGGCAGCAATTCAGACAGCAGGAGTTCTGGCCATCTGGAACAGTACTTTAGACTCATGCCAAACAGCACTTTTCACTCAAAGAACTGAAAGTGCAACCAAAATATTACAAGACTCAATGCACAACAGTGACGACGAGGTATCAAGAATCTAGTGGGCTGGCCAAGGTCATGGCAGCAGCTGAGGAAGAATCAGCTTCCCAAACGCTGCTCTGCTCTAGTCACTGTATCTTAAACCACAAGCATCTCCGGCGTAAGAGCACTACTGGAGATTGTAATATGATCTACATTACAAAGCTCATCTGCACACCAAGAAATCCAGACGCAAGAGCGTAATTACACCACCACCAATGGAACATCATTCATCTCTCTGGCAGTGTCATAAACAGCTGTATTTCCAGCTGACTTCTTACACAAAAGCCAGGAGCTGCAGCAAGGCAATGACTGCAAAGATTACTATGTACAGGGAAGGGATGATAAAGCACAAGAATTAGCAGCTCCACATCCCACTGCTCTCAGCCAGCAGCGTATTTCCACTGTGTTTCGTGTGTGGGATTTACAGATGAAGTTACTGACCCAAGGTTCACAAACAGGGATCTGTATCTGCTGGGAAAGAAGTACAGCTCCCTCTCAGGGACTATTAAATCCTATAGTACTGCACTGCTTGTGTGACTCCCTGCAGCTGCTCTGTTAACCAGCACCCCATCTGTTCTCATACTCACCCAGTAAGAGCAGAGCAGGCTTGGGTCAGGCAGTCTCTCTTCCCAATTTTGTTAATGCAGTCACTAAATGCTGTCTTGATGTCAGGGATGGACAGGCAAGTCTGCAAGGGAAACCAGAAGACCTTACTTTCTACACTACAAGAGATGATGACCTTCCAAATGAATCCTAGCACATCCACAGTTGTGCTTCAGTCAGGGTGGCACAACGCTGGAAGGTCAAACCACCCCAAGACAACACCTATTTACAAAGCCTTCTGAAACTACCAGTTTCAGAACTCCAGCAGCTGGAGAACCCAACTCTTTCACCTTGTCCATCTTTGAGGCCTTTGATAAGTCCACTTTTCCCATAGCAAAGTGGTGCTGTAGCCATTTTTCCCCCAGCTTAATCCAGAATCATCACTTCCCTTTTCACCCTCTGACACAATCATGGCTTGCCCTAACTCCCCCAGAGCTGTTCAGCCATTGCTCTCCATAGACATCTGCATCAGGAAGAGTTTTGCCTCTGAGATTTCGCACCATTCACACTGTTACAGCAGAATGTTGCTGAGTCACAACCCTACCCCTGCTTTGGGGGAATGTCCCTTTCCCCTTGGATGAAGCACAGTAACACCACTGAAGCATCAATTCAGAGAAGCCCTGGTTCAGTGCTTAAGGGGAAGCCATGCTCTGGAATCTTGTCTTACAGCAGAGGATGAGGCACATTACCCATCACTTCAACAAAGAGCATCTGAGCTTCTCGTGTTTGGGAGAAAATGTCAGCTGTGGCTTCCAAGTTCCCCTCTTTCCCACCTCCGTAGCCACGTTACAAAACACTTGTTTAGAGACGTGTTTTGCTTCTCAACTGAAACCACACAAACCAAGAGCAAACTAGGGAAGCTGGTTCTGTGATCACATAAACAGTGTACCATCACAACAATAAAATCCACAGCTGACCTTTCTGGAGTGACAGTAGCTACCCTGTGTTCCAGAGGAAACTCACACAACTGGACAAATGTGACTTCCCCAAAGGAAGGCACCAGAAACCATCTTTTCCTGAAGGCTCTTCGAGACAAAGTGCAGCCAAGTTCCTTTTATGAAGAGTTCAGAACCCCAAATTAAGACTCAGGAACAACACACCTAAGAAAGGTATCAAGCAGCAAGGTTCATTTCTGGAATCACCTGCAGAAAAGCGTGAGCCACGGTTTTAGGCAAAAAAGGTTGAACTGCAGAGTCTGAATCAATTTGCCAAATCATAGAACTGCAGAACGGTTTGGGTTGGAAAGGACCTGAAGATCATCCAGTTCCAACCCCCCTGCCATGGGCAGGGACACCTCACTCTAAACCATCTCACCCAAGGCTCTGTCCAACCTGGCCTTGAACACTGCCAGGGATGGAGCATTCACAGCCTCCCTGGGCACCCATTCCAGTGCCTCAAACCCTCACAGGAAAGAATTTCCTCCTTATATCCAATCTAAACTCCCCCTGTTTCAGTTTGAACCCGTTACCCCTTGTCCTGTTGCTACAGTCCCTAATGAAGAGTCCACTGCAGGAAAGACAATGCTGCTGCTTGGTCTCTCACCAGCATAAAACCTGAAGTTTAGGCTCTTTGACCATCTCAGGAGCAATCAGTCAGCAGAATAGAACTAAGATAGAAACAACAGAAAGGTGGACAGCCTCAGGAAAGCTATTTAATACAGATTTTAACCAGCCTGACCTATGTTCTGTGCCATCTTTTACAAGCTCATTTAAGTGAAAACTACAGCTTGTTTGAACTGAAGCAAGCTGATTTATATCAAAACTAACTGGACAGAGAAGCTGTGGTATTGAAGCTGGAAATTTGGCAGTCATGAAGAAGGGCTATTTCCTAACAGCTGTATGGAAACTTATCAGCACTATGAGTATTCAAAGGCATGCTGCTACTTACCATGGCTCCTCTCATTTTCCAAAGACATGAGGAGGCTCTCCAACATTCTGGAGATTCCAAACTACATTCCTAAGATGTCTTTTAAGATTAGGAAGGCAAAACTTCCTCCCCAAAGACATCACACAACTTCCAGTTCTTTTCATATCCTGTTTTTTCCGCTCAGTTTTTCTGGTATTAACAGTGCTCCAAAATGAAGCCATTCTAGCCTCAAGTTTTAACAGCTCTTTTCTAAACCTTTCTAAACCTTTAACCAGCTGTGTTCACATTAAAATGGCAAATACACATTCTTATTCTGCAGTAGGTAAGCCAAACTACCTGATATTGTCTGACTTGAAAGGGGCTCCACATGAATTATTACATATTAGGCATTTAATTCCCCTACAAAGCTTTCCTTTAAAATCCAAACCAAACTCCCTCCCACATCACATGGGACCCAGCCTTTTAATTAATAACAGAATGATGCAGTTTGGAAGCTGCTGCTAAACAGAGCATCCCCCTGGTACAACCCCCCCCCCCCCCATGTACAGCATTGTTATGATATTAGAATTGCTGTTCTATGCACTCTATGACTGTATTTTACCTCTAAATACAGCTAAAGCCCACTCCTTCCTGGCAGTGCTGAGCAGATGAGATTTGGGGTAGTGGTGCCTATTAACAGCAGAATTCTTTCCTACAAGCAATATCCAAGATCATACCCTAGGAGCAGACCTCTAAATATATAATTTAAGTACTTATTAAATATACAGAGCAAAACTATACCAACTGATACAGTTTATAATCTCGTCACTGTTCTACAGCAGTAAAAATGCACTAAATCTGTGGGCTGGTCCCCAAAAGGGCAAGGATTCAGTTGTAGCTTTTACCTTGAGAACCTGTTCCAAATACCTCTTTCCAGTCATATGCAAAGTCCCCATTTTTCTTTAGTCTGAACAGGGTGCCAGAAGCACTGGTCTCTGCAGTACACCCCTACCAAAATATCCATACACAGCCATAGGGAAAACTGGAGCAGCTTTCCAGGTCACTGCATATAGTGTACTTCTCAACAGCTAAAGGCAAGAGTGCAGACTGCTCCCTGCTGTGAAGCTGTAGTGGTGCAGGAAATATGAGAGTATCACACAGAAAGGATGTAGCAGTGATCACAGCCAAGTCAGGAGCATAAATCAGCAGTTCTGTCTCAATCTCCTGCTGTCTTTTAAGTGGAATTACACTTCTTCTGTTTCTAAGACTAGATCATCTTACAATCATGTAAAAAATCTGCTGTGCTGCACACACGAAGCATAACCAAACCCTCATTTAAAGCCAAAGTGGTTTCTATGGAATTCTCCAGTATTCCCGCAAGAACACTCACTGAGAGAGGTGTAAATCCAGGGGAACAATCTGGGATACATTTGCATACTGAAAAAGGCATGATCACGGCGGCCAGGGCTGCTAGTTCCAAACCATACTGGAAGTCTCTGGCTCCATCTAGAGATTAATTCCTCGAACTGCAGTACTGGAATTCCAGGTACAATGCGTGGAAAGGAGGAAAACATGGAAAATAACACACTGTAGGCACTCTCCTCCCTGTTTTCCATGCTGGAAGAGGTGGGGACTGTCCTGGATGTGCCTTCTAAGCAGCCACACTGTAGTGTCCACTAACTTGTCAAACAGCAAACAAAGAGGTTTGCAGTTCTGGATATGCTACAAAGAATCCAAATTTCACTACCAAGAAAAAGCATTCCATGGAACTCACTGCTGGTTTTGATGGAATGCTCTGAGACAAACAGAATGTTCCATTGAACAGATCTTATCTGGTTATGGGAAAGGGATGATATTGCTTCACATGCATTTGTTGGGCTGCTCCCAGGTAGCAGCAGAGCAGCATAAACAAAATGCACTAGACATCTTTTTGCTGAATAAACAGGAAAAAACAGTATCAAGATACCAAGTCATGATGCAAGAAAGACCAACCGTAACTACATAGTCTGTTATCTTTACGTAAGGAGCTCAAAACGTTGAGACGACGTGCCTGTAGTAAGCTCATTTATACCACTGGAAAAGGGTTGGAGGAGAAAGTCCATTAAAGCTAAATGCAAAGCAATTATTTCCAGCAGTGGGAAAGTGCCACAGGATCACCCCAGGAACATGAAATATATTTAACATGAATGCAGAGCTCACCTTTTCAAGGCTTATTTGCTCACTTAAGAAGTAAATCTGTAATAATCTTACCTCTACATCTTGCTTGTTGGCCAACACGAGAATGGGAACCCCCTCCAAAGCCTCACTGGTAATCATCTTCTCTGTAAAGCACAGGAACAAAACCAGAGCTTTAGTCACTTCTGGAAAATAAAGTTGTGCAAATCCTTGACATCGACTATGTCAACTCAGGAAGGAAGAAAGAGGCTCCTTCAAGGTCATTATAGGCCACAAAGGTGAGTCCTGTGTTACAGACAAGACAGACTTCAACAAGAAAGTGCAAAAGCACTGCAGATGTGTCATTAACTGGCTTCAAGGCCACAGGAATGGATGTGACAGCAATGAGTGAACTGTGCCCCAACACTCGGTGAAATCACAGTGCAGGTAAAACACAATGTACTCACCAAAAGCTCTTTTAGATTCAGATAGCCTCTCCTCATCCGTGGAGTCAATAACGTAGATCACTCCATGAGATTCAGCATAATACTGGAAGGAGAACACAGACATTAGTGCATTTACCCACTCATTTGTTCCTCTTCCTGGGTTTTTGGGGTGGGATTTTGATACAACTCTCAGGTACGGGTTGGTAAGTGCTGTCTGCAAACACTAATGCAAATATTAAGCATGATCTTTGTTAATCTTGCACAGATATAAGTGAATCTCTGGGAAAGTGTTGATGTTAAATATTAGGGTTACCAAGAAGGCTGCATCATTACTAAATGATCATAATGCTTCTAAAAGAGACAAAGAAAAACAAAAGCATCTCCCACCTTGTCCCAAAGAGATTGCAGCTCCTCCTGTCCCCCCAGATCCCAGAACATGAGCCGAGTTTTCCCAACATCAATAGTACCAACTACAGGGAAAAAAGACAAAATCTAATGAAAATGAAGTGTTCTTTAGAGCACAAACACCTGCAAATCCCCTTAAGAAGTGTGGGGTAGAAGACTTCCAGAGGAACACTCAGTGGCTGCTTTCAGCAACAGCCAAATACCCTTACAAAGAGCAACACTGATATCAGAATCAAAGCAATGAATCAACTCCAGGGAAGCTTAGCTTGACCTTGGAGTGTAGCACTCAAGGGGAGTACTTGGAGGTTTAAGATTTCAGGGTTTTTAACTCATAAGCTAAGAAAGCTGATGTTATTCTCTTACAGAAGACACAGGGAGTTGAGGGATTCAGTTTCTACTTCCAGGAACTACTTTGCCCTTACCAATTTCTAACCATTTCAGAGAAGAACCAGCTCTTGCCTAACTGCAGCAAGGCTGAAGAATTCCAGAGAGATTTACTTACTGTTTAAGCCCACAGTGGTTGTGATTTTGGACAGACTCATCCCTTTGTAGTTCTTGTTAAAGCGAGTTTTGGTTTGTTCAAGGAAGGTCTGAAAAGGAGTAAGAAGCCGTATTTAGTCTCAAATTGGGGTAACCCTAACCCAAACCTGCCTCTGCGTTTCTGAGGAATCCAGCTGCAACAGACACTGCCCTGCCTAACCTTGGAACAAACCACTCTTCTTGTTCCCGATTTTAGCAAGGAAAGAAGGGATCATTATGGGATTAGCAAAACCCCAGCTACAACCTTCAAGGCTTATGCTAAGTTAAAGTAAGAGGGAAAAGGTGCTTCTTTGGTGTGACATCACTACAATAACTCACAATACAATCCATCCTGTCTGGTGGATGTTCAGAATTGCATGTGCCCCCCCCCAGCCAGTCATAACCAGCACTTACAGTTTTCCCAGCATTGTCCAAACCAAGGATCAGGACGCAGTACTCATCCCTCTGGAACATGTATTTATAGAGCCCAGACAGCAGAGTATACATCCTGCTCCTGCAACAAGTACCAGGAAACATTAGCAAACAGATCATTCCCAAAAGTCTCTCATTCCACAACATTTCCCAATGCCAGATAAAGAAATGATGTTCTTCTTTTATCAGTAACTGTCGTTATTTCAGCAACCCCAGGATAAATCACAGATCCAAGGGAGACTGTGTGAGTAACTCGAGACTGAGTCTTTAAATGCAAGTGAGGGATTATCTTCCAAAGAGCTTGACCTCTTTTCTGCACATAGTGCCCAGTGTGCATTGCAAACACAACCCTTATTTAAAAACTACCCTGTCTGCTTCTGGGCTTAAACAAGAGCTATATATAACTGTGTCATAGGATCTTTAATGGTTGAACTGAAGACAGTGAATCTTAGAAGTGCATAATATCTCCTGCTTGTCTTAATTTAAGCCTTATCCGGTAATAAACTCTGTTATGGCATCCATTATCCAAGTGTTTTGTCATCGTACAACACCACGAAGACAAGGCAAGTAGCTGCCAAAAGCACAAGACTAAGAACCAAAGTGACACAAACACTGGCACAGGGTGCCCAGAGAAGCTGTGGCTGCCCCATCCCTGGCAGTGCTCAAGGCCAGGTTGGACACAGGGGCTTGGAGCAAGCTGCTCCAGTGGAAGGGGTCCCTGCCCATGGCAGGGGGTTGGAGTTGGATGTGTTGCGTTTCCAACCCAAACCGTTCTAGGATTCTATGGTAAGATTTGCTGAGATACAGGAAGAAGCACGGGTACCACTGCAACAACTCATCTGCTTAAATACTAACGGAACCTCGAGGCAAAGACTTTGCAAGGCAACCTTCTGCGAGCGAGTGTGCAGATGAATATTCACCCTGAAGTCAAACGCCGTTCCCTAAAGGGGAAATACAGCTCACAGGTGAGGGCCTTCTGGGGCTGGGCACTCGGGATGAGGACGGGGCACCTGAGGGCGCAGGGGGCTGTCCTACGGTAGGCACCAGGACCACAGGACGGGGACAACCCCGCGGCCCGCTCCCCTTTCGGGCCAGCAAGTTACCCTGGACGGGCCCAGCGACCGGAGACACCCCCCCCTCCCAAGGCCTGACAGGGGGGAACCGGCCCTCTCCGCCATTTCCCCCTCACTGCCCAGGACCAGCTCCCGGGCCGGCAGCGCCTCACAGTCCCGCCCCGAGCCCAGCCGCGGCCCTGCCGCCCCCCGAACGCGGAGGAGCGAGCCCGAAACCCGCGACCTCCTCACCAGGTACCGGAGACCCCGCTCGCCACACCGCTCCTCAGCGCTCGCCATCGACACCGGCCGCCGGCGCCATCCCCCGCGGGGAACTCTGGGAAATGTAGTTCTGGCGCTGGTGGGGAGCGTTGGGTGTCTATGGGAAGAGGACTACAACTCCCAGAATGCCTCGGGAGGCCCCTGTGCGCAAGCGTTTAGTCAGCGAGAGAAGCCGGAAGAGGCGGTGATAGGGGTGTCATGGCGGCGGTGCGGTAGGGAAAGGGGTGTTGAGGGGTGAGCGGGGCCGCCACGGCCGGGCCTGGTCGGGAGCTGCCGCCGGCCCCGAGGCGGAGGAGCCGCGCCTCAGCGCCCAGGCCGCGGGAGGAGCGGGGTTTCAGCGTCCTGGAGCGGGCTCCGTGGCAGGAGAGGAGAGGGCAGGATCGGGCCCGGCCTTTCCTCGGACTCCCATCGCCTTTCGCTGCCTCTTTGCTGCAGGAGCATCGGCCTGGTTGCTTCGGAGGGGAGAAGCAGGACGGGGGTGGATGGTGGCTTCTGCGGACAAGGGTTTGTTCCCCAGAAAGGTGCTGGGTTTAAGTAACTCTGGGTACGTGGTAAGTTCCCATAAAGGACACAGTTAAACACGCCTTTGTTTTGCTGATAATGGATGAAGAGAGTCTGGAAGCAGCAATTCAGACCTACAATGCCCAACTGCAGCAAGTGGAGCTGGCGCTGGGGGCCGGCCTGGACCCGTCCCAGCAGTCGGACTTGATTCAGTTGCAGGAGGATTTAAAGCAGCTGATAGAACTGACCGAGTCCAGCCTGGTGTCTGTCAAAAAGAGCAAGCTTCTGGCGACTCTGGATACAAACGCTGCCTCCTCCTCCAGCCCAGGAGGTCTCCTGGAGCAGGGCACCAACCCAGACGCGTCTGCCCAAGATGAGGAGTATGCTGCCTTTAAAGAAGCCATTGCTGAGATTGGAACTGATGCGAAGCCTCCAGCTGATAACAGTGAGATGTCAGCAAAGAGGGATGAGGAAACCGATGACAGAAGCGAATCAAAACACAGTGAAGAGGAGGAGGAGTCTGGCAGAGAGGAAGAGGAGGAGGAGGGGTTGAGTGGGATGAAGGTTAAAGCTCCCTACTACAGCTCTTGGGGGACGCTGGAGTACCACAATGCCATGATTGTGGGGACAGAGGAGTTGGAAGATGGCAGTGCAGGGGTGCGAGTGCTCTACCTGTACCCAACTCACAAGTCCCTGAAGCCCTGTCCCTTCTTCCTGGATGACAAGTGCAGATTCAAAGAGAACTGTCGGTAAAGAAGGAAAAAGGGGTGGGAGGGGGTTTATGTCCTTCTGATGGCGCCGTGTTCCAAGGGATAAACCTGCTCTGGAAGTGCCATGTTTGGCTTTTTTACCCAAGGAAATTTGGCTTTTTTAGGGTTTTTTAAGTGTGTTTTGGTGCAGTGGCATCAGCTTGGCTGTTTGCTTCCGCTGATGCAGAGGTGAGGTGGGAAATCCCACGGGAAAGTTGCAGAGAATCAACTGCACCCAATCAAGTGGCTACATTAATACCTGACCATTCTAAAGTAAACCAGCAAAGCCTGGCTGTCAATAGTTCAAGCATTCGTGAGAAGCCAGAGGGTCTCCAGTTGTGGAGATCTTCAGATCTTCACTGGGTAAGGCCTTGAGCAGCTTGATGGGTTGGACCAGAGGCCTGTGTATCCATAAGATCCTGCTCGTCCCAGAGGACCTGTGAACCTTTCTACTGGATGTATCAGTAGCAAAGAGAGCCTGATGCTCTGGGGTGGGATGCTTTCTTCATTATGTGACATAAATAATATGTTCAAGGTGAAAAATTAATAACTTGTATGACCTTAGAGCAGCTCCCAGCACCTAAAGGGGCCAACAGGAAACCTGGAGAGGGGCTTTGGACAAGGGCCTGGAGGGACAGGACAAGGCTGAATGGCTTTAACCTGACAAAGGAGAGTTGTACATGAGACATTAGGCAGAAGCTCTTCCCTGTGAGGGTGCTGAGGCGCTGGCACAGGGTGCCCAGAGAAGCTGTGGCTGCCCCATCCCTGGCAGTGTTCAAGGCCAGGTTGGACACAGGGGCTTGGAGCAAGCTGCTCCAGTGGAAGGGGTCCCTGGCAGTGGCAGGGGCTGGAACTGGATGAGCTTGAAAGTCCTTTCCAACCCAAACCATTCCAGTATACCCTGATGGCCATTAAAGATGCATCACCCCTGACAACCTGTTTGCACTTTTATTCCAGGCCTGCTCCAATGAGGTTGATAATTCCTCTTCTCCCTTCCTGGCAGGTTTTCCCATGGGCAGGTGGTCTCTGTGGAGGAGCTTCAGCCGTTCCAGGAGCCCAACCTGAGCACGCTGGAGGTGGGCTCATCCTGCCTGGCGAAGCACAGTGATGGGATATGGTACGCAGCAAAGATAACCGGTGAGTCTGAGTGTGCTTTGCAGGATTCCATGTGGCAGATGGAGGCTGGTGCTTACATGAATGTAAAACTTGGCTGGTTTGGTTAATGGTAGGAAAGCTGCAGCCCTATGCTGGAAATCTTGACAGAGCTGAGAAAATATTCTGAGTTTTGTTAAATTTGAGAAGGGAATAGGCCAGGAAACAGGAGAATGTCAGACAAAAAGAAGACATAAGGAGCAGGAATGTGGAAAGGAAACGACTGTGTCTCTGTTAACTGCCCAGGAAGGGAGGAGGCAGGTGGTGCAGGGATTTGCATGCATATTGGGTTAGGATTACAATCATCTCCTCTTGTTTAACCAGAAGTCAGGGACTGGCCCTGCCCATCAGCTGCTGATACAGACTCCTCCTGGCCTGGGAATTCTTTCTTTCCATCTTTCTTTGCCTGTTGTTAGGTCAAAGGAGAGCAAGACTTAACTTCTCTTTGATTCAGTTTCCAGCAGCCCATCTTAATTATTAGAACTGAACCTTTAAGTCTCAACACAGGCACTGTGGAAGAAGCTTTTCATTGCGGTGAGTGCTTCTTCCTCCCAGACAACAGCACAAAGGAAAAATGGATTTTCTTTAAAACACGTGTTCTTTGGCCCTCCCTCTCTCCCATATCATTCCCTGGAGCTAACTCTGATTTGGAAAGCCCTCTGCCAGTTGTGTTTTGGATACTTACTGGGTTCTTGTCCTTCTATAGACATCGACAGTGGTTACTACACGGTGAAGTTTGATTCCCTGCTGCTCAAGGAAGCTGTTGTGGAAGGAGACAGTGTCATCCCCCCGCTGCGAAGTGAAGAGGCTGCTGAGTCTGATGAAGACAGTGTTGATGATTCTGGTTATGCTAAAGGTGCGAGCAAAACAACTTGAGAGCTAGGTCTGCCTTCCTCTGGGATCTGTGGAATTACTCTCCTGGAGCTGCCCTTCTAAGTGTCTCGCCTCTGATGAAAGAGCAAAGCATCTCTTTGTATGTTGCTGAGCAGTAATTAGCTGGCATGTTACAACTGCAAACTAAAGCCTTTGGTTTATGCAAACTATTGGGCTGTGGGTTAATGAAGGTTGGAGGTTTCCATGGGAACATCCAGTACGTGAAAGAAGAGGGTTCTAAGCAGAGTTCCAGGCTTGGAGTCTGCTTCTTATGTGCCTGGCTGAGTTGAGCTAATACGTGAGTGAGGAGACTTCCTCATCTCTGGGAGCTCTGTGTAGCTACATGAGAGTAGAGAGCCCAGTAACTGTGAGTGTTTGGTCCTTCCAGTGCCTCGATGAGGCTGGAGGAGCAGCCATGCCCTGTTTCACAATTGAAAGCTGACACAGAGAGAGCCCAGGTGACTTCTTTGGGATTAAACAGGCAGCACCATCCCTGTGCCAGTGCCACAGTTACATCACAGGGACAAAGTTGTGTCCTGGAGCTCTTTACATGTCACCTAATAGGGATTATTGCATCCTAATAACACAGAATTAGCATTGTGGCCTAGAGGAGCCTCATACCAGAGACATGAGCTGGAGGCACAGAGTAAGGGTGATGTGCCAGTGCCAAAGTTTACTCTGATGGTGTATGTCACTCTATCACCATCCTGGAAGGAAGGAAAAGAAGCATAAAGACTCCTGGAGGATTCTGCCTGGAACTGTGGGGTGGTGCCTACATTAAGTCAAGTGAGATCTCATGTAAGTGACTTGCTGTGCAATGTTCATCAAAGTGAGAGCTCAGTAGGAACTAAACAGGGCTGGAGGAGCATCCAAATGGTTCTGGGGTGTGAAAAGTGCATTGTACTGAGGGGTTTTCATGCTGTGAGGATGCCCACGTGAAGCTTTTGCATAGCAGCTTCATTTCCATGTTTCACCAGTTCTTCTCTCCTGTGCCACAGTCATAGAGTCAAGAGTTCCAGAGAATGGGGAATGGTCTCCTGCATGCAGCTCCTCCTTCGGTGGCTGGGAGGCTCATACTCGTGGTATCGGCTCCAAGCTGCTTGTTCAGATGGGATACGAGTTTGGGAAAGGTAAGGGAGAAAGAAGGGGGTCCTGGTGCTGCAAGAGCCTGTCTGCCTCCATGGTTCCTAAAGCTAGATACGAAAACCAAGGTTTTGGGTGAAGCTAAATCTTCCCTGTGCTGAAGATAAGAGAGGAGGCTGGAGCTGGGTGAGGAATCACGGCTGTGTTGGGAGGCAAGAAGGGATAACTCGGTTAATGGAAGTAGAGGCTCCTGTGTGCACCAGCCCCTCTATGGTAATAACAGAAATTGGAGGCATTTGGAACCATGGTCAAGTTGATGATTAAAGCCGTGAGAGCTGTTGTGTGAGATGTTCAAAGGCTTTAGGTGGAAGGGAACTGATCTGTGATGCTTCTGATGTCTGTGTTAAAGCATCTCCTGGCTCTAGACACAGACTTCAAAGCCTGCTCAACCAGCTTCTCACTACACAAATTGCATTGAGCCTTGGGGGCTTTGGGAGGGCAGTCTGCTGCTTGCAGTTGGCTCTGCTCCTCCCAGAGGAACCAAACCAGTTTGAAGAAGAAGCTGACTTGAGAAGCTGAGAACATGGGGCTGAATCTGGTTTGACAGAAACCAGCCTGACTGATGGCCTCGGGTGCCTCATCACATCCTCTGCTGTCAAAGGCTCCTTTCATAGTGTCTGCATCCACTGTGCTGCTCCCCTTCACTTGGATGCTGGTTACAGCTCCTTGTGCCTGCTGAGTTGGTCCAAGCTTGTGACTGTCAGTGTGAGCTCGAGGTGGGAGGTGGCTCGGAGAGGGGATGTCCTCACCCACTGCAATGCCTTGGTGTCTCCTCAGGGTTAGGGAAGAACTCTCAGGGCCGAGTGGAGCCCGTGCAGGCCGTGGTGCTGCCTCGAGGGAAGTCCCTTGACCAGTGTGCAGAGGTGCTGCAGAGGAGGAAGCAGGGGAAGCTGGACCCAGGCAAATCCAGGAAGTGCCAAGCTAAGGGAAGCAGCCGGAAGCCTTCCCACAACGTGTTTGACTTCCTGAATGAGAAGCTGCGAGGGAAGAGCTCGGGGGAGAAGGCTGGAGGGATGGCAGTGCCCAGGAGGACCAGCAAAGAGATCTACCATGCCAGCAAGAGCACCAGGAAAGAGCTGAGTGTCCGCCTCCTCCAGACAGTGGAGAAGATCGAGCAAACACAGAGGGATATCATAGGAATCCAGCAGGCCCTGGAACGCAACATTGGGAGGTAGGAAAACAGCCTCTTTGGGACTGAGAAGTCTGGGGCTGCTGGGGGAAGGTATAGGAGGAATAAGGGATGAGGCTTGAGATGAGGTATAGGAGGAATAAGTGACGTGTGTGGATGAGATCTAAGGGGAAGAGGAGGAGAGAGACTTTAGCGTGTGCTTCAGACCAGCTTGGACACTGGCAGTGTGTCTGGGCTCCTTTGGCTGGTATTGAGGCTGTGGTGAGGAGAAGAAAGATGCTGAAGTCTTTCCTTCTCATTCCCACCTCTGCCATGCTGTTGAGCATCACAGGAGGATGTTTTCTAGCCCAGGTTGTGCTGAGCATCAGGTTCTTCCTGGCTTTCAGCAGGTCGCTTGTGCAAATCCCACAGGAAAGGGCAAGCCCTCCTTGGGATGATGACAAGCCTTTGATCTTACCCATGCAGGATGACTTTGCCATTATGTTTTTCGCTTCTAGGCACAGCGTTGCTACAGCTCAGCTGAAGGAGAAGCTGGCTAATGCCCACAGACAGCTGGGGCAGCTGCAGGCCCAGGAAGCCAGTCTGCAGCAGGAGCAGAAGAAAGCAGACACACACAAGAAGATGACTCAGTTCTAGTCTCTCCGAGAGGTGTTTGACTGCAGTGATTGTCCATCCATCCAGCCAGCCTTGGTGTTCACAGCCTCAGAACCTGGGGGAGCCCTCCTGCTCCTCCGGGCCTCAGGCTGCCCAGCCTGGGAAATGGGCTGAAAAGCAGTCATTCCTAACCCCAGATGGCTCTGAGCATTGCTGGGAAGGGGGGGAGCACACATCCTGGAAGCAGTCAGTGGGCCTGAGCCTTCTATAAGGGCTGGCCACAAGGAACACGATTCTCTGCTCTCATGCACACTTCTTCCCTTTGCTGTCACTACAGAGGCTGTAGCTCCTCAGATGGTAACGTTGCTGGCTCCACACCAGCTGAGGAGGGGCTTTGAAAGCCCCACATCCTGCGTCAGCTGTGGCTTGTGTTGGCAGCCAACTGACAAACACAGAGCAGAGGCAGGGTCCCAAAGCAGAGCAGGGTGGAAACAACAAAGGCCAACAATGGCTTCAGCTGCTCTCTGCCTTGTAGGTTCTGCCACGGGATTCGGCTGAGAGCACAGGTTTGGGGGGAGCAGCTCCTTGTGGCCTCTGTAATGAGCAGACAGAAAACTGGCAGCTTGGAGGTGGGCTCTCATTGCCTCAGGCTTCAGATTTCATCTGTTTGGGTGTAAGAGTATCCCAGGACATGCTGTAGCCTCATTGACTTGGCATGGGAAGCCACGTGGTTCCACACGTGGAGTGCCAAAGCTGGCAGGGGTAAGAGCAGAGTAACAGAGCTTCAGTCCTCCCAGTTCTGTCCCAAGCAGCTCGCTGGACACAGGTCCTTAAACCCTCAGGACCCGGATCCAGCCCCTGGCTGAGCACTGGGATGGGTCTGTGCGATGCAGCCCTGTCTGTGGCAGAGCTTCAGGCCGGGCTGGAGGCAGGTGGAGCAAGCAAAGTGCCCTTCCCTGCAGCGTGGACAGGCTGCACAGGAAGGCTCTTCCCCAGGTTGTATTGTGCACTGGGGGCAGCCAGTCCTTGCCCCAGAGGAGATGGTGGCTTCATCAGGCTGTTTCTGATGGGCCTGGTGCAGTGGAATTGCTTTTAGATGAAATAAATGTTTTCCATTTCCTGCCAGTATCTTAAGGATCATTTTATTCCTTCATTTAAGGGACCCATTTCCTTTTACTCCGTGAGTCGTTTTTCTGATGGGAACTTTTGCTCCTTTGGTACCACCTTCTCTGCCTGTTGTAAAGGTGTCAGCTTGGCCAGGCCTGCACCCAACCGCCTGCCAAACCCACCAGGAAGGCTGAGGCTCAAGAGAAGGGATTGGAGTTGTGGGATCCAGCGTTGCTGCAGGCACCCCTTGGGTGTGAACAAGAGGAGCATCTTCAGGGAGCCTCTGAGTGACTTTTTCCCTCTGCAGAGCTCTTGGATCCTGCTGTGATGGACTCTGCTGATGGGAAAGGTGCTGTGGGCTGCCCTGAGTCATCAGCATCAGTCTGTATTGGCTGTATTACCTTCATTGTGCTGAACTTGGGTTCTCTGCACTGAGCTTAAGGGTTTAACAAGGGTTGCTCAGTGCCTTGCCTTACAAGTGACTGTTTCCCACACTCGAGTGGTATTAATGTGCCTGGCTTAGCATCAGTGCGCACTGAGGGGCAGAGAAACTCCTTGGGCCTGTTTTGTGCTCTGACACTATTTAACATCACCACCTCCTTCAGAACCATCAGCCCTGAGTCGTGGTTTGACCCTTCCTTGGGATTTCCACAGCCTTCCTTACCCCAGTCCTGTTGGAACGGCTGCTGCCTCCCTCCCAGGGCAGTTCCCATCCCTGTGGAATAAAGCTGGGGTTTATTTGATCCCTCTCATTGCAAGGCAGTGTTCATTTGCAAGGTAATGCTCATCTCTGGTGACCCATCCTTTCCCTTCCATTGCCTGGGGATGGAGGGCTGGGACTCAAACCAGCCCGGTGGGAAGCAGAGGGTGCTCTTGCAGAGCCCGTCCCTGGGTGCTGCTGGCAGCCAGGGCGGGGAGAAAGCAGCCTCCCATTGGGTGCAGCAGCCCAGGAAGCTGTGGTGTGCGCTGCATGGTATCTGCTCGGAGCCATCTGCTCTGGAAGGAGCTGAAGAGGAGCAGAGAGCTCCCATCGGGATGCTCAAACTGTTGGGGAGCCCCTCATAAGGAATAACGTTGGGATAAAAGCAGCCAAATCCTGCAGGTTGGTGCAAAGGGGAGAGCACGATGGGATCCCTGCCCTTCACAGTCACCAGCCTTTGAGTCTCTGCAAGGTGAGTGGTGGTTTTCTTGCCTCATGAACTTGAGTCTGCAACTAAAGCAGGGGCTGGAAAGTCCTTTAGAACCACCCGATGTAATGGGAACTGCAGCGCTGTTGGAGATGCTGTTGCAGCACCATTGATGGGACAGGCAGGATCCCTGCTCTGCAGCAGGGGTGAACCCAGGCTGTGAGGAGGGCTGGAAGCTTTGTGCTGCTCCATGCTTTGTGCTCGGGAAGCATCTGGGCTTAGGAAGCAAAGGAGCTGGAGCTCTGCCCTGCTGGGTCTTGAGGCTGGAGGTTGAGTGGGAGCTGGTGCCTTCCATGGGGGATTGGTGATGCAGAGGTGTGGGGAGTCAGGTTCTGCACTGGTTGTCTTGGGAGGGTTGTGCTTGTGTGGGGATGGCTCTTGGGGACCGCTGGCTGGAGAGAGCATGGGCATTGGAACCTAAAATGATGTGAAACGGCTGAGTTTTGTGGCAAGAAACCCACCGTGGTGCTGTGATTCCCTGTGCCTGTCCCCATCATCCACCCAGCCCGTGCTTGGGCTCTGGCTCCTGCCGCCCCCAGGTCCCTGCTGCAGCTCAGCTCTGCAGGAAACCTCTCGAGCAGGTTCTCAGCTTCGTTCTGCCCCAGTGAGTGCGGAAGGGAGGAGGGAAGGAAGGTGCTGAACCGGTGTCACCTCGAGCAGAGCGGGGGGGCACCCGCCTTCAGGCTTTGAAACAGCGCTTCACAGCATCCCACATGGGTTGGGTTGAAGGGACCTTAAAGCTCCCCCAGCCTAAGCCACGGGCAGGGACCCCTTCCACTGGGGCAGCTTGCTCCGGTCCCCATCAATGGTTCAATGGTGCCTGTTACGGGGCTTTCCTTTTTCATACTTGAAAGTAAAAGCACTTCTGCTTCCTGGCGCCCTTCTCAGTGCAGCTCCCCAGGGTCCCCGAGCTGGGTTTGCTGCAGCCCCGCTCGCAGGCACTGATGGCAGTCGGTTTCTGATGTTTGCCCTGGTTCCTTGCCCGTGCTCTGTTAGGAGCCACAGAGCCCTTCTTGTCATCACCATGCACTGAGCATGGGGTGGATGAACCCAAGGCCCAGCAGAAGCAGCTGCTCTCTGTTTCCACCATCAATGCAACCCTGGTGTCGTGAAGGCCAGGAGGGACCCTGGGGTCTTGTAGCAGCCACGTCCTGGAGGAGGAAACCTCCTGCATTGGTGCTGCGGGTGCTGGGTGCTCCCTGCAGGGAGTTGCTCCTGCTCGGAGCCTCCGGGTGAGCATCACCCATGCATGGGCTGCGACTGCTCTCGTCTTCAGAGCCTTGTGGAGGGAGCCTTGCAGAGCCCTGCCATGGGGAGATCAATAACTCCATTGGGTGTGCATTGGGCTGGGGGAGACATCACACTGTGACCTGCTCCATCCCACCGGGGCCAGGCGCTGCGTTCTCCTCCCACGTTCCTCACTTTGGGAGGACCAATGCGTTGGCCCAAGAAGCAGCATCCCCAGGGACCCAACACAGGCCAGAACCACAACAGAAAGTAGGGCAGGAGCAGCCTCTGTTAATGTCAACCGAGGCAGCTTCTCCATCCCTCAACCTTAAACGCGCCCGCTGTGAGATGTACTGCCCCATCTGTGCCTGTTAAAGCTCCCACTTCCATCCTGGCACAGCCCCATGGACCCTGCTTTGAGTGGTGCCTGCTGACCCTGCACAGCTCAGCCCCGAGCTCAGCCCTCAATGAGCTCAACGAGCCGGGCCGGGGCTGTGCCAAGCGATGCCAGCGTGGCCGGTACTCCCTGTCCTCCGTGTGCCGGGCAGGGAAGCGCTGCTGCCGGATTGAAACCGCACCAGGGAGGGATGCTCCCTTCCCGGCTCTGATCCCAGCCGGTCCATCCAGCCCCGGCAGTCCCCAAACCCTGCCTCGCTCTCCAGGGGTTAAAGCTGCAGCCAGGGACGTGCCCCAAGGCGTGGGAAGGGCTCGGATAAAAGGGTGCTTGAGTGGGGAGGGCCTTGCTGGTGTGGGGTGAAGGTGGGATGAGGATGCTGTGGGGTGATGCAGGGGGCAGGGGAGCCATTGGTGCCTCCATGGGGATGCTGCAGCACCACAGAGGCACCCGGGGCAGGGGGGCTCCTCAGACATGTAAGGGGGTGAGTAAGAGGTGCCCCATGGCATCCCCATGTCCCCACCTCCACTGGTGGAAGCCGCTCGGATCTCCCAGCCCCATCTTACCTGGGGACTCGGGATCAGCTCCTGAGGCTTCTTCCAGCCGTGCTTTACCCCAGCGCTGGGAACTGCCCTCATTTCCCTCTGGATCAGGCAGTTCCCAGCCGCTGGCACCCACATCTCCAGCACCAGGCCAGCCCGTTTGGGGTGCAGGACATGCACGGGGCTGCGCTTGCGCAGAGCGGGGAGCAGCGGCCGTTGGCGCAGGTGACGCGGGGGCAGCTTCTGCTTTGGGGTTGCTGATGGCTCAGCAGGGACAGGGAGGATGGGATGGGATGGGATGGGATGGGATCTCACCATAGGAAAGCTATGGGATGCTGATGGGGTGGGGAGCTTCTGCTCTTGGTCTCAGGCTCCCCAGAACCGTTGTTGCTCTGCGCTGCTTGCTTTGGCCTTGCTTCTGCTTCGGTTTGCAGGAGGGGACCCATTCCCTTGGATAAGGGACAGGGAAGAGAGCCGGGGTTGGGCAGGGCACGGCTTTTCCTACAGGAAGAGGAAGGTGGTCGGGGCCTGGCATCCCCTGTGTGATGCTGGTGGAGGAGGCTTGGGGTCCGCATGTGCCCAAGAGCCCCCATGGCTGGGTCAGTGCTTGGGGGCGATCCTGCACCTCCTGCAGCCCCCGGGGACCCCTCTGGTCTCATGTCAGGGATTGATGGGGCTGAATCCCACCGGGCTTGGAGGGGGGGACCTGGGGATGGGGAGGGTGAAGCTGGCCCCGCTTCCGGGAAGCTGACTCATCTGTTTGCTGCTCCTGTCGGGGCCAGCCCATCCCCGTGTCCCCACACAGCCCCTGGCTACTTTGGGGGTGCCCCACAGGGGTTTGGGGGCCCCGTTTCCACATCTATGGCCACTCAGGAGCTTGAGTGTTGTTGGGGTGGTTTGCAAGCGGTGACCCCAACCTCTGGTGTTTCTCGGGGTGAAGCAGGGGAGGGCAGTGACTGGTATGAAAATGGGGGTCCCTGGGCACGTCCCCCCGCTCCGGAGCATCCCCCTGCAATGGGGCAGCGCTGCGGGGCCCTGCAGCACCACCCCCGGCCCTGCTGACCCCGCTTCCACCCCACTCCTGTGTTCTGTCCGCAGAGCTCGGCCCCACGGCGCTGCTGGAAGCGGCTGCCCCATGGCTGCAGCGGGGGGCGAGGGGCCGGGGGGGACCCCACTGCTGCCAGCGGGCGCTGCCCTGGCCCTGCTCGGTGCCCTGGTCTACCTGGGGGCCCTGTGTGCTGCCTGCAGACGGTAGGTGCTGCCCGCGGCCCCTCTGCCCTCCCTGCTGGGCATGGGGACCCCTCCATGGCCTTTGGGGGTGCACGGAGAGACCCCATTGGTGCCTGTCCTGAGCTGGGACCATGGGGATCTGCTGCTCCATTTGCCCTGAGCGCAGCCCCAGTGCAGCTCCGCCTGCCCTGATCCTGCACCCCTGTGACCCCCCTGGTACCCCCCCTGCACCCAAAGGGCTCTCAGGAGCAGCCCGGAGAGGGCTGAGGTGTGAGCGGGATGGGCCTGGTGATGCCAGGGGTGCCCCCATGGCTTGGTGGGATGCAGGATGCGATCAACACCTCCCCAGCCAACAGGGACCCTGCTGAGGGGCTGCTGATGGAGCAGTGCGGCTGCCCCAGTGAGGAGCACCCGGTGATGCCCATCATGGCCAGGGCCGGGTCTTTGGGCCCCCAGCCCCATGCTCAGCCCCGTTCCCCCCCCCCGCAGCAAGGGCAGGAAGAAGCAGCTCCCTCCGGACGGGGTGAAGCTGGTGGATGAGGTAAGCAGGAGCTGGGGCAGCCGGATGAGCCCTGGGGGTGCTGCGGGGGCCCCCATCTCCCCAACCTGGTGCTGAGGGTCCGTGTCCCCCCTGCAGTCGCTGCTCAGGCAGACGCAGCTGCGGTCCCTCAGCAAGTCAGACACGAAGCTCCACGAGCTCTACCGGGTGAAGGCTGGGGATGATGGTGAGTGAGTGCCCATGGGGTCCACTGTGCACTGGGCAGCATCCCCCCCCCACCTTCCCCGAGGGCTCGGTCCCTGCTCCATCCCCATCTCCCATCCCCGCAGCCCGGGTGAAGGCCGGGGATGATGGTGAGTGCCCATGGGGACCGCTGCGCACCGGGGCAGCAGCATCCCCCCCCCCTCACCGAGGGCTCGGTCCCTGCTCCATCCCCATCTCCCATCCCCACAGCCCGGGTGAAGGCCGGGATGATGGTGAGTGCCCATGGGGACCGCTGCGCACCGGGCAGCATCCCCCCCCCCTCACCGAGGGCTCGGTCCCTGCTCCATCCCCATCTCCCATCCCCACAGCCCGGGTGAAGGCCGGGGATGATGGTGAGTGCCCATGGGGACCGCTGCGCACCGGGCAGCATCCCCCCCCCTCACCGAGGGCTCGGTCCCTGCTCCATCCCCATCTCCCATCCCCGCAGCCCGGGTGAAGGCCGGGGATGATGGTGAGTGCCCATGGGGACCGCTGCGCACCGGGCAGCATCCCTCCCTCTCCTCCCTTCCCCGAGGGCTCGGTCCCTGCTCCATCCCCATCTCCCATCCCCACAGCCCGGGTGAAGGCCGGGGATGATGGTGAGTGAGTGCCCATGGGGTCCACTGTGCACCGGGCAGCATCCCACCCCCCCCCCTCACCGAGGGCTCGGTCCCTGCTCCATCCCCATCTCCCATCCCCACAGCCCAGCGCCCGGCCAGCCTGGACCTCAGCACCCCCGCTCCCGCTGACCCCCAGCACGGTGCCGGCCTCCTCCTGCACCGGGAGCTGCCGCAGATCCCGGTCCCCGAGCCCCCGGCCCCGGACCAGACCTACTCCAACCTCCTCTTCCCCCCGCGCCGGCGCCCGCTGCCCGACTCCGTCTACGAGTGCGTGGCCACGGGGGGAGAGGAGCCCCCGGTGTCCCCCCCCCGGGCTGTGCAGGGGGCGGCCGATTACGCCTGCGTGCGCAAGGTGAAGAAGGGGGTGCCCGTGGAGGTGCAGGATGCGGCCGCAGCCGGGGGGCCCCCCCAGGCACTGCAGTGCTGGGGTGGCTCAGGAGGTGCCCCCCAGGTGAAGGTACGGCTTTGGGGGTGGCAGGGATGGGGTTTCGTGGGGGAGAGCATCACACCCTGCATCCCTGGGGTGCCCGTGTCGGGCGGAGCATCCCAACCTAGTGCAAACTGGGCTACGGCACTGGAGCACTGGTACCAATGGAGGTTTTCGGGGTCAGGATGAAGCCAAGACCCCAGTCACAGGTGATGCTGTTCTCTGTGTCCTGCACAACGCTCCCTGTGTTCGGTACAAAGGGGATCCCCAACGGTTGATCTGTTGTCAGCATCCTCCTGGGATAGGGAAGCTGGGAGGGGGGCACGGGCCTGGGGATACCCCAGTGGGCCGGGATTGCCCCCAGCCTTCCAATATCTGAAGGGGGCTACAAGGATGCTGGAGAGGGCCCTTCATGAGGGGCTGGAGCAGCAGGACAAGGGGTGATGGGTTCAGACTGAAACAGGGGGAGTTCATGTTGGAGATAAGGAGGAAGTTCTTTATTGTGAGGGTGCTGAGGCGCTGGCACAGGGTGCCCAGAGAAGCTGTGGCTGCCCCATCCCTGGCAGTGCTCAAGGCCAGGTTGGACACAGGGGCTTGGAGCAAGCTGCTCCAGTGGAAGGGGTCCCTGCCCATGGCAGGGGTTGGAGCTGGAGGAGCTTTAAGGTCCCTTCCACCCAACCCATTGAGTGATGCCTTGGTTCCTTCGCAGCTGGAAGAGATGTACTCCACCGTCTGCAAAGCTACCAAGAAGAAAACCCAGGTCCCTGCATCGCCCTCGAGGGAGGAGGGAGCCCAGGCCCGGTCCTGGTCCCTGGCAGCCCATGGCTCCCTGGACCCCTGCTATGAGTCCATCAACGACAGAGCCTGGACCCCTCAGGGCCGCGGCCCCGACCCGGACTATGAGGCTGTGGATGTCAACTGGAAGAGGGCGGCGAAGCGGGACAAGGCCCCTGAGAACCTGTATGAGAGCGTTGGGGACATCTGGGCGGGGGGGTCCCAAAGAGCAGCGGCCAGGATAGCACCCAATGGCCTGGAGGTGTACATCACCAACCTATAGCACCCCAGGGTGCTCCCACCGTGGTGGGCTCCCATGGGACCGGCTTTCCCAGGGGGTTGAACTGGGATTGGGATGGGCACACTTGAACCCGTGCCCGCTGGGGTGGCTGCATCCCCACAATGGCTTTCTGTATGTATTTTATATTCCTTTAAGCATCCTTGTCCCATCGCGACCCAGGTTGATGTTGGGTGCCCTGAGATGGGTGGTTTGGGGGTGCTGGGTGCCACATGGAGCCCGGTGGGATGGGGATGGTGCTGCCACCACAATGGGAATGGGGTTGGGACCAGTTGTGGTGGGGGGGGTCAGCCCTGTGGCTCTGTGCTGCAGGATCAGGCCCTTCATCACTTGGGTTGTGCAGTGAGTGAGGGTCTCCATTGTCCTCCCTCTGCCTTGGAGGGAGCAGGGCCCCATCCAGCCCCCAGGAAGCCCTGAGCAGCTTCACTCCCATCACTGAACATCCCTGGTTATGGGGACCAGGGGCCAGCCCTGTGCCTCGGGGCAGAGCAGGCTTGTCCCTGTCACCCATTCCCACCTTATGGCTCTGTACAAGAGTGAGGTAGCTCCGGAAGTTGCCATCTCCCAAACACCATTAAAAGGCTGAGACGGGGTTATCTGTGTCAGGAAAAAACCCTTAAACTGGATCTAAACCCCTGTTCTGGTGGGTGCTGGTGCTGGGGGAGCAGCTTTGGGCACAGCGTGGCTGTGAACGGGTGCGCCCGCCAGCCCGGATGGGGATGCGCAGCACCAAGAGCTGCCAAAACCAGCTCTGGGGCTCTGCTCAGTGCTGCAGCTGGGGACCATTAACACAGCGCTCACCTCCCATGGGTGCTGCAGCCTCAGCCCATGCCAGACGTGTTCTGTAGAGATGGATGTGTACCCAGAGGTCTTTGACACCCCCCCCAGTGCTCAACCTTTCCTCCTCTCTTCCCCACAACAAGTTTAGGATCCCTTCCCCATGGCAAGTTCAGCATCCCTTCCCCATAGTGATTTTAGCATCCCTTCCCCATAGTGAGTTTAGCATCCCTTCCCCATGGCAAGTTTAGCATCCCTTCCCCATAGCGAGTTCAGCATCCCTTCCCCACAGCGAGTTCAGCATCCCTTCCCCATAGCGAGTTTAGCATCCCTTCCCCAAGGGATGCCCTGTATCCCCGAGGCGATGCTCTGACGATGGTCCCACTCTGACCATGGTCCCACGGTGCTGTAGCCCAACTGCTTTACAACCATCTGACCTCATCACACTGGTACTCGCTGGGGCTGGCTGGGACCTGTGGCAGCAGAACCACCGTGACGTAGCATGCTGTAGCATGCTGTGCCATGCTGTACCATGCTGTACCATGCTGTACCGTGCTGTACCGTGCTGTACCATGCTGTACCATGCTGTACCGTGCTGTACCATGCTGTACCATGCTGTACCATGCTGGGCCATGCTGTGCCATGCTGTGCCATGCTGTACCATGCTGTGCCGTGCTGTACCGTGCTGTGCCATGCTGTACCATGCTGTGTCATGCTGTACCATGCTGTACCGTGCTGGGCCGTGCTGTACCATGCTGTACCGTGCTGGGCCGTGCTGTGCCATGCTGTGCCATGCTGTACCGTGCTGGGCCGTGCTGTACCATGCTGGGCCGTGCTGTACCGTGCTGTACCATGCTGTGCCATGCTGTACCGTGCTGTACCATGCTGTACCGTGCTGTACCGTGCTGTACCATGCTGTGCCATGCTTGTACCATGCTGTGCCATGCTGTGCCATGCTGTACCATGCTGTACCGTGCTGTACCGTGCTGTACCGTGCTGGGCCGTGCCCTGCAGCAGGCAGGAAGCCGCTTTGCCCTCACATCGCAGAGATTAAGCACAAGCCCGAGGCTCTGGCAGCCCCCGCTGCAGACGTTGGAGCCGGCGGCGGTGCCAAACCACAGGCGCTGGGGTGCAGGGCCCGGCCCCGGCGCTGCTCGCAGCCGCTGCCAGATCAGGGCACTGATAGAGCCTGCGTGCGGCACCCGCTGCGATGCTGCCGCCTCTTCCTGCCCTCACCGCCGCGTGGGCTCCCCCGGCTGCATCCGTCCCCTGCTCCCCGTCTCCATGGTCCCATCCCGCAGCTCCTGAGGGCCCCTGCACTGTCTGAATCCCATGGGAGTTGTGTTTGAGCTGCACCAGCCCTGAGCACCCCGGGACAGGATGGGCCCTGTGGTGATGGTGGGGTTGGATGTGGGTACCACTGTGCTGCTGCACCAGGGTTAGGCGGGCTGCACGGCATCAGGCTGCATCCAGGGTGGGGAAAGCTGCTGCTAAAGCATCTCCCAAAGCCACCCCAACAGAGGTAAAGCCCCATGGGCAGGGCTGCCTGCTTGTCTGTAATTCATGGGGTTAGGGACAGCCAGACCCACATTCACATCAGAGACCAACTGCCCCGTCCTTGGGGGATGGAAACCGTGTCCAGAGCCCTAGAACGAGGCTCAAAGCCTGGGGGGTGAATGAAGGATCCATCCCGAAACATCACCTGGAGTCTCATGGTCTGGCTGGGAAGGTCAGGGTTGGGTGGGCTGGGAGCATCCCTCTGTATCCTGATCCTGCAGGATCCCTGTCATGGTACAAGGGGACGGTACTGCAAGGGGATGGTTCTATAAGGGGACGGTGCTGCGAGGGGATGGTTCTATAAGGGGACGGTGCTGTGAGGGGATGGTTCTATAAGGGGACGGTGCTGCAAAGGGATGGTTCTATAAGGGGACGGTTCTGTAAGGGGATGGTTCTATAAGGGGACGGTGCTGTGAGGGGATGGTTCTATAAGGGGACGGTGCTGCGAGGGGATGGTTCTATAAGGGGACGGTGCTGCGAGGGGATGGTTCTATAAGGGGACGGTGCTGCGAGGGGATGGTTCTATAAGGGGACGGTGCTGTGAGGGGATGGTTCTATAAGGGGACGGTGCTGCGAGGGGATGGTTCTATAAGGGGACGGTGCTGCGGGGATGGTTCTATATGGGGACGGTCAAGGGGATGGTTCTATAAGGGGACGGTGCTGCAAGGGGATGGTTCTATAAGGGGACGGTGCTGCAAGGGGATGGTTCTATAAGGGGACAGTGCTGCAAGGGGATGGTTCTATAAGGGGACGGTGCTGCAAGGGGATGGTTCTATAAGGGGATGGTGCTGCAAGGGGATGGTTCTATAAGGGGACAGTGCTGTGAGGGGATGGTTCTATAAGGGGACGGTGCTGCAAGGGGATGGTTCTATATGGGGACGGTGCTGCGAGGGGATGGTTCTATAAGGGGACGGTGCTGCAAGGGGATGGTTCTATGAGGAGAAGGTGCTGTGAGGGGACAGTGCTACAAGGGGATGGTTCTATAAGGGGACGGTGCTGCAAGGGGATGGTTCTATAAGGGGACGGTGCTGCAAGGGAATGGTTCTATGAGGAGAAGGTGCTGTGAGGGGACAGTGCTACAAGGGGATGGTTCTATAAGGGGACGGTGCTGCAGGGGGATGGTTCTATAAGGGGACGGTGCTGTAAGGGGATGGTTCTATAAGGGGATGGTGCTGCGAGGGGATGGTTTTATAAGGGGACAGTGCTGCAAGGGGATGGTTCTATAAGGGGACGGTGCTGCAAAGGGATGGTTCTATAAGGGGACGGTGCTACAAGGGGATGGTTCTATAAGGGGATGGCGCTGCGAGGGGATGGTTATATAAGGGGACAGTGCTGCAAGGGGATGGTTCTATAAGGGGACGGTGCTGCAAAGGGATGGTTCTATAAGGGGACGGTTCTGTAAGGGGATGGTTCTATAAGGGGATGGTGCTGCGAGGGGATGGTTCTATAAGGGGACGGTGCTACAAGGGGATGGTTCTATGAGGGGAAGGTGCTGTGAGGGGACAGTGCTACAGGGGGGTGGTTCCATAAGGGGACGGTGCTGTGAGGGGACAGTGCTACAAGGGGATGGTTCTATAAGGGGATGGTGCTGCAAGGGGATGGTTCTATGAGGGGAAGGTGCTGTGAGGGGACAGTGCTACAGGGGGTGGCTCTCTGAGAGTGGGTGCTGCACGGTGCCATTCCCGCAAGGGGGAGCGAGCAGGAGCCCAGCGTACCCTGCACGGTGGCACACGCCGTGCGGTGCTGCGCTCTGCAGGGGGGTGCGCGGTGCTGCACCGGGCTGTGTGCTGTAGGGATCTCCATCCCTCATATGGCTCTGCACACTGTGCATGGCAGCACCCAAACCAGGTCCACATCCATACAGCTCCATATACGAATGGCTTCAGACCCCACAGTGCCCTACCCCACGTGTCTTCACACCCCACATGTCCCTATCCCCCCTCCTGCTCCATTCCCCATAAGCAGGCAAGGGGACACCGGCAGCATGGGCAAGGCCCCGTCCCCATTGGCAGCACCAATCGGGATGCAGCCAGGGCATGTGGGTACCACAAGCGCATCCCTGGGGATGCCGGAGCCGCGCTGCCCGGGGATGGGGTCTGGCCGGTGGCACCGGAGCCCTTGTGCAATGGGCGATGATGCTCGGTGCTCGCAGGGGTTGCACAAGAGCGGAGCCAGCTCAGCGCTTCGGTGTTAACGATTAAACCAGAGCCCAGGAGCCACCACCGCGTCCCAGCACGGCTGCTTGTCACAACCAGGAGGGACGGGACAACCAGAGCCTTGTGCCTGCCCCGGGGCTCCCTCAGCACCTCCATTGGGGTCCATTAACCAGAGCCAAAGGATGGGGGATGAAGGCTGCTCCTCTGTGCTCCCGGGGCAGGGTCGGGCCCCCATGGGTACCGCGGGTGCTGCAGATGCTGCCCCTCATCCGGACACCCCGGGGGTTCCCTGGGCCGGGAACTTCGGGTTTTCCCTGCTTGTGGCTCTTATTCCCGCTATGAAAGCACCAGGGAGCAGGGCGGAGGGGGCGCCTCCGGCACCCCGAGGGCAGGGACAAGGGGGGGGCAAGAGCCACGAGACCCCTGCCCCGCTGCCGCACCGGGGATGCAGCCCCCCCCCATGGCCTCGGGCTGATGGGACGGGCTGGGACGGGCTGGGACGGGCTGGGACGGGCTGGGGCCAGCGGCTGGGGGAGCCGCATGGACTCTGTCCCGGCCTTCGGGCTGCGGGGGGGTCAAACAGCAGCGGGGCCACAGGGGGGGATCTGAGCACGGGTGGGTGCCGGGTATGGACCCCCCTGCACCCCGGTACCCCCTGCACCCCGGTACCCCATGCACCCCTATGCACCCCATGCACCTCTATGCACCCCATGCACCCCCGTAACCCATGCACCCCATGCACCCGTGCACCCCATGTACCCCATGCACCCCATGTACCCCATGCACCCCATGTACCCCATGCACCCCATGCACCCCATGTACCCCATGCACCCCATGCACCCCATGCACCCCATGTACCCCATGTACCCCATGCACCCCATGCACCCCATGCACCCCATGCACCCCATGTACCCCATGTACCCCATGCACCCCATGCACCCCATGCACCCCATGCACCCCATGCACCCCGGTACCCCATGCACCCCCTGCACCCGTGCACCCCTATGTACCCCATGCACCCCAATATCCCCCAGGTACCCATGGCACCCTGTGCATCCTGGTACCCCCTGCACCCCTATGTACCCCATGCACCCCTATGTACCCCATGCACCCCAATATCCCCCATGTACCCACGGCACCCTGTGCACGCTGGGAGCTCCATGCACCCTGGTACCCCGTGCACCCCACGCCCCCAGGGCACCCCAAACCCAGCCCTGCCGTTTAGGGTGGGTTTTGGCAGCTTGCTTTCCTGTTGGACAGAACCGACCCAACCCTGCAGGCCCGGAAACCCCTTTCCCGCTGGGAACCGCTCTTGCACCCCGAAATAGAGACGATTCCCCCCTCCAGCAGACACCGTAAGTTCTGGGGGAGCATATAGCTCATATGGAGCCCTACAGCCAACTGCAGTGGGTATAAACCTTTAGGGGGGTCCCCTATAACTTTCGGGGTGCGTAACCTTGTGTGAACCCCATAACTTGCGGCCAACCCCTCTAATTTATCAGGAGCCCTATGATTTGGGGGAGCACACCCCCCCCCATAACCCCTTCAGTTTCAACCCCATAACTTGGACAGAGCCCTAGGAGTTTTATGGTGCCCTCCAGGCTGACGGGAGCCCCGAGATTTCTGGGGGGGGCGGCTTATTTGGGTTAAAATCAGGACTTTTTGGGGTCATCTTGTAACTTTTCGGGACTTTGGAGGTAGGGGGGCCGGGATCGGGTTCATGGGGTCCGGTCCCAGCACGAAGTGGGGGGAGAGGAGGTGTTTGGGGGGGGTGTTGGGGGAGGGGGGGTCGGGTTTTGGGGTGCCCCCCCCCGGGGTTGAGCGCGCGCGCCGGCAGGAGGGCGGGGCGCGCGAAGATGGCCGCTGCGCCGGGGGCGTGCCTGGGGCGGGGCCGGGGGGGCGTGTCCCGGCGCGCCAATTGACATCTCGAAAGACCCAATCAGAAGCGGCCGAGCGGCTGCGGCGGGGTCGAGCTGACCAATAGCGAGGAGCTCGGTGGGCGTGGCCTGAGCCGGCGCCGACACCGGGCCAGCGCTCCCCGGGGCCGGGCCGCGGCCGCCGGTGCTGCCGCCGCTTCCCCGCATGGAGCCCCCTCGCGCGGTCCTAGCGCCCGCCGCCCGGCGCCGCCGCCGAGAGCCTCCCGCTCTGCCCCTGCCCGAGCCCGGCGGAGGCGGCGCCGCCCCGAAGGTACCGGGGGAGGAGGAGGCGGCGGCGGCGGGGACCGGGGTGGGAAGCGGGGAGGAAGGCGGGGGGGGGGGGCGGTGACAGCTGACAGCGCCCGCCCGAAACTTTCCCTCCGGTAAAATGGCGCCGGGAGGGGGTAAACGGGGGGGAAGGGGGGGGGCATGGGGGAATGGGGGGGGTACCCCCCGTTTAGGGTGGGATTTGGTGCCGGTAAATCCCGTCTGGATCTGCCCCGGGGGGATCCGCTCGGTGCTGGCAGTGCCCCGGGGCTCCTGCCTTTGGGAGGCTCCTGCCCGGGCAGGGGTCGTACCGGGGGTGCGCTGGATCCCTGGGTCAGGCCCACGGCTTCCCTCGGGATCGGTGTGGGATGCAGAGCCAGGGAGCTCAGCTGGGATCCACTGGAGGGGGACCCCCTTGGTGGGGCAGGCAATGGGGGGTGCTGCTGTCTCTGCTAAAGGCAGGGCCAAGCCAGCTCCTTGCTGGGCAGAGCTCTGTGGGGATCCCCACTGGATCTCCCGTTGGATCTGCGTGGAGAAGGATCCCCTTGGTGCTGTCACTGCGCACCTGGATGCTGCCACCTTAGAGCTGGATGCTGGAGGGTGTCAGGTCTTCTCCTGGCTCCGTGGCTACCCCGCTGTGTCCATAGGGATCTCCCTATGGAGGGATCCACTGGCTCTCACCTCTGTGGAGCTCCAACCCAGCGGGATCCACTTGGGATCTACCCCATAGGCACCCAGTGAGCGGCCAGCAGGGTCCTGGCTCCCTCCCCATCCGGTTATCGGGATTCCCACGGGATCCATCCCACGGGATCCCCACTGACCCCCCCATCTCTCCCCTTTCCCCCCTCCAGGCTGCTCATCCCTGCGGCACTCGGGGGCTGCCGGCGGGGGCCGGGGGGTGGCTGGAGCCCGGTAGCCAGGAGGCGATGCTGCGGGTGCTGGACGCGGGGCTGGAGCGGTGCCTGGCGCTGCACTCCGCCTACATCCCGGTGCCGCGGCACAGGTAGGACCATGGCACCAATGGGATCGGTAACGGTGACCGGGAGCTTTCACACCGGCTGCAGGAGGACTTTGGTCACTGCCTGCAGCACAGGGGCTCTGGTTGGGACCGGCTGTGGGGAGAAGGATCCGGTGCCATACCTGAGCCCTGGAGCAGTTCTGGCTCTGGGACCAGCACCTGGGGCTCATTGGGCATCACTGCCCTCCAGTGCTGTGTTCACCCATCCCCATGGCACCAAAGGCTGCAAAATGGCCCCGGGGCTTTTTCTCTTTAATCCCATCTTTCATAGTTAGTTCCCACCTCAGGAAGTTGTTTGGCTGCGGCTCAGCACCAGGATTCAGGTGCTGGTGCCCTCTGGTGCAGTGGTACCCATGGGCACGGAGGGTTCCTCTGCTCTGATGTGGTGAACAGCAGTGATTTGGCTGCCTGTACCCGTGCCTGTACCACTGCCTGTACCACTGCCTGTATCCCTGCCTGTATCCCTGCCTGTACCACTGCCTGTACCACTACCCAATGGCATTCCCACTCAGGCCGTTGCGATGATGCCCAGCATCTCAGGGTGCTGCAGGGCACCCATGGGTCCCTTTGCTCATAGTGATGCTCCCATGACCCAGTGCCATCCATGTCCCCCTGCACTGGGCACTGGTGAGGCCGCAGCTCTGGGCCCCTCACTACAGCAGAGGCATTGAGTCAGGGCAAGGGGTCCCAGCACCTCGGTGGGTGATGGGGGGGGATGAAGGCTCCATCCTCACCTCAGCCCCTCTTTGCTGTCGCTGGCAGGAAGCTCTCGGGCAAGGCCGGCATCGACGAGGTGATGGCAGCCGCGGTGCTCACCAGCCTCTCCACCAGCCCCCTGGTGCTCGGGCACCCTCCGGCCGCCCCTGCACCCGGTAAGAGCATCCCCCCATGCCCCATCCCTGGACACACATCCCTGCGGCAGGTCCTGACCTTCCTCCTCCTCCTCCTCCCCACCAGAGCCCGGCGGTGAGGTCTGGAAGGAGGCCCCGGCCATGTCCTCCAGCTGCAGCAGCAGCAGCAACACCAGCGGGGACTGGAGCTGGGACCCGGCCAGCGACCGCTCCACCCCATCCACGCCGTCCCCTCCGCTCTCCAGCCACGTCCCCAGCACCTTCCTGCCCGCGCCCCTGCCCGACGAGGGCCCCGACGAGCCCGATGGCACCCACTTTGTGTTCGGAGAGCCCGTCCCGAGGAAGAGGAAGGTGGGGATGAGGGTGGGGAGGAAGAGGAGGATGCGGTTGGGGATGGGGATGATGGAGGGATGAGGGTGGAGAGGAAGAGGAGGATGTGGTTGGGGATGGGGATGATGGAGGGATGAGGGTGGGGATTATGAGGATGGGGAGGAAGAGGAGGATGCAGTTGGGGATGGGGATGATGGAGGGATGAGGGTGGAGAGGAAGAGGAGGATGCGGTTGGGGATGGGGATGATGGAGGGATGAGGGTGGGGAGGAAGAGGATGGGGAGGAAGAGGAGGATGCGGTTGGGGATGGGGATGATGGAAGGATGAGGATGAGGATTACGAAGATGGGGAGGAAGAGGAGGATGCGGTTGGAGATGGGGATGATGGAGGGATGAGGGTGGGGAGGAAGAGGATGGGAAGGAAGAGGAGGATGCGGTTGGGGATGGGGATGATGGAGGGATGAGGGTGGGCATTATGAGGATGGGGAGGAAGAGGAGGATGCGGTTGGGGATGATGGAAGGACGAGAGTGGAGAGGAAGAGGAGAATGCAGTTGGTGATGGGGATGATGGTGAGGATGAGGTTGGGATGACAGGATGTTGTTGGGGATGGGGATAACATTGCGGATGGTGGTGGAGTTGGGGCTGGGGATAATGATGGGGGTGAGTTTGGAGATGATGAGGACGGGGATGAAGAAGAGGATGCAGTTGGGGGTGGGGATGAGGCTGTGGATGACGGGGTTTGGGATGCGGCTGGGGTTGGGGATATCAATGGGGCTGACACTGGGGACGGGGCTGCCGTCCTGACGCCTCTCCCCTGCAGAACTCCACCAAGGTGATGTTCAAGTGCTTGTGGAAGAGCTGCGGCAAAGTCCTCAGCAGCTCCTCAGGGATGCAGAAGCACATCCGAACCGCGCACCTTGGGTGAGCGCATGGGGTCCGCCCTGGGTACCCCAAACCCCTCCCTAAGCCCCCCCCCTTCCCAACCATTCCCCTCTCCCCCCGCAGCCGTAAACCCGACCTGGAGCAGAGCGACGGCGAGGAGGATTTCTACTACACGGAGCTGGACGTGGACGTGGAGTCTCTGACGGACGGGCTCTCCAGCCTCACCCCGGTCTCCCCCACCTCCTCCGTGCCCCCCTCCTTCCCGGGCCCCGAGGCGCAGGGACCGGTGCCTGCGGTGCCGCTGCCGAGCCCGGACGTGGCGCTGGGCTCCCCCCGCAGCCCCCCGCAGCCCCCCGGCCTGTGCCACGTCCACACTGACCACGCGTACCAGGTGAGGAGGGGATGGGATGGGGGCACATGGGGCTGCCGTGACCCCATCGCCATCCCCCAGTGCTGACCCGCGGCCGGGTCCTCTCCCCGCAGGGCTGCCCCGTGTCCCCGCGGCCACCGGTGCCCCCCGCAGCGCCCGCCCCGCCGCCGCCCAAGCCGCCCGCTGTGCCCAGGTGAGCACCGGCATCACCGCCCCATCCCCTTTGTCCCCCCCCGTTGAAGCATCCCCAACCTGAGGACACTGGGGCTGTTTGGAGAAGGGAAGCTGCGTGGAGACCTCAGAGCAGCTTCCAGTGTCTGAAGGGGCCTATAGGGATGCTGGGGATGGACTCTTCATTAGGGACTGTAGTGACAGGACAAGGGGTAATGGGTTAAAACTGAAACAGGGGGAGTTTAGATTGGATCTAAGGAGGGAATTCTTTCCTGTGAGGGTGGTGAGGCACTGGAATGGGTGCCCAGGGAGGCTGTGAATGCTCCATCCCTGGCAGTGTTCAAGGCCAGGTTGGACGAAGCCTTGGGTGAGATGGTTTAGTGTGAGGGTCCCTGCCCATGGCAGGGGGGTCGGAACTGGATGATCTCCAGGTCCTTTCCACCCCTGACTATTCCATGGTTCTCTGAACCCCATAACATGAACCCCTGTGCCCCGCAGGAGGCCACGAGGGGAGGCCAAGAAGTGCCGCAAGGTGTACGGCATGGAGAACCGGGAGCTGTGGTGCACGGCGTGCCGCTGGAAGAAGGCTTGCCAGCGCTTCCTCGACTGAACCGGGGCCACGGGCCTGCAGCATCCCCTCCTTCTTGCACATTTTGCACTCGAGGTGCCTTCGCGCCCCCCCCCCCACCCCAAAAACGCCACCCCGGGGTCCCCCCGGACTCAGGGAACGGCCCCCCCCCTCCCTCCCCAAAAGCTTTATGCACACGGAGCTTGTCCCCCCATTGTTCCTTTGGAAGATAAGCTAAACGTGCCCCCCCTCCCTATGCCAGCACTGCAGTGGGGGGGGGGCTTCCGGCTGCTTTTGGGGACCCCCCCATCCGGGGGGCTGCCCATGGCTCGGATAAGCTGTGCCTGCACCCATGGAGGGGGGCTCGGTAAAGGATGAAGTGGGGGGGTGCCTGTTGCCTGTTCCTGCTCCCCAGGGGGGCATCCCCAGTGCCCGGGGCAGAGGTGGGCGCCTGCTCCCCCCTTTTCCCCCGACTTTGCCCCCCCCAAAGGGGTTTTTACTCTTTGCATCCCCGTTTCTCTCCCGTTGGTCGGGGGGAGCCGGGGCGATGCTCCGGGAAGTGCCTGCAGGAACGCGCCCATTTGCACTAAGCCAAACTGCACAAAGAGGTGGCTTTTTATTGGGATTCCCCCCCCTTCCGCCCCCCCCACCCCCGTTTTTATTTTTTTTCCTCTCATTTTTATTAATTTTGGGTGGTTTTTTTTTTCCTTTTCGTGTGTTTTTATTTTTTAAATAAAATATATGAGAATTCGTATTTTTAAAGAACTCCCTCCCAGGGCAGTGCCTGCAAACCCAAACCTGGGGGGGTTTTAAGGGCCTTTATTCCCTTCAAACCCCATTCCCGCCCCCCCCACACATCCCAAACCCCTTTTTATCCCCCGCCCACCCCAAACCCCCTTTTCTCCCCTCTCATTCCCATCACATTCACAGGTTCAGGGCTGGGTTTGTCCCAGCCCCTTCCCTGTGCAAGGATGGGTGGGATGAGGATGGGGATGGGGATGGGGATGGGGATGGGTGTGCAGCCAGCCCAGGGCACGTCCCCATTGCATTGGGACCCCCCTATTGCAGGGTGTCCCCATTGCAAGGGGGGGTTCAGACCACATCAGCCCTATGGGTTGGTGCTGTGCCAGGCTGGGCCCCCCTCCTTGGGGTTGGGATGTGTCAGATCCCGAAGGAAAACAGCAAAATAAATGTTTGGATTCTTTTTTAAGGATTCTTCTTCCTGATTGCTGGGGGTGAGGGGCTCCTGAGAGGGGCTCTGCAGGGGGGGGAGAGGGGGGCATAGAATGATCCCAGCATCAAAGGGGGGTACGGGGTGGAAGGGACCACGAAGCACATCCACTTCCACGCTCATCCAACCCTTCCACTAGAGCAGCTTGCTCCCAAGCCTGGCCCCTGGGGCAGGTTCAAGCCATTCCCCTTGGCCTGTCCCTATATCCCTTATATCCCAAAGCCCCTCTCCAGGTTTCCTGCAGCCCCTTTAGGCACTGGAGCTGCTCTAAGGTCTCCCCTTCAGGAGCCTGCCCCAGCCCAGCTCTCCCAGCCTGGCTCCAGAGCAGAGCTGCTCCATGGCTTCCTATGGCCACAGGGCACAGGAAAGAGCCAGGCCAATGAACACCCCCCCCAGCCCCAAACAACCCCAGGGTGCTCATCCCTACCCGTGGGTGCTGCCCCTGCCTGCACCCCCATCACCCCAACCATCCCCACGATGAGGAGGGAAGGTACCACCATAGAGCAACAAACCCCAAACCCAAGGCGGGAGTGTAGCAGCAGTATCCCGATTTATTGAAACGGAGTGATTCCTGCAAGGATGCCTAAAGCTAAACCCCATCACAAACGGGATTCCTGCCGACAGGAACGCTCCGGCATAGCCCAGGCGGCCGGGAACCCGGATTGCAGCTAGAAAAGAAGGTCGGGATTGACCTGAACTACAGTTACAGAGCATCAGAACAACACAGCCACGGCCTCCCACCGGAGCTCCTGCATACCCCAAACCTCCTCCTGCACCTCCCCAGGATATGAATCACATCTTCAATACAAACACAGGTTGATAATAATTAATATAAAGTCAGTGTAATATAGAATATTCCCAGCCAAAAATAATAATAATAATAATAATTAATAATCATCATCAATCTTCAAACTCTGTCCTGGGTTTTTTTTTTCTTGTTTCCTTTCTTTTGAGCTTTATTTTCTAGACAGGTTTAAAGCACGTTGCAAAATAAATACCTCTATCTGAGAGCATACACACAGCACTCTTGACTAGGCAGGACTACAGGGGAAACCAAAGGCAGGGATTCCAACTGAGAGAGAACATAGGGCATAGCGACCCGTGGAGTATGGCTTCTGCAGGAGCTGCTGTGGCCCAAGAGGAGCTCAACTGAGGATTCATTCTCTCTCATATTGCAAAGGATTCCAGTTTTTGCATGGAGTTTTAGGGAGTTTCTTTGCTCAAGGGGGAAGGGTTGAAGTGGGGGGGGAGATGAACCCCAAAACCCCACCAGGACGTGGCTTTAGCAGTGGGGAAGAGGAGTATTTAAAGGTGGGAGAACTAAAGCAGGACCCAAGGATGGAGAGGGTTTCCTTGTGCATGGGAAAGATTCCTTCTGTACCCCAAACCAGAGGGTTTTGATGGCAGGAGAAGGGAGAAAGGCAATAGAAGAGAGAGGGATGGGGATGGTCACTTTGCAGCCCTGCACTGATCCATCCCACCAGAGCTGCTGGGCTTTGGGGTGACCTTAAAATAGACCTGAAAATGGGTTATTTGTGACTCTGAAATACATTGGGGAACAAAATGTACCAGGGGAACGGCTTTAAGGTCCCTTGGACACAAACCAGTCCAGTCCAAGCAAGCCCCTCCACTTGTTCTCCTTGCACGACCACCACCAAACCCAATGGCCCCAGCGCCTTCCTCGTGGGGTTTTGGTGGGGCTGGGGCAGGAGGGTGTCATTCACACCCTGTTGTGTGTGGAAGGGTGGTGAAGTGTGTGGTTGTACTCTCAGATTAGAAACCAAATGAGGATGGTGGAGGAAATCCAGGGAGGAACATCGAGGCTATGTACAAATAGGTCCAAAACCCCCTCAGATGCGGGTTATTGATACCCAAGCATCTCAACTGCTTTACCTGGGAAGGGGAATTGTTCCTTTTGAAACTCAACCTGTAAAGTTCTATACACACACATCAACAGAGTTAGAAAAGCCTAAAAAAAGGGCAACCTCCATGAAGTATACAAAGCCCTGAAGGGAAATACAAAGAGCCAGAGGTATGGCTCTGTATGGAGCTAGTGTTGGCTACAACAGGCAGAGCTGCTTTCTCCAAGGGCAGAAGACGTTTGCATAGGCAGTAGATCCCGAGAGGAGCCACGTGGAACAAGGGGTGAAGTTTTATCAAGTTCCAGCATTAAAAAAAGGAAGGGGAAAAGCCCAAATTCCCTGGGTTTGAGCCCAATAGAGCGTGGCCGGTTCTGCGCTTCCATAGCAGCCACCTCCATCAAACCAGAGCACTTCAGACAGACATAGCGTGGTAGATGGGTTGGTGCATGCAGTGTATGTCAGTCATACAGAGCATCGTGGTGACATGGTCAAAGTCAGCTTTTAGAGTGGGTTTTCTGGTTTTCTCTCTGTTTTGATGTATTTTTTGCATCACCAGCTCAAAGAGGATGCCATCTCCCAAGGGGCAGCGCTGGGAAACGCTTCCCAAGCCCCTTGGTTTACTGCCCACCCTTTAAATAACACAAAGGGAAGAGAATCAAAGTCTCTCCAAAGGAATCCTAAAGTGAAGTGCTCCAGAGTTCTGCTGACAAAACCCACGGGTGAGGAAGAGGAAGGCTCAGGCCAACATCTGCTCCTCCTCATAGGGTATGCCAGCAGATCCACACCCCAGAGTGGGAGGAGATGGCTGAGATGGGATGTCACAGAAACCAAAGGGGATCTGAATGGTTTGGGGGTTCAAATGGGATGTTTCAATAGATCTGTACACAGGAAGAGCAATGCTACAGCTATCTGTGAAGCACTGTATGTATTTGTCTATGTGTTACAGGTAAGGCTGCGAGTTCAGGACCTCAGAGACCCCCCGTATTTACAGGATAAATGCCAATAAATACAGAGCCCACACGATGAGAGGCCGAAGTCAGGGGGAGGAACCAGCAACCTCGCTCTGGGACCCCCCCAGCCGCTGGAAAAGCAGCATCCAGGGGTCCAGTCGTCACGTTCTGGGGTGTTTATGTCCCTTTAGCTATGGGAGGAGGGATCTGCAAGAAGCTAAAATGGAAAATGAGGGGTTTAACTGCTTAATAAAGAGGTTTAAGCATGACCCTTCTGCTCTGTGAGTGCTTAAAGAGGAGGGTGATCCCTTCTCCCTGCCCTAAAGCAACAAGTCCCACTTAACCCCTTCAATCCTAAGGAGCAGCAGCAGCACACGGTGCTCATGTGGCCTCAGGGAGCCCAACAGAGGATTCCAGGGAAGGCCTGTGCACCCAAAGCAACAGCTCAGGAGCTGCTGGAGACTCCCATAAAGGGAATTCCACAAGGAACTGAGGAGCAGAGGGAGGAATAAATGGCCCAAACCCAGGATGTGCCTGCAATCAGGGAGTGAAAAAGAACCAGTTACTGCAGGTGCCAGGACTGAGGCTCCCAGCACGCTCCATCAAATCCTGGCACTGCGTGGCTCCAGTCCTTCAAGAGTATTAGCTTTACCTGGGGTTTCTTGTACAAGACACTGGGTATTTCCATCACTGGATGGAACCAGGCTTTTCACCATGGACCACCAGACCTGCAAGCACATTCTCCATCCCACTGGGATCACCTGTCCCACCACGGGGGGGGGAAATAGCACCGTTAAAAGTCATTTGGCTTTCTGGTAACGGGTTGTCTTCAGTGCCAGAACCGGTGTCACAGGCAGGGCATAGAACTGCTCCGTGGCAAGGGAAGAGTGAGGTCGTCAGCTTTGTCAGCTCAAAAAGCACCAGAAGCAAAGAGGCGAAGGGCAAAACCCAGCTTCTGCTCAGGAGTGAGACACTTCCAAGGCGCTTTGCTGCTGTCAGTTAGGTGGAGCTGGGAGAAGGCAACAGAGGATGGAATGAACAAGGAGAATCCAACCACCTGGAGCAGTCCCAGGGTCTCTTTGGAGATGCTGGGAGAGAAACCTGGCTCTTAGGTAAAATAGATCGGGTTTATTTGGAGCTTCACACAGAACCAGCACAGCTGAAGCTGGAGGGGTTGACATGGAGCCAGTAGGAGGCCTGCCTACTCGTGATGCATGGGAACAGGGGGAGGAAGACCGAGGTACCCAGGTGACATCCTGCTCCCATTAACACCCAACAGGATGGGAGCAGCAGGATTTCCACCCAGCTGGGATCTCCTCACCTCGGCCTTTCCCAGCTCCTCCTGCACTTTGCCACGTGTTTTTGCTGTGGTTTGCATATATCTGTGAAAAGGCAGCTGAGCAAAGGGACAGAACAACAGGTAGAGAATTACCTGTGTCCTTTAGAGCAAAGGGTGCTGCTGGGAGCACCAACATGCATTGCAGCGCCCGCGGATAACCAAGGCTGGAAGACAGGACGTGGGTATGACACCAGTAGGTCCAAGAAACGTCATCATCTTCCTCTGTTTGATGGTGATTCTTTTGGAAGCTGAGAGTCCAAGAGAAGAATCCGTAAGGCTCTAATCTGACTTGCCTTTTGATCTATTTGGCTCCATAAGAAACAATTAAAACTCTCTTCCAACAGCTTTTCCAAAAGGCCTGTATCACTAAGGGAAGCCCTCCAACACATCCATCAACCTGCTTTCCCAACACCAGCTTGTAATCCCACTGCTGCTGGGATCTCAGCACACAGACAAGGTGTTAAACAGAGTAAAGGGAAGAAACAGAAACCCAACCACTGTGAAAACAACCTGCTCTGGACACAGAGCTCTCCCCACGCAGGGGCAGGGTGCGAAGGGAGGGAGGGAGGACTCGTGCTTCACCCAGGCTCCCATCACGCAGTGCTCGCACCCTCAACCTCATCAACCCCACGGCTGCAGCCGGGGCTGGTGATGGAGGGAGAAGGGGGAAGGCGAAGTCAATGGTGCCACTGGGATTGACCCTGCTAAGACAGCATCCGAGCGGGACAGAGAAGGACTGGTTTAGAAAACACAAGAGTTATTTTGCACACATGGACGACAACAAGGCTACTTCAGTTTCTTTTCCGACATGATCCTTTCCTTCCCACCCTCCCTCCCCCTACAAACAAGAGAGTGGAACAAAAAAAACCAACCAAACAAAGGAATTCCCTAAGAAATCCAGGTAAAATCCTTGTCGGCCTCCCCAGAGTTGTCCTGCTCCTGCGGAGAGTCGACGTCTTTGTCATCATCTAAAATCACATCATCCTGTGACATTCCCACGTCATCCTTCCACTTGATGTCGTCGTCGTCTCCCATCTCCTCATCTCCTTCCACTTTGATGTCATCCGGGTCTTCCATGTACTGGCCTTCCCCGGGGTAGCACTCATCTGGAGAGCCTTCTCCTCCGTTGTGGTCCAGGTGACCGGCCATGCCTCGGCCGGAGCAGTCGGCGCAGACGCCGTGGCGACGGGAGCCGTGCTTTATCCCCACGCTGGCCGCGGACATGAACACCCGGTTGCACACCTTGCACACGTACTTCTTGTCTTTGCTGTGCACCTGGCGAAGGAGAATCACCACAACAGGGAATCAGACAGCTTGGAAAAGAACTTGAAGTTCATCCAGTCCAACCGCTGCCCATCAGTGCCAAGGCCACCACTAACCCATGGCACTGAGGGCCTTGTCTCCACAGTGTGTGAACGCCCCCAGGGCTGGGGGCTCCAGCACTGCCCTGAGCACCCTTTGGGGAAGGAATTGTTCCTTAGCTCCATCTAACCCTGCCCTAGTGTAGCTTGAGGCCGGTTCCTCTTGTCCCATCCCTTGTTCCTTGGGAGCAGAGCCCAGCCCCTCCTGGCTCCATCCTCCTGTCAGGCACTTGTAGGGAGCCATCAGGTCCCCCCTGAGCCTTCTTGTCTCCAAACTAACCTCCCCCCCCAGGTCCCTCAGCTCCCCAGTACACCCCACCCCAAGCACCAGTTCTCTGCAGATCAGATCAGAGCAACCCACAATCAAACATGTCAATGTCACATTAACTCCACAGTCTCCCTCCTGATCCCACTGCTACTGATAACCAAAGAGCAGGAGCACTGGGAATGCATCCTCTATCCCTCCAAAACTGCAGCTAGATGCACTTCTAACCTCACTTCTGACTACTCTGGTGGCTGAAAAATGGCTTGTCACAAATGTTCCTGATCCATAAATCACGCTGCATTCCACATCCAAGAATAACAGGCACACAGAGCTATCACAGGGAATCAGCGCTAAGCAGGAAAACCTCTGCAGGATACCAGAGATCCCTTCAAGAGTCAAACTCCACTACACAGTGGCCAAAACTGCATACTTTGAGAAGCACAAAACCACCCAAGCAAAGGTGGAATCCGCTGCTGCCTTCCTTTTGTGGAAGGCCAGGAGCTTGCTGAAAATGTTCACATGCTCTTCTCCCTAAGGAAACAGCCAAGCAGTGCAGTGAGAACGCCTGAATTCCAACACAAGGAGTCTCATCAGGTACTTTCATATATATATATATATACACACACACACACACATATATATAATAAACTACATATAAATACATATAAAGATTCATTTTACTTACATATAGTTCAGTTGGAAGGGACCTACAACAATCATCTGGTCCAACTGTCTGACTACTTCAGGGCTGGCCAATATACCTTACATTAGAGACATGTATATTTTCTCTTTACATATATATTCTTTATATTTTAGTATACTAACAGCACACTGGGGCAGCCCAGGAGCTCGCCTCAGTAACTGCCCTATCCCTGATCCACAGGATCCCTTTGGGAAGTGGTGTAGAAACAAAGAAGGATTTGCCTTGTATCACACTGTCCGGTGCTTTGGACACTGAGCATCATCATCAGTCCCAGAGCCTCGGGGCATGTATCCCCAGTACCTAACCCTTTCTTTAACTCATTTCTTCTTTTCATGCTCACAGCAGCCCATAGGAAAGGTGTTCCTGGTTCTACACATCTTGTGTGGAAAAGTCCTTCCTTTCATCCTAAGCCAGCAGCCCGGTGAGGCCAGTTCCCTGCTCCTGCCTCCACATGGGATCACCTGCTCTCACAACTGGGTTCTGCATAACCCTGTGCTCACCCACAGCACCCAGCTGAGCTAAAGCTGCTTAGAAGAGGACAAACTGACCCACCTTGCCCCCTCAGCCCTCACAACCACAGGCCACTGGCTCAGGCTTTGCATGACACTGGTCCCAACAGTGTTCAAAGCCTGGAAGCTCTTGTGATGTGCTCTGCCCTCAGGCTCTGTATGCCCTGAGCTAGTCCCCATGATGTGTTCTTCAACTGCATCAAGCACAGCCATTGTGTTTCCCTTCTTTTCAAAGCCCTATGTCTGAGGTTTTTAAAGGCAGTTGGATAGGGCTGGTCTGAGGCATCCAACAGGATCTATAGCTATCACTCATTTTAACTGCCAGAAGAACGACTTTCAGGCATCAAACGCTGAACAGGGTTACAGAAAGTGGTCACAGGTACAAAAAAGAAATGATAAAACAGGTACTAAAATGACATGTAATTGAAATACCTGTTAAAAACCCGAGCACCTCTCTCCTCTCTTCCAACCCTGGCAGTTTAGTTGGCATATTCGAAGTGAACAGATTCCTGGATGCTGCTGAGCAGAGATTAATCTTATTTCCCTTATCACCAAATTAGTGGTAAACACAGGAATGGTGTTTGTCCTTCAGTGCCTGACAATGGCATTAGAAAGACCATATTCTGACTAAATACTGATATTCCAAGGGAGAGAGGGGAACACACTGTGCTGACAACATGCTAAAGGTCTGGAAAAGAATAAAGGGAAAGTTCTCTGAAATAACACCACAGCAACTCGGCACATCAGCCCCTTGTCCGTCCCTGTGCAAGGCCGGGGATAACTGCAATGGGCAGCACTGCTGCTTGGCAAGCTCTGCATGGAGAGGGGCTTTGGGCAGGGGCCTGTAGGGACAGACCAAGGGGAATGGCTTGAACCTGCCCGAGGGGAGACTGAGCTGAGCTCTTAGGCAGAAGCTCTTCCCTGTGAGGTGCTGAGGCGCTGGCACAGGGTGCCCAGAGAAGCTGTGGCTGCCCCATCCCTGGCAGTGCTCAAGGCCAGGTTGGACACAGGGGCTTGGAGCAAGCTGCTCCAGTGGCAGGGGTTGGAGCTGGAGGAGCTTTAAGGTCCCTTCCACCCCAACCCATCTGTGGTTCTGTAAGTCGTGCTACTGCTGTTGAAGTGCCTTTGCAGGAAGGTACACAAGGGGACGCACACGCCTGCAGGACTGGGATGAGGGAACTAAAAGTTCTTTGTGGCTTCTTGAGAATTACAACCAGGGAAACAGGAATGACTCCAAGCGCCTCCTCCAGTGCGTTATTCTTTACACTCAAAACTTATCAGATACTATAAATATGATATATATAATAAAAATATGGATAAACTTACTTAAATGACCTCAACAAATCAATTCCTAGTCACTACCTCTCAACACTGATTATTTTTAATACCTCCCTGCATTAGAACCTCACAGCCACCATACTCAGTATTTCAAATAGCCCAGATTTTCTCTACAACCTTACTTAGAGGGGTGCATTACTGACACAACTATCTATACAGAACTTATTTGCTCTTCCACAGTATCACCTCCATACCAAGCTCTGAGAAAGCACTTTAGGATGGCAAATTAATTCTTAGCTAAAAAATACCCAGAGTTTGGCTTAAAATGTTGCTCCTGAAGGAGCTGTGACAAGCAGCCTACCTGGCTTGGAGTAGCTCTCTTTAGTAAGGTGACAATTCAGCACTGCCAGACCAGAGTAGCTTTACCTGGAATTCTTCTTGCTGAGGGCTTTAAAGCTTCCTAGGCTGTGCTAGGAGAGGAGAGGGGGGTTCCCTCTGCATGAACTGGCAGCAAAACACAGCCTTTGAATGGTGGGGAAAAATGATGCTGGAGACGCCTTTAGAGGAGCCCCGGAGGGGAAAATGAAACACAGCCCTGACTCACGTGAAGCTCCTTTATCTCACCTCTTATCTTTATCTTATCCTTTACCTTATCTCTAAGTGATAACTGGTGCTGCCAGCCAGGCTCTGCTGGGCTCTTACCAACGTGTGCCTCTTCATGTGCTCCCGGCGCGTGAACTTCTTCCCGCAGATCTCGCAGGGATAGGGCCTCTCTCCCGTGTGGGACCGCATGTGCCTCTTCAGGATGCACTGGTGCATGGCGGAGAAACTGCAGTAGGGGCACTTGAACTTCTTCCTGATGACCGTGAACTCGTTGACTGCAAGAGAGCAAAGCAGAAGGTGCTGATTACAAAAGGTCAGTCTTCTCACGTACTCCTTCACTGTTGAATTGGTTCACTGTGAAATCACAATCTCACCCCTCGACCGTCTACAGTGGTTATAATCCTTATATCATTGCACTTCTGGTATTAAAGAGCTTCAAGTATTGTCATCAAACAAGCTCTGAACATGTCAACACACACAGATTCAGCAACAGTCTGTAACACACATTGCCCAGCGCTTGCTAAATGCTCAGTAACAATGCCAAGTAACTCTGTGATTCTTATAATGAATTATCTTAAGTACTGAGATCTAAACCTCTAACACTGTTATTTGTGGAGGCAGCAGATAGCTGCGAGCAGCACACCACAAACATAACACCCCTTAAAGCTCATCCAGTTCCGACGCCTTCCACTAGAGCAGCTTGCTCCAAGCCCCATCCAACGTCCATCGTGCTTGATGGACCTTGTTCTGCCCCCTTCAATTGTACTTTGCTGGGCTAGAAAAGGGGTAGACCTCGAAGCCCTTCTGACACAGCCGAGTCTTTCCTTCATGCCATCTCCATAGGAGCTGCTGAAAGTGGCCCCAGGGGATGCAGATGGTACAGACAGCCCAAGGGTCTCATCTGCCATGGAAAATACTAATACTACTAAAAATCAATGCAAGCACCTGGGCCATGGCTGCAATACTGACACCAAGGAAAGCACTAAGCAATAGCTGATGCCCTTCAGTAAAGATCACTCACTGTGATCAGGCAGATTCCTGAAGGGCTGGTTTCAAGTGGCTCTGCACTTGCACTGCTTTAGGAACCTCCCAAAGGAGGTACTTTAATGGGCTCTGGTGCCCAGAGGAAGCTCTGGCAGATGCCTCACCAGCCCTGCTCACACCTATAGCCTTATGTGCAAGACTTACTTACTGGTTTACTCTTCCTCTTTTATATTATAAGAAAAGAACCTGTTGCTTTATCTTCTCCTTTGGATTTGACACCCCCTTGTCTATACAACCAGAGGCAAGGAGCCCACTTTCTTCAGTTCTACAATGCAAAGTTACAGATGAGAAACACGTTCCCAGTCTCGTCTATCACACTCAGTTATTAGTGACAGGCCACACAGACACAGTCCCCAGGATCTCTATAAACCTCTTACTACAGACTCTGGACAAGGTAAGGACGCTGCAAACTGATGGAGGGGAGCCACGAGGGGACGTGTAACCTCCCTCCTCCAGCCCCAGGCCATGCTGGTGCCACTCAACCCCACCAACGCAGTGTGGAGCACAGTGAGTTGGACAAGCGGCTCCATACACCAGGTTTAACCACGTCATGCTGGAAAAAGCTGGTGTGGAGATCCCAACCACAACCAGCTCCTGAGACTGTGAAGGAAAAGTGCTTTAGAGAAGGGAATAAGAACTAAGCCAAGTGGGGAAACTCCGGCTTCCCAACCCACAGGCCCTGATGTGGCACGGAGATGTCTCCCAAAGCTCTGGCTCCCAGCAGGAATGGGTAGGGCAGAACCACACCAGACCTGCTCCCTCTTTACATGGGCAGCAGGATCCAGGATCTCTCTATGGGAAACAGAATGGCAAGAAACACTCATGTCCACCTCATGCACAACCAAGTGCTGCTTGTTTTGGTCTCCCTGACGTGCAGGGACATTAGGAGCAAGAACTTTCCTGAACACCTCCAAGGATCACGTGGAGAAGCTGCTTTCATCCTCTCAGCCCTCTCCCCATGTTAAGGAGTCAATCCTACAGTGCTGAAGCTCAGGCTGCTGATAGGCAGTGTTGTACTTGGAGCAGCTGGGAAGCACCACATTTCATTACACTACTTTCACAGTTACTATAATCCCTGTTTGCATGTAAATATATAGCAAGAGATACAGAAATAGTTAATCTTTTATAAAAATATCTGATTTTCAGGTAATAAAAAAGGCATTACAGTAAGAGTACCCTCCAGTGACTGATTTTGTATGCACACCCTAAGTTACATTAGATCTGCTGTGTAAAGCCTCTTCTCAGTTTCAGCATCACAGCCTGGCTAAGTTACACGATAGAAACCACAGCCACACTCCAGTGCATCTCTTAGAAAAGATGGTACCAATAAATACACAAGCCTTGAGACAATTCTCAAGCCCAGATCATGTCCCCTGTTGCACATGTGAACAAGGCAGCGTGGTTTTCTCTGTCCAATGCACAGAAACCCAGACTTTCTACAAAGCTTATAGGGCTGAGCACCCCAGCACTGCCACAGCTCCCCATCTCCAGATGAAATGCTGGCTTGTCTAATGGACACAGCACTAGACCAGAACTCAGCAGACTGAATTCTATTGTTAAGTCTATTGCTCACAAGCTGAGGGATGTTATTTTCCCAGGGAATACAAGGAAAACATCACCACTTCTTTTATAAAGCACTTTGAGATCTACTCACGAGAAGTTTGAGGTCGTGTAAGCAAGCACACAGTATGATCACACCAGTAAAAGAGCCAAAGTGCCCATTACATGGGCTGACCCAAGTTATCTTTGCACACAAATCACACCGTGGCTGCAGTCACATAGGGCCTGGACCCAGCATGTTATCCCCTACTCAGCTTTGGGGAGTTACTCTCTAATATGACACCTGTGGTAGGTTTACTTGCAGCATGAGAACAATGGATCAAGTTGCTTTTCCTAGTTTAAGTGTCTCATACACACAATAGTAGCTACGTGTCCTCAGGATCCTCAGTTTGCCCTACACTGCCCCAAAGCCTGAGCCCATGCAGCAGGGCAGAGCCTGGGTAACACTTTCACGTGGCTACTGAGGCTCTTCTGTGTACCAAAGCCCTGGCCACAGGAGAGACAGACACAAGCACCCGAGTGCACAGATATAAGGTGCCTGTTTCAGTCTGTCTTGTCTCGAAACAGCTTGGCACAGTTAGGACACTGCATCTTCTTACAGTGGAAGTGGATGGTCTTCTCGTGCCGATCCATGTTGGATTTCAGGCTGAAGGTGGCAGGGCACTGGGAGCACTGGAAACGGGAGAGTGGATTGGGAAGCACTCTGTCAGTGAGGCCCGGGCGGGGGCAGTCAACCAAGTCCAATGGGAAAAGCATGGAAAAGGCATGTTCATGGATGTGCTCCTTTAGCTCTTCAGCATGCTGGAAAACCCTCCTGCAGAAAGCACAGGTCAGCCTCTTGGCAAGGCTGGAATCCTGGGAGAGGCCATCAGTGGTTCCATCCATGTCTTCGGATCTGGAGAAACTCGTATCTACAACAGAAACAAGAGACCCACGAACAGATCAGTGTCCTCGGGTGTAAAACAGTGACAGGTTTAAAACACGTTTTTCTCTCTGCTTACCTGAATCAGAGTTATCAAACTGCCAAAGTGCTAAAAGTCCATCATAAGCGGCCTGCAAACGGAAAGCATCCTGGAGTTAAGGCAAGCATTTACAAGACCATGTCTCTGCGTCAGTGCTCAGAGCCCCATCTTACCTCTGCCTTCACCCCTTCTTCAAGGGAGGCTTCATCACATCTCCTGGCCCCCAGTCTGCCTTTACAAGGCTCTCACTCTCAAAGCAGCCAAGTTAATGGGCTGCATTTTGCAAGATTTGGTGTTTTGAAGAGGGTAATCAACATGCCCTTCTGGGTCCAGTTCCCAGCCTCACCAAGCATCCATAGCTCCCACTGTGGCCAATGACAGAAAACCTCTAGCAGATACAACAGAACTGGGAAGTTTTCCCTTAGCCCTACACAGCTACTGCATAACTCCCTTTATGCAGTGCTTTCTGGCACTGCTGATCCAAAAGCTCAATAACAGGTGATGTTCAGGTTTCATGCAGCATTTGCAGTGTGCCAACGTGTGGCAGATGGCAGCTCTCTATGGGGCAGAGGCATGATGCAGCCTGGGCAGGTCTGCTGGGGATGGGCAAGTGGCCATTCTGAGCAGCTCCCTTTGCTCTGAGATGACTGCAAAGGAAAATCTGTGTTTCCATCCGTTTCTTTACTGGAATTAAAGCATCATTCCAAAATACAAAGACTAAGAAACGCCACAGAAAGATATGAATTTGATGTCAGAGTGTAATACAGCAGCCAACCTGCTTCTATCCCAATTTAGGCAGTTAGAAGAAATCTAAAAGCAGAACATGAGCAGTGGATAGCTGTGGTCTCAGCTATCTTTTTGCCATTATCATGTTCTTGCATGCTGTATTTCACAAACAGAAGGACTGACAATAAAAAGGGCATGTATCCTTCAAAACCATAGTGTTGTGAATGCAATTCCTGCTGAGGAAAGGCACAAAGGCTAAAATTAGGACAGCACCAGCCTTGACCTCAACGGACTTCCTAGCTTTAAAATTCCCTGTATTTAAAACCGAAACAAAGCTAACAGATCAAGGGATGAGACAGGAGGTTTCTCAAAGCACTCCTATGTCCCGAACCCAGGACACCCAAAACCAGGCAGAATTCGATGAAACAGATACCTTTGCACTTCAACCTGTTGGCATTGCACCCCATCTTACCTGGGTGGAGGAAGGCACCTCTCCTTTTGCCACGGTTTCTGGTGACAGGCCACCAGAGGAGCAGGCCTCGGGGGGGCTCTGAGTGGCAAGGTGTGATGAAGGCAGCGGGGGAGATGGTGCTTCCACTTTGCCATCACTTTCACCCCTTGGACGATTCAAGTTGGTGCCAGGCCCTGGGGAACACAGGAAACGAATCTCACCCACGTGCACCAGCACCAGCTGGCGGCTTTGCACCCGGCCTCCAAAGGCAGCGCTCGCAGGGTATCTTCCATCAGCGGGAGCAGGGGATGCAGCCGGACACTGATGCCAGAGGCCTTGGTGTGTTTGCTGTGTTCAAACCAGCCTCCCCACCCTAATGCCTGGTGTGGGTGGGGGGGTCACACCGGGTGGCACCGTCACTAAGGGAGTCCATAGGGAGACAGCAGCACAAACAGAGCAGTCACACTGCTGAAAGTCACCTCTGGGAGAAGAACCACTTCAAACCCATTTCAAGCTTTAAAGTAACATACACAGAGACTGGATTCTACTGCTGACTTGCTTGAAACTTGATGGCAAAGCTCCACATCTCCAGAGCTGACCGTGGTGTGTGTATTATATACTGTCAATCCTTGATCTCAAAGTGCTTTACAAAAGATGGGGGAAAGTATTGCTTTCATTCTCTGGTGACCAAGCATGGAAGTGCAGATACTTGTACAAAACTACTCAATGATACCTGAGAGTCAGTAAGATTCCCAAAACCTACCATAGATTAAAAAGGAAACCATCATTTGTCTGTCTGAAACAGAAGCTGCTGCAACAGTCAATCTGTGTCACCGGTCAAATGGCAAATGCTACTCCACCAACTGCCCTGCACAATGCATCTAAATACAAGTAAAGAGCACGCAATCGAGAGCAGCACACACTACAGACTGTGAACCAAACTTTAACAACCCCCTTGACTGAACGTTGGGACAACACAGTGAGAGGGTCATTACTTCCGAAAGGCAAGCAGGCAAAATGAGGAGCAAATCTGGCATTAAAGGAAATAAATGCCTATTTAAAGCACTCGATGCCCTAAAGGCTGTTTCATTTCTCACACAAAGGAGCCTGATTGAGACCTTTACGGATATAAACCCCACACTTTAATGCAGCTACAAATAACGAGTCCAAGTTTATTCTAGGGCCAAGTACAACACGCTGTGATCTGGGGCACAACAAAGGTTTCTGAACGCCAGCAATCCCAAACCCAACTCTGTATCAGCACCCAGAGGAAGCTCTGCCCTCGTGCCACAGGCTGGATGTTTGATGTACCTTCCTCTGCTTTGATCACAGATGGAGATCTCACACACAACGGGGTTAACTCTGTTCAAAGGAACACGTTTTCGTGCTGGTGCTGCTCACTTGGGGCTGTTGCAATTTAAAGGCAGGACAACAAAACGCTAAACCCCCCATAAATTCCAGGAAAACCATGAATTCATCAGGAATTCCCATTAGAAACTGTGACTCCAGGTCCACAGCAGAATTCCTGCCTACACATCCACATATCCCTGGGTTCCCCCCCCCCGAACATCCCAAACTGGTTCCAACCTCCCTGTTTACATTGAATCTACACACTTGAGAGTGCAGAGAATTCAGAAGCATCTTTGGGGTGCACTTCATCAAACAAAGGGTGCTTTAGCACACACTAAAGAGAAGCCAGTGGGGACTGGCTGGAGTAATTCTGTATTGGCACCTTCACGGATTTATACAGGTTCCTAGGACACTACACACATGTGAAAGCTAAAGGAGGAACAACAAACTCCATCACCCACCATGAGCCACCAAGATGCACAACACAACAAAGCACAAAGCTGAGTTTTAAACCAACAGTACAGATTTATTTGGTTTCAACAACTGCAGGTTAACACAAGAGGAAAAACCCACATAAATGACCCCACATGTTGTACACGAGAAGGCAAACAACACCTGGATTCATGTTTTGTCCCATTCTAATACTGGGAAAACCTTCCTCCCCTCCTAAATTTGTATTGGAATGGATTTTAATGACAAGTGTTGTAACTTCTCAATCAGAAATCAGTCAGCTCTGCATACAGATGATGCCTTGGTTTAACAATATTCCTATGAACATGGTATTATCTGGAGAGGAAACTGAGGGAAAGAGAACAACAAAGGTTATTATAGTGCTTCAATCACATCCATTCTCCCATAAAGCTTCACGTACCATGTACAGAACTTCCATGTCAGACTGAACCCCTTCAACTCCCTCCTGGGGCTCTTGACCACTGGGTAAAGTGTATTCCTCCCACAGCCAGCACCAGTGGAAGTGGTTGGCTTCAATGAACCACTGCCTAAAAATAACGTATTAGCCGGTTTGCCCAAAGAAAAGGGCTCTGTGTACCATGGAATCACTTGGCCAGCCAGCTTCATAGGAACTGCTTCTATAAACAGTTGCAGTTGCAAGAGGGTAAACAGGAAAAGCCAAACTTAGACATAGAAAAAAGCAGGCAATGTGCTATTCTGGAAACATGGGAGAGTTGCCCTTCAGGGGAGCCCAGCACCCCCAAAGGAGAACAAGGACATGGACTGAGCAGCTCAGGTGCTAATGAATATTAAAAGTCTCATTCTCTTGATTATACTTGGCAAAAGCAGCTAAAAAGAATCAACTAAAGCCTTTGAGACTTTAGTAGCTGTGGTGTAACCATCCAGTACAATGCTACCAAAGTTCAGTACCACAAGTGAAGTAAGATGTGCGTTATGAAGCCAAGGGGCTCAGGAGGAGGAGCTGGAAACCAGCATGGGATAACCTGCTTTTACAGACAGAGCATGAAAACTGCACCTCTTAGACTGCTTATCTGAAAGATCCCTACAGCAAACCGGGCAGGTTCAATAATGAATAGCTCCCAAGACAACCTCAGTGTTACCCATGAGTAACTTACATGGTCTTTTTGGCTGCAAACCCCACGTGTTCTTTAGGTTTCCCACAAGCACATGAACAACATCAGTCTGGATCATACACACCGTGAACAGCAGAATTCTCAGAGCTGCAGGCTGTCTGCAGCTGTGTTACCCAAACAGCAAGTTACTTCAGTCTTCCCTCCAGATTTTAAATGAGTTTGAACTGGTTTCCCTTAGAAACGCTGCACTTACGTTTGACTCCATCACAGTGATACATCGGCCCCCAAACACCCCAGGTTTTGTTTTCCATCAGGAGAAGGTTAAGTAACTTCACACCTCAAATGATCATTACAACATACAATGAATTAGGAAAGAAGCACACAGGGTAAAGGGAAAACTTTGGGGTTTCCTGTTTTAACTCCTCCAACAGTGTCAACTATGCAGAAGGAAAAATGACAACTCAACACATGCAGTGACCTGGAGAGTGAGATCCCCTTTAGACACAGCTCATCCCACTTTTACCATGGGTAATAAATACACTCTTCAGCTCTGTCCACTTCCAGTAAGTGTGTCCTTCAGAGAAGACAAATAAACCCAAGCGCTGCTCCTTGAGTCAGTTACTGTAGTGCCTCACAAGCACACACAAGGACACTCCAGTGACAGCAGTTAAGGTTAAAACCAGTTTTAAACTCGAAAGAGATCGATCACTTCGAATTCCTGAAAGGAGTGTTTCCTTTTCCAACGTGACAGATGAGAACTGTGCTGCACTGGAGTTAAAAAGCAATCAAACCTTTTCCTTGCCCTGTGCTCCTGCCTACTCCCCCCACCTTTTTCTTCTTAAATATAACCCAGGACTTAAAATGACTCAACATCCTCAAATTGTGTTTGAAGTAGAATGTGAAAAACACCTACAAAGCTAGCACCAACCCAGACTGTGCTTTTAGATCTCCAGAACCTTCTTACCCCTCTCTTTACTGTCCCTTTATACACTGAGGATTCTCATTAAACTTGATGTCCTATTGTATTCATACTCACCACTTAAAAGCGAGTCTTACAGCAGAAGGTCCTTTATAAGTGGTTCAAATGAATTGATAACTGGGTTTGAACAAGATGATGCAAAGTATGTCCCTTAACTCCATCCTTCTGTAAAAATCCTTGTACCAAGCCCCAGCTCCATCCATGCTCTGGTGTGAGAGCTACACCAAGTGACCTGTCTTGTGTTTGCCTCATGCAATTCACTTTGCTCCCATCGAGATGAGATCACTGGAGCTGAGCTGATGAAGCTGAAGTCATAGTAAGAGGACAGGAACACAGGGATCTCAGACACAGGCTGGAAGGACCTCCTGAGTCACTGCACCCATCAATGATCTATCATTCACCTCCTTTGCTAAGGTACCAAGCTTTATCTTAAACCCTGCTGGTCTCCTGCCATCACCATGCCTGTTCCCAAACTCCACTTCTCTGGTTGGGCAATCTCTAATTTCCAGCCCAAATTTGACTGTTTTCTACTCATTTGTCTTTATGCCAAGTGGTGCTTCTGCTTCTAAGTAAGTGAAAGAAAGATGATGGATAGAGACAGCCCTGTTGTTACCAACGTTTATCATGACAGAGATGACAGCACTGATCTCACCTGTCACAAGACAGAGCTGAACCCACGGTGCATAAATCACCCTCCTGTCCCAGTGCCAGCTGAGGGCACTCTTCCCACTGCACACTAGCCAGAGGCTGAACTGCTCTACAGCGTCTTCACTGCTGCACTGCAACAAAGGATTTTCATCCCAGGAGCCTTGTTTGAACCATCTAGATCTGTTTTAATTGAAGATCATCCAGTAAGAAAACTACTGTGGGAGGAAGATGAACACTGCAGCACTTCGGCTGCAGAATAAGGTACAACAACTTTACCTTTTCTCTCTAAACTTAGAAAGATCAACTAAAATAGTTTTACTGTCCAGACTGAGAACTGTACAAAGATACTAAGACTGACATTACCTGGTGCACTTATTTCCCTTTATCACACAGCTCAAGCCACCAGCTGACCACTTGGACGGGGCTTGGAGCAAGCTGCTCTAGTGGAAGGTGTCCCTGCCCATGGCAGGGGTTGGAACTGGATGAGCTTTAAGGCCCCTTCCAACCAAACCAGCCTGGGATTCATCCTATTATCCTACAACCATTAAAAGTTATCTATCTTTTGCCACAGTGGATAGTAAAATAAGTGAACTTTTCAATCTATTTAACGGTTAATTTTCTCAGTATAGATTAAAATAGACCTTTTCTGCTGGAACCGCAGATGCAGCACTCCGAGAGCCACTGCCTGCTCTATTTTATGCCCCATCTTCTGAGAGCATGATTAAAATACAGCATTAATAGTTGTTCCTTCTTCGTGTGCTAAAGAATCCAACTAATTTAATTGTAACGAATACAAAAGTATGCTGAAAGATCAGCTGCCCGCACCTAACATACACATCAGCTGTCTCCGACACGACACCGGGAGAAAACCCATTCATTTCCATGTGCAAGTCTAACAACACGATCAATAGCTGCTCCTTAGAGAGAGGTCTAAAACTAACCACGAAGAAGTAAAGATCCTTCCATGTACAAACCCACAACTGTTTCCACAGACCCAGGAGCAATAGGCGAGATGTCAGCATCAGTCAGTCTGGATTCACAGAATCCCAAGGGTTGGAAGGGACCTCAGAAGATCATCTAGTCCAACCCCCCTGCAAGAGCAGGGTAACCCAGAATACATCACACAGGAACGTGTCCAAACCCTTTGGAGCTCCTTCTTCTACCATAAGGACTCAAACACCTTGTGTTTTCTAAGCCCCATTGTGTGAATGAGCAAACCATTTGAGGACGCTACACACATACACACTAAATACTTTCTTCCACGGCGTCAGCAGTTAACACTGAAGCTGGATCAACACCAGACCCAGCTTTTGGTTTATGGAAAGCGGGATTAAGCAGAATGTAAAACTGGCTCTAAACAGACACAAGCCATTGGCCCGTGTCACCGCTTCACTTGAAGTGTGAACAAGCGAAAAAGGAGAGAAGCACAAACTTACGAGAGAGGGAGTGGGTGCCTTTGGGCAGGTACTCGAAGAGCAGAGAGCTGTCCTCTCCCAGCATGTCGGCCTTCAGGGACAGCAGGCTGTTCTTGCTCATGAGAGCCGCACGCAGGTTGGCCACGGTGGCAGCCTGGAGCACGTCCTCCTTCTCCGGCGTCAGCGGCTGCGGGATGTACGTGCCCTCCCCGGTGAGGAGCGCTTCCTCCACGCTGCCGTAGGGCTCCGAGCGCTCCACTCTGCTGTCAGAGCTGCTGGGCTCTGGCACCGTCACCTCAGCACCTGCGTGGGGACAGAGGGTGTCAGAGAGGGAAGAGGGTTCCTGAGATGTGGAACACCGCAACTGCAGTGCCAGGAAGGGCAGAGGGAGGTGCACGACCTCCCCAGGAGCAGTAACTGCAGGAAACCTTAGTTATCTACTTAAAATCACGATTGCAGGGTATCTGCTAGTGCTGAAATTACATTCATGTGTTAAATCACAGAACCCCAAAGTGGTTGGGTTGAAGGGACCTTAAAGCTCCTCCAGCTCCAACCCCTGCCACAGGCAGGGACCCCTTCCACTGGAGCAGCTTGCTCCAAGCCCCTGTGTCCAACCTGGCCTTGAGCACTGCCAGGGATGGGGCAGCCACAGCTTCTCTGGGCACCCTGTGCCAGCGCCTCAGCACCCTCACAGGGAAGAGCTTCTGCCTAAGAGCTCAGCTCAGTCTCCCCTCGGGCAGGTTCAAGCCATTCCCCTTGCCCTGTCCCTACAGGCCCTTGTCCCAAGCCCCTCTCCAGGTTTCCTGCAGCCCCTTTAGGCACTGGAGCTGCTCTAAGGTCTCCCCTTCAGGAGCCTTCTCTTCTCCAGGCTGCCCCAGCCCAGCTCTCTCAGCCTGGCTCCAGAGCAGAGCTGCTCCAGCCCTCAACAAAGCTGTACCAAAAAGCCTCAAAGCAAACAATAAGGAAAAGGCAATCATTAACTGAGTCCTCCTCCACCCTGGAGATGGAATACCCCAGGCTGGGGGCTGCAAGCACAGCAGCAGCAACTATGTGAGCTGTCAGAGATGTTTTCTCTTTAAAGCAACCCATTTCCCCTCCTCCATCTGTGTCTTGCTTCCTTAATCTCCCATCACCAGTTTTTGTACGTATCAGCTAAGCAGAGGGATTCAACTGTTTTGACTTCTCACATATTTTGCCATCCCCCTGTTACTGAGTGAGTGGCTGACAGCTATATAATACACATTTTTCTAGATGAGAACGAAGTTTGGTTTAAAAACTAATGCTTCGGCATAAAGGGAAACGAGGAGACTTCAAAAACCTTACAGAAGGTGGCAGAGGAAGTCAATCCTAACCCGCTGGCGTGGCAACGGAACAGTTTATCCATCACAGGCATGAGAACAGCAATGCTCCTCCGTGGCAAATCCCTGCAGAGAGCTCTGGCCAGGAAGGGTGGCTGCCACCAGGAGCAGGAGGCTGTAAATCACCTTGTGCTTCCTCCCCTGCCAGCTCCAGATGCTGACTGACAGCTGCCAGGCCCGGTGCTGCCTGCTGCACATAAACACTAACTGCTAAAACACACACGGATTAATTGCAACCACAAGACAGTAAATGCTCCTCAAAAGCCAAGAGCAGTGACAGGCAGTGAAATCGGGGCTTTTGAGCTTCCAGTATTTACAGCTGATGGAACCTAATCAAACACACATTAAGGCCAAATAAATCCCCACTTAGTCACATAAGTACTGACATCCTCACAGCACACCAAAACCCCAAAACTCACAAGTTCCCCTTCTCGGTGCCTCCAAAACCACTTTGCGCTCCTGTCCAGCACACGACTTCTTTTACTGGGATTTAGGGAGGAAGTCTATGAATCAAAAGCTCCCATCACTTCCCACTAATCCAAACTGTTTACTACAGCGCTGCAGCCCGACGTAAACCCATAGTAAACGAGCTGCTCTTTTGCTGTTCCTCAAGCGAGGGCTCACGCGGAGGCCTCCAAGCTCCATTCCTCACCCCACTGAGACAGTCCCAGTGACCGCCTGGGCTCCAGCCCTGCTCGCAGGGAATCCTGCTTGGAGCAGGGAGCTGAGCAGGGATTAAGGCTGCTCTGAACCACTGAGCTCATTAGTCTCTTTAGCAAAGAATTATTGTGCAGTTACTCTATTACAGCAGCTGACTTTCCCAAACACAGCAGCTTTAGGGAAGCTTTGCTGGCTTCTTGGCTTCAGTGTTTTACTATTTTCTTTTAGTTTCCAATAAAACACAAGGCTGATTTTTTACAATGTGGGCAACAGCTTTTCCACACATCTCAAACTCCAAAAGCCATGTTATCTATGCATGAAAGCCTAATGTAAAAGGAATACAGGAAACCTGATTGGAATCAAAGAATCCCAGAGCGGTTCGGGGTGGAAGGGACCTTAAAGCTCCTCCAGCTCCGACCCCTGCCATGGGCAGGGACCCCTTCCACTGGAGCAGCTTGCTCCAAGCCCCTGTGTCCAACCTGGCCTTGAGCACTGCCAGGGATGGGGCAGCCACAGCTTCTCTGGGCACCCTGTGCCAGCGCCTCAGCACCCTCACAGGGAAGAGCTTCTGCCTAAGAGCTCAGCTCAGTCTCCCCTCGGGCAGGTTCAAGCCATTCCCCTTGCCCTGTCCCTACATCCCTTGTCCCAAGCCCCTCTCCAGGTTTCCTGCAGCCCCTTTAGGCACTGGAGCTGCTCTAAGGTCTCCCCTTCAGGAGCCTTCTCTTCTCCAGGCTGCCCCAGCCCAGCTCTCTCAGCCTGGCTCCAGAGCAGAGCTGCTCCAGCCCTCTCAGCAGCTCCATGGCCTCCTCTGGACTCGCTCCAACAGCTCCACGTCCCTCTGCTGTCAGGGGCTGCACAATTTAAGCCTTGAGGGGCTTCAGGAGAATGACCACCAGCATCCCCTCACCTCAGCATCGGTAGCACTGTCAGCTAAACCAGCCATAGCCTCCATCTGCCTGCATTTGTGGACACTTGCCAAAGCTTGGGGTGACAGCAAGATCCCACAACTCTGGAGCTAATTAAAGAAACGCTGGATAATCTTCTATCCTCTTCTTATGTATAAAGCACACTTGACAGTCATAAACAGTAGAACCCCCAGCTAAGTCCACCAAATACCTTCCCTCCCACAGCCAAACATGAAGCAGGGCTGGCAAGTCATGCTGCTCGCTTTAACACATGTGGGAAGAAACCACATCAAACCCCACAGCACAGGTTGTGTGTTTCTTCACATAAATTTCTATGTGTGGCTTTGGACAGAGGCCTGTAGGGACAGGACAAGGGGTTTGGAGCAAAATCTTCTAGTGGAAAGTGCCCCTGCCCATGGCAGGGCTTGGAACTGGATGAGCTTTAAGGTCCCTTCCAACACAAACCAGTCTGGGATTCTATGAGCATCACCACTACTCCCACCTCAAGTCTTCATTCCTGCATCCTCCCCTGCTGCTCCCTCAGCTGGACCATGACTACGTGTGTAGTTGTGAGGTGAACTCGAGACAGGAACTAATACGTTATAAATAAACTGGTTTATTAAGAAAAGGTTATATTTAAACCCCAAGCAGTTCCCCCTCCGGATCACTACATGGCTGCGCAGACATTTGCACCGGAACAAGTGGAGGATAGCGTGGGGGGGACACAATTCAGTCCCAAGGGAAGGTGGGAGCCACTTCAAACTCTTTCATTCAAGGACCCTGGCAAACCATGAACCCATGAGGAAAGAAGTCAGGTGAAATCAAAGTCTTCATCTGCTCAGGTGATTCTCCCTATTTAAGTACCTATAGAGCTCTGCCTGAGAGTGGGTTTCGGCTGTCATCTCAAGGATGATGGTTCTGGTGTGAGTTGAGGAAGATTTGGCTTCATCTCCTCCTGTGCAACAATGAAGTTTTAAACTTGCAGGTAAAGAAGAACAAAAAGATTTCATTTCTTACTGTTTATTTCTTGGGAATAAAAGAGAAAAAGGAGCGCTTGGGCTGGTAGGAAATGACAGTCTGAGCAGCTGCTAAATATATCCTTGCAGCTCCTCTTGCAGATACCCCCTTCCTTCCCAATAGAAATCCTTCTAAAGCGTTTCACAACTCCCTGTTAAGCAAATGCAGTGCTCTCCCACGCTGTCATGTTTACACACAGAAGCAATGCCAGGAGCTGTATTGGGTTTGATCAGCGCTGGTTTACAAACACACCAGACTGCACGTGGATAGCATAAACGTGCTCAGCATTCAGAATAAGCTCCAGTTTCACAACCCAGGGAAGTATCAGGGAAAGAGAGGTATTTAACCACCACATGTAATGATCATTAAATGCTGCCTGAAGGACTTAAAGCTCTTCCCTGTGAGGGTGCTGAGGCGCTGGCACAGGGTGCCCAGAGAAGCTGTGGCTGCCCCATCCCTGGCAGTGCTCAAGGCCAGGTTGGACACAGGGGCTTGGAGCAAGCTGCTCCAGTGCAAGGGGTCCCTGCCCGTGGGACTGGATGAGCTTTAAGGTCCCTTCAACCCAAACCAGGCTGGGATTCCATGGTATATTCATCACACGTTTCCCCAGCAGAAACATTCTCCTGAGCACCTCTAGAATGCTATTTCTGAAACAAACCATGCTGTTCTTCACAAATACAACCAGGTTTTGCACCAATATTTCTGCAGTGCTGTGCTACGAGCACAAGCGCATCTCCCTGTTTGTCTTCCTCAAAACAGTCATCAGCATCCAAATACCACCAGGAACATGCCCTCCACTCCTCCAGGTATCAGAATAAACCCCATATTCAAGCTCTCTCTTTCCTGTGCTATTCGGTTTTGTAACTCTGAATCAAACTCTGCACATGTTTTTCTGTGGTGTGTGTCAGCAAAAGGAGCTCCTCGCTCCAATCCCAGCGGCTCACTGCTGCTTTCCCATTGCCTGTCTGTGACCCCGACTCAACCCTCTGCAGGGCTACGGGGTAAACCTGGTCAGAGAACTGATCTTCCCCAGCCCATGAACACCCAAAATCCACAGGGAATTCAAACAGAACACCCAAATCCAAAGAGGAATGGTTACATTGGATGAGCTGGGTTTGAAACTGTGCTGAAATGGAGTCATGAAGTGGTCCTTGCAGGAGCAGGGATGCTTGGGCAGTGCAGAAATACCTTAAAACACACTTCCCCCCCCCCCCAAATATGCAGAGGACTGCACAGTAACTCCAGACTATCACTTCAACACCACTAAGACTGAGTCTTACCTTAACCTCTTTAAGTCAGATACCCCATGCACTAAAAGGACTGATTCTGTTCTCTGCTGCTCCTCAATACAGTCTCTTGCTGCACGTGAGCAGACACCAACATGAAGGGATAGGAATCAAACCCCCAAATATCACATTAAACATGAACACAGGGACTCATTATGTGACATGATGCTGAGCTTTGGAAAACCCTCAGAATAAACAGGGACCTTCTAAAGCAAGTGCCTGCAAGAAACACAAAGTAAATTAGAGACCAACAGAGCAAAGTCAGGTTTGGGTTTGATTCCTGCCTCTGTAGGATGAATTCCTACTACATTTGAAGGCAAAGGCAGCTCTTTGAATAGGCAAGTGAACGTCCTGAACGGTGTTGATCACAGAGAGCTCTTTTTACGTTACAGTTCCCAAACCTCCTTGATTTCTCACTTGTAGTTTCAGTAAAGAAACAAAACCGGGGTACAGTTCCATTGGGAAAGGCTGAGATGTCTGTAACGGGGAGCTGAGCGCAGCCCTGGCACAGGGAATGCATAAACGACTGAGAAGGGCACTTGAGAGAGGGGAAGTGCCTCTGATCTCTGGAGTTAAAGCAGATTAACAGAATCAGGGCTGCTACCACAGGGAGGAGGAAGAGGAGGGCTTTGGAGCCTGGGGAAAATGGAATGCAGGGTGGGGAAAGGAAACACACTGCGCTTTGAGCTAAAGCTGGGTTAGGGTGGAACCATTTTAAAGCCAGGGTGTAGCCAGGGAGTAAGCGCCTGGGTTTAAAGCAATGGTTTTTGTTTCCAGCCTTCAAAATAACCTGACCTAACCCTTTAATAACAGAAACTCAAACAGCTATTCCTGCGAGGATCGCATCCTGCCGATTCCGTTATCCATCACCGTGGCAATACAGAGAACATGGGTTGTTCAGTGAGCACTCACTCCTACCACCTCCACAGTGATTCTTCCCACCGTGAGGGGAGAACCAAAGCCCAGAAATGGGGCAGCTCCTGAAGCCAGAGGAATGCAGGACATGGGCTAAGCCGATTTCACCCAGTTCAGCACAAAGAAGGAACTCTGGGGGTGGCATCAGAGCCCAGTTCTGTCACCCCTCCAGGTCTGGCACTGCCAACTACTGCTGCTTAAGGTGTCCAAGTACCTTCCCAACAAAACCAACATTAAACTGCCTCTCCCTCAGTCACAGCAAAGAGCATTTTAATGCCTTGCACCGTAACTGCAACTTCAGGAAGAGCAGGTGGAAAAATGCAGTCATTCATTTCCAAGCGGCAGGGAATGTGTGATCTGTTGCCTACCCACAAAAATGCTCCAGCCCCTTCCCAAGGAGCTGAAGGGTTCGATCCAAAACATTCACCTTCAAAAGGGATCTTTCCAAAATCGAGCATAAAAGGGATGTAAATATGGAACTACCAGTAGGAAACTATTAGAACTTGAGCCTGGGTTGCTTTAGGCCATCAGATATTACTCTGACAACTGACATTTTAACCAGCCCCGTTTTCATTTGTGGCTGTAACAGGTAATTAAACATCTGCCTTAAGCTGTGACATTGCAACCAGAGCTTGGACCATGGCAGGCTGAATGGAGACTCCTGCTCTTCAAAGCAAAAGCCATTTAAAGGAAGAATAAATGACTGTATTCTGTCCAGTGATTTTTCAGCTGCTACGCTGTGTGGGCCACTTCAATCTACATACTATTACCTGCTACTACTGCACATTTACCTACTAAAAACTCTCCTCTTAGCATCTCCTTCAATACATCTGTTTTCCTCCCACAAAAAGCTACAGTTTACCAATATACCTTTCTTTTAGATAAGATGGATAGTGAATATCAAGTATGGGATACCCTATCTTAAAAAGCACATTTTCATACCCTTTTTGAGGAGCAGGGAAAGAGGTTTTGGAGAGGCTGGAGCAGATGGATTGATGGATCACTGTGGGAAGCCAGGCAAGGCAGAGCAGCATGTGGGAGCACTGTTATTTACCATGTGGCTGCATTTCAAACTGAAGCAAAAGGGGTTTAATATTGGGCTGCAGAAGTTAAGAGTTAAAAACAGAATTCAGGCTCAGTAAGGTTCATCCATCTCTAATGGGAATAGCTGGGTGCAACAGCCTAAAAATCAATTCACTGGGCCTCAGTGCTCCCCAGGCATTCCCAGTACAGGCACGTTCTGGTTTAACGTTGTCCCTGCATCCCCTCAGTCTGTCTCAGTCCCACCTTTACTACACCAAATTCAGACTCTTCCTTCTCAGCACTTGTCAGTTCTTATTTTCTACTATCCCTCTTCCAGCCCTTATTCTCTTCCTCCTATCTGTCCTACCTGTCCTGCCCTTGCTCTATGTCCATCCCATGCTGGTATAATCCTTCACACCAGCCTCCATCACTGACTACAAACCCATCCTTATGAGCTCACTCGCACTGCTGTTTCTTTGTTTCTTCATTAATATTAACCTGCAGTGCTAGCTACAGATCTTTTTTCTTCTCTTTTAAACAGAAGGTAAATAGATTATTTATAAAGCACCATGTAAAGGCAGAGGCATTACACAGCTTTTGCAGAACCAAAATCCTCAAGTGTTCCTTGAACACCTGAAGCTTGAACACAAACACCACGCTCGTTTTTCTTCCTCTTCTCATTATACAAGAGCTCTATTTCACTCTTTGGACTAATCTGCTTGCTAAGTATCACAACAGAACGATAGCATCTTAATAATAATTAAAAATAATCAAGGAGAGATTGGATGACTTTGCATTGAAAAGGTGAAAGAGTTCCAGGAAATCCCATAGTTTGCTGAGAAAGAGACTTATTTGCAGGAATAAAACCACCTTAAAATCACCTACACTTTCACCTACCTGCACTCAGATAGGTCCCAAGACCTCATCTGCATCAAATTAGCTGAGAGTTCATCCAGACCGAGCTCTAGATGGGATAAAGGGATAGGAAAAGGCTTTTCCAAGCAGCTGCCTCCCGTCCTCCTGGAGAGGCAGCAGCACAACCCCCTGCAGCAGGCGCTGAAATCAGACCGTGCCATTGGAAAATGATGAACCTGAATGTGGCCGCAGCACGAGGGAGGAAACTGGTGCATAATTAAAGAGTTTGGTGATAAATATTAAAGGGCCTTGGAGCTCTGCAGAGCCAGGAGGATCCAGTGAAGTCCTGCCCGCCCTTCCCATGAAGGTCACTGCTTAACTCCTGAGGCTTTTCCTCCCGTCCAAACAAACATCACCACTTGCAACCACCGTAAAGCAGAAAGTTCCCAAACTGCAGCAGCTTTAAAAACCCACTGTTGGGTCTTGAAAATAATCACCTTCATTTCACAGTCAGCTGCCACACGGATCCGCTCCCAGCTTCAGGGTGCAAACACACAGAGGATGCGTGGGAGTATTTCCTAAGAAAGAAACTCCTGAATCACAACTCCTGTGACTGAACCAACGCATTAAAACCATCAATAAATCCTTCCAAACGCTCCTTCCAAGTGAGTTTTGCAGTGTATGGAGAGGCAAACGCAGCACCATTCTGTCAGCTTAAAGGCTCTCCTAGTGAGAGCCTCTTAAGTACCACCCAGACCTGTAGTCCCACGTACTCACGTAACCCTGTACAAACCTTATCTAGCAAAGGGACAACAAGCTATGGAAAACAAAGATGCTCAGGGCATCTTCACTTCTGAACCTCATAAACATCCTTCAGATTAACAAATAGCAAGATGTTCCTTTAGAAAAGCTACAAAATTCAAGAGGAAAAGGTTAAACTGAAAGGCAGATGTGGTATTTTTCAAGGCTGTGGAGGAAATTCTCCTTGGCTCAGTTAGGAAGCAAGTTGTTATTTATAAAGCCCATCCTTCAGTTTACTTTGGAGAACTGCTGGTCCAAGCTACTGCAGCTTGGTGAGGAAAACGTATATGGGGCTGTTTCATACAAGATTGACATCCTGAACAACCCAAACAGGATGAGAAATAAACCCCTCATGTGTTCTATGCCAAACAGAGAATCCAGATTAATAAAGTGAAACTAGGATGGAGAGATGCTCCCCACGGAGCTGTGGGCTTGACTGACACCACCCTGTAGGGACTGAGAGGTTCCTAATCCCACATCCCAACTTGGTTTGTGCTCTATTGCACATCCTGCTTGATCATTCTGTCTTGGATGAACAGGATACACTCTTCATGGCAGATATTAGGAATCTCGTGCTTGGTTTGCTCTTTCCACGATGTTAGATTACCATTCATAAGATTACTCCAGACATTCCTTTTGATTTTAATCCCTTATGTGATCAACCTCAAGGACTCTGCAGCATCAGGAAAAGAACCAACCTATTTGGAAAGAATATTCTTATCCTTTCAATTAAAAGAACACTGTGTCCTTTTGAGGCTCCATAGACTCATGTTTCAGTACAGCCCACCATGTATTTGGGACTCTTTAGTACATTCTATCTGTATTGATAAGGATGTATTTCCTACTGGAAGAAGCACTACTACCAAATGTACACGAGCTGTTAGTTGTTTCAACAGCAAGGTTTCAGTGACTGCAGCATGCTGCTTTGTAACATAAATGAAGTAATCCTGTATAATAGAGGAATAGGAGAGTATTTTTATCTGTGCCCCAAATAACCACTGAATGAAAAGGGTGATGCAATGGTTACTTTCAAGTTCCTCCTTCCAAATCGCTGCCTGCATGTTGCTGAAATGCAGTGGTGCTTGCAAGCAAGACCGAATGAGTATCTTGCACAACTCAAGGAGGAAGCCATTAACACTGAGCTTTGGACCCTCCTAAATCAGCTTCTGCCCTGCCAGAAGGACTGTTAGTTCTCTAGAACAGAGGCTTTTGCAAATGGCACCCAAATTATCCCACAATGGGGGCTTTCAGACGTAGCAAGCAGCATCTTAAAATAACTGAATAGATCAGAAGAGTGAATGAGCCAAAGAACAGAGAGTTCCAGGTAACTCTGGTCCTCTTTGCTACTTAGAAAGACCACTCAATGCCCATTTCCTCTGCAAACAAGTACCTTTTCATCCTAGCTATGAATAATGCTGTAGGGGCACTTCCAAATGGATAAGGCAAGAAGAGCCCTAGGAAGTCTGTTTTAAAGCATGAAGCCTGACACTACTAAATCAAAGCCATCGTCAAGCTGAGATTTAAAGGCATCCCGAACATGCATTATGCAGTGCAGACACTTGCCATCATCCATTTTCACACAAGAGAACCCAGTTTTCTTCATGCACAGGAGCTAAGTTGGTACACACCTACACTACCACCGAATTCCAGCAGGAAAGGGAAGAACCTGGAGTACCAACAACCAACCCAAGCAGAACCTTGGGGCTTTTCAACGTGGGAGATGGAGCAGGTCACAAGAGGGCTGCTTCCACCTTCTGGAGATGGGAAATATTAGTGTGAGACCCTACTGCTTGTAGGGACCAGGACAGTGATAGTTTGGGGGACCAGCTCTGATTTCACCCAAACCATACATCCACACATACAGCACATGTAGGCTTGCTGCTGACAAGATGTCCATGTGTTAACCAAAACTGAATAGGCAAAGATCTCAAATCCTTTGAAATATCAAAAAAAATCTACCAAAAGACAAGAAATTGTGACCTAAGACACGTGCAGGGCTCCTTAGGGGAAGCATGCAGAGATGCTCCTTGCTGTTACGTCCATATGCACCCATCCCATGCTGTGTCGCTGTTCAGTTTTCCCCTTTGCTTTACAGGCACTAGTGGAATACTGAAACTACTTCCCCAAACACCACCACTGAGCTTCCCCTCTCCCATTATTAGAAACGCCTCTTTTATTGGTAAACCCCTTTAAAACAAGATTTGGTACAATTTGCTTGTGTCTGGCAATGCGCTGTGTCAGTGCTGTGCTGAGCCAGCACCCGAAGCCACCCTCCTCTCCTCTGCAAACGGTTGTAAGGAAAAAGGACACTTACATTTAATTCCTTAATGATTAGGAATTAAAGAACAGAAACCTCATCCAGCTTCCAGGAAGACAATCTCTTTATTTCGCCATTTGCAGTCCATGCCCAGCTGCCTAAACCAGTCGGTGCTGCAGTTGTGTTACTGCAGCCACCCCAACACATGTGGTTTACTGCATTGACCTGTCCAAGCCCCACACCACCCCCTGGACAGTACAAGTGACTGAGCTCTTATGGGATGCCATGGAAGTGAGAATCAGTTGCATGCAAATAGCACACCAGGCAATGCATGCTGAACCCTGCTTCAAAACAACCCTGAAACACACACATTATAAACCCAGGATTCATTATAAATCATTTAGCTTAAGTTATCTCCCATTTTTCTTTTAACTGCTGTTGTGTAGATTTTATCATCAGCAATTAGAATAATTACATGCAAGTTTGCAGCAGCAGCAGATAAGCATAAAACACAGTAAATCTAAAGACATTGGAGGAGAGTTACCCCTTCAATGAAAACCACATTGAAACTCCAGTATATTAGCATCTTAAATATCCTTTTCCAGCCCATAAAGACTCTTCAGACTTTCTGTATTATTTACATTGCTTTTTCATCTGAATTTGGCAACATAAGGGTATATAATCTCACACCCCCTCCTCCTGGCTGACTTGGGCTCTGGTATGCGATGAAACACAGGCTAAACCACCAGACAGAGCTCTTCAAATCAGCTTGAGGGAGTTTGGTACCACACTCCCTGGAAGTCCTTAGGAAGAAAAGCACCCAGACTGCTCCTGTATCAGCAGCATTCCTGGATCTGCTAATTGCCAGGGATTAATGAATCAAACAGAACTGATATTTTGAGACAGAAAATAACTACTGAAGATTCAGAACAACTCAAGACCACATTTTTTCTCCCCGGCTATATGCTTTAAAAGCAGCCACTCACCTGAGACTACAAGCAGTCACACAGCAAAACACACTTTAAGCCACAGCAGTACCTCAAAAAACACACGTTATTCTTAAGAGGTACCAAACATTTCTCTTGCCAAGAGCAGCAATAAGCTGCGGTGGTTTTCCTGCACATGAGAAAGTGACACCTGAACACCAGGAAGCACTGGAGATGGTATCATTCAGACTAAATTACACCCGTGTGTGGTGTAATTACATCATCAATACACTGTGCAAGGAACATTCTTCATCCTTGACATCGGTTTGCACACCTGCTAAAATAAATTCCAACCTTTCCTATCGTGGTGGTTTTGGGGGTGATTTAGGCCATTGTATGCTCAAGAGCACAACAGAACTCCCAGCCTCTTTCAGAGGAAAACCAGCCAAGTGCTGTGACACTAACGTTCCTGACTGAATTTCTGCTAACACAGGTTTCTGCATTTTTCTGGCAAGCTCAGCCATCTCCGACTGATAAGATCATACCACAAAGAGATCTAATTAACCCAGTGGTTTTAATTTCAGCCATGAAAATCAGAACAGCAACTTACCGGGGTCTCGACTGCTGTAGGGCCATCCTGAAGCAGGTAAGAATGATGGCATTGGAGAGCTTGCCCTGCTGTCCTCCTCCACTTGCTGTGTGATATGCCTCACAGTGTCTTTGTTTTTCCTGTTCTTCCTGCGCCCCGTGGGCTGCCAGCCATCCCCTACTCCTTGCTCTGAGAACACAGTCTGTATTGCACTATCCTTGCCAGAATGCAGTTCACTCCCTCCGTAATGCGACGGTGAAACCTGTTCCTCCTTGATCCGTAAAGAGCCATAGCCCATGTCACTAGACCAAAGAGACTGGGATGAAATGTCTTCGTGGCTGTCTGTTTTTGGTTCCTGATCCTCTTTGCCATAGCTGCTCCCTCCTTCATGGCAGCTGGCAATGGCTGAGTCTCCAGAAGAGTTTGCAGGGCTCGTGCGCCGCGCTAACCAGGGAGATATACTCCTGCCAGCCACCACTGCTGAAATGAGAGCATCCGTACTGCTGCTGGAGGGGGCTCCAAGCTCGTAATCGACGAGATCATCTGAAGCATCAGACTTTATGCTTATGTCAAGAGCTGCTTTGATGAAGTTGTGACAGGCCTGGACAATGTCTGTCATCTGCAGGTAACTGGCAGCTGACATCACCTCGATGACGTTGCGGCTGGTCAGCGCGAGGTGCGCGGAGTACATGAAGTCAATGATGGCTTTAAAGCCTTGTGCGGTCACGATGTCCAGGTGGGTGACAGTGGCCTGGTCAGAGGTTTTCTGTACCTGGCAGTAGAGTGTTTTGAAGTAACGACTGCTCCCAAGCAGAACGTTCTTGTGAGCCTTAAATATCTTCCCCTCCACTATGATGCAGACGTCGCAGAGGATGCCGTGCTGCCTCTGCTCATTCAGCTCCCGCAGCAAGTGCCGGTAGTGGGACGCGATCTCCATATCTTCCTTGCGGTTATTCATCTGGAAGTCTTTGTGTTTCCTCTTCCACAAGTCCTGTAGGGGGAAGGAAATGACAGGACTTCAAAACCCACTACAAGCTGACAGAGATTTTCAAAGGCTGAGACAAACCCTGAGTTGTGCCAAATCAAGTAACAGGCTCATCCTGAAAGGATGCCGCAGAACACAGGCACTGCCTGGAAACACCACACATTCATTACACGATGCAGCTTCTTTTTACCAGACTTCAAACAATTTATGGTAAAAGGGAGATTAGATTTGAAGCTCAGTCCTCCAGGGGCTCATAACATCCCAGAGAAACGCTTCTTTAAATGACTACAGACTTGCAAGCAAACCTGTCTTAAGTTACTCGGTTGAATCAACTGGCAGTTTTTACTGCTGGAGTACAGCGAAGTTTGGGTTTGAAACTGTGCTGATGGAGACAAAGTGCTGAGGAGCACTCTATAACACACTTTCCTCAAGGGAACAAGCATTATGTGCAACAGATGAAGCCCTCCAACAGCAAAAGCCAATTGAAACCAGGCCTTGCCTTCACTATATTGCTGTGGAGGGGCTATAAGTACAATGCAAGGCAAAAGAGCAACAAGCAAATCCAAGACTACAGATCACAAAATGGGAAGTCCCCACTCAAACTAAACTGACAATAGATGAGAACTGTGAAATTAATGTTATTTGAGGCTGAACTGCTTATAAGCACAAGATTTTTAACTTGGCAATAAAGCATGTTATCTCCTTGGTTTTACATCTCCAAGTTTACCCTACAACCACCCTAAAATAGTCCAGAGGATAGAGAAATGCTAATGATCACCTGAGCATTCACGTTCAGAAAGGATGCTTGTGACCCAAACAACAAAGCATCCAGCAAGCCAAGATGAATTCTGATCACCTTTCATAAAGTTTGGCACCATTATTCAAGCAAAGGTTAGTAGTGCCAACAGCATGGCAAGTATCTCATATCTTGTAAGTTATGCTCCAAATTACCCTCCTCTTACACCCCAAAACAAGAGAAAAAGTGGATTATGTTGATTCAGATTGAATTTTACCCCACCAGCAAAGTACAAACACATCAGTGCTGATTTCTGCCATTTTATCTAGCTTAGATCACTTACCTGGGACTTGCCATTAAGGTTTCTATACTGTTTAACAGTGATTTAATGGTGCAGCTCATCAGGAGCACTGAGCTGCCACACAGTGTGAAGGATACCAACTCCTTCCTCTCAAGAACTTAATCTTGTTCCAACATAAGAAGTCCCAAACTGTAAAATTAGCACATGTGCCCACATGTCATAATACAACTGTACAATTGGTTTCTGCTGACAAGACCAAATATGAATGTAATTATGGGCAAGCCCATGCACCAGAGCCTGGATCTGGGCTGCTGGTGGCTGCTGATAAAACCACAGTCACGGCACTTGTGTGGCTGCACCATCTCAAAGCATGCAGAGTTAAATGTAAGCACTGTCATTAAGAGGCTGATGTGTGCTTGCAGCAACTTTCTAACATACATCTGGTTCGAAGCACAAATTCAGGCCCATTCGTACATCACCCCACAGCAGTCATGATTGAGAAAGTGTCTTGACATGTGCAAGTGGGTTCCTGTGCTGGGGAATGCAATCTGTAAGACCTCATTCCTCCTTCCTCCTAGTCTGTGCCAGTGTCATCATCTACAGGAGCACAACAGCTCCAGTTCAGCCCGCACCACTGGCTGGAAAACCACCTCTCAGCCCACAGAACAGAGATGACACAAGGACCTTTCTTCTACAGCCACCTCATGAGTCAAGAGTTCAAGTTATGCAAGATGCCTGCACAAGCATCTCCAGTTCCACAAGAATGGAGCTCTTTAGCAGTGTCACAACTGCTCATTTACAAGACCGGCTGGTCCTTGCTCATTGAGAAGCACTTGCTTCTTCAAGAGAGGAAGGACCGTGTTCCTGCACCACAAACAGGCTGAACTGGTGTTTATTATTTCAAATCCATGAAGCTTTTCTATGGAATTAAGCCCAGAGTGCACAAAGAAGCTCAGCTTATTTCTATTTGAATTGGAAGAGGTCAATAACAGAGCAGCTCTACGTTATCTGAATGCTACTTATTCACTACCGAAATCTGCCCAGAGACCTCAAGTTCTCACACAGAAGCCACCTCCACCTCAAATACATGAAATACATCAATGCAAATCAATCCAAGGATTAAAAACCCTCAGCCTAAAGAATTGATTTTCCAAGTGTTTGGTCTGAGAAGGCTGCAATGGAACCAGCAGCTCTCACCCAGGCACTGAAGGTGGCTGGCACCGCTTCCCAACCTCCTCCTGTTGGAGAGAGCCACCTCTTAAGGCAGAATGACAGTTCACTCTTGTCTCTACTCCAGAAACCACTGCTGCAGCTACTTTTAGGAGTCGAGGAGTCAGCTTAGTCCCCTCAGGAAATATGAATTGCCACATCGGATAAAGCGCGTTGTCCATCACCAATCCTGCCTTCAACAGCTGCCAGATCCACATGGTTCAGAGGAAGAGGCAAGAAAACCTCAGAGCATACAATTATGGAGCCAGCAGAAGGTTCAGATATGGCATTTCCTTTTGCTGTTCCTTCACAGGCAGCAAAGTCCATAGTCCAAGACATCAACTCCCTAGAATTAGTCTGGGGCTGGGGGAAATCTCCCACAAGGCTCATTTTCTCTTCCTCAGTTTAATACAGATTGACAAATACTCCTTTATGCCAATGTCTTCACCCACTTTGGGGAGTTTATGCAACAGCAGCTTTTCCTCTTGCATGTTTTTCACCTGGAAATTACATCCATGCCTTGAGATTTTATATATGTCTATGGTGGCGAGATCCCACAGCCCTTGTGCTGCACTTGCCCACATCACCAAGGACACTGGGGACAAGAGCAGAGGGTGGGTTGGTACCTTTAGGACAAGAAGCAAAAATACCTGACATCTAAAATATGAACATAAAACCCCAAGTAAAACCAACACCAATATGTGCTCCTCCATGCAAAGAAAAGACAACTTGTCCTTGTTCCAAAGTACTTGAAGAGACAGAGACATGAATGGGAAGGACACCCATGGAAGAGCAGCATCCTCTCCATGGACAGGCACAGTATCACACAGCAATGATGCGCATGTTCCTGTGTTCAGTCCAACCAACAATGTTCAATGCTTTCCTAACCAGCTATACTTATTGTAGATGTCTTGATCTTCCCCGTCTAAAGGTCTGTTACTTCATACCCATCGTTTCACATTCAGCATCTGTCACAGCATTGCACCTTTCCAATGTGAGGTCTTTGGGGGAGAGAATTAAATATGCCTCCAATTCAAAGGAATTAATTAGTTTTCTGTCTACCCCTGTCAAACCAGAACATCCGTTTAATGTCAAGGATCACCAGGGAATTAATCCAAGTTAAATTTAAGGCAATTTGCTAGTAGTTAAGAATTCAGGAAGCTTCAAAAGCCTGCGCTCTCGTGTTCCAAATTCACATGCTGTTTTGTGGCTTGTTGTTGGGTTTTTCTTCCCGTTTCCTGGGAATGATATTTATCTCCACTTAAAACATGTTATGGAAAGATTCCTTCAGCAAAGCAGCACCCTTCAGACTTCCACTGGAAGCATTGTGGAAGATGGAATAACTGCAAAGATTGTTTAGACACAGCCCTCAAAGATCAACAACGTATTTTGGGGTTTACTCAGGTCTTTTTAGGACACTGAAGGATTTCAAAGTTCAGCACCTACTAAAAGCTTTCAGCCTGGGCCAGTGCTGACAGCACATGGCCACAATGCAGCTTTCCAAGAAGCCAATGAGCCGTGAAAGCTCATCTGTAGGTTTTCCACAAACTAAATGGCAGCAGAGCAGCCTTTCTTCACAAGTCAGTTCACAGACAGCATTGAGGCTGCTACCTCTCCAAAACCAACTAAACCAAACCCCCTGTCCCTAAGCAAACAACACCTGCATGTAACAGCAAAAGGAACAAAAGAAAACAGATTTAATCATCTCTTTCATGCAAACTTCTGTCAAGGTAGAGGCCAGCTTTTTCTTTCTCAGGTCATCAAAACCCTGCTCTTCAAGTAAGCATTAATAATTCAGATCATCTTGAAGCCTGGTTGGAATGAACCTCGTTCTACAAACACAACAGCCACGAAAACTGTTTATTTTGCACTATCAGTACACTTATTTGGACATGAAAATATCACCTGGTGACATAAGAGTCTAAATAAATACAGTCTTCACCTCCTGTTGGAAAGGTTTGAAAGGAATAGCCAGTACTTACAATGCCAACTGCTGAGAGCAAGCACCCACAATAAGTCTCCTGACCCAGATGCGAACAGCAGTGAAATTAAGGGGTAGAAATGTCTTGTATCTAAAGCTCAGAGCGTTATTCGGATTTGGACATAAAGCCACTTGCAAGAAATGGAGGACACGCATGAAAGTCCCTTCAGTGCAGTCCCCGGGGAAACAGTGGGGACAAAAATAAACTCCTTTTACTCAGAAAGAAAACAGGGGAAGAAAAACAAGGAAAAACCCCAAAGGACTGGAGAGGTTTTGGAGGGTTTGCTGTTTGTTTCCTATTTGCGCTCTCAGAACACAAAGGAACCCAAAATTCAACCCCCAAGAGGTCTGTTACAACTTTCTAAACACGTTTCTATACACTGAATAGTAGGGACACAAGTTAGAGAGTACCAAAACACTCCTAAGTGCTCTCCACCGGCAGCCACCGTGGGCTCCCCAGGGAAAACATGCCAACTGGAATTTGACCAAAAATGTGTTGTTTCCTCCCCCTTCTCCCTTCGGAGAGAAGTAAAAACAGATCAAGGAAGAACTCCAGTTCACTCCAATGGTTTCTTACACAAAAAGGCAACAAACACACCCCACTTCCCTGCTTCCCCTCTGTCCATGTCTCCACTCCCAAGACATTCCAGCATTTTTTGAATTCCTCTGCAAAGGAGCTCTGTAAGGTGAGATCGGGCTCCAGATGCCACCTCACACATGACACTGTGTGTAAGGAGTTCACTTTTATGCAAGTAAAGGCAACAGAGATGCAGAGGATCCCTCCTGTCCATGTGCTCTGTGCTGACAGGAATAGAGAACAAGAATCCCAATGTAACCTCGGCAACAGCAAAGAGTGGTACCTGCACTCACTCTCCTAAAGGGGAGGAAAAGCACAAGATTCGGGATGTTAACAGATAACTCCCAGCCATGACACTGCTCAGGAGCTTCATGGTGCAAATCTCCACAAGCACAGTGTTTTCTCCTCCCAAGTGTGTTTGAGGAAGAGCATTGAAACACCTCTGCTTAGTGTTCTGTAGTAGTTACAATCCAGAAAGGCTATGAGCAAAGTTCAAACAGCAGGAGCAGGGCAGCATCACATCTCCAGCAGCCAGAACACAGCAACAAAATCAAACTTGGGGCAGGAAGAGATGTCAACTCCTCATCTGTCCCAGTTAGACTGAGGCAGGAAACACAAAGCATTTAAGACCATATCATCAGTTTACAGCTGCTTTTACCATGAAAATACATTGATCCAGATTCAATTTGGAATTAAAAGAAGGCAGATTTCAGCAAGAACAAAGAGACTCTAAACACTACACACTTCTAGTCATGCATCACAGTGTTACAGCTTTGTTTCCACAACCCAAACGCAAGCCACAGGCACAATCCAACTCCAATAAGCAGAATATAAAATAACCAGGAGGCATCATGAAACATTTCACTCTCTACTCCAAAACCAGCAACTTGGCTTTGGCCTTTGATATCAAACCCTCTACCTGAAGTTACAGGGCCAGCAGGGTGGAAAAGCTGGACACTACAGAAGTGCAGCCAAAAGACAGGATTTTGGAAAGGATCTTAGGAAAATCCATTTATTAACCTTCAAGCAGCTCTGACAGCACATGAATTCCAAGAGAAAACCAGGTCTGAAGATGAAAGCTAAGGGAAGGCTGTTTGCCTCCACAAAGGAGGGCAATTGGTAATTAGGACAAGAAATTTAGAAACTGTGAAGTTAAAAATAGGAGGAAAAAAGGCAAAACCGTACCAGAGAGGCACATTTTGCTATCGTGTTCTTCACATCATAAGCAGTGGAGAGTTTTAGTGATTTTGTTAGAGAAAGCAATGTAAAATTCCATATTAAAAGAACCATCATCAAAATCCAAGACAATTACTCCTTACCAGTAACAAACTGGGTTCCAGGTCTGGTGTTTCTCCTACGACAGCTGAGGACATCAACAGCCCTAGGGCAGCACAGGTAGTGCACCAGTCTTTGACCTTCTGATAGCACTGCTGGGACCTCTTGTAGGAGAAGGACAGAACTACAACAAAACCCAAAAGAAGAAAAAACAAGCATTAAACTACAAATTACTGAACTACAGTGATACATTCTGAAGGCTTTTCCTCCAAACCCACAGTTATAACATCCTTGCTTATGACTTCACCCCCAAAAATGAAAGCATAGCAATACATTGCAGGTAATGAAAGCCTGGTACCTTCTTGCAATACTACAAACAAGAGTTATTTCTTAAAAGTATGAGAAAAAAGGTATCTAATTTTAGATACTAAAACTTCAAAGAGGTCCCTGAAACAACAGGGTTTCCTGTTTGGTAGCTTTTCCAAACATTCTCACTTTAATGACTTTGGAAAGAGACATTTGTGGCTTGAAGGGCACTAATTCACCTTATCTGACCTATAAAATAGGAGGTTAAGAAGCTACTGAGGCAACTCCTGAGAGAGGGTTGCAATGGCATTCAAAAGACATTCAAAAGAATGTCTTCTTGACATGTTTAGTTGCCAGTTCCTACTGGCTAACACCATTCTGGGTGAAGAGATTAAATCATCCCAAGATTTTGAGCAAGAATTCAGTGTGAAATATAGATCCTTAGGTAGTAAGGCACATTCCCAGATAAAACATTGATGTTTAGGATCAACAAGGTACCAAGATTAGAAACAGTTCATCCAAAGGGTTTTTTGCCTGTGAGGACACATCAACTGTAATTATCATCATGTCCATCTGGCTCTACCATAGAAAACAGACTTTATTTTCTTCAGAAGAACACATTCACTGCACTTGAAGCATTTAAATTCAACTAAAACTTCTGACTATGCTTTAGTCAAAACTTTACACTGTTTGTGCATTGTTGACCCCTCTAGCAAAGCGTTTGCCACGTATTTCTGATCTCTGCATTCAGATCTCTTCAATCTATAGATAAGCTCTTAATGAAGACCAGTTATAAATCAATGCTGTTGATCTCACCTTCTGCAGTAACGGAAAACCTCAGAAGATAAAAACTAAGAAAGCTTTTCCAGTACAAACTGCTGTAACTGCAAGTGGGGAAATGAGTATCTAATACACACACAGAGCACTAAGGCAAATCCAGGCATTCTTATGGCAACAAGCACAACTGTGAAAATCCTGACAACAAATATGACCCAACCGAAGCAAATACCACTGAGTTTGTTCTCGGTGTCTATTTCAGACTGCCAAGTCTTGCCTTTCTCTGATTGCTTCTCCATAGCAATTGTTTTGGCTCCTTTTAGTCCTGTTATTTAGACAGTTAAAAAAACAAAGTGGGGGAGTGAGGGAACACATGGGAAATGACTTTGCTAGCAAAGGGTAAAAATAAGTGGTATTTTTCACTCAAACTTAGGGCTGGGACTGTTAAAACTCTGACCTACACCTCTGTCCCAGAGCCCAGAATAAGCCAGAACAGGCCAGTAAGAACAGCAAAGCTCAGACCTGCACTATTTTGCACTGCTCTGCATTTTTCCTTCTTGCTTTGAGCTCTGAACCTGCTTTCCTCCTGTAGTTGAGCAGATGAGCACCAAGTGACCATGGTTAATAGAGGCACCTCTGCTACAAGGTAGGAGCACAATAGCCAGAGGTATTCCTCCAACTTCCACAGCTGGGTAAGATTCCTAAAGGAATCCTCCTCTTTCTCTTACCACATCACAGAGTATCTTTAAATGCTGAGCACTTACCAATAGTTGAAAATGCTTCCTGTTAGCAAAAATAAATGTCGTGATGTTTCACAGCTGGAAAGTGCATGTTTTAATGAAGAGAGGAGAATGGGCTCTGCTGACAACCTCCAAAGGGCTCATCAGATGTCCTGCATTTGGGAATGGGAAGAATAAGAGGCACAAATTAGAATCTAAACTGTAACTTCATATAAAAGCTTTCAGTGGCATGTAATTACAAGCAGCACATTTACAACTTTGCCATTCCAAACAGTATTATGATATATTCCTATCAATAAGCATAAAGGAGAAATTCTTTTGCTCGTGTTAAGAAAGAATTTAACATACAAATTTTAACACTATTAACACTCCTGTGCTTCCAGGCACAAGTGCTTGGAAGAAGCCACTGTAAAATGCCAGTAGTTTATGTGAGGATTTCAAACAACTTTAACAACAAGATACAGAAAAAGATGCAAACACCCAACAGAAAGTAAGTTCTCATTGCCGTGCCTGTAAAAGCGATGCAGCCACAATACAATACTGCAGCCTGTAACAGTTTGCTTATACAACAGGATGCACCTTTCCAACAGGGCACTAGGTGCACGTTTCTAGCTCAAAATGCTTCCTGCAATAATGTTTCTGCTGCTTTTTCCATTTTCTCTGCATTTCCCTTGTTCATTTCCCCATAACTTCCACCTCTGTCCATGTGCCTGCCTCACCACCTTCTCTCCATCATGGAGATGTCCAACACAGTACAGAAATAGTTGCTGCTATTGAAGGAACATGGAAGAGCCAACCAGTACCTAGAGAGCAAGAATCTTACAGGGTACCAGGCTCAAGGAGTCTGGTCATACCAAAAACAATGTAAGCAGTTAGCTACAGATATAAGCTGCTACTCCAGCAATGAAGATTGAAGAGCAACCTGAAAAGCCCCAGGTGCCTGTGGCTGGTGGGACACTTACCAGTCCAGATGCCATTAACTCCTACAAGATCCTAAGCTGCCACTTGAAAGAGCATCACAAAAGAAATGTGAGCAAAAGACTCTGCCCTTGCGCATCTATTACCAAAACCAAAACAACATAAAAAGCACCTAAAAAAGAAAGAGGATTAAAGCAGTGTGATCATATCACACTGGGAATTGCCCTGAAAAACGGTTCCCCCCAAACTTTCACATTGCTTTTTGGCTTTTTAACTTGGGGATCTTTGTGTAAGTTCCCAAAGTCAGTACGTGAAAAAGGAGGGAAGCAAAAAAAGAGGAAGAATCGTGAGGGAATTTTTAAAGGGAAGTATAGCCATGGGAGCAGCTGAGGGGAAGGGCACACAAGAGACAGAAAATGCACATAAGGAGTCAGGAATACCCTAGGAGTAAATATGTCAGCAAAACTAAAGCGAACACAGGAGGTGCTGTGTGTAACTTAGGGTACAAGCACTCAGTGCCTGGGGTGATATCCCACTTTCCTTTCAGTCCAGATCTCATAATCCAGATTTGATCAACTCTTATAAAAAGCTAAAAAAGACGCACAGTGAAGCCAAGAAGGACAGAGCAGCAATAAGAAGGAAGTCAATAAGTGAGGGTTTTATCCAGCCCCCACCTCGTCCTCCAACCCTACAGTGGTGGGACTGTTTGGAGCACTCCATCCTGACTGCTTCCTTCATGGGTACTTCAATCAGCTGGTTTCAGGTTTGGGTATTTTAAGCACCTAATGGCTAATCCAGACCATTGATGCTTCTGTTTCAGGGCATGATTTGAGCACTGGTCAGAAAGGTATTTCCTCCAATGGTATATTAGTGCAAAAGGTGCACGTTTTGGTTAACCCTTTCCTCACCCAGAGTGAGCCCAACTACCTCAAGTATCCACTCCAAGTTCTTCTTCACAAGGTAAGAAACAGAGGAAACAAATTCACTTGGATGTATTAAGTTGGTTCAACACATGAGGAGGAAACAATTAGGAAAGATAACTAACGCATACACAGCTACAAACACATTCCTTGCTATGCAAAACCCTACTTGCTTTTCTAAGCAGGGTTCTTAAGCAGCAAAGTTCCTGGCACACGCTCCGACATCCTTGCTACAAGGCTTATTTTAATCCATACACAAGCTGTGTTTGTAGAATACTCCTGCCACCTCACTGCCTCCCTCCAATACAGCAGACCCCAGCTCAGCTTTACTCCAAAGCAAACGCCAGGCAACTTCCAGCACTTGCAGAATGTTTTTCCTCCTTAATGCCAAGTAAGTGTCAGGGCAAAAGGGATCACTACTGCCGGGGCTGGAAAAGCCATACTCCCAAAAAGCAAGGCAAAGAAAGGCAAGTTTCAGCTCTAAGCTCAGCATCTACAATACCCAGGTACATCCTTACCTCACCTACATGCAACAGAGCACTGCAAAGTGGAACACATTTCCATCTAATTGGAATTGCTGTCAAGGAGCTCATCCTGCACTCGGATGCTGTTCAAACCCAACATTTCAACCGCAGGCTGATGGGTCTTAAATACGTGGGTATGGAAGGAAGATAAAGCAAGTGTTCAGAACAGCTAACCTGGTAAGGGACAGAAAACCCCACGCAGGAGCCTCTGAGCTCCACTACTGGGGAATTCAGTGAGGACTTCACACTAGTTTGTGCATATGAATAAGCAGTTTTAGCACAACTATGATTTTTTGCCAGGATAATAGAAACTGTGTGCAAGAGCTGAGGAAGCTCCACACCCCTGTTTCACAGAAAGGGAGGCTGATAAAAAGCAGTGACAACACCAGCACATTCAGCCACAGCTACAGGATGGAACTGAATCCCAAGCAGCTCTCCTTCCAAACTGGACATCCCTGAGCAGCCAAATGCACCGCAGCAGCACAGACCCGAAAGCTACTGAACTGTTCAGAGAAGCTCAGAGTCTCTCCCCTTCCATTTCCAGTGAAAGAAGCATCACAACAAGCAATACATGCTTCTATTTCACATCCTGCCTAACGGACTGAATATCTAGAGGGAATTGAGGCAACCAGCCACTGAAGGTTGTGCTTAAGGGAGCTGTAACATGAATACATCACCGAGTGAAACAGAAAACCCTCACGAAGGACTAAAGTGAAGGTCTGAAGCAGCAACCGGAGTCCTGACTGTCTGTGTGTGACCAAAACACCCTAAACACCTCCCAGAGACCCTGGGGTGAGGAGCACACCACAGCACTTCACACAGCCCAAATACCTCCCTCTATCTCCCAGCAGTGGTAGGTCCGTGTCCTCTCACCTAACGTGACCCCGCTATCTGCAGGCAGCCCCACAACGTGCCTGCTTTCACTATTAATACACTTTGAGGTTCAGATATCACACATAAAACACAGGTAAGTTACTCACTTCAGAATATTGAAGCCAGTCGTAAGCCAGAAGCGAAACACAAACATTAATCCTTTTGTGTCAGGATTTTCCAGGGTAATGCTGGCAGCCAGGAATGGACACGACCTGCTGGCTCCTGGGAATTCTAAGGGACATGTGGGATAACCATTACAGCTGCAGGTAGGTCTTCAAAGACTTAAACTAAGCCCCCGTTTTGCCCTTTTGTTTGCCCATTAAACTGAGCAGACAGGAGCGAGGAAACCCCCTGTGAGTGCTTTTTACTGATTTAGGGGAGTTTGGAGACTGGGGCTGCCAGTAAAACCAGCAAAGGACATGAAGGGGAAAATGCCCTGGGAAAGGTTGAGCTGTTTCTGAAGGAAATCTGCTCTGGAAGCAAGCAGCAGCAGTTTGGATGGGGCGTTATCCTGCTGCTGCGCTGCCGGGAGGACAGGAAACTTTGCTGAGAAACTTCAAGAACACAGATCTAAACAAAAAAAAATCCATCCAAGTGGACAGCAAAGACAAAAAGAACACATCCGACCTCAGAGCAACACAGCATGTTAGCAGAGGAAAAGCAGACTATTCGACAGCAAATCACAGACCTTTCAAACACGAGGCATTTCGCCGTGCCACAGAGGGCTGCTTGGGGAAGGGGGTGATGCTAAACTGGTTTTCCTTTAAGCACTCCCACTTATTAAGGAGGAAAAAAAAAAACCCTCTTGCGAAGAACACCTCCACTGTTGTACAACTGTCCCAGAAAACAAAGACCACGGGGAGAAAGTGGCCCATTTTCCAAGAACCCCGTGTACGGGTCATGTTTTCAGCAGCTCGATCCTACACGCTCGAGGATGAAGCAGCATTTAAAGCCTACGAGTAAACATCTCACAGGTGACTTATCAGAACCCATTTTTTGGTGCCACACTCAAATTGACTCAATTACATCAAACAGTCATAACACAGATAGGAACACAACTGCGAGAGAAGTTTAGCTGTGAGTGAGTTTCCCCCTCCTGGACAGGCTGCATCAAAACCAAACGACCAGTTTTCTGTTTCAGTTACAGTCATCCCACCAGCATAGCAAAACACGGACTATTTGCCAGGCACATCCATTTGGGAGCTATCCTAAACACTGTTCTGTAGCTATGCCCCCAGCCCATGGGGCAGGCTCCTGTTCCCAGTCCTCATCAGCTCCCCAAAAGCACCTTATGGCGCTCATTCCTCCCCACATGTTGAAAATATTGTGACTAATAACACACACTCCACCCATTTTCTTTTTTCCATCACTAAAGGATTTCAAAACCTAAAACTTGACAAACAGCAAGAGAAACTGAACGCAGTTTAGAGAGGGAAAGGCAAATCTTACTTGCAATTACAAGATGCTATGAAAACATACAGTGTTTAAGCAAGGTATTGCTAGAAGCGATCCGTTCCCAGCAAGCTGCTTCCTTAAAATCACAGTTCTCTCCCTCTTGGATAATGCAGCTTTTCCCTTTAATCCCCCCATGAACAAATAGAAGAAAAGAAAGAAAGAAGACTCCCTTTCCTTCTGGAGACCCCACATTTCATGCATTAGTCGCAGGGCTGCTCTTTGCACACTGAGAACCCACGCTTGTAATAAAATACTTGTTCCAGTTCAAGAACCGAGACCTAGATCCGTACGACAGCCCCTAAATGCTACACACGACGCGAGGGATGCAATTAAAATGCAGGCAGGAACTTTGGTACAGGTGTCTGCACCAGCACTGTTTGCTAAACACGTCTCTAATTAGCATGGCTTTAAACAATGCTGATAATAATCCGGTCCTGGCAGGCTTGCAAATGAATCACTGGGATTGCAAAATGAAAAGCATGAGGAATTCATTAAAGAGCGGTTCAAACTCTCCTTTGTTTATCTTCCCCCCGTCAGGTGTCAAGAACAAATAAACCTGGGATTCTCTCCCTGGATTGCATCCCAGCGCTCAGCTCCACAATACCGCGCCGCTCCAGAGCCTCCTTAGGAGGTACCAACGCCGCTTCGTTCCCCCCCCCGACCTCAGCTCCGCTTCCAAAAGAGACATCCTCCCACTATTCCCGTCCTGCAGATCTGCTCCATTCTCCGTTTGTCATCGGGGATTGAGTTATCAGACACTACTTGTATGACTTTGGGAACTGACACGTCTATTTACAGAGACACAAAGGCAATCCGGCAGCACAACCCTTGCTTCTTAACCAGCACCTTTCCTTCCAAATGTAACCCCCGCTTTCCTCCTAGGGGAAGGTGGGGGGGACACACGACACCTCCCTCGTTGCCCAGCATGACAGCGAACATTCCCAGCCACTTTTGCACTTGTTACAGCCCGATGAAAACCCACCTCCATCCCCCCCGCGAAGGAGCAGCGCTGTTTTGCCAAGGGTTTGGTTTTATTCTGCCGTTGTTTAGTGGGCTTGGATGGGGTTATTTTTCCCTTCTAAAAGAGGGTCACTTCCCCCATTTCAGCCTGCAATTAAAATGGAGGCAAGGCCAGGCGATCTATGCCTGGCTTTAGGGGGAGACAATAACCCAAAACAGGCCTGGCTTAAGGAAAAAAAAAAAGGGGGAAAAAAGAAGGAGAGAGGATAGGAAAGGGAGAAAGAGGCAGAAAAAGAGCGAAATACAACATGCTTCACCACGATTATTACCTCATCCCTTTATCCCAAGCAGTTTGGAAGCACGCTCCTGACAAACTCTTGGTCCAACTTGCACGGATGCTGGTTTTTAAGGGTTGGGGCGGGGGGGGGGGAAAGGGTTTGAATGCTGGAGCCGGGATTGAGGCTTGGCTCCTCGCAAGTGGAGCTGCTGTTAAAATGCCCCCTTGTCTCTTCTCCTCTCCCTTGAGCTGGGTGTTGACGCAGCAGAAATTACCAGCTGGAAAATTCCCCTTTTGGAGGTTACGGGGAGGGGAGGGTTGGGGGGGGGGGGGGCGGAGAAGGGGAGGGGAGGGCCGGGGGAGGGGGGTTAAACCCTGCCACTTACCAAGTTAAGCCATCCACCCCACACCAAATAAGCCATCGCGTCCCAAAGAAGGCACCGTGCCCCCCCTCCTCCTCCGTAGGCACGGAGCCACCGGCCCCCCCCCTGCTCCCCCGAGGCGGGTTGTGCCAACGGAGGGCGCGGGGCTGGGCAGGGGGCGATGGTAGCGGTGAGCACAGCGGAGGAGGCGGGGGGAAAGGAGAAGGAGGACGGGGAAGGGGGGGGGGTGGCAAAGCGCTGCCCGCCTCGCCTCGCCTCAGGGCGGCCGCGGGGGCCTCAGGGGAAGGGCGGGCGGCCATGGCGACCCCCGCTCGCCCCAGGGGGCGTTGGGGAGGGGGGGTGGTGGGCAGCGCGCTTACCTGAGCCCCATGGAGGAGAGCGCGGTGTGGGAGCGGCCGGAGCTTGTGGCTCCGTCGGTCACTCCGTGCCTCTCCTCGGGGTGGGGAGGGGAAGGGGAAAGGGGGAGGAGGGCGGGGGAGGTGGGGGGGGGGGGAGAAGCCGGTAGAAGGGGGGGGGCCCGGGCGCGCTCCCGTGGCTCCCTCGGGCGCGCGGGGCGCGAACCCGCGACAGGCGAGCGCGGAGGGGGGGGGGGGGGACTGAGGGAGGGGGGGGAGAGGCGGTGCCGCGCGGCGCGTGCCGGCGCCTCCGCCCCGCCCCTTCTCCCACACTGGCGGGCGCTGATTGGTCAGAGGCAAGCACGGGCCTCCGTTAAGCGCCGCCTATTGCTCCGCCCCCTTCTTTCCTCCCCTTGCGCCGGGGGAGCGGGGGCGCCGCCGGCGGCGCTGCCACTGCCGGACACCGGAAGTGAAGGGCGGGCTGGGGGAGCGCGCACGGGCTCGGCCGCGCAGGGTATGATGGGACGGCTCCGTGACAGCGCTGAGTCGGCGGCGGACCCGGATCCGGACCCGATCCCCATCCCGGTCCCGGACCCCATCCCGGGTTCCCCCGGGGTACCTCTAGCGGCTCTTACCCGACCTTGCCGTGGCCCGGGCTCCCCCGGGGTACCTCTAGCGGCTCTTACCCGACCTTGCCGTGGCCCGAGGAAGGAGGGCCCGCGGTTGTGTCCCCCTGAGCGGGTGCATCCCCTCAGGCTCCGCCGTGAGGGGCAGCGGTTTGCTCCCCACGGGAGCCTGTGGCCGCGCCGAGCTGTTTATGGTGGGGGGGAATCACTTTTCACTCTATTAAGAAATAAGAAACCTTATTAATTAATAGGAACCCAAGATCTGCAGCCCGGCAGGCTTCAGAGCCCGTTAAACGGGGCGCTGGCCTGGCTTGATGGCTGGAGACTGAGGGTGTGCAGGACGGAGATGAGAGCCCCCCGCCTGTCACATCCAGGGATGGAAACCTTGTTGCAGCAAAGGGCAGGATCCTGCCCTTTCGGCTGCTGCGCTGCAGGATCTGCCACAACCTGCCCTATATTTCAAAGGACGGAGCTTAACAGCACAGGATAGGTCTGGAGCGGCGAGGAAGCTGATGCCAGCCCTGCCATGGCTGTGGCGAGCAAGGGAAACCGCTCCTGGATCTCTGGATTGGGAAAGCAGGAGCTGGTCCAGCAGCTGTAACGTTTGCAACCTGTGCATCAGCATCCACATGCTGGGATTGTGCCCCAAAGAGGGGAAATCCCCGTGGGTTGGGCGTTTGGTTGCCTTGTTAACCAGCTTAGGTGGGTAATCACGGGTAATTGCGTGCCTAAGGCTTGGAAGTGTCCTCCCGGGTTTCCTTCCCCCCCCCGTCCTATGGATTTGCTTCATCTCTGGCTTTTAAATAGGGAGTCCTACCGCTGAAGCCTCGGAGTTGGTTTTATGCCTGTTCTTTATTCGAGTCCTCCTCTACAAGGTTTCAATCTCCAGGACGTCCCTTCACGAAAAAAAAAAGAGATTATTTTCCACTTTTCAATCTGTGGTTTAAATAAACAGATGTTGTGTGTGTGGTGTTTTCCACCCCCCGTTTCCTCCCACACACCCTCAATACCTTCGATTTTGAAAAGCCCATGAATGAACCTGATTAATGACAATGAAATGTCTTTTAACTCCAGCGTGGTTTTAATTACCTCTTTATTTCCTATTGCAACAGAGTCCAAGCAGCACCTTCCTAGAAAGAGTTCCATTAAGATGCAAATGAAGGCTCTGCAGAAACTGTCTCGCAATGCAATGCAACGAAGGACTCCGTTTCTTACACTTAAGCAACACGGTGCCAGGGGGGTGTCCCGCTGCCTCCTGCTCCTCCTGCACATGCAATCCTCTGCCTTCACCTCCCCATGCGTGTGGTTGCCGGTCCCTGTCACCTGCAGGTGAAAAGCACCGGAGCTGAACAGCCAGAATCTCTTTTCCCACCCTCAATGCCCAAGTGTTTCACGTGAAGCTCTTCCCCCCGGCGCCTGCAGGTGCTAAATCCTTCTGTTGTGTACGTTGGTTAAGTTTAAGCTTTGAGTTGGTCTTATTTTTTAGGCTCTGTGTTGAAATGGGAAGGTTTGAGGGGCTGATTGAAGATGGAGCTGTATCTTTATGCCACTGTATATCTATTTTGCATAAAATCCATACCATACGTGGTCACAGCTAGGAGCACTCCTGCTTCTAGCTCACTCACTCCTGCTTATCCTCGCTCCTCCCTGCTTGAGACCGAGCTTCCCGTTATCCCGAGGCTGCTCCGGTTCAGTGTGTACGTTCCCTTCCTCTCCTCCCACCCAGGGTTTCTTCCTCAGGTCTTTGTTGGCAGCAAGTATTTATTTATGTAGTATTTCTTTGCGTGTGGGGCTGGGCTGAGGCCCCGGAGCAGCAGCAGCTGCAGCCTGGGCACTGCCCTGGGGAACGTGCTCCAAGAGGGGGAGGCTGGCTGAGGGCCGAGCTTCCCAAAGCTGCTCCACACAAAGGATTTCAGGAGGCTTGGGAAGCTTTAATATTTAACATACCCACACCCCTTCCTCCTTTAATGGGAAGTTTGTGTCTTATTTTAGGTAAAGGCTGCAAGTGCTCCGCCTGTCCTCAGAAGAGAGGTGGTTTCTCCTCAGAAAGAAGGAAAGAACATGCATGGGGTAAAAAGAACAGGAAAAAAAAGAAGAGCTGGAGGAGAAATCAGGCTTGTTCATGAGCTTTTTGGTGTGCAAAGTGTCATGAACGGCGTGAACAAAGGAGAGGTCAAGAGCACAGATGCACCTCTGTGAGATTAAAGACTGTTTCTGGCTCAAATCAATGTCCTCTGCACACCACCATGTCACAGGTTTCATTGAGGAGGAGACCACTGGAGGTCTGGGCTTTAATTGTGTTTGGCTATTGGGAAAACAGGGAAATTCCATAATCCTGTAGCACAGGAGTGGTTGGAATCACCCTGTGGTGGGGTGAGGTAGAAACGGGCTGGAGACAGTAGAGGAAAGCTGCCTCCATACCACATCCCATCTGAAAATCATCAGGATGCCGAAGTGTTCTCATCCCAGCTCCCCTCTTCAGCTCTGCTCCACCTTGCATTCGTCTTGCTTGTAGGAGATGTTATATCTGGTAAAATAAAATGATTTCTTGTGTGTCCTTGCCGTGTGGTCCGTTTGGAAGCACGCTAAGAAAATCCTAATGACCTGATTACTCTGGGTTGGGTTTTTTTTTTAATTCCTTACAAGTTTTGTACTCTGAAATAGAGATGCACAGAAAATCCTGAGGGATCTCTGATCTGTGAGCTCTGCTTACAGCCATCCCATGTTTCATACGTGGTACACGTGTTTCCATCACCAAAGCCTGTTCTTCCCGAAGTGCAGCGGGAAGAAAGCTGGTTTGCTCCTGCACCTCACAGCAGCTCTGCATCCCTGGAAATCCTCGCATCACCAGCTTTACCAGCTCCACTGAGAGCATCCTGCTCTATGGAGGAGGTGGAGGAAAGGGTTAAAGGACCCACATTCCTGTCCCTAAGGCTCTGATCAAAGGTCAGGGGTCTTTAGGTGAAGGAAGGGAGGGCGGTGGTGGCAGCCCTGACCAGGTCACTCTAGGAGTAAAGCACAGCTGAGGGGAGCTAATGAAGCAGTGTTTGTCTCTCTCACAGCACATACTCCCGGGCAAGTCAGAATTCCTGCTCTAGTGGGAGTGAAGATGTCGATTGTACTTTTTCCATGATGTGGATTGAGGCATTTGCTAGGTTGTGGGAGTAAACACTTGGGGGAATTCTCCATCAGCTCAGCAAGGGCAAGTCACAAGCCTACTAAATATGGTGAATGAAGATTACAAAAGAAGCCCTGGAGAATCAACCTCCCTCTTCCCACCCCAGCTCCCCACCAGCGCTACCCCTGCACAGTTTTCCTCATTATCTTGTGCTGCTGCTTCACTGCTTCCCAGCTAAATCCATGGCTGTTAGTGTGACTGAGGACACCGTGCTGCTTTAGCTTTGTGTTCCAACCCGACGGGCAGCGCTGGGGTGGTCCTGCTCTACCAGAGACACCCTGCACCATCCTGCTGCAGAAAGCAGAGACACCAACTATTCACCGAGGGAGGGGAACAGCAGGAAATGCTCCCAGGTCTGTAAATACTTGAGGGGGTGAGAGATGATGCTCATGGACAAACTATTTGACCAGCCGCATCCCACTGACCTCCTTCGGTGCTGCTCTTGAAAGGGATTGGCCGGACACTGAAACAGTTGATCTTTAATGCTCCAAAAATACATTCCCTTTCAAAGGCTCTCAAGTGGAGGAGCAGCCAGGCTGCCAAACTCCAGCCCCACTCCCATCCTCTCGTGGCCTGGGTGAGCTCAGCTCCGGGGTGTTGGTTGAGGTTCACCCAAGGGTGTAGAGGAGGGTAAGGATGAAAGGTGCTGGGGCCATGGGATGGGGAGGGCAGGAGAGCAGCAAGCTCTGTCTCCAGCCCTCCTCCTGGCTGCTCCATCCCCGTTGTGCTGCCCTGGCTCTGTCCAGTCTCTCTCTTGCTCCCCTCCCTGCCAAACTGGTCCCCCAGGGGCCCCTTTGGTTCCCACCCAGAAGCAAGGGATCATTTCGGTGCTGGTTCAAGCTCAAGCACATCACTGCACTGCACAGCATCACCCTCCTCCTGCCATTAGATGACCTCTGCTTCCCTTTTCCTGAGCGTGGGCTCGCCCTGGGGTTGCTTTCTGCTGTAGTTCACATTGTGGTGCTCTGGTTCTTCACCCCTTTAGCAGCCTTCCTCCACCACTGCACATTTCATGCTGTTCTCTGTACCCAGATCTCCTTTCACAGCTCCTCATGGCATTCATCACTGTGCATCTGGGAAGAACCAGGGCCTGGGCCATGCCCTTTCCTGAGACCAACAGCACAACCCTGCATGTTTAGAACAGGTTTTGATCCTTCCTCCTCTGGTATCACCATCCTTCACACCTGCAACTGTTCCAGCCACTGCCCAAGGGCTCACACCAACCCCTATGGAAAGCAACAAACCCATTTCTCTTTCCAGTACACACAGAGAGGGACAATCCCAAGGTGCCAGCATCCTTCACACTCGGATTTGGCTCTCAGTTAAGCTCAACCCTTTTTGCTACAGCCCTTCAGAGACATCTATCTGAACCCAATCCCTCTGCTTGCAAAGAGTCTGTTTCCCTCAGAACCCAAAGAAGGTGCTGGGCTGCGTGTGGGTCCTGTTCCATGCAGCCTGGATGCACTTGGAAAAGGCAGAAGCAACAGTTAAATATATCTAAGCACTGCAGGATGGGAAGTGTGGTTTGGGGTTGAGTCAGGCAAGTGGTAGTTTGGAGGCTTAAATACAGTAAGGCAGGGTTTGCTGTCCCTTGTGTGGAGCTGACACTGCAGAGAGCACGGTCCAGCCCTTTTGGGTGAGTTAACCCCAGCTCCATGCCCCTCGGCTGCAGAGGGATCAAAGCTCGGCTTCAGTTTGCTCCTGCTGGGATGCTTCCTTTGGGTTTTACCTCCTGTGTTCTGGATGTGCTCCCACACGCCGCAGCCCCTGGAGCTGAGCTGCAGTGGGAGAGCAGCAGATCCAGCCCTTGCTTCCCATCCAGAACAATAATCACAGGGAAAAGGAGGAGGGCCCCGGCAAAACGTTCACAAAATGCCCTGAAGTGACTCAGAACCGTTTTGCACCATATTCGAATTTATATCAAGTTGCTGGCCACGAGGAGGGATGAGGCTGCCCCTGAACTGGTTTCTGTTGGGAGCTGTTCAAAGGCACTTAATAGCATTTAGCACCCCAAGACACCCCGTGAGCAGCAGCGCTGCTATGGAGCTGGGAGCTGCTGGGATCACGCATGTGGTGGGCAGCATCTTCCTGCTGCGATGCCCACCTCCAACCTCTCCTCCCACCTTTCCCAATGGGAAAACAGCCCGTTGAGGAGCAAGGACGGTTTAAACGGCACGTGTGTAGTGAGGGGTGTCCGTTGTGAGCCCTTCGTGGGGGTCCCCACGCTCTCCCCTCTGTTTCTCCTGGCTGAAGGCACCTGCAGCTGCTTCCCAGCCCTCGGCTCCCACAGGATTTCCTCTCTGGGCAGGCAGGGAGCGGTCCCGCAGCCCCCAGCCCTCGCCCTGCCGCAGGAAGCGCTCTGGGAGCAGGGGCTGGGATGGGGAAAGGATGGAGGAGGAAAACGGGGAGTCACGGGGGGAGCTGCCAGATAAGGGCGGGCTGGGAATGCCGGGCGGATGCAGGTCGGAGCGGCGCCCCGGTCACTTCCCTCGTGTCGCCCGGCCGGAGCCGCTATGGGAGCCCTGGGATGCGATTCCAGCCAGGGAGCTCCAGCACCCGGCAAAGAGCGGAAAATCCCGCATTGGGAACGGGTTTCCTCTTCCTCCGGTGAGGCAGAGCAGGGGCAGAGCCCAGCATCACCCCCTGGGCAGCGGGGTTCAGGGGGTGCAGTGTCCACCCGCAGGGATGGTCCAGCCTCCCCTCTGCTCGCCTTCATCCCTTGTGTGTGCTGGTGCTGGAGCCCTCTCGCCCAGCCATCGTGTGCGACCTGATGTCAGCCATCAGGAAACAGGCGCTGGATGAGCCCTGAAGGCCATCCCAGCAGGGCTGTGCCATTGGGAATGCTCCCAAGCAGAGGCAGAAACGTGGCTTTTCCCAAAGCCTGGAAAAGCCCCTGTTCTCTGGGGAGTGCCGCAGAGATGCAGGCAAAGGAGACAAATGCCTTCTTTATTTCCTTTCCCCCTGGCTTCAGTCATTCCAAACCCCTCCAGAAACATCCGTGCTGCCTTCCCAGCTCTTTCCTAAACCAAACCCACTGCTTTCATTATTCCTCTGGGCATTTGTTCCCTGTAACACATTATCTGCTCCCTGCAATGCCGCACTGACCCTGAGCTTCAGTCCTTGCCCTTGACTGCTGGACCCCGCACCGGTTCAGGCAGCCCCGTGGCACCTCCCTCTGCACTCCTCAGCCAGATCCCGCTCCAGCCTTGATGTTCCATAAGGAACCAGCGCCAGAGCTGCTGGTGTAACCTCCCATGAGCCTTCATCTCCAGCCTCCGAGGGGGATGTGGGGTGATGGGCGTGAAGATACCCCAGGAGATGATGCTGCAGGTTCTGCAGCCCCAGGGATAGGATGGGAGCATCCTGGCCCAGCATCCCTCTGAGCATCCCATGGGCAGTGCTGGCACCCTTGGGGTACCCCGTGGGGTACAAGCACACCCCAAACCAGCTCTGTTCCCTTGTCCAAGCTGGGGTTAGCAATGAGCCAGAACAGGGAGGTTTGGGTTTAATCTGCAGGGGAATCTTCACACCTCCCTTTGCTCTTCCCCTCGCAGCCCCCACTCCATGGTGGGGGCAGTGCCCATCTGCTGGTGTGATTTCAAACATCATCCTCCCTCCCTCTTCCTCCTCCACCCCGAGCCCCCTCTGCTCCTCCTCTGCCCACCCTCACCTCTGCCTTCATTTACTGCTGGTGCCGCAGGGATGCGGCTCAGTGGGATGAGGGAGGATGGAGGGATGCTGTGCCGGTGCCAGCTGGGATTTGCCTCTCCCAACCTCCAGCAAGGGCAATGTGAGAGGAGGAGAGCAGCTCACACGCATGAGCAAACCCCGCTGCTGGGGCTGGAGGTGCCTCTGCTAAGGCCAGGGTTAAGGCCGCAGACACGTTGCCTCCTCTCTGGGCGCGGGGTTAGAGGGGGTATGGCCTGCATCCGTGCAGATGCGAGCGTGTTTATTCTTACCAGATAGTTTGATGGCTTTATCTGATCACCGGCTTTCCTGAGGAAGGAAGGGTGAGTCTGACTCACTGCGAAATGGGGGCCCTGCATCTCTGGGTATGAGCAGAGCCCCGGGGCGAGCCCTGCTCCTGGCGCTGGCTGCTCTCCAGCTTTCACTCCACCGCATTGCCACGGTCACTCATAGCCCTCAGTCGCTGATAGATTAATAGGTGTAAGCACTGCTGGGGAGGGAGGATGCTGGGGTTGCAAAAGAAGCACCCAGGACCCAAGCCATGTATTGAGTCCATGCTGTGTGAGGAGGGGAGCTGCGGCGTCGTGCCCCCAATGCACAAAACACCGTTACAAGCAAGCTGTAACCCAGCAGTGATTGATAAACCCAAGAGGGACAGGCCCATGCCCTCCTAGAAGCAAACCCACGTCATTAAACTCCCTTGTTCTAATGCCTTCCATGAGGGGCTGCAGGAACCAGGCCACGCAGCTCATCTGCTCCTGGAGCGCTGCAGGCAGAGGGATGCTCAGGGTACCGGTACCCGGCTCAATGGGAGATGGGAAGAGCTCCTGACCCACCGCACATCCCCATCCTTCCCGGCTGCCTCTGTCTGAGGAAACACACCCATTCCCCATCAGGTGCCCCCCAAACCCTCGTGTTCCTCACCCTATGGAGCTTTGGGAGCTCTCGGAGCCCAGCCGGGCTGCAGAGAGGGGAGCAGAGCGGAGCAGGCGGCACCGAGCTGCTGCAGGCACACAGAGCCCGGCCCCTGGGGTCCGCAATTAATAGGACAGAGCAGGGGCTGTTCCATACATGCTTTATTTATGGGAATGAGGGCAGTGAAGCTCCCTGAGCGCACTGGGACAGTCCCATGGCCTCTGCTGCGCTGCACCTCCACAAATGGGGCAGTGCCCACCGCGGGGGGATGCTCACCCCATAGGGGATGGCCGGAGCCTCATCCCAGCACCCCAAACCCGCAGCCCTGAGGTGCCCCCGTGCCTCCCAACAGCACGGATGCTGCTGCCCGCAGCGGGAAGCGGCCACGGGAACCCCACCGAAAATCCCCCGAGCACAGAGCAGGCACCGGGCACCCCCTGCTCCCCGTTCCCAGAACGGCCCCACCGGGACCCGGAACCCAGCACCCATTGAGGGGGGGGTGTGATTCTCCCACCGAACCCAAGCCGCAGGCACCGGCTGGGGACCCCGAAACAGGAAGCAGAAGTGGGGCTCTGCGTGGTCTCTTTGCTGTGTGTTCTTTAACCTGGATCCCAAAGCCGTTCCCCAACGGCAGGGAGGCAGCTCCGATGCTGCCACTCAGCAGCGCTGGCACCGCCAGAGCATCCCTGCGGTGGTACCCGGAGGGGTGGGATGCTGGGGGGGAATCCAGGTCAGCTCCTGTGCTTTATCCACAGGAATTGCGGTTGGGACCCAGGAATGGGGCAGGAGAGGCGCTGTGCAGGGTTATCAGCGCTGTGTTTGGTAGTGAGGGGCCGAGGTGGCGTTCCCAGGGCTGCCGGTGGGTGAGTCAGTGATGGAGCTGGTTCCTCTCCCCACCCTCCGGCCCCAGCACAGCGGCTCCCTCCCCACTTCCTTCCCTTGCCCTGCATTAGCCGGGTTTATCCTCAAGCTTTACGGGTTCCCAAGGGCATTCCCGGCTGGGTGCTGGCCGGGAGGGCTCAGAGCCCTTGCTCCTGCCGGCTCCCACTGCGGGAAGTGCCCACGGAGCAGGGAATTGGGAGGCGCTTCCCAAAAACCCCATGGCCGGGGCAGGAAATCCTCCCTGGGGCTCCCAAAGCCCAGGGGGTCCCTGGAGCATCACAGGGGTCCATCAGCGCAGGGCAGGGATGAGGGATGCAGGCAGTGGGGTCCTGCTCCGGTTGGGAGCATCACCCAGGAGATGCTGCACATCCACACCGCCTTTCCTTGCTCTGAATGCAGGGCAGCTGCGGGCTCGGATGGTCCATGGGGATGGTGTGTGGGGATGGGGCTGTGCGGAGCCCGTCAAGCACCTTCACATGGGTGTCACCAATGAACGGCTCCATCCGCCCTTCCTGCAGCTCCAGCTTCCAAACCCACCCTGAGCCGACCTCATCCGCTCTGGATCCTTCATGGCTCAGGGTCCTGTGCAGCTCCAGGACACCCAGGGCTTGGCGTGTGGGGTGCTGGATGCTGGGCATGCAGTGGGGTGCTATAGGGACAGGGTGGGCTCTGCTCTTCCCTGTGCTCTTCCACAGCCTGGATCTGCATCCGGACCCATCCCACAGAGCCCCTCAGCATCCTGGAGACACATGGACATCACCTTGGCCTTGCCACTTCCCAAAGACCCCTCTCTGCACCCGGCAGCTCCAACCGGTGCCCTTGGTGGGATGAGGATGCTGCAGTCCTGCTCCATCCCCTCTTAGAGCTCAGCCACCTCCATCCCCAAAACCTCTCGCGTGTGGCACATCCAGGGCTGGGCACACACAGAGGGGTTGTTTCCAGCCCCATCAGTTCATACAGACACTCTCTGGTGCCAGGTTCCATGGAACACAATGCCAAGGGGTAAGGTAAAGGCTGCAGGGGACAGAAAGTGGCTCTTGGGAAGGACAGAGCATCCATGGTCTCAATCCCTGGATCCGCAGGGTGGGATGAGCAGGGCCAGGGAGTGTTTCCACCTCGTTCCATGCAGCTCCCTCTGGGTCAGCTCCATCTCGGTTTCAGTGCAGGTGGAATATCCCCATTTGGCACCATTCAGGGATGCCCAGCGTGCGGCACACGGCACCGGGCTGCTTACCCTTTCCTAAGGAAAGGAAGCATCCGAAGCCTGAAAAGGCTAAGGAGAAATGAACTCCATAAAGGGAGCCCTGATAGGGGATGGAAATGACTTACAGAAAGGGGGAATTCTCCAACTGGAATAAACCTGGAGCAGTTCTCTCTCATCTTCCCATGCTGATGGATGCTGTAATCAGCCGTTCCTTATCTCCACACTGACATTTGTGTTTGTGAGAGCCAGGCAGGGCTCAGATCCCTCCCCATGGCCCCTGATGTGGGGGGGGGTTGCCCCATAACAGCTTCTCCATCACAAGGAGAGCGTTGCTGTCCTGCAGGATGCGTGTTTGCTGTTGAAGGGTGCAGACCTGGAAGCGTTTTGTGCCTACACATAAGGGATTTCTCCTCCTCTGCTCCAAGCCTGGGTTGCCTCCATCCCTGCTGCCTCCCTAGGGACTCAAGAGGCTTTACCCAGAGCTCCGTGCTCTCCAGCAGCATCTCAGGGGCTGGGCAGTGGAATCAATAGCAGAGATGATGCTCAGCTCCTGTATGGAGCTTTACATCCTCAAAGCCCTTTACTGAGGCGTTAGGAGAGGGGAATCGGATCCCCATCACACAGCTCTTGCGGATGCAGATCTTGGGGGTGATGGAGTGGAACGTACTGCAATAAGGAAGAGCTGCTGCCGTGGCCCCGCATGCAGGAGAGCCCCGAGGAGCCGGCGGGAGCAGATGGAGGAGGGAGGGATGCGATGGAAACGGTGCCCAGGGCAGGCTGGCAGCATCCTGGCAGCATCCTGGCCACTTCCCTCCTTGCAGCAGCCAGGCCTGGGGCGCTGAACCCCTCATGGGTCACCTTGTCCCCCATATCCCCTGGGTAGGACTCGCATTGCATTGGACAAGGGATGCTCAGGGCTGATTTAAGCCACGGGACTCGGGGTGTGCTCCCAGCCTGGCCCTGGCCCCATGCCCGTGGCTGGGTGGGGAACCACAGCTCCTATTTGTGGTTGTCTCCCTGGGAGGTGCTCCAGGAGGGAGGACGGGAACACCCTGACCTGGCCCATGCGGTCCCCGAGGTCCCGTCTCTGGGATGGGTCGAACACACCCGTGCCCAGGGGACGGCGGTGATGGGAATGGGGAGGGATGTCCTGCACCTCTCCCCTTCCTCATCCCTCCTCCCAGTGGTTGGTACCCTCCTGTCCCTGCCCCTCTGGTGGCAGTGAGGCCCCGGGAGGCTCCGTGGTGTGGGGGGCACAGAGGGATGCAGGGACACAGAGGGATGTGAGGGCAGGAAGGGATGTGGGAGCACAGAGGGATGCGGGGGCATGGAGTGATGCAGGGACACTGACAGATGAGGGAGCATAGAGGGATGTGAGGGCATGGAAGGATGCAGGGACACAGAGGGATGAGGGAGTGCAGAGGGATGTGGGAGCACAGAGGGATGCGGGGGCATGGAGGGATGAGGGAGTGCAGAGGGATGCAGGGGCACAGAGGGATGCGAGGGCAGGAAGGGATGTGGGAGCATAGAGGGATGAGGGGACATGGAGGGATGCAGGGACACAGAGGGATGGGGGAGCATAGAGGGGTGCAGGGGCATGGAGAGATGCAGGGACACAGAGGGATGCGGGGGCATGGAGGGATGCAGGGACACAAAGGGATGAGGGAGCATAGAGGGATGCGGGGGCAAGAAGGGATGAGGGAGCATAGAGGGATGCGGGGGCATGGAGGGATGCAGGGACACAGAGGGATGAGGGAGCGCAGAGGGATGCAGGGGCACAGAGGGATGCGGAGGCTCATCCAGGGTTACCTTGGCAACAGTGCTTGAGCCACACGTCCCTGTCAGCACCGAGGGACCGAGCCATGGCGGGGGCCAAGCGCTGCTCGCCGGGTCGGGGGTGGCAGCAGCGGGTTGGGAATCGTGTTCCCCCCATCCCGCTCCATGGCCAGGGCCGGGCAGGGGGGAGCAGGGGGGCACCCCCCAACCTCCCGGTCCCGGATCCCTCCCGGCAGGACCCGGTGCTCCCGCAAAGCCGGAGCTTTAAATAAACGAGGAGCTGCGGACACCCCCCGGCTCCGCCGGCAGCGCCACGCTGGGAGCTCCGGATGCGCTGGGAACGGGGACAGAGGCGGCTGCAGCTCAGCACGGGGCTGGGGGGGTCCCTGAGGGGGTCCTGAGGGGTCCTTGGCAGGGTCAGCATCTGCCAACCCCCTCCTCAAAGCCTCCTCTCTTGGAGCATCGCAGCCTCGCCGGGAAAACGGGGTTTGAACGCTCAAGGTTGGCAGGGGGAGAAGCCCTCAGTGCCTGCCCCGAGGTGCTGGGATGGATGTGGGGATGCAGGCGGGGTGCAGGGATGCAGGCGGGGTGCAGGGATGCAGGTAGGATTTAGGGATGCATGCTGGGTGCAGGGATGCAGGCAGTGTGGAGGGATGCAGGTAAGATGTAGGGATGGGGTCAAGATGTAGGGATTCAGGTAGGATTTAGGGATGCAGTCAGGGTGCAGGGATGCAGGTAGGATGTAAGGATGGGGAAAAGATGTAGGGATGCAGGTAGGATTTAGGGATGCAGGCAGGGTGCAGTGATGCATGTAGGACGTAAGGATGGGGGCAAGTTGTAGTAATTCAAGTAGGATTTAGGGATGCAGGCAGGGTGCAGGGATGCAGGTAGGATGTAAGGATGGGGAAAAGATGTAGGGATGCAGGTAGGATTTAGGGATGCAGGCAGGGTGCAGTGACGCAGGTAGGATGTAAGGATGGGGGCAAGTTGTAGGGATTCAGGTAGGATTTAGGGATGCAGGCAGGATGCAGTGATGCAGACAGGGTGCAGGGGTGCAGGTAGGATGTAAGGATGGGGGCAAGATGTAGGGATGCAGGTAGGATTTAGGGATGCAGGCGGGGTGCAAGGACGGATGCAGGGATACCAACAGGGTGTGGGGATGCAGGCAGAGCTCAGGCAGGGCAGTGGGATGTGACCCATCTTTTTCCCTGATGGAAGGTGCTGCATTGACAACTGGTTTACATGGTGCAGGGCTCCAGAAGCTGGGGCAGGCTGCGGGGGGAGAAGGCAGGCAGGGGCACAGGCAGGGTTCAGGCAGGGGCACAGGCGAGCCATGAGGAGCACAGGCAGGGAGGAACGGGAGCAGCGAGCCAAGGAGCCTGGAAGGGCAGCCCCAGGCCTCAATTAGCCAAGGAGCAACGGCAGCATCCTGCTTTAAATAGAGCCTGGGCAGGGGCAGGCAGGGAACCGTGCCCATGGGCAGCTCGGGCCAGCACCCTTTGACTGCCTGCACCCAGTGAGGGTGTCAAGGGGGATGCTGGGGCTGATGTGCCTGGGTTGGGGGAGCAGGGCAGGACTCAGCTCCAAAAGCAGCTGAGAGGAAGGAAGAAGCAGCTAAAATAAGCAGGTGGGTGGACAGGGAGGAAATAATAGAGCTGCTGATAACAAACGGGCTGGGGATGGGGGGAAAGAACCCAAATGTCCCCAGGAAATAGGAACTGGACCCTGGGAAGCAGAGGGAGGTCGTGGGGGGGACAGGGAGGGCATGAAAGGGAGGAGGGATTGGGGGAAACGGGGGTCCCAGGGGTGGATGTGAGGGGAGGGAAGGGCAGGATGGGAAACGCCAGCCAGGAGCAGGATCAGCTCCAGACCCCATCCTGCTTTAGGCAGGGGGACAGCAGGAGATGGGGGGCACCATAAACACCCTTGAAGGGTGAATGGGAGCCCGTGGTTGAGCCCCCCAGGAGTGAAAGGCTGGGAAGAGGTGAGCACACAGAGCCCGTGATGGGAAGGGTTCCACTCGGTCATGGCAGGGGGACAGGGACCAAAACCACTGCCCAGCACTCAAAGAGCGCTTTGGGCTGGACCTGAAGGAGACAGGGCAGGGGGTGGTGGGATGCAAAATGCTTTATCATGAGGGCTCTTCCTTCCCTGCCTGCTGCCTACCAGCATCCCCAGGGTCTCCCCCAGCATCCCAGGGTGTCCCCAGCATCCCAGGATCTCCCCCAGCATCCCAGGGTCTTTCCGAGCACCCCAGGATCTCCCCCAGCATCCCAGGGTCTCCCCCAGCACCCCAGAGTCTCCCCCAGCATCCCAAAGTCTCCCCCAGCATTCCAGGATCTCCCCCAGCATCCCAGGGTCTCCCCCAGCATCCCAGGATCTCCCCCAGCATCCCAGGGTCTCCCCCAGCATCCCAGGATCTCCTCCAGCACCCCAGGGTCTCCTCCAGCATCCGAGGGTCTCCCCCCACATCCCAGAGTCTCCCCCAGCATCCCAGAGTCTTCCCCAGCATCCCAAGGTCTCCCCCACCATCCCAAAGTCTCCCCCAGCATCCCAGGGTCTCCCCAGCATCCCAGGATCTCCCCCAGCATTCCCAGGATCCCCCCATCATCCCCAGGGTCTCTGCAGCATCCCAGGGTCTCCCCCAGCATCCCAGGGTCTCCTCCAGCATCCCAGGTTACCCCTCAGCATCCCAGATTCTCCCCCAACATCCCAAAGTCTCCCCCAGCATCCCAGGGTCTCCCCCAGCATCCCAGGGTCTCCTCCAGCATCCCAGGGTCTCCCCCAGCATCCACCCCCCCTCCCTCTGCATCCCTCATGTGAGGAGGATGCTCCCCTCCGCCCCCAGGCGCGGGCAGGCGCTGAGGACGGGGACGCGCGGCCGTGGCCGGGGCAATCCCCGGGGCCTGTGCAGCGGGTTCGGGGGGGGGGTCCCTGCCGTGGGGCCGCTGCCGGGGACTTTCCCCGTTACCCACGCACCGTTTGCCGCTACCGGGGGCTGTTTCCTGCCCTGGCCGCTCTCCCCCTCCGCTTCCTCCCGTTCCCCCCCTCCCGGGGCTTTCCGGAACGCGAACCTCGGGCTGTGATGAACGGAGAGGAAGGGTCCGCTCGGGTACCCCCAGGGGGGTGATGGAGGGAGAGGGATGCTCGGGGACGGATGCGGGAGCGCAGAGCGAGCCCCGCTTCCAGCCGGGGCGGGGAGACGGGAGGATGCTCAGGGAGCCCTTCACCCTCTCCCGTGACCCTTCGCAGTTGGTGCCGGCGGCCTTTTACTGGTGTCGCCCATCCCAGGTGATGCAGGGAGGGGATGGAGGTGACACCGTGCTGGAATGGGGCAGCCCCATGGAGCTGGGGGCGCCGGAGGGTCCCCTGGGGTCAGGGCTGGGCCAAGTGCTGTTTTTAACCCCTGTTAAGTGCCTTAGGGAGGCTGCGGGCGGGATGAGCCGTTAATGCCCGCGGGGGCAGAGCGGGGCTGGGGAGAGGATGGGGCTGATGGTAACTGGGGTGCACGGAGAGTGACCCCCCCACACACACTCTTGCTCTGGCACCCAGCAGCCGTCCCCATGAGCATCGTTCTGGCTCTAACAGCCTGAGCCCTGCGCTTGCCTGCGGCTCCAGAAGGGGATTGATTCCTCACAAGGCTCCTGCCTGCCCCTGCAGCCCCCAACCCTCCCCTTGTCCCAAAGGAGCAGTGCACAGAGCCCAGGGCCAGCGGAAATGGGGGAAGAGGAGAGGAGCCGCTGCCAAGCGCTGGGTGGGAGGAGAGCAGAAAACAGGAGGTGGAGGTGGAAATGTCAAAGCCAGCTCCCAGCGCCGGGGCTGTGTCGAGGCCGCGGTGCTCAGTGGTGGCTTCTGGTCCTTGCTCCCCATCACCGAGGCCACCTCTGTCTCCGGTCCCCAACAGGAGGTGATGGCAGCAGCCGCATCCCTGCTTGACACCCCCCATGGCACAGCCATCGCCGGGCACTGGGGCTCAGGTTGGATTCCCGTTGTCCCGGGGGTCTCCCAAGCAGGATAAGGGAGACCCCAGCCCAGCCCCGGGGTCAAACAGCCCTGATCAAGACAACAGGGATGGGAGTTTATGGGGTACAACACAGGGGCACAACCCCCGGGGCTGTCCGGGATGGGGAGGGGGGGATCCCAGCATCGCCCCAGTTTGGGGTTTCCAGTGCAGGGAGTTGGGGCAGCCCCAGTGCATTGCTCCTGGCTGGGCTGACCCGTGCTTGCCACCAGCCGGGACTGGTCCAGCCCGCAGGGGAAACCCCGATGTGCGCCCTGGGACAGCCGGGAGCATCCCTGGGGACATCACAGAACCACAGCGTGGTTTGGGGTGAAGGGACCTTAAAGCTCATCCGGCTTTAAGGGCAGGGACCCCTTCCACTGGAGCAGCTTGCTCCAAGCCCCTGTGTCCAACCTGGCCTTGAGCACTGCCAGGGATGCTGTGGATCCCATCCCTGTGGATCCCATCCCTTCCCTCCCCCGTGTTGGCTTCACTGCACCGCTCGCCCTGTGAAGGGGGATAACGGAGCTTTGGGGTCCATCCCCACCGTGGGGCTGGCTGGGATCACCTGGCATGGCCCTGATCCTGCAGCCAAGGGGCCAGATGGCTCCGAGGAGCCCTGATCTCCCCCTTAATGCCCCCTAATTGTCCCATAGAGAGGGAGCGGGCGGCGGGGCCCAGCTGGGGTTCGCTCGCTGGCTATTTTTAATCCCAGGAAGCTATTTTGGAGCTGTTTTCCCTGCCCGCGGCTAATCCTGCCTTGCTTTTCAACCTCACCCGGCTCTTCGGGTGATGGGCAGCTCCCTGCCCGGGGCAGTCTGCGTCCGCAGGGATTCCAGGCCCAAGGAATGGGGTGGGAAGCGCTGGTTGGGATGGGGTGGTCCTGGATGCTCTGTCCTGCGCTGGCACAATGGGGATAGAGCCCGTGTGGGGACACAAAGCTGATGGTCCCCGCCATGGGAGCCGGGAAAGCCATCAAAGGATGGGGATGACAGAGGTGATGGGGCCACATGTCCCCTGGGTGTTATGGGGACCGCGGGGTCCTGGGAGTGCTGGTGAACTGAGACTGAATTGGAACTGAACTGGGACTGAATTGAGATTGAATTGGGACTGAATTGGGACTGAACTGGAACTGAACTGGGACTGAATTGAGACTAAATTGGGGCTAACTGGGACTGAAGTGGGACTCAATTCAGGCTGAACTGGGACTGAATTGGGGCTAACTGGGACTGAATTGGGAAGGAACTGGGACTGAACTGGGACTGAATTGAGACTGAACTGGGACTGAACTGGGGCTGAATTCAGGCTGAACTGGGGCTGAATTGAGACTGAACTGGGACTGAACTGGGACTGAATTCAGGCTGAACTGGGGCTGAATTGAGACTGAACTGGGACTGAATTGGGGCTAATTGGGACTGAACTGATACTGAATTGGGACTGAACTGAGAATGAACTGGGACTGGACTGGGACTGAACTGGGACTGATCTGAGACTGAACTGGGACTGAACTGGGACTGGACTGGGACTGAACTGAGACTGAACTGGGGCTGAACTGGGACTGAACTGAGACTGAACTGGGGCTGAACTGGGACTGAATTGAGGCTAATTGGGACTGAACTGGGACTGAACTGGGAGCAGGCACTGGGCACATCCCATCCCGCAGGACGGGGGGGAGCGGGCTCACATCTGGCCGCAGAGCGCTGGCAGGAAGTGCCGCTGGTCCCGGGGGGGGGCCCACGCGGCTGCCAGATGTTGTGCAGCTGTGTCCGGCGCCTCCCCCCCCCCCCCGCCCCGCATCCTCCGGGAAGCTCCCCCCTGCGCTTCCTCATTGGGAAGAGCGGGGGGATCCCCCCCCCCAGCTTCCTGAGCCGCGGGGTTCGGCTCCTCCATCTCCCCCCTTCCCTCGCTCCCGGTCCCCGGGGTCCGGCCCCTTTGCTGCCTCCTGACCCCGGGGTCAGGAGAGGAGCGGAGGGAGGAGGAAGCCCCGAGCATCCTTCGGTGCCTGCGTTCCCTCTGCTCTCCTTCAGGCAGCGCAGGACGGATCCTGCCCAGCGCCCACCCGCTCCCAGCACCACGGGGAAAGCCGGGAATGCCGTAGGGAGGGTGCTCCTCGCTGCCCCCTGAGTGCTGGGATTCAGGGATTAGGGCAGCTTAGGGAGCAGGGTTTTTCCAAGCGGCAGATGGTGCTGGATGCAGCCCAGGGTGAGGTTCGCAGGGTGGGAAACAGGTCCCCGAGCAGCCCTGGGCAGGGCAAGGGAAAATGAGGCAGGAGCAGGGAGGAGGAGGAGGGTTCCTGCCCCTCCTGTTTCCGGGCAGGGAGGGATGGAGGCCGGATCCGTCCCCAGCTCCCAGGCTCGCTGGGTGCCAGCAAGGACATCACACATTGAGGCCCCAAAGCCGCTCACAGCCGCTGGGAGAGCAGCGGCTCTTGCGCCCTTTATCCCTTGGGAAGCATCCATTGTGTCCCAGCCGGCCATGGGATGGGATGCGGCTCCCTCCCACATCCCACGATGGGATCTGGTCCCTCAGCCCCAAGCACACACGTGTCCCCGCGTCATCCTGTGCGTGCAGGGGAACCCCCAGGACCGCAGCCTTTCCCTCACATCCCCATGGGAATCTCCCTGCATCCCTTTGGGATGGGCCTGGCCATGGGGATGGAGCTCCTGGGCAGCAGGGAGCTGCTGTGGGGCTCTGCTGTGGGGAGGAGCAGCTTAATCCCAGGGGGGATTCCTGGTGCTGAGGGTGGAAACAAGCAGCATAAGAGGCTCAGGGGGTGATGAGGAGGGGATGGAGGGAAGCCCGATGGTTGGGGATGCAGTGCTGGTGGCTGGCACCTCTGGTGTGTAAAGGGAGCTTCCCAGCTGGGAGCATCCAAATGAGCCGGGATAATGAGGCAGAAAACAAGGGACCGGTTTCCAGGGGGAGGGATGCAATGAGGGGCTCTGAAATTGGCCCCACAGGAAGCAGGAGGAGGCTGCTTGGTCATGGAGAAGAGCCCGACCTGCCCCTTCCCTGGCTGGGATCAATCCCATGGCTCCCAAAGGGATTTGGAGTGGGAGATGAGTGTGTATGGGGGGAAGCCCAGCTGCTGGCTGGGAATTCACCAGGGAAAAGCAGGACCGAGGTGGGAACCCCTTGGGGATCCCCAGGATGCAGAACCCCAGCCCCCCCCGGCTGCTCCATCCCTGTACCCACAGCAAGCCCCCCGCATCCACAGGGATGCAGCAACGTGGGGATGTGGGGTTGGTCCAGGCATGGAGCCCGCATCCCACAGAGGATGCTCCGGATCCAGCCCATGGTGCCACGGGTGACATCTGTGCCCCACAGCCCCACAGCTGCACCCAGGTCCCCTGGGCTCAGCCCCATTGAAGAGTCCCTGGACCTCCTCCAGCGGCTCAGAAAGAGGAACCGTGTCCCGTCTCCCCCCCCTCCCAGTGCCCCCAGTGCGGGCCCGGGGCTGGTTTGGGCTGGGGGAAAAGCGGAAGCGGGCGGTGATGTCCTGCAGCACGCAGGGGGTGGTGGGGGACCGGAAAGGGGAACAGCAACACCGGGGAAAGAGGATCCATCCCACCTGAAACAGAACAGGGGGCTTGGGGCACACGGGGCAGCCTCTGGAGGGATGCTCATGGGGGACCCCACAATGATCCCAGCTCCCTGCTGCTGCCTTTGTGTCCTGAGAGCATGGGGTGGGGGGGCTGCACAGGGTGCTTAATGATGCTTCTTGCTCTTAGGTGTGGGATTTGCCACTGATGACCAGGGTTGGGATTGATACCAAGTGCAGCCTGGTTCTGCTGGGGAGCTACGGATGGATGGAGAGAGGGAGGGAGGGATGGATGGATGGAGGGAGGGAGGAAGGGATGGAGGGAGGGATGGATGGATGGAGGGATGGATGGATGGATGGAGGGAGGGAGGGAGGGAGGGAGGGAGAGAGAGAGGAAGGGATGGAGGGGTGGATGGAGGGATGAATGGATGGATGGATGGATGGATGGAGGGAGGTATGGAAGGAGAAAGAGATGGATGGAGGGATGAAGGGATGGATGGAGGGAGGGAGGGATGGAGGGAGAGATGGATGGAGGGAGAGAGGGATGGAGGGAGAGATGGATGGAGGGATGAAGGGATGGAGAGAGAGAGAGAGGGATGGATGGATGAATGGATGGATGGATGGATGGAGAGAGGGATGGATAGATGGAGGGATGCTCTAGTGGAAGGTGCCCCTACCCATGGCAGGGGGTTGGAACTGGATGAGCTTTAAGGTCCCTTCTACCCAAACCAATCTGAAATTCTATGGAGCCCACCCAGCCATGCTCCCACCACTGCATCCCTGGGCAATGCTGTGCCCCCTGTGTCACCCAGGCCATGGGATGGCTCATGCCTGGGGCTCAGCAATGCTGCTCTGGGCTGAAGCTGCCCAAAGGCTGGCCGTGGACCATCACCACTGCATCTGGGAGCAGAGAGAGCCCCACCGGCCACTCCTCCCAGTGCTCCATCGGCACCTTGGACATGGGAATTGCCCTTGGCACAATGAGACTGGGCTCCATCAGCCTCCATCAGCCACTGGCGTCAGGGGCCGGAGCCAGCACGGCTCCGCTGGGCCCTTTCCAGGCGCAGGGAGAGCAGAGCCCAGGCGGCTTCATGGAGCAGGGAATCTAGGTCAGGGCTTGCTGTGAAAGGGGGCACAGAGCCCAGGCTGTGTCGGGTTCCAAGCGGAGCCACGGAGCGGCGGCGCCTGCCTGAGCCTGGTGACCGGGAATCATCCCTGTTCCCCCGCATCCCGGTGCGGGCACCCATGGGTGCTGCTTCCCTCCTTGCCTGGCTGGGAAACAGCCGGGGTTTATGGCTCTGGCTCTGCCAGGGCTGGGAAACAACGTGTTCTGTGGGAACAGCTCCCCGGAGCGATGCCGGGCACAGGGAGATGCCGTTGCCTCCCGGATGAGACGTTCCCCACCTGGCAATGCTGGGCCCTTCCCTCCCTGCCACCTCCGCAGGGCTGGGTCAGGGAAGGGAGCCGGGATCGGGATCAGAGCTGGATTAGGAATGGAAACGAAGCGAAACGGCAGCAGAAGGGGAAGCAGTGGCTCTGCGGAGGCGAATTCTGCCCCCCAATGAGTGCCCAGGAGCAGCCTTGAACAGAAGCAATAACAAAGAGGATTTTCCTTTCCCCAGCCCCATTCCCAAACACAGGAATTCTGCTTCCTAACACCCTTCCAGGGCTTGGGATGGGGAACGATGCAGTTGGCAGCACGATGCCCTTAATGCAGAGCCTGTGCAGGGGCGGTGGGTTTGGAGGGTGGTGGAGCCCCAGCCCCATCCCTGCCTGCCCGGCCAGGCTGGACTTGGCAATGGGGCTTCCCCCTGCAGCTCCCTGCCTGCCGCAGCATTCCCGGCTCCTGCTGCAGCCTCCCAGGGCCGGGGTTGCAGGAATCAGGCTCTGGTGAGCTTGGAAAACCCCACCCGGGTTTCCCCTGAGCCCCACTTCCAAAGGAGCCGCGTGCTGGGGCTCCAAACACCGCAATAACCCCCCAAAACCACCACCCCCCCCCCCCAGACCAAACACGGGCGCTGGGCACGGGCCCTAGGAGGGGCATTCCCATGGGTGCTGCCTGGATGCGCTGTTGGGAATGGCTCCGTTAAACTCATTCCCATTCCCCATTCGCTTCCCTTTCCACACCGCACCCAGAGGGAAGGTGTCCGGGCCCATGGCAGGGGTTGGAAGCGGAGGGGCTTTAAGGTCCCTTCAACACAAACCCTTCCGTGATCCCATGGATGCGCGCATGGAAAAGGCTCGGGAACGGAGGGGAGCGGGGAGGAGGCTCCAGCCCCGCAGGGTTTCACCCAGGCGCGTTACGGAGCTGGTGCGAGCGGAGCCGCAGCCCCGGAGCCGGGCTCTGTCTCCAGCCCCGATGCAGCGGCACCGGGTACCGACCCTAGGGTGCACCCGGCAAGTACCGGGCAATGCTCCAAGGGCTGTCGGGTCTACACGGGAGCCCAAACGGGGCCGCGGCCCAGCCGCCCGCCTCATTACCGGTGCTAATTAACGGGTTCATTACCGGTGTTAATTAACGGGTTTATTAACGGTTTCATTACCGGGTTAATTATCGGTGTTAATTAACGGGTTTATTAAGGGGTTAATTAACGGATTCATTACCGGTGCTAATTACCGGGTTTATTAACGGGTTAATTAACGGGTTCATTACCGGTGCTAATTACCGGTGTTAATTAACGGGTTCATCAGCAAGCTCCCGGTCCCGGTTCAGGCCTGTACCGGTGCTGCCCCCTCCGTCCGCCCGCGCTACGGCACCCCCGTGACGTCACCCCCGCTTCCGGTGAAGGGCCGCGGGCAGGCGGCGGCACGTGGTGCTGTTGCCGTGGCAACGCGCCGGTGACGTCATCTTCCTGCGCCCCTCCTCGGCGGAAGTGGCGCGGCGCTGGCTACGTCATAGGAGGGGAGGAGGTGGCGGCCGCGGGAGGACGGGGCCGGACTCCGCGATGGAGAACGCGAGTCAGGGTACGGGAGGCACCGGGTCCGGGTTCCGTGGGCCGAGGGGGGTACCCGGGTTGGGCCCTCTATGAGAAGCGGGGACACGGCCCCGGTGGGTGCGATGGGCCCGGGGTGGGAGCCGCGGGTTGATGCTATGGACGAGGAGGCCGGCACCGGGGGTTCCGTGAGGGGGGAATTGGGCCTTGTGGGCACCTCCTCCTCGTACAGGGGCCTACGGATGGCGCTGCCGGCTCGTCTGCCCTCCCCCGGGTCCCTCCGCCTTCCCCGGTTCGTTTCCCGTCCGGGCTTGTCCCAGCGGGCTCTGGCGTGGGCCCTGCGGGTGTTCCGCTGCCCGGTGCGGGGCGGAGGAGCTGTTGTGGTGCGCGGTGCTGCTGCTGGATGCTGGCGGAGGAAACCCCGCCGGAGCTTTCTCTTCCTCTTTCTCTCTCTCCCTCCCTTCGCTTTCCCCGCCGCGCTGCTCAGGTTTGCATCGCTGCTTGCTGGCTGCTTACTCCGTGTGCCCTCTGCTCCTTGTCTGTGGCAGATATCAACCTTAACTCTCCCAACAAAGGTCTGCTGGCCGATACCATGACGGACGTACCCGTGGATAGCGGCGCCTCGGCCAGAGCCGCTGCACCCGAAGGGCTCACCCTGGCTGAAGAGGAGGAGCTGAGGTCTGAGCTCGCCAAGGTAACGCCTGTTTGGGAGCGGGGGCCGTGGGGCTGCCGTGCTGGGAAGGAGCAAACCCGAGCCCCAGGAGCAGGGGTCCGGGGTTAAACGCTTGAGTTAAACCCTTGCGCCTCTCGGCTGATTGCTGAAGAGCACAAAGCTGGCAGAGGCTTCAAAGGGGGCCGTGGCTTGTGTGCTCGTTTCCAGGGTGGCTGAATTTAGAGCTCTGAGGAAATAAGGGGCTTTGGATGCTCTGAGCTTTGAGCTCCGTTTGAAGGCAGAAAACACTTGGGGGAAGCACTATGCAAAAAAGAAACTTGTTTTTCTTTAGGAAGCCAAGACAGTGGAGCACTTGATATGGCCCCCTCTTCTACCTTTTTCTCTTAGATATCTATTACATGCATAGGTAACTATTTATGGTGTCTTTGTGCTTTTGAAGAGCTGAGTTTGTAATGTAACAGCCTAAACCTCAGCCCCCTTTGGGGGCTTAAAGGGCAGTTTATAATCTCCATCTGAAGTGTAGCTGCAGTTGTTCTGTAGCACCCGAGGAGCTCCTGGTGGGGCTCTGACTTGCAAGTATTGGCAAGGGGGAAGCTGGCAGCTCTGAGGGCTCATATGCATCTGTTAAAGGAGAACTGAAGCCTCTCTACCTGGGAGCAGCTCTGGAATACTGTGAAGACATAAGGGAGATCTCTGAGGAAAAGCTCTTTGCTGTAATGAGAGGCAAAGAGTCATGAACCAGAAACCTTCATTAATAAGGTTTGGCAACAGGTTTTTATCTGCTGTTGAAATGACAATAGCACTAGGAATAAGTTCTGTTAATCTGGGTGCCAGTGCAGGGGCTTCCATGGATGCTTTCCCAGTTGAAGGCTCCCGCTCCACCACCATTCGTGTTCAGTGGAATTGTGCTGTGTGTACATGACATTCCTCCCAGTTCTTTAACCTCGGCTTTGAGGGAGGTAGGAAGTTGGCTCAGGTTTGAGAGTTTTACTAAGCTGTGCTTTAAATCCAACCTCTCCTTTTCCCTAAGGTTGAAGAAGAGATCGGCACTCTCAGGCAGGTTCTGGCTGCTAAGGAGAGGCACTGTGGAGAGCTAAAGAGGAAGCTGGGTTTGACTCCCCTGGATGGGCTCAAGCAAAACTTGTCTAAAAGCTGGCACGATGTCCAAGTCTCCAATGCGTAAGTGTTGCTGTGATGCCTGTGTATTTAAAAGTGACTCTTTCCTAATGATTTCCCAGCAGCACATTCCAGGGCTCTTCCAAGCAACTGGAGGCTTTTGTTCTGCAGCAAAAGGCACTTAAGAGCAATAAATCTTTAAAGTCAGTGTCTTTATGTCAGTGTAAACAGAACTCTCCTATCTGTGATTGGGATAAACTGGTGCTGGATGCCCTTTCCCATGATGTTAGAGATCCAGCTCACCACTGAACAGTCCTGTTTGCCCATTTTCTGCCCGTTGTTTGAGGTGTCTTCAGCTGCTCCCCTGTTCTGAACCCAGGCTCAAAGAGAAGCAAGGAGTTTCAAAGCTCCAGTGCTCAGAAGCTCTTTCCTGAGTCAAACAGCTTGAAATCAAAAGCCTGCACTTCCTAGGGAAAAACCCCTGTCATATCAGTGTGTTACACAGTCATCTCTGCCTAAAGAAGGTGTGAAATGAGACTGACCCTGAGCAGGCAGTAAGGGCACAATTACTGCAGTGCTTGACAGTGCTGAAAGAACCCTGCTGTGACCCTGCAGTTGTGCCTGAGTGTCAGGGACTCACAGTGCCCATGGAGTTACTGTTCAGTCTAAAAAGCCTTGTGTAACTTAACTGGAATGTGGAGTTACACACAGTGTGGAACTTGTAGCTACTGACAGTGCTGCTGCCCAGCACATCATTGAGCTGTTCCTCTCCCTGTTTATTCTCTCCCTTTCCCTCATTTTCCCCCCTACATTTCTGTTGTTCCTTTGTAACTGAAATCTGTGTCGTCGTCTTAAAGAAATGAATATTCAAATCATATTCATCAACACTTTCTGTTTCTAGTTATGTGAAAACATCTGAGAAACTTGGAGAGTGGAATGACAAAGTGACACAGTCTGACTTGTGAGTGCCTCGGGCTCCTCAGCAACTCCCCCCTCGCTGCTGCCACTTGTCACAGGCCTCAGGGGTTCAGTGGGAGCTGGGGGCTTGTGAGGCAGGGCTGTTCCTAGCAGCATGCCTGGCTTCTGGCTGTAAGCATCCCTCCATTGCAGAGGAGATGAGTCAGTGTTACTGCCATCATCCCTCTCATGGGCTTGCTATTGCAGAAGAAAAATTCCAATCAGTTACCAGACCACATCATGTAAAAACAAAAGGGGGGGGGATGACAGAAATCAACCCCAATTTCCCCTTAGTACTGAAGGTTCAACTGCTGCTATGTGCCTTATTAGTGAACCTCATCTTTAATGTGAAATCATTTCTCATCATTCTAGTAGGAATCAGTGTGGTTATCGCCTTTCTGTACAGCCACCTGGGAGAGATGGTGCCTGAAGGCATTTATCTGTAGCTGGAATTAGGGGCTGTGCAAATGCAAATCTATCTGCTCACTTTGGAAAGCCACCACACAATGGCTCTTCTGCACTGATGCAGATGGACCTCTGCTGATGTCAACACCAGAAAGCCATCAGTTTTAGTCTGTATGTACAAGCAGGTGGCAAATGCAGATGAAGAGCATCTGGCTGCTTCTGTTTAAATATGTTAGACCTCTGTTAATGTTAGACATGATTCCTCCTGTAAGGGAGCCCTTGAATGTTTCCTGCTCTGAAGGTTCTCTCCCTTCTATGTCTTGTGCTGAAGGAGATGATTATTTAACTAAGGAACACATGGACTGGGAGCATCCCATCACTAGGCAAGATGGCAGTGATCTAACTGGGGAGAGTTACACTTGTGGGTGATGTGAGCTGCCTGTAATAAGTCACTCTGAGCTCTTCTGAGTGTTGCCTGAGCTGGTAGCAGGCACTTTCTGTAGTACTCGAGTTAGTTCTGTACCTCCAGTGATAATTCTGGCACCGTGCTGGTTTGGATGTAGGGAAACATGATGTCTAAAGATAATGAAACGAAGTTTAGCTGTTTGTCCAGGTCACTCTCTATCAGTAAACTGCAGCTTTGGGTGCAGCAGACAGATTTCTTTGGCCTTGTGCTCAGTTTGCTGCTCTGTGCTTGTGATACCTCACTGCCAGCAGCATGTAGGGAGGGAGCAGGAGATGCGGAGTCTTTCAGTTCCTGACACCTCTGAGCTGCAGGCTTCCTTTCTCTGCTGTGTTTGGATGTGCTTAAATAAGAAAGAAACTGGGGCTTTGGTGTCTCCCTGCCTCGAACAGCAGCTCTTTTCCTTCTGGCTGTAGCACAGAAGGGGGGAAGCTGTTGCTGGAGAAGTGGAGCTTGTGATAATGCGAGTGTAAAGAGACAGTCATGATGTGGCAAGTGTCAGAAGCAGCATCTGTAGTGACCTTGGCTCTGTGTCTAACCCCCATTGTGTTTGTAGATATCTTTCAGCCAGCAGCACACTGGAGGACTGGAATGAGAAATTAACTCAATCAGAAGCGTGAGTGTCTTAACCTTGAGTGTTAACAACTGCTTTCATGACAGTCTGCTGCCCCTAACAGCTCTGTGCCCCTGCTCCAAGGCCTCTGCTTTGACTAGATCTGTGTAAACATCTATCTCTTCTAGCTTTTGCTTTCTTTAACCCAGTAAATGCCTCTTCAGGGAGAGGGAGCTTTTCCTCAGGTCAGTGCTTGAGTGATGTCCTTGTGGTCCATGTAGGTAGGGAAACCACTGGGTAGCTGAGACCTGCGTGTCACACCTTGTATCTTCAGCTGATGAGCTATGGAATAGCCAGACTGACCTCTTGTTTTACCCTCTGTGTGCTTTGCAGGGAGCACGAGCTTCTCCTTTAGCTGTGCTACCTGATGAGAACAAATAGAGCTGTGGTGTCCAGAGCAGCTGTTCTGTCATGTTGGGGCCCCAAATGGACTTGAACAGCTTAAACCTCACAGCAGTTCCACTCCATTTGTTGGCTGTGAAGGTTTCTTGGCTGAGGTCTCTTAGCTGTGCTTTTAGTCAATGCCTGGGATTAAATTCTCATCTGGACTAAATCATGGAACTTGGCCTTTGTCCTTCTCACTGCATCTTCCCCGCAGTACATGGCACAGCCCTCTGCAGGGGGAGCAGGTAGATAGTGTTGTTTTCTGAACTGATTTAAACCATGGAAGGTAGGTCTGAGGCAAGCCAGCTTTTCCTGTTCTCTGTATGAAATTCAGCCCTTTGAGCTGGTCTGTTCTTGGCACCGCGGGTGAATAGGAGCTTTTCTTCCTAAGACAGCTGAAAGATGAGCAGAGATAAAAAGTAGGGGTATCAGAATAAAGCTTTCAAGTATGCAGGTCTTAGTTCCAGCGTTCCCTGTATGTTTCCTAGATGAAGGAGGTGTAAATTGTCACTGTTTCACTCGCTAACTGGAATGACCTTGGGTTTTGTGCTTGCTGACAGTGAGACTGACTCCAGCAGTGTCTAATCAGAGTTCCTGCCTGGGTGTGCCTCTTAGAGTGGAAACCTTCTGGTTCTGTTTCCTTGTAGTTAATAGGTGCCAGAATGTGGAGGAAGCGTGCTTTTGTGAGCACTTTGAGGCCTCAATAGCTGTGGCACACCAGTTTTCCTGCTTGCTTTGGCACTAGACAGTGACAGTTCATGTTAGTAAGGTAGATGCTGGTTAAAATGGAGAGGTGAGGTGGATCGAAGGAAGGCTTCAGAAAACAGTTTCTACCTCTTTTATCTAAAGCTCAGTAAATGTGAGGAGTTCAAAAAGTCCAAGGATGAGGTTTTATGTTTTACAGGGTTTTTTATGCAAATGCATACTCTTTCCTGTTTTGGGGCTTCTCTGCATTAGAAGTGACTGAACTGGGACTGGCTCTGACTCGTGACCTGTTGCTGCTTTGGTGCACTGCTGCATTTCCTGGTCCGTTGCCATTCCTGGCCACAGGCTTGTCCTCTGACACGAATCAGCCCAGGCTGCCCCCCAGCTCCAGTTTCATCATAGCCAGGACACAGGATGACTGAAGGGGTTTGTGTACCTGGCCAGAGAACACAAATGGTGTTGGCTGGAGAAGAGCAAGTGAGAGGAAACTGGTACTAATGCATAAAGGAGGGTTCAGGTCTGGCTTCTTCCTATCAAGGTTTATAGGTCTATGAAATGTGTCGATACCACAGGATGAACATCACCAGGGAGAGATCAGTTCTGTGGCTTCTGCTGAGCCAGTTGCCTGTTAGCAAAGCAGAGCTTACATTTATTACTCCCACATCTGGATTATTGTGCTTTGTTCTGATGCTGGGGGAGTGTGAATTTAAAGCCATGGCAATCCCATCCCTGTCACTTGCAGGAGAGCTCTTGTGACTTCTAGGTCAGGGCTGGGTGCAGTTAAGTTGTATTAAAGCCTTGTATAATCAGCTCCCTGTTGTCGCAGGCACAATTCCACACGTGTGTCTGGTGGCAGTTCTGGGTTAAAGAGCTTCTCAGCTGCACTCCCCTGGCTCTGCCTCCTGCATTGCAGGGATGGAGGTGTGGGTGTGTGGTGGGGAGCTGTGGATGCAGCACTAGGCTGCTGGGCTGATCTGCCTGCTGCTCTTTTGTGTTCTTCCAAGTGTGTATTTCAGCTGGATCGTTTCCTTGATCTACATTTCCCTGTCAGCACAAGCAGCCGTGCTGGCATCATAAAGGAGCAGCACTTGAGTGTCAGATCTTCAGTTATCTTCAGAACACTGCTGTCAAGGGTGGAAAATACAGTTGGGAAATCTTTGCTCTTTATCTGCTGAAGCCAGACATAATACCTGGAAGTGTGCAGTGTATGCATGGTCTGGTGGTGTCCTCATTGCTGCTCTGGTGCTCAGTGCTCATCTCAGAGCTGAGTGCCAAGCAGGGGTAGCATCAAGGCTTCAGTGAGCATGAGGTCTTCAGTGTTTGTTGTGCAGCTGTAAATCAAATCCCATGACAGGACTCAGCTGGGGAGGAGCCTGAGTGCTAAAGGCAGGGATTGAGCCTGAGATCCTCCTCTTCCAAAGCAGCTTTAGTCCTGGGGTTCAAACACAGTGCAGTAGGAAGACCTGTGTAAGAGCAAGCGGCGTTGATGCTGACCAGTTCACTTCTAAGTTGACCAGAGGTAACTGCTTGCACAAGATTGTGCTGTGGAGAAGCAGTATTGAGGCCTTGCTGTTGGGGTAATTCTGGAGGCCCTGATTCAAGAAGAATTGCTCAGCAAAATGTGTAGGTTTCAGGAGCAGGGAGAAGGAAGGTGAAGCTGATGTGGTTTTGCCCTGTTCTGTATGAGTCTTATGTACATTCTTGATTCAGAAACGCTTGGTTGTGGGCTTAAACATAAAACCCCCACAGACTAACATGCTGTGATTGGTATTGCTTGAACCCCATTCAGCTGCTCTCTCCTGTGCTGCTGTCTGGAGAGAATAAGGTGCAGCTAAATCAGCCTCTTATCACGGTGCTTTTAGCCTTGGGAGCTCAGGCATGAGAGAGAACACTGGGCTGTTTGTGGTGCCCTTCTCCTAAACATCGCAGTCAGGCAAAGAAAATAACCTCAAGATGAAAGATTGGGAATGAGAAAACTTGGCTTCAGTTGTTGAGCTCATGAAAAACAAGGCTCGGGTTAGGAAATAACTTGAGGAATGCCATTAATGTAGCTGTCGGTCACTAACTGGGGAATAGCTTAGAGAGATGAGTGCATGAAAGTGGCTCCAAGATCAGTCCCACCTGAAGGACACGAAGGTTCTCAAGTGTCTGTCTTCTCCAGCTCTGCTACAGACTCTGATGTAATCAGCTCGCAAATACAGGCTGTCAGATCTCTTATGTACTGTGGTTAATGGTAACTGATGGGAAACTTCTCTACCCATTTACTTCTAACCTGCAGTTGTAGAGATAATGCTGATTCCTGCATTTCTTTACAGCAATCCTGCCTCTTTCCTCTATAAGCTAACGCTACAACAAGCACTGCACCTTCTTCAAGCCTGCAAGGCTATTATGGAATAGCTTCCCAGACTTATTTTCTCAAGGTGACCAAAAGGTAGTAGTAGAGCAACTGGGATATGATGCCATGGTATTAGGATTTCCACATGGAAGATTGGGTTTGGGGTTTTCTTTGCGAATGCTTATCAGATTTAAGAACGTCAGGTCCAAATGGTGAAGTGAATGTATGGAGAGGTTAATCCTGCACTCTTTAAGACATAGCCAAGGCTGGAAGAGGCTCTTTCAGTGCAGTCAGGGCTGCTCACTAACCTGGCTTCTCCCCTTTAATATGGGCTCCTGTTTCAAAATGGGGGGGATGCTTTTTGCTTCCAAATGCTCCTCGTTGGTTCAATATATGATTTGCTTTTGCTTCTGTTTAGTTACAAGAAGACCCAGGAAACCCTTTCCCAGGCAGGCCAGAAGACTTCAGCAGCCCTGTCCAACGTAGGCTCTGTTATCAGCAGGAAACTTGGTGACATGAGGTAAGATTTCTGTGCTGGCCTTTGGTGCTTTGATCTTGGTTTCAAACAGTAACGAGACTTTAGACAATAACAGGGCTTTTCACCTTGTTTTCTGCTTAGTTGGCAGCACAGTGCTGCTGAGGGACTACCTTCTGCTGTGTGGCCCTGTATTACATAGCTCAGAACGCATTAAGTGCTTATGAAAGACTCGTTGATGGGATAAAACCTGTTCTAAGGCATTTAAGTTTGATCTTGCTTAGGAGAACTGACTGTTTTCAGCAGCCTTCCCCCTTTGACTGTCATATGGTTTCACTGCAGCTTTTACATCATATGGAAGAAACAAGCATTAAAGCTGACCTTTAACACTGTTCCTGGATTATGGAGTCTTACTGTTTAGGATTAGAAGAGGTTCATCTCTCCTGTGCTTTGTTGTGCTTTAAAATGAGGCAAAGGCTTCCTTTGATGCAGTTGCAAGCCCCCTGTGTTTCTGCAGAGAAGGGCAGTGTGCCTTCCAGGCACAGTTCTGTCATGTTTGTTTGAAGATATAGATGCAGAATATCATGACAACATTAAGAACTTCATCCTGGGCTGCATCAAAAGGGGCATGACCAGCAGGTTGAAGGAGGTGATCCTGCCCCTCTACTCTGCTCTTGTGAGCCTCACTTGTAGCATTGTGTGCAGTTCTGGTGTCCTCAACATCAGAAGGACATGGAGCTGTTGGAACAAGTCCAGAGGAGGCCATGAGCATGATCAGGGGCTGGAGCACCTCTCATATGGAGACAGGCTGAGAACATTGGGGCTGTTCAGCCTGGAGAAGGGAAGCTGCATGGAGACCTCAGCTGGACAAAGTTGAAGGTTAAATGAGTGATTTACCTGATCTTCAGACATTGAAGTGCTTGATGGCAACATCCAGAGCACCTTTCTTGGGATTAAGAGCTAATTCTGAGTACCCAACACATCTAGGTTACAAAGGAAGTATTCCTTAGAGCTTGTGTTTAATGTAATGTACCAGCCCTTGCACTGAATGGGTAGCTGTTGTTCTTTGTAGGGAATTTCCCATTCCGCTGTGGCTGGGAGTATCCAAGTGGTAAGAACTTGTTGGCCTCTGATCACACAGTGCTGATTTATTGTAGTTCTGTCCTCAGTGAGTTATTTACTGTGTTCCTGCAGGCTGTTCTTGGTGTTTTCAGTAGCTCACTTCTCTGAATGTGGCAGAGGCCAAGCTGGCTTCCTGCCCTTCCCACTATGCAAGGCTGAACTTTCCTTTCCTGGAAACTACCTCGTCTGCTGGAAAGGGGGGATTTACATGTAATCACAGTAGAGTACAGATACTGGAGCAAGATGAGGCTGTAACTCATTTTGCTGTACCAGTAAGTGAAGTCATTTTGTGCCTGATCTCTGTGGTCTGGTCAGGCTGCTGTGGGGTGAGAACTGTGCTTTTGGGACCAGATGGGGAAGTCCTGAACCAGCGTTGCCGTCAGAAGAAGCAGTTTCCAACAGGCTTGGTCCTCCCTGTTGCCTTCTGACTGGGACAACACAGGTCACCACGCAGCTATGGGCATGGCTGAGTGAGGAGGGCTCCTGGTGGCCTGACATGGTCACGGTGGCAACTGCCTGTGTCATCAGCAGCCCTACAGACAAGGCAGGCCTTTGGAGCTCAGCATTAATCACCAGTTTAAACATCTGCATTCCTTTTTATAGCTGATACCTTAGGTGATGTGTTGGGAAACAAAGGCAGCTTCTGCCTTATCGCCTGGGGATCCCTGCCAAAGTTATCTCAGCTTTGTATGTGTGTGGGAACACAGTAATGAGGCTTTGTTCCTTTCAGTTTCTCTGTGTGCATATGAGCAGACTTCTGTCCCCTGTGCTGCACTCATGCCTTGATATTCCTGATTCTGAGTAAGGTTTAACTCTGAGCACAAGTTGCTGCAGGCACTACCCCACTTCCTACCCTTACAGGTGAAACTCTGGTGTTCTGATGTGTGCTCAGAGCTGATGAGGAGTGAAGTCTGTTGTGTGGTGATCACTTCTCTGACCGAATGGAGATGGTCTCTGTGTGCAGAGAATCTCTGTTCCAGTCCTCACAGCCTACACTGCAACCTCTGTTTCTGTACTCTGTTTTCTTCTTGCACTACACATTCACTCATAAAGCAGCTTTATTTTCCATCACTGGAAGTGTGGAGATAACAGAAGGGATTTCCTTGTTTAGTCAGCCTTCACCGGTTGATAAATGCAAGGAAGGCGTAGTCATAATTCCATTAAAAATCCTTGGAGCAAAATGCTGTTAAATACAAGTAATGTGTCCCTGGGTTAAACCTGCAGGGTTGCTGTGTTCTGGTCAAGATGATTTTAAGTGCTGTAGGTGCAGATTGCAAGGAGACACTGTGAAGTTAATGTGTAACTGCATTAGTGCTGTTGCTGTATTAGATTGCCCGGAGGGGAGAAAAAGGAGCTTCATTAGTGGGTGGGATGTTACCAAATCTTGGCCAATTCAGCTTTTTCTGCTATCTCCACTTACAGTTAAGAAGTAATTTGGCTTCTGGACATTCTGTCCCTGCACTTTACTGAGCCCAGTAAACTGCACAATGGGAAGTGTTCTCTTCTTGTGGAGAAGACCTTGTTTGTGGGTTTGCTTCCACTGATACACTTTGTGTTGCCTGGAGTCTGCTGCTGTGTGTTCCACTACAAGCAAACCCAGTAGGAAATGGTCGCCTCAGCCCCAAATTCCTGAATGTATGTCCACTTTAAATCCTTATGGAAGAAGAAGGGTTACTGCCAGGTGGAAGCCAAGATACCGAACAAACCAAGCGGTGCTTGTGGTATTGCATACAGAGTAGCACGGTGCATGGATGAGTGTTATCTGCGTTCTCCTTTCAGCAAAGGAAGTGGAAAGTTAACTTATTTCACATAAAAAGACAGCATTTCAGGGAGCCTGCCTTGCCAAAGAGCCGATGTGGGTGCTTGGGGAGATGGGACCACAAAGCTGAACATCTTTGCTCTGCCTGTCAGGAAAAGCCCTTGTGCTCCTTGCCAAGTACTTCAGCTCCAGATTAACACGACTGCTTCCTCCTGCAGAGACAAACTACATTTAAGGGGAATCAAACACTGCTCCTGGTAGGAAAAGCTCCTTTAGAGCATCCTGCTGATTGTACTAGGAGAAGTAGGAAGCCTTGGTCTGTTATTTTGGACTAGAGAGCTGCTACTGCACTGCAAAATCACACATGGAAATGTGGTAACCTGGTGGGGAATAGTTTGCCTTCATACCTAAAAGTGGGCAACCAGGTTATGGAGTCAATATGACACCTTTTATCCAGATACTCCTTATCCTTATTAGACTGCAATGTGTTCTCTGAGCTGTCGCTTTGGCATCTGCAGGCTTGGCAAGGTAACATGCAGGTATCCAGTGCAGGTTCCAGTTACACAAGTTCTTGACCAGAAGGTCCCTAGCAATGCTGTCTTTGTGTGAGATCCCATGGGGGAAATGGGGGTGGGAGGTGTGTTTATTCCTTGGTAAACCCTTCCATTTAGGCAAACGTGCTCTGAAAAGCATAAAATCAATGACAGCAATGCCATGGGATAGGGGCAGTGTTGGCCTTTGTACACTCAGCCCTTCCCCTCGCCAGCACCGCAGCTCTTGAGCTGCTGTAGGTGTTGGTGTTGTTCTCTGGAAAACAACTTATCTTGGCTTGAGTCAATGAGAAGCAGTTGGTGTTTTGCCTGTTCCTGTGATGTGTTTGGAGAGGTTTCCTCCTGGGCAGCTCACCTTGCTGTCCTGTGGTCCTGTGACCATGCCCTTGCATGGAGTGTTTCGCTCTGCACAAGTGTCTCACTGTTGCTTCCTTTTCCCCTCTGCTGCCGATGGCTTCCTGCAGGGCTCACCCCTTCTCCAATTCCTTTAGGTAAGGTTCTCTTCCAGGCTCAGAAAAGAGCAGTTGGTTCTGTGCCAGCCCCTCGCAGGCGTTAAAGGGGATGCTGATGGTTTCAGTTTGCCTGCACTTGTGACACAGGTTGAGAAAGCTACCACAAACCAGTGCTCTGTCACTGACTTTTGTATCACTGCTGTGGTTGGCAGTTAAATACTCATGCTTGCTGCCCTGTGTCTGGAAAACGAAGCTCTGGGTTGCAAAGAAGGGAAGAAAGGGCTGGATTTTACCCCTTGGGTTGTCCCCAGCAGCCTGTGTGTGGACAGAAAGTGCTTCAGAACCTGCTTTTGGGCCCTGTCACCCTACATCTGTCATTTAACTTTTCCCTCCTTCCTCTAATGCTTCCGAGCAGCAGTTACTCCATCCGCCACTCCATCAGTATGCCAGCCATGAGGTAACGTAGCAACTCCTGTGTTTCCAGAGTGGGATTGGTGGGAGAGTGCAGCTGAGTCTGTCGTTACTGGGGTTTCCATCTGGTTTTACAGCTGGTTCCCTTTGAAAGCAAACCCCACTTGATACGGGGTAACCGCATCCTGCAGGTTGAGCGGGTTTTTACCCAATCTCTTCTCTATGGCTATTGGCCCCTTGCACTAAGTGCAGTGGTGTCACTGGACCGAAGTCTGCTTGGAATTCCCAGCTTCCAGAAGGTCCCTGAAGGGCAGGGGTTAGTCCTGCCCTCACAACATGTGCCATGGTCACTGTGGATACCAAGATGAATCCAAACTCAGCCTCTGTCTCCAGTCTGGAAGCTCAGCATCCTTCTCAATGTGCCCTTGAGGTGCTTTAGGTGGTGATCTCCTTGCAGGACAAACATGAGCCAGGGCTGGATGAGGCTCACAGAACCCCTCTCTCTGTTCATCCTCATTCCAGAGGGATGGAGGTTATTTTATGGGTGCAAATACAAAGGGGTTCTTTGGAACAGAAATAACGGAGATGAGGCTCCTGCAGCCTGGCCTGGGGAGAGCAGCTCTGGATGAGTAATTGCCTGATCCATAATGCTCCCTACTGAGCACTGCCCTGGAACTGGTCACAAACAAAGCAATCTGTTGGGTTGTCAAACCACTGACCTGGTTTTCTGTGCTTGAGGTATGGAATCCTCTGATTAATTTATTACATTGAGTTTTATGGGCTTTTCCTGATGCAAACAATCACTCCTGTAGTAATAAGACTGCCCATAGGTACAGGCGTATGGACCTTCCCCTTCCTGCCCATGGGATGGAATACGGGGAACTGCAAGCTGTGTTTTAACCCCTTTCCAGCTTTTCCTTTCCATTATTTAAGACAGTTTGCTTTTAGTTGGAAACCTGTAAAACCAAGAGGTTGTTCTCAACATACCATGCATCCCTTCTCTTCTTGTTTCCTTCCATGTTGAGCAGTGGCATAAGTGTTCTCCTTTGGAGTCTGTATGTGGTGTGCCTGAGGTTTGTGCCCAAGGCTGAGTGGAGCTGGGGGGGATGCTCTGGATGGAGCTGGGGATGCTCTGTGTTCTCTTGTCCCTGCATGGGAATGGCCAGAGCCATTCATGCAGTGTGATTTGATGAAGAAGTGACTTGTTCTGATTTATTCTTTTTTTCCCCCATCTCCTTTCTTTAAGGAATTCTGCAACCTTCAAGTCATTTGAAGATAGAGTTGGGACCATAAAGGTAACCATGTGCTTTGCCTTGCAAACCCAGAGGGTGAACCCTTAATTTCTGCAATGTTTTCCTTCTATTCATGCAAATGGCCTCTCAGATATGTGAAGTCTTTGCTCAAGAAGGTGACCTTGGCCAGGGGGGAAGCGGCTTGATGTTCTCGGTGCTGCTTTCTCCTTGTGCTGACTCTCTCCTCTCCTTTCAGTCCAGAATGGTGGGCAGCAGGGAAAACAGCACCGATGGCCTCCACTCCCCCTCGGGAGCTGGGGATCAACCTCCACAGGACAACGCTCCCTTCTAGACCCGTGATGTGGCTTTGCACGACTCCGAGCCACCTCCTCCTTCCCAACCCTTCCCAACACACGCGCCTCCACGAAGGGGCTGAGCGCTGGTTTGGAGAGATCCATCCTTGTTCATTGCTGGACACTGCTGCTGGATCCGGGTCGAGTAAAGCGAACGCTGAGTTTTGTACACAAATCCTATTTTACACTAAGGTTTGTAGGTGAAGCGCATCCCCCCCGTCCTTTTGGGAGAGCGGGGACGGCGCCGTTTCCATAGAGTAGCTCAGAAATGCTGCTTGGCTTCCATCAAACCAGTTTTCCCCATGTCTGATGTCACTTGCAGCGTGAGGAGGGCAGTCACTGGAGAAGCCAAGCGCATGGGTAGCTTAGCTTCAGCTTCTGGTTGTGTCACACAGCTCCTCAGAGCTCCCAGGCTTCTCCTGTTACTGCTCGCTCAGCTCTCACTGGAGTCGTGGGGTCAAGAGTTGGGTTCTTTTCTGGGCTCTCATAAGGGAAACTTCCCCCAGCAGCTGCCTCGTTGTTACACTAATGCTCGAGCTTTAACGAAACTCAAACCCTTTATTTTTAAATGCAACACATCTTTAAAGAAATAAAACTTAAAAGGCAAAAAAAAAACCCCAACCCAACTCCATCAGCTTTGGCATCGTGTTAGGGACCCGCTCCCTTGGCCTCAGCCTGCCTCGCAAGCCTTACATCACCACCTGCTTTCCTTGTTCACGGTTTTATTTCTATAGAGAAGACTGCAAGGGGAATAAAGCTGGATGTTGAGCACTGGAATTACACTAGCAGCGTGCTTAGCAGCCAGTTCTTGTGTTAAGCTCCTCAGTGCACTCCGTTTTGCTGAGTGTATGAAACTTGCTTCTCCCTTCTCAGCCGATGCCTTTGCTCTTGGAAGAGGAATTGCTGGAGGCTGCTGGTTACAAAGGCTGTCTCTAGCCCTCTGGATGCTGTTGGAGGACTCTGAGGGCTCCTCCTGGTACCTCCCACCACGATGGGATGGGTTTTCCAGTTGAAAGCCCCAGCTCTCATCTCACTTTCCAGCACTGGCATAGAGGGATGGAGCTCAAGCAGTGCTGGGATGTTTTTGCTCTGTTCATATCCAGCTTCCTTGCTCAGGAGCTGAATAATACCCGAGTTTTCTTCTAGAGGCCTGATCTCATTGTAGGCAAGGTGCCTCCATGTAGAAATACCTAGAGTGAGCAATTCTGTGCCTTAGAGGCGAAGTGGGACTTACTCAGGTCTTTAGGCTTGTTGATGTACATATCTGCATAGCGGTAGTGGTTTATCACCCCGGGGGGACTGAACCCCCTCTGACCCTCTCGAGAAGCAAGTTTTGACACTTCACCTGTGTTTAATCTGTTTCCCCCACCCTCTGCAGCCCCGGGGATGCAGGATGGAAGCCTGGAGGGAGGTGGATGTGCTGGTGGGAGGTGGATTCAGTGCTGCTCCCCTGCGAGGAGTGGAACCGGGCCTGCTGGGTTTGGGTGTTGAACTGTTTCTAGATAAAGATTGAGGAAACTTGTCAATAAAGCATTCCTTTGGGAGAAAAGGGGGTGAACGTGCCTGTCTTGTTCCGTCTCACAGCACTCTGCTCCCGGCTGTGCGTTAGGAGTGCGTCAGGCAAATAACTGCAGGCAGCAGCTTGAGGTGAGAAGGAACTCAAATACTCCATCCTCCAGAGAGGCAAGTAACTGTGGGCAGCAGCTTGAGGTGAGAAGGAACTCAAATACTCCATCCTCCAGCTTGGCTCTGGATGCTTTCTAGGGAAGGGATGCACTAAACGCGGTCTGATGTTGATGCTGGATGCTAGCTGCTTCCCCATCCATACCTGTGCTCAGGCTGGGCAGCTCCAAGCCCCTATCACCACTGCTGCCTTTCCTGCTTCCCCATGGCGCCTGGAGCGTGGGACTGGGGTCGCAGCAGTAACCTTGGCAGCTGGGGCTCGGGTTGATGCTGTGATGCCTCAGGGAATGGGTTTCCTGGAAGCTCTGGCAGTCGCTACTGCTTTAAGCAGCAGGATGCAGGGGAGTGGTGGATGTATGGAGCTGTATGGGGTTGGGAGCTGCTGTTAAATCCACAGGGGCAGGGAGAGAGGCCAGCAGAGCTCTGGTTGCTCTGTGTGTAGAGTAAGGATGATGCCTGGTTTGAGGGAGCTGCCTGGGGGCAAAGCCATCAACGCTCCCTGCATCCTTGTGGGTGCAAGCAGCCAGGGCTGGCCTATGGGTGCTGTGGTGGGCTCAGCATCACTTCTTGGGTGCAGGCTCTGTGCTGGGGATCCACAGATGGTGCTTTGGAGGGGAACAGGTACCGAGCGTCCTCCAGAGCTGGGGATGGGGCCTCAGCAGCCAAGGGAGGTGATGGGTGATGAATGTTGATGATGCTGTTGGTAAATGGCATTCATTTGTTTCTTCAGGCCATGAGTCAGAGGCAGGGACGGGAAAGCCATTGGAGCTGTTTGGAGGGGGTCCCGCTCCCAGGGTGAGCTGCGGGGCCTGGGCAGCGTTCCCACACCAGCACCGGGGTCAGTGGCTCCAGGACACGCTGCATAGGGGGAAATGGGGTTTTCAGCCATGGTGGGAAACGGCAGCGTTCCCCAGGGAGCAGGCAGGAGTGCCAGGAAACGTGAGCATCTGGGAAAAACAGACTCAGGGGCCTAAAGCTGAGCACCCCCTGAGCACCCAGACACCATCTGGAAAGGCAGCAAACACCCTGCGCTGCAGCCCAAAGGTGATGTGCTGGTGCCCCAACCCACCCTCACCCTCTGCAGCCCCCCAAACCCTCTGCAGCTCTCCCCATCCCTTCTGCAGCCCCTCTGCAGTCCCCCCATCACCTCTGCATCCTCCCAGCATCCTCCCACCACCTCTGCATCACCCCCAGCCCCACTGCAGCCCCCAGGACCCTTTTCCCACAGCCCCCCTGCATCCCCATCCCTTCTGCAGCCCCTCTGCAGTGCCCCTATCACCTCTGCATCCTCCCAGCATCCTCCCATAAACTCTGCATCCTCCTAGCATCCTCCCATCACCTCTGCATCACCACCAGCCCCACTGCAGCCCCCAGGACCCTCTTGCCGTAGCCCCCCTGCATCCCCATCCCCATCCCTTCTACAGGCTCCACATCTCCTGCTCAGCCCCGGCGGCAGTACCCGAACTGCAGCGAGCAGCAGCGGCTCCTGTCGCTCCCTGGTGGTCTAGTGGTTAGGATTCGGCGCTCTCACCGCCGCGGCCCGGGTTCGATTCCCGGTCAGGGAAGCTCCGTTTTTGCCGCTCACGCCTCTCCTTTCACCGCCCTCTCTCCCCCCGCACGCTCACGCACCCGGCGGAGGGGGGCGACGACAGCGCCGTTGCGTGCCGCGGTGCGCATGCGCGCTGCGCCGGCTCCGCCCCCCTCCCTCCGCGCCGTGCGCGTCGCCGGGTCCCGCTCCGGTGTGAAGCGGCGGCGGCGGCGGCTCGGGCTGAGGGAAGCGGCGCCGCCACCGGGGCCCAGCCCGAGGAGCCGCCCCCAGCCCGGGGCTGCCCGGCCCCCCCCACACCCCCCGGCGGGCCGCAGGTGAGCGCGGCGGGGATGCGGGGCTGCGGCTGGGCCGCGGCGGGCCCGGGCCGCGGGCGGAGGCCAAGATGGAGCTGGTGTGAGGGGAGCGGGGGAGCCGCAGGGCCTGAAGCGGGTGTGGGGACCCCGGCTCCCGCGGCCTCATCCTGCGGGGGCTGAGGGGAAAGCCGCCACTAAAGGCCTGTAAAGGTGAATGCTGCGGGGGGAGCCGGGACGGGGGTGGCACCGAAGGGAACCGCGGTGATTTTCCCATCCCTTCCCTTTCCTCACGTTGTTCTGCTCGGTTTTGTCGCTTAAAGCCGGCCCGGTGGTTGTGTGCCTGAGGAATGGCGTGTCGGGGGGTAAATCCAGCCTTTCCCATGGGAAACTCGCACAGGCAGCGCTGTGTTTGCTCATAACAGTGTCTCCTGGCCCTGGAATTAAGGATTCGGGTCAGGTAATTCCGGTGGCACCGATAACACCTTTGCTGTGATGCTTTATCGATACCTTACCGCACCGTTGTTGGCTTGATCACAGCGACGGAGCCGTTTCTCCCTTGCAGGGAAGGTGAAAGCCATCCCTGCTGTGTAGCACAGGGGAAATCCAGATGGTTTCATTGCTTTTAGGCTTGTTTTTACGGGGGTATTCGTTTCCATGCGCTGCAAGGCGTTGCTGTCGGGCTGCGATGCTGAATAGTCCCTGTCCTGCAGTAAAGCTTCAAGAAATAAAGGTATAAATAAGGTAAATGGTGTTAACATGGCTCGGGAGTGATATTCTCCTGCCTGCTGGCTTATCGTAAGGAAATGACCATGTTATTTGTGTGGTTTAATGCTGTATTAGTGTGCTGCTATCGAAGCAGGAACTCGCAGGCCTCATTCACCCAGTGGCTGGCTGGGGTGTTTCACCCGTTTCATGGTAAATGAAGCTCTCAAGAGTATGCCCATCCAAAAGGGTTGCCTTTTGGGATGCATCAGGCTAGGGCCTGTTTCACTTCCCATAGAGCATCAGGCAGGAATTTAGTGGCATTTAGGCTTTGGAGCAGGATTGCGGTAGGAGCATTGTCCAGTCCTGAGGCATCTGTTGGTTCCGGGCTGCTTGGGATCAGTGCGTGCAGTTTTGTTTGGGATGGAGCAGGAGAGCTCGAGACATCCTGATGAATGGATGCCGAAATCATCTGCAGTAATGAATTACCTCTCCTAATTCAAGTACACTGTGCTCTGGGAGGGAGAATAGGGCAGAAGCGAAAGCTGGAAGAGGAACTGACTTTAGTGTCATGTAGGATGAAAACCAGTTTGGTTTCACTGGGGTTTTGTGATGGTGCTCTAAGGGCTTTGGAGAGACTTGGCCTGATGCTGGCTGTGCAGAACCTGCTTTGAGGGTATCAGACCCTCAGTCAGCTTGGTATAAGCGTAAATAAATGCCTGTTTCCTTTGCTCCTTTATATCATCCCAGTGATTGTCCATGGCATTTAAATGAAAGGGGAGATGCTGCAGTGTCGTTCTCCTCCTCAGTTTTTGATGCATTGGACTGCTAAATTGCAGGTTCACAGTGCTGGGGAAACCAGAGGTTTCCCACCTTCCCAGCCTGGCTGTGGGCTATATTTAACCTGTTATCAGTCAGTGCCTGAAAACAAAGTCATGTCTTTGTAATATGTTTTGTCTCCTTGTGCCTTGCATCCATGTTGATAATTCCCAAGAAGTACAAACACTCCTTCCCTAAATGCCAGCAATCCTGGTCAGCTGGTGCCTCCTTTTGCAGGTGAGTTGTGTGGGTTGTGGCACCATCACCACCCTGACTTTAATGATGAACCAGCTCAAGATGGTTGGAGCCTTCCAGAGGCTGTTCTGCAGTGGATGAGCAGAGCAGGGGTTGAAGTGCAGTGGTGATGCGGTGTGAAGTACACACACAATGGTGTGGAAACATCTGTTGAGTCAGTGGCAGAGTTTGGATCATCATATTCTGGAAGAAAATGGAACCCAGTGGTCTGAGCACTGATTTTGAGCCTTCTGGCCTCATCTGCAGGGGATGCTGTTAGGGAGCTGGTGGTTGTCAGCAGTGTGCTGTTAATCTTCATATTTCTCTTTGTCAGCTTCAAGAAGGATTTTTGGCTGGGTTGAACCCTAAGGGAAGCACACGTGCCTTAAGAAACCATGGTTTAGGTTAAGTGTAAAAGTTGCTGCTATAACTGTGTGGTTTTTAACTTCTTAATTCAGTTGCCAGAATATCCTCTCTGGGAGAATGGCACAATTGAAGGCAGGGAGGTGGCCCTGCAAATGGGTCCATTCAATGGCATGACATACAATAACAGTGCTGTAAGTGGCCTGTGCCAATCATGTATTTCCCTCTTTTGATGGATTTAGCATAGAATCCCAGCCTGGTTTGGGTTAGAAGGGACCTTACACCCCACCCAGTTCCAGCCCCCTGCCATGGGCACAGCACAAACCAGAGATCCAGGCAGCACTTCCTGCTTCCCTGCCTGCCTTTGGGGATTCCTCTTCCCTCTGAGAATATATATTTCTATATCTGTCAAGGTTCTTACTGCTTGTCCTGGGAGTGCTGACTTACACATCCTACTTCTGCTTCTGTCGCATGTAACAGGCCTTGCTTGGCTTCAGCAGTGTCTTGCTGAGGTTGAGTTAGGTGGCAGCAGGATTCTGGGATGCCTGTGGCTTCGACAGAACAATCTGTAGGAAAAGTGAATGTATATTCCTTACAGGCTGATGATATCTGCAGTGTGGATGGGAGAAGCCCAAAGCTTGCTGGTGCCAGTACAGAGCCAGTTAGGAAAAGCAGAACCTTGCATAGGTTCTCTGTCTGCTTTTCCCCTTTTATGTCTTCAAGTTTTTGGCTATATTTCAGCTGCAAATAATCTTTTCCCTTCCATCTGTCATTACATATTTTATGTCTTAGCAGGAGTCTCTGTAACTCTGATGGTCAGATCTTGGCAATTTCCTTTTTGCTCAGAAACAGTTTGTAACTTTGAGTCATGCTTCCAGTGTGTGGTGTGTAATGGCTGTCTTGGCCTGGACTGGGTCACTCGGGAAGGAGTTTTCCTTATGAATCTGCCTCTTACAGCATCAGGATTTAGGAACACTTACTGGTAAAAGCATAATTAGGTTTAAAGCTGCTTGTAGGCAGGAGGGGGGCTTGGGAGCCAGACTCTGGATGTTTCTGTGGGCAGTTATTAATCACAGTGTCTGCAGTAAGTTTGAGTATGCCAGTGCAGGAACTTCATCTTACCAAGGGGAGGTTGCTTCAAGCGAGAGATTTATCTTGCTTGATATTATGCAGCTCTGGGGGAAACAACACAAGAGGGATGTGGAGCTGTTGGAGCAAGTCCAGAGGAGGTTACAAAGATGCTCCAAGGGCTGGAGCACCTCTATGGAGACAGAGCGAGCTGAGGAGGAGGGAAGGGGCCATGAAATTGCTTGGTGCCTCCATTGTGATCTGTGACCTGTTTCTCAGAAGCTATAACCAGATGTATTTGCTGTTCTAAATTGAGTTAAAGAATGGGATTCAGTTACTGTGCAGGGCAGTGCATTGATTTAAGTTCCAGGTTCATTCTGAGTTGCTGTTCTCTGTGAACTTCAGGGATATTTTCCACCTGATCACTAAGGAGCTCTGTCTCCTGCTTCTCCACATGTGTACCATTCTGATGTGTGTCTTGAGGAGCTCTTGTGGGCTGAGTGATGAAAGAAAACAGGGTATGAACCATGTCTTCTGTTTAGAAGCTTTCTTCTATCATTGTTGGGTTTGTTTGACAGCTCACAGGTCCTTCATTCTTCTGAAGGCCCCAAGTTTAATCCTGGTTCTTGCTTTGAGTAAACTGTTTTCCTCATAGAACAAAATAACTGCATGTTGCACAGAAATATTTTGCCTGGATGGTAATGAGTGAAAATATTTGTCTTCCTTAATAACACTCTCACTCTTTCTTTTCCTGCAGCGTTCCCAACTTCCACACTTACTCACTTCATTCTTGTTGCCCTTGGCACAGTGTTGGCTCTTCACAATTAACTGAGGAAGACCAGAATTGATCCAAGGCGTTTGGAAGATGTGTGGTTACAATCTCCCAATGTACCTCACTGCTTCACTGAGTGCTTTGGATGCAGGGACAGCAGTCAATGTGACTTTCTTTTGTATTACTGGTCCTGAAGTAGAGTATGTGTTGGATGAAATATCTTGGGTGATGAAACCCAGCATCTTCCCTGGCTTTCTTCCCTCTTTCTCCTCCTTACCTTGGTTTCCTGCATCTTATCTGTCATGGTTTAAGTCCTGAAACCAGGATATTGTCTTAAACCCACTTCTCTTCCAGTGACTTGTTCTGTTGACATCTTCCATGTAAACCCCAGTTAGTCCCTCTTGCATGTTAAAAATGATCTATGATGACTTTCACACTTCCTTCTGTGCTGTTTTGAGGCTGCTTAAATGTGTAGATGTATAAAATGTTATTTAAAAATAACCCTAAATGAGGAAGGATGCTCTTTTGCAACTGATTATGTTCCTGTTAAGGATCTTGAGGAACACCTACTCTTGGTTTGGGGAATATGTGTAAGAGTAACAGCAGTCTTAACGTTGCATTAACTGTCATATACAGGAGACCTGTCATGCTCTGGTGTTAGTTTAGATCAGAGGGAGGAATAAAAGCATCATAATGACAAAACCTATAGGGCTTTCCGGCTTTGTTCTCAGTTATTTAGGTGGAAAAAAGACTAAATGTGATAATTCTGTGCTTCACACTGAAACTGCCAGGCATGTGCATTGGGAATGGCAGTGCTTAAATTATGCATCAGTGTAATAGTGCTTTTTTGTTCCAAGTCCTCTGAAGTGTGAATCCAGTGTGAAAACTCACCTTATAAAATCTGTATGCATTTAGTGTTCTATTTCTTAGCCCAAATACAATGTTAGAAAACTCAGTTCAGTTTGAACTGGAATTCAAGCTGTGTCTTTTCTGCGTAGTCACTAGTGAGTGAGTGGCAGACCCAGTAGAACGAAACCATGCTCAGTTGCTTCATTCTTTCTAAATTATGGGTTGGTTTTTGTTAAACAGCCCCAAAATGCTGTTTCCAGGCTGAATGGTGGCACTCAGGACTCTTCATCACACAGTTTGCAGACAGAAGGCATCCAGAGTAAGATAATGGTGGAAGTAAATAGCAGGAGGGGTTCTGCAGGAGTAATAGAAATAGGAAGCAGATCTTGTTTGTTGGTGAAACCACACTGTATAGGAAATCCCAAGGAGTTTATCTCGTGTATGAAAATGTCAGTTTAAGTTAAAACTGGTTTTAACCCAGCCCTGTGATTTGTTTGGGTATTCCCAGCTAAATGAGCTGGGTGGAGACAACGTGCAAGGCCTGAGGTCCTGAGCCACCTCCCAGTCCAGACTGACAAACCTGTGAGTTGTGTACTGGTTAATGCATTATAAGAACATAGTTACATGAGCAGTGCATTCACAGGGACTTGCTTTGGGGCTGTGGAGACTTTTGGATCAGGGAATGGATGTGTCATCTACCCCAAGGTGCTGTTTGCTGTGTATTTACCTCTGGGCATGGGCTCTGTTTTACTTGACCTAGGAGGAAGCACAAACCTTTGCAATGAAGCCATGTCCCTCCAGCCCAGCCTTCAAGAGAAAAGGAATTTAGTTGTATTTTCCTGCCAAAGCAACAAGGAAAGGTTTGAGTGGCACAAACTGTGCTGCTCACTGCAGATTTTATTGTGAAAATCTTAACTCTTTATGCTTCTAAATGTCCATGCGCTGGGGATTTGGATAGGGCAGGCACATAATGCATCTCCTTATGCTTCTTAAACCATTTTCTTTATGATTTATGTACTTTATGGAATTTAAGAAGGAAAGATGGTCCTTATGATCTGATACTACTTACATCTGATACTATCTGCTGAGGAGGAATCTGGTATGATGATGGTTGAAGAATGTCCACAATTACATATATGTATTTTTTGCTTCTATCAGTTTTATCAAGGACAAGGCCAAGGGGAATGGCTTGAACCTGCCCGAGGGGAGACTGAGCTGAGCTCTTAGGCAGAAGCTCTTCCCTGTGAGGGTGCTGAGGCGCTGGCACAGGGTGCCCAGAGAAGCTGTGGCTGCCCCATCCCTGGCAGTGCTCAAGGCCAGGTTGGACACAGGGGCTTGGAGCAAGCTGCTCCAGTGGAAGGGGTCCCTGCCCGTGGCAGGGGTTGGGGCTGGAGGAGCTTTAAGATCCCTTCCAACACAAAGCATTCTGTGATAGGAATCTTTGCTCTTCAGTCCTACCTGAAAAGACCTCTGTTTTCGCCTTGCTCTCTTTATGATCTAATAAAGAAGCCTTTGAATGTTTTCTCTTTTTCACAGGAGGAAATTAAAATGTTCCCTGGCAGTTTCTGTGAGGAAGTGAAATGATGAAATAGTGAAGTCCCCTCCCCACGCTCTGCAGAAACTGGGGAGATGCAGTTGAGCAATGGGGAGAGTGCAGAGGGAAAACCAACGGAAAGGTTTCCCCCTCCTCACAGTTTAATGTGAAGGATTTGTAGATATGTTTAACTTTGAAACTTTGGAAAAGAAGAAACCTTGGCAGTAAAGTGTTCCCAGTGTAACTGAGAGGCTGCAGGTGCTGCTTGAGGAGTTATGCATCCTCTTAGCCTGGGAGGACCCGATCAGATACATGAGGAAAAAGTAAGTCAGGGGAAAAACTGCCTTCTCTTCCTATGTTATTAGATAAATAAGGTGGATTTTTAGAGTAAAATCTTACAGATGACTAAAAACTGATTCTCCTGTGAAACAGAGAGAAAGGCTTTGACATCACAGGGACACTTACATAGGGTTCATGCTGGTGATCGAAAGACGCTTCAGCTTTTCTTTCCCTGGCTTTATGGGGGATTGTGTTTAGAAACTTGGCTTTATAAATTCTGATTTAGAAGTTCTGCTTATTTTGCTCTTTTTATTCACAACTTTTAAGAGGAGCATTTGTGTGCTTGGTGGAGGAAGAGCCATCTATCACAGACCTGAAAGGCTGAGATGAGAAACCTGAAAGCAGTGAAGTTTCTCCCAGGGAAACACCAGACTGGATCATTTTAGATCATCCCATCTGCTGAACCTTTGGTCCCACAAGAGAATCAACACTTTCTTCTCTCATTGCTGCTTAAAAGCCTTTACTTATCTTGTTTACAGATGGGACATAATGGTGTAGGTCCCAGTTCAATGTAAGTAACTGATCTGTTTGTTCCAGGACTACTGTGTTTTAAAGACTTTTACTACATTGGTAGAGTCATTAGCAGTATGATTCCTTAAATGGATGCAGTTAATTCAACCCCCCTTACACAGATGGAGCTGTACCTCTGTATGATGCTTCTGGAGAAGTTTAAGATGTTTCTTCTCTGCAAGAAATAAATGGCATCAGTATCACTCCACCCACTGTACTGGGGTTATGATTTGTTCTGTCGGACTTGGATGCTATGAGTAGTTGCAGTGACTCAAAGCACTGCACAGGTTTATATATAGAGAGAATGAAGTGTAAGAATGGGGCAGGGAAACAAAACTACTGTTTTCTTATGCATTTTAAGAGCTGAGTAAGCAGATGTAAGGTTTTATAGTCATGTGCAGTTGGTGACATTTGCCCTCTGCCATATAAACTGCTGTAATGCCATAAAGAATAATTTACTTTTGCTGAAGGATTAAACAGGAGCAATGAAATCCAGAGTAGGGAATGCACTAAAACCCTAGTGTTTTACAGAGGAATTCCTTGAGGGGAGAGGATAGAAAATATGAATCTAATACTTTACATTTTTAACCCCTAACACAGGAAACCTTCTTTGGTAGTGAACCTTCCTCCTGTGTAGGGTACAAGGTCACGAGTCTTTCTAACAGGTTGGTCAATCAGACTTAACTGGCTACGTTTTAATCTGCTAAGCTTATTAGAGATACAACACTTGTATCGCTGTAGTTAAGTTTGCCCCAACTTTCAATGCAGCCTCTTTCAGTCGTTAATGATGGATATTCCAGCAGTTTAGGCTTGAATCCGGCAGAAAAGTTGTGTTGTCCCAGATTTCAGTTCTTTAAAAGCTCTGTGCTTCTGTGAAAAACCCCAAACTCTCCCATTGAAGAGAATTTAATGAAGGTTTTAGCAATCTCTCTCTGTTGCAGGCCTATCTCCTCTTCCCAAGGCAAAGTAATTTGGCCATAGTAAGGTTATTTTCTCTTGGGAGAAGGCTCTATGCGTTTGAATGAATTCCCTGGCTATGAGGTTAGCTTTACATCAGGGTTTGTATGTGACACCAGTATGTCGTTATGGGTGTGAAATTCCTCATGGGATCTTTAGCAAAAGGCTCCAAACTGAATAGCAGATTTCAGCAGGAAGGCTTTTGTGCTGGGGTGTAAAAATACAAGCAACACCAAAACACTCACTTTTGGGTGCATGAATGAATATTAAAAGTAGTGCTTTCATTAATAGCTTAAAAATTACTATTTCAAGGCAACTGAGGGAGCGTTCACAAAGAGTACTGTAAAACAGTGGTGTTCTTGAGTGCATTTATAGCCAGCTTGTTTCACCTTTGGCCTTTTCACATGGCTTTTCCAATGCTCATGTGTTTTGCAAGTGATGTGCTCAAATAGACTGGGGAGCTTCTCTTTTACCTGTTGATTTCTAGTACTGTGTTTTAATTTGCCATAGTTACAGCATTGTTTCTTGAAGTGCTGTAATAGAAGTGATGTAGCTCACGTGCATGGTGGAGATGGGTTATAAATCCGGGTGTCTTGGGATACATTTAGAGATACCTCTCTGTTAGTAGCACAGGGAGCAGGATGATGACCATCCTGTTAATAGAACTGTTAAATACAAATGGTTCTGCCTCTGTCAGAGGAGGTTGGGGCAGGGAGAAGAAACAGAGGCTTTCTATCAAAAAGAATAGATGTCAGCGTTGTGTAAGGAGAAGATTGTATGTATTGCTGAGAGCAAGAAGAGGTGCTGAGCACCACTTATGGGGCAGTATATGGGGAAAAAAGACAGCATTAGATAAATCAGATTCAAATCTGGAAAGCTGGAAGAGCTGGTTTGGATATGAGCAAAAACCAGGGAAACTTCCTAAGTGTGCTTTGTGTTACAAAACTTACCACAGTTTAATATGTTGGTGAATTCAGTTTGCGTTCGTGTAGCTTTGCTTTCCTGATCTTCACCATTTGTTAAGCCTTTCTTCTGATTTCCATACTTATATATGTATTTTCTGCCTCCTAAACAGTTATTCCCTTCTGTAGACTTCTTTCCTTTGAGTTTTTGTGTGTTTTGAGATGGGTAATGCTCATTAATCTTGATGTTTAAATGCTTCCATTTCTTTTCTGGCATCGGCCCTTTCGTTTTCTCTCCTTTTATTTACATTGTGAATGTCATGTACTAAGGAGGGGAAGATACTTCCAAGTAGTTCTGAGCAGGGTATTATGTGGAGCTCTGGGTCAGTGGCTCTCGCCTGCTGAATAATGAGATTGGATGGATGGATAGATCAAAACATTCCTGAGTCACTAGCATGGAATCACTGGTTGCAACAGGAGGCGTGGAAAGGCACGTGGAGGATGCGGTGAGGAAGAGATGATGTGAAATACCTGGCATGGGTTTCTCTTGCACTTTGGTTTTTATAAGAAGTACTTTCCTTTGGGGTTTATTCTGGGCTTGTTTGGGTATTTCCAGCTGTCCGTCAGGCTTTCTGCTCTTAATGGAACTTTGTATTGGTGTAGTTGAGGGACTGGAGGGAAAACTGCTGCTCCATCTATAGTGAGTTAAAAATACCTCAGTGTATATTCTGGGTTCTGTCCCTGGCTTGGCATTAAGTGTGTATGCTGTAAAACAACATCTTTTCTTCTGATGGAGTGAGTGCGATGAGGCCTGGGCTGGAATCGTGCACTGGAGCTACTTGAAGCCTCTACCCACACATCACTGTATTTTCATTTACTTCATTATGTGCCAAGCGCTGCCTTTAGCTGGGGAGCTCATTTTGAGAAAGGCAAGCAGGTAAAATCGAATCTCCAAAGTGCATCTGGAGTTTGCTTTCTTCTGTTCCACTCACAGATTGCAGCTGTGTGCATCCCTAAGCTGGGTGTGCTGTCGCTGCTTTTCAGCTTGACTCTCAGTGTTTCAGAAGCTTAGGTTGCTGTCTGAAACAGAGTTAGTGGTAAGTTTAAAGATGGTCTTCACCCAGGTATGAAGGCAGAGCTTATTTAGGGGGAAGAAAGATAGATACTGACTGTCTACCTGCTAGGTAGTGATGGACAGAGAAGATGTGCAGAAACCACAGGCAGAACTGATGGTCTCATCCCTCTGAATAAGCCTGTTCCAGTCCCAAGAGCTGTGTTTCTGGTTGCTGACCCTATAAACCATCTGCAGCTTTCTAAGGACTGCTGTAAAATGATCCTCTGCTTCAGGATGAGGGGATGTGGGTAGGATGAACCTGTGGTTTTCTCGATGGAAACTTGTCCTTGCAAAACGAGTTGGTGTTACTCTACATTTCAAGCCCATGAACCAATGTTGAGGCACATAGAGTGGTATTAGGGATGGCGTAGTGGCCTTCAGCTGCTCCACACGTCTCCCTCAGCTTGGTGGCAGTGCTGTTAATACCTTGTGCTGTGCAGACAATGCTGATTTCTATGGACATCTTAAAAAATGAGGTTTATTTGTCATGAAGGCACCAGGGCACCACTGACCCGCTGTGTTACTGAGCTAAAGCTGTGTCTAACAATGTTAGAGATGATAAGGATTGAAACCCACACTGCTCATGCTCTAAGTACAGGTATGTCACAAATGCATCAGGAGAAAAAGTCCAGCAGTTAAAGAGGTAATGGCTGTTGGAGGTTCTGAGTGACTGGTGGCTTTATTGTAGTTAAGTAGGTGTCTGTCACATGGCAAAAGGGGCTGAAGCTACAGATGAAAGTGTGGAGTCCTCGGATCTATACTTTAAACTATTTCTAACTGACTTTGACAGGTAATCAATTCTGAAGACAAGCATTTACTGTGCAGACTGAAGAGTTAGTTACCAATGGGTTTGCTTTTGTTTTGTCTGCAGGAGCTTCAGTTTTAGAGCTCTGTGGAGGCTGTTACCACCTACATTAAAGTATTCAAACCAGACACTAGGTAAGTCCTGTGCTTTTTGATCTCTTGTAGCTACTCATTGAAATGCAGAGTAACACTGAGGAGACAAAGTGCAAGGTTTCCTGTAGAAATCTCTCATACCTCATGAAGCCGTGCTTAAAACACCTCATTCTTCTTGATAATCCAGTCTTGAATGTGTCTCTCTCCTCTGCCCTTTAAAAATGCTGTTTTTTCACCCTCCTAAAACAGCAGCTTGTGAGACTGACTCTGAATGAATCCAGGACAGATGGACAGGATGCAGAGGCCATTGGTGCTATTCCATTGTCGTGATAAATCCGTGTTTCCTAAAGTGCTTTCTGGCTTGGTGTTTTCATTGAGACTTTTCCTAGTGAATACTGGGGAGATGTGGTAGGATTCTTTTGGGAAATCAGTCTTTCGAAGGTTCATTTTACCACTGATGGATTTTAAAGGTTAATGCTGGCTCCCATAGGTAACCTGTAGGGTTTCATCTGAGTCTTTTCACAAGGTGGTACCGATAATACTGACCTGGTCATGCTGAAACAGTTGCTTTCTCTGGCAAAGCTGACTAAGGGAGGATATTCTGGTACGCAGAGGGTTAAAAACTGTGCTGTTTAATCCATGGGATTACCTTTCTTCAGAGAGAAACCTCTTCAGGGCATCCTGCCTAGGGAGAATGTGCAGCAGATGGCTTGTTGCTGCTGAATGCAATGCTTTGTAAAGGCACAGAGTGGTTTTCAGTGCTGTGAATTAGAACCACCTGTAAAAACAGTAGGATAGATAATACCCTGGTTTGTGAGGTCCTCTGAACCTAAATAACTTGCACCTTTATTGTCTGGTTCACATTTGGAAAGGCAAAGATTGTGTTCCGAGTTACAATACTCCTCCCTTAAATCACAAGCTTCCCTGATGAATTCCTGTTACTGCCTTGTCTTGCGCTCTCCTAAGGCCAAGGTGTCCATTTCATACCAGTCTTGAGAGATAAATGCAAGCACCCCCTTGCACTCAGCTCCAGATACCCTGAGCTGTTTGCACTGAAGTGATTCAAGATTGCAGTGGTGTGGCATTTTCTGCCTGTGCCTTTGTTGTTGACAGACAGCCTGGATGAGGATGAGCCTGCAGAAGATAGACACCGCCTGGCTCAAGCTGAATTCATTGCTGTTAAACAAATTGACCCTAATTTGACAGTAGAGTTTAATTATTAAGCAGAATGTGGTATATACCTGTGATCTGCAGCATCTGTGCGCATTGGATTCATGTTCATAGGATCATAGAGTGGTTTTGGAAGCTCCTCCAGCTCCAACCCCTGCCATGGGCAGGGACCCCTTCCACTGGAGCAGCTTGCTCCAAGCCCCTGTGTCCAACCTGGCCTTGAACACTGCCAGGGATGGAGAATTTACCACTTCTTTGGCCAAACTGTGCCATTGCCTCAGCACCCTCACGGTAAAGAACTTCTTCCTTATCTCTAACCTTCTATCTGGTCTTGAGCACTGCCAGGGATGGAGCTGCAGGCTTTTAAACAACACAGACGTTCAAAATGCTCTCAGTGCTCCAGTTTGAAGCAGTGCCTTCTTTGGAAGGAGTAAATGAACATGTAGAATCACAACCAGGATGCTTTTCCGCCTCCCGACTTCAGATTAATCCCACAAGTCCTGGCAAAGAGCAGTGCTGATAGACACACTCTGGATGCTGCCATCGGGTTACTGGTGGAATGGAGCTGCAAGGGGATTCCTCAGGAGGGCTGGAAGGCAGTGGCATGGTGGGAGAGCAGGAGAGGCAGGGCAGCAGTTGGAGCAGGCCGGTGGGATTAGCCAGATTACCAGAGAGACGTCAGGACCGTCAGCCTTTGACCTCAACATGGGCTGGAGGGGGCTGGGAGCCCATGCATGGGAGCAGGAGGCTTGTTCCCAGTGTATTCCCAGATGTGGGATTTCTGTCCTGAAATGGTTTTTCGCCTTTCCCTGGCTCGGATGGTGCTCAGATAAATGAGTTGGTTGTGTTGTGGCTTGCAGCACTCAGTAATTTCCCTCTTGTACAGAAAGCTGTTGGGAGCTGAACAGGATCCTTGACAAGATTTCCTCTCCCTACCCACACATTCCAGAATTGGGGTCCATTGTGAATTCCTGGCCAAAGCATTAAAGTTTAGACCTAATTTATAGCTTCCTTGTTAGGTAGCTTTTAATTCAGCTTACCAGGGCTGCCAGAGACTTGTGGAAGGAAATTAGATGAGAGTTTGCAGACCCAGTATTAAACTAATGTAAAGTTGAAGAGACCAGACGTGGAGGGGTAATTAACAGCAGGCTCTGGGATGAAAAGGAAGTTGCAGTGTCTCTATCCGCATCCTGGCCACGTGGTGACACTTGCACAGCCACAGTGGTACCATGAGTTGGAGGCTGCAGGACTGTGGCTTTGTGAAGTGTATCTGCACTGTGAGGTCAGTCCAGGAACCCTGCAGAGCAAGGTGGGATATGCAGGAGTGTTCCTTTCAGGTAGCTTTTAAAAGTTGACACTCTTAACTTTGTTATATAAGGTAAAGGGTTAAATTAGGAAAGTCCAGGGCTTTAAATATCTTTTTCAAAGGCTACATAATCTGGTGTGGGCTAACTGTAATGACATAATCCCAAAATAGCCGGTAGCCTCCTCTTCGATGCTCATCCTCGCAGCAGTGCTGCAGCTAAGGAACAGCAAGTGCTAATCCCCTCAGGATGTTAGAGGACATAACCATGCCTGCCTGTGGTGTGGTGTGGCATGGGGGAGGCCTCTGGGGTCCTTTACAGTTGAATTTGGAGCAGGAGGTTAATCCATGCTCAGGAAGTGGGAGTTGAACTAGGATACATGTTAAACTTCAAGTTATGAGGCAGGAGGTCTCTCGAAGTGAGCAGCCATCCCTCTTTTGTAGTGGGATGCATAGGCCCAGTCAGACTAGCTCTGACTAAAGGATTCTGCTCGACCTGGGTGTCAGGGAGGTTTGGTTTGATTTTTCTTTTACTGCAAGAGAATTGCCTGCAATTGAAAATGCAAATAAAATCCCCCCATAGCAAGCGTGGTTCACAAAAAGCAGCCTCAACATAATAGCATCCTCTCTTTGTTGTTTTTACACGTATTATCACAAATAAATTATCTTAATCTAAGACTAAGAAAGAAGGTGAAGTAGCTTCAGGGATGTGTTACACAGTACCCATCTATAGCTATACTCAGCTGTGGATTTGGGGTTCTTGGAAAGAAGAGTTGAATACATGCATCAGTGATTGCAGAGTGCCTGGTGGTGGGCACTGATAATTCACTGAGTAACTTTTCAACTTCCATGTAATGTTAAGAACCTTTCCCAAGCATGTTTAAACCTTATAAGAGATGAATTTTCACACCCAAACTCTGTTTTTAAGGCTGATTTGATTCCTGAGGGCGGTGGTGTTCTTTGTTTAAGCATTTCTTAATCTTTCCTCTTTGGCAGGGACCAATTCTCTCTTCAGGGTAGCTCGAGATGGCAGACCAACGGCAACGCTCGCTCTCTACCTCTGGAGAATCACTATACCACGTGCTGGGCTTGGACAAGAATGCCACTTCAGATGATATCAAGAAGTCATACAGGTAAAGCTGTGAGATCTAGAGCACAAATAGCTTCAAGTGTTCAGCTGATGGCCTGTTCATGTATAGGCTGGAGTTGGTTTATTTACACCTTTTGCAAGAAAAACGTGGAAGAAACCCAGGTGAAAACATGGTTTCCTCTTGCAGAAATCAGAGTGAAACAGGCCTAGGATTTGTAGAAGTGGTTAATGTTAAATTGCCACATCTTATCTCTAATAAGTGAAGTTCTCAGGCAGGCAGTATCATTCTGAAAGGTCTGTAGATGAAGTTGAACGGCGTTTTAAGACAGTGTGATCAGAGCTGAAGTCTTCGTGTTACCTGTCTGGCTTACAGGGACTAAAGATGTGCAGTGCTGCCCTTTAGTCCCTCACTTCCAACTCTGGCACAGTGAGGTATAGATTAAAGATGCAAATAAGGATGAAAACTATCAGCAATGGGTATCAGCAGTGGCTTTTAGTCTAAAAATCCATTCAAATTTTCTTATTCTATGGGGAGGTACTATTTTAAAGGAGGATTTTTTCTTTATTTCTTTTCTTAGACACATGAAATGGCTTCATCTTGACCAAACAAAACCAAACCAAAGCAAAACCAGAGTCCTGCAACATCTCCCTTTCCACATTCTCCCCAAACCTGCTTAGATGCAATTGCTGCCTCGCCTTAGGCATGAGCTGTGGCCTTGTGGACTATTTGACCAGTGGCAATGTAGTTAACGTTACACTAGGGGTCAGCAGTAATCTTTACATGAGGATGCTTCTTTTCAGAGTGGTTTTTTAGTCTTTTAACATTCACCAGAGCTTTTTCCCTTGGAAAGTTTCGTTTTAATCCTTATGGCAGCCACATGGTGAAGTCTGTGAAGGAACTGGGTCTTCAAAACCGGGCTCTACCTTCCTAAATTGGAAGTTTGAATCAGTAATGGTCAAGCCTTAGCAACTGGAGAGTTATTTTACCTTCTTGGGGGCAAAACTGCAAGTTTTCCCTTTGGAGGAACAACCCAACTGCATCCTACGATGAAACACAGCTGGTTCATCCCCACCTGAACCTTCATCCAGTCTTGTTTCCTCCACTGCTTCATTACAAAAGACCTGACCACCCCTTGTTTTCACTCCACGTGAACATCCCTTGCTGGGCTGTGGGGTTTGTGTTCATGTTGGCAATGGGAAATGAAAAATCCTTATTTATTGCAGCCTGATAGTAGCAAAGCCCTGTCCAGATGTATCTTAACTTCCCCCTGCTGATAAAACCTGTGATTGTTGAAGTCCTCACTGAGGCTCTCAAGTCTTTATTTACCCTGAGCAGCATCATTTACAGGCTGAGTGTTTCAAGTGCTCACTCAGCTTCCTGTTGGATGCTGTGGTACCTTTCACACGCATCCACATGTGTGCTTGCACACATCCTTACTTTAGGTTTGTCTGAACATTTCCCCACTGCAAAGCTGTGTAAAGCTCTGCAGGTTCTGCTGTGCTCCTCAGTATGGGACTTTGGGGGGTGTTTCTTTTCTTGTGGAGAGCTGTTAGCATACAATTCGATGTCGTTTTCTACTTGGGAGCACACTTTTCTGTTGGTTGGGGGTGTTTGCTGACTTATTTCTACTGATTTCTATAAGTAGCCTGAGCCATTTCAGAACGAGCAAATTTATCAGTGTTTAATCTGATTCTTTTGTGCTAAATTTGGACACCTCTGGGGACTGTAAAGGGCTGTCAGTTGTAAGGGATCTGTCATGGTTAGGGGAGGGACCTTGTGATTTCCTGATAGCTTTAAACTCTGGAGCCATTTCTATTCTAGCAAGCCTTGAACTACGAAGTACTTTGTTCCTGCACAGGAATTGGTAAATTAACCACAAGCAATTGTCTGTTCTATTTTTGTGCCCAGGCACTGCAGATCACCTGTGGCAGCTTGCTTTTATTTAGCCTTTTGTACTATATCTTAGACTTATGCTCTGGTTTTGCTGTTGGCTTGGTCTTTGCTTTAGCAAGAGCAAAACTTACTGGTGGAAATTGCTGGAGCTGAGGGGCAGACACACCCCCTCCCCAAAAGGACTCCTTTTCTTCAGTGTCTCTTTATTCCATTGGATTTCTAAGGGCTTAATCCAACAGTCTGAAGTCAGTCCTGTGAACTAAGCTGGACACTGCTGCAGCCTTTTGTTGTTATCTAAGGAAGAATCATCAGGGAAGTTGACTCACAGATGAAGAAAACCAACTGGAACTTGAAAGTCTGCCTTGAGTGGGATGTGGAATGAAATAAATAAATATCAAACCCCAGGAACTCAAATCCCAGTTTTTCATCTATAAAAAACCTCTTTCTGTTTTCTGCAGGAAACTGGCATTGAAATATCATCCTGATAAAAACCCTGATAACCCGGAGGCAGCAGAGAAGTTTAAAGAGATCAATAACGCACACGCCATCCTGACGGATGCCACCAAGCGGAACATCTATGATAAGTATGGGTCTCTGGGGCTCTATGTAGCCGAGCAGTTTGGTGAAGAAAATGTGAACACATACTTCGTGCTGTCCAGCTGGTGGGCAAAGGTAAGTGAAAGTGCAAAGAGAAGTTGTTCTGGGTTGGCCTTTAAAACTCTCCAACAGGAGGTCCTGTCAGAAGGGTGCTTACAGACTTACTCAGGGGGTGCTGTGAACAAATACCACTTCAGCTCCTCTCTGATTTGAGAGGCTCCAGGTTATTTGCTCACTTGCCCATCCCTCAGCAGCAGGAGTAGCACCAGTATACCAAAACTATGCTTTAAGCTCAAGTTTCCTCATAAATGCACACAAACATCTCTTTGAAAGCATTGGGTGCATGGAGGAGGTGTTACAGTTGTTGTAGCGATGCCTTCTAGGAGTCTTCTGCCAGTACTTGGCATTTCATTTGCTGGCTTCATTTCCTACCCCTTGCCAGCATTGTCTCCAGCTCGAGTCCACTGCAGTAACTTGCATCATCGTGCTGGTTTGCTATCTTTAAAGTGGTTTTTTTGGTAGCATCTCACCTCTGTGTCCCACATTGAGTTACAGTGAGCTCTGCAGCTTTGCCTGCAGCCTTGGGCAGGTTGAAGACCCTGTGTGGGTACATCATGGCTTGTGCGTCAACTACCGAGTGTAAATCTTGCCCAGGGTCACTTATGCAATGTACAGTCTGTCCTAAGCTATTGTACCTCTGGATTTTAATAGAGATACACTTCTTAGCCCTGTATCTTCTTCCAGATGTAGCAGAATAGCCCATTTAAACTTAAATGATAGGAATTCAAGTAAGCCAGATGAGCAGTATTCACCTTGGTGTAAAATATTGAGAGCTGTAGCCAGTTTTGCGCTTACTTTTGTATATATATATATATTGTTGATGGAGTAGAGAACTAGCTAATAAGTTCTGTCTTTACATGACTGAATTTGGTCTCTGGTTTCATACGAGTCTCCCACACGTGGTGGTTGCAACATTCTAGGCACAGGTTATGGATATTTCTCTGTCTCCTGTCCTCTGCAGGCCTTGTTTGTGTTCTGCGGCCTCATCACAGGCTGCTATTGCTGTTGCTGTCTGTGCTGCTGCTGTAATTGTTGCTGTGGGAAGTGTAAACCTAAACCTCCTGAAGGTGAAGAGCAGGAATACTACGTCTCTCCAGAGGACTTGGAGGCACAGTTGCAGTCAGATGAAAGGGGTAGGTGAAATCGCTGCGGGACATCAAATGGCCATTGGTGCTTATTGCACTGGTTGAGGAGCAGTGATTGCTCAGTAGAGATCAGCACAAGCCTTGCACTGCAGGTGATTGTAGATGTAGGTTTTCTCCCTCTCTGCTCCACTCTGGTGTGACTCCCCTCCCTAACAGAGGGGAGACTGAGCTGAGCTCTTAGGCAGAAGCTCTTCCCTGTGAGGGTGCTGAGGCGCTGGCACAGGGTGCCCAGAGAAGCTGTGGCTGCCCCATCCCTGGCAGTGCTCAAGGCCAGGTTGGACACAGGGGCTTGGAGCAAGCTGCTCCAGTGGAAGGGGTCACTGCCCGTGGCAGGGGTTGGAGCTGGAGGAGCTTTAAGGTCCCTTCAACCCAAACCATTTTATGATGATCAGGGAGTACTCGTGGCACAAGAGTTATGTGCATAACACCAACACCAGAGGCAGAGGTGCTGAAAACTCAAAAGGCCTTCATTGATGTGGTGGGGTCAGCTCCAGAGCAGGAGGTGACCATCATTCAGCTGCCTTCTCATGTTGCATGAGTCAACATCCCAGCCAGACTCGTGTGACTGTATAAAGGGGCTTTTACCCCAAAGGATAAGGGTGGTGTCAAGGCAGCATTAACTGCCTCAGGAGTGAAGGAAGTGAGACTGCTACCCTGGTGATAGAGCTAGTGCAGCTTATGAAGAGATAATGCTATGTCTGTCAAACTGATCATGAAAACAGTCGTGGAGTCTTGTGTATGCTCTGGTCATGTTTCTAAGGGGCATAGCTGAATGGTGGGTGAAGATCAGCTGCTCTTACATGAACAGGGACATATCATAAGCAGTTTCACATGTAGACTCGAGTCGAATGGTATTATGTGCAGGCTGGAAAACACTAAATTACCATCATGCTCCTAAAGGAGTGTAAAACTGTGTTATCAGTGTGTTGCAGGGAGATGTGTCTTTCACTTACCAAAGCGTAATGATGCTGTTTTCATCCCCTCGGTGTGCTTAAACCTTTTGCCTTCACTTTGCAGAGGCCTCAGACGCACCTATTGTGATACAGCCAGCATCAGCCACAGAGACAACCCAGCTCACAGCTGATTCTCACCCCAGCTACCACACCGATGGATTTAATTAAGTTAAGGAAACCCTGTAATTAGAATGGATTAAAAAAAAGAAAATATATATATATATATACATGGCCAACTCAACACTAGAATCATGAACATTAGAAGTAGAGAATGGGGAGGGGGAATAACTCTGCCACAGTAAGGAGGCAGCTTTCCAACCTGCCGCCAAGATTTTGTAATCCCTTCAGCCTTTTGTCACCTTTCAGTGTCGTATCTGGATGACACGTGGAGTGCTGTAGCATGCAGTATTTAAAGCAGTTTAGCTACGGTCTTACTGGTTCCCTTTCTTTCTTTCTTTTTCCTTTTTCCCTGTTTTTTTTTTTATAGCATGTATGGAGTTACGTTAAATGTCTGTGGTGTAATGTATTGAGTTGTCACGATATAAGTGTGATGGAGACATTCTGCATTTGAAGCAGTGGGACTGGCCTGAAAGCGAGATTTAAGCAGAAGCCACTGCTCTTCTGTACAGCTGCGCTGTCAAAGACCTCTCAAAGCTCATGATTTTCATTTGAGTGCAACAAGCCAATTCTTTTATTCCTCCTTCCATTCCTGCGTTGTTCCCTAAGCACGTTTACAAAGCCAAGCACCAAAAATTGCCAGTCCTGCAGAGCTGGAGCTCACTCTAGTGCTGGTTCTCAGCTTAAATAAACCTACCTTGAAACATGGAAAGGGGACAGTTTCCAGTCTGTGGCCCATACACTGAGGAACAGCTCTGTCCGTGCGAGGCGGCCTCCAGTGACAGTGTACCCCCAAACTCCAGTTTGCCACAAACCCAACTGGGATCGGGCTCCTGGAGTGGCGGCGGTGGGACTTGCACCTCAAGCACAAGTCAGTTCTGCTTTGAGTTCAGTCTTTTGTTGGAATGCTGAAGACCAAATAGTGCAGCTTCTTCTGGAGTGCATGAGAATCTTAAAGCCAACTGGTGAACTGGTTTGCACTGAGTGAGATGCAGACAGTAGGTAACAGCTTAAATGTTTTAAAACATTGGGGGGGGGTAGTGATTTGTCCTAAGAATTGGAGATTTTAATTCAAATGGGACATTATGTGTCATTTTAAAGCTTTTACAACAACACCAGCCCTTTAATTTTCTCATGAGCGCTCACTGAAATGGGTTTTTAAGCGCAAAACCACTTTGTGTTTGTATTGTATGATTTGCACATTGTCTCGTGTCTCCATTTGTTTACACAGTGTTCTTCTGTTCCTCAGAACAACTATGGGGAAACCATTGAAAAGTTCCCTGTACCAGATGATGCTTGAATACTGCTCTAGAAACTGGGGGGTGTTGAGATGGAACCGCTCAGAGGGCGTTCGAGGCAGCTCCTGAATTGCTGGTGTGTTTTTGTTGTTCCTAATCCTGCTTTGGATGAGGCAGAGTTGGGGTCTGGAACAGCTCCCAGAGAACCTCCACTTGGCACTTGGAGTGGTTGATCCCAGCCTCTTCATTTCCATCTTCATGGGTTTATATCACAGTGTGTCTCCTGTCCTTTGTATCCCTCATCTCCCCTTCTCATTTTTCACCTCTCTCTGTTGAGAGCAGGAAAACCACCAGACAAGGAAGGGGATGTATTTTCCCACCCTCTTTGCATGTTCTGAAGATGATGGAGCATGTAAAACCCGCCATGAGACCGTGTTAAACACAGCTGGGTAGAAGAAAATGTTCTTCACAAGCTGCTGAGTGAGGGATGCTTGCAGAATCAGGCTTTGCTGTAGCTGTTGGTACAAGCCCACGTTTGTTGCCTGCACGTGAGCTTGTTGCATGCTTTTGATACCACATCAGGTCCCAGTGTTCAGAAAGAAATGTTACTTGGAAGATGCTTTCTCTGTCTGGAAAACTCCTTTAGGACAGTTGTGGCTGATGTGGTTTGAGGTCCTTATTTAATTCAAGTCTGTGTTTGACCCCTTGGAATGAAAAGTGATGTTGAGGCTTCAAAAGCCTGGTGTCCCTTTGGCTGTCCCTGTTGATTCTGCCTGAGCCTGTGCTTGCTGTTGACTTGCACGCTGGAATATGCTTGAATATCTGCAGGCTTTGTCCCCTGAACACTCACTGGTTAAAATTGCCTTTATCTGGGCAAACTATGTGCTTGGTTAAAAAGAGATGTAGTGTTTGGACAGGGGTTTGCCTCTGTAAATGAGCACAGTTGCTCAGAGTGACTCTATAGAGGCTGTTTCCCTGCGTGCTGTAGTTTGTTACACCCCATGGCCCCACGTTTGTCTGGATGGGCAACACAAAGCCCCTTGTTCTCATTGTTGCTCTGCTGTGGTGCAGCCCCTGATGCTGGGGACTGGTTGTTGGTGTTCATTTGGAATTATCCTGTTGTTTCTTAACCCCTCTGAGCCACTTGCACTGTCCTGGAGAGGCTGGTGGGAGGTACAATGGGACCTCAGAACTGAAACACGGGCAGCAGATGAGGATTAGAAGCAATGTGTGTTTTCTACCAGTCTGGGAAGGATGAATCCAGGATAAATGCACTGGTTTAGTTCTTGGCTTAGCACAGCATGAGTCTGAGAGGCAGCTTTCCTGTCAGTTGTGCCTGTGGGTGAATGGTAAATGAGTCTGAGTGCTGATACATGCCAGAGTGATGGGAGACGCTCCAAGAGAAACTACTCTGAGATCCCAGTTACAGGGAATGACGGTTCTAGATGAATATTCATGGGGTTGAAACTGTTCTAAGTTTGCCCATGTTCATCTGTAATCTCTGAATTTAAGATTATTGTGTATTAATGTAGTTTCTGAGTGATGCTAGAAAGCTCTGAAACAAACATGCTGTGTGAATAGGGTAATGCCCACTCTTCTGCTCTTGTAGGTGAGGTACAAGAGCATCCTGGGCTCTAACCTGAGTTGCACTTCAGAATGGCCAAGCTGAACCCTAGTAAATGCAAGGTTGTGATGGGAATGATGGTCAGAAGCCTGGTGCAGGAGCTCACCTGCAGTTCAGAGCTGGAGCGGATGGAGCATCCCCAGAGCTGCAGCATCCCATTCCCTGGCTTACCTGCAGAATGTGTGCTCCCACCCGAACCTGAGCTCTGCTGATCTCTGCTCTGTGTTGCCACAGCTAAAACTTGGGCTTTGGTGTCTGGGTTGGGGTCTTTTTTGTTTCTTCAGGGTTGGGCCGTGTGTTTTATATCGTGTTTTACGAGTCACCTGAGACCTGCGCTGCTGTAGCTCGGCCGCCTCCATCCAGCTCATGGAACCTCTTCAGCACCAGTTTCCCAGTGCTTGTAGGAGCGAGCCTCATCTGGTGAGCTTCTGCTGGCTGGTGTTAAGGACCACTGATGCTCTTCCCCACCTCTGTCGTGTGAAGAGCCATTCATAGCTTAGGGTGAGCAGGGAAAGGGGCTGCCTCACTGCAGGGTGCTCAGGTGCTGCCCCTCCTGGTTCAGGAGGTGATGCTGTGCCATCCTCATCCTCACGTGTCCGCTTCACTTGAAGTAATGAAGGGGCATTGCAGCCCTTAAACGCCAGTTTTGTCTCGTTAGTGATGTCTGTAGGAGATTCAGATGTATTTATCTGTATATAAATCCATGCCAACCTCAGTGGCGTCCGTAGGGTGTAGATTCCACGCAGAGATGTGTTAGAGCCACGTCACCTTTTAAGTCTTCTTTTTAGAGGTCATCTTTCTTTAAACTGCTTTAGATATTAGTGCTCATAGTGCTTTAAATGTGATGCTCTTTGAGGTTAGGGGAGCAGAGCCTGAGGATGAAGGCTCAGAGGAACCCCAAGCCCTGCAGCAATAGAGTCTTCAACCCCCTTTGTGCCATCTAAATGCTATAGGAGCCGAATGGAGCAGACATTCCTGTCCCATCCGTAAAGGGGTTGTGTTGGAGGGACACCAGTGAGCTTTGGGGTGTGTTTCTATGCACATTGTTCTTTAGGAGAGGCTTTTCTCAGCTACTTTGTGCCCTGTGTTTGCCGCTGCCCTTCGGATGTTCCTGGATAATTCCTTGGAAATGGATTTGTGCTGCAGGTTTATTTGTACCCAGACCAGGGGATGTTGGTGTCACATTTAACCAGGAGACTCCTGCAGGGCTTTTTGCAGCCCCAACCTCATATTCTGAATCCTGGATGCTGCTTAAACACGCGTTAATCTTAGAGCACTGAAACGTACCCCCCCCCAGAGCAAGTGTTCAGTGTGAGCTCAGTTTGGACTTAACGTGCTTCATCATCTGATGCTGCTTCTCTGTCTTAGAGTGGAGATTATCTAGTTTCTAACATATCACACCACCAGCTGCTTCACATAGCTTGAAAGGGACATGAACTGATAGCTAACACAGCATCAGGATACTGGGCAGTGTTCAGGTGCTGCTCCCTGAGGATGAAGTGTTACCTGGGGCTTGGCAAGAGTGAAATTCCCCTCTCCTTCCAAGATGCTTCCTTTAGGAAGAGCCACACAAGGGAAGTGCTCTGTGACCTGTGCCCAAGCCAAACCTGGAAGACAAAAACCTTCATTGGGAAATGAAATGCCAATGTTCTGTGCATGGTGTTAAAAGGGTCGATACTGGGAATTTCTGGGAGTTATATATATACACACCTATATATATGTATATGTGTAGAGGAAGCTCTTCTATGAAATGGCCATTTGTCCTCGAGTGCTGTCGTGTTCTCTGCCAGTCTGTAGTGTTTGCTTCTCATCCCCTTCCAAACCAGAGCGATCTGCTTGGACTCAGTGAGCTGCCCCTCTGCTCCAGCTTCCTTTGGGATGGGAACCCAGCAGAGGGCAGGGACCAGCTCTGGAATGACTTGGACTTGTGTTGAGGCTGTGCTTGATGTGCTCCTGGCTGGAGGTAGGATAGAACATGCCGACTTGGGGGCTTTGCCTCCTAGTTTGCACCATGTTGTACTCTCCAACAAAGTGCCAAGCTCCAGAGCAAGGTCCGAACCTGTGCTGGAGGCTTTGGGTTGAGCATCGTGTGTGTATGTATGTATATATGCCCAGATGTATATAGTAACACAGTGGGTGCACTTGGTGCTTGCTGCTGCTTTCCTTTGATGGTAAATCCATGGGTTCTGGCTCTGAGCCGTGCTGTGAGCTCCTGGTGGGACAAGGGGGAGCTTTGTGTGTCCAGAATGGTGCTTTCTGCTCTCAGCTGCAGAGGTCTGTTGGGTTAAACCAGTGAAGGAAGCAGCAGAAGGGTCCTGCTGTGTAGAGGGGTAGTGCAGGGGAGAGCTGTGCTGTGGAAGGGGGATGCAATTGTCTGTTCCCTCCTTCTTCCTGAATGGAGCTGGTGCTGAGCAGCATGGTGTGTCTGCAGTGCCTGGTCCAGCCGCTGAGCCTGCAGCTCTTGCAGCTCGGGCTCAGGAGGACCTGGAGTTACTACAGGTTGTAAAGCTGAAGTAAGGCAGAGAGCTGTGTAAAGGGCACTCCCTGCAGTGGGTTGAGCCGCATCCTTGGGCCTCCCATTTCAGGGCTGGCAGGTGAAACAAGGGGGGATTCTGCATCCTGGCAGAAACAGGGGAATGTTTGGGGGCGATTCCGTTATTGCTGCCACGTTTGAAGCTCTCTGTGTGTCCATCATGGATGGAGCCTCCCATCACCATCATCCTCCCCTCACCGTCATCATCCTCCCCTCACCATCATCCTCCCCTCACCATCATCCTCCCCTCATCATCATCCTCCCCTCACCATCATCATCCTTTCCTCACCACCATCATCCTCCCCTCACCACCATCATCCTCCCCTCATCGTCATCCTCCTCCCCTCATCATCATCCTCCTCCCCTCACCACCATCATCCTTACCTCACCGTCATCATCCTCCCCTCACCACCATCATCCCCCCCCTCACCATCATCATCCTCCCCTCACCACCATCCTCCCCCCCCTCACCATCATCATCCTCCCCTCACCACCATCATCCCCCCCCTCACCATCATCCCCTCATCACCCTTCCCACCATCACCCTGCTCTGGGTGCAGACGTCTGGTCCATGCCATCACGGGCCGGTTGTGTTCATCCCGCATGTGACAAGGCCCTGCAGTCCCTCGCTCCTCACGCTCCGGTTGGGTTGGCCTCTGGAGGATGCTGAGGACACGCTCTGTGGTTGCTCTTCACCCCTGGGATGGGGGGAACCCGTCTCTAACCGAGAGAAAAACCTATAGAAATAACCCCCCCGCCCCACAATCGAAGTTATAAATGCATCTGACAAAGCAATTATAATATAGACATATATATATTTTGTTATGTTACTAAAGGACCATACTTTGACTTGTATGTAAGTAGCTGTGGCTGTCTGAACCTCTGTGGGTTGTAACACTCGATACTACTGAGCTCCTGTACATCCCCGCCGGGAGGAGAGGAGAGGAGGAGGAGGAGGAGGTATTTTCTGTTCTAGCATGGTAATTTGTGTCTCGTATGTCCGAATAGAACTCAAATAAAGATTGCTAAGTTATCTGAGACCACTGTTGTAAAATAAATGTTTTCAAGGCAGAAACGAGCAGCGGCCTTTTCCTTTCCTGGGGGAGGGAGGAGGGATCCTGCTCTGGGGTTGGAGGGGGGATGCTGTGGTCCAGGGATGCTCCTTGGCTCTGTGTGTGCTGAGGATGTGAAGTCCCCCTGGTTGGGCTTGCATCTCCTTCCTTCTGCCCCTGCTCGCACCCACCATGGGCTCCATGGCCAAAGGGCTTCACAGGACACCGGGCAGTGGCAGGGATTGGGGTGTCAATAGGAGTTGTAGGGCGAGGGGTGGTTGGAGGGTGCTGGGGAAGGGGTTGGTTGCAGTCTGTGGGCTGTGAAACACCTCTTGGGAAGCAGCTCCTGCTGTTGGAGGCTCCTGGTGCTGCTGATGGAGAGACGGGAGCAAAGAGGATGCTGAGGGGTTTGTATCCGATTGAGGCAGCACAAATCAGAGCCCATGGGGACAAACTGCATGGGGCCACCAGAGGCTTCTATCACCCTCCATGGCTGCCCTGGCATCATTCCTCCTGCAGAGGCTCATCCGCATCGGATGGAGATCCCGCTGGAAGGAGGTGAGCACACAACTCCCTCATCCCATGCCCTGCTATGGGTTACCCAACGCTTTCCTCCTTCCCACAACGGGCTGTGCCTCGGAGCCTTCCCAAGGGGGCCAGGACCCCTCTGGGGGCTGACACTGATGCTCTTCTGAGCTCTGGTTTCACAGCCTCCCAGCCTGGTTTGGGATGCAGGGACCTCAAAGCTCCTCCAGCTCCAACCCCTGCCAGGGCAGGGACCCCTTCCACTGGAGCAGCTTGCTCCAACCTGGTTCCATTGCACCCTGATCCCCGCTGTGGCTCTTGGAGGCCTGGACGCACTGTGGGGCCGGGGAGCAGCAGCTCTTGGGGTCACCCCCAGCAGCACTGGAGGAGGAGAAGCCCCGGCTGGGTCTCAGGGTGCAGGTCCCAGCTTGGGGCTTGGATTGAGAAGCTGGGGGGGCCCAGAGAGAAGCATCCCCTTTGGCCCCCATGGATGGACCCCATCGCCCCCCTGTCCCGCACCCCAGTCCCCTTCTCCTCCTCTTCTTCATCCTCCTCCTCCTGACTGGGTCCAGGGGTCTCAGCTGAGCCGGTTCCAGACCCCCCCATCCTTCCCAGTTTGGGTTAAGGGTGCTCCCAAGCTGCTCAGGCTGGGGACATTGCCTCTGCTTTACCAAAGCCCTGCTCTGTGCAGCCCACACGGACCTCCCATTCCTCCCAGTGGGAGGATGCAGCTTCCCACCAGCAACCAGCCCGCGAGGAGCAGCGCTGTCCCGTGCAACCACCAAGCTGCAGAGACCAAACTGGGGCTCAGAGCTGCTGCTGGGCTGCTCTTTGGGGTGTTTCAGCACCGAAGCTGCTGCTTAGGGCATCCCTGGAGGGGGGAGGATGAGGAGGATGAAGGGATCTTCTGGTCCCTGTGGGATGCTGCTGTGCAGCTGCATGGGTGATGGTGATCACTGGTGGGTGATGGGGTCAGGGTGATGGTGATGGGCTCATGGTGACGCTGCTCCCTCAAAGGCTGGGACACATCCCAGTCAGCTCCAGCCCTGTCCCAAGCCCCTTGCACTGCATGTGCTGCCCCATCCCGGTGCTGGGAGCTGCTTGTGCCACCTCACTTCTCACCGTGCTGCTGATGGTGGGTTTCCATGCGCAGGTACACGCGTGTTCGTGTGCCCCCATGGCTGCAGAGGGAGAGCCCCGGCCTGCAGCGCTCGGAGCGCTTTGCGCTGTCACTTCCCCCCCAGGGATGCAGCTGGGATGGCTCCGGTTTGTGTCCGGGAGGCTCCGCGCCGCCCCGGTTGGTGACCGGATGCTCGGTACCCGGCCTCTGTCAGAGCCAAGGGGGCAGCACGCAGCGGGCTCCGCACCAGGGCCCCCTGCCTGGAAAGGGGAAGCGCCGAGCACAGGGGCAGCGGGGCGGGTGCGAGGGAGACTTTAATGCACAACAGCGAGGACAACGCACGGGGCGCAGCGACGGGACCCGGCATCGGCGGTACCGGCGGCAGCAGCAGCATCAGTAGTACCAGCGGCATCAGTGGCACCAGCGGCATCAGTGGCACCAGCGGCATCAGTGGTACCAGCAGCACCGGCGGCATCAGCGGCACCGGCGGCATCAGCGGTACCAGCGGTACCAGTGGCATCAACGGCATCAATGGCATCGGTGGTACCAGCGGCATCAGTGGTACCAGCGGTACCAGTGGCATCTGCGGCACCGGCGGCATCAGTGGCACCAGTGGTACCAGCGGCATCAGTGGCATCAGTGGTACCAGTGGCATCAGTAGTACCAGTGGTACCAGTGGCATCAGTGGTACCAGCGGCATCAGTGGCACCAGCGGCATCAGTGGCACCAGCGGCATCAGTGGCATCAGTGGCATCAGCGGTACCAGCGGCATCAGTGGTACCAGCGGCACCGGTGGCATCAGTGGTACCAGCGGCACCGGTGGCATCAGTGGTACTAGCGGCAGCAGTGGCATCAGTGGCATCAGTGGTACCAGTGGCACCAGCGGCATCAGTGGTACCAGCGGTAGCAGCGGCATCAGTGGCATCAGTGGCACCAGCAGCACCGGTGGCATCAGTGGCACCAGCGGCACCAGTGGTACCAGCGGTACCAGCGGCATCAGCGGCACCGGCGGCACCGGCGGCACCAGCCCCTTCCCCGCTGCTCCGGGGCCGCTCCCCGCTCACTTCCCGATGCTCTGCAGCAGGAGCCTGTTGCTGAGCGCCTTCTGCTCCAGCCTCTCCTGCCGGGACATGGCCAGGAACTGGCGCAGGAGGTGGAAGGTGAGGTCCAGCGAGCTGGGGTTGCTGTCCCTCCTCCGGCCGCTCTGCTGCGGGGCCCGCGCCGCTCGGGGCTTGGCGCTGGGCTCGCCCCCCGGCTGCTGGCACAGTCTATGGGGCAGCGGGGACGCGGTGGGGCGCGGGGGGCCGGGCCATGGCTCCCAGGTGGGTTGGGGGGCCGGGCCCCACGGCCGCTGCAGGGGGGAGCAGGTCTCCGAGGGCAGGAAGAGCAGGACCAGGACGGAGGCGGCTGAGAGCATCCGGACCCGCATCGCTGCCGCTCCGGCGCCGGGCGCCTGTAAGAGCCCCCCCTAACCCGGACCCCCACATCCCCCCCACGGCTGGGGTTAGGGGGCAGCCGAGGGGCTTCGCACGGTGGGGGGGACACCTCACCCTAGGGATGAGACCCCTGGGATGGGTTCCCCACCCCTATAGAGGGTCCCCCCTCCCCTTTCCCTTTGGACAGGACCCCCATGGGGACAGCACCCCCCTGCTCCTGGGGTTGTTTTCCCTCCCCTCCCGGGTACGGGACCCCCATGGAACCCTGGACCCCCCGGATTTGGGACCCAAGACCCCTGGGAATGGGAATCACAGCCCCCCCCCACCCGGACATGGGACCCTCCTCATCTCCCCGGGACCGGACCACCGGTGATGTGCCCACCGCTCGGCCCACGGGGCGCAATGGAGGGCAATGGGGGGCAATGAGGGGCAAAGGGGTGCAATGGGGGCAATGAGGGGCAATGGAGGTAGATGGGGGGCAATGGGGGGCAGTAGGGGCAATGAGGGGCAATGGGGGCAATGGAGGGCAATGGGGGGCAATAAGGCAATGAGGGACTATGGGGGGCAATAGGGGCAATTAGGGGCAATGGGGGCAATGGCGTGCAATGGGAGCAATGGAGGGCAATGGGTGCAATGAGGGGCAATGGGGTGCAATGGTGTACAATGGGTGCAATGGGTGCAATGGGTGCAATGGGTGCAATGGATGCAATGGGTACAATGGGTGCAATGGTGTACAACGGGTGCAGTGGGTGCAATGGGTACAATGGGGTGCAATGGTGTACAATGGATGCAATGGGTACAATGGGTGCAATGGAGTGCAATGGTGTGCAGTGGATGCAATGGGATGCAATGGGGTGCAATGGGGTGCAATGGGGATGCAATGGGATGCAATGGGATGCAATGGGGTGCAATGGGGTGCAATGGGGATGCAATGGGGTGCAATGGGGTGCAATAGGGATGCAATGGGATGCAATGGAGTGCAATGGGATGCAATGGGGTGCAATGGGGATGCAATGGGGTGCAATGGGATGCAGTGGATGCAATGGGGTGCAATGGGGTGCAATGGGGATGCAATGGGGTGCAATGGGGGTGCAATGGGGGGTGCTCACCGGTGCCTCTGCTCCCCCGGCTCCACTCCGCTCCTGGCCGCCTGCCCGGCACCGCGCTATATAGGGGCGGCGGCTGGACCCACGTGACCGCGCTATAGCCGGACCCCCCCCCCCGGTGTCCCCCTCCCTCCATGGGCGGGGCGGCGACCGCGAGGGGGGGCCCGGGGGTACATGGGGGGCACATGGAGGTACATGGGGCTATGGGTGCACATAGGGGTCTATGGAGGTACATAGGGCTATGGGTGCAGATAGGGGGCTATGGGTATAGATAGGGGTCTATGGGTATAGATAGGGGTCTATGGAGGTACATGGGGCTATGGGTGTAGATAGGGGTCTATGTAGGTGAATATATGGGTCTGTGGGTATATATGTGTATATGGGTATAGATATGGGTCTATGGAGGTACATGGGTCTATGGGTATATATATGGGTCAATTGGTATATATATAGGTATATGGAGGTACCTGGGTCTATGAGTATATATATGGATCTATGGGTATATCTATGGGTATATGGAGGTATACGGATCTATGGGTATAGATATGGGTCTATGGGTACATCTATGGGTCTATGGAGGTGCATGGGGGAGCAGGGGGGTACACGGGGCATTGTGGGGGTTCATGGGGGTAGGAGTCGGGGGGGCACAGGGGTGGTGGGAGTGAGCGTGGGGGGACAGGGGTTCATGGGCAGGGGAGGGTAAGGGCACAGGGGGGCAAGGGTGAGTGGTGGGGGGGGCACACAGGGTTTGGGGGGGCTCCTGTGTGTGTTAGAGGGGTGTAGAGGGGTGGGAGTTAGGGGGTAAGCAGGGGTGCATGTGCATGGGTGTGCGTATGTACATGTGTGTGCATGTGTGAACATATGTGTGCATGTGTGTACGTGTGTGTGCATGTGTACCTGTGTGTACATGCATGTACCTGTGTGTACATCTGTGTACCTGTGTGTGCACGTGTGAAAATGTGTGTACATATATGTACAAGTGTGTGCATACGTGTACATGTATGTACCTATGTGTGCATGTGTGTACAAATGTGAACACGTGTGTGCATATATGTACATGTGTGTGCGTACCTGTACATGTGTGTACCTGTGTGTGCATGTGTGTACATATGTGTGCATGTGTGTACACATGTGTACCTGTGTGTGCACGTGTGAACATGTGTGTGCATATATGTACATGTGTGTGCATATGTGTACATGTGTGTACTTCTGTGTACCTGTGTGTGCATGTGTGTACATATGTGTACATGCGTGTCTATGTGTGTATCTTTGTGTATGTATGGGTACACATGTGTACATATGTGTACGTGTGTACCTGTGTGTAAATGTGTGTACCTGTGTGTGCACGGGTGTACACGTGTGTACATATGTGTGCATGGGTGTACCTGTGTGTACATATGTGTACCTGTGTGCGCATGTGTGTACATGTGTGTGCATGTGTGTACCTTTGTGTATGTATGTGAATGGATGGCAAAGAGCATCCACAGCCTGCGCCGGGCCGCAAAGCACCTCCTGCTTCCTGCAGGGGCACTGAGCAGGGCTGAGGGGTTTGGGGTCCCCTGAACCCCTCAATGCGGCAGCCAAGGGGGGGGAAGCATCAGCCCCCCCCTTGCTCTGTGCCCGGTGCGGTTTGTGGGTCCTTTTCCTCACTGAACCATCGAGAGCGCCCTCAGGAGGACCAGAGCCTGCAGCAGGAGGGGGCTGATGCCCACAGCATCACCAGTGGGGCTTTGGGTACCAAAGGAGCAACCGGGTCCCTCTGGGCAGGGGGAGCTGCTCCAGCACCAGAACCCTCATGGATGGGAGATGCAGCTCGGTTCATCCCTCACCCCACGGCCAGCAGTGGTGCAGTGATGCTTTAAGCCCATTTCCCATTCAGTCTATGCTTTAGGGTTAGGCATTTCATAGGGAAGACACCGAATCCCACAAGTGGGACTTGTGCTCCTGGTTTCTGTAGGAGCTGAACTTGGAAGATGTTAAAGGCACGCATTCATTTCCCTGCTCCCTTCATACGTTACTGACACGCTATGAAGGCCCCGCTGCTGCCTGGGGACTCATTACCGTCCCTCTTCGGGATGGCACCGTCCCTTGGGAGTGATGCCTTAATGATGCTTTAGGGATGCCAAAGGCTCCGGAGCTGCTGCAGGGCAGAGAGGTTCCCAATTAGGAGCTTGGAGCACCCGGAGCGTCTCCAACCATGGCAGCTTCCAAGCTTCCAGCAGCTTCCCTAAGGAACTGGGTGGGATTTGCTGCCCACTCTGCTCCTTGGCATCCATCCTGGTCCTCCCTCAGCATCCCAAACCAGGGTTCACACATGTATAACCCCCCTCTGCTGCTCCCCATCCATCCCATGCGTGTCGGGAATGGGTTAGGGTTGGGGTTAGGGTTGGGGTTAGGGTTAGGGTTGGGGTTGGGGTTGGGGTTAGGGTTCCAGCGCTGCCCATCCCGCTCTGGAGAAGGCATCTCATGGGCTGACGGACCTGAGATTGAGCCTTGTGTTTCACCATTCTCAGGTTAGACAGTCCTCGAGATGCCCCTCGCTTGGGCAGCCGCTGGACCCCATATCCCCTGCCCCACAGCATCCCCTGCCCCATATCATCCCCTGCCCCACAGCATCCCCTGCCCCACATCATCCCCTGCCCCATGCCATGTGCTCACCCATACCCTCCAGTCTCTGAGACCTTTGGAAGAGGAAGCAGAGAAGCAGCCCCTTGGTTCTTCTGCTCCAGCTCTTCTCCATCCCTGGTCTCTGCATGGAGCATCCCCTTCCCATAGGGATGCTGGTGTGAGGCTCTTCTCCCCTTTGGGCCACCCCAGTGCATGGATCCGAGGCTGTTGCAGGGCAAAGGGGGGGTCTGGTAGGGCTGAACTCCTGTTTTCCCCTTCATTGTCATCCCCAGCACCCACAGCATCTCCTGGTGCTGTTCCTGGGCTCAGCATCACAAAGAGGGTGCTGGGGGGGGGGCAGGATAAGGGATGTGTCTCCCCCATGCTGGGGCCGTGCAGCCACATGGCAGCTCAATGGCCGTGCCCATGGGTTCAGCAGCCCATGGGGTGCGGGATGCTCTGCTCTCTGTTACCAGGTACCGGTTTTCCAATGGATCCAAGCATCCGCAGCCACCCAGTCCTGGAGGAAAACTTTGCCTTCGCTTTAATGGGAGCAGAAAGGAAGGCGAGCACAGGAGCATGGGGCATTCAGAACCCTGGCCCTGCTTCCATCCGGTTTGCATTCATCTCCTTATTAAAAGCAAGGATGGCCGGGAATGCTTCAGCCTATGGGATGGGAGCTATATGGGAATGGGAAGGCATCGTCTGCACTTCACGTGCGATGGGAGAGGAGCACATGGAGCAGGCGGGTTCAGTGGCACAGAGCCCTGCACCCGGCTGCGTGGGGCAGAGACTGGAGGGGCTGAAATCCCAGTGCCGCTGCTAAACTGGGACATGGGGGTGAGGCTGGGAGCAGAGCCATGCGTGGGGCTGCAGGGGACCAGGCTGTGGGGTCGCTCTGCACTCACCCTTATGGAGCGCTGGAAGCATCACTGATGGGGAGCCTGCCTGCGCCCCAGGACCCCCCCAGCACCTCCCGGTCCTAGGGCTGCATCCTCAGGATGCTCTCCCCTTGCTGCCATTCCTTGGACCATTGCTCCCCTCATTGCGAGCAGCAGAGCCTGAGGGGGCTCCTTGGATGTGGGGATGAGGAACACAGGAATCTGCCTGTGTCTGCAGGTACGGGGGGGAGGGGGTCCCCAGTTTGGCTGCTTCCCTCTATGGGATGCTGAAAGCGGCTCCATGGGGAAGGGGATCTGGGGCTGAGGTTCCTGGGAGCCTGATTCTCCTGGAAGAATGAAGGCTGAAAGCTCCTCCATTGAAACGAGTGCGCTCGGAGGATGCTCGGAGCCCCGTGTTGACGGGCTCCGTGCAAGCTGTCACCGGCGGCACGCAGGGACCCGTGATCCGTTTTCAGCCCTTGCCCGGGTTTCTTTGCTCTGTTTGGATCCTGACGCATTCCCGCATGGAGCGGGCGGGATGCACCTGCAGGCATCCCGAGGCTGTGGCAATGGGTTCGCTCGGGAGCAAAGGAGAGAGGAACCAGGCGGGCGCTAAGGGGATGCAGAGCAGCTTTAGCTTCTCTAATAGCTGGGAACTTGGGGTTTTGGGGGTGTTTGAGCTTTGTATGGGCTTGAAGAGACAAAAGGAAGAGGAAAAGCCAAACAGAGCGAGTTTCCAACGCTAGGGTTTAGTAAAGATGGAGCAGATCAATGGGGCAGCAGCAGGTTCCTCCTGACCCCCCCTGTTAGACCCATGGGATGGTTTGGGTTGGAAAGGGACCCTCAAAGCTCATCCAGTCCAAGCCCATGCAGTGAACAGGGACATCTTCAACCGGATCGGGTTGCCCAGAGCCAGGGATGGGGCAGCCGCTGGTACCCGCACTAAGGGATCTTTGCAGCTTCCCTTGGAGCCGGCACCATAAATCAGAGCAACCCCGAGGGCAGGATCTGTGCGCATGGATCTGATGGGAAGGGAACCTTCCCATGGGGGTTTAGGAGCAGTTTGCCAACGGCTGGTGCAGATCCGGCTCCCTGCTGCCGGCGCTGCCCAACCCACCCGGTGGGAAGAGAGCGGCTTCCAAGAGCTTTTTAGCTGGGGATTGAGGAGCGAGGAGCCAAGCAGGGACGCGGTGAGGATGCTGTAGAACCATTGGGGACCACACCGGGGAGAGAAGGATGCTGCGGGGCAGCCCCTGCCTTACCTGCGAGCGCTTGGTCCATGCGGGGAGGTAGATCCCAGCTCCTCGTCCCCTCATCCCCATCTCCTGCACCCTGCCACCCCCCCCGGTGCCTGTTATAGCCCTGCCCCACGGCTGCAGCGCTGCCGCGCTCTGCGGGCTTCCTGTTTGTGCAGCTGGGGTGAACTTTCCATTACACAGTGGACGGGCAGAGGGGAGGGGGGGAAGCAGCAAAACCCCCAAAGCCACCGAGCCCCGGCCCTGCGCTGCGCCCCGAGGGCTCTTTCCATTCCATTGCAAGGGAGGAAGCGCTGGGGGGGCTGTGGGGGGGGTGAGGAGGGATGCGCTGGATGCGGGAGGTGCAGAGCATCCTCCAGTGCTTGGTCCAGCCTGGGCAGGAGCTGCTCTGGGTGCCCTCTCCCTGCTCCTTAGGGGATGGGGAGGTCTCATCCCTCATTTCCACCCTACCCATCAAACCCGGGGGGTTTCCATTCTCTGAATGGAACTGGAGAGTGAGGCAAAGCTGCATCCTGCCCTGCAGTGTGTGTCTGCTCCATTGCCACCCTAAAGCATCTCCAGCTCAGCCAGCGCACCCTCCGAGGAGGCCAAACAGAGTGGAGAGCAGCTCCCATGGCATGGAGAGAGCAGGTCTGGAGGGGATGGATGCATTTGGACCTTTCCTTTCTCCTTACCATGGCCAAAGAGCTGCTTTGGCTGTAGGGCAGAGGAGAGCAAAGGAAAAGGTGGAAAACTGCCTGCTGTGAAACTAAGGATGCTACCAAAGGGCCTCACTCTGCTCTGTGCTGATCCCTGCTATTTAGAGGGTGGAAAACACCCCCAGTGCTGCTTCTGCAGCTGAAATGGGGCTGCAGTGGTGTCTGTGGATGGGGGTAGCCCAAGGGCTTGAGGACCTGGGGTTGCTTTGCTGCCTTCCTCAATGTCCCTTTCCAAGTGACCCTTCCTGATGGCAGAGGGGCTGTGGAGCCGCATCCAGCTCTTGTTAATGCTGTTATCCCTGGGTCAAGCAGCAGCAATGGGAGCTCGTCCCTCTGCACCATCAAGGCTGCAGTGAGTACGGGTGGTCAGCACCGACCATGGACCCACTGAGTCACATCCTGCACCCACCTCAGCACTGGGGCAGCAGGCTCAGGGTCCTGCTGGCGCACGGGGACATCTCCATCCTGTGCCCCAGATGGGGCTCGACTGCTGTCCCTGGGTATGGAATCGCTCAGGGAAGCTGCCAGCCCATCCCCATCCCCATCCCATCCCCATCCCCATCCCCATCCCCATCCCCATCCCCATCCCCATCCCCATCCCCATCCTCATCCCCATCCCCATCCCCATCCCCATCCCCATCCCCATCCTCATCCCCATCCCCATCCCCATCCCCATCCCCATCCTCATCCCCATCCCCATCCCCATCCCCATCCCCATCCCCATCCCCATCCCCATCCCCATCCTCATCCCCATCCCCATCCCCATCCCCATCCCCATCCCCATCCCCATCCCCATCCCCATCCTCATCCCCATCCCCATCCCCATCCCTGCCCTGCAGGCCCTCATCGCAGGGCCTTGGTTTTGCTCCCTGATGAAGGAGTTTCCAGCCCAGGCTGCCCATGGACCGAGCTGTCCCTGCACCAAACCCATCAGTTTTCCCTCTGCTCCACGCATTTAACACCCATGCTTTTCCCATCAGAGCTGAACAGCAGTGGGATGCGCAGCAGGGACCTGTACCCTTGGCATGAGCCAACCTGCTGCACCCCACGTGTGCAGCCTGCACCCATGCTAAAGATGCCCTTCCCCAGCACAGCTTGGGGTGCTATGGATCAAAACCAGTGGTCATATCAATGGATGTGACTGCCTGCCTAGCCGTGGTGTGTGAGCATCTGCTGCCTTGTACCCCATTGCTCCCCATTGAAGCAGCAGCGAGGAAGGCAGATGAAACAGTGCCCACTTCCTGATGGGATTCCTGGGCTCTGGGAAGTGAAGCAGCCCCTGAAGCGCTCCTGCAGCCGCTGGTGCTGCTCGGCAGGGATGCGGCACCGAGTATCAGAGCATCCCGATGAAGCAGGAATGCTTCAGAGCATCCCGATGCAAAGGGATGAGAGGAGCAGGGAATGGCTGCTGGAAGCCACTGAATGTGTGTGTGTGGGTGCTGAACCCTGAGCCAAGAGAACCCCTGTGTGCCCGGCCCAGCACAACCAGCCCGGGGCCGGGTGGATCTGCTCTGGTGCTCCTCTGGTGCTCTGGTGCTGTGGTGCTGTGGCTGATGCTTGGCACTGTCTCTGCCTGCACAAGGGCAGCGGGAAGAGCAGGGAGGCTGCATGGTCCTGAGCATGGCTGACACATCCGTACCCATGGGGCTTGTGAAGGGCTCCTGGAACAAGAATAAGCATCCCCAAACAGGGAGAAATGGCCCAAAACAGGGAGAAATGGCCCAAAATAGAGAAGCATCCCAAAACAGGGAGAAACTTTCCAAACCAGGGAGAAATGGCCCAAAACAGGGAGAAACATCTGCAAACAGGGAGAAATGGCCCAAAACAGAGAGAAGCATCCCAAAACAGGGAGAAACTTCCCAAAACAGGGAGAAATGGCCCAAAACAGAGAGAAGCATCCCAAAACAGGGAGAAACTTCCTAAAACAGGGAGAAATGTCCCAAAATAGAGAAGCATCCCAAAACAGGGAGAAACTTTCCAAAACAAGAAGAAATGGCCCAAAACAGAGAGAAGCATCCCAAAACAGGGAGAAACTTCCCAAAACAGGGAGAAATGGCCCAAAACAGGGAGAAATGGCCCAAAACAGGGAGAAATGGCCCCAAACAGGGAGAAACTTCCCAAAACAGAGAGAAATGGCCCAAAACAGAGAGAAGCATCCCCAAACAGGGAGAAACTTCCCAAAACAGGGAGAAATGCCCCAAAACAGGGAGAAACACCTGCAAACAGGGAGAAATGGCCCAAAACAGAGAGAAGCATCCCCAGACAGGGAGAAATGGCCCAAAACAGGGAGAAACACCCCAAAACAGAGAGAAACATCCCAAAACAGGGAGCAGCTTCCCAAGCGCCCCCCTTCAAACCCCAAAAGCTGCTGTAAGCTTGATCCATGGCCCCTGCAGCAGACCCCAGGTTCCTCCTCTGCTTTCCATCACTTCCTCAAGCTCTCCCCCAGCCCTTTCCTCCCTGCTGCAGGTGCTGGAACCATCCCATGGTGTTTGCTGGGGTCGGATGGAGCCGTTCCAGTGCCCCCGGTGTTCACAAGGGCCCGGCCAAGGGCTGCTTTCAGGTTGAGTTTAGCTCCAGGCGCTGGTGAAGCCGTTCCCATGTGAAGCCATCAGCATCGGGTGCTATGGGTGCAATCGGTTAGGATGCTGTGAGCATCCTGCCCAAGCACCCCCCCTGCAGCAGCTTCGGAGCATCCCATTGTCCACTGCTGGTTTCAATGTGCTTGGTGCAGAACCCCCCCTGTGAGCAGAGCAGCATCCTCAGTGCAAACCCTGCCTTGTAATGCAGTTTATACACACAGAAACCAAGCTTCTGTGCAGCGATGGGGCAGGATCGTGCCTTGCAGGGGGCGGTTGGGGATGCTTGGCTGGGAGTGAACGCAGTGAATGGCTGGGATGAGCCATGGGGTGAGCAATGGGGTGAGCGTGCAGGCTTCAACCCACGGGTTCTGCCTCTTTCTGTACAGATAGGAAACAGCCTCAAAAGAAAGATGAAGGTGTTTGTTCTGACCTGCTTGAGCCCTGCATTGCTTTCCAGCCCCACCGAGCCCATGACCGGGGCAGGCACCAGCAATGGGGATGCTCCAGGCGGTTGCCATGGGTTGATGGGGATGCTTCATCTAATGCAAAGGAAACCAACCCCATCCGCTGCATGAAAGAGAAAATGCAACCCCAAAGTTGTCCTCTCTTGGCTCCCTCCTCGGGAAGAGGGCGATGCCTTTGATGGTCAAGCAGATTTTGTTCTCTTTTTAGGTGGTTTTTCTTCTTTTTAACCGTTCCGGTCTATTTTTGGTGGTGAAGAGCCTCTGCTGCCTCTCAGCCCTGATGTGCTTTGGGTTGCTCCGGACGCTGGGCAGGAAGTCACACAGAGCCCATCCTGTGTCTGTGGGTGATGCTGAGACCGGGGGTCCTGCATGGATGGGGTGATCCCTGGCTGTGGTAGGGGGATGTGAATGATCCCATGGGTTAGAAATCATGGAATGATTTGGGTTGGAAAGGACCTTAAAGCTCATTGACACCTTCCACTAGAGCAGGTTGTGCCGAGCCCTTTGAGCACTGCCAGGGATGGGGCAGCCACAGCTTCTCTGGGCACCCTGTGCCAGCGCCTCAGCACCCTCACATCAATACCTTTGGAAGGCGTTTTTGGCTGCTTTAATGGGAGAGCTGCAAGCGTGGCATCACCTGGGTGTGCAATGAGATAAAAAAGGGGGTTATTTCCCCCCTGCCCTTCCTCCTGTGTCCCCATGTTCTGGGAGGAGGATGCATGGACCCCAGTAGCTGGAGTCCTGCATGATGCTCTATGTGCTGCACTGTGCTGATGGTCAAACAGAGGCAGCAAGTCGGAGCTGGAGCTGGGTACATGCCTCCAGTCGGGGTGTGGGGACCGGGCATCCCATCATGGCTCAACAGAGCACCCCATTTACTCTCACTGTAGATGGTGAGACCCCCGTGGGCAGCACTGGTGGCCCCAGTGGGATGCCCCTGGTGCCTGAGATGGGTCCCTGGGTAAGGGAGGAGCGCGTTGTGCTGCTGTGGGGAGCGCGCCTGCATCCCTCCCACACAGGGTTTCCGATGTGGTGATGCTGCCAGCACCGCTCACAAACACATTGAACCTCATAGAGACGGGGTTAGGGTGATGGGGATGGGGATGGGGATGGGTCAAAGCCACCAGAGACAGGGTTGGTGCCGAAGTCACCATTGGCACCTCAAGGAGGGGAGGGGAAGGTGCCCTGGTGAGGGGTGGGAGCAGCCGGCCATAGGGGAGGTGTTGGTGTGGGCATGGGGTTGGGTTTGCTGGGGCAGAGCGTGGCTGCGTGGTGGCCAAACCTGGATGAGATGTGGATGTGCTAAGGGGAAGTGTGGGTGTGCTGAAGGACACGGTGGATCTGCGAAGGGAAAACGTGGATGTGGTGAGGGAATGCATGGATCTACTGGGGGAAAACGTGTGCTGAGGGGAAGTGCAGAACTGCAGGGATAAACAGGGATCTGCTGGGGAGAGATGCAGATCTGAGGACAAACGGAGGGCTGCTCCGAGGGGCTGCATCCACAGTGTGCGTGGATTGGGATGGAGGATGTTCCTTCCCCCCATTCTCCTCCAAGGAAGCGCTGTGGGATCTCCACAGTGGGGCAAACCCTGCTCAAGGCCCACACGAGGTCTGGTGTCCCTCAAGGATGCTGCTGGCGCTGCTCAAGCAGGGTCTGCTGGGCCTTGCTGCAGGGAGCCCCATCCGTGCTGGCTCCTCAATCCACTTGAGGATGTCTCTATTGTGGACTCCGCACCTGAGCCCACACCGAGGTACCCCCAGTCACTGCATGTGGGCAACAAGAGCATCCCCCCCCCAACAGATCAAACCCCTCTGGAGCAGCCCCAATGCTCCTCTTGGCATTGGTGCGTTCAATGGGGATGCTGCATTGGTGCTTTGAATCAGCTACAGGGGTCAAAGCCTCCTTGAGTCTGCTTACTGGAGACCATTAGGAGATGCTCCTGCTGCCCACTGGGCATTGAGCAGCTCTGGTTCAGGGCAGTTTAGACTGGATCTAAGGAGGGAATTCTTCCCTGTGAGGGTGGTGAGGCACTGGAATGGGTGCCCAGGGAGGTTGTGAATGCTCCATCCCTGGCAGTGTTCAAGGCCAGGTTGGACGGAGCCTTGGGTGCCATGGGTTAGTGTGAGGTGTCCCTGCCCATGGCAGGGGGTTGGAACTGGATGATCTCCAGGTCCTTTCCAACCCGAACTGTTCTATGAGCAAGCTGCTGTTGGGGTGAGATGTGATGCACTTGGAGCAGGGGCTCGGTGCTGCTTAAGCTAACGAGTGATGCGATCTGAGCTCAACTTCAGCTTCCTCGCTGGTACCAGCTCTTCCCTTGGATCTAGGGCATGGCATTGCCTCCCTGGTGTGCGGCAGTGAGAGGAGGGAGCTGGGGAATGGGAGTGGTGGCTTTTGATGGGGGCTACCCATCGGGCAGAGCCAGCGCATCCCATGGGCAGGCTCTCCCTGCGGTGTAAGAGCCTCAGTGCTCCCTGAGAAGCAACCACAAAGTGCGGGTTGGGGGTACGGGATGGAAGGGACGAGGAGCAGCTCCATACAAGAGAAACCAGCGAGAAAAATTTATTCTTTTCCTTTATAAAACCTCTGCAATAAGTTATCTATCAGCAAGTATTTAAATTAAAATAAATTACCTCCGCTCTAGGCTGGGGCACCAACGAGGATCTGTGTTCTCTGAAAAAATAGGCCCTACATCTCCAATGTAAGAGCTGCAAAAAATATCTATGCTTGGTGAGGAGGGGGGAGCTCTGCAATGGGGTTAAGGTGCGGTGCTGAAGCTGCCCGGCCCGTGGGGCACTTCCATGGCCAGCTAAGTGCTGAGAGCATCTTCATCATCGCTCCAGTCCGGAGGAGCATCCGTGCCGAAGTACCGGTCCCCGAAGTTCCCTGTGGGGAGGAAGGGAGATGCAGTCACAGTGCAGGGACCAGGAGCAGGTTTCTCCATCAGCTTGAGCAGCAGAGCTGGAGCATCCCTTAGGCCGCGTTAGCACCCGTTAGCAGGGGTGTTCCCTGGTGCAGTGGAGGTGAGGTCCCATAAGAACACAGGGAGCTTGGTTTGGAGGTGGCAGCTTAGGGAATGGGGTGGGCACAGGGCTGCTCCCCATGGCCCAGCTTGGCTTCTCCATCTGGGGCTGGGGGAGGACCATGGGGAGCAGCTCCTCTGCCAACAAGGTGATGGATGCATCAATTCCAGCACCCACACGGCAGAGGCAGTGGGTACCCGAGTCCAATAAGGCCACTGCTGACAACCAGGGCTTCACTTCCTCTGGTGAGTGGGCCTGAAGCACGAACCCCCCCCTAAACCAGGTCATTCCTGCCCAGATGCTCACCGATGCCAGGGATTATCCGGAATAGGTCGTTCACCTTCTTGTCCACCGCAGTGGTGATGATCTTCACCCGGGGGAAAGCATAGGCGACCGAGTGGACACCCATCTCTGCCATCAGCAGGGAGAGGAGGAAGATCTTGTCTTCTGGGACATCGTGATCCTACATAAAGGCAGAGACACATTGGGGTATCTATGGAAGCTTATGGTCCATTCGTCCAGTGAGCAGCATTCCAAGCACTCAATGGCCTTCCCGGAGCCACATCTCTTCCTCCCCTCTGTGGCCAGCTGGGGTTACTGATCACAGAACCAAGAAACCAACCAAACCCCATCAGTTACTGCACAAGGATGGGGTCACTTGGTCAGCACACGGTTACAGTCACCCCAGCTTGCGCTGTCCCCCATCACAGCACCCTTGCCATGGAGGAGGCAGTTTCACCCCACAGCCCCTCAGCATGGCCGTGCCTGAGGTTAGGATCATAGAATCAATAGTGAGGGTTGGAAAGGACCTGAAGCTCATCCAGTTCCAACCTCTGCCATGGGCAGGGACACCTCACACTAAACCATGGCACCCAAGGCTCCATCCAACCTGGCCTTGAACACTGCCAGGGATGGAGCATTCACAACCTCCCTGGGCACCCATTCCAGTGCCTCAGCACCCTCACAGGAAGGATTTTCCTCCTTAGATCCAATCTAAATGCTCTGTGTGTTACTTGGGAACAACCCCCCCTCTCCACGCAGCGTTCCCGGTGTTCTCCATACCAGCAGCACCCGCACTGCCATCATAGCCGCGGCGCCGGTGGACACGGTGCAGTCCATCAGGATGACATGGTCTTCACTGATGTCCTTGGGCAGCCGCAGGTAATGGAGCTGGGGGGGGGGGGGGCAAAGGGGCAGCTTAGAGCCTGCAGGGGAAGGGAACGAACCCCAACCCTCCTGCCTCTGAGCAAGGGTGAAGCATCCTTCCTGCATCTCCATCTCTCAGACCCCAGCTTGGACCACAGAGTGGCCCTGGAATGCACAGCCCTGCTGGCAAAGCCTGCTTGAGAAGCTTCCATAGAACCATAGAACAGTTTGGGTTGGAAAGGACCTTAAGATCATCCAGTTCCAACCCCCCTGCCATGGGCAGGGACACCTCACACTAAACCATGGCACCCAAGGCTCCGTCCAACCTGGCCTTGAACACTGCCAGGGATGGAGCATTCACAGCCTCCCTGGGCACCCATTCCAGTGCCTCACCACCCTCACAGGAAAGAATTCCCTCCTTAGATCCAATCTAAACTTCCCCTGTTTCAGTTTGAACCCATTACCCCTTGTCCTATCACTGCAGTCCCTAATGAAGACTCCATCCCCAGCATCCCTATAGGCCCCCTTCAGATACTTTCAGCGCACTCCCCGCCACCCCTGCCAGCACCAGCACCAGCACCAGCACCAGCACCAGCACCCCGATGGCTCACCAGCTCCATCACCAAGCCCTGAGTCACCCCCAGCACTCACAGCATCACCCGTGGTACCCCGGGGTACCCCTACCTCCGGCTCGCCCGTGTTGCAGTTGGTCTGGATGAGGATGGTCCCGATGCGCACGTCCTTGCACACCGCGCGCAGCGCCGGCTCCATGGTCTCCCCCGCGCGCAGGATGGACACCCCGGTGATCTGCAGGGCACAGGGATGGGGGGGGAGCTGCACAGCACCCCCAAAGCACAGCCCTTCCGAGGGGGTTGTGTCAGTCCTGGCTCCCTCAGTGCGAAGGCAACAGTGGCACAGGGATGCTGCTGATGGCCCCCGGGCCACCGGCCATGGGCATGAGAGCAAACACCAAAGCCAGGCCTGATGGAAGCCCCAGGCTGCCCTTCCCCTGCAGCAAAACACCTTTCAATGCGACCCCATGGGGTATAACCATAAATCACAGAGGGGTTTGGGTTGGAAGGGACCTTAAAGACCTAGTCCCAATGGTCTGAAATAGGACTTTTTGGTCTGAACAGCCCCACTTACTTGCTTCCCACTGTACGTCCTCCCTTCGTAGTCCTGTCCTTGAGGGGTCTGGACTGTGCAGCTCTACAAAAGCCATGTGAGAAGCGTTACCAGGGCCTGCTGTGGCTCTCAGGGGAGGCACCCGCAGCCATGGCCAACAGGAGCCTTGTTCCACCCCATGAGGAAAGGGCTGGTGCATGGCTAAGGCTGGAGGAGAAGCACCAGGACAATCCCAGCTCCCCGGCACTCACAGCTTAGCAATGGGAGAGGAATGAGAGCGCCTGGTGCCTCCCAGCCCCATCCCCATCCCTGAACCCACCTGGAACGGGAGCAAGGAGAGCGCGTGCTCAATCAGCAACCGCATCAGGCGCTTGGAGTAGAAGATGAACTCGTCCCTGCTCGTCTCCTTGTTTCTGGAGGGGAGGGAGGGAAAGGCACCGTGGGCTGAGGACCAAAGCAGGCCCCGGGGGATGCTCGCAGAGATGCTGCCCACACCCATGGGGATTGAGGTGGGAGCTTTGAGGCAGGAAGCACAAAAGCTGTTGCCAAGGGCATGGAGCGCTCTCGGTGCCTGCCCTGTCCCACGTCCCCAAGGTGGATGTGGGGTCCAAAGCACCAGCCCCATCCCACCATTGGGGCAGGCACGGCAGTGAGGGCTTTACCTGATGATGGTGTGCATGCCCCTCACCTGAGGGGTGCTCTTCAGCACGCTGAGGGTCTGAGGAAGAGGATGGCACTGATGGGCAGAGGCCAGGGCGGCCCTGGAAAGCAAACACAGGGTCAGGAGGTGCCTGGGTAAGGCTGGGGCACAGCGCAGGGCCGGAGCCATCCTCCCAGAGGTCATCTCCCATTGCAAACGCACACTGAGGCCGTCCAGCCCTGCAATGGCAAAGGGACCTGCTCCTGGGAATGGTGCTCGGTGGAGCCAGAGGGACCCCGTGCACCGAGGACCTGCTCTTCCCGCTGGGCATCGTGGTTTCCATTGGGAAGAAAGGGGAAGGTAAAACCAAACCCTTCTGCTCCGGAGCCTTATCCCTGGGGGGTCCTGGATGGATGGGGTGAGGAGGGGTTGATGTGGGTGTCTCTGCACCAGGAACAGGAGCCGGGCTCACGGCGCTGGCCATGGGACCAGGAATGAGACCACTGCAGAGAGCGCCTGGTCCATTCAGGGACAGAACTGACACCAAACTGGGAACAGCTTCGAGCCTTCAGGGCTGGCTCTGTGCGAGTCATCCCCACAGAACCCATAGTGGAGCTATGCTTGGATCAAGGGACCAGCGCGCACTGGGAAGCGCACAATGGAGCCCCATTAGTCAGAGATGAAGGTCCCATCTACTTGGCTTCTAGAGGGCTGGGCAGGGTGGACAAGCTGTGTCTGGGAGGAGGGCTGGGGTCCGAAAGCCACACATCAGATCACACACGTGCTGCATCCCGGACAGGGAGATGCTGGCAGGAGAAGGGAGCAAAGAGACGGAAGCACCGGGTGATGGAGGCTCAAACCAAGCAGAAAGCGGGGTTAACTGCACACACACAGAGGCACACAAGCGGGGAGGAAGACAGAGAAGATGACTGGCAGGAATGGAGGAGGGCAGGGCTGGGTGACTTGAGGCCTCCATCCACGTAGCCATCTCCTGGTCTTGGCCAACCAGCACCAAACGAGACATTCCCAAGGCCTGCGGGTGCTTCAGGGCTCCTTGCTCTCTGTGCAGGGAACGTGTTGGGATTGTGCTCCCCACACGGGCTCCTGCTGCCTGCAAACCCCATTGCCTCTTTGGGACAAGCAGCCCTCAAGGCCCTGGTCCTGCTGCCGATGGAGCGAGCTCCCTGTCCATTACCCAAGGTGGGGTAGCTGCCCTCAGGGATGCTCCTGCATCAGGGATGTGCTGCTGGCAGCTCCCTGGGGATGGATCCTGCCCTGGGGCACAGCCCTGCCTGAACCCACCCCAGGGATGCAGGACTATGCAGCGGGCGAGCATCTGAGCCCTGTCTTTGGTAGAGGATGGAGCCTGCAAGGGGCTGCCTGCTCCTGGGGTGGGGGGGGCAGAGATGGACCCCCCAACACAGAGCCACACACTCATGGCCCTGATGGGTTCACCAAGTGCTGTTGCCCAAACTAAAGGAGCTGTAGGGTCATAGCCCATAGGGCTGCCTCCTGCCCATCACAGCCCTGAGCTTCCCATGGGCATCCCTCCATCACTGCCAGGTCCATGCCACGGCATCCCATCCCATCCCAGCCCCTCTCCCATGGGGTCTCTGTGGCACTGCTGATGCCAGTGAGGGCTCCCTGCTCTGGTACCAACCCTGGGTGCCTGGGAACACCTCTCCTGCACCCCAAGCTATCAACAGCCCCAGTGTTTTGTCACCACCCCTTCCCACAACACCCATACAGGGACTGGTGCTGGGTGCTGGACGCAACCCCAACAGCAGGGAAGCACTTGGTGCTATGGGCATCCCCACCAGGAACAGCAGCAGGTCCCATTGCTGGGGTTGGGATAAAGATGCTCTCTGCAGTCCCTCCACCCCGGTTTGCCCCAGCAAAGCAGGACCCTGCGAGCCACCCGCCCAGGTTAGTGCCGCGGTTCACAGCCCCTGTCCCCATCCCTGGTGTTAGTGGCACAACCAAAACCACGGCTGGCTGTTAGCGTTTGTCTCCTCACATATCCCAGCGCAGCTTCCTCTGGTCGCCGGGTGGGAGGGATGTTCAGGGACACAAGACAGGAGACAACGGGAGTTTAAAGGGAGAGGGACAAACGTGACATGGAACAAAGGAGAGAGCACCGTCATTAGCCAAAGGGGGGAAAGAAACCCCGACTGATCTATGGCTCCTGGACCTTCCTCATCGCCCCGCAGACCCCAGCGCTCCTCCCTGGGTGACCCAGTCAGGTCAGGGCTGCTCTCCATGGCTCCGATCCTGGCTCCATCCATGGAGTCACGGCAGGGACACTGCTCCATCCCTGCATCCCGGCTGCAATCCCTTCCTCCAGCCTGCCCCGCATCCATGCGAACACTGTGGGTGCCCCCCTCCTGGAGAGAGGAGCTGCTCCAGCCCTGGAATGCTGAGAGCAATGGGAACACAGGGAGAAACCCTCCCTTCCCTCAGTGCCTGCCCTGGCATCACCATCCCTTGGAGATGATGGAGCAGGGAGAAGAGCTCAATCACCCCTCTATAACCACGCTCCCTGTGGTGGTACCCTGTGTCCCACCGTGCTGGGAGGGATGGAGGGAGCAGGTCGCTGCCACCACCTGCAGGCAGCCCGGTTTGAGAGTGATGCTTCCTGTCCCCACCCCAGGACCACAATGGAAAGCTGAGGCGGGCAGCCCCGAGCACGTCAAGAACACGTTCCACTTCGGAAACCGATGTTCCCCCCGCAAGAACAGAAGCTTTGAAGGTGAAAAAAGGCAGAGGAAAGAAAGAAAGAGAGGAGAGAAAGGGGAGCCCGTCCTGCAGGAAGGCTTCAGGGAGCATCCTCGGCTCTTTGTTGAGCACGCTGTCAAGCAGGAAGCAGACAAGAGGCATCCAGTGATAAAGGAGCTAATGCAGTCAAGGCATTTCAAGCAGGCACAGCGGCTGGCTTTCAGGGCTGATGTTTCAAACAAGGGCGATTAAACTGTGCTATGGGTTGATATTTAAAGACACAACTGGTAAAGGGCACGCCAAGCTGATCCAGAGCTTGGGAGATAGGGGAATAGTGATGGGAGAGGGGAATGGCTGCTGTAATAGTGCAGGAGGGATGGGGCCAGGTTGGGAGTGATGGGTCCCGGAGGCAGGGATGCTCCAGGAGAAACACTCACCTGGGCATGGATGGGGAGGGAGTGCCTGCAGGTAATGACATGGTTAAACACGTGGGAAGATGGGAAGGAAACACCCCAACTGCCAGGACACCAATGTCTGACCTGTGCTCTGGGGGAATGCAAGCAGGGCAAGGATGCTCCTCAGCAGGCAGTGATTACAGGAGGAGAACAGGCCCTTAAATGGCACCATTAAACTCCTTGGGATTCACCCGTCTGATCAGCTGGGAATGAGGGAGAGGAGCTCCCTGCCCATCCCAGCCACGCTCCGGGTCAGGAGAGGCAGCACAAGGACCAGAGAAGCACTCGGACTGGGAGCAGCTCCAAGCATCCAGGTTTTATTCCACCAGCTACCAAGGCCTCACTGCATCCCCAGGGCCATCAAAAGGGGGTGGCATCGGAACAACCACCCTGACACTTAGATGAAGCCATCCACAACAAGAGGACAGGGAACTGCTCCCGTGTTTGCCAAGCGCATCCCATTTCAATGCATCCCCATCTCTCGGGAGCACAGAGGAGCTGATGGGGAAGAGCAGCACAAGGGCTCCAGGAGGGAAAACAGATGGGGTTTGCAGGGATTTTCCTCCCACACTTTATGGCATAGGCCATAAACCCCTGAGCTTTAGGATATAAAGCTGTGGCCGTGGTTACCCCAGTTACTTGTGCAGGTCAGAGGGCCCATTCCAAATGTGTTATCCTGACACTGCCAGTACTTACTTGGCATGTCATCAGATACCTGATTTAAGGTGCACTGAAGTTACCTGTACTGAGTGCACTTGCATTAAAGAGGAGAATCACTGGAGAGAAAGGAATTTTATATATGTGTATATATGGAACACAAGTATCTATACATATATACGTACATATACACATATATACATGCACACACATCCCTCTACCCTCTTCACGTTATCCCTGCCCTTCTTAAAGCACCAGCCTCCTCTCCATCCCAAAGAGCACCTTCCCACCTGGACCTGCAGGCTCACTGTCTGTAACCATCAGGCCCCATGTTGGGGTCAGCCAAGCCACCAGCAGGAAAACAAAGCACCCAGGCTGCAGCAGAAAGAAGTCAAGGCCTTTCCTGCTCATCTCAGGTATCTTAAAAGCTCCTTGTATGGCCCATGTGAATGTCAGGGTTACTCCAGTGTCTCCATGCAGCGATGGAATCTAAATGGAAACCCATTTGGAGCAATGCATCCCCTCTGCTTCCTACAAAACCACCTGGAAGCAGGAGAGCTGGAGCCCCATCTGGATCCCTGTGCTGAAGAGGCTGAGTAAATCAACGTGTACTTTATAGCATCCATCCGCAGACACTGCCAAATCAGGAATCCTGCTGCTGCTTTAGGCACTGCAGGGAAGCGGGTACCTCTCTCCATGCTGAAGCTGGGAATCATCAGGCTTGGAGCTGAGCATCTCTGCATGCAGCAGGGATCTAGGGCTCCCGCCACCCTTGAGCCATGTTGGTTAATCTATTAATGATGGTTAACCATCAGGGATGGAGGCTGGCTCTGATGGTGGAAACAGAAGAGAATCCCAGGATGCAAACCTCCCCTCTTGGGGGTCCCCAGCTCGCAAACCTGGTCCTGCCCCACCTTCAAGGCTCAACCCCTGCAGGATGAACGCATCCCTAGGGAACATCCCTGTCCCTGCTGGTCCCAAAGACAAGGACAAGGCAGCTTCGGTCTCGACTGCAGGTCAGGGTTAGGCCAAGCAGTGCCTGGCATTGGAAATGCCTCTGGCTGCACAGACAGGACAGAGTTAGGGGCTCTTACCTGACACTGAGTTCACGCTGCGGCAGCAACACAAAGACACAATGCAACCGGTATTAAGCATTGTCAACACCAGGGGCGATTCAAGACAAAAGAAAAGGAGAAATAGGAATATTTTCCTGCATTCCCATGTAGCCTTTTCCCCTTCTTCCCCTCCCCAGGTAAATGAACCCCCCCCCCAAGCCAACCCCTCACAGCAGCACCCTGCCTGCAGCATCCAGCCAGAGGATGGGTGAAACATCCATTGCCCATCTCCTGGCCTGTGCCCTCCTCATCCTGGTGCTAGTGACAATATCGGTGCTCTGATCCCTGCTCCCATGACCCAGACGTTCAAAGGCACTTCCCAACCTGCCAGCCTCAGTGCTGTAACTCCGGGCAGCTGGAAGGTCCCAACTGCAGCCCTATGGAGCATGGGATGCTCCGGGATGGGGTCCTGCAAGGATGCCTTTGCCTAAGAGCGGTCCCTCCCTGCGGCACTGGGAAGCAGGATGCTGCCATTGCCAGCTCCCATCCAGGGGCCAAGCAGCTCCTGCTGCCCAGGGGCTCAGAAAGCCCTGCAGGAATCATGCCCTTTACTACTTCCAGGTGCTTCCAGCTCAGAGTCAGGCTCCATCCATCGCTCGGAGCACCTCCACCACTGAAACATCCAAGCTACAAACACGGAGCAGGAGGTGCTGCTGCTCAGGGAACAGCAACACCATTGAGCAAACAGCAGCAGGGATCAATGGTGCCAGGCTCAAACCACTGGGCAGGACTGGCCCAGGACACCCAGAAGATGACTTGTTAAAGCCAGTGATGGGGAAGTGATGGAGCACGTGCGTGGAGAAGGGCTTGGGTGTCAAACATGACAGGACTGTGGGGTTTGAAACCCAAGGGCTCTACCCAGTGCAGAAGTGGGAAAGTGGGCTCTTGACTGGCAAGACTGCAGCAGTGTCTGCAAGGGGGTGAAGAGGAAAAGCCAGAGACTGAAGGACTGAAGGGTTTGGGGGGATGCTGGCTCTGGGAGGGCTGCAGGCAAGGAGGCACATCACTTCCTATGCAGGTACCACACTGCCTGTTCAGGTACATCACTCCCTGTGCAGGTACATCACTCCTGTACAGGTACATCACTCCCTGTGCAGGTACATCACTCCCTGTACAGGTACATCACTCCTGTACAGGTACATCACTCCCTGTGCACGTACATCACTCTTGTGCAGGTACATCACTCCTGTACTGGTACATCACTCCCTTTGTAGGTACATCACCCCCTGTACAGGTACATCACCCCCTGTGCAGGTAAATCACTCCCTGTGCAGGTACATCACTCCCTTTGTAGGTACATCACCCCCTGTACAGGTACATCACTCCCTTTGTAGGTACATCACTCCCTGTGCAGGTACATCACCCCCTGTGCAGGTACATCACTCCCTGTGCAGGTACATCACTCCCTTTGTAGGTACATCACTCCCTTTGTAGGTACATCACTCCCTGTGTAGGTACATCACCCCCTGTGCAGGTACATCACTCCCTGTGCAGGTACATCACTCCCTGTGCAGGTACATCACTCCCTGTGCAGGTACATCACTCCCTGTGCAGGTACATCACTCCCTGTGTAGGTACATCACCCCCTGTGCAGGTACATCACTTCCTGTGCAGGTACATCACTCCCTGTGCAGGTACATCACTCCCTGTGTAGGTACATCACCCCCTGTGCAGGTACATCACTCCCTGTGCAGGTACATCACTCCCTGTGCAGGTACATCACTCCCTGTGCAGGTACATCACTCCCTGTGCAGGTACATTACTCCCTTGTGCAGGTACATCACTCCCTGTGCAGATACATCACTCCCTGTGCAGGTACATCACTCCCTTTGTAGGTACATCGCTCCCTGTGCAGGTACATCGCTCCCTGTGCAGGTACATCACTCCCTGTGCAGGTACATCACTCCCTGTGCAGGTACATCACTCCCTGTGTAGGTACATCACTCCCTGTGCAGGTACATCACTCCCTGTGCAGGTACATCACCCCCTGTGCAGGTACATCACTCCCTGTGCAGGTACATCACTCCCTGTGCAGGTACATCACTCCCTGTGCAGGTACATCACTCCCTGTGCAGGTACATCACTCCCTGTGCAGGTACATCACTCCCTGTACAGGTACATCACTCCCTTTGTAGGTACATCACTCCCTGTGCACGTACATCACTCCCTGTGCAGGTACATCACTCCCTGTGCAGGTACATCACTCCCTGTGCAGGTACATCACCCCCTGTGCAGGTACATCACTCCCTGTGCAGGTACATCACTCCCTGTGCAGGTACATCACTCCCTGTGCAGGTACATCACTCCCTGTGCAGGTACATCACTCCCTGTGCAGGTACATCACTCCCTGTGCAGGTACATCACCCCCTGTGCAGGTACATCACTCCCTGTGCAGGTACATCACTCCCTGTGCAGGTACATCACTCCCTGTGCAGGTACATCACTCCCTGTGCAGGTACATCACTCCCTGTGCAGGTACATCACTCCCTGTGCAGGTACATCACTCCCTTTGTAGGTACATCACTCCCTGTGCAGGTACATCACTCTCTGTGCAGGTACATCACTCCCTGTACAGGTACATCACCCCCTGTGCAGGTACATCACTCCCTGTGCAGGTACATCACTCCCTGTGCACGTACATCACTCCCTTTGTAGGTACATCACTCCCTGTGCAGGTACATCACTCCCTGTGCACGTACATCACTCCCTTTGTAGGTACATCACTCCCTGTGCAGGTACATCACTCCCTGTGCAGGTACATCACTCCCTGTACAGGTACATCACTCCCTTTGTAGGTACATCACTCCCTGTGCACGTACATCACTCCCTGTGCAGGTACATCACTCCCTGTGCAGGTACATCACTCCCTGTACACGTACATCACTCCCTTGTGCAGGTACATCACTCCCTGTGCAGGTACATCACTCCCTGTGCAGGTACATCACCCCCTTTGTAGGTACATCACTCCCTGTGCAGGTACATCACTCCCTGTGCAGGTACATCACTCCCTGTGCAGGTACATCACTCCCTTTGTAGGTACATCACTCCCTGTGCAGGTACATCACTCCCTGTGCAGGTACATCACTCCCTGTGCAGGTACATCACTCCCTGTTCAGGTACATCACTCCCTGTGCAGGTACATCACTCCCTGTGCAGGTACATCACTCCCTGTGCAGGTACATCACTCCCTTTGCAGGTACATCACTCCCTGTGCAGGTACATCACTCCCTGTGCAGGTACATCACTCCCTGTGCAGGTACATCACTCCCTGTGCACGTACATCACTCCCTGTGCAGGTACATCACTCCCTGTGCAGGTACATCACTCCCTGTGCAGGTACATCACTCCCTGTGCAGGTACATCACTCCCTGTGCAGGTACATCACTCCCTGTGCACGTACATCACTCCCTGTGCAGGTACATCACTCCCTGTGCAGGTACATCACTCCCTGTGCACGTACATCACTCCCTGTGCAGGTACATCACTCCCTGTGCAGGTACATCACTCCCTGTGCAGGTACATCACTCCCTTTGTAGGTACATCACTCCCTGTGCAGGTACATCACTCCCTGTGCAGGTACATCACTCCCTGTGCAGGTACATCACTCCCTTTGTAGGTACATCACTCCCTTTGTAGGTACATCACTCCCTGTGCAGGTACATCACTCCCTGTGCACGTACATCACTCCCTGTGCAGGTACATCACTCCCTGTGCAGGTACATCACTCCCTGTGCAGGTACATCACTCCCTGTGCAGGTACATCACTCCCTTTGTAGGTACATCACTCCCTGTGCAGGTACATCACTCCCTGTGCACGTACATCACTCCCTGTGCAGGTACATCACTTCCTTTGCAGGTACATCACTCCCTGTGCAGGTACATCACTCCCTTTGTAGGTACATCACTCCCTGTGCAGGTACATCACTCCCTTTGCAGGTACATCACTCCCTTTGTAGGTACATCACTCCCTGTGCAGGTACATCACTCCCTTTGCAGGTACATCACTCCCTGTGCACGTACATCACTCCCTGTGCAGGTACATCACTCCCTTTGTAGGTACATCACTCCCTTTGTAGGTACATCACTCCCTGTGCAGGTACATCACTCCCTGTGCAGGTACATCACTCCCTTTGTAGGTACATCACTCCCTGTGCAGGTACATCACTCCCTTTGTAGGTACATCACTCCCTGTGCAGGTACATCACTCCCTGTGTAGGTACATCACTCCCTGTGCAGGTACATCACCCCCTGTACAGGTACATCCTCCCTGTTCAGGTACATCACTCCCTGTTCACGTACATCACTCCCTGTACAGGTACATCACCCCCTGTGCAGGTACATCACTCCCTGTGCAGGTACATCACCCCCTGTGCAGGTACATCACTCCCTGTACAGGTACATCACCCCCTGTGCAGGTACATCACTCCCTGTGCAGGTACATCACTCCCTTTGTAGGTACATCACCCCTGTACAGGTACATCACTCCCTGTACAGGTACATCACTCCCTGTGCAGGTACATCACTCCCTGTGCAGGTACATCACTCCCTGTGCAGGTACATCACTCCCTGTGCACGTACATCACTCCCTGTGCACGTACATCACTCCCTGTGCAGGTTCCTCCCATCACTCCCATCACTGGAGGACGGCTGGTTTGTCCCCACATGATCTGCTCCCAAAGGAGGGAAGGACTCTGCTGCTGGACCAGGGGATCCCTGCCCTTACCCCAGCACAGGCTGAAGGCATCCTCCTCCCCTGAAACACAGGGAGCAGGGCTGGGAGGAGTGCATGGGGAGCAGCACCGTGCTCACAGGTGTGGAGCACAGGAGGAAGCCAAGCCATGAGCATGGCACCCAGAGCCCTGCCTCCTGCAGTGGCACCACTGTGAGCAGGCACAGGGCCAGGCTGATCTTACCTCCTCCAGCTGGCTGTGGACGTGCTGCACAATGAGGTCGATCGCCACCGTGTTTCCACTGCCTGGGGTGAACCAAAAGCAAAAGAGACACGGCCTGGTCAGGACACAGAGCAGCAGTGCCTGGAATGGGTTTCTTCCATAGATGTTAGGATCTAATTCTTCCCTGTGAGGGTGCTGAGGCGCTGGCACAGGGTGCCCAGAGAAGCTGGGGCTGCCCCATCCCTGGCAGTGCTCAAGGCCAGGTTGGAACTGGGATGAGCTTTAGGGTCCCTTCACCCCAAACCAGGCTGGGATCCTAAGGAGTCCCACTGTTGTGTTCAACCCCGCTCCTTACCTGCTTCCCCTACAAACCCTTCCCTAGAAAAGCAGGAGACATTCCTGCTTCGATTGAGTAATACATTAGTAAATAAATACAAATAATACAAGAAACAACAATCAAAACGAATAAAACCACTACAACCATCACTAAATTCCTATGCAGGAACCCATTCCTGAAGCCCGGCGGGGGCTCCCCTTGGCGGCAGCAGGGATGCGGTACCTCGCGGGACGACGATGTCGGCCAGGCGCATGGTGGGCTGGATGTACTGCTCGAAGGCGGGCTTCACAAACTTGTTGTACTGCTTGATGACGCCCTCGATGTCGCGGCCGCGCTCGCTGATGTCCCTGCGCAGGCGCCGCACCAGGCGGATGTCGGAGTCCGTGTCCACAAAGATCTTCAGATCCAGGAGCTGAAATGGGAACGACCCCCCCATCATCACCAAGTGACAGAGAGCTTCTCCCCCAGTCACAGACTGGGTGCTGAGCCCCATGCACAGCACCACGGTAACAGAGCCTGAAACCGGCAAGCACAAAGCCTGAGCCCTGTTCTCCCCAAACCCCATCTCTGCATCCAAGCAGTGCATCCGACACTCTGGATGCTATTAAACAGCAAGGAGGGGACAAGAGGATAACACCCTCACAGTATCCCAGTATGTTAGAGACTGGAAGGGACCTCAAAAGCTCATCCAGTCCAATCCCCCTGCCGGAGCAGGAACACCTAGATAAGGTTACACAGGAACGTGTCCAGGCGGGTTTTGAATGTCTCCAGAGAAGGAGACTCCACAGCCTCCCTGGGCAGCCTGGTCCAGTGTTCCGTCACCCTCACTGAGAAGAAGTTTAAGTGGAACCTCTTGTGTTCCAGTTTGCACCCATTGCCCCTTGTCCTATCATTGTTTGCCACTGAGAAGAGCCTGGCTCCATCCTCGGGACACTCCCCCTTTATATATTTATATACACTAATAAGGTCACCCCTCAGTCTCCTCTTCTCCAAACTATAGAGACCCAGCTCCCTCAGTCTTTCCTCATAAGGGAGATGCTCCACTCCCTTCATCATCTCAGTTGCCCTGCGCTGGACTCTCTCCAGCAGGTCCCTGTCCTTCTTGAACTGAGGGGCCCAGAACTGGACCCAATATCCCAGATGAGGTCTCACCAGGGCAGAGTACAGGGGAAAGGGGACCTCTCTCCACCTACCACCTCACTACCCGCTCATCCAGACCACACTTCCTCAACTTAGCTGCGAGGATGCTGTGGGAGACTGTGTCAAACGCTTTGCTGAAGTCAAGGCAGACTCAGCACACTCCATCCCTGGCTTAACCCAGCAGCGCTGGCTTGTGATGCTGGGAAGGAGCCAAGCGCATCTCAAGCCGCTGCCCTCAGCTGGGAGCCAGGAGCAGGGATGCTCTTGGGAACTGATTTTCCCAGCTGCCCACTGGAGGTCATCCTTGCTCCGGGGAAGTGCAACCCAATCGGCTTGGGAAGGAGGAAGCCAAGGGTGCGCTGCTCCCTGCTCCTGCATCCACATGATTCCCATGAAAGCCCCTGCTAGGAACAGCAGGCTTCGTGCAGCAGGATGCCAGCTTTGCCTCTGCCTGTGCACGCATCCAGCAGGGAGGTGGCTTCCTTATCTATGCACAACCACTGCCAGGGAGCAGGTCCCTGCTTGCCCCCAGTACCTGGGAATGAATGGCTGAGACCAAGGTGTCTCACTTGGGACTCTTTGTGCTGCAGACCAGGGGCTGCAGCACTTGGGCTTCCCCAGCAGCAGCTCCAAGCCCTTCCTCACCTTCAGGAGCTCCTTGTCTGCAAACGCCATGATGCCTTCAAAGATAATCACGTTGGCACCGTACAGGGTTTTCTGTGGAGGCAAAGGGATGCAGTCAGGAACAGAACACGCGGTCAGAGACATCCCAACCCTGGGAATCTCTCTGGGGTCTCAATGACCGTGACAGCTCACCCACAAAACCCAGGGCTGTGTTCAGTCATCCCAGCCCCTCAGCATCCCGTACCCATTCCTTCTTCCGGCTGTGGGTGGTGAAGTCGTAGATGGGGATCTTCACACTCTTGCCCTGCTTCAGCTTCTTCAGGGTGGCGATGATGAGGTCGAAGTCGAAGGCATCGGGGTGGTCGAAGTTGAAGTCGTTGCTGGCTGCCTGCTCCTGCTGCTGCTTGGTCAAGACCTGCCCATAGAGGAGAGGTCAGAGCACGGGGCCATCCCCAGCACCGCCCCAGCAAACCTCTCCCCATGTCCCAGGAGCCAGCGGAAGGGGACAACACGAGGCTAAACCCACACCGTGTTCCCCATCAGGATGAGCTGGGGGGGGGGCACAAGGGCAGCCTCACCTTGTAGAAGGAGTCCATGGACAGCAGAACCACCCACGGGACATCGAGAGCCTCAATGATCATGGTGGCCACCGTGGTCTTCCCCGAGGCGCTGCCTCCTCCCAGGCCTGCCAGGGGAAAGGGGATGAAGGCACCAACCCAAAGGACGGGGTAGAGCCCTGGTCCTGCCCTAATGCACAGGGCTGGGGGATCACCCAAAGAGGGACAGCATCAAACCAGAAGATGCCGAGCGGCACAAGCAGTGGGCACAGCAATGGGCACCCTTTCAGTGGAGTACCAAAGGGAGAGCAGGCACCAGAACCAGCCCATGGAGCTCATAACAACCCCAACAACAAGAGCAAAGGGAACAACAAGCACAGACCATGGTGAGCCCAGTGCCTGCTGTCACCCATCACCCCATCCACAACCTCAACCCCACTGCTCCCCATCAACGCTGCCCTGACCATGGGCACCCATGGAGCCAACACCCTGGTTGTGGGGCAGGAACCCCCCCCCGCTGCCCCTGCCTACCTATGACGAAGGCCTCCTTGGACTGCGTGCCGTGCTCGTTGTACCAGGGCGGCCGCCCCGCGGTGTAGATGGTTCTCTTGCTGGTCCGCAGCAGCGGTGGCTCCGACTTGCACTGGCTCGTGGTGCGCTTCCGAGGGGGCTTTGTGGAGCCCACGGGGGGGTAGAGCCGGTCCAGGGACTCGGCGCTGCTGTTGCTGGGGATGGGGAGAGGAGGGAGCTCGGTTACCGGTGGTGGGGAAGGGGCTGTGCTCCTGGGGTGGGGAAGCGGGGTCTCCATGGGATCGCACGCTGCGTGGGTGAGGGATGCAGTGGGAAACGGGGAGAAGCGAGCGCAGCCCCGCTGCGATCCCATGGCAAACATGGAGCTCTCACACAGAACCAGTCTGAGCCTGGAAAAGGCTCAACACAGGCATCACTTAGAATCATAGAACGGTTCGGGTTGGAAAGGACCTGGAGATCATCCAGTTCCAACCCCCTGCCATGGGCAGGGACACCTCACACTAAACCATGGCACCCAAGGCTCTGTCCAACCTGGCCTTGAACACTGCCAGGGATGGAGCATTCACAACCTCCCTGGGCACCCATTCCAGTGCCTCAGCACCCTCACAGGAAAGAATTTCCTCCTTAGATCCAATCTAAACTTCCCCTGTTTCAGTTTGAACCCATTACCCCTTGTCCTGTCACTACAGTCCCTAATGAAGAGTCCCTCCCCAGCATCCCTCCCTGCACCCTGACTGCCTGGGGACCATCGCTATTAAATGAACACTCTCAGTGACCCCTCTAACGCACACACAGGTGCTATTACAGGGGGCAACAACCTGCCCTGACGCACTAAGGGTCCTTCCTGGGGGATGGAAGCCACGCACATTAGCTCCAGCCCATCCACCCTCACCCCACAAGCTCCATCCCCACCCACACCTCTAATTCCCCCCTTCCTTTAGGCCTGAACCTGAGCCCATTGCAGCCGCTTTGCTGTTGCAGAGCCCTGAATGCCTCCCTCTTATCTCCCCTCCCAGCACGGCCCCATGAAGGGAGAGGCACAGAGCACCCTATGGAGCCCGTTCCAGCCTGGCAATGGGACAGCAGCAGCAGGGAGGTGCTCGGTGTCCCTTGGCCAGGAGATAAGCATGGAGGGGGGGTTATTTATACCAGCTCCTGCCCTTCCCCTGCTCACCAAGGGCTGCCTCCTCCCTATGAGAAGGGCCAAAGGGCTCTCTCCCTGCTCACGCAGCTCCTCTGCCCATCCATGACAGGGCTAAAGGGAAAGCAATGCAAGGTCAGAGCATGGGCACCGCAGGCTCCAGACCTGGTACAGCTCTGCAGGGCTTTCTGCTCTTAACAGGGCTTAAAGCACGCGGCTTTGCAGATCTAGGGTTGGGTTTAAGCCTGTTTGGAACAGAGGTTAATTCCCTTCCCTCCCCCTAGCCTTTTTTAGGGTGATTTTGGATAAAACGGAAGATTTGGGAGCAGCCATCTGTACAGGATGGGATCCCAAGATGGGTATCACTGACCAAGATATAGCTCCTGATATATACAATGGTATCTACTGCTCTGACCAAGCAGGATCCCATGGCACATGATGCCCATCTCCCAAACCAGCACATCCCCAGCATGGAGACAGGGATTCACTGGGATTTGCTGAGCTCCTGCCCCGGGCACCCCAAGCATCACTTCAGAGGGACGTGGACCTGCTTGAGCCAGCCCAGAAGCCATGGAGCTGCTGCGAGGGCTGGAGCAGCTCTGCTCTGGAGCCAGGCTGAGAGAGCTGGGCTGGGGCAGGCTCCTGAAGGGGAGACCTGAGAGCAGCTCCAGTGCCTGAAGGGGCTGCAGGAACCTGGAGAGGGGCTTGGGACAAGGGATGGAGGGACAGGGCAAGGGGAATGGCTTGAACCTGCCCGAGGGGAGACTGAGCTGAGCTCTTAGGCAGAAGCTCTTCCCTGTGAGGGTGCTGAGGCGCTGGCACAGGGTGCCCAGAGAAGCTGTGGCTGCCCCATCCCCAGAGCAGAGCATCCCGAGCATCCCGCAGCGCTCGCCCGTCCCATGGAGCCCAGCAGCGTTCCCAGAGGAAACCCAGCTCTGGAGCAGGCGCATTCCCAGGAGAGGGGCAGGGACACGGGTGAGAGGAGGCGGTTTGTTTCCTGGTAAACAACTGTGTTTGTGTCACCTCTGCCTCCACCGAGCCGGAACCATGCCTGCCTGCACCGGGGCTGCTGTCAGCCTGTGATGGGGACAGCGAGGTGCTCAGTGCTGCTGGGGGGAGACTGCAACACCCGGTCTGGGTTTGCTCCTCTGCATTCCTCATGGAATGGGTTGGGTTGAAGGGAGCTTAAAGCTCATCCAGTTCCACAGGCAGGGACCCCTTCCACTGGAGCAGCTTGCTCCAAGCCCCTGTGTCCAACCTGGCCTTGAGCACTGCCAGGGATGGGGCAGCCACAGCTTCTCTGGGCACCCTGTGCCAGCGCCTCAGCACCCTCACAGGGAAGAGCTCCCTAAGAGCTCAGCTCAGTCTCCCCTCTTCCCCATTCCAGGATTCCCAGGCTTTGCCCCTTATCCAAACACTTCAGCACTGCCGGCACCATCCCTCCCTATACCAGACGTGGATCCTCTGCACCCCCAGCCAGCCCTGCCCATGATCTATGGCAGACAAGGGGAGCCTGTGGGGCTGCAAAGGTCACTTTCTCCTAATGTTACACTGGAAGCATCGCAGATGCTTTGCCAGCAAGGGCCTCTCCTCCCCTCCGAAGGCACGGCTCATCCCAACCATCCCGCTTGGCCCTTTCCTATTGCTTTATAAGCCACAAAGCCCCCTGCCTGCAAGTAAAGCCCCCCAAGGAAGTGCCTCTCTGTGTATACAGGCAGTGAACCCAAAGGATGCTCCCTGTCCCATGCAGACCCTCCCCAGGCAGAGCGCACCCCTGGGTACCAGCAGCATCCCCCAGCAAGGTGCATGTGAAGGAAGCATCCCCTGGGCTTGGTAACCCCTCTCCTGTGAAGCCTTCCTGGCTGCCAGCCTCTCTCCCTGGACCCTTTGCCCTCCCTGTAGCTGCTGGAGGGCGCCAGGAGGAACCCTGATCCCATGGGATGCTCAGTGGGGGGGTCTGAGGGATGCGTTTTGCTCCCACTCAACCCAAGCGTGGATTTACTGGGGTGAGAGGGGCTCTGCTCTCCCCTTCCCCACCGCACTCCCATCCCTGTGCCCTCCATGCTCCATCTCCCTGCATCCCCCTGCCCTCCATCCCCGACCATCCCACATCCACGCTGGGTGAAGGGGACAAGCAGCAGGTCCCAACAGATCCCATTGGAAAAGCGGCCGAGCCCCAGACACGAGCTTGGAAGCAAACAGCAGATCCCATCCTCATCCTGGCACCCCATCAGCACCAACCACGCACCCACCCCTCCACATCCCCCCCAGAGCCCCTGCGCTGGACCGGCTTCACCCCGTGTCCCATGGGAAGCTGATCCTTCCCCCGGCCGCTGCCTGCAGGGATGCAGGACCAGGACACCAGCACGCACGGCAAAGGGGTGAAACCCCCCCAAAACCAAAGCAGGAACTCACCCAGGGTCCGTGCCGAGGGCCCAGCACCCCGAAATGCGGACACTGGAGAAGGCGGGGGGGCTGCTCATGGCCCCAGCGGGGCTTTGAGGGGCTCACCCTCTGGTCCCCGAGCTCCTGCTGCGACCGGTGCCAGGGGACAATGGGGGGGCCCTGGTGAGCCTCGGTGCGCGGAGCCATGCACAGGAGGGGCCCCAAGGCGACGGGGATGGGCACGGACCCCTCCCCCCAACCCCGGCAGCTCCAAGGTGGGGGGTCAGGGATGGAAGATGGAGGAGGCAGAGGGGGGAGCGTCAGCACTGGGGCTGTGCAGTGGCCAGCGCTGGCTTAACCCCAGCTTAGGCTCATTACCTGATATTAATAGCACTGGCTTGATTAAAGACACGGCAGGGGGGATGTGGGGGGGTGAGGTGACACCTCCCTTCCCCTCCCCTCCCCTCGCTGCCCTTTGCATAGGGCAATAAACACCAACACCCCCCCGCCTTGTGCCTCTGCACCCCAGGATCGGGCTCACGCAGCTCCCTTTGGATGTGGGGGGCTCGGTGGGGACAGCGCTGCCCCCCCCCCAACTGGTGAGTGCACGGCTATGGGGAGCAAGGAGGATGAGGAGGATGAAGGGGGGAGAGTGTGGGATGGGGATGGAGGGGAGCCCCCCCACTGGTACCCCACATCCAGCCTATGGAGCCCGATGAGGCTCAGGGTGCTGCTGGGGTGGGGTTTGGAGCAGGGTTTAATCCCACTCCCATAGATCCCAGTAGGGGGAGATCCATGCAGGACCCCCCCCTCGGAGCTCAGCTCCCAAGGGAAGCGCTGCCCCACACGTCCCCTCCTCCCTGGGATAAACAAGTGGGTGAAACTCAACACCCCCGGGCTAAGAATAACGTCCTGCGGGGTGCTGAGCCCTGCTCGATGCCCCCCCCATCCCTGCATCCTCTCCCTGTGCCAGGCAGGGCAGGGAGCCCGGGACCCAGCGCCAGCAGCACCCGGAGCTGGACGCAGCCAGCGTGGGGATGGAGACCCCCATAGGGACAGGCCAAGGGGAAGGCTTGAACCTGCCCGAGGGGAGACTGAGCTGAGCTCTTAGGCAGGAGCTCTTCCCTGTGAGGGTGCTGAGGCGCTGGCACAGGGTGCCCAGAGAAGCTGTGGCTGCCCCATCCCTGGCAGTGCTCAAGGCCAGGTTGGGCACAGGGGCTTGGAGCAAGCTGCTCCAGTGGAAGGGGTCCCTGCCCTTAAAGCCGGATGAGCTTTACGGTCCCTTCACCCCAAACCAGGCTGGGATGCTCTGGCACCGTGGCACAGGGTCCTGGGGCAGAGCCGCCGCCACCACGGAGAACTTGGACCATGGGACAAAGAGGAGGTGGTGGAGGATGCCCCAAAACACCAGGACAAGGTCCCATGGTCCCCACATGAGCCCTGGCTCAGCCCCAGCGCACACCCACCATGAGCATGTATGGGGAGGATGCTCCCCACTCTCAGCATCCCGCAGAGGGGAATGCCTGAGGATGGGGGTAAAATGGGCAGAAAACCCTCTCCTCCTCCTCGTGTTCCAGAGGCCGGGAATGCTGCATCCCGGTGTCCTCAGAAACCCCCTGCTGAACAGGGGGGTACCAGCCCTCGCGCAGCAGGACCCGCAGGGGAGAGCATCACCCGGAGCAAGGGGATGCAGGAGCAGCGGGATGAGGATGGGAGCAGCAAAGTGAGCGATGACCAAAGGAGCCTTTTCCCATCCGTGACTGCACCCGGGCTCCCCTTTCCCTGGAAAAGCAGCTCAAGAACACCATTCCCTTGGGAAGCAATTCCCATTCCTTCTCACGGAAGAAGCAAGGGACAAGGAGCCCGGAGGCCGGGAGCCCTTCCCAAGCATTGTTCCTTATCGCCGGCTCCCCGGAGCCCTTTTTCCTGCCTTTGTTCCACGGCTCCAAGTGATGGGAGCAGCATTCCCAGCGCTCCCCCGGCATCCCAGGCACGGATGGGAATCTCCTGCACTGGCTCCAAACCCCAGCAGTGACCGAGCCCCCCCTCCTGGCATGAGCTCCTCTGTAAATCTCTGCTTCCCAGCTCCCTTCCACATCGCTGAGCTCCGGCACAGGCCAAAATTCCTGGGTTTTGGATGGGTTTTTCCCTTCTGGATGATTTTTAAGCATGAATCCATCCTTTCTATTTGCAGCCTCCAGGAACTGGGCTTAGAACTGGGAGAAATAGGAAAGCCAGCACAAAAAAGACTGGGTCCACCTTATCCTAAAGGTGATGGGAAGCTGCTCCCTGGGCTTTCCTTGGGATTTAAGGATCATTTTGGTCCCTATAAGCCATATACTGCTGGTGGCACCAAACCAGGAACCCCCTGTGCAGGGATCTGGGTGAGACAGGGATGGATCCCATTACCTGTGAGCAAGCCAGGCCAGAGGGGCTGATGTGCAGGGATTCCCTAAGGAAAGGCTTTAGGAAGCCCTAGGTGCTGGGATGGAGGAACTTGCCCAAAGGATGAAGGGACACAGCCATGGGATGGAGAAACTGAGCTGTGGGATGGAGGAACCCATCCAAGGGATGGGGAAACACAGGAATGGGATGGAGGAATGCAGTCATGGGATGGAAGAACCCACCCAAGGGATGGAGAAACACAGTCACGGGATAGAGGAACACAGCCATGGGATAGGGGAACACAGCCATGGGATAGGGGAACACAGCCATGGGATAGGGGAACACAGCCATGGGATAGGGGAACACAGCCATGGGATAGGGGAATACAGCCATGGGATAGGGGAACACAGCCATGGGATGAAGAAACTGATCTGTGGGATGGAGAAACTGGGCTGTGGGATGCAGGAACATAGCCATGGGATGAAGAAACCCATCCAAAGCATGGGGAATATGCCCAAAGGATGGAGAAACCACGTTGTGGGATGGAGAAGCCAAGCTTTGGGATAGAAACTCATCCTGAGGGATGGAAGCACACAGCCATGGGATGGAAGAACATCACCATGGGATGCAGTGACCTGCCTACCACTCCATAACCATTAGTCCTAAGGGGATGCCTGCCTGCCCCATGGTGCCAACCCCCCTTTTGACGCAGCTCCCAGTGCCGTCCCCCTTCAATACACATGGTTTTGGGTGGAAAACACGCAGTTTCAGCTCTCTGGAGCAAAACCCGAGGGAAACGCGTCTAAACGCACTAAGGAACAGGGAAACAAACGGGATTATGGGCGGGGATGAAGGAGAAGAGGGTTTGGTGCGGGAATAGGAAGCAGCGATGGGATGGGGAGGCCCCATTCGCGGAAGTGGCATCGGGGGGGAACGGGATCGCGATCGCAACGCGGCGGCTCCGAAACGGCGGCTCCGGGGCATTGCGATCGCGATCCCGTTCCCGAACGGTTGCAATGGGTCCGGTGTTGGGGTCCTTACCTATCGTGCGGCTCCCCTGGAGCCCCTTCGGCCACTGGGGCCGCGGCCATGGCGCTGCGGGGATGGGCGGGCTCGGGGCGGCCGGAGGCGGAGCTGCCGCGGGGATGTGCGGGATTTGTAGTGCGGGGATGGGGAGGCGGGGATGGGGCGGGAGAGGGGTTTAAGGGGGTGTTATGGGCATGGATGGGTGCCATAGGATGCAGATGGGTGCTATAGGGTGCAAGTAGATGATATGGGCACGTTTATGTGCCATAGGATGCAGATGGGTGCTATAGGATGCAGATGGTTGCTATAGGGTGAAATTGATCATATGGGCACGTTTGGGTGCCATAGGATGCAGATGGGTGCTATAGGGTGCAAGTAGATGATATGGGCACGTTTGGGTGCCATGGGGTGCTATGGGTGCAAGTAGATGATATGGGCACGTTTATGTGCCATGAGATGGGTGCATAGGATGCAGATGGTTGCTATAGGGTGAAATTGATCATATGGGCACGTTTGGGTGCCATAGGATGCAGATGGGTGCTATAGGGTGCAAGTAGATGATATGGGCACGTTTGGGTGCCATAGGATGCAGATGGGTGCTATAGGGTGCAAGTAGATGATATGGGCACGTTTATGTGCCATAGGATGCAGATGGGTGCCATAGGATGCAGATGGTTGCTATAGGGTGAAATTGATCATATGGGCACGTTTGGGTGCCATAGGATGCAGATGGGTGCTATAGGGTGCAAGTAGATGATATGGGCACGTTTGGGTGCCATAGGATGCAGATGGGTGCTATAGGGTGAAATTGATGATATGGGCACCTTTGGGTGCTGTAGAATGCAGATGGGTGCTATAGGGTGCAAGTAGATGATATGGGCACGTTTGGGTGCCATAGGATGCAGATGGGTGCTATAGGGTGCAAGTAGATGATATGGGCACATTTGGGTGTCATAGGATGCAGATGGGGGCTGTAGGGTGTATGTGGGTGCTGCGGGCATGGACGGGTGCTGTAGGTTGCAGGTGGATGCTGTAGGATGCAGGTGGATGCTGTGGGCACAGTGGGTGCTTTGGGCCATGGGTGGAAGCTGCGAGCATGAGTGGGTCCATGATCCCCATCACACTTGGGAAGCAAGATTATCCATGGGGAACATGGGATGAGGGATCACCAACACAGAGCTCAGCCTGGGGCTCACCTGGATCCGGACTCAAAGCAGACGTTAGGAAGAGAAGGGGGATTTATGCCCATGGGTGCTCAGGGGGTGCACTGGGTCCCACAGAGCAGAGCTGGGACATGATGCTCTTTGCATCAGGGTAATGCTGCTGCATGCCTGGTAAATGCTGCATGCACGGTAAATGCCGCAGGTACCGAGCTCCCCATCCCTGTTTTGGGATGCACCAGGATATTCCCTCATCCACCCCCTGAGGAAAGCAAAACCCCTCAGATCCCACTCCCTCCCTTCCAATGACCTGCACAATAACACTGCTGCTGCTGCTGCTGATACAAAATCCATACCCATTTATTGATGGAGCTGTTCAATACATCCAGCCCACAGCACTGCGGAGGGGTCCATGGTTACCAAAAACAGAGCATCACAAACAAGGAGTTTAGTATAAGATACTTTTACTGTTAAAACAATTCCATCTTTTTGCAAATAAACACTTTTTTTTTAATATATATATTTATATATTTATATATATGGTTACAAGTGATAAATTGGATTTTTTTTCTCTTTTTTTCCTTTTTTTTCCCCCCCCCCCCCCCCCCCCCAATACACTTATGCACTAATAACTGGCACCGACGAGAGACATCCGGATGTGCCATGGGATGGGTGGCTCCAGGAGGGAAAGAAAAGAACAAAACGCTCCCAAAATGCTCCCAACGCCCCTGGATGCGATGCTCAGGGATGGAGCAGCTCCAGCTCCATGGGGCTGCCCATACCCGGGGGTGCTGGGGGGGGTCTCTGCCCCCTATTTACTTACCGTGAGCATGGGTCCCACCACGCCGCCCTCCCCAGCATCCCTGTACCCTTGTTGGATCTATATTAACCCCATAGCACTGAGGACATGGGGGGGCCCTGGAGCTCAGGGTCTGCAAACCTCCATGGATAAGGGGATGGAAGGGGAAGGATGCGTTTGTCCCTTTGGATTGAGGTGAGGTTCTTGGCCTTCCAAGGCCAAGCAGGCAGATAAAGGGTGTCCCATGGAAAGGCGGCGATGGGAGAACGCATCCCTCTGTGCGTGGTAGGGAAAAACACCTTTTAAGGGGAAAAATATACCCTGAAGATTTCACTTCCTCCTAAAAGCTCCCATTCGACCACAGGGGGCTGAGGAGCATCCCCAGCTCCGAGGTGATGGGGACAGCATCTGCACCGGGACCCCCATTCCCACTGCCCATCAATGACATGTGAATGGGAATCGAGCCCTGTGCTGTGCCCAATGGGAGGCGGTGGGGATGGATTGGGATGAGCACCCAAACCCGCAGCCTGGGACACACAGGGCAAAGAAGGGAGCTTTGCCAGGGGGTTTCCCCCCATGGTGGGACATGGGTTTGGGATCCAGCGGCTCCCTCCACTCCTCCATGGGGGCTGCAGGATCCATTCTCCCCTTCCCATAAACCCAACAGCCTCAATGTGCACACTGAGCATCCTCGGGTCCCTCACCCCGGCCCTTCCTGCAGTCACTGCTCTGGCACAGCCCCAGCATCACCACATCCCCATCGTGGCAAGGACCAACACAGCTCCGAGCACATGGGTTCTGCTGCTCCGGACCGGCTCCCTTCCCAGCGGGGCAGGAGCGGTCCCAGCATCACCACCAAAACAGATGGGAGGAAGCACAAGCAGCAAAGGAACCAATGGAGCTTCCTCACCCATTGCTCCAAAGCCTGGGAGCTGTGGCTGGAGCAGGAGCCCTGGCTCCTATGGGAAGAGCCCTGGCTCCAAACACATCACCCACTGTGGCTGCCCCATCCCTGGCAGTGCTCAAGGCCAGGTTGGACACAGGGGCTTGGAGCAAGCTGCTCCAGTGGAAGGGGTCCCTGCCCATGGAACTGGATGAGCTTTCAGGTCCCTTCAACCCAAACCATTCCATGACTCCGATTCCATCCTGTGCTAACCTGCCCCTGGACAAGGATGCTCATCACAACCGAACGGAGCAGGGAAGGGACCCCAGGGTTGAGGTTGCAATGGATTAAAGCAGAAGCTCCAAAGCTCTCCCCACCCCGATGCCACCTTCCCAGCTCTGCACAGGGGCAAACCAAACTCAAACGAAGGATTTCCATCCCATTACTGAGGGGAAACTGATTCCATCCCATTACTGATTCCCAAGGACAGAGGTAGCCTGGTTTTGCCTGCAGACAGACACATCCCGCTCCAGGGATGCTTCCCTCCAGGCCGGAGCCAGGTGGTACAATGGTGTTAGCACAGAGGCAAAGGGAAGCAAAGGATGGAGCATGGGCAGGGGCTCCCCATCCCCAAGGAAAGAGGTTGGGGGAGCTGAGATTCACCCATTGCACATCCCAGCCCCATGGACAAGGTGAGTGGAAGGAGCCTGGGCAGCGGTTGGGGCTCAGCTGAAAGCAGGACCCATGATTGTCACTTGGTGCTGCCCCTCTGTGCCATCCCCTATCCCCCCCCAATGGGGGACAGACACCCCCATTTGGGCCATCAGCACCTTTGGGATGAGGACCCTGAATCACCCTTTCCATCAGCTGCTCCCCTCTGTGGCTCGGCCACCCCAGCACTGCCACTGCTGCTGCAGCTCCTCCATCACCCTGCTCCGTGCTCACGCCATTCCCAAGACATTCAGTTAATCCCTCCAACCCGACCCATCATCCTACAGCATCCCCCTCTCCCATCCACTTCCAGGGATGCTCACACCTCCTGCACCCCTTCCACAACCACATCCAGCCCCATGTGTCCGGAGGATGCTCTGCCAGCTCCATGCCTCATCCCACTGCCTGGAACAACCCCCTTGCACCGAGCCAGCCACAAAGCCAACACCACATCCCAAGGAAAGCACCAGCAGATCCCACCAGCATCCTCCTGCCACCCCTCTGCCCCTGTCTGGCTGCATGCATGGGGCAAACATCTTTGGAAACATCCCCTTGGGAGCTGGGATGCAGCCTGGAGCCTGCCTGGACAGCCCCCAGCCCAGCACATGCAGCCAGAGGGAGCCCAGCCAAGGGCATCCTGCTGCTATTGCACTTTTCTTTCACTCAAGCATCACCAGTTTGGTGCAGGGAGCAAGGAGGGAAAAGGCAGGGAATAGGGAGGGAAAAGTCAGGGAATAGGGAGGGAAAAGTCAGGGAATAGGGATGGAAAAGTGAGGGAACAGGGATGGAAGTGCCGGGCAGGGGGGTATGTACACGGGCAGGGGGTGCAGAGCGGTCCAGCTTGCTCGATCCGGTTGTTTTTCCAGTGTGAAACAAGGGCCGGGATTTGCTCCAAGTGGTTCCATGGGATTTTCTGTCCCTTTGTTTTTTAGGGTTTTTTTTTTTTCCTTTTCTTTCTTTTTTCTTTTTTGTAAAAAGGAGGTGATGGAGGGGGGGGGATTGGAAGGGGGGGGACAGAAAACCGGGACCCCCCCACCCTGTTACCCTGGGCTGTAAACGAATCCTCGGAGAGGAGTCTCTGAGCTTCTCATTTCTCAGGCATCTTACTGGCTCCTGCCTTGCGCTGGCTCGGGGGCTTGGGGCCACGCTCGTCCCCCTCGGGGCTGCCTCTGGAGCCTTCCCAGTGCTCCAGGGTTTTCTTGTGATTAGTCTTTGCTGCCGCGTTCTCTCTGCCCTTGGGGGACGTTTCCAGAGGCCTCTCCTTGGGTTTCCTCCCCCTTTTCTTCCCGTTTGTGCTTTTCTTCTTCTCCTCTTTGCTGCAGGAAAGCTGCTCCCTGCTCTTCTTCTTCCGGCTGGCCTCTGAGGAGGTCCGGAACCAGTTCTGTGCCCATGGGGGGACACCGGGGTTAGTGAGCGTCCTGGGGCTGTGGCCATCACACACAGCCCGTGCATGGACCACCTCATGCCCCACTGCTATCACTGCCCTGCTGGCCTGTGCTGAGCAGCCACAATGGGCCCTATGGGTGATAAGGACCCGAACGGGGACAGGGATCATCCCAGATTATCACAGCACTGATGCTGATAGTGGGAGACGCAGATGGATGGAGGAGGGCAGCCTGAGGATGGGTGTGATGGAGCACAAACCAGCCCAGAGCATCCCCATCCGCTTCCTTACCTCGGAGTGAGCCTTGATGATGTGGTACTTGACCCCGCTCTCGGAGCTGAACTCCTTCTGGCACAGGAGGCAGCGGTACTTGCCCACCGAGTGGTCCCCCTGCAAGACAAGAGCATCCTCCTGCAGCCCCATGCAGAGCCAAAACCACGGTGACCCCCCCATCCTGCTCCCACTCTTTGAGGGGAAATTGATGCTTAAACCTCAAAGAGAAACAGCAAAACGCTCATTTCTAACACACCAGATCTCTGCCAGCCCTCAGCTCCACATCGATTTCAGCCCATGCTGGTTGTGCTGCAGCAGTGCTGATGGTGGCATCAGGTCAAGCATCCAAGTGCCAGGCCCTGGGAGCCTGGAGGGCAGCGAGCAGCCTGTGTGTCCCCAAAACCAAGTGCAAGTCACCACTGACACCGTGTGTGTGCCCCCCAGGATGCTGCCGGGGGGCTGATTGCCCCATTTCCCCTCCATCAGCAGATCTGGGATCTCCTGGGGCTGAAGCACATCTCATTGATGTCCAACAGACTCACCTCCTTTTCCTCTGAGGCTGTTGGAGACGCAGCCACTGCTGGATTCCTGTCATTAGGGCCCTTGTGGGGATGACTGATCTCCTGCTCTGCCGCAGTTCACGGCACCGCGGAGATAATGTGCTCTCTTATTGACGAGGGGTTTATGGATGGGCCCCTCCAGGCGATGTATAAGCTCCCTGGGAATTCCTCCGTGCTGTAAATCTGGCCTTAAGACAGGTCTTTGATTTCAGGAGCAGGCAGGATGCGGGCAGGGCTGGCCCTGCTGCAGGCTGGCTTCAGCAAGAGGCATCAGCGTGGAGCATCCCTCCCCGCTGAGGACCGGGTGCTGCCTGGGAGCATCCTCTGTTCTCAGTGAGGCTCTTGCTCCATTTCAACCAATTCTGCAGGGTTTTAGAGCAGGAATCACAGCCCAGCCATGGAGGGGCTGTGATTTATGGCAGATCTGGTGGGCTGCGGGTCCTTTGCCAAACTAAATCCTCTGTAAGGGCAGAGTCCTGCTGACAACAGCGTGTTCCATGCACAGAACCAGGCAGGAAACGGCCCCAGCAAAGGCACTGCCCTCCTCTCCGTGCACTTTCATCCTGCACAAACACAGCCTCTTCTGGCGGATCTCTGCAGCCCATTTTCTAACTGATCTCATTAGGGGCTGATGTTCCAGCTAGGGATGGAGTTTGTGTTTTCAATCACCACGGGCTATGCGCTGGAGCTGCCTCCTGGAAGCTCCATTCAATGGAAGCTGCAGCTGGAAGCGTTTCATGCTGGAAGCTTTACCAGCTCTTAGTTCCAATCGCAGGGACCTACGCTGAGCTCCGGATCCCTCCCCTGTGGTGGCTGCAGGCCACCGGGGCTCACAGCTCTGATGCTCAGCCCTGCACAGAGCAGGAGCCGCCTCTTCGGCCTCGGCTCCATCCCACAGCAGCATCCCTCCGGCTGGGGAAGCTTCCAGAGGGGCTGCAGAGAAAGACTCCTGATCCCATGTGCCTTGGGAAGGGTCAGCTCCCAGCTCCCTGGCTCTGAGCTGCTGCAGTCACGCTGGGTAGCCAAAGGCTTGTGCATGACTCAGGGGCTGCAGGAACCCAGTAGGAGCTGCGGTGGGATGGGGATGCTGAGGCAGGAGGATGCTGCCCGTCCCAAAGGCACTCGATGCATCAGAGGTCTGGGCTCTTGGGTGAGGTATCCACATTGCAAGACTGGACAAGCACTCAAGTCCCCCCCATCCCTCCTCAGCTCCAGCCTCTCTGCCTTCATCTGCCTCTAGCTGTGGGTTTGATCCTGCCCTTGAGGCTGAGCAGCTGATGGGGATGGTGCAAGACCAGGCTGAGCGGTGACAGCCCGATGGGCAGCAGCATTGCTCACCCAGCCCTCCCAGTGGCCACATCCTTCAACCTTTGCCCTTACTCCATGGCCTGTTGCTTCCAAACGAGCTGGGGGGGGGACCAAAACCCCAACCCCAACCCCACTGAGGCTGTGAGCGGAGGGACCCACCTTGTTGCAGTTGGCCAGGTGAGCCTTCAGCCCCGAGACACTGGAGTAAATGGCTTCACAGCACTGCAGGGAGAAACAAAGCAGGGTTTGCCACGATCCCCCCCCGGCTCCGTGCCTTCCTCTGCACCAGGGCCAGGAGCCTGCTGTGCCAGCAAGGCCACGGGTCCAGGCTGAGCAGCGTGAGGTTAATGCTCTGTGAGGCGCGGAGGCCTCTGGTCACACGTTTCCTATTAGTGCTAATGGGAGTCATGTGGCCACATCCCTCTGCAACGGGATGACAAATGTCTCCTTTCAATGTCTCCATGGAAAACGTACATTTGTGAGCGCAAGGGAGGGTCCTGCTGGGCTACGGGAGCTCCTGGAGCCACAGCAGATGCTTCACGGAGACAGAAATCACCCTGACAGCAGCAGAGAATCACAGAATGGTTTGGGTTGGAAAGGACCTGGAGATCATCCAGTTCCAACCCCCCTGCCATGGGCAGGGACACCTCACACTAAACCATCTCACCCAAGGCTCTGTCCAACCTGGCCTTGAACACTGCCAGGGATGGAGCATTCACAACCTCCCTGGGCACCCATTCCAGTGCCTCAGCACCCTCACAGGGAAGAATTCCCTCCTTAGATCCAATCTGAACTCCCCCTGTTTCAGTTTGAACCCATTACCCCTTGTCCTGTCACTACAGTCCCTAATGAAGAGTCCATCCCCAGCATCCCTATAGGCCCCCTTCAGACACTGGAAGCTGCTCTGAGGTCTCCACGCAGCTTCCCTTCTCCATGACCGGTTTCAAAGTGCCATTCAGCACCCAGAGCATCCCCCCGGCCTTGGGGGAGCATCCTCCTTCAGAACCCCCTTAGCCAGGCTTTGTTTGAGAAGCTAAACCAAGGGTGGAGGTCACCTCCCCGCCAGCTCAGGCCAAGGGGGTGCTCTGCAGCAGGATGGAGCCCATGCACCACGTCCCTGAGGTCTTTGCTTGTCGCAGGGCTTCAAAAGGAAACGGCTTCAAACCAGCCCCAGCTTGGCTCTGGGAACAGCAGGTTCCCCCCATGGAAAGGCTCTGGAGTACAGAATGTGGAGCCTTGGATCTTGGCACCTCCAGAGCCTGAACTGGGTGATCCCAAACCATCAGCCTTAAGGGAACATGGGGAGAGCGTGGCCTCATCCCCAACCCCAGTGGCTGGAGCACACCAGGAGGCTCCCAAAGGTGGGATACGCTTCAAGCAGGCACAGCAGCAACCTCAGAGATGAACTGAGAGGAGGGTCTCTCCCAGCTCCATGTGGGGCCCAACAGAACCTAGCTTTGGTGGGATTGTGCCCCCCAAACCTCCCCTTTCCTCCTGCAGCCTGAGACCAGGCAGCCCAGGGGCAAACAGAGGTGGTCCTTACGTTGTTGGGACAGTTGATGCGGCCCTTCTCCTTCACTTCATTCTTCCAGCTCTCCAGCAGCCTGGGGTTGAGCTTTGGAAGCCCGGGTCGGGTGTAATTGAGCTGCAAACAATAGAAGCCAGTGAGCAGAGCTGCACCCATCAGCGCTGGCCTTGGTGGGCTCCATGCTCTTCACAGGGCTCTTGCTTCCCCCCGACCCAACCCAGGAGAGGTGAAACCGAGCTGAAAATGAGTGGGGAGGCTTCCCCCAAGGATGTCACCTCCCTCCAGGCACCCCAGAGCAGGAGCCAGTGGTGCTGCAGCCCCCTGCAGGTGATGCAAACAGGAGAGGGGATGCTCCTGCTCCTGCCCCATTGCAGGCCCAGAGCAGGGTGTTTTCAATGCATCGCATCAGCAAACCCCTCCTGCCACGTTTTGTAACAGGGAGAACAAACAGAGGGGATGGGCACCAAGAGCCTCCGTGGCTGCTTTCCACCCATGGATGGGCACAAGCGAACAATGAACGGCTCTTGTGTCTCTGCCTCTCCTTCTGGCAGGGCTGCTCTTTCCAAGTGCTTTTAATTAGGGCTTTATTAAGGACCCCGAGGTTCAGCACAGAGACTCGGCCTTCCCAGCGCCACGGCTGCATGGGCAGCAGCAGCAAACGTGGCTGTGGCATCTCTGTGCTGCCTGACCCCTGGGCCTGGCCCTGTGTCACCATCACCAGGGGACACGGAGCCCCTGCCTGCACAACCAGGTCTCCCAGCTCTAGAGAGCTCTAGGATCGATGCCTTTTGGGTCTCGAGCCCCAGCCTTGCCCCGGTTCAGAGCAGGGCTGGGGGAGCTTTGCCCATGGCATTGCACAGTCAGGCACCTCTGTGCTCGATGCATCCGGCTGCCCAAGGAGGATGCAGAGACAACGCTCGCACCGATGCAGACCCAACACCCCCAGGACCTGGAGCTCGTGGCTCTGATGCTGCAGGGAGGCAGCCGGGGCTCTTTTCCAGCTGAGGCTTTCCTGAATGTGCTGATCAACACGGATCTACCCTTGCCCAGCTCCCCCAGAGTGGCTGCTCCCAAACCTCCCTGCAAAGAGGAGCTCCCACCAGCACCAGCCACTCACTTCCACTGGAATTTAAGGGATCCACAGGCCCACCTCAGCACACGGCCATGGGGAAGGGAGCCTGGGGAAAGGCAGGCTCAATGTGAGGGGCAAAGAGCCTTGTGCAATGGTGTCCCAAGGCCTGGAAGTGAAAACCCCCCGAGCCCCAGCGTGCTGCTCTTGTGCTCCGTGGCCAGGGGAGATGCCAGCCCAGCTCTTTGAAGCTCTGGGATGGTGCATGGACCAACCCCTTGGTCCTCAGCCTGGGGACAGGCAATGGCACCTCCAGGGGAGAACACAGGAGTCCCTTTCTGTCACTGATACTGAGAGCCAAACGGCCTCCTTAATTAAAACCCAATCAACCCCATGAATGAGCCAACAGGAACCGCACACAGCCCCAGCACCAACCTCTCCCTCTGCACATCCCTGGGGAGGAGACAAGGGGGGATGTTCAGAGACGTGGACTCTGCTGCTCCAGCTTCCCACTCCGGAGCAAGAATCCCTCCCTCCTCTCCTCCAGCAGGCCTGTACAATAACATGCAAATCCCATGCCTTCCCGGGGCGCTGCGGTTCTGGGAATGTCAAAGTCATCTTTATGTCTCTATTAAGAGGGAGCCCCAGGCATGGAATATTTAAATCTCCGGGTTTTGGGTTGTTGGTTTTTTTTTTCTTCCCCATTTATTTTCCTCAAGCAGCCTGTAAGTGAAAATCTTCATGGCCAAACCATTAAACGATTACAACCGGTTTTGGCTGCGGCCCATCTCTTGTGAACAGTCGAAGGATGCTGGGCTGGGAAGGGCTTGTTTTCTTTGACTGATGGGTTTGTTTCATTAACGTTCATATTTCAAGGCTCTCTCCCCTTCCCCTAAACCCAGAGCAGTAAATGAGAACCATGCAGCTGCCTCGGCCCCGGCCAACAACGCGCCCCTGGAAGCCTTTCCGAGGTCCCCAGCGCGAGGCTCTCGCATCCCCCCATGGAAACCCCGGCCGATGCTGTCCTGGATGGGAAGGCAGGGATAGCCCAAGGGTGCTGCCTGGCTGCAGGGTCCCCTGCGTGGCTCCGGGTGGCCGGGTCACACCACGAGCAGGAGGAGGAAGGATGGACCGGTCCCTGCTGAGCTGGGATCCGGTTCAGCCCATCAGTGACATGAGGCCGCAGGGCTCAGCCTGGCGCCTGCCCAGATCACAGGGCCATTGTTTTGGGGGACAAACCCGAGCCAGGCTCTTCTGCTCTGGAATGCAGCCTGCTGCCAGGAGGGGGTTTCTTAACAGCTCAAGCCTGGGGGTGACTTTTCCCCTTTAGCTCTGGACCCTCATTACCCCACAACACAGCCCCCAGCCCCACAGAGATGTGCAGTCTCCAAGGCTGCTGCAGCAACACCCAAACCCAAGCCATTGGGATGTAACCAGGATCCCCTTGCATCCTATAGCATCCTTCTCTCTGCAACACAGCAGCTGCCTGGGCTACAGGAGCCATCAGCATCTCCAGCGCAAAGCACCTTGAAACAAGCAATCCCACCTTGAGCTCTACAGGGAAAGCATCACACAACCAAACTGGGGGATGTCCGTGGTGTTTGCTCCCCTCCTGCCTCTTAAATGCCTCTTCCCTCTGCTCAAGGAGATGGTTTCTCCCAATGCAGCCTCTAAAATGGGTAAGGACATCACCCCCCAGAACCCACCAGTGCCTGCCTGCACCACCAAGCCAAGAACCAGCCGGCCTCTTGCTCCTTCTACAACAGCCCTGAGATGCTCCTGCTCACGCCATGGCCCCAGCGAAGGCCAGAGGAGGGTCGAGGATCAGCATCATCTTCATGGAGCTTCTGGAAAGGGGATTTTTTCCCAGAAAAGCAGCAGGGGTGTGCCCTTCCCCATCTGCCATCCCCAGCAAGCGGCCGTTGTGAAACACCCCATCTGTTTCAGCTTATCCAGAGGCAAAGAAAGATCCCAGCGAGAGAATAAGGCTCCAGTGTATATTTAGAAGTGCTGGATTTGGTTAGTGCAGAATGGAGCAGCGCAGGGCCTGGGATGGAGCAGCAATCGTTTATTCTAATGCCATCGCTTTGGTGTGAAGGAATCCACCCTCCAGGGGAAAGGCAAACGCATCCCACCATGGGCCACCAAAGGGATCCAAACCCAGTGGTCCTCTCCCTGGCCAGGCCTGGCTGCCACGTGGCCACGAGGGCAGAGCATGGGGCAGGGGCTGCAGTGGGGCTGTGAACCCCTGTATCCCATCGGCTTGCTGAGGAGCTGTTTGCCTCTCCCTAGGGAAAAGCGTTGTTGCCTGGCAAAGGGATGGAGAGGAGGGCTGGATTTCTTCATCAGCTCCCTTGAAATCCATGCTGACTGCTGGGATTGTGGGGGGTAACTGGAGAGCTTCGGGATGGGGCGCATCCTGTGCTCCAGCACGTCTGGGCGCATCCAACCATCACTGGTCACAGGCCAGAGCTGGGAAGCATCCATCCCTCCGGCTCTCTGGAATTGCCCAAGTCTTGCTGAGATGGTGCAGGAGCAGCTGGAATCTGCCACTGATCCCTGAGAGCCCACCTCTCCCCAGGTCCAAGCCAGGGCAGGGCTCTACAGACCCTGATCTGAAGCAAGTCGTGAATGTCGAGGGGTCCTGAGCGATGCACGAGCAGCACCAAGCGTGCTGAAGTCAGCAGGCTCCCCCCAGCCAAATCCTGCCTCCCACCTCCTTCAGCATCACTCCAATGTCACAGACTGAACAGATGATGTGAGCGTTGTCAAGGGAACGTGACAGTACCTGCAGGCAGCTCCCACTGCACTGACCTCCTCTGAAACCCAGCTCCCCCACTGCCTGTCTTCAATGCCACCCTGCTTCCTCCAAGCTCACAGCGACCCTCTTTGGTTTGCAGTGCTGAGATGGCGCTCAACTAGACCTAACACAAGAAATGCCTCATAAAATCCACCACCAGCAACAGCATTTCACACAGGATTATGCCAGCAGCTCATTTAGGATGCCTTTGCATCCTTGTCCAGGCCTGGAGCTCCTGGTACCCCATTCAAACAGAAAATGCCCAAAGTCAAGACTAAGGGGAGCAATTCAAGGAGGAAAGAGGAATGCAAGTGCTGAGGCTGGAAGGGGGAGAAGAGAGCATCACACCTCCCCTCTCACTGCAGGCAAAATGAAACAGCTACTTGGGGCTTGAGCTTTTAGCCTTATGAATGCACTGCAGCTGAAGGCATCTGGAAAGCAGCAACAGCACCCAAAGCATTGAGGTTTGCATCGGTTCTGGCCCTAAAGGCTCAGTTCTGCTTCAGGGTGGATGGCAGCACCATGCCTGGATCCTAACCTGCATCAGCTGCCTCACGGGATGCCCATGAGGGTAAAGGAGATGCTGGTTTGTTTCTGTTCTGGTTTCACCTGCCCACTGCGTGCAGGATGGGAGCTGAGCGAGGCTGAGCTCCTCCAGCTCCCTGCAGGATGATGGAGCAGCCCTTCTGCTGGGAACACAGGCACCAGGACAGGGCAGGCGCTCTGGTTGAAGCTGTGCTGTTGTGCCCTTGGGATCGCTCCTCCAGGCTGGCTCTGGGACTTGGGCTCTTTCCCTCCCATCCACCCTTTGGGCTGGAGCTGTCCTGCACTGGGTGTGCTCGGGGCAGAGGCACTGCCATGATCCCCTGCTGCAGCAAAGCTTCATCCCACTGCCCTCTGCTCCTCGCTCCCTTCTTTGTGATGGTGAGTTTCAGAGCACTGGACAGGAGATGCCCAAGTGTTGGGAGCAAGGGAAAGACCTGGGATCTTACTGCAGGAAAAAGGCTGCAGAGACTCCCATGGTGCCTCTGGGTTGAGTCCTGCTGCTCACCAAAAAGTATCAACCATGGGGTTAAAATCCCTCAACTCCTCTTTTTTCCCCTTTACACTGAAGAGGTTTACGAGTTGCTGCTGCTCCATTCCCTCTATGGGCCAGAAGGAGCATTCCTGGGGGGAATTTCACCTCTGGGACATTGCCAGGAACCACCTCTCCCCCAGGCAGGAGGGGTGTTTGGGTTACCGTGTTACTCTGATGCCTCCATGAAGCTCACTTCTAGCAGAGCACCGACCTGGCCACACAGATCCCACGGCACCAACCCACATGGGCACCCCTGCTCGCTGCAGCTCCAGGCTCCAGCTCCCTCTGCTTGCCCTGTACAGTGGGAATCAGCTCCATGTGGAAGGGAGGCAATTCCACCCGGGGCACCTTTGCTCTCTGACAGTGGAAGGGGAATGGTTTCCCATCCACCTCCACTCTCTCCACACACTCCTCTTGGTTGCCAGTGCCAGCTTCACTGCTGAGCATGGACCAGCGCTGAACTCCCTCCACAACACCCTCTGATCCCTCCACTGCCCACAGAGCATCACCTTTTGCTCCATTTACACCTGAGAACTGGCAATGGGAAGGGCAAAGCTGCCAGGCTCTTATAGAGCCTCCAGACTGCTGAGGCTGGGTGGGCTCTTTAGCAATAGATTTGCCATCAGAGCTAATTGATTTAATGCACAGAAACGAGCCACGTGAGCCCTGAGCCGCGCTGCCTCCCAGGATCTCATTGTACTGCAAGAGGAGAGGAGAAACAAAGGCTCCTCACCCGCTTTGTTTCAGGCACCAGGTCATCCTTCATCCTCCGCTTGGTCCAGTCCTTGGCCAGCTCATCCTCTGCTATCTCCTGAAGGTGGAAAACAGCCACTTGTGCCGACGTCCGACGGATGCGGCCGCTCGGGGTCCGCTCAAAATCTTCTATGGGACCAGGCTCTGGCTTCACCTCTGGCTCCTCCGGAGGCTGCAAAGAGACAGGGTGAGGATGGGGATGCTGAGGGGAGAAGAGGAGCCCTCTGCAGTGGGATACTGGGGTTTGGGCTCTGCATTGGCACAACCTGCATCATGCAGGGGGGGCTGAAGAGCCACCAACATCAGACTGCCTGCATCCTTTCGTGCTCCCACGGGTATAAACGTCTCCGTTTATTTGAGCTAGGGAGTTTATTAGAGTCGGATGCACTGTCAGTAGGCATCAAGAGAACAGAAAAGGATGCTCCCCAGGGACGCATCCTGCCACCCCAGTGCTGGCAAGCAGCTGGCGCTTGCTTACTGCTAAGGGAGTGGCCTGAGCTCTGGTTTTCTTCCCTGCACAGCACGGATGCAGGGTGGGCTGGAGCACAGCCCTGCGGGCACTAGGGCAAGGGAACACTGCCGAGCATCCTGCTCCCATAAACAGCATCCTGCTTTTTCATAGGGGTCTATAGCTTGTGTCTCCCCCCCAACACATGTACACAGTGAGACAACAACATCAGTTCAACATCTGCACCTGCCTTGCCCGGCTCTGTCCTGCCCAGAGGCTCTGCAGCTCTGCAGTCCCCTGCAGGGGGGGATGGCCCCGCTCCTTGGGCTGTGGAGGCATCCGGGGGGCTCACCGAGGCCGTGTGCTCTGACCGCACATGGTAGTCGTGGCCAGCCTTGGACTTGTACTTCTTGCCGCAGTGCGGGCAGCTGAACACGGGCTTGTCGGCCTCGGCCAGCTGCTTCCCACACCGCTTCTGGTGGTACTGGTAGCCCATCAGGCTGGAGAAGTTGGCCACGCAGCCCTGCAGGGATGGGCAGAAGGGATAAGGAAAGTTGGGGATTCATGTGCTCCTTGCGGGGATGTGTGATCACTGAGCAGCCCCTCATCCCCAAAGAGCCACAGCATCCCCTGTCTCTGGCTCTACCTGCCCCAACACAGCACCAGAGCCCTCCAGACAGACACACAGGAGGCACTGGGAGGCACTGCCTGCACTGAGTCAAGCACCCATAGGGGCAAGCCTCTGCCATATACCCCATTACCTGTTGGTAACTTGTCTGCAGCCAGCTCACCGCTGTTTCCAGCGTGCTTTGGGCTGGTTTTATGCTGTGCTCTGCCCCTTCCTGAGCTCAGGAAGCAGAACCTGCCCCTCAATGCTGCTCAACCTGCCCTGTGCCCCCCCTCCTGCTGGGAGGGCCCGTGGCCCGAGCACACAGAGACAGCAGGATGGGACTGGGATGGCTGAGCTAAGGTGGAGAAGTCGAGTATGTGCCAAGGGATGCCTGGAGAGCGCACGTCCCCCCCTGCACTGGGGAGCGCTCCTTCCACCCTTCACACAATGAGAAACAGGAATCCTTCTCGTACCTCGTTGGGGCATTTCAGCTTTCCCATCTGCTTGAGCACTTTCCTCAGCCTTTCCCTCTCTTCCTGTTCACCAAGGCCAGTGGTTTCCACAGGAACGGGCTGGAAACAAGGAAGTAACAGAAGGGACAGAGTCAACCATTCACTCGTGTCCTGTGCGGCCGGAGATGGCAAACCTCTGCCTTAGAAGAGCTGCATCTCCCACTGCTTTACCACACACCAACACCTGCACTGGCCCATGCCAGACCTGCTCGTGCCTACCCTGCACTGGTACCCAAAGGGCGAGCTGAGAAGCTCAGGAGCAGCTCCTGCACAGAGGATTCACCAGCCAGACTGAAGAGCAGGAGATCAATGCACAGGTAAAAGACAAGTCACAACTGGTAAGCACGGGACACATCGAGATGAGGCTGTGCCTTGCCCTGGTATCCTGGAGGTACATGAGCAGGTTTTCAAGAGCACCTAACCTGGTACCTGCCAAGCGTTATCCACGAGGGATTTTGTGCCTCCTTCTTAGTGGAGAGCAGGATTTAGAGGTCTGTGCAAGGCAGAACCCATCAGCCCCGGCTCTGCAGGTGGTTTTGGAGGCAGAGCTTTGCCCCTCAAAATCCCCCTCACGGCACTCACTGCATCTTCCCCACCCCAGATTTGGAATCCTGGTGTATTCTCTGCTCTGCTCCCAGGATCAACACGAATCCAAGGAGCTGCCAGGGAAGGAACAGCGTTGCTTGGCCACTGTCTGGACTGAGCAGCATGGGAAACGCTGTGAAGGTGATGGTGTGAAACCTTCCTTCACCCAAAGGGAAGAGACTGCTGAGAGCCTCATCTGCATCTGCATCAAGAACCGAGGTGTGAGGAGAGGGCAGCCCAGCTCTTACCTTGCTGACGTGCTCAGCCATGGTGTGGTAATTCAGCCCAGCCTTGGACTTGAACTGCTTTTTGCAGTGCTGACACTTCAAGGCATCCTGCAGCTGAAGGAACCAAAGACAAGTCACCACGGGGGGCAGAGGCCACTGTTCATTCCCCAGAGGGCTGTTTGTCACTAAGCCCCATGGGCAGCAGCACCCAGCACTGGGACCCAGCAGGGGACCCTGTCCCCATCCCAGTCCCAGCCTGCAGCTCAGTTTTCTCTCTGTGGTCCTGGGTACCGTTATCAAACCCACATGCCCCAGGTGCTGGAACACATTCCATTTTGGATGTAGATTTAAAACCCCGCTGGCTGCAAACATCTGGACCTGGTATCTGAGTTTTCCTGTTAAAGGGTTAGGACAGAGGAGCAGCTTTGATCTATCAGTACGTTAGAGGGCTGTGCTCTGCAGCACTATTAACTGCAGCAGATGCTGGTGTACAAACCCCTTTGTGGGTGCCTGGGCTGTTTGAAATTCAGATGCTGCTGGACACAATCACAGCAGAGTACTTGCCACCTCCTATTGCCCTGCTTGTGACCTGACTTGGCCTCCTGAGTGACTGGGGAGAGGCATTAAATGCACACACCGACGTGCAAGGGGAACTTGCACGGTGAAGAAGCAGAACATGGCTTGTGCTGGGGCAGGTACCAGCATGTATTGATTCAGGAGGTGAATGCTCTGGGCACCAAGAGACAGGATGTCTCGACAGGGAGCTGGTGCCTGGATGGCTGCAGCCATTCCTGCTCCTCCTGCCTGGCTGATGCTTCACCTTCACCACTTCCCCCTTCAGTCAAGCCTGGACTGGAAGCTGGAGAGGGAATGAGGATGGAGCTGCAAACCCCTCCTCATCCCAAAGGTCTGGGGAAATGAAGAATAAACTCACTGCAGCCAGCTGGGAATGACTCACATATCCCTGTGCTCCCATCAGTTAACCTTGCTCCAGACCCAAGCGCTTGACCCTAACAGGGTGGATGCTAAAAGCCACTTAACTCACCAGATACCAATGCCAGCCAATTTGGGGTTTCCTCCTCTGGTCCACACTGAAGAACATGCCATGTCCATGTTCTAAGAAGCCCTCCCACCCAGGACACTGGCAGGATTTACCTGCTCTCACCTCTTTCAGGCCCCAGCACGTTGCCACTGTCCCCATCCCTTATTTCCCTTCCAAACCCAAGGGAAACAGGGCAGACTGCTCAGCGACAAGCAAGGAATGGAGAAACCAATTTCTGTTGGTTTATAAGAGTTCTGGGAGCCTGCACATCCTCTTCCCATTGTCCAGCTAAGAAATACTTCAGTCTTTAAAGCAGAGAGCAAGCTGAGAGAGTGCCTGTGCTCCAGGGTCACTTCTGGTGGGTATACCACATGCCTGTAGCAGTGGGACCTCCCTAAGGTTGTGCCATAGGTTCATCTTAGAGGGGAAATGCTGAGAGCTGGGCCTGTGGTCACACACCCAGAGCTTGGGGACCGTCCCCAATGGACCACAGACTGCTCTGGCAGGGATTCTGTGAAGCATCCCAGCCCCAGCAAGGACTGTCCTCCCCAAGGAAGGGGGACAAAACACCCACTTTAAAGGGATGCAGCCTATTTATAGTGGCCTATCACTGCTCAGCAGGCCTGCACGGAGCCTGGTTTAGCTTGGGAGATGCTCCAAAGCACAGGAGACATGAGCAGTGATGGCCAAGATCCCGCTCCACCGCAGCCAGGAGGACACCAGAGGAGGCAGGATTCTGCCCAGCATCGCTGCAGTCCAGGGTCTGAAAGGGAGAGCAGGCTCCCACTGCTGCCTAAATAGAGAGGCAAAGGCTGAGGAGGCATTTACAGAAAATGAATGTGGAAGTGAAGCCCAGCCCCATATTTTCCAAGCAGGAGGCATCGATCCCACGTTGCCTTTCTGTGGTGATGGCTCTGCACCGCGCCAGGTGACGGATGAGGATGCGATCCTCTGCTCTGATGGATGGTGGCGTGGCACAGAGACCATTCCTCACTGCACTGTTACTGAAGCCCTGCTCTTGACAGCCTGCCTGAGCCCATCCAAGCACGAGGCCTCCCTGAGACGTGCTCTCATTCAAGCACAATTTATGTGGCCTGATGCAAGGCGTGGGACACTGAAATCCCTCAGCCAGCACTCAGGAGGAGGCCAGATTAGAGACAGCTCCAACAGTCTCTCCAGCCTCACAACCATTCATTTAGCTACTAGAAACACCCAGCTCTGCTGGAGACACCGAGGCCAAGGCCTCAGACCACAAAGGGATGTAGCATCTCGGTTGGAAAAGACCTTGAAGATCATCAAGTCCAACCTTTCCCCCAGTAAAACCACTAAAGCAGGTCACTAAGGGCCTCCATCTGTATGGCTTTTGAACACTTCCAGGGACTTAGGTGTTTAATTCCCTCTGAATCGATGCGAGGCAATCATCTTCCCTCTGAAGATGACCAGCCCAGAGCACATTTATGAGTTGCACACATATGCATCCGTTCCCTTACAAAATCCATATGTGGGTGACTGGAGAAAGCAAGTCCTTACTTTCTGGCACACATCCATGTGCTTTTTGAGCCCCACGATAGTTTTCCTGGTTATAACACTGCAGGTTGGACAGGCGACTTCTCCCTTCTCGCTGATCTCCCGTTGCCACTGGTCCTCAGGGTTTGCTGGTGAGGGACAGGAGAGAGGTGTTACAGCAGCCTGCCTGGACTGAGGACAACCCTGCTCTGAGCCTTGTTTATCACCTTAAAAAGCACTGAATTGGGGAAAGGTCTTGATGTTAACGAAGAAACACTCCCCCAGGCATAGGTCAAGCCCAAACCAGGCCCAAACCACACAGCTCTGCCTGCCCCACAGCTCCTGAAGCAAACTGGTCCCTGGGTCTCTTCATATACCTGCCCTGTTGGCATTTGATAGGGAAAAGGAGGTTCCCCCCCTTTCCAACCCTGCTACGTCCTGCAAGCTGGGAGTTAAAACATGATGATGCCCTTGGCTACCTGATCTTGCCATGTGTGGAATAACCTCCCCCTGCCACATGAAACAAAGGTGAGCATCTCGGCTCCATTGGGATGGGGGCCTGGGAAGCTTCCCTGGCAATCTCCTTCCCAGCAGACACACAGGCAGCAAGAGGAGTGAGTGCTAGCTTCCAAGCATCAAATAAGAATGTCTGTGCCTGGCTTAAAAACCACTCAAAGTAAGAGATTTGTGGGGTCAAAACCTGCTCCAGGTCCAGAGCTCACAGTGATCCTCAGCACAGTGATGCTGGGCTTAGAGCAAGGGAAGCCTGGCCCGAATCAAACCCACCAAGTCTGTTTATTTGGATGCCTTTGCACAGCTCTGAGATCTCAGGGTGATGTGTTTGAATTTGAAAGCAGTGCAAGGCACTGCAGCTGTGTTTATCTCGCACATCCTGCTTTCCTCCTGCTGTCACAGCTCCCAAGGCAAGGCAGCAACCTGCGCTAGGATGTAGGATGCGCCTCGGAGAAGATGGAAGCACGCTTAGAGCTTTGCACTGCCATCGGTCATGGAGATGATGGTTAGAAAAATGCCACCCTCCCTGCCCCAAACTGTGGCCACAGTGAAGCCAAGGGGGGAACAGCCTGATTTTGTGCTGCTTCTGCTCACAAACCTGCTGGAAAACTCACCCAGGGGGCAAGGAGGGATATGGGACCTGCAGGTGAACGTGGGGACCGCAGTGGGGACCATACAGGCCTGGAGCAGAGCACAGGGTAAGCGCTCCCGTGCTTTGCCTCCCCGAGCATCACCTGCTGGTAGATGCACAGCTTCCTTCTTCACAGCAGCTCCTAGAGGTTTCTTTTTGAGCTCCTCCACGCTGGTGCTCCCCTCCAGCTTCTTGGCCCGATGAGCTTTTGCCTTATCCTCTGCTTTGACAAGCCCTGTAGAGAGACCAGGGCACGTTTAGAAAGGGGAAAAATCCCTTCCACTAATCCAGACACAGCAAATTGGCTGCAGCCCTGCCAAGGATGCGTGTATGGGATCGGGTCCATCGTTGTGACAAGCAATCCTAACAGCTTGTGGTGTTTTACGAACGGAATCATCTCCCCCAACCCAGGCAGTTTATGAACTGTGGGAACACCACGGCAAAGTGGGGTAGGTGCTGCTGGAAAGGCAGACTGTGAGAAAGACAGGAGGAGGCAGAAGGGCACTTTGAGACGAACCAAGATGGGGAATTGAAACAGCAAATGCAGGATATAACAGTGAAGGTCCTGCTGATGCTCCTGCACTGGAGAGGCTGATTGCTTATGCCAAGGAACTGTGGTCCTGCTTATAAAACTGGGTAAACTCTGGGACCCCAGACACCAGAGGGATGCAGAACCTTCCGTCCTGGATCTGTATGCACTTGTCATGATGCACATGGATCTCTTCCCATCCCAATGTGTGCTGGGAAGGGGCAGGAAGGAGCAGGAAAAGAGGGGTGACCGGGTGACAGGCAAACAGGGAAGAGGAAAGCTGGCCTGGCTCCCTGGGTTGCCAATGGCTGTCACCAAGCCTGCCTGCAAAGCAGAGAGGCACCGAAGGCAGGGCTCTCCGTGCAGGCTGAGTGCCAGGATCCCCACCAGCTTCCCCAAACCACATCCACAATCCCAACTTCCCTGTGCCTCATCCCTGCCTGGGCAAAGTATGTGCTTCCCATTCAGCCTGCTACAGGCATCACTGCCAAGCACCAAAGCATCATCCCTGTAGCAAGCAGGGTGAAGTGAGCAGCAGGAGGGTCAGCACGGGCTGAGAGCATGCTCTGTCACACAGAATCCTTTGGCACATCCAAGGAATGGAAAACCTGAGTGCCAGGGTCAGGTCCACCCCTGCCCCACGAGGGCCCACATCCCTCTGAAAGCATGGGTTGTGAGCCTGGGTCTGAATGCGATGGGCTGGTGGCACCCTTGTCTTTGGGGAGAGAACTGCCACACTGAGCCCAGGGGATGGAGGCAAATGCCTGCCTCATCTTCACTCTCCACCTGAGGGTCAGTGGGGAACCAGCTTATTCCTGAGGAACCCACAGCAGACGTTTCAGTCTGTGGCAGTGCCTCTGTGGGGTTGTTAAGGGGCACAACCCCAGCCATCCCAGGAGCAAGGGGAGACCACATCCAGACTGCTCATCAATAAGTGCTTAAACCCTTCAAAGCCATTAGTGCCTCTCCCCCGAGTGCCTCTCGTACTGGAAGGTGCTGCCTCCTGCCTGGAAATCCACTTTTATTTCCCTCATCAAGCATATTTCATGGGCAAGCTGAATCCAGCTGCTCTTGTAGCAGGGATGCTCCTGGTTTCCCCTCTCCTTTCCATCCCACTTGGGTATACCTATGGAGCACAGTCCCACTTGCTCTTGCTTTGTCAGGCTGAAACAGCAACTCCTGAGCCTCCTCATAGAAAACATCCCAGCGACACATCTCTTCTCCCCTGAATTCATCTTCTTGCCTGTGGGCGACCAGCACTGGAGCATCATCTGAGGGATGGATGCGTCACGCAGCTTTTCTAGGCACAGAGATCCCCCTCGGTGCCATTGGAAAGGCTGTGACATCCCAGCACGGTGGGATGATGATGATGAGCTGGTGCTTCTCGTGCCTTACTTGTGTCAGCAGCTCGTTACTCTTGGGATACAGTTGGACATACCCGGATCCTTTCCTCTTTCCCCTCATCCCCAGCAAGAGGCTTCCAAGCAGAGCAGTCAGGGCTGTTATCAGTGCCAGCTCCACCATTGCCTTCAACTCCCTTTACAACACCCCTATGGTAAGAGGCACCAGCTCCTCCAGTGTGGTGTCCCCATGCTCCGGGTGTCTGCCACGTTCCTCCTCCACAGGGAGTGCTCTTGGGAAAGGGGCTTCCCTGAAACGCCCCACGATGAAGCCACAACCCCAGAGCCACCGGAGCCATCCCTCTCTTACCTTTGAGTCCAAATGTCCCCGAGATGGACGGCTGCTCCCCCGTAAACTTCTTAGGAGTTTTCTGTTTCCTTCCTGACTCAAAAGAGAGAAACAGAGAGAGAGATTTGGTCAAATACCTGCACTGCCAGGGGGCTCCAGCAGTCCCAGGGCATGGGGTGGGCACGTGCTCTATGTCAGGAGTGCATCGCCTTGAGGAGGCCTTTACCACCATGAAACATGCGGCACCAAACAGCATCAGGATGCTGCTTACCACCCCAAAACCCCAGGAGAAATAAGTGGATGTGATGGTCTCAGTCTTGTGCCAAAAGCCACGTGGTTTCTGCAGCCTCAGCAGCTGATCTCCCCTTGGGCAGGTTCAAGCCATTCCCCTTGCCCTGTCCCTACATCCCTTGTCCCAAGCCCCTCTCCAGGTTCCTGCAGCCCCTTTAGGCACTGGAGCTGCTCTAAGGTCTCCCCTTCAGGAGCCTTCTCTTCTCCAGGCTGCCCCAGCCCAGCTCTCTCAGCCTGGCTCCAGAGCAGAGCTGCTCCAGCCCTCGCAGCAGCTCCATGGCTTCCTATGGACTCTTCAAGCAGGTCCACATCCCTCTTGTATTGGCACCTCAGAGACCCCCATACACCTACCACAGCTCCCACCAGGCTTTAACTCCCAGTGGAGCCACAAGGAACTGAGTTGGGGGCCAGTTATCAGGATGCTACAACTTGGGAACATTCAGGAAGCCACTCGCATTGGCTGGAGCAGAGCCCCTTCCCCAAGGACACCCCTCTCTAGGCTCTGGAACCAGCACAGCCCCGGGCTCTCATCTTACTGTGCTTCATCCTCTCGGGGTCTTCCTCCTGCAGCGAGGCCTGGCTGCCCCCCTGCTGCATGGTGTCCTTGCCACTGGAGGACCTGGCCGTTGGGGTGGCTGCTGCCATGGCCTCGGCTCCGGCGATGTGGAATTCCTTGCTCTCCCGGCTCTCCACCAGGCACTCCCCATTCTCCGCATGGTCCTGGCCCGGGGCTTTGTCCGTCTTTGCCTGTTTGGGATGGATGGTGGGGCAAGCTGAACTCTCAGCAGCTCTAGGGCAAAGCACAGAGGGCTTGTTTAAAGAGGGGTTGTTACACAGATGCCCTGACCCCTCTCCCCCCCATCACCATCCCGGATCACGGGGAACGGAGGTGGGCACATTCCCCTTCTCCCAGCTATCCCTACACCACCGCCACGCAGCCCACCCAAAGCCTGGTACCTTTTCTTGCCACTGCTCTTCCCAATAGCCTTGGGCACTTTGTTTTCTGCTTTGCTGGTTGGCACGGGCCGATCCAAGTGATTCCAGAGCCGATGCTTTTCCAGCTGGGTCTTGGAGGTGAAGGCAGCTTCGCAGTACGAGCACGAGTACGTCAGCTTCTCGGAGATCGCACCCTGTGTGAGCAGGGAGAGACAGGGGAGCACGGATGTGAGAGCATGGAAGGGACGGGCTCTTCCTGATGCAGGTATGAGCACAGATCATGGGCAGCATCCTTCTGCCCCTCCAAATGGTTACCAACAGCCCACAGTCCCCTAAGACAAACCTCACATGGAGCTGGAGGGACCCCAGTCTCTCTCATGTGCATCTCATGAACCACTTCTGGCCCATCCATGCCCTCCCTGTTTTAATGTAATCTTTCTCCTGGGGGTATAAGGCCCAAGAGGGGCTTTACCCTGTAGAGGGGAAGGTATGAGCAGGGCACTGGAGAGGACAGGCATCCCTCTGGTCCCCTTACCCCTTGGCAGCGCTGATAGTGGTACTTCAAGCCATAGATGCTGGGGAACTCCAGCCAGCAGCCTGCATTGGGACACTTCACCCTGGAGTGGGCTTTGAATTCGTCCTTCCACTGGTTCATCAGGGGGAGCTGGGAACAGGAGACACGTTGATGAGGGAAGAGCATGCGTCCAGCTGCATCCCGAGGGGCCACATGGGACCTTGTGATCATTCCTGTCCAGCCCCAAAGGGAACTGTGTTGCAGGGCCGTGGTGCTCCCTCCAGCCAGAGGAGCTGGGACAGATGCTGCAGGCTCTACAGGTTAATGTGGCTCCCCAAGCACACACACACTCCCAGCCAGGCTAAGGGAATAAATCAGGCTAGAAGCCACCTAAATGATTTAATCACCCCATCGTTCATCTAGGCAATAAATCACCCCATGGCCATGCTCTCCTGACAAACTGCTCCCTGTGTTGTCCGTGCTGCTGTGCGGGAATGAAACTGCACAACTCTGTGGGGAATAAATCACCCCTTTCCCGGATCATCAGCCAAACCTGACGTGTCTGAGAGAGAATGCAGCTCATCTGGGCATGGCACTGGGAAGAGGCTGGAGGGGGGGTGTGTTCCCTAACTGGGTTTTGGAGGATGCTGGATGCCTGCATGGAGGGGATGGAGGGGTGAGATCTCGCTATGCCCACAAGGCTGCTCTGATGGTTAAGCCTCTGGGAAGGGCAGGTTTCACCTTGGGATGGGGCTGGCTGGAGCATACAGTGCAGGAAGATGTGGAGGGCAAGGCAGGGATGGCACTGGGGAGCAGAGGGGCCGGGGTCTTACAGGGATGTCTTTCAGTGCCTGGTTCTCAGCCTTGGGTCGTCCTTTCTTCCTGCCTTCGGATTTGTCACTGGTTGCATTCCCTGCAAACAGAGGGAGCGCCCATCAAACGCTGCTGTCCCGGCAACCCCGCTTCCCTCGCTCCATGCAGTCTATGGACACGCACAGGGCCCCGGGCTGAGCATCCCTGCCCTGCCAAGGATGGAGATTCCCCTTTGGGAGGCAATGCCAGCTCCTCTGCAGCTCAGTGCACAGCCCCTACACCCACAGATACCTGCATAGGAGGCAGCAGCGTCTCCTGGTACCCACTGACACATCTCCTTTCACTCACACAGAACAGTTCCAGCACAGCCGGGGGGTGCTTTGGAACCCATCCTTCCACTTGGATTGGAAGAAATCCTTCAGCAACTCCACCACTCAGCTATAGAAACCTGTGTCTGGGCAGGCTGTTGAGCACAGAAATCCCATCCCTTCTCTGGACCAAGACCTGGCTTGGGAAGGATGCTCCCCGTGCCAACGAGGCTCCTGCATCCACCTTAATTCACCCTGATGACATGAACCCTGTCCACCATTTCCCCCTCCAGCCCCATCCCAGTGAGAACAATGAAGTGTCTTCATCACAAAGTGTCCTTCACTCCCCCTCATCACTTTCAGTCCATCCAAGCCAGAAGCAAGAGCTAAAAAAGGGCTGCTAAGATGTGGGGCACAGAAAAGCCCTCCTGAACACAGGTATGCTCATACTGAGGACAGCTGGAGCTCATTCCCATCAGTAATAAGTTATAGCCCTCTGTTAGCAATTACAGCTTCAACCCCCTCAAGGGAAGAGGGACATTTGGGAAGCATTTAGGGCACAGGCATTTCCCTGCAAAGCTGCTGATTTTGGGTGCCTGGTCTCAGATACATCACTGGGGTCTGAGCCTCACCCAGGGTGCAGGAACCCTTCGCTATCACAGAACCATAGAACCACAGTGGTTTGGGTTGAAGGGACCTTAAACCCCATCCAGCTCCAACCCCTACCATGGGCAGGGACCCCTTCCACTGGAGCAGCTTGCTCCAAGCCCCTGTCCCCAACGTGGCTTTGAGCACTGTAAAGGCAGTGAGAGCCCCTCTGTGGAGCAGCCCAGTGTAAGCACACAGAAGGAAACACATCTCCTCGGGCCTGGAGATGCCTGGATAGAGCAATCAGCCATCCATCAGAGCAACAGCCCTTAGCAAGCGGGTCCCCTGGGGCTCATCGACTCGCAAACCTCCTCGACCCAGGAGGCAGCAGATGGGCTGAACTCCTTTAAGCCTTTCCCTCCTTTGATGTCCCACTCAGCTACCGGCACCACAAACACCCATCTCGTTAAGCCAGCAAGGGAGACACCGGCTCCATCGCTCCCTTCCCATTCCTGCAGCCCCAAGGGGGCTTTTCTGGACCAGCACACTCCTCCCCAGTGGGTTAAAGCAAAGGCACGATCAGATGCACTCACACCCCCCCAATCCTGCCCCCAGCCTCATCCCCTTTGCCCCATCCACCTCTATGGAAAGGAAAACCATGTCCTTACCGAGCTTGGGCAGCTCTCCCGGTGGGTTTATCCTTGTCTCTGTCCTGCTTTCCTTGCTGGCAGCGGGTTTGTGAGAGCCTGCAGTTTTCCTTCCACCTTTATAGGTATAGGAATCCGCCATCTCTGAAAGAAGCAGGAGAGGCACTAACATTCACTCCTCGGAGCCGGGAGCAACACATGCTGGAAGCAAGGAGAGCTGCTGGGGAGGGAGGGAAAGCCGGGATCTACCCCACAGCCCACAGAGCCCTACAAAGAGAAGCAGCAGGATGCGATTCCCAGGATCTGTTCTAGACTCCAGCAACGCCACAACGGACATGGCTGAAAAGCTGCTTTATTATAGGCTGCTTTCCCCTCCACATCCAACAGCAGAGACTTTAACGCTGGGCTGCCTCTGCCCCGAGAAGCAGGGAATAAATGGCTTTTTCCTCGCCGTTTATTCCTCGCCTTTCATTTGAGACACCCAAAGAAAAAGAAAACCAGAGTGAGTTTTAATGAGCAGATGTAGTGATAAATTTCCAATTTTCCTTATTAATGGGAAACTGTTACAAACCGAGGAGTGGGGACGTTATCTGAATTTTCCCTATTAATAATTCAATTTGGCTGCTCTATAAATAATGAGCATCAGGAATTATCGCACAAGGCCCACGCCTGCTCCCAATGGGAGCGGGCAGCAGGACACCCCTCTGCTTTGGCAGTGCCATGGGGTGGGTTCAAGCACCTGCCTCCCTTCCCAACAGGACAAGCAAAAGACACATGTGAGGATGGGGCTGCGTTGGGAGCATCAGGCTCTTGGGAGGTGATGCCCTGGACCACCATGGATGAGACCCTGGATGGGATGGGATGCTGATCTCAGCCAGGCATTGACAGCGTTGACTATGGGAAGTGCCAGCTAATGACTTCTTCACCCCTGCTCAACCCACACAGAGAGATTTCACTCCTCATCCCAAATTCCTCCAACAAGATCACACTTAGCATCATTTAACTCAATGGACTGGATGCACTGAGCACCCACATTCATCCTGCCTCTCCTTGTCCCCAGAGGGATGCAGAGAGAGCATCCCGGATCATCAGCCACGCCATCAACACGTAAGACACAAAGGCCCTTCAGTCCTTTCTGAGGTGCCCCAGGGATTTTCCATGTGGGATCAGGCCCATCACATGCAGCACACATGCTTCAAGAGCTGGCAAAAGCTTCTGGCACGTGTTCGCCTGGTGACATGTATGCGGTTGCATGGACACAGAGGTTAATGGGATCAAGTGAGACATCTCAGCCTTGGCAACAGGTTCTCTGGCGTTTGCTGGTGAACACATGGAGCGTTGATTCAGCTAACTTGGAGTCTTTTGATGGGAGACCTGAGCTGCCCATGGGATTGCTCCAATCCCTGCGGCCCCTTCCCAAATCCCAGCTCCACTCTCACTGGGGTGAGACCGTCCCTGATCCTCCATGGATGAACGTGCCAGTCCCTTCCTTCCTCTGCTGTCTCCTGACACCTCTTGGTGACGCTCAGAGGACTTGCTCAAAGAAGACTCATGGAAGATCAATGAACTGAAAGCTGGAACAAGACCTCAGTGCTCTAAAACAGGGTATAAACCAGGGGGAACCCACACAGCAACACGTTTATCCAACCCGGGCCAGCGCTGAAACACAAACCTGCCCCTTGTGAGCATCAGGACCCCACACACTGAGTGGTGCCCACCAGCACAGCAAGCAGTGAGACCCCAGTGCAGGGCTGCTGCTGGACCACAAACCTCCGTATCCACCTCACTGGGCAGCAGCAGGAGCATTCGCAAAGGGTGACCCCAATGATGGCCAAGTGCCCACGTCCTGCACCCCAAATGCCCTATGGCAGCGCACACCAAAGCACCGGAGCAGCAGCGATGATGAGCACCACCTCCAACATTGCCTGCCCAAAACCATCACCACGAGGTGCTCAGCTCAGCTCTGCCCCTTAACACATCTGCCCCCTCAAAGGGATCCTTTCCAGCCAGCATAAGAGGTTCTGAACATCTGCTTTTCCATACCAAATATCCCAGAGGAATTGCCCCAAACCTTGTTGGTTCTTTCTTTGTGATGTCCAAACTTCTCACTCTTTTTAGAGCAACACACGCTGAAACTGGGCAACAGCCCCTGCCCTTCCCTGCTACTGTGATGGTGAAAACCCTTCTGCATCCAGCAATGGGACGAGGTATCGGTAGGGTGCGGATGTGGTGTGGAAAGGGTGGGAACAGCAGCACCTTCACTGATGAAGCCTCCAGCTCTTCTTAGGTGACTTCTTACAAGTTTGAGGCAGTGTTTCCCAAGCATCCCACTCCAGCTCCAGGGGAGAATTCCCGTGCCAACACAGGAACCAGTGTGGGATGCGCAGAGGCTGAGCTGGTGGTGCTGAGGAGGAAGCCTGTGGCCACAGGGAAGAGGGAGAGAAGGTTGGGAACCCCCTGTGCCAAGGGCATCGTTCTGGAGCCACTAGCACAGCCACGTGCTCCTCTGCCGGGTTTGACAAGGAACAACAGTGTCCCAGGGGCTCATAGCCCCAACGGGCTCTTTCTCTCCATGCAGAGCCTGGAAATTGGGAATAAAGTGGAAAAGGACAACTCATTCCATGGATAAATGCCTGTCCGTGACCTCGGATCGGGTCTGCAGGAGCACAGCACAGCCAGGGATGCTTGTGACCCTCTCAGCTCCACGATGGCTTCATGGCTTCAGGGGGGAAGCCACCCATGGGTGCTGTCCACTGATTCTCCTGGCGGGTCTCCCAACCCAGTCCCATTGCTATGGATGCTCCTGACCCAAACCGGCCACCCACCAATGCGCTCCAGTTTACCAACAACTCCAGGTACAGGCAATGCCAAAGGCGAGCGCGCTGCTCCCCTGCCCACGGCGCCATGGACCAGGCAGGATGCAGGCAGGGATGCGACAAGTCCAGCGCGGATGCCAACGCCAAGGGACGCTGCCTTGTCCATCACTTCTGGAGCTCCACTGCCAACCTGGACCCACGGCCACGCAACCTCCCGGGGATGGAGCCCATGGAGCCTCCTGGGCACGGAGCAGATTCACCCCTCCGAAGGCTTCCCACGGAGGGACCGAGGCGCTGGTGACACCGAGCCCCTCTCCATCACCCCGCCGGAGGGCGCAGCCCCAGCCCCGGGCACGGTGAAGTTTGTGCGGGCAGCAGCACGTTAGGGCCAACCCCTCCCGTTCTCCCAGCCCCGGGCACGGACCCACGGGGGGCAAAGCCCACGCACGGCCCCGGCGCACAATGAGCCCGAGGCGGGCACCGGCTGCCCCGGCGGACACGGGCGCTGCTGTCACCGCGCCGGGCCTGCCCCCTCTGCCCGCGGCCTGCCGGGGCCCAGCGAGGGCCGGCGGGGACGGGAGGGCCGGGGCCGGGCCCGGCCGCGGAGCCGGGAAGGGGAAGAGCGAGCGGCAAAATGGCGACGCGGCGGCGGGCGGAGCGGGGCGCTGAGCGCACGGGGGCGGCCGGGCCGGGGGCTGCGGGGCGCGGGGTCGGTAACGGCGGCGGGGCCCGGGCCGGGCCGCACTCGGTGCTTACCTCGGGGGCCGCGGTGCGGGGCACGCAGGGCAGGGCCCGCCCCCCCCCCGCCACCACCCCGGCGGGCGAGGCGGTGCCACCCGCGGCTGCGGACCGGGCCGGGCCGTGCGGGGCTCCCCGGCGCGCCCACACCCGCGGCAGCGCCGCGCTCCGCTGCCGCGCTCCCGCCCGCCGCCGCCGCCGCGGCTCATGCGCGCTCCCCGGCCCGCCCCGCCCGGCCCGGCCCGCCCCGCGCCCAGCACCGGCCCCGCGCCCGCGGATCTCGCGTGGCTCCGAACAGGGACCGGGACCGGGACTGCGGCTGGGACCAGACCGGAGCGGGGCGGGCGGGAGAGCGGCGAGGGCTGCCCCGGACCCGGGCGGGCAGGGCAGGGCAGGGCGAGGCGGGGCGGGTCCGGTCCCTTTCCCAGCCCTCCAGGGTGCGGGCAGCGCTGTCCTGCCCGTTATCCTGCCCGTTATCCTGTCCTGCCCGTTATCCTGCCTGTTATCCTGTCCTGCCCGTTATCCTGCCCGTTATCCTGTCCTGCCCGTTATCCTGCCCGTTATCCTGTCCGTTATCCTGTCCGTTATCCTGCCCGTTATCCTGTCCTGCCCGTTATCCTGCCCGTTATCCTGCCCGTTATCCTGTCCTGCCCGTTATCCTGCCCGTTATCCTGTCCGTTATCCTGTCCGTTATCCTCTCCTGCCCATTATCCTGCCCGTTATCCTGTCCGTTATCTTGTCCTGCCCGTTATCCTCTCCTGCCCGTTATCCTGCCCGTTATCCTCTCCTGCCCGTTATCCTGCCCGTTATCCTGCCCATTATCTTGTGCTGCCCGTTATCCTGTCCTGGCCGTTATCCTGTCCTGCCTGTTATCCTGTCCTTCCCTGTGTCCTGCCCGTTATCCTGCCCTTCCCGGGTGTCCTGCCCGTTATCCTGTCCTTCCCTGTGTCCTGCCCGTTATCCTGCCCATTATCCTGTCCTGCCGGGTGCCCTGCCCGTTATCCAGCCCTTCCCGGGTGTCCTGCCTGTTATCCTGCACTTCCCGGTGTCCTGCCCGTTATCCTGTCCCGCCCGGTGTCCTGCCCTGCCTGGTGTCCTGCCCGTTATCCAGCCCTGCCCGTTATCCTGTCCTGTCCGTTATCCTGCCCTTCCCGGCGTCCTGCCCGCTATCCAGCCCTTCTCGGGTGTCCTGTCCGTTATCCAGCCCTTCTCGGGTGTCCTGCCCGTTATCGAGCCCTTCTCGGGTGTGCTGCCCGTTATCCTGCCCATCCAGGGTGCAGGCAGGATGCCCTTCCCATCTTCCTACCACCCAGGATGCAGGCAGGGTGTCTTCCCTCTCATCCGCTCCTCCAGGGCGCCCTGCCTGCTTCACACCCTCCAGTATCTAGGCAGGGTGCCTTGCCCATCGTCTTACCCTGCAGGGCGCCTTGCCCATCATCCTGCCTCCCACGGTGCTGGAAGGATGCTCTGCCCATCCATCCCTGCTCTAACCCCGGGCTGCAGGCAGCTTCCAGGAGGCTGCGGAGCCTCCCCAGCTCCTTGGGATGAGATCGGGTGTGAGGCTGGTGCAGTGCCCATAGCACAGTCTGGTTTTCCCGTCTCCTGCTCTCGGGGTGTCACGCAGGAAGCTGCCACAGGGCAGAGCCAGCCTTGGTTACTGGCACCGGGAGCACTCCGCTGGGAGCACTGGGATCCAGCACCGCCATCCGGATGCCCACAGCAGCCCAGAAATCAGGCAAAACCAGGCAGATTCTGCCATGGGAGAGCGAAACCCAGAGCAGCATCGCTCCGGGGGCCAGCCTGGACCACCATCACACGGTGCTGCGGGACCTGGGAGGCCCCGTGGTGCGGGCACGCAAAAGCAACCCGAAAAGCGCAACCCCGATCCAAGCTGGAAGTTCCCCTGCGGATCCCGTCTTTGTCTCCACCGTGGGGAAAGAGCTTAATTAATGTCTATGGAGAGCAGGGAAAGCTCGGTGTAATTGCTGGGTATTATCTGCGGAACGGAGGGTGATCAGCGGGGTGGGAGGGACGGGCACAACCCACCTCCTTTGTATAAAACGAGGCATATCCGAGGCGCTTTTGCTTCCCAGCCAACGAGCTGCCTTGATGGGAGAGCTGTTAACCTGCAGCAGGCAGCGAGGCAGCTTCACGTGGGACCGGGCAGCATCCTCAGCACCTTCCAAGCCTCCTCCTCACTACAGGGCTGCAGATGGTACCCGGTCTCCCCCGCTGCAGCATCCCAATGGTCACCGCATGCACCCTGCGTGTGTGTGGAAGTGCCATTGGGTTTCTGCATCTTCAAAGCACAGTTTGGTGTCTTGAGGAGGAGAGGGTGATGCTCAGAGCCTGGTCACCCGTGGGGTCATGCAGGGCCTTGGGGAGCAGTTGGGGTATAGAAACTCTGAAGTAGTGCAATATAAAGGCAACCACAGCTGCTATTTTCCAGGCCATGCTGAGCAGAGGGAGCCAAGGAATGGACTTGAAAAGAACAGCAAATGCTGAACAGATGCTGAGGAGTGTTTTGTTCCACGTGCAGAGTTGTACCGGTGCGGAAGAGCTGTGCTGGGAAGGGGAGGAAGGACAGAGGAAGAGGAGCGGGGCAACAGTGCTGCCTTTCTCTATGTGCTTACGGAAAACCATCACATCTCCTCTTGCTTCGTGGCATCATCCTTGCAGATGCCCTGGTGGGGTCAGGACCACGTGTGTGCCAGGCTCCAGGGTCACTGTTCCCACCATTCCCACCATTCCCACTGCGCAAGGCAGGCGAGGGCAGAGGAAAGGAGCACATAAATGCTGGAGAAGGTGCTTGGCAGCGGAGATGAAGCAGTCCAAGCCATTGAGCATGCAAATTAAATTGACACAGACACCAGGAAGAGGAGCAGAGGGAGAAGCAATTATACAGCCGGCATCCAATGGATCCTGGTGTGCAGAGCATCCTACCCAGAGGCTGTCCTTGATGTGGATTCTCTTACAGGACAGGCAGGGAAGAATCTGATCTTCAGGCTGCAAATCTCCCCAGGGTGATGGGACCAAAAGCCAGGGCTGTGCCTCTCGTCCAGATTGGGGCAGACTCAAGGGGCACTTACACAGTGAGTAACTTTAGAGCAGATTAACCCAGCTGGCCCCAGCAGCGCCTTTCAGGCTGCTAACTTGGGTAGAATACAATGGATGCTGGGTTTGCAGAGCCTTTTCCACATGGGCCAGCACCAGCATCCCTTCTGGGAGGGTGGCAGATGCTCAGTGCATGGACTGGAAGGGATGGGGAGCCCAGAATTTAACCCATGGGTGCAGAGCCTCATGTACCAAAGACAGGTGAGGGGAAGCACATGATGTGATGCCAGAGTGTGGGACCTAGCACTTCCACGTCTCCCAGGGATTTATCCTGGGATAAAGGATCACAGCCAGGTCCAGAGCCTGCAAACCCCCTCAGCATCCTGCATCCCTGTTACCTTCAGAGTCATGGACGGACAAAGCCCTTTGGACCACCTCCTTGCTCCCGCACCCCCAGGATGGGCTGAGCAGCGGCTGCTTTGGCTGAAGCAGAGCAATTCCAGAACAAAGAGAGCATCGCTGCTGGTTTGTGGAGCCAGCCCCAGCCTCCTCCCCAGCACGCTGCCTCCCCAGCCCAGGCCTCTGATTGGAAACCGGAGCCCGCGATGACTGCGAGCTGTGAATGATGCTGATGGCTTGGTTTATTATTTCTTTCTTTCTTTCTTTCCCCTCCCTGTGCTTGAATGCACTCAGCAAATATAAGCAAAAAGGGGGGGAGGAAGAGCAAGAGAAAACCCGAGCAGATTTAATTTCAGATATAGTGAAAAGCAGAATGGTTGCAGTGCAAAGAGGGAAGGTTAACGGAGGAAATGCTCCTTCCTGCAGAGAGAAGTGGAGCTCCCAGCAGCCCTGAGGCTGTTCTCTGTTATTGTGTATTGGTACTGGGGGCATCTCCTGCAGGAAAGCAGTCCCAGGGCACTGGGTTGGGTCCCTGGGCATCCACAGCCCCATGGAGATACCGGGGAACAGGACAGGATGGGGGGGACCTCCGGCTTGGTGATGAAGCTGCAAAACCAGCACACAACCCCCCCCCAGATCCTCCCTTCCTCTGACAGGAACTGGCTCATTTTAGCTGGGGGCTTGAAGGTTTCTACTGGCTCCCCGCATTAACAGCCCATGCAAACACACAGCTTGGGGATGTGCCAAAACCAAGCCCAGAAAGAACTTTCCCTTCCTCAGAAGGCCCGAGTGAAACGCTGTGGATGGTTCAAGATGTTTCTGGTTTCTTTGCAGCAGAGCTACCCATGCAGCCAGGCTGGGGAGCAGCTCTGATCCACCCAAATGATACCCGAGCTTCAAGAGGTTGGGAGCTCCCAGCCTGCAGATGCCATCTCCCCCTTCCTCCATAGCCCTGTGTGCTGCCAAAGGGACCTGCTCTGACCCTGTCCCAGTGCTGTCAGCACCCAGCATTGCTGCAGACCCAGTGCTGAAGCTGTACCAGCATCCACCCCTCTCCATCCTTCCTGGGAGTGTTTCTGGCTCCAGGGATACAGGGCAGCCATCCATGAGCTGAGGATGAGGTCCTGAAAATGAAGGAAGTAATACAGGAGACAAAACTGAAATGAAGCAATTATCCCTGCTCCCATACTTTCTAATTAAGGGAACTGTCACCCTTATTAAGAGGCCATTAATTCATTGTCATAAGTCACCACCAGAGTGCAAGTACCAAAGATGTGCCTGGGCCATGGGAGTGGAGCAGCATCCCTCCTCCCTGTGCTGCTCCCTGAGGCCATGGGGCTGCTCCAGCTTTCTGGAAGCGATGCCCTGCTCCCAGCACCATAGCCAGTGCTTTGGGAAGCTGTAAGCTCTGCCGTGGTGCTTACATGAGCAGGGATGAGCCCATCATCTCCCCCTGCATCCCTATGCCTGTGCGCTCTGCCCTGTTCAATGCATGCGTGGTGCAAAGGATGCAGTGGTTTCTCAGCAGAGATCTTGGATGCTCTGGGTGAACCAAACCCCCATGGGGTTGCCAAAACGTCCCCATTCTCATGGTTAAGGCCAGTGTTTTCCCCAGCATCACCTCACGCCAGCAGCCAGCTCCATCTCCGGCAGGCTCTCATTATGCATTCTGCATGGAGGGCTCCACATCAGCTTAATTAACAAGGTAAGAAAAACGGGACCTTTGAGGGAACCTTAATTATATTATCCATCTCACCCTGAGTGGCACCTGATCCATCCCAACACTGCTCTCAAGTTCATTAGCAATGAATCAAGATTGATTAGTGCTGGGCGTGCAGCGAGGGCATGCTGGGGAGGAAGCTTCTGCCGACATCGCTGCAGGGCTCTGCATGTCCCCAAGCACTGGCTCATCCTGCAGCACCAGGCAGCTGGAACAGGGACCAGGACTCTGGGATAAGGCAGCCGGAGGTTTGGCAGCACCGGGATGCAGCTGCTGGAGCATCCCAGGAGCAGCCGTTTCGCTGTATCCCAGCATCTCCCCCAGCATCTGCTGGGATGCTCTGATTTATATCAGCACTCATGCAGGGGGTTGGACAAGATGACCTTTGAAGGCTCTTTCCAACCCAAGCTCTTCTATGATTCTATGATTCCCTGGAGCTTATGAGGCCCTACACATGTGCCACCAGTGACTGAGATTCTCCTTTATTCTTGCTGTGGTACTTTAGGTACCTGCAGGTGTCCAGTGCAAACAAAACTCATCCTGAGCTGCCTGAGAGCACCAAAACCGCAGTGATTTGGGGTGGTTTGTACCCTGATGGGAGGCCAAGGTCCTAATTAGATCAAGTGTGTAATCTACTGGGGCTGATGCTTCAGATTGAAGCGGGTTCCAGCTCAGCACAGCCCATCCAGGCACTGCTCAGCAAATCACGTCCTTGAGCCCCACACAGGGGGGAAATCACAGGCAGTGCTCATAGCCCAGCATGAATTTCAATGTCAGGGGAAACAGGGATCGTTTCCTGAATCAGAGGCACAATCAGCAGCGCTTCAGAGCTGGAGGGATCTGTATCATCAAGCGGGGCTCAGTAATTACTTGGACAAATTAGACATGCATTTTCTATGTGCAACTGTGCTGGCGTTTTAGTTTCCTGCTTGAAAACCTTGCTAGGCTCTGCAAACTGCCTTCACCCTGCAAAGGCATTGCTGGGTTTTCCCTTTATAAGACCAGAAGATGCTGAACATTCTTTCTGATGCCAGCAAAGCATCATCCTGCAGAACACTGCCACAAGCAAAGCTGATCAAAGACAACATCGGATGCTCTCTGATAGCTGCCATCGCCTGCGCTGGTGCTGCTGCCTGCATCCTCCTGCCTGCTGCATGGGGTTCACTTCTGCGTGTTGGTGTTTTGTGTTTAACTGATGTCTGGGTTTAGTATTGCATGTATCTGTGCCCGATTCATCTGCCTTTCATGGTCTGGTGCTGTTTGTTTTGGGGCAGTGCCTGGGATTCCACTGCCAGGTAAGTGCTAGATAAATAGAAGGTGTTTTTCTTGCTTGGAAAGAGCTGAGGAGAGATCGAGCTGTCCTTTGGTCCAGAGAGGAGCCTGAGCACCCATCTCCCTCCATCACCCACCAAACAAGGTGCTTGCAAAGGAGCCCAAGGGGAGGATGGTTCTTCCTCAGTGCCAATGCACAGATGGATTTTGCTGCATGCCCAGAGCCACTGAAGCAAAGCCATGCCCTGGGTGCCCCTGGGACAAGCCAAGGCTATGAGATGGCAACAGACACTGGTCCAGAGCCAGCCTGGAAGGATGCTCCGCTTTCACCATCAACATCCTCGCAGGGATGAAGATGCAGCTGGCGCAGACCCCGCTAGGGCAGGGGCTGGGGACTGGGATGAGCCCCTCCTGCCTGACCCATGAGCATCGCTTCACTTGGCTCCTCCAGCCCTGTGCTGAGGGGTCTCAGCAAGCCCAGGTGGGTCTTAGAGGGACACTGCAATGGGACAACGCTTTGGGCTCCAGCCGAGTGCACTGGTGAGGTTCATAGAACCCCAGAGCCTGGTTTGGGCTGAAGGGACCTTAAAGCTCCTCCAGTTCCAACCCCTTCCACTGGAGCAGCTTGCTCCAAGCCCCTGTGTCCAACCTGGCCTTGAGCACTGCCAGGGATGGGGCAGCCACAGCTTCTCTGGGCACCCTGTGCCAGCGCCTCAGCACCCTCACAGGGAAGAGCTTCTGCCTAAGAGCTCAGCTCAGTCTCCCCTCGGGCAGGTTCAAGCCATTCCCCTTGGCCTGTCCCTACATCCCTTGTCCCAAGCCCCTCTCCAGGTTTCCTGCAGCCCCTTTAGGCACTGGAAGGCCGGGATTGTGCTTTCCTCAGTGCCTTCCTCCTGTGCAGATGAGGAGCCAGAGGGAGCCAGAGCACAGCCGGGCACGGGTGACCCCGGCACATGCGGGGACCCACAGCGGGTTTTGGGGGCAGGACCAGGCGGGGATCTGCTTTTGCAGAGGGTCGGGGCATCCCTTGCACCTCTCCATGCACCCCAGCATCGTTCCCATCATAAGCATCCCCAAGCGTGAGCGCAGTCCTGGAGCCGGAGAAGCCGCTCCTGCCCTGTGCAGCTCCGGAGCGAAGCTCAGCATCTCCCTCTAACGATGCTCCTCACCCGCAGCCAGGCACGGCCGCCATCGTCTGCCCTTGGGGATGCTGCTCCCTTCCACGGGCACCCCCAGCACCGCTCCTGCTGCCCCCCCCCAGCACCCACAATCAGCGCTGACACCGAGCCCATGGTTGGGGACTAACCCAGCCCATGGCCACGGGTCTCCTTGCTTGGGCTTTGCTTGGCTCTGGTCCATCGGGGCTTGAACGCTTCACAGTTTCCTGTGGGGCTGCATCAGGATGGATGTGGCTTCATCCCGCTCTCCACATAAGGGGGTAACAAGGAGCAAACACGGATCTTGCACTGGTTGGGATGGGTGAGTGGCTCTATCATGGCTGTTGATGCAGAGCCTGTGGTTGAGACCACCCCTGACCCCTGCTGCAGAGGAGATGGGGTTTTTTCCTCTTGTTTTCTTCCCTTTGCCTCAAACTGACTCCGTTCTGGCCTCGTCGTTGCCTGTGAGGTTTTAGCGAGCTGAAATGAGCCGGTTCTGCTGCGGTGTTGACAAGGTCAGAGGAGGAAATGCTGATTTCTGTGTGCCGGGGGCTGCACACAGCGAAGCCCTGGAGCTGGCGCCCTGCAGATGGAGCCAGGGATCACAGATTCCCTTTATCCCCATCACAGCAAAGCTCAGATGGGGATCACCTGCTGGTGAGGTCCGGATGAACTGACCCACGCACAGAGGGGAGAGTGCGGCTGCTGTGGTCCAGGTTACTCCATTGAAGGCATGGAGCAGGAGATGCCCTTATCTTGCGCTGGGAGAAACTGGGATTTGGGAAACCTGGAGCCTTTGCTTTCAGCCCAGTGCCAGCGTTTGCTGGGACAGATGTGAGCTATAAACCTGGGCAATGCCCATGTGGCAATGACCCTGTGCAGGAAGGGAAGCCCACCTGCTTGGGTCTGAGCATCAATTGGTGAACCTGTGATCCAGACTGAAAGGGTTTGAGAGCTGCATTTCGGTTCTGACACCTTCCCATCGACTGGGCCTTGTACAGATCCTGTCCTGGGGTCCCAGAGCATCCATTGCTGCAAGAGCCTGAGGATGCTCCATGCATCCCGCATCTCACCGTTTGGATGCAATCCCAGTTTTTGCTAGTTTGGGCAAACAACTCATTTGCAGCTCATCTTTGATCCCACCCAGGGAAATCTCCCAGCTCCTTACGTGAGGAGCAGTGTCACTGCAATAGGACAGCAATGGGACTGGGATAACACTGGGATAACACTGCCCTGCACCAGCCCCAGGCTCCACTGCCGGATGCCTTCACCCTGCCTGCATCCCACTTAGCACAGCTTGTTAGCCCTATGGAGATGCTTTTCCCGGGGGGTTTTGGGCTGTAGACATCTCCTGAGCATCCCTGGGAAGGGCCTGGAGGGACTGGGATCAGAGGTGGGAAGAGTCAGGAGAGGAGGAGTTAAAATAACAGTCTTTTATTGTATTCCCAGCAGGGCAGCAGGCGGGTGGTGACCGGCCTCTGGTACCCTGCCAGCTCCCGTGCCCCAGGAGCTTTGGGGTGCTGCTCTTTTGGGACCCCACAGCCCTGCCCTCATCACTGGAAGGGGAACATGGGGAGGTGACAGCATCCACCCTGCCCCAAACCCTTGGGTTTACACATCATTGTTCCTTACCTGCCCTGTGTGAGCGGTCTGTGGCTCCAAACAGGGGGGTTTGGGTGGTGATGGGGTGAAGCAGCAATCACTGCTTCACCTTAATGATGAGGAGGGTCATTGGGATGGTGCCTGTTCGGTGGCACCATCGCCAGCCCCTCGATGTTGGGATGAACATTGCAACTGCCCAGAGGAGCAGAGCTCTGTTGGGAGCGGGATGGAGCACGACTGGACCCTGGGACCTGGAGGGACCTGGCACCATGGGATCCCCAACCTCACCCCACAGCACCCAATCCCTGCATTATCCCCCCCCCATCTGCCCGCACACGAGGCCGGATGAAGGACGAGCTCCTGGCATCCATCCTGCCTTTGCTCCTGGATCTCCCATCTCCAATGGCTCAGGTCCCTAAGAGGAGCTGGGCGCTGGTGGCTGCTCCTGTCACCTCATCTGCTGCTGACAGCTCACCTCCGAGGCCACTGGAAGGCAGCCCAGAAGAGACAAGTGAAGCTCCCTACATAAGCTCCAAGGCATGGACATGAGCCAACGGGTGCTGGGGTATGTGCATAACGCCTCACAGTCCTGTGTATGGCTCTGAGCCACCCCGGGAGCATCCACACTCGGGTTGTCCGTGATGCTGAGCCCTGCCTGTCGTCATCTCCTTATTCCCATCTCTTTCCATGTGATCCATCAGCTTCAGGTGGGCACGAGTTCATCCCAATGGCAGTTTGGCTGCTGCTGCTCCAGCCAAGATCCCTCTGGAGGAAACCATCCATCGCTGCACCCAGATGTGTTTGTAGGCAGAAAGAGACAGAAGAAGGAGGAGAAGGCCTGGAGCGGGTGGGAAGCTGCCTCTTGGTATTGCAGCCCCATGGCTCAGGTCTGGTGGCGGCGCTGCACAGCCCATCCCATGGTCACAGTGTTGGTGCAATCTGCCAAAAGGATGGAGCAGCTAGGAGACAGTTCCAAAAGAAGCTGGAACAAGGCGGAGAGGAAGGGATAAGCAGCCTGCGGGGTGGCACGGTCCAGTGCATCCCTTCACTGCTGGCCACAGAGGGTCCCAGCCCTTGGTACTGGATGCAAAGCATCACTGGTGGGTTTAGGGTTGTGCATCACAGCCCATTCGAGGTCACTATAACCTATGCACTGTACCCTGTCCCTGAGCACCACAACTGGTGCATCACAGCTCATCCCAGCGCACCACAGCCTATCCCCATGCACTATATCCATCCCTGTGCACTGCATCCTATGCACCACAACTCCTCCCTGTGCACCACAGCCTATCCCCATGCACTATACCCATCTCTTTTCACTGCATCCTATATACCATAGCTCCCCCCTGTGCACCACAGCCTGTCCCAATGGATTATACCCATCTCTGTGCACTGCATCTTATATACAGCTCCTCCCTGTACACCACAGCCTGTCCCCATGCGCTATACCCCTCTATGGCACCGCATCCTATATACAGCTCCTCCCTGTGCACCACAGCCTATCCCCATGCACTATACCCATCTCTGTGCATTGCATCCTATACACCACAACTCCTCCCTGTACACCACAGCCTATCCCCATGCACTATACTCATCTATGGCACCACATCCTATATACAGCTCCTCCCTGTACACCACAGTCTGTCCCCACGCACTATACCCATCTATGGCACCACATCCTATATACAGCTCATCCCTGTGCGCCACAGCCTGTTCCCATGCACTATACCCATCCCTGTGCACTGCATCCTATATACAGCTCCTCCCTGTGCACCACAGCCTGTCCCCATGCACTATGCCCATCTCTGTGTACCGCATCCTATATACCACAGCTCCTCCCTGTACACCACAGCCTGTCCTCATGCACTATACCCATCCCTGTGCACTGCATCCTATACACCACAACTCCTCCCTGTACACCACAGCCTGTCCTCATGCACTATACCCATCTATGGCACTGCATCCTATATACCAAAACTCCTCCCTGTGCACCACAACCTGTGCATCACAGCCTGTCCCATGCACCATAGCCCATCCCTGTGCACCACAACTCATCCAAGTTCACCCCAACCCATGCACCCCAACCCATCACCGTGTGCTGCATCTGCACCGGTGCCACGCAGGTTGGTGCCTCTGCCTCTCTGCTTGCCCCAATGGCAGCAGAATGGGCACAGCCACCCCGGCATTGGGCTTTGCAGCCTCTTGTCCTCCCCTTGTCCCTACCTTGGCTGAGCAGCTGCAGGTTCCGGACCTCCTCGCGCACTTGGAGCTGCAGGACCTGCTGCAGGACCTCCTGGCGCTGCGCCTCGGGAGCGATGCCCATGCGCTGCAGCTTCTCCCCATTGAGCCGCAGCAGCGCCCGACCTGCCAAAGGCACCGCTCAGCACCGCGCAGCCAGGACCCCGCACCACTGGTGGCAATGGGAACCCATCTTCAGGGGGGGAAAAGGAGCAGGGAAAGGGAAGCGATCCCAAAACGCTCCTTCACCACCCGGGATGGAGAAGCCCTGCAAGTGGGCCTGGGTTTGGAGAGCTCAAGGTACCCGACCTTGCTCCAGCAGCCACATCACCCATCCCTGCAGGCAGGAGCTTTCCATTGCTCCGCTCCACCTCCCGCATCAGGAGATGCTTTTCCAAGCGGGTGTCCCGAGGGAGTGGGGGTACCCATCGGAATGCATTAGCGTTGCCACCACGTCCCCGGCCACTCTCCTCTGGTCCGGGGGCTATCAGGGCTTTTGTCCTTGCTTCTCAGCCTACATTTGCTAATGCTGCCTTTGTTCCCCATGCGAGGGCTGCTTGAGCTCTTGCATTAGGGCCCCGCATCCCTCCCGGGCAGCTCCGGTGCTCCCTTCCCTGCTGCTTTCTCCTGGCCCTGGCAGGGCTCTGCCCGCTCACACACATGTTGTACCAGGGTGATGCTCATATCTAGAAGCCAAATACACTGTACTCAAGGGGGAAAGGGGAGGGAGCAGGTCCTAGAGGTAAACCTCCTCCAATGAATTGGCTGGGAGTTGGATTCAGACCCATTTGCAACTTGGATTTCATCAGGGCTGGGATCTTTCCTCTTCCACAGAAACCTTCAGTATATAAAGAACTACAAAGGTATTCTTATTCTTAAATATAAGAGAAGATTCTTCCCCATCTTATAAACCAGGATCTCCCTTGAGCAATTTAAATATGGGTGTCCCCATCCCTGGTGCCATAGGGTAGCTCTCCCCTGGCTGCACCTCCATAGGGATAAGGGACAGAAATGGGGTTGCATCCTCCTCCTGCACCACAAACCTCCCAACAGCTATTCCCCATGTGCTAATGGTGATTAATACTGGCTGTTAATTGTGGTTTGAAGCATACCCGTGATGGCGTGGTGGGAGAAGGCCTCCACGTAGATGAGATAGTTGTGCGGGCAGTGCTTCTTCAGCCATTTGCACACATCCTGCTGGGTCCACAGCACCACCGGCTTGGCCAGGCTGCCCAGCGTGGGGCTGGTGTGGTAGATGCCATAGTGGTCACAGGCACGGCCCTGTGGGAGCAGGAGGGGAGAGCATCAGTGGGATTCAGTCCTGGGAGATCACCACCAGCAGCATCAGAACTGGTGCGGGAGGTGGGGCACTGGGGATGGGAGGGCAAAGTGGGGGTCCTGCCCTATATGAACCCCACAGGAGCCATTCTGGGGTCCCCAGGGTCTCCCCCTTACTGGTCAGAGAAGGGCTCTTGCTGGCAGCTCTCAGGAGGGATGAAACCAGTGAGGTCCTCTGGGGGCAGTGGGTACCAGTGTGAAGCCATCCCATTGGAGCCCCCCGTGGAAGCAGCCAGCATCCAGCTGGTGCCCTGGAGCAGGAGGGGTGATCCCTTCCTCTCCATCTCAGCCTCCTTCAGCCCTGAGCTGTGAGGTCCTGCAGCTCCATGGGCAACTAAAGCCACCTCTGAGCCGCCCACTGGAGCAGCCGGTGTCCCTTTGAGCTGCTCCATTGCTCCATTCCCTCCTCCAGAGAACAGCGACCCGAGCCTCGGGAACACACCAGCATGGGAAAGGTTGGTAGTGCTTGAACCACAGTGTGGCATCAGCCACCTCCATGTGTGATCATGGCTAATTAAGTGTGTCTAATGGAGGAGCAGTGATAATTAGTGTAACAGGGACTCCAGACATCCCGCGGTTATTGAAACTAATGACACATCCCTGATGGATGCCAGAGAGGAGGCAGCGGGGTCTGGGATGTCCTCCCCGGGTCCCATGCAGGGCACTGGTCACCCCATGGAGCCTGGTCATCATGGCAGGGGCTGCTGCTTGTGCCCAGAGGAGGATTTGGGCTTGGAAAGGGATTTTTCCTCAGTGAGAGCCCGCTTGGGATCATCAGAGAGGGATGAAGGCAAAGCGGGGAGGTTGTAAATCACAGCCACGGATTCCACCCCCGAGCAGATGGGAGATGTGACAGACAACGTGCCCCGTTTGCTTTCCCAAGCCAGCCCTCACCTCTGGGCAATTCCATCCCTTCCCAACGCATCCCGGGCGCTGCCGGCTCCTTCACACTCGGCTGAGCGCGCCGAGGGGAGGAGGAGGTGGTTGGGTCTGGATTCGCTAAGGAGCAATGATGAGAAGCGGGGGGGCTGGGGGAAGCAGCAGCCAGTTTCCCATGAGCTTCCCATGGGCTTCCCGCGGCTATTATCCACCTAACCCTCCGAGGCGAGGGGGAAAGGGGACAAACAACCTGCGCTTCCCCTTGCTCATGGCTGCAGGTGCTTCACCCATCACACACAGCCCCGTGCTGGGGACCCATCTCCAAGCATCCCTGGGGACAGCATCCCTGGGGACAGCATCCCTGGGGACAGCCCCGCGCTGCCGGCTCGGGGAGCATCCTCCTCCCCTCCAGCGGGTCCCGAAGCGAGCTCCGGTGCTCCCCGGCTGGGCAGGGGGGTGTAGTGCATCCCGGCTCGGTTTCCAGCCGGCTGAGCCGCGCTGTCTCTCTGATAAACTCTGAGCCGTGAACACGGAGCGCTGGTGTCGAGGAGAGCAGAGGAGGGCTCCGAGGATGCTCCTGTATGCAGGCAGGAGGCGGCTGTGTGGTGGGAGCCATCGCTGGGAGCAGCTCAAGTCGCCTCCCTTCTCCTGGGTGTTTTTCCTTGCTTATGGAACGTTTAAAGCCTTTTTCTCCCCACCAAATCCCTCTGGGAGGTATAAAGAGGCAGATGAGGGAGAGAGCCATGATGGATGCAGAAGATGCTGCGAGGGCTGGAGCAGCTCTGCTCTGGAGCCAGGCTGAGAGAGCTGGGCTGGGGCAGCCTGGAGAAGAGAAGGCTCCTGAAAGGGAGACCTTAGAGCAGCTCCAGTGCCTAAAGGGGTTGCAGGAAACCTGGAGAGGGGCTTTGGGATATAAGGGATATAGGAACAGGCCAAGGGGAATGGCTTGAACCTGCCCGAGGGGAGACTGAACTGAGCTCTTAGGCAGAAGCTCTTCCCTGTGAGGGTGCTGAGGCGCTGGCACAGGGTGCCCAGAGAAGCTGTGGCTGCCCCATCCCTGGCAGTGTGATAATAATAAAATCCTATTTATACATATTTCTATCATTAAACGCCCAACAATCATGAGAGCTTCCAACAATAGGGGATCCGCAGGCCTGACCCTGTGGGGAAAGGGGAGCTGCTCCCACAGAGAATTGATGGGATGGGGACATGAGCAGCTGCAATCCCCTTGGCAGCCATGGGGCAAGGACCCAAAGCAGGGTCCAGGGGGATGCAGAGCTGCCCGGGGGTACCTGCGAGCCCTCGGTGCCCGGCTGCCGCAGGAGCTTGACGGTGCGGGCTCCATCGGGGCGCTGGCTGCGGCCGTCGTGCCAGGTGAGGCTGCTGCCCGCCGCCCGCTGCAGGCGGTAGCTCAGGTTCTCGGCCGACACCGTGTGCTCCAGGAGGCTGCGGCAGAAGCTGAAGTGAGCGGCAGCGGCTGCGGAGGGATGCGGAGGGTGAGAGGTGGTGCCGGTGCCCATCACCCTGCACTCGGGCACCCAAACCCACCTCTTCCTCCCCATAGGGCCCGTGGAGCTTCGGCCATCCCCATCCCCAACCTTCCCTTCCCAGCACTGGGAAGGAATCCCTTCATCCCACAGACCCGCCAGCTGGAGCTGGGAACCGGCAGACGCCGGCAAGATGTTTGCCCACACAAAGCCCTTGGAGAGATGCTTGTTTTGACACCCACCCACAGAGCAGACGTGGGGACCCGCAGTTATCGTCTCCTGCATGTCTATAACCCCTTGTTCTGTGAGAGACATGGGATGGGGCACTGGGGAAGAGCGGTTTTCCATGGACCAGGGTGACCTGGAAGTGCTGCCACTGAGAGACGGGGAGCAGACAAACCCCAACTGATGGAGAAGCCTGATGGAGAAGGGGATGCAGGTTGGTCCCCCTCAGCACAGACCATGGGTGCTTGGGGATGAATGCTGCCCACAGGCACAGATCTGTGCACCCTGGTGATGGCCAGATATGCACCAGCCCGTCAATGACAGTGCACACAGACCCATTTACCCACAACAAATGGCTTTTATCCCTCGCTCCTTGTGTTTTGATAAGCAGGGGATGTTTGGGATGCAGCGAGGGAGCAAAGCTTTCCTTTGGTGGCTTTACATGAGCAGCGCTGATCCACAGGAGCGAAACCCAGAGCATCCCCCATCTCACCTGCTCCCACCACAGGCAAGTCTCAAAGCACCACTGAAAGCAGAGCAGCACCCAAAGGAGATCTGCCTCCAGGGATAACCCATCCTGGGAGAGCAGCAGGGCTATAGAAAACCTGCTCAGATCATTGCCATCAGTGGGGGAAGAGGTTTCAGAGACCTCTCGAGCATCCCTTCATACAACAGAGATCAATGGGCCAAAAGAAGTCAAACTGGAGCAGGAAACAGTTGTCAATGTGTGCCCATAGGTCCTGGGCTCTCCAGACCACATCACACCACACTGGTTCCTAAACACAGCCAATGACAAGCGCTGCCATGGGGAAACTGAGGCAGGGGACCTGATCCATGCCTGGGGAAGGGGTTTTATGGGAAACATGCTGAAGGGAGATCCATGGAGAGGCCCAGCATGGAGCAGGGGCTGCCTCGGTGCCTGTGTCATGATGGGGATGTCTCCAGTGGCTGCCTACACCCTCAGACACCCTGGACCGCAGTGGGTTGTGCTGCCTCCAGACCAAGGATGCTGGAGATGCCCTCAGCTCTCCTGCCCCCAGTACCCTGAGCACCCATCCCAGTGCAGCGGTGCTGGGATACCCCTGAGCTGGACACTGGGATCAGATACAGACCCAGCAGGTCTGGAGGGACTGGTGCCAGAGCCCTGTCCTTCAGCTGTCCCGGAGCTTCCCCAGGGCTCACTGCAGAAAGGCTCAGTTATGGAGCAGCAGGGAAGGGGCTCTGGGCATCACCAGCACCTGTATCCATAGCGGGCTCTAAACCTGCCACCAGCAGCAGGACATGGGCATCTCCAGTGCCCTGGGGAGAGGGAGCCAGAGTGAGAATAGATGGGAAAGAAGGGAAAGTGAAGTGGAAAACAAGCTGAGAAGAAAGGCAGGACCCAGAGCACCGGTGGCATCGCTCCCATCGGGAATGGGCAGCTGCTGCCCTGAAGCCCAAAGCCTCCAGCAGCTCCTTGGCATCTCCTTTAGGGCCTCCTCCTCCTCCAATCCCAGCCCTTGGGCCCCAACTTCCCCATTGCTTAACAGCATCCGACATGGATGAGAGTAAAGGGGTGCATGAGGGAGCAAGAGAAGGATGGGGACAGAGGAACCCTACTGCAGCCTCCACACAGGGACACAGGGGTGCTCTCCTCTCCTTCCCATGCCCTGCACAGGAGCATCCACAGCAACGCCACAAGCACCCAGCCACCCTCCATCCCCTCTGCTGCTCCGTACCCGGACGGGGCTGCACACAGAGCATCCCCCCCCGGCCCTGCAGCCCCCCTCACCTGGCTCGGGTGGTCCCTGCGAGCTGCGGATGGAGGAGATGCAGCAGAGCGAGGGTCGGCCCTGCTGCATCCTGACGGGAGGAGGATGCTCGCGAGCGCTCGGCACCGGCTCTCACAAGCGCGGCTCCATCCCTGCCTCCCCTCATACCTCGTCCTCACCTGACTGCCTCCCCCGACCTCCCTCCTATAGCCCACCAACAGCAGCTCTGCGCTCGCCCTGGCTCCGGTGCCGGATGAATTAAACCCCCCTCCCCGCTGTGCCCTGTGGGCGTTTGATCCGGAGGGATGCTCCGTGGTTTCCCCACATGCTCCCATCTAATCCTATAGCAGGGCCAGCTGGCACCGGGATGGATGGGAAGCTTGGGGGGATGCTGGACCGCCAGGCATCAAAGCACCCCAGGGCTGAGCACAGCAGTGACAAGCTCAAATGTGGCAGCAGCGGGGTCACCGGTGGGTTGGAGCATTTGGGATGCAGGAGAAGACAGGAGGGAGTGCGGTGATGAGCATCCTTCCAGGCAGGGGTTTGGGGCTCAGCACGCTCTGCTCCTGCACCCAGCAAAGACATCGTGGCTATGGCCACATCTGGGGTCTGGGCAGAAGGGGGGTGCCCATAGGAAACCCTGTGCTGAACCTTGAAATGGGGCTGCAGGAGCCTTCAGGCTGTCTGAAGCAGAGCTGGAGCAGGGATGGGATCGCTCTGCTCTGCTCCCCAAACAGCCACTGTGCCCTTGTCTTTCCAGGTCCCTGCGAGCTGCTCCATGGTCCCTGCACCTTGTCCATCAGCCCCATGCAATGATCACCCCCAAGGCTGCTCCCGGGCTCGGGAATTGCTCCGGGCTCATTTTCTCGCCGCCGCTCCCTTTCCCTCTCCAGACACTTTTATGGCTGATGGAACGTGAGCGCTGGGGATGCTCGGAGCTGCAGCAGGCGCCGCTGGGGACAGGGATGGAAACGTGCCGGGGATGGAGACCGCAGGGCAGGACGTGGCAGCATGAACCAGCCAGAGCATCCCTGGGTCAATCCCGAAGCGAGCAGGGGCTGATCCCTACCAGCAAACAGGCTTTGGGCTGCTCACTGGTGACCAGTCCTGTGGGGAGGGGTGGCAGGCAGGCAGGAGCAGGCAGAGGGCATGGAAAGGGGGGCCCAGAGCCTGCTCCCTGCTCTGCCGCTGCTTCCCAGCATGGCTTTGGGGATGCCCCCGTGTCTTTGACACCATCACACTCACGGCTACCCCATAAACCCGCCTTCCCGCAGGGCTGCCCGGGATCAACACCAGAGCCTGGGAGAAGCTGGGAGCAAGCTTCACAAGGACCAGATCCCTGTGTGGGTTTGCTGGGCTCCCGGTGCTTGGGAGGGAAGGAGACGCTGAGCATCGAATGGGGCACGGGAGCAGGATTCCCTGGAAGCCGGTTGTTCCTCTCCTGTTACCCCAGGCAGGTGAAGGGTGGATGAGACCGGAGCTCTCTGGGGACTCCAAGGACAGGGAATGCACTCTGCTCATGGAGCAGCTTTGGGAGGGAGTCATCCCCCTTTTAGCAGCATCCCCATGAGCCTGGGGGCATTGCCATTGCTCTGCTCCCCTTGTCCCTTCCATGAGGCTTCACCCTGGTGCAGGGCAGAGCCCCCATGGAGACGGTGATGCTTTCTGGGACCCCCCAATGCATCTAATCCTTGAAGCCATACCCATAGGATGTCCTTATGGACCAGGTCCTTCCCTGAGCCATTCCCTAGCACCTGCTGACCGTGCTCAGAGGTGACTGACACCCCCAAAGCCTCTCCACGTTCTCTGTGGTACTGCCCATGATGAGCATTGCCCCAGCACATCCCTTGTGGAGGTGAGACCGGAGCCCAGCGCAGGGATGGAGCTCGGGCTGGTGCCTGCTCACCAAGGCTGGTGCCTCCCAAGGAAGGAGGAAGAAGGGAACAAAAGGCAGATGCCCTTTTCCATCCTCCCCATAGCACCGTGCCCTGGGTGCACACCAAGGGGAGGGTGCATGGGTGCTGCTGCCTGCACCGAGGGTCCCTGGGGCACGGCCTCTGGGGGCACTGTGAGTGCCTTTGGGGGTGTCTGTGCTCCTGAGCCCCGCAGTGGGTACTGCCAAGAGGTCCCTGAGCACCCACGGGCAAGGATGCCCCTAGGGTTGGGCACCCAGGGGATGAGGGCAGCAAGCAGGACCCCAGGGTGGCTCTGGGCAGGGCATGGACCCCTCTACCTGCAGCAAGCCCCATTCCACCTTGACACGCTCTCCCTGGGGTCCTGCCACACTCCAGCACCCCAAGACCTGCCCTGCTCTGTCCTCACGCCTGCATCCCGTTGCTCCAGCTACATTTCCCAATCCACATCACTGGTACCCCACAATACTGAGGGTAGGGAATGGGAACCGACCCTCCTGGGGATGTCGAGGGCAGCAAAGGGGATGCGGAGGAGCAGACCCCAGGGATGGAGGGGAAAGCATCGGGGGATGCAGGAGCAGCCCCCCGGGTCCTGCCCGCCGCGCACCTGAGCCCGCCCCCCCCCGTGCCCGGTACCTTCCATGTCCTTGGGCCGCTCGCAGCTCATCCTCCGCGCAGCGGGGCCGCGCTCAGGCGGGGACCGAGCCCCGTGCCCCCCCCCCCCCCCCAGCGCCGCCGCCGGCACCGGGAGCTCCCGGCCCGCCCCGCCCCGCCCCGGTACCCGCGCCGGGGGCGGTGCCGAGCTCCGCAAGCCCCGGGCGCTCCGCCCGCCGAGCAGCCAGCCCGCCCCGTGCTGCCGGCCCTGCGTGCACCGGGCATCACCGCGGGTCCAGCCGGGGATAACGGGCATCATCCCCATGGATCCATACCGGGGACCACCGGGCATCATCCCCATGGATCCATCCTAGGGACCACCGGGCATCATCCCCATGGATCCATCCCGGGGACCACTGAGCATCATCCCCATGGATCCATCCCGGGGACCACTGAGCATCATCCCCATGGATCCATCCTAGGGACCACCGGGCATCATCCCCATGGATCCATCCTAGGGACCACCGGGCATCATCCCCATGGATCCATCCGGGGGACCATCATCCCCACGGATCCATCCGGGGGACCACCGGGCATCATCCCCATGGACCATGGATCCATCCCAGGACCACTGGGCATCATCCCCACGGATCCACCCCAGGGACCATCATCCTCATGGATCCATTTGGGGCACCACAAGGCATCATCCTACCATATCCAGATGTGGAGTGAGGCATCAGTCCCCCTCACCTCTACCTGGGGCCTATCCAGAATCATCCCTCCAGATCCAGCCCAGTGGCTGCAGCATCATCCCCCTATATCCCTGCTCAGATGCCATTGAGATCCCCCCACATCCCTCCCCAGCCACAGGGACGTGTCCTGGGGACATCAGGGTGCAGCGGGCATTGTCCCCACGTTTTTGCTCATGTTTGCAGTGGGCACAGAGCAGAAACCAACCCCTGGCTGTTCCCTCCTCTGCAAATTCCCTTTCTCCCCCTGTCCTGCAGCTCCCAGCTGGGTGCCATGAGGGTGGGTGAAGGAGGGTGCTCATCCCTGCATGAGCAACACTGGCAAGGGAGCAGTCAGGGCAATAGTGCTCCTTGCAGGCATCAAATAGAGAAAGAAGCTATTTTCCATCACTGAAAGCCCCCGTTGTTCCTCAGTCTCTGTCTACACATGGAGCTTTCAAGCTGGAGCAGAAACCTTCCAAGAGGAATATGGTAAAAGACAGGCCTTGGCAGGAAAAGGCTGATGCTGCTTGAAAGCTGTGTGAGGATTGCACCAAGCTGTTATTCCAAATAAGAGCTGCACTGTTCCCAGCCTTTGCTTCCCTGCGTTTTTCCAGTAGTAATTGAGCTTCTCCAGGAAAGGTTTCAGGTGTCTGAGGGAAGGGATTTGTCTGCAAACAGGTCCAATGCCAACCTCGCACCCTGATGGTGCAGCTCCATCCTGGGCTTTGGTCTGACTTTGCGTCTCTTGACTGGGGCTTAAACAGGAGTTAAACAGGGAGGAAAAGCCCTAAATCCAGAACACAGCTCAGGAAGCTCAAAACATCTCCATGGGACTCCTTTCCCCATATGCTGGTGGGGTGGGAAGGGGATGAGGTGGGGACATTGGCTTCATCCAGCCATGGAGGAAGGGGCTGAGATGGGGACATCGACCCCAGCAAGCCCTGGAGGAAAGGGATGAGATGGGGACATCGGCTCCATCAAGCCATGGAGGAAGGGGGTGAGATGGGGACATTGGCTCCATCAACCCCTGGAAGAAGGGGATGAGATGGGGACATCGGCTCCATCAAGCCCTGAAGGAAGGGGGTGAGATGAGGACATCGGCTTAATCCAGCCATGGAGGAAGGGGATGAGATGGGGACATCGGCTCCATCAAATCCTGGAGGAAGGGGATGAGATGGGGACATTGGCTCCATCAAGCCCTGGAGGAAGGGGATGAGATGGGGACATCGGCTTCATCCAGCCATGGAGGAAAGGGATGAGATGGGGACATCGGCTCCATCAAGCCCTGGACCTCCTGTTTTCCCCTCCCTATTAAACGGGTTTGGGAAGGGAGAGCACCAACGGCACCGTGGGCCCCATCCCTCCCCTGCAGAGCCTGTGGAGAGGGTGCAAGGAGGGGATGATTCAGCACACTGGGGTTTGGCAGGGAAGAAAGGATGTAATTAAAGAGCCGCTCTCCTCCCGCTCAGGCTCAGGCGGGGAGCAGAGGCAGCAGCTCCGCAGCCTGCAGACGGAAGCTGTTTGTCTAAGGAGACAAGTGCCTCATTCCTGCCTGCACGTTAATGGGATGCACTCGTCAGCAGGAAAAGGGAGCACCCAGAGAGCGGGGGGAGCTGCTCCATCCACCCACAGCTGGGCACGTGGGTACCGGTCGGCTTGGGATGCTCCATCCCATCGGGATGTCCTGCCATGAGGATGGGGATGCAGCCGGGTGTTGGGGAGCCCCATAGGCTGGGGACCACACATGGAGGGGTTTTCCCAATGAAATTTCCCAATTCTCCATGGATTTTTGTGCGAAGGGTTTGTTAAAGCACTTGGAAAGAGGCAGAACCCGAACCAGGCTCGTGCCTGAAGCCTCCTGCCTGGTGCGGGGTGATGGATGCTCCACTGGGCACGGGAATAGGCAGTGTTAGGGAAATCTCTCCCTGAAGACAATTGATTTTCACACTGATGATAAAGCACCAAACCTCCTCATTCCGGATGGGGGACGCTTGGGTTTGCACTGAAGCTCCAGCTCATATCCCTGCAGTGTTATCCCATGGGGCACATCCTGGGTTGGGTCTGCACCATCCCAAGGACGAGGATTCACTGGCAGAGGACATCTGAGGCTTTGTTCCCTCTGGAACACAGAGCAGAGCTTGAGCCTATTGAAGGAGCTTGAGCTCCTTCAAGGGGAGGCTTCCATCGCTGTATTCCTAATTGGATTTTGGCCCATCACGGTTATTTCCAGGCAGGCTGTAATTATTTAAGAGCGCATCCCCCATCCCCTCCTTGCTCCCTGTGCAGAGGTGGGGATTTTCCATAGTGTTTCCTGAAATTAAACCGTGAATTTGCAACTGAACCCAAGGAGAGGATGAGCTCGATGCCAAGGGCACAGCGAGGCAGCGGGATTTGGGCTTGGGATCAATCCACAGCAAGAAGAAAAGAAGTCAAAGCGATATTTAATATAGATCGTTCATACAGATATAGGCATATAGGTTTGAAGAAGCTGCTTGGTGCTCCTGGGTGTTTTATGAGCTGGTCCTGCTGGATCCCAGCACACCCATGCAGAGATGCTGAGCATCATAGAGATGCAGCTCATGTTGGGTGGCACAGGCATGGATAAGTCTCCAGGGCTGGTGGCAGAGGAAAGTGGTTGGATGCTGCTTTCAGGCTTTTTGTCTCTGAAACTTTATGAAATTACCATTAGTTTGGGGATTTTTTATAAGTGCAGCATTTTTTTGGGTCCAAAATCACCCGTCTCTGTCTGCTCTCCATCAGGGAACTGAAGCACCCACAGGTTGGATCTTGTTCTCTCCAGTGACAGAACCAGAGTCCCAGCTTGGTTTGGGTTGAAGGGACCTTAAAGCTCCTCCAGCTCCAACCCCTGCACGGGCAGGGACCCCTTCCACTGGAGCAGGTTGCTCCAAGCCCCTGTGTCCAACCTGGCCTTGAGCACTGCCAGGGATGGGGCAGCCACAGCTTCTCTGGGCACCCTGTGCCAGCGCCTCAGCACCCTCACAGGGAAGAACTTGTGCCATAGATCCCATCTCAACCACCCCAGCACCGCGGTCCTAATGGGCACAAATGAATCCCATCATCTGAGCAAAGCTCTCCAGCATCCAACCAGCGTGAGCAAGTGAATGACCGTGCCAGGGCTCGTCACATCCCAGCAGCCTCAAGTCCTTGGTGTTCTCCGAGCCCGATTTCAGGGCTCTTGAGCCGTATTCAGCTGCTTACAGAATCCCATTTATTATTTACATGGCAAGGTACAGCCAGGCTTGAATCGATTTGCTGTGCTCTGATTGCCACCGCGCACTGGAGTGGGATCTGTGGGCTGGTTGCTCACATAGGCTGTGAAATCAGGGATTAGGGAATGCCAGCCTGGAAACTGCCTGTGCATCCCATACTCTGGGTTCTGTGCCTGCCCTCGGTCCATCGCTAGGGATGCAGGGAGAGCTCGTCCCGGTAGGGAGCAGAGGGATGGGTTAGTTGGTGTCCCCCCAAGGGTTGTCACCCTGGTGCTGCAGGGAAGATGGGGTGGTTGCAGCGGTCACCCCTTGTTTAAGCAGCCCAGGCGTGGGGAATGGGATGGGAATGGTGACACTGGTTTTTAGGAAGGTGATTTGCGTGTGAGCATTGAACAGTCAGGGAGAGAAGAAGTGATGGGGAGTAGCAGAACTGGGGAACAACTGGGAACACTGGTGTTTTGAGGGATGCTGAGCAGGCCTTCACCTTCACATCTACTGTTAGCTTCAGTATCACCTTCACTTTCATCATCACCTTTATCTACTTTCACCTTCATCATCATCGTCTTCAGCTTCAACATCACCTTCACATCCACCTTCAGCTTCAGCATCACCTTCACTTTCATCATCACCTTTATCTACCTTCACCTTCATCATCATTGTCTTCACCCTCAGCATCACCTTCACCCTCAGCATCACCTTCACGTACCTTCGCATTCACCATCATTACATCACCTTTGCCTTCACCTTCACCTTTACTCCTTACCCTGCCCCTGGTCAGAGCTTGCAATGCTTTGGGTGTCATCCCCTGGCAGTGCTCAAGGCCAGGTTGGACACAGGGGCTTGGAGCAAGCTGCTCCAGTGGAAGGGGTCCCTGCCCGGGGCAGGGGTTGGAGCTGGAGGAGCTTTAAGGTCCCTTCAACCCAAACCATTCCATGATTCTATGAGGTTTGCAGGCAAGCACCAGGAAATGGGGCTTGGGAAGGAGCCCTGACATTGATCCTGCCCCTGGATGCATTCCTGTTATTCTGTGTGGTGCTCAAACCCATGCATTTCCAGCCTCGGGAGATCCTTGGGGTTTGTTTTCCCGTTGTCCCGGGAGAAGCTGCCTCCGCTCCCCTTAGGGACACAGAGGGAGCATTGTGTGAGCAAGGGGGTCACAGCAGCCCTGGCCACGGCTCCTTGCTTGCCTTCGGGATGGACCCAGAGCCCAGCCCGTCCTCACGCTCCCCTCTAAGGGCTTGTTTTTCACTTCCAAGCCTTTGTGAGCGATTACGCGCGTGTCCGAGCCGCCGTGCCCAGCATCCCTGCTGCCTCCCGCAGGAACCGAGCCCGGGGAGCCCCCATCCAGCCTGGCCTCCAGCACTGCCAGGGATGGGGCAGCCACAGCTTCTCTGGGCACCCTGTGCCTCAGCACCGTCATTGTGAAGGACTTCTCCCTAATGTCTCATCTCAGTTTCCCCTCGGGCAGGTTCAAGCCATTCCCCTTGGCCTGTTTCACCCAGTGCTCCATGACATGGGATGTGCTGCAGCACGGATGCAGCAGAAAATCACTCTGGGTCTTTCCAGGACACCCAACCTGCAATAGCTTTTATTACCCCCATCGTAAACCCCACAAGAGCTGATGGTCCCTTCTCCCAGGGTCAGATCCTTCCATGATGGGGAAATGATCCCAAGCTCCATGGTTGCATGGAGGAGCCTTGCAATGCTGGTGATGCCGGATCTCCTGCAATGGGAAGCATTTGCTTCCCTATGGGGCAGTGGGGTCCCACATCCCTCCCTGGCAGGGGATGCTCCCATAGGCTTTGCCCTTGCGATGCTGCCGCCTCCCTCCCCCTCCACACGCGGCTTTTTTGGCAAAACTGATTTTATTTATTGTTTCTTTCTTTCTGTTTTTTGTTCCTCCCTGCAGCAGAACCCAAAAATAGCCGGATGGGAAGCGGCGGGGCTGCCATTCGCATGCAAAATGGGGCTATTTTGTCTTCCTGCAGCTGGTTTCTGCTCAGGAACCTGGCAGGGCTGGCGGCAGGGCTGCGAGGGGCAGCAGGATGGGGACAGCCCTCAAACCATCACTGGGGCTCTTCACACCCCTCTCATTCCCCTTGTGCTCTCTGATCCCCTCCTGAGGGACAGGGACCCTTTGGTGCAGGCTCACCTGGAGGCTTTATGGGCAGCAGATAATGAATCCCGGTGTGATGGGGTGAATGGGGGCTCACACATCGCAAGCCTATCATCATTCCCATCATCCCCACCATCATCCTCATCCCCTTTGTGGTGACCCCCAACACCACGGGGGCCTGTCCATGTGTGCAACACGTGTGTCTGCATGGTTGAGCGCTGCGTACATGCACCAAGGGAAGTGGTCGGGGGATCACACACGCATGTGCACGGGAGCCGCGTGTGTCACACGTGGAGGGATCGATGCCCATGTGTGCAACACGCGTGTACGCGCACACAGCTGCGCACGTGCGGTGTGCGCGCACACGCGTGTGCGGGTCACCCACCACCACCACCACCAACCCGCTTCGGACCTCCGCGGCGCCAGGGGGCGCGCTGCTCCCTCAGCTCCTTCAGGAGCGGAAGTGACGCTCTGCATCGGTTAACCCCGCCTGCTCTCGCCGCAGCTTCCGCCGCCGCCGCCGCCGCTCCCCTGGTCTCAGTCTCGGTCCCGGTTCCGATCCCGGTCCTGGTTCCACCGGCACCATGAACAAGAAGAAGAAGCCGTTCCTGGGCATGCCCGCTCCCCTGGGCTACGTGCCGGGGCTGGGCCGCGGGTGAGCACCACTCTCCGGTTACCCCCCCCAGGGCCCGGCCTGGGCCTGCCCCGCCGCGGTTCCCCCTCAGGACTCCTCGGGCCTTCCCTCTTCCCCATCCCGTGCCCTCGGTGCAGCCGGAGGCTTTCCCGGTGTCATTGCTACGGCTGGGCGGGTTTGTGTCCGAAGGCGAGCCCGGTACCGGGGGTGGGTTCGGGGGTGCTTTAAGCGGTGTCCGTGTCCCCGCCCCCCGGCTCTGAAGCTGTGTGTATGCATAGGGTCGTCTCAAAAGTCGGTATATCAGGGTGGGTTGTGCTGAGTCAGGGCTCGGGGTGTGGGAGGGACGTGCTTTTTGCTGGGTACAAGCCCTGTTTGGCCTCTGCTGCTTTATTGTGCCTTTATCTAGGGGTGGCTTTGTTGTCTGTGCCCTGGGAAGTGGCAGGTTAAAGCCATTCATTCCCGTTGTTTTGTCCCTACATCCCCTGTCCCAAGGCCCTCTCCAGGTTTCCTGCAGCACCTTTAGGCACTGGAGCTTGCTCTAAGGTCTCCCCTTAAGGAGCCTTCTCTTCTCTGGCTCTCTTAGCCTGGCTCCAGAGCAGAGATCCTCCATGGATGATAAAGCAGTGAGCTGGGTGATTGCAGTGCCTTTGCAGCTAAACTGCTCCCTATAAAAGGACAGGGAGACAGGGACTGGATGATGCCATTCTTGAAGAAGAATGAGATTCTTCCTGTGTGCTACAAGTAATAACGCTGCCAGCCTGGCTGTGTGTCTCGGGGGTTGTGTGTGCTAAAGAGCTGCCACTGCTTCCCCAACACAGAGCCACAGGTTTCACCACCCGCTCCGATATCGGCCCTGCCCGTGATGCCAATGACCCCGTGGACGACCGCCATGCACCGCCCGGGAAGAGGACTGTGGGGGATCAGATGAAGAAGAACCAAACAGCTGATGATGATGATGAGGATTTGAATGACACCAATTACGATGAGGTGAGGAGATTGTCATCATCTGGAGATGCTTTTCCCTGAGGAGGAGTCCCTTAACTCCCTGCTCTCTTCCTGTGAAACCTGAGGTTTCAAGAGCAGGATTCCCTGCTTTTTTCTAGCAGTACTTCCTTTTTTCCCATTTATTTTAATAATTATTGTTATTGTTATACATAATGGCATAGTGCAGATTTGAGGTGTGATGTTGGTCTGCATATTGTGGTTTAATTATGTGTACCGAGCACTGAGACTCTTGGGAGTAGATCTGGAACTTAAGTACTAATGTAAATTAGTTAAGTACTAACATAAGTAATTAGTTAGTACTTTGGGGGATGTATGTTTTAATTCTCCACAAAAGAAATCTCAGCTTTTATCCTTTGATGTGTATTTGTCTTTATGTGGCCTGTGTAGGCTCTTGTGTTTAAATCCCCCTTTGGTCAGTTAGATGTTATGATGTTCCTTTGGTTTGCTTTCAGTAGTTTAAAACCAAAAGTGGCTAATGGAAGAAAATGGCCTTTCTATACTGGGATCTCAGTTATTGATTAATAGAGCCATTCTGGAAGAAGCAATTTGGAAGCAGTTTTGCTTCTGAAATGTGGGAGAAGAACCACCGGGGGTGGGAGAAGCAAGTGCTTTTCTGTAGGGATGTGTCAGTCTGATGCCATGTTGTTAGAAATAGCCTTCTGCTGCATTTTCCTTGTGCTGGGTGACTGTTGCCTCTAGCAGGAGCATAACAGAAGCTTTAAACTGAAGATACTGCTTTTTTTTTCTCCTCTTCCTTTCCTTTCTCTCTTCCCAAATCCATAGTTCAATGGGTACGCTGGGAGCCTTTTCTCAAGTGGTCCCTATGAGAAAGATGATGAGGAAGCAGATGCTATTTATGCAGCTCTGGATAAGAGGATGGATGAACGCAGGAAAGAACGAAGGTAGGATGAATCACAGCACTGGCACAGAGTGTTTCTGTTTAGTTTGTGATTTAGACTTTGCCTCTTTCCATTTTCTGCCTTTGTCTGCTGAGTCTGTTTTGAGGTATACACAGAGGCTTTATTCTAATACTGAACATTTGACCCTGTGGCTCCAAGTTCTAGAACTGATGGGTATTTTGCATAACTTGCTCTGAGAGTTGATGTGGTTGAATTGCTTCACCATACTTAAGTTTATTAAGATGCTGGAGGGAGATGCTGAGTAACTGGTTTTGTTACATTCCATACTGCACATCACTCTGGACATGGTTAGAAGCGTCATGTAATGCAGGTGTCTTGTAAACTGGTGAGTGTTACTGAACTTGTTAAGCTCACTACCTGGTCTATAGGTAAGAGGAGGTTAAAGGCTGAAGTTCTCTTGGTTGGAGATGCCTGGTTTTACACTATCATATTATTTGGTGAAACATCTCTGCCATAATGTTGATAATCTAAACTTGGACAAAATGCTCTTTCTAATGCCTTGGTTCTGATCAGACATGTTTTTCTATAAGAGCAACACTTGGTTTAAAGACTTGCTGGTTGTTCCTTGGAGCATAACCTCAGTATTCCTTTTCCTCAGGGAACAACGAGAGAAAGAGGAAATAGAGAAATACCGGATGGAACGACCCAAAATTCAGCAGCAGTTCTCAGACTTGAAAGTAAGGAGAAAAACATCTCAAGTGTGACTTTTATCTTTGTGATGTATGAGAGGTGGATATGGTTCTGCATTTCCTTGCTCAGATTTTGTATGTTAGCAAACAAGTAGTTCCTTATTTGCCAGATTAGTTATTTTCTCTTGGAAAAGGAAAGTAAATGGATTTGAAGCTGGCAGCTGGTGGTGCAGAACCTCTTCCTGGCCTGGAGCTCTCTCAAGCAGTGTGATTTTCAGCCAGCTGCAGTTACAGCCACTTAAATTAGTGCTGATTTAAACCCAAGCAGGGATGCAATCTGCACTGCTAAAGCCATATTGTCTGTGCTGACAGCAGCATTCAGAGTGGCACTTCAGCTGGTGGAAGTGGGTGTTTAAAGCTGCTTTGGAGGGATCTGGGAGAACACTGGGATTCTGCCTGTGGAGCACTTTATTTGTGGCTGTACAAGGGAGTGAAATTCATGCAAATCCTGATACCAGGCTTTTGGTTTGGCTTTATTGTGGCTTCACATCAGTTCTGGAGCAGGTGCCTCACTTCTGCCTTTGAGGGATTGATAATGTGTTGGCATTGGAGTAGTAGTTAATCAGGAGCTCCTGACTTACTCTGTTAAATAAAATGTATTGTTTAAGCTGTTGGCTAATGATTAGTAAGAAACCACTCAGTGCTGCAGGTGCTGAGATTAACCTGAATCCTTGCAGCACTGAATTTAACAAGAAGATCGATTTGGAATCTCAGTCCAGACTAAACCCAAATCCTAATGAAATGCATCTACATCTTTTGTACATTGGATTAGGGAAAAATCTGACCTTTTGATGCTTAAGTCAAAGTTTAAGGAAAGAATAATCCCTTAAGGAAGTAGAGCAATTGAACAAATTCTACAGTAAATAACGATGCCAACTCCTCTTTGAACAGCGGAAGCTGGCAGAGGTCACAGAGGAAGAGTGGCTGAGTATCCCAGAAGTTGGTGATGCCAGGAACAAGCGCCAGAGGAATCCTCGCTATGAGAAGCTGACTCCTGTACCTGACAGCTTCTTTGCAAAGCATTTGCAGTCAGGGGAGAATCACACTTCTGTGGACCCACGCCAAACAGTGAGTACAAAAGCAAACCTGGTGAAGGTGGGATCTGTGCTTTATAATCAGAGGTGAGGGTTGAACTGTGCATTTATGAGTGGGTTTTGGGGGGGGAAAGATACTTGACCAAAACACTTGGTGTGAGTCTGGCAGAGGGATTGCTGGATGTTCAACTCCTGTGCTTGCTGGGGTCTTTCAATGCACACCCATTGCCAGTGAAGACTTGAAGATAGGCAGAGAGAGCCTTGTTGTTGTGGTTAAAGTGGAAGAAAGTGTTTCTTTTCCATTTCTTGGTCTGTAGAATGCTGATAATGAGTTGTTTTGAGCATAACCAGTGTCCATTTCTGTTAATTTTGCAAAAATGGAACAGAAAATAGAGTGTAATTTCAGCTCATGGTTTGCCCAACACTGGAGCAATTGTGTTAAAAACTATTTGCATTAAGGTCAACTGAAAATTAAGCAATTTGTCTTGTTGCTACATGGCCACAGCCTGCTGTGGTGATAGAGTTTCAGGAGAAGCTGACTGGCCCTGAACTGGTACTAGATGTCCCTGGGACTTCTTTGTAGAAACTCCTATTGAAATGTGCTACTTTTGGATGCTTATGCTCTTAAGTTTTCACTTTCCTGTTACTTATGTCACTGACTTGGCTAAACTTGAGTCATTGCCTCCAGATTTGCAAAACCTGTATGAGAGATGCTCTGTGGTTCAGGGAAGCCACTGTTTGAGAGGGACCTTTGGGGTTTTGGCCCCCCTGGAACAGCCCGAGTTACTTGTGAAACCTCAGAAGAGAGCTGAGGAATGTGTTTCTCCCCCTCTTGTTTTTAGCAATTTGGTGGATTGAATACTCCATATCCAGGGGGCTTGAACACTCCCTACCCAGGAGGAATGACACCAGGCTTAATGACACCTGGCACAGGTGAATTGGATATGAGGAAGATTGGCCAAGCCAGGAACACCTTGATGGATATGAGGCTAAGCCAGGTAAGGATGTGGCAGGGCAGGATGTGTCCTGCTGTGTAAGACCTGGGTTTAGAAGTGTCTTTAATTCTGTTGGGTGTTAGAAGAAACACCTCAGCTGTGATATAATTTTGTACTTCTCTATCCCTAATCCCATTACCTCTAATAGAATTTCCTGGGAATTAAGTTTGTCTCTGGAAGTCTTGGTCATTAAGGGAGAGCCCTATCGTACCGGAGATGGACTTCAGGTGAACAGCACTTGGTTGCACCAAGTTACACCAAGGGAAACATGTCTTCTATCCTGCACAGGGATGAAAAATACTGTTCTTAATTTGTTGTTGAGTTCTGTTCTTTTTCATTGATTTTTCCCATCTAAATCTGGCTTCAGCTAAAAAGACAGGCTTTAGCTGGCAGAACTGCAAGACCTGTTGGTGACTGAAAGCCACGCTGTTTGTTTTCAGTGGTATTAAATTCAAATCATTAAAGTTGTGTATTTTACAAGTGGAAAAAGCTCATCAGCAAGGCTTTATGCTTCCCTTGGTTTTGGTAAGAGTGAATATCCAGGTTTCCTGTACAGCTGCAGGGTCTTTTCCAGTGTTTATTGCATGCTACAGGGGCTGTGAATGGTCACTTCAGTAGCTCTGATTTGCCCTTCCCAGGTGTCAGACTCTGTGAGTGGCCAAACTGTAGTGGACCCGAAAGGATATTTGACAGACTTGAATTCTATGATTCCCACCCATGGAGGAGATATCAAGTAAGTTTAGGAAGGATTAACTGATTTATCCTCTTAGTGATGGCGGTGATCCTGCATAGAAATGGAAATCTGTCTGGGCTGGTGGCTCTCAACTGGCATTTAATTTGTACCAGATGCCAGGTGGGTTTCTGAGGATGAATTCTTTCAATGTGAGGTCTGGTTTAATCTGTCCACAGAGGTATTTATCATCTGACCTGGATGCATCAGTTGTGGGGCTTGTTTTTATTCTACCCCTGGACTAACATGCCCAGAGTGATGGCAGCTTGTGGCTGTCTGCCAGCCGGGGAAGGACCTGCTTAATTGTATCCCTGTGCTGCTAATTTAGGCTTCATTGATGACCTCTGAAAACCCTTTTAACCTCAAGTTTGCCACCAGTTTCCTAAAGAATTGCCATTAAAGTCAAAGTGATAGGTGCAAATGTTGATGCTAACACTTGACTTCAGTCAGTGCTTGTGCTCATCAGCTTCCAGCTGTAATTCCTGCATATCTTGCTTAAATACTTAACTGGTTTTCATGTTGATCTGGCTGTGTTAATGTGTATTTGTAAGCTTGTTTGGTAGCATGCAGTCTGTGTCACCAGTAAAGAAACGTTTGAGATGAGGGTTACTGTGCATCTGAGTGCGGCTGTGAAGCACTGATTCAGGGGAATTACTTGCTACAGTGCTGAAAATCTTCCTGTCTGTTTTTCCTCCTCCTTTAGTGATATCAAAAAAGCCCGCTTGCTCCTGAAATCAGTGCGAGAGACCAATCCTCATCATCCTCCAGCCTGGATAGCATCAGCCCGACTGGAGGAGGTCACTGGCAAGCTCCAAGTGGCTCGCAATCTCATCATGAAAGGCACAGAGATGTGCCCTAAGGTCAGAATTGCTTTGCTTCCCTGCTGATCCTTGCAGGGCAGCAGGAAAAGGTTGTGGTTAAGAGCAGCAGCATCTCTGTGGAGCTGCTGTCAGGCTAGATCTGGTACAGCTTCACTCTGCAGTATTCAAAGAACACGTGTTTAACCAGAAGCTCGAAGTTCAGATTCTTGGTTTGATGTAAAGGAAGATTGTTCTTTTCCCCTGGCAGAGTGAAGATGTTTGGTTAGAAGCAGCTCGGCTTCAGCCTGGGGATACAGCCAAGGCAGTCGTGGCTCAAGCTGTCCGCCACCTCCCGCAGTCTGTGCGAATCTACATCAGGGCAGCAGAGCTGGAGACAGACATCCGGGCAAAGAAACGTGTCCTGAGGAAAGGTGAGAGCTTCTGCGGGCTCAGGGAGCAAAGCCTGAGTCTCCCTCTCTTTGTATTGTGGGGTTTTCTTTGCATCCCTGGGGAAAACAGGGCGTTTAATGATGTGGGTCTTACTGGTGGAGCTTGCTGCTGTCGAGTCAAATTGTTGTTGAAGTAGCTGTAAAACACCCTTCAGTGAAAAGCTGCTGTTACTGAGCAATTGCAAATGACATTTCACTTCCCCAAACCAATTCCAGCCTCATCCAAGTCTGTTCCAAACAATGATCCTTTTAACAGTGGTGTGTTGTGTTGTCCTGAACCCAGGTCTTCCTCACAGGTTCATAGTATTAATCCTTTGATTACTTTAAGTTACTGGGACTGTAGCAGTAGAGATTAGAACCTTCATGGCTATTGGATTGTGTCAATTTTATCTTCTGACTTTAATTTAGACAGGGAAAAGGGTCTGGAACTAATATACTTAATTCTTGTGGAGCACCCTGCAGTACTGAATGGTTTGGCTTCAAAGCAAGCAAATTGCCTCATAGTTCTTAACTGTGCATCTCTGGTGAAATGACTGCTTACTGCATATGGATGAAGGCACTTACAGGTTCCTGGGTTTGAAGTTGTAGGGGTTCAGATACTAACTATTCATTCAGTAGCTTTTCTAATTTCCACTGGCTAAGCAGTGCTGTGGTGTCACCCCTGTGACAGTGTGCATCCTCCTCAAGAACAATAGTAGATACTGAACAGAAAAACACTCTTACATGAGCAGAAACAGATTTGAGACCAGCTTGGGTAGGAGAGCATCTTCTGTGAAAGCAGTGACACATTAGGTACTGAGGTTTGCTTTAAACATTGTATTTGCAAAGAGTTTTTGGAACCACCAGCTTCATCTCCAATACAAAGCTGGTAGTGGAGTGGAACATGATTTATTGCTTCTTCCCAGTTTCTCCGTGTGAACAGTTTCACAGTGCTCCTCTGCTACTTAGGGAACAGCAGGAATATGATGCTTGGAACTGTTTGTATATGCAGCCTTAAGATCAGTGGCAGTTTAACCCATTATTTCTCCTCAAATAAAATAGACTGAATGCCAGGTAATGGCACTGGAATGGGATCTTTCATGATGTGTTTTGTTGGCTGTGTCCATTCCTATCATCCAGCAGAACCTCTGGAGTTTCAAAGCCTCTTTCTGACTGGAAAGCCATCAAGCTGAGTGTTTAAAATGCATCTCGAGGTGCAGATATTGGCAGCTCCATGAAAACATGTTGTGTCCTGCTGAGTGGTGCTCTCAGCTCTTACAGGCTCATCTGATTCACTTAATTCCTCAGGAAATCTGCTACTGCAGACTGAGAGGAAACAGTTAATGCCCGAATCCCCAGCACACAGTGCTGGTAAATGCTCTGTGTGCTTCTGCAGAGCTGGGATGTGCTCTGAGGCTCAGCAGTGTGCCTTGGCCTTTGCAGGAATGCTTAAAGGAACAGCCTTGCCTGGAAGCTGGTTTCAGTGTAGTTTTAGATGCTTCTTCCACCCGTTTCTGTGGTCCTGCTGTTGTGCTGCGGAAGGATGTGCTCAGTCCTCTGTCACTGTAGCATGCTCGTGTGCAATCACCTTGGAAGCAATGGAACTAATGCTGCAGCACAGCTAACACCAGCAGGCTGTGGTGTAAGTTGTGGTGACAAAAGGCTAAAACACCCCTTTAGTTTCTTAGTGTATCTCTCAGATACGAGGTTGTAAAGAAACAGGCTGCGAAAAGTTGTTTAGACCTGACTGTTTCAGACACCACATGTAGAACAGTCTGCAGGGAATGCAGTTTCTACCAGCTGCTCTTGGAGAAGATTAAGGAGGACTCAAAGACTCTTAATTAGGTGGAGCCCATATGGATTGCTGAAAGAACACGTGGGATCCAGTGGCGTAGGGTGTTAGTGTCACTGATACCTTTAAGCTTTTAGGCATCCTCCTATTTTATTTTTACACAGCAGGCCAGTAATTCATTGGGAAGCTAATCTGGGATCCATTAAGCTGTCAGGAGATGCCCACAGGCCAAAGGAACAGTTCCAGTATCTAAGGAGCAAGGTTGTCTTATTAGTATGGAAGATGCTCTGTTTTATAAAGGGAGACCCAGAACGATTAGGGCTACCCAGTTTTAAGATAAGCTCATTTGTTGAGCCTGGAGGCTGTGTTCAGCAATGTGTCCTACTGCAGAGGATGCAGTTACAGCTTAGACAGGGGAAGAGCCTTTGGCTCTCCAAAGCCTGGTTCCAATTAAAATGAAGTTAGCTTTTTATTTTGTGATTTGAAGTTCTCATTGTTGAAGCAAGAGCTAATGGAAGTGCAGTTCCCTCCCTTCCCTTTTTCAGGAAATTTCATCTGTAATAGGGCAAAGCCTTCAATATATCATCTTTAAAACATGCAGCCCTCTTTGGGGAACTACTTTGTCATGATTAACAGAATGGTTTTGCCCCTCTAGCCCTTGAGCATGTTCCAAACTCAGTGCGTTTGTGGAAAGCAGCCGTGGAGTTAGAGGAACCTGAGGATGCCAGGATCATGCTGAGCCGGGCTGTGGAGTGCTGTCCAACGAGTGTTGAAGTAAGTCTTTAAAGAAGTAAAAGAAGGCAACCCCCTCCTCATGGCTTTAGGTTGACAGCAGAGCTTTGAAAACAGGAGGCAGGGAAGTGCATGATGAGTTCTGTACCACGCACTTTGTGCCACAATGAGAGGGATGTGATGAGCAGTGGACTGTGCTTCCCCCCCCCACCCAGAGTTCATTGTCTGCTGGTCATTACATGCTTCGTTTTCCTGTGTAATTGTTAGGTTCATTATGCCAGTGCACTGCTGTGCCTGCTGTAGCCACTTAGCCATGTTCCTGTTGATGGGTAGTGCCTCCCCAGTTGTGAAAACAAGCATAGACATAGCCTGGGGAGGCGAAAACAACGTTGCTCATTTCAGAAGCCCTGAAGCAGAGTGTCACACTCAGCTGTTTGAAAGGTGATGTGAACAGAAAATACAGAGCCCAGCTAATGGAGGTGATATCTCTGTGATCATGTCCATAGATGATTCATCAGGTGAATAGGACTGAGCTTTCATGGCAGGAGTAGACTCTGTTTCTACTAGTTCTCCACTGATATTCTGCAGCCTGCTTGAGAACAGTTGCCAGCCAGCAGCAAGCAGCCTGAAGCTGCTTACCTCTTCAGGCTGACACTGCCATAGAGCAGCATTGTCATCTCCTTGTTCTAATCTGAAACCCATCTTCTGTTGCTCTGCAGCTGTGGCTTGCACTGGCCAGGCTGGAGACGTACGAGAACGCACGGAAAGTCCTTAACAAAGCCCGAGAGAATATTCCAACGGATCGGCACATCTGGATCACTGCTGCCAAGCTGGAGGAAGCCAATGGAAACACCCAGATGGTGGAGAAAATCATTGACAGAGCCATCACATCCCTCAGGGCTAACGGTGTGGAGATCAACAGGGAGCAGTGGATACAGGTATTGCTCAGTGTTGGTCAGAGACCCAGATGAACGCTCAGGTTTGAAGGCTGCTGATGCTAGGTACTGTAGGATGGTTTTGCACAAGGCTTATCAGTGGAGATCCCTGTGAAAATACAAGAGGGGAGACTAAAAAGCTGACTAAGTTCAAGGCAGTAAGTGATACACTGGGGTAACACTGCGTGTGTTGAGCTGAGGAATGTCTGGTTTGCTTCTGGTTTGGAAGATAATCAGCTTCAAGTTGAAGCAGCTGCTGCCTTAAGTAGGACAGAAGCTTTAAGCCTCCAGTGAAGGATTTATGTGGTTTTTCAATATGTCTCTTGCCTTAAAAGGTATCTGTTTGCCCAACAAGTCTTTGTCAGATACTGTTGTATGAAATCAATACAAATCGAGGCCAGGTTGGATGGGGCTTGGAGCAAGCTGCTCTAGTGGAAGGTGTCCCTGCCCGTGGCAGGGGGCTAGAACTGAATGAGCTTTAAGGTCCCTTCCAATGCAAACCAGGCTGGGATTCTGTGATACAACGCATATGCAGCCAGCAGGAAATACTTTGTTAGTCCTTTATTGGTTTGTAGTAGGCAGCAAAATCTTTCTGGTATGTTCTTTAAGAGAGTATTGGTAATGAACAAAGTATTTAACGTTAACCAAGGTGCTCATTTAACATCTAAACCAATTATAACCTTCTTTACAGCACTAAAACAATGAAAGGTTAATTTCAACTTCTGTTTAAACACCCCCAACACCCCCCCCTCCCAGCCTCTGCATCCTTGCCTTCTCGAGTTCCTTTTCAGTGTCAGCACTGCTCCACTTCTGCTAATCTGATCAGAGGTCTTTTTAACAAGTCCAAGCAAGACAAGCTTGGCTTTCTGAAAGCTTTGTGTGTTAGAAAACTGCTTTTCTCTCTATGGTCTAGTGAAAGAGCCTCTACACCTTTAACTTCACACTGGATGAGAGTGTATTTGTTTAAATTCAGTTATTGCTTAGCCCTTACTGAGCCTTAAGAATCAACTCGGAGCTGAAAGAAGGTCACTAGTTTTGATGTTAGGCTTCTTCCTTCTCAACTTGTATATTTTTATTGGCCAGGTCCCTGCTCAGCAGCTCAGTGCAGCTGTAAGAGGAGCCTGTTGAGGCTGGAAAGGTCACACACTGTCACACTCACTCCTTTGCAGCGATGTGCTCTGTTTCTTAACCATCTTCTGACTGATTCTGTGTACAACTTAGTGCTTTCCATGTGGTTATGGGCTCCCATGTTTGAGTAATAGCCATATTTAGTGTTGCAGTGACCCACATTGTGCCTCTGTGCTCGAGGAGCTGCTCTTGCAGAATCTACCTTCTTGTGCTGAGCTCTCAGGGCTTTGCTCTTGTTTCTAGGATGCTGAGGAATGCGATAAAGCTGGAAGCGTGGCCACGTGCCAGGCAATCATGCGAGCTGTCATTGGGATCGGGATTGAGGAGGAGGATCGGAAACATACCTGGATGGAAGATGCAGACAGTGTACGGCCAGCTGTGAAGCTGCTTTATGTTGGGTTTGGGGTTTGTTTGGTTTTTAGTTAAGGGAAATTGAACTGGAGCCTGGAAAATGACATGTTTTATCCATGAAAATGCCTGTTTCCCACACACCTGCCTGTGTTTGGCCACTCTGACTCTCAGGAGGTTATTGTATTGTGGAGCTTTCTTCAGACTTGAATTTATACTGAGCAAAAGGTTGCTATTTTGATAAATTGCTGCTTTTTGTGTGGATTGTGGGGTTGGTTTGAGTGTGTGAGACATGGGCAGCGATTGAGGTCTGGTTAAAGGAACTGGGAGTTAAGTTGCAATACCTGAACATTATAACTCAAGAGTTAATCTCAGGGTGGCCAGGGGAGTGGGTAAAGTTTCACCAGGCTTTCTTGATTGAACATGCACTAAAAAGGAAACCCTGTTTCAGCATGAAGAATGTCCAGTTCACTGCGTGTGAGGGGCAGATGCTGTAGCACTTGTTTTTTGCCTGTAAAAATGAAGTGTGAACATGGGAGCTTTTCCAATGCCTTAGTAATGTTTTCAGGCTGTCTTGTGTGTCTGAGTTCACTGGAAGGCCTGATAGAGAGACACTTCTATCTTCAATTCTTCCTTTTATAAAGCTGATAGTAACTGTTTTGTTGTGTATAATACCCCAATTCAGGTGTTACCCTGAGTTACTGAGTTGTGTTGAATTGCACATGTGTAACTCCTTGCACTTGATTTCAGTGCAGCCCTGTGCTGACTTAGCTCTGTTCTGCTTCTCCTCAGTGTGTGGCTCACAACGCCCTGGAGTGTGCCCGAGCAATTTATGCCTATGCCCTGCAAGTCTTCCCCAGCAAGAAGAGCGTGTGGCTGCGAGCAGCCTACTTCGAAAAGAACCATGGCACAAGGTTTGGATGCTGCATCATCCTTGGGTGGGGGGGGTCATCCTTTAGGATGGGGAGGAGGAAAAGCTATAAGGTGATCCCTGAAGTGCTGCGTTGCACGAGTCAGTTCACCTGGCTCAGTTTGCAGGTCTGGCCTTCTTTGCTGTTGTTGTGGTTGGAACATCTTTGGGTTTTATGAAGTCATGACAGGGTCTTTGGGCAATAGGGATCTCTTGGTAAAATAGCTGTGAATCACCTAAAACTACAGCATATGGTTAATTGCCATAGATAACCTAGTTTGTTGCTGAAGCTGTCTGAGCATCTCTGGCATTTTCTGATCAAACACACTGTGAGTGTCTGTTACAGTCTGAATTAAGGTTGGTGTTACACTGTCACAGCTCAGTCTTTTCGAGTTTATTCATAAAGCTTTACACATCTGAAACTTTCTGCCCAGTGTTTAGAATAAAGCAAATAAAGCAATAGATCTGCTTTATTTATAAGATATTGATAAGACCACTTACACACATGGAATCATTAAAACCAGCAAGGCTGTAGTGTGGAAGTGACTGCAGATCACAGAATCATAGAATAGTTTAGGTTGGAAGGGACCTTCAGAGGTCATCTGCAATGAGCAGGGCCATCTTCAGCTCGATCAGATGCTGAGCTCTGCCTCACTGAAGCCTCTTTTCCTTTATTGGAACAAGTATGTCTTTGCTTATGATATTGTTCCATTGTTTCCCAGTTTAAGCCCCTTATGCTACCTGAAAAGTCGAGTTTCTAGAGGAGAAAACAAGTTTCAGTAAGATGAAGCCAGCTTCATCTGATAATAGTGGAAAACTTCCTCTCCCAGTTTCTAAGGTTTAAGAAGAGCTCCTCTCTGCAAGCCACAGGAGCTGTGTGTGTGAAGGCTCTCAAACAAAGGTGGCCGAACAATGAGCCGTTTGTGGAGTGCTGATTTCAGAACCCTTGTGAAAAAAGACCCCACCCTTTCCCTGTTATGAAACCCCTTATCAAGGTTTACAACGTTGGACTTTGCAACTGTATTTATAACACTGAGCAATGGTGGGAATAGTTCCAGGGAGCCTAACTTACTCTTTCTTGTCTCAGAGAATCCTTGGAGGCTCTTTTGCAGAGGGCTGTTGCTCACTGTCCCAAAGCAGAAGTGCTCTGGCTCATGGGAGCCAAATCCAAGTGGCTGGCAGGAGATGTGCCAGCAGCCAGAAGCATTTTGGCCTTGGCTTTCCAGGTGGGTCTCTTATACTTGTGCAATGGTGTGAAGTACAACTGGTAAAGAACACAGAGCAGGCTTCTTCTGTCAACACCTGATCCCTGCTGCCTTGCAAGATGATGCGGGCTTCTGTTGGTCTTTCATTGTCTTGAATGGCAAAATGCTGTCCTGTAAAATAGCAGCAAGATGTGTTATTGCTCCTGTAGCAGTACCACATCATGTTCTGAGTTCACAAACCACTAACCCTACTTCCATGGCTCCCATCAACCCCAGCCATTGGATCAGAATCCCCTTGTCTTGGGTTATGTGCCTACTCAGTAAGAAAGATAGTGGTCTACTTTAAGTAATGATGTTACTGCATTACTTATGGCTTGGCCCAAGCCCATTAATCCACAGCAAAATGCAGGGAATTCTCTACTGGATGCAGAAAGAAAGATGGGCAGAGCAGTACAGTTCTACAACTGTGAATGAAGCTCAAAAGCTGAGTGATAGCAAACCCAAATGACAACTCCTGAGCTGGAAGGTAAAAGATATTTACTTCCTCAATTTGTTCCTGGTGCTTTTTTGTTACCATCCCGAAGGCTTCTTGCCTTGGTTGCCACTGAAATGACTTTCATTAGAGCAGCTTTCACAGACCTCTGTTGGGAATTCCAGCTTCATTATTGTTTTGCTCAGGGATAATAAAACGAGGGTCTCATTGTGGCAGACCCTGTGATGTTTCCAGTGTTTAAACTGGAAGTTCAGAGGATGAAGCATTAACGCTTTTCAACAATGGAGAAGCATCCAGCTTCTAAGCTGGCACATATCTTAGTGCTGCGCATCTGGTTTGGAGAACTCCTCTGAACTTCAAAGGTCAAAGAAGATTTGGGAGGAGCTTGAACTGTGAAGCAGAAAAAAACCCACCCTACTGTGGATTGACAGAGCTCTGATTTCAATTTTAATCTGGATCAAACGAAGGATTAAATCTGCTGTTGATTCACTGCCTGCATTTGTCTGTCATTTGATGTCCCTGCAGGCCAACCCCAACAGCGAGGAGATCTGGCTTGCTGCCGTGAAGCTCGAGTCGGAGAACAATGAGTATGAAAGAGCAAGGAGGCTGCTGGCCAAAGCTCGCAGCAGTGCCCCCACTGCAAGGGTAAGGATGTGTGAAGGGTGGAGAGGCTGAGACCTCTCTTGGCCACGGGGGAGTTGAGACGGAAGGAGGAGTTCCTTCAGTTCTGTGGCCTCAGGGATTGACCGGGTGGCTCTTTGCCATTGCCTTTTGCAGGCATGTGGCCGCTTTGCTGCTGCGCTTCTCCAGTGGGTTGCGACACCAAATCGTGGCCTGATGGGAAAGAAAAGCCAGGATCAAGTGAAGGCTTTTCAGTTGTTGTTTTTTGAGCACAAGTGGCAAAAGTCAGGAAATTCCCACTTTACAGCTGTTTGTGTAACGTTCCTGCTGCCCAAAAGCATGCCTTGGAAAAAAGGGAGAGAAAATACTTTCACAGCACACTCGCTTGTGCTTGCTGTGCTAGAGACAGCTGTGGTTGTGTTTGTTTAAAGTTACACTCTTGGATTTATCTCTGCAGTTCCTTCTGGCATGATAAACTCTTGTTGGTTTTTAGCTGTTCATACAGACCCATTTTAACTTGTCCAGAACTAGTCTGGTCTCTGTCCCTTCCCCAGTCTGTGCTTCATCTACATCTTTTAAACTGCCCTCTTCATCCTTTGTCAGCCAGGGAGCTTCTCTCCAGCTGGGACTGGAGCTCTGGTCTCAAGGCTTGATGCTTCTCTTGTGAAGTCATGGTGGGGGGAGTTTGGGAGTAGGGAGAGCAGGGATCAAAGAGTAGTGGAACAGCCTTCGGCCTATAGTGTGTTTCCCACAGCTTTAACTTCCATGTGTAGCCAAAGGAAAGGCATTTGGGGGCAGAAAAAAATGTGTATCAGCTTTTAATGGGCAGGACAACGGCTGCAACTTGAGGCCATGAGTGAGAATAGGTGGTCTGGGTAGCCTGGGTGTAAGGAGATCAGATTGTGCTGTTGAGGGAGGCTCAAATTCATCAGTTAGTTGTGCTTGTGGAATGAGTATTGTACCAATGTCAGCCCTGTGTTAATAGGTGAGGTACAGGTTGATCACGCTGCCCCAACTCCTTTGGCTATTTGGACCTTTCTCATTGTTAGCTGTTCCCGCTATAATTTATTAGCTAGTTAATAACATTTTTATTAGCTAATGAATAACATTAATGAGTGTATGAAAATGGGAACCCACTGCCTTGAGGGACTGATGGTGTTTCAGTGGCTGCCAGTGATGAACAGCTCTGGTTGCTTCCAGGTCTTCATGAAGTCGGTGAAGTTAGAATGGGTGCTGGGGAACATTGCTGCAGCCCAGGAGCTTTGTGAGGAAGCCCTGAAGCACTACGAGGACTTCCCCAAACTGTGGATGATGAAAGGACAAATTGAGGAACAAAAAGAACTGGTGGACAAAGCCCGGGAGGCTTATAATCAAGGGGTAAGATGGGTGGTGGTGCATGTTTGCTTTGTGCTTCTGGGGGTGTCTGTTGTGAATCAGAATGGAGAGGGCTCTGTCTCAGCCTAACCAAAGATGGTTTCTGTTCTCTCTGTCATTGCTTAAAACAATAACAAAGCAAAAATATTGGGACCTGGAATAAGCAGCAAGAATTTGTCTTGCCTAAAATCCATGTGCAGAATTCATTCTTGCTTAAGAGTTTGCTGTGTGTTTGACTGCTCACTGGTAGGAAGAAAAAGCATTGCACAATAATTCCCTGAGACCTGTAAGGCCAAAAGCAGAGCTCTTAAAAGAAAAGCCTCCTAATGAGCTCTTAGATACACACTGTAGAAGGAGGTGGCTTACAGAGCACTCCTGCCTCTTTTAAATGGAAATCAGTGTCCCTGGGTATGAGTGCATCTGAAAGTCCTCAGCCTTGGAAGTCAGAGGGAAGCAGGTTTCTGCCAGTGTCGATATCCTAATGACTTCCCAGGCTTCAAAGCCCCTCTGTTGCTGTGGTTTGAGTATGTATGAGCCCTCCATCTCCAGACAGAGCTCAAATTGTAGATGTATTATTAAGGGAGGTGTATTCTTTCTCTTGCTGCTGACATAGCTCAGTCACAGCTGATGGACCTGACTCGGATGTGGGAGAAACTGGACTGCTGTGCTCTAAGACTTAACATGGAGAAATTTGAGCAGCATAATCCATTTTGTCTCTTCTAAGCTCTCCAGGAGGATTTAGGGAGGGAAGTTATTTTGTATAAGGGTTCTAAGATGGTTTTCATGTCTATGTATTGCTGTGTTTTTTCCAATAGCTGAAGAAGTGCCCCCACTCCATACCCCTGTGGCTTCTGCTGTCCAGGCTGGAGGAGAAGGTTGGGCAGTTGACCAGAGCAAGAGCTATCCTGGAAAAGTCTCGCCTAAAGAACCCAAAGAATCCAGATCTCTGGTGAGTTGTGTGGAGGTGAACTGAGTTTGGGCTCCAGAGCAATAGAAATGGCCTTTTTCAGGCCAGCTGTTTCACATCATCTCAGCCATTTGAGCCTGGGCTAACAGCTTGTTCTGAATACCAGGCATGGTTTGGTGATCCTGGCTAGTATGGAGCTACTCTAAGGAGCTGGGGACTAATTATTTCTTTACTGATGGTTTTAGTGTACACAGCATGGACACTCAGGCCTCTTTCACTTCTGTTTTGGTTCCTTTTCAGATTGCTTTTGGTTTAGGCTGTTATAGAGTAAAGGTCAGGTTTATTTTTAGATGAGAGGAATGGGAAGATGTCAGTCACCTACACACACTCACACTATGGGCTGATATTTGCAGTTTCCAGTGACTCCCTGTTTGTTTCCACATGGTGAATGTGTTCTCATAAATACCATCTTCCTTACCAGGTTGGAGTCGGTGCGACTGGAGTACAGAGCTGGGCTGAAGAACATTGCAAACACTCTGATGGCCAAGGCACTGCAAGAATGCCCCAATTCAGGTGAGCTGGATCTCATTTCTATCTTAAACATGGTTCTTTTGCCCAGCTGATAAAGACACATCTTTCTCCAAGGTGTCTTTTCTGGCCAGGTCTCAAAATAATACATTTTGGAGAGGTGCCAGTCATCCCTGTGCAAATGTTGATGGTCTTCATGAACAATCCCACTTGCTCTGTGCTGTCTCACACCAGGGATGGCACAGGCTGCTGTTCCATTTTGCTGCAGTATCCAGTGTATTTTTGGGTCTGTGGTGCCAGGTTTCCTGGGAAAGCATCTTTGGACATGGGTGGCTTGTCTTTCAAGCTGCTACAAGCCTGCCAAGGGTCTAAAACTGAAGAAAGATTCTCAAGTGTTTGTAGTTGGGAAGTTCAGTGGAAAACAATGGGATTTTCCCTGTCTTGTTGGAGCACAGCTGACCATAGGATGCTTCCTGTTGCTGGTTTGCACTGGTTGCACTCCTGACTCTGTGCTGAATAACTTGTGCTGGTAACAAACTTCAGGCACAGTCATGATGAGAGGGATCATAAATGTTTAGTCCTGGGTTTTGATGATTTGAACTCATTTAAAAAGAGGCTAATAGGTCATAGAATGAAAGTCAGTTGGTTCTAACTAGCAGTGGAAACATTTGCCTCTTGGGATGGGAGGAAAAACTCCATAATACTTCCCTATTTTTGGGCAGAACTGTGGGAAGACTTTAATGCTTTAAACATGTTGACATCTTTTGGAGAGAAGACGTCACATAACTGCAAAATGCAGCAGTCTTGTGCAGGACAAGCTTTCCAGTTTGCCTTCGGGCTGGCTTTTGAAAGGTGTCTGCTTAAGTCCCAGTGAAATCATTGGGAATTAAGTGACTTTTATGCCATGATAAACCCCTTGCAAGCTGCTCACCATGTGAGTGGGTCAACAAAGCAGCAGCACCCAAAGTCCCACTTTGTTTTGGGTATGACCTTATGCTTAATGAGGGTTTGCCACCACAGGCTTTCTCATAGAATCTGCCTGTTGCTATGGAAATGGGCAGCAGGATCTCAGTTTTTGTTGAAATATAATCACTTCCAACCCTATCTTTAAACTCCACAAAGCAGAATAAAAGCTGGAGCGAGCTCGTTGGACACCTACAGTTGTATAAACCAGAGACTTGCATCCAGCAAGTGCTGAATTGATTCCTGGTTGCTTGTGGCTGATGCAGAGCAGGCTGCACAAAGAGTAAAACTGAAGTCTCATGATGACTGTGGCCTCAGCAGGCCTGGGAAAATGAGGTTTGACCCTGTATATAAAGAGCAAGAAGAGCTCTGCTGCGGTGTCACTGCAGTCATCAAAGCTTGTGCGTATTCCCATGTGCAGCTGATGGGAAGTGAGAGCCCAGAGTCCTGGCAGACAGACGCTCTCAGGCTTTGCTTCAAAGTGATCCCCAGGTGTGCTTGGCTGACAGCACAAAGAGGAGATTTCATGCTCTTCCAAGCGTGTTTCCTTCCTTGCTATTGGCAGTGGAAGGGTGTAGGGATTAAACCTGGCTTTGCTGGACCTACTCTGTCCTTCATCGTGTGTATGTAGAGCCAGCATCAATAAGACCGTGGTGCTCTTTGGCACCCTTAAAGCTGCCTCCAGACATTGTGCTTTGCACCTCCTGGGACTGCTTCTGTCACTGCAGTTTCCCCTTCAGACAGATGGATCTCTTTCACTTTTGAAATGATGATTTGCTCTCCCCTGTTCCACTGCTTGCAGTGTCTCATCAGAGAGGCATGAGCTTTCAGTTGGTGCCCACCAGCATAGGGAGCACTGAAGCTGCAGGGGGGTTGTGGTGCAGAGACCTTCAGAAGCAGCCAAACCTTAGAGCATTGGATGAAGTATCCATGCAGAAAGAATCATCTGGGATGAGATTGGGGCATTGATAACCATTGTGGAGGGGTAAGGGGGGCCCAGCGGTGCTGCTTGTGACAGGATGGGGAGGGTTAATGTTGGAACTAACAATCTTCCTGCTTGACTTCATTCAGGAATCCTGTGGTCAGAGGCAATTTTCCTTGAAGCGCGACCGCAACGCAAGACCAAGAGTGTGGATGCTCTCAAGAAGTGTGAACACGACCCACACGTCCTGCTGGCTGTGGCCAAGTGAGTTCCTGGCCTTGATGTTGTAAAAAATACCCCTTTCTGTGTGCGGCTGCATCCAGGGTGAAGCACTGCACTCGAGTACAGCCCTGTGATTCTGGCTGCAGCAGCTCTAATAAGCCCCAAAGCAAGTAACGGCTCTCAAGCTGTCTCCTAGTAACTGTGCAGATCTCTCCCTTGATTCAAAGCAGGGGATGTCAGCCTGCCCTTGAGCTGTTCTGCTGGGGCTGGGGCTGCAGCACAGACAACAATACATTCACACAGAGCCCTTTTCCAGTGCTGGGTAATGGCACTCTGAAAATCACTGCTTTCCATCCCTTGAAAGGGATTTCAGTGTGCTTGCAGGTGACCTGGATGGACTTCAGTAAGTTTTTTAGGGTATATTTTAGGTATTTTGATAAATTAGGGACACTTTTGCCTGATTATTTATCAGGTTTTATGTGGCTGACAGTGTGTTCTTCATGTTTTCTCTCTATCCTAGATCCTGTCAGGTTTGTTTTAACCCCGAGCTGTTGTAGTCTGCCCTTCTCCTGCATTTCTCCTATGTCAGTTTTCCTCAGCTGTGGCCCTTCCTGGAATGCAGGCTACCATCCTGCTGTAGTTTGCTTCTCTGGAATGGAAAGATAATTTACAAGGGATTGTCTTCTTGTCTAGATTGAGTTGTGAGGCTTCCAGTGATGAAAACCTATTAGAACTGACTTACTCTGTATCCTTGTTGACCTGATGAACAGCTTTGCAGCAGCCGTGACTGGAACAAACTTCCTTCTGTTCCTTTGTGAACACCACGAGAGGTTAATGCAGGAGGAATTTTGCCCAAACAGTTGCCCAATTCTTTCATAACCCTTTTTTATAAGCCAAAGAAAACCATAGGATACATTCAAGTGACTGCAGGGCTGGGTTCTGCCAGATCATGACAGCAGACTCGTTCAGCTCTAGCAGCAAGGGAGAGTAATGTTAACTTTGCCTTATGGAAACAGCTTCCAGGCCCCTCCTGGTGCAGCCTCTCACAGTTCAGCAGCTAATCCCAACACAAACAGCTCCCACCTCCCATCACGGCTTGCATGTAGGTACAGTAATACCATCGTGTCTAATAACAGCTGTGTTAAGTGGGTTGCTGGAAATGGCCACTGCTTGCAGGAGCTGAGCCTCTGCTGTCATTGTTCGTGCTGTGTTAAATCACAGTTTATTTAACATGGAACAATCAAGAGTATTACAGGGCTTAGAAACAATCACATAAGCTGTATAATTTTATGACTGGCTAAGCTCTTTATGAGGGATGGCAGTCTGCTTTGATAAAGGCCTTCCCAGCTCAAATGAACTCTTAATGCAAAGAGGAGTGAACCCAAGAGACTATTGACTCAGCTGGATAATAACTGGGAAGAACTTCCAGAATTCATGAGTACCTTTATGAAACTGCAGCACTGGGGCTGGGTGCCAGGCTGGGATGGGAGCATGGAAGTGCTCACCTTTCCCTGATGAGGTAGGTCTGCTCTGTGCTTCATGGATGGGAATGTGTGACTGGGAGCATGCAGGGAGTGTTCAGCTTTTAGGAGCTATTTAATAGATGCTAAATTCAACTTGAAATACGAAGAAGTTGGAGGAGGGGAAATCGTGGAGGCATGTGAGCCTGTTCCCAGCCTGGACCAGTAGAATTAAGCCATTGAGTTAGCAAAGATTGAGCGTGGAGAGCAATACTTCCCCTCTCAGGAGTGTCTCTCTTGGTTAACATGCCTCACTAGGGGAGAGTGAAAACAGTGGATGCTCATTTCAGGCGTCTCCTATCTCTTCCCAGGGGAAGGCCAGTCAGCAGATGCCTGTGAAATCTGCTGTTTCCTTCTTGGGAGAGCAAAGAGCTCAAGATCTGGAGAGCTCTTCAGCTGGAGTGCTTTGGGTTCCTTGGAAATAGGCTGTTGGTTAACCCACGGTCGCTTTTCCCCCCAGGCTCTTCTGGAGCGAGCGTAAAATCACCAAGGCCAGGGAATGGTTCCACCGAACAGTGAAGATCGACTCTGACCTCGGGGATGCCTGGGCTTTCTTCTACAAGTTTGAGCTCCAGCATGGCACGGAGGTGAGTGTGTGTGCTGGGAGCAGGGAGCTGGGAAGGCAGCAGGGAGCCCTGGCTCATGCTGGATGTGCTGAGCTCTCTGCCGCCTGTGTGGCTCGCAGATGAGGCTGCGGTGTCATGACTGAGCATGAACAGGCCTGCGTGGTGGTTATTTAAGAGGCTCTGTCATTAACTGAGCTGTCTCTCAAGCTGCTTTGCTGTCCACAGTCATGCTGGGTCATGCAGAAATCGATGAAATCAATCCCCCTGCTGTATAATGCAAGCTCTCTCATAGATCTTCCTGTAATGGTGATGCTGGGTTTGTATGGCTGGTGCTGTCTCTCCACAAGTGTCAAGCGCAGGTTGCACGTGAACGCAGCCGCAGGAACAGTCTGTTCTAATCTCTCAGGGCAGTTTTTACTGCCTGATAGTGCTGAAATGATGGGAGTGTTTTTATCTCCTGACTTCAGAGAGACCTCTCACTGCACAGCTCTCGTGCAGGTGGGAATGCAGAGGAAGTTTCTGCTGCAGTTTAGCCTGTAAGTCAGTTTGCTCACAAGGCAGAGCTGCTGGGTTTGCACTGAGGGCTCCGTACCTTTAAAAACCAAAGCAAAAACCCACCATAAGCTTGGGAAAAGTGAACTGGAGAGGGGATTGTTTTGGCTCCATGCTGGAGGCATTGAGAGAGTTGCAAACTGTTGCTTTTCCTCCTCATAGGAACAGCAAGAAGAGGTGAGGAAGCGCTGTGAGAACGCCGAGCCTCGCCATGGGGAGCTCTGGTGTGATGTCTCCAAGGACATAGAGAATTGGCAGAAGAAGATTGGGGAGATCCTCGTGCTTGTGGCAGCCAAGCTTAAAAACACCTTCTAGAGTCCCCCTGCCTTCATCTGGAGTCATCTCTGTAGGACTTGCCTGCTTACCTGCTTTCGGTGCATTCACCCTCGCAGTGGAACAGACTTTGGAGGATGGGTGATACAGAAGAGCTTTCTTCCAGAAAGAAAAGCTGTTTCCTTCTCTTCCCAGTGCTCTTGGTTCACACAACACAGTCATAGGGCTCTGCAGCACATCTGAATGCTGTTGGTGTCACGTAGGAGAGACGAGTGGTCTTGGGAGGCTGTGTTGGCATCTTCATTTCAATGCCTGAATCCCCTGTAAATACAAGCTTTACTTAGGGCTTGGATGGATTTAGCAGTTTCTTTGCTTTCTTCCCTGGCATGCACTCCCCTCCTGCCCCTCTCTGTGCAGTTTCTTTAGTGTTTGGCCCATCTGATGCTGGTTCCTTATCAGCAGATCTGGGTTGTTGCTGTTTGAATACACTGAATGGACTTGAAGGAGATGAGTGGAGTTCTGCTGGGGGCGACCAGCAGCCGAGGGGATGGGCTGGCCCCTCTGTTTCAGTCTGTAGCCACAAGCCTGGCTTAGCCTGGTCTCTGTGCTGCAGCCCAGCTCAGGAGCATTCCTCCAACCTGAGCAGAGGGAGCGTTTTGTGAAATACAAAAGCATATTTCTAGACCCTTTTCCTCAGTTTTTAAGTGTATATAGTGCAACCTGCCCTGTTTGTGCCTGGCTTCAGCAAGCACAGGGGTGTTTTAGAGTAAGGCAAAATCCAGCCATCCCCAAAGGCTCTTTTGAAGGAGCAGCCTTTAAGTCATTCAGTCTGTGTGCTTTTACAGCAGCAACTGCTGTCAGTTGGCATGTTTGGGATGGCTCTTCACGTGCAGGTGGAAACGGGCCAATTCAGGAGAGGAAAAGCTTTGTATTTGGGACCCTTTCCTTTATCAGCTCCATCCTACACTTGTGATCTGCATTATTTTGACTCCCCCCAAACCTTCTTGTGATTGTTGAATGAGAAGCTGTAATGTCTGAGCTGTTAGGGTAGAGCAGAAGTGTCCAGGTCTCTGTCTGCATTACATTATGTATTTAGTTGGAGGAGAAAACCCCTTGTTTGGATAACGTATAAAATACAGCTTGGGTTTTTGTTTCCTTACGTTCTCTGTGGATGTGGTCTTGTCTTTTGGCTGGGAAGAGTGGGCCTGATAGCAGAAACCTTGGAACTTATCAGGCTCCCACCACCCTGGGAACATATCTGCTGGTGGTGGTTACAGCAAGTTGTGCTGCCAGCAAGGATGAGGAGCCTGTCCCTTACCACTGAAGCAGAAAGGGTTGGTCTTGGAGCAAAAGCCTCTTTTTGCTTGGGGTTTATAATGGAAACTCTTGTGCTCTCTCTTGAATAGCTGTGGAAGCGTCTGAAGCTGCGTTAAGGAGGGTGTAGATGACGGATATCCCATGGAATTGTAGTTTATCAGAGGTGAGTGAGAGGCACTGGGGGTTGAGAGACTTGCTCAGGGATTTCATGCTGTCACTGGCATCCTTCCTGTATGGGAAGGAGAGGGGAGATGTGGGGAGGGAATGTGCCTGGACAGGGATTCCATGACTGAGCCAGGCAGGAGGAGAACATGTTTAAAAGTAGTTTCCAGCATGTGCTGTCCTTCAGCCCCTTGTGCTTGTCACAGGGATTCTACTCTTCCTCATACTCTGATCCATGTAAGTGCTTGGATGTGGGGACTGTCCCACTGTTGCAGGCAGGGAGTGTTTCCTGGGGTAGTGTTGTTTGGGAAGGATGGATGCCAGGGAAACGTGGATCCCTTTGCCCCACAGTGCTCTCACTCAGTGGCTCCAGAGTTGAGGTGGGGAAGGCCGCTTGGAACCACATTGGCCTGGCTTTTCCTGATGGATTGATTCCTGACTTGTGTTTGGAGCATCTCCTATAAGCCAGATACCGTGTGTGTGTGGCAATTGATTGGGATCCCCTGACTCCAATGATGGGTACCTCATTCCTTAAGGATATACTGGGAAAGGCAGCCCCAGAGCTCTGGGCTTGAGAAAACCCATGGGAAGGACTTTGTGGGAGTTGCTCCTTGTGGATGCTGAGAGGAGGCATTATTCCCATTGGTGCACACTGGGATGTGCTGGAGGCCTTGCAGCGCTGAGCTCCTTTTGCCACTCTGTACCTGGGGTACATTCTGGGGTTAGGTTTGGTTTTTGGTTTAGGTAACTTTGTGGCTTCTTGGTGGTTTTAAACCGGGTTATGGCACCTGTGGGTTTTAACTGCATAGAGCTCAAGAGACAAGTTGTACTGCACAAGGTGAGACCCAGACATTGCTGGGGCTCCTCTTCACATGGAGGACCACTCCTGCCAAGTTGAGAAGAGGTGGATTATTCAACCACTGGTGTTCTCTCTTGCTCCAACGCCCTCATCCTCCTCTTCAGCAGAGCCTTGCTCCTCTCTCTCCATTACTTTCCCTCTACAAAAGCAAAGGATCCGGAGTCGGGGCAGGCTCCGGTGCTGATGCTCCTGATGGTGAGAACTCGGAGGGGACTACGGCTGCACACAGGGCTATGCTCTCACTGCACAGCCACCCCTGCCTGCGCTTGCTCTGTGCCTGTAGCCGGACCCAGCGTTCACCCACGGCCACAACCAGGTAGGAGCCGCGGTGCCAGCCCCGCAGCACCCAATGCAGGGGCTCGGACACGGCTCCCTTTGTGCCGGTCCCCGCTCCCCCCCGGCGCCGCGCTCGCTCCCCGCGGGGCCGGGCCGCTCTGCCCCGCTCTGCCCCGTCCCGTCCCCTCCCACCGTGGAGCCAAGTTCAAACCGCGGGCCCCGGCGGAGCAGGACGCGGCTGCGGGGCTCCATGGTGAGTGCGGCGGCACCGCGATGGGACCCCCGGGATGGGGCTTGGGCTGATCCGGATGGGCAGGGTTCGGCTGGGAAAGGGCTTGGACCCAGTTGGAAAGGGGCTGGGAGGGGTGCGGTGGGGCTTGGAGCTGGATGGGGAGGGTTGCGGTGGGGTAAAGGTGGGAATTGGTGGGGAAGGGGCTGCTGTTGGTTGGGAAAGGGCTTGGATCTGGCTGGGATGGAGCTGGAACAGGGCTTGGACCTGGCTGATCCCAACGGGGAGAGCATTAGGTGTGCCTGGAACTGTGGCATGTGCTGAGGCTCTGGGTCCCCTTGGGTAAAAGGGGGTTTGGGACAGGATCGGTGTGGCTGGAATGAGCTGGGAACCCCAATGGGACCCTAATGGGAACCCTGGGTGATATTCCTCGTGTTTGGGGCTTGCACGAGTGCGCCGGAGCTGCTCTATCAGTAATGGTGATTTCCTTATCTCCGGTGTTTGCTGGAGGATTAGAGCCGAGGAAGAGATTAGACAGGCTCTGACATTCCTGCTCCTTCCCTGTGGGAAGCCATCTGCCTGCCCGTATCCTACTGCTGCAGGGATAGGGATGAGGGGGAAGGAATAACCCCAAATCAGCCACTGAACTTGGTGTCCCCATCCTAAGGAATGGCCAGGACTGGGATTTGCCGGCTTCATCTCTCTCTTCCCTGCATCCCTCTCATTGCTGCTGCTTCCCAGCACTCTGAGGGCAGTGGCAGCCCCCCCTGAGCCCCCATCCCGGCTGCCCATAGAGCTCCATTCAGTGCATGCTGTGCTCCCTCGTGTGCCGAGGGCTGGGAGGCCAGCGCCAGGCTCGGCTGCCCGGGAATGCTGAGCTTTCAGCTGGAATTTGGTCCCGGTTGGTTTCTAAGGCACTTCAGGGAACCCATTCCCGGTTTCCGAGTGAAATCCCACAGCCTCGTCTTCCTGGAAGAGGAGGTTTCCCCAGAGCAGCAACCCTTAGACTTTGGACAGGGTTTCCTTATGGAAGCAGCGCTCTCCTTTGGTATCCCTGAGGATTATACCCCTGGCTCAATGCTGGATCACCCCTGGGGCGAGATCCCTCTGTGGGCTTGCAGAGAGCAAAGCCAGCAGCATGGGGAGGCTCTTCCCAGCCTTTCCTGCCCTCTGGATGGGGCCCAGCACGGCTCTGCTGGAAGGCTCCTGGTGATGAAAGGAGCTGGAGCCCAGTGGGATGGGTACCGGTTGCACATGGAATTGCTCATCTCTGGGCACACCCAAGGTGACGCCTGTGTCCGTGGGTTCCCAGCCTTGCAGGGTGCTGGGTTCCACCTCCTGTTAAGCCCCTATCTCCTGCTGAGCTATGGGGAGGTGGGGAAAGGTTTCCTCAGCCTTTTGGATCCATCACTGAGTGGGATGCAGGTTGTGCAGGCCATGCAGCGGGATGCAGGTTGTACAGGCCATGCAGCGGGATGCAGGTTGTACAGGCCATGCAGCGGGATGCAGGTTGTGCAGGCCATGCAGCGGGATGCAGGTTGTGCAGGCCATGCAGCGGGATGCAGGTTGTGCAGGCCATGCAGCGGGATGCAGGTTGTGCAGGCCATGCAGCGGGATGCAGGTTGTGCAGGCCATGCAGCGGGATGCAGGTTGTGCAGGCCATGCAGCGGGATGCAGGTTGTGCAGGCCATGCAGCGGGATGCAGGTTGTGCAGGCCATGCAGCGGGATGGTTGTGCAGGCCATGCAGCGGGATGCAGGTTGTGCAGGCCATGCAGCGGGATGCAGGTTGTGCAGGCCATGCAGCGGGATGCAGGTTGTGCAGGCCATGCAGCGGGATGCAGGTTGTGCAGGCCATGCAGCGGGATGCAGGTTGTGCAGGCCATGCAGCGGGATGCAGGTTGTACAGGCCATGCAGCGGGATGCAGGTTGTGCAGGCCATGCAGCGGGATGCAGGTTGTGCAGGCCATGCAGCGGGATGAGGGTGGTGGGTTGGCAGGCCATGCAGGGGATGGGTTGGCAGGCCTGGGGGATGTGGGGGTGCAGGTTGGCAGGCCATGCAGCGGGATGCAGGTGCAGGCCATGCAGCGGGATGCAGGTTGCAGGCCATGCAGCGGGATGCAGGTTGGCAGGCCATGCAGCGGGATGAGGTTGGCAGGCCATGCAGCGGGATGCAGGTTGCAGGCCATGCAGCGGGATGCAGGTTGCAGGCCATGCAGCGGGATGCAGGTTGGCAGGCCATGCAGCGGGATGCAGGTTGGCAGGCCATGCGCGGGTGCAGGTTGCAGGCCATGCAGGGGATGGGTTGTGCAGGCCATGCAGCGGGATGCAGGTTGTACAGGCCATGCAGCGGGATGCAGGTTGCGCAGGCCATGCAGCGGGATGCAGGTTGCGCAGGCCATGCAGCGGGATGCAGGTTGCGCAGGCCATGCAGCGGGATGCAGGTTGCGCAGGCCATGCAGCGGGATGCAGGTTGCGCAGGCCATGCAGCGGGATGCAGGTTGTGCAGGCCATGCAGCGGGATGGATGGGCTCGGACTTCCACAAGGGAATGACTTCTGGCTTCTGTGAGCACAAGGCCAGTCCCAAGGGGCAGAGGTGGCTGGGCTGTTGGTGGGCCCACAGGGATGCGAGCTGGGCCCATCCCTTCCTCATTGCTCTGCTTTGGCCATAGGGATTGCATAGTTGGAAGGAGCTGAGCTGCTTCTGCCTGCCCAGACCTGACCCTGCAGGGGGAGGAGGGTCAGGGGCTGATACAGACACCAGGATGGGGCCCATAGGGAGCTGCTGGCTCCTTTCCCATGTGCATCCTTGCCCCACTGCTGTGGGGCTGCTTGGATATCCCAGCCCCACTCACTTGAGGCCGTGCTGGCTCCTCATAGCCCTGGGGTTCATCCCTGCTCCCCCAGCTTGGATGCGTGCATTGGGGTCCAGAGCTGGGGAGAGCAGGGCCTTGTCCTGCTGCTGCTGCTGCTGCCTGGGAAGCAGATCCCTGAGCCAGGGGTGAGCGTGAGCTGTGTGGGAGCTGGAAATGCTGTGGGGAGTGCAGGGAGCATCCCCATGGGGTGTGGAGAGTGCATCCCTATGGGGAGTGCAGGGAGCATCCCTATGGGGAGTGCAGAGAGCATCCCCATGGGGTGTGCAGAGAGATCCCCATTGGGTGTGCAGGGAGCATCCCCATGGGGTGTGGAGAGTGCATCCCTATGGGTTTGCAGGGAGCATCCCTATGGGGAGTGGAGAATGCATCCCTATGGGGTGTGCAGGGAGCATCCCCATGGGGTGTGGAGAGTGCATCCCTATGGGTTTACAGGGAGCATCCCTATGGGGTGTGGAGAGTGCATCCCTGTGTGGTGTGCAGGGAGCATCCCTGTGGGGTGTGCAGGGAGCATCCCTGTGGGGTGTGCAGGGAGCATCCCTGTGGGGTGTGCAGGGAGCATCCCTATGGGGTGTGCAGGGAGCATCCCTGTGGGGTGCCTGGAGCTGTTTGGATCAAGATGTGGAGGTTTGCTGGTGGGAACCAGACGGTTCCTGACCTCCAGCCCCTCTCCAGTGAGCAGGGCTCATCCATTTCCATTCCTTTTGATTCCTGCTGGTTGGGGGTCTGGAAATGGACTCATAGCATAATCACGGTTGGAAAGGACCTGAAGATGCCCCAAGCTGTGGAGCTGCTGGGAACCCTGCTGGGGTCGAGAGCAGGGGGGATAGATCCTATAGACCTGTAAGGATCCTGGCACAGCTCTGTGCCAAGAACCTGACTGATGGCAGCAGAGAGCTCGGTGTGTGCCATGGGTATGGACTGGGATGAGGCTTTCCTCAAGCCTGAGCCCCATCCTGCATCTTCAGGGCCAGGGGATGGGTCAATGGGGGCTGTGTCAAGGGGATGGAGGCAGAGCCCGGCGCATCCCTGGCTGCCAGCGAGCCCTTCCCTGCACAGCTTTCCCCCCGGGCGCTCTCCTGTGCTGTGGTGCTGCTCCTGCTCCTCCCGGTGCTGAGCAGAGGCAGGAGGTGCAGCATCGCCAGGATCCTCCGGCAGTACCGCGCCGTCATCATCCACGAGATCCACAACCTGGTGAGTGTGCTCTGGGGATGCCGAGCTCGATGCGACCCTATGGGACAGCACAGCTGGGCACAGCACTGTTTAAATGGGGGGTTCCTGCCCCACGTTGGAGGCATTGATGCTTTGGGATGCCTGATGATGCTTTATGTCTCCAGAAAACCCTGAGCGGGTCGGTGGACAGGAGCGCAAGGGCTGGCCCGGCTTGTCGCTCGGATAAGGTGAGCATTGATCGGCATCGTGGGTGCTCAGCCCCCCTCCATCCATTGATTCCCCTTCCCCATGGTGTCTCCTGTCTTCCAGGACCAGAAGATCCTGTTCTCCATCTACAACATCACCATGGCCCTATGGGAAGCGGCCTCCGGCTCCGTGCGCGGCCCCGAGGAGCTGGCGCTGTGGAAGGTGGCCAGGAACACGGAGGTGGTGTTCAGGGAGAGCTGCAGGAGCATCCGCAAGGTGGGAGCTCGGCCCCTTCCCAGTCCCACATGGGGCTGAGCCCACCCCTGTTGTGTGCTCTCCTGGCTGCCCATGGGGAGTATCCAGGCTCCGGCTGCAGCATCCCGTGGTCCATGGGTGTGGGATGAGGATGATGGCACATCCCAGTGAGCCTGGGAGGGGAGTCCAGTAGTAGCATTATAGGACAGGCTGGTGGTGTTTTACCACCAGCTCCTAAGTGGGTTTGTTCCCCCATGCCATGGATGATGGGAATAGAGCGTTGTCCTAGAGGGATGCTCACCCAGTCCTGCTCTCATTCCTGGGCTCTCACAGGCAGGAGCTGGGATTTCTCCCTAAAGGGTTGCTCTGGGTTCTGCCGGGGAAACCCCATCCATGAGGATTCCCTATGGCAGCCAACAGCAACTCATTAACCAGTGGGGAAACCCCATGGTTCTGCTGGTTCTGGGATTCATCCTCCCCATCATCACCAGGGCAATGGGCTGAGACAAACCCTGCCTGGGCTGTGCTGGCCAGCAATGGGGACCCACGAGCACACCCTCACCATGCTCCTGTGCGGTTTGGCCCCCCCATCCTGCACCTTTGCCCATACAAACCCTATGAGTGGTGGCTTTCACCCCCTTTACTAACCCTGTGTGATGCTCCCTCTGCACGCTGTGACCGCAGAGCCCGCCGCGCATCCCGGCCCAGCCCCGGCGCAGGGGACGCAGCCGCAGGAGGAAGATGCTGCGGGAGGTCGGGAGGAAGGCTCAGAGGCTGCTGACCTGCTGGGAGAAGCTCTATGCCCTGCACGCCCCGCACCAGGTACCCCGGGACTCATAGGGATGCTCTCGCCATGGGCCGGAGGGATGCGCAGCTGCCGGTGGCTGGTTTGGAAACCTGGGGCACATTCAATGCTGAAGGCAGCGGAGATGTTGAATTCATCCATTCATGTTCAAGTGGTACCCAAGGACCTGCCCCACTGCATCCCTGGCAGGTTGGTTTGCTATGGGATGGAACGCCAGGGACATGGGAAGAAGAGAGGGAAGTGCCAAAGAAAGGAGGTGAGGGTTGGATGTCAATGATGCTCCTGGCCCTGCATCTCCTGCTGCTTTCTGGGGGACAACGGTTGCTTTGGGGGCAGAAACGGGGCTGTTGCTGGATGCGGGACCACTGTGTATCCATAAGGCTCTGAGGGTGGCCAGGCTGCACTGCTGGCACACAGAGAGCAGCCAGGTGCCCACAGCGGATGGGGAAACTGAGGTTCATCACCAGGCACCCAGGGAAGGTCTGGGGAGCACCAGTGCCTGTGGATAAACAGCAAAACCCAGGGCAGATGCAGGGGCTTGAGGGCAAGGCTCACCCCATGGGATGTGCAGCACTGGAGGACCCGGTTGCTCAGCACCATGCGTGCCCTGGTACCCCCTGGTGAGCTGAGCCTGGAGGGATGCGGGGTTTGAGCTGAGGAGCATCCTCCCTTGTCACTGTGCTCTGCCGGTGCCCCAGGTGGGTCCCTGCTCCCTTCTTGGGTGGCAAACACAGTCTGGGAAGCCAGAAATAAAACCTGGAAGCCCTTTGGGTGTGTTGGTACCTCGGGCTGTGGATGGGGTTGGTGTGGTGCATCCTGTCTCTGTCTCAGTGCAGGCTCCATCCTTCACCTTTCTGCATGATGGAGGAGGCTGTTTGCCCCTGCCCCTGTTTCCTCAATCCTTTCTCCATCGGGGTGGGTGCTGCCATCACGGAACCCCAGCCTGGTTTGGGATGAAGGGACCTTAAAGCTCATCCAGTTCCACTGGAGCAGCTTGCTCCAAGCCCCTGTGTCCAACCTGGCCTTGAGCACTGCCAGGGATGGGGCAGCCACAGCTTCTCTGGGCACCCTGTGCCAGCGCCTCAGCACCCTCACAGGGAAGAGCTTCTGCCTAAGAGCTCAGCTCAGTCTCCCCTCCCTTGTCCCGGCCGTGCGTGGAGGACACGAGGTGGCAGCAGCGCGCTGCGCATCCCCGCTCCCCACTGCGGCCTCATCCATCGGCCGGGTCCCGGCTGGGTGCTCACTGGGTGCTGCTGTCCAATGGGACCCGCACCCCTGCGCCTGGGGGCTCCCAGCATCCCCATGGGAGCGGGGGATGCTCGGGGGTCTTTGCCCAATCCTTACCCCTGGGGCGGGTAGGAAGGGGCTCACCCTAGGGTTGGGAAGGGTGCAGCAGGGAGCAGGGTTTGATGGGGTAACAGAGACCCCGGTTTGGGGTGAGAGCAGGGGGTGCTGCTCTTGTGGGGTCCCTGCACCAGGATCAGGTCACAGGAGATGCTGCCTGCGTGGCATGGGGCAGGCTGCTGGAGGGGCTCACTGGGGAGCTGCAGTTCCAGTACTCGATGCCACGCTCCCTCCTCCCCGCTCCATCCTCATCCTTTGGGAACAAGCACTGCTGCCTTTTCCTCCTGTCTTTCCACAGCTTCCCCTGGAAGGTTTGCACTGGTTTAGGGTTTCTTATTCCCAGTCCTCATCCCACTCCCTGCGCCCACATATCTCACCCTACATCCCACCCGCATCCCCAAATCGCTCTATTGATGCCCGATATCCCATGGATGGGGCTGGGGATCCCATGGCGGTGTTGTGCTTTTCCAGGCTGTGCTGCAGGGCCTGGGCATAGGGGAGGTTGTGCCTGGTGTTGCTGCTTCAGCATCCGAGTGCTGGGACAAGGCATTGCCGCGCTCACCGTGAGCTTGCTGCTAACACCGGGTCTGGGGAGGGGGAAAGGGATCCCGGTGCATCTGCGGCAGGAATGAGTGCATGGAAAGGAAGGAAAGAGTGAAGGAAGAGGCAAGAGGGAGGGAGGGGGGAAGCGAGGTCGCGGCGCTGGTGGAATCACGGCGAAAACAGCCGGAAAAAGGAAACGGGCCCTGAAAAGGCAAATAAAAATAGCAGCGAGCCCAAGTGTGCAGCACATGGAGTGAGCGCATTTCCTTCGAGGGCAGCGCCGCCTGCCCCGGGGGGGCCGCTCTCATGTGGCTCCAGCAGCCGCTGCTGCCATGGTCCCCGGCCCCCCTCACAGGGCAGTGCCAGCCCCTAAGGGCCATGGGGATGCGATGAGCTCGGGCACGGTGCGAAGGCTACACACATACATATACACACATAGACATGCACACACGTGTGTTCGTGTGTGTTAGTGCAGGGGAGGATGCTATGTATGGGGTGGGGATGCGGTCACCGCGCCCTCATCCCTGTGCCGCCCATGTGCCGCGGTGATGGCCCCGGCCAGACGCAGCCGAGCGCTGAGCACAGGCGGCCCCGGCTTCCTCCCCGTGCTGCTTGTTTTGCAATCACGGCGGGGTTGGTTGATGGGGGCAGCGATGGGGATGGAGGCCCCCTACCAGGACCGGTGTCCTGCATCCCAACCCGGCTCCGGGCTGAGCTCGGAGGCAGCAGCAGCAATCAGTGCGCTGGGGGGCCGTGCTGGTGGCACGTTTCCCCCCATCATTATCCCACAGCCATCACTCTATCAGGGTGCCAGCAGCCCCCCAGGATGATGTCTGGGCGGGGGGGGGTCCTTACCCATATGAGCCCCCTGCTTTGGTCCTTGGTCCCCTGGCAGCCCCGGCGCTGGGGGCACTGGCACATGCGAGGCTGTGTCTGATGAAGCAGAGCAGCGTTTTGTTCTCTCGCATCTCCCTGCAGCATCGTAAAGCTGTTGAAAGCTCAGATTTATGGTGTGATAAACGCTAGGGGCTCTGCTGAATGTTTTACTGCTCCATCCTTTGGAGAGCAGCGGGCGGCACACCCAGCAGCATCGCTGCCCGGCTCCAGCTGCAGGACAGCGCATCCCATGGGATGGGGACGGCTGGGAGCCGTGCTGTGCCCCAGGTGGGTCCTACCCCCCCCCACGGCTATGGGATACCAGCTGCCTGAGCCTCTGTGGGCAGTGGGGCAGCGCTGACCCCGCAGCACGTCCCGGTGCTGGAGGCATCTGCAGACCAGATTGAGCAGCGCCGTGCCGGGGTGCCCGCGCCAGGATGTGCCAGCCCAGAGGAGGGATGAGCCCCGGCCCGGCTCCGGGTGCTCTCCCTCCCCGCATCCCCATCGCCTGCTCTCCCGCTGGGTGCCGCAGGCTGCTCGGCAGGAGGCTGGGAAGGGATGGGGATGCTGGATGCTGCTCCGGAGCCAGCAAGAGGGATGCAAGCCTCGGGCATGTGTGTCTATGTACATGGGTGTATGTGTGACTATATATGTGTCTATGGGTTCATATGTATGGGTGTTCATGTGTGTGTGCATGGATGTTGGCGCTGGATGAGGTCCCTTCCAACCCGAACCGTTCTATGATACACGTGTGCACACACGTCCCTGCACACGCACGGGGGCCTGCACACGGTTCCTTCCCGTGGCTGCTTCCCAATGGGGTGGCTGCAGCCCTCAATGCCACCACGGGAGCCGTTGGAGCCGGCAGGCCTCGGCATGGGGGGAAGCAGCGGGACGGGATGCCGGGCTCAGCGGGAGCGCCGGCTCGCTCGGAGGCTGGATGCTCCCGATCCCTGTCCCCGATGGTATCGCAGCATCCCGGGGCGGGCACTGGCTCCAATGGCTCTTGACACCCAGCAGGAGCCAGGCAGCGGCGAGGGGCCCGGCTGGACCCTGCTCCATGCTCGTGATGCTTCCCAACACAGGGACGCATCCACGCCAAGGGGGTGAGAAGCCGGGGGGGCTGAATTAGAGGCTGGGGGGTGTTGGGACCACGCTGCCTCCCATCACCGTGGCCCCCGGCCCCGCTGCTCAGCCCGCGGGGCCCATTGTTGGGGCTGGGGCAGGAGCGCTTTGTCAGAGCTCGGCAATGTTTTATTCTAACAATTCCCCAAAGCCAGGCCTGGATGTGATTATTGGGGGGGCGAATCCCCCAGCATCGCCCCCTCTCCTCCTGCGGCCGTGCCGGGCAGAGCGCATCCAGCCCGGCCCCCATCGCCTTGGCTTTGGGGACCCCCATCCATGCCGAGAGCCCCCTGCTCCTGTGGCCAGCGCTTGGAGGGGGGGGGGGTTTGGTTGTCCCTGGCATTGTCTCTGCAGCAGCGGGATCCGTGGCAGCGCAGGGGCAGCGGTGACTCATGGAGGGGGATGTGAATCACAGCCTTGCTCTGCGGGCAGGATGCGGCCCCGCGCTCGCCGCATGCCAGCGATGGACCGCAGGCTTTGTCCTCCGCGGGGTGGAAGCGGCTCGCTGCCCGGGGAGGGATGGGATGGGATGGGATGGGATGGGATGGGGCTGCGGCTCTTCCTCGGGGCCTCGCAGCACCCTGGGATGCTGGCACAGCTTTCCCGGCCCCAGCTTTGGGGTGGGATGAGGGTGCTGCAGGGTGTGGGTGCCTCCTGGCTCTCTCTGAGGGTCCTCGCAGTGCTGGGGCTGGATCCTCATTGCTGCTTGCTGCTGTGGTGGTGAAAATCTGGTGCATCCCTTGGGGAAATACCCTGGAGAGCCGAATGCCCAGTGAAGGTTCTCAAATCCATGCAAAATCCCTTGCTCTGGGCCGGTTCATCTTGTTCCATCTCACCCCACTGCTGCATTTCCACCCTGCAGGGAGTGGATGCTGAGCCCCCATCCCGGAGCTGAGTTTTGGGACAGGCACCATGGGTGATGCTGCTCATGGAGAGAGAAGCAGCCAGTGCTGGTGCCCTGCAGTGGTGCCATCCAGATTAGTGTCCATCAGGATGGGGACGCCCTGAGGGTGTTGTTTGTGGAATGGATGGATCCTGGGAGCAGCCAGGGCAGAGGAGGGGGTTCACAGCCACAGGGTAGGATGATGGAGGAGGGATTGGTGCCATGGTGCTGTCCTGGGTCTGCCAGCATCCTCGGAAGCTGGGCAGGGGCTGGGAGCAGGCAGCATCTCCTGCCTGCAGCTCCTTGCCAGCGATGGGGACAGAAAGGGCCGAACCCTCATCTGCAAACACACCCCAGTGCCTAAACCTGCTCCTTCATTGCCAGAGCCCCTTCCTCACTGGTGCCGCCCATCCCCGTGCTCTCAGGCCCCTCCTGGACCTTAAAATACAGCGAGTCATCGAAGCAGAGCCGCTGCGGTGGCAGGGCCAGGCAGGGCACCCGGAGCGCGGCACCGGTGAGCAGCCCAGCGAGCAGCGAGCCACCAACAGCCAGCACCAGCCCCATTGCCTGGCACAGCGCCTGCCACCCTGCCCCACGGCCCCCAAACTGTCCCATCACCACCCCCTCGGTGGCGTTGCCTCCAATGGGGGAGAGGTGGTACCCGGCGGTGACATCGGGTACCACCAGGATGGCCACGGCGCTGGCTGCGGCTCCAAGGATGCCGGGCAAGCCGTGGAGGTTGTGGATGCCGCATTGGTCCTGCAGTGAGAGCTTCCTCACCAGGAAAGGGGTGAGGAACCTGAAGCCAAGGAGGCAAATCATGGCTGAGAGGCTCCCCAAGGCCATGTCAGCCACCGCACCAATGGCCACCCCGCCGGCCAAGCTGCCGTTCTGTAGGTGGCCAGGGCTGAGCTTCCCATCCCTCTCCATCAGGCTGGAGGCCACCACGGTGGTCACGGCGCTGGCGCTCATGGCCAGCAGGGTGTTGAGGATGGCGCGGTGCTGAGCATCCCCCGGTTGGCAGAGAACAGCCACAAAGCTGGGCCAGAAAACCCAGAGGATGAGCATCCCAACCAGGGACATGAGGTCAGAGCGGGGTGTCGGGGTCTGCTTGGGGTGCACCGGCTGCTGTGCTGCCCTGAACAGAGCCTTGGACACGCCAAGGCCAAAATAGCAGGAGAAGACGTGGATGGTGATGGTGCCCCCCACATCCAAGACACGCAGATGGGTGACGATGGCCCACTCGCTGGTGAGGTAGATGGGGACTTCACACGTGGCCATGGCGAGGAGCTGGCAGGGGCTGGTCCTCCCCAGTATGGCCCCCGTGGAGATGAGCACTGTCACAGCAGCGAACTCTGCAGTGAGGATGCTGTGGAGGCCCAAGTGGACCTGGCCATGGTGGAAGCGATGGAGCAAGCCCTGCAGCAGCAGCGCCCATTGCATGGAGAAGTTGAGCAGGAGGAAGTTGTGGGTGAGGACACTGAGCCCATAGCGGGGCAGGAAGGTCAGTAAGAGCCCCAGCCCCACCACCAGCATCACCTGGATGTCCTGGAAGAAGGGGAAGATGCTGTAGAGATGGTTGGCCACCGAGCTGGCATCTTCTGCCTGCGCCGAGGGCTCATCGTAGGTGACAAAGAGGATGAAGAAGAGGAGCAGAGCAGCCTGGAAGAGCCCCAGGGAGAGGGGCAGGAGGCGGCGGGGGCTTGTGGATGGTGTCGTGGCCATCCCGGGATGGACAGGAGGGGACAGTGACCGGCAGCACTCTGAGGGTGAGCTCCACTCCCTCCGACACCAGGGGTTTTATGGCCACGGTTAATTTTTAACCAAAGATAGAAGTTTATGTGCCAGAAGAGGAGATTTCCCCCTTCCCTTCTTCAAACACAACGCCCATAAATCACCCACGTGCTCTCGTTTGGCCGCCATAAAACACGGATGATTTTGAGGAGAAACAAGAAAAACCCGCCATGGAGCAGAGAAGGACCAGGGATGCGGGTACCATGGCATGAACCCCGTTTAACCCATCCCAACAGGGATAAAACACCATTGAAACCCCCAGAGTGATGCTGGAAGCTTGGATAACCCCAACTCCCCATCTGGCTCTGCCACATCCCACCCGGAACGGCTCTGGTGTTGCCACCACCCCACTCTACCGGATGATGCCCGTTTGCTTTGCCCATCAGCTGCCTGGATCTTAGGGAGCTCCAGTCTCAGGACCCCAAAGCTCACTTTCTCCCAGGTTTGCATTGGCTTCAATGGCTGGAAAGTCATTAACAATCAAGCATAAGAGAAAAACAAAGGGCAGAGCAGCCAAGCAGCTCCCCCCAAGTTTCTGGGTTGCTGCTTTGGTGACATTTCTGCCAGTGAAATGTCTGGAAAAAAAAAAAAAAAAAAAGAGAAAAGAAAAAAAGAAATTAGGGAAAAAAAAAAAAAAAAAGAACAAGAAGAAGCCATCTCTGAGAACCACAAGAACAAAAGGCAGAGGGGTTGGTAAATATTTGTTCCAGAGAGGAGATATTTTTGTGCTGTCCCTGATCTCAACACCCCTGCCGCGGGCGCTGGCTCCGCGCCGCTCTTCGTCATTGTTAGGGGAGGATGAGGCAGGCGAGGGCGCAAAATGGGAAACAATTGTTGGATAATGTGTGCGAGGCTCCCCTGCCAACCCCTCCCCGGGCCCGTTTTCAACCCCAAGAGGCTGGAAATGAGGGCAATGGAGAGGAGGAGGAGGTGCTGTGTAAAAGGGGGGGTTCAGGAAGGGTTGTGTTGCACCCAGCGGTGCGGGGTTTAGAGGGATGGGAGCTGGGGTTGGGACTGGATGATCTTCCAGGTCCCTTCCAACGCAAGCCATTGTATGGTTCTATAGTTCTAGGTCTGCCCATAGCATGTCTCTGCCACGTGGATGGTGATGCTCACAGCAATGGATGCTCCCACAGGGATCCCTCTCCCAAGGAAACGTGGGGCTGGGGTCCCCATGGTGCTGTATGGCTTTTTCCATTGCCACCAGCATGGCTGGGTTGGGATGGGATGAGTAGACAGGATGCTCCCATTGCCATGAAGATGTTTCCAAGGGGACACCCTAGCACATTAAAACCTCTTTGGTTGACGACTGGTCACATAAAACCCAATGGTGATGCTTGGAGCAGGAAGTGCTCCCGAAATGGAAGGGCCAGGCTGCTCCTAAAGGACCGGGAGAAGCGTTTTGACCCCAGCTGAGCAAGGGAGCTGCCTGCAAAGCAAGGGCAAGGCTGCCCTCGGTGTGCCTGGTACTGGGGTGCTCAGTGCTGAGCACTCGGTGCTGTGTTCTCGCTCCCCGCCTGCATCCCCCCGGTGGCTCAGCCCTCCCCTTCCTGCTTTGGTTTGGGGCTTTTAAAGGGAGGTTAAATCAGATGCTCAAAGAGAAAGCTTTGAACAGATCGTTTACAAAGCAGAGCTTTGAAGATCTCAAGGCAATGGCCCAGCGGCCTCCTGTGAGGAGAAGGAAGAGGAAGATGCTGGAGCATCCCAGTGCTGCTGCGGAGGACAAGCATCGAGCTGGGAGGTTTGGGATGTAAAAGCCCTCCTGGATCTGACTGAGACCTCTGGCAAGGGGCAGAGATGTGGGGACACAGGAGGTTGGGGTTGGCAGGCACGATGCTGGGGCACGCACAGGGAAGCAGCAGAGCAGGGTTACAGGCTCAATGCCCGGAGATGACACAACTCCTTATCTCCTTCAGCAGGAGATAGGGAATTGCAGGCTCAGCAGGATGTCCTTGGACACGTGTGCCTTTTCCACCTGGAAAGCTTGCTCTGGCAGCACATGGGGATTTGGGATGCCCATCCAGGCTCCAGAGGAGTGGAAGCCAACAGAGGGGCTCCCTCCTGACCTGCAACCCCTCGCATCCCTCTTGCATCCCTCCTGCATCCCTTCTGCATCCATCACCTGGCTCTACTGCATCCACCACGAGGCTGAACCATATCAGCACATGGAGACTGGGACTAACCACCACCACGCTCCTGTGCCAAGCTGTTGGGTACCACATCCCCTTCCCTTAGGGAATAAGGCCATCCCGTTTAGCCTCCTTGCATCCCAATCCAGACCAGGTGCAAAGAGCAGCGATGCACCAAGCACCCCACTGCAGAGAGGGAGGGAAAACACCACCGGGATGCAGATTAAAGAGCAACCTTTATGGCACCCATAAAAGAAGGGTGAAGTTTCAAGAGGTCGCTGGGAAGGTGAAAGTCCCCCCCGGACCCAGAGCACCCCCAAGGACAGCAAATGATTAACCCCATGGCGCAGGGATGCCGTGGTCCTCACAGCAAGAACCTGGTACAGGGAGGGAGGTCCGGATCCCTCCAATAGCATTATCCAGGCATAGAGAGTTCTCTTTCGGAGCCGGGATGCAGGAAGCATCTGGCTGGGGTGGCGGGGAGGGGAGCATGGAATTCCACCCCCCACGTCCCCCTTTCACTGTGTTTTATGGCAGGAGGACTCGGGGAACCATTTTAGCCTGATCCACGCTGGGGCTGCTCGAGGAGTTCCCTGCTGAGGGCTGGATACAAAGAAAAGCTGAATTAACCGAGGGTCATATAAGGCAACAGGATCCGACAGATCCGAGCCAATATATGCTGGCAACAGCCAGTCCATGGCACTGTGAGAAAACACTCCTGCAAGCTTAACAAATCCCTATGGTCTAGAAAGTCATGTACGAGAAATTACTGATGAAGGGATCTAGTCATATCTGGATTTCCAGACGTTGGTCATGCTCCCGCCGCGTTTTGCAGGCCATATAAGTACATGGATCTGAATCCCGGGTGCTGGAGACCGGCAGGATTGTTCTGATCGTCTTGTCTGACCTCCTGCGTCAGACCAGGGCTCCCGGCGAGGAGGAGGAGGAGGAGGATGCTCAGCACAGCCGGCTGGTGGCGGTGGCCGGATCCTGCTGCTGGGATGGGATGGGGTTGGATGGAGAAGTCCGAAGGGGTGTGAGGGTTGGGAATGCCGGGGCGGCAGCGGAGCGGATGGGTGCCTTCCACTCTATGGTAATGTGCTGGTACCCCAGCAGGAGAGAGCAGGAGCTCCGGCTGCATCCCAGCAGTGCGATGGGGAGGGATTGGCATCCCTCTTCTCCCCATCACCCCCCCCCCTCCAGCTGCTTTCCTGAGCCCGGAGCACCCCAAATCTCCCCATTCCCTGCAGATCCTGCTGGAAAACCAGGCTCCACATAGAGCTACGCCTGGCTCCTGCTCCATCCCCTCTGTAGATCCCATATAAACCCTTCCTGGCGTCTAAGCGAGCACCGCGAGCGCTTTAAAAGCTCCCGTCCAGCTCCGGCCCTGTTAGGAGGTGGGCAGGGGGCCAGACCCCCCCCTTTCCCAACCGGGTCCTACTGAGGATGAATGGGGGGGGGGACGGACGGATGGGGACACACACATGCACACGACAAAGGGGAACAGACGTCACCCCGGCATCACGCGGTCCGAGTGGCCTTCTCCATCTTGTTAGCACATTGTGTAACACAACATGTGGAGGCGCTGGGACCGCACACGCATGAACTCCCTGACAGCCCAAAACCGGGGGGGGGGGGGGGGGAGAAAAAATCAAAAACCCCCAAGAAAAAAAAAAAGAGAGAAAAATTCAGAAAAAAAAAGGAAGCAATTTAAGCTTTGAATCTTTCGCTCTAAAATGTTCTCATGGCTCCGCTCAAATCTGCAGCCACAGAGGCTTTGAAGAGCGTGGTATAAGGAGTGAAACATCTGGAAAAATTAGGATTAATGAAAACATAATTCCCAAGACTAAAGGAAAGATTAATCCTGCGTTGCCACTTGTGTGTTCCACAGCTTTTCCCCAGCTCGTAACGCTGAACTTATTAAATCGCCCTGAGCTGAGTTTTCCTTTTTCTCTCTTCCCTCCCCTATTGAGCCCAATGGAAGCGACTGATGCCAAACGTAACGATAACCAACTGTGCCGAGCAGCGTGCGCACCCAGCAGCACCCACAGCCCGTGGAGCACGCTAATGGGGGTCGTGGGGTGGGGGGTCCCCGTGGGGTGGGGGTCCTGTAAGTGATTGGGGGGTCTCTGCAGTGGGGTGATGGGTGCTGTGCCCTGGTGGGGCTGCACCTGCTTTCATGTGTGGTCATGGGATGGGGTCCCATTGCCTCCTGAGATGGGGGTGATGCTGAGTTAACGAATAGGTTAATAATGTCCCTGCCCTGGTTTCAAATGATGGAGACCGAATGGTACCAAGGTGGTGGCATCTCTGCGTGGCATTTGTGTAAGGGTAACCCTGGTGCTGTGCCGTGCCCGTGCTGGCCCAACCCTCTGCTCCACAAGTGACCGTGTCTCATCGCCACAGGGCCAGGCTTAGAGCAGGACACTGGGACACACCAGCCCTGTGCCCTCTCATTGCGACTGCACCATGGTGATGGGGGCTCACGTTGGCTGAGCAGCATAGAAGATGCTCTTGGGTGATAGACTCCTTGTTCCTGTATAACACAGCAGCAAACCCCTCTTCCTTCAGGGCAGCGATGCCACCAGCGCTCAGCACACGAGTGGTCTGGGGAGGGGGGGGTCACATCCCGTTTGTCCCTGCTTTATCCCCACGGATGCTCGCTTGCAACAAGGGATGGAGCCGGGGTCGGAGCGCGCCTGTCCCCGCTCTGCAGCAGCGCCGTGCTGCTGGAGGAGAGTGAAAGAAAGCAGATCTTTCACTTCATTGCGTCTTCATCCGCCCCACGCTGGGCGCGGGGAGGCCGGGCAGTGCCAGCTCTGCCGAGCAGCCCACCGCAGCTCCGCCGGCAGCCGGAGCCGGCAAACGGCTGCCCCAGCCGGCTGCTGCAGCCCTGCGGGGACCGGGATGCTCCGGAGGAGCCCTACGGGATGGGGATGGGGAGGGGATGCGGATGCAGATGCAGAGGTTATGGGGATGGGGAGCAGCGCTCACTCTGTGAGTCCCTGTTGGTGTTTGGGTGGGCTTCCCAAAACCTCAGCTGTGGTTTGCATCCCCTCCTCATCCAGGCTGCAGCCAGCTGGGGCCAAAGGCGTATTTGCCCTATGTACAGCGTGAAAAGGGTTCGTTTGCCCCATGCAGGGGGTGAAAAGGGCTCATTTGCCCCATGCATAGGGTGAAGGAGGGGAGCAGCATGCCCTGATCAGCCCCTACAGACGGGAAGGCTCCCATGGGACGCACCAGGACCCTGCTGCCTCCTTCCCACGCTGCTCCCAGCGCTGCTGCTTGTTTTCCAGAGAGGAAACCGGGATCCCTGCTATTATTATGTTTCATGTATATATATATATATATGTATTGCCTTTATTCCCCCCAGTGCCTGTGGGGCCCAGCTGGGGGGCAGCGGTGCCGGGTGCCGGCAGGACGGCGCGGGAGGTGCCCGTTGGCTGCAGTGGGGACAATGCCGGCAGCGCTCGCGGCTGCATTGTGTGTATGAGGAGGAGATGGATGCAGGTCACATCCTGCCCCTCTTCCGATGCCCGGCACCAGGAAAAAGCTGCGCTTTGTAAATAGCAAAACAAACAACAAACTCTTCCCCCCATTTACCACCTTTCCCCCTGCCCTGAGGACAACGACGACAACAGCCCCCGCAGCACTGCAGCCACCTGCTTGGGGAAGTGATTTCTCATATAGGCAGGAAAAGGGGGTCTAATTAAACCTGGGGTCAAGAGCATAAAGGGAGAATGGAGGTTATTTAGGAGTCCTTGAGTGGGGATGGAGGGGTGGAAGAAGGATGCTCGATGGGGCTGTGGGTGCCTCCATTGGATGGTGTTTTGTTGGGCAGCCAGGGGTATTTTGGCTCTGGGGTGGGTTGCAGAGCATCATCTTCCTCCTGCTGGTGTGTCCGGTGTGCCATGAGCTGCGCACTGGATCCATGGTCACGGACATGGGTGTTCTCTATGTCAGGGATGCACTGGGGGTGTCCCCACGGGTGGAGGAATGAGCGCAGGGAGCGTCACACTCAGACCTACAAGAGCGTCCCCAGCCTTCAGCGAGATCATATGAGGTTCCTGTTTCACAAGACGGAGGATGGCATTTCCATTGTGCTCGCCGGGGATGTGTTGCAACGGGGCAGCCGCTTCCATCCTTTGTCCTCCTCCCCGCAGAGGAGGAGTCTCAGCCTCTGCCAGGGTGACCCATCACACCCTGGGCCCCCCCCTTCAGCCACCAAGTTCAGCTCCGTTGGCTGCAGAAGCCCTCCTGGTGGGTCCTGGCTGTAGGCATCACCCATATCATCAGCACTATCCGGCTCCAAAGGTGCCTCCTTGTTGGGTGCCCTTGGCCATGGGGTCCCTGCCATATGTGGGGACATTCCATGAAGGCAATGCCCATCTCAAGCCACTCCTAGCGCTGACCCCGGGGTGTTCTGGCTGCCTTTGCTGCAGGACTCCTGCTTAATTATCACAACCAGCCAACAAACGAGGGGCTGACCCCACCAAAGCCCTTGGTGCTGGCGGCAGCCCCAGCTCCCTTGGGATGATGCCGCTATTCCTGCTCCGCTCCCCTGCCTGCAGCGGGCAGCTGCCTGCTGTTAGGAAGCGCTGCAGGAACCTTCGCCCTTGGGTCGGGTGCTCCCAGCACAGACCCGCTTTCTATTCCCCAGCCAAGGCCCAGTGCTCTGAATATAAAGTAACACGGCATTGTTAGGGAAGATAATTAAACCCAAGGAGAAGTTGAGCAGCAGCTGGAAGGGTGAATTCAGAACACGCTGGGCTGCCCGTAACCCTTCGTGGGCAGGCGGGGAAGGCAGGGGAGCAGCATCCTGCATCCCAGCTCTGTGCCCGGTACCTGCGGGATAGGAAGGGGAGGTGATGGGCTCAAAGTATCCCAATACAGACCATGGGCAGGATGGGCAATGATTCCCCATGGGCAAGGGAACCAACCTATGAAACAACCCTTTGTGGGCAGGCGGGGAAGGCAGGGCAGGCAGGGGAGCAGCATCCTGCATCCCAGCTCTGTGCCCGGTACCTGCGGGATAGGAAGGGGAGGTGATGGGCTCAAAGTATCCCAATACAGACCACGGGCAGGATGGGGAATGACTCCCCATGGGCAAGGGAACCAACCTATGAAACAACATAGGGATCCTGGAGGATGTCCTAATTCCCAAATCCTCACTAAACATGCAACATGGGGACCACTCAACCCGAGTGCTTCCCACCCCCATCCCCAAAGCATCAAGTCCTTTCCACAACCACCAAACGGGACACAAAGTGCCACCCATCACACCGGGCGCATGTCCCCCTCCCTGCCACCAGCATCCCACTGCCGAGCAGGGTACCAGTGGTGCCGGGCAGGGATGGGGCCGCGTCCCCGGCCGCGGGCCTCGCTCCAGCTGGGCTCTGTTTTGTAAGGCCTCCTGGCTCTCTGCGGAGCAGAGATAAGCCCAAGAATTCGCCGTCGGTTCCAAATATCCCGTCCGCTTCCTCCCGCCGTCCCCGCCGCCGCTCCAGCCCGCTTGTCTCATTTCCGCACCAGCGCGATGGGGACAGCTTCCTGTTCCCCCCCCCCCGGGGGCGGCGGTGGGGGGCTGCGGGGAGGAAGGGCAGGACAATGGGTGCAGGCAGGGATGGGCAGCTGCCCACCTCCCTGCCTTGGGGCAAGGGGGGGTCCTCAATGGTTTGGAATAGGGTTGGGAGGAAGGGGACAGGGCAGCGGGGCTGGCAGGTGGCAGCGGTGGGGATGCGGGTATGGCTGAGCTGAGATTGCGGATGGGGTTTCTTTCATTTCCTTTTGTTGTTTCTTTTTCCTGAAGGGTTTTGCTGTAAATCAACAACACCAGCTCCCCCCCACACCCCTCAGAGCATCCTCCCTGTGCTGCCGTGGGTGATACCAGCTGGAGGAGCCCCCCCACCTTCCACTTTGCCATCACCCCGCCATGAGAATGGGGATGAAACCGGGTACCACTGCTCAGCAAAGCCCTGTGTGGTGGGGACCCTGCTCTCATGGGGAGATGAACCTCCCCACAGAGCCACTTCTTAGGGTCCCTCCATCAAACCATCCACCACAACTCCTCCCCAAGGCGCAGCGTGGGAGAGCAGCATCCCCAAGGGCCTGCCACCTCCCAGGAGCAGGGAGCTGCGATGCTGCTCCCCCATCCCAAACCACAGCAGTGGGAAAAGAGGGGTTTGCGCTGGGTCTTTGCTCGCTCTGAGCCCAGCATCCTCTGGGCTCAGGTGGGATGGACCGGTTGGCATCCCTGCATCCCTGCCTGGTTCTGGGGAGGGGAGAAGGCCGCTGCCCCCCGGCTCCTGGGCTGAGTGTGAGTGTTTACTCTCTGCCTTTCTCACCGCTCGCAGCGTGGCAGGAGTTATTCAAAGGCGGGCGGAAGCGAGCGCAGCAACTGAAACAACAATGAAAAGGAAACGGAGCTCGGAAAATTCTCCGTTCATAAATCAAGTGAACTGCAGGTGATCCCTGGGCAGCAGCGAGCCAGGGAAAAGGCATGGATCAGCACGGCCCATGGCCTGGAAGCAGGGATGGGGGTGGCTCTGGGTGATGCTGGGGTTGCGGTCCGTGTCCCTGCACATTGGGGGCTTTGGGGCAGGTGAGGTGCAAGTACCACTGCGCTGATTTATAATACCTGTGAGCAAATCTGGGTGTTAGAGGTGAAGGTGAAGCTGCTTTCTGCAGTGGGGATAGTGTCACACACACGTACATGCACATCCGTGCTGCAGCCCCGCAGAGTGGGGCCATGGAGTTATTGTGGTGCTCAACAGGATGCAGAGCAGCCCACCGGCTCTTTTTACCTCCCCTGCAGCTTCACGCCTGCTTTTTGGGGTGAAACACATCACTTTGGAAGCAGAGGATGCAGGTGAGCGTGGATCCAGTCGGTGTCCATGCCATGGGGATGTTGGGGTTAATGGGAGATGATCCAGGGCTCTCGGCAGCATCGGGCCATGGCTCCTTGCTGGGATCTCATAAAGTCTTTTTCCTCCTTAGGAAAAGGAGCTGCTGTCTTGGGACGGTCTCCTCTGTGCTGGCAGCATCCCTGCATGGGCACGGATGGAAAAATCTTCCCCCCTCCGCGCCAGGTCCTGCAGCATCTTGCTGCTGGTGAGACGGGGACCAGTTTGGACCAGGCATCCCCTCCTCACTGCCCCTCTTTGCCAGCCCCTGTGAGCTGAGCCCCGACCTCAGGGACACCAAAAAGCAGCTCCATGAATGTGGGATGGGACCCAAGGACCAGGCTGGTGGCAGCAGGCTGAGACTTACAGCAGAGGGAAGGATCTGGTCGTGATCCCTGTGCTGGGAAAGCCGGGTGGGATCGCATGTCCCCCTCTGCCTCTCTGCGTCCCCCCTTCCGCGCGTTCCCTGTCATCTTGTCTTTCAGCAGAGCTGGAAAACCGGGGGACCACCGTAAATAAACCCTGTGTCTTTAAGGCGTTTTGTACAGTACAAGAAAATGCACTCGTTGAATTACAGCTTTTTAATCAAATACATGTAACCATGTCACTTAAAGTGCTCGCGAAAAGCAGCGAGAAAAAAAAAAACCCAACACAATTGGAAGAGCACAAGATTGAAACCAGCTGCTCCCTTACCCCCACCACAGTTAATAGTTTTTGAATGTTCTGAATGAGAGAGAAACCAGAGCCAAGCTCCACTTTCATGTCCATCTTTCTGATCAAACCCTGTCAGACGGGGGGAGCCGGGCAGCCTGGCACAGAGGCGGGGGATGCGGGAGGGCTGCGCTCGCCTCTCCTGGTCCCCTGGGTTTTCCCTTTGTGGTGATGGGGATGGAGGAGCCCGGGGTTCTTCCTGCAGGCAAAGCAAGCAGCAGGAGGGCTGGAGATACAAGCACAGGTTGCCCAAGCCCTGCGGTGTGAGGGATGCTGCCTTAGGACATCACCATCGTGTTGCATGTGTCCCCCCAGCCAAGCTTAACCCAACTCCATCATCCTTACGCTTCTTCCTCTGAGTTGGCATCACCGCTCATCCCCCGTGGTGCCCGCATCATGCCACATCCCCGTGCCCCATTCCCTTAGGAAACACACATGTTGGGACCACCTCAACGCCTACCTCCGGCCTCGCTGGCCACCGACCCCTTCCAGCACAGCCTGCCAACCACCCCGAGCTGTGCGGTTCCCCCGTAACGTGGACCAACGCTCATTAAGCGTGAAGCAGAGACCACCAAATATGTCAAAACACACTTAAAATTTATTGTTTCATACCATACGTTTGAGTCTCTTGAACGCTGGCCAGTGTTTCTCCCTCTCTGCAATGGGGCCTATCTGCTGTCACCGGCGCTCCGCATGGATGGTGAGCCCCGCTCGCTTGCTGCCTGTTCTTTTCATTCTCTCTCCCTCTCTCCCCCTTCTTTCTTTAAATGAAAAATACAAACAATTGATGGAAAATGTACATTCGTTCCATATGGGGACGGTCGGAGCGTGGAGAGGAGCCAGCAGAGTCATTTTTAGGCAGACTCCTCGCTCCAGCGGATGGCTGGATGGCTTCCCAGAACGGCCCCGCGCGGCCTGGCCTGACTCTCCTGACGAGCCTCAGACAGTCTGTGACGCTCCCGCGCTGGTGGGGGGGACATGATTCAGTTCCCTGCAGGGATCGACCCCCCCTGGGGCTGCTGAGTGCAGGAGGAGGGAGAGCTTTCCACTGGGAATGTCCCAGAAGGGCTGTGCGGGAGGTGATGGGAAGACTTGCTCTGCGGGAGAGGTTGGGTTAGGATGGTTGGATTGGGTGACATAGGCTATGTTGAGTTGGTTGAGTTGTGTTGGGTTAGGTTGGGGTAGGTTGGTTGTGTTGGGTGGGTTGGGTTACGTAGGCTACGTTGAGTTGGTTGTGTTGGGTTAGGTTGGGGTAGGTTGGTTGTGTTGGGTGGGTTGGGTTACGTAGGCTGCATTGAGTTGGTTGGGTTGTGTTGGGTTAGGATGGGGTAGTTTGGTTGTGTTGGGTTATGTAGGCTGTGTTGAGTTGGTTGGGTTGTGTTGGGTTAGGATGGGGTAGGTTGGTTGTGTTGGGTGGGTTGGGTTACGTAGGCTGCGTTGAGTTGGTTGGGTTGTGTTGGGTTAGGATGGGGTAGGTTGGTTGGGTTGTGTTGGGTGAGATCAGTTAGGAGGGGTTGGATCGGTTAGGATGGATTGGGTTGGTTAGGATGGGTGGGGTTGACTGCGGTTGGGTTGGTTTATTTTGGGTTGGGTTATACTGGGTTGTGCTGGCTTGGGTAGGGTTATTTTGCGTTGTGCTGGTTGTATTGGGGTAGGTTGTGTTGTATTGGTTATATTGGTTGTGTTGAACTGGGTTGGGTTTGGTGACCTCTGGAGAGCACTCCCAACCCTTCCATGACACTTTGACCATACAGCATTGCTGGCTGAGCTCAGAAGAGGAGCACAAAGTGGCTCTGATGGATGCCTGTGGGGCTCAGCTCTGCTGAGAGCCCCAGACTCCCCCATGACCCATGCAATGAGAACCAAACCTGCCTCTTATGACCTGAAGGGGACCCAGCACAGTGCTGGGTGAGAGGATGGATGATGTGGGGCTAGGGGATGGTGGTGACCACAAGGCAGAGGGGGGAACGTGATGGAGGTGATGCCGGGAGCTGGGGGAGCACAGCTGGATCTCCACCGGTGATGGAGAGGCTGAACTTCACCGTAAGGATAAAGGAGTTCCAGGCTGTGCATCCTTCCCAGGGCACATCAGGGATTCTTCACTGGCTCATGTTCTCTCCCTGTCCCCAAACCTGTGTTATTTACGATACCACAGCCCAAGGTCGCAGCAGGGCTTTACCCTCCTCTGCCTGCAGCAGTGCTGGAGCAGTGCTCGGCATTCCTGCCCGCGGCTGGGAAACTGCTCCGGAGCAGAGCTGAGGAGAGCATCCATCATCACCTCGCGCTCCTCTGCCACCCGGCTGGCTGCTTGGGGCACGGCCACCGAGGAAATGGAGCCTTTCCTGTCCTGTGAGGAGCACTGGGATTTTCAGACATTTCCTTTCCCAAACTGGGCTGCAATAAAGAAAGTTGGGGAAGGTTTGGGAAGTTTTCCGCTGCTCGGGAAGGAAAGGTTGTGCTGGGAACGTTGGGAACCGCTTTTCACATTTCAACCTTTTCCCTTTGGTTAACCCCTGCGCCATGTAATGCCGTTACATCTCCAAACGGATTGCCTCCCAGCTAAAAAAACCTGGAAAGTTTTTTTGGTTTTGTTTTTTTTTTTTTCCAATGCTCTTTTTCTCGAGTCAGGAAATGTTTTGGAGCCGTTTCCCACAAACAGGTTTGGTTTTGATAAATCCTTTTGTGGTGGAAGACGAGGGGAAAAATAATCCCATCGCCAGCTCCAGAGCAGCTGCCTGGTGGGGAACCAGCACCGGCAGCATCGCCCCGTTCCCACCAAGCTCCCCACCGCAGGGACATGTGGCGGTGAGCACCCAAAATACATGGATCGAGAGGCTCAGATTCCCCCTTAACATCTCCAGATCCCAGCTGGGATGACTTCATCGGGGCTGCGTGTCCATGGGCGCATGTCGGCATTCCCATCGCTCCGGTGTGCTCCGGGACAGGACGGCTCCGGCTGCCCCAGAGCCTCGGAGCGGCGTATCGCCGGCTGGCACATGCTGTTTTAATATGGGGGTGATGTCATCGAGCACTCCATAATGCCATAAAACCCCCAGAACGTCTATAAACCTGAGCAGTGAACCTCCAGCAGAACACACACGTGCGCGGGTGATACACACACGTGTGCATGCGCACAGATGTGCACACACACATGCATGCAGAGATGCACACGGACATGGATGCAGGCATGTATGCATGGAGATGCACACACAGATGCACACACACACACATTGATGCACATGCACACGTGTATACACTTATGTGCATGTACATGGATACACATAGATGCACAAGGCACACTCAGATGCATGCACATTGGTACCCAGGGATGTGCAAGCATGCACACCAATGCACGCACACAATGATACATGCACACACACAGATGTGCACATGTGGATACACACAAAGGCATGCACTCAAGCGCGTTTGCACATGGACACATTGGGATGCACACACATGGATGCACACACACACACTCAGATGCATGCACATTGGTACCTAGGGATGTGCAAGCACGCAGACCAGTGCATGCACACATGGATGCACACAATGGTACGTATACACACACAGATGCACACACATGGATACACACAAAGGCGTGCACTCAAACACGTTTGCACATGGACACATTGGGATGCACACACATGGATGCACACACACACACTCTTCATGCCACCCAACCCTCTCCTTGGTGTACCCGGCATCAGCGTCACTCATGCATGTGGGGACCTCTGCAGAAGCAGCCCCAGTGTGTGGAGCAGGGAGCCCCTGAGGGATGCACAGCCCCACATCCCCAGGGAACACGGAGCAGATGGACCTTCCCAGGTCAGCATCTCCCCCTCTCCCTGCCCCACAGCCACCCGGGGAAGCGGCAGGATGGGCCTGTCAGGGTCTACATATACCTGTCAAATCCCTTCTCCATATTTCTGCCATAACGACCTGCTAAAAGCCCCTCGCTCCTCCTCCCCGGTCCAAAACCATCAGGCCTGGAGCTTTGGAGAGATTAAGTCATAAAAATCGGAAGGGGCTGTGCAGTAACAGCCCCGGCCTGAGCCATAACGGCAGTGAAATCATCCCCAAACTATTCCAGCCCGTCCATTTCCAGCCCCACGTCACACCTGAGCCACCGCTGGCGGATGGTTTCCTGGCCCCAGCGCAGCCACAGGGGATGGAGGCAGGGGAAGGAGGTGATGTTGGGAGCACAGAAGTGCTCCTGGAGCTCAGGGCTTCCCGGCTGTGCCTGGTCCCAGTGCCTGAGCAGAGCAGGATGTATCCCAATGGGCACAGGGGTTGCGGAGCTCCCATGGGCATGGCTGGGGCTGCTTGTTGCATCCCATCCCCAGTGGCTTTCCTGACCTGTGGTTTGGATTAAGTGACCTCGGGCTGAGCAAAACCACAGAATAGCCAAAGTTAAGGGAAACTGGGAGGTGAGCAATTAGCATCAAACCAAACCCAGCTAATGAGTGCTGTGGTTAAAGCTCGTCAAGGACTCAGCACCCTTCCATGCTCTGCCCTGCTCTCTGCCTGCCTGATGGAGCTGGGTCAACCACCCAGTCCAAGCTTGGCTTTGGAGAGGGCTAAATCCTGCTCTGGCCATGGATAAAACGTGATGGAGCATCTCTGATGCCATGGGAAGGTGCCTGCCCAAACCCAGTGCCACTCACACACACTGCCATCCCAGAGGAACAGCCCTGGATTGGTACCCTTGACAGCAAATTTGGTGTCGAAACAGCAATTTTAGGTGAAAAAGGCTGAAAAAGGCCCAGTGCAACACCGAGCAAAGGGAGGAGGCGGCGTGTCCCGGGCCTGGCACAGGTCCTTCTGCCTGCTGTTATCTGACCCAAACCCATGCTCCTGTTTTCTTCCTCTCTCCTTTCCCTTCTTTCTCATTCCCCGTGACCTGGGGTAGGGCTGGCCAGTGAGACGGGGCAGCCACACATTGTTCGCAGCCTCAGTCGCAATTAGGCTTTATTATTAATGAAAACACCCAGGGCTGGGTTAGGCAGGAGGGTTGGCAGGGCCCTGCCTGCTTTTGTGTAGATGCAAGCCAAGGCTTTGGTAGCAGAGCCGTGAGATGTTGGAGTGATACAGACCCAAATCTGCTGCTGGGTCTTGGTGACCTGTGGATGGATGGGCACAGCAGGACCCAGCACTGCTCAGTGCTTTCACAGTGACTCAGCAGCAGTGGTTTCAATCTGATGCATCCCTGGTGTGCTTATGGATGGGAGCGAGCATCCATCACCAGTCTTCAGTCTGGTGCCAGACCTAGCTCCATGGAAGCATCATAGAATCATGGAATGGTTTGGGTTGGAAGGGTCTTAAAGCTCATTGTCCCAAGGGCAGGGACCCCTTCCACTGGAGCAGCTTGCTCCAAGCCCCTGTGTCCAACCTGGCCTTGAGCACTGCCAGGGATGGGGCAGCCACAGCTTCTCTGGGCACCCTGGGCCAGCACCTTCATAATGAAGAGGCCCCTGATCCCCTCGCATCCCCATGGCAAGGTTAGATTCCAAGCTTGCAGCTTAAGTACTTTGGGAAAGCTCCTGCTCATTCCCAACCATGCTGCTGGCGCCGTCAAGCACCCAAACTCAGGACACACTGTACCAGAGCGAGGAACCACAGCCAAAAAGGCACCCCAAGGATTTCTAGCCGTGCTCTGAGATCAGAGGCGAGCTGGCACAGCCGGAGCCATGGGGAAAGAAGGGAATTTCTAAGGCAGAAAAATGACCTAACGTTTCCTCTGTGATGTGATCCCCAGCACGGCAGGGCAGCTGGGCGAGTGCATCGCTCCTTTGAACAGCAGGAAGTGATCGCATCCTCCTCGGGAAGGTACCTGGAAGCTGATGATGGAGAGGGGGGGGGATGAAGCTGGAAAACAAGTCAGAGCTTTCTTGTCCCCAATCTCCTTCCTCCCAGGCCGCTACGGGGATGGAGCCTATAGACGGCTGCTTCCTTTCATAGTCATCGGCGGCGGCACAGGATGCTTCTCATTTGGTGTTGTGTTTGTTTGCTGCAGCGCGGGGTTCTGGCACCCGCCGGGCGCCCGCCAGCCCTCCCGTGTAGGTAGTGAGGTCATTTTTCCATGTATTCCCCCTTTTTACATACTGTATATGGAAAGACAATGAAGCGCCTTTCTGGCGTTTAATGGGAACGCGCCGCCAGCCCCCGGAGTTGGTCCCGGTTATTGGTGCTTCACATGAAACAACAACACCCCCCCCAAAAAGAAGTGAGTCAGGATTTAGTCGTGTTAACACTAATGTGAATTTAATTTAGGAGAAGCTTGAAAATTAATGTCATTTGTTAAATATCCATTTCCCCTAAAAGGCAATTCTTTGCCAACAACAACAGCAAAAAACCCTCTTCTTCTATTCAATTTGATGGGGGGGGGGAGTTGTTAAACAGCCTTTTTTGGTGATATCAGCCTGGTTTAAATCACTCAGCGTTCAAGGAACGGATGCCACCAGGCTTTTATGCAACAGATTGTCATTGCTCCTCTGCAAATGGGACAGAAACATAGCCGTGCATCATAAAATGATTCATGGGAATGGGACAAAGCGCCGGTGGCTCCAAGCTGAGTCCAACAGGGCACGGTGACCTCTTGGCAAGACCCGTGGAAGCAGCCACTGAGTGAGGTTGGAAGGGCTCCGGCACAATGGGTTTTATTGCAGCTGCTAGGAATAGGAGTGAAGGTGTTGGAGGAGCCCGCCTCAGTTTTGGGGGTGTTTCAGCACTGGTTTAAGTGCCAAACCCAGGGCAATGGGATACTGGGATGAGCCATGGGGACCCCGCGCTGCCAGCTTGGCAAAAGAACCACACCGAGGCCGTTTTCCGAGGCGGATATCGCATGTTTTATTGTGTTTCGATGTGGGAACAGCAGCTTTTCCTGCAGAGCACATCTCCAAGGAAAGAGGGGGGGGGACGGGACGGGACCATCAGCATCACCCCATCCCGCTGCCGGCGCTCCGGAGCCGAGCAGAGCCGTGCTCCCCAAGGCCAAGGCGGCTGCCGGAGCGGGCAGGCGGCAGCCTGGAGATTAATCCATTTGCCAGGTTGTCAGAGCATTAATCAACGGATACAGCAATCTGGAACCGGTTGGGACAACATGGATTTGCGGAAAATATGTGTTCACACAACAAGCACACAAGATGGGAGCAATTAGATGAAGATGTTTTAATAATTAACCAGTATAAAACAGTTTGCTCTCCATACAAGAAAAAGTGTTTGCAGTCGTAGTTCCCTTTTGTACAAAAATTCCAGTCGATTGTTCCACAATATTTACATTGATATTCCCTTTTCCACAAAATATCTCCTTTTTTTTTTCTTTCTCCCCCTTTTTCCCCCTTTTCCCCTTTCGTTTTTTCCCCTTTTTAAATCCAGCTTTGCTACATAAATGCTTTAGATCTCATGGATATCCCTTGATTTCTTTTGAAAAAGTCTAATAAAAAACCAACCCCGACACCCCAAAAGACATTAAATACCATTTTATATATAAAAATGCTTAGTAAAAATATACTTTTGTTGCCCAATTAAAATATATTGCTGAGAATACAGTAAAAACTGTCCTAAAGCCCACCCCTAACGGGCGCCGACCCTTTAATGGCCCCAGCAAAGTCTTCCTAAAAGTGATGGTTTTCCCCTCCCTCCACAAGTTTTCCTGCCCTTGGGTTAAATATCGGGAGCAGATCGCTTCGGCTCATGCTGGTGGTGGTTGTTTCAGGCAGGATTCATTGGAATTGGCTTAAAAATGCCCCTTGGAGCTGGTAGGAGCTACAGGTACGCCCTGCCGAGGGCTGGAGCGGGATGCGGGAAGGCAGGCGAGTGCTTGGGAAAGGCGTCTATCTGTGTTATATAGTTATATGGTATATCAGTGAGTTCAGCATGGAGTTTTGTCTTAAAAAAACCCATAAAAAATAGGAATAAAATTTAAAAGAGAAGGAAAAGAACCAAAAAGAAAGCGATGCATTTAATGAGATACTCTAAATATGATGGAGCTCGTGGTTAAAGGAGGATGGCTTTTTGTTTCTAGAGGAGAGTCGGGCCTCTCCATTGCGAGCATCGGGTGGTGGGGCCAACCTAACCGGTGATGCATGGGCTATAGTAGACAGCGCTGCTGGCATCGGACAAGGCAGATATCAAGCTGCTCTCCTCGCAGGAGATGCTTCTAGGAGTCACTTTGGACAGGGAGACATGGTAAGGGAGTCCCGAGGCTTCGGGACGAGTCCTGCTCATGTTCAAATACTGGTCAAACTCATTGCGGTCAACGTCTGTCCACAGCTCGGTTTGGTTCAAGTGATCCACGCTCTCCATGTGATGGGCTTCAGGAGGGGGTGAGAGCTGGCCCAGGTGGGCAGAAAGCCCGTTCTGAGTTCCCGAGCACATCTGGTTGTAGTATATGCTGGAAGGATGGGGAGTCCTCATGGCGTCGGCCAAGTGCGAAGGGGTCTGCGCGTAGGGCACCGCCACGTCCCGCCCCATGCACTTCTCCTGGGGAAACTCCATCTGGTGATGGTGGTGGTAGCCGCGAAAGGGCATCATGTTGCAGTCATCCTGCATGTGCGGAGGGAAAAACGCCGGCTCGGTCTGTTCCAAGACATCCAAGGGAGACATCTCAGGAGTTGGCAAGCCATAGTTTTCAATATCCGACCCCATGGAGTGGAGTTCTCTGAAGTGGTTAAGTGGGGGAGGCTGGGGGTGGCCCGGCTGGCTGCCACCGTGGTGACTCATGCTGAAGTTGTCACTGCAAGGCTGGGAAAGGTTATGCAGGAGGATATTGGGTTCCATCCTCTTGATTTTCTTGGCTTGCTTCTTTCTCCTTGGGCGGTACTTGTAGTTGGGGTGATCCTGGAGGTGCTGGATGCGCAGCCGCTCGGCCTCTTCCACGAAGGGACGCTTGTCGCTGGCGCTCAGCGCTTTCCATGACTGGCCTGGAAGGGGAAAGCAAAGCTCTCGTCACGTCAGCTCGGCCACCCGCTGCTGGTCGGGGCATGGGCATCAGGGCACATGGAGACATTGGGGTGGGAAGGGCTCCCTTGGGCAATGCAACACCTCAATGGGGTCCTGGTGCTGGCACAAGGAATGGGAACCCAACAGGACTGTCCCCATGTCCCCATGTCAGGCTCAGCACTGCAGCAGAGCAGAATGGGGGTTCAAAGCCAGGGCTGGGGATCCTGCATCCTGCTGCCCCTCAGCACAGCCTGGTCCCTGATGTGCCTGATTCCCTGCATCCCTCATCCACAGCCCCGCACCTCTGCAGCCGCAATCGCCCATTCCCAAACCCCGCAGTCCCGTATCCTGAATCCCTGCAGCCCTGTGTCTCTGCATCCTGCTGCCGTATCCTGCTTCCCGTAGTCCCGCATCCTGCAACTCCGTCTACCCATATCCTGCTTCCCGTGTTCCCACATCCCGCATCCTACAGTTGTGTATCCCGCATCCTGCAGCCTTGTATTCCCATATCCTGCATCCTCACAGCTGTGTACCCCACAGCCCTGTATTCTGCATCTCGCAGCCCTGTTTCACTGTGTTTTGCATACAGGCAGCTCTGTATCCTCACAGCCTCATATTCCCATGTCCTCTAACACCATATCCCACAGCCCTGTAGCACTGCACTCTACAATCCTCGATTTCAAAGCCCCGAACCCTTATATCCCACATCCCTGCATCCATGCCTCCCTTCATCCCGTATCCCTACAGCTCACATCCCGCAGCTCTCTAACTTTGCAGCCCACAGCCCTGTATCTCACGGCACTCGATCTGCACACCCCGCAGCACCCCATCCTTGTGACCCAGCCTCTGCACCCCTGTATCCTCACATCCTGCATCCTGTAGCCCCGTATCCTTGCAGCCTGCATCCCGCAATCCTGTACCCTTGCACCCCAGCAGGCGCAGCCCCATATCCTTGTATCCTGTGCCCCGCTGCCTCAAATCCTCTCAGCCTGCATCCCGCAGCCCTGTACCCTTGCAGTGTACATCCCAATGCCCTGTACTCCTTCCTCCTGTGCTCACAGCCCTCTATCCCCGCATCCCAACATCCTGTACCCCTGCAACTCACATCCCCAACTCCGTATCCCTGAATCCCAGCATCCTGTAACTCTGCAGTGTATATCCCCAGCCCTGTAACTCTGCATTCCACTGCCCCATACCCCTGTAGCCCACATCTGAAGCCCTATATCCCTGCATCCTGCTGCCCTGGATCGCTGCAGCCAACATTTGCAGTCCCACAACCACCTATCCCTTCATTCCCAGCCCTGTACCCCCACATTCCTGCCTCCTCAGCTCCATACCTCTGCATCCCAGAGCCCTGTACTCTTGCAGCCCACATTCCCATCCCTATAACCCTGCATCCCTAGCTCTGTACCCCCATATCCTGCATACTCTTGCAGCCTGCAACCCCAGTCCCGTAACTTCACATCCCATTGTCCTTAGCTCAATACCCCCATATCCTGCAGCACTACTCTTGTCGCTGGCATCCCCAACCCCATATCCCCACATCCCTAGCTCTGCATCCCACCTCTCTACTCTTGCAGCCCACATCTCCAGACCCTTACCCCGCATCCCCAATCCCATATCCCCGCATCCCTGCTTCCGTACCCCCGCATCCCGCAACCTTCCGCTCCCAGCCTCGTCCCTTCGCATCCCCGCATCCCTAACTCCACACCCCCCTCACCCCACACCCCTGCCCTCCTCCCGCAGCCCTCCCCGCTCACCCAGCATCTTGCTGAGCACGGCGTTGTGCAGGTCGGGGTTCTGCTGCGCCAGCCGCTTGCGCTCATCCTTCGCCCAGACCATGAAGGCGTTCATGGGCCGGCGGATGCGGGAGTCCTCTCCGGCCTTGCCCTCGGCGCGGCCCGCCGGGGGGCTGTATCCATAGCCCGGCTCGGGGCTGGGCGAGCGGCTCGGGGCCGCGCCGGGGGCCGCACCGGGGGCCGCGCCGCCGGGGCCGGAGCCGAAGGCGAAGCCGGGCTCGGGGCTGGGCGTGCGGCTGGCGGGGGACGCGGCTCCCGGGGGGCGAGGGAAGGCGAGCCCGGGCTCAGCGGCCGGCACGGCGGCGGTGACCCATGAACAGTCGCCCCGGGGTTGCGATATCTCCTCTCGGCAGTAGTTAGACTCAGATATATTCATTCCAGCTGGACAGCACTTTGTGTCCGACCCGACCGGGTGCCGGAGAAAGAACCGGGTCCCGCCGCGTCCCACCGGGTCCAGCAGCCGCCGCGCAGCAGCCCCTCCGCTCGCCGCCCTCGCCTGCGCTCCGAGGGGAAGCCTGCGCTCGCTCGCTTTGTTTTGGTTTCTTTTCTTGGGGGTTTTTTGGTTTTCCTCTTTTATTTTTATTATTTTTCTTTTCCCCCCTTTTTTCCCCCCCAAAAAAAAAAAACTTTTGGGATGATGTTGGGCTGGAAGGGGCAAAATATAGCAGGGCTGGACCAATCAGCGGCGAGGAGGGGAGGAGGAGGAGGAGGAGGACGAGAGGGAGAGGAGGAGGAGGAGGAGGAGATGAGGGGGAGGAGGAGGAGGAAGGGGGGCGTCCCCAGGCACCAGCAGGAAGAGCCACCCGGGGAGGGCCGGGCTGGGACCGGTGTGGACGCTCCTGCCCTTCTCCCTTCCTCCCAAGACGAGGGCTGCTCGTGTTCTCTCTCTGCCTTCTTTCCTTTCTCTCCTTTCCCTTCTTTCCCGGCTGGCTGCGACCCCCGGAGCCGAGGCAGGGAAGAGTTTGGATTCGCCTGCCGGGCTGTTTGCAAGCGGACAGGGATGCTGGGGGCTCGGAGCTGAGTTCCCTTAAGCTTTATCTCGTGTGTGTGTGTGTTTTGGCCGGCATTCCCTGCCCGGGGTCGGGAGCAGCCCTGGGGTGAAGCAGGGGCAAACGCTCTTCCCCTGGCATTTTCTGGTGGGAATTCCAGTGCCGGGATGGGGAGAAACTGCTCCTTTTGAGCACTGTTTGTATGGAAAGACATGTATTTCCAGCCTGTCAGCTGAAGGACTTGGGGAATTGGGGGTGATAGCGCTAAAACCTGAGCTGTGCTGCTGGGGCTGACATGGCCATGCCATTGCCACACAAGTTGTAGGGCACAGCAGCATCCCTGTGGCATTGCAGCATCCCTGCGGCATTGCAGCATCCCTACGGCATGCTGCCATCGGCAGGCGGGTTATCGTGCCACGGCTGCATCCCCATGGCACAGCAGCATCCCTACGGCACGCTGCCATCAGGAAGGCACCAGTGCCAAGCATCAGGCTCGGTGGTCTGAAGATCCTTCCTGCTCTTGGCACTGAGGAGTTATGATCCCTGCAGGGCCCGTTTGCAAGCAGAGCTGTGCTCACACAACACCCTGGCTCCCTGACACCCCCTCCAGGCCATCGGGTTGATGTGGGAAGGATGCCCCAGCCCTGGGTATCTGCTCCAAGCCCCCCTGGGCTATGAACATACCCAAGCCCCGAGCCCAAAATGTGACCCTCAGCATTAGGAAGACTTGGGGCACGGGGTTGCGCAAGCGCCCGGCTCGCAGCCTCCTTGCAGCGGTGGGGTATTGCATGCCATGGTTTCTGTGTGTCTGGAAGTGATTTGGAGAAGCCGATCACTGTTAACCCTGAGCAAAACAAAGGCCTTCCTTGCAAAAAGAAACACAAATACCAAAGCCTCGTCTCGCTTGTTCCTCAAGCGCTATCCGGGAGCGGCGGAGGCTTCGGGATGGGTTCCCTTCACCTTCCTGCAGCCTCTTGTTAATGTTGTGCAAGAGCAAATCAGCACCAGTCCATGGGAGAGCCCGTGCGGCTGCAGCAGCCTCCTCTCTGCTCTCCCCATCTTCCAGGGAGCCGGAGCATCGCTGTCCCGGGGATGCTGGAGGCTTTGGCTCTTTGCCCCTGCCTTAGGGAGCAGCAAGGTGGGTGCTAGGGGGAGATGGGGGTCCCCAGGACAGGGCTTGTGGCTGCTTGTGGGGTGAAGTGAGCAGCATCGGGGCAGTCACTGTGGGAAGCTGCTGGGGATAGACCAGGATTATCCCACTGCTGCCAGTCCTGGTCCTTCTCCCTGGTCACATCCACCCCGCGGCCCCAGGAGCATCCTTGGCCTCTGGGCTCAGAACTGGCCTGGAGCTGGGTTTGGAGCTGGTGGCACTGGCTGGCGTTTGGGATGTGGTGGGGATGAGCTGCAGCGGGGATGGGATTGGGGAAGCTCAGACTTTCCCTGCCCTGGAAACGATGCTGAGAGCCAGGACAAACCCACAGAGCCTCGTGCCTGCTGCCACGCTTGCTCCATGCGACCGCTCCGAGCATGGACCTCCTCTGCAGGGAATGTCATGGGCTGGGATCAGAGCAGTGCTGCTGTCCCTGTGGAACTGGGTGCTTTGGGACCTCCTGGAGCAAAGCCCAGGACTTGGACCCTAGAGCACGCATGCAGTGCAAACGCTGCCTTGCAGCGTGTCTGCTAATCCAGCACTTGCTTTTGGTGCTGCATCCCAGTGCAGGGGAAAGAGCCAGGGAGGGTGGTGGATAGGAAAAGGAAGGGCATGGTTGCTGGAGAAGGAGGGATGAGGGATGAAACAGGGAGAGAAAGCTGCGAGGAGGGATGGAGCAGCATCCAAAGCACCTAAAAACACTTGGATGCGACAATGCCAGCCTGGACCAGCACGAAGGGGATGCGCTGCCTGCTTGGGCAATGCCATGCTGCTTCACACCCACCCTGGTGTGTGCACCATCACCAGCCGGGGTGCAGGGTGCACTGCATGGGGGCCATACTCAGGACACAGAACCCCCCCACACAGCACAGAGAGAGGAAGCTCTGGACATCCCTGGGCAGAGATAACATCGGTGAGCACCAGCGGGGGACCGGTCCTCGCCGCGCTTGGCGTCGGGCGAGCGGGACCCCAGCAGGCACCCGGCACCAGGGCTTTATTCTCCTATTATTGCTTTTCCTTCCACCCCCTTCAGTTCCATTGGGCCTGCGACTCGCTGCAACCCCCCCCCACCCCTCCGCTTCCCTTCCTCGCATCCCAGCACCACACCTAAGAGAGGAAGCGGGGCGGGACGGCCGCGCTGCGCCCCGGCACAAAGGCACTTTCCCTCCCTGCTCCCAGCCAGTGCCGGGGGTGATTCCTGCCAGCCCGGCTCCCACCGGCCTAAAAATAGATGTGGAGCATCCCAAGGGGTGGTGGGGGGATAACGGGGGGGGTGGGAGAAGGTAGGGGTGAGCGTTGGTGGTTGAACGGGATGGTTATTTCTGGCTGCAGGGGCCCCAGGGGCTGTGCAGCCATGATGGGAAAATGGCATTTTATACTCACTTTGCAGAGGGTGCAAGGCACAAGGGGAGAAATCGGTGGGGCAAGGGCAGGATCCAGCCCCTCACATGGACCAGTCTTGCTTCTAGAGGTGTTCACACCAGTAATGAATCAACCCCCACGTCATAACCAGTGTGGGGCTGGTGCCGAGGTGCATTCAATTGGATGAATGAGAGGTTTCACAAGAAGAGGTTTGTGGTTGATTACAGCTCATCGTTATCTTTAGGCCACACTGGACAGGTACCCAGCACCACGTGGCAAGGCAGGATGGATGCATGGATGGGTGGATGGACCAACACCTGCATCCGCTTCTTCATCCCAAGGGTGATGCTCTCTCCTGGGGTGGTCAAGGGGAGCAGGGACATTCCCCATGGAGTATGTGGGACCCTTGCAGGGCTGCCCAGCCCCTGGCCCCCCCCAGCACCCCGAGAATGTGCCCCCATGCAGGCGGGTCCTGCAGGGTCCCCCGGGGCTGCTGCAGCCTTGGTGGAACAAAGGCTTCCCAAAGAAAGGCGCTTCCTGCACAGCAAAGGACTCGGGGCTGTGGCTGTGTGTGAGCCCTGCCGGCGCTGAAGTCATCTGCTGGGAAACGCTCCCTGCTCCACCAGAGCCTCCCCTTTTCCAGCGCCCGGTTTCCTCCTGCACAAAGGGTTCAGTGGGTCAGGCAGGCAGTGGGCTGCAGGGCGCCAGCAGATGCACTGTGGCATCCGTGTTAGGAGCATCCCAGCAGCAGCCACCTCTGTGCAAGGGTGACACATCCCCATGTCCCCAGGCCAAGGAGCAGCCCCTTTCCACCCAAGCTGGGGCAGTGGGGAGAGGATGGGTGGTTGTTGTCAGCCCCATTGGAGAGGGGCTCTTCATCAGGGGCTGTAGCGATAGGGCAAGGGGTGATGGGTTCACACTGAAACAGGGGAAGTTCTGTAGCTCTTTAGATGTAAGGCAGAAGCTCTTCCCTGTGAGGGTGCTGAGGCGCTGGCACAGGGTGCCCAGAGAAGCTGTGGCTGCCCCATCCCTGGCAGTGCTCAAGGCCAGGTTGGACACAGGGGCTTGGAGCAAGCTGCTCCAGTGGAAGGGGTCCCTGCCCGTGGTAGGGGTTGGAGCTGGAGGAGCTTTAAGGTCCCTTCCATCCCAGACCAGACTGGTACTCTGTCATGGTCAGGCAGTGCAGAGCAGTGAGCCTGGGCATGCGGAAAGAGCAGGATCCCAGCTCTTGGCTGCATCCCCTCGCAGCCACCAGCGAGCAGCACTCTCTGCCAATCTGAGGGATGGAAGCAGTGGATAACCCCGGTGCGCCCAGGATCTGCACATGCCCCAGGGACACGACGCCACAGGCAGAGCTCCTTTGCTTGCTGTAACTGAGAGATGAAACTGTGCCCATGGGAGCAGCTGAACAGCACCAAACCTGCTCCTCGGCGGCTTTTCTGCGCTCTGTATTCATGTATTTGGCATGAGCAGCTCCACATTGAGGTAATTCATTAATACTGAACAAAAATGTGCTTATGGGAGTCCTGGAATACTTGGTAGAAGTGTAAGACTTTCCTTCCTAAAAGCCTGGGCTCTCCTCTGATGGGAGCTGAGCACTGAAGCAATGACTGCTGCTGTGATCAGCTGTGGGGAAGCGACTCCAGCTCTGCACCACATGGCAAAGCCTTTCCTGGTGTTATCCTGGTGGGGTTTGGAGCATGGGAGCTCTGGGTTTCACAGGGAGCAGGTTGGGGGGCAAACCTGGGGTGATGTGGGTGGAAATGAGGCCCCCCAAGGACCACCCCTGGGGTGCAGGAAGGGGAAGGGAGGCAGGATGGCCCTGGTGAGGACCACGAGCTCTGGCTGCTGCCCATGCAGAGCAAGCAGCCCTTTGGGGTTAGCTGTGGGTTTCGCTGCTCACACAATGGGTATGGCTGTTGTCATTCCAGTTATAATCCTGCACAAACAAGGCTGACCTCTGGTTATTGAAAAGAGCTGAAAGAGAAAGACAACTCTCTCCGCTTCCTCGGATGCGGTGCCTGATTGCCGGGCTTGGCCGGCACCGTGCCACTGTGCCCCGGGGCACCTTCCCTCTGTCCCCAGTGCCCTTTGCTCATCAGATGGAGCTGGAAGCCAAGAAAAAGAGCAAATGAGAGGAAAACTGCTGAGCCGGCCGTTCATAGGATCCCAGTGTGGGCTGGGTTGGAAAGGACCTTAAAGCTCCTCCAGCTCCAACCCCTACCACGGGCAGGGACCCCTTCCACTGGAGCAGCTTGCTCCAAGCCCCTGTGTCCAACCTGGCCTTGAGCACTGCCAGGGATGGGGCAGCCACAGCTTCTCTGGGCACCCTGTGCCAGCGCCTCAGCACCCTCACAGGGAAGAGCTTCTGCCTAAGAGCTCAGCTCAGTCTCCCCTCGGGCAGGTTCAAGCCTTCCCCTTGGCCTGTCCCTGTATCACTTGTCCCAAGCCCCTCTCCAGGTTGCTTAAAGCCCCTTTAGGTATTGAAGACTGTGATGAGGTCTCCCCTTAAGGAGCCTTCTCATTGCTGGGGCTCTGCTCTGTGCGTTCCCACCTCCGCTGGGTGTTTGCTCATCCCTTGCTCTTCAAGCATCATCCAGCTGAAAGCACCATGGATTAATGGGCTTGTGCTACACCCGGATGAGGATGCCACTTCCAAGCAGGGGAGGGGAAGGGGATTCAGGCAGTCAGTGCAGCGATCACACCTCCATTGCTCTGCTCATCAGCAGGGGCTGAGCTGGTTATTGCCTCTCTGCAGTGGCAAGTGAGCAAGGGAGGGTGGCTGCTGGCTGCAGGGGGGTCACCCATCCTCTCCCTCCCCATGGGGGCTGATGCAGCAGCTCGGGGTGTCTCCATCTGGGGAAGGTTTGCTGTTCTCCAGAGCTGCTGTGGCTCTCGACATGTTCCAACTTAGCACAAGGCATTACCTCACCGCGCTGCCGCAGATGGCAGATGGCTGCTGGCTGTGCCGCGCTCCCCTCTCCCCACTTCATCTGCAGCCTGAGACCAGCACTTTCTGCTTGGGTTTTTCCACACAGGGGCTGGTTTGCTCACAGGACCCTGGGGAGGAGGTTGTCAGGTTTCTGAGCATCACCCTGGCCAGGTCTGGAGGAAGAGGAGCCCCTTTGCAGCATCCCTAAAGAGGTGGAACACTTTGCAGCATCCCTGAAAGAAAGGAACACTTTCAGCATCCCTAAAGAAGGGGAACACTTTGGAGCATCCCTGGAGGAAGGGAGCACTTTGCAGCATCCCTAAAGAGGGGGAACACTTTGCAGCATCCCTGAAGGAAAGGAACACTTTCAGCATCCCTAAAGAAGGGGAACACTTTGCAGCATCCCTGAAGGAAAGGAGCACTTTGCAGCATCCCTAAAGAGGGGGAACACTTTGCAGCATCCCTGAAGGAAAGGAACACTTTCAGCATCCCTAAAGAAGGGGAACGCTTTGCAGCATCCCTGAAGGAAGGGAAACTTTGGAGCATCCCTGGAGGAAGGGAGCACTTTGCAGCATCCCTGGAGGTAGAGGACCCTTTAGCTGCATCCCTGGAAGTGACAACCTTCACTGAAGCTCGCATCCCAGCTCCTTGCACATGAGGACTTGTGGCTACCCCTCTGCTTCATCAAGGCTTTCACAGCTCAGCAGAAAGGGTGGCGGTGATGCTGAGAGCAACCTCAGCTGCATATAGACAGGACAACCCTCAGTGCCAAGCCTAAGTGGAAAGGAGAGCGGGGTTAGATGTTGCTGTGACTTCGTGCCTCAGTTTCCCCATGTGATGTGCAGGGCATGGGGTAACCCAGCCTCTCCTCAGGCCCCTAAGAGACAATACCCTCCCGGCAAAGGGCAGGATGTAGCAGGGTAATTCTCACTGAGTGCTTCTTTCCTGAGAGAGAACAATACTAATAATTACAGGAATAATCCTAAGAATAAAGAAAAGGGCCTGAGAGCTTTTCCTCCCTGCAAGCAGAGGAACAACTTTTGCTTTTCAGCGCTGCATGTGGACACGAAGGGAAGGGAAACGTTCATGAAGGTGCTGCATTCACAGCTCATCCCCCCTGTAAACTCGCCTAGAAATGAGATTGGAAAGCTTGCCACGGGCAGCATCGTTGCGTTCTGGTTTCAGCGCATCCTTTGTGCTGCAGCGGAGGGAAAAGGGCACCTCAGCAGCGGGGCTTGGGGATGCTGTGAGCGGGCCCGGGGGATGCAGGGTGCGAGGAGGAGGATGCCGTGGATGAAGGCTGCTGCCGGGGGGGGGGGGGGCAGGCGGGAGGCAGCGGGGAAGGGCTCCAAGGCAAAGGCTTTGTTCGCGGGCCAGCCGGGAGCGTGCGAGGGCCGCCGGGTTCCAGCGCTCCTCCTGCGCTGCGCTCCTGCTGTGCGCGGGAGCTGCGCCAAGGTGGAGCCGGGCGGCTCCCTAAGGAAGGACCGGGACAGCGGCGCGTTGAGCCCCTTAAACTGCCTGGGAAAGCGGCTCCATGATTCCAGCCCCCTCCAGGGCGCTTCCCGCACCAAGGCTGTTTCCCAGCCCCGAGCACCTCCATCTCCCTCCTCCATTCGCTTGGATCTGGAAGCGCTTGGGGGGGGGGATAAGGGAAAGGCTCCCCACAGCCCGGCCCTTCGTGGTGTGCTGGAGCTGGAGAAATAAGGTTAAAGGCTCTTATCTGATGGAGCCGCAGGCTTGCCAAAGCCTGTTGCTATCAGCCCGGGACACATGTGCTATTGGCAAAGCTTCGGGGACACAATAATACAAACAGTTTTCATTGTCGAGTCAACAATGATGGGAGAAGGAGCCCGGTGCTATTACCGGTATAAAGGCTGCGCTGTAGGAAAGCTCGGGACAGGAGGATGCCGTCGGGATCAGCAGCGGGGTTTAGCAGATTACAGTTATATTTGTGCTCGGGAAGGAGAAACCTTCCATCCCCAATGGGCTGGAGCCAGAAGGATGGAGCCGGGAAAGAGGGGGGGTTAGGTTGGGAAAAGCTCTTAGAGCAGCATTGCTGGAAGCAGCTGCAGCAAAGTGCTGATGGCAGCAGGTTTGGGCAGGGGCAGGAGGCAGGTTTGCAGCTCCTCTGTCAGTCTACATAGGGGGGGTGTGAAGAACACACAGTACTAGGCTGGGTTGGATGTGCAGGAGGATGAGTGGGATGGAGCCATCATCCTGCCCAGGGCAGCAGCACCTCCGAAGCAGCATCCATAGGGCTGCCACATGCCCCAGTGCTGCACACTGGTGAGGGTATAGAGTGTGCTGTGAAGGGATGCAGGGCCCAGAGCACAAGACAGAGGGTCTCCAGATAGCCACGTCACAGAGATCGGGAAGAGGCACCCAGCACATGGGGTACCGATGCCATCCATCACCTCGTGAGGTGGTGAGGAAGAGGATGCAGGGTTGCCAGCTGCCGTGCCATGGTGGCAGGGGGTAGCATGGAGCTCTCTGGGAGGCTGGAATGCCGGGCAGGAGGTCAGGAACTTACTGGCTGCTGTCAGGGGCTGAGCAGGGCTGGGGTGGACATTCCCACCGGGAGCAATGATGTCAGCCACGGCCGGGGGGCAGGAAGCCCGATGCAGCCAGCGAGTCTGTCCTCCTCAGCATCCCCCATGTGTTTTTGTGAGCAGTGCATCCCGTGCCGGCCCTCCCGCCCCTTGCACCCGTGCTGGCATCCCAGCCACTGCACCGTGCCGGGTGCTGCTCCCCATCCCTGTGGTGCTGGTGCATGTGTGGGGCAGAGAGGCTGGCTGCCCAGAGAAGCTGTGGCTGCCCCATCCCTGGCAGTGCTCAAGGCCAGGTTGGACACAGGGGCTTGGAGCAAGCTGCTCCAGGGGAAGGGGTCCCTGCCCGTGGCAGGGGTTGGTGCTGGAGGAGCTTTAAGCTCCTTTCCATCTCTAATCATTCCATGATCCAGCCATGCCTGGTGTCCACATATTCCAGCTGGAAGCCACAGTGCTGATTACTCAAACGTGCCGAGGAAAAGCTCCAGCAGACCGAGGCTCTCAGTGATGCTGTGGGATGCAGAAAAGCCTCTTGGAGTTGGGGGTCCACTGGGGCCAGGGGTTACCCTCCCAACCAGGGCTCTTTGGGCTTGGTGTTGCCTCTTTGAGCATCCTTTGAGAACCCAGCGGGCACTCGGATCAGGCAGGGTGATGGCAGCCAGGCAGCAATGGGGTATTTAGGATGGGGCAAAGCACTCGGTGATGAACACCCAGAGGGAGAGGGTCTTCCTGAGCCCGACTACTACCGGCTGCCCCGGGGGGCTCCAGCTCAGCCTCTCCCCATAGCACAGCCTTGTTTTCCGTGCGGAGCTGGGGCTGGCAGCGCTGGTGCCGCCGGGCCGGCTGGCACGCTTCCCCCGGGAGGCTCCAGCGGGAGGCTCTGTGTTTCTGGGAATTGTGTCGGGCAGGGAAGGAGGTCATTGTTGGAGCCGTGAGTGTGCGCTGCGCTGATGAGATCAGGGCTCGGGGCTCGGCCACGGGGCTGCTGAGCCGGCTGCAGTGCTGCTGGTGGGGTGATAAGAGGGAGAAGGCTCTTATCTACAGTGCCATGGCTGTGGTTACCCAGGGACACCCCATGTGGGGGGCAAGGGGTTTCCAAGGGAATAATGAAGGCAATGGGGTAATGTTGGATGTGATGATCTTAAAGGGCTTTCCCAACCCAGCTGATTCTGTGGATGAGTAGGAACGTGCTGCCTTCACCCTCAGCATGACAAATGGAGCCACCCACCCTGCTGACTTCACCCATCAGACTCTTCCTCCCAGTCCTCCCAGTTCAACCAGCTGCCCTTTCAGGTACATGAATACGTATCCATCCCTAGAAGCTCCAGTAGGTTTTAGATCACGGGTGCCTTTGCCATGGGGGGCAATCTGCCCTGCACAGCTCCCTGCGGCCGTGCCAAAGCAGCCTCCACTCCAGCCATGGATGGAGGAGGCCAAACTCTGCCTGTTCGCTGCCTGATTTCACCCTCTGCCTCGCTGCTGGGGAGGGAGGTGAGTGTCCATGCATGGGCAAAGTCCTCGTGTCCTCATCATGGTGGTGATGGAGAGATCCCCAGCCCATGGATGGAACCCCAAGGGCTTTGTGCTGTGTCAGGGCAGCTCAGGGAGGGTATTCCTAAGAAAGGCCTCTCTGTGCTGCTCTCTCTGAGCATCCCCTTCCTCCCTCTCTGCCAGTCAATCCCTGTCTCCATCCCCTCTAAGGTCTCAGTCCCAGCCCTGGCTGCTCTGCCACATGCTTGCTCCATTGCAGACAAGACACAGGTCCTGTTGATCCCAACCTCAACATCAGAGCTCTGTATAACCAACAGGAGAATGGGCTGAGGAGCTGAAACCCCTTTGCTATGGGTGAGAGGAGCTGAGCATCCTCCTCCTCCTCCTTGGGAGGATGCCTCCCTCCATGCACTGTGGCTTTTGACACAGAGCAGGTCACAAAAGGACCGAGCTGGTGCCACGGTGGGGCACGGCCATCCGGAGAGCTGGGGATGGAGCAGGGACAGCATAGGAAGTGCTACATGGGAAAGCCCTGTGTGAGAGCCCAGGAGCCCCTGCCTTCCCACAGCAGACTTATCAAGGCCCCCGTTCGGAGTGGTGCTTTCCACGGGCCAAAAGGGAAGTGCAGACACACCAGACTCCTCGGGGTCAAGGATGCTGGGCAAGCAGCGAGGCTGCAGGGGGCAAGGGAGGGAACCGGGGCGTGGGGAGGGAGACACAAATAGCAAAATGAATGGCTTGGACTTCCTATGTTTTATGGAGGAGAATAAAAGGAGACAGAAAGGGGGAGAGAAAGGAGCCCTGAGCGCTCACACACGCTCTCACGCACGCAGGGACCAGCCCCAGTGAGCACTGGTGGCTGGTGCAGCACAGCAGCACGGACCCACTTGGTTAGCACGGCTCTTCTGGTCCATGACCCCTTGAGAGCATCTCACAACGTGTGACGGGCTCAGCACTCATTCCTGCCCCTGTCATTATTAGTTTGAACAGCAGCCAGGTTTAGGGAACATCCAAAGGGCCTCTTGAAGAGCATCTGCAAAGCTGGAGGTCCCAAAGCTCACCCTGGCACTCGCAGTGAGCAGAGCCCAGAGGAACAGACATCTCCACATCCTCCCCTGCATGCTCCCTGTTTCACATGGGCTCCCATGCAGGGTGGTCCTGGCCATGTTCCCCTTCATCCCTCCATGGCTGCAGCCCTTCCTGGTGCAGGACGTGTCCCAGGAGGACCAGAGGGCTGCATCCCCAGGCACCAGCAGCTCCTGGACCGATGTGGTGGGAGGCTATGGGGCTCCTTGGAGGAGAAGACAGGATGGGCTGCAAGACAGCAATGCCAAGTCACCATTAGTGCTGAATTCTCTGGGTTTCTTATGGGGTTGGATGGAGGATTTAGGTCTCCAGGGTCAACTGTCCCTGGTGCCAGGGCTGGGAGACAGAGATATGAGACAATTGCAGCAAGGATGGGGACAAAAGGCACATCCCTGCTCCTATTCTGTGGCTGGCACAAGCTCATGTTTAGGGGATTGTTCCCCTGGATTTCTCCTCCTCCTCGCACAAATCTGAGCTGGGAAGAAGAGCAGGATCAGCATCCCCAGCGTGGCCAGTGCTAGGAATGGTTTGACAATCAGAATAACCATCCCCAGCATGGCCAGCGCTAGGAATGGTTTGACCATCAGAATAACCATCCCCAGCATGGCCAGTGCTGGGAATGGTTTGACCATCAGAATAACCATCCCCAGCATGGCCAGCGCTAGGAATGGTTTGACCATCAGAATAACCATCCCCAGCATGGCCAGCGCTAGGAATGGTTTGACCATCAGAATAGCCATCCCCAGCATGGTCAGGAATGGCTTAGCCATCGGTGCTATGGGCACCCTCACCAGTGATGCACAGAGGTCCTGTTGTGGTGGCTGCGGTGCCAATGGAGACAGCCAAAAGCCCAAAGCAAAGCACTCAGCAGAGCCAGGAGCCCTCCGGTGCCACCAAGGCAGGTTCATGGTGAAAAGGAGGGGAGATGCACCAAAACCCCTCCTCAAAACCAGTGTTGGCAAAGCCTATGGCGGCTGCTCCCATCTCCTGCCTGGTGTTCATGGCAGTGGATGCGGGTCAGGGTATTCCATCTGCTTGCTGGTTGATGCTCCCTGGATGGGGTGCCTCTACCAGCTCAGAACCCAGTGTGTCACCAAGGGACAACCAACATGAGCTCCGATCCCAAGGTCCCTATAAGCTTTGATCCCAAGGCTGAGATCCTGGAGACCCTGGTCTCGGGATAGGTGTGTGAGCAAGGCTGGGTCCAGGAGGGCGTCTCTCTGCCTTCTCAAAGAGTGGACCACATTGAACCTCCAGTGGTTGGGAGCAAGACAAAGAGTGCAGTTTGGTGGCCCATCTCCAAAGGAATAACGGTGACTTGAATCTGCTGGGGATGCTGGAAGCAAGGAAAGCTCATTTGACCTGATCCGGGTTCAGGATCACTTGGGAAACACAGGATGGCAAAACCAGGTGAGCTTTTGTGGGGCTTGGTTTAGCAGCAAGCTCTGCCTCTGTAACGGTGCCTCTTGGTGCTCAGGGTCAGCTAAAGCCCCTTCCCCATCTCCTGCGCAGCCTCGGCCCTGCTCTGCTTGCAGCCTGCTCAAGGAGCTGCTCTCCCAAGGAGGTAACGGCGAGTTCACGGTGCCGGAGCGGGAATCTCTCTGGGAATTCCTGCTCCCGCGGAGGTGGGGTTTCCTCTGCAGCCACCTCCACCCAGGCTCCGGGAGCGCTGCGGCCACCGGCTCCGCGCTGCGCTCCAGGGGCCGGGCTGAGCTGAGCGACGCCACGGCTGCTTCCCAGCCAAGGTCAGGCAGGAACCTCGCTGCTCCGCGCTGTTAACCCTTGGCAAGAGCAGGGGGATGCTGCTGGCTGCATGATGGGCACGCTTCCATAATGGGGTTGTACATAAGGATTCTATGCCGTGGTGTTCCTCATGGATACACTGCCCATCGTGGGCTCTGAGTGAGGCTGGTGCTGGTGGGGTGATGGGTTTCTCACCCGCAATGGGGTGATGGCGCTCGGCATCGGTGACTGGGAGCTCTGGAATCCCAGACACGTCCCCATCCATAGTTGTGGTCAGGAACCATCCTGGCGTTGCAGAGGCACAAACCACAGCCCCAGTGGCAGCAGTGCTGCTCGAGCGTGCCTCTGACGCCAAGGACCGGCGTGACCCGACCCCACACATGGGTCCCGCTTCCAAGGAGCCCCATAGGTCCCATTGTTGGGACTTGTTCCCTCCTGCCCTCGCAGAGGTGGGCCCCTCCAAAATGGCATCCCCTTGCTTCCCAGCCAGCCCCTGCCAAGGGATGGAGGCATTCCAGATGCTGCAGAGGCTCCAGACGCCGGGTTGGAGGGAATTGTGCTTGCACATATGGGGCCAAGCCAGGAAGTTTCAAGGTAGCTCCAAGAGCCATGGCGAGGAGAGGGTCTGGAGCTTCGGTTTGGTCTGGGGCCACCTCTGCTGGTTTGGGAATGAATTGAATGCATCTCGCACATCTGAGGGAGCAGCTCTCGCTCAAGGGGTATGTCCAGCTCTATGCGAGCTGCTGCAAAGGTGCCGAATGGGTGGGTTTGGGGGACAACCACAGCAGAGGTTTAGCACTGATCTCTTCAATGCTCCCCACCTTTGTGTGCTGCATAAGCTTAAACTCTGCCGTCAGTGACTGGGTCACCGCAGGGCAGAGCATGGATGGAGCTGAGCACAGGCAGCCTCAAGGCCACCCAGCAGCGCATCCCCTGCCTCCCCCTGCGCTGCAGCCGCGCCGGGGCAGGATGCGGCCGCTCTTTACCAGCGCAGGCAGGGCCGGGAGGAGGCCATGGAAGTTCTCCCGCTGCCAGGAACCAGCTGGAGGGAACAACAATATCCAGAGTCCCACCGCAGGTCCCCGGGGGACGCGGGGCGCTCGCACAGCGTACGAGTGCCACCTACAGGGGGGCTCCGCGCCTGGGCACCCCGAAAGCATCCAGCCCCGCTCCATCCCGTCCTTCTCTCAGATACCCCCAAGTCCACACCGGACCCATTGCAGTCACCGCGTCTTAGTGTAGTGGGGATAACCACAGCGTTAAGGGTCACCCGATGCAGGGCTGCAGCCACGGGTGATGCCCCTGTGATGCTCAGGAATGGAAAAGCGACTCCAACGCTGATCAAACGCCCAATCCCAGCTGCCCTTTCAGGCGGTGCTCTGGGCTCCATAGGGACCCGCTCACCTGCGGCTGCTGCAGGCGGCCAAATGGGGCTCAGCTGTGGCAGGGGCTGGGCAGTTTATAAAAGGCTGGGCTCTGCGAACCGGTGCTGCAGTGTTCAGCATCCCTCTTGGCACTCATATGGGGGTGATGGAGCCCTGCGGGATGGGGCAGCTCGGCCTGGCTGAAGAAGGGGACGGCCCGGGGTGCCCCACAACCGCTGTGTCCCCACTGCTTCGGCGGGGAGCCATGGGGACCGCGCTCCGCTGCAGGGCCTGAGATTGGGGGGCTCGGACTACAGCCCCCACAGTGCCCCGGGGTGAGCGCGGGGTACGCTGGGAGTTGTAGTCCCCCGCCCTGCGATGACGAGGCTAGCTGGCGCCCAGAGGACTACAAGTCCCGTCGTGCCTTGCGCGCCGCCAGCTCTGCCTGAGGGACCGGGGGTTGTGGTGGGCACCGGGCAGTAACCGACAGCTCCCCCCAGTCCCGGCCGGGACCGGCGGCCGCGGCCAGCGGCGCCATGGGAGGGGAGGAGGAGATCGTTCGCATCGCCCGGCGGCTGGACAAGATGGTGGCCAAGAAGAGCGCGGTGAGTGGCGGCGGCCGGGCCCCCGCTGCACGCCTCGGGTGAGCGGCCTCCCCTTCACCCGGGGCTGGCGGCTGCAGCATCCTTCTCCGCGGCGCCCCGTCCTCGCTGCGGGCTCCTTGCTTCTCCCTCCGCGCCCGCTGTGAGGGGGTCTCCTCCTTCCCCAGCCCTCATTTTTGGGGCTTCCTTATGTGGGCCCCCCCCACCACTGTCGCTATCGCGATAGAGCAGAAGCCCCCTCCTCTATCAAGGTGCGGTTCCCTCTCCCGAATGGGGCGGCCCTGGGGGACAGGCCCCATGTCCGTTCCCCATCCGTTGCTGCGCTGCGGGTTCCACCCACCGGCCGTTATAGGGGGGGGGCGGCTCCATGTTCCCCTGTGGTGCTATGGGAACCCTTCCTCCCCGCATCTCAGCATCCTTGGGGCTCATCCCGCTCCTGCTGGGGCGCTCCTCTCCTTGGAGCATCCTCAGTCTTTGAGTTGGGAGCCGTTGGGAAGGAGGATTCCTTGCGCATCCCTCCCAGCACTGCCCTTGGAGCCCTGTTGTGTGCCCTTAGGGAGAGCCCCAGTGCTTCCGTACTTGCCTCCTGCATCCCTGCCCCATGCAAGCACCATTTCTGCTCACTCTCCTGTGTGTTGGAGCATGGAGGGCTGGCCTCGCTGCTGTCTGCACACAGGGGGAGAAACTGCATTAGGAAGTGTTGCCCTGCCTAATGGGGTATGTCTGTTGGTGCTCATACAAGTACAAACAGCATCACAAGCGCTAAGGCAGTGATCTGGGTGATGGGGGTTTGTGGTGGTGGCCTGCTGTACAGCTGGGGCATGGCAGTGGGGAGCAGGAGGGGATGGGGTTAGGGAACGTGGTGTTTGGGTGATGGGATGCTGGCTGCGGCCATCGTGTGCACTTTGGAATGCCAAACAGGCTCTGCCAGCGGTGGATGGGGTGAGAACGGGTGCTTGTGTAGCTCTAACAGCCCAGGAGAGTGTGTTTGGGCTAAAGCACAGCCTGTGATGTCTGTTCCCATTGGTGGTAGGCTTTCAACGCCATTGCTGAAATAGGAAAGGAGCAACTTATGCTGAATTTGCTTCCAAGCTTCATTAGGAAAGAGGCGGCTTCTTCAGAGCAGTCTGCAGTGCTTCCTCTGGGCTGGCGTTGGTGTGGTACTGCCATAGTGTGTGCGTTGTACATCAGCTAATTTGCTAACTCTTCCTGCAGGATGGTTGCCTGGAGTACCTCTTTGTTGCTCTAGTTTTTGCATGGATCCCCATTTGCTGCCAGTGTGACTCCCTTTGTGATAACGGAGACAGGAACCACCAGGTCATTTTGTATGTTAAGGGCTGGATTTAATGGAGTCCTTTTGGCTGCAGGAGGAACGGGAAGGTGTGAAGCTGCCCGAGTGGGAAGCTGCTCGTTCTGGGTATGGTAACGTGTGGTTTATGCTGGTGTGTGTTGCTGGTGTGCACGCTGACAGCTTTGACTCTGCTTTGGCTTTCTCAGCATCTGTTCTGTAGGGTGGCATTTGGCAGCTGGGTTGCTTCCTGCCATGAATCGGGAATGTAGGGAGGATGGGATCCCAGGACTGGGTCCGTGCAGGCTGCTTCTGTTCTCCACAAGTTTGGGTTCTGTAGGCCTTGTGCTGCCAATGGGCTTGGAGTGGTTGGTGTTTTAAATGAGCTCTTAAATGGGAACATTAGAAGGCCTCGTTTGGTAGAAGGGAACGGGAGGAAAGAGCCAGCTGAATAGCCAGGCATACTGCAGGCTGTCATCCCTGCCATTTCTGAGTGACTATCCAGTTTAGGTACCTACATATTGCCTAGCCAGATTTTTCTCTAGATCCAGGCTCTGGAATGCAGAACTGATGCAAGGAAACCTCATATGATGAGTTCAAGTGACCTGCCCTTCAGCATCCCTGCTTGATGACTTTGCTCCTGGTATCAGCAATAGTCCTGAGCAGAGTGGGGTATTAATATGAAAACCAGGAAACAGCTACACTAAGATTCATGTTCCAAGAGGATATTTTGAGCTCTGGACAGTGATTCCAAGCTGTAGGTGGGTGACTGGAAGCTCTTGCAACCATGCCAGGTTGTTCTTGTGAGCCAGTACTTGCCAGGTAAGGACAATAAGCTGATGCTGCAGTTGTTCCATACACCAGCAAAGACCTGTAGAGATCCAGTGCTCTCCTTTTCTGCCCATTCCAACATCTGAGGTGCCTTCAGATTGTAGGATCTCCTGTCTATCCGGAACAGCAATCCCCACAGAGTGTTGGTGGTTTTCCCTTTGGATTCAGCTTTCTGAATTTATTCCCATTATCTCTTTACTAAGAGCTGAGGCACTCATTGAGTTTCTCTTTTCCTCTCCAGGATGGTGCAATGGATTTACTGAAAGAACTGAAAAGTATGCCTATGACTTTGGACTTGCTGCAGGTGAGTTGCACAGGGTCAGAAGCTGATGTCTGCATCTGGATGAGCTCAGAGTGTCTTAATAAATGTAAGAGATTTAGTCTTGCTTCTTGCTTCACTGAAAGCATCAAAATAAATGTTAAATACAGAAAACAGTACTGAACCTGGGGCTTGGAGTGGCAGTTAAACAGCTCTGTGCCACAGTGTGTAGCTGATGAGGCAGGTGTGGGCAACTGCTCCTTTCTTAGGCTTCAAGAAGAGGAAAGACCAAATGGATGTAGCAACCACAGAGGGCAATCATGGGAGATGTTCTTCAAGGCTTTGTGATGGTAATATTTAGGACAATGGGGAGTGTGAACAGAATTACAGTACTGAGATTAAGATATGCATCCTGAGTCTTTTTACTCAAGGTTGAATGTCACTTCCAGACCTGTAGAGAAGGTGTTTGTGGGTGAGTGGATGTCTGCTTCTGGTCAGTTTGTGCTGGAGAGTCATCTCACTCTAACAAGAAGAGATAATCATTCTACAGCTCCTTGGATACTTCATATCTTGGTCATTGCTTTGACTTCCTCATGCTTGTTTCTAGTTTGGGTTAGTAACAAATAACAAATCCAGCTTGGAGTGATTCATTTGAGTGTTCACTTGCAGTCCACCCGCATTGGGATGTCAGTGAATGCACTGAGGAAGCAGAGCACAGATGAAGAAGTGATCTCTCTTGCCAAATCCCTCATCAAATCTTGGAAGAAACTCCTAGGTAAGGAAATCAGCATGTTCCTGTCATATTTGACTTGGGAAGGAGCTGCCTTCAGCTGCAGGCTGGGTTTCTGGGATCCATTCATCTCTGGATCTGAAAAGAATATTCTGGCAAACCAGCCTTTACAATTGCACCCTCTGGCTTTCAGGTCTACCATGGATTCCTCTAGTAGCTTGTTGAGCTAGCTCATCCATGAAAAAGCATTGAAAGCTTCAGGACTGCATGTACTTACCCATATAAGAAGTAGTAGCATTATTTATCTGTGTTCTGAACCCTCTGCCCCCGCTTCTGTGCTGTGTGTCATTAATACAGGGTGTGCAGTCAGCCTTGTGCAACCACTTGCAATGAGAAATGCTGGAATGCATTTGGGTGATGAGTTGTAGAAGGACTTCAGTTTAACACCTTGTAGAGAAACTCACATGGACTGCTTCCTGCTGGGGAGGCTTTCATGGTGATGGGTGCCATGAGCAGCAGCTTGTAGTTCTGTCTGTGGGATCTTCAAGCTGATACAGCACAGACTAATGTCAGCATCACAGAGGGAGGGATTGCAAATGTGGGTTTAGTGGTTTCCTTTGTGATAGAAGAATGAGGCATCTGCAGTGCTGGGGTTAGAGGGGCAGCTCTACCTGTGTCCTGCTAGTGGGACCCTGTGTCTCCCACTCTGTGCTGGTGACAGAGTACCTCAACGCGAGATAAAAATGCTCCTATTTGAACAGATCTTTTTGGGGCAGCTCTGTGTGGAAAGAGCAAGAACAATGTAGTGTTTGAGGCCGAGTGGAATGTGCTTGACTCTACTTTGCACCCCAGGGCTCCTCATTTGATAGGCTAAATGAATGTTAGAAGCACCTTTCCTGCCCTGGCTGGGACTGTTGCTTCCACATGATGGGTGTTGGCCAGGCTGAGACACTTCACCTCTGGGTCAGGCTTGTTGTGCAGCCTAATGAAAGGCTTCTCCAGGGTTGTGCTATTGGCTTTCAGCAGCACTTGGGGTACAGCAGAAGCTGTATTCCCAGAAGGACCAGCCCATGCTGGCCCGTCAGGTGGTGGTGGCTGGAAATGCTGCTTGAAACGGTGCTTTAGAGAACTTGATGTAATCAGTGCTCTGCAGCCAGGGTGTCTCTGAGGCTTGTCTTGTGAGAAGCCTGTGTCTGAGGCAGGGAACGTGATTGCTCTTTAGTTTAGTGAGGAAGGCTTTGGTTTGAATCAGTTTCTACTCGGAGACAAGCAAAAGCTCTGTTGGAAAGCACTGAAGGCTGTAAAGGTCTTCTTTCCCCCGTTTCTTTTTGGAGAGTAATAACCTGCTTTAGGCCAATGCTGTGTAGGGTTAAACATTGATTAGTGTGTGCAGGGTTGTAGCATATAAAGGTCAATACAGAACCCTTGAGCATCCATTTCTCTTCTTCTGAATACAGATGCTTCTGAGGACAAAAGTGAGGAGAAAAAGAAAGGCCTGTCCTTGCCAGCATCCTCCTCGAAGGAGACTGGTAACTCAAGAGACCAAAGGTAATGCTTCCCTGTAACCGAAGAGGGTTTGATTAGAGAATGTGAGCTTTCTTATGGTATCTTACATTGATTTTTACTCTTAGGTATGTGAGTTGTGTATTTTGTGTTGTCAAATTCCTGGTCAGAAACACCACAAGTGAAGGCTTGCTCAGAGATGATGTGTGGTGCTTTTAATAGTGTAATGCAGAAATATACATCTACGAAATAGAGTAGCTTTAGTGAGTGTTGTGATTTTAATCACTTCTTATTCTCTATTTTTCTGCTCTTAGGTGTTGATCTCATAGTAAATTCCTTGATTCTTTCTTTTGCATTTTTTATCTGTTTTTGCTTATTTCTAACTTTGACCTCCTTAGAACAAAGATGATTTTTGGTCTTGGCAATTTCAAGTGATGGATGGGATTAATGCGTCACTATAGTGAACCATTCCTTTGTCCTTGACCCATCCCAGCTTACTGGTAAAGGAGGCAGATTTCCCTCCAGGGTAAGGGCAAAAGCCTGTTTGGAATTCCTGTTGGCTGTTCCTGATGGGGAAAGGAGAAGACAAGAACCTGGATATTACTGCTCAAGCCAGGAATGAGGTCAAAGAAACAGAGAAGCTTCTGATTCAACCTTTGGGAACTTGACCTTGTGGAATGTAGACCCTGAGGGGATGGAAGTGTGAGGCATTCCTTGGGCACACTGCAGTAGACACTTGATGAGCAAAACAAGCTGGGCCTGTTAGGACATCTGGTTTGAAGGCTGACGCTCATCATTTCACTTGGAATAGCATCCTGGCTGCAGGTAGAGGCAAACCCCTGCTGTGGCTCCTTGCTTTGTCAGTTACTATGGGGTATGTGGAGCTTTCTGGCTTGTCATTTGATGCTCCCCTGTGCCTTGATGTGCTGCAGATACTGCAGGGTTTTTTTCTCCTTGATGCTTTCTACACACATTCAGCCTCCATCTTCTGAGTGGCAAAGTGTCCCCTTGGCTGGGAAGGATAAACAGAAGCAAATGGATTAGAGTAGCATAGACCAGCAGAAGTGGCCAGCTCCTGAGGTCAGCTTGAGCCAGGCTCTCTTTAGAGACTGGAATGCTCCAGGGCTGCAAAATAAACTACTAATCTGCCTTGACAAAAAGAGGATTTATTAGCAGTGAAGAGTCTTTGTTCTTGGGAGCACAGGCTGTGATGGAGAGAGGCTGACTAGCTGCTCAGTGTGTGATAAGCTGGTTCAGATGAGGCTGCTCTCGAGACACCAAAGAGATCAGCTTGTAGGCAGTATTTCAGCCACTTAGTCTGATAGATTATGGCTGGGCCTTGCTCTTCTCTTCTGTCAGAGAAACTTGAACAGTCCTTGGCCTGAAGCTTGCCTTGCTTTCTGGAGCACAGATGTAGAAATCCCTCTGTAGTGACTAGGGAGCTGCAAGACCTGAGGGCTGGGAGCCAGCCAGTGTGGAGCTGGCACCTGGGAACTCGCATTGCTGCATTACTGTAATCCAAAGCATATTCTGCTGTGCTGTAGTATCTTAGCCCATTAGTGTAGTACACTTTAATGGGCTGTGTCTAATGTTTCTCTGTCTCTGGCAGCATGAACTTTTCCTCTTCCAGGCTTCTCTAAACTGCTTTTATGAGGAGGTCTTGGATCTGCGGCCTGAATTCAGCTCTTCTGTGGGACTTCCTTCCAGTGCAGTCCCTGGCTGTTGCTTCGCCACCATTTGTTCCAGCATCGCCTTTTTTATGTATGAGCTTTTGTTGCCTGGATGGATTTACAAGCTCTTTCTCCTGTTTAACAGCAGCAGTGTGAACCACAGGGAACACACAAGTCTTTTAGGTGTCTTTGAGCTCTTTTACATCTCTTCTAATTACAAGCTAACTTTGAAAGCTTGACAGACTTTCTGTGCAGCCTTTGGAATGGCTGAAAGTCTGTTGTCATCTCGGGGCACATAGGCTGTGTATATAGGTGAACGTCTTCTCAGCTAACAGCAGGGGAATAACCATGCATCTTTAGCTTTTTTCCCCACCTCTAGAGAGTGGAAATCTCCATCCCAAGTTTTCCAGTATTCCAGGACTTCCCTGCTGCAAAGCACTCCAGTTCCTTCAGCCTTTCCCTTTATTGTAGGTATGTTTTTGAAGCTTTTTGCCTTTTTCCTTTGGGAGGTCTCATTTTTCCAGGCTGTTTTATGCAACATGATCAGCTGTGATTTTAAGCAGAGCTATTTGAGTCGTGGGTGCTTTGCTGTGTATGCCTCATGTGCACTGCCTGTGATCTGTATGCAGCAGCTCCCTAGGTACAAAAGTACCTGGTGGTGCTTTGCACATCCCCGATGGGAGAAGCTCATGGTCTAATTTACTTACAAGCTAAGATGTTTGTCCTTAACATGTGCGGTGTAAATCCTATTGAGTGTTTTGAGCTGTTTGGACACAAATCTGTTCCTTAATAGCATCCTGCAGTGCTGCCCAGTAAAACAAGCTGGTAAAAAGGATTTTATTCAGCTGGTGGTCAAAGATCCACACTAAGCTTGCAATATAATCCCTCTCAGAGTGTATCTGTTTCATGTGAGCAAGCAATGAATCTGCTCTGGTTTGACCTGGACAACTTACTGGAGGTGCATTGGTGGATGCTGCTTAAAAGGGCCTGGTGAGGTTTTGAGCTGTGGAAATCCAGTAGCTCTAATGATGATCTACAGGCTTTAAGGCACTGCAGAGCCAAACTGGATCTGAACTCAGCAGCAGGGTCTCCCAGGATAAATCCCTGGCCTTGTCTGGCTCAGTCTGTGCAGCCGCACATTCGGAAGGTTTCCAGCTTAGCACAGTTTTATTGGGGGCTGACTAATCCCTTCCAGGACAGTGAAGTGGAAGTGCCTGGTCATAACACTTCTTTTTGCTGGCATAGAGCTGGTGGTAATGACCCAGCTGAAGAGCAATTGTCAAACCACTTGGATCTTCAAGGATGCGTTGCCACAATGGCAAGGGTGAAATACCAGGGTTTCTCTTTCTTTTACTGCATTAATGTTACCAGGCATTGGCCATAAATACACTGCATTTTATGACCCAAACACCAAAGCTGGAGCAGTGTCTGCTGAATAAAATTGCTGTTCTGCTGATTTAAGGTGGAGGGGAAGAGCTCTATAAAATCATCTGGGAATCATAATGGCCCACATCAGTGTTTGCAGGGCTAACTGACTCTCCGTGCAGATGTTAGGCTTTATGGGCAAGATGTCTCAACACTGTGGGTGTAGCATCAGCTGAACAGCTCAGTGAAGCTCCTCTCCAGCATGCACAGTGCACACAAGCCCAGCCTGTGCAGTGATTCGTCACGCTGTGATGGTGCAGGCAGCAGCTCTGGGTGCTGATTCTGTGCCTCCAGTCTCCCCAGCCAGCTCCCCTGGCAGATGACCTGAGTCATACAGAGCAGGCAAGTGTTTGCATTCCCCTGTCTGTGCCTATGATTGCTTGCAAGTGGAAATGAAGCTACCTTTATGAGGGAACCAGTATTTCAGTCTTGTGCAAGCTCTGTGTGGCTTGCAGAGATGCTCTTCTGAGGTGAGTAATCGGAGTCTTGTCCAGGTTACAGGAAAAAGATCCTCTTATGTATTATGGTTTAATATTGGAGCCAAAGGAGCCTTTTTCTTTCTCCTCCTTGGCTTTGCAGCTCCTCCTTTAGGCTTCTCTGCTTTCTCCTTCAGAAGGCAGCATCCTGCACTCCTTGTCAGCTACAGAGGGCTGGAGCACTGATGTGTTCAGTTCTTTCCTCTTGCTGACATCTTGGCAGCAAAAGATGTGAGTTGTGGAACCACGTGAGATTCACTTTATTGGTGGCTTCTGCTCCCTTTTTGCTAAGAGCAGTTATGGACTTGGTGTCCTGTGAAATAAGAGGATTAATGTGCCATGACTCTGCACTGCACTACCAGACCGAGATGGTCACAGCAAGTCTGAGTGCATTTGAGTTACTGATGGTGTCCAGTGGCTTTGTAGCATTTTCACTTCATGCCCAGTGGTGCAGTTGTGTGGATGAATGACAAGTTGGTTGGCATGGGTTAAACCCTCCCTTTACAGCTGGCAGAGTCACAGGAGAGCTCGTGCCTGGGTCGATGGGGTTGGTTGCTGTATTGTGCTGATTCGGGCGCGTGTCTGCACTGCTTTCCTCTGACTGGTTTTGTGTTGTGATTAACAGGATGCTTGGCCACATCCCTGCTGATCCCTTCTCTGCTCTCAGTGCCCCAAACTGAGCCATTCTGACAGCTGAAGTTTCTCTTTTAGCTCCAACAAAAGGCAGGAGCCTCCGAAGACTCCGACCACCCCCAAAATCACCACCTTCCCCCCGGCGCCCGTCACCTGCGATGCTGTCCGCAACAAGTGCAGGGAGATGCTGACAGCAGCTCTGCAGGCTGATGGTAAGTGCTGGGGAGGCAATTCCTGCATTGCTTGAAGTGCTTCACAGCTCCTAGTGCACTCTGTGTGTAGGTCAGTACTATAGATATGCTGTACCAAAGCAGCTTTGTCAAGGGGTTATTACCAGCAGCTCCACTGGTCACCCCTTTGACACACATCCCTTAGACACTTTTACATGGACTTGGTTTGATCCAGAGGCTCAGCACTGTGTCAGGTAATGGATGCTAAGAACATGGGGTTGTGCTCTGCAGCCTGGGGTGGTCTGGCCAGTTTAATCTTCAGGTGTGCAGGTATTTGCTTCCCTTTCTAGCTCGGTCTTGTCTGTAAAGCAAAGCTGTCCTCTCTGCTTACCCTTGGGCACAAAGTGGAGCTGTAACTCAATAGATGGAAACTGTTGGTAATGGTGCTTACCCCAGTCACTGTCTGCTCTTACACTCCCTCCCTCCCTTTACAGACTGGAGCCTCTTAAATGCTCTGGTCCTCTGTGGATCTGGGGTGGAACAGGTCTCTCTTGCACTCAGACTGTGCCATCGAAAATGGAAGGCAACTGCAGGTGCTCAGCATCTCTGACAGGCAGATTTGAAACACCTCAAGCCGAACACATGCTTGTCTCCAAGTTGCAGATCCCTTTGGAAAATTGGGGTCTAAGCCCTGTAGAGTTTTATTCATTTGGAGCCAAGGAATGTAGACAGCAGATGGAGAAGTTCAAGTCTTTACTTCCAGCCTTCCTGTGCATGTGTTTATGCTGCATTAAATGCTTCATATACCTCTTAGAAAAACCTTTTTCCATATGGAGTCTGGGAATGAGTCCACTTGAGTCTTTCACTAAGCTCAGTTCTGTTCTGCTTATGGTCCTTACTTTATGGCACTGGTTGCTACACTCTCTGATGCTGTTTAGTTGGTGGGTGAAAGAAGAGGGAGAGCAGAGTCCCGAAGTGAGAAGAGAATGAAGGCTTGATTCCAGTGCTGCATGCTTTTGTTCCCTGCCAGGTTATTGGTCTGAGTAGAGCTACTTCTCATTGACACCAGTATCTGATGACACTCAATTCCTGCTTGTATATGTTTGATTTCAACTGCCCCAAGAAACTATGTTCTGGGGCTAAGGTTCTTGTTAGGTTTGTCTGGTGCAGTCCATCTAGAGAGGCAGAGAGCACAGACTGGCCGGACCGGTCTATTTTCATCACTGCCCTTTGCAGAAGGGTTGGAGGGTAGGTAAAGCAAAGGCCATTTGATGCAGAGAGCATCTACATCCAAATAGAAAGCTCTTTAGGTTTGTATCTCAGGAACGCTGAGCCTGAGGACCCTTTGTCTTGTTGGAAGTCACTGACCTTATGTTTCTTTTGTCTTCCAGATGACTATGTTGCCATTGGTGCTGACTGTGAGCACATAGCAGCCCAGATTGAAGAATATATCCTTGCTGCACAGGGCTTCCTCAAGGGCCTGAATGCCACCAGGCCATGAAATGAATGTGCTTGGAGGAGAGATGGGACCGTTTGTCTCTGTATAAATGTTCTGCTGCAACTCTGCTTGTTGGAGTTCTGGTTCTATCCCTGCTTGGTTGAGTCCTGGCTCACTAAGGAGCCATCAGTGTAGTGCTGGGAGCTCAGGGCACAACCCTTCCTGGTGTGATGGATGTGGTTGTTTCCTTCCTGTTCACACCATAATGATCTGGAATGCCCAGCTTGTCCTTCCCATCAGCATCCTACTTCCTGCTCACCTCTGCTTTCACATACATGCAGCTTCCCTGTGCCTCATGTTGAGGAGAATGTGCTGATAGAGACCAAGCAATGGGAAGGATGGAGCAGTGAGCATCAGGTTCGTGTTGATTTAAGTCAGGAGCTTGCTTGGTTTGAGGACTATGGACCCTCTTAATGGAGGGTTTTGTGGCTACGATGCTCAGAGGAAGAGCAGGTTGATGAACCGGAGTGTAACTGCAAACAGATTACTTCCAGCACAGTGAAAAAGCCAGAATTGAAAGCTTTGGATCTGGGATTGCATTACCCTGCTCCCAAATCCATCATTAACCTCCCAGAGCAGACACTGCTGTTGGGTGCCAGCACCCTCATCTGTGCCACGGCAGCACGTAACACTCCCTTGCTACTCATGAGTGGTGTAGAAGGTGCTTGGAGGCCTCTGGGTTTATTGCAGAGCCCTTAACTGCCCTGTACGCATATACCAGGATGTCAAGAACACAGACATGAAGTACAAGAACCGAGTGAGGAGCCGCATCTCCAACCTGAAGGACTCGAAAAACCCTGAGCTCAAGAAGAACGTGCTGTGTGGGGCCATCACCCCTGAGCAGATCGCAGTGATGACCTCGGAGGTGAGGAAGCTTGAGGAGCAGGTTTGCTGCTTACAGGGGATGCTCTGCTGTTGCTGAGTGCACAGGGAGTGAGTAGCAATGGGGTTTGCATTGTGGGGAGCAGTCTGGGCCTTTAAATCATCACAGGGGCCTAGGTATGAAGCCAACACCAGGAATGAAAGGCTTTCTGTCTTAATACCCATTTGTTAGGCCACCCTATCCTGTTGACTCTTTGCACTGTGGTGGGTGTGGAGGTCAAACTGGACAGATGGGGTTAATACTGCTCTTTTCTTTCAAAAGGAAATGGCCAGCAATGAGCTGAAAGAGATCAGGAAAGCCATGACCAAAGAAGCCATCCGGGAGCATCAGATGGCCAAGACAGGAGGGACACAGACTGACCTCTTCACCTGTGGCAAGTGCAAGAAGAAGAACTGCACCTACACCCAGGTTGGTCTTCCTGCTCCTGCAGCCTCCACACTGACCCCTGCACAGGACATGATCCATCACAGTCACGAGCTCTTATTGCTCCATGACAGCACAAACTTTGCTACTGGTGGAGGGAACCCTTTTGTGTGCTTAAAGCTCTCTAAATGTCCTGCTTTTGCACAGTGATTTGTGCTTGTGTTTCCGTGGAGCTTGTGTAGCTTCTTTTGGCTCTCTGTACACGAGCAGCGCCAAGGAAGCTTTCAGAAGATCTGCATCTCCTTGAGAGCAGGTGCTGGGAATGCATTGATTCAAAGGAGTGGGGAGTGTAGGTGAGAGGCTGCAGAAACCCAGTGTGTTGATGGTGTTAAAAGAGCAAATGAAGGCTGTAGAGAAGACAGATCCCAACTTAGTTAAAAATCAAACAAGGAACAACCAAAGCAGTGATGTGAGCAGGTAAAGGGGATTTTCCTTCTCAATGGGCAGCTGCTGGAGGGCTTATGCATTACCAGTGCTTTCCATTCCCATGTCCTTGCCAGGCATCTGGAGATAAATGTGCCTTTGCCATGACTCAGTGCATTAGAATGTGCAGAGACCCAAAAATGCACCAGCAACCACACGATCGCTACCGAGTGGGTGTGCACAAACTGTGTGTGCTTGGACCTGATGTGCAAGAGCAGATGAGAGCCAGGCAGCTGACCAGGGATTCCCCTTGGCTCAGGAGTGGTTTTGCATCCCACAGCCTTGCCCTGTATTGAGTAAGTCAGTTGGAAGCAGTGCTTGGAATATCTCACCTCAGCAGCACATGGGACTCAGTCTCCTCCTGTATTGGACTGGAGTGCAACTGCCTGGAATGAGGCAGGTGACAGCAGTGTCTTTTAAATAGAAATATCTGGTTTTCTGTATTTCTATTAATAAAATCACTGTCTGGTGACTGAGCTCTACGTTCCAAGTAGATGAAGTGGCGTTTATGAAAGCACTGGAAGCCAGGCAGGAACACTGGGTGAGAATTCCAGAGTTTGGCCATCCAGCCTGCTTGCAAAACTTGCTTAATGTGCATCATGCAAATAGTGACTCTTGCAGAGTGGGTAATTATACACATAGCTCATAATTACCCCTCAGCACAGTTCTGCTGCCTGACTTGCACAGGGAGTGCCAGCATTTCCAGTGTGGAGCTGCCTTGTGGTATTCAAATGCCATGAAAAGCTGATCTTCAGCAAAGTATGTGTTTCGGACAAGGGCTGGTCAGAGGCAGCAGCCACATCTGGGTTAAATAGCAGAGTTCCTGAATGGCTCCAGTACAAACCAGCCTGGGAATGTGCAGGACCTGGTAACTCAGAGCATGCTCCTGTGAGGCCAGGACACAGACTGGTCTGTAAGTGGGGAATGGCTCGAGTGCTGCTGTTATGGGTTGCTGCTGAGCATGTATTTGATGGGCTGAGGGGTTTGTGGTCTCGCTGCCTCCCTTCCCAGGGGCAGCACAGGGAGGGATTTGCACTGGGTTTGTTCATGCCTGGAGCCACACACAGAGAATGGGCAGCAGAGGGGGTGAGCAGGGAAATCTGCTGCCCCACAGCGCATCCCTCTGGGTAGTGCCAGGCTAGAGAGGGGCCATGAGGTGTGCGTAGAGGTGTAAAGCATAACCAGACTCATCTTAAAGGGAGGCTTCTTTTGCTGTCCCAAGCCTCAGGGTCTCATTGATGTGCCAGTGTGACCCCCATGGGGTGATGGTGATTGCTTGGCTCTCATTTCCTTTGTGCCCCCCCTGCAGGTGCAGACCCGCAGCTCGGATGAGCCCATGACCACCTTCGTCGTGTGCAACGAGTGTGGGAATCGCTGGAAGGTACCACACCAAGGCTGCTGCTGGCACTGGGGGGGGTGGGTGGCTGCACCACCACCTGCAGGTACTTGGCTGCCCTCCGAGGTGTTTGCCAAGCACTGACTGCCTCTAGCAGGTGATGGAGGCTCCTGGGTTCACCCCATCTCCACAGAGCTGGGTCAAGTCTCACATTCCCTGTCTCCCTCCTCATATCCCTTCTTCCATGAGCAGCCTCACGGTGCTTCCCTGAGTGATGGTGGTGATGACATTGAGGGTTCAAGTGCCAAAGAGCAATGGCTGGGAGAATCAGTTTGCTCCCTGCTCCAGGGGCTGAGCCCTGCCTCTGCAGAATCCCAGCTTCAGAAACAAGACATCCCCTGCATCCCAGTCTTGTGTGTATGCCCCAGAGCTCCCTTTGGCAGTGAGGCTTTCTAACGAAGGTTTCAACTCCCCTCTCTTGCAGTTCTGCTGATAACGTGCCATGGCCTGAGAGCAGCAGCCTAAAGCAGCTCAGAGCGTGACCTCCATACGCCAGCTCCAGTTGTGTTCTGTGTCCCAAGTGAGTTTGCATTGTCACACGCTGAGAGAGCAGCAATGGGGAGGCTTCTTCACATGGGCCTCAGTGGGGAGAGCCACAGCCACAGGCTGATGGGGGGAGCTCAGTGCACACACGTAGTTGTTGTTTTCTCATCTAAGCAAATCGGGTCACTTTTCCTTCAAAGCTAATATTAAACGTTTTTGTCAGTTTCTGACTTTTATTTGAGCTGTGCCCATGCAGCACTTTGATTTCTGGGGTGTGGAACTGAATGGGAGCTTCACAGAGGGTCGGTGTCCACAGGGTGGGAACTGAACAGTGCCCTGGAGTGCAGCACTCAGTTGGTTTTGCAGTGATGTATATACCTTGTCATAGAACCACCGACTCGTTTGGGATGGAAATGACCTTAAGCTCATCCAGCTCCAACCCCTGCCAAGGCAGGGACCCCTTCCACTGGAGCAGCTTGCTCCAAGCCCCTGTGTCCAACCTGGCCTTGAGCACTGCCAGGGATGGGGCAGCCACAGCTTCTCTGGGCACCCTGTGCCAGCGCCTCAGCACCCTCACAGGGAAGAGCTCCCTAAGAGCTCAGCTCAGTCTCCCCTCTGACAGGCCTTGAAATGCCAACAGCAAAGCCTGCTGCAAAGGGAACGTGCTGCTCAGGTTGTAGCAAACGAAGTAGGGTGACACCAGCCACATAAAGGAGAGGGACGGGACAGCAAGGAGACAGTGCTAAGCCCATGTGGGCATTCCCTAGTACTCCATCCCTCTGTGGAAGGAGACCCTTGTGGCCAGGATCTGGAAGCAGGGGGGGTCAGCAGCCTGTTGTTATTCCTGCTGCCCTGAGGACTGCTTCCCATTGTGCAGGGATCCTGGGTGCAGTTAAACTTGCTACAGGGAGAAGCCATCAGTGAAGGAGGTGGAGGGAATCCACACAGTGGGAATGTAAAAGGGAGTCCCAGCCACTTTCCTGCTTGCTCAAGCTATTCTGCCTTGGCAGCTGAAAGGCAGCCTTGGTTTTCAGAGTGATTTGCTGGAAAGGCTCTGAAGGAGAGGAAGTGCTGCAAATACAGGAGGAATTCCAGAGGCTTGGACCTGGAGGGGGTATGGATTACGTGTTAACACTTGGCTCTAGAAACAGATGAGGCCTGAAGTGAGCTCAGAGCTGCTTGTTTGGAAGGGGTGAGATAAAGGAGCCTGGGATCAGAGCAAGGCGCAGGTGCCACCTCTGCAGGTAGGATGCTGGGAAGGAGCCCTGCAGGATCAGGCTTGTTCTGTGAGCTACTGAAATCCCTCTTTTCCCATCCCTTAGCTGGGGTGATGCAGCTCCAGGGGACCCCAACAGAGCCTCTGGGTTAGGGGCTGCTCAGGGAGCAGGCCTGTGCCCTGTAGCTCAAGCAGCACTGGCGCATTTGCAGTCGCATCTTGGGGCATTGCTCCCCTGTTCCAGAGCAGAACCCAGGTATTTCCATTGGCTTTCCAGCACAGGCCTTGGAGATGGTTGGAGAGAAGCAAGCAGCTTTGTTCTTCCAGAGGCAGGGATCCCAACCGGCTCCTTCGCTCAGGGCTCTCCCATCATGGGGTGCAGCCAAGCTTCCCAAGAAGAGAAAGATCCAAAGATGCTGACAACTTGTTCAAGCCTCCCAAGCCTTGTGGTGGAACGGGATTATTCCACCCAGGCTTGGGAGGGAGCAGGGTCCTCATAGGAATGCTTAAAAGCCTCAGGATCCAAATGCTCTGGCTTGCGCCCTGTGAGCAGGAGCTGGTGTGTTCCTGGTTGCTGTTGCCATTGTGTGTGGGGTGCAGTTTGCTGATGAGCCTGAAGGGATGGAGAAGCCTGAGGAAGTGAGGGAAAAATCCTGCTTTGGGGCATTTTACAGTGCTGTTTTCTGGGATAACGGGGCAGAGCCAGGGAGGGGAAAGCCACTGGAGAAAGAGGTGGCTGGGGAGTAAAGATGAGCTATAGAATAAGTAAATTAAGTAAAACTACATAAACTTCAGTGAGAAGACAATGAAACAAGGTTAAATGAAGATCAAGTACCAGGTATTGAAGTGCCACGATTGGAAGCAAGGGATTTGGTCTTCCCTGGATGAGCCCTCTGTGGTGTGGCTTTGAGCCCCTGCTATGCTCTTGAATGGCCCTGGGGATGCTCAGCCTCCCATCCTTGAGCTGCAGCCACATTTTGGGAATGAGATATTTCCTTTACAGAGCAAATCCAGCACCCAGGACTCAAACCTCAGGGTGGGGATGCTGCAGTGGTGCAGACCCAGGGCAAACCTGCCAGGAAGAGCTCAGGGATAACAATACCAACATTCCTGACCAAAGGAACTCTCTGCTCTCCCTCAGAACTACATTTGCTTGAGTTGTATTTCCAGCTTGGCAAACACTGCATTTCCTGACACAAGTTTCCATGCAGGGAAGGAAGGACACAAACCAAACACAAAAAGCTGAGAGGTTTTGGTTGCTTAAATAGTATCTTCAGTAGGAAGAAACCAGTGCTCCTTGCTTTGAAGGGAGGGAGAGGGAAGGATGGGAAGAGGGAGAGAAGTGGGAAAGCAGAGGTTGTTGGAGTGTTGGTGGGGTGATGTTGGCTTTGTTTCACTGTGAAGGGCAGGAGCTGGTGGTGGACATGTGTTAATTCTGGGCTCCAGGAGCACATTCCTTGTGCCATACAAAACCACATGGATGTTCTATGTCTTCCAAGCCAGGTTGGACACAGGGGCTTGGAGCAAGCTGCTCCAGTGGAAGGTGTCCCTGCCTATTGCAGGGGTTGGAGCTGGATGAGCTTTAAGGTCCCTTCTAACCCAAACCATTCCATGATTCCCTGTGATTTTTCCTCGTGGGCTTGTGCAGCTGCATCCCTGATGTCCATGAACTGAGGGTGCAGGATGCTCTGACTTTGGGGTGGCAGGAATGTGCTGCTCTGGATGCGTATGGTACCCTGGTACCCTCCAAGCGCATCCTCATGGCCCCACCATCCCTTGCAGCAGCTTTAGAGATAGGGGAGCTGCAGCCTCAGCGCAGGGGGTGCCTGCCCTCTGTCCCATCCAGCCCCCCAGATCCATCGGGAACGCCACCAGGCCGGAGCATGTAAACCTGACAAGATTTTATCTGTACAGAGACGCTTGTCCCCCCCCCCTCCCCGTACCCCAATAAAAGCCAACAAAAAAGCGCATTTCAAATAAAAAGTAAAAAAAACCAACCAAAAGAATCCAACACTCGACCTCCCACCCCCCCAACCCCCAACCCAGCCCCCAACTGGGTCTCAGGTGGGAAACGGGGACGTGCTGCGTCCCCACGTGTGGTGGAGATGGGATAAAGTGACCTCTTCCAAACAGGATGCGGAGGGAGCCGGGCCCTGGGTGCGCTCCAGCCAGGGATGGGGCAGGGGTTCAGTAGTACAGATGCCACCAGCCCTGGGGACCAGTCCTGGAGGATGGCCCAGACACCGGGGTGATGGTTCCTAGGTAAAAAGCTAAAAACTCAGGAGGGGGCCAGCAGGGACAAGGCACTGAGACCCCCCCCGTTTTGGCTACTGTGTCCCCACCGGCATCCCCGTGGCCATCGGGAGCCCTTTTAGGACTCCGAGGAGGAGTGGGAGACGCTCTGGAGCAGCGATTTGTATATGGCAGAGTTCAGGAAGCGAGGGTAGGAGTCTCTGTGCATGAGCGTGTAGATCTGGAGCTGAGCATCGTCGAAGGTGTGCGAGGACGGCTCCTGCATCTTCCGGTTGATCACCTCCCGCACCCGCGAGTCCAGGCTCACCTGCGCAGAAATGGGGTAAGGGACAGGGTCAGCCTGGGGAAGGCTCCTGAAGGGGAGACCTGAGAGCAGCTCCAGTGCCTAAAGGGGCTGCAGGAAACCTGGAGAGGGGCTTGGGACAAGGGATGTAGGGACAGGGCAAGGGGAATGGCTTGAACCTGCCCGAGGGGAGACTGAGCTGAGCTCTTAGGCAGAAGCTCTTCCCTGTGAGGGTGCTGAGGCGCTGGCACAGGGTGCCCAGAGAAGCTGTGGCTGCCCCATCCCTGGCAGTGCTCAAGGCCAGGTTGGACACAGGGGCTTGGAGCAAGCTGCTCCAGTGGAAGGGGTCCCTGCCCGTGGCAGGGGTTGGAGCTGGAGGAGCTTTAAGGTCCCTTCCAACCCAAACCATTCCAGGATTCTATGCCATTGGGTATCAGTGCAGCACGGTGGGCAGACATGGAAGACCACAGTGTGCTCCAGGCTATCTGCACCATAGCCAGGGTGTTTTGGGGCGAGCTGCAGGGAGCTCACAGTGTCCTCCCCTTGCTGGGCACAAGGACGGGGTTCAGGCTGCTCCCACCCAGGGATGCTCAGAGCTGGGATGCGGCATCTCCTCGGCCCGCTGGTGCCCTCGTGAGGTTTCAGCCCCGCAGCACAACCAGGCCCTTGGGTCCCAAAGCCGGCAGCATCCCGGAGGGGGATGCTCTTACCCCCATCCATACACAAGCACGAAGCAAACCACCCCATCCCCAAATTGCTTCCGGGCTGGACCAGAGCTCTCTCCCAGTGCCGTGGTTGGCCTAGGGTAACGATTGGGCTCGATGATGTTAATGGGCTTTTCCAACCTGGTCCAGCCTACGGCTCTTTAAGGACCACCCCTCCCAGGCCTGTTTGAGCCCTGCCCCGTACCTCCTTGGGCGAGAGGATGGAGATGTAGTCCTCGTAGATGATCCGCGCCTTCTCGTCGATGGTGTGCTTGTTGCACTCGGCCTTGAGCTCCTCGCACGCCAGCCAGAAGAGCATGTTCTCCTCGCTGTACTCAGTCCGCAAGAACTCCCGGAACACGTTGCGGCCCGCAGGGCTCTTCATCAGCTTCTCAAAGGACTGTGCCCAGCCCCGCACCTCCTCCGGCGTGGGCTTGGCGCTGCCGGGTCCCCCCGGAGAGGGCAAAGGGACACGGTTATGGCCACAGCGTTCCCCCCTGAGCATCCGCGGTGCCAGCCCTGAACCCCGGTGCCCATCCTGCATGGGGCTGATCCCACCCCTCTGCTCTGCTCTGCATGAGACCCCCGCTGGCAGCACTGGGGGCAGTGCTGGTGTCCCCAGCAAAAGGACATGGAGCTGTTGGAGCAAGTGCAGAGGAGGCCACAAGGATGAGCAAGGGCTGGAGCAGCTCCCATATGGAGCCAGGCTGAGAACATTGGGGCTGTTCAGCCTGGAGAGGAGAAGCTGCGTGGAGACCTCATTGCAGCTTCCAGTGTCTGTATCCACATCAGTACCTATCCAGTATCCACCTACAGGAATGCTGGGGAAGGGCTCTACATCAGGGACTGTAGCGATGGGATAAGGGGTGATGGGTTCAAAGAGGGGGTGTTCAGGGTTACATATAAGGAAGTTTACTGTGAGGGTGCTGGATGAGCTTTAAGGTCACTGAGTTAAGAGGCTGCTCTTGGTATCTATCAGCTGAATATCTGGTGCTGGCTTTGCACAGAGCCAAGAACAAGGAGCAAAAGCCCTTCCCAGGCAGGGATGGGCTGAGATCAGCCCAGCACCCCTCCCAGCTGGGAAGGAGGGAGCAGACGCTCATTACCTGCTCATTAGCAGGAGCAATCACTGTCAGTGTTAATGAGCAGGGCTGACCCTGTGTGTGAGGGTGCCCCAGGGGCTGGGTGCTGGGTGCTGGGTGCTGGGTGCAGTAACTACACCGCGTCCTGTGGTACAGCATCCGCTTCTGCAGCGCTGATCCCAAAGGAACAGCCCATCCCCTCCTATCCCTCTGGATATAAGGTGCTCCCAGCACTGGGTTTAAAGGGCAGGATGAGGCCTGAAAGCTCCCGAGGTTCTTGTGTGCCTCAGTTTCCCTGTGCAAGACGCCCAAGGGCCACTATTACAAGAGGGCTGCATCCAGTGGCCCCAGGCTCCCATTTCCTGCTGGGAACCAGGGACACAGCATCAGGAACCCCTGAATCCCAGTGCCTTGATCCTGCTCCTCGTGTGCGCCCCAGCAGGCAGGATACGGACGTGGGTGCCGTGGATGGAGGCAATGGGGACCATGCTGTGCACCCAACCCTGCGGCACTCACCAGGCTTCACAGTTTGGGATGGTCTCCAGTTTGGTCTCCCGGGACGCCCTCCACGCTCGCTCCCGGTCCTCGTTCCTAACAGGGGACATGGCAAGGTAGTGAGGGGCGCTGGGGGTGCACCGTGCCCCACATCCCTCACCCCGGCACAGCCAACTTCCACGTTCAGTGCCCAGGCTGACCGCAGTGCTTCCTGCTTGCGCCAGCACGGCTCCTGCTGGCACACAGTGGCTGTGATGGGCAAGACCTCCCTGCTGGCAGCAGCCCTGCCCCTCGGGTTGGCACTGGTCGCTGTTTGCTCCATGAGGAGGGATTTGTCCCAGCCCTGCTCACAGGCTCCGGGCACAGATGCAGGAAGGACCCAGGGAAGGGTGACCCTGCTCACAGCAGCATCCTGGAAGGAGAGGTTAGGGGCAGGATGCCCTCGCTGCTAAGTGCAAGGTAATGAGATGGGATCGGGTGAGATGAGGCCCCAAGGACCCAGCAGGGGTTTGAATGGGGCTGACACATCACTGCTGGGTTTGCACAAGGCTCAGCTTCACATCAGTGCTGTCGGTGGCTCTAAAGCCCAAAGCCATGGGCAATGGGAGCAGGGAGATGCTGAGGATGGAGGGAGCGGATGGGCTCTCCAAAATGTGGGCTATCCAGAGAATAAGGAGCTGGGGATCCTCAGAGAGGATGGGAGATGCAGGTGAGTGCTGGTTACATCCTTGGCTTTGGGCTCTGCTCCTGATGCTCCAAGGCAGAGCTGCCTGGGAGGGCTCCAATGGACATGGACCATCCACTTTGGGCAGAGCACTGCAGCCATGAGAAGGCAGCTCAGTGCTGGGCATGGACATGAAGCCCTCTTCCTGCTCTTCCCTGCTTGAAACAGGCAGCAAACCCCTCCTGCCCTCACAGTGCTCAGCCCAGCTCAACCTGAACCCACCAAGGAGAGCATCACAACCCCAGCACCACTGTGCCCAGAACACCTTCACACCCTTCCTGACCATTCTGCTCTCAGCTCCCAACCCATCATGAGCACGCAGCATCCCGGAGGCCCGGCTCCATCGCAGCTGCCTGTGGCGTGGGTACCACAAACCGCACTCAAGGGCCACGTTGCACCCGGGAGTCAGGGATGCTGTGGGACCAACGCTCCCTCAAACCCAGGCGCCTGCTGGGGCAGCAGCCACATCCAAGCGCTCGGTGCTGCACAAAGGATGGAGGACGAGCAGCACACGGGTGCATCCCATTGCTCACGCCCCCTTGGACCCCATGCGCGTTCCATACCCCACGTACCATGAGCAGCTGCAGCAGCAGCACCAGCAGAAGCAGCAGGCGTTGGGGCGGTGGTTGCTGGCGGGTTGCACCGTTGTCGGAGAAGCCTCATGCCGGGACATCGGAAGGGGTGGCTCTGCGGACGCGGGTCCTGCGTACTGGAACGGGCACACGGTGAGTGAGCACAGGGGCCCCCCACCACATGCAAGCAATGGGGACCCCCACTCAGTGAGTGACTTGCTGTGATTTCCTTCCACCTCCCGCTCTGGCCGGCCCCGGGGCCGTCTCCTCCTCACCTGCGTCCCAGCCTCATACACGGTGATGTTGGACGGGCTTGGGTTGTGCTCCAGGGGCTCTTCTGCTGCTCTGGGCTCGTCCCAACCCGTGGGTGAGCCCCCGGTTAAAGTCCCTGCGGCCTCCTGGATGGAGCCTGTGGGGAGGGAGAGGAGCAGCACCGTTACCATCCCCAATGGAGCCCTGCTGTGAAGGGGCTGCTGCGGGCAGCGAGCAAAGGCACAGCGCAAGAAAAGGAAGTGAAAAGCACAGGAGGAGGGGGGCCGTGGTGGTGGATGCTTCACCAGCCCCATCCTTCACCCCGGACCCCGACCACGCTTTGGTGTTGCTGCTGAGCCCCGCAGTGGGGCCGGGCAGGGTGTGGGGCTCAGCCACCGGCCTAATGCCCCCAGCCATGGGCAAGCACCAATGGACCCCCCCAGGGCCTTCGTGTGCAGGATGGGGAAGTCGGAGCGGCTCCACAGCATCATGTGAGTGGAAGGAAACGGGGGGTGAAGTCTTCACAGCGCCCAGCACCAAACCAGAACTCGCTCTGTGCCAGCTCCAGTGCTCTGCACCCCTGCTGGATGCTCCCACTGCACCCACAGGCTGCCTGTTCCTGCCGGCACCACTGGTCCAGCCTGGAACGGGGATGCTCCTGGGGTGCTGGGTACCAGGGCTCAGCACCCACCTAGGGATGGGGAGGATGTGGTCACATCCAGCTCTGCATCCTGGGCAGCAATCACAGCCAGAAGGAAGGAGCCGGAGCAGGGGGCAGTCCCATGTGCCTCAGCCCCAGCATCCCTGTGTCGAGCTGCCCCAGGTCCCTCACCTCGGGTCTGAGCCCTGCAAGGGGGATGGAGCCAGGATGCAGGTCCCAGGTGGGGACAGGGCTGTCCCCTGAGCCCAGGGTGCCTTGTCCCTGGGTTTGCCTTCCATGAGCTCCTGCCCTGGGCCCTGCCAACGCTCCCGCTGGCTCCCATCGCTCCTGCAGGGACCAAAAAGGAGCGAGTCCACGTTTCACTCCCAATTGTCCCTATTTATAGCCCTGGGTGCTGGCAGCGTGGCCGTGACCTTGTCACCGGCTCAGCAGTGCCTCTGCTCCTGTCCCCCCGTGCTGCCCTCGGCTCCATCTGACCCCAGCACTAATTACAGGCACCGGTGATGAGGCTGCGGGAATGGGGCGAGCAGGAGGGAATCCTAAGGCTGGGAAAACCATGCTTCCCCCCAGCCCATCCCGAAGCACGCGGATGGCGGGGGCCAGAGGGACACATATGGGGACAGCACATGGGGACCCACAACCCAAACCAGCCCAGAGAGGCATCAGGATGGAGCAGCATCCCCCAAGCAAGGGGCATCCCCATCCCATGCATGTGGGGTGCACTCAGCACCCAGCCAGGAGGCAGGACCAGCTCCAGATTGGTTCCAAAGGGCAATGCCAGCACGCTGTGGACCCCCAGGGTTGGTTTTGCACCCCACAACAGAGCGGGGGCCGCAGGGGTGTTGCAGGGGCAGCGGATAAGGAAGTCCCATCGGGCAGCAGAGGGGAGGCGGAAGCGCACACGTGAGGCTGTGAAATGAGGAAGGGTGACGGAAAGGGGACGTTTCCTCGCCCCAAAAGCCTCCTGAACCCGAGCCCTGTGTGAGCCGTTGCCATCACTGCCTGGTGCCGGGGGCCGCAGTGGGAGTCCCCATGCGCTGGTGTCCAGCTCATGCGCTCAGTGATGTCCTCACCGAGCACGGCACAACCTCATCCTCTCCTCATACAAAGAGGGGACCCCCACGCAACCGCGCTCCCCAAAACCGCTTTCAGAGGGAACCCTTCCATTGGGCTGCCCCCATAATCACCCTGTGCCCTGTTCACATTGGGCAAAGCAGGGTCCACCATCACCCTGTGCCTGCCACTATGGGAGATGCGGCAGCAGGGTCCCCACACGGACAAAACCAAGGGGATGGCAAGTACCAGCCATGGGGATGACACCCCTCATGCACCCCTTTCCCTGCACACCCCGATGGGGATGATGCTGTGAGCAGCGTGGCGCTCCCCCCTCCCCATCATCCCCAGCACAAAGCAGCACCCACCCGGTGCAGGACACCCCAACACAGCCCTGGGTGCACACGGCTGGAAGGGGGGGGATGCAAGGGGAGATGCCAGCGGCGCATCCATACCTGCACCTCGGCCATGCCGCGGCGGCCGGTGCCAGCCAGGGTGACCCCGGCCGGCTCAGGGCGAGCGCGGCATTGCCTGCTCCGAGGGCAGGGAGCCGGGAGAGAAGAGAGAAAGAGAAAGGCCCCGAGCACATCCTCTCACAGGAAGGGAGTGGTGAGGGAAGTGGCAAACGCAACCCAGAGTTCAGGCCTTTTTTGGGAAAGCCCCGGCTGCAATCCTCACCCCAGCAGGGCACTGCGAGTGCCACCGGCGCCCGAGCCAGGGCATCCTCGTGCTTCCCGTCCCTTGGATCCAGTGGCTTCCACAGGCATGAGGACAACAGAAGCGGTCCCGAGACAGGCCTGGCACTGAGCACGGTGTTGGCTCAGAGATAGACCGGGCACATCAGTGCTGGCACCGACCCCATGGCCAAGGAAGCGAGGAGTGATGGGCAGATACATCCATATGGTGGGCACAGCCTGGTCCCCAGTACCCACTGCTGGTGGATTCCACGCTGTGCCCCAGGCATCCCCAAGGGATGAGGATGGGCAATGAGGGAAGGGGCTGGTACCCAGGGCTGGGCTGAGTCCGAGCCTCACTCGGTGCCTCCCAGCAGCATCACCCCAGTGCCGGGATGTGCCAGCTCCATTGGCCAAGAGTGCCCCACAAACAAACCTGCTTGGGTTTCTGTCCCCTTCAGAAGAAACAGAGAGAGAAATCAAACACCCGACCTCTGCTTCCTTGGTTCAATCTGCCTTCGGCACCACTGCGGGTGGAGGGGTCCAGCCCTGGCGCTACACCAGTGGACCACACTGGGGCATGGTCTCTGCTGGTGGCTGCCTCTCACTCGCACGGGCATCAATGCAGGTGGAAAAGGGGAGGAAAAGGTGGAAAAAGGGAGGAAAGGGGGGAAAAGGGGAGAAAAAAGTGGAAAGGGGAGAAAAAGGGTGAAAGAGGGAGAGAAAGGGAGAAAAGGGGAGAAAAAGAGAGAAAGGGAGAAAAAGGGAGAAAGAGGGAGAAACAGGTGGAAAAGGGGAGAAAAAGGGTGAAAGAGGGAGAGAAAGGGAGAAAAGGGGAGAAAGAGGGAGAAAAAGGGAGAAAGAGGGAGAAAAAGGGTGAAAGAGGGAGAAAAAGGGGAGAAAAAGGGAGAAAGGGAGAAAAAGGGAGAAAAGGGGATAAAAAGTTGGAAAAGGGGATAAAAAGGTGGAAAGGGGGAGAAAAAGGTGGAAAGGGGGAGAAAAAGATGGAAAGGGGGAGAAAAGGGGAGAAAAGGGGAGAAAAAGGTGGAAAAGGGTAGAAAAGGGGGGAAAAGGGGAGAAAAAGGGGGAAAAAGGGAGAAAAAAGTGGAAAGGGGAGAAAAAGGGAGAAAGAGGGAGAAAAAGGGAGAAAAGGGGCAAAAGGGGAGAAACAAGGTGGAAAAGGGGAGAAAAAGGGAGAAAGAGGGAGCAGAGGGGAGGAGGAAGGGGAATGCTGACATCCCCCCGCACGCTCCCCCGGGGCACCCGCTGTGCCATGTGCCCGTTATCAGCCTGGCCCAGCGCCCCGCTTGGCGCAGCCGCTTCCCTGTGGACACGGAGCTGTTATCTCCTCCCTTCCCAACACTGCACATCCCAGCACCCAGGCACCAGCCGGATCCCACTGCGGCCCCGTCCCGATGGGAACGCCCCTGTCACCCAAAGGACAACAGCTTCCTTGCTCATCCTCCACATCCATAGGGAGCGCTCAGCCGGGGGTGATGCACAAACCCCCTGCACATGGGGGAGACCCCAGCCCCTGCTGCTCACCAGCAATGCCTTGATGTGCACAGCACCAGATCCGGATCCAGCCCCTTTCCATACCTTGGAGGAGCTGTAAAGCACCCTGTGGGACCGGCCATGCTGGAGCAGTGCAGCAGAGCTCAGCAGCCCTGCCTGCCTGCACATCGCTGCTGGATCCTCCAGTGTCTCATAAGGGTTCAGCAACCTCCTTGCCTCCTCCTCCCTGCCTTTCTCCCCCTCTGACCAGTGCCAGATTCGGCTGAAACCAACCACTGAGCCCAACCAGACGTGTCAGGGACTGGTGATGCTCTGCTGGGGTTACCCCATGGCAGACACCACCGAGCCCCAACCCACAGCCAGCCCCAGCCACCTGCCTGTGCACAGGAAGCTTTAGGAGCTATATTTAAACCCAGTCTTTCCCCACCTCCTGCCTTTTGCATCCTATTAGAGAAAGATTAAAGAATCGAGTACCCCATGGCTTGGGCTCACCCCGGTGCTATGGGCTCTGGTCCCTCGGTCACATTGGGATGAGGCCGCATCCCTGACACCCATCGAGCATGTGCCACTGATAACACCACCATGCACATGGAGCAGGCGAGCGGGTGCCTCTGCCCTACAGTGATTTGTCTGCTGTGCCCTGGGACTGGAAAGATGGGCCCTGGTGATGGGAACTGGGAGATGCTACAGCATCTCCTTGCTCCTTCACAACAGCCAATAGCCCCATGGGCACCTCTGCCGGTGATGCTCAGGTCTGGACCTCTGAGCGCTGTCCTCTCCTCACCCGGATTCCTCCACTGAGCATCCTCCAAGCCAAATCCCACCAAAAGGACCACAGGAACCTCTCCATCATCTGCTGCAAAGAGGCGAGGGGACCCACAGCTCTGTCCCAGCACAGCCCCAATGGGCACAGCATTGCCAGCACCCACCCTAAGGCCCTGTTTGCACTGAAACAGAGTTAATTATTTCACAGCATAAAAATAGCACGGGCCACAATCAGCTGGGGATTTAACCAGGCAAACCCTGACAATTATGTTTCTATTAGCAGACGTACCGCGGCGTTGTGAAGGCAAACTCCTGGTAAGCATTTGGTAATGATCCATGCGTAAGGAGAAGAAAGATCACGGTAATCAATACCCAGCAGGGGCTAAACCGCATGGATGGAGCCCAGTGATGATGGGAGGGAAGAGGGAAAGGAGGGATACGGCATCGGGGTGGTGAGGGTGAGAGCTGAGCCATGGTGCTGGTGGGGTGCTCTGTGCTCATGGGGTGCTGCCAGACCATGAGTCCCCATCCCAGTGCATGCCAGTACGGGCAGCACTGCATCCCACTGGGGAGCAGCGGGCAAAGGAGGGGGCATTAGTGGTAATTAGGGATGGGGATGACAGGAGGACTGAGGATAAGAAGATGAGGAATTGTCCCTTCCACGGAAACAAGGAACCAGGCAGAGAATCAGCCCGGGATTGGGATGGAAAGGAAGGGGAAAGCGCATCAAAGGGGTCACTTACTGCGGCTCCCAGTGCTCCCCAGTGCAGCCGAGGGGTGATGTCCTCCCCAGCCCCAGCCCGAAACCAAACCCCACCGCCTGCATCCGGAGCCACCGGCCGGGCACAGGGAGCAGGGCTGGGAGCCGGTGGGTCCGGTCATGCCAAGGACAGGTCTGGCCCTGCTCTCAGCCACGCTCCCTGCCCAGGGCACAGCCCCACGCAGCATTGATGTGGTCAGGGCAGGGCTGAGGCAGCAGCAGGTTCAACCAGTGATGGGACCAGACAGGCTTGGGGTTACACCAGCACAAGGGCTGGGGACCAGAGGGGCCACCCCCAAATGGGGACCCTGGGTTTATGCTGTAGGCCCCATTGCCTGCACACTGACAGCACTGATGGATGCGTTTTGAGGTCTGGCTTCAGGCAGATGTGAACACCCATGGATGGGCTGACACCCCAGTGCCACCACAGATCCCTGGACCAGAGCTTGCAGAGCTGAGCTTTCACTTGCACCAGTCAGAAAGCTTCCACATCAGGCTTCTGTCCTGTGTTAGAACACTGAGGGACTGTGGAATGAGTCTGTCCTGCAGGCAAACATCCACAGCAAGGGATCTAACACACTGGAGCATCCCAAGGGATGTGGGTGACCCCTGTGCTGCAGTCACGGCAGCCTCATTGCCACTGCTGCAGCAGTGATGCTCTGCCCTGCCCAAGCCATGACAGGCAATGGGAGCTTTGTGCTGCTTACTTAAACCCCAAGCAAAGGAGAAGGAGGACGATGGGTTCAGCTTGGCCATACTGGGGAGGGAGGAAGGAAGTGCTGTCACCCTGTTGGGGTGGCCCCAGCCCCGGGGCTGCTGCTGCATCCCGCTCCCGATGGACATTGCTCTCAGGCTGGGATGCCACTGGAGCCGTTCCGGGCTCAGATCATGGTACTGGTCCTCACTGGGGATCTCACCCATGTCCAGGCCGTGGCGATGCCCTTTGCCAAGCCCCTGGGATGCTGCAGGGCTCAGCTGTCCCATGGGAGGACACAGGAGCCGGACACTGCTCTCAGTGTCCCCACATCCCCCTTGTGAGGTCTCTTCTCATGGTCAAACCCACACCAGACCCACAGCAGCATCTTCCCTTGGGCTCTGCTGGTTTTCAGGGCTAGGGCTGGAAGCTTTCCCTTCCTTTTCCGGGGTTCCTGCTAATGCCAATCTCTACCTGTTTGCTCTTCTCCTGCCCTTTGCACTGAAACGCTGCTTGGGCATTCGCCTCCTGTCAGAGGAAACTGCTTAAGCCCAGGCTCGGTTCATGCTTGCAGGAGGGGGAGCAATGGGAAAACCCAAATCCTTAACCCCAAACCCCCTTTGCTGGCCCTTTAACCCCCTCTATACCGAACCAGCAGGAACTCCAGCCCTGGGAAGGGGCTGATATCGCACCCTCAGCCTGCATCGAGGGACACTGGGGCTCCGCTCCCCCGGTACCCATCCCACGGCTGCCGTGGAGCCTCCGTGGTGCTCCTGCCTCTGCGATGGGCAAGCACCAACAAGCACATGGCAAAGCTGGGCCCCCAAACCCATTGGATCTTCCCAACCTGAGCACGGAGCCCTCAGAAGTGAACCGAGGCTGTTTCCAAGCGGTTAGAGAACTGGAAGGGCGGCTTCCTGCAGAGCTCCACCATCCATCTTCCTGCTGTCAGGAAAACCCCTTTTCTCCATGGTTAAGGTGAATGAGCTGAATCCCAAAGGATTTTGGTGTTCCCCTGCCTGTTGCTGCCCCAGAATAACAGGCATAAGGAATTCCCCGTGCTCCCAGAGAGCAGCCTTGCAGGAGGGTGAAGATGGATCAGAACTCAGGGGTTGCTGCCTTGTTTTACACCGGCAAGAGCCAGTGTTTTCATTTCACTATAGCTTGACCCCAAAGCCCCCAGTTCTGTGTCCCCTGGTCCCACGGAGCAGGCCCAGGGCTGCACAGGGCACTCGCCCCCTGGCTCATGGACCAGCACAACGCAGAGCGCGCACAGCTGGATTTAAGATGCTCAATCCCTATGAAAGGTGTCCTGAAACTCCTGATGCTCCTGGCCCTGATCCCGCTGGACCAGGACACTGATGGCCACTGCAGAGCAGCCTCCTGCTCTGTGCCGGGGTTGCTGGAGTCCCCATTGGCAGCGAGCTCAGTTTCTTCCCCTTACCCCACAGAAGATGTTGGATGCTCTTCCCCCAGCCTGTCCTCCCCATGGGCACAGCCCCACCTTCTAAACACATGATGGGGTGAAAGCAAGCGGTGATGAGCTCCAGCATCTCCCCTTCACCGCAGGTAAAGAGGCAACCATAAAACAATGCATACAAGCAGCTGCCTCCAGGGCTACCCCTCTCTGAGCTGCTGCTGTGATGGAAATGCATAGAGAGATGGGCAGAGAATGAGGAACTGAGGAATAGGAAGTGCCAGCAAAGGCTCACCCGGAAGCCACTGGCATTCCAGGCAGGACCCGAAGCGCTGAACCCCGAGTGGTGGCACAAAGGCAGCGCTGCCCGAGGCCCCGCTCTGCTTTTGGGGTGCTCGGGTATGGCCCAAGGGGCTGGAGCATGGAACCAGCCTGAGGAGGAGGAGGCAGGGGAAGGCAGGACACAGCATGGGGTGGCTCAGGAGTGATGCCAGCACCGAGCACGGCTCCTGCCTCCTCCTGAGCTCCCTTTCCAAGGTGGTTTTGCCCAGAGGGTAAAGATCTGGGGGGGGATATGAAGAGGAAAAGCCACAGCAGGTTGAGCTCATGCTCTGCAGAGGCCCAGCAGTGATGCGGTGGCTGCTTTGCCACCCTGGACCTGTTGCTCAGAGGGAAGAGCCCTCAGTTCACTTTTGCATGCGTCCAGTTGCAACTCAAGGTGCTGTAGCCCACGTCCAGCCTAGAAGTGGGAGTGCAGGCACACACCAGCCAAGAGGGGAGAGGATGCGCTTCCAAGATGAGCTGCTCCTGCACTGGGGCAGGCTCAGCATTCACTGCTCTGCCAAGGTGTTCTCCTTCACCCTCTCTGGGTTTGAGCTGCGTTATCCCAACCTTCAGCTCCTTTTTGCTTGTAATAAGGATACCAAGCCAGAAACCTGCACCCTGATCGAGGTATCTCCATGTCACTAAATTCCTGCTTCCCCACTATAATCCGATTGAGGTGGAGCTTGTTTAATTGCTGAAGAACACGGCTGTATTTTGATCAGCAGCTTGAGTCATTGGTGGGGAAGGGCTGAAGCGGAGGAGCTAAAATCCTTGTAGGGAAATCTGATGTGGCACTATCCCTTGGGAGTTATCCTGAAATATGTACCCACTGGGGCGACCCGTATTCCCAAGGAGAACGATATCCACCGGGATAGGGAACGCGGCGGGCTCCGCTCATCCAGCGTGATGGGGCGAGCGTCTCGATGGATGGGGATGGTGGAGGCGCATCCAGAGGGGAATGAACTCCCCTCGCAGCAGGGAAATCCCTCCCACTCACTTAACACTTTTTGTTTAGTTCCTTAAATAAGGCCATGGATCTGCGCCAGAGCAGCCTCATGGAAGCCGCGGGGAGAGGGAGCTTCCCGGGGGAACCTCCCCGTGGTCCACAAGAGGAGCAGCTCCGGGTGGCCCTCTCCATCCCTCATCCACAGGGACACGGCGCCAAGTGGCAGCATCCCCGCACGCTGCCCATGCGATGGGCTCGTGTTGGGTGATGCTTGGATGTCACATCCCCATGGGGAGAGCCGTGGCCCGGTCACCACCGAGCCAGGTCCCTGCTCCAACCCTATGGCTGGACCACGCGCTGGGGACCAGAGCCTGCTGTCGCCCTGACCTCAGCCGACCTCCCCGGTGCTCCCCAAGCCCCGGACAGCCAGGTCAGGGCTCCCGGTTGCTGCTGCTCTCCCTATGAGGCAGAGCACCGGGGCTTGGGGAGCTGCATGGGAAGGAGGGATCCTGGCCAAGCGAGGATGCTCCATCACCGCCCTAGCACCCACCTGTGGGTGCAGGAGAAGCCGGGGAGGCCTCAGAAGGGGGGAAATCCTCGCTGCAAGCTCCCCCCATGGGCTGGGCAAGCCCGGGCCCTGCGGCTGGAGGGTGCCCCCCTTCTTCCCCCTCCCTCCATCCTCCTCCTCCTCCTCCTTGCCGGAGCCCTGCCCTCCCGCGGGGTGATGCGGCGGGGAGGGCCCCCTCCCTGCTCGGTGCTCGGGGTCCCCCCCTCCCCTACAACTGATCCCTACGGAGCATCCCGATGCTCCCCCCCTTTCCCTTCACCTTTCCCCCCCCCAAAAGCCCTCGCACATGGGGCTGGTGACAGGCAGCCGCCGGACGCACCGACGGACACAGCCACAGCCGGAGCGCTCCATCAGCCCCGGCGCTCGGAGCGCGCACAAGGGAGGATGCCCCGGGAGGGGGGGTACGAGCGAAGCGGGGTCCGTCGAGGCGCGGGGGGAGCATCGGGTTGCGGGGAAGGAGCAGGGTGAGGGAGGGGGCAGCGGGCCCGGGTCCCCCCCGATCCCCTCCCAGCCCCGCCGCATCCCCGGTGCGGGCCGAGCGGTACTCACGGGCCGGGCATCCGCGCAGCGCCGTCCGCAGCCCCCGGCGGCCCCCGGCTCCGGCGCTGCGCTGCTCCGGGCTGGGCACCGGAGGGAGAGGGAGAGGCAGCGGGAGAGGAGCGGAGCGGGGCGGTTGCACTGCGCACGCGTCCCCCGGCCCCTGCGATTGACTTCCTAAAGCGATTGCAGCTTTGGCACTTCCTCACGTCAAAACACACACACACACACACACACACACACGGAGACAGGCACGCAGGGACCGGCACCCGGCATCCAGCACCGGCACCCGGAACCTGCAGCCAGGACTGGACCCTGCATCAGAACCCGGTATCCAGTACTAGCATCCCTCACCAGCGCCCAGTGTTAGCACCCATCACGGTACCCGGTACCAGCATCAGGCGCCTAATACTTGATCTGCACCAGCACTCAGAACTGGCACCAGCACCAGGCACCCAACACTTGCACCCTGCATCAGTACCCTGTACTGGAACCCAGCACCAGCACCAGGTACCCATCATTTGCACCCTGCACCAGCCCTATGCATCTTGTACTGGCACCCAGTACCAGGCACCAGCATGTACCCAATACTTGCACCCTGCATCAGCACCCGGTACCAGCACTTTGCACCCAGTACTGCCACCCTGTATCACAGCTGGGTGTTCCCTCTGTCCCTGCAGGGTCTTCACCCACCCTGGAGCATGGGGCAGGGCTCCCAGTGGAGCAATGCATCCCCTGGGAGCTGCTTCCCAGCCCAGCATCCCTGCCCAGGAGCAGCTTCCCCTAAATCAGTGCTTTCTTTGCTATTATTCTCTTCTCAAAAGGGGGGATTATGCATGGCTAAAAATAAAAGGCTGATAAAACTTTGGGAGAGAAAAGAGCCATGAAAATTTCATGATGCTGCCAGCCAGGGAAATTATCCCACTTTATTATTTAAAACCTCATTAAACCCCATTTCCCTGGGTGAGACAATGATCAAGCCAGCGTCTCGCTCCCTCCTCGAGACGCGTGTGCTGCTGCGTGGGGGACGCGCTCCAAACAGGCCCCTGCACATCCCTGCTCAGCTGAAAACACCCAGCCGGTCCCTGCTGTGTGAGCAGCGCCGTGGGGCTGAGCCCCCATCCCTGCTGTGCTCCCCATTCCATCCAGTATTCCACATCTCCCACTTTTTACCCATCCAGCTCACTCCGGTGCCTGCTCAATGAGCTCTGCAGGAGAAGCAGGGTCCTGCCTCCACTTCCACCATTCCCAGATCCTCAGAGCAGATCCAGTGCCTGCCACCCTGCTCCCTCCCTCCGTGCCCTCCCGTTTGCTTTAGGGGTTCTTCTCACTGGAAGCTCACAAATGCTTAAGGAGGCTCCCACATCTTTGGGGATTGCTTTGTAGGGAGCAGTTGGGATGTAGAGAAACCCCGGTGAACACTCAGGGTTGTGATTGCTCGGGATCCTGGAGCCAGACCCTCCCTTTGATGGTGGAAAGGTGATGAGTGGTTTAAGAGGCCACCTTCTAAAAAGGAAGTGTGGATTGGGATAATCCAATCCTCACACAGAGAAGCTGTGGCTGCCCCATCCCTGGCAGTGCTCAAGGCCAGGTTGGACACAGGGGCTTGGAGCAAGCTGCTCCAGTGGAAGGGGTCCCTGCCCGTGGCAGGGGTTGGAGCTGGAGGAGCTTTAAGGTCCCTTCACCCCAAACGATTCCATGATTCTGTGATTTATGGGGATGTTTGGAGCCCCCAAATCCCCTGCAAAGCCGTGAATAGCCCAGCTCGCAGTGTTTGTGCTCACAGTGCCACAGCTTGGCCTAGACAAATACACCCCTCGAATACACACACAGAGGGGAGGGAAAAGCGTCTTTTCCAGCTATTGCAAGTGCAGTTCTCACTCGGCTTCCATCTGGGCACGCTGCTTCCCACGGTGCCAGCCGGGCTGCTCAGCATCAGTGGGTGCAGGACCCCTGGGCAGGTCGGGTCTCATCCTGCCCATGCCCAGCGGCCCCAGGGTGGGATGCGGCAGCATCCCTATTGCGACCGGTTCCTGCGCTACACGGGGACCCCCCCGCTCCGGGCCCCCTCCTGCATCCCCCCGCTCGCTCCCACCCCGGCCCGTTCCAGCCCCCGCCGCTGCAGTAGCGGGGCCCGCCCGCAGGTGCCGCCCGAGGCCGCGGGGAGCGCCCGGTCCCGGCCCCGGCCCCGGCCCCGCTGGGTCTCGCTGCGCGGTGCGGACCCGCTGCGGTCCGAGCGGGACCCCCCGGGCATCCCGAGGGGAGGCGATGCCTGGGCTCGATAGAGCCATGGAGCCCCAGCGTGCTTGGGGTTGAAGGGGCCTTAGGGCTCCTCCAGCTCCAACCCCTGCCACGGGCAGGGACCCCTTCCACTGGAGCAGCTTGCTCCAAGCCCCTGTGTCCAACCTGGCCTTGGATGGGGCAGCCACAGCTTCTCTGTGCCAGCGCCTCAGCACCCTCACAGTGAAAGCCCCTTTTCAAGAGCCTCTTCTGTGTTTTTCTGATGCTGTTGCCGTAGGACGGTGCTGGGTGAGCAGAGGTGAACCTGCGGAGCTTGTTTTCCTCCTGGAGGAGAACTCCTGTAACTCCAGGCTGGATGCTGGGGAGAAGAAAGCTTCTTTTGATGCATATGTGAGAGGAGTCAGCCGGTGTCAGCACTGAGGAGCAGCAAGGCTCCCAATGGCTCTGCAAAGCTCTGTTGGATGCAGAAACCCTGTCAGCAGTTGCTCAACACCCATCTCCAAAGCACTCTGCAGCATCCATCCCCACCTCACTGGAGCAGGGAGAGGGCTCATCCTTCTCAAGGGCATTTCCAGCTCTCCTTGAGAGGCTGGTGATGAAACTGGATGTATGGGGGTTGCTGAGCTGTTCTGCTTTAGCAAAGCCTCCTTCTCTGCTGGGCCCTTTAAAGCTTTCCAAGCAGCAGAGCATGGCTTGACTGGAGTGACCAGGAGAGATTTGCCTGGGAGTGGAGTGCTGAGGAAGCAGCAGCACCGGAGCTACCACAGCCTGAATGGGAGTTACAGGAGTAGCAAGAAGCTGTTGCCCTGCAGGAAGCGCTTGGCAGAGCTGAGATTGCAAAGGTCAAGTTGTTTCTATCCCTGAAATGCATCTCCTGTCTGCTGAGGGCAGCCTGAAGCCATGGTGAGGTGATGCTGCCATCCAGGTGATGCTCACTCACCTCCTGGTGGTGCACCTCCAGGCGATGCTCCCATCCAGATCATGCTCACCTCCAGATGATGCTCACTTCCAGGTGATGCTTACCTCCCAATGATGCTCACTTCCAGATGATGCTCACCTCCAGATGATGCTCACTTCCAGATGATGCTCACTTCCAGATGATGCTCACCTCCCAGTGATGCTCACCTCCAGATGATGCTCACTTCCAGATGATGCTTACCTCCAGATGATGCTCACCTCCCGATGATGCTCACCTCCAGATGATGCTCCCCTCCAGATGATGCTCACTTCCAGATGATGCTCACCTCCAGATGATGCTCCCCTCCAGATGATGCTCACCTCCAGATGATGCTCCCCTCCAGATGATGCTCCCCTCCAGATGATGCTCACCTCCAGATGATGCTCCCCTCCAGATGATGCTCACTTCCAGATGATGCTCACCTCCAGATGATGCTCCCCTCCAGATGATGCTCCCCTCCAGATGATGCTCACTTCCAGATGATGCTGTTGTGTGTGTCCCGATGATGCTCACCTCCAGATGATGCTCCCCTCCACATGATGCTCCCCTCCAGATGATGCTCACTTCCAGATGATGCTCCCCTCCAGATGATGCTCCCCTCCAGATGATGCTCACCTCCAGATGATGCTCACTTCCAGGTAATGCTCACATCCAGATGATGCTCCCCTCCAGATGATGCTCCCCTCCAGATGATGCTCACCTCCTGATGATGCTCCCCTCCAGATGATGCTCACCAAGAGCTGGCACGAGTGGGTGCAGGAGGCAGAGACCAGGACACATCCTCTGTGTCTCCATTGCAGAGCTGCCTCTGCAGACACATGCACCCCCATCACAGCTCATTTATTCCCTTTGGAGAAGCCCCTGAGCACCCTTGTGTGTGTATCAGAGGCACATTGCACAGGCTGATCCCTACCTTAGCTATCAGCTGTGCTGCACAGAGCATACCTCCTGGCTCCCTGTGCCTGCCCACGTGCTGACTCAAGAGTCATTCTGGTTGGGGTCACTTTGCCCACAGGGGCCTTAAGTGTCACGATTGTCTCTCCTGTGCTCAAGTGTGAAGATAAAGCACCACGTTGAAGCTGTGGAGCGTGCCTCTCCATGGAGCAAAGCTTAAGAGGGGATTTTGCACTACCAGGAAGAGGGCAGGTATAAATTCAACCACATTTAGGGGGAAAAGGGTTGGTTATTTTGATTTCCTAATGCAACAGAGCTTGTGCAACTGCACTGTATGTGAGCACACTCATCGTCTTCCACATTCCTTTCTTTGGTAGTTATTAACCCTCGGGCCTGTTTTATCAGGGGCTGATGGAGGTACAGAGCTCAGTTCTGTACTTCCAAACCGCTGGGTAAAGAATGACCCTGCCAGGGCTGCGGCAGTGAGAAAGAGCAACGCCTGCTGTCAGCCCCTATTAGGCACCAGAGAATCCCCATGGAGCTGACATGGGATTGATGCCCAAACCGTGGGAAAAGCTTCACCCGGGGTTGGTGCCCTCTCAAGCACCCAGGGCGGTCCCAGGAAAACCACGTGCTGAAGGGCTGGTGCTGGTGTGTGAGGATGGGGCTAAGAGCAGCACTGCGGCCCCAAAGCCTGCCTCTGGTCCAGCTCTGGGGCCTCAGCACCAGAGGGATGTGGAGCTGTTGGAGTGAACCCAGAGGAGGCCATGGAGCTGCTGTGAGGGCTGGAGCAGCTCTGCTCTGGAGCCAGGCTGAGAGAGCTGGGCTGGGGCAGCCTGGAGAAGAGAAGGCTCCTGAAGGGGAGACCTTAGAGCAGCTCCAGTGCCTAAAGGGGCTGCAGGAAACCTGGAGAGGGGCTTGGGACAAGGGCCTGTAGGGACAGGGCAAGGGGAATGGCTTGAACCTGCCCGAGGGGAGACTGAGCTGAGCTCTTAGGCAGAAGCTCTTCCCTGTGAGGGTGCTGAGGCGCTGGCACAGGGTGCCCAGAGAAGCTGTGGCTGCCCCATCCCTGGCAGTGCTCAAGGCCAGGTTGGACACAGGGGCTTGGAGCAAGCTGCTCCAGGGGAAGACCAAGATGGACAATGGGAAAAGTTGGACCAAATCCACCCTGTTCCAACCCATGTGTGCTGTGATAGTTCAGAAGCATCTCTGACCCTTTAAGGAGTACAAGGAGCTGAAAGGGAGACCTTCCACCTGTAAAAATGAGCATAGCCTGGCCTGATCTCCATGCAAAAGCCCACAGGTGGGTGGAACAGCTCCTGCAGGTATGTTGGGGAAGCAGTGGGAAGTCTTTGTTCTATGGCTGCAGCGGAAAGGTGATGTAGATGGTGAGAGACAGAAGGAGTGTTATCTAAGGGGAAGGTTTGTGAAGTCAAGGTCTATAACAAAGAGGAAATACTTTGCACCAGAGGGGAAGGTAAAGATGCTCTTGGTTGGGTTCAGACTGCGTTTGAACCAGAGGGCCCATATGGGATGCAGCCCCTCAGTGTCAGGGGGAACCACCCCTGCCCTGCTGCTTGTAGCAACCCCCCGTATGCTTTTCCTCCTGGAGATGGAGAGGTCTGAACCCTGTTGGAGCAGAGATCCTCTCACTCTGTTTTCCAAGACCTGTGCTAGGGACTGACATAAGAGTATCCCTAGAACAAATCGACTGAGGCATCCTCCTCCTGACATGCTCCTGGATAAGATGGAGCCTTTTGCTCCTTCCCCCTGCCCCGTTTCTCAATGGCACAGACACAGCCCCTGCAGCTCTTCCTCTCGTTTGGCAAAGGGAGAGGCAGTTTCCTGTTTTTCCATAGAAATGAGGTTGATCCAGGATGCCTTTGTGCTGCTGCTCATCCTGATGCGTGCGGAGGGGCTAACGACATACATGGGCTCTGTGGCTCTTACTACAGCTTTCCTCCTGGGTGCTAGCACCATCTGACCCTCCTTGCGCTGCACCATAGCTAGAGCCATCGGGTAGGGATGGATGGATGGAAGCACCATGAAGAAGCCTCCTGCAAACACCAGGATCTGCTCTTCCAATGGCCCATTCCAGGGTGTTTGCAGCTCCATCCTGCTCCATGGGACTGCCCATCCGATGCCAGGGCTGTATCCGGTGTTAGCATCCAAGGAATCTGCTCTGGGGAGGAATAAAGCAGAGAGATGTGTTTACAACTGCTGGGAGGGGGGGCAGATACAGCCCAGTGTCACTGTCAAGGAACTGGTCTTGACTAAGGAGAAATGGAAAGCAAGGAGGAGATTGGCTTTGCTCAGTGCTTTGGCCACAGTTAATAAGGAGGGAACTGGACAAAGGTGATGTCTAATGAAGGTGGCTGATAGCAGAGTCCTATCCGGAGCAGGAATGTGGTGTATGCTGCCACACCACTATCAGCATCATTTTGTTTTAGTGCTTTTCCTTCCCTTGAAGGATCCCAAAAAGCTTCCTAAATGCACTTGGCTAAAGCTGCCAGCTCCCCATGGGACAAGAGGCACCAGGTCCGCACTGCCCTGCTCCTGTGTGCTGGAACAACCCAGGGCTGGCAAAGGGAGCAGGATGAGGCTTTTCCTCCGAAGACACCCATCTGGGATACACAGGGTCCCTCTGCCTGGGATGACCTGGGAAAAGGGGCTTTTTGCCTGTGAGAAAGCAGGAACATGGAGAGGTGAAGTGGCTTTCTAAGGTCAGCAAGTGAGTCATGGGTACAGCCAGGAATAGAAGCCAGCAGCCGGGCTCCCAGCTGCCCTACCTATATTGGTTTCTATTCCTGCTCCCTGCTTCTCGCACCCATGGTTTACTGAGTGCATTCCAAGAGCATCTCGCCTGCCAAGCTTCCTCTCCTTGAAAGCCAGAAATGGACAGATAAGATAGGAGAAGGAATCAGTTGAACTGCTGGTATGTGCACAGACATACCTGAACCCGCTCCAAGCCATCAGCCACTTGGCTTTTAATGCATCTCTCAGGGCAGGAGAGATGCCTCCGGTCCCAAAGCGCCTGTGGCAGTTTGCTGGCAGGATGTCAGATGATTTATATCCCTTGCTGTGGTCAGAAGGAGTAAAAATAAAGCAAGCCAAAAGAACTAAAGCAGGCAACGTGTTAGACAGAGCAAACCCTGCTCCAGTGACTCCAGTATAGATGCCATGAAGGCACTGGGAGAATCGCGGCTCTGGGGATTAGGAGCTGGGACTGGAAACCAAAATAAGACTGAAACCCCAAACAAATCTGCTTTCCCAACCAATAAATTCTTCTAGGATGCTTTATCTACCTCCCAGGGAAGGCCTTGAGGCTTTCCTCCAGCAGCTGGAGCTGTAAATCAGATTGGGCCCAAGCCAGGGTATCTGAGGAGCCCTAAAGGTTATGATTTGGCTCCTCATTCTGGGGTGTGCAGAACTAGAGTGTCCATCAACGGGTGTTCTAAGGCAGCATGGGGAGGTTAATTCAGGCAGCAGAGCTGACGTGAAGGCAGACTGTTGTACCCAATGAAAGTGTAGTAGTGGTGTGAGGGATCGTGCTCTATCTGTCAGTCTGCTATCCAAAAGCAGGCGCTGAGGATGGAGACAGGCTTGTCTACTTGACATGAGGGGCCTAGGTTCACCCAAACTGCCTTTTGCCATGGATTAGGGATGGGCTGCCCTTGTCCGCTTGCTCCCTAGCACAGTATCCCGTTCCTCACGCTTGGCTCTCTCTGATCTCTCTTTTCTTGCTGTGTTTTGCCCTTGATGTTTCTATTTGCAGTGCTTTTATTGCAGCCTTGGTTTATGGTTCTCTCCATCCCCTCACCTAAGAGCTGTGTAAGGTGTGCGGAGCCACTGCTGCTGGCACGGGTCCCCTGGAGGGGCAGGGAAGTCCCTGGGCTGCTCTCTGAGCCTCTCCTCATTGGTCTGGGATCATGGAGCTGCCCCATCTTCAACCAGCATTGTCTGCACTCCTGTGCTCCTTCTGTTGTTGGGTTCTTCCCAGGCTCCTCCAGGATCTTTGCGGAGGGATCAGACTTAGATATGGGATAACTTATATATGGGATCAGACTGATATATGGGATAACATATATGGGATCAGACTTATATATGGGATAACATATGTGGGATAACTTATATATGGGATAACTTACATATGGGATCAGACTGATATATGGGATAACTTATATATGGGATCAGACTTATATATGGGATAACTTATATATGGGATCAGACTGATATATGGGATAACTTATACATGGGTTAACTTATATATGGGATCAGACTGATATATGGGATAACTTAGATATGGGATAACTTATATATGGGATAACATATATGGGACCAGACTTATATATGGGATAACTTATATATGGGATAACTTATATATGGGATCAGACTGATATATGGGATAACGTTACCTTGGTCCCCAGGCTATCCATTGCTATGAGGCAACTTTGCTGAGTGCCCCAGGCACAAAAGCTGCCCTCTCCTCCTTGCCCTCGCCGTGATCCCCCGATGGCAGAGCTGACGAGCAGCTCCCTCCTCCCGCCAGCCCTCTGCAGTTCCAGGTCCCTTCACATTCACTTTAAGGACCAAAATAAACAAACCCAACCAGATCTCCCCACAGAGACGGATCAGAGCGGAGCCAAGCGCTTTGTTTTGGCTTCCAAGTCGCGTCTCTGTGCGCATCCCCTCGTGTGCTGCCAAGCCGAGGAGGTCAGCGAAGGCTGACATTGGACATGGCAAATTAAAGACCCTCTGGAGACGCTCTGTCTTGCTTCCCAGCGTAGCCTGAGGCAGGGGGAGGGAGGCACTTGGACAGTAGCATAGAAGAAACCCTGTCCCAGTGTTGCTAACTATAGCATCAGTTTCAGAGGCATAAATAACTCGAGTGCCATGGTTACGGGGCTAGCCAAGTATGATATCATTTAGTTCAGGATTAGGGAAAATATCTTCCTTGGGGCTGTGGGTTCTAAACTAAGCGACTTTTCCAGAGTGAGCTTTGTCCCAAAGGCTACACAGAGAAAGCTCAGCCTGTTGGCTGTGAATTAGAAGGGTTGTGCTGGGAAAACAGACTGGATGGGAAGTGTCAGCAGGTAAAACTCTTCATTAGGGACTGCAGTGACAGGACAAGGGGTAATGGGTTAAAACTGAGACAGGGGAAGTTTAGATTGCATATAAGGAGGGAATTCTTTCCTGTGAGGGTGGTGAGGCACTGGAATGGGTGCCCAGGGAGGTTGTGAATGCTCCATCCCTGGCAGTGTTCAAGGCCAGGTTGCACAGAGCCTTGGGTGAGATGGTTTAGTGTGAGGTGTCCCTGCCCATGGCAGGGGCGTTGGAACTGGATGAGCTTCAGGTCCTTTCCAACCCAAACCATTCTACGATTCTATGATTCTATGATTCTAAAACCGCTCAGGGAGCAGGGTCTGAAGCTCCTCAGTGAGTGACAGCCTGGCACTCACCAGTTTCCTTAGAAAACAGGACCTTGAACACTTAAACCCCAGAGTCCCAGCCTGGTTTGTGTTGAAGGGACCTTAAAGCTCCTCTAGCTCCAAGCCCTGGCCACGGGCAGGGACCCCTTCCACTGGAGCAGCTTGCTCCAAGCCCCTGTGTCCAACCTGACCTTGAACACTGCCAGGGATGGGGCAGCCACAGCTTCTCTGGGCACCCTGTGCCAGCGCCTCAGCACCCTCACAGGGAAGAGCTTCTGCCTAAGAGCTCAGCTCAGTCTCCCCTCGGGCAGGTTCAAGCCATTCCCCTTGGCCTGTCCCTACATCCCTTGTCCCAAGCCCCTCTCCATGCTGCAAGCATGGTCTTTGCCAACCCATGTCTGTATGATGGCCGCATGCAGCAGCACAGGTCCCTTCAGAAATCAGACGCCACTCATGACCATCAGAAAGATGGATCGAGAGACTTCAACAGGAGCCTCAAACGGGATGAGGGACTCATGTGAGGAGGCATAATAAACACAAAACATAGGCAGAAACAGACCCTTTAAACACTGCAAGACAGTCACAGATTGATGCCACAGAAACTCTGGCTTCCTGGATGTGAACCGCTGGACCACACAGCCCAAAGCACTGATCCCATTCAAAACTGCTCCCAAAGTTCTGACATGAAGTCTGTATTGGTAGGCTCGGTGCCAGGTTAGATATTGTCTTTCTTCCTGCTGCCGGCACGAAGCCAGCATAAACGGGGTATTATGTGCTCTGGCTAATTCAACAGAAACCTAATTGTGTGCCCAGGCATGGTCTGGATTCAATTTGTCCTGCTAAACGATCCAGCTGTGCTCAAACCTGGTATAAAGGACCACAGAACTGCGGCACAAACTTCCCAATTCACATTCCATGGAAGGCAAGAGAATTCTGCCCCATGCTCTGACCCCTGTGGAGGTTTAATGCCATTAAATGCCCAGGGTTTAATGCCATTTCACAGCACAGATTAGGGGGTGCCCCCCCAAAAAGCAGCAAAGAAACTCAAACAGGCAGAGAAAGAAGAAACAGACTTTTTATTTCAGCTCTTCCTTGTTCACATCATATGGAGAGCATCTGAAAAGGGATGTTCCAGGTGAGGCTGAACAAGCCTGAGTGATGCAGTGCCTTCATTAGCTCTGCCTCCCACTGCTGCAGCTCATCTGGTTGTTAACTTACCCCTGATAGAAGAGCCTCAGGTTGAGGTGATTGCAGGCTTCTGCAGCTCCCAGCAGCCCCTGGCTTCTTTCTCTTGTGCTTTGTCTATGGCTTGGCCCCTCTGAAGTGACTGACATCCATCAGGAGGATGCAGGAACCCAGCATGGTTTTCATTATGTCAGCAGCGGGCTCAGTGAGTACCCCGTACCTTGACCTCTCTTGGGCTGTGTTAAATGGAGGGGGGGATGCTTTTGGTTTGGGAGCAGTTCTCAGTGTGTGAATCTCTCTGTCTTGAAGGCATCTTTATTTCAGCTGTGGAAGGGAAAAGGAGAATTATATTTGTTCATGAGGATGGATGTTTCTAGAGTTGCCTGCTCTACTTCACATGGAACAATATAAAGACCATCTGGGCAAGGGAGTGGGTAGAAGAGATCAATTGACATTAAGCTTTCATTTATGGTGCCATACTTTTATATGACCAGTGAATCAAAGCATTGCTTTCAGGGTCAGAAGGTAGGAACCTTGCCTGTGGCTTTGATGCTGACCATCCTTTAATCCTACCAAACTCAAACCTTTGTCATTTCTCATCCTATGCCTGTTCCCTCCACCTGAATCACAGACCATCTGTTCACCGTCAAATAACACAGGACCCTGAGCTACACTGGGTTTGCTACCACCACATAGAGCATCGCTCTTGTTTCATCAGGGTGATTTAGAGCTTCACTGTTTTGTTCCTCTGCTCTCAGGGTAAAGAGTTGGGTTTGGTTCTCTTGAGGGCTTTTGCAGGCAGTTGAGCTTCAATACCCCAAAGAGCCAGGTCTGTATCTGGGATAGGGCCTGGATGATCCAAGGAGCCCTCTCCTCCTACAAGGAGTAACCATCTGGCAGAGCAGTGCGAGCATCTCTACATGGGAGCCCGTGGAAGCAGTTCTCAGGTGTGGTTCAGGGCTATGCAGACAATCCCACATCAGTGCTGCTGTACAAACTGGTGGGGGGGTCAGGTTGTCCCCTTTGTTTTCCAGTAATTGCTATTCTTAGTTGAGTTTCATGAGCCCAAAAGTCCTCTGAGCAGCTTCACGGAGGACAGATGGGGCACTGCAGACACAGCGTGCGCAGGCGCTGCTGCTTCAGGAGATTCAGAGTCCCATGGAGCTGATTAAAGAACGATGCTTTCAGATCCTGAGAAAAGCCGTTTTGGGATGGGAGCGGAAAACCTGCAACAGAACCACAACAGGGAGGAATTTCACCTTCAAGGGAAGCCCAGAAGACTGTGAATGTTCAGGGATCACAGGGAAAACCTGCCATGGGTTGTGCTTTAGTAGCTTGGACTATGTCAGCTTGTCAGGTACATGGAGGGGGATTCATGGCCTTAATTCCTTAAAGCAGGCTGTGACCTAAACCAGGATGGAGCCAGATGGAAGGCACAGGCACAACCAGTGCAGCTCCACAGCTCACACCAGTGGGGAATCCAGGCCAGGAAGTGTTCCTGGAACCCTGGTTCAATCTCAGTCCAAGAGCCAAGTCACCCGTGGCTGTCCCGGGCTGCAGCGTGAGCCGAGGGCATGAGTCAAAACCACAAAAGGCTGCCACGACCTTGCCAAGTGTAAAAAGCACAAAGATGCTCGATGCTGCCTTGTGTGTGCTGATGGCCTCTGCTGAAAGGGATGGAGGAAGTACAAACCATTGGGCATCAAATACTGAAGGAATCCCAATACTTCTGGGAAGCATCGTGTAGATCCTAACCTTCCACATACATTAACCAACCCATCCTTAGAAGAAGCCTGGGATTATCCCAAGCAGCACAATTCTCATTTTACTGAGGCCACAAAGGGTAATTAACTGACTGAAGACTGCAAACCTCAGCACCTCTATTAAAAGGAGCTCTTATGCTCCTCACTCACTGCTGCTGATGTGTGTCTGTAGCACTGGGGAGCATTGGCCACAATCCTGACATTGAGAAACCTCAGCTCTTGAGTGAAGGCCTGCTCATAGCACAGGAGTCTCATGGTTTGGATGCTGTCACAACAGGCAGGGGTAGGTGAGTAACCTCTGCAAACAGTATAAACCAGAGGCTATTGGTGAATTTAGCTTTTTGCTACTAAAACAGGTTTCTTGGAGTCATACCAGTGGTGTAGAGTAAGACTTAACGTCTAACTCCTGGTTTCAGCCCTCAGTTAAAACACAGACATTGAGTAAACGGGTTTGACTTTAAGCAGGCAACCAACAAGGCACAAAGAACACGTTCAGAGCAGAGGGATCTGGTGGGATGGCAGCAGTCTGCCTCAGCTGGGTTCCCCTTGGAGTGATGGGTACCCTGGTGAACACAGGAAGGTAACTTGCTTTCATTTCCATAGGAATACAAAAGAAGAAAGTTTCGGGAGTTTGGAGCATTTCTAGACCACAATGGAATGTGGGTGGCAGCTTGAATGAGACTGAAAGAATCTAATTGAGTGTAAAAGAGGTGAAATTCCTGCCAAAGCTCAGATTCCAGAGCTGCCAGAAGATGCCAACTTATCTCCATTTAGGACTCATCAAAGTAGTATCAGAGTTTGGCCTTGAGCACTGAGTAAGCAGCTTTACGTGCCTGTGGGAGGGAGTGCTATCCCTATAGTAGGAGTAGTGCATGGTGCATGCTGATTACTCTGAATACGTTTGCTCTTCGCAGTGGATTTTGGATGAAGATGGGAAGGAAATCAACTTCTTCTTGGAATAAAGCCCAATTGAGAGCAGTGCTTTCAGTGAAGAATAAAAACTTTGCTGTATTGCAGATGTATTTCCTAACAGAAACAGTGAATTTGGGGGTTTCTGTGTTAACAGTAAATGTATTTAAAAACCCCAAAGCACCCAAACCAAAAGAATGAGCCAGGAAAAGGATTTTGACTGTAGAAATACTTTGAATTCCAGGGAAAATAAGAAAGGGGAGGGAGGGAGAAAAAAGAAAACCTTTCAGAAAAATGCTTTAAAAAGGGGGTTTGTAAATAGATTTAAAAGAGAAGCAGCTAAAGACAGCACCTGGCTTTCTGCAAAGGAGGAATCCTTTCATTTGTACAGCTCTTACAAAACAAGGCAGGAAATCACACAGGATGCTGCTGACGAGGGGGAGGAAGTGGCTTAAGGATGACATTGGACGCTGTGAGTGGGATGCAAGACATCTCGAAGCGTGTGTTTTCCTACTGCCACGAGCAGCTTCTGCTTTCTCTGCCCCTGCTGCCCGAGGAGCAGCTCGCTCCAGGAGGAGCAGCTCCATCTGAAGCCTCTGCAGCTCATGACTAAGCTTGGCCAAAGCATCTCCTATTCCATTGCTCCAGGGCCCCGTTGTTACAAAACCTGTTCAGGAACTGAAACTCCTGAAGTCTTCCCCAGCTGTCTGATGAAGGCTCCTCCTACCCCGAGCCCTGTTTGACTCAGGACACATCATGTGGGAAGCAGGCAAAGCATGAGAGGGCCTTATTATAGAACCTGGGGCGAAGGACTTGACTTGCGCACAACTCAAGGCTGCTTTTGCTATTTCTAAGCGGTGACAATGAACAAGAGAATCCGTGTTTATTGAGGCCCTTGGTGTGCTTATTCCCCTTTCACTCTCAACGTGGTGGTGCACAGGTTCAAAGGCACCAGCACGATGCTTCTTTGCCTCAACAGGAGTCGCACGAGGCGGCTTCTAAGGCTGCATGTGCAGAGCCCCAAGTCATTGCTGGGATAGCTGCTGATGAAAACAGTGTCAGTTCTAGTCATCTGCTACCAGATGCACTTCAAAATAGCTGTGCACCCCAGTAATGTGTATGGATGTACCTACAGATTGCGTGCACACATTTCTGTGGGGGTTTATAGGCAGTTGGTGGGTTTTAAGTGAAGGTGCCTGTGTATTTTACAGGGACTTGGTGTCTGTGCTGCTTTTACTGTATAGCAAATGTAGCTTGGATTCTTCTCAGCAAACTTATATGGTTATTAAGCAGTAAAAATCAAGTCTGTAGCTACCTGAAGCTGAAAACTCCTATATTTCTGTCAGTGCCCTTAAAACTCAGAGTAAAATAATTTGTCATCAGTTTTGCTTATAAATGAGTTGTTAAAACATTACATTGGGGAGCCTGTAAGAAAATGCAGGTTTTCACCTCCCTGCTGCTTGCTACTTGTGGACAGAAGCTCAGGAGACTGACACCACAGTACTTAATTTAACCACTCCAGAAGTTATCAAAGAGCCTTGGAGCAGGAAGAATTGGGGCTCAGGTTTTCCCCACAAGATGCCAGATCCATTCCCAAGGTGGAAAAGAGGAGAGCAAGGATTGCTTCAGTGCACACTGCACAGAAAACACTTCTCCAAATGAAGACAAGATGGATTTCTCCCTAAACGCATTTCCTAGGCTAGCACAAAGTACTTCCCAAGCCAGTCTGGATCACTGCTGCTTCGGGCTGGATGCGGCCACACAAGCTCAGTCTGAACAGTGGCTTCTAGCACGAGCATCCCAGTGCTCCGGCTCCCACAGCTGGCTTTCCACATAGGGAAGTCTGAGAGTGAAGACTTCTTGGAGGCTCTCCCTTCAGGCCCTGAGTATTGCCTGGGTGGGCTCACAATCTGGTCCAGCACAAGGGTTGATTCTGAGAAGGGCTCAGCTGCTGTTTAGCAGCCAGGCTTTGAAAACAGCTCAGCTCTTCAGATTGAACTGTCCAAAATCAGTGTAACCAAAGGAGCTAATTCACAGACATCTGATCTCTAGGAAAAGCCACTTAGCAGATCTGGACAAGGGCTGAGGCTGATAAGGAAAGAGCTCATTAATGTGATAGAATTAGAGATCTCTTTTAGCCTTCTCCCCAGCCTGTCATTTGCTGCCTGTCACCGTGTTGCTTCTGTAACTCGGAACAGTAAGTTTTGGGAGAAGAGATTGTGTCTTCCCACATTTTCTGCTGAAGGATCTTTTAACATTGTGTAATTACAAAGGGAATAAGAGATGAGTGCTGCAGACATACAGTGTCTGTGATGTTGTTTTTGACAGCAAAAAGCCCCTTCTCTCTCACGAATCCTTTATAGAAGCACATCTCCTAAATAAAACATGATAAGACTCAAAACCCACACCAAACCTCAGCAAAGATCTCTAGAAAACTTCTGTAACTAACACATTGCTGCAGCTGACCACAAGTAACTCCATGGGCCTGTCTCTTGACTCAAACAATGGAACTCTGCCTAGGAACAATCCCAACAGCTGACTTTTGAGCTCAGTTTCCCACGGACACTGAAGAAACAGGCTATATGTATATCTATATCTAATCTATATAGATCTGTATTTGTATCTGTATCTATACCTATATATCTATGTCCATATCTATAGCTATATCTGTATCTATATATGGTTTAGTGCAAGGTGTCCCTGCCCATGGCAGCAGGGTTGGAACTTGATGATCTTCAGATCCTTTCCAACCCTAACCATGCTATGATTCTATATCTATATCTATTTTTTATATATATGTAAAAGCTATCTTTTTCCCCAGGAATTCTGAGGGGAATTCACAGATGGAGAAGCGTTATTCAGAATCACTGGGACATTACCTTTTGAATCCTGATGCCCCACATTTCAGTGTCCTGGGTAAAGGCATCATGGGTTCCTCTACCTGTGCCAGCATTGGGCTAAAACGCTGCCTAACTGCAAAGCCTGTTGCCCACCATTGTATAGATGATATATTTATGTAAGAAAAGAGAAAAGGGAAGCTCATTTTAGGGATGGGACCTGTCACCCCGTTAGCATCATGCAACACTCCACCCAGCACACTGCCCACCCCATCATCTCTCACTGGGATCTGTGGCAGCCTTCATGGCCCTCTATGGCCCCTCACACCCAGCTTCTTTTGAGGTCCGTATCCCCAGGCTCTTCTCGGGGTGCCGGTCCCCCCGTCCCCATCCCCACCGGCTCTTACCCATCCCGCTCCCGATGCTGCTTGTATACGCGCGTTGCCATGGCTACAGCGCTGCTAGGCAACGCGGCTACGTGCTGGAGGGACGAGGGGGGCGTGGCTTGATGGGGGCGTAGCTTGACGAGGGGGCGTGGCCCGGCGTTGGTAAAAGGGCGGTTGCGAGGGGCGGGGGGCAGCAAATGGCGGCAGTGAGGGGGAAATGGCGGCCGCGCTGAGGGGAGCTCTGACCCTCGGTGGGGCTCGGCTGACCCCAGGGCTCTGCGCTGGTGCCCTGAGCTCCATGGAGCCTTCAGCATGATCCTGATCACAATAACAGCGGTTATCTGTGGGCTCGGGTACGGCAGGCTGCCCCTCAAGGGCTGTGCAATCCCCAGAGCTTGGTGGCCCAGCTCGTTTTAGGCTCTGCGACATAATGATTTTCACGGGCAAACTCCTTGGCAATCCTCTCATACTTCGCTTTGCCCGCTGCCTTCTCATTGCCAGCAGAGATAAGAGCCTCTTTGTCTGGTTTAATTGAGTTTGACAGCGAGGTTTCCATACCCCGGCTGTGGGGTGCTTGTATGGAGAGGGGTGGCTGTGCTGGGCAGCCTTTGTGGCCCTCCGGCAGCGTGCAGGCATCGTTGTGTTTCCTTTGCCTGTTATAGCTGGAAGCAAATGGCTTTTCTAGCAAAAGAAAGTTTTTTTTTATGTTAACAAAGTGCCTTTTTGTATTAGCAAAGAGGGTGCAGGGAAAGCTCGGTAAAGAGGTACTGAAGCTGCTTCATATGCCTGGTGGTGGGGGGGTATTTCATTATCAAGACAAATCCTTTCAGGAGCTCCTGTGTTTTATTTCCCAGCTTCTTTCATTTCTTTGGGCTCGGCATCATCAGCCAAACAGCTTTAATACAACCAGGGCAGGAAGCAAACGCACACCAACGTGTTTTACCTGAGCAGAGGTAAAACTGCGCTCCTTAAAGCAGCACATTTAGGCTCAAAAGTCTCCCCAAGAGCTTCCATGAGGGAAAAAAGATGACTTTGACCTTCAGAGATTGACGCAATGTGCGATGTTTATGAATAGTTTTAGCAAGAAAGGAGCTATATGGGGGCTTTTGTTCTGCTGATTTTAAGGCTGCCCTGGCCGGTTCTTAAGGCTCCTGCTGAATGGGGCTGATGAAAACCTCCCCTGCTCTGAGGTGAATGACTCGGCTGCTGGTTTATACTAATGGCCATTGAAAGATGGCTCTGCTCTTGTGGTGATGGGAGCAGCACTGAAAATGCTGCAGGATCCCAGGTTTAACCCCATTTCCAAAGGGAAAGGTGGTTCTGGCTATCAGAAACACTCTCTGAAGCAGAAGGGGTTTTCTTGCACTGGGTTCTGCTCGAGCTAGGGAAGAAAACAAGGTCCCTATGTGAAGAGAGGGTGCTGAGGAAGGGGTTGACCCCCAGCTCCTCCTTTCACCCCCAAACAGCCATCAATCCCCTCACAGGGCTCTTCATGCTTCTCATTGTGAGTTGCTTCGAGCTGCTGCCGTGCCCAGCTGGGTGTGAGCCGGTGCTGAGCAGCCCTGGGCTGGCTGTGCCGTGTTTAGTGCTTGTCTCACATGCATGAGGCAGAAAGGCAGCCCAGGCTGGGGAACATGCCATTGGGATTCCTCTGTGAGGAATATTCCTGGCATGGGGCTTGCGGAGGGGCCAGTTTGAAGCTTTCCCTTCTTGAGATATGGTTTTATTTGCTCACAATCGAAGCAGAATTTATGAGTATAAATGTGGGTGATAATACTCGTGCTGTGAGGGGCTTGGGGCACAGCTCAACCCCTCACCATCAATCCCAGCCTGGCTCTTTGCTGTGGACCTGAGCTCCTCCACCCAAAGCAAAGATTGGCTGAGTTTTACCAAGCCATCAGTGCATTTATTAACCAGAGCAGGCTGGGGGAGAGGGGGGGAATAAAGGCGGCAGAATGAGCCCCCTGCCCGGTTCTAACACACGGGACCTGGGGCAGGCTTTGTGCTGTGACCTTCTGCTGCCCTTGGAGGCTTGGGTTTCCCCTTCCCCAGCTGAGGGAGGGCAGCGCGGGGGCTCTCAGAGGCAGGAGCCCGCCTAAACCAAGCCGAAGGCGCCCAAACAAAGGCAAAAGAACCCAAACAAAGGCAAAAGAACCCAAACAAACACAGGTGATGGTCTTCAGGGCGGGAAACTGAACGGCGGGAACACGGCGGGAACTTTTCCCTCCAAGCAGATCCAGCTGCTCCTGTCAGTTATCCGGCTCCTCCCCTTTGTCCCTTTTGGCGCCCTCCTCTATAGATCCGCCCCTGATCCCTCATCAGAACACAGCAGTTTTGTGCTTCCCCGTCCATGTTTAAGGCCAGGTTGGACACAGGGGCTTGGAGCAAGCTGCTCCAGTGGAAGGGGTCCCTGCCTGTGGCTTTAAGGAGCTTTAAGGTCCCTTCCAACCCAAACCAGGCTGGGATCCTATGCAGGCCACAGTGGGCAGAGTGATGGTCTCAGCGCTGCTGTGGTGGTCTGTGTGCTCATGCTCTGCCTGTGCTTCAGTCTTTGGCCAGAGGCTGGGAAGTTTGGGGTTTGGGTGGGATCAGGGAAGTTCCTGCAGATGGTGTGCTGTGCTCAGCATGGGAAGGTGGAAGTTAAACTGCCTCCCCTAAAGAAGATGATAAATAAAGACTAATGGGAACTGGCACTTCATCTTCTGTGGTTTATGCTGGGAATGGGCTCTTCCAAAGGTTTGGGCTCGTGTTGCCTTTGGGAATCTGCCTCACCTGCAGCATCACCCTTATGTCTGGGTATTGGGGGGGGGGGGGAATTGCCAGAGCTGCTCCACCTTGGGGGGGGCTGAAGACCCTTCTCCAGATCAGAGACCCTCTGAACTCAGCTGCATCTGGAGAGCACCCCAAAAGTGCTGGGCTGTGGTAGCAGGCACTGGGGTGAGAGGCAGTAAAATGCTGGCTCTGTTACCCTGCCAGCATTTGGGCTCTCTACATCAGTTACTGCTTGTGTAGTGTCTGAAACCAGGACAAACTGCACATCCATCCGGATGCTGATCCCTCACCCAGAAGGAAGGGGGAATTCTGGTGCACTCAGCACAGCTGGGATCCGAATCTGGCCTCAAGCCCCTTCTATAGCAGGAGGAGCTCAGTGAGTGCAGGGTATTTCCAGCCCTTAAAACCCAGTGCACTGCTTCCACTGTGGGTTAAATACTATCCAACCAGGCTTTGGTAGCTCAGTGTTTTAGAAGGATTTAAGCATTTTATATTCTGGAGAAGCTGTAAGAAAGAATCGTTTTAACTCTTGCAGACAGGTGTCATGGGGAAAATATGAGGGCTATTTCCAGGCAGCCTTGCCTGCCTGCTTGTCTATAACCTATTTTACCTGCCACATGCAATCACCTTTCTGTTCTGAAATGCTAAGAGGCCAGATCTGCAGTGGTGTGAGGGGTGACCTGAGCTTCCCTGGGTCTCCTGCATGGAGCGTGGCGCTGGCTGTGAGCTGATGGCTCTGCCATGCTGCGGAGCTGTACCTGCCTATACCCATAGTACAGGCTTGCTCAGAGGGAGCAGTACAACCCAAGAAGCAAACCCTGCAGATCTGATGGAGGAACTTCTCCATCCAAGCCACTTTTCCCTCTCAAGTGAGTGGGAGAAGCCATTTAACTTACCACCAGCTGCAGTTCCTTCCCTACTTGTCTGAGGGCAAGCATGACACTGATGCTCAAATGCCCTCTGGAAGCAAGCAACATGGGGTGATACTTTGCTGTTTTAGGTGACCTGAGTGTATTTTGCCTTCCTTCTTGCATTGCATTCAATGATGCTCAGCCAAGTAAATCTACTTAGTGTCAAGCCTTCCTTGTCCTTCCCTGGCTGTGGAGCAGTGTCCTTGTATGGGAGCCACAGCTTCCATAGGGACCCTGTTGCTGCCTTGCAGATGTGTCTGGGGGAGGCAGGAGAGACAGCCAGCTTGGGCTGACACACATCTAATTGTGGCATTGCATAGGAGGTCAGAGGCGATGAATGACACGGGGATGGCACTGGCTGCTGGGGCTGGGTTTCATGGGGTGAAACCAAACTGGCCTCGTTGCTTGTCTGAAAATGGGTTGGGAAAAGTAATTTTAAGGGGTTTTTGTAGATAATTCTGCTGTAAGAAAACCATCTCTGCGCTGCAATGCCCTTGGTGGCAGTGGTGGTTTGAAAACCTGGGTTTATGTGGTGGGTTTATTGTGGGGCTGGGGGGGGTGTCTGCGTTAATGTGGGGCTGGGGGGGGGGGGTGTCTGCATTAATGTGGGGCTGGGGGGGGGTATCTGCATTAATGTGGGGTTGGGGGGGGTGTCTGCGTCAATGTGGGGCTGGGGGGGGGTGTCTAGGTAAAGAAATTCATTGCAGAAATTGCCAAGGCTCCATCATCTCAAGCTCTCATGGCCGGAGGAGCATTCCCAGTAACTGCTCTGGTGTCATCCTGGAGCTAAGAGCTGAAAGGGCCTTTGCCTTCAGCTTAGCAAAGAGATCTGATGGTGCTGCTTGAACAGCATAGCACAGGAGCAGGTAGCTCTGTAATGTGGCAGAGAAGGGCTTAGTGAGGACCAGCCTCTGGATGCAAAATACAGATGAGTTCAAATTAGAAATGAGATTTAACCACTGGAGCACCCTGGATAGGACAGGGGGGAGTTTCTTTACGTCTTGGTGGCTCTGAGTTAAAGCTGGCACCTTTCTCCTTCTCTCATGACAAGCTAAGCTCAGCACAATAATAACTCTAAAGGGGTACAAAATGGAGCAGTTTCCTTTGGCTTTAAGGTCTCAGAAGGGTTGGAAAGGGCAGGCTCCATTGTGAACATCCCTTGTGTTTCTGAGATTATCAAACATGGTTGTTAGAGTTCAAGCTCTGTCACCAGCTCCTTGCGGTGCCTTTCGGCTCGCCGCTGTCGCAGCCCATCCTTGGGAGGGTTAATCAAGTGTTTGCGAAGCGAATGCTTTGGTGAGGAGGGAGGGCTTCATTTATTACTGCAGAGATTGGAAACTCCCTGATGTGATTGTAACGGGTACTGATGGAGGCTATTTTTATTGTATGTTGTGAATATTTCCTTGTATGGAATCACAAGGAGCTTGCTTGTGACTTGGAGCTCTGTTGGAAGCTCCAGCCATGAAGTTCCCTATGTCTTCGGCGTTCCCAAGCCGGTGCTGTATCCAGCAGCGTGAATTAGCCTTGAGGGGCAATGCATGCTAGTGGCAAGATAATGAGTAATGGAAAATGCCTCTGGCTTCTGCACTTTGCACATGGAGAGGACAGAGTATGGCAAGTCACCTCATCTTAGTATCTGGTGTCTTGTGCCTGAACTCAGTCATCCCCATGGAAGCAGGAGGAAACTCTTGCTGCTGATCCAGGCTGCTGCTCAGCACATCCCCTCACCATTGGCGCTGAGGGTATGTAGCTGTTAACAAGTTGAAGTGGCATTAAAGAGGAAGTCAACCTTTTGCACAGTTTCCTCTTGGAAAGTGAGTGCTACTTCTAATTATAGCGATTGCAGCCTTTCAGATGCTCTCCCAGGGACCAGAAGGCCGGGGGTGGGGAGGGACGGCTGGAATTGCAGACGGATTCCTCCTCTCCATTGATTCATCTCCGTTATCTAAAACGGGAGCGGAGAAAAGCAGTCTCCTGCAACACCAGCTTTGCCGTTCTCCCCACACTGAGCACAACTGTGTCCCCAGTAGCCCTTGGTCTTGAGTGTGGGAGCAGCTCAAGCCGTGGTTGCTTTTCAGAGAAGCTCAAAGCACCTCCTTTTTAACCTCTTCCTCCTTCATGCTCTGGCTTCCTTTCGAGGTGTGATGGGCTCGAACTGCTGTACCAGTGGTTCTGTCCCAAGGCCAGACCCTCCTGCACAAGAGCCATCATCCATGGATGAGTTGAGCCTGCCACCTTCTGGTCAGACTCTCCAGGTTAACCACGGTTTAGGGCATGAGGTATGGGGGCAAAATGCTTGGGTACCATGCCCAGAGCACCATGAGCATCCTCCTTCCTATCCGTGCCTGAAGGAAGGAGAAAAGATGGCTCTTTCAGGTCCTGGATGGGGATCAGGGTGGAGGGATCCTGCTGGAGGAGGAGACCAAGAGGTCTCAGTCCTTCCATCAGCTTTGGTCCATGTGTTCCTGGCCAAGTGGTCATGGAGCTGCTGTGTCACTTCACAGCAGTCTGTTTGGACACTGCTCTGAGATCCCTCACCCTGATTCCAGTGACAAGGAAAAGGGATGTTTCCTTGTGGCTTCCCTATGGGATGTGAGCGTGGGGTTCCCCTTGTGTGCAGAGGGAGGACTGAAGCTCAGCTCTATCCCCTTTGAAATGCTTGAGTTTGGTGTCTAATGGTTTGGCTCTTCTGCCAGAACCTGACTGCTGTGTTCATCCCCTGCCTCCTCCTGTGTCTTCATATCCTGGCCACCTCAAGGGCTTGCACAAAAACCTTGCTAAACCTTTCCTAAAGCTGAAGCTCCCACCCTCTCCTTTCCTCACATCCCTCTCTGCTTGCTGCAATATCCCTTTGTTGGCCTCAGCAAACTCACTGTGGGCCAGCTTGCATCCACTTGGATGCATTGCTGCCAGCCCACTGTGCTGCGCAGGCTTGGGGTGGACCCAGCAGATGGATGGGGTTTGAAGTGCAAACAGACATCCTTGGCCCCAAAGCACAGAGGATGCAGCTTTTCTCTTCCAGCTGCAGGCGTGCACCTACCCCAGAGGATGAATAAGCCACTAAGGGGACTGGCAATGGGGGAGTGCTTGGGGGGAGCTGGCGGGGGGTAGAGCCGTTGCCCATGAACAGAGGGGAGGCTGGAAGCTCGGTGCTGTCAGCGGGAGCTGGCTGTGCTGATGGGCAGTAATGAAGTGATGGATGGGCTGGAGCTGGCTGGACTCCCGGCTCTGCTCCCCACGGTGGGCTGTGGGGAGGGTGTTCCTACCAGTGTGATGTGCTGCACAGCGGGCTGCAGAGCAGCCTCAAGGCACTGGGTTACAAAGGGGACCAGGGCAGAGCTGCTGGGGTGTCCCGGGAAGGTGTCGGCCGAGCTTGTCCCTCACCGCTGAATATTCCTTGAGAGCAGAAAGCTGTGAGGAGCCTGCGGAGACCTGCAGTGCCTCTGTTCAAAAGCAGAGGCAGTTCCCTTCCCATTAATGTATTGATGCTGGGCTCCAGCCTCATGCCTGCTCTCGCACAAGGATGAAAGCAGCTCCTTGCTCTGTTCTGACAGGAGCCAGGCAGGTTTGTGATGTGAAGAGCTGAGATGTGAAGAGCCTGTTTCTAAAGCAGCTCATGCCTGTGCTGATGAGCATCCCTTTGCTTTGCATGCCCCCAGGCCATGCCGTGTGCTTCAGTTCCCAGGGGAGCAATCCAGATGGATGGTTTTAATGTGGCTGTGAAGCGGCACATCTGTGCCTCTTGCCATGATCCTTTCTGTTTCCTCCTGGGGAAGGGTTGAGTTCAGGGGGGTTTTGCTGGTTTGTCTGCGTTTTAAGGGCAGAAACAACCTCAGCCTCACTGCTGCCTCGCTGTGCTGCTTCCTTCATTCCCCACATCCTCCCAGCTGGGATTTCTCCACTTGTCCTCTGTCTTCAGTGCGTTTCAGCCATGGCACAGCATCAGGTGTCTATTGCCAGAGACTCTGTGCTATGACCGTGGTCTGACAGGGGTTAAAGTAGCTGCTGGGCCCTGGGCGGTTGCTTTGCAGCACATACCACAGTTGCTGTGAGACTCGGTGATGCAACCCCAGGTTTGGAGAATCCGGGTGATGCCCCCCCCCCGCAGGAGGCACTGAAAGCACTGGATGGGAAATCCCTGTCCAAATCCCTGTTAACATTGGAGGGATGCTGCAGGTCTGCCTGTCTCCAGCCAGGGAAGGGTCCTGCAGTGTGGCCAGGAGCCAGGGAGCTCCTCGGGTCCACTGCTCACCCAAACCCACCCAGGGCGACCTGGCTGATGAGCACCAGGCTGGGTCAGAGAGGCCGAGAGTTTGGACAGGGCTTTCTTAGCTCATGGTCTGTGCTTGAAGCAGCTTGAGGGATGAGCCAAGAAGGTCTGATTGTGTCTGGACACATTGACCTCGTCCCTGCTGAAGTCTCCTTCATCCTCTTAGGTAAAGGAGAAAGGGGCTGATGGGTTCTGATGCCTGTCAAAGCTCTTCCCTTTCCTGAAGGAATCAGGAAGGAAGTTGCTGCTGATGTTCTTCCACTTCCTAATGCACAAATTGCTGCAGGATATTACTTAAGCATCAGCACCTCGTTCACAGACTGAGGACTGGTCACCAGTCACAAGAGCCAGTTCTGCTGCTCAGGGCATTAGAGTGAATCCAGCTGACCTGGGAACAGCAATGGAAACATCTTGCTAAGCAGTGCATTGTCTCCAAGGGAAGGGCCCTGCATTGTGCAGGCAGTCTCATGCCTTGTGTGAAGGCAAAGCAACGTAAGGGAGGGAAGCAGCTTGCTCCAGACTGGCTCCCATTGCTCTGCTGCTTGTAGGGCAGATTGTGCTGGCCAGAGCCTGGCCATGTGGAAGGGCAAGGCTGGATGTGGAGAGCTGCTGCTTCTCTTTGTGGTGGTGGGTTTTTGAGGGAACAAGGCAAAAGGTTCATTGGTCTTTAAGGAAAAAAAAAAAAAAGAAAAAAAAAAAGAAAAAAAAAAGAAGAGGAAAAAAACCCCGAGAAAAAAAAAAAGAGAAAAAAAACCCTAAAAAAAGAAAGGAAAAAAAAAAAAAGAAAAAAAAAAGAAAAAAAAAAAAAGAGGAAAAAAACCCCGAGAAAAAAAAGAGAGAAAAAAACCCCTGAAAAAAGAAAGGAAAAAAAAAAAAAAGAAAAAAAAAGAAAAAAAGGGGGAAAAAAAGGAAAAAAAAAAACCGGGGGAAAAAAAAGAGAAAATAAAAAAGGAAAAAAAAACTGAAAAGAAAGGAAAAAAAAAAAAGGAAAAACAAAGAGAAAAAAAAAGAAAAAAAAGAAAAAAAGAAATCTGGAAAGGGAAAAACAAACCTGGAGAGGGGCTTGGGACAAGGGCCTGTAGGGACAGGGCAAGGGGAATGGCTTGAACCTGCCCGAGGGGAGACTGAGCTGAGCTCTTAGGCAGAAGCTCTTCCCTGTGAGGGTGCTGAGGCGCTGGCACAGGGTGCCCAGAGAAGCTGTGGCTGCCCCATCCCTGGCAGTGCTCAAGTCCAGGTTGGACACAGGGGCTTGGAGCAAGCTGCTCCAGTGGAAGAGGTTGGAGCTGGAGGAGCTTTAAGGTCCCTTCCACCCAAACCAGGCTCTGCGGTTCTAGGATTCTAGGGTCCTAGAATTCTGAGCAGGGATGGATGAGGGCTGGGATCCAGCTCGGGCAGAGGATGCTGTGTGCGGGAAGAATGGCAATTGCTGCCTAGCAATGGGGAGGTGAGCGGGGTCCATCCATCCCTGCTCACCTCCCAGTCAGTGCCACAGGGTCGCAGGAGCCCAGCATGGACACCCAGCTCTGCTGTGCTGGGGGATCCAGAGCCTGCATTCACCCTGCCAAGAAACGAAGGTCTTGCTGTTTGCACTGAAATGAATCCGTATGGGAATGTGGTGTCTGATGCAGCACTCTGCAGGAGAGCTCTTCTTTTCCCATCACTCTGCTGCTTTCAGCTGGAAAAATAAACAGAGGGGGAAAAGCAGTAAAAAATATCTGGGTGCTGCTGGAAGAGTTAAGAGTTTACCATTGTGTCCTTAGGGACTGCACCACTATGGGGAGCGCAGAGTGCTGACTCAGCTGCCATGCTTCAGCCATGAGAGCAGAGGGGAGACTAAACAGTGCTGCCTCGGAGTTTGGCTTGGAATGACATGAGAAATAACAAACAGCTGAGCTCCGAGTCTCCACTGGCAATAGCTCTAAATGGAAGGGAATGTATGGGATGGGAACCAGCAGGGAATGGCCAAAAGGAGTAAGCAGCTACTGCTGGGTGTGGGGAGGGCTGGAGAGGGCAGGGGATGGGGATGGAGAGGGCAGAGGATGGGCTGCCAAGGGGCTGGGGATGGGGATGGAGAGGGCAGAGGATGGGGCTGCTGGGGGCTTGGGGGTGTCCACACTTACAGGATGGGGACCAAAGGGACCTTCTGGAACGTGTGTCCATAAGGACGATGGGGACTGCAAGGTGGAGGAGGAAGAGGGCTGTTGGTGCTGCTTCACACACCAGGAGTGATGTGAATTCTGGGCTCAAGCTTCAGTTAGGGCTCCAGAAGCACTTTATGTCCAGGGTGCCTTGGATTGTTTTGGTGTTGCTTTTCTTGCCACCCTGTCTTTGCTGCTTTGGTGCTGGTCCATCTCTCCCCCACCTTTGCCAACCCAGCGCAGGTTCCCTTGGTGATGAAGTCTGCATTTGAGGAAGCTTCTGAACTCTTCGTTTTGGGAGCAGCCGGGATGATGAAGAGCAGATTTCCTCCTTCAGTGGTGGGTCTAAAAATACTCAAAACATTCATTTGGGGTTGAGCTGAGATCTGAAATCTTTGCTGTGTTTTGGGCTGCTCGGAATGGAGAAGAACAGTTCATGTCACTGTAATTCAGAGCAGCTCCCCAGAGGAAGTGCCTGGGTCCATTTGTTGTCCTTTTTCTGTGAAACAGGCACATCTTCTTAGTTGGGAAAGGTAATTCCAGTATAAAGAGGTTTTAATGCTGTGTTCAGTGCTAAAATGGGTTAATTTTAACACTACTGGGGGTGAACTTTTGTTATGGACTGGGAGAGGGTCACCCTGCTCTTGGTTAGTGCTGCCTGTGTGGCCCTGCAAGACACAGTGGTGCTCCCCTCCCAAAAGCCATGTGCAAGGGATGAAGTAATAGAAATGTCACCCTTTTCATCTCTATTGCTTCAGTAACCCATGTGTGCTGGTTGAGACAGCTCCATCCTGCCCTGGCTGTGAAACACCTCGTGTTTCAGCTAGGGCAGACTGGAGGTGTGGGCTAAGGGGGTGATGCTCGGGGTCTAAACAAAGGTACCACTCTCCCAATTGCTTTCCCTGTGCTCTTTTCACCTTTCCAAGTTGCTTTTGTTCCCCATCCTGGTCATCATTTGCCTTTTGTGTAGGGCTGGAGACATAAATGCTTTGCCTTAAGGCTTTAGAAAGAGACATCTTCTGCTGGGAGAACTGGGTGAAGATGTGCTCAGCATGCATGGGGCGCTGTTGGCACACACTGATGCCTCCTGTTTGGGAAGCACAGGGTGCTTGGGACAGTCCCAGCCTCTGGAGATCTGGCATTGGGCTGGATGATACAGAGGTGGCTGGGGCTGAGCCAGGTTTCCAGCGCCTCCTTGCATGCTTCTTCCATGCCAAGAGGGGTTTGCTGGTGTCAAAGGGAAGCTGGATGCTCTGGGACTGGTTTGGGATGGCAGCCCAGCTCCTCTGCAGTGCTCCTGGGGGACTGAAGGAGGCAACGTGCTTCCATGGCCTGAGCCTGGGGCCAACCGCTGTGGGTCAGCCATGGCTCTTGTTTGGGAGGATGGAAACATGAGGAGCATGCAAGGGAAAAGGGCTGAAGGAGCCACATGAGCCAGCTGGATCCCTCCAGGAGGTGGTGGCTGCTGGCCTGCAAGGCTGGGTGACCTCCTGCCCATGGCACGATGATCTTGAGGTACTTTCCAACCCAAACCATTCCATGGTTCTGCAATTCTGTGACTCTATGGGGAGGGCAGGGGATGGGCTACCAAGGGGCTGGGTCTGGGGTTGGGTCTGGAGAGGGCAGGGATGGGGCTGCCAGGGTGGTTGGGGGTGTCTAAGATGGGATGGGGATCAAAGGAGTCTTCTGAAATGTGTCCATAAGGGTGATGGGGACTGCAAGGTGGAGGAGGAAGAGGGCTGTTGATGCTGCTTCACACAACAGGATCACATCTGAATGCTGGGCTCAAGCTTCCATGAGGGCTCCAAAAGCGCTTCATGTTCAAAGTGGACATGTGCCTTGGGTTGCTCCAGGGTTGGCTTTGGGCTGCTTTGGTGTTGGTTTGACCTCCTGTTGGTACCCATGGTGTGGGAGCACTGCTCTGCCTCGCAGGCTCAGGAGGAGCAAGTGCCTATGGCCATGGGGCCTGACTCAGCCTCTCTGTTGCTTTTCCCTATGGGGTTCTTCCTCTGAAAGCTGTTTGTGGCTTTTCTTCTCCATCTCCCTCTCTTCTGGCAGGTCCATCTTTCATCCCCTGCAGACCTGGTCCTGCTTAGAACCTGCCAGATCAGAGGGACCGTGTGGAACCCCCTGAGGTTTGATGTGTGAGGCCAGAGGATGCAGCTCCAACCCCTGCCTCCACATCAGGCCTCATTTCCCAGGGAGGGAGCAGCAGAGAAGCTCTGCAGGTGCTTGTGGCCTCAGGATGCTTGGGGTGGGTCCCAGCATCGTGCTGGGCAGTGGGACCTGCACCTCCCAACAGCAGGAGATGCAGGGGCAGGGCAGGCTCACCCCCATCTCCTCCTTCCTGAGCATCATTTCCTGCAGCAAAGCAAAGCATTGCTTTGATGAAAAGAAATGCCTAATCTGAACCCAAATTTCTCCTTGGAAACACTGTGAATGAGTCCTTGGATATCTGTGTTCTTATGGGGGTGCATGAATAGACCTATGCAGATTCAAACACAGGCCAGGTATTGCCTCCTGAATATGGCTTCATTCACCAGGAGATGGGTTCCCAATGAAATGAGCTCACTGAGGCAGGCAATAGAGGGCACTGAGCGAAAGGGCTGGTCATGTATAGGCATTTTAATTAAACCTGACAAAGCTTGAGAGGAGAGAGAGAGGGGTTGAGGCCTGATGGCATTGAGATGCTGAGCAAGCCAAGCTGGGGGAACACTTGATGTGCTGCAGGTCTGTGTGTGCATGGGCCAGGATATGGGGATGGGTCCTTCAACAGCTCCACATCCTCCTTGTGTTGCTGCCCCAGAGCTGGATGTGGGATGCGGGATGCAGAGGGGGGATAATCCCCTCCATGCCCTGCTGCTGATGCTCTGGGGGTGCAGCCCAGCACATGGGGAAGGTTCTGGGCTGGGCCATGGGGAGCTGCTCATTGACCAACACCCTGAGTCCTGCCCAGCCTGTGTCTGTGCTTGGGACTGTCCCAGCATGCAGATCTCTATGAGGAGGAGCTCAGATGCCACCTCCATCCTCAGCTCACCCGGGCGGGGAGCGGCTCTGCAGCTGGCTGCAGCATTGGGAAGCTGGGAATAAACTGGGAAAGGGCTGTCAGAGCTCCCGGCCCTTGCACCGTGCCTGGCTGCCTCTGCTGGGCTCTCTGGGGCTCTTCACACAGGAGCCAAGCCAGCTTTACGTCCCCTTTGGGCTGTTAACATGAACCAGCAAGGCACCGGTGCAGGTTTCGGTTCGGGTCCAGGAGCCTCCAGCACGATGCTGAGGAGGTATTAAAAGGCCCTTTCATAGATTTGTTTGATTCCTCTCTTGCAAACACAAGGCAAATCCCAACCAGCTGCCAGGGCCGGGGCTCCAGAGCCAACTGCAGCAGCCCCTGGGGTTTTCCTTGTGTGCTGTGTGTGCCTGGGGGAGAGCCTGGGGTTCACCAGGTGACTCAGGCTGCTGCAAGCAGGGCTCTCTGCTTTCCCCTGCCCTACAGTGAAACCCTCTGTGTATGCAGTGAGTGTCGTGCTGGGTGCTTTACTTGGGGTGAGGATGGCTCCTTGCACAAACAGGGGATGCAACAAGGCTGAAGGAGGCAGGAGAGGGGTTGGGAGGATGCATTTTACTGTGTGGATCCTGCTGTCAGCATCGCTCACCTCGCCTGGATGCTCTGAGGCTCTGGCTCTGCTGTTCCCTGCCCCGGCAGACCCAAACCCTCCATTTCCCATCCTTGCCTTGAGGAAACTCGCTTTGGGGAGCTCTGTGTGTGGGGCCCCATGTGTGTGGCTTTGGGGTTCCTTTCCTGGCTGTTTCCCCTAGCTGGGAGGATGCTTTGGGTATTGCTCCCATACCCTCCTGGCTGCAGGTCTTGCCATCCTTTACTTAACCTGGTTTCTTTGCACCTCTTACTGCTCCCTGGGCAGTGACTCACAGTGAGATGTGTCTCACTAGCCCTGAAATAGCAGATTTTTCCCCAGATGCAAGTTCCATCCAGAGTAATTGTGTCTCCATTACAGCAGAGTAATACAGCTCCATCAATGAGGCACTAAAGGAGGAGGAGGGGAGGATGTGCATAGCACAACCGCAGCATCCTGGGTAGGATGCCTCACTTCACTGCCCACTGGCCCTGTCCACAGGAGGGGTCAAGGCCCAGCATTCCATAACCCACCCATGGAGCTCTCCCAGTATCCCACAGCCTTTCCCTGTGTGCTGCTGCAGAGGGCACATCCGCAGTGCATGTGCCAGAGCCCATCCTCAGGGCCCTGCAGTGCTCTGGAGGGAGCTGTGCCCAGTCATTTTGCCTGAGCCCTTTGCTGTCCGCTCCCTGCTCGCATCCCTGGAAAAGGCTCTGTGGGACAAGGCTCTCCCCAGCCTGCTCCTCCAGGCGCCGCTTGGTTCACATTAACTGTGTGAGCAATGCTCTTGTCTCACTCGGTGCTGACTCCAGCACCCTCTGGCTGCTCAGTGCCTGTGTGGCCTCTCCCCCCCACAACGCCTTTGGGACAGCTCTAATGAGAATCAGCCCGCCTTGAGGATCCCCAGCCTGGGAGACCGCGTTTCTCCTCTTCCCCCCCCCTGGATCCCAGCGGGAGAGCATCAGGAGGCTGAGCCGAGGGAGCTGGGTTTGGGGAAAGGGCTTTGGGAAGCGTTGTGGAAAGGGAGAGCCTCTGCAAAGCCCTGCTTTGCTTTGCTGCAAGCCATGGGCATGGACTTGAGGCACCAGGCAGAGAGGGCAGGGCATGGGCTGGGGGTCCCAGTGCACCTCAGATCCCTGCAGGGATTTTAGGGAGAGCTGGGACATTCCTGGGAAGCCTTGATCAAGACAGGTCCCAGACACTGCCCATCGGTCCTGCAGCATATGGGTACCAGCCTGATCATTGCCCATCCCTGCATCCATGTATCCCTATCCCTAAGCAGTGTGGCTGTGGGAGCAGGTTCACGAAGGAGGGGATTTACTGGGTGGAAAACCAGCAAAAATCCTTGGTCTGTAGGAATGTGGCTGACCCTTGGGAGGGCAGAAGGGGCTGCTGTGGTCCATTGGGCAGCTCCATCAGGAGCATCCCTACCTCTGTGCACTGCAGGCACGGGTGGACACTGCACTGTGATTGCATTCCATACCCATCCATATCCACCGTGCAATCAGTGCTCCTGTAAATGAGGGCTGTTTCACTGGAGGAGAGCTGAGGAGAGCCTGGCCTCCTTCCCTTGCCTCTGTGGGCACAGCAAGGTGGGGTTGGCAGAGCCGCAATGCTCCGTGCTCCAGCTTAGTGAGGACCAGGTGGAGGTGCCAGCTCCCAGCGCTGTGCCTGGCCTCCAGTCAGTCCCATTGGAGCACGGGCTTGGGGCAGCTCTGCATGGGGACACATCAGGGCTCTGTGATGGTCCCGCTGCGGGTTTAGGAGGAGGAGAGCATCACTTTGGAGCCCAACAGTTGTCTTGGCTCATGCAGAGATACCAAAAGCTGGAGCTGATCTGCTAAGTGCTTTGGCAATGCCCAGTGTATCCGCTCTACTCCCCCCCTGCCCCGCGGCATCTGGCTGCTTTTCCATAGGGAATGGGTGCAACTTCACGCTGGGAAGGAAAGCAGGAGAGGAGGGAGGATGCTGCTGGCTCTGAGCTGGCTCTGAGGAGGGTTTCTTTATGTGGTGTTGGCAGGGTTGCAGGGGAATCACTCAGGGAGGGGGGGCTGGCTCGTTTCTAGGCTCCTCTTGGGTTTAGGTAGCTCACGTTCATTGGCAGCCGCTCAGGAGCGTGTGTTCATCACAGCCACGCTCTGCAGGGAGCTGGGAGTGCAGGATGAACCAGTGTGTGGCCTCAAGGGGAGGAATCCCACTGTGGAGCCCAGCCCAAAACCCAGAGGGGCCAAGTGATTTCACCTCTGTTATTTCATCTCCTTTCTATCACTGATGGACTGGAAGCATCTGTGATGAGCTTGTCAGTGCTGAGCTTTGGGGACAGCCTTTTCTGTCCAAAAAAGGGAAAAAAGAGGAAAAAAAGAGGGGGGAAAAAGGTTCCTTTTCAGTTGCTGGGTCAGTGCTTGGGCTGCACTTGGTTATTTCAGTTTATGCTCTTCTCCTCATTAAATCCTGCCCTCTACAGCAATGTGGGAGCTCAGGAACTTGGACACGCTCGGTCCCTGCCACCGAGTCTCCGTGTGATTGATGGCTGCGTGAAAGGGTCTGCAGATGCTGTGGTTACCCGGAGCACCAGGGAGCTGGTTTCTGCGGTCGAGGAAGATGCTATCTGCCTGGGATGAAGCCCCCCTCAAGGCCTTCCCTTCACATTGCACAACCACTTGAGGCCACCCCAGATTTGGCTGTTGGTGAGTGCTAAATGGAAGCAAACATCTCAGCAAGCCCCTTTGGGCATGCTGACTTGGTGAGAAACTGGGCAGGAAAGCCCAAATCCATGCTGGCTGCAGGGGGATAGGCCCTGGGCTTAACAGGGTCTGAATTGATGGAGCCATTGAAATACCGAGCCTTGGGGATGTGATCCCTGAATCCATGACAAAGGGAGCTCTGGGGGAATGAAGATGTGAAGCTGCATGGTTAAGCCCCAGGGTGTCACTCACTAGACTGGGGGCAATGGTTGCTTGCTGGGCTGAGCTGGGTGGGCTTTGCCACTTGCCCTTGCTCTAGGCAAGGCAGAGCTGCTGCTTCTTTGGGACTGTATCCATCAGCATCTGCCTTCTCTCTGGGTTTAGCTCTTGTCTTCATGGGATGTGGTCTAGATACAGATTTCCAGTTTGGAGCCTCTTACTTATATGGACATTGTGTTGGTGAGAGCTTCCCAAAGGGATGAAGCTCATTTCCCCCTCTTAAACACACAGATAAATAAAAACCCCATTCCTCCATCAGGATGTGAAGCAACCCTGCTCAAATGTGTTGTGAAATGGGATGGATCAAGTCTTCCCTGCAGCAAACATCTGCTGTCTGCTGCAGGAGCCTTTCTTTTACCTGGGCAAAGCAATCTGCTGGGGCTTGCTGTGAAGTGATGCCCATCCATCAGCCGTGTCACCCTATGCAGAGCCTTGCTTTATCCCAGGGAATCAGTCCTGCCTCATGTATAAATATTAGCTCTGGAGCTGTAGAGGAGAACATGGAGCTGTCAGATAAAGCTGCAATTAGTGCATTTATCCACTTGATTTTCCTGTCGCATCCCAAACCCCTTTTGCCTGCCTGCTGTTAATACCCGTTATTAAACCTGCACTAATGTTGATTCCAGAAGCAGGACTCGCAGGGTTTGCTATCTAACACTGCTGTGAGATGCTCTCTTCAACTGCCTTGTGTAAATGCTTTTTTTAAGGGGTTCTCCCCCCTTTCTAAATACATTCACATCGGAGAAATGGCTTTTTAACAGGGGGTTAATGGGTCACCCCTCTGATTTGCTTTGATTTCCTTGGCTTTGCAGTCAGCGACAAGCATTGACTCCACTTCAAGTGCTCCAGAACCTCTTTAAGCAAAAGAGGTAGATATATTCCTATTAGCCTTGCAAGAGAAACCACAGCAATCAATCCCAGCGCTAGACTAACTCCTTCCCCTTGTAGTTTGGATGTTTAGAGGTAATCTGGGGAGTAATCACTGCGTGCAAGTAAATGCCTGCAATAAAGCATTGCGGGGGTGCCTGTTCTCCTAATGCTATTTCCAGCCAACAGCCCTCAAATATGTTTTTCTTCTCTAAAAATGCAACAGAATTGGAACGTTCTTCGTGCTAATGTGGAAATGGGAGGCCAAATTAGCTGGGTTGCTTGTATTTATTACTGTGAGGGTGAGGTGGGCTCCCCCTTTCCTAGTGCCCTCCCTCTGCAGGAGTGTGGCGTTACTCTCTACTTCAGTCTGCTCCTGGTTTGTTCCCTGTTAGGAAGCCCCTTTTCCATTAAAGCAATATAAATAATTGCTATCTGTGTTCACGGAGTCAACAGGAATGTTGCAGCTGGCCGGATCCCAATGGCCCTGTCTCCTCTTTTCCAGATGGGTTCATCTCTTATTCTTTGTGAATAATTTATCCAGGCACGCCTGGCAATGTTCTCTGAAGCAATGAGGAGTGCCTGAAATCATCAATACCAGGGCTGCCTGGAGGAGAACCTTCCTCTTGCCCTTGCAGCTAAGTGGTTTTCTGTGGGTGAGCAAGCCTGTGGTGCTGGAATGCATTGGGATTTTGGGAGAGGAGTCTGGGAGCATTGGGAATTTGAGGTTGGCAGTGATGGCATGGGCAAGGCATGTAGTCTGTCCATCCATCCATCCATCCGTCAATTGCCCCATGCAACCTGACCTTCAGCACTGCCAGGGATGGGGCAGCCACAGCTTCTCTGGGCACCCTGTGCCAGCGCCTCAGCACCCTCACAGGGAAGAGCTTCTGCCTTATCTAAATCCATCCTCTCTCCCCAGGATCTCTCTCCCTTGGCCACTGTAGAGATTTCCAAGGAAAACCCAGGGTGTTTTGGCTGGATTTGTAAAGTTTGCCTGGTGAAAGCAGAGTAACTTCAGCCTCCACGTACATCTCTTGACAGGAATAGATCTACTTGCTACCATTCAATTGAGTGTGTAGCGTGGGGCTGCAGGTGGGCCTGCCCCTGCCTTCTTCTGATGGATGGCTGCCTTTAGGTGCTGCTCTTCGCAGCTGGAGCCCATAGTGGCCAAGTATTGCAGCCAATTGCTTCCTGTTATTCAGCATTTGGAACCTAAACCGGAATGGATGGAGAAGCGATGCCAACCATTGCTCTCGTGATCCTGTGTCTCCATCAGGCCAAACCTGCTGAGAGGGGCTGGAGGCCAGAAGGGAAAACTCCACCGTGCTCTCAGTCAAAGCATCTGAAATCCCAGGATGTGGTGAGTAGGGGGAACACAGTGGAGGAAGGTTTGGGGGAGGCTCCAGACATTTGCTGTGCCTGGTGCTCCTGTTAGGAACGCAGCCAAGCTTCATCCTCCATCAGAGGCACAGCAAAGCCCTGCTTTGGTGAACACCTGCAGTTAAATGCTGTGTAGAAGTGAAAGACAGGGGGGTGTTCAGCTCTCATTAAGGTTTTAGCTCCTAAGCTAACACTTAGGCCCTTTGCTTGGTGGCTTAGATGCCTCTGTCAGACGCAAAGCTATTAAGGCAGGTGATTAAATGTGGTTCTTCCCAGAGCCAGGGCTGACGTTATCCTCTTGGGATATTCATAGGGCTGCTGCTGAGAGCCAGCTTGGAAATCCTTCCACTTCCAAGGTGTCTGCTGCCTTCTGCAGCCCTTTCGGCTGCCAGGCTCCTGTGCTGAGCTCCTTGGCACAGGGGGCTGAGGGCTTTGGAGGATGAATGAGGATGGTTTGACCCGTGGGGATGGGGAAGTGATGCCAAGAGAGCCTGAGTCCTGTCTTTGGCATCCTTAGTGTGTCCTTGGCTCCCATGGATGTCCTTGAAGGACAGAAGGGGAGGCCTAAGAGCAGGCAGGTTGTTTCCAAACGCACCAGGAATATGGCAGAAAGTAGGTTTTAAAGCATTGTCTCACTAGGCAGTTGGTTCGCAGCCAGCAGCCCTGAGTTCAGCTCCGTCGCTGCTGCAGGGCTGTTTGCCCAAGGAATCAATGGCCTGACACACTTCCCTTTGCTGGAAAATACACTTGTGCTTGAGTGGGTGTGAAAGCCAAGAGCTTGCCAAACCCCATGGAGCGCTGAGGGAAGGAAGGCTCTCCTACAGAGCCCAGCATCAAACAGCTCACAGGGCAAAGACTGCCCCTTCCAACTCCTGTTCTGCTTGCAGGGGCCATGGGGCTTTGAACACCGACCAGAGTGAACAGAGGGAAATGTCTTCTGTTCCTTGGCTGAAAATCACCTTTTCCTAGGACGTGGCCACCTGATTTAGAATCCAAGCTGTTTCTTTGGCTTGCTGTACCCATTGCGATCGTTCATAAAGCAGCAGAGCAGCCGTGCTGCTGTGCCTGGGCACTGCATTAAGCTCTGCATGGAGATTAGGCTTCGTTAGGGTGCATTAGGTTTGGTTGTGCAATGGAGCATCTCTGCTCCTTTACCAGGCTCCTCTGGGAAAGAGGGGTTTAATCCTTCCCGCTTCCTCAGTGTATCCCAGCTGGAATATCAGTGGAACTCGGGACCTTGCAGTGGAATCCCTCCCTTAGCCAATTGTTCAATACCTGGAGAGCAGCCACCATGAACAATAACAGACCAAAAGCCACAAAACCAACCTCTGAGTTGCCCTGTTCCCTGGACACGGTTGGACACATAGTGGGGATTGCCAGCAGTGCCCAGGATCCTGCTGGAAGCAATAGCCCGCGGCCACGAGGATGCGGTGATGGGCTCTCCCTAAGCAAAGGTGATGTTTGGAAGCTTTTCTCTAGGGTGAAATGCTATGATTGTGCATTGCGAGCATGGGATTTGGGAAATGGTGGCTTTCCTGCAGGGAGAAGCCTCTGGATTTGGGTCTGGGGGTTGCTCTGCTGTCATCAACCCTCTGCTGTCATGGAGCAGTTGTGACTTTGGCTTGAGGATCGCTGCTAATGCCCGTCCCCATGCTCCCTCCTGCAAGGTCAGGCTGAGCCCCTGTGTCCTTCTAACAAGTTTATTGGGTTTTCCAGAGGTTTTCCAGCACTTCCATGGCTTTCATTTTGAGGGAGAAGCAAGGAACTGGGGGTGCCTGCAGGTGTGAGTGAGCCATGCGGCCAGGCTCCGTGTGCAGGACCACCAGCTCCCTGCATCCCACATCCCTGGTCCTGCCACAGAGTGGAAAACCACGGGAATACCCTGCTGCTTGCTTGTGTAACTGGGGAATGAGCTGGGAGCAGGGACAGACACGTTAAGAGCTTCTGTATGAAACCTGTGTGCTTCATATTGTGCTGGATGGCGTGCGTGAGAGGCAGCAGCTCTCTGTTTGAGCTGAATGTATTCCTCATATCCAGAGGGTTTGGGAGGTGATTTTCATTACTGGGAAGGCTCCGGTTGCCTGGGTGCTCCTGCAGTCCCAGCCTGCTTGCTGCAGGTGCCTCCTCTCCAGGGGCTGGGAAGATGCTCTCTGAATGTGACTGCAGTGCAGGGGTTGCTCAGGCATGCTCTAAGTCATTTCCATTCCCTGCTCCAGGTAATTTCCCCTCCTGGATCCCATGGAGTCTTTAAAGGATGCTTAACCCTTTCAGGGGAGAATATTGCTCCTACTGCTGTAGAAACAGTGGGAGGTTGGGCTCAGCTACAGGCTGGAGCAGTGAACTCCTAGGCTCATATCCCAAAGGATCCCAGCTCTGCAGGGTGGCAGGTAGAGAGGATGGGTGAGAGCCAACCCCAAACCTTTGCCTTGCAGTGCACAACTGCTGAGCTGGAGTGGGATACATCAGGAAAGCATCCATGGTGCAGGCTCCAGGGGGGCAGTTTGAGGAGCAGCTCTGATTCTTAGCACAGGCATTGGCTGTTGTGCAGAGCTCCTATAGTTTTCCTTTCCTCTGCAAACCAGTGTGGAATCCCAGTTTGCATTCAGCTCTTGGCTGCAGGGATACCCATCACTGAATGCAAAGCATCCCCCCTCTCCCCAGCCCAGCATCCCTCTCATCTGTCCAGCTTGCCATGACCTGGAGAAGCTGAAGTCCTGCTTTGTCCTCCCCTGAGTCATGCTGGATGGATGTGGGAGTTCTCTGAATGCTTTTGCAGTAGCTGTACTAACACAAAATGATGTTTTTACTTTGCTCTTCCCTGTTTCCCCTGGCTTTTGTTGCGCTTGTTCCATCCTGTGCTGGTCCTACTCCATCACTCCCCTCTTCCCCTGCCCTCAAGCAGAGGATGCTGAGGACCTGTGCGTGGTTTGAAGAGGATAACGATGGGAGCAATGCCTGCTCTGAGCAGCTCTGCCTCGGTGAGCTCAGCTCATTACAGCCTGTTCATAGCAGACTTCTGCTGCCCTCTTATCAGACCATCAGCTTAGAGAGCTCCCTCCTCTACCTCTGCTGCCCAAGGTGCGGGTCACTGCAGCCTGACTCACGCTGTGTGGGAGAGACTGATTATTCCCAGCACATTGGGCCACTCAAAAGCTCTTCCTGTGTGACAGCAGTGATGCTCCTTCAGAAATGTATTGTCATGGGTTTGGGATAATGATGGGGCTTGGCGGGGAGAGGAGGGATGTGTTCATGGGGAATACTGGAGTGAGAAGGAGAGGTGGTCCTGTGGAGGGGGTGCAGGCAGCCTCATCCTGCAGACAGGGCATGGGCAGCTGGTACCCGGGGCATGGGAAGGAGGAAGGGAGCATCAGTGTTCATTGTGGGCATCACCAGAGGCCATTTCTCTTTCCCAGAGCCTGAGGAAGGGCTGTATCTGCGCAGGGCCTTGGTGAGCATGGCACATGCACCTGAAGGCTCTCCTTCCTCCTCTTCCTCCTCCCTCCCCCATTTCAGCAGCATCCTCTCAGTTCCCTGCCCTCACCCTGGTGTGAGGAGCTGTTTTCAAGGAGGAACTGTTGCCCTTTCCCTAAACGTGTTTTACTGTGAGCCAGCAAAGAGCATCTGATGGGAAACGAACTGGATCTGAAACTCCAGTGCATCCTCCATGGGGCTTTGTTGGTCCTCAGGGCTTGCAGGAGACCCGTACTGGTGTTTTAATGTGAGGTTGCTGTGTGCCACTGCAGCATTGCCAGTGCCTCTGCCTGGGAGATGCCTCTGTGCCTGCCTCTGGCTGGGAAGAAAAAGCAACAATGCTCTCTAGAGGCAGAAGAAGTCAAGGAGAGCTTTGCTTTCCCAGCTCTGCTTTATCCCTGTGCCCTCACTGCTCTTCCCAGCTGTTTAATTCCCACAGGAATAGTGATTCCTGGCATCTGGGCCTCATGAGTTGTAGCTTGGGTGGTTTGCTTCCCCCTCCCTCCCCATGAGACAACCTCATAGCGTTATTGTGGATGCACAGAGGAGCACTGGGAAAAGTGTGAGAATCCTGGAGCAGGATGGGGAATATTTGGGGTCAGGATGGGGAATATTTGGGGTCAGGATGGGGAATATTTTGGAGCAGGATAGGGTGTATTTGGGTGAGAACGGAGCTCTGGGATGAGGTGGTTGAGCAGGGTGATGGAGGAAGGGGAAAGGACTGATGGAGCCGTGCTGCAGCATGGTCCAGCGTATCTCTGGGGCACAGAAAGTCTTTAGGGCTCGTAGTGGGATGTCAGAAGGAGAGGGTCTTGTAGTGATTCATTAACCCTCAGTGGGGGCAGGTGCAGCTGAGGGGGCTGCACTGGGAGGGTGGAGCTGCAGGAGCCCAATTGGGCATCATCTGCCCCTTAATAAGAGCCAGATGGGGCCCAGGAGCTGGTTTGGGCAAGTGTGGGTCCCTTCTGGTTCGAGCAGGAGGTAGAGCTGGTGCTGGGTCACTTGGGCTGTGAAGAAGGGGCTGAAGTTCCGATGTTCAGAGGGGCTTTCAGGTGAGTGTGGGGCTGAGCCCTGGTCGATGCTGGAGAAGCTCCTGGGATGCTTTAGTCAAGGATAAGGGAGGTTTTAGTGGGGCAGCTCCTGAGGTGCAGGCTGGTTGTGTTGAGGGTGCTGAAGCTCCAGCAGGGTTTGGAGCCTGAGCCTGCAGTGGTTGGTGCAAGTGGGAGTGCCAGGACCTGGCTTGGGAGTCCTGGATCCATCCTCTGCTCCTCCAGAGGCCCCAGGTGAGGTCTGTGCCAAGCTGCACTGGCTGTGGTATGTATGAAACCTGTGATCTTCCAAGGGGAAAGGGGGTTAAAGGCTGATGCTCTGCCTGTGCAGGAGGGTGTCAGAGGGGATGTACAGGGTTAGGATGGGAAATCCATGGACTTCTTCCTCTGGGAAGTTTCATGTGTGCAGCGATCAAGCAGGACTCAGCCCATGGAGCTGTGCTCAGTGGGGTCCCTTTGCTTGTGCAAAAGGCCTGAACCAGCCCTTCTGCCCCTACCCAGGGCTGGGTGGGGAAGCAAAGCCCAGACCCTTTCTGGTGAGCATAATAAATCCAACCAGAGCAGTTCCAGTTCCAGCCTCTGATCCCCTATATTGTGGTGTGTTTTATTAGCTCACATTGCATACCTTTCAGTAACAACAGCCCTGTGAACAGCCCAGCCCAGTGAATGAGTTGTGCTGGTGAAGGGCTCAGGTTAATAACTAAAAGGTGCTTGTGTGCCCTGAGTGAAGGAACCAAAGGAAATTGTATGACTGAGCTGACCTGAGCCAACCTTGTGTCTTCCAAGTGACCTCAAGGGATGATGCTGAAAGAATTGATGGGACAATTGATGGTTTAAAATTGATGCTTTAAAAGCATCTGGACTGAGAGTGGTTGCCTCAGATCTGGTGGTTGGTGCCTGCAGAAGTGCATGGGGTGTGCTGGGCTCCTGGGGGGCTGTGTGAGGGGCATGGTCACTGTGGATGGTGGCTCTTGGTGCTGTGGGTGATGGTCCTGCAGGGAATCGCAGCCTATGGGAGCATTTCCACTGTGCCTCTGACCAGCCTGGGCCCTTCCATGGGCACCCATGTGGGTGAGATCAGCCCCAGGATGGTTCACAGCTCCCTTCATCCCCTCCAAGTGGGAGAGCAGGAGCAGGGAGCGGTGCTGACCTCACCAGTTTGAGCTTGTGGCATCAAAAGGGCTTTGGGACCCGGATGAACATGAGGTGTCTGAAGTACTTGTGGGGTTTTGACCCATAGCATGTGTTGAGGGTCTGGCTCAGAAGTGGGAGGCCTCATGGTTGAGCCTTGCATCCCTTTGGTGTGTGAATAAGGATGGTTCCCCCCCCAGGGAAATCTTGGTGCATCTCTGCATCCCTGGTGCGAATGGATCTCCTCAATGAGGATGGTTTATGCAGGTAATTGCAGTGGCAGCAAATAGCTCCTTGTGGCTGAAAGCTGGGAAAAGCAGCACAGGGCAGAGCTTGTGTTTTCCATGCTCTTTCCCAATCCATCTAATGCCTGTGGTGAATGCAGTGACTGGGGTTGTGAGGAGCTGGAGGGCTTGGGGCTGGGTACACACAGCTGCAGCTGGATCTTCTCTCATTGCTTTGTGCTTGAGGGTTTAATGATACCTAATACTGTTAGATAGCAGAGGATATATTGCTTTAATTTCCTGTTATTCCCATACATCGGGAACTCTTGTGCAGTTACAGCCCTGAGTTCCAAAGTCTGACATCTCATGGAGAATGCTCTGAGGCTGGGAAGTGCATTGGGAGCCAGAGGATGGGGTGATGCTGAGCCCATAGAGCTCACAGAGCATCACTGAGGGTCTGTGCCACCACAAGGATGGGAATAAAGAGGTTGTGATTTAGTGGCATTTGGGATGTCACCAGTTCTGGGTTTCCTGCTGCAAGTTCAAATCTAGGTGGTGGCAGCTCTGAATAGTGCTGGTTGGGGCTTCCTCAGCCAAAATACACATATTTATGTGTATTACATTATATTTATGTGTATTACATGTATATTAAGTATATTACATTTATGTTTATTATACACAGCTGGATGGTTTGGGCTCAATGGGATTAACGGGCTGCTTTGGGAAGGGGGAAGGTAGGGATGGATGCTAAGGGAGCATGTGAGATAAGAGGCCTGATGCAGGGGTGTTTTCTCCTTTCATGGGTCTTAGTTCCTCAGGCTTAGGCTGGGCACTGGTTTTACATGCACCCTGGGTTTACATGCAGGCTCAGCAGTCTCTTGCTTGAGACTGCTTTGCTTTGCCATCTGCATTTTCCCCACCTCATTAGTGTTGTCACGTGGCTGGATAATTAGTGTTTTATCTCCAGTCTCTGGCTATCAACAGCACCTGCAGTGTTCCTATGAGGTGCTGAGGCCACTGGGGTCTCGCTCAGCCCATTATGGCTCTTTGCCATCACCCTGTTTGATTTCCAGGGGCAGGGGTGATGCTGGGATCAGAGGGATGCTCTGCTTTCTCCCATGTGCTGGAGCAGCTCCCATTCACCCAGGGGAGCCTGGGTATCACCTCTGCCCCTCATTAAGTGCTTTCAATCCCTGCTCTCTTGCTCCCTCCTTTTCCTTGCTGTGCTTTCAGGGCACAGGCGCTTGCCTCTGCAGTGCTGTGCTCTGCAGACCCCTCCTGTCCCTCGAGGCTGGTGTTTGCTGCCTGCAATGTGCATGTTCTGCATGCAGACTGCTTATTTGTGTTAATTCTTATTTAACCCAAACTCTCGTGGATGCGTGGGGGAGTTTGGGATGGGCTTTGCATTTGGATGGTGAGGAAATGGTGCATCCAGAGGGATGCCTGGGGCTTCCATCAGGGAATGAGTGCCATCTGTTATCTGCTGCCTGTAACTCGATGTGATGCACTGTGCTGTCAGCAGTTGCAATCTGATTAGCACAAGTGCTGCTTCCTCCCCTCGGTGGTTTGCTGGTTCTTAATGTGATGCCCACTAATGACAGGGGAGGAAGCTAAACCAAGTTACTTTTCCATCGACTAAATGGCAGCTCCCATTGCTGTTAAACACAGTGAGCAGAAGAGGGAACGTTCTTCAGGGGGGCTGCTGGATGGAATCAGTTAATTCTGACTGCTGAGAGTGGGATAAATGGGAAAGGGGAGCTGAATGTGAGCTTGCACCATCCAGAGAGGAGATGATGTGCTCGGACTGCTATTGGTGAGGGAAGCTTGGAGCTCAGGGGATGCATGCTTTGATGCAAGCCAGTGTTGGGGGTCACCAGAGACCCCTAAATCTCCCAGACATCTTGCTAGCACCATCCACCTTCATAGCCCAGGTTGCAAGGGGAAGAGGTACCCCTGGGAACGTGCCTTGTATGGTTCCCCATGTACGGTGCTGGTTTGCTCTCCCTGTGTGCCACAGTGGAGCTGAGGACATGGGACCACGGGGCTCAGGACCTCTCACTCATGCAGTGCTTGTCCTTACAACCACTGGAGCCGTTTCAGAAGGTGCCTATGCAGCAAAAAGGGAAGCAAGTCCCAGGTCTCCTCCCCACTTGCAGAGTGCATCATCAGTTATGGCTCTGCAGACTGGGATGGGGAATGCAGGTCAGGCTCTGCCATAAGCACGGCTCACACTCTGCATGCAGAGTGCAGGTGTCTAGACAAGGTGAACTGCTGCACAGGCTTTGAGGCAAGGCAAAAGAGAAGCCAAGTGCAAGTGCCTGCCCTTGTGCTCCGTGGGATTAGGCTAAAGCAGGGTTTCTCTTTCTTCATCTTATTTTTCCTTCTTGGTACATGTGTTTTGCCTCAGGATTTACTGCACAAAGCCCTTTCCATAAGGCTTATTTAATGTGTGGAACCTCTGGCACTTCTTCCTTGGCCTATATGTTTTGCTGTTTTTCTTCCACGCTGCAATTTGCTATTGAATTTCACTGTGAGCCCTTGAGGGCTTCTGTGGAAGGATCCCACTCTGATCTGATCACTATGGTAATCATAACCCTGTGCTAATTGCTGCCACCATAGATAACTGTGCTCGGCTCTAAAGCATCTTTCCCTCTATTCCTGTCTCCCCCTGTGCAGCATCCCTATTGTGTGTTCTGATCATATAATGCCACTGAAGAGTTGCTCCTTGTTAGGATACCCTAAGTTGCCTGGAAAGCAATCCTGAGTATTGAGTATCCCATAACAATCCCTGATTAAAACCTGTAATGGTCCCTCATTGAGATTGGTCCCAACTGGTCTGCTGCAGACTCTGAGTTGGTGTTTTCCATAACCGATATCCCATGGAAGGAGGGGATTTAATTCTGCTGAAGTCCTATTTTTCTACCAAATTTCATGAGACCAATTATTCCAAATTGCTGAGACTTTAATAGTGCAATGCATCATCTCACATGGAGCTCATCCCCATGTGCGAGGCAGGGTGATGTGTGGGATGATGGTGGTGGTGGCTTGGAACAGCCCCTTGGTGCACCATTCTCTGCTGTCTCAGCAAAGTGAGATGCTTTACTATGTACAGACACAGAGCAAAGCCAGGACAGTTCCTGTCTGAAGGAGTTAGCAACCCTAAAGTGTCTCTGACACAACGCAGGAGGGATTTGCTGGATAACCAGGCTCAAATTGTCACACTACAAGCTAAATGTAAAAGGCTCCTGAAGAGCAAAGGCTCCAGGCGTGGAGTAGCGTCATGCTTGCGTGTTCCTCTGCTTCCATCTGCTCAGGAGCAGTTTTCCCTCTCTGCTTCCCAGCTTGGAGGATGCTCTCTCAGCCAGCTGGCTGGGGATGCAGCACTGCTGTCAGCTGGCTGCTGCTGTAGTTTCCTTCATGGAAGAGGTTGAAGATTAGAGGCTTCTAATCTTTACACCCGAGCCTTCCCTGGGGCTCCGTTCCCAGTCAAACCCTCCTCGCCTTGTTTCTCTGAGCTGATTTCTGTGAGCTGTAACTTAATGAGGATGTTAATTTTAACCTTTTCTTGAAGGTTTATGTTCCACCCCACTTAGCTCCCAGAGATGCTGACACCCCATGGGCATTACCTGTGACCTGATGGCTTTCTCCTGTCAAACTCGCTCCTTTCTTCACTGTTCTGCAGTTACTTCTTCCTACTGGTGCCAGCTCAAATCCTGCTGCTCATTGAATAACTTCTGTACATGCTGGAATTAATAATTAATAATAGGCATTAATGAGCAGGAAAGTTTGCATTATCCGAAGAGGGATGATGCACGTGGGCAGTTTCTGGCTGCTGGTGGAGCATCTGCCCTGTAGCATCCTCTCGCAGCACTGGGGGCAGGATGAGTGATGCGCTGGGTATCGGTGGGTATGTGGGAAGGGTGCAGGTTGTGATTCACCCCTCTGAAAACATGCCCTGTTCAGTGCTTGCACCCATTCCTAAGGAGAAAAGGGTGGGAGGGATGGAGTGGGAGCTCCCAGGGCTTTGCTGGGGTGTTGGAAAGTCAACGGGACAAGCGGTGGAAGGGAAGAACTGCCAAGGCAGAGCTGGTGCTGCTTTCCAGGCACTGCTGCTGTGACTCATGGGCTTAGATCACAGGTTTGCTGTAGAGACATTGTTTGTAGGCTTTGTTCTTTGGATTTAAATGACTTGTTTCTTTCCCAGAAAGGCTTTTCTGGGAGTCTGCCTCTGCTGTTGCTTTGGGAGGCTTTTGGGTGCTACCAGGATGATGCTCTACAATGTGCTGCAACCCACGGTGCAGGCAGAGCTGCCCATCAGACAGCGTATACATCATGAGGTATTCCTGGTGTTTGGTACACTAAGGACACGATCCCTAAAGATGGGCTGCACAAGTGCTTTGCTTGAAGGAGTATATGGGCTGCTGGTGGCTTGTCTTTCCAAATTGCTTTTCCGTCTATGGGCAGGGATGTGCAGCCAGAACCTGACCGTTTCTCCCACTGCAGTGGTGCTTTCTGCTTCAATGAGTAACTCCACCATCTGCCTGCCTGGTTTTTGTGGTGGAAACTGTCCAGGAACAGCGCTGCAAGAGAAATGCAGTCACACAGAAGTCCTGCTTGCAAATGGGCATTCCTGTTTCTTTCTGTCAGCTACTGCTGTCTTAAGTACCAGTTACTAATTAGCCTTCGTGTCTCGTTAAAATCATAGTGGGCCTTTTTACCTACTGAAATCTTGTAAATAGCCTTGATTCTGGTCTTTAATGCACATTGATTGAAGTCTTTATTGGATGCCACTTATGCAGCTCTGTGCCTGCGTTCATTTTCTTCTTAACACACTTACTGAGCCACTGCTTAGTATTAACTCCAACCCATCTGGCATATTAAGTGTTTGTGCAGAGCGTACCCGATTTTCCCATCCACTTCCTCAATTAATGTTAAATATCCAAGGGAATTGAGTGGGTTTTTTTCCTGCTTGCCATCTGATCTTCCTACCCTCTTGAATGGGAAGGAACGGGGCTCTACCAGTAGAACGTTAAGTGGGAGGTGGGTACTGGAGGCCAGATCAAGGTGCCCACTTGCACACTGTGCCAGGCTTAGGCAGGCAGATGGCTCCAGCAATGGGACTCTTCAAAGCCAAGGATATCAAAGTCAGAATGTATTATTCCACCCAAGTGTGGTGCAGCAGGGAAGGGTCTCCTGGAGGCAGGGGTTTCGATGGGCCCTGCTCGCTGTGTCGGCTCTGCAAGCTGCTCCGCATCCCTAGGGAAGAGCGAGGATGTGAAGGGTTAGGAAGGAGCTCCGCTGGGAAGCACCGGTACCAAACCTCCTGCATTAGCTGTGGCATCAGTGTGATTTTAGTGCAGGAGTCCCCATTCCCAGCAGGAATGGGACCAGAATATGTCACTTGCCTGCTGATATCCAGAGCAGGCCAAACCCTGCGCCAGCAGCAGCAGCGTCGGGGCTAAGGAGGAATTTAAGTGGCAGTAAAGCATTTGCAGTGAGGTCGAAGGCAGAAGGGAGTTACCAGCCCTGAAGAGGATCTCTTGCACTAAAGAAGGGATCTGGCATTACGTAGCTCTTCCTGGCAGATAGGGAAAGCTGCTTCTTGGACTATCCCAGCTGTAAATCTGTCCACCTGGAGGCAGAAAGAAGAGATACCGAAGAAGAGGATTTACAGCAGTTCTTACTCCAGTCTGTGTAGCAGCATCGTGGGTGGCTTGTGATGTTGATAACAAACCCTTGCTGTATTTATTCCCCTTTCCACGAGAAAAGAAGCATTTATGGGAGGAGAAAGCACAGGGTGTTTTTTCCCCTTGGAGGTGGTTGTGATCCATGCGTGTGCTGCTGTGCAAGCTCACACAGGGGCATGTGGCCTGTGCCCACAGGGGACAGGGATGCTGCTTGTGCCAGGGGGTTGCTGCCAGATCAGGGGATGCTGAAGGTGCCAAGGCTGTGCTGAAAGCAGGGGTGATGCTGTAAGCACCCCTCTGGTCGCTGGTGGAGGTCAGTGCATGTGACTGTGGTCCATGCTCATGCTGTGGAGCTCTGGCCCATGCCATCTGGCTTTGAAAAGCATCTGATCCCAGTGCTGGGAATGGCTTCTCACCAGGAGCATGGGATGGCACCGCTGCAGAAGATGGCATCTGCCACAGAGGCAGCACCAGCAGCCCTGTCCTGAGCTATGCATGGGAGGCTGCAAAGCAAAGAGACCGTAATGTATTGACTGAAATACCTGTATTAAGCAAAAGGGAGATTGCTCCTGCTAAGGGCTGTCACTGAGAAAGGCAAAAGCTGTTCATGGATGTATCATGTGCACAAGGAGGCTGTGTTTTCCTAACAAACCATCTGCTCAAAGCCCTTTTGGTAAGGATTAGTGATGACCCAGTGTGACCAAACCAGTGATGTCAGTGTTGAAGCTCTGACTTGGTCTGGTCCAGCTTGAATACCTGGGAGAGGGAGCAGGGGGCCACAAACGCATCCTTCCCTTTGTGTGACTGATACAGGGATGCTCTTGGGGGAAATAACCTGTTTCCCAGCCTATGGGAGCTGTGTGCTTGCTCCCAGGAAGCCTCAGTGGCTGCACTAAAGGAAAGCCTCCAACCCAGCTCATGTTTGGTGTCTGGCTGTGTCTGGTGATGCCCTGAGATGCATCTGCTTGGGAGGGGAGTGCTGACCCCATTTAGTGCCTGGCTCTTCCTTGCTTGGTTTCCATGTATTCTCCTTATGGTATTTTATTGGGTGAAAATAGTATGGAAAACACCCCCTAATCTCTCTGCTATCAAAATGGGATCTGTGTTTTGATCCCTGTTTTGGGGCTGGTCTCTGCAGCTTCATTCCAAGCCCTGACATCCTGGTTTTGGGAGAGCCGGAGCAGCATTTCCTTCATTGCAGCCTGTCTCATGCAAACAGCATTTGTGCTTCCCATCCTCGTTTTATTGGTGCTCATAAAGCAATGCAGAGCTACTGTGCAGCTGCAGACTCAATGGAACCCTGCTTTTCCTTCCCAAACTAGCAGAAGACAGTGTTTAGCAATAACAGTTCCCTTCTGCCATGGCAGTGACTGACACCAGCAGCTCCTGGTGAGGGATGCTAACACTGGCTCCCAGACAAAGAGAGACATTTCCCTTCCTTCAAGAGCTGCAACCTGTAGTTTGCAAGTTAAATTGCTTCGGTGTGATTGAAATCCACCCGGAATGAGGTTGTTATTTAGTGACACGCTGCTCCAGATTGATGCTTCTAAATTACTTGTGTGTTAGACAGTAATACTTGAGAAGGGCAAACACTGCGCCACAGCCCCAGTTTGCTGCCTCCCCCTTCCATAATTAAAGCTTTATGGAATAGCAAGAAGGGGAATGCAGGAAAGCCTTGAGCAAACCTGGCTGATGGTTCAAGGAGGACCAGGGCAGTGGGCACACAGGGGAACCCCTGCTTTTGATGCTCTGGCCATGGTGGGTTTGGAGCGTGGATGGTGATGGAGAGCCCTCCTCTATCTGTGCTGGGTGGTCTGGGGTCTCCTCCCAGATTGTGCCAGCAATGTGTGTCCCCAGGCTCGCCAAGGCAACAGAAGGGAGATGGAATCAGGAGGGGAAGGGCTGTTGGAGCCATGCTGGCAAAGCAGGCGTGAGCCACTCATTGGAATGATTTCCTAAATGGAATGTTAACCACTTCCATTACTTGTTTCTCTCTAGGAGTGAGTCCGTCCCTATCGAGCAAGATCCTACCTGGAAGCACCTCCAAAAACCCCTAATTCCCATCTTCTCCCCTCTTTCACTGCTGGTTTTAGGTGCAGCCAACCCTGCCACAGGCATCACCTCTGCAGAGCTGCTGTGGGCAGGTTGCAAAGGGAGGTTTGTCTTTGTACTGTGCTTAGATCCCTTTGTGTCCATTGGATCCTCCCATCTGCCCCCCTGGCCAGGGGAGCACCTCATGCTGAAGGAGATGTCCCCACTGATGGGTAACAGTTCAATGTGTCCTCACCCCATGCTCTTCTCCAGGAGCAGTGATTGTGTTTGGCCTCAGCAGCCCAGATTCCAGGTGGGTTTTTGGGTGGAGAGGAAGCATCTCTCCCCTTGCTGGTCCCATTTGGAGAACTGTACATGGGGATATTACCAGCCTGCAGCTCCCAAAGCCTGAGAGGCAGGAATGGCTTCATTCAAGGCTGGGTGCAGGCAGGTTTGCCCCTGACGTGTTTGTCATCACCTTGAGCTGCCCCTCACAATGGTTAAAAGGGACCTTTCTAGTGAGAAATGCCTGGAGGAAATGGCAACATTTTTCCTCTTTTTTAGCCAAAGTTGAGGGGTTTTCACCCAAATGTGTGCTTCTGATCAGGAGTTTTGAGGAACTACGGAGTAACTCAGCGCTCAGTAGATGCGGCTGCGTGCTCAGTGCAGTGATCTACCTTGCTGGTACTGCTGAAACCTCATGAGATCACTGCAAAGGGGCCAGGAAGGGATCCCACCCTCCTTTAATTTCCTTTATTTGACTTATTCATTGCACAGGAGCTTTTCTGTACCATCACTTTCTGCTCCGGAGTTTGTGTGCTCGGAGCCAGTGATGGGCAGATGGTTGGAGGTCACAAGTCCATTCATTGCAGCACAAGAAGAAACCCAACTGGACTAGCCCAGTGCCTTGATTTCAGCACCAGAGACCTGCCAGAGGAGGGGCCGTGGTGATGCTGAGGAGCTGCAGGTACCCGTGGGGCTGGAGGTGGTGAACCAAGCCAGGAGGTTGCATGGTGACAGGGACAGGATGTGCTGGGCTTTCCACATGGACCTATCCTACTGAGCTCAATCATTGCCGCTAAAATGAGAGTTAGCAGTTCTCTCCCCTCCTGTAGTTCTATTTGAGATGCACAACACAAAGGTGGAACACTTGGCATCTCTCTTGAGGGGACCTGCCATTGGGAAAAGCCAGTTTTGAATGAGCTGTGAGCATGACAGCTGCCTGGCTCTGGGTTTTGTACAGCTGCTCGTCAACTTAATGGCAATAAATGAACTCCCAGTACTTTGGGACATTGTGGTGCTTATGAGCTGCTCGGGTGGCTGGTTTATCCTTTCTTTTCTTTCTTCTTGAGGTTCAGGCTGTTAAAATAGCCTCTGTTTGCCTTGCAGCTCCAAGGTGATGGGTTAGAAGTGCCATACAGTCCCTGAGCTTTGCTGTTGTTATATGGAGCTGTTATAGCTCAGCTATAAAGAGAGAAAGGATATCTCAAACTAGCAAATGCACCAAGCAGCTGTATATAAAAACTCCATCAAATGTCACCATACATAAGCCCTGCCCTTGTTTAAACCCATAGGATTTTCCCTGCAGCCCCCATCCCATTTGGGCTCGAGCTACATCCTATGGGAGCATCCCTTCAGAAATAAGGTTGGTGGGAGTACAGGGAGCAGGGAATGGGGCAGGACCCTTCCAGCTCAGTGGGGTTTGGGGAGGGGACATCTCTCCATATGCTGGGCGTTGTGTTGAGTGCAGCATCTCTTGGGTTCCAAGCACGGCTGTGCCTGGGGATGCATTCCAGGAGGAGCAGCCGGAGCACCAAGGGAAAACAGAGCTCGGGTGAGCTGACTCACGCCTGATGGTGTTGCTTGCCATGTGTTGTAATCACTGAGAAATGCTTTGCCTGTGGTATCATTTTCTTTAAATACATCATTAGAGAAAATGACAGCCCAAGTGGTGGGAGGATGCTAATGGCTCCGAGTGGCAGACAGAGTGCAGAAAATAGTTCCCTGCAAACACATTGCAGGTGGGAGCCTGGAGAGTACATGAGGAGAGCAGGGGATGATGCTATGGTGGGCTACAGCCTCTAGCTTGTGGCTGGGAAAGCCTTTCTCCTCGCCAGAGACTTGGAAAGCCCTTCCCTGCCTCTGTTCTATGGGGGGAGTGAGGTGATGAGGATGGCCCCACATGGGGCTGTGCAGGCTTAGTGGAGAGAATGGTGGTTTGAGCAGTATGTGATGGAGCGATGCCTTGGTAAAGGACTGGGTTGCCGTTGTTGCTCCATCCTCACTGCATGCCTGGCATGGGTTTTGTGGTCCTCTCCCTCTTTACCCCAAACAGGAGTTCTGGGGAGGAAAACCCTCCTGTTCCTCCATCAGAAAGGCCTTGTTCTCCCCAGGCTGCTGGGATGAAGCTCCTAGTGTGCAGTGTAGCACCAGGATGCTTTCCACCCCTTACCTAAGCCGTGCCGCTTCCCTTTTACTGCACAAAGAACAGCAAGGACCAGAGTGTGATTTGGAGTTTGCAGCTCTCTGCTTGTTTTTATCACTCCTCTGTCCTCACAGATCTTCTGTTTCTGCTGCATCTCTGTTAGAAACAATGCAAAAAGATGACCTTTAATGTCTTGGCAGCGTGCATCCCAGGGATGCTCCATGAACACTGTCTATCCCGGTGGATAAAGGTCTCCTGCCTTGTACTTCAAAGGTGTTGTGCTGAAACCCTCTTGGCCTTCAGTTCTTAATGAAACTCTTCCTTTCCAAGAGCAATTAGCAGTGAGAGGTGCTCTCACAACAGGTAATTGCCCCAGCCCACAAGCTGCTCACATCAAATGCCAGGGGACTCACAGAGCCCTGCAGTGCCCTTTACATCAGAGCTGTGGTGTGGAGAGAAGGGCTCTTTTGAAGAAGAACCTTGTGGAAATGGTGCTTCTCCAACTGAACTCCAGCCTTGAGCCTCTCCAGAGGTGAGGATGGTTGGATCCTGTGTTATTGTAGGTGTTGAAGCCATTTCTGCCCATGGCACAGCCTCCTCCTCTGGTGCTGTGGCAAACCCAGTGGGATTTGTCACCCCAGTGCTCTGATGGACAATGCCCCATCTCAATGCCTGTTTCATGCTTCTGTGTGTGCAGTTTGCCCCCATATTTCCCCTTTCCTTCTGCACTTACAGCAAGCAATCCTGTCTTTTCTCTAAAGAAACCCACATGGAGCTGCTGGAAACCTGCACATGGACACAAGAATCCCTCCAGAGGAGGTAAAATTGTCCAGGTCCTCCTTTAATTGGCCAATGCAGGAACATTCCTGGGAAATCCCAAGGTTTCCCTTTGGGGAGATGGGAACCACTGCTCTGTCCCTTGCTCTGCAGGGGCATAGGGATGCGCTGGTGGGGCCTGGTGGTGGGACCAGGAGAACACACAGTGCTGAGTGGGGAGATAGTGGCTGTGTGGCACATAAAAGCAACACTGAGCATCCTGGCCTCTTCCAACCATCCCTTTATCTGCTTTAAGTGGGAAACTGCTTCCTGCTCTTGTATCTCCAAGTGTTCTGGGCAGAGCATTTCAATGCTGCAGCGTAGGTTGAGCTGAGAGGGATGGGGGGGAGAGCAATGCATTCATCCAGGAGGCATTGAGGAGGTTTAGATTCAGTTTCTCTAATTATGTCTTTCCATACTCACATTCCCAGGAATGTGCCATCGTTCCTGGCACCGGTTTGGGATGAAGGCAGATTTGTGCCTCTGTTGAGGGGAATGCAGCTGTGGCTGCCCCATACGTGTCTGATTCTTGGATGGGAATATCTATAACCCCCTGGCCAGCATACACCATTCCTTGTGTTCAGTGGTGCTATGGGGTTTTCCAGCTCTCCAGCTAAGAGGGGGACCCACGGTGCTGCCTCCAGCACAGCAGATGGAGAGAAAAGGGATTTATTTACTGTGAGCAAGCTGGGAACATCCCCAAACACTTCCCTCTGCCAACAGCAGCAGTTGGGAAGGGAAAGCACTTGAAAATGATGGAATTTGTTGACTGTCATTAATGTTTTATCTCCTCCATGACTGCTGGGTGGAAATGCTGCTTCTAGCGAGGGGGTTTCCCAAGGCTGGGAGTTCCTGATGGGATAAATCAGATCCTGGTCTTGGTGTGGGACCCGGAGGAGATGATGGGGTCATTTCCTCAGCTTTCAAATGTCTTCCTTTAAATGTGGCTGCAAGAAATGGAACTTGAAGGCAGGTTTGCTCCCAAAGGCAGTAGGAATTAAGGTGGAATGGCACCGAGATGTCCTGGTTCATGTGGGAGCAAGGTGTTGCTAACATGGATCTGTGAATTGAGTAACATCTCTGTGAAGCTATGGAACTAAATAGCCAGCCAATGTAAATCTCATGTTTCCATTCAGGTAGTAAGAAATCAATGGGCATTTCTGGAATGAAATTGGAAACACCAGGAATGGCTGTTAGGGAACAAAGGGTCAGTTGGGGAATGAAGAGGGAGGAAGGCTCAGCGAGTCCCATCTCTGCCAATGTCCTTCTGAGCTGGTGAACCTGGAAATGATTATACCAAATCTAGAGAGAATTATTCATAATAATGATTAATAAAGCTGATGCTGGGAATGGGTTGGCCTGAGGAGGTTTTCCATCCCCAGGGATTTTGCTCACCCACACACACTCATACGATGCTGCTCCAGTGGGAGAAATGTGAGTATGGAAAAGCTACCTTTGCCTGAGCTGTTTTTATGTACGTTAATTTATGGCTTGAATTCAGCCTCATTTTTCCTTTGGCAATTCCTCGTGCTCAGCGTTTGATGCAGCACCGAGGTGCTCCCTGATGCAGTTACAGCTACGAAGCAGGAGAAGGGCTGGAATACCTGATTTACATTGCAAGCCTCCTGCGAGACAGATGAAAGCAGTCACTTGGATAGCTGCCGGCTCCCAAGGTTTGTCTCTGCTCTGGGTGCAGGATCTCAGATCTGGGTTGGATGATACCAGCTCAAGGCTGCCTTGTGGGGCTTTGGAGCCTTGCTTTTAGTCTTTCTGCTACTCAGCTGCACTTGAAGAGCATTGAGTGCCGTCTGTGCATGAGGGACAGCCCGGTTGATGGAATGAGTGATTTTTTGCTAGTGGGAAGTGATGCCAGCGAGTGAAGCTGCATGGAGGTCACTGCATTAAGTGGTCACTCGAGGGCAGGATACAGCCAGGATGGGTATGAGGCTGGTTAGTTGTGCTCTGAGGTTGAGCATCCTCCATCTATGGGGATGCTGACGCTTGGAGCAAGTGGCCCTAGTGGAAGGTGTCCCTGCCCATGGCTGGGGGTTGGAACTGGATGAGCTTTAAGGTCTTTTCCAACCCAAATCTGTTTGTGGTTCTGTGTTTGGTGGACAGTTACCTCCAGGATCTACCATTGAAATATGATTTGCTGCTGAAGTAATGATGGACTGGTTATACCCTTTGGTTTGCCTTTCCCTGCTTGCTTCATCCTTCACCTCTTTAGAAGGCCAGTGAGTGAGTTAAGGGATCTGCTCACACTCCAGCTGTGCTCTCCTGCTTGATCTGTGTGTGCTCCCCAACCCTCCTCCTCCAGCTGCTGCAATAGGGGCTCAGCTCCTGGCAGGACCAGATGTGCTTGTGGAAACCTTCAGCATCTCAGCTGCTGCTGCTGCCAAGTACGTTTATAAGTGTATGTACCTATTGCTGCTTTCACTACGTGTGTGCTAGGGCTTATCCACATGGGTGTCGAGAAAAGTGGGTATAGGAAAGGTAGAGAACAGTAGAAACAACCTCATGTAGGTGGTATGTGGAAGTTCTGCAGTGTGGCCAGCATTAACCAGTGCCTGACACACGTGTGGGATCCTTTCTACTGCAATACCTGCACGTTGCAGGGACCCGACATGAACAAGTACAGGTTAAAGCAGTGCAAGAACCTGTGCCTGAGATAAATAAGGATGTCCCAAACTACATAATAGGGACACCAAGTGTGTTTTGCTGGACCCAAGAGACCCTGAGAGCATCCCACACCTCGAGTCCAAGGTGCTGCCCTACAAGGGGAACGCAGCTCCTGTTTCCCTCCAGCAGCTCTTGAGTTCATATCCCCCATAAAACCAAGTCAATGAATCCCCAAGTGACTCACTGAGATGAGGGCAGGGCAAATTACAGGGTATGGGATGCCTTGCTGGGATGCTTGGAATTAACAGAATTAGCTAATTAGACAAACCCTGAGCTCCATCCCACAATTACCAAGCACTGGTGGGTGGGAACAGCCCTGCTCCACATCCAAAGGAGCCCTGGAGGTGACAACGAGGGGTCCTTGTTTGAAACAGGCCAAACAAACCCCAAACCCGACTGGCTGCATCTGCATGGAGGAGAGCAGGTATTTAATGAAGGTTCTGATGGCTCTGTGCAATTACTGTGGTGGTTGGTAACTCCTGCATCTGACAGGCAAAGTGCCAGAACAGGGGAATGGTAGGAGCTGATTGTTTGCTTGCTGCTGGGATGCGAGCTGTGCTGTGTGTCCTCTGCAATCACATGCTGGGCTTGCTGCCTGTGCTGTGGCTTAGGCTGGGAACCCTCAGGATGCTTCCAAGGGGAGTAAATCCTGATCCATGCGTGTGGTTTCCATGCAGAGGAAGGCAGGGCTGTGTGGCACAGACATGGGATGGAGGGAGGAGCGTGTCAGCCTCCTGGACCTGCTGCATCCTGCTGTGTGCCTCTGGTTTGGGTCAGTCTGGACATCAGGGTGAATCGATGCAGGGGGGTGTTTGGGGACATTCACTAAGTGGCATGATCAAGCAGATGTGCTTCTGTAGGGGCTAGATCTGAGATGCAGCACAGCTTTCTGCCGCAGGGCTTGAACTAAGAGAGCATCTCCCTTTGCATCTCGGTCTGAATTGCCTTAGTGAATGGCTGGGTCTGCCCTGAGCCTCTTGTAAAGCCAGGAAGGAGGATGGAAAGGGAAGAGGAGGGTTGTCCACGGGGGCTTATGGTCACCCACACTGCTGGGATGAGGCAGTGCAGGTAACCCAGCATCCCCTCAGCCCTGTCCTGATGGCTGGTGCTGGATGTACCACACCAGGCACAGCTCTGTCTCTAGGAGAGCCTCAGGCTCCAGCGGTGCTAATCAGGGGCTGTTAATAGCAAGCTATTCCCTGCTCAGACCCAGGAGTGCTGCGCTTTCCTAGGAGGGTGGGACCACAGGAAGGTGGGATGTGCTGAGCTCCTTATCTTTCAGTGACTCCATGAAGCCGTCAAAGGAAGAAGCAAAGTCCCCCTGAGGTCCCGGTGACTCCCTGCAAGCAAAACGCGCTTGGATCTCAGTGAGTTAATGAGTAACTTCCATTTCCTTCTTCCCTGTGAAACCTCCTTTGAGCTCCGTTCCCGGCTGAGCAAGGCACTGATACAGCTCAGATGGGGCTTTGCTGGAGCTCCCAGCCCTGCAGGCGCATCCAGCCCAGGCTATTTATCATTATTATTACTATAACAAGCGAAAACCAAGCTGGTAAAAGTCCATAGGAAGGAGATTTGCCTCCTCAGTAACAGGCAGGGAAGGGGTTAGCCTCATCTGCTCATGTCCAGTGAAGGAGCCAGCGTTGGAAGAGCTGTTGTGCTGTGTGGGGTGGCTTTTTGGCCAAGGACAGCTGGAATAATGTCCCCCAGACAAGTGGGATCCTGGTCTGATCCCTCTGGTTTAGCAGTGCTGGAGGGATGGATCCTGATGGAGCAGAACCGCATCCCGTGGGATAGTGCTGGACCATGGGGCAGTGCTTGGGAGCTGCATGGATGCTGGTCTGGGCCCTTCTGTGCCAGCCTCTTCCCTAAATGCAGCTGGTGATGGAGAACTTGGGCAGTTCCTGGCTGTGTAGAACAAGATACTCCTGGTTTAATGCAGATACCCTGGAACATACCATGAGTGGCTGTAAAAGTATGTTATGTTCTGCAGCAAGCTTTTGTCCTTCCATGTCCTCCTCTCACCTGCAGCAGCTATTGGAGAGCTTATGTGCCTGGGGAAGAAGCAAGGCATTGGTCAAATGGTCTTACATAGAGAGAGGTGCAATAGCCAGAGCAGTCTGATGCAAAAATGGGCCTTTTCTTCATGATACATCCCCGTTTTCGTACCATGGTGAAGAGCTGCTGATGAGAGCAGGTTGGGAAAGGAAGGTTAGAGCAGGGTGCTGCACTCCTCTGCTGAGCATCCCCAGCAGCCCAGCCTGAGGGCCTTATTCCTGACATATTTCTGGGCTTCCATTCAAGTCTCAACATTCTCAATTGCATGAAGCGGCTCTGGCTTGTACCTGTGATTGAGAGCGGGAGAGCATCCAGACACGGAGGGAAGCGCGATGAAATAGTGGAATCCCTTAAGCTTATTATTGAGTGATGCTGCAGAGGAGCTGGAGCAGCAGTAGCATTTTAATTTCCCTAGCAGGTCCATGTAACACAATGCCTGGCTCCTAATACAGCACCAGTGACAGAGAGCTCCTTGCCAAGGAAAGCTCAAAGTTGTTTTCCAACAGATTGACTTCTTTCCTTTATTATTCCTTTGACTCTTCCCTCAGATTCCAGGCGAAGGGATGCTCAGCTTGAGCTATGAGGAGCATTAACAGTTGTGAGAAGTGGTCCCAGGGTATGAGGTGTGGACAGTAGTGCCTGTGTGCAGCAGTTTGATGGCGATCGGGGGAGAGATCAGCTGAAATGAGCGTTATTGGTGCGGTGGTGCACGGCCTTCCCTTGGAAGCCCTGCTATGAATCAGAAGAGCAATGGAAACTTCAATGTCCCCTCCAGGTCCTGTAAAATGACAGCAAGAAAAAGTCTTTGGGTCTCACTTATCCCAGGGTACAAAGTGCTTTTGCCCTTCCTGAGCCACTGTAGTGATAGCGATGCTCCTGCCACAAAGCTTGGATCATTTTGGGGTTGCATTGGAATCATGGAACAGTTTGGGTTAGAAAGGGCCTGAAGATCATCCAGTTCCAGCCCCTTGCCATGGGCAGGGACATCTTCCACTAGAGCAGCTTGCTCCAAGCCTATCCAACCTGGCCTTGGAGGCTCTATGATGAGAATCACACATGTCCCACTGGTCCTTCCCCAGTTTTGAGCCATTTCAGTCTCTGGCTTAGCTGGAAACATCTCAGCCCCCCAGCTCTGCCCCTGTCTGATGCATTTGTGACCTGAGCCAGCACAGGGCAAGCTGCAAGTTCCATCAATACATAAAAGATTCTGGTTTTCCTTAGGCAAACCCCTCAGGAGCTGGAGCTCAGCCTTCAGTTCCTGGGAAAGCTCCTGCCGGGAAGAGAAAGGCCAAAGGGAAACTGCAGCATGGGAGGTATTTGCTCTTCTGCGGCTGTTTCCTGAGCTTTCTGAGTCAGGGGCTTGCCCTTCAAACCTCAATAATAACCCAATAGAGTAAATACAGGCAGTTAAGGAACATTAAGGTTTGGCAACTACCAGCAGTAGCCTTGTTTCTTCTTTATTAGAAGGACGGAGAGGGTGTAATCGGGAGCGCTGCTCCTGCCTCTCCTGCTTTTCACTTAGTGCATCAGTAACCAGTTCAAGGGGACCCTGCACAAGCCATTTGTTTTGCTCTTCTTTTTTTTCACCCCCCCCTTATTTTGTTCAATTTTTTCTTTTTCCATGAGCTTTTGGGAGCAGAATGTTTTAAAAATGTCATGAAGAAGCCATTGACCACACAGACCCCATGCGTTTCGCTGATGAAAACCACTGCCTGTTGCTGTAGAGGAAGGAAGATGATAGGGATGCTGGGGATGGACTCTTCATTAGGGACTGTAGTGGTAGGACAAGGGGTAATGGGTTAAAACTGAAACAGGGGAAGTTTAGATTGGATATAAGGAGGAAATTCTTTCCTGTTAGGGCGGTGAGGCACTGGAATGGGTGCCCAGGGAGGCTGTGAATGCTCCATCCCTGGCAGTGTTCAAGGCCAGGTTGGATGAGGCCTTGGGTAATATGGTTTAGAGCGAGGTGTCCCTCGGGAGATGTGCTCTGGAGGAGGGTGTTGAGGCCGATGGCAGCAGATGGGGATGAAGGTGACTGCAGCTGGATTAGGGGTAAAATTGCATCTACCTCTCACCTGGGCATCCCTTTTTGTCATCCTAAAAGGAAAGAAGTGCAGTGTGATGACCTGGGAACAAGGAGTCTAGCAGAGATGTCCCCTTCCCACCCCCTTGCTGGCTCTTGGGTATCTTGGCTTTCCTCCTTCAATGTGCCCAACCCAAATGTTGTGATGCTGGTGGGCAGTGATAACTACTGGATGCTGTCCTACCCTGGAGCGGGGTCCTGAGCCACTGATGAGCAAGAGACATGCTCACACTGCACCTCCCACCCTCGGTACTATGTGTGTTTTAGTTTAGTTATTAGCATTTGCACATTATAATAGAGAGAAATCCTGTCTCATCCATCCCTGTGTTTAGTTTCTGTGGATGGAGTGATCTGTGCAACCACACGGGCTCAGATGCTTTAACTGGTCATTATACAGCTGTAACAAGAGGACAGCTCTGCTGCTCTTCCAGAGGGCTGATGGATGCGATTCACCAAAGCCTGAAGCTGTTATTTTCCTCTCTAGCTGTAAATGTTTCCGAGTGACAGCATATGAAAGACACTCCATCAAACTAAGTGGAATCAGATAGATAACCAGCCTTCCCAGGGAGCTGAAATTACCTGGCATTTGACTACATGGCTCTTGAAACCCGTGAGGCATCGCATGTCCTGGGTACCAGCTCACCTGCTATGCCTCGGTGTTAATCCAGTGCTATCCCTTGGTCTGGATGTACCCATGAGCAGCATAGTTGTATTGCTGTTGCTTTAGGTGTGGTATGGGGTGATGATGGTCCCCTTTCCCGTGGATGGGCTGGTGCTGGAGGATGCAGGAGACAACATTTTGGGGGAGAAGATGCCCAGATGCTACTGGGATGAGCACCCGTGTGAGGAGCGGTGCCAATCCCGGCTCTGAAGTTGTCCTTACTGCGGTGAGAGGGAGGTCGTTAGCTCTGATTAGAACATTTGTGATTCCAACGAGGCCTTTCATTTCCCCCCTGGCTTCTGTTCTGCATATTTGATGCCCTTCCCTAACGAGAGCGTGTAAATGTTAAGCTGTTGGAATAATATTGCTGCAAGGTTCAGACACTAATGGCAAGCGTTATCACCAGCCGGGTTGTTCAGGACTTAACAAAAGGTACAAAACAATTAAGCTGTGATTAACAATCAAGTGTTTCTGTAATTACAGCGCTGGTTTGTGCTTCTGTTTATGCCTTTTCTAACGCAGAAGAAACCCAGTTGCAGATTGGTTCACTTAAAAACCCCACTGGTGATACAGGGAAAGCCAAGATGATGCCTCTGCCTCAGGAGAAGACCTAGGCAAAGGCCAGGCCTGTGTTATGGCCTTGAAACTGGCTCCCAATGGGATATGGGATGGTTTGAGATGATTTGGTACCTTTAGGGGACAGGTTGTGTTGCAGGGCTCCTAAATGGAAATAAAAGCATGAAAGATGCTTTTTCTGACACTCAGCATAGGTGTAACCCAGTTTTGTAATCTCCCTCCTACCCAGCTCATCTTGAGGCAGTACCCATCAGTACCTTTAAATGTAAAGGGATGAATTCTTTTTGCATAGGGAATAGAATAGAATGTGACTTCCCTTTTTACATACAAAAGCTCCCGAAAAGCAGTTTTTAGACTTAAATAAGAGTGGTGGTGGAGGGATGAGATTAAGGCATCAGGACAGAGAAGTGAAAAGGTTTAGACAAAACCCCATGGTTTTGTATGGAGGGAGGCAGTGGGACTGGAGGTCAGTTATGTGCAGCGCTGGGTGCCCTTTGCTGCCTGTGCAGTGCAGATGTACCAGAGGACTGGATCTGTCGCATCCATTTAACTTGTCAGTCTGTAAGGATCTGACAAATGTATGGGAGAGGAATCTGGGATAACTCATGAACAGTTTGATTACTGCATGCTGCCATAAATATCCCCACTAGCCTCCTGGGCATGAAGAAAGGGGTTTGTTCTCTCTCTTGCCAGCAACCAGATAAGAAGCTCAATAGCCTTCCCTAAGGATGAAGCTCCAGCCTGGCTGGGTTGTGCCCAGGGACTGGTGAATCCCATGGGACAAAGTGGAATCCAGCAACTCAGCAGAGCTATTCCACTCGTGAGTCTTGCCTAAAAGCTCCCGAGGTCATTGGTAGGTTATTTATGAGCAATCAGAAACCAGGAGTGGTTTGTTATTACTGAGAGATGCTAATTCATATTCTAGAGGGGGTTCATTAGCTGGATTGGCTTTATTGTGTGCGAGTTGATAGCAGCCTTCTGGGTGCGATGCTTCTGCCTTCAGAGGGGTGCTGAGAGCTTTGGGGGGCAGGAAGGAGCCCAGAATAGAAGCAGGCTGGTAGCAGTGGTTATCAGAGTTCTTCTTGGCTGCTTTCTCACCTAAATACCTTACTTTGGGGTCTCCCACATGGCCCTTAAGGAGGGAATCTTCGTTTCCTTTTCATTGCCTAATCCTTTTCACACTGTATTTATCCCTCAATGTCACTGCAGGGCTGTGGAGGGCTTCTTGCAAGAGGCAGCAGCACCAGTTAGGAACCAACTCTTGTTTGGTTGGGAGAGAGCAAGGTAAGTGCAGGAAGACCCATGGAGCCATAAACCACACAGGCAGCACGGCTCCAAATTGGTCTGTTCCTCTTGGCAGAGGAGCTGCCTATTGAAGAAAATTGGGCAATTGGTGTTGCTGCCAGCGCTGCAGTGCTTTTGGATGGCCAAGGTGGCAGAGCTCATTTCCAGCCCTGCTGGGATGGAGAGAGCTGTAAATTACAACGGGTGGAAAATGCCACAGTAGAGAGATAAATAAAGATGGGGGAAATTGTTTTCTTCCCTTAAAAGGTTTGTAGGGATGTAAGAGACCTAGTTCTGAGCTAAAAAGGGGACCAACCACCTTGCTTGTGTTTCACGAGTGCTCACGTACTGTTGGCATAAATAAAGCACCTCATATTGCTGATGTACACTTGAGAGAGGAGGTAAAAACACCCTTTGCCTTTATATTTCCCCTTCCAGTGCCTTCCCTATGTACCTGGTTTCATTGCAGGAGCAGCTCATAAATCATCCAGGGCTGCTCTGGCTGTAGGTCATTTGCAGGGAGCCTCAAGGAGGAGCAAGGTGGATATGGAATGGGGCTGTTGGAGACAGCAGAGGGGACACTGTTCCCTATGGAGCTGGGACCTGCCAGGGTTTCTCAGCTTTGTCTGCCACCTCTGGGATGTTTGCAGCATTTCTCCCCCTTGTTGATTCTCTTGTGTCTAATAACAGGGTTGAGCTTAGTGGCTTCTTTCTTTAGCCAAATGCCTGTTTTAGTGAGGGATTTAATATGCTGGAGCTCACAGTTCTCATTTCAGCTGAGGCTGATGTTGTGCCATGTGTTAAGGAGCTATTGAATGCATAGAGCAGGTTGTTGCACTGCTGGCACCATTAACCTGTGCAGACACTCCAGGGGGTGATGCCCTGTGGAGCAGCTCCACCGCCTGAGTGGGTACCAAAGGCTGATGCTGTGGGATGCGGGGCTGGATGAGGGAGCAGCCCATGTCCCTAGGGCTGGTGGCCTGGCAATGAGCTGCTGCTTGCTCAGTCTCTGTGGCTGCAGCCTGGGTATCAGGGTGTCAGAAACACTCCTGAAGGCAAATAAAACCTTGCTCCATTGGGCACCTTGAAAACAGAACGAGGAACACCTCTGAAGCAGAGCGATGCTGTCAGCGATGTCTTTGCCTAGTGAGAGCCCTGTCCGATGCACTTGGGTGATGAAGCATGCTGCCTTGCCTTTGCTTAACGTTTGCCAGTCTCTTTAGGAGATGAATTAGCTCAACACAGATGTAATTATCCCAGCAGGGTGATCGCTTTTGCGAGGCTCTGACTGAAATATCCCTGGTGGAAGGGCTGTGGGGACAGGGGATGGTGCAGGACGGTGATGGGCAGCCCATTGTATTAACAACCCTCACAAGGTTGAGTTCAGGGTTTCAGTTTGGCTGTCGGAGATGGGATCTGATTTATTCCAATGGGTTTTGGCCTGTGAGCAGCCTGTGATGTAAGCCCAGCTGGAAAGACAGGTACCTGGGGACTTTCTGCAGCAGAAGCAGTCTCCCAGGCTTGGGATGCTGTGGAAGTTGAAGCAGCATTTGATTCCCTGTCCTTTTTCCAGATGAGATGACTCCCAGCTCTGTGCCAGCCCTGGATTATGGCTTAGAAGAGGCAGGTATTGGAAGGGAGCGGACCCATTTTGTGCATCACTAACAGAAAAGTTTGCTCACTTGAGCAGAACTGGGGCATTTGTTTTGGAATGCATCTAACCTGGTTTTAGAAACATAAAATATTCATGAAGGTGCCATCTCAGTGACTGGTTTTACTGTTGAATTACCCTGAATGTGAGCAGAACCTTGGTCTGCATCCGGTCTGACTGTTCCAGTGTGCAAGCTGCAGCTCTGAAATGGCTTTGCTGGGCTTCCTTGCATGGAAGGAAGGGAAAAGCATTGCAGACCCAGGCTTGCGCTGTTCCTTTTGTGCTGTGATTGCATGGTTGTGGTTCATGCCCTGCTGTGCTGTTTCCATCCCTTGAATCAGGATGCCCTTGAGGGCTGGCAATACCCTCCATGGGGCGACAAGACCTTGATGGAGGTGGGGTACACAGGGATGATGTGTCCCATAGAACCCTAAAATGGATTGGGTTGGAAAGGATCTTGAAGCTCATCCAGCTCCAGCCCCCTGCTGCAGGCAGGGACCCCTTCCACTGGAGCAGCTTGCTCCAAGCCCCATCCAACCTGGCCTTGATGTTTCCAAATGAAGACTGAATAAATGCCAGTCAACAAAGCTGTTACCTCTTTGCCCACTGTGTAATGCAGAGACCCACTGTGATTAACCAAGGGTGACCTCAGCTCCAGGAGCTGGGATTAAAGCCATGCAAATAGTGGGTTATTTTCCTGCTTCTGTGGGTGGCTCCAGAAGGATCTGTTTTATCTGGGGTTTGTTTGCAAGGATAGATCTTTCTTAGAATCATAGAAGAGTAGTTAGGGTTGGAAAGGACCTTAAGATCATCCAGTTCCAACCCCCCTGCCATGGGCAGGGACACCTCGCACTAAACCATGGCACCCAAGGCTTCGTGTTAAGTTTAGCTTGCTCTTTTCCTTCTGTAATGTGAAAGAATAACCTCATCAAGGACATGGTCACCATTGTCTGCCCATTACAAACCCTACTGATGCAGAAAATACCCATCTGATCTTGGCAGGGTACGTGGGATGCTTGCTTGAAGGATGTTGCTTACACATCTTGGTATTCATTCTCTTGACAGCGAGCTTAATGGACCCATTGATGGCGGTGGGCACTGCGCATCCCTGCTGTGACGGGTCCTGCAAGGGCTGGGGTTTGCAAGATGCTGCTTTCCTTTCCTTTGGAATACCCCCAGCATCCCCGAGCTGCTTCAACACCTTTTCCTTGGCACTGTAAAGCCAAGCCCTGCACTCAGAGAGGGCTTTGGCAGCAGTATGATGCCTCAGTTTTGTGCCCTCAGCTCCTCCCAGAAGGTAAAAGCCAGGAGGCAGAATGTGATCTGAGGGGTTTGATCCATGCTTGTGCTGGGTTCCTTTGGAACATCATCATGCTTCCTGCTGGATTTCTGGGGCCAAACCTTCAGCTGTTGATGGCAGCTTTTACTGCTTTACCTACAAGGGATTACAAAGTACCCTGGAACTGGTTTTGTTGAAGGCAAGGTATTAGAGGTTGAGTGATGGTAGATGATGCCTTGAAAGCAGAATTAGTACTTTAATATAGACATAGATATTAAACTGTCAAGGGAAAGTATTTAAGACAGACAGCCCCTGAATGGTATAAGGATTAATGGGTAAATATTGCCTTTCAATAAATTCACTTAAAAGGGTGATGCCAGATTTAATTCAAACCTTATGTTTAGGTGACTTGGGGGAATGATTGCTACCAAGTCTTCAAGAAGGAATCTTGTTTTGTCACTTTTTGCCTCTGAGGTTTTAAAAGTAGCTTGGGAGTTACTTGTGTGGATCTTACCCAGTTTATGCTGAACGCAAGGGAATAGCAGGTGGGTTTGAAGGTGTAGTGATGCTGTTGGGCTGTGTGGATGGATTACCCTATCTTTGCATTCAGACTAAGCCTGGTTGGTTTGAAGCCCCGCTGAGTAAATAAGTAGTTACTGAATTGTGCCGTTTCGTGTTCCTTTAAGTGGCTGATGGGGGTCAAGGATGTTGAAGTGAAAGAACAGGGTCTCCCGAGGAGGCTGGAGAGTGGAGGGATGCGGGCAAAGGGATTTTACTGTAAGAGCATCGCTTCCCAAACAGTGCTTCAAGTACAGATCGCTGAAGCCAGGCACTTAACCAGAGAATTGCAGAGCTCAGGAGCTCTTCTAAAAGGGCTATTTCCACCATCAGCTTTAAAAGCAAATCTAACGGGTGTCAGAGAAATCAAATACCCAAAGATGGGCAGCAGCATTGTAGCTCTAACAGCCTTGCTCTGTGCATAGCCTGGTCCAGTCCCACTGCTCCTGCAGAGCTCAGGTATGGCCCATGCTGGGATGAGGCTCTTTCTTTACTGGTAAAGGCTTTGTTTGACCGTTTTGGGCGTTAAAGTGTGTTTTGCTTCGTGCTGTCACTGCAGAGCAGCAAACATTCATTAATTCCTGGGCTTTGACCTGATTCCTGGCCATAAATATGAGATTTCTACAAAGGAGCAGAGAAGAGACGATAAAGCAAAGCCCTGATCAAATGACACAGATGTGAAGCAGCCTTTAATTGACTCGCTTTTGTCAGACATAATTAAGTCCTACATTTCATTGCAGTCCTTGGCTCATGTTCAGATCTCAGGAAGTCTTTGGTGATAAGGAGCAGACGAGACTGATGGCTTCTTGCAGTAGCTTGCACAGGAGGCATGGCATCTCATGGCGTATTGGCTGCAAGTGAAGCCATGAGGCACAGCCAAAGCCCAGGTTTCTGATTGCAATAGGGTGCCAAGATGTCACTTCTCCTTCTGTGCATCTTGCTTGTGTATTCCTTCCATTTCTGTGAGCTTCGGTTGCTTTGCAGTTTGCCAGCTCCGGGTGGGCTCAGCTGCCCACCCTATCTGTCAAAGCTTGGATGCATGTGCTAAACATGCTCAAATCCCACCTGTATACTTATACATATGTATATATATAGGTGAGATTTATATATAGGTGAGAAATATATATATATATGTTTTCATTTTTCCTGGATAAGAATGGACTTCAACACATACCCAAGTGCTTCACTGAACAGAGGCCCCAGGGCCCCGTGCTGTCTGCAAAGCCGGTGCCAGCACACCCATTCTATACTGGGAACAGTGTCAGGAATTTAGGTTCCTTTGTGCTGTTTGTTGTCTTCCAGGAATAAGCAGTGCCTTTCCCCTGATGTATGAAGGTAAAAAAGCCATTTCACAAGGTAAGGAAGGAGCAGAGTCAATGGTTGAAGTGGCAAACGCCAAAAAGGAGCATCTTCTATTCACTTAGCTGTGAAGTGGGGTCCTGATGGAGCCGCCTGGGATGCAGGTAGTGAGTCTGTGTGGGGAGTATTTGGGGCATCTTTGTTAAGAGGCTGAAGGTACCCAGGGAGCTTTAGAAGTGAAGGCCCCTGCAAGGTTTTCATCCCTCCTAGCAAAGGGAAAGTACTTGAAAACCTGCCTTTGCCTTGCTCTCTTTCTGTCTATTGTATTATTTAATCTCACTTTCCCCCAGTGGAGTTCTGTGCTGAAAGGAAATGAAATCTCTGCTGTGTTATTATTGCTTTCTGCTTAGATAAATAACGCTGTCCTCGATCCAGGGTGGCTTTTACCTTCTGGATGTGCTGCTCTGGGAAGCATGGCTCTAATGGGTGGGAAGTGATTGGAGGTGTTGCAGAAACATCTCTGCATCCTCACCTTGGGAGCTGAATCCTTTAATAAGCAAAGCTACTGGGTGTTTTGGATAAGGAGGACCCCAGGAGCTGTTACCTACCTGGAATATCACTGCAGAAGCTAGGTTTTGATGCAGAGGGGTTTAAACAGACAGACTCTTGTCTTGCTTTTTACCTACTGGGCTGAAAAAGCCATTTCCAAAGGAGATGCTGGTTGAATCTCTAACTCATTGACAGTGGCAATGCCTGGACGTGTAAAGACTTTGGGCTTCACAGAGCCCAAAGAGTGGCTTGGTTGGTCTGAAAGCAGGTGTACAAAATGCTGTGGTGTGAAATGTTCTTGTAGGGCATTTTCCCTTGCCCCAAAATGAGGACAGCAGGGAGAGGCAAGCTTGAGCTGAGCTTCCCAATGCATTGCTCACTGGGGATGGTGCTTGTAGTCCAGCAAATCTGGGAGATCTCTGAAACACAGGAGGATGGACATGGAAGGGAGACCTCGGGAGAGGCTTTGGTGTGATGAAGATGAGGAGGGAGCGTGGATGGTTGCCCTAAAACAGACTAGAAGAACTTGAGGATGGAGGGAGCAGGTTTGGTTTGGTTTTCATTGCTGTGGGCTCTGCCTGCTGGGGACCAGCCCTGTGATAACCCCATGCCCTATAAAGAGGCCATGAAAGACTTGCCACAGTGGCTCTGAGCAGCCATGGTGCACTTTGACAACTGGCCATTGTGTCTGGACCATTTCTATTTCAGGACATGGTTCTTGAGGGGCCCTGCTAGGATCTGAGAGCAGATTCCAAGGACAGACTCTCCCCGTGACCTCTGTTCCCACCTTGCCCTCCTGATGGTTGATGGCCAGCACTCGGGTCCTTTGAAGCATGCTGAGAGGTTGGTTGTGTGCATTGGCTCTTTCATCTCTCGCTGCAGAGGCTGTCTCATGCTCTTTTGAGTCTTCTTTGCTGCTTTTGAGTTGTCTGCAGCGTCCAGCATGGATATGACCTCAGGAAAGTGCGGAAAAGGATGAGTCTGATTAACTATATCCTTTGGAGAGAAAATGTTGCTTTCCATCAAGAATTTCCTTATTCAGATATAATTTCTGTCCAGAAGGGAAATCAGAAGTGGCTTAAGATGGGCGGATGGGTGCAGAAACTGCCTGCAAATAACTGCCTGCTCATAAGTGTGGTGGGAAATGCTGGGGAGCTGAAAATTCCCTACCTGGGAAGGGAGATTGACCCCTCTGGGAACAGGGATTGCTTTTGCCTTTAGCTCTGTGGGATGTCTTGGTTCGTGCTGGAGGGGTGAAGAATGAGCGTGGATGGAAGCATTTCCTAACAAAGAGATGGGAGAAGGGTCCTTTGCCCAGGGGGATGCTGCATCATGGGATGGGATGGGCTCCTGCACATCATGCTGATGACGTGCAGGAAGAAACCTGCTGTCATTGCAGAGGGCACTGAGGGTGATGTGCTGGAAATCCTCTGCAGCAGTAATTAAACCACACAAGGGTTTCTCATCATTTTCTAATACAAAAGGTATTGTAACCAAAACAAATCCCAAGCCTATTCTGGCCCTGGTTGGTGGATAGGAATTCTGTGGTTGCCTAGGAACTGGTGATCAGAGCCTGACTGCATCCAGCATGGGCTGACAAAGGGCATTCTCATCAATATCATCCTTGTTTATGGCCATAAGGTCCTATGGCAGCTTCCAAAGGGCCAGCTTTGAGAGCTGGGGAAAAGTGCTTGGAATTGTCTGGAAGCTTAAAATATGGGCAAAAAAGGATGGGGGAACATTGGGAATTTTTAGGAGGCGATCATCACATGGACAAGCCCCTGGATTTCAGGAGCCAAGGCAGAGCAGAAATTAAATAAAGGAAAAAGCAGTAGTTTGCAAAAGGAACTGGATAGCAAATGATGTGTATCGGGGAGGGAGGCTCAGCCAGCTGATGAGAGGCAATTATTAAAAGAGCCTGAAATCTGTGGCTATCAAGAGTAAAGACAAAAAGACTCGAAGTATCTTGAAACACAAAGAGTGGTGCCAGCTGGTGGCTTCATCACTGGATGACACGCTTCAATCAGCGCTGTAGTGTCTGGTCAGTGCTGCTTTGTGGCGTTTGGAAAGCCAGAATGATGTGCTTTATCTCCCTAATGGGAGAGAGCATCTTTCCCTTTCCATCCCTAATCAGCAGGGTAGTAAATGATATCCGTGGTGTCAGGGGGTATGCTTAGAAATCAGCGTCCATATAACTGGTGTTTGAGAGTCTCTGAAGAGCTGGCTCACAAGATTGAGGTCTGCAGATGTTCATTTCTCAGCAGCAGCAGAAAAGCTGGGAAAGGGCTGGTTTGTATTCTGAAAGGGCTGTCATTACATCCCAGATAACTACAAGCTGGTAATCCCGGGCAGCATAATGGTATAGGTGAAAGGGAATTGAAAGGATAGGGAATTAAAGGCTAGGAATAAAACTAATGGGTTTATGAAACAGAGGCCTTTAGGAGAAGGCTGAATTCATTAGCTTAGTCATGGTTCTTAGGTAGCTCTAATAAGCCTAACGTTTTGCACAGTGTTTGCCATAGCTTCACATGGCATTTGGATTAAGCCACCCGAGGAGGAGTGTTGGAATGGTGCTGGGAGCAGGTAGCTGGCAGGGATGGTTATCCTATGGTGGGAATGATGAGGACTTGGCATGTGCCTCCATCAGGTGTAGTCCATCCAAGAAGGCACTTGGGCAAGTTCTCAGCCTTGCACTTAACCCTGCTACAAACACATGGCTAATGCAGGATCTGTGTCCAGAGGTTCCTCATTCACCTTGCCCAGAGGAGCACTGCAGACAGCATCTCCCAAACCCAAGAGATGGGATCTTCACCTTTGTCTCCCAAAGATGCTGAGGGCTCTTTGTGGGCAAAGGGACCAGCGGAAGCTGCCAGTGGGCTGCTGGGTCAGGAGAGCTTTGGACTTGAATCGGAGGTAGGAAACCACTACCTGGGATGATGCAGGTCAGACAAACCAGGTGCTTGCCTTTGCTTTCCCTCTCACCATCTGAGCTGTGGCACCTCAAGGATGGTGCTTGTGCTTGGGAAGAAGTGAGGTGATGGAGCATGCTGCAGTAGCCCTGCACAGCCATCCCTGTGGCTCCCAGGGCTTTTTTCCCCCCTTTCCCTCAGCCCTGCCATGCTGATGGTCCTTGCAGCACTCCCCACCCAGGGTCATCCACATGTGAAGTTGTTATGCACAGGGTCACTTTACAAAGGCAGGCTCAGTCCTGGCTTAGAGCTGTACCTCCCTGTGCAATTCTGCCTCTTCAAGCTACTGGAAGCAGAGAGCGATGCTGCCCAAACCTCACTCTTCCTCCCAGCATCACCTTAGCTTAGCAATAACCCCTAAGAAACACAAATCCACCCTGAAACAGGACCCAAACTATTCCTTTTTCTATCGGTCTCTAGCATTCACTTGACAGGCCACATCCCTGCTGTGAAAGATGCTCCAGGAGAGGCGGTGAGCACAGGAGTTGCTAGGTGACTGCTGCCCTCAGGGCGCGATCCCCCAGCACTGCCTGCTCTCGGCATGACTAATGCATCTCAATGCATCCATTGGACAAAAGCGCTGTCACTTGGGTCTTACCGGTTGAGTCATTCCCGCTGGGAGCACTGGGTTATGTGGGTGGCTGAGAGAGGGTTCTTCCAGCCTGGAGGTGCTCAGCCCCCAGAGCAAACATCTCCAACCAGGATGGGGTTGGCCTCGGGGAGCATCCCAGTCGCCTACAATTCCATGGTCCCAATGCCACAGAGCTGCTCTTAGCACCCAAGCACAGCAATGAATGGTGTCTGTTGGCCAATGCTCTTTGGCTGACAATAAAGGCCTTGTCTGAATTGTTTTAGACTGACCCTAAAGGGGGTCATAAAGCCTTTCACACCCCAAATCTAAAGATGGCAAGAGCAGGATACAGGCAGGAAGATGATGTGATGTATTCCAGGTCTGGCTGGGCTTGGAATGCTGGGGGCAAGCAAAGGCTTGTGACATTCCTGTGGATTTCCAAGGCTTTTAAGTAATTTCTGCAGTTAAAGGCAGTTATTGTGTAACATTGACATGTTGCTTGGCTCTTCCTCCCTCTGGTTTTGTATGCAAGTCAGGATTGCAGGTTAAATGCTGTTCTGGCAGTGGTCCAGTGATATTAGGGATGAATTGATGAACACATCTTTTCAGGTCACTTCCAGGGGGACAAACAAGAGACATTTTAGTCCATGGTAGGCAGTGATTTTAATGCCTGAGTGCTCTCTCTGAAGAATAGATTTACAAAGTAAAGGGAAACTTCTTGTAGTGGCTTTCTCTGGCCAAGTTAAACCCCTTAAACTGTTGGTTTTCAGCTGTTCCTCCTCATTCCTGGCACTGGAGGGGTGAAGTGGTTTTTGCAACCGAAGTGGTGGGATCCAGCTCCCAGTGCTGCTGGTGCAGAGGCAGCATCCACAAGGCCAGTCCCAGCCCTCACTATGGAAGAGGCTGCACAGACACAAACCGAGGTCATGCCTTGAAGAGTTTGCTGTTAACGGGAGAGGATTGGGAGGGTAATAAGAATCCATGGCAAAGTATGAGCCTTTATCTTCATCGGTGGTATTGGAAATGCTCATATCCAGTTGGGTTTGGGAAGCTTTCATGTAGAGTATGGAGTAAACGTGTAGTAAGAGGTGAAGGATTTCCCCATCAGGATTTGAGTGTTAAAGCTGCTGCAGATGGGCTGGGAAGCATGGCCATGGAGCAGAGCATGGGCAGCACAGTGAGGGCTTCCTTTCACACAACATCAGGAGGCTTCAGCAGCCCTCGCTGAGCTCTTGGTGTGATTTGCACCAAGGGCACGGCCTCACACAGCTCACAAGCTCCAGGCCAGCTCAGAAGCCTTTGATTTGTGGCTTTTCTCCTAGCAGGGGTGGTGAATTGTAGGCAAAGCTTCTTCCTATGGAGGGCTCGAAGGATGCTTCAAGTTCCTGCGACCACTCGGATAAACGGGGGGGAACAGTGCAGTGAATCCTGTCAGGAGCCTCTCAAAACGCTCAGGGAACACAATGGAGCAAACCTGATCTGATTTCCTCCCAGGAAACAAGCACTGCACAAGGAGGCAAAAAGCAGGTAGGGCAGAAAGCTCCAGCTCTCCTCTCTAAGTGGGTCAGACGGGGAGCCGCTCTCCTTGGGCACTGATGTTTTCACATATGAAGCAAGGAGAAATTAGGAGCTGTATTTATGCAGCTGCATCTGAACATCTAAGGCTTAAACCCTTCAAAGAGCCCATCTAAACATTCAGCCCAAAGCCACCCAAATGCAGGATCTGAAGAGCAGCCTTGGGACTTGCGCATTGGCCTCGCTGAAAGGCAGGGATTGGGGAAAGAGAGTGCGAGGCTGTGATTTAGAGCTGAGATGGATTCGCTTTCCACATGAAAGTCACCCCCAGGAGTTCACCAGGATGCCAGGCCTGTAGCACCTTTCAAGTGTGTGATGCCCTTGAGGGGGTGGATGGAAAACTGAGCCAGGGCAGCAGCTCTGCTGCTCAGAGATGCTCCTGAGCAGGGCTGCGAGCAATGGGTGATCCCAGGAGAAATCGCCTCGGGTGTTTCCATCCCTGTCTGAAGCCCTTGGTAGAGTCCTAGGTAAATCAGGACAACAGCCCTGCTGTTCCCCAGGGGTAAGTGATCCCCTGGGGCAGTTTGTCAGAGCCGATGGATGCGCTCAGACCCGGTGGTATTGGAGCACAAGGGAGCTCCAAGGCTTCTTACCGCAGAGTAGGGATGTCCAATGAGCCTGGTACAGCGAGGGGGCTGGCAGTTGTGCTGATACTGATACACAGACAAGGGCTTATCTGGACCCTGCTGCCCGTGAGGTTTTGCTGTTCCTACAGGGATGTACAATTGGTTGTGTTGCATCCCAGATGTGAAGGTTGGCCACAGCAGGGACCAAACTTCATTTGGCATCAGCAGAGATGCATCCTTCTGACGAGGCTCAGAGCCAGGGAGGGCACAGCCCCTGCTCCTGGCACTGATCCACAGCCTGAGGAGTGACCTGGGAACTGAGATTGCTTGAGTGACTCCCTAAAGGCTTTCCTGTGCTGTTTAAATGTTCCCCATCATGAGACTGAGGTCTGTTTGATGCTTTACTGCATGCAGCGTGTAGAGTCAGCAGTGCCAAGGGGACTGCTGAGGATGAATAAGGTCCTTTGGGGTGCAAGGAAGAGGATGGTGCTGGCAGACCTGCATGGAGGGAGAGGGGGGAAACGCTTCTGCCCAAAGCACACAGCAGACTAGAGACAGGTTAGGACAAGATGGATGAGTGTTGGCTTGCAGGGGAGGGAAGCCAGCAGTTGCTTGCTGTGCCTGTTTATGGCAGTGCTAGCGGGGCTCACATTTATAGCAGCACGTGTTAACTGCCTTCTGCTGCAGCTGCCATAAACAGCTTCAGCATTCCCGACTTCCTGCCTGCATCGGGAGCCCTTCGGTGCATCGCATGGACCATGCTCCTCAAGGGCCAAAAGAGCAGAGCTCTTGGCTTTGGAGAGCTTCGTGTTCCCCATCCCATTCCCTCCTTAGGCTTAGGAGCGAAAAGCCCCAGCACCAGTGACCTGGGACTGGTTTTGCATCACTCTCCTGGAGGGCAGCAGCTGCACTTGGTGTTTCTTGGAACCCAGGAGTTTTTCCTTTGGTTCTTTGTTGCTCCCTTTTCCCTGGAAATGAATTCCCAGCCACTCCATCTGGTTGCCAGAGGTGATGCTTCCATGCAGCTGCGGTAACCGGTGCCATGGGAGGACACCGGGGAGGACCCTGCTGCTGTTTCACCTTCCTTTTGCTCACTTCCATCAAGGGCCCTGTGTATCTTAATGCAGGGTTTGGCTCTTCTTTTACATGGAACTTTCAGGAACGTGTTTGTGACATGGTTTTTTTTCTGGGAGAAACGCCGTGCAAAGGTGAAACTTAGGTGGAATTGGGGTGAAATTCCTGTGGGATTGGGGAGCTGGAAGTTAAAAGGGGGATATGAAAGTTTGCTTTGAGCTTGTGGGCTTTGTTCTGTTTGGATGCTCGTTGCAGGTGCTTTCAGGGAAATCAGTGCACATCAATTCGATAAATCCTCAGAGGAAGGAGAGTAAAAGGAACTAAAAGCTTCTTACAAAGGTATTCCTTAAGCAAAACCTTTAAGCCCAATTCATTTCCATGCTGGAAATAAAGACATCCAACAGCCAGCCAAAGTACCAGGTTTTAGTTAATTTTATGTCTGAGGCACCTGGGTACAGAGGTGAGTGTCCTTAGGAAAGGATATTAGGGATTCATGCAGGCAAAGCAATGAGGGATGCAGGGGTTAAACCATCCCTTGTGCAAAGCCCTCAGGATTGGATGGGAATGTGTGTGTAGGAACTCTTTGCATGCACCGGGGTGAATGCAGGCTTTACATCAAGGTGCTGCAGCCCCTAGTTCCCAGTTTACCCACAGTGTTGTGAATATAATACATATATATTATACACAATAGAATATTGTTGTGGAGCCACTTTGCTGGTGTCCACGCTCCTGTGGGTGTTCGGGTCTTGGTCCTCGCAGTGAGTGGGGCAGGACTGAAGGTGTCAAACTCTTCCCTTCAGCTATTGAAGATCCTTGTTTCCCCTTTCAGCTCCTGAAGTTTGGCAACACTCGCAGATGTCATTGCCTGTCAGGGAGATCTCTTCATTTCCCATCCCCTGGAGTGGGAGCTGCCTGTCAAGTGTCTCTTCTCCACAGTTTCGTGTTTCTGGTAAAGCTATGATTTGATTTGTAGGTTTTGCCTGAACAGAATTAGCTCGTATGGCATGCTTGAGCTGCCAGGGAAGGGAAAAGCCAAGGGATGGTCAGGGGAGTAAAACAAGTTATCCCTCTTGGGGCTACATCAGCAGACCAAAAGCCATTAAATGGCAAAAGCCTCTTAGTCCATGTGATGCTTTGCACATCACTGGGATGATGGTAACAGAAGGTGGGTGACAAGTAGGGCACTAGGGATGGGTTCTGCCCTGATTTTAGGTGTGAATGTCTATAGGGTGAGGATGCCACTGCATCAGCTGGGCTGTGCCTACTGGTGGGTATCAACTGGTGTGGAAATAGGGAGGATGAGGTGGTGGCTGCACATCTGGATGGGGCCAGGGCTGGCCAGATATGGCTTGCTGGCGATGGGAGGTGAGCAGTGGTGGGGTGTTGGAGAGGATGGTGGAGCATTTATGTCTCTCGGGGAACACTGGCAACAGCAATGTATTCTGCTGATATTTAATGATGCCGTATCTATTCCTCCTTCTTTTTATCTCATAAGCACAATCTCACAGGCAGAGATTTCAGCTGCAATATTTAGATGCAGAATTATCTCGAGCGCTGAAAGCAAAACACAACCCAGAGGGATGCATCTGTAGCGCTGCTGCCCCTTGCAGTGTTCAAGCTTCAAGGGAAGGCCATCAAGGTGATTTCTCCAGGGAGACTTGCAAATCAGTGTGACTCCCATAAACTGCTGATGAGGAAGGGAAGAAGCCACCTCTTGCTTTAGACAGGGTCATTTACCTGCTACCTTGTGTCTGCAGAACAGAGCACTAGAGGTTGGTAGGATGCTGAGCACGAGCATCTGCTCCCAACTCAGCTGCTTCCTGCACTGTTCAACACCTGCAGGCTTGGAAGGGGACACGTGGCGTCTGTCACACACTGGGAATGACAAAGTGAGGTCAGGGAATGCAGCACTGGGGCTTTGCAAGTGCTGCGGGAAGGTCGGCTCAAGGAAAGCTTCAATCCCACTAGAGGAAAGGTCCTGTTTAAGTTCAGGTGCCCTCACTCTATCCTAGATGTGAAAAAGCCCGTGTCTATGGGATTGAAGAGCTGACTAGACAGTGAGAACGAAGCCATATGGTACATGTCACCATTTTATATCCTACACTTTCTAAGTCCCCCACCAACATCACACTATTTTTCCCACTTATGAATTTTATGGAAGGCAAATAAAAGCCTAATAGAAGGCAGGAGGAGCTCCATGTTTTCTGCTTCAGCATCACCTGCTGGTTCCAGTGGGATTTGCAAACCCAGGACGTGTTGGGCTGGAGGTGCAAACCAGGCTTTAGGGGTTTTAATGGGGTGCGTGGGTGCTGCTCTGTAATGGCTCATTATTGCAAGGCTTCAATGAAGGAAACAAGGGAAAGGAGGACAGTTACAAGGCAGGCTTGTTAAATCATTTAGATTTGGCTGTCGTACTCAGATTCAGAACGAGGAGGCAATAAAAGGCATCCTCGGGCACATTTTAACAGCCACCCTTGGTGACAGTGGCACTGAACTGCTTTAGTGTCTCGTTTAAAATCAGGAGAAGCAACTCCGAGGATGCTGTAAAACCTAATCCATCTCATCTGAAAGATCAGAGGCTGCAGAAATGCACAGACCTGAACCTCCAGAAGTCTGATGGCCTCTGAGCTCCAGGAGCAATGGTGAAAAAGCCATTTCCCTTCTTTCCCCCTTTCCTCAGCCCTCAGTTGGATTTTCATGAATCCAAACGATAGCATGAGGTGATGCTGCGGTTTGTAGGGGATCTCGGATAAAGAGAAGACCTCAACTAAGCTTTAGATTATTTGGGCCTTTAGAAATGCATATATATAGTTCTTGAAAGCTCTGGGAGAGGGTTTTTGCTCTCAAGTCTCTCTTCTCACCTGCAGATCCTCAATGCAGAACGGTTTCAGATGCCCCTTGACTTGGGCAGCTCCCATGACTGCATCTCCTCTGGAATGGCAAAGGCACTTTGCAAGGCTGAGATGTTTTTACCTCTCTGGGATGCTCCTTTCCTCTCACCTCCTGTGTTTTAGCCCCGGGCTGCTGTTTTCTCTGCTCCTCCATCCATCTCACAAATGGGTTTGCAGCAGCGTCTGGGTTTCTGCAGCAGAAGCACGGTGGGAAAAGTCAATCCTCATTGCTGTGATTACTGGAGCTGGCAGATCCTGCCTCGGGCACTGAGCTCGGGCTGCTCCGGGAGATGGACTCAGCCTGACACCGCCTCGGTGAAGGTGATGGAGGGTGCAAGGCTGGGAAAGGCAGAAGATACGAAGAAAAATGGTCCTGAGGAGAAGTAATGAGAGGTCCAGAAGCTGGGACTGAGCTGGGGGCAGGCTGCAGGAGCATCTCCATGTGTCTGAAGGGAGGATGAAGTGCCAAAGTGCAGCTGGACCCCGCCAGTGTGAGATGTGATGGTTAGGGACTGATGGACCATCTCTGCAGTGGGTCACCCATCAGGAAGGGCTCGGTCTCTTCAACTCTGAGAAGCATCTGATACAACTCTCTGAGGCTCCTGCTGCGATGAAGCACATCTTCAGCACCTCCAGCATCTTCCTCAACTGCTCCTTGGGCTGAGCCGAAGGGGAAGCAGGGGATGAGGAGCAACTATTGAGAGTGAAAAGTGTGGTAGGATATCTGTTTCCTAGAGACCTTTCCCACAACTTCTCACCTTTAGAAGAGGAAGCTGTAGCAGGTTATGTGTTTCTCAGGGTCTTTTCACACAATCTTTCACATTCAAAACCTGGCTCAATCACACACACATCGGTACCAGCATCACTTCTTTTGCTGACCCAGGTTTAAAAACCTCTCCCCATTCCCAAGCTGCTGCTGTATCATTTGTGCAATGAGTTTTGCTGAGGCTGTAATTGGGACAGTTTCATCCTGTGATGAGTGCAGGTGGTGTGGATTGGGTGGATGGAGGGATAAAAGGGAAGGGGATTTGGTGGTGTGAAGGGCTTGTTTCTGGTGGGACCAAGCAGTTTCTTGGTAAGGCTTTGGCTTGGGGTAAGGTTAAATATTGGTTTTATGGGGGAATGGTGCAGTTTCCATAGCTGGGAGTGAGAGCTGAGCAGCCCAGGGTGCTGCACATCCCCTCTCATGGTCACCAGTGCACCCCTGCACACCCAATGCATGTGTCCTTATGGTCCTGTGGGCAGGCAGGGCTGGGTGCATCCATTGCTGTCTCTGCAGCACACCTTTAGCTGTGTTTTCCTGTTCTGTCCACCCTCCAGGCCCTGGGGTTTGGCTCCTGGGAAGCAGCCCAGCTTTGCTGGGACCAGCTTCTCCCAGCAGGGCTGTGGAGTCTCAATCCCACATACAATGAGGGGGAGCTGGGATGCACAGTGCTTCTGGCATGGCTCTTTGCATGGCATCAGAGCGAGCCCGACAGCCACATCAACAGCATACGTGAGGAGACATTGCAGAGCTGCTGCTGGTGGCATGGTATTTGCATGCACATCCTCTACCTTGCTCATGGCTCTTCCTGCTTGCAGCTTTGCTAAAGGCTGGAGCCTTTTTTCAAGGCAGATACTCATTCCTTGGGAAAACTGCTGGGGATACATTTCCCTCTGCAGTTGCTTGGAATTTTCAGTAAACAGCTATTGTTGCCTCTTGCTAGAGCATGGAACAAGGGAAAGCTGCTGTGAATGCATTTAGGTGGGTTAAAGCTGGGGAAACAACGTGCTCTGGGGTGGTTTGGCAGGCATCAGCTGCTATTGATCCAAGTAACAGCAAGATCTTGAGGGATGTCTTGGTGGGGAAAGCAAGTTCAGAAGGAAACAAGCAGCAAATAGATGCTGGGTATCTTGATGATAGGCTTCTTGCTGCAGATTTGCTGCTCTCAAAGCTGTTTGCTGTGTAAAGCGACTGCAGCACTGAGGGGATGAGCAGATCCTTGCTTTGAAAGACCTCTGTGCAAATTGCCATCTGAGCATAGGGGTGGTTTCCTCCTTAAGGGATAAGAGGTTGAAGTGCTGGGATGGAGCTCGGAGGCTCTGAATTCATCATCTGCTTCTGTTTCCTACTGAGTGTCTGTGTAAATCAGGTACCCACCATTGCCTTTCCCTAAAACAGAGACCCTTCGCTCAGCCTCTGGGCTCTGGGGATGCCCAAGTAGTGAACCCTGGGATACTGGGAGCCTATTCCCAGATTGGTGAAAGAAATCAGTGCCTTGGGTGAAGGGATAACCAGGACAAAGAGGGATTTCTGCCTGGAGAAAGTGAAGGAACTCGTTCAGTCTCTGGGAAATGGGACATAATGGTGGCAAGCAATACAATACCAGTGAAGTGGGTCGCATCATGTACTCTCCTCTGTTAGAGCTTGAGGGATTCTGCTCTAAATGGGTGTTTGGTGAAAGCAGGACCCCCTCTAATCATTCCAAGTAGTGAGGATCAGGCTCCCAAAAGGCAGGTGGCTTCTGGCATGAAGTGCATCTGGTTGTTCTCCTTCCCATGGACCTTGTACCTTAATGGGGTCTGGAACCCCTCTGGTCTTGGTGGTTGCTGTGCTTTGGATGTTGACCAAGTCATGCAAACATGGGAGAGACTGGAAGAGAACTGAAGCATCTCTTCCTGTAAATTCATGCTTGGGTTTTGAGAGCTAAATGCCTTTTTCTTCTCCCACTTCGTGGTCCCGGGGAACGTAGCAGGAGTTGATGTATTTGTTGGCATGGGAATTCCAGGGCTTTGGGAGCTGGAAAGGAAATGGAAGGGTAAAGATGGATAGGAGAGAAGCGGAAAGATTTCCTTTGTGATTGTGCTTTAAATGGGAATGAATTACACTTGTTTTGCTATTTTGGAAAGAGGAATCGATTGGCTCCAGCTCTGTCAGCCAGGTCGGGTGCCCCTGGGGTCGGCTGGCTCTTGCAGGATGTTCTTTCATTGTGTGATATGCCTGTTCCTATGGATCATTTCCTTGCCTGCAGCTGCAGGAGTGGGCAGGGAAGTGTCAGCCAGGAGCAGTGTTGGGGTTTCAGGGTACAGGGAGATGCAGGCACTGACCCTATGGCTCTGGCAGAGCAGGCAGATGGAGCTGCCTGCTGGGGATGCGGGGATGGATGAGCTCAGTTGCTGTTCTCTGCTGGCTTCAGCTAAAGGCTGTGGGCAAGTGTCTGGGGTTGTACGTATGGCTCAGTCCATGAGTAGATGGGATGTACTGGGATCACTTGATCGCTCTTCTGGAGCTGGTGTGAGGCTGAGCAGTGACTTCCCTCTGCTCTTCCATGGCTTGACCCTCCTTGACATCATTTTCCATGCCTGTTCTGCAGGTTTTCCAGCGCTGGAAATACCCCTTGCTTTCACTTTTCTAGCTGTAATGCAGTTTCTCTTTCATTCCCCACTAAAACCCAGTACCTGCTCTGCTGATTTCCTTAGTGTTTAATGGTTTGCCTTAGTGTTTAGTGCTCTGCCTGCTCAGCCATAGATACACTTAATGTTCCTGCTCAGTGCTGACCCCATGAAGGGAGCAGCGATGCTCAAGGACTTGTTGTAACGCTGACCTTGGGGAAGCCACAGCTACCCTGAGCTGGAGTTGGGCTCTCCTTGACTTGTGCAGATGCTTCATAAACCCAGAAAGCTGAGGGTGAGCAGAGAGCTCGGGGAAGCACTCAAGATGCCAAGGCTGAAGAGGGTGCGATGAGGAACCAGAGGGAATGCTCTGAGGATGCTTGTCTTGCTGGAGGGGTGAGCTGGGGGATTTTGAGCAGGTAAAAGAATACTGGAAAGTGAGAAAAACAAGAGTTTTGGTGCTTTTTCTTTGCCTAAATGTTTAACAGCAAATAACAGATATACCTGGAAGTCACATCTGTTTCTCATCCTACCAAACAGCTTGAGCTCTATGGATGGATTCGCCAATGGTAACGCACTGTGAGCACCATCAGTTTTGATGGGTGGAGGATGTGTGCATTAACAGAGATGGGTTTGGTGTTTGTGGTGTGGACAGTGATGGGAGAAATGAAGGTGTGTGTCTCCCTGTCTGGCAGGTTCAAGCCATTCCTCTTGTTGTGTCCCTACAGGCTCTTGTCCAAAGCCCCTCTCCAGCTTTGTTGGCCACCTTTAGGCATTGGAAGACTGTTACTGATGTCTCCTGTATGACCGTTACTGTCCATAAACCACATCTCACCCACCATGGCACAATTTAGCTATTTAGTTTTGCTATGTGCCCGTCCCGAGTGGCAGCTGCATTTTGAACCTCTGCTTCCCAGCTCTTCCAAGCGCACTCCACATCCTCCTCATCCTTCCTTCCTCTCCTCTTCAGCCCGGGCTCTTGTTCCCTGCATGAGAAGTGATTTCCCATCTTGCAGTATTAAATCTCTGCTCCTGATGGCCTTGGTTAAAGTGGGCTGAAGGTGGGAAACCAGCTCAGAGACGCAGCTGCCTTCCCCTTCAGCAAGGAGAGGCAGGAAAAGCACCTTGCGGGTAGGGAATGCAGGTGGCTGTGGGCTGCTTCCTGCCCAAGCAGCAGAAATCCTCCACGTTCAGGAGCAGTGGCTGCAAAGTCAACCTGGTTGGAACAGCTGTACATGGAACTGGTGACACTTGAGCTGGGTTAGCTTGAAATAGATAAGGGTTGTTCACCCCAGACTGGACTGATGCTCCTCACGCGTTTGGAGATGGATATGGTGTAGGTATATGGGGAAGCCCAGGGTCCTGCCTCTGCCAACATATATCTATTAACCAAGCAGAGAACAGCCTGCTTGGGCTGCAGATACGGGTTTTTTATAGCATAAGCCTTTGAAAATATGCCAAAAGCACCTCCATATATGCCCAAAGCTTATTTTCATACAAGTTTTAATTCTTTAATGGATATTTTAATTGCCACATTCATCAGAATTGTGTAGTTTTGAGTCTTATTTTGTGCATATTCAAAGGAAAGTGGGGTTGAGGAAAAAGAGGGTATTTGCACCAGGAATGTGGTTTTGACTTGCACATTGATGCTTGGGATGCTCTATTGTAAACTCGGCATCTCTTCATGGTGTGTCACCCGCTGCCTTCGTGGGCACTTCCTTCACCATCATCACCTGGAAGGAGGGTTGCATTTTTGGCTGGTTCTTTTTTGGCTCCTGTTTCCCTGCTGTCTGCATAGAAACCTGCAAGCAGAGGAGCTGATGTGGTTCTCTATGAAATAGGCTGGAGAAGTCCTTCTGGGTCATACAATGAAATCTTGGTGGCCTTCCTTCTTAGTCTTTGTGGATAGACCCCAATGGACAAGGGGAAGACTTCTGATGAGGAAGGAATCTGGCAGGTGTCATGCTCTTGGGATGGCTCTGTCCTCCTCTCATCCCAGGGATCCTGAGGAGAGCAGAAGAGACCATGAGATGTGCTGGAAGGACAAATCTTCATGGTTGAATTGGGATTGGGGTGAAATCAGGTGAAACAGCAGGAGTGGGACTGAAGGTGCAGCATGAACATCGTGGGCTCTTTCCCATCCAAGAGGCCAGGGCTGAGCAGTGTGGAGATGGATGGATGGAGATGGATGGAGGAGGAGCTTTTGTTCCAGACACTAAACATGTCTTGGCTGTCGGTAGTTCAAGGTGGCAACGCTGATCCCTTTCTACGGGAGTCATTCCAAAGCACTGCGCTGTGAGTCAAAGCAAGAACCACAAGACAAATAGGTGAACATGCTGTCTTCGCTGCCTTGAATTAACACAGAGTGAGTATGTGGAGGGCTAAGTGCATTCCGTGGGGTGGGAGCCAGCAGAGAGGAGTGGAGCTGCATTTCCAAGTGCTCTTTTCCCGTAGGCTCCTGGGCTGCCCGCACTGATTTACTGCTCTCCTTCCCTCAGCCTTTGAAACTCAATCCATTAACAATTAATGCCTGCTCTCGTCTTTATTTCACACCCTCTCGTTAATGGAGTGATAAAAACCCCCCAACCTTCCTTCAAGCACCAGCACTGCTCTCTTTCACAAGGCTGCATCCCTGGGTCAGGCTTTTATCCCTTGTTCCCTGTCAGAGCGGTGACCTGATCTTAGGGACGCATTCAGGGCAAGTACAACGTGTGACCATACCATACTGTTACCTTCCTTGTAAAGAAGGTGCAGCTTCTGTGCTAAATCACCCCAGACGTCTGTTAAAGCAGCAAGGGCTGTGTCTGTGCTGCGCTCTCTGAAGCATGTGATGCCCAAGAGCTCATTTTCCTTTTCTCCATGTCCTGGGCAGTAGGGATGTGCCTCAGACTGGTTCTGCCCCATGTGTCTCTGCTTATGGCCCTATAAACTGCTGGGGAAAGGCATCTTCAGGGATGCTCGGGGGCACAAGACCATGAAGCTCCAGTTCTCAGCAGTTACTCTGTGCCTCATCTGGGATCAAACTGGGGCTGGACCCCAAGGGTCTGTCGGGGGGGCAGCTTACCTGGGGGCTCTGGGGCACTGAGTCCATCAGGATTAATGTCCCAGATGGGGAAGAGCAAGGACTGTGCGGGTGCCCCCATGCAGAGGTAACGAGCTCACCACTGCAGCTTCTCAACATAAAGGTGCTACTCCAGCTCTGATCCCATCTGCAGGATGCGTTAGCTTGCACATAAATGACCTTTAGCGAATGCCACTACACGAACGCTATAGAACAACAACCCCCCCCTCGGTGCTTCGCCGCCCTCCTTGGGGTTTTGCCAGTTTCTAGGTCAGATTCCCCATCCCGTTTCTCCCTAGCACAGCACCCAGCTTGCACAGTGCAAGCGGAGGGAGGAATTTGTCTTCTCCCCCTTCAGTCCCTTCCCATTGGGTTGGAGCCCACCCCAGGTAGGCTGAGGGGCTGTGGTTGGGGGGGTGATGGAGGGGCCGGTGTGTGTGTGTGTGTGTGTGTGTGTGTGTGTGTGTGCTTTGCCCGTGGCTCGCTTTCCATTTGGTGCCTCTGGTTATTTATTATCCCCCCCCCCCCCCTTTCTTGTTCCTTCCCCCCCCGCTTGTGTCTTACGCAGTGGGAGCCGCCAGCAGCCGGGGCTGGCTCTGCCCAGCCGCCGTCCGCCCTCATCCCTCCCTCCCATTCCTCCCTATCCCTCCCTTTTCCTTAAAAACGTGGGATCGGGGTGCAGCCCCTGCATCCCCGCCTGCGAGAGCAGCGCATCGCCCCCCCCAACACCACCGCCGTTATCCCCATCCTTGCTGCCTGGATGCGGCGTTAAACCGGAGACCCCCACCCAGGTAAGCGGCCAGAGGGGGCTTGGGTCCAACTTCGGGCTTTTCTTGCCCTGTTACGGGGATGGAGGAAGAGGGGGGGGGTGTTTGTGCACCAGCAGCAGGACGAGCCCCCCCCACCCTGCTCCGGTGGGAGGCTGCGGCAGCTCTTGGGGGGCACGGAGCGGGGGGCCCGGGGGCACAAAGGCGGATACGGGCACTGAGCGGCTAGGGTTGGAGCATGCAGGGCTGGCGCGGTGCAGCCCGCATGGCCCTGGATGCGGTGCGGAGACGTGCGTGAGCTCCCTGCGTGCTCGGGATGCACCAAGCGCTGGGGCTGCATCCCCCAAAACCGCTTCATAGGGAGGTTTGAAAGGGGGGGGGGGGGAATCGCCCTTCTCCTCCAGCACCTCTCACGCTTTGCTCTGGTCCTGGGCTACCCGTTGGCTCGGTGGGTCTTACAACTGTCTCTTCAGCGCTGCAGGTCCTTGGCACAAGCTGATGCTTCAGGATGGACCCGCTCTTCCCTGCCCACATTTTGGAAGACCCTGACCTGAGAAAGCTGCTGAATGACTCCTCTATGCTGAACCTCAGCTTTCTGCCCAGTAACTGGTTCAACAACGGCACGGGGGACAGCTTCCTGCCCCTGAGCATCAAGATCACCATTGTGGTTGTCTACTCCATTGTGTGCATCGTGGGGCTGGTGGGCAACTGCTCCGTCATGTATGTGATCATCAGGTAGGACACGCAATGAGGGGGGGCTCTGGGGAGGGCTGTGAGCAGGGCAAACCTTCCCCCTCGCTCCAAACCCCTGCTGTGGGTGAAGCAGGCAGGCGCTTCCCTGGCCATTGCAATGTGCTTTAGAGGTAATGATGTGGCATTTGCTTTATTGCTTTGGTTTTGTTTGTGTGTTTTTTTTCCCTTCCTAGGCTCTGATGAAGGCTCCCACCAGCTTTCAGCTGCCCTCTGGTGCCTCCTAAAGTTAAACCCAGAGAATGGAACAGAGCGATCAGATCTGCTCAAAAGAAACGAGGCTTTATTTTGCAGGGAGCCAGGGAGGGCAGTGTGATGGGAGCATCCCACTGCTGGACTTGCCATGGGACCTCTCCCTCCTGTGCCATGTCCAGCACCACAGCTGTGGATGCAGGTGCTGCTCCACCGGGATGCTGCTGCTTCCCAAAGCTAATTGTAAGGGAAGGAGGCTGCTGGGAGGCTCAGCTTCCCTTTTACAGGGGGGGAAACACTGGTGTGACTCCCCCAGCTCTTTGGAGGCCATAGATGTGAATGATGCGATGGCGTGCTGCAGAGTTGAGGGCAACTTCTCAAGCTCCTTTGCTTGGAGCATTCACCACCCCAGCAGCACTGTCCTGCAGCCTCCCTGCACATCACTCCTGGCATTTTGAGTGTCCCTGCCTGCTTCTGCTGTGCTTTAATTCTATTTCCTCGAATCAAACCCTGTTTCCTCCTGTAAGTACCAAGTAAGTTTATGCAGCTCTTAAGGTTGTGATTCTGTGTCACACACCAGCAAACTCCTTCTGATCTCAGTACCATGTGTGATAAGGAGTGAGCTTCCATTTCATACACATCCTGGTGCAGGTGGATGCTGCCAGCATAGAAAAGACGGAGTGGATTTGTTTTCTCCTCCAACAGAGGATGAAAACATTTAGCAGGCACCGGTGGGATTAAGTCTTGCTCCTGCCAAAGCAGCATCCCTTGGATGCACATAACTTGGCTGGGGTAGATGCTGCAGGATTAAGTCTTTGGTATCACAGGTTGGTGAACAGTGATTAAATCTCTGTTACAAGGGCAGAGCGACAGGGCTTGGAGCAAGCTGCTCCAGTGGAAGGGGTCCCTGCCCGTGGCAGGGGTTGGAGCTGGAGGAGCTTTAAGGTCCCTTCAACCCAAACCATCTATGGTGATTCTATGATGTTCATCAGGCTGCCTGTCCGTGTTCCTCCTGCCAAGGAGTTTATGGCAGGGATAAGGGATCCCGTTAGCCTTGGGGAGCCTGGAGATGGAGAGAGGTTGGCAGTGCACCAGTGCTCCACTGGAAGAGCTTGTGTTTGTTTGGTGCTGTAGCAGTCCCTCGAGTAGGCAGGGTGATAGTGGGTACATGTACATGTGGCGGGTAGCGAGGCTCTGGGAGGGAGAATCCCTTGTCCCACAGCGATGCCAACCAGGGTGTGTGGAGGGATGAGGAGTCCCTACCCCACATGTGACCCTTGAAGTGTAACCTTTGTGCTTGTGCCTTCTGGGTTTACTGGTTGGAAGCAGTTGAAAACTGAAGATGTCACCTCCATTTTTGCTAGGGCTCTGCCATTCCTTCCTTTTCCCTTTTATTTGGAACCCTCTGTATATGCAAAAAAAAGCCAGGAAAAGTTCAATTTTTTGGGTAATTCTTTTGGGGGATTCACCAAAAAAAACTTCTATATGAACCTGGAGGGGACCCTCGGATAATGTGTGCTGGGGAAGCCATAGAGTTAAGGCATTTGTACAAGCTGCTGGGTCTCCCCATCAGTGTGTCCTGGGGGTTCAGTACTAACCTGAGACTAACACTGGGCTATACCCAGGGAAATGACCCTTCTGGGTTCCATAATTACAACTTCTGGTTATCTCTGGCCAGGATTTTGCTCTCTTTGCCCTTACTTTTGAGGTCAGGAGCAGAGAAACGGGACTCAGTATCTCTAGCCGTGTACAGGAGGATGATGATGACTTCTCAAGCACACGTTTTCCTCCCCAAACCGGAGCGTTGGTGCTTCTGGGTTTCCTGCCTTAAAAGCATCTTTATTTCAGTAGGTTGGAAGCTGGTTGCTGGTAAGTCAGCATGGGGCTTGCGGGTCTTCATGGTCTATCTCTTCCATTAACTGGCAAAGCCTCTGTGCTGCATCCCTGTCACCTGTAGATAGGGTGTACCCTACAAAGCCTGGTTTTCGCTTTCCCTTTCCATGCTTGTATTTCACATCCCATAGGAAAACGCTGTGTTGTGTTCCAGGATGCTTCAGGACCATGAGCAGTAATTGCTTCCTGGTTTTGTGGGAGGTGGGAAACAGAGGCCAGTACCAGCACTTGAGGAAAGAGGAGGCGTGAGGAAGGTTTGGGGTTTGCTCCTCCTGGATGGGTGTTTTGTGGCACCAAGGGGAAGCGTTTAAGATGTCCCCATATTTCCCACAAGGATACAAATGCAAAGCCTCCCCTCTGCTACCTGGAGTGATTTAATCTATAGAGAGCAGTCATGAGCTGACTGTCAATCCCCTTCTAGTGCTGAGCAGCACTAATTGGAGGAGACCAAGAAGAGCTCTCATCAAGAACATGATTTCCTGGACAGTAAAGGGCCTATTGTGGAAACCTGCCTTGTCTGTGGCTTTGTTCTTGCTCATTGTGGAGCTCTTGCCAGTGGAGATAATGCCTCCGCTCCCTCCTTCCCCTTCCTCTCTTTGCTCTCTTCTGCACAGATTTCCTGTGCTGCTTTTTAATGGATGTGAAACAAGGGGTGAAGAGCACAAGGCAGAGAGGGTTTGGGGGAGACTGGGGGGGAATCCAGGCTGCTGTGGTCCCTCTTGGTTATGGACTGAACTGCTGGCCAAGAGCTTTGTTTTTAGGAGTGAAAGCAAAGGGGAAGAGGGATGTATTGTTCTTCCATTGGCTGACCCATGGGGCTGGAGGTGATGCTGACCCCGGTGTTGCTGCATGGGGTATGAGAAACCAGTGTGCCAGGGAAGGGACCAGGGCCAACATGCAGCTTCTGGTCCAGGAAGCCCTCTGTTATCCCTAGCTCCGTCATGCTGTGGTGCTCAGGAGTGATCATCCAGAGGACTTCCCCACTGTTGGCTCTGCTCACCTGGATCAGCCCCCATGGGAATGATGCCTTGTTTCTTTGCCATGGAAGCAATCTGTGGGAGCCCAGTGAAGCTGCTCAGCTCTCCCTAGTGAAGACCTCTGCTTCTGAGCGTTTAAAGCAGGTATTCAGGCAGAATAGGGCTGCAGGACCCTACATTTCCATTTGCTGCTTCCAGGTGAAGCCTTAGGAGGAGAGCTGAGATGTGATGGGGAGCTGCCTGCACCGGGCGGCTGTGCCAGCTGTTGCTCTGCTTACAAACTGCATCAGGCCCTGAGAACAGGGGTGGGGGCATCTGTCTGTGAGGAGATGAGGAAAATGAAGTTAATTAGGACCTTGCAGGGATGCTGCTTTCCTAACAGACAGCTTTCTAAGGGAAGAGCCTCGACCAGCTGCGTGTCCCGGAGCTGAAATTGAGTGAGTGTTTGATGCAGCGTGGACCTGGTGGGTGCTGGTGGGGCCATCTAAGACCTCAGCAGGCTCCACATCTGCCTCTGTTAGCTTTCCCTGGAAGAAAAAGGCTCACAGTAGCTGTGTCTGACCCTTGTGTCTGCAGTGTGTGCTGGAGGGCTCTCGGTGGGGTGAGTGTAAGGGTGTTACCCCTGTGGAGCAGTAATTCCATGGTGTTTAATATGGGACTCGGTTCCCAGTGCTCTTTCAGGGTCTGGGCAATCCCCAGCAGCATTCAGGGCATGAGCAGTTCAGCACAGGCAGACCTGGCCCATGAGCAGGGATGAGAGCATCTTGCTGCAGGATGGATGCTGATGAATGCCCTCTATGACCAAAGCAGCATCCTGGTGACCAGGCACCTGCTCAGGGATGTGTGAGCCCCTGGACCGGTTGCAGAGGCTTTTGCAGCAGCAACCACCCAATCTCTGCCCTCTGCACAGCAGCAACTGGGGCCGTGTCATGGCCCCATCCACACCAGTCCCTGGGGAGCACCTCAAGGAGGGAGGGCAGAGCTTGTTTTTCCTTGCTGTCACCTAAGGGCTCAAAGGGTAAGGCATTCATCTGTCCAAAGTGTGGGTGCTCGCCCTGGCTGGCCCAGGCCCCTTAACCCCTGCTGGTCACTCACCAGCCTGCCAGGTCATTGATAGGCTTTTATGTGCTGGTGTTATGGTCTCTTGTTGTAGCAGCTGGGTCGAAGTCCAAAGCAGTTTTAAACTTGTCCTTCTCAAATTGTCTGTTTTTTGAACCATGAAGAAGAAACCGTCTTGATTTGGGTGTTGTTGGGGGCTGTCAGGTGGTGATGGGAGCAGCAGCGATACAGAGAGCACGGTGTAGATGTATGGCTGGGGGGACGCACAAATCACAGTGGGATGTGCCAGATCAAACACCACCTTCTTGCAGCCTGGGTGCTAAGAGCAGGTTGGGCGCAGAGGTGGCAGGGAGCTGCACTGATTTCCATTGGCAGAGTGGGAGCAGCTCAGCGAGAATCCTCTCTGAGCCTTTTCTGCTCTGGTTTCCTTCTGTGTGTGTGTCCAAGGTTGGTGGCAAAGGCTGCCACGGATGCCATGGTGTGGTGATGGAGGTTGCCGCTCGAGGTGAACAGCGCTGTCTGCATCCTGATGAACAAAGAACATCGAAATCAAGAGGCTCTGAGAGGCAGGGAGCTCCTGGGGATAATGCTCATGGTCCAAGGCTTTGCTCTGGTGTCTGTAGCCCCATTTTGGGTTGTACTTCCTGGTCCTTAGCCTGGGGCATCAGGAGCTGCTTGCTGCCCTGCAGCTGGGTGGAAAGGAAGGAGTGATGCTAAAACAATAGCTCAAAACCCTGAGGGCTCAGCCAGGGACAAAATCCGTCCTTGTGAGAAACAGGACCTCAAAGCCCCATGTGTGGAAGAGCCGTTTCCTTCCTACCCATCTCCTCCTGTCCCAGACTGCAGGTTCCCCTTGCTGATGCAGAGCTTTGTTCCAGGTAGTACTCCTTAAGATGCATTTAGCCAAAAAGAGGGGGCAGCAGAGTCCTGAGCTCATATCCAGCCATCTTTCCTCTTAGGCTGGCCAACAGGAGAGCAGAGCAGCGTGGTGACTTCTGGAGCTGGATGGAGAGCTGAGAACTGCCCTGGGGGAGATGCTCCATTAGGAAATAGCCTCTGTGACCAAGTGCAAGAAAGTGGCTCAGCAGGGAGCTGCTGTCCTCATCTGTCCACAGCCTTATCTGCATCGGAGCTGTGCCATGGGGGGCAGCCGTAGGTGCTTCCTAAAGCCTGAGGGTTTAATTTGTCTTTCCTTTGAGGAGATTAAGAAAAGAGAACACTCTTGGTTCCTGCAGGAGAAGAAAAGGAGCTTAATCCACAGAGAAGTGATGGATTGATTTTTTTGTTTGTACTGAACATTCTGGAAATGTTGGGGAACAGTGGTTGGATGGGGTACAGGCTGTTGGCTCAGCGTGCACAGGAAGTGGAGCTAAGAGTAATTAAATAGGTGTAAATTAATCTCCCTGCCTTTTAAGAGCACAAAATCAACCTTAAAATGCCCTTGAAGGTGGGTCCGCATGGAGGGAGCGCAGGTTTCACAGGGCCAGGCTGAGTGACTGCATCTCCTTGTTGAGAAGGGCTTTGAAGGAGGGGTACCAGTGAGGTCCCTGCAATGGGGGGAGCTGAAGGTTTGCAATCCGCACAGCCCAGGCTCAGGGTGAGCTGAGATGCCCCTAACTTGTCTCTGTGCTAGGGATGCAGGAGTGTGCGTGGAGGCAGTGTTGTCCTCTATGGATGCTGGATGGGTCGTAGAGGTAGGTGGATCACTGTTTCTCCCACTGGAGAGTAAAGTTGCTCATCACTGTTCCAACCCTCAGCTGTTATTCATAGGGTCACAGAATAGTTAGGGTTGGAAAGGACCTTAAGATCATCCAGTTCCAATTCCCTCCAGTTATAACATCAGTTAAAGCAGTGGGGGTTAGAGGCAATGTTGATGAATTGCCTCCAAGGCCAGTCCTCTGGGAAAGATGGACTGGAACAAACTTGACCTTCAGGAAGCTTGAGCAAGCCCAGCTGGCTCTGAGAGATGCTGAGGAAGACAACAGCTCCCAGGAGACCTTTGCTAACAGTTTTAGATGGCTCTGAATAACCTGGAGCTGAGCTGACAATACTTCTTTCTGTGTGCGCTGATGAAGAGCACTGATTTCATTTCTTAATTTGAATTCCCCTCCTGCTGACCCAGAAGTGGCTGAATCCATTCACAGAACCATCTTCTCTCCCTGCTCCTGTGTAATTCTGCTTAGGAAGTCCCAGACACTAAAACCCTGGCAGCTGCCTGGTTGTGTTGGGTTTGCAGAGTGCTTGTTCACACCTTCACAATAGGAAGGACAAGGGTGTTTTTTCCTCTGCTGCTTTGGTTATATGAATTCATTTGATCTGGGGTAGCTTTCTAAGAACCCACTGTCTGCTGGGATTTCTGGGCCAGGAGGAGCCTGATTTGTGTGGGTAACACAAGCGTTGCCATCAATGTCCATCTCCAAACCCTTCACTTTGGCTTTCAAAGTCAAATATAGGATCATTTGTTCTTGCTTCTGAAGCCACTTTCAAACATCTGACTTCTAATACAAGCTGTAAAAGGGGTAAAAATACAGACTTTGTATTCTGGATCATGGATCCCCTGGCTGTTGTTCTTGCAAGCCTGGCTATGTCACTGTGCATCTCAGCAGAGTTCAGAGCATGGCAGTGGTAATGTTCCTCTAAGCATTCAAATAGCCTATCAAGAGCTAAAGCTCCGATCATCAGGGGAGGGCACGGTGCTGAGTACGGTTGTGGGTTTGCTGCTCTGAATCCATTTGACAAGAAAGAGCTTTTTAGGTATAATCAGAGCCTGTAATAATCTAACACGCATCAGACTGAAGACAGCGCCGTGGTTTATGGGCTCAGGTGTTACCCTCGGATGAACTTGTCCTCCCTTAATAACACACATCATTGTCTGCCATTTCTGGCAGCGGTTCTGTAAAGGCCATTAGGGTAGTAAATGATAGATGAGCTGTAGTTTTAAAATTATACCTATTTGAGCTCTTCTTTTGCTTGTGAGAGGAACATCTTGGAGCTGAAGTGTAAGATTCGGTCGCAGAACCACTGTTGGGTTCTCATTTCTGCAGACTCTGCATGTGTCCTTGGGTAGCTGACCGCATCTTTCTTTGCATCCTTTCCTATGTGTAAAAAAGGAGATGCTTTGCCATTGGAACAAGGTGAATCTTCCTTTGGGGTTGTCAGACTTAATACAGAATATGTTCTGTGCTTTGTCCTTTTGGCATTGACAAAACTCTTTGAAGTCAACTCAACTCATGCCTCTATGTGCAAACTATCCCCTTGGTTGGAAAGAACCATTGTGGTGTTGTATTTCTGATACAAACCTCATTCCTCACCAGTTCTTAGCTGCCACTGGCCAGAGCTGGCCACTTTACCCATTCTTACTTGGTAGCTCGCATTTGCCATCATCTTTGGCCCATGTGAGCCTATACAAAATAGCTAATGAACTTACCCCTGGTCCATATGATGCCTTTAAAATGAGCTTATTGGGTAAAGCTTTCACCAATATTTATAATAATGAAGCTGTATGTGATGATATCCTTACCGAAGGCATTTTCAGAGCTCATGGTCTGAGTTGACAGCCTCAGTCTTTCATGGTCTAAGGAACATACTTCTGCTGCCTGTGAAACTGATTGTGAAGGCACTGTTTGTGGTGGTGTAGGAGCTGGGTTGAGCTGCGTGTTGATAAACATGTGGGAGGTGGAAAGGAAAGGGTGTTGAATCTCTTGTTACGTAAGAAATATAGACTATCTCCTTCCTAAAGTGGCAAAATGCCCTCTTCACTAGGCTTCAATGCCTTACCCATCATGGTCAGGTGAAGCTCTAACCATTGTCCTTTCCTACATTGCAGATTCACCAAGATGAAGACAGCAACCAACATTTACATCTTTAACCTTGCTCTGGCAGATACCTTGTGTCTGATGACCTTACCCTTCCAGGGTACGGACACCTTCCTGGGCTTCTGGCCCTTTGGCAATGTCCTCTGCAAGATTGCCATCTCTATAGACTACTACAACATGTTCACAAGCACCTTCACGCTGACGATGATGAGCGTGGACCGCTACATTGCTATCTGCCACCCTATCAAAGCACTGGACATCCGCACTCCCCACAAGGCCAAAGTGGTCAATGTCTGCATCTGGGCACTGGCTTCCGTCTTTGGCATCCCAGCCATGGTGATGGGATCTGCAGAGAATGAAAACAATGGTCAGTAAAAACACATCCAACGGGTGGGAGGTGTTGGTGGCTGGAGAGTCCATGGGCTTGGGGCGGTGTTGGAGAGGGGGTACCACTTTCATTGGTGTGGTGAGCTCTCTGTTGTAAAGCCATCCTAACTCTTTGTGCCTTTGTCTTTGTGCATCACTGCTACTGCTTTTCCTGTATTAAACATGCCTAAAATGAACCTGCAGATGCTTTTCTTCTTGCTGTGGTTTTGCTGACCTTCCTTTCCTTCTTGTTTTTCCCCTCGCAGAAATAGATTGTCTGATTAAGCTCCCTTCACCTGTGGATTACTGGGATCCAGTGTTTGGCATCTGTGTCTTTCTCTTCTCCTTTATGATCCCTGTGTTGATCATCACCATTTGCTACAGTCTCATGATCAGACGACTCAAGAACGTCCGTGTCCTCTCAGGCTCCAAGGAGAAGGACCGCAACCTGAGGCGCATCACCCGCATGGTCCTGGTGGTGGTGGCGGTCTTCATCGTCTGCTGGACTCCCATCCAGATCTTCGTGCTGGTCCAATGCTTGGGTGCCAAAGCAGAAAGCGAGCTTGAGCTGGCCATCTCCTGCTTCTGCACTGCACTCGGGTATGCCAACAGCAGCCTGAACCCCGTGCTCTATGCCTTTCTAGATGAGAACTTCAAGGCGTGCTTCAAGAAGTTCTGCTTCCCCACCGCCTTCAGGACGGAGCTCCAGATGTCCAACAGGATGTGCAGCATCGCCAAGGATGTGGCTTACGCCTGCAAGAACTCGGAGGGGACTAACAATCCGGCCTGACTAGGCATGGAAATTCCCATGGTGGCTGTCGCCCAGCAGAGTCCAACCACCCCCACGTCAGAGCTGACTCAGATAACGGCTCTTTAGCAGGACCTCCAAAACTGAGAGGAAACGATGCTGGGGGTTGGGAAAACCGGAATCTGCAGGAGCAGGTGGAAAAAAGCCCAATTGATGCATTTTTAATTCCTGTGCTCCCTGCGCTGAGGAACGTGTTTGAAATCAGCCCTTTGATTGCTGCGAAACCCCGGTGGTTTCGCAGCATCGTTGAGAATTTGGGAATGAAGTGTTTAAACCAGGCATTGCTCCTGGGACTTACACTTTAGCTGCTGGGAGACAGGCAAAATACAGACTATTCCATTTCTCTCTTCGTCCCTGAGCTAAGATGCAAACAGCTCATGTGGCTCACCAGGCACTTCATTCTTGTAGCGTTGCTCCGAAATTAGACTTTGCTGAAGCCAGAGTGGGCAGCAGCCATCAGACAAAACCCAGGATCAGCTCCAGGATGAGTCATCGCGAAAGGAAGGATGCAGGGAGGGAGAGGAGGGAGCTGAGGGAATGGGAATTCAAACTGCCTTGTGGCTGAGAGCCTGGGGAGGACAACGCCAGCTCCTGCAGATGGGGTCTGCAGTAGAACCCACTGCCTCCAGTGCATTGGTGGTGAGAAGGGGCTGTCAAAACTGGTGAGTGTGGATCAGAAGAGGAGGAAGACAAGACACAAAGTGAACACAAATCCTTATTTACATGCTGCTATCACTTTTTAACCCTGTATTTCCATTGTAATAATGGACAGAATGTGTCTGTATATACGCATCTCTAGTGCCGTAGGTACGGCTGTATTGTAGGATTTCATCTTGCCAAGCATGCCTTGGGGTCCTTCCTCAGGGAGAGGAGGAAGGAACAAAGTGGCCTATATATACATGTATTTATGTACAGGGGATGACTATTTAGGAGAAGTCTGAAGGGCAACTCCTGCAGAAGATATGGACATTTCTGGTCAGAGGGGCAGCCTAAACCCATCCCATGTGCTCCACACGAGATAAGTGGTGCCCAAACTATCCAAAAGGTGGGGGTTTATTGGTTCTTACTTATTTGATAGAATGAGATCCATGATGCTGAGAGGACGTGGGAAATGCTGCTGAGGCACCACCCTCCTGCCAACCACAGATTGATTTTTCCTCTCCCAGTTGGCCAGAGCTTCATGGAAAATGAAATGCTCCATCATTTCACTTGATAATGGAAGCATTCCCACTGGGTGCCCTCTGTGCTGGTGGGGATAGCAGACCTGTGTTCTCCCTGTAGCGCATCGCCCCAGGGCAACCTGGCCAGTGATGCTGATGGGGAAGCAAAGCAATGATCTCCATCAACGCCAGAACCAGCAGAGTCTTCTGGGTTGTACAGATTTCATGTGAATATATTTATTGTGCTCTGGTCTATGAGATCCTGTGTTTTTAATGTATTGGTTTGCCAATATTTTAATGCTGTCACGTTGTTTATATATGCTGTACAAAAGAATCCGATGTTATATTTCTATGTAGGGTGTCTCCCTTTATGGCTGGGCTTAAAATATAGATGCCATTCCAGTGTCTTGCGTATAGGACCCAGATCCCTTGTAAACCGCTTGAGCTGGGAGGAATTTGATGCTGAATCTGGAGGGATCCCAGAGCAAACTTTGCAATTAGCACTTGGGTTGGTTACTATAGGAGGAGGAAGGAAATCTGGGCACTTGAAGCACTTTGCAATGGATGTTTATCCACCAGGAAATCTCACACAACCCTCAAGCATGCGAAGAAGACCTCACTGGGCTTTGCTTGCAGTGCCATTAGGGAGCAGGAGGGTGTTTGTCAGTGGCTGGGTAAGGAACAGCCACCCTCCCTTTGTGGTTCTTGGGGTTTTTAACAGATTTATGTTCTATGGAAAGAAAATACATATATACCAGTGTTTGGCATTTTTTTTTACTCCAGATTTTATTATAATGATGATGCTGCAGCAATCTCATATAAACAAGTACTCAATAAATGTGCATTTACTAAGCTTTTGGGTAATTCCGTGGCCCTTGCAGTGGATGTGTGTAGGCATTCTGTTCAATGCTCAGTGGAGTTTGTTATATGAAGAGCAAGAAAAACCTGAAAGCAAAAGCTTTATTGTACTGTGCCTCTGGAGTTAAAGGCTTGCGATGGGCTGTAGCGCAGGCTCTTTAATTCTCTTCTGCACTGGTTGTGTTGGTATGATTTCCCAGTTACCGCACTGTAAATGACAATTTCCTAGGTGGCTACTTGTGTGCTTTAATAAAGGAGAATAAAACCTCTCTACTTTGAATGATGTGGGTTGGAACCACTTCGCTGCATGCATCAGGGGATGATCTGCTGGGATCATAGAATCCCAGCCTGCTTTGGGTTGAAGGGACCTTAAAACTCATTCAGTTCCAGCCCCTGCCATGGGCAGGGACACCTTCCACTGGAGCAGCTTGCTCCAAGCCCCATCCTTGAGCACTGCCAGGGATGGGGCAGCCACAGCTTCTCTGGGCACCCTGTGCCAGTGCCTCATCACCTTCACAGGGTAGTTCTTCCTTATGGCTCTGCATGTGGGCTTATTTTTCCAGCTAAACCCACTACTGGGTGTATGGAACAACCCTGAAGCACCTGATCCCTTTTACTGAGGTCAGTGGACTCTTCTGTTGTGCAGGCAACAGGCAGCTTTCACATGGGCAGGGCAGCGATGCCAGCATCTCCCTGCTGTTGGAGGTCAAGTCTGATGCAGGATGGAAACAAGCTCTTCCCACATGCTCTCCCCACACCTCTGAGGAGTTATGGGGTTAGGCACCATCATGGAACCAGTGAGTTATGGAACTGGTCTGGAGAGAAAGCCGGAGCAATGTTCTGTAGCCAGGAAAGATGGATTAGCCAGCGCCATGTGCAATAAGGGAAGCGCTGTCTCTCTGCACAGAGATCAATATTCCTGCCCGGGTGGGTAAATATCAGGAAAGGATTTTTATTGGCAGTGGTGATCTTAGTTTAAAAAAAAAAGGCAAAAGAAAATTGGTGGGGAAATAGAAAAGGAAATCTTCATTTCTTTCCTAGCTCAGTTAATTAGAATTATCCAGGGGTGAGTTCTTATAGCAAAGCCATAAAGCAAAGTGCTTCATTCAGTATTATGGGGTTTATTAATGTACTAAATGTTCTCCCTGCTGCTGCTGGCTGGAGGCAACTGCTGGAAAGGCTGAGGAATGGATAAGCCGGGGGCTGAGCTCTCCCTTGAGTCACTCCTTGGCTCATGGCACTGCTACATCTGGTCAGATCTCTGCCTTTGGAAGGATGCTTTGCTGGTGCCGCATCTCCCTTCCTCTCCCCTTGCCCAGGCTGTTCAGCAGACAGCTATTCCCCAACACAAATCACAGTTGCTGAAAGCAGAAATTAAGGTGCACGATTTATACCTTCGCTGAGGTTTGGATGGTTTTATGCCATGGGATGAGTTTATCCTGGGAGGTGCTGAGTTACCCTTCACCGAGCTACAGGTCAGGCCATGGTCTGTTGGTTTGAGTGAGTATTCAGCTGAAATCCCCTGCCTCAAAGAGCTTTAACTGGGCTCTGATCTCTCTCTGGGTACTTTGGGATATCGGACATCGTTGCTGGGTAGGACACTGTGTGATGCCTCTCACCCTGTAATGCTTTACAGGAAGGTGGATGCTCTCCACAGCTATGGCTTCCTTGTGAGTAGAAAGGATCCTTGTATGGATCTTACTTCCTTGTGCATAAAAGGATGTCCAGGAGCCCTGGTGCTGCCACAGCCTTTGCTATCTGCTTAGAAGAGGGATTCTCCGACCTCTGGTAGCAGCAAAGTCTACCAGAAAGACTCCAGCTTGCTTTGCCCCTCATCTCCCTGTGCTTCCCTTCAATGATTTCTGTGGATATTCATGCATAAGGAAATTCCTCCTTCCTTCAACAGGGAGAACCTCCTTTGGACACATCCTGAGCTGCAGCCCTCACCGTGCATTCAGAGCTTCACATGGTGGCAGAGCTTCATCACTCTGGCTTTGCAGAACCACGCACATCCCTCCCAAACCTGCCCAGGGCTGTCTGAAGGACCAGTTCTTGCTCCCTGGCCTTCTCCTGTGCTGAGGAGAGCACAGTTATGATGTTATGGTGGGAGGGATGTTATGATGGGAGGGATGGAGGGTAGAATTCCATGCAGGGTAGAGGGAAATCTGCCCCAGCTTTATGGTGAAGAAGGCTTTTGAGGTGAGTGTTGGTGCTGCATGAGGAACAGAGATGGACTATGAGAAAGTAGAGCAAATGCTGTGTGATGCCAAGGGGTGTTTGGCATAGGGTGGTTTTGGGGATGGGGATCAGGAGCTCCTCCTTGCCATGGCTGAACTGATGCACATCTATTTTGAGTGGTCCACATTGGCTGCATCCATCTCCCCTCCCACCCGTTTAGACTGGGGTGCATCCCACCTTTGCTCAAACACACGATAACAGATGTGTTAAAACCATAACTCATTCTGCAAGGAGGAATATTAGGATTTCTCCAAGCAAAGGGACTGCTTGGAACGGGATCCACTGGGGTGGGTGCACTTCAGGTCAAAGAGCCCCACGACTCACAAACTCCCTTTGACCCTTTATTCAGTACCCTGAAGCCTGGATAGCTTGCACGACAGGGTGAAATAATCAATCAATAGAGCAACATGGTTATGTATCTTGGCAACGACGATGCTCATCAGCCATGTAAACCGACTTTGCTCCCTCTCCCTTAATGCAGTGAAATCCCAGCTGTCTGCAGCATGGGAGTGATGCCGGCTCCCTGTGGAGCTGGGGACACAGGGGGCTCTTTCCTACCTCCTGCCTCTCCTCCTGAACACCAGGTTTCTGCTCCAGCAATCCCAAACCTCACTGAATGCTCCCTGGGGTTGGAAGCGCACAATTAACACCCAACACCCCCTGGGATCACCTTCACCCCCTGGAGAACATCTTTGACTGTTTGGATCCTTAGGACTTTGGTCCTTCTGTGGTTAAGGGCCTCTGGGAGCAAACCCCATCACTCCGTGCATCACTTGGGATCTCCCTGAGTAATGAGCAGGTTGGACCATTTGTCAGTCTGTACAGCATTATTGTGCACATCCTTGCCTTTTGCTCCTGCCTTACTCTCAAATCCTTGTGCCTTTTGCAGTATCTAGGTGCTGGGTGGGAAATCCTACCTGCAGAGCCCACACTGGCAGCTATTACTGGAATGGGAGCTCTCATAACCTGTGCATCCAGCCCATTCCTGCAGCAGAACGTGGTTTTTCATCCATTGCATGTTACTGCTGTGAGGGGACGTAGCTCCTGTGTGGATGCTCCTCCTGCCTGCAGTGGCCAGGGAGAGCATCCGCTGCCTCCCTCCCCTCCAGGCTTGCAGCCAGGCAATATGGGCTAGAGCCAGGAGCCGAGCAGCACCAGCCCTGCCAAACAGCAGATTTCCAGTGCAGTGAAGGATGAATCTGCAAGAAACCAAGCAGGAAACTCGATGTTTTCCAAGGAAACCACTGATGGAATTAGCATCCTCCCTTGGTCTGGTGTTTGGTTGTGTCAGATCCCCTTTCCCATGGCCACAGAGGGGAGATCAGAGTTTGAACTGGCTCTGTCCGCTCTACAAACATTGATTTCCGTGCGTGATTTCAGCCTGCCATGTACAGTGAGTGCTCGTGCCATGCTGATTCATTCAGTGACAGGGAATAGAAACACAAGCTCTGGAGTCAATATGAGAGCAAGACTAATGGCTTTTTGGTCTGATTTCCCCCGTGTGAGGGGAATCCCATGTTGTGATTTGGCGACTTAATGTTTGTTCAGTGTTAGGCATTAGCAGCATCTTCTTCATGTGCACAGGTCGTTAGTTCACACATCTTGGACTTCCCCTCATCTCGACCTCGCACTGCTCCTGCTTTGCTTAACCACAGAGAACATTCCTGCACATAACCACTTGCCTCCAGAGGTGAAGTGTAAACCAGCAGACAATGAGCCCAGCCTCTGGTGCTGGTGTTTATCCTTGCTCCCTTCCTTCCGTGGTGCCTTGGAGATGGGGATGGAAAGGGGACCAGGGCTGATCTCCCTGCAGTTTGCTTTGACGTCTGCACTGGGGTTTAGTTTCAATGTGCTGCCTCTTGTCTTCCAAGGAGTGTGTGTTAATGATGCCCATGTAGGATGGGCTGGCTCTGACCTTCCCTATCCCTGGCTCCTGGTCAGCATGGGTGAAGGAGCTCAGCCAAGAGTGACCCATGGCATGGAGGAGCCCTCTCTCCATTGAAGACTAAGAGAAGTGTAATTACATCCACAGCATTCCATCAATACCGAGCAGCAGCGCGCTGCGTCTCAAGGGAGGTTTCCCACTGTGCTGAAATCTGACCTGATTAATTACCAGCCTCTGATCTCATCGGAGGGGTAAGTTCATGAAACCGAGTCCTCATTCCTCTGCTTTCCATAGTCAGCTGCCCACTGGGCTTTGTGCCGTGGATGCTTTGGACCTCAGAAGCCCTCAAGGTGTCTTATTCTGCTCTATGTGCAGGAGAAGGGGAGGGGATGGAGGGGATGGAGACCTGCACGAGTCCTGGTGAAATTCCACCTCTGGAAAATGGGGACAGTTGAAGGTCTTCTTCCCAAACTATGGTTTGTTTTCCCCTTGCTGGGAATTAGCCCTTCCCAAGTGGGATGCTGTGGATGTGCCAGAGCCCACATCCCTGCCAGAGAGGGGACATTCAGGTGGGTGCTTTAGAGCCATCATCAGCCTTCAGTGCATCCCAGGTTGCTCATCTCCCCTTAGGAGAAGCTTTCCAGCCTCTCCATCTATGCAGTGAGCAGCAGCCTTGGCTGGAGGCACTTGGGGGAGTGCCTGGTTTTTATCTAGACATCAAATATTATGTATTAGGAAGGGAAAATAGCCACTAAACAGCCCTTGAAGCTTGGGGCTTGTTTCTCATTCTACTCTGAGAGCTTTGTTGGATAATTGTGTACTTCTCCCAGAGAAAACAGAGCAATTGAGGCTCGTAATTAAAAGCTATTCAGACAGCTTTGATCTTTCCCTCTGCATCTTCACTTCCCAAACACAAATGCCAGCAGCATCTCTTGGCAATGTTTGCTGTCGCTATTCTTGGTGTTTGCCTTTAAATTAACTCCTCTTCCTCCTTCCCAGCAAAAGGGAGGTGGGGGAAGAGGAATGCAGCAATGGGGCTTTACAAGAGGGGTTTCTTTGGGAAGATTATGGGGGTTTTGGAGGGTGTCTGGTGTCCTATGATGGCAGTAAGTGTGGAGCTGTTCTGGAGGCCTCACTGCTGCCTTAGATCAAGGGTTTATCACCCCAAAACCAGCCCTGGGTCCAGCATCAGCTGCAGGGGTGGTATAAATGCAATGGGACCATGGTCTGTTCTGGACATGGGACAGGGAGATGCCAGTGCTGTGTCCCCACAGAGGGTCCTCAAATGATGTCCTGAAAGAGAGATCAGGAGCCAGCCTGGGGAGTCCCCTTGACTTCAGCATCAGGTGGGGATGTCAAGCCTTGGACCACAAGCTCAATAGGAGTGGACGTGATGCTGCTGTGGCCAAGAAAGCCAACAGGATGCTGGGTTGCATCAACAGGAGCATCACCATCAGAGATGAAGATGTCACCATCCAGCTCCGCTCTGTACTTGTCAGGCCTGGGATGCTGTGTTCAGTTTTGGTCCCTGTTCTACAAAGCCCATGATTCTATGAACCTTGGGGTGCTGAGACCTTCTGAAGCACCAAACCAGGCTTGTTTCTCCCAGAAGCAGCAGTAAAGCCAGAGCGTCACCATTTCCTCAGGTTTGCATTGGGAGCATCAATGGCACGTTAGCACTGATCATCCCCAATCGAGATAACACCCAGGGGCTCTCAGCATCCCGCAGATGACAAGGCAAGTGCAGGCTGTACAGAAAAGGGACAAATTCTCTCTCTTGGATTTCTTTCAACAGTCCCCTCTAGAGACCCTTCTGCTTCGTATCTTCTTTATTCCAAGGTTTTGCTCATCCATTTTTAATCTCTTTTTGGTTTTATTCTTTTCCCCATCTAAAGATGCTTCTGAGAGCCGGATCTGCATCCCTCAGTGGGGTATTATTTCTTTTCTCACCCGAAATCGTGACCAACAGCAGGAGACAGTGTAAGACTGTGTAAGTACCAGGGGATTACAGCTTCGGAAGGGGGAACAAGCTGCAGCACAGCTCGGATGAGGACAATTGATTGAAACAACCTTTATTACTTGCTGCAGCACAAAGACTTAAAAAGCAAGAGCAATTTCCGATCCCTGCCTCTTATCTCAGCTGCCTTTAAAGCCTGTAGTGGGAATATGAGCCCTGTATGAGCCCTAATTCCTGCTCCTGGGGTGGAAAATGGCTTCTTCTCCCTCACACAAGGATGATGAAGCGGACTCCTCCTGGGCTGTTGGTCCCTATGGGTGCAGCCGCAGGAAAGGCGATGTACTTCCCGTAGAGGGGGATGCAGGAGCTTTGCTGCAGTGGTCAAGAGCAAGCAGAAAGCCTTCAGCTCCTGCTGTAACCAGGGAGCTGCGAGGTTACCCAGCACCTTTGCCCTCATTAAACCATCCTGGACTGTCCCGGAAGGATATTGCCCTGGCTTTGCAGCTGAGCTGGCTTCCCAGGAGGCTGGGATGGGGGTCAGGATGGGAGGGAGCTGTGTGCATCCCTGATTCAGCCTCCGGGCACCGCACGGACCCTGCAAGGGATGCTTGTTTAGACAGGGGTTTATTCAGTGAGCTGTTAAGGGGATTTAGTTCCCTGCTTCCAGCCATCAGGATGCAGCTGATGTGAGATGCTGCGATCCGCAGCAAACCAGCCCCTGATGAAACTCAAGCGGAGGAGCCGTGCACAGGGATTCCCTGGGGTGAACCTGTGCGATGTGCAGGCAAGCATCTCAAAGGTGGGTTTTGCCCTCTGGTCCCGTGCTCTGGGGTTCATCCCAGGCATGTTCAACCCCTGTTTGCAGGGGGTTTGCAGGCAGCAGCCTGTGTGTGAGGCTGAGCAGCACTGTGAAGATCCAGCGATGCTGAGCTGAAAGCAGAGAGTGCCGCTTAGTGCCGTCGGGCTGAAACACAAGGACCCACCGGTTAGCTCGGTGCACCCATGGGCCACAGAGCCCTTTCTAAGCACGGGGGGAGACCTTGGCCAATGCAAAACTCTTCTTTCCTTGTCCCCTTGCACCCCTCAAGAGCAAAGAGGAGCTGAGCATCTTATTCAAGCACAGATGAAGGCAGGATGCTGCTGTAAGAGGAGATGCTGAGAGATGGGGATGTTCATCCTCACGGAGAAAGGGATCAGCAATATAAGCAATACCTGTAAATGCTTGATGGAGGGTGCAGGGAAAAAAGAGCCATGCTCTTCTCAGTGGTATTTAAGAGGCACAAACTGAAATATGGGGAATTGCATTTAAACATAGAAGGGGGAAAAAAATCCTTGTGGGAGTGGTGAAGGACTGGAACAGGTTGTCCGGAGGTTGTAACATCTCCATCCTCAGAGACGTTCGAACAGGAGCAGAGACAGCCCTGGGCACTCTGCTCTAGGTGACCGTGCTTGAGCAGGGGTTAGACTGGGGGATCTCCATCCTCAGCCCCTCTGTGATTCTGTGACAGTCGTGACATTGATTTCACTGGGATACTGTCAGGTCTGAAAGCGGGTGACCTACCCTCGAAAAGTCCATTGAATGCGATGTATCAGGTTTTCCACTTATAGGTGCATCCTTTCCACCTATCAGGTGCATCCTTTGAGCCGGTTTCCTGCACTGAGAGGTTTTTCCATATGGGAAGCGCGTTGCCAGCAGGTGGCAATGCTGCTAAAGCAGTGGGTACCCCCCTTCATGCAGGCTGGCTCAGTCCCCCGTTATGCTCCAGGGGGGTCATGCAACACCTCTGCATCCCTCATCTGCTGCTGGACCTGTCTCCTTTCCCATAAAGGTCAGCCAGGACCACAGCACCCAGCTTTCCTTCTGGAATTAACCACCCATATGGTCCTCAGTCCCCTATTTTCCTCCTTTTCCCCACATTCCTTGGGTCGGTAGGTACCTCTTGAGAGCCATTAGCACCTTCTGATTAGAGCTGATCTCTTCCCTCCCTGTTGCTCCTCTTGTGGCTGGGGCTTGCTAAGCATCGCTCCACACACCTCCATGTGCAAACACACACACACTGCTAGGACCAGGCTTTGAACAATCCTTGTGTTTCATAGGATTGTAGATGATAGAACCATGGAATGGCTTGGGTTGGAAGGGACCTTAAAGCTCATCCAGTTCCAACCCCCTGCCATGGGCAGGGACACCTTCCACATGGTTTAGTGGTAGCTGCAAGGTGGAGCTGATGGGAAATAGAGAAGAACCATGAAACTCGGCTCAGTGGGTGCTAAACCTGGGGTTTAAGATGATAGATTAAGGTCCCACCACTGTGGTTTGCTCTCCATGAGGCTGGCTGAGACTGGGGATCCAGCTCTTGATCATTACAGCAAGGCAATGTTACATTGGGTATCAAAAACTCCTGGGCAAGTTTCAATCTGGAGGAATGCCTCCTTCACTTTGATTCCCAAGTTAACCCCTTCAGTATGGGGAAGGCTGCACAAGAGATGGTGTATGCACAAATCTCTTCTGGTTTTCCAAAGGGGAAGAAGCAAATCGCCATCCTGCTGTGCTGAAGGTTAATTTTGGTGTTGGGGGCACTGATAGGGTTTGATTGCCCTGAGGGGCCTCACCTGGTGTCTCCACCCTCACCCATTGCTCCGGGGGCTATTTAAGATGAGCCCTGCACCTTCCAACCCAGTTCTCTTGGAGGGATCCTTGCTTCCAGCACTGGCTCCTGTATGGATTTTGGCCTCACATTGCAGCCCTATCTCCAGCTCCATGTTCTGGATGGACTTCGGATGACTGCTGGATGTAGCTTGTCTGGTATGTGTGATACAGCTCCTGTCTAGACCTGTTTGTAGCCCCATGTTTTACTCATTTCTGGTGAAATTTGGGCAGAAAAGAGCCCATATTTGGTGCTTGTGGACCTGGAAAAGGCTGGAGAGAAAAGGGTTAGCTGAGACAGCCCTCCTTAAACCAGTAACAGGTACCCTGCAGTGTGATGAGCCCTGCTCACCTCTACCACCATGGGTTTAGTGGTTGAGAAAGCTTTTGGTATGGTGTTTCTGATTCTTCCTTTCAAATCCTGGTTCTGTTGATGTGCTTTTGCTCTTTACCTGTTAGAAAAGGAACAGTCACTGCGGTTCTTGCTAGAGGTTTTCTTGTGGCTTCCAAAACACCTTAATTTTGTTACTGTTCTATGACTATGGCATTTTACAGTAGGTAGAATGTAATACATAGCAAAGATATGGGATACGCAGCATCGGTTTTCTCTGGTGAAATAAGAAGCAGTCTCTCTTTTTCCTGTGAGGTTTATTTCATTACTCACTCTTAAATAAATAGATATTTGACACTTAACAGGAACAAGGAGTTAAAAATAACTTCTAACACACATTCCCACAGTATTTTTATGGTGTTTAACACACAAGACCCCAGTCTTGCTTTTGGTTTAAATTCCATTCGTGTTAACAGCTCAGGAATGAGGGAATAAGGGGTAGAAACCAAACATCCCTCAAAAGCACAGCCATAACACACATATGCATGTATGTGGATGTGAAAATGGTTTGTTTTCCAAATACCCATCTGGCACCCTCTGTTTGGTTTATTGATGTTCCATTGGAAGTGCTCATTAGCTCTGCTTCATGAAGCAATCCTCTGCATAACAGCTCTTGGGGACTGAGCATGGTATTAGTCTGAGAACCCTTCTCCAGCTTGTCTGTGCTGTACAGCAGATGGCAGTAAAGGACCACAGTGCAGTAGATGTGTCTCTGAAAAGGACCTTTTCTGCCCTTAATGCTTCAGAGTGTGTGGTTAAAACTAACACTATAGAAATGGTGCTTTGAGACATGGGAGGCGCAGAGAGGGAATAGGCAAGAGCTGCAAGTAAGCAGGACAAACCATGTGAGTGGTAATGATACAGACACATTCATTACACATAAGTGAAAGAAAGAACATTGTGTGTTCATTGACCACCCCTTAGTCTGCAAAGCTGCCCTTCAGAGCCATGGGAGGGAAGGGATCTGAGCCTCAATCCGGTGCTCAGGAAGTTCTGCATTCCAGCATCTTCCGGAAACTCTTCCGGAAGCTGTCATCCAGGAAAGCGTACAGGAATGGATTCAGGCAGGAGTTGGCATAGCTTAGGCTGGTGATGAAGTAGGATATGCCAATGACCATGGAGGTCTGGGGCAAGTCAGTGGTCAAAGCCACAATGGTGGCCAAGTGGAAGGGGGTCCAACAGAAGAGGCACACAGCCAGGACTATGAAGACCATGATAGTGACTTTCTTCTTGGCTTTGTCCAGGGCTTTAGCATTAGAGTTCAAGTGCATGTTCCTTAGCTTGTAGAGCATCATGGTGTAGAGGATGCAGATGGTGGATACTGGAATGGCAAAGCCGAGGATGAGGGTATAGATCCTGCTGGCTTTGAACCAGAACCTTTCGGGCTTGGGGAAGTTGAGACCACAACTCTTGATCTCCAGGTCATCTATGTAGACGTTGGCAAAGATGATGAAAGGGAGAACTATGATGGTGACTAGGATCCAGATGCACAAACTGACAATCCTGGCTGCCCGGTATGTGCGATGTGGCATCCTCTTGGACCTGACTGTAGCCAGGACAACCAGGTACCTGTCTATGCTCATCACTGTCAGGAAATAAATGCTGGAGAAGATATTGTAGTGGTCTATGGACAAGATGACCTTGCAGAGGACTTCTCCAAAGGGCCAGTAGTGAAGGAGGTGTTCAGCAATATTAATGGGCAGGACAAGTGTGAACAAGTCATCAGCTATAGCAAGGTTCAGGATGAACATGTTTGTCACAGTCTTCATCTTGGGGGCCTTGAGGATCACGTAGATGACGGCAGTGTTGCCTGTGAGCCCAACAGCACAGATCACAGAGTAAATCACGGGGAGGACAACGTAGAAATCGGCTGCCTGCTCTTGGAAGGTCAAGTTGAAGCTCATGCTGTTGTCCAGGTAGCAGCTGTTGCCTGCATTGCTGCAGGTGCTGTTCGGATCGTCCCAAAGAGAGCTGTTTCCCATGCCTGCTGGTCACAAAGCACCCTGGGTGGTCATTAAAAGCCTCACTAGCCCAGATGAGAACCTCTTCTTGCATGAGAAGCAGCTGCTACTCCATTGAGAAGTGGCCGATTCCCAAGGGGTGGGTTGTGAGGCAGCATGGACCATACAACTTACCTCTGCTGTCACCCACCATTGGAGGAGTTAGAACTTGAAGTGATCAGGAGGAAAAACCCCTATTGAAACACACACATAAGGCTCCATGAATGAAAGAAATGAGGATTATAACTCCTTCCCTCAGTCACGGAACTCGGAGAGCATCCCGGTGAGCTTTGGCTTTTCTTTGCTGGGGAAGTCAAGTGGCTCCAGTGGAACAGTCTGCAGTAGGAGTCCTGGGGGTGGCAGGAGCAAGGAGGGCAGAGAGGGAGCTTTGTGCCTGGTCTGAAGGGGCGATGCTGTTTCACTTCCACAGCGCTTGCTTTTCCATGCCGGAGCAGAAGCGTTGCAGTGTTTAATCAGTGCCTTTGTGTCGGGTTCCCACTCCTTGCATTGACTGAGATTTCACACAGTGAAGTTCCTGAGACTCCCAGGGTCCCCTGGCAAAAGAAGGAGGGGAGGAAAATAGAGTTCAAGGAGTGTTGCCAAGGTAAAGGTTAAAGGGGCTTAACCTGTAATTTAAGTAATTCTTTAAGCAACATGGTTATGATCTTACTCAAAACGAAGTCCATCCCCACTGTAAATTGCTGTGGCAGCACATAGAACACGGCACAGGTGGGACAGACAAACCTGGAAATCCCAAAAGTTGAGGATTATTTAGGGAAGGGGGGGGGGGGGGAGAAGTGCCCTGAAAGCAAATCCACTTGAAAGTCAAAGCAAGCATTACCCCATCTGTAGTAGCTGCCACATCCACCGCTATCGCCTGCCCCATGCTTCCAAGGATTCCTCTGCAGGGAAGTGAAGGAACAACCAACCCCCTGCGATGATCAAAGATTTGGCAGCTGCTCCCCAGGCTCTGCTAAGGGCAATGCCTCCCTCCTCTTGCGTTCTGTTGTCACACAGCAACGAAGTGAGCAGGACCACAAGCATTGGGAATAGAGGGTTGAGGAGCCCATTACCTGCTGAGCGGCTCCCGTCGCATCCGCACCTCCGGTACCTGCTGCTTGGCACTGCTGAGCCTCTTCTCTCTGCTCCGACTTGGGTCCCTGGGATGCTGACGGTCCCCAGCTCTGTGATCAGATCAAGACGGTGGCTCTGCGTGTGCGCTGCCTGTCTGAGCAATCAGCACTTGTTCACAGCAGGGAAGGGAGGGGGAAAAAGTTTTCCTCTCTGCAGGGCTATTCCAATAGTCAATAGGGTGATGCTGGGGAGCAGCTGGGGCTCCAGGGCTGTGCTCCTCAGGAATGAGGGGGATGCTGAGGGGCACAGCAGCACCCAGGGCTGGCAAGCTGTGGATGGGTGGGAAGAGGAGGGGGGGGTTAAACTGCTGCTACCGGGAGCACTGGCTGGTTTAACAAAGGGAGATGCGCAAATGTGTACAGGGGGAGGGAGTGGGAGGAGGGTACACAACATTGCAGCGCTCAAAATGAGCAAATAAGCAGCTGTACCTTGCCAGATCTGTGCTGGTTTCAGCTGCTTTGGGGGGGGCTCAGCTGTTTTTCCCCAGCTGGGTCTCTGGTCCAGCTTTGGGAATGAAACTGAATCCTTTAGATGTGCATCGTGAGATGCAGGAGTCCTGTGAAGCTGAACCCAGGTTATAGAACAAAACCAGCAACAGGGGAAGCTCACTTTACCTTTGTGTCCCTGTAACAAGAGGGAAAGGGAACAAAGGACTTTCAATCCTCTTGTGGTCTTTTAAATGCATTCCCCACCTGCAGACTGCCCAAGTGTTGTTTCTATACCAGGCAGAGCAAATGCATCCACCAATGCTGTATCTGATGGGGCATTCAACCGAGTAGGTCTGCTCCTCTGCATGAGCCCTGTAGCCAAGAGCTGCACTTGACTCTGCTCCTCTTCTGCAGGCGTTTACCCTGCTCTGGCAATGAATGGGTGGGAGCCAAACACTTCATTGCACTTGGGAAGGTTCCTCCTTAAGGCCATGGTTATAACTGACTTTTCAGCAGGCATTTTATACCCCATGTGCAACTCTTGCAGGTATTTTCTGTATCTCAGCCGGTGCTTATGCCTAAGCAAAATGCAATGGATGTTAAAGATTGCCCAAGAAGATGTATAAGGGTGATGTGATGACATTGCTTCACCATCCTCTTGCCTGCTTTGGGAGAGCTGGCACAGTTAGTAAGCAGCTGTAAGGGAAGTGAGGTTATGACACGTCTGCAGGGGGAAGGCAGCTTTCCAGCAGCCACTGTTGTCTTTGTCAAAGAGAAGAAACTACTGGAACATGGAGAACTTCAGTAGAACGTGATGGTGAATTCACTGATCTCAAACTGGTCCTCAGAGCAAAAGGGGGTAAAAGCATTTTGCATTTGTGGCTTTCTGGTTTTCAGCGTGAAGCACATCTCTTGGGTCCGTGGGAAAGATTAAAAGCTGTCCTTTCACTCCCTAAGTGATGTTATGTTGGAATTGTGGCTGTGCCCATGTGCTTTGTGTTTAGGGGCATGCTCATAAGGAGATGGGACCTGAGGGCTGCAGGGTGGGCTATGTATATAGATGTAGCTGGGGCTACATCCCTCCCTGGCTGCCTTCTCATTATCCATAGGCTAGGATATGCTTGATTAAAACAACCTTGTCAGAGCCGCTGTGAGCAGGGGGGCTTTGATTTCCCAGCGCCTGCTTTAAGCTGTGCTCTCACCTCATTCCTTTGACAGCTTTGCAGTAAAACTCACCTGCTTTGGGGAGGACAATTACAAACAGAACTACATTCACCCTTGAAATCCCTTTGCAGCAGCAGTACGTCCATCAGTGATGTGTCTGTTCTGGGTCGGCCCAGAGCTGATGCTCGGTCACACTGTGTGTAGTGGCATGATGAGAAACAGAGTGCCTGGAGGGGATGCTTTATTCATCTTGTTTTCTCTGGCTTGGTGTCCTTTACACTTGATTATAGACGGTGGCACAAAGCCCTGGAAAATCAAGCCCTAGTTTGAAGCTGCTGTTCCAAAGGACACGAGCTGTGTTTTTTCCCTCTGGGCTACTTGAACTTATTCTTGTGTGAGCAGCCCCATTGCCAGCACAGCGCAAGAGGGACAGAGTTTCTATTCCAGGCAAATCCACCCTATGGAGATGGACTTTGCCTTTTGAAACCCTTGTTCACGCTATGCAGCTCGAGTCAGCTGTGCAAACAGAGAGAGAAGGTGGTATATTAGGGAGGGAAATCCCTTGTGATGCTAAATCAATGGTGCTTTATTGCCTTCATAAAGCTGATGTGCTGCTGCCTCCAGACAAAGGCCATCCATCATCTTGGAGTTATGGATAACCATGGTGCTGGCAGTTGGTGGGGCATCAGGACTGCCTGGTGCATGGCTAAGCTGCAGCAGCTCCTTGCACCTCGCTGGGGTCAGTGCCTTTGGATGGTGATGATCACTGCAGTGGATCCAGCAGCTGGGACACGTCTGACAGGCTGCAGGGGAGGCAAAGTGGTACTGGAAGTGCTGGCAAGAAACTCGGAGTCATGAGGCTTACTTATAAATGGCGTGGTTTTGTCAGGCAAGGGATGTATCAATAACTGCCCCATCTCTGCCTCTGCAGGGGAGCAATTGAGGCAAAGGCTGTGTAATTTCCTCAGAGCAGAGGTGATGGGGAATGAAAGCTGTAGCACAATGGGGGTGGTGGGTGCCTGGAGCTGTTTGTTCCCTTCCTGCAAGCCAGACTGGGAAGCTCCTGCAATGGGTCAGCTCGTTCCCAGCAGCTTCTGGAGCCCCTGGACATCCCCAGCCCCATGGTGCCCATGCTGTTGGAGTGTCTCTGTGTGCTGACAGCAGTGTGTTGATGAACAGAGTGCTGGCACTTTACCTGGGGACTGTAAGAGCAAGGACATGGTGTCGTTCTCACTGCAATTTATATGTATCCATGAAACCTAAAGAGTGCAGAAGGAACACTTTAAACAGCTTCATTTCCCTCTTGGTCCAGCTTCAAACAGCCTTGTTCCAGAGGAGGAATCTAGTTTAAAAGGATTGGAGTGAAAGAGACATACAAGGGTGGTAGATGCTTTAATGGGGTGGAACAGAAATGAGTGTGAGTCGACAGGCAGAGCTCTGCTTTCTCCTGGATCCCCATCCCCACTGTGTTGGTGATAGACAAGGGCTGTGTTAGGATACATGTATAATCCAGTGCTGTAACCCATCAAGCATCCCATGCAGGAGCTAGATGTTGTCTAAGTGCTATTAACTGCTTATTATACAGCTGCCTAAAGCTCTTTGTGTCTGTGCCACTTCCAGGTACTATGAGTTGTCACTTTGATTAATGACATCTGATCTGTCAAGAGCCCCCCTTTCTGTCACTGCTTGGCCTGCTTTGAAAGCTCTGAGGCTTTGCAAACAGCGCAGATGCAATAGGGTTGTGACACAGTCCTGGGAAAGCAGCGCTGGACCCTTCAGTGATGCTCACCCAGGAACAGGCTCTGACCAATATATTCCAGTATCTCTAAGCAACAACCAAATGTGTCGCATCCTCTGCTTAAGCAGCAGAGCTTCTCTGGCCTAAAAGCCTAATCATCAGAGGGCAAATTGATGCTGAATGCCTTTGCTACTTTGGTTGCTCTGATTTCCTCTTCCTCCTGTGTTGTGGCAGTGGAACAACTCATCTTCACCCGGATATCACAGTTTGTACGAAATTCATTGCTTAAAAACCCTCAACACATGAAATCTGTTTTCTGGCACAGCGTTTTCTAGTGCTATTATTTCTCCATACACTGCTCAGGGCAGCAAACATAGGGGAGTACAAGTATGATACTATTGATTATTCTAAGGAGAAAAAGGGAAAAGCAGGAGGCCTGAGTTGAGCTTAGTGAAGCTTCACTCTATTGATGGCTTTGGACTGCAATCGCTTATTACAGCTCACTTGTGCAATGAATACCAGCCTGCTCCACTTCAATAGGTCGCTGTCATTCTTGTGGCTAAATATCTGCTCATGAAAGTTCAGTTTTCAGAGCATGATACGTGTTGGATGTGTCAGCATCATGGAGAAAGGGAAAACTGGGTAACTGAGGTGAGCTGTGAAACACCCAGTGAAAAACACAAGGAAAAGGGAAGATACTGCTGCAAAGTGAGTTTTACAGCAGGTGCTATCTGCTCCATGCACCCTGTGGTTATGGATATAGCTGGGAAATCTGGCTCTGAGGAAGGGAATAGGTTCAGTGTGTGCATCAGAAATAACCAGGAGAGCAGTAACAGTCAGTGGGATCCGGCTTTTCTCGCTTTAAAATCTAATCTGGACCCCAAAGCAAAGCCCCAGAATCCAATTCCCTGGAGAACTGAAGGTGCCAGGTCACTGTCTGAGGTTTTCATGGAGAGCTGGGGGAAATGAGGTTCCCATCGCACATCCTGTTGATGCAAACTTCCTTATAAGGAACCATGCCATAGGGAAGGTGTTCCATACGCGATAAAGAAAAGAACTAAAGAGAAACCTCTGTGTTTCCCACTGGGAATGATTCCTGAAGCACAAAATTCCCTGGACCACACAGGGATCCCATCAGCTGACTGAGCAGGACAAGGTGTTTGGCGTTGGAGAGCTCAGTTGTGACCACTTAACCCTTTCCGCTTTGAACACCAGTGACATTGATGCCGTTTTACCCACGAGGAGCACTCTCAGGCTCTGTGAGACCTCCCCATCTCCATCTGCTTCTCAGTTCCACTTGAAGGCAAAGGATTTCTTGTAAATGGCCCATTCCCACCGACTTCTGCAAGCCCTCACCCAGGCTCCTTGCTGGGAAGTCGATTCTCTCTGTAATAGAAATTGCTTGCTTGTAAATGTTAAGGGATCTGCTCCCCGCCTCGGATATCAGGAGGCACAGGAGCACATGTTGTACAGAAACGCTCCCCAAGTGCATCAATAACCTTTTTGTGTTGCTTACTGAGTCCTAGATTACTGCAGAGTAGTTGTGCGTCCCTGCAGGTTACCTGCAATCAATTACACATCTCCAGCACATCCTGCCTTACAGGGATGAGCTCGTCACGCTGCAATCAGGCACTGGCAGGGCCCATTCTCTTGTGGGGTTTTGAGCTCGGGAGCCAGATTGTGCAGGAATTGAGCTGCTTTTTGGTTTTAAGTCTTTGAATTTCCTTGTTACCTGGCCAGGATTGAAGGTGAGAAGAGCTTTTGGAATGTTGCAGCATCTCCCCTGTTTTCCCCTTTCAATACTCCTGCTTGGCTTCCTTCTCATTGTGTGGAGCATCCAGGGTTCCATAGGTGGGACAGGGGATTTTCTGGGTTGGAAAGAAAAGCATCCATGAGAAGGGGCAGAATATGATGCTGTTACCCATGGCTGGTGTTCCCACCTCTCTGTTTTTCCCTTCCATGCTGCCCTGGGGCAGCTGAATAGTGGAGCTTTTGTAGTTTTATTGAACACATTGAAATCAGTAGCAGAGTTTATGGGCTTTTATTTCATGCTGGAAACAAGCTCTGTTTTGATGGTGTATAAAGGAAAAATGATATTGAGCAGAAAGTAGTGAGAAATGGAGTGATCGACTTGAAGATGTCCCTGTTCATTGCACCACTGGAGAGCTTTGAAGATCCCTTCCCACCCAGACTATTCTGTGGTCAGGGGATCTTTTTCATGTGACTGCAGAAGGGAAAACACAATTGGGGTGTGAGAGATGTGTCATTAACATAAAAGCATCAAAAGTGACCCAAAAAGTGGATAGGCACCACTGTTGGTACTGGAGCATCTTCTGTCTCTGCCACTGTCCCAACTCTTTGCCTGTCAAGAGGAGCTGGTGTGGCTACTGATTGCACCCATTATTCATGTTCTGATTGCACAGCGAGGTGGCTTTTTGGACTCTAGAGCATTCAATCGAGCCCAGGAGATGCGGGACGGGCTGTAAGTGGGTTTGTATTGTCTTGGCTGTTAGGTGTCCCTACCTGTGATGGAGCTATTTGCTCCACTCCGCAGCAACCCCAGGCATGCTGCTTTTGTGGAAGGGAGAATAGATAAAGAATAAAATGGGCTGGTAATTACCTGCCCTTGGGAAACAGCCACTGTGCATTTCTGTCTGAGACCTCCTCATAAGCAGAGGTGGAGCTGGAATGGGGAACTGAGGGTCACATTCACACGATGCTCCCCGTGCGTCTCCAGAGTGATGCTGCCCCATGGAAACACGTTCCTGCAGGAGCCCCCTGGCAGGGGGAGATTTGACATTGCACACACACATTAAAACATGGAGGCAAACGTTCCCTTTCCCCCCAGGAAAGGCAGGACTGTGCCTGCTCGATTTCAGGAGCAGGGAATCAATTGCTGAAGGGATTTCCACTGGGAGATTTGTGCTTTATGAAGTTTATGCTTTGGGGTACAGAGGCAGGTTGGGGAGCTGGAAACCATCGCTCCATCCTTGTCCCCTCTGCTGCTTTAATTGTTTGTAATGACTTAACAGGCAGCACTAAACAGGGAAGCTGATCCTTCCCTGCAGCAAAGAGAGGCACGCAGCATTCTATTAGCTGTTTGAGGGCCTTGGTTTGGAGTTTCTTTCCTGTGTTTTCTTTACAGGCTTGGTCCAAAGCATCAGCAGGAAAACTGTTGACTTTGTATTGAGCCAGCACCAAATCCAATGATCTGGGACAAAAATAACATGGAGATAGAACATGGTGTAATTTAAGCAATTAAATTAATGAATTACACACTGGTTTGGGTTGAAGTCACCTTAAAGCTCATCCCATTCCAACCCCTGCCACAGGCAGGGACACCTTCCACTAGAGCAGCTTGCTCCAAGCCCCTCTGTCCAACCTGGCTTTGGAAATCAATGCATTTCTTCCCTGATGGATGCAGTAAGGTCTCACTGGTTTTGCTTGAACAGTGGTATTTCTTCAGTCTGCCCCCCCAAAAAACCCATCAAACCCCTGCTTCCTCAGCTCTCTCTTTCCCACAACTCTGATCCTCAGGTTTTTCCCTTAAACTACAAGAACTGAAAGTGGGATGGGATTTGTTGCCTCTTGGTACCAAGCAGCTCATGGGGAAAGAAACTGCTTCCTCCCTTCATTTTTCTGCAGCAAAGCATTTAGCTCTTTCCCTGAAGGAGGGGGAAGAAACGCTTTCTTTAAAGCTATCAGAGCCAGATTGAATTCCCTCATCCTTTGGAGCAAAATAACGAAGTTATTGGTTAAAAATAACTCCACATTTCTGAAGAGATCTTCAGAGAAAATATTTCTCTTGGTGACTGATTACAAGTGGGAATGGGAAGAAACTTTTTGCCTTGGACCATTCAAAGCAGTCATTTTTTTACCCAAAGAGCAGATGTAATTACATTTTCTGGATGGGGGAAAAAGAAGCTGTAGTAGAACAAATGGGCTCCAAGCCAGTCTTCGTGTGCTGTCAGTGACCAGATTACAGCACACAGTACCAGCTGCACCAGACAGAACGTTGCCTTTGGGTTATTAGGGGGTTTTTGAGCAATCTCGGTAGCTTGAATAGTTCTTGTACTCATCTATTGGTCTCAGCCATCCAATGGTGTTCATTGTACCTTTCTGTTGTAAGACAGCTCATTTAATGCTGTCCTTTAATGTGGATTTGTGTGGCTTATCCTCCTTGTAGCCCTGGTTTTCAGCTAGACAGAGGTTTTCTTATAGAATCATAGAATAGTTAGGGTTGGAAAGGATCTTAACGTCGTCCAGTTGGCCACAACAGTGAAAGGAAGGAATTGATAGGTGATAATTTATGGAACTTTCTACAGTTGCTGTAAATCCCTGCCTGTAATTCCCATCTCCTTAAAAACGACTTTGTTTTTCCTCCTGCCTGCTCGCTGTGCATCTGTGCTCTTTGTGGCTGCTCTGAATTTAGTGCTTGGAAACACAGTTATACGGCTCCCAGTTGTTTTCACACAGAAGGATCATGTACATCAAATCAATCAAATTTAACCTTCCTATATTTTCAAGTCCCTTTTAAAACTTAATGCTTGGGGTTGCCCAGTTTTAACTGAGCGAGTTTTCATTCCTGCTCCATGGCATTATTGTCACTTAACTTAAATGAGTACCGTGTCCAGCAGATCCTCCCTGGGCACAAAATGCTGGAGGATGAGGCATTGCCCATCATCCTTCTGAGGCTATAAACCTTTGCCCTCTAATTTGTTCTCTGCAATGAATGGATGCTTTTCTCTTCCAAGTGGGTATTTGTCACTCAGGGGTCACCCTGCAGCAATGATGGGGAAGAGCAAATGATGTAAAGTAACTCACTTAATGTTCCTCATACCACAGGCCCAGCAGTTGAGCTGTGTTCATTTGGGTTTTTCCATTCTCAGAGTATATATTTTAGCCCAAAAGATGTGGAGGAGCAGGCATGTTAAAGGGGATCCAGGTGGGAATAATATTTATGGGGAGACTGCCTGTACCTTGGCTCTGCCACTGTGGGAGCTATTGGAGTGGATGGAATTTAAGCTAATGATTCATCTTAAGTAAATACTTCATTTTAAGTTCATTAATCACTCCTCTTCCTGCTGTGTCCCCATCATCCTTGGAGGTAGGGCTGAATCTGAGCTAAACTGGAGGATCGAATTGTTCTTTCATGGGGAGAAAATGAAGGATTTCCAACTTGCTGAGCTCCTGTTTGCAGGAGGAGAGGGATGCTGACAGGGCTGGGGCTGTTCCTGCTGTGGTCCCTCCTTGCTGCTTGTAGCCTTCTCCCCCCAGAGCCCATCACTTGGGTCTGGCAGCAGTTCCTGCCTGACATCTGATTCAGCTGAAGTCTTTTTCATTGTGGACTCAGTCAAATTGCCTCAGCCTCTGGGAAGATTCAGGAGCATCAGGTTTTGGAGGCATCCGAGGCAGCACAGAGCAGCAGCAGATGGTGTAACTGTTCATCCCTGCCCTCTCCTGCACACTGATGCAGCCTGAAGGAGGCAGAGCTTCTGTAAAGCATCTTCTGTACCTCCTGTGGGGGGGAAACAAGTGGCAAACCCCTTAATATCTTAGAGCTTCAGGGATGTGCTGTGTGCCTGCGCTGCACCCCGGGACCTGAGCTCTGCTGCTCTTTGCACTGATGCTCCTAAGCTGCTCTCTGTGATTTTATTTGCAAGCCAACCTGCACTTTGCTGTATGAATTCAGCACCACATCCACTGAACGGGGCCCAGGAGTGGGGAGAAGGATTTGAGATGTGATTTGCACTATGCGCTCATTAAAGCAGGGGAAATGCTGCCTTCCTTCTGTGCCCGGAGCTGCTAATCTTGTTCTGAATGTCAAAAACCTCTCCAGTTTCTCTCATTATAGCTAAATTTGATTATGGCTTTGACTTCACACCTCTTACGTGCAGGTTTTCCTCCCTCCTTGGCTGGAAATATCAGTGCGGAGAAATGCTCCTGAGCCTTTTGGACTTGCACACATTGCTCATCCCCGTTCCTAACGTTGCTTTTAATGATCTTGGGAACCTGAGCACGGGGAGAGCTGGTGGTGGGTTTAGGGAGAGGAAAATGAGGCACCAAGATGAAAGCGCAAATGCAGCGCCAGGGTTACTGCAGCCTGCATCACGGTGGGGATTTGGACTGAGTGGATTAATGCCTGCCTCTTTGAATTGATGACTCCTCCTGTGTCATCCTGCGTGTCCCCTCCTGAAATCCCTACGTAAATGGCAATGGGATGTGAATGTATTATTGCAAGTGGTGATTTGATGCTGACGAACAGCACAGCACAGCCTGTCCCTTCCTTGTGTCCGAAGGTGACTGGGAGCAGATGTTTCCAGCCTGGCATGGGGATGAAATCCTGCTGAGCAGGGTGTGTTTAAAGACTTATCACCTTCTTGCCTTGCCCATGTGCCTTTAATGCCTTCCAGAAGGTAGTTGAAATGTCTAAACATTAAATGGGCAAAAATACCTGGGCTGGTTTCAGCTCTTCCTGTGAATAATTCCATAGGGAATTTGGCTCTTTTTCTGCAGAGGAAGATGAATGCTTTTAGTGTAACTTTTTTATTCTTAGTGAGGATATTGCCTGTCTTGGCCTCCTGTCATCCCTTTTCTGGAAGCAGGCAATATGCTGGGACCATACAGCAGGGTCCTGATGCTGCTATTGCCCCTTGCTGCTGCAAGCTATAGTGCCCTGCAGGCAGTGGTGTTTGTGCTGCTGAGCAGCTCCAATCTTCACATGAAGAACAGGGCCATTTCCAGCTGTATTTTGTCTTGTGTGCTTTAAATAAAATATATGAATAATTACATATATACTTATGATAATTAAATCCCACATTTTGCCATCAGGTTGTTGTTCTCCTGGTATCTAATAGCAAACCCCTTGAGATGGGCTGTTCTGGAGCGTGATCGGAGCTCACTGGGGCATTTCAGGCTCCTGTTTATTATCTGTCATTCCAACTCAGTCACTCACTGATGCTTAAGAGCCATCCATGGCTGTGCTGGGCAATGAGACCACATTTCCTGTAGCAGAAAGGCTAGGTACAGCAATTGGGGTGGTTCATGCAGTGCTCTTCTCCCTGAGGACCTGCCCTGAGCAGGTTGCAAGGGGTTGCTTAAAGGACATCTCCTTATTTCAGAGTCCTCAGGAGCTGGGATGGGTTTAAATTGCTGTGTTAGGGAGCTCTGAGCCAGCTCAGCTTGAACTAATGCATGTCATGCAGAGAAGCTCTGCTCAGAGGTCAGTTCAGATCTGAAGAGCGCTGTAATTGCACGCATCTCCTTGCCATGGATCTGAGTTTAGGCACAGCATCCCATGGATGCGCTGCCTTGGGGTTTGGCTTGTGCCCCAGGCGTGGAGATGTGATGCTGCAGGGGCCTTGTTAAGGAGCTGCATCTCTGCTTGGGTGGATAATTAATGATGGAAAAACTGTTGAGGATTTGGTCTTTTTCTGTATGGTCACAGATTGCTCACATGCCATCCAGTTTCCATTATTCCGTATTTCCTGGGAGAAAGATATATTGTCCCAGGAGCATCTCCTAGGGCTCCAGGCAGGATGACAAGGGAAGCCCATGTCAGAGCTCAGTTCTTGGAGGAGCATCCCTGTGCCATGATGTAGCCATTTGGTAGAAGCACTCTTGGGGTGTAATTCAGTGTGAGGCTGTGGTCCAGCACCGCTGTTGATTCTAGCTCATTGTCAAATCTGCCTCTGGGAGATTAAGGGCTTGGAACTGTATTTGAACCATGGAATACCAGGTTGGAAGGGACCTCAAGGATTACAGGTGAAATCATGTAAGGTGCAGATCCAGCCAAACTCAAGCAGAGCTTAGTGCTGCTGCTGGTTCCCACAGGAGAACCCCAGCATCTCCTGCTCCACACCGCAGGATGGCCTATGGAAGCTTCATCCCAGCAGCAGCACATTTAGTCCAGGTACCACCTCATCCCATGGATGGGTTTAACCTGGGTACCAGGGCTCATGCTGGAGCTGCAGCCATGTGAGGTCCCCGTGGGGCTGTGTGGGACCTGGCATGATTTGGTTGCTCACTGCTCCTGATGAGAAGTTGTGACATGCACCTCGGTGTCAACAAGGCAGCGCTTTAATGCTGCTGCTGTCAGGTTGTCAGGCAGGGCCCACACACCGTGTCTGGAGACAGCTCGGCAGCAGAAGGCAGGGCAAAAGTCAGGATGAAATTCCACATGTTCTTGGGTGCTGTCAGTAATTGCTTGGGAGCGAGATCTGCAAAGGGACTTGGGAGAGCCCGGAATGGCACATTGGTGATGTCCTAATAATTGTCTTTATATAGGGTTAAAAGCTTTGTGTGGCCTAAATGAATCTGCAAATTACAGAAGTCGTGCTGGGCTCATCCTGCTCTGAAATACTATGTCTGTATCTTAACCAGGAACAGTATTAGAGTCCTTTGTCCAAGGAGTCCCATCGAAAAGATGAGGGGCCATGGGCACAAGTTATTCCCAGGGAAATTCCAGCCGGACACAAGAGGAGAATTTTTCCCAATGAGAACAATCAGCCACTGGAATAATATCCCTGGGGAAGTGCTGGATTCCTCAACATTGGACACGTCAGATTTGGCTGGGCATGGTGCTAGTGCATTTAGCCCAGGTCATGCATTGCCAAGAAAGGTTGGAGTAGATGCTCCTTGAGGTCCCTTCCAGCCTGCTATTCCATGGTTCTATCCTTCCTGAACCTACTGCTAAAAGCCAGACGTAACCCAGGAGGAAACCTTTGCAGTGCACATCCATGGCAGATGGGGAGACCTGAACCTTTCATTAAGTTTATTGTTCTCTTAGAGAATTAATTCAGTGTTTAAACCCCTCCATCCTTGATGCTAAAATGCTCTCTCCTCTGCTTCAGCTATGACCCAGCCTGTGGATGCGAAGTACCTCTGCTGCTGTTGCAGGTGGAACGTTCTCCCCTTGAGGCTGTCTGCAGGTAGGTGCTAATTAAAGATGTGCTGGGTTTGCTTTGGTGCCTGAGCAGGGGCTGCAGGACAGGGATAACCAGCACTGACGTTTGCTGCCCTATAAAGTCCAAGGAGCGAATTCATGCCAATTAAATTCACACCTTTAATTAGGAGGATTAAGTGTTGTGCTTGTATCAGACTCAGTGACAGGGGTGGTCTCTGAAAGGAGACTCATAGGATCTAGTGCTGCTTTTTGTGTCTTGTCCATATGGACGTCAGTGAGTTAGATCAGCTGGAGAGTGGCAAGCAGCATCACAAACTGAAAGGAGACATGGCAGCATCAAACCCAGGTTTGTCCCTAAATAGCTGAAGTTAATGAAATCAGAGGGGCAGAGGGCGGTGATCTCTGCTCTGAGCTGGTTTATAGTGCCTTGTTTTCTTCCTGGTTTTGTCTGCTGTGCTGACCCAGGTTTTGCCAGCTGAAAAGCAGCTCGGTGCAGCATCCATCCTCCTCTCCCTTTGCGCGGTGCCAGGGCTGATGGTGTAGAGCAATCCTGCAACTATACCAATGATCCCAAGCCTTGGCTATACCTGAGGATGCAGCTAAACCCCATCAGAAGGCATTGGCTTGTGTTTTCTTGACTATCAGCTCTGTGTGTATCACAGCCTGTGAATGGCTCCTTCCCATGGGATCGTCATGGAAAGCTGCATGTACCTGCCTCTAAGAAATGAACATCACAGGAGATACATGAACAGCAGCACATGATGGCTTTGGGGGTGAGCCCCGGCTGTGGTGGTTCCATGTTAAGGTGAAGGATGGGCATGGAGGGGCTGGATCCAGCACTCCCCACCCTCCAGACTGCTGTTTGCATCTGGTGAAAGGCTCTTGCATGACTTAACCCCTCTCAATGCAGTTTAAATCATTCCCACAGCCCCTGGTGTTTCCAGAGCGGGATCCAAGTGCAGTCCTGTTGGCTGCTGAGCATCCATTGGAAGAGCCTCAGCATCTTCCACCCCCAGAACCACAAAACAGCTCAGTCTCTCCCTAAATCAGGTTTTCAGTCTGTCTGCAAGGCTTCTTTCTCCCCTCCACAAGCATGATTCTATTTGTGTAGTGATGCATTTGGGTTCTTTCCCTTATCCATGTATTCCTTTGAGTAATCACTCATGCATATGGATGATATTATGTGTAGAAAAAATAGGTTCCTGGATTGTCATTTTACCTCACTGTCACTCAGGCAAATGTGGTCCTCATCTGCCCGAGCAACAAATCTGTGGGAATTCTGGCTCAGCAAGGAGCAGAAAGCCCATTTTCTAAGCCAGATTCCCAGCTGATGCGGTTTCACTGGCAAAACAGTGATTGCAATTCATCTTCCTGGGAGGAGAAGTGAAGACTCGTTCACAGATCACAGATTCAGCTGGCCTCTGGTTCCCTGTACTTCATTTTGCACATCCAATTTCAAGGGCCATTAAAATAGGCTCGTGCTTGTGTTGCTAGACAGGAGTGTCACAGTTAGTCACAGGAGAGCAATAAATGACTGTCCCGTGGGAGCTCTTGAAGTAGCCTCCCATGTACAGATACCCTGCACGGTGCCACACAGCTGGATGCTCATGGGGACAAAGAGGAGCCCAGCTGACTGTGGCTGCCAACCCCTGTAAATCACAGCAGTGGCATTGCTGCCAGCGAGTGATGGGGAGAACTGTGGCTGCTGAAGAGAGCTGTGCTTGTTCAGCCTGCAGAAGGCTCTTTAAGGGGAGACCTGAGAGCAGCTCCAGTGCCCAAAGGGGCTGCAGGAAACCTGGAGAGGGGCTTGGGACAAGGGCCTGTAGGGACAGGCCAAGGGGAATGGCTTGAACCTGCCCCAGGGGAGACTGAGCTGAGCTCTTAGGCAGAAGCTCTTCCCTGTGAGGGTGCTGAGGCGCTGGCACAGGGTGCCCAGAGAAGCTGTGGCTGCCCCATCCCTGGCAGTGCTCAAGGCCAGGTTGGAAGGGACCTGAAAGCTCCTCCAGCTCCAATCCCTGCCATGGGCAGGGACACCTTCCACTGGAGCAGCTTGCTCCAAGCCTTGTCCAACATCCCAGAAGAGGTTTGAGGCCTGGGGTTTGGCTCCACATTGTGCCTCTGGGAGATTGTGGGGGTTGAAATCTGCAAGGTGAAGCCATTGAGTGCCATAGGGGAGATGGCAATGCACGAAGCAGCAACCTGCCCTTGGGTTAGTACCTTTGGGATGGGAGCTCACCACAACTGCTGCAGCTCCATGAGTGCTTTGGGGCTGGCACTGTAACAGCCCAAAACGTGGCTGAAGTGTTTTAGATTATTTTTAGAGTTTTGAAAACATTGTTCCCAACACAATTTCCTCCTTCTGTTATAAATAGTGGCACGGAGAGAAGGGAAAATAGAAGCAGTTTGATTAAATCGGCTTTTTCACTCTTAAAATAGTGTCAGCTTGCTGCCTGCTACTTTAGAAACTGGATTAGCAGCATCTATTTCATCCCAATGGAGAGGTGGGATTTAAAGCTTCTCACAACACAAACACTGGATGTGCAAGAGCAGCTTTCCATCCCCAGCAGCCTGGTATCTTGTCCTATTTTAAGCAGCCTCAGCCAGATACATAAACACACTGCTACAAACAACAACAGAAAGAAAATGTTCTACTAAGTAGGGGAAAATAACAGAAGGGGGTGGCAGCCCTTACTTAGGAGCTTGTGTTGACTCTCAAGTGTTGGGTGCAAAGAGGGTTTGCTGTATTCCTCTCCTTGAAGGTGTAGTTATTGAATAGCAATGCATCTCTGAGGCTGTTCAGGTTTGGTCTGATTTTAGGTCTGGGAGGAGTAAGATAAATGTTGTTTTCCTGCGATGCTGCCTTTACAAGGGGGGAGATCACAATGTGCTTTATAGCATAGACCTGTGCATCACCCTGCTGCTGTCCCCTGGGGGCTGAGGGCTTGTGTAACTTGTGTTCCCCAGGGCAGTGGAAGAGCAGCCGTGTGGATGGGACAGGCAGGGAGGACTGGTGTGTCCATGGCTTAATTCACTGCAGCTCTCCCCTTGTGGAATCATTTGTAGCCTGAGGCTCTTGAACACAAGTTAATAAGTGATAAATGAGCCTGCTCCCCTTGGCACGGGTGTGATGGGCATTAGGTAACCCTGGGAGCACTCGATGAGAGGGAGGGCTTGCTCTTTGGCAAGGAGGAGGAAGAAAATACTGCTTGTAGTAACTGGGGTAATGTAATGTGGAGAAGCAGCAATTAAAGATGCGAGCACTGCATGGGATCATTTGCATCATCAGCCTCAGTGTTTGCCAACGAGGCAGCTCTCCTGTGCTCCCCAGCACATCCCTGACCTGCCCGAGCCACCGTCCCAGCCATGGAAAGCCTGGGTCTGAAATGGTCCATGCAGGAAATAGGGAGAACTCTCCTTTGCCTTCTGAGCCTCTGTTTCTTTCTCTTTGCTTCTTTCTCGATCTCAGATGTTGCACTACCCAGACATGACCTTGTTGTCCCATGAGGCTGTATCTTGTGTTCTGTGCAGGATTATTCTCCATAAGCCGTGTTCCTCCTAACCTTTACTTTCATATTTCTGGATTTCTATTGCATGATACAAGAAACTATGGGTTAAGCCCTAGTGGGCAGGGAATGGATTAGAAACTTCAGAGGAGTGCAGAAGCAGTTTTTCTTTAAATTCTTTACCTTCATCTACCTGTTGAAGTGATGGATTTTGCTTGCCTTTTATTCCTTAGTGTTTTTTCTCTATTCCCTTCACTCTGAATTCAACTTTTCACTTGCATTGTGGTTGTTTGGTGCCAGTTATGCGAGTATTAATCCTTTCTATATGCTTGTTTTACCTTTCACAGGGGGATGAGGAGCTCTCTTGGGTTAAACTCATCTCAGTTAAATGCCTTCTATGATGCTGCCTATGTTCTTTGACCACTTTAGGGGGATAAAGGTGCAGAGGTTACAGGTGTGGAGCAATGACTCTTCTCAAGAGGACAAGAACTCCATTATCCAGGTTTTCAGGGGTAAATCGACCACCTCATTCTGGGGAGGAACTGGTTTTGATCAGCACAGAGGTGCCCAGGGCATATACTTGGTCTTGGAAGGACAACAGCAGCTTCCTGGATCCATACCCAGGCTGCACCATAAGGCTTTCTGATGGGATGCTGGGGCAGTGGGAATAGCTGTGAGATGCACGTAAGGAAATAGGGTGTGTGAAGGATCTCAAAGGCAGATCTACTTTCCTTAGATTGCTAAGGCTTGCACAGGAAAAATATATTTTTACTGATCTGGACAATTTGAGGCTTTTTCTCATATTCTTTGCCTGTGAATCTTCCCCCTTTGTAAGAAAGCGGAAAATCCAGAGCTTTTGTGATGAAAATCACTGCTTTTTAGTTTGTTTTTCTTTTCTTTCCCAATGTTTTCATCACAGCAGGAGTCAGAGGATGTGTGTAACCTGCCTGTTTTTGCCTTAGTGGCAGCATCGATGACACGCGGGAGCTGGTCAGAGGAGCGTCACTGTCACTGCGCTGCCCTTAATTCTCCTTGCGCAACTGATGGTGATTAATGAACGAGGCACAGCCAAAACCTTTTGCCTCTCTTATGCTCATCAAGCAATCATCTCCCCCGTCACGCTTTGCCTCCAAACACCTCATTTGCATCCGGCTGACCTTGGCTCTCCTATGTGAATGGGAAGATGAAGAGGTGGGAGCGTTGAGGGCTGGCTTTTATGGGTGAATCATGGAATAGCGGCTGGCGCAGGCTTGGCCATGGGAGGTGCTGTGGAAACACGATGTGCTGTGCCATGAAGGATGGTAGTAAATAGATTGAGGAGGGGAGGAAAAGGGGGAGGGCGCTTGGTTAGATATTGCTGATGAAAAGATGGAGGGAAATAAAGACATATAAGCATGCCAGAGACTGAACTGCACTGCAGGTCTGTGGCTCTTAATAACTGTGTAGTCAATGCTATAAATGACTTGAAACGCTCTTAAGTGACCAAGGGAATGGTTGAGGGAAACAAATGAATACTGATTTGGGCAGAACTTTTACTCTAATTTAAGCAAGATCCTGCTCTTGACATAAAAACTGCTTTGAATCAGCTGGAATATCTTCTCCCAAGAAGAAGAAAGATAGAGCTCTTGTTCAGGTGAACTTTAATCCAGTGTGTATCTGCATGGGAGCCTTCAAACGGTTGTAGGAATAAGGATGGTGCTTAGGGTTAAGATAACTACATCTCATATGAGTAGCTTAGGAGTGGAGGAGCCATGAGTTTTAGCAGGGCAATTACAATTTATGGCTGCTCAGGGGGAGCATTTAACCACATTAAGCTAAGGGTCTGTCTGCATTGCAAGCTGAGCTTTAAGAGGATTTAGTAGTCCTGAGCTCCAAACAGACCCTTAATCCAAGTTTTCCTGTGGTTATGGCCTTGGTCTTGGCTCTTGGGCTGTAAATTGTTCCTGTAAAACAAACACCAAAGTTATAACTTCCATAGGTTTCAAAGAGCTCCTATGGGAAAAGGTGTGCCTGGATTGTGGGCCAAGTTCTTGCTCTTCCCAGTGCTATTAAACTGCATGAAACCTCCTTTTTTATAGGGGAGTTAATGTCAAACCCTGCTCTATCAGCTTGCCATGCTCTTTGGGAAGGAGGAAACTTCACAAGGCATGTTTAACCTGATTTCATTGACAGGTTTACAGCTGGGAGAGCATTAATAAACCAGAATTGCTACTCACCGGGCAGTAGCCACTGAGCAGTTATGTTTTGTCTGTAGGCAGCCTAATGAAACCAGCAGTTAATGACCTAATGAGAATTGAAACCACTGCTCCATGGAGACATCCCTTTTCCTGCACTCCCAGAGGAGTTCAATGATCCTTGATGTTCAGGTGAAAACTGCCTTGTTCTGTACAAGTGGTGATGCACCTTTCTATTGCGGTGTTTCATACGTGTGTGTCTGGATGCTGCCGCATTGGGGATGCAGTCTTTCCTGGCTTGATTCCTTTCTGGAATAATCAAAGTGATGTCAGGATTTAATCCTCTTTCAGCGCTGAGGTCTGACTTTTGAAGAGCCCCAGTCATGCTGTCCTTCTCATCCTGCCCTTGATGGAAATGTTAGATCTTCATGGATCATTTATCAAGTGCTGGCATTGTTTCCCAGGGAATGGTTTTAGGCCTTTGAAGGGTTCTCTGGCATGGGACTGAAAATCCTAATGCTTGGTGGGGTTTTCAATTGCCCAAGTTGTAAAACCTGTTGAAAAACATCTGTTTCCTTTCAGGTGACTGTTTCCATCAGCATTATGAGCTTGGATTTCTTTTCAAAGGGAATTTCAGTGAGTTTCTGGTTGGTTTTCAGAGGGGAATGGTGGTTTTGCACCAGCACCAGCTTACAGTCTGATTAGCTACTGCGCTGGCAATTGGCTGTAAGTGCTTCAGGAGAACAGAATAACAACAGGACAAAATCAAGTAGCAACAACTCTGTGATGGTCTTGGCTGAGTTTGCACCCACCTTTTCCCAGGTGCATGTCACTGGAGAGCTGCCTGGCAATGGGGAGGATGAGGATGCAAACCTCCCTCCACCCCGGCCATCGGTTGATGCTGCGCTCATCGCGAACACAAGTTACATCCTGCACAAGTCTGTGAAGCCAAGGCAGAGGGTTCCAGCAGAGCTCAGCTGTGTCATTTACCAGGCGAGTGAGGACTGGCATCCCCACAGCTGGAGATGGGTGCGTTGAGCTGTATCCCCTGACAAGATGAGAAATGTGTCATGTTTTGTCTTGTCCTGCACAGCAGACATCCTAATTCAGAGCAGCACTGTCTTCTGCTGCTTCCTCTGCCTCCTTGCACTGATGCACACCCCCAGTGAGCAGACCCATCTGTTTCAGACCTGTCACTTCATCTCTCCCACTCATGCTTCCCTTTGTACTAATCCACTCATCCCTGAGAAGATATCCATTCCAGAATAATAGGCGCTATTGGTTCAGCCTTTGATGTGATGAGATTTTTGTAGTCAACATGACAATTTAAGCCACTACAAATAAAATTTCCTTTCTTTTTCTCCCCCCTTTTTTTTTCCTGGAGAAGAAATTAAGGAAAAAAACCTTCATGTAACAAACCGAATGTTCAAGGCTGAAGAGGGCGAAGGTGGAGATGAAGTTGTCTCCTGGGAGGAGTAAATTTGTCAATTTAGCAAATTAGAAGGAATATGCTTGCACCTTTAACGTAGTCAAGTACTGAAATAATGTCAGTGTGAGTAGGCAGGGCTGGGGTGGGAATTGCTGAGCAGAGCTGTGGGGTTTGACAGATCTGTTCACACAAGAGCCCATTTCCTAATGAATCGGGGCCCGGAGAGGTCGCTGGTCAAGGACAAGTTCTCTGCCTGATTTTACACCGTGTTGCTACAAGGCTGTTTGAGGGTGTTTTCCCCTCCCTTTGCATCACTGTGGATGATGTCCTTGATGAGGCCGTCCTGCCACGCACTGACTGCCTGCTCATGGCACCGATGAGCCCTGCACCACGCACCGGTGCTTGTGAGGCCTCGGTCCCCTTTCATTGAAAGCTGTGACAGGTTAAAGGGGGTTTTGTTGAATTACTCAGCAGCATCAAAGGCCCTGAGAGAAGTAATCAGTGGCTGTGGTTGTGTGAGGTGGAAAGGAGGATTTCATGCTTTTTGGCAGACAACAGTGATGCTGCAGAAGCTCTGATCTAGGCTACAGCGCTGAGGACATCATGAAGAGGGGTGGAAGGTCCCTTATGGCCTCTTGGTCCCACTTGGCACATCTTCCTGTCCAAAATCAGCTCAGACCCCATCCCCTCCCAATGCTCTTTGTGCTTTCTGCCAGAAACAGGACAAAACTGAGGGGAGGGGGTGGAAATCCCAACCGAGCAATGCTGAGGGCAAGAGCTCCATCCCGCAGGGATGCTGCGGAGGAGGCTGGAGGCAGCATCCTGCTGCGCTCATGGGTGCTCACGCAGCGTGTGCCACCCGGTGAGTTCCTTCCACAGCCGTTAACGTGCTCCTGATTATATTTAATTAATTAGCAGCAGGGTTGAGATTCTGGAGTCGGAATTGTGCCGGTGGAGGAACAGGAGACAGCGTGTTCCTTGGCACTGGAGCTCCTCCACTGGTACCCGCGACTACGTTTGCCAAGGTAACGGGGGGCAGTGACTCAGAGATGCGCAGGCAGCAGCTGGCAGCACAGTGCTGGCTCCACGGAGGCTGAGCATTTGGATTTGGCTCTTCCAGGCACCTGCCTCATGTTCCTACAGTGCTTTTCCATCCAGGAATGGTGTGGAAAAGGGCGATGAGTCCCCAGGGATGTGGTGCCAAGAGGTGATGCGAGGAGATGAGTTTTCCATGTCCTTTCTTGCTGTGTTGTTCCTTTCTCTTGTGGGATGATCATAGAATCGTGGAATAGTTTGGGTTGGAAGGGGCCTTCAAAGTTCATCTAGTCTGAACCCCCTGCAGTGAGCGTGACATCTTGAAGTAGATCAGAAGCACTTCCAACCTGATACACTGGGCTTCCTTTCCCTTTCTTGCTCACTGTGCTCATGCCATCTCCCTGACAAGCTCACAAAGAAGCCAGCCAGGCAGGCAGATAAGGAAACAGATGCTGTAGAGTGCAAGGGTCAGATAAATACAGAGAGCTCAGGAGAAAAGGCTTTGTGAAACGGTGGGAAGCTGAATAGGTGAAAACAAAAGGATGTTGGAGTGCAATTGCAAAGAGGAAACCCTTTTTTGTGGAGGAAAAAACTCACCTTGGCCTCCATAAAACATTGTGATGAACTCAGGGCAATAAAACAGAAGGAATAATAACTTTCATATTGGTAAATGTGAAGCACTGCTGGGTCTGTGGCCTCTCTGCAGGAGCACACGCGGTCTCTGCAGCTCTGCAACCCTACAAAGCTGTGCCTTGTGCATTTACTCTGATATCCTCGTTGCTTTATGGCCTTTGCCACACAAGGAATCATATGGAAATGCTCCCATCTAGGAAAGCATTGAACAGACTGCAGCTAAGCAGGATTTACGTGTACCGGCCTAGCTGGCTGCTGACCTGAGATTGATGCTTTGCTCCCCATTTCTGGATAATTTCGCTTATTAGGGAAGAGACAAGCCTATAATTAAAATGCAGTTAATTCCAGCCTCATTAGCCTGGATCACATTGTATGTTCCTTCTATCGTAAGCAGAGATGGGACTTGTTCTTATTTCATTAAAGATGCAAAATGCCACCAGGTGGTCGCTCTCTGGTACAGACAGTGACTTATGCTACAGCCTTTGTGCAAAACCATGACCCAGATCCATCCTAATGACTCCATCATCCCCAAGGGGACTGGTGGCAAGGGCCACCAGTCTCTGTCCTTATAGCTTGGCTGTGTGTCCTGGCCGTGCTGAGCCCTCCTCCTGATGCATGGTGTGTAACCCTGGACCCCCTCCCTATAGCATGGAGGATTGCAGGGGTTGTTCTTGGGTCCGAATCAGAGTGTTTGATGGTTCCCATGTCATTTCATTGTGGTGGGACACAATTAACGAGTGATGTACCTCTCATCCCCCAGCTACTGAGCTATGGCTGCGTTCTGAAGTGGTGAAGCTGTGCCTGCTGAAGAGTAACTGTCAGAGGTAAAAAGCAAAGGGAGATTAAAACCACCTGTGTTTGCTATTCAAATCCCTTCAAACAACACTTATGATTGTCCTGATAAAGACAGGGCAGCATTCAAACAGATGCTGAACACGGTTCCCCTAATGCTTATCTCTAGATAAGATTACAAAGACGCTATTGTTGTTCCTTAGTCGCAGCTGAGATCTCAATCTCAGCAAGTGCAGCTTGGAGGGGGAAATGTGCTGGCACTGGGGACAGGGATGGGGTTTGTTCCCAAAGAAAAGGTTCCTGAAAACAGTGATTCTACATAGAGCCTGCAAGCAGGCACCTGGCAAGGGATTTTGTATTCAAACACAGAGAGGAAAATCTAATCAGGGCTTGCTAATTTCCATGGAGTCAAACACTTGGGATTCACTTCAGACTCCCATTTGCCTGGAATAATTCAACACAAACACTGTATATTTATACACGGACGCTTGACTTTTCTGTTGTTTGATGAGGCTACAATTGGTCCTCCTCCTGTGGCCACTGCAATCTTCCCTCTCCTGTGGCTGAGCTGCCCACCTCTACTCCCAGGATTACCCATCTGTTGCTCTTTGCATATTGTTGGCTCTTCCAAGGGAAGCAAACAATGCTTGTTTAAGCAAGCAGATTGGATTGGAACCAGGTCCTGCATAAACCCAGAATCCAATCTCACTTCTGTTGTCATGTATCTCTAATATTTTTCCCTTCATCATTGCTTTTTCCATTTCTTCTTCCCATGCAGTTCTCATTCTTCAGCATCATTCAAACCTACATAGAATTCAGATACTCCTTCTTGTATATTTGTGTCTTCTGTGATGCTTTATCTCAGCTGGATCTCCAGCTAACATCTCCTTCTCCCTGGGCTGACAGATGTATTCTTTGAGCTGTAAATATTGCAAATCAGAGATAAAGACGTTTTTCGTACCCTGTGAATAGGATAGAGGTCCCTTTCTACTATCTCCCTGCCCATCTGAAGTCTCCTTTTCTCCCAACAGCCTCCAGGGCTTTTGGCTAAGCCAAAGCAGAAAGAGCTGTTTAGATTCACTCCCTGGCTCTATTTCCATCTCATGCAGAGCTGGATGTCTGTCTGGGCAGGCAGGTCTGCAGATGGTCCCAGTGCTCTGCCTGCTGGTGTCCAGTCCAACCATGGCACACTGTGAGCACTGGTGATGGTTTCCAACACTATGCTCCCTCTTGGCTGCCAGATCAACCAGAAGACCCCTTCCCATGGACAGATCAGTGCTACAGCCACGCTTCTATGAGGCACCCTGTGCCAGCGCCTCAGCACCCTCACAGGGAAGAGCTTCTGCCTAAGAGCTCAGCTCAGTCTCCCCTCGGGCAGGTTCAAGCCATTCCCCTTGCCCTGTCCCTACAGGCCCTGGTCCAAAGCCCCTCTCCAGGTTTCCTGTAGCCCCTTTTTAGTTACTGGAAGGCTGCTGATAAAGAAATGCACAGTCACTTTGAAAGATGCTTTGCAATCTAGGAAAACGTGCTGCTGGGCTTCCCTCTGGAAGCAAGTCCAATCTCTTTCTCTCCTTCTCTTTCTTTTGGTGCTGTTATCCCTCCGTGGCCAGGATGCTGCAGGCATTTAAATTCTCTTCTTCAAATCCTGGTTTCAAAAAGGGCCTAAAATACATTTCCTTCTCGGATGCAGCAAGCAGGAAGCCCACACTGCAGCCATCTCAGCCTCTCTTCTCCTGTCTCAGGGAGAAAAGAATTCACCAAGCCCTAGAGCCTGACTCACTCGCTGTGCGAGCATGAATTAACCAGGAATGTTCGAGAATTATTCCTGAATAATTCATGAACCTGAATTAATCATGCATTTTCATGAATTATTCATGAATAACTCATGGAAATGCAAGGTTTATTCATGCTCCAAAAAACCCAAGGCTTTTTCTCTTCTCTTCTGCTCTGTCTCCCTGTAAGAAACAGACCTGAAACAAGATAAAGGGAGGGGGGGGGGGAAATGGATGTATATGGCAAAATAACAGGAATCACAATGCTGAAACAAAACAAGGAGGGGAAAAGAAAGCAAAGGGTCTTCTCTTTGCAGTGGGGACTGCAGGTGGGAGCCTTCTAAGCCAGACAAAGGAGACCTGACAAGGAACTGTGGTGAAGGGACAAGCCCAAGGCAAAGAAGTGGCCGATCACCTCCTCTCCTGGAGCAGGCAGCTGGGACCTGGATAGACAGGAGACATCTTGCAAGACTCAGCACCTGGAGCAGGGAGAACCAGGCAAGGACCCAGCTCGGTCGCTATCAGGGTTTTGATATCTCTTTCTTTCTCTTGTTTGTGTGGGTTTGTTGTGTTCGTTAAGGTGAATGAGCACTTGGTAAGTGGGGCAGGAGGGAGCAGCAGCAGCTCTGAAGATCGGTGGGGTTTCTTTACGTGGTGAAAACCCCCTCTGGAGAGCTTGTTGGGGCTGGGTTGTTGTGTGCTGGTTGGAATATGGTGCTCTTTAAACAGAGCTGTGTTTCGGGAGGGTGATGTCTCAGCTCTGCCTTTATCCCACTGTCTTGGTGTGTAACCTTCCCTGGGCTCAGAGATGCTGCAGGGCACCGGCAGCAGGGAAGGGGATGTGGGGAGCCAGGCAGCTACCACACAATTAATTTGTACATGGTGCTTCGTTATGAGAATAAACCCCAGAGTGTGTTTTGGCCAAGAGAAAAGGATTGGAGCGAGCCAGGGCTGAGCCTGTGCCAGCAGAGCAGGCTGACGGCTCCTCGCAAGGAGCTTTGCTGTAGATGCTGGGGATGGTGGAGGGGGAAAAGCAGAAGGAGGAAGTTCTCCAGGGTGAACTGAACCTCCCAAGTGAGAGGGATTAAACCCAGGCTTTCATGGGGGTGCAGAGGCAAAGCAAGAGACTTCAATACATTAGGTTGTAGCTGCCCTTCCTGCCAGCTTGTCCCTGCTCCATCCCATTGGCTTTGGACACCAGGGCCATTCTCCTTACAGGGCTCAGCCCCATCCTGCTGCAGAGCAGAGCAGGATGGCCTGGGGTGATGCTCAGCAAGGTGGAAACAGGGTATCTCAGTGGGACCCAGGATGCCAGCTCCTTGCAGTTTAGCTACTTGGCTGCTTTAGATGTGTCTTTCACTGCTCCGTGCCTCAGTTTCCCCATGTGTGTAATAGTAGTAATTTGCTGCCCTTGTTATCAAAGTACTTTGACGTTTACTGGGGAAAATAACTGTGCAGGCAAAGGAATGGTCATTTCCTGGAATACTGCTGGCTCTTCTTCTCTGTACTGCCTGGATATCATACAGGTAAAGTCCTGTGCTGCAGGAAATTGCTATAGACCTATTAAAGTCAATTGATCCGTGCTGGTTCACATGGGCACAGAAACCAACTCAGTGGCTTATCCAGTGTCTTATCCCAACGCATCCTGTGTGAGAGCTGGTCCTGGCTCTCCCCAGGTGACACAGGTCATGGCTGGAGATGCAGGCCCTCTTCTAATTAAACTGGGGCACACTAAAGCCTGTGCCTAGGTCAGCCTCCCAGGGAAGGGGTTTAGGACAAGGCAAGCATAGGAGGGCAAGAGAGAAGAAATAACTGATGGAAAAGATACAGGGACAAGTATTTTATATCCATAGGCTGCACTTCCTAGGTAGAGCATCACTTGCTATTCCTCCCAGCTACGGGAGAGCACAAAGCCATGCTGTGACCCTTCCCCTGCACTAGGTGGGCAGCCCCGATGTCAACCAAGCTCTACGTCCTCATCAGCTGGCCCGATGGCAGCAGGGTGATCAACATTGAGAACATCAAGGAGCCCCGCAAGCCTTTCCACCTCTATGCAGTGGGGGAGCAAGTGCTGGCCCGCTGCCCCGGCTTCAGTGGGCTCTACTGGGGCATGGTGGAAGGTATAAGTGGTGAGTGAGACCCCTCTGTCCCAGGCTTTGCAATGTGGGGCTGCTCAGGAGCAACCTTTAGAGGAGTTCAGTGTTGAAAAATCCTCTCTTCCTACAGAGCATAAAGATATTTTGGAGAAGAAGCTGCTGGAAGATAGACAGTTCCTGGAGAAGTTGAGTGAGTAAGGTTTTGGAAGGCGGCACCTTTCTTCTTCCGTTGGGATTTTGGGATGGGAGGATGCTGTGTTGTAGTCCTGTCATATATTTCACATCACGGCAATCAAGGTAACAAGCATTGGGTGGGAGGTGGGAGATACCCACCATTGTTACCCCATGGCGCATCTTGGCTGTCTGCCTTGCTTTCAGAAGCAGAACCGGCCGTCCATAGCATGATGCCACCCCAGCCAAAGAAATCCAGGAAAACCTTCCCAAAATGGACCCCAGGGAATGCACCCAGGAAATACCACAGCGACAGGACCTACCCTGCAAAACCCCTGCTGAGGGCGGCTGAGGCCAGCCTGCCCCATGATGCTGGCAGCTCCTCCATCATCAAGGAGAGACGTGCCCTGGGCAATGGAGCAGCAGGAAGGTCCTGCTCACTGGCAGGATCCCCCCACCCAGCCAGTGCCTTCACACCTCCATCCACGTTTGTCACCGTGGCCATGCCAGGGACCTCCCAGGGTGAAGAGGATGGGGCTGGTCCAGCTACTAAAGGTAACCGTGGCTGTAAATTAGGACATTAGCTTTCAGCTCTCTCCTGCCTTATCCTGATGGTTGGGATGGGGACCTGCAGAGCTGCTTTGCTCCAGGGCTCTGTGTGCTTTCTCCCAGGGCTACAAAGGTTAGAGATGACGTTCTATGGTCCTTTCCATGCAGGATAACTCCTACAGGAGGGCTGTCTAAAGAGACATGCTGTGTGGAAGCATATGCTTTCTACACTATAAGGCACCAGTTCTGTCTCCTAGGTTAGCAGTTCTTCCTCCACAAGCTAAAAAACAATCTAGCCTATCTGAATGAGTGTGAAATACCCCAAAGCTTTGTGTCTCCATTAGTCAAACCTTCTCAGATTTGCCTATTTCCCTGCTTTATCCACTATTACATACATTAAATGTGCTTATAAAAATACACTATTGCATTACCTTCCTGCTGGCTAACGGCGGTGTCCAGAGTTGCACTGGCTTTGCTTGCCTTGCCCGCTATGTCTTTTGTGATAGGAACAGAAGAAGAACCCTTGAAATACCACCGTTTTCCAGCAACGCAATCCCCATTGCTCAATCTTGGCAAGCATGTCTGAATCACTGTTTATGCAAAGGGAATAATGTGTTGCCATGCAATCTAGCAGCAGTGCGTAGATAATCTCTTCTGGAGATAGAGGGATTCAGGACCTTCTCAACAGCTTGTTTCCCATCCCTGCATGTAGATTACGTTGCCCTGCCGATGAAGAGGAAGTCAGATGGCACCTTGTCCCAGTGCCAACAACACATCTGCCTGAACAGGTACTGCTTGAAGGCACGGTGAGGACCCTGAATGTTTCACACCATATATATTCATTTCATAATGTGGGTTCCGTCCATTCTGTTTTCATGTCCTGGTCATGCTCACATTGAATAGATGCTAATATAGACTTAAACCCAGAGTGCAAAAGATAAAGGGAATTTGTGTGTGTACACACTGCAGAGCCATTGAGTCCCTTGTACTCCAGAATCCTCATCCCTTGGTGGGTCAAATGGGAGGTCCGCAGTGTCCATGATCCAGGGCTTGCTCTGCATGTAAAGAGGGGTGAACAAGAGGTTGCCACAGGAAGAACCACTGATATTTCCTCTCCATCCATTTCATTTTTGCTGTAAATGAAGACGGAACTGCCTTGAATTCCAACCTTTGAATAACAGATAATTCTCTTTGGGAATGAATAGGAGCATGAAGCTTTCTGTGGCAGTGCTTTTTACCTTGCTTGTTTCTTCCAGCTGTGAGGAGCTCAAGCTCGATGCTTTACAAGAGACAGATGACTTTGAGAGAGTTCAGAAGAGTTTTGGTCCTGCTGAAGTGGAAAGGTGATTAGCTAAAGAAGGCACTTGTTCTTGACTGTGTTTTCCTCCTCACTACAACAAAGAGCAGTGAGACCACAGCTGGGTGAGAAAATGGTGTTATTTTAGAACCAAGAGCTGCTGAATCACTATGTAATCAGAGCCAGGATTCTCTTTCAGACTGTAGGAGTTAGAGATGCAAGAAGGCTCTAAAACAGTGCAGAAAGCCCAAAGCTCGTGCCTATAACAACCAAAATGACATCTATCGTGTCTGAACATGATTGTGTTGTTCCTTGCTTTATTGTTCATTACTCTGATGATAAGTACCCAGTGATGGGCAGTTTTCCTGCAAAGAAATAGGTGTCAAAAAATCATCTCGCAGTACTGCATTGTCATTTCCTGGGTGTCGTTTCGTGCCACATATATCTGCCTCTTGGGGATTGCAAGACAGGGCTTATAACTATCCTTAAAACTGAGAAGAAGGCTCAATATCAAGGCCTCCATACGTGCATGACAAGGAGGGGTTGAGGGTTAAACTGATCATTTCTAAGCTACTGAAAAGTCCAGACCATGTCATTCTTCTCTCTTGCCTGGCTCCTCACCCAGGCATAGCTGGATGGGATGACACTGTGACAGAGAAGTTGTCCTGTCCCTGTTTGGCTGGAGGTGTCACACCCTTTAGCAATGTCCATGGTGAGGCCACAGTGTCTTCTTGCCTTTAGACATATAACATTAACTTTTCAGGATGGAGAAGATAGAGCAGCTGGAGAAGATGGTGTTGGACCTCCAACAGGATGTCCTCTCTCTGAAGAAGAAGGTGCAGAGGCTGGAATCCCTGTCCTTCCAGGAGGAGCCCCACCGGCAACCATGCGAGGTGGTGGAGCTCTTCAATGGCTACACCAAGGAACAGCTCAAAGAGACCATCCGCTTTGACCAGAAAATCAGCACTGCCTGCAAGACACTGCTCTACAAGCTCTTCACATCCGACTACATTCAGAGCCACTCCATCACGGGCCGCAGGGGCAACACTTTCCGAGAGGCGAAGCCCATGATGGATGAACGCTGCATCAAAATCATCCGGGTGCTGTTGAAGCAGAAGTTTGGAGATCACCTCAGTGACACAGTCATCACGGAGAAGATACAGAACGTGCAGAAAGCCCTGAGGCAGAAGTTTAAGACAGAGTGTCTCTGATACCCTCCTCCTGCCATGCTCACCCATGTACCTAAGCACACAAAAGACGAGTCCAACCTGCTGCTGTTCAGCTGATTCCCTCCAAGGAGACAACCCAAGCGAAGCTCACAATGTAAATCTCTCACTGCCAAACCTCTGCCTGCTTTAATGGAGCAGATGTTTGGGATGCTTGCCCGGCTTGGCTGGGTTTTTGCACATCTGCTCCCACTTTACAAGTCCCTTCCCATTCAGCCTGTGTGCAAGAATCACTGCGGGCTGATTCTAATGATCTCTTGATGGACACGCTCAGAAGCTTGAGGGTTCCCCTTTGATTCAAGTATGGGCCAGTAAATCAGCTTCATTCCCTCTTGCAGCGGGATAGGGAGAGAAAGACTGGCTCTAGGGCATGGAGTCCTGCTGCAGGTGGACTTCATGTCACCCAACACAGCTTCTCTTTGCATGCCTGTGGTTGCCTCTTCCTGCCTGTGGGACAATATTTCCTCTCTTGGCTCCCAGTGAATGTGTTTTACAATTTCCTGCAGTACCAGAAAGCATTCAGAGAAAGAGAAGCTCGTTTTTTCCTCTGTTTTAATATAGCTGTGTGAAAGAATCTAACAAAAATCTGCTTAACAAGAGAAGTGCTCACCCATGCAAATTACATTAATTTTCCTTTCAAAACCAGGTTATTTCCATGGAGAAATCCTGTGTGGTTTTATTCCATAAAAGTGATGGATGGAGGGAAAAATGTGGTCCACTGTAGTTATACTTTTCCCTTAAAGATCAGACACATTATGTATGCAATCCCTATAATTTAAATAGCTATTTATACCCTTGTCAAGAAATTCCAGGAACAACCAGGGATTTTTCTGTGTAAGAGGTTATAGGAAAGAGCTGGAAAGAAATGTCTGCTCCAAAATAGCTCCGAGCTGGAGTTTCAGTGGGTTCAGAGTGGTTTTAACTTCAAAAGAATCAGATGCTGACAGCAGTCCACCTAATACAGAAGAGTTACAAAATACCAACCATTCCCTTTTAAAGAGGCTGCTCAGGCAAGAAATTGGTTTTCTGAGTTTCATGTTTAGATTACTCAGGAAAGGAAATGTCAGTTGTTTTGCGTTAATCAAAGCATTTGGTTTAATTTATGTGTTTTGTTCAGTTTTCAAGGATTTAATTTCTTCACAGCTCCATGAGAAACAATAATGTAAAATAAATGTGTTGGAAAGCAAGGGCCTGTTTGGAAATGAATAAAAATGGAACTGTGTTATTTTCAGAATATTCCCCCTCTGCCTTTTTTTATAGCTGAAAAACAAAATCATTAATGGAGGGTTAATGCTATGAAGCGTTTTGATTTTGGTAGGGATACGCTTGCCAACGTATTTGGCACTGCTTTCATCAGATGTGTTTAACAGTCATGCTAAATTGCTGTAGCCCATAACTAAAGATATTCCTCCTGTTTCCCAGTGCAAATGCTTCCCTTAACTCTCTGTTATGCAAACATGTCAGTGATGATTTCTCATTTGTATGGACCTTGACTTGAGCAGCGGCTGGAGCTGATCCCCTGTAAGCCCTTAGAGCCAAGAATGCAGCCAGTCCTTGGAAATACGCTGAAGCTGAGCAGCACTGCCCCAAAACCTTGATGCAGAAACATCCACTCTTCACTGTGAAGGTGCTGAGGCACTGGCCCAGAGTGCCCAGAGAAGCTGTGGCTGTCCCATCCCTGGCAGTGTTGAAGATCAGGTTGGATGGGGCTTGAAGCAACCTGTTCTAGTGGAAGGTGTCCTTGCCTATGGCAGGGGGTTGTAACCGGATGAGCTTTAGGATTCCCTCATTCCCCAAGGGAATCACAGCAGAAGGAATGGAGAGGATGGGTACCACCCATCACAGTGAGGCACCACCATCACCTCCTGCATGCCAAGACTGCATCCAAGCCATTTCCTTGGGCACACATTTTCACCTTAATCTTCCTTCCTGGTGCTTTAGCAGATCCCTCACCAAGCTGCAGCCTTAAAAGCCAGCTCACAGGTATTATTTATTAAAACATGTGCTGCTGCTGTTCACCCCCACTGAGCCCCCTCCGATGAGCTGCAGATCATTACAGCAAAAGGAGGCAGAACAAGGTTGGAAGGATGGACTTGCTGCAGGGAGTGATGGCTCCTGAAATGAGTTGTCTCTCATCAGCTCCTCTGGAAGCAGATGAGCCAGTCGACCTTTCTGCTTGAAAGCCCTTTGGTGATTCCCTTGGAGGTGAACTTCACAGCCTAATCCTCTTGCTGATATGCAGCGAGTGCTCTCGGGAAGCAGGGCCAGCACTGTGGGCTGATGGATGCTCTGTGAGCAGCATAGCCAAGGCACTAACAAGCTGATGCTCAAATGGGCCCTCCTCAGCTATAAAAGTTGTCCTTAGCTACTCTCGAAGGCTTTGATATGGTGGGAGAGGGCTGAAGAAAGGCAACACATCTGGTTTTTTGTTAAACTTCATTTTTAAGGTGTTTGTGAAGCAGAGGCAGCGCTTCCAGGCTAATAGGGAGCACTCGCAGCCATCGGCAATCAAACATCGCTGTGAGGATGCTGATGCTCTCACCTCCCTGAACTCCAGCTCTGGCTAATCAGCCTTGAGAGGGATGATCATACAGTGCTGAGATGTGGCATCCCTTTGGGGATGAAGGGGCCAGGGAAGATAGGGGAGGAGGAGGAGGGTTTCTGCTAGAATCACTTCACCTGGGGATGTTCAACACTCGTTTCCCTCTCTAAGTGATGAAGGGCAACTCCAGTGAATTGCATTAACCTCCCACTTTAAGAGAATTACTGGGAGAAGCTGGATAGGTCTTTCTGTTTAAGTGAATTGCTCAGCATCTTGTTAAAAACAATGCTCCTGTTCAGCTTCTGGGCCCTTTGGGGCAGAAGGATATAGGCAGTTAAAAGAAGGGTCAGAGCACAGGGAGCCAGCAATACACAAGTTTCAGGGGAAAATGGGAGCCTTCCAAGAAATTAAGCTTCTGCAATTTCCAGCTGTGGAGATGCTGCTGATGGTACAGCTGATTTCACATGGGAAAAAAAACCCAAAACCAAACCACGAGGGAAATTGTCTGGTGTTTAACCCCATTTATTTCAATTGTTTCTCCCTGAGTCTGCCAAGGGGATTCCAGCATCCAGCATGGATGGATATTAATTTGCCAATTTCTTGGCTTGTAAGAAACACCCCATGAGGTGTCTCAATATCTGCATCCCCCTGAAACTGCAGCACATTAGTTTAATGAAAACATGTGAACTGTGAGCATCAGTAAAAGGAATAGTGGGAAAATGTAAGTAAATCCCTTCTTGGGTTTTAATCAAGGCTTAAAAAGTCTGGCTGCCTTTACATGGGTCTCAGGCTGCCATCAGTGGGGCTGCTCTCAGCTTGCTGGATGCACTTGGAAGAATCTCTGATGCAAAATTGGTGGTGGAAGTGTCTTGTGCTGGTTTGAGATGCTTCCACAGACAGCTGGAGGAATGGGATGCAGCCTATAGAGAGCTCAGCTGTCATTTTAATATGTCAATGACGTATTAAAGAGGACAAGCCTTGGCCTGTATGAGCTTGAAGCTGTGTGCCATCTCCTACTGGTGTTCAACACATGAATACCCAATGTCACCGGAAGATTGGCGTTGTTCTGATAAGTTTTTATCTTATTTGGCTTCAGGAAGACAGCGAAAGAGAGAAAATGCTATATGGGTGTATTGTATTTGCACATTATTTTTTGACAAAAATCGTATTTCCATCACTTTACATACCTCTCTGTGTGCAGATGTATCACATTTTCATAGTATCCCAGCCTGGTTTGGATTGGAAGGGGTCCTAAAGCCCACCCAGTCCCAGCCCCCTGCCATGGGCAGAGCCACCTTCCACTAGAGCAGCTTGCTCCAAGCCCCCGTGTCCAACCTGGCTTTTAGATCTTATAACTTGATAACTTCAAGCAGTCTTTCATGTCTCTGCTCCAGTCACATATTCATTACACATAATGTTTACCACTATTTCACTGCCTGCAGTACATAATTACATTATTCCAACTCCTATCTATCTCCCCCATCTATTCAGAGTCAAATATAACTGGGGAGATCATTATTAAAACACAGAAAGCACAGAAATAAAATTAAGCACAGCGCTCTGTGTGCTCAATACACTGAGGAAATAAAGGACCTTCCACTTCTAATAAAATCTGGATATGAATTGCCTCATAAGAGCTTAAATGAATTATATTCAGAGGCTGGAAAGAAAGACCTTGGAGCTCGCTGACTGCAGGATGATGGCTTGATGGGAAGCACATGGAAACAGACCATGAAAGCTTTGGGACCAGGTGTGATGTTCTGCTTAGAAATTGAGCTTCAGGACTTGAAGCTCTTGAGTCACAGGTTCTCAGGTGGTTAAAGCTCCTCCCATTGACATTTTAATCCCATTAGGGGTGCCACCTCCTCTTGCTACCTCTGGAGGGCTCAATCATTGCTTTGGTTCTTGCCCATGACTCTTGATGGAGAAGGGACCCTTCAGATGAACGGTGGCTTCTCAACCCTGTGCTGTGATCCTCCCAGTGTCCCATGAAGGATTTGGGGTATGGATATGGTTTGTCAGCTTTAAAGTGCTGGAAGATGAAGGCTGCTGAGGAACATTCCCCAGTTCCTCTTCCTTATAAAGCCCCAGTGTCCCCTTGTCAACAGCATGTACCTCCTGTGCCAGGACATCGCCATTCTCGTGAGGTGAAGTTTGGAGACATGTTTTCCTTTACTTCTCTGTTTTATTGGGTGGGTTTTGTGTTTGGCACATGGAGTTAGATGGAGCAAAGGGGGCTGTGTGCCTAACTCAGCCACGGAGAAATTAGCACCCCACGAAGCCCAGGCCTGCATGGTGCTTATTGATTGTTTCTCTTCAATATAAGCAGTATAGCCCAGAGTGTCACGCAGCCGATGGAAGAGGAGGCTGCAGAACTGGTGTACTGGTAATGAATAATCATTACACTCCAAAGGAGTTTATTATTATTGTTACCATTAATTCTACTTGTACAGTGCCCAGAGATGGGGAAGGTGGAGATAGAGGAGTTTGTGACCTACATATTGCATGTTAGCTTTTATCCTGGTAATATGAGAAAATCAATCATTTCTGAAGTGAGTAAACTGGTCAAATCACTGACTTCAGAGGAGCAGCATCATTGCTATTGTATGTTCAACAAGCTCACTGGAATGGTGCTGGAGAAGGGTCAAATCCCTCTTCTGTATATCTTAAATCCAGGAGTTGGTTTGCTCTCTGTTTCCAGGAGGCAGAAGGGAAGCAGTTTATGCCATCCAGTGTTCACACCTTCACTTGTCAAGAGGATTTATCTTCCCTGCCAACCTGCTCCTGTGCAGGCTGGACATTCCCCATCCTTTTTTTGTCCTCCTGACATCTTTCATACCCTGAAGTCAGAAGAAATCACCAAAAAGTGGAGGAAAGAAGTCATATAAAGGCCCCTCCAGCCACAGCATGGGTAGGCTGACTGTTAGAGGTTTAATTCTCTCTTGAGCTGAACCAAGAAGTTGGGTTTGCTTTCTACACGAGTACTGCCTTTCTATTTGCAGATGTTTATGTTGGTTCAGAGTGGAAGGAGTGAATATCGGTGTGTTCCTGACCCTTCCAATGCAACCATCAGGGTGAGAACTGAAATCAGGCAGTTTAATTGGTTGTTTTGGAAGAGGAATTTTCCAGCTTATTGTAGTCTTGCTGTTAATTCAACTGATCCCAATTTATATAGTACACACTGCTGGTTCAGTTAATACTGAGAGGAGCAGGCTAGGAACATATCTTGTTGGAATGGAAAGCCATTCCTAAGGGATGAAGCAGCCCTGGGGGCAGAGCTGCTGGAAGTGATTTGAAAACTGAGATTGTCAGCCCTCTCTTTTGTCCTGTGTTTTCTACAGGCCATGGATGGCTCCCCTGTACTTGAATAACTTAGAGGGCTGCATTAGAGAGCCAGAAATACAGACCAGAGTAAGGTGGGCTTTTCCAAAGTACTCAAACAGTGTAGGGCCCTAATAGCACTATTCCCTAGGAAAAATAACCCACTAACCCTGCCTGCCCCTGGATCATAAATCTGGAGTGATCTTTGATGACAAATGGGCTGGGAAGTGGGACAGGAGGAAGAGGAAGCTCATTCTCTTGTGAGAAGAAAAAGAAGTTCTCGATAGGAAAGACAGGACATGGAGGCACTTCCAGCTGCATGGGCATTATCTTGTCATCGCCTCTTAAAGTTAAACGCCTGAAGATAACAGTTACCATGAATTAGCTACAGAGTAGTGTTAATCATGTTTCATGGTCCCTAGGGCTGATGTGCCAGGAACTTTTAAGGAGAATAAAACCATACGGATGGAGGCCTCCTGTAATGCTTGCTTATTAAGAATATTGCTCAGCCAAAAAGTTAGACGATACCCCTATAAATACTATAAGGGTTAAGCTTTAGAATGCTCTGTCTTCATAAATAAACACGTGGCCAAGTGGATGGATCACCAGATGACATCCAGAAACATACCTGAGAACAGGAATTGGCTTTTTTCATCTCCTAGGCTGAAAACTGGGCTGATTTTTTCGTAAGCTCTGCTCTTCCCATCTGTTTCACAGGCTGCCAACACAAGGTCTGCTTTTCATTGCTGAAGTCGGTGTGAGTTTTGCTCAATACCTTCAGCCATCAGAACTTCGGATAAAGTTATCACAACTCGGCAGGGTTCAATTTTCAGCCCCTGGATTTCAATTTGACAGCAACAATCCATAGGAAAAACACAAATCTGCTTTTTTTTCCCCTTGCATTTAGAAATGAGAGAGGGTGCTGAGAGCTCTCGTGCTGCTGAAAGGGATGCGGTGAAATTCTGCTTGGAGTGCGCTGGATGCATTTACAGGCAGTGAGATGAGATGAGTAAACCTTCCTCAGCTTGGAATAGCCTCCCCCAGACCTTGTGTTTATCCACTTACGCGCAAGGGTGAGATATTTTTCCTCTCTCATCTGTGGGTTCACTCTGTGCCCTTCTCGTTTAGCAATCCACTTCACTATGGCAAAAAGAACCAGAGAGGTTTCAGCTCTTCCCCTACCCCAGCCTTTTCTGCCTTGTAATGTTAATGAGTGATAATGCTTCATGATTTTTTTCACAGGCTATTGCTGCTGAAAATTGCTCTGGGGCGTTGGGACTCTTATTCACTGGGTGTATCAAGAGCTTTCTGCAAAGACAAGGAATAAAGACCGAGGAAGTGTTGTGGCTGGGAATCCTATGATGTTCTCACCTTTACCTTATCTCAGAATCAGTTGTAAAGAGCAGGTCCTTTTCTCTGTTGCCAGGCGTGTCAGGGATGATGAGCAGCATCACTCCTTCCATCCTATCGCTCACTATTGCTCACATTTCCAAAAGTCAACAATTCCCACCTAAATGAAGGAGTTGCTGGGAACTGGATGAGCTATTTCCTTTTCATGGATAACTCAGCTTAACTCTATAAAATATAAGGCTGAAGAGTGTATTACCTGGGGTGAAATTCACTGTGAAGCAAGACTGGGGCGGCTCTATGGCTCCAGCCCTGCAGCCTCCTCACTGCTGCTGCCAATGTGCCAGGCTCTGGGTAGGGGAGGGATGTCTGGGATTTGGGTAACCAATATTTCTTTTGAAGTGGTGTAGCAGAGGCATTACTGCAGCCAGGAGGAATGGGAACAGCTCCCTCATGTACCAAAGAACTGATCTAATGGGAGTCTGCTGCACAGCACACCCCACCCTCTCCTGAAGGCCCTAGTAAAGAAGATGTTTGGTACATGGTGGCGTTATCCCCAGCACGTGCATCACTGTGGCAGGGAGCAACAGCCAGAGCCTGTGTGTGGGGGGTGAGGAAAGGTAATACCTGAAATCATTTTGCCTTTCCAAATGAATCCAGCAAGTGCCTCACTGCTCCCTCAGCACCAGCTCATATATAAATACCCACACTGGGATTTCTTTCCTTCAGCCTTTGGCTTCTGTCCCTTACTTCAAACACCAGGTTTTGTAGTCCTATGTGGACTTGGAATAGGTGAGGCTGCACAAGTGATCCTGTATGGCTGGAATCAAACCCATCGGTGCAAACAGTGCTGTCAATCCGGTGAGAAACAGCATGTATCATGGAGTGCTGAGGCTTTTGCCTTTTCATTTTGGCACTGAGAAAATGCTTTTGGCCTTTTCTGTCCTTCAGCATCTCCTGAGGGAGCTGGACACTGGTGAAAACAAAACAAGAGCTACATGGGTAAGGAGCTGCATCTTCACTTCCAATATCCGTTTGGAAGGATGCTTTAAGGCAGCTGTATCCCAAGCTTGCAGAGGCACTGGCAAGGGATTTCTAGGCTCACAGCGTACTGTTTCTGAAGAGACAGCAGCTCTGGGTATTAAACAGCCTTTGAGGGACCAGGAGCAGCTGCACAATGTTTTTGTAGACCAAAGGTGCAGCTCTGGCAGCACTAAATCTGCAAAGTCAACAAGCAGATTAAACAGAACAGTTTAGCTCTCAGAGCCGAGCTCCCCAGCCTGAGGCTTGCCACTGAAACTGATTCTGAGAGACCATAATTGAAAGGAAATCTGACATTTCTACACCTCACAAGGTTTGGAAGTCTCGGTTGAGCGCAGACTGGGTGATGGGGTGTGTATGCTGGGGTGTGGGTGTCCATCCTATGATGAATGGCTTAGCCTTTCTTGTACTCATCCATGGATCATCTTGTTCAGTATTACCATAGTAATTAGCACTTGTTTGCATCAAAATCTAGAGTAAGCTTATTAATTTACTACATCTACTATACTACACCTATATAATGAGCTTATTAATTATTAAATCTCATTTACTTTGCCCTTTTGTCTGTGTGGAGAAGGGTGAATGTGTCTGGACTGGGGTTTTGATCCCTATTTGTTTATCATGCAATGAGTTTTTCCATCCTGCAAATAACCAGCTTTTACATCCCTTCCTTGGAGAAATGATGCTCTGAAACATCTCTTCCCCATCATCTTCTACCAGATTTGGAGTCTGGCCTTGGTCAGCACCAGGTAAGGTTTGGTTCAGCCTCTGAATGTTGAAATACTCTCATCAAGGTTTGGGGTTTCCTATGGGAAGTCCCATTGCTGCTGTGCAGACTGAGCTAATGAAGTGGATTCCACCACTTCCTGCCCACAGTGCTTTTGGATGCCACATAGCCCAGCCCACTGCAGTGGTGGGTATCGAGGGGGGTGGATTTGTAGTTGAGAAAGCACAGCTACTAACTGGACAGGAAGAGCTGGAATCAGCCCTCAGTAGCTAATTGAGCTGCTGGCTGCCAGCTGGACAGGAGAGCAATGCAGACATCTCCCACAGCAATCTGGTAAAGAAAGGAGACACGTGTTGCACGTGCAGATATGGTTGGAAATGTCACTGCGAACCCATTGCTCAGGAAAAGGGCAGTGCGAAGCGAGCGCTCTCCCTTTTCATCTCCCCAGCACAGAACAGATTTTGCTGCAAGTGCCAACCTTTCTTTCTCAGAAACAATTTTCCTTCTTTTTTCTTCCCTGGACATAAGTGCATCCGTTTCCTTTTGTTACTCAGAAGAAAAAAACACCTGAGGAAACAAACTCTCACTTATTCCCAGTGTTCAACTCTTGATAAAACTAGAGCTTCAAAAACTCTACATATTAATAGTGTGAATCACTTCAGTGAGGTACATTATGTTTTCAATTTCCATGATGCTTTTAGTGCAGGCAACTTATCAGGGGCTGCTGTTTAATCTGTTGTAGCAATCTTGAGCGTTAAAGCCAGGTTATTTCACAAAGGGATGTATTCCTTTCAGCAGGGAGGTTAATATCACCCGTGATTATATTTGACATTTGGGCCCAGTGCATTGTTTTTCATACCGTGTCTCAGTGTAACTACCCACTTTGCATGAGCAGTGTTTGAAGTGGGTACATTTCAGATACCTGCACACATCCAGAAGTGTCATCCTCGCAGCCTCAGCGCTGTAAATAAGAAAAGACAATTTAATGAACCAAACAGGGAGGGTGAATTCAGGAAATGAGATTTTCTCTGGTGGGTAAGCAGGCAGAGGATAAATTGCTTTGCTGTGCTTGCCTGCTGAAGAAACTGCAGAAGGGGAGTGGGTGCTGTGCTCCATGGAGGAGCAGATGATCTTCAGGTCCTTTCCAGCCCTATTTTATGATATCCAGAGCATCAGCACTCAAAAAGCATCCCTGAACAAATGCTACTGAGATGCAGCTCCCACTCAGCCAGGCCTCCCAGGTTCTTGCAGAGGCTCCTTTCATCATACAACCCACAGCTTAGAGCTCTGCTTTCACCAAGAAACAGGGATGTATTTGAAAAGACAGGTCCAGAAATGTCTCAGACTGAGCAGCACTTCATGTCCTTCAAAGCCAATGGGCTCTGGGTGGCTGTTAGTGTAGATTTGCTTACGTATGAGCCTAAAAGGACTCTAGAGCTGAAGCTTGTTGCTGGCCTGGTGAAGATCCTAATTCTCAGTTAGAGTAAGTGGCTTTTATTTAGCAGTCAAGGGAGCCTGTGTCATGGACATCAGTGACTCATCTCTACATGAGATGAGCCTCATTCTCTACATGAATACATCTGCCAACATCACTTAGCTCTCTGTTCCATCTCACTCGCTGCCTTTAGTCTTTGGTAAGAACAGGCTATTGAAGGTGAAGCTCTAGATGCCATTCTTAGACACAAATCACTCGAGAAACAAGATCTTGGCAATACCTAGAGCAATACCAGGGCCTTTCTGCTTACAGTGTTAGTTCCTTGGTTGTGTGGCTGTCATCAGCTCTTTCCAATTCAGAGAAGGCAGCAGGGCCTTGACGTAGCCTTTGGATGTTTGTGGGGTTTTAGCTCGCTGTCCTATTTCAGGCTTTGTCTGTTCAGCCTTAGAGCCTTAGTTATGTCCTAATGAACTATGAAAACAGAGCACTGGACTGAACGGGAAGAATAGGGCATGAGGAGACAGCAGTTGAGGAGAGGGAAAGAGTAAGTGGAAGTAAATTACCAGCAATTTCTGCGGCACGACAATGCATTAGTGGATTTCATGGAGGATTCAAAGAACTTGCCTTGAAAAAATCCTCTTCCCAAAATTCCGTACCATCAAATGTCATTTCCACAGTCCTTTGATTTATTTTCAAAGGTAGCTGGTAATGCTCCCATAATCTCTTCTGCCTTTGTCTTTAATCTGTTCCTAACACTGAGACCACAGTGGAGGAAAGACCCCAGATGATGATGGCAGCGACTCTACCCTTCGTTTCATGCAGTGCAGGGGACTGTATGGGGTCACAATATCAAACCTGAGCATCCAATAGCATAAAGCATACCCAATTTCCAGGCTCTCTGAGCACTGCTGTGTGAAGACACCAACCCACAGGATCACAGCCAAATGCCCCTTGCTACCTAGCATAGCTCAGTGCTCCCTTGGGTGCAAGTGCTCTACTTGTCAAGTCCAAGTAGAGCTAACAGAAATGTAGAGCTTCATCAAAGTGAGGCCATCAATGGACTGCAACACTCCCTGAGCTCAACAGGGCCAGGATTTCAGTCTGAAATTCTCCTATTGTTCTTAGATATACCTTAATACAGTCATAGAAAATGGGGCTGGGAGATGGCATCAGGACATCGCAGAAAGCCACCCTCCATCTACCTATATCTGATCTCTCATTTCCTATCCTGTTTTCACAAATCACATAAAGTTGGAGACTTCACTGCTCCCCCTACCACTGGCTCCATTGCCTCAATGTCTTTACTACTAGGGAGGTTCTCCATTACCTGACTCCTACCTAGTATGAATTAGGGGGGGATCCAGAGGTGATCCCTCCTCCTGGTCCCCCAGACACATAAGCTCTCCATGCAGACCTGGTTCCAATGGGGATTGGTGTATTTGTATTGCAGGGGTTTTTATGACTGCAATTTTATTTAACGTTGCCCCTGAAGAGCTCCGTAGCATTTTGCAGGGCTCCAAGAACCAGAGCTCCTCTAATCTTCCCCCTAAGTGTTCCTGTTGCTGTCAGGAAATAATATTAGAAGAGTGTGGTTCTGACTTCCTCTCTTTCATTTGGAGCCTGTGATTCATGTTTTATAGCATCCTGCTCCCATTACCACCAGCTCTGCTTTCATGGGGTCTGTTCTGCAGCGTCTCATACAGCAGGAGGACTAATGAGTTTTTATGGCCCATGGGTTTGGATCCTTTATCCCATACCTGTCTTCTTTCATTTCAGTAACCTTGATCCTGCATCCTGCCCCATGGCCATCATGTCCAGACAAGGCAGGGCAGTGGGAGGGCAGCTCTGCAGCTGCATGGATGCAGACTGGTCCACCAGCATGTGGCAACTGGCCAGCAGCACCTTGCCAACAGAAGATGTCATGAATGAAACTTTCTGGATTGCTTAATTTGCTTCACTCAGGCCAAACTTTATGCAAACCTTGTATTTGAGACCCTTCCTTCCTGTATTCTACCCATCCTTGCACCCATAACCAAATGATTTTAAACACTGGTAGTGAACTGAACATGAGAAGCATCCAGATCAACCAGCACAGGTGCAGAAACCTCATCTCCTTTGGAAACCAGGATAAAAATCAAGTTGCAGGCATTTTGAAAGCGCAGGGAGGGGATTCAGCAGCGAATGATGCTACAGATTCCGACCAGGGGATGCTTGTGAATACCATTTGATTAGAGCTTGTCAGCACTGCAGGGTGGTGGAGGGGAATAGTTTGGCTTCTTAGTGAAAATGCCTTTTCCATCAACATGCAACTGTTTTGCAAGGCACATGATTATTTGTCAAAGAAAGAAAAGATTTCTCTAATAACACAACATCTGACTGTGATGTGATGGAGCGAAATGTCATCCCAAATGGACTTGTTAGAAGGAAATGGGTTATTTACAGGCATATTTGATAAAAAGAGGTCAGAGCAATTGTCTCAATTGAAGAGAAGCTCATTAATTTTCTCTCTCCCTTCCTTCTGTCAGTGCAGACTGCTGTTTTGGGGCTGTGCTCAGTGTGGACCTCTCTGCAGACCAGCAGTGGTGCTGCACCGGTGATGGGCTGCACACATGAAAGCTGCCATCGCTCTCCTCCTCAAGGATGGTCCTCAGATGGGAATGAGCCCTGCAGCCTCAAAGGCAAGGATGGGACCTTCCTGGTAGGTGGCAAAGCAATCAGGTGAATGAGGTTTTATTTCATTTATTAGGTTAGAGGAGGAGGCAGGGAATTAGGGACCCCTGAGAGCCTCCAGTGCTGGTCTTCCATGGGTTTGTGTGCTGGAGCTGTGGTTTCCATCTAGGGGATCCATTGCAGCACCCCCACTCAGCTCCAAGCAGTCTCACTAGCAAACCCTGCCATGCTCCATCTCTCCTGCTGCAAGGGTGAGCTGAGTTCCCCTCTCTGGTCTCAAAGCAAACTGTCTCAAACCAAATCACTGTTTTCCTAAGCACTTTGGTGAGCTTTGCAATAGTCAGGGACTGAGTTACTGAGAGGCTGAGCTCTGCTTGACTGAGCCTTCCGTATTCTGGGAAACGAGATAAATGCTGGCACAGCCTTTGCATTGCTAATTCGCACACAGTAAATGAGCTGGCATCCTGTGCCACAGGCATCGATGAGGCGCTAGCGCTGCCTGGCTTTGCACAGCAATAAGTGGGATCAGAGCAGGGATAACTGGGATCAATGTTAATGAACATCTCCTGCATGAAATCTGCCTGGTCATGGTGATGAAGGGGAACATCACCTCACATTTGCTTCTGAATAATGCATCCCAACCTCATTCCCAGGCCAAGAAGCTACAGGATACTTTTGCCATGGACATGTGCAATGGGAATGGACACTTCCAGGCTGTGTCATGGACTCAGGTCATCCCAAGCTGGCCCCAAAACTATCCCAGAATCCTGATTGCTCCAACCTCTACCAAACTGATTTGTTCCTGCTGGGCCTGAAAGCCATTCAGCATCAAGCCCACAAGTCTTCTTGCAGCACAAATGAAACCAAAAAGCCCAGTTAAAACACGTTGGAGCTGAATGGTCCTGACAATTCAGTTAATGCAGGGATTGAGAGACAAAAGTCCAGTGAAAGATATTGCATCCATTTGTACAGATGGCATTGACTATGTAGAAAAATAGTGTAACAATGGCACTTTCCTCGAGCCCATTTAATTGCCCAAGGAGAGCTAAGGGTGTGTGTGCCTGTGCTTAAATCTTCAACCTGGCTTTTACTTTCAACTGTTCAAGCCCAGCACCACTTCAAACTGGTTTTTGTACAAATAATGTGAAAACAGCAATAAGTCCTTCATCATGAAGGACAGGAACATTATTCTTCTCTCAGGCTTCTTCGTAAGTCATTGTGTATTATGGCTGCAAAAGCAAACACTGGTCCACCTGTGTGCCCACTAAATCATATTAAGCTCCTATAAAACACAAAGCTTTCCCCATGGACATGATGCTGTGGCTGAGAAGCCCAAGGATACCAGGAACTGACCAAAAAAGTGAAGGACTTTACTTCTTGTTTCTGAAAGCTTTAATTTCTTGAAATCCATCAAATCAAAGCCCTGCTGCTGCTCAGAGCCATCTGCTTCCCATTGCTGGTAACGAAGGCCAGGCTATTTAGCTGCAGCCTCCCATTTTGCTCTTCATGATTTGCTGCCTAATCAGAGCTGCTTCTCTGGGGAAGATCACTATTTCCATGGGCAAGCCTGGCCACAATGTGCTTTGCTCCTATTGCTTGGCTGCTGTGTGTACATGATGCATCCGTGTGCCAGATGCAAACAGCTGTGAAACCTGTGCTGCAGAAATGCAAGTGCTTGGCTTTTATTCTCTTCCTTTATCCTGACAGCCTGGGTGGTTGGTTATGTGCTGTGGGAGATGCTCTGTGTGTTGGGTCCTTGGGGTTATGAAGATACTGGGTTGAGTGATTCTGTGGATGCTGTGGGGTGAGGTGAGCTTGGGGTAAGAGAGGCAAAGCCCAAGCTCAGTTTGTCCTATGGGAAGAGAAGTGTGAGCAAGCCACAGGTCTTTCTCTACCAGTATATGGCTGTGCAGCCCCATCTGAGGGTTTGCTGGGGTCTGACAAGAGGATGAGGCAGGGGGAGAATGGGAGATGGAGGTTCCCAAGGGAGTGGTAACTTGGGAATAACCTGACTGTGCTGAAAAGCTTAAGTAGCTGCTTCAGTCTTAAGGGGCTGGTCCCTAGGCTCCTGCCTCCAGTATCTGAAGGGGGCCTACAGGGATGCTGGGGATGGACTCTTCATTAGGGACTGTAGTGATAGGACAAGGGGTAATGGGTTAAAACTGAAACAGGGGAAGTTTAGATTGGATATAAGGAGGGAATTCTTTCCTGTGAGGGTGGTGAGGCACTGGAATGGGTTGCCCAGGGAGGTTGTGAATGCTCCATCCCTGGCAGTGTTCAAGGCCAGGTTGGACGAGGCCTTGGGTGAGATGGTTTAGTGTGAGGTGTCCCTGCCCATGGCGGGGGGTTGGAACTGGATGATCTTAAGGTCCTTTCCAACCTGAACTATTCTATGATTCTATGATTCTCTATGACCTTCTCCTCTGAAGGGCTGGATGGTTCCCCCTCCTCTTAGTGCTGACCCCAAGGTCTGGGTACCTTTCAGTCCCCTCCTTCTCCTTTCCTCCCACTGCAGATCATCAAATACTGATGCAGAACATTAGGATTGTAGATCTCTCCAAGAGAACAATATTTTATAGGCATAATTGTCACCATTTCAAGTCACGCTGCCACAAGATCAATAATTGCCAGGAAGGAAAATCAGTGACAGTCTGATGCACTCAGCTTTTGTTCAGCAAAAGGAAACTGAAGATGTTTGGTTTAGGTGGGTTTTGGAGGAGAGGGTTGGTTGTTTTCTTGTTTTTAAGATCTCATCCATCTGGGCAGGGCGCAGAGAAGCTTACCTGGATCTCTGTGTTTCTGTTCCCTCATGTGTATACCTTGTAATGACTAGAGATGAACAGCTTCTGCAGGAGGCTTTTGTAGCTGCTCTCAATCAGTGCCAGTAATTATTACAGTATCTATAACTTCTATTTAAATGGAAACCTAAAACAACTGGTGCTAGAACTCTGGCTGTGTACTTTCCTCACCTCTGAAGCCCTGTACGGTCCCTAAGGCAATGGAGACAAGTGTGTCCCAGTATCTGTCTGGGTAGTGGTGTGGCCTGAGAGGGAAATGAATACTTGAGGCTTGTGTAACAGCTACCAAACCTGCCATTTGGTCTTTTTTTACATGAGGTTATGAGAATGGAGACAGATAAAGTGGAGTTTGTGAGTCTGGGGCTCTTTCTGAGGCACATTGGGGTGGTTGTGTGCTAGATGCCTGCCTCAATTTCCCCTTGGGGTGAAAAAGTTCTACTTAAAACCTAGTCCACGTGAAGTTAGGGGTGAGATAAATCAGTCTCTTCCTTGTGGTTCAGGAAACTTATTTGTCAGTGATACCAGCTTTGTTTTATGCAAGAGAATATCTATGGTCTGTATCAGACACATTCAAGCAGGAGAGCCCTTGGAGACATCACACCCAGCAAGAGGGGCAGATGTCTTTGTTTCTTCCTCTTTAATCCCACCACAGTCCTAGGAAGGATAGAAGCAGATACAACTTTATCTGTATGCAGGGAATAGGTGTTATTAGCACGAGCTGGCGATGGTACCTCCTCACATGTCAGTGTTTGACTGGAGGTGATGCGAGGGTGGCATCGATTGCGCTCCGGCTTTGATGCATCGTCACTTCAAAGCATGAAACTCCCCCAATAGCTCAGGCTGGGCACAGTTGCTGGCAGGTGATTATAAATCCATGCAGAGACAGGAAAAACCCAGTCTTTGGGGAGAGCTTCAAAGCTGAAGCTGAGACTGCTGCAAATGTCATCAAGTATTTCAAAGTCTTTCAAACACGAGCTCTGATGCTTTTGGATCAGGTTAAGGAAGATGTGGGCTAATTTTGTGAGACTCCAGAGCTTCTTGTGGGTTATGGGGTCTCTTTTAATCTTTAAATAGCTTTCAATAAAATAAATCTGAGACCCCTGACAAAAGCAAGTGATTCTCCATGCACTTGGTTTGAATGCAGCTCCCAAACGATGGAGGATTTCTCCTTTAGCTGCTGTGTGCTGCTTTGCCTCCCTCCCTCCTATGAGCTGGTGTTGGCACAGTGGATTTTCTGGTGGCAGGTTCCAGCTTCTGCTTCTTTAATACCTTTCTCTGCTAAATTCAGAATCCTAGGGGGTCATCACAGGTGGAAACAGGCTTCCTCTTCCCTGTGCACACTGAAGAGCATCACTGCACTCATCAGCCTTTGAGAGGAGTCTGGACCTTCTTGATCAATGCATCTTCAGGAGAGCTTCTCCCTTTCCTATCATGCAGGGTTGGGTTGGAAGATCTTAAGGATCATCAAACCCCATTCCAAGTGGCCTATTTCTTGCCATGATTCACGCTTGTCAACATTGCTTTATCTGCCTCTGTCCTCCTAAGTTTGGCCCTATGAGTCACACCACAGATTTTTGACAGGCAAATATTGATTGCCTATTAGCCACTGCAGGAGCCTGCTCTGTGCATCCCAAGGACCAACACATCTGTTTCTCCTCCAGCTTCATCAGTGGTGTCAGTGTAAATAGATGAGCAGCTTTGGACTTGCAGGGAAAGACTTTAAGCAGTGTGTGTGTCCACAGCCAACAGCTCCACTAATTAAAGTGTGGTGAAGGATCAACTGCTAATGGAGTGTCAAGTAAACCGCTTCTGTAGCAGGGTTCTTCCTTCTCCTTTTCTTTTCCTGGGCTTCTTGAACCTCCCCATTGTAAGCTCGTGTGTTACTTGCTTAAAAACCTGTCAAAATCAAGAAGAAGGGATAACAATGATGTTCAGCTGCATGATTTTTTTCCCTTTGAGCCAAAGTGTTGTTTTTAAATGATTTCAACCATCAGAGCTTATTTAGCAGAGATTTAAATTCAAAGCAAGTTCAAGAAGAGATAAATAACCACTTAGCTTGTTTGAATTTCAGTTGTCTTGGTGGGAGTTAGTGTGAATGAAATAGAACAATACATTTGGGAATGAGTAGTGTTAAATAGAAGTGGAATTGGAGCCTAAAAATCCACAGCCATCATATTTTGTTCTACAGGAATCCCATGTAAGACACTTAAAGAGCTCAAGACTATACAGAAATGATGCCTTTGAAGGCAGTTTGCTTCATGGGAGCTTTAGTTTGGTCTCTGCATTAGCTTGCAAACCTTGTATATGTAGGCATCTAAAGGTGGCAAACAAGGGTCATTGCACAGGAGTGAATGAGAAAGCTGGGTTGGGGTTTTGATTTGCAATAGTTTGCTGGATCTCTTTGCAGTTAGAATAAAGCACTTTAGCCTTGCACTTTTCCTGGGTTTCCAAAATGAGTTCATGAGCCTTCAATAAGGGAAACCGTGTGAATCACTAAAATACCCTGTTTGCTGATGAGCCTCCGTTGTGAAGCGCGTTCACAGGCTGAGATGCTCAGACTCTGAGACATTTTCCCTTGATGGCTGCTTGCAAATGGAGAAATAACAGGACTCGGCTTTATTGCTTTCCCTGCCTGCTGCTTGTTGGGGTGGGAACAAGGTCCTCAGGAGGAGCCTTTTGAATCTGTTTCACAACCAAGAGGTTTAGGTCTGCAACAGGCTGGTTGATGCTGGTGTGTGCAGTGACATTTGCTTGGCCCTGGAAGGGGAATTGGCCACATAAGTGGCAGCAATGTTGGTTCATCAGCATCACAAGGTTTCTCCTGAAAGCCCCTGGAGGAGGTTTTCCAACAGGAGTTGTTCCCATCTCACCTTAGCTAAAGCTTCTCTATTTTATATAGGTGTATATTGCCTCCTGTCTGTTCAATGCATGGGGGATGCACTCCCCAAGCACCCCTGGATGGGATCCTGGGAGCAGCTACCAAAAACCAGCCATGGTCCCCTCTGCATCTGCACAGCAAAGGTGCTCACAGCTCAGGTATAATGTCTGTGTATGTTCAGATGCTAATACACAGGAGTTAGGGCAATAGTCCCAGTGTAAGTAAAGTATGTACACGCACTGGTGCTTATGTGAGTGTGCTAACAAGGATATGAAGAAGGCAGATCTGCATGGGGGAATATTAACACATCATCTACTGATGCTGCAGAGAAACCCCAACAAGAATCTCCCTCCACTTTGAAATCAAAGCCTTGTAAAGGGGTAGATTCATTGAAGTTTGCTGTGTTCTGCTACAAGGAAGCTCAGCAGGAGGATGGGACTGAGCCTCCTCTTCCTCAGCTTGCCATGGGCATAGAAACCTGCACTGAGAGAGCTGGGGAAAGAAATAAACCTTAATTACAGGTAATTAATGAATCAATTCTCCTCTTCCCCAGCCTGGGAGGGAGTGGAGCTGCTTGTGGGTTGAGGTGATGGTGAACCTGATTAGTTCATAGGGAATTCAGCCGGGTCTCATTTAAACAAATACAAGTCAGCATCCGAAGGGACAAGTAGTTTTTATTGTTGCTTTTTCTACCTTGAAGTGCTGCCTTTAAACCGCCAGGAAGGTCTCTAAAAGCTTCGATGGGATAATAGGGAAAGCAAAGCCTCTTTTCCTCTGAGCAGTGGCAGGGAGTTATTGTGCAATCAGGTAATGCTTGAAAGGGTTACTTGGTGTTGAAAGTCAACATTCTGTGCCCTTTTATGCTGGGGAAGAGGCACTTTATGGGCTGTAGTTAGAGACAAAGCCCTGTGTTGCATCTGGAGCTGGGAATATTTACCTCTGCCCTCTTGTTTTGTCTCCTGCAAAGGGAAAAAAGGAAATTAAATCAGGACAAGGCATCCTGGTGGTAGGAAAGTGAATCCCTGCTTTTCCTTAGGGTTCCTCTGGAGTTAATTGTGTGATTGGTTAATCCAGGTGCTCTTGGAAGGAGTAGGAATTTGGGTCTATGTAGCCCGTTTGCATAACACTTGTCACTAGCACTTGTTTTTAAGAGGCCTTGGCTCTGGTTCTGTTGATGCTGGCCAGTGTTTGACACCTTCCCAAGGGATTGCCCAGGTGCAGAGATCCCTGAAGAAAGAGAGGTGTCCATCTGAGAGGAGCTTGATTTCTCATCAAACAAGAGAGGTGCAAAGCAATGGTGCCTCTTTGAATTTTGGGTCAAGGCATAACTCTATGGCACGAATTCCCTTAAGAGCAAGTTGGAAAAGTTTTCCTTCTAAAAGTCCATGGAAAAGTAATCGCAGTTAATTCAGTGTTAAATTTTTTCCTGCTTAAAATCTGAGTTGATGGGTACATGCATTAGTTCCAGCAGCAAAAAAAGCCTCAATTCTCTTAAATACCTTTATTTCTCTCAATAAATCTTCAGTGCTTTGTGTGTTTTCTAACAGCCCCTACTTCACCAGCCTTTCCACGCGGCTCAGTGAATAGGTCAGAGCCTCTTGTAAGCTTAAAGTAGGTGATGGAGATTACGAGGACAACTTGACCCATCACTGAAAGGCAGGTAGCTCAGGGAAGGAATGGAGCATCCCTTCAACCACGTACTGCCAGGATGCCTTTGGCTTCATGGAATCACAGGCTGAAAACCAGGGATGCAAACAGTTTTGGGACTAGGGGAGGTGTGAGCAAGGAGGGATGACAGTGAGTGGAGGAGCCCAGGTATAAATGTTGCTATGGAGCCTGGAAGGAACCCAGTGATCCCATCTATTTGCTATGGAAACCAGCAGATGGGTTCAGAGGATGCACAGGGTGGTTGTATCCAAAATGTGTGCCCAGGGAAAGGACTCCTGGAGCTGGGCTTACAGTGCTTGTCACGTTGAATATATAGATCCCTGCTCCCTGTGAGCTGAGCACTGAGACCTGGAGGAACACCCTGCACAGGGAAAGGTAATGAATCCACCAGATTGAAACCCTTGTTGCAAAGCATTCTTTTCCACCCGGGTGTATTGACAGTGGGAGCCTGTGAGCAGCCTGAGGATGACAGTCAACAAGAAACAGGGGAGCAAAGCGAGGGAAGAAAAACCCCGTAGTGTTTTCCTGATACAACTAAGTGTGGATGCTGCATGGGAGTCAGGAGAAATAAAACAAGCAAATCTCAGGTGTCATGGGAGAGAAGGGAGAAGTGAGCGTTTTTCTAATCCTTGAATGTGACAGCCAGTTTATATGAAATAAGCTCTGAAGGCTCCCGCTTTTCCCCAAGGTGTTTTCTTCCTAACTAGATCTATAGGTACACTAATTAGCCAAAGGAGAAGCACAGGAGTTAATCCCTAATCATGTAAATGTGTTGTTTCGATTAATTAATGCACGTGGCACTCGTGATAGGCACCCTAAGGAAAGAAAGGCGAGAATAATCCTATTTAACAGTCTGCTCCCATTTATTCCTCCAAACGTGAGCGGTGTCAAACCTGCCCAGAATCTTTCTCCATAATTCCTTGGTGCTTGGCAGGGCTGGGTTGTAAATTAGCTGGAATCACAGGCTGGAAATGATAGTTTTGAGGGAAATAAATACCCCAAAATGTGTTTACTCGATGACTCAGTGAAGGGATGTAAACAAGGGAGAAGCAAAACACTCCTTTCTGCGTGGGCTGGTTTGGGAATCTCTGTCTGGGATGGTGCTGGGACCGGTACCCTATGGATGCTGGAGCTACGCTTGATGGGGCTTTGCCACTCTACGTGCTCAGTCATGCAGGGGCATGGCTAGAGGCAAGTAGGGAGACTGGGAAGAGCAAAACAAATCACTGAATAGTATAAGAGTGTATTCTTAAGCCATTTAGAAAATTCTTCCCTTAATAAGGACCTTATTGACCTTCTTCAACCAGCTCCCAAGCCATGGTCCCAGCCTCGTGCAGTGCATGGAAGGATGGCTCCAATTTCTACTGTTTTTCACCAAATAACAGTGTTTCAGCTCAGACATTCACTGCAAAGGGTAATAAACAGGACATGTTTATATAAACCCAAGGGGACTGTAATGTCCTTTCCATGCTGTTTCTGAGAACTGGGAGCACTGCATCAGAATTAAAAGCTGCTTTGTTAAGGAAGAGGCAGAAAAGGAGCGTGGAGCAAGGCAGGCGAGGCTGCCCGTGGCGTGGTGGGGCATGGATGAGCCCTGCGGCATGGAAAGGGACTGGCAGGCAAGTTCTGGCTCCTTGGAGCAAGCTGGGTTTTCTATTGGCAAGGTAAACATATCCATGATTTGTATGATGGAGGCATCTGTGGAGCCAGCAATTACCTCTTGGAGTGGGTGAACGCTGCTGTTATTATAAGACAGGGCACTGCTGGGTTTGTCTGAGGTCTCTTTGGAGATGTGAGGTGTGTGCAGAGGTTGTTCTTATGCGTTGTGGTTCTTTTAGAGGTTTTTATTTACCAGCAACAAATGTGCCTTTATCTAAGCCTGTCTCACTGGGTTTGGAGCTTCAAGATGAGGGATGATGCTCAGGGCAGAGGATGCAGATGGTGCAAAAAGATGTAGGAGTCAAAGCCCTTGAGGTGATGGTGTGATTGGCAGAGCTTGTGGCCCACAAAGTCCTGACAGCAAGAGCATCCTCTGCTGTGAAACAGCCCCAGAGTGAGGGTACTTCTCCAGCATAAATGCAATTGTTTGAAAGAATTGGAGTAACTAGAGTATAAATAGGAGCCAATTATATAGCAGGGAATTATTTAACCAACTGGGACTCTGTGTGTGTCCCAGTTGTGAAAATGGGGTTTTGGGGATCCTTTCTACCACATGTAGCTGCTGGAGAGGTCTGAGAGTAGCCCATGGGGTAGTGGTGGCCCAGGGCAGCTGAGGAGCCTTGCTTTTGGGGTACCTCTGCTTTTGGCTGCTGCCTACTTGACTGCAAGGAACTCCACAGCTCAAACTGCTCAATAGGGCTGTTAGATACCACTTTGGGTAACATACTTGGAGCTCTTTGGCCTCATGAGCCAAATCCAGTTATTAGAATTTGATTCTTTGGAACCTGTTTTCCTTTCCTGGGGCATTTGCACTGTGGCTTTCCTAAGGGCTTTCTCCTCCTCCTAGAAAGGAGGCAAACAGATCAGTCAGGGTGACAGCATTTTCCAGGCTGATGATGAGGAAGGGTTTGCAATAACAGATCATGAGCTTTGCCTTGCCTTCACAGCATCACAGTGTCAACCCTTGATGCAACCCACGCCGGCTGAGCCGCTGCGGCTGCCTTGCCACTGACACCCGTGGTGATGCTCAGTGCAATTAGAAGTTGATTTTCCTCGGTTCATTGAGGGGAAAATAACCCGTGTTTTGTGTGGCTTTCTTCCCCCTCTGGTTGCTACAGTAACTGTTTTGTCAGGCTGTCAATTTGGGTGTTTGAGTCAGGGAAGGTTTAATTTGGCTTCAGCAAATTAGCCCGTTCCTTTGAGCGTGGTTTCCTCCAGTGGAAAATTCCTGCTGTCGCTTCCCTTTGCTTCGGAGAGCATCCTAAGGAAAGATCACATCTCTGCTTTCCACTCGGAGCGTGGAAGCTTTGATTTGCGCATTTACTGCACTGCCCTTCTCTATCAATGACATCTCCAGCCTTGTGCCCTGTTGGTTATTTAAAGCCCCAGCAGCTCTGAAATGAGTCCTTAGTGAGAAAAGACTTCAGACCTGTTGAGTGTAAGCAGGAGACAACCAGGAATCTGCTCTGAAGTCCAAGGACATCGGTGATAAACCATGCCTGCAGGAATGTGCTGCTTTACCCAGGCTAAACCAACCCTGTCTCTACTCAGTGTGCAGCAAGGGTTAACCTCACTGTTGGCATAGGATGGCAAAGGACTGGTAGTTGCAATTACTTTGCAGCTCTTCCTAAACTGATCAAGGACCGTAACAAAACAGTGCTGCTTATTATGGTTTTTCTTACTGGTTCTTTGTCCTTTCAAGCTTTTTAAGGAGTTTAATTGCTCTGAAGCTTAGAAACTAACTTAGTTTCCTGCTGAAATGCATCCATGGCCAGTTTATTGCCATTTATTGAACTGCACAGGGGCAGCTTCGGAGTGGATGGAGAGAAACTGGCCTGTTTCTGACCAGCTTGGGATCTGAAAACCTAATACCAGGTGCTGAAGAGGCAGGATTTCCCTCCTCGGTCTCTCCCTTGGACACGAGGATCCCTCCTTCCTGTAACCCCTCACAGCCATGGTATTTCCCAGCTGCCTGCCCAGTTTTCCAGCTTCAGCAAAGGAAATGGCAGTGAAGGTGTGAGCCCAGCAAGAGAAGGGTGTTTTTACACAGCAGGTACAATGCTGAAGGGCAGGAGTTCTGCTCTTATGGGGTGTTTTGTGCTCAGCCGCAGGGCTGAAATCAGAGCAAAATCCCCCCTCTGTTCCGAAGCACACACACACATATATATACATATATAATTTATATATGTATTATAATGTATTACGGCAACTGTTGCCTGCTTGAGAGTTTGCATTTTCTTTCCCAATTTACAATTCCCTGTGTTAAGAAATTCCTAATTCTTTCCCTGCAACATTTCCTTAGAAACCTTATTCCAGACAACAGGAAAAAAAAGGGGGTTTTGTCTGTCTGTCCCCTTTACCCTGTGCCAGAAACCCCAAGGGCTTTTCTCCTGCTTTCCAAGCAGCTTCGTGCCTAATTCATACCCATCGCAGGAAAACTGGGAAGCAATGAAGCAGTAAAGCAAGGAGCCCCTTGTCACCAGCAGTGTTTTGCAGCGGGTCCCCCCGGGTTGGGGGTGCCAGGGTCCGAGGTGTTTCCAAGGGAGGTTGGAGCATCCTCTCGTTGTGGCGGCCGATGAGTGGTGGAGCTCTGCCACCTTGTGGGATTGTAACCCTGTCGCTTCTCCTGCCTTGCACCCGTTGGGTTTCGTACCCAAAGGTCCCTTTCCTTACCTCAGAGCTTAGAGGAAGTTACAGGATAAAACGCGATGCATTGGAAAACATCCCTAGAAATCTTTTGGTTGTGGCTCAATGATCATGGGGAATACTCCTGGTGCTGGAAAGGTCTGATTTCAGTTCAATCTCTTGGAAGAAATCGGAGATTTGCATTGACTCTGATGGTGTTTTAGTGCTCTTGATGTTCCTGTAGAGGCTCTCTGGGGATGTGAGAGGTGCAGGGCAAGGGCTGCAGGTCAGGACTAAAGGGTATGTGTGGTTCTGGTTTTGGAAGAGAGCTGCTTGGCCAACCCAACCCCACTCTGATGCAGTGCTATGGTATCGCTGGGGAGTACCTGTGTGCTGGCCTGGAGCTCACACTGCCTGTGGGCAGGTCTGGCATCTCCTTCTGCTTCTTATTCATGGCACAAGCAAAAATGGAGATGGCTCCTGCTGTGAAATGATGCTGCTTGGGGATGCAGCTGCCCAGCACAATCCTGCTCTGGCGATGCCGAAATGAAGGTGGGTGAGGATGGGGAGATGGATGGGGTCCTGCACTGGACGTGAGGATTTTGGAAGCCTCAAATACCAGCAGTCTTTCAGAAGTCCCTCAGGCACTGAAGGTTCCTTCATCCCACATGGAGGATGCTTTTGATGGATGGGGAGTTTAATGAATCTGATCTCTTGAGCAGTAAAAACCCAATCTGTGGCAATTGTTCTGAGCAAAACCTTGATTTTAGTAGCAGTCTATCTGCCCTGAGAGTGATCTAGAGATGCTTCTGCTTCTTCAAGTTTACCACCTGGGAACTTCTCAGCAATAAATAGACACGAGCTGCTATTTTGGATGAGGAACTGTGTGACAGCTTAAAACCAAGTAAAAATAACCCTTCCTATCAAAGAACGTGTTTCTGATCCCTGCTGCCTTCTGCCTACGGGACTTGGAGGGGAATTAACTCCTACGGATTTGATTTGCTTTAAAAGACCATAGTTGCTAAATTGGGAAGCAAGAAATCTGCTCTGGTGGTGTTTAGGTGGTTGCTATTGTTTGCTCTGCTCTTTCGGAGAGGGTTGAGTCACCGCCTGGGATCTGCTGTGTTCCAATGGGACTAAAAAGTCAACAGAACTGTTTTCCATCCAACCAGAAGCAATTGGTGAAATCGAGTCTCATTTGTGGCAATATGGAATAGAACAACACCCACCCATACACACACACACACACAATGTCCCTCTCACCAGAGGGAGTTGTGATTCTGAAAGGAAAGAAGGCAAACGAGAGCTCGAGCAAACACCACCAAACTGTGGGATAATCTCCAGGATTATCCTTTAGGTATTGATCTCAAGGAAAAAGAGGAGCAGCTGCAGAACCCTCTCAGGGCACAATAACTGTGTCTGAAAGCTTGTTTGCCAACTGATCTGTGTCTGGAGCAAAGGAATGGTTTTGCCCTTTGGAAGGGGGGTAAATGTCAGACATGATAATTTAGTATGATGCTGGGAAAGCCTTGCAGCCTGCTGAGCTCTGCCTACCTGTGCGCTGCTGCTGAGTTTGCTCTCAAATAACCCTTATTCCTTTTACTCTTTAGCCCTTGGAAAAGCTGTATTGTCCTGTTCCTTTCTTAGCTGTTTGTGGATGGAGCCGATTTCACTCTGCCAAGTCCTGGCGCTGCAGGAAATGATGGTGCTCGCACCCCTCTTGGGTCCCTCGGGTGCCCAATAGTCTCTGTGGAGCATGAAGGATGCTCCAGGTTTGGGCTCAGAGAATAGATGTGGGTGATGGTGGCTGTTGGGCTAAACTAAGCCGGTATTTGGGCTGAAACAGGGAACTTGGTGGTTGTCTGTAACTGGAGGGAGGAGAAGCAGGACGGTGCTGCAAGAGGGGCAGCTGGAGGAGGGCTGCACATCTGGGGGTGATGCTGTGTGCTCCCTTTGTGCCAGCCAACAAACCTGGCTCTGTTGCAGCTCCGGGGCTGGAGGAAGAGGGAGCAGGAAGGAATGCTGCCTGTCCTGGAAGTGGGAGCACCACAAAGGCTGCATTGAGGGAGGGGGCTGAGCTCACAGGGTCCTTTTTTTGTCCTTGGAAACCTTCCCAAGCAAGTTCGAGGCACTTTGAAGTTGTCTTTGCTTGCTAAAGAGCCATTCACAGAGCCTGACCTCATTTCCCCCATAGCACGCACCAGTGTGCATCCTCTCTGCTTTATTTATCCTGAAGCATCATCACTCCTGTTTGTTTGAACAGGCCCGTTCCCCCCACCCAGATCTTTCCCAGGCAGGGGCTCTACTGCTTTTTCCTTGTGTGTCCCCAAAATAAACCAGCTCAAAATTAACTTAGAGCCATTTATTACTGTTCTTTTCAAACCTCCCTTGGATTAGAAGCTCAGGCTGGATTAGATGCTTGCTCTGTCTCCTGCTGCATCCCTGGTCATGCAAGGTCTGTGTGACCCCTTGTTATCACATCGTGGCTGGAACAGCTCTGCCGTGCCCTTTCAGTGTGGTTTGAATTCCTCTCTCCATCCATCCCACCACCCTGGGAGCACAAGGAAGGGGGAACAGGAGATGCAAATCAAAAAGCTGTCTGGAAAGGGTGAATGTGAAACTACGCAGAGGAAGCCAAAGGTACAGAGAACAGGATTCTTTGATTCCAAGCCATGCGGTTACTCAGCCATCTTCCTCCTCCTCTCTTTCCTGCTGCGAAAGCTTCTTGTGGTGCCCAAGGAGACGCAGATGTAGGGATTCATCCCTTTGCCATCAGCTAGTCCTGGAAGAGGACGTGCATGAGGCTAAGAATGTCAGTGTTCCTGGAGCAGGAACAGGCTTAGAATCCCATCTGGAGTTTGTAAAGCAGCGCTCACAATTGAGGTGATGCCATGGAGAGGATGCTGTCCCCTCGTGCCCTCACACCTCACCAGATCACCAGAGGAGATAGAGCCCGATCTGGCTCCAAAATCACTGTGAGAGAATGAGCTTGTAGCTTTAAGGAGGGAAGGGGAAAGGCAGGAGTCTTCTTGGCCACCTATCTCTGAACGTGTGCAGGGTCTTGTCTCTGGTGCATTGGCACAGCAGAGCTCTCTTCATCTGCAGCAACAGGGTAATGCTGGAAAATCCAGCTCAGAGCAGTGCCTGAAGGTGCTCCAGGCGCTGTCCTTCACCTTCAACCAGAGGAGAAGCCACCGAGCAGGACGTGCTTTGCACCGCATCATGCTCAAGGCCAGCTTTGAGGTCCCTTTAAGAGCAAAGCTTTGTACAGCAGGGACCAAACCGCGTGTCCCAGGCTCTCGGGTCTGTGCAGCTCATCCTTACCTCATAGACACTGAAGTTATCTTCATCCCTGCTGCAGAGCTGCCGCCGAGAGCATCCCTAAGCAGGACACTGCATCCCTTGCATCAATAGATGGCAGCACATCCCCGGGTGCTGGCGGAGGAGCCTGTGCTTGGAAATGCTTTATCGCTATCTGGGGTTGAGCCTTCCTCTTGCTGCCTTGCCCCCGGTTCCCAGCCTCCTGCCGCAGCCCAAACTGCAGATGGCAGCAGGGAAAAAGGTTTTCCTATTCCTTTGTGATTGGATAGTGTGGTCCCCATTGGCTCTGGTGTTTCTGGACGCTCGCAGCCCTGTCCCGACTTCAAGCCAGTTTGCTGGATGGGATGAAAAGAGCTTTCTGTGTGTGATCTGTGCGAGGGGTGCATGGGAGACACCAGTAAGTGAGGAGGGGGATGCTCCCACCGAACTGCACATCAGAGCAGTCTGAAAGTTAGGTACAGACTGGGGCATCCCAGCCAGGAGGGAAAAGTGTCTCCTGTCTCCTGTGAAAAGGGGCAGTTTAAGCAACAGTTGTGCTGGCAGAAAGGCGGTGGCATCTCCATCCTTTACAAAGCTTGACTGGACAAGGCTCTGACATCCTGACTTCATGCTGAACTTAGGCCTGGTTGGAGCAGGAGGCTGGATCAGGGATATCCAGGGGTGTTCAGTGCTTGTCAGCCTGATTTGGCTGGACAGGGTGCTGGGACATCTCCCCTAGGTCATGCTTTGCCTAAAAAGGCTGGACCAGATGATCCTTGAAGTTGCTTCCAACTTGGGATTGTCTGATCTCTGACCCTCTGGTCTGCATGTGCTCATCATACTCATCTGGGTTAATGTAACATGGTTTTTCTCTGCATTAGAACTGATTGTACAGGGCCTCTTGAGCTGGGATGGATGAGTCTTCAGAAGCACCATCCAGGCTGTTTGACACCTTCCAAATGGCTGTCAGTGTGTCCTAGATGTGTCAGCAGGACCCCGAGGCTGCATCTGTATGTGTTTCACAGGTACAGCCCTTCCCAGGCTTCCTAAAGAAGCAAACAGGAGATTTTAACGTGGTACCTGCCAACTAGGGGAAAAAAACCCAAATTAAGGTGAATCATAGAAAAAACTGACTCAAAATGAGAGCTATTAGCTATGAGAATAACTCATGGGGATGGAATATTTAGGCTATTTAATGCTCCATAAATTACATAGGGAATTCTCATGCTTGAGCTCCATAGTCGCTTGATTTAAATCTGCTTCTTTCCTCAGCTTCCTATAATTACAGCGTAGCCGTCAGCCACATCCCAGCCACCTGCAGCGCCTGTTCCCAGTGAAAGGCACTCCCAGATGTTCTCCACCTCTCCGTGCTGCGTCCCACATCCATGGGGTCTCTGTGGCATTGCTGCTGAGCCCCATCCCCAGCTCTCGAACCTCCCGGCTGCTTTTCACACTGCCGCTCTCTTTGTGGGGCTGGGAAAGGATCCAGAGCAGCTGTGTTAGGACCTGTCAATCTCAAACTGCAAAGTCATAAGGAGGGAAAATAATCATCGCCGTAATAATAATAATAAAGTCATCAACTTGTCTCACCCTCCAGCAGAAAAAAGGTTTTGGTTGGAGGGTTTGCATTAGTTATAATTCTCTCCGAGCTGATGTCTCCCGTGATGCCACCATACAGCCTATAAAGGATGCTCAGGCAAAACCTCCTCTGACATTCATCTCTGTTAACAGAGCTCATCCAAAAACAAGAGGTCTTTGCTTCACTTTGTTCAGCATCACCACGACTTGGTTGCTGAGGCGTCAGCCTTTGGTTCCTGTGGTTTGGCTCTAGCCAGGGATGCCCGACACCTCCCGGTGATCACAGCCATCCCAGCGCCCATCTTGCAGCTGAGCAGCACCATGTCCCCATGATGGGCCACCATTGCCCTTCTTGGGCCTGATACTGGGACCTGCTATTTTGTCAAGGGCAAAATGAAGGTGGAAGAAACTCTGGCAAAAGGATGCTTTATTGGAGCTTGTACAATCAAAATCACCTTCATCCTCCCTGCTGAATGGAAAAAGGTTCTCATGAAGGACCTGGAGCAAGGGGTCATGAAGCCCTTGATGGGTTAACAGCAAAGCTGAGGCTCTTGTTAGCTCTCTTGCCTCTTCACTCTCCCATACACCACCTTCATTCAGCTGAAGGTCAATGAAGGTGATGTGTGAGAGCCTCTGCTCCAATACCCAGGTCTTTTAGCCAAGCAACTTCTAGTTGCAAAGCCCACTGCCGTGGGTCAATCAGCTGCATGAGGTCCGAGCTGTACTCAGATGAGAGCTCTGTTAACAGCCCCTCCTAAGACTCCTGCCCATGCATTGCTCCTAAAGCTGCCAACATTTGTTAATATCTCCCAATCCAACTGTGACAAATGGAAAAGATGTTTCTCCTTTTCTGGTTTTCCACCCAAAAAAGAAACCTCATTGGACCTGTGCAGCATACTGAGGGAAAGGAGCGAGGCGAGCTCGGTAGGGGACTGACAATGCATCTTGATGCCTTTAAGTCACTCAGATGAAGTTCATTTCTCCTTGTCTGTACAAGGTTGGACTCTTTGCATTTTCATGGTAAATTTGTTTACCGAGCCGTTGTTGAAATTCTGGAAGCAGAGAAAATGCATTTGCTCCGTAACCTTTCCGGATCTGACAAGTCCTATAAAATCTATTAAAGCCTTTAATGAAATCCCCGCTCAGAGCCAGCTCCCATGAATGAATGTGGAAGCAGAATTTAAATTAAAATGTTGTTTTTGTAGTCTGTGGGCTTCAGCCTTGACAGGAATTAAAGGGACAGTTCACATTTGGGGGGGGGTTGTTGCTTTCTCCCTTTCTGTTTTGTACCACCATCCATGCAGGGGCTGGGTATTTAAATCTCTGCCTCTCACTGAGAGTGCGGCCAGTTGGGAGCACTCAGCTGCAAGCACAAAACCTGGAGTACTGGATAATTTCAATTAGAAAGGAGTAAATTGCTTAATAAGCAGCACTGTCCTTTAAATGGGATGCAGAAGTCTCATTAGCAAATGGAGGGATGTTGGGTCCAACCTCCCTCTCTGAGGTATGGAGCTGGCCAGGCACAACGTGCTCTTGCTGCAGGGGTAACCACAGTGCCAAGGGCACCATGGTCAAGGGCATCTTCAAACACTTCCCTGTCCCTTTGCCATCAGGCACCTGGGGACACGCTGTGGCTCAACCCCCAAGTCTTGGCGCTGTGAAGACACTTCCAAGCAAGCTTTGGTAAGGAGCCTGCTGTAAATCCATTGGATGTGCTTGGCTTTGCATAGCCAAGGATTTAATTTCCATATGTAAATACAGGTCTGCATGTGCAGGGGGTGTGCAAGCAATTCATTAGTTTTGATCTCTTCTGCACTGAGCAAAGTGCAATATCCCACAGTGAAACATGCGTGTCTGAGCCTCTGAAAGAAAAGGCTGCTCAAGGCTTTGATGGCCTATTCCTAAGCCTGGACCCTGTGCCAGCCTAATGCAGCACAGCTCAGGGATGTGCCAGGGTTATGTGGGTCTCTGATACCTCCTTCCCTCAGTGAAAGCTTGCCAGGATTTGCTGGGTTTGGCTCTCCATGACGTGCTGCCTCCTTGGGTGTGTGTTTTCCAACAAGAATTGACAGTTTGCTTTTGTTTCCCCATGCAGGTTTGCTGCTTTTTGGCTTATTTTGGCTTTGCCAATTTGCTCTCAACGGCCTCAGCTCCTAACCTGGGAGAAGAGAGTCATCCATCCTCCTGTCCTGGGAGCCAAAAGCTGCCCCAGCTTCAATCCCTTCAGCTGCACCACTCATCCCTGGGCTTAGAGGCGACAAGAGGAGCCTGCAAAAGGTACCTGACTCATTCCATTTTGGGGATTTGAGCTTTCCATTGCTCTTTTCCCAGCTTGCAACTCTTTCTGTTTGTGTTTCTCCCTTTGCAAGGGTTTCATTTACCCAGAAAGGCCCTTAGCATCCGTGCTTCAGCCTGGAATTATGCCACGTGATGGGCTCCCCTTGCCACTTGGCAGCTTGAGGAGTCCTACCCCATGTCCAAAAGCATATTGAGGGGACCTGGAGCCCTCAGCTGGGGTTGAGGGTTAATCAGATGCTTCCTTTTTTCCCTTTCATGAGGGCTGCTTCCAGAAATGCATCCCCAGCTCCCTGAACCCGTTTGATGTCAGGCTAAAGGGGCTCAGCACAGGATAGTAACTATTATGAATGAGGCATTACAAGCAGGGCTGCAGATCACAAATAAGTGCATAATAAACACATGTAAACAGCTATTTGGTTCATGGCTGATAAACTTTCATGGTCCATTTTATCACTGTCTGTGCAGGGGTGGAGGGCTCAGGATGCAGGATGCTGCTGGTTGGCTGTGGACCAAACTTCTCCCCTCTGCCCTGCCACCAAAGAGGTTTGGGTGTGATGCTGAACTATGGTCTCCTTGGGTTCATGTACCGCTTCTTCCAGTCTGGGAGGCCAGCACTGCCTCTAAAGTGTGGCAGGAGACCAAGGGAAAGGGTGATTTTTAGCATGGGTGATACTATAGAGAAAGGTTTCATTCTGCAGGATGCTCAGCACAGAACAATAGGGAATGAGGCTCCTCTCCCAAGGAAGGGAAAGCAGTTGCTGCTTGTATTAAAACCTTTATGGGCTGGGAGATGCAGTGGGCTGAGCCCTGGACACAGGGATTTATCCCAGCTCCTGTGGCAAGGCCAAACTTGGGAAGAGCATCTCTAGAAGGGAGGATCTTGGAAGGCGGGTGAAGGCGAGAGTCTGTTTTCAATGCAGAAAAGGAGGGGAACTCGTTAGTGAAATGTGAAGGGAAACAGAAAACACTTAAATTTGTTGGCAAAATGGCAGCAGGAGGGAAGGAAATGCTCTTTCCACGTCAACGCATTGCTGGAAGGATGGGGACAAGTTTGTTCTGTTTTGGTGGCCCTCAAGCCTTTACATTTCTCTCCGCCTATTTTTTGTCCCCTCTAAGTTGGGTTATTACAAAGCGATCCATGCTGTTGCGAAGCAAAATACCATTAAGTTGCATTTCGATAATGTCAAAACAAAATGTTTTGGCATTTCCGAAGTGAAACATTTCATTAAAAATGCTGCATCTGAGTGTTTTGACATTTTTTAAATCCATTCTCCTCCTCCTCCCCTTTCCTCAACCTAAATTTGCTCATATTTTTAGTCCTCCTCAAACTTCATTTTCCAGCGAGCGCGGTACTACTTCCAATTGCTGCCTTGTGTAGTTTGAAAGCGATGCGCAATGGGAGACCTGGGTAGCTGAGGTCGCCGCTGTCTTACAACCTCGGTTGTCATTTCCATGGTGAAAAGGGAAGGTGTAATCAAGTCATTTTCTAGTAAGAGCTTGATTTGCTTTTTAGTCACTTAGAATCACAGTGGTTAGAATATTCCAAATGCAAACATTGTCCTGATGGAGGGGAGCAAAGCAGGAGCAGGTTGGGAGCTGGGTGAGGATGCTGATGTCCCTTTGCCTTCCTCCTACTCCCTTGCTGCACCCTTAGTTCAAGTCTGGCTGCATCAGAGCACCCAAAGTGCTGCAGGGAATTGCCTTGGTTGTTCTCCACCTGCCAGCATCCACCACCACACTGCAAACCCTCCTGGCATGCCCTGGGCATGCACTGCGGTCCCTCCAGCCAGAGCAAACTGCTGCTGCTCGGAGACTGTTCATGTATCAGCCAACTCAAACGCAATCAAAAGCTGCCTTTAAAGTGGTGCTTTTTGTGCAGCAGAGGGAATAGCTGGTGGGGCACATCCCTTGTGGCAGAGTGTGATAGTCACCTACAAAGGCTGGAGGTGTTTGTCAAAGGGGATGGGGAAGCTTCTGAAGCCAAGAGATGCTTTCAAGAGGAGAGCGAGTGAGCGCGCGCTCAGCTCTGCGCCCCATCACTTGGAGATGAAAGGATGCGAAGGCTCTGCTGTAGTGCGTGCTTGTTGCCACAGCTCTGGCGTGCAGCAACTGCACACCCTTGCCCTGCCAAAGCCTTTAGACTGCCTAAAGGAGAATGAAAAACATAAGAAAACATGGAGTCTTTATATTTGCTTTCAAATCGCCTGACTCCAGGAGCACGGGGATTGATGAGCATGGTCAATATGGGCTCAGAATAACACTGATCGCTTGGCTTGTGTCACTGGGTAAGGGCGAAATCAAGCTTACACACCATTTAGTCTCTTGCTGCAGCACCTCCCAGTTATCTGCTGGTGGATGAAACAGCAGCCCCACCAGCTTAAACCAGCAAATACCAGTTATAGGTGGGAGTGATGGAACAAGATGGTTTTGCTGCTGAAGCACAGAGGCAGGCTGCATCCTGTGTCTCGAGCTCTGTCTTTGCCAGTCCCTGCTTAGTTTGGTGCTGTTTCAAGGATTTGGATGAACCATGTAAGGCTGAGCAGGTTCAATTTGTGAGCATTAATTTCCTGGGAAAAGATATCCTCTGGCCTTACAAATGTCTACCTGGAGGCTTTCCCAGGGCTTCAGTGAGACCCCAAAGCTGCCTCAGCTCTATGAAATATTGACAGTAATCCTAATCTGCTAAAGACAGTTTCAGGTTTGATTTTAAATCAAGTTCAGCCAGTCGTCTTCATGCAAAAAAACCCCAAGCTTGTGTTTGCTGGGAATACTGCTGATGATATGGCTGGCTTCAGGACTGTGGTCCCAGCCACTGCTTCAGCATCCTCCAGACAGGCTGGGCAAGCAGAGCACCCTTTCAGTGCTGGTAAAGGGGAAAAACTCCTTTTGGTTCTGGAAAAACACCCTTTCCCCCCTCTCCTATTAGCTGCATGTTTAATTCCCACATGGTGGGAGCAAATCTGGCTCTTAACACTAGCAAGCTTCCCAAAATCACCCCACACTTCTGCTTTGGGGGATGCAGTCATGCTCAAGGGTGGATTTTCCCAGCAAGCACAAACTGCACCATGATAACCACCTTGCTGTAGTGATGTCCAACTGAAACACATGTAGAGATGAGACACCAGCAGCTTTTACAGGGGTGAACTCAGGTGTGGGGACAGACCCAGGCTTGGGCAGCCTGAAAGATGAGGTCTTTTAAGGGGAAAAGGGGGCAAATTGCCTCTGGTCTCCTCATCCCTTGGGTGATGGCAATTCAGTCACTCTTCCAGCCTCTTTGGGACTAGTTGCCTTCTCAGGGCATCACTGTAGCCCAGACCTCTGGATAGATGACCTTGAAAGGTCCCTTCCAACCTGAACCATTCTTTAGCTGCATATCCTGAGCTCGCACATCTCAGAGCCCTACAGTTCTCCTCTTTTCTAACCAACCATTAAGAGGAAAGGGCAGAAGGGAGGTGGTGGTTCAGGAACATAAAGACCCACAAAGAAAATGATCTTCCTTTCACTCGAGTTTATCTGAAAGCTTTGGGTTGCAAAGGCGGTTCTGTTGATGGCAGTTTCAGTCCCTGATTATGCAGTAATGGAAGCATCAGCTTCCTTCCTCAATTTGAGTTTGCCCTTCATCCCGTGGTTTCAGGCTAAGGAGAAAATGGTCATTTGGAAGAGGAAGGGGGGAAGAAAACACACAATGTTGTTTATCTCCCTTAAAGTCACAGCTCTTTCTTTGCCATTCTGTTTTACAGCTTGGCCATTGGAAAGCTCACTTAGCCATGGCCTCATACACGAGCAATAAAACCTGTCACAGGGTAAACTTTTCCTGGGGCTGAATAGTACCTTTTTGTCTTTCTTACAGAAAGAGGAAAGCTCAGGTGGTTCCAGGAATCCCCAGGTAAGGAGATGACATGGGCTCTGAAGAGGGTTTTGGATGGGCTTTCAGACCCCACTCAGCGGGTGCTGTAATGAGGGTTGGCATCACAAGAGATCAGAAGGGATCAGCGGGAAGTTTTGGTGATTGAGGTGACTTTGTTCATCCTCTCCCTTTCAATGCTCATCCTGTAATAGCTGGGATCTCTTAGGAGGGGACTAAGCATTTAAAAAGACTGCTTTAGGTTTGTTCTCCCTGGGGGAAAAGTAGAGTCCCTATTTTAAAGCTTTATAATACGCGTGCGCATCTATGTACCCACCAGGATTTATAGCAACTTGTATGGATAAGACTGATAAAAAAATCACAAAATGGGCAAAATAACTGCAAACTGCATTTTTAGGGCATCACAGGTTAAGTAAAGCCTGAGAATTTGGGGTGCTGGAGCTGTGAGGGTGCCTCCGCCTCCTTGGTACTTAATTGCTGTGGCAAAGGCAAAGCTTTGGCCATCCTAACATGCTTGGGACACTGCTCCTGCTCTCCCTGGTGCACTTCTCGCAAGGGCTGAGCTCTTTTCCCTCTCGTTCCTTTCTTTTTTAGGGCTCCAATCTGTTGGCACTTCTCCCCCCTCCCTATTGCCATCCCTTAGGCCTTCTGGGGAAAGAAAGAAGCAGCCTCTCTGGTTTTAATCAACCTAATTAGTGTATCTTTAATACAATTAGAGGGAAATCTTACCGCTCGCCCCCTCCCTGTGTATCAATTAAAGCCCCACAGTTGGAGGGTAAATTTTTAATCCATTTAGGACCATCTCCCCCCTCCTCACATCCCCCCCCCCCCATCCTCCTCCTCCTCTTCCTCCCGCCTGGCAGAGCGCTGCTTCCTCCTCCGTTTTCTTTAGGAGTCTGTTCAAACAGCACATTGTAAGGAGTAAATAAATTACTCTCTGCCCCCTTGCCCTCTCCCCCACGGCAGCCGGCCCCGTTCCAGGCAGCTGCCCTGATTGTACAGGCAGGAGTTAGGGGGGAAGGGGCTTGCACAAAGCCAGGGCTGCACGCTCCGGGTCAGGGGGGGTCATGCTGTTCATCCTCCTTTCTTCTATTCTTCATCCCCGCTTCTTCGTCTTGCTGGGGTTTGGTGGGGTTTGCTCCAGCTCTGGGGGTGTTTGGAGGGTGTTTTTATGGCTATGGTTGACACCCCTTGTCCCAATGGGTTTTTCTCCCCTTTGGGGTCAGGGTGGCTTGATGGTGGGTTATGGCCCACCTTGGGATGCTGCTTTGCTCCAGCTTCCACTGGACTTGAGCACCCATCCCACTGCTTAATTAGCACGTGTTCATTTGCAAACTCTTGAGAAGAATTAATGGCTTAGAGTTGGGATACCCAGAGCGTGGCATCCCAAGGGAAATGGAAGCTGGCAGGGAGCAGGAAGGATGAGGCAGGACCCGGCGTTCTCCCCCTCCTTTTGCACATGGGTGAAAAGCAAAGTGATGGGTGCTGTGATGCTGACCCTGCGTGGTGCCTGGCCAGTGTCCCAACATGGGGTGATGCTCAGGGCACCCCACTGCAGCCGGTGACTGAGCTGTAGTGCACAAAGTCCTGCCAGTGGCTCGTTATCATCAGTGCAAACACAATTAGTAGCTTTGTTGCTGCCTTTTCAGGGTAGATGGGTGAGACTTCCCCTCTCTGCATCTCTGGCTGCCCCACAACTACAAGGTCCTGCCTTTATGGATCACTGAGTCCCGGCGCTTTCTTAATGAACCTGCTTTTAATGCTTGACTTCTCTGTGTCATGTTTAATTACAGCAGCTGTAACTTCCTCGTTGGTTGGCTTGAAATAATATCTAAGTGCTTCTGAGCTTTAGAGCCTTGTTATTCTTCTATAATTAGAGTTTTAAGGCTGGTGTGAGCCATCTCTATAAAATAGGCAGCTTATTGCAAGGCTGCGGGTTTCCCATAGAAGGGAAAGAGATGCTGCGGGAGAAAGGTGGGTCTGGGGTGCAAGAGGTGGCAGATGTGCTCTATGGATTGATGTCAATGGAGCAGCTTGCTGAGCATTTTAAAACTCAAATATCACTGAGGGATAGATACAGATAAGTTTCTCGGAGGGTATCTGACACAGTAGTGTGGTCTTGCTTCTACTAAAGGGTGAGTTTGCCTCCTTTCATCTCTGAATGTGCTGCTTTTCCTCTGAGAAGGGTTGAGGTTGGAAGGATTTGGCTGCCCCTTCGTGTGCGCTGTGCTTTGGTTATGGCTGGTGACCCCCCCTGGGAACAGGGGACAAGAGTGAGATGGGGACAGGGATGAGCATCAGCCAGTGTGGAGGGTCTCAGAGACCTGAGGTGACCCTGCTGCCCCTGGGGACGATGGGTGACACAGCAGCCAACTTGCAGAACAAGCGGCCTTTTAGGACCTGCCAACTTGGGAGAGAAGGGGGCTTTGAGAAGGTAGAGATCACCCCATTGATGCCACATCTGCACTCCCAGCAGAGGGGCTGTGAATGTTCCCTCCTCTCAATCTCGTCCTCTATATTCGCTGCCTTCTGAAGGAAGGGTTTTATGCCAGTAAAAGTGAAGGAATTGGTGCCTTTTGCTTAACTCTGTGTTTGGGTACCTGGGTGCTCAGGCAGCTGCGGTGGGAGATGGAGCCCAGCTGGAGGGCTCTGTGCAGGCCACAGTGGGGAACTGAGCTGCAGTGACCCCCCAGCTCTGTTCTTGCTCTGCTTGAGGGAATCTGACGGGGGGGAAACAGGGATGTCTCAGCTTTGGGACAGCTCCAGTCTATGTTTGTGTGGTGGGTTCCCACTCAATGGCAGTGCAGAGCTGGTGTAACCCCCAGAGACAAGACAAGAAGAGCAATAACAGTTCTAGTTTTCATTAAACGCATCCACTTCTTGAGCTCCCTGCACCTGAAGGGTCTCATTGCCCCAGACTAGGCAGAAAAAGCCACAGCTTAAGCAACCTGCTCTAGCGGAAGGTGTCCCTGCCTGTGGCAGGGGGGGAACTGCATGAGCTTTAAGGTCCCTTCCAACCCAAGCCGTTGTGATTCTATGGACTTCGAGCCACCAATGGGGTATGGTCTCAGCTGTGGGTACATGTGAGATCTGAGCCCCAAGGCAGCCAAGATCCCCACAGAATGGGACAAGAACCTGGAACTGGACTGGGCTGGAGATGTCAGGGTAGCACTGGGCTTACTGGGGCTGGGGCAGCTGGAGACAGGGCACCCCATGGGCCAAAATACAGCAACTCCCTTTGGAAAGCAGTTCCTTAAGAAGAAAAGGGCAGCCTGCTGATCCATCCCTAAACTGGGATTAGTCAAAACAGGCAAGGACAAAGCGCCCTGATACATCAATTTACACTGCAAACTCTTCCCTGAAGCATCTGCCATGAGCTGTGTTTGGAGGCAAGATCCCAAATCGAACAGGATTGTGTTCCTGTTCAAACACAACAGGATGAGACCATAGTGCAGGACGTGGCGCTGGTGGCTATGGAGAAGCTCATCTTGCACGATCCCCACTACAGTACTTGTGTGGAGCATTAAGAGGGTTTTTTTCCAGCGAGAAGGGGATGGTGAGGAGTGACAGTCTCTGAATTGCAATTTGAAACGTTTACAGCCCAGTCAATCCTAATTCATTATTAGCTGTAATTGTTTCAAAGAAAGTGTCCACTGTTATGTAAAATGCAGCCCCAGATGCTCCTAATGGTTCAGGCTCTCTGATTGCTGTAATTTGCAAAGCTTTCGCCTTCTTTCCCCCCCTCCCTCTGTAGTTATGATGTGCCTTTTATGAGCCAGCCAGGAAGAAAGGGAGAAAAGCAGCCATTAGAGGAAAATAATAATGTTGTACCTGAAAGGCCATTAGTGAGTCTTATATGAAAGTATGCATCTGGTCTGTGCCCAGCCTGGCCTGCCTGCTCCGGCCACTGCTTGGGGACACGTGGAGCCTGTGGATGGGGGCACAGGGACAGGTCTGCAAGTGGGTGCGCAGCCCAGAGTGATGCTGCACTAACCCGGGCATCAGTGAATATCCAGTGCACTTCACAACTGATTTTCACAATTAGGGCAGGGAATCAGCTGGAGTGAAGCAGCTTTTGGCTGGTAAATGTATTGGGGGTGATTTTGCTGGTAAGGGGGGGGGATTGTCTCTTTCTTTGACAAGAAGGAGACATCCCTTTCCCACCTCCACCCTCTGATGTTGCTTTGTATCAAGGCAGAACTGCAGGGATGTCTCTCACCAGGATACCCAAGCTGTGCACTATGGGGCATTTCAAAGCTCCTATTGCTTGCTGTCTTTCGCCTCCACCTCTGTTTTCAGCTCAGGTATTTGTTTCAGCCTGTCTGTGTTGATCCTGTCACCGGGAGCTTCTTAAGTCCATAATATCAACCCAATTTAAAGAAGGCTTTACTTGATGAGATGGGTTTCAGCCCCTGCTGTGTGCAGAGGGAAGAAATGAAGGCTGGTTCACTGTTTCCATCACGTCCTGACCAAGACTGAGCTCTCACGGGATGAGGTGTGATCCTTGGGCTGAGTTTCTCAGTGCAGTTTGCCTGGATGAACTGTGCTAGATTGGAGTCAGACAATGACAGGTACTTTTAGTGCTTTTTGGGGTTGTTTTAGGGGAAAAATATGAATCAGAATGTTTCAGTTGGAAACAGACCTACAGTGATCATCTAGGCCTGAATAATACCCAAACTTATCATGAAAGAGGCTAGAGGACATGGATGCTGAGATTAAGTACAGTGTCCCCCATGTCCGGCAGATGCTGCCTCCGTAAATTACCTGGGGGTGAAAAGCTCCATGAATTACATTGGGTTTTCCTTCTTTCTGAGGACAGGCTGGGGGGAGCAGTGGGATTGGGAAGCAAAGGCCAGGAGGAGTGCGGAAGGCAGTGGGGAGGCGGGGGGTGGGATGGGAGGGCTGCCCTTTCACCTCTGCTCTCCCGCTCCTCCAAACCTATCCCTGTGTGACCCAGCCTTGCCACTTCCCACCAGACAGCCCTGCCCCGGCCCCCGCCCCAGGACCTGCTCCCCAGAGACAGCCTTTGTCTAGGGAAGATTGAGAGGGCTGGTGGAGCAGGGTGAATGCTTTACCCTTCACCTCCTTGGAGGGTGGTCCTGCAGGGTCATTGCCGGGGGCACAAGGGGCAGTGCGATGGTATTGTCTGCTTAGGAGCTTCAGGATGGCCTTTTAACAGGGCAGAAAGGCACACAGCACGCATCCCAACACCTTGCATTTAGCAGCATCCATCCTGACACCTTGCATTTAGCAGCACCCATCCCAACACCCTGCATTTAGCAGCATCCATCCCAACACCCTGCATTTAGCAGCACCCATCCCGACACCCTGCATTTTGCAGCACCCATCCCAACACCCTGCATTTTGCAGCACCCATCCCAACACCCTGCATTTTGCAGCATCCATCCTGACACCCTGCATTTTGCAGGATCCATCCCAACACCTTACATTTCACAGCACCCATCCCAACACCTTGCATTTCTCAGCACCCATCCCAGCCACTTGTACTCCTCCCCCTGTCCTGGTGCTGGAGAGTTCCTGGTGTTGGGAATAGAGGGAATAACTTATTCAAAGGAAGGATTTACTGTGTGTAAACTCAGGGGCTGTGGGTTCAGCTCTGGCAATTAGCAACGTGCATGGGGCTTGGAAGTGTCAATTAGGCTCTTGAGCCGTTGTTTACTCATTAACACAAGGTCTCTAATTACCCTGACCTGATGCTATGGGGGTGCTGAGGTTGGCTAATCAAACATGTACATCCTTTAAAAGGAAGTTAGGGCTCAGCACTGAGTGAAAATCCCCTTTCCACGGCTGAGCCCACGTTGTTTGGGGATTTACATCAACATCCCACTCTCCATCCCTGCAGGGGGATGGGAAGGAGGGAGCAGCCAGCGGCACTGACATTGCTTTATTGCCTCCCATGTCCGTGGCTGCATGGACCCGGCAGCCCTGGCTTCTATGGGATGTGTTAATGCAGGTCGTGGCGTGGCTGGACACGCCAGCCCCAGTAGGAATGGGGACGGATGTGGTGACAGCAGCCAGACAGCTCGCTGCATCAGGCAGGGGATGGATGGGGAGGGTAAGTACGGGGAGCTTTGCTTTGCCATCCACCAAAATGGTGGGTTTGGGGGCTAATTGAAACACAACAAACTCCCCAAATCAGAGCTAGGAAAAGGATGCTGCAATCGTGAGCACAATGGTCACACAGGAACCGAAGCAGCCTTTCTCCTTCGATTATTTTGTTTCCCTCCATCTCAATTAACTCCCTTTATTATTCCATCACGGAAATAGTTTGTGCCTTTAACGGATGGGAGGAACACTTGCAAATGCTTTTTTGTCTGAAGGCAAAGCTGTTTGGTGTTACTGAACTTCAAGGGATCCTTCCCTGTTTCCGCTCCTCTCCCTTTCTGCGCTGAGGCAGAACACGGCGTAACTTAAAAGTCAGTGATTCAGACTGCAATTATAACCTAAAAGCACAAATAAGAGATAAGCCGGCATCCTACTGCTCCCCATTTGCATCCGTGTCACATGGGATGAAGGGGAAAATAAAATCTGCTTTTAGAAAGTGTTGAGCCAAAGAATCTGGTCCAGCAGAAAGGAGGAAATAAACAGATCCCCTGAGGCACCGGCTGTTTGAGTTGCAAATGACAACGCCGTTGGAAGACGGCACCAGAGAGGCCCAAGGAGTTTGCACACAGGTTTCCCACCCCAGCTGGCCGTGCGTGGAGCTGAACCATCAGCCTGATACCGGTAAAAAGCCACCTTATGCTGGTTTTTGCTTGTCCTGTGAGTGCCGTGCATCTCAATGGGGGGAGTTCCTATTGGTCCCCAAAACACTGGCACAGAGGAGCTGTGGCTGCCCCATCCGTGTCAGTGCCAGACGGAGTTGGAGCAACCTGCTCTAGTGGAAGGTGTCCCCTGGTTGGAAGGTTGGAACTGGAGGAGCTTTAAGGTCCCTTCCAACCCAAACCAGGCCGGGATTCTATGATTTCCAGTGGTGAGAAGGGGAGGTGGTGCCATGGGGTGGCTGTGGTTTGCCCACCCCATCAGACAACCATCCCATGCAGCTCCTCAGGGCCAGCACCTCTAACAGAATCCTCTGTTTTGGGGAGCTATGGCTCATTTTAGCATCAGCAGAGATTTCCAGTGCTCTTCTTTTGGAAGACTGAAAAATCACCTCCCAGGGTGTTTCAGGTTTCTGTGTTTGCAGAGGCTGTTGGGAGCTCGCTGGGGCTCTGTAAACACTTCTTGCTGAAAACAAACTGGGTTTCGAGACAATGGACTTTATATTCAGAACGTGCTGGGTTTGTAACAGAAAAAGTTTACCCAAGAAGAAGGCAGAAGGAGGGGGTTTTTGGCTGAGATACTGAAGAAAAGCAAAGCTATCGTATGTGGGAGCAGGGAGGGAGCTGTGCTTTGTGTCTCTTGGGCTGGAAGGAACTGAAGTCCTGCCACCAAGTCTCAGCTGCAGGAATCTGTCTTCCAGGCTGGGAGCAGATTGTTCCCCAGCCAAGCACTGAGCTGGACACGAGGAGCCACGTCAATACGTTTGGTTCCCCAAACTTGGCTCTGTCCTTTGCTTCTCCCTGCCTGTGGGGTTGGAGCTGGATGATTTTAAGGTCCCTTTCAGCTCTAACTATTCTATGATTCTACCTCCTGCTTCCCATATTCCAACGCTTCACAAAAGCAGGTTTTATTTTCCCTTGCCCATATCCCAAGACCTTTAGCACCGCCTTTACCATGGCTGTGGGATGGATCGTTCCCTAACATCATGCAATGTTTTACTTGGTGTTTCCATATCCCAAGCCCCGCAGTGCGGGCAGCCGGAGGGTCTCCTGCCTGGCCCCGGGAAGCAGAGCAGCTGTGCCAGGGATGCTCTGAACAAAGTCCCTCTCCTGGTGCTGGCAGCCTGTGATTTGCATACAGATGCGTAGGAAATCCTGGCGGATCTCAGCGTCGAGGGGGAAGGGGATCGCTGGGGAAGGCAAAGAGGTAAGGATGGACAATGTGCACCCCCAAAAATCTCCACCTTATTGTGGCAGGCTGGGGGACCCAACAGCAAAGCGGTCGCCACATCCACCCCGGTGTGTGTGTTATCAGGAGCAGCCTCCAGCCAAGCAAGAAAGGAGGTGCAGGATGGTCCCCCAAATGCAACATCGTCCTTGCCTGTCTGTTCCTCCTCCTTCCCTTTCCTGCCACTTCTCTTGCTCCTCCTTTTCTCATCTTCATCAGCTTGTTCTCATGCTTTTCCCCTCCTGCTGTCTTTTGTTGGAGATCCATGGTAATACTTTAAAATGGTGTTTAGATCCTGCTCACTGGCTGTCCAAAAACAGCTCTGGGTGCTCGGAGCAGTCTTACCCAGAGCACAATCCCACCTAACTGTGCAAATGGTGTGAAACCTCATCCCCACCACCTTGAGTCCCTATCCCATGCCAAAGGTGGGTATTCACCAGAAGCAGTGCCCCATCCCTGGCAGTGCTCAAGGCCAGGTTGGACACAGGGGCTTGGAGCAAGCTGCTCCAGTGGAAGGGGTCCCTGCCCATGACGGGTTGGAGCTGGAGGAGCTTTAAGGTCCCTTCCAGCCCAAACCATTCTGGGATTCTGTGACGTTGCAGGCTAAGGAGGGGTGAACAAAACCTCCATCAACAAGCAGAGAAAAACTACGGCCTGCAATCGCTTCACCCCCACTCAGGAGGGTTGGAGGAACTCCAACTGGAGACTGCCATGGTCCATGAACAGTCTGTTTGCTTTATTGTAAAGAAAGGTTATCTATCAATTGTGTTTGAACAGCAAATAAATGCAGAGGAGCTGTGAGCGGCCATGAAGGGTCCTTGGGCAGAAGGGGAGGATGACTTTGTCAAAGCCCCTGTTTGCACAGCTGGATCTCTGGGTGTTTTGCAGCATGGAGAACGCTGAGGTTGCATATGAATGAAACACTGAGCTCACCACCTACTTTCTGCATGTCCTTCCCCAGATGCTGTTGGCTCCACGTTGCCTTTGCTGCTGGACTCCAAACCCCACTTGACATGAGGCTGGCAATGGAGGGACTGGCAATGGAGGAGGGGGACATGACGACGTGGGGACACACACATTGACTTCCCAAGTGTTGTGAAGGTAAACCACTGAGCATCGCATCTCAATGAGCAGCCCAGCAACCTCCTCCCCTTCCAATGTGCAATTAGAGAGAACAAAACCCCAGCACCATGGAAGCAGGGGAAACGAGGCAGCTTCCTCACCATCCTTGTAGCTCCCGTTATCCAAGATTGTCCACAGCATCCCAATTGCATGACCTTGGCAAATGGCAAATTGAGTCTGTTTGTCACGTGGCTCCTTAAGAGGTGCTTGCCTGGTGAATGGCCTTGGCATACATTAAGTGAATAAACCGCCCTATTGTTGGGCTCCTTCAGCCGCCCTGCTCCGTTGACCTATTCAATAACTGTTTGTTTGCACAGATTTCCCTGTACAAGTGCAACAAGCTGAACCCTGGATCTGAGCAGATGTGTTTGGAGTAGGCTCTCTCTCACTGCTTCCTTCCCATCAAGGTGTATTGTTGTGTCTTTTGAGAGCTCAAGCTCTCACCAGCGTGGCTCATTCAGGCAAAATTTCTGTGCTGCTTGCAGGGGCCCTCCGGGGTTTCCAGGCTTGATTTACCTCTTCTGGGGCCATATTTTGAGCCTCAAACTAACCCAAAACTTCCTCCTATGTGATTTCTTTATGTTTTATCGCAGCATATCTGTGCATGATGAAACAGGGAATGAAATGGGGCACAGGGAAGGTGTGCAGCCAGTTTGAAGCCAGAATTGAATCAGGTGTGTCAGCATCTGCTCTCTGAGGCTGATGGGCTCTGGAGAAGGTGCCCTGAGCAACTCTGGGCCTCTCTCTGTTGCAGGCATCTTTTGCCTTGACCTCACTTCACTGCACATCCTAGCCCTTCCCAGCAGCCTGGAGCTCTGCCTGGGCTTACAGGTAAGAAATCCCCAACCTGTTCTTCTGGGATACTGTGAAGCCAAACTGTTCTTGTGGCCTGAACCCTTGTGCTAAGGCAGACGCCTGCAAGTGCCTTTGTTTCAGGAGTTCCATTTTCCAGACATGGAATATGGAGGATTTTCCCCAAGAAAACACCTCTTCATTTTAAAGACATGGTTTGGCCCCTAAATTGTCTGGTATACATAACCCACTGCTGGTAGCTCATGTGTTCTACCCAGAAGTAGCAAAGAGCTGTGTAAATATCATGAGTTCAGGCTGCTCAGGCACAATCTGCCTTGATGCAGAGACCCAGTGGCTGAAAGGCTGATGGAAATACACTCTTCAGCAGTAAAAGTGAAGGGATGACCCCACGTGTTTTAAAACGGGGGTATGGAGTAAAGGCACATCCGTCAAAACAAAGAAACTGTGGCAAGCTCTGGAGTTTGTGATGCTGCTGCCTGAAATCAAAGTCAGCTCGAGGTGAGCTAAAAATACAGGAGGCACTCTGCGGGGCTGTCATGCCAAGACCCAATAAGCTACTAAAGTTCTGGAGGTGTTCAAACCCTTTTTCCCCGTTGATGTATCGCATGCATCACAAATACCCTCAAACGAGCCATTTGTGCATCTCCATCCAGACGGAGCCGACAGAGTGGGGGGATAAACTAAACACATGCAAATATGATTTCAGGGCAGGCTGAGATTGGATGGAGGTGAAAGAGAGAAGTTAAACACAGAAGCATATTTATTTCTGCATAATTTTGTCAGCTTTCTGCTGGCAGCGTGAGACTAAACCTGGGAGGAGCCTGACCTCCGGATTAGCCGAGGGAAGACATGTGCTCGCTGTTTCGGAGTCACCATCTGTGAGGGAGATACCGGCGAGCGAAGACGCGTGGCAGGGAGACGGCTGCAGCAGGAGAGGGACCGCCGGGACCCTCAATTCCTGAGCATCCTCCTAAGCCCCGCCTGTGCATTTATCACTGCAACGAGTTTCTTCTTGCCAACGGGGGCTCTTCAAGCTCTTCTGTGTCTTCCCCACCTCCAGGGGAACTTTTCCCCCTTTCTCCCGCAATCAGCCCCGGCGGCTCCATTTGCTTTTGTCTCCCGTTAATTGCTTGCTACTTTTCAGTGCCTGCTCCTCCCCCTTGGAAAGATAAATTTTAAAGCCGGAGCGGGGTGGAGAACGGCTGAGCCCGCTGTTATTTTTGACATTCGCCCCAGTGACAGCTGGACCTTGCAAGGCTGGGGCCGTCCGCACACAAAGCCTATTAGCTGTGCCCACTCACTTAATGAGGCCTGAAGTCTGGAAGGAAAATTTCCTCCCCGAAGTGTGGCAGAGCCCCTTTGTCATTGTAAACAGGCGCTGCTCACCCAGCCCTTGCCTTGCCTTTCTCCTTCCTGCCACCGTGGCTTTTCTATTTACTCAGGAAACAAAAGCGAAGCCGTGTCAGTGTGCGGGGAGGAAAATGCACCCAGCTCATCGGGTTCACATGCACACCGGCCTCTGCCACCCACCCACCTCGGACAGGGCTCCCCGGTGTCACCGACACCATGGGATACCCAGGGAGCGCGCTACGGGATGGGGAAGGAGGGATGTGCTTGGGGTTGATAGATCCATAGGAGCTGCTCCCTATAGGAACAGGCTATACAGGTCAGAATGGCAGTGGGAATAAGCAAGATGCTTCCTCCAAAATCCTTTACCTGATCACAGTGATTTGGGGCTCCAGCATTTCCTGTGTTATCCACAAAGTTGGTTTTGAGGGATATTTTGTTCCATGAATTTTTCATCATTTTCTTTCTTGTGCAAGGACCTTCCTTCCCAGCTCTACAAATAATTCCTGAAGGAATATTTCCTTCTGCCTCTTTTGAACTTGAAACCTGCCCAGGTTGGGAGCATTATAACCCCCAACATGCCCCATTTACATTGGGAGTCACTAGCCAACAGAATAAAACCTTAATTACCTATAAAGCACTTTAGGAATGGGAACACTCTTGGTGTAACTGGTAGCACAAGTTTATTGAGACTATTAATAATATACAAGCAAAGAAAGTGGGAAAACACCCAAATGAGACCACCTTGCAGATGGTCCTTTCTTGGGCTAAGGGTGACCAGTCACTTGACATAGACCCTGCTGTCAAGGGCAAGGAAAGTTACTAGAATGAAAGCTTTGGAATATAGGTGTTGGTTTGATTAAAGAGATTAAATCTGCGGGTCTCATGATTTGGAACATAATCTTCAATGCCATCCAGGTGTGAAACAGAGCTGGAATATCTGTCTGGTCTTCATCCAGGCTGGGATAGAGGTGAGAGGTGTGGGCTGTCCCTTCTTTGGCATGTTGCTACCAAAGCCTAAGGAGCATTTGAATATCCTGCTTAGAGTGGTGTGAGGGCAGGCTGAGGCTTCTGCACACATCACAGCCTGCACAGGAGTGATCTGCTTTGGTGGTTAAGTGGGTATAGGATGCTTTGGGAGATGGACCTCAGAGCATGTCCCCATGCCATTGCTTTCCTTGGCTGACCCTGGAGGAAACTTCCTGGAGGCTTCAGCAATGCAGCCCCCAGCCTGCAATGTCTGTATCTGAGGACACCCCTTCCCCCTTTTCCTTTTTGTTCCTTCTTCTCCAGGGATTTGCTTGCTGGTTTTTAAATATTTGCATATTTCAGTGCTTGCTTTCTGTTGGGAACTAAGGCTGTTTGGGGAAAGCTGAGCCATTCTCTAAATGGGAGTCAGGCAGAAATTACCTTTTTGTTTGCCTTGCAATTATCACAGCAAAGCGATTCCTTTCTTCCTCCCGGAGCCAGTAATTTATTTCTTAACAGAAAAAACTGCAATGTTACTTGAAGAAAGCCGGGTTAATGCTGGCCTTGTTTTCCCTGTGAAGTTAAGCTGGCTTTGTGACTGAAGTGTTTGGCTTCAATTTATGAAATTGCTTGTGGGTATGTCCCACTTTGGGAAGACACAAGAGGCATTCACGAGCGCGAAAATCTCGGGTTCCAAATTGACTGTTTAGTAACAAAGGGAGGGAAAAGACCAATCTTTACCCTGCATTTCAAACTTGCCTTTGCCAGTGTTTCTCCAGTGGTTTTTCCTTGTTCGCTTCGTAAATCCTAAGGTGTAAAACTGACTGTCAGGAAACCTGCAGTGATTTTGGTCTCGGCATTTCCTGCTCACTCCTTCAGTTCCTTGCCAGCCCATGAGTGGAAGGACTCCTGTACTCACCTGATACGGCCTTCCCTGAGCAATGCTGCATCAAGGGATGATGGAGAAGGAAGTGGAATAACTAATACTGATGAGAAGTCACCAGGTCTTTCCCTTTGCAAAAGCCCTCTTGACCCATTTGAATTTCAGCCTGTTTTGGAGATGAGGGAAAGAGATTTTCTGCTCTCACTCGGCTTTGTGTGAACTGCTCAGACTGCAGCAGCTTTGGTAGAGCTTCTCATTGACCATCCCAACTCCTGCTGGCTTGGGCCAACACCACCTCTTTGCAGCAGCTTAGTCTATCTATCTGATGGGTAGTCAGGTCTTGATTGACAGTGCTGATTTGGCAACCCAAGTCTCCCAGTTCAATGAGCATCCAGGTTAGGGAACTGTGCGTAAGTGATGAGTGCAGGGTAGGAATGTGAAAGTTTGGGCTGTAAGAGTGATGCTAAAGCACAGCTTTACTGTCTGCTTATTTGAAAGCCTTTCAGCCACATTTCTCCATAAATCCTCTAGTATTTTCCTTATTGTCAATGGAAACCTTCCTGTTGCAGTCACCTTACATAGGGCTGCTCTCGAGAGCAAGGAGCCTGCTGTGATCCCCTTTTCTTCTCATGGTTCTGTGTAATTTCTGTGTAAATTGACACAGAGAAGTCTGCAGAAGCTCCTCTTCCCACTGACGTCCCCTTGTCTCTGTGCAAGGGGATTAGGACATAGCAAAGGAACCACAGAGATCAGGGAGGGGGTTGTGCTATGCACCAAGGTGGGGGTGAGGAGCCTTTCTCCATCACTGTGGCCTCTTCATCTCAATGTCCTTCTAATATCTGCTAATCGGCTTTTCATTTGTAGGCTCCGTTTTAATTCACCGGTGTTCATACCTCCGACATTAAGTTGGCAAAGCTGGTGCCTGTGTAAAAGCTGTAAGTCAGGACTGGGCAAACGGCTCCAGGAGTGCCTGCGAGCTTGGCGTGTGTCAAGGGGATTTGCATTTTGAAGACAGAGCTAATCCCTTTTCTATGGCCTGCACTCGTAGGCAGCTGCCCCAGAAGCGTTTTGCCTGTCCTCTCCTTCACCCTCCCTGTTGATGGGGATTTCAGAACAAAGAGGGTGGTGGGTTAGGGCTGGGAGCACCAACCTGATGTGCAGGAGTCCTGGCTCCAGCCCTCTGCTCTCATGCAGCCTCCTAAGGTGACCCTGGATACGTCCTGCAGACTACATTGGGCTTACACATGCTAGCATCCAACCCATCCGTGAAGCTGGCCTATAGCCCAGTGCGGGTGGCCAGCCCAGGTCAGGAAACCTGCTGGGGGACACAGCTGGAAATGGGTAAATGCATGACCACCACACCAGCACTTCCAACCAGCCTTTTAAAATGCAGACTGCGTCTACTCGGTATTGCTGGGGTTGTATTTTGAGAGCTCTGTGAAAATCTGGACACGTGTTTCTGTTCCTGTGGTCTGCAGTGCCTTCTAAATAGCTGATATTGAGCGAGGGTTAGATTTCATATCATCTCGGCTTAAAGATGCACAGGCAGCAGGAGCCGCTCTGAGGCCAGCAGCTGACGGGGGAGATGTCAGAGATGTCCAGAGGCCCTGGATCAGACCATGCTTTCCAAAGCCAGCTGCAGGATGTAGATACTCAGCACTCACTGAAATGAATAGCAGTGTTAAATCTAACTATTCAGCTGGCTTTGCCAAGTGAATTCTTGTGAACATCCCTTTTGCCACTATCTCATTAGGAGTATTAACCTGGAGATCTGGCCTGAAGGTAGGAGGATTGAATGCCAAGAAATGTGGCTGGATTTGACTTTTGTGCTTCATTTTCAGAGTCCAGGACGATCTTTCCACAGTACTGGTGATTATTTGCACCAACCCTGCTCAATGACTGTCTTTTACGCAGTTGTGACGAGGGGTTTGGAAGCTGAGGAGGAGTTTTTGGACCATTTCCAGTCCCTTCTGTGTGAGTCTGCAGTGACCTGACAAGATACTTCAAGCCTCAAGGAGGCCAAGCTCCCTGTTAGCTATTGCAGAGGAAGGAAGATTTACAACCCCAACTATGGTCCAAGAACGCTTCCTTTTCCACCAAATCAATATTTTCCAATAATGGGGGAAAATCTCCCACCAACTTTACAGCTACAGACCACACCAAGTCCATCAGTAAGTATGTGATTGAGGTGTTTGCAAGTGTTTGGTCTCTGATTTCTCCTCTTAGAGTGGGAAGATTTGCCCCAGAACAAGCAGCCCTCACCTCCATGTTAGTCCTGGGGATGAAAGCCCAGCACTGGCAATCTTTGATGTGATGATTTCATATCATGAGGTTGTTTGGGCAGGTGGATGCTGCCTGAGCAAGGAGCACAGCTCGGTCAGGTGGGCTTTTGCTGGCCATGCAGGAATGCAGATTCCCCCTAAGCAGGGAAGAAAACAGAGTTGGGTTGCATTTGAAATAAGGCTCGTGCAAAAATTTGCATAATAACACGTAAAAAAAAAGTGATGTGAAACTAAATATAGTGCAGTGCTGTTTTACCAACCTCTGGTTAATCAAAGTTAACTGCATCCTAATGTAATGCATGTTGCCTCACTGCACATCAAATTGCCATTCTTCCACACAATCGGCACGTTTCTGTAAAGCAGCTCTACAGAAAAGTACATTGGAAAGCAAAATCCCGACTATACTATGCTTCAAATTGCTGCCAAACTTGGTTTTATATTGATTTATGAAGTTTTAATGGTTTACTTTAAGTCTCGCCACATCATATGAAGCAAACCTGAGTGCGAGCATCAGTGCCTCGGTGAATCCCCAACTCCACATGGGAGGTGACGGTGGTGTTGGATGCTCCGCTGGGCTCTGTGGTGTTATGTCCCATACAGACACGTGTGGGAAGCACGTGGGTGCCTGTGTGCTGAGTGAAGCTCTCCCCTTTTCGAGCCAACAGCTGATTGACTGCCCTCACTCAGGGTTTTAAGCCACGAGGAACGCCGGCGTTCGGCACGTTCCTGGAAACACCCTGCTCTCCCTGTTCAAAGCCCCTGTGGGTTGAGCTCCTCCACGGCTGCTGTTAATAGGTTAATGAGACCCTCGTCTGGCAGAGTTGGAGTGCCTGGCTTTCTAAGATAAAACTATCCAGCGCCATGAGGAGGTTGGGCCTCTTTATGGCTGCACGCCATTCATCCTGAGTACACAAGAGCTCGCAAATTTAATAAGCAGAATCCATTTCAGCCCCGTGGCCTGCCATGGCAACAGGAGAGAGGGGCTCCAGCCTTCGCTGCTCAGGCATCATTATCTCCAGGGCCATCTGCTCCAGAGAAGCACAATCCCAAACTCATTTAAATAGAGCCAGCCTGAAATATGTGATGATTTTTCCCAGTCTCCCCCCTTCCCCGCCGGCTTCCCCCCGCTACACCTCGGCACACAAGCGGGAGGAGATGTAATATTCAAAGGGTGAGGAGAGGGTGCAGGAGATAAGATTATAGCGATAATGAATGGGGGAGGGAGGAACTTTCCTCCTTTGGCTGCCGTTCCCCGAGAATGCGAGAGGTTGTGATAAATTATAAATGTATTTTTCAAGTCATCTTCTTGGAAGAAATATTTCACAAACAATGATTCATCGCCCTCCCCAGAACTCAGCCTCTCAGGAACAATTAAGCAGTGAAGAAAACTAATGCAGCTAATTCGTTTCTTCCCCTGCTTTCTGACTGACAGCACGCTGTCCTCGTCACAAACGGGTGCAATGAGTTACCCTGCCCCTAAATGTGTTCACCCCTTGTAACTGGGGACAGTTTGGAAAGCAAGTGGGAAGGGTTAAAGGGAAGAGGACTCAGTCCTTGCCCTGTGAGGCTCAGATGATTTGTACCCATGGATGTGCTGCCTTGTATTTAGGGGCTCCCAAGATGGGGTTTAAACACGGACCCATAGCAGCCTGCTGAGATGTGCATCCCCAATGAAGATGGGGACATGGGCTTTGACAGAGGGACATAAACAAGAGCGTGCAAAGTTGCACCATGCCTCTGCTTCTGGGCAAAGTCATTTCTAATGCATCTGCTTTATTTCAGACGTAACTCACTGCTCAGCCGCGGGAGCTGTAAGGAGCAGCATGCACCAACGCAGGGGTAATGGGGGATGCCGGCGGGTGGTTTTAAAAGTCATTACTCCAACAGCGTGTAAAGTTTGAGGAGCACTTTGGGTTGTAGCTGGGAGGAGATGGCCAAGAGCAAGCAGCAAGGTGAGTAAGGGTGTTTCTCTGCCCAGCCCCTCCACTGTGGCTCTGTATGATAGGGGACGTGTCAGAGCCAGAGGGGAGAGAAGTTACCGCAGGAATTCCTGAAAGATGCCATTTCTCATTTGTTTTCTGTCAGGGGCTTCTGACCTCCACTCGCTGGGTCACACGAGTAAATCCATCATGGGCTGAAGGATGGGTTTCCTCTGCTGAACTGAATGCACCACCCATCCCCTGAGCACCCCTGTCCCTCCCGTGAGACTATAATGTGTGTGGAAACACCCGCCTTGCTCTCACGTTTCTAGGTCTGCAGCCCACATACCCCACAAAGCAGGAGCGCACGTGTACGTGCACAGAGGACTGAGGCTGCAGATGGGATAGGATGAAACAGGATGGGATGGGAAGCTGCAGCCTCCGTGGCTTTCAGGGCAGGTATGCAGTGGGATGTGGGACTTTGCCAGCTCCCGGTTCATGCATGCGTAGTGCTGGGGTCTCCTTCACCTGAAGCTCCAACCTGTCAAGTTTCCCATCTCCACTCCATGGCATATGGAGTTTGTGTAGATTATACGGAGCGAGGCTGCAGTACATCAGTGAGATCAAATGAAAGTGTAGAAATGTGTCTAGGGTAGGAGGGAAATGAAATCATATATATTCATTACATTTATTTAGTGTGTTAAGCCTCCCAGTGCCCATAACACCCTGCGTACTCTGTCATCCTTCACCTCCAGCAGAGGCAGCCACCTCTGGGAGAAGTGCCAGGAAACAAAAGCAGCATCACCGAGGCAGGGATGTGATGAATACCTGCGAGGATGGACATCCCCCCTGGCCCCAGGGAGAGCTGAAGGAGGCAGAATGGGATTATACATCTTGGAATCCAGAGTTTCCCACCATCAACTGGGTCCTGGGATATTTCTGTGTCTGCTCCTGTGGGTTTCTGCAGGAGTAATGCTTGCTCAGGTGAGGAAATCATGGTTTTATTGCTGGTGTCACCCCTGGGCAATGCAACCACATTTGCACAAGATATCTTGGGTGACCAAAGTGCCCAGTATCCCCTCCTGGAGGCCGAACCTGCTTTAGCCACATCCCTTACTTTGCACGGATATAATCTCTAAGCGTTCCCTAACCTGCTTGTCAAGTCATTGATTAGGAATGCAGACTCAGCAAACCCCAGGTGATAAATAGCCTATGACATATTAACTTGCATAGAAAGTCTCTATTGCTCGGAAATCTTTTTAGGTTGATAAATTGGAGGATCTACCACAAAATCCATAATAATATGTTTTTCTCTGTAGCTCAGTTAGAAATAATAAGGTACCAAGTGTTATCAGAGATGAATAAGCTCCAAAGTATTTGCAGAAGTATTTTAATTTATTGAACCTGCAGAATAGTTGAAATATTCATAAGAATGGTTTTGCTGCACGTTTCTCAGCTTTTTCATCTCCTGGACTGGATAGCACTACATAAAGACCTGAAGCTAACCAGGCCTTTGAATTCTCATCGTAGACACATTTGGCATACAAAAAGACAAACAAAACCCCTTTTTGAAGACAGGAAGAGAAGGCTGCGTGGAGACCTCATAGCAGCCTTCCAGTATCTGAAGGGGGCCTATAGGGGTGCTGGGGATGGACTCTTCATTAGGGACTGTAGTGGAAGGACAAGGGGTAATGGGTTAAAACTGAAACAGGGGAAGTTTAGACTGGATATAAGGAGGAAATTCTTTCCTGTGAGGGTGGTGAGGCACTGGAATGGGTGCCCAGGGAGGCTGTGAATGCTCCATCCCTGGCAGTGTTCAAGGCCAGGTCGGACGAGGCCTTGGGTAATATGGTTTAGAGCGAGGTGTCCCTGCCCATGGCAGGGGGGTTGGAACTGGATGATCTTAAGGTCCTTTCCAACCCGAACTATTCTATGATTCTATGATTCTATTTAGAAGAAAACGTATTTCCTTTAAAGAAATTTCAGACCTTTGCTTCTCCTCATGTAAATCCTTGTCAGAAATGTCCCAGGAACTGCTGTTCCCAGTAACAAGCAGCATCCACGCCAGATGACAGAAGACCCAGAAGTCTTCACAGACAGGCTGATGCTGCACACTCCATCTGATCCTCTGTGAAATATCAGCCTGGAGTTCCACGGGCACCCTTTCAGCAGCCAGCCTCGACTCTTGCCTTAAGCGCACACACTCAATTATTTAGCAAGGAAAATGGGCTCCTGTAACTAATAAAACATCTGATTTAGCCCCCTAATCCCATTCTAACATCTTTAAACCAGTGCCAACACAGGTGAGACCTCTGGGAGAGGAAAGCTAAATATTGCTCTCTGCCTCGTGGCTTGCTTTCAAACGTACATTTCATTCCATCTCTGTTGCTCAGAATTAATGTTGCAAGGAGAGCAGCAGAGAGCTTTTCTAGGAAAGCATGGCAAATGCCCAGCTCCAGCAGAACCCAGCCTACCACTGTGCAGATCTGCTGTACCACGGGTAATTCATCCCGCATGGCAAAGACCTGCTTTTCTGAAATGCTCAGCTGTTAGCAAGCTGAGGGAACCAACCCACGGGTCAAAGCTCTCGGAGCAAATCTTCCTGCCTTGTTTGTCAGGTTTTTAAGAGATAAAACCCAGCAGGTGGGAAGGAAAAGATTGAAGGGGGCGATTTTTCATTCTTCCATAAGCAAATTCCTGGCCGCAATCTCTGCAGCTCCTGATGGGGTGGCCTAACGGAACTAGACAGCACAGCCCAAAATCTTGCCTGTGTAATTGTGTGCTTCACTGGACTGACACCAGCAATGAATTTAGCTCACTCGAGGCTCAGCTGGAGATGGGGTGGCTTTGGAGAAGCTTACGCTTCATCCCGCTGCATCACCACCTCCTTGATTGAACACCTTTTCTGCAGGCTCTGACAAGAGGTATGGAATTATCATTAAAGGTGTCCCTCAGACAGGCTCTAAGACATATTCTATCAGATTTATACCTGGGAGTATAAATCTATCAGATTTATATGAGGAATGAGGCGATAAGCATCTCCTTTTGCACCCCATGGGCTGATTCTGCAGGGGCTGGGGCTAAAGGGATGATGGTGTGGGGGCACCTTTGGGCTGGGAACCTATGCCTGGGAGACCAGCAAATCCCAATGTTTTGGCCTTAGTCTGGTGCCACTCAGCTTTAATTTTGATCACATTATCAAGAATTCACAAACGAAAAATAAGGAAGAAATTCGACATTTTCTGACCAAATAAAAAATAGCAGTTGAATTGTGCGTAGTGACGACGCATTGAGTTAGAAGTCCAGGAAGATTTGGGGCAGGCAATAGCTATAATTGTACCTAACATCCTTCCTGGCTTCTATTTCACACGCAGCCTTGTTTGCTTTCCTATTTGCTATTTTTGTGTTCTGTCATGGGTTTGAGCCGTGGTATTTTGAAAAGCTCTTCCCTGTGCACAGCAGCAGCTGCCGCCGCGCCACCAGCCCTGTTGCCATGGCTGAGCCACAGGGCTTGTGCCAGAATCTTGTTGGTCAACAAGCCTCTGTCAGCACTGCCGGGCTGCGTGTTTCCATAGCTATCCCTGGAGAGGGGCATCCTCAGATGGAGCGATGCTGCATCTCCCTTCTGAAGGACTCATCCTCAATGCGCTCGTAGGCTTGTAGTCCTTCAAGTGACTGTTTAGCACCCTACCAGCTGAGCTCTTGCCAAAGGAGGTCTAAAAGCAAGAGGAATGGTTTTTAACATAGAGCAGCTTGTTTGTGCTCATCAAAAGGGAGCGTTCAGCTTGAAAATGTCCCCTCTTCATGTAATTCATGGGCTTCAAAAAATCAGTTTCCTCAGATGCAGGTGCCTTGAGAACATCCGTTTTTAACACATTTGAAGGGGTGAATTCCTCTCACTGGACTTAATTAAGGACAGGTATGAAAACAAATGGAGGAAGAAGATCTGAGGAGGAAAGTGGGTCTATTAGGGAAGGACTGTAGGGCTTTTTAATTAATGCCAGAACAGCTGTCCTTAAACTGTTTCTCTCTTAGGAGCAGATTATCCCAGTGAAGGCTAAGAGGTCATGGAAAACAAGGAGCAAGTTCTGTTCAGAGCTTCTGCTTCCCATTTGCATCACTGTCACCAGCAACTGTGGAGCATTTGTCTGGTCCTTCCTTGGATTGCAGCGTATTTCTGTTTTCTTACAGCATAGACTCATCCCAGTTTGTTTCTAAGTGAATTGCTTTTTTGTTCATGTTGCCTATTCCCTAAACAGTCGTATTAGTGGTGGCAGCATGTCATTTTGATGGTGTTATGACAGTGTGACGCCAAATTCGTATTAACATAACATTCCTTTTTAAAGCTTGTCTGAAAACATATTGTTCTCCCTTGCCAGCACTCCTCTGCTTCTCTCACCCTTTACCATGGGTTGTCTTTTTTGGTTTAACTCCATTGCAAACAGGCTGATGCACAGCATCTATGAAGGGGGTTTGCTGATCATTCAGGTGATGGGACCAAGGGAGAGAAGAACAAACCCCAGGGCTCTCCAGATGCCTCTCTTTGAGGAAAACCCCAAGCCCACATTTGTCTGACACCCTCCCTTTTGTTATGCTTCACCTCACTCAGATTTATTGAGTTTTGATTTATGACATTTAGGTTTCAAGCTCCCCATTGCTACCATGGAATTCTTTATATTTCTTCCACCTTTCCTTCTCCAACCTCAGTTAAAAGGTGGGCTCTGATGTCCCCCAAATATTGAAATCAGTATTAAACTGAGAAAACTTTGAAGAGGGGAAAGCCATAACTCAGGGTATGAGGAGCTCTGTGTGCACAAAGGGGGATGAGTAGATGCTCTAACTTGTTTGGAGATCCTGCTTGTGTGGTGTGAGGTCTGTGGGATGCTCACTCAGGGATGGAGTTGATTTGGGCTGAAGATCAAAGCTGTTTGCTAAATACCACACATAGTCTTTAGATAGAAAATGGAATAGTGCTTGTTTCCCAGGGAAGAGTTTTATGTTAAAAGTGAATATTAGGAGAGCAAAATTTGCCTCCAGTCCTTGTGACCCATAGGCAGCAAGATTCACGCAGAAGCCTGGCTGGCAAACACCGTCCAATCCAGGACCCACCATGCAAAGAGCTTTTCCATTGTTGGTTGAGAGGACACTGGGAACTTCACCCAGCTCCTCCCACCTCCCCAGTGGGGCAAATATGGTTCAGGTTGGCTTGGTGTATTGCTGTCTCAGTGCTGAAGGAGGATGGGACTGGGTTCTGTGATACAATGCAGAGTAAAGCTCCCCAATAGCGCACCCATGGGTGCGAAACACTAGCTTTCCAAGAGCCTGTGGTTGAGCACAGACCCCATTCCCATCACCCTGGATACCTGCACCTCAATGCTCCTCCTTCCTGCCCCTTGTCCCCAGCCCCTTCCTCAAATCCCCAAACCTTTGCTCAGGATTTATCTCTGCCTGTTTGTTTTCCCATCCCTCCTCCTGCTCCCTGACCTGACAAGCGCTCCTTTTAGCAGAGTATTAATTATCATCGCAGTGCTGGGACTAGTAATTATCCCTCCCTTGTGCTTTATGGGCTTCCCAGCACGGCTTGCAACGAGGACAGGGTGAAATGGCTCAGCTGGCAAGGGGCTTGTGGTGTGTGTCTGGGAGCCGTGGTAATTGTCCTGTGCCAGAGAGGAGGGAACGAGGGGAAGAAGAAGGAAGAGGAGAAATCATCTCTTTGCAGTCAATGGTGAACTGGAGAATTCAGCTTGTAGCCTTTAACCAGGGTGTTTTGGCTCACAGTTTATGACGGAAAAGAAAAATAAGAGGAACCTGAGGCTGTCCACCTGGAGATGGAGAATCCTAGGAGGGCTGAGAGGATGATAACCATGTCTGTCAGTGCTGAGAACCTCCCTTGCAACAAGAAGCATTGGGAAAAAGTCCCAGTAGAGACATACAGAGGGACCACAGGGAGGAGATTCCAAGGATGCAGCACAACTGGGTGCAGCAGCACCCATCCAGTTCTCACACTCTATTGAGCACCATGGTGAGCCCAGCAAGGCGGCATCGTGCAGGATGGCCACACTGGAGCGCATGGATGTTGGAGCCTGGGTGCCTTCCAAGGCACAGTGCTACCAGGAACACAACAGCTCTCTGTCAGGAATAGGGTGAAAAAAACCCAAATAATCCTCTCTGGCCAAAACTGTGATTTTTTTCTTCAGCAAAATGACAACACTCTGCTGGTGAAAATTGCCTTTCATTACAGTAGGGAAGGGAAAGGGAGATAAAAATGAAATAAGCTGTGCTTTTCTTCCCTTTATGTCCTTTTTGCAAACCTATAAGGATTCTTTCTGTCTTTTTTCCCCCACGTTCCTGCAGGAGTGTGAAGTTTTATTACAATTTATTATGTATTTGTCTAGGAATTTAGGGCTCTCAAGAAATCAAAGCCCCAGCGTGGCAAGCACTGCTGATGGACGTGGTGAGAGGGGCGGTGAACTCTGAGCACCTCTTACTCCAAATATAGAAGCCAAGTGTCAGGGGGAAAATGGATGAAGACTTTTCCCCATGGCCACCCTAAAAAACCAGTGCCAGGAACAGAAATGAAATCCAGCTCTCCCACCTTCTTGTGAGAACCTGCCTGCTTGGGGGTGTTTTCATGGTATTAAAGATTAATTGTGGCAATGGGATGCTGAAGTGATAAGCTAGAAAGCAGCATCCTGTCCTGGCTGCTGCTCTGCCCCATGCCTAACACTTAGGATGGGATGTGTGAGACTTAAGCCATGCTGGTGTGCACTGACCAAAAGGACATTTCCATGTGCAGCATATTGGATACTGTGGGATCAAGCCCTGCACCTTCTCCCTGTGCTGGTGCAGAACATGAGAGGTGCTCGACTTTGGGTAAGCTTTGAAGGACATTCCACAGAGGTGAATTGTGCAAGTAAACCCTCAGCCTATCAAGGCTGGAAACTTTGCCCCTGGGGAATTAGGCAGTCATTTGTCCATCATTAATGGCCACTAATTTTGGGATCATCCTTACGAATATAGTTTTCCTAAGAAACTCAATCCTCAAACACATAAGCACTGCATTTCTGCCTGTGCAAGGGAACTCAGTATGTCTGATACACTGAGCCCAGCTGGGCTTTGGGACTGTGGGCTAAGGAGGGTGATGCTTAGCTCTTCACTCTGCTGGTCTCTGTAACCTTGGTCAAACCACTTGCCATTCTGAAGAGGGTGGAAGAAGATTCAGTGCAGCAGCTCCTGAGGGCGGGCAGCCCCAGCTTTCCATGTGCTGGAATGAGCTGCAGCACCAAACCGAGCTGCTGAGAGGGCGGGGGGGCTTCAGCCTCCTCCCACCGTGTGGCCGGGGCGCAGCGCTGAGTGATGGGCAGTCAGCACTGACTGCTCCTTTCTTGGCTGCTCCGTGTCCTGCTCAGCAAAACCAGTCCAAACATGGTCCTGAGTCACCCCGTGCCTCAGTTTCCCCATCTGCTATGTGAGGTTAATCATCACCTTTAGTTTTACATTGACAGCATCACGCTGCCGTACAGAACCTAACGGGGAAAGGCTTTCTCAATGAAGGCGATCAACACCCCGGAGTTGAGCAGCTCCTAGGGTCGAGCATCCCCCATCCGCAGTGGCTGATTTTGGGCATGTGCACATCCCTCCTGCCCAGCAGCCAACAAACTGGCTCAGGAACCCGCATCCCTCCTGCGTCTCGTTTGAGGCAGATTGCTCACGGGTGGAGGGAACCTCCTGGAGAGTGAACCTTGTCAGCAAAAATGCAAATATTTGGAGTCAGAGTGCTCATTACAGCAGAACTCGATTTCAGGGTCAGCCCCCTTCGCAGCAAATTGTTAGCCAGCGGAAATGTTTATTGTCACCACACTCCGGCAGTTTTGACAGTACCTATCAAGTTGAGCTTGACAATATCTGCATACTGCTTCTCTGGCTTCCCCTGGTGCAGCCATGAGAGAGGTGCTGGAGGGAGGAGATTGGAGGCAGATTCCAGTCATCAGATGACTGGAACTATCCCCTTTGTGAAAAAGGCAGGGCTGTTGTTGGGGGGGTATAGCACAGGCTGCTGGGAAGATGGTGTTTGAAGGGAAATGTCTTGGTGCTTTTATTTTATTTTATTTTAATTTAATTTTATTTATTTTTTTATTTTAGTTTTTAATTACTTTATTTTACTTTATTTTATTTTACTTATTTTTTATTTTACTTTTTATAAATTTATCTTATTTATTTTAATATTTAGCTTAGTTTTCATTATTTTACTTTCTTTTATTTTATTTTGCTTTATATTTAATTTTACTTTTTATTATTTTATTTTTAGTTTCATTTGCATTATTTTATTTTATTTTATATTTTCAGATACAAAACTACACACATGGAATACCAAACTCCCCCCAGCCTGCAGAAGACTAAGGCTGGTGGGAAAAAGATCACGCTGCTGGCAAGCCCAGAGGGATAAGCTCCCATATCTTTGCACTGTGCTCTAAGACCAGGGCATGGATGGAGCCAGGACCAGCTCTGCCTCACCAGTGAAGGGGGAAAGGGGAGGCAGTGCATGAATATGGGGGAAACAAGAACCAGAACGAGATGCTGGTGAAAACACCAAGGAGGGGACAAGGCAGCTGCAGCCACAAGGCCTTATAATGACATCTGGGAGCTCCCTTTGCTTGACGAATGTGCTTTCAGCTCAAGGATGGACTAATTTCGCTCTGCTTTTTGCTCCTTCACAGCTTCACCTTTTCTCCCGCTAATGCACAGGGAAGGTGGGCCAGGCTGGAGCTGCTGTGAATGAGTTTTGTTTCCTTGCTTGCAGGAGCTGAGTGAAGGCTGTTTCATCTCAACAGGCTGCTCCCAACACCCCTTAATTTGAGATCTCCTGCATGCAGGAAGCAATGGAGTTGAGTGACCTTGCTGAATCCCGGCTGCTGCAGCTGCAGGAGAACAGGGGAGGAAAAGAAAAGAGGGGAGGAGGAAGAGGCACTTTGCTGTCTCCCATTGAAGCCCCAAGAGGCTGAAGATAAGAGAGTGAAAGTTTCAAATTGCCAGAACACCATTCTGAAAGTCATTTTCCAAGCGCGGAGCTCTCTGCAATGTCACCTCTCATCTTCCAAGGTGGGGATTGAAGGGACAATAAAGCACAGGATATTCTGCAAAGACAGAGTTGTTAATTCAAAGACGGAAGAGGTGCCAGTCCGCAAACAGGCTGTCTCATACCCCCTTCGGTACAGAGAGTTCTGCAGTCAGATGTATCTGTACAAGAGGCAGGCTCCAGCTCCTTTCCTGAGCCATATCCAGCCTGGATGAGTGATCTGGCTGAAGTAAGCATGGCTTATCCAGGTCCTGCTAATAGCAGAAGCCTACATATTCCACAGTTACACTTTGAATTTTACTTCAATTCCTGACTTTCAATTACATCCAATGATGATTGTATGTATTATTTCCCTTGACAGTGCTGTCACCAGCAGAAGACCGTGATGGATGTGCAGAGAGAAGGTGCACTCTGCTATTCCCCCAGAAAAGCTGTTCCTCCTCAATCCCTCTTCCAGCTCTCTGCTTTCAGAGAAATCTGGGTTAAGGAATTGGATGTATTCAACAAAGAGTTCTGGATCTTGCACCAAAGAGTGAATTAGCCTCTTGTTCTACATTCTTTGCTGACCTTTATTCCAACTGCATCCCTCCTTATAAGATAATAAAACCCCCCAAATACACAGGCTTGTCCTGCTGAGATAAACTGCATTCAACTCTCCTTAGTACTATCAGCTTTGTTCTGGGCTCCTTATTACTGGTGCCACCTGTCCCTCCAAGCACAGGCTTGCCCCCCTTTCCCAAATTACCCAAACTAAGGCTTGGGTGGGCTTTCTCCCTGCAAATGCATTTATTTGCCCACCCGGGTCACAATGCTGAGATCGACACTGATGATCCAGCTTTTTGCCAGGCAAATCCCTCCTCTCCCTTACTTTCAGAAAGGGAACTTTCCTCTCTCTGCAGGCCAGGGCTGACCACAGAAAGAGCTGGGCTTGGTTTTATCCAAGGCAATAAGCAGAGCACAGTGGGTCACACAACCTGGAAGGGCGCTTTGTCAATGGGGTAACAAAGTTCAGTGCTATCATACATGTTAATCACAATCTTGGTTACTTTTCTATTATTATTATTATTATTATTATTATTATTATTATTATTATTATTTCCTGGTAACTATTTCCCTGCTTTTCCATCTGGAAGGCCAGTGAGAGTGTTCTTCACTGGCCTGTAGCCAGTTTTCTCCAGCTGGGATCAGTTCAGTCCAATGTTGCCATCTGTCCTTTGAGGCAGAGGGACATCCTCTTCCATTTCAGATCTCTCCCAGAACCAATTCCCCCTTTTCCTTTCCCCATGCACCCTGGACTCAACCAAAGCCTCAAATGTGTGGCTATAATTGGACTTGTGTGTTTCTAAGCAGACATTTGCATGTGAGGGGTCCAGTGTCCTGACCGCTGGCTGCTCAGAGCCACATGGTTGCTCAGCCTAGGGTTAGCTGGGGAGGATTCCCACTCCACAAGCACATAGAGTGTGTTTTGGGGTCTCACTGACATAATGGGTGCAGATCAGGCTCCCTGGGGCTGCTTTGCCTGGACAGGGCTTCCTACCCCCTCCGGGATGTGGATGTTATCACTTCACCTCTCTCCCAATGAAAGGCAGTGAGCCCCTCACACGACTGAGGATGGGTGCCCTTCCCCAGCTTCCCCCCTTCCCTGCCCATCCAGGGGGGATAGCGGGGAGGGAGGGGGGTCAAACACACACGCACACCCCCCAGAGCCATTGTGCGGGGCCCCCGCGGATTGGCCGCCGAGTGCGCCGCAGTGATTTTGCGGCGAGGTCCCATTGGCCGCCGCTGCACATAAGTTTTTGCTCCGGACGCAACTTTTCCCAGGGCGGATGGAGTAACCCCACGGCGGCGGCCCCGCTCCCGCACGGGCCACGGCTCCCGCCGCCTCCCGGCAAGGATGAAGCTCTGCGGGACCTTCCTCGGTTCGTAGCCGTTTGCCGGCAGAGTGGGGAGGGGGTGTGAGTGTGGATGGGTGTTCCTGAGCGATTCCCCCCATGTTTCCCATCTAAATCGCTCTAGCAGCTTAATTCTGCTTAAGCCACCCAAAAAGGGGGGTTGCGGACGCACAAAGTCCTCCGTTCCCCCTTGTTTTACGATGTTTTATCCCCGGTGGAAAGAGGTTTCAAAGCGCAGGTTTCTCGTGTTTGTCGGTACCGGGCTCAGCTGCGAAAGGATACGGGGGATGGGGGGGGGGGGTGGATGCTGCCACTCCGGGGCACCAGCGGGGCTTTGTCCCTGCTGCTGTGGGTTTCACCTAACTACAAAGGACTGGGTAGGGAGGAGGGAGAAAATCCTGTTTTCTGCCGCTTCTGGTCACACTTCTGCTGGGGGTGGTGGTGTTCGGTTTGCTTTTGCGTGTTTATTTTTATGCCCCACTTGCACATTGCTGGATAATGAAAGGGTGAGGAGGATGCCACTAAGTACAAAGTTGTTTGCTGCCTGCTCAGCTGAATGTGTTTTGGTGCCTGAATTAACCCGGGAACAAAGGAGTAAGTTTAGGGATAATGCGAGCAAAAAGACGGTGATTGCTCCAATTGTTGTTCTTCGGGGAGAAAAAGAGCTCAAGGTTTGGGTGAGACAAAGGCGTTGCCCCTTCGGGAAGGAGCCGCCCAGATCGGGGGGAAGGGGCGCTCTGGAGAACGAGCAAAGGGTTATTAGAAGTTTTTTTTTGTGCCTGTGCATGTTGTTCCATCTGCCAGGGGCCTGTAGTGGGCAGGTTTCTTCGCAACCCTTCAGCTGTTCCATATACAATATTAATGCTGGCCATTTCTATTCGGCATACAACAGCACTAATTGTAGTCTGAGGCATTAAGGCAGTCAGCCCATCTGCATAGAAGCTTTCAGAAAGAAACAAGGAAAGGGGGGGGAAAAAAAAAAGGAAGAGAAATCTTTCACCCCCAGCTGGTAACCGGAGAAGTTGGTGCCAATTACAAATGCATAAAGTTTGAGATCTAATTTGCTTTGAAACGGCCTCAAAGAAGCCAGCGAAATGCAATGTGGCGGTTTTATGCCTGTATTTACACAAGCAAAAGCAGCTTTATTTTGAATAATCTCAAACTTGAAACGTTTGATCTGAAAACAGGAGCAGAGCAGGATTATTATTATGTTTGTTAATAAATTGCACGGCGATTTGTGTGCGAAGTGAATCTACTTTTACAAACCCTTTTGGCATTCGCTTCTGCGGGGGACAGGCAGGCAGCGATCCTCTTGCTCCTGCCTCAAACAACGCGAAAATACATGAATATGTATTGAATACCTCTCTGCTGTGCGGCTCCCATAGGGAAGCAGCAGCTCTTCCCGACCTGGGACCACACAGTAATTATTTCTTTCCTGGAAACTGCTGTAAAGTGACTCTGAAGAGGTCAGAAAAGCCCCAAATCCCCCCAAAAAGGTTGCAAGATGCTGAAGGGGGTGAGGAGCGGTGGGGTGATGGGAGCTGTCCGCGGCCGTGGTGCTGACCAGTGGCCCGCCTGGCCCACACATGGCCTCGCTTCCCTCTCGGGTTCCTCCAGCTTGGGGATGGTGTATGTGTGCCCGGAGACACTGGGGGCTGAGGAGGGATTTGGGAGCTGTGAGATGGGAATTTCTGCCAGCCGATGAAATTGGAGGTGATTGGAAACTGTGGGTCCCTTTCTGAGTGTTTGCAGTGTTTTGGAAGGGTTTGAGGGGAAGGGAAAGTCTGAGTTTGGGGACAAAGAAACGCCAAACACTCTTTTGCAACCCAGAGCTTAATCGAATGGTATCAATGCTGTCAGCTGCCTTAGGGATCCTTGGTGAGTTGCATGGTAATAAATGCAACAACAGTGATAAAAATTAATATGTACTAACAGCTGGAGAGGCGCAGGTATAGAGTCATAGAATCCCAGGTTGGAAGGAACCTCGTGCATCATCTGATCCGGCCTTTCTTGGTGAAGCATGACCTAGACTAGATGTCTCAGCACCCTGTCCAGCTGAGTCTTACAAGTGGGATCCACCACTTCCTTGGGAGGTTATTTCAATGGCTGATTGTGAAAAATGTTCCTCTTGTGTCCAGATGGAATGTCCCCAGAAGATGTGCATATTCACACACGTGCAGTGTGTGTGTGCACATAAATTTGTGTGGAAACATGCAAGTAAGCACGCTTCCCTCCTGCCTTCTATCCCATCTATTGTGCTTTTGTTTCTCAAGTTTTAACAGTGCATCTTGAAATTAAGTAGTGGTGGAGGGGACCAAGCAGCATTGTGAGCAGAGAGGAGCTGAGTCCACCCATCCCTCCCTTTGATTCTATCACGGGTGCAGAACAATGGAGATGCAGTGTAGCACCAGGCCTGCTGCCTGCAGATAAGAGTTTAATAGAATTTCTGAATGCCAAAGGTTTAGGATGTAAAATATCCCTGTCTTTCGTGGTGTGTCCAAAGGAGATAGAAAGCAGCTTTTCAGGAGTACTCTCCGCTGAATACCTCTTTTATGTTAATGGTCTAGGAGCACACCAGGCTCACAAGGCATGGAAAACTGCATCCTAAGAGTCTCCAGTGCGGCCTCAACAGTTTAAAACTAGTACTTTTGTCACCTTCTCCTCAATAAAACACCTGAGATGGGGAATTGACTCACTCCCCCCTGTTATGCACCCAAGAATGGTCTATGGGCTACATGCAGCACTTCCAACAGCCCACACTGCTAGGCAGGAAGCTCATAAACACACATGGGCTGAAACCTCAGGCAGCTTGAGAGGTTTTTCCCCCTCCTGACCATGCCTCACGTGGCCTGGGCAGGGATGACCTGGAAAGGGGTGGTTGGAGCTCTCCTGCAGCTCTGGAGCTGGAGTTTCCTGCAGGAGAGCACATCCCCAGCAGGATTCAACTCTGTGCCAGGCTCTGCCTCTGCTCTCCGAGCTCTCTAAAGGCTCCTGGGGTTTCTATCCATTTGTGCACTCCTGCATCTTTTTGGAAGCCTTTATTAAGATGACAGTAAAGTCTTAATCGTCCCAGTGGTGCTGGGGAAAAGCACTGGGTAGAAAGGTGACCACCTACACCCCCCTCCCCATATCCTATGGGGCTGCCTGTGTGTTCCCTGCTGCTTCCAAAAAGTTGTAATCCAGGTGCTAATGCTGCTGTCTGGCAGGGGACAGACAGGCAGAGGGGATGTGCTAATGCCCTTCCTTCTGCACAGGGCCGGGGTCTGTCCCCAGAGCATCCCTCCAGCTTGGTGAGCGCTTTCTCCTCCTGGGTGGCCAGCTTTCCACTGAACAGAAGCGTAATAGTAGCTCCTGGAAAGTGATGTAATGGAAGAACACACACTTCACTTGCTCAGAACCAATCCCCAAACTATTTTAGTCACAGTTTTCTTTTAGGACTTCTCCCTGTGTTATTCTCCCTCCCATCACAAAGCCCAAAATGTAACCACCTGAGCCACAATCCGTCCTTCCCGGGGTGAGGTGATGTCTGTTGGGAATATAGTCTGACATTTCTTATTTAATTTTAAAGAGGAGGGAAAAAACACAACTATTTATATACCTTTTAACCACTTGCTTTTGAATATGTATATCAGCTAGTAGGCAATACTTCCAGGTTCGTAGAGGCGATAAATTTCCCAGTCTGTTCTTTATGGTGATAGGTCATCTTCCTAACCACCAATAAATATTGTAAAGTACTTTCGCTGGAGCTGTGCTAACCCAGGGCATCTGTCACTCGCTGCTTGCTGCTATTAGGAATTATTGGGCCGTACCACGCGCTGGGATGCGCGGAGGGGGGGACACACACGCCACGGCGCTTGTCGCCGTCCTTTTGTGTGCCTGCTATCAAAGGAGCCCCGAGCCTCGTGCATATTAATTATGAATCAGCTCGGGTAAAATCCTTCACCTTCTGCTGGGGCTCGGGGAGGGGGAGCAGGAGGCGAAAGGGACCGGGAGAGCCCCAACTCTCGGTGCGCTCCAGTCCGCGGCTCCATCTCTCTCTGCCTCTCTCTTTGATGCTATACTGTAAATTTATTTCACCTCGGAGAGTAAACAGATATATTGCAACCCCAAGGGTTCATGGGTAGTGTATTTACAAAGGGAAGGCGCAGCAAGCCCCCTCTGTGCCATTTCCATTAATGAGAGCGGTCATTAAGTAAATGAGACATTGCCTTTAGCAGGCTTAAGAGTTCACACACTAAGGAGTATCAGATATTTAATTGACACCAACAACCCGTCTTACACGCGTGTTACTGGTGTAGGGAAGTGGGCTGCCCTCCAAGAACTCTCCCCCCACAACCTCCCCCATGTAAATTTCATGATTGGTTTCCGTGATGTCATTTTGTAAAGGGGCAGACAATAGCTGTGGGGAAAGGTAAGTCAATATTATGTTCTTTCGCTGACAAAGGCAGATAACGCTGGCTTTTTTCTTTCCCTCTTCCCCCCCCCTCCCTTCTTTTTCTTTCCCCCCTTTCCCTCCCCTCCCTTGGATGGAGACCGAGGGGAAAGGCTTTTGGAGCGCGCAGTCGATGTAAACAGACGCAGGCGTTTCGCCTTTAGAGCACGGAGCCTGGCTTGTTGTTTGGAAAACTGCACCGGAGAACCGAGGGGGATTTTCTTTTTATACCATGACCATCACGCTCCCAGGTCCATCTTTGCTCGCTCGCTGCGAGACGCGAGTGGACAGGATCCGCTTCTGACTGGAAAGAGGTTGAATAAGATGAGAAAGGAGATTTGTTAAAAGGGGGGTGTGGGGGGGGTGGTGGAAAGGAGGAAAAGAAAGGAGAGGGAAGAAAAAAGCCCAACATTGCCTTCAGCCGGGAAACTTTGTGACTCCCCCTGGAAGAGGATGCTTGCCGGGTGTGTGGACCGCGAGCTCGGTGGATGCTCGGCCGGAGGGAAGCGTGCGCAGGGTTAGCAGAAGACGCTCCGGCGGAGCTCTCGGAGGTGCTGATGGCGGTGTGGGGCCGGGGCTCCGCGCGTCCCTCTCTGCCCCCTCCTTCCCCTTCTCCCAACCCCTTTACTACGGAAACTCCAACCCCAGGCTGCTGTCTCCCACTCCTTGGTCTTTGGGGAGCTCCGGATGCATGTGCGGAGCGCTGGTGGTGCCCGTTGGGTCTCCTGCTTGGGGTTTGCTCCTGCCCCTGGCAGACTCCTCTTTATTCCTCTTTTTATTTATCTTTCTTTTTCCCCTTTCCCCCAGTGCCACTTCAGAGTTCTCTATTTATAGCAGCGAGGACCAGGGGCTGTGTGCCATGTTGGTGGATTTCTCTCTATACGTTGACCACGACTGAAATCTGCGGGTTCTTATTTTTAGCTGGGAAGAGGCTTTGCTTGGCTAATCTCGTTATCAATTTGAGCAAAGTTTTTGTTGTTGTTGCTGCTGTTGTTTTGTGGGTGATTTTGGGGGAAGCATGGAGGGAACAGGGGTCCTGAGGAAGTGCTTGTGCTGTGATTGACCCTGGTGAGTTTGACTGAGTTTGGGGTGCAGTTTGCTGGTGGGTAGGACAGACCCTCCCGGGGGGGGGGGATCAGTACCCTCGGGGGCTCACCCATACAAAGGGGTGGGTTGAGGGGTTCAGTCCCTTTGGAGAAGGGACTTGGATGATGCCAGTCCCCCCTGGAGCGGCTGTAGGGCAGGGGAAGGAGCAGGCTGCCTTCTGCCCCCCCCATCCTGGCTCCCCCCAGTGCTGTTGAATCCCTTTGCCCTGAGCAGCCACTGAAAACAAGTGCAAACCCTCAGTTAAATCCTCACCATCGCCCTGCTGCTACTTTGAGTTATTTATTTCTTCTTTCTTTCCCTTTCCCTCTCTCTCATTGCCTCATCTGCTGTTATTATCAGCCTTTTCCATATGGCCACTTTAATTAATGGCAGACAAAAGGGGTTGGGGGGGTGTGGGGGGGAGAGAAATCCAGGAATTAGAGTTTATAGTTGGTTTGTCTCTGATGCTGTCATAGAAACCAGAAGCAAAGATGCCGCCTTTCCACTTCTTTGTATGATCCTGTTTATTGTTCCCGAGCGGCGCAGATTGGAGCAGGCGCGTGTTGTGCAAAGCGCAAACCATCGCCCGCTGCTGCGGCCCGGGCACAACTTGTCCCCTTCTCCCCTTCCCTTCCTGCTTTCTCCTCCCTCGGGAAGGCCAAGGAAAACTCACTTTTGCTTACTGTATTTCCTTTCCTGTGAGTGCTGCAGGGGCTGTGGGTTCCCCACTGCACAGGGGCGAGAAGAGTAGGAAAACTCCACAAAGTTGGGTTTATCCCTTCCCTGAAAGCAGGCGGGAGCTGCCTCTTGTCTCCCGGTGGATTTGGGGTCTGTGTATCCCAGAGCAGCAGGTCCGGGTCTGCCCCGGGTGGTGTTGCAGCAGAGGGGGACCAACCCTGGCTGTGGGTGGCAACTCCCCAGGGGTCCCATCCGAGCAGGCAGCTTCCACTTGTCCCCTGCACATCCCTGAGTAAGAGGCTGTGATTTCCAACCCCAGTAGCAGTGCTTGGGGGGAGTGGGAGCGCCTCGGGCTGTAGGAAAGCCAGGAATACAGCTCCCAACCCCTGCAAGGGGGGGGGTCTATGGGGCTTGGCACGGCTTGAGGGGTGTCCCACTGTGGGACAGTGCTTCAGGTCAATGTCAAGGCTGGCATTGGTGGCTTTGGGACAGGGGTGTCCCCTCCGCTTTGGGCTAGGAGTGAGTGAGAATCCAAACCTCCCCCTTCCTTCTCTCCCCCCCTCCGTGGTTCCCAGCAGTCGGATGCTGAGGGCAGGGCTGACTTTGCAAGACGTAGTTCAGCGTCAGAGCAGCTGCCATCTTAGCAGACAGTGATAAAGTCCCCCCCCTGCCCCGTTCCCCTCCCAGGCACATGGGCTTTGGGGTGATGCTTCCAAACTTGGCTTCTCAATGGGGCACGCTGCTGCTCTTGGGCTGTGTGGGGAGCAGCGCACCCTGCATGGGCTGAACTGCACAGCTTTGGAGCCTGGGGATACAAACTTCTCCCTTCCCCCAAATCCCACGTTGGTTCTGCATCAGTGCTTGGGGTGGGAGGGTGAGCAAGTGAGTTTATCCTCCTGAGACCCCCAAAATCAGTGCAATGCAAAACGGTCCCTGTCTGGTGAGGGATAGAGCAACCTGGGGGCGCTTGGTTTGCAAGGGGTGCTGGTGTCTGCCTCACTGGAAAGCTTGGGGGACCCTGTGCCCCCCAAGAGCAGGGCGAGGAGGGAGAAGCAGCAGGTTTACAGTAAAGGCTGGAGTGTAGGGGAAAATGCCACGGCTGGGCCGGGCTTCCCAGAAGACCTGAAATGAGCCATGGGAAGGGGGAGGGAGCTGGGGGAAGCATTGCTGTACTGCTAGGAGGTCAGATGGGAGAGTTTAATGGCAAAGAGGGGGCAAGGCCCCACCTCCCCTTTGCTTTGTGTGCGTGTGTTGGGCTGTAAATAGGACTTGTTTTTACACTTGTGAACTGTGTAGCTTAGTTGCTAGAGCTCTTTCCTTAATGACAAAGAACATCTCCTGGCGTCACTTTATAGCTGTTCCTCCTATACATGGGAGCTGCGGGTGGAGAATCCACGCTGTAAACTTCAAGAGCTGAGAATAAACCATGGAGCGTTGTTATCCTTCCCTCAATAAATCCCTTCTTTGAGCTGTTTACTTACGCTGGTTACTCCCTGGCTGTGCAGAGGGGGATGCTGACAGCAGCAGGGAGGCTCAGGTGTCCCACATTCCAGGTTTATTTGTCTTTTTAGGACATAACCCCTTTCACACAGCCCCTGTAGGGTTATCAGGCTGGGATTAATTCCCACTCATCCTCTCAGTTCCCAGGTGGTTTTCCAGCTTGGACAGGGAGAAGTTGCTGTCAGGAAAACTTGCTCTTTCAGCACCTTTTCTCCTTTCCATCTTTTCCATCTTCCTCGCCTTAAAATATTCCTTTCCTCTTCAGATATTCTCTATTGCTTCTGAGGCTGCTTCCCTTTGCAAAGCAGAAACTTGATCCTGCACCTAGTCCTTAGAGAGGAGATTATGGTGTGAATGGAGAATAGGGATGATATGGATATACTGTGCAGTTTCTGGGGTGGGAGAGATACCATAAAATACCTTGCTCCTAGGGTGGAATGGGTTTTCTGCTCTGGGATCTGGTAGCCAGGAGTAGTGGCAAAAAGCAGGGCTGGGACATCCCTTCTGCTTCCTTCAGAGGCAGGAGGGAAATCTGTCACCCCATCTCCCTGCAAATCTATTCACCAAGGAGAAAAGGAGTTTGTGTCTGTTTGGAAGAAGGAAGTTTCCCTCTTGGCAGGTTAATCCATTGAAAGGAATTCCTGGAAGTTCAGTGTTTGCCTGTGCTGAGTTTGGGAGCAGCTGCTGGTGGTTTGGCTCTGTGGGATGGAGCTGGGACATGGAAGGTGAAGAGCAGATTCCTCCTGGTTCAGGTTCCATGTGTTTCCCCTGCAGGGCAGCAGCAGTGTAGGGTGGCATCTCATGGCTTCTCAGAGCTGCTTTGCTGTAGCATCTTGTGTGTGTGTTTTAGTGCCATGGGAATAGCTGGAGGTGGGCCCTGAGGTGAGGACATCTCGGGCATGAACACGTATTGAACACATATGTTTAAAGACTGTAAATATGAGAAAAACACCTGGATAGAGGAAATCCTCAACATGTTTTGTGGATTTTGTGTGGACTCTATTATAGAAGACACAAGCTGGAATTTTAAGGAAAAAAGAGCTAAAAATACAGCACAAAACTAGTGTTTTTCTGTTGTTGAGGTTGCTCATCACCACAACAGTTCTGGGAGGCCTTGCTGTAGTTTTACAGGTGGGGTTGGGCAGGCAGAGAAGGTTTCTGGGTCAGGAAGGTCCAGGCTAACAGCCTGGGATCTTAGTGTGAAAAGTTGGTCCCTTAAAGCAGGACTTTACCATTGGAACGTCTGTATTTTGAACATCACTGCCTGCTTTTTCAAGTGATGTCTCTGTGGTGTGTGTCTTTGGTGAGGCAGAGCTTGCATGAAACTGGTCCAGCAGTGTCCAAAGAGACCCAGCACTGGGAGCTGTGGTTGTTTTCAGGCAGACCCAAGAGGGCAAAGGCACACGTGTCTCTGGCTGGGTTACAGATATGAGTGGGAAGAGGATAAGGGGTGTGAGCGTGGCTGGGGCTCCATCCCACCTCCCTGATACCATCAGAGCATCCTGGTGTATCGAGGTTCATATGCGACTCAAATGTCCCATGTGTTTTATAGCAGTGAGGAAATGAAGTGAGCTGCGAAGGCTTGTCCAGGGAAGGGTGTGAAAGGATGTCAGGAAAGGGGAACAGTGAATTTCCAGGCACAGCTTGGTTGACAATAGGGTGGTTGAGATTCCCTTGTCCTCCCCAGCAAGTGTCAGTCTTGGAGCAGAATAAACTGCGATGCCCTGCAATGCTCTGCTTTTTGTTTTGGTTTGGTTTAAAAGCCCCCAAAAGATAAAAAACAGAATTTTCACCTGAATTAAAATACTTTTGATCTTTGTCTTTCCTTGAACTTTTTGCTTCAGAGAGAATAGATTAATAAACACTTTCAAATGGAAAAAACTCATCGTTTGGAAAGGACCCCCTTTTATCTTTAACACAGCTTTAACGCTAACCTGGCTATGAGCTGGTTGTCCCTCGGCTCCTTTTGTCTTGCTGGTTTTTATCTTAACGACAATAAATGCGCTTTTATTGTGATCATTCTGGTCTTTCCTGGTCACTTTTTATTCTTTCCCTCTTATTTTGAAGTCGGCGCATGGAGGGGGAAAAAAAAGAAATAAAATAAATAATTGCAATGTTATTTTAATCAGCCCAAATGAAAGAGCAAATCAGAGCGAGCATTTTAATCTGCCCCAAGCAAAACTGCCTTGTACATCTGTCATGTCGGGATTAGTGGAACTCTTTAAAGAAGCTGAAGACTTTTGAAACAAAGTATTAAACATTTGTGACCTGATTTCCATTCTTACAATATTCTCATTAAGAAGAGTGCAGGCTGGAAGACATCTGTTGCCTCCTATTTGTTTTAAGAATATTAAAGAATAATAAGAATATGGGATGAGGGGGTGGGTGCAGGAAATGTAAATGTTAATATTTGGAGCTAAATCTCTAAGCTGCACTTTGCCAAAGTGATTCTGTGTCTCACTATGGGCAGGGTAGGGGGAAAATGCAAGTCTTGGTGAAGCCCCTCAAGTTGGATGCCCTGTGTTGCTGGTCTTGGTCACTTTAGACCGTTGGTGCTTTAGGCTTTGCTGCAGGCTGTGAGGTTTGGTGCATCAATAGTGGAGATTCCTGGCATAAAATCTAGTCTTAAACTAAACCCAGGCAGTGATGCAGCCTTAAATTGTACATAAATACAGCTCCTATGTGTGTGGCACCTGCATGCGTTCAGTGCTGCCTTGGATCAGCCGGAAAACAGAGTAGGAAGGGAGAGAAAACGTCCTTCCTGGGTGTGCAGCTTGTGTTTTGTTTGATGCTAAGGCAGTTAAAGTAAATGGCTCAGCTTGGATCCCTAAGGAAGAAAAAAAAGCCAGGCATGTGGTCGGTAAAGTACTTGCTGAAAGAAGCCTTCCCCTGTAATGTGGGTATACGGTTGAAGAGAAGGTTGCTGTCGACTGCAATCTTTGCATCTTGTTTATGCTTGCTGGGTAAAATATTAACTAAAGCATCTGAACATAAAGTTCTGGTGTGAAAGAATATCAGCAGGGGAGAGCCATATGGTGCCAGCCTGCTAACAAAATACCAAACGCTGGAGATTCCTTTTTGCAGAAGACTGAAAACTCTCGTTTCCCATACATAATACATGAGTTCGTGCCTTTGATTACTCTAAACATTAGTCCAAGCGGCACAGGCGTCTCTTTGGAGCTAACACAACTTAGGGCACGCAGTTCTCTTCCCCCCCCTCCCCTTTTCTTTACATAAAAGAAATCGATGTTGAGCTGTTAAAGATACAAATATCCAATATGCTGTAAGACAATATGTTTCCGAAACTGCTGCGTAAGCTGCCTTTCCTCTAGTTAAATATAAGCTGCTGTAGAGACTCGGGTTTCTTCATTCTTCCATTTGAAACCATTTGGCAAGTAAGTGGCTCTCCCTACGATGGTACCTGCAAGCTGGGGCTGTGCCTGGTTTAGGGAAGCCTTTTGCTCGTTGTGGATGTGATCAGACCTGTTTGGTGCTGAGGACCGTAATCGTGTGTGAGCAGCAGCTCGTGGGCACGCTTACCTGAAGGCTCCCTGCGAGCCAAGCAGTCAGGTGCATTCCATAGCAATGGGTTCAAACCCCACATTAGGAGGATCCCCTGGTGAATGTTATTATAAGGTACAAGAGGAGGCCCTAGGGGAGCTTTCATGCACACGGTGTTTAAAATCCAAGGTACTGCTGGCTAAGCTGGCAGGTGACACCGAGTGCTTTGCATTTCTTTTCTCTTCAACAATCCCTTGAAACCCACAATTTGATGGTGAATAACCCAGCCCTTTGCTTGTCACTGGGCTCCCCAGGAGCAGCTTGTTAAGGTCTGTGATGAGTACCCAATTACCTGTGTGTAAAAACACCCACCTTGTGCAGAGAAACCACCCCAGCAGCTGCCGTGGCTTAACCCATGTTTCAGAGTTGGTCCCTGCTCCTGGTGCTCTCCAGCTTGGAAGAGGCAGCTCTGACGGGTGGAAGGGGATGTCTGTCAGGCAGCCATGGGCTTGGGGCTGAAGCTTGACTTTGAGTTGCCTGTTTTAGCTCTTGGACATCCAAACCTCCTTGGAAGAACATCAGGTTTAGCATTTAAATGCAGAATTGGGCTTTCCTCTTCTGGCACTGGCTCTTCTCATTCTGGCTGTACTGGTGATGGGATGGAAATGAAGTTGGCTGAATGTCTGTTGGACCTTTTGGGGCAGGGAAGGGTCATGTCTAAAGGGGAGGCTGCGGGGATAAGCGAAGGTGTTGGATGGGCTTTGACAGAAGCTGCCTGATTTCAGTAAAGTGCTTTGAAAACCATCTTGTAATGGGGCTTGATGCCTAAGCAAGAGCTTTCCTGTAGGAGGTGTTTCTAGTCGTCATAGGATGGTTTGGGTTGGAAGGGACCTTAAAGCTCCAGTTCCAACCCCGCTGGCATGGGCAGGGACACTTTTCACTAGACTAAGTTGCCCAAAGCCCCATCCAATCCCCCAAACCCAAGCACCTATGCACAAAAGAGAAGATAAACCAATTCCTTTCCCTGGTAAAGGTAAAACATCTTTCTTTGTGAGAAGACTGGATATAAGGAAGAAATTCTTTCCTGTGAGGGTGGTGAGGCACTGGAATGGGTTGCCCAGGGAGGTTGTGAATGCTCCATCCCTGGCAGTGTTCAAGGCCAGGTTGGATGAGGCCTTGGATGATATGGTTTAGAGCAAGGTGTCCCTGCCCATGGCCGGGGGGTTGGAACTGGATGATCTTAAGGTCCTTTCCAACCTTAACTATTCTATGATTCTAAATCAAAGGTCTTAGATGGGTGGTATTCTGGGTGAAGTTATCTAGGGCAAAGTGAGCCCAACTCGAGTGGCTTTGCAGAGGGGAAAGACACTCCACGCCTCTGAAAGCTGATGTGGCCATGAGCATGCCTGCAGCCCGGCTTCTCCTTCTGTTGCATACGTCTCTCTTCCATAACTGTGAAGCTTTGCATCTAGCAAGCTTCTGGCAAGTGGAGTTAAAGGTTTGTTTGTTGCCCTCAATATTTTGATGTAATTAGTCAGCAAGCAACTTGCTGCTTTTGCCCAGAGAAACGCTCTCTCCAAGAATGGAAGAGGCAGAGGAGGATTAATGGCCTTCTGGAGAGAGCTGCTCCGTTTTATTTGTGCTTAAAAAAACAAGTAAAAATAGTGCCTGGGAGCAATGTGGTTGCTTTGAAAATACATGACAGTCTATACAGTTAACTTTGCCTGCAGTGTCTGAGGAGCACAGAGTTGTCAGCTCCTTTCCCGTATCTCCTAGTAACTTTGGGCTCCCTCCCGTTGCTGGGGTGGCAGGTCACTGTGGAGCAAGCAAAGCGGCTCTGGCAAGTTGGCTGTGCAGGGAGCATTGCGAGGAGAGCCAGGACACCCCTGGAAATGGGAGGATTGGGAAAAGAAGGATTTGGAGTAGAAACTTCCTGATTATGGGATAGGAGCTAATCCTTGGCTGTGGGTTCCAGGGAGTGAGCTCATCACTGCGGGGACCTTTGGCTTTCCTGGCTTGGTACTGGGAGAATACCAACGTGGCTGGAAGTGGGGATGAAGGCTGCTCTGCTCCAAGAGCACTACTCATGGGCATGTAGCTTCTGCACCATCCCTCCTCCTTGTTGTCCCTGCTTCATAGCATACGCCAGAGCAGGCTGCTGCTGGGCGAACAGAAAGGTATCACTTGGCTCTTTAATTTCAGTTACCTGGGGTCTGCAGGAGCACTAAAAGCAGTGCTATGAACTTCACGTATTTTATGATTCTCCTTTTCAAGCAGGTAGTGTACAGCAGCCGCCCCATTCAGTGGTGATAACCCGGGGGGCACTGGGGGGGCTGTGACCTACTGCTGGCAGGGTAGAGGCTCCTTTTGAACAAAGCCATTTGAAGGGTCAGCTAAACTGCCTCATTTCATGGTGGGCAGCATGGTACCCTATGTATGCCCCTTCTCCGGGAGGCTTGGCATGGGAATGGGCTTCAGTTTGAGTATGGTGAGCCTGTGCTGTGTAAGGGGATGCTGGTGGGGGCTAAGAGCCAGGGGGCACTGTGTGGTGATGCCTTTTACCCCAGGGGAGTTGCTGCTGCACGATGATCTCACCTCCTTTTATGCCTTATTGCTTCTGTCTCTCTGACTCCGTGTGACACACGCTTACGTGTCAACTTTTCACTTCTTATATGGCAGTGGAGAGGAAAGGCTTAATATCGTAAAGACAAGCTGGCAGCTGGGAAGTAGCCCATTTAGTCATCTAACTTTGCGTCACAGTTGCTGCCAGCCTCTTCCATAGCTTTTCCTGGCAGCTTCTCCTTCCTCTGCTTGACCTGGCTTCACACGTGATAGAAATCCCTATCCAGAAAACCATCTGCTTGAGTAAGCGCTGTTGGACCCTGGTCTTGTAGGGGAGAAGGGTTTGTGTTGTTCAGACACAGCTGTGTGCCCAGCTTGGGCTTCAGGCAGAAGCAGTGTGGGTTTTGCAGCCTTTGTGGGTTTAGGGTGAGGTACCCAGAGCAGATTTAAATTCACTTGTGGTGGCCTAGCTGCAGGTTTACCTTTCTCTCAATGGCTGTGAGAAGAAGCGGTGATCTAGGGGGGTATGGGAGCTGAAATCCCCTAATGTCATTTGTTCCTCTGTATGCATCATATTATTGTTGCCCATTCTTCAACCACCCTTCTCCCTGCTTATCTTCAGCCCCCAGCATCTTAATGCTGCCCCGGAGTCCCTTTGTACAGCACAGAAACACTGTGCACGTACACACATAACCCTAAAGGTCATCTCCGAGCACTTAGGGTGAGGAAGGACATCCACGTCCAACACTGGCAGTGCCAGTGGTCACACATCTTGTGCTCACCCCAAAACCTCTGTGACTCACACAGATTGGTTTCCCCTTCCTGAGGGCTTCTGTGTTTCAGCAGGACCATGGGAAGGGTTTTACAAGCCAGAAGATGCTTTTGTAACCTCCCCGAGAGCCGCCAGGTCATTCCCTTTAGCAGCAAGGAGCTGCTTCCTTCCCACTGGCCAGAGACATGGTTATCTAAAACCATCTCTGAAAACTCATCTGCCCTGATTTCTCCTGCTGGTGTTTCCACACACGAGCTCCACGGAGGGTTTCGATTTGGTATGAAAAGTAATTATGAGCGGGGTGCAGTTTAGCAGTTGTGTTTTACGGTGCTGGTAAGGTTAAAAGAAATAATAATAATAAAAGAAAGACTCAGCCAGAGTAACTGCCTGCAACGTGCTATTTGCCTTTTTAAGGAAATACTTCTTTGAGACAGCTTGGGTGAAAGGTCGGCATTTGCATATAAATGGAAAAGAAAGTGTGTGATGCTGGAAGTTACATCTATATTATTTTCTCAGCAGTGAGCTGCTGTTGCGGAGATTAAGGGACGCGGTTTGCATTTGGCTCCTATTGAATAGAGAAGGTACCAGGAAAGCCAAATTAGAACCAAATAATGAGGGGAAACGTGCAAGAAGAAAGAAGCAGCATCCTGTTTCTGGGAGATGCTCTTCTGTGTGCCTGGTGTGCTATATGCCCCTTTGCACACTTGCTGGGCGCACGCAGATGAGCGCTGCTGAGCAGGGCTCCCTCTCTGTGAGCATAAGGATGGATGCTGGAGATGAAGCTGGTGGCAGGAGTGGTCCATGCTGTGGATAAGCCTGGCAGAAGGGAGATGCTGGCACTCATCCTTTGGAAGTGATAAACTGAGGCTTGCTTGTATTTTGTTTCTTATTCTAAAATGTTAATATTACTACTACTATTATTAATGATTACTTCTGTACAGGTTCAGGTATGTTTGGAGGGGAATGAATCAGCAGCTCATATGAAGTTTCTATTGCAGTAGGAAAACTCACACTTTGGGCAACTCTTAGAGGCTGGTAGGCTAAAAGCAGGAGGCTCTGGGGTCTTGCTCTTCTCTTGGAGAGGGTCAGCATAACCTCAGAGCTGGGGAAAGATGGGATGCTGAACAACGTTCACTCTTTAATCTTTCTGATCAATATACTTAAGAACAGTGCACAGGCAGCAGTACTGCTGTGGGCACACAGCACTTCTCCCTCTCTTAAAGACTGAACAAGTGAAGCAAGGATGGAAGGTGAAAGCCACCTTCTGTTGTCTCTTCTCCTGCACAGGATGCTTCTGCCACTTTGTAGAGCAAGAAAAAAGACTCTAATAAAAAGTCTTGTTAAGTGGCCATGAACACTGGAGCATGAATATTGCTCTTAATGAGGAGAGACTGTACCCTCGTTTGCTTCCTTTGCATTGTAGGTGCACTGAGGGATACAGCTCCTTTAGTTCTGGGTGATGGAGAGAAACAGGATGAAATGCTGGTCCTTCCCTAGAGCACTTGGACTCGGGATGCAGAGCTGCTGGATAGAGATGGAGAGAGGGACCTGGGGGAAGGATGGCAGAGCCATACTCACAGGGGACTGTGAATGCCAAGTCCCATCGCAAAGTGATCTCCTTCCCTTAATCCTGGTAGGCCTTTAATCTGCTGCTGAACCCCAGTGCTGAGGGCTTTGTTCCCTCTCCAAGGGTTCTGGTGCTTCTTCCCTTCCTATTGCAACATGATCTCATGCTGGGGAAATCTGACTCTTCTTGTGATTAAACCAGTTGCTCTGTGTCCTGTGCCAGGGCTGTGGGGAAAAGGATGATTCCCTTCTCCCATCAAGGACATGTCAAAGTGAGTTCAAAATCATCCCAAGGTTTTAGGTATCGCAGGGCAAAGCATGAGCTGGCACAGCTGAGGTGGCCACATGGGCTGACGTGGCTGCTGACGGCGTCAAAAGCGGGATGAGCCAAGAGGGGAGGTGGCATGGGACTGGGAAGGAGGACATGAATCACTTGTACCTCATGCGGTGCTGGGAAGGGAGCTGAGGTGGGGGATGCTCCCTGGGCTGCTGGCTGGCTCCTGGGCATTACAGGAATCTTTGGAAGGAGGGTGGCAGGTTCTTGTGGCTGGAGATGGAGAAACAGCAGCATCATGCTAGCAATGTCCTTGTCTCCTTTGCATAGCCAGATGGAAACCCTGGTGCTCACTTCCTCTCCTCTGCCCACAAGACATGCAGGGCTGTACTTCTCCACACAGTGCAGCAAGGCGTCATCCAGCTCTTTGCTTTGGCTAGAGGGGACATAGCTGGGAATGATGTGGGGATGAGGAGCAGCAAGTCCTGGGATGCAAGAGTGGGATATGCTGGGTTAACATGGCGATGGAGATGGGAAGGGGAGCAGCAGGATATGGAGTACTTGGGTAAACTGCCCTGGAGACCAGCCAAGGGCATATGGACTGGGATACACATATCCCTTGTCAAGGGCAATGGCATTTTGAACTTGCTTAAAATAAAAGGAACCTGATCTAGTGGAAAGGGTCCCTGCTCGTGGCAGGGGGGTGGAACTGGATGAGCTTTAAGGTCCCTTCCAAACCATTCTATGACAGTCATGGGGCCAGGTCCCTGCAGCTCATCCCCAGCTTTATAGGAAGAAACTCGACATGGCTCCCCCATTTCTCCCCTTATAGACTGTAAACTCAGTGGGGCTTGTCCACATAAGCTCTGCAGATGAGAGCATCAAAGCTCAACATCTGCTTGGTGATTGCCAAGCTCCTTTCCAAACAAGCTAAGGACAAGTACCTTTAGGTCCTCAAATGAACACCCCGCAATCTAGCTGGCCATGCTGCATCTCCCATCCATACATCCCATCCTAAGTGATTATTAAATCAAATTTGCTGATAAGTATGAGATGTAGTATCTATTACACAGCTGTTAAACCTCAATTAATATGTTTTAATGATCAGTCGTTTACTGTGCAATACACAGTTAACATCCAGTATCAGATCTGAAATTAAATGCATGTTTGGGAAGCTAAATCTGAAGCCCTGAACGTAGCTGTGCCGCAACAGTGGTAATTGCGTTGAATAGACAGTATTTCTGTGCCCTCAGAGGGGCTTAAACCAACACTTCTGCCATCAGAGGAGGATGGAGGAGAATAGCTAATATGTAAAACTGGGATTTGAGAGGGTTTTGGTCTCATGTTTGGTTGTTTTAATTCATATGAATGATGGGGTCCAAAGGGTATCCCCTCATCCCTGACACTGCTGCTGTTTTTGCTCTGAGCCCGTGTTGGCTGGTGGGACACTGAAGGACCCAGCCTGTTCTCAGCACGTTGTTGCTGCCTTAACACAGAGTTCAGTTTTCCCATGGAAAATGTGCCTGCAAGAAGATGAAGAGAAATCTCACTCCCTTTTACTTGCACTTTGGGGAGCGAATGAAGACTGATTTGGTTTCCTTCTACTCATTTAGTTTAAATACTCAGTAAATTGAAAGTAAAGCCCACCTGAGTCTGCTTTACACCCTGAATTGTGCGTGTCCATCCCAGTTTTCCCAGCTTTCTTGTTTGGAGTTGATGAGGGTTTCTGAGGCTTCACAGAACTCGCTGTTTCACGCCAGGGTTCTGCACATCTCAGTGCATCATTCCACTACTGACCTCCCCCTATAGGCATTTCTGAAGGAGGGAAGGGGACAAATTGATCCAAGGTGTGGGAGAAGAGCCTCATTTGGAAGAGGACACACTGATGTTGCAGTTGATTGTCGCAAAGGTTGATGGGGAAAAGCAGCCTGTCTAGTGAGGGTCCTCAGTGTGTGATCCAGTCCTGGCTAGGTGGTGGGTACCAAGGATGGAGCAGATTTCCTTTGGGATGTGAACATCAGGCAGTGATCCATAGTGACCTAGACCAGCTGAGCATCCAGGTTATTATTCATGGATGCAAGTGCTCCTGACTGTGAGCTTTCGTGTCCCAGCTCTGTGCAAGGAGGGGACCTCAGGATGTGCTAAAGTGCTCCCCATGGGGAAAAACTTGCATTTAGGGCAATATCCTGCATCTCCTCTTGGGTGGTCCAGGGAGGGGTTAAAAGAAGTGTCCTTCGCATAACCAGTGAGCTTCGTTTCTGCTGAACCCAGGGTGGAAAGGGCACAGCCAGCAGTGCAAACTGATCCTCTCCAGAGACCACATGCATTTAAGCAGCGGGGAGAAGAGGAAATCTGACTCGTGTGATGATGGAGCTGCCTTGGCCATCTGAGCCGGGCTGGGCAGAGGGACAGGAGCGGGCAGGAGGGTGCTGAGCTGGCATGGCCAAAACCCCTTTAGCCTGGCTGAGGCTCCTAACCCCAACACACAGCCCCTTCCCTCCTCTTGCTCACAGGGATGAAGGTGTGGAAGGCAGGGACTGGTCCCGTGGCAAGGACAAGCTAACATCTCGAGCCAGATTTATCATCGCAGCATCCAGAACTCACCCTCAGTCTATGACTTAGGTACACGTGAGCTAAACAGGCCCAGAGGATAAATGTACATGTGTTATGCTGTTTTTAACTCCTCAGGGTTGAATCTTACCATTTCTCAGCCTTTCAGAAATCTTCTAAGCTATCTTTAGGGTTCTCTTGCATCCAGGATCTATTGTTCCTGCAGTTTAACCCACTCTCTGCTCCTGCCTCCACTGCATCCCAGAGAGGATGCTCCTGCTTTAAAACACACCAGAGAAGGATGCTCAGGGAAAGGCTTCAGATAAGCAGGCAGGCTGCACTGCCCTATGAATATACTATAGAAACATCATTATTTCTTCTTATTAAATGTCTTTTCCTCTTCTTTCCTCTTTCCCTTTGTAGCTTCCTCCCCACATTTTGCTTGGTTTCATCAGCTGCCTTGGCCATCTGTCCCTCCCTGCGCCTTTTCCTCAGAGCTTCTCCAGAGCAGAGCCATGTTTTGGCATCTCTCGTATTGTTTCATAGCCCTGTGCCTTTTCTTTGGGTCCAGGCTGGAACAAGGTGCTTCAGACAGGGTTAGGAGAGAAGTTTCTAATGCAGATGTTTCTCCCATAAAACCTAGAAGAGCCCCCGTCCTGGTCTCTGAACATCTCTGCTTTAGGGTAAATACATGAAGGCAACTTTCATGGTTATTTATCTTAGGCACTAACTCGGACTGGACATCACCATAGGATTGAATTGTCCCAGACTTTGAATGTACTTATTGCAAGAGCACTCTGGGACATACTGGTTGTTCCTTAATGTCTTGTAGATGGAGAACAGACACAGGCAGGGGAGGAATAAATTCCCTAACTACTCTCTATGTGTTGTCCTAAAAGCTGCTTTGTTGCAGAGCAGATGGAAAGTTGCTTGGCTGGTGTCCTACACAGTCAGCAAGTTATCCATGGCTTAAACACCCACCTTCCCAGGCTTCCTTTAGCATGTGTGAGCCTTCTCCCTACTTCCCCTGTCTTTGAGATCACCCCAATAAAGAAACATAAAGTCAAGGAACCTGTTCCGCAGAGGAAAGGAAACCTCTGCCCTGAGCTCTTCCCCAGGCTATTAGCAGCTGAGGTGAATGAGCCTGCTGGCATGTGTGTATCCCCTCACGCTGGAGGATGCTCTCCTTTTCCCTTTGCATCAGTGGTAGATGAATGGAGCCAGGCTTGGAGAGCAGGCACTAAATTATTCAGTGCTCGATGCCAGAGGGAGCTGCAACGTGAGATGCCAGGGGGAAGCTTGAAGCAGCGGTGCCCGAAGCAGCAAAGATGCTGGGGGCCTGGAGGCCACCCTCTGGAGGCAAATGGTCTTGATTTCATCACCGTCAGCGGTAACGCGCAGCAGGGAAGCCGTGCCTGTGCTCCTGTGCCATGGCAGCTCCTCCGTGCTGCTCCAGCTGCTGCAGGGCCAGTAACAGCCCCTTAAAGGTGTTTGGAGTTGTATTAGATGATGCCCCATCCCTGGCAGTGCTCAAGGCCAGGTTGGACACAGGGGCTTGGAGCAAGCTGCTCTAGTGGAAGTGTCCCTGCCCATGGCAGGGGGTTGGAATTGGAGGAGCTTTAAGGTCCCTTCAACCCAAACCAGTCTGGGATTCTGTGAAGGGAAAGTGCCCAAAATCTGCTTGTAAAATATGCATTTCCCACAGTATTTCCCCTTGGATAGAGGCTCCTCTCTGCCTGCTCTCCCTTGCTCCCAGAGCAGCTCTGTCTCTGAGAGTTTTAACTTTGAGACCCTTGTTTTGCACCTTCAATGCCTGTTTCTGTAATGACTCACTCCCAAAATACTGATGTCACACCGAGCTGTTGTGGGGACCTCCCTGTGCTCTCTGTGCTGCCCAGCTAATGGGTCCCATCCACCCTTATAGATGTGCAAATGAGCCTTAAGAAGAGAGTATAAGGGAGAAGCCCTTTGCCAGCCGCCAGAGGCACAGGGAGTCTCGTTGCCCAGCCCATTGGTGGCACTGTTAATACTCTGGTTTCCAACTGATGACCAAGCTGAGCAGCATTCAGGGCAGGCTCGGGGTGCACAGTCCTTCATGTCTGGGGCTCTTGGCCTCAGCAAGACCCTCAGGCAGGATTTGTACATCCATTAAAGAAAGCAGGCAGGGAACATGTATTGCTCTGGTTGATGCTGCTGATGGGGTGCCGGGCTCCCTCTGTGTCCTGACCCTGTGCTCCTCTTCCCCTCCCCAGAAAATGAGTTTCGGGGTGAGCTGCTGAACCAGAGGTGGACCTGTGGGGAGAAGATCAGCAGCTGCGAGGGAGCCGCCAGCCTGCACGGCGCACGCATCAAGGTGAGCAGAAAGCACCCGGTCCCCCCCCAGTGGGGTGACCCCCTGCTACAAGATGTGCTGCTCCATCCCTGATGCACCAGGTGGTTCCTGGGGGATGGAGTCTTTCCGGTACCCAAAGTGATGGGCAGGACTTGGAGGTCTCTGTCAAACCTCCTGCGTGGTGAGCTCGGGGCTTCCAGCTGCCAAGATTTGGCTTTGAATCCAGATATTTAAATCCTCGCCTTCCTCTCTGGTCCCATCCTTCAAGGGCGGCTCAGATCTGGGTATTTAGGTCAGTCCCAGGCCTGTTAAAATGGGCCCTTTCTCCAAGGCGCCGGCTGGTCGGAAGGAGCCCCTTGTGCACCAGGTGAAGCTGTGATGCCTTTGGAGGAGACAAGGGGGGCATTCATCCCCACCGGGACCCCGGCAGCTCCTGGGGGCTCAACAGAGCTGCTCATTTACTGCTGCAGCTGTGGCTGATGAAAGGGGTCCAGCCAAAGCTGTCAAACCTCCTGGCAGATTCACTGCCAGCAGATTAGGAAGCTTTAATTAAGCATAGAACTGTGCTGCTCACTACGCAAATGGCACATCCTGTCCCATTTTGGCCTCTCGGTAGTAAGGCACCATCTCGGACCCACCTGGGTGCTGGAAGAAGCCCTCTTTGGGTGACTGACGTTACTGATGCTTCCTGTATCCCCAAATAAACCGAGTGCTGGGAAAACCCCAAACCAGCAAAAATCCATCCTTAAACCCCATCCTTCTTCACTAACAAGCTGTCAGCTGCAAGCAGGTGTCGCCAGGAAAGCTCTCACCTTCTTAGAAAGCAGAGTAAGCAGTTGTTGCTATATTTAAACCCAGCTCAATTAAGGCTTTTCTATTGAACCTGCCAAATAAGCACTTAGATTAGACTTAATGAGATTGTTGTATGTTAATAAAGCAATGATTATAAAAGGTAATATTCCTGGTACCTGGTGCTCATCTAGCGCTCTGCCTCTGCCAGGCACATAGCTAATATTGACTGTTTCTTGCTGCTTATCTGTGTTCTAACACAGTGACTGGCCTGGGGTCAGCAGGAGGAGGTGAGAAGGGGGTTTGGGAAGCGGAAGGAGGGTTTGGGAAGCCTCAGCTTTTAGAGGTGGTAACGCTGGTCCTGCAAAGCATTCAGAGTCACACTGTGGGATGTCAAAGGTACATATAGGGCGTTATCCTGTGCATTGCTGCCTGCAAGACTGAAGTGCCAGTGAGCAATAGGGGAATTCTGGCCCCTTGTTATAAAAGCTAAATTAAACTTGAAAGGAAGATGGAAGGAGGAGGCTTTGGCAAGGCTATTGCCACCCCTATGAGCGGGTTTCCCCATGCATTGCTTTAAATCCATTTAGGCAAATTAAACAAGATTTCTCTTCAATCAGTGCAGCAGCATATTTATTTTCTATGTTTTCCTAAAATCCTGGTAGAAGCTAGGATAGTTTAGACCTGGATACTCTGTGTGTGTGTGCAGCCCTCTTGCCTCAATGGCGGGGAAGAGGGTATCAATCCCTCTCTAACCTTTGGATCTGCGCCATGTGTACACGCTTGCACTTAAACACAGAAATACATATTGTACTTAAATATAGCTTTTCATGGCAATTACAGCTCATAATCCACAGGGTAAGCAATAGTGAAGGACAAAGGGATGTGGGGCACGGTTACTGATGTATCTTTTGCCTTTAGAGGAGTCCAGGCATGGGATACAATTTCCCAGGACGGGTTTGAAATGGGATCTCTGGAGAGTGCTGGGGAGAGATGCTCAGTGCACAGAGCCAGCTGAGACCATCCATATGGATGCTCCTGGATCATGGTGGCTGATGCAGGGATGAATCTGCCACCCAGATATTCCTGCTTCTGTGCTGTTGCTGAAGTCTGCCTGCTGTCAGAATGGGGAGGGCTGATGTTGATGGGAACACCACAGTGTCCTTGCCACGAGCACTGGCTGCTGTGGTCCTTAGGGATGCACACGTAGCTCACTTCAGCAATCACCTTGTATCGTGCCACTTGAGGATAATCTTAGGGAAAAGGCAGCTTATTGCTGCGCTTGAAAACAATGAGGCTGAAGAACTGTGATATTTGTATTTCCTCCTCTTCTGGCCTGAGAGCTGCTTGCATGTATGGAGCCACTTTAGGTCTCTCTGTGCGTTAAATAGTGTGTGGATTGCATGTTGTACCACTTGCAAACAGTCGAGGGGGAAGTAGATGTCAACTTAAACTACTGCACGTGAAATCACCCCAGCCTAATGCTGTGGAGGCACACGATGCAGCTGCGGCTGTGTCAAACGTGATGCTGGGGAGCATCTCTTCTGGTCTGCTTCTCTCGTGCAGAGGATGCCTCTGCCATCCCTATAGAGCATTACTGCTCGGTAAGCACTTCACTTGAAGCATTAGGCTCTTTTTAGGGTAGGAATCGGGCCCTTTCTGCAAACACAAGCTGACAGCATGGCTTCAGGAGGATGTTTGTGACACAGCTGGAATGTTTAATGTGAGGTGGGCACAAGCTGTGGGTTTGCATCTGAAGGAGTCGAGGCAAAATCCTCCCCCTCTGACTCCAAGCCTGAAAACGCCACATGGGGTGTCCTTTCCTGGAAGCAGCCAAAGCAAAAGGCAGGCTGTGGTTTATTCAGCTGAGGACGGGACTCACAATAGGTGGAATGTCAGAAGGGTTTAAATCAAGCAGCAAGGAAAACCCTAAAGGAAGAAGGATAAAGAAAAAAACCCCTAACCTGAGCGTGGTTATAAAATAGCAGCTGGGAGCCACCATGAGCTTTTGTTATAAGCAGAAGCAAACTCCTGATCAAGGGTATTTCTTCCTCCACCACCCCTTATTTATTGTGCTCTTAAAGGCAGATTCCTCATGGGGTGGGGGAAAAAAGCCTCCAAGAAAGTAAAAGCAGAGGGAGGTGAAATCAGGACAAATTCAAATCCATCATCACCAGTCGGTGGGTGCTGAGGAGTGGTTTTGCTGCCTGGCTGTGATTTGCTCCATAGTCTACATCCACCTGGGGATTTGTTCCCTTCGTTGCCTGTGCTGATAAAGTGATCCTTGGGTAGGAAAGGAGCAGCAGACAACGGTGCAGATTAATCAGCAGGTTAATGTTCCCTGGTGAGAACTTGGAGTTTGGGATAAGGATGGTGGTGGTGAAGCTTTCCCACACAGCATCCTTCTCTCTTCCCTTCCTTCATCCTGGCTTTGAACCCAGCCATGAATCAGGGATGTGGGAGCTGGATGTTCTCACTCTGCCTGGCCAGGATAGAATGGCACTGGTGGGTCCTGCTTCATTAGGGTGTTCAGCACTGCCTCCTCCCTTAGCAGCTACAGAAGGGGCTCTTTGCACCTGGAAGAAGGGAAGGACCAAGCAGAAAAGCACTTCTCAAATATTCTGTAGGAAAAATGCCATTTCTCCTGGCATTTCCCTCCTCCTGCCTTACCTGCTGCTGGGCCAATGTGAGTTTTGCTTTTCTAAGTAAAAATAGAGGCTCTGTCTGTCCGTCGGTCCCCTCGAAAGCTCAGACACAGCTTCCTGCAAATGGCATTTTGCTGTATTCACAAATAAGCACTGATGGAAGCTCTGCTGCTTTAGCTGTACTAAAATAAACATTCCTGCTGATTCCTCACCTCCCTTTGTCCAGCTGAAGGCTTTTTCAGCGTGTTTATCTTCTCTGAGCTCCGTGGTGCTCCTGAATACATATGAAGTATTACCGCTGACCGTGGGGAATTTCAGCACGGCCCTTAATGGTGTATTTGCATAGAGCTATCCAAGCCCAGGCACACCTGGGCATCAGTGCATGGAAGGCTCCAGTGGTTTTATATTAGCACCTCAGTTTTCCATTGGAAATGTGTATTAAGATAAGAAAGAGGAGGAAAATATCAACCCTGTAGGTACTCCGTGAAATTAAACTTCAGATCTGTGCTGCTGTTCTCACACTGTATCGCTGTAGTCGTGGCAGCAGAGCAAGATGTTTGCTATAGATGTAGGCTGTTAAAATGCGCATTGTGCTCAGGTTAAACTGGCCTTTCAGTTTGTCTGAACCCCGCCGATTTAGATTTGCAGCTCTGGGACATCATCAGTAGAGTCTGTATTATGGTTGTGTGGGGAAGCTCCTCAGTGCAGGGCAAACACATGGTGAGAAATAGCTCCTGCACCCAGCACCTTTAAAGAGAAGAGGAGGGAAAAACGGGCACCCAGAGATGCAGCGATGTTCTCAAGGTTACCCTGAGTGTCACTGAGCTGAATCCTGAAGCAAGAACGCTAAGACACAGCACAGAGTCCTTTCCCCTGCATCATCCTGTGGTTGATGGGTTAGGAAACCTGGCAGGTGCTTGTTTTGCTTTAGATAATCCAGTGATAAGGTGGAGGAGGAGCAGAATAACTCTGTCTTCTCTTAGCTGAGCTAACCCACTCCGAGGCTGCCATGTGGCAGCAATCATTGCTTTGCAGGTTTCCTTTCAGATTGCTTTGTTTTCCATTCAGAGTTAAAATAATAAGAGTGAAACCCAGATAGCTCCTCGGCCCGGCTATTGTGTGAGCAAGAGAGAGAGAACAAATGAAAATACCCTGTCAGCCTCCGAGACGGCAAACATGCACTGTGTGACCTGGAATTTCGCATTAAAACGATCTGTCTAGAGGGCTCCTCGCTGAGGAGGCAAACAATAAAGGACAGTGGTTTCATGTAACCTTCATGCATCCGAGCCTGATAACCACAGAGGCTCCAGAAGCGCGGTAATGGCCATGTCAGTTAATTTAAGTTGCCTGGGAGGAGCAGGGGCTGAGCTCAGAAATGGATCTTTTTCTTTTTTTTTTTTAAACTTGGTATTTGTGCACTTTGGTGGGAAATGGAAGTTTTCTACCTTTATTTAAAGGATGCTGCTGCTGTTGGTTTAAGCTGAGGAAAGGAGTCTGATGGGAGGAAACAGTCTGGGACCGCACAGTGCACTTGCATCGCTCCAGTGCTGTAAGCGAAACATCAATACACAGTGGTGGAGCTGTGTCAAGTTCTCTAACCAAGTTATGGGGTCTTCTTAAGGGGAAAGCCCCAGTAATTAATATTTCTGCTGCTGCTTTTTCTTTAAAGGCTGCTCTGGGCACCCTACTTGGCTTTTCCATCCTTTGGTCCTCAGTAAGGTTGGGTCCATCCCTACTGTAGGCGGCTCCTGTTCCCTTGGCCGTGTAGTTACTGAGGGTGCTCCTGTCTTCCCTATGTGCTTGATGCTGCTTTGAAAGTAGTGCTCAAGGCAATGGAAGCAATTGCTTTATGAGGTGCTGTGGGTTTAGTGAGAAGCCCGGATCCGACACTTAATTCTTCTAAAGACAAACATGGCATGAAATGGGCTCTCCCCTCTTTATAGACAAGTGGCTTGAGCTGTTCCCAACTTCCAGCCCTGGCGGGGACAGGTTTAGGTTAAGTTTTGCTCTGCTCTGTCCCTGCAGGATCCCATTGTTTCCTCTTTATGTGACCAGAGCAGGCAGTGCCCATTACCCTTCCCACAGCCTGCCCTCCTCTGCCTCCGAATAACTCCCTGCAGGAACCCCGGATTGCCTAGGCAGCCGCCCAACACGTTCCAAATTCCCTGGGAAAGCTGTCAAAAGGGAAAGCTTTCTCTGAACCCCCTTCTGGTTGGAGGCAGGCTCCCAGCAATCAAACGGAGCACTGGGACCGCCGGTGCGCAGCGCTGGCGTTAGCTGCCTCGCTCGGTGCGCGCCGACGCTGAAAGGCTCATAAATGTAATGAAGTCCCTTTGACACCTGCTCCTCTCCACACTTTAAACGTGAGCCATTGGCCCACAGGGAGCTGGGGCTTTAAAAATACAAATTATAGTAATTGTCTGCTGTGTTATTGGGAGGATTGCAATAAACGTGGAGCACAACAGCGCGGCGCCACGAGCTGAGCGCTGACAGGGTGCGTAAATTGCTCCAGGTTTTGATACACCCCCCCCTTTTCAGCCCCTCTCTTCAATCTCCCCATCTAACAACTCACATAAATCACTGTGTGTTAATGCCGTGTTTCTGCAGAGAGGCACCTGGGGCTCTCTTATCCCTCCCCTTTGAGGTGTTTTAGGGGACCTCTGTCCTTTCTCCCTTCCTTCCCAATAGCCTCCTTCCCCCCATTGCTGTCCCCAAACATTGGGGGGACAGGTGAGGCCCAAACAAGCCCTGCAGGCTTTGAGGGTGAACACTGAGGATGCCCAGCCCCTTCTGCTGGGGTCTGTGAACAGCATCCATCAAGTTCTAAGGCACATGTGGGGATGCGGTGGCATGTATCATGTGTGCATCATCCTCATCATCAGCGGAGCAGCATGTGCTCAGCGTGTGTGTCCCTTCCTGCTCCTCAGCTGGGGTGGTAGCTTTCTGTGCCTCCTCTGTCTGGGTGCTAGAGGGTCAGCTATGGAGCCTCATCAGTTGGGGCTGGCAAGGAGCTGGCTGCATCCCTCGCCAGCTTGGCCTTGTAGAGGATGCTCCGAAGAGAATTTGTTTATATTATGGCAAATGATCCTTTTCTCCCATTTTCTCCCATTTTCTCTCCTTTTCTCTCCTTTTCTCTCCTTTTCTCTCCTTTCCCCTTTCCCCCCCTTCCCTTTTCCTCCCTTTCCTCCCATTTCCCCCCCTTCCCCTCTTTCCCCCCTTTCTCCCCTTCTTTTCTCTCCTTTTCTCCCTCCTTCTTATTACCCCAGGAGGCAATGTCCCAGATGGCAATGATGCAATAAAACCCAAATTGTCTTGTTCCCAAACTAACAGGGATCCACCTCCCTGTGCACTCCCTTGGCACTTGCTGCCAAATTCACCTGCGTGCAGACAGCATCTGCATCAGGGGTGAGACATAAACCCAGCTCTTTGACCATTTGGGCAACTTCACTGATAACTTTAATGAAGCCCCATTTCTATTACTTTGGCTTTTGCCCTGCCCTGGAGGTCCCCTGCTTTTGGTGCTCCCACCTCAGGCACAGCCTGATTTCAAAGCTCCGCTGACACTACTGCACCCCAAAGGTGGCTGCACTTCAGCCTTATGCTACCTTGTGGCATATTGTGATGTTTAATTAATATGAAGCACTTTGAAGTCCCTGATGTTACTTATTCATGCCCACGTTCCCTGCAGACCCTCCTGTTTGATGTCCACGTTGCGGGGATTATTTAGATGCAACCTTTGTGTCAGATTTAAGCAGAGAGAAAAGGTTGCTCTTTAGGGCACTACATGAAAAGTTGCCCTTCCTGGGCATGAGATCAGCTCAGCTGCATGTTGAGAGGTTTCTGTGCATGTGCTGGCTATTCACCTGGGTGCTGACAGCACTTGTGTGGTATAAATGCAAAGACATCGGTTCTGCCCTTAAGAAGCGATGTCTCAGACACAGCTGTTTTCCATCACATCCGGGTGGCTGTCCTTTTGTGGTACCCAACAGGCAGAGTGCTTGTGTCCTGGGATGTACAAGTTAATTTAAGGTTGCTAAATGTGGGCACTGTGGGTTGAACACTGAAATCAGAGTAAGAAACCTGCCTCAAAAACATGAGAAAGCTTTCCCTGCGGCCCTATTTACACAGAGGAACAACCACGTGTGAGAGTGTCCCTTAATGATAAGTTTCATGTCATCTTTCAACAGCTATCTTTTCTTTCTATTCCAGATGAGTTTAGAAAGTGATGATAAGAGAGCACGCACGCGATCCAAGTCTATCAGAGGTGAGCAGCTGGGTATCCCGCAGCATGGGGATGCAGGGACCTGAGCTCCCTGTGCTTTGCTTGTTCTAAATAAGCTTTGATTTTTCAAATCCAGGCTTAATTCTAAGCTATTCTCACTTCCCCCTTTCCAACCCCACCAAAATTTATCTATAAACATGGAAAACTCCCAACCACAAACCTCCATGGGTCCGCCTGGTATTTAATCCCCCATCCCCTACACACAGGTGAAGTAACCACGTTAAAAAAGCCCCTTTGCATGCTGTTCTTTTGGGGCAATCACAATCACAGGAGCTTCAGATCAGCTCCTGGGGCTTTCATCATGCGCACTCTGCCAGCGGCTTTGAAGTTGCACATCTGAAAGCGCCTGGCAGAAGTAGTGCATGCTGGAGGAGGAAACAGGCTGTCCCTGGCAGGGATGTGAGGACAAACGGCTTGTTAAAGCAAGGCTTGATTGCTCTTCATTTCCCAACTGTAGGAAACGTGCAGGTCTTTGGGTGCTTTCTCTCTGGGAGAAGGAGAGATGCTCTGATACGGAGCATGGGGTGGTACCTTGCGTGGTCCCATAGCACTTGTGATGGTTACAGACCAGCCTCTCCAGTTTGGTTCCTTTTTGTGGCTCTGGATTCAGTGAATTGGAAAAGTGGCTGGAAGAGGGGAATGGATGGGGTTGGCTGCAATTCCTCCTTGCTCTTCTCAGCATCTGCATCTTTTTACAAACAAAACCAAACCCAGATGCTGCCAATGGTGCTGAATTGAGCTAGGGTATGTGGGTTTCATTGCTTTGTTGCATGTGGCTCAGGCTGCTAATGAGAGTGCTCTGATTCTATTTCTTTTCTTGCACCCTGCATTCCCCACACTTGAATCTGGGTTTCTGGATGTGAAAAGGTGATTTATTGCACTCGCCCTGGGACTTGCTGCTGCCTCCAGTTTGTTAAGGCTTGTGAGTCATCCCATCGGGAGCTGGATCCCAGGAAACCCAATTAACTCAAACAAATTGAGCAAACGTGTTACCATTTTCAGCCTGGGCAAATGTGGACTTGTGTTTTGGGGCTTTTTTGCTCCTGGTTATTTAGATTCCCGGCTGGATGTAAGGTTTCAGCAGTGATGCGATGATGTTGTATGTTGCTATTGCAAGCAGTGAGAAGTTCTCTTATTCCCAAGTGGGGAATAATCCCTAACCCCCCTACAAATTGTTATTTAGCTTAAAAGCCAAGTAACACGACCCCTACCATGTGTCTGAGCATAGCCAGGGGCTCCCACATCAGACCAGGGTGACCATTAAAACGTGGCTGTACCTGTTGGTGTTTCAGAGGTAAATGAGGCTGTTGCAGTGAAACTACAGGCTGGAACGCAGTAAATGATGGCAGGATAGATTTGTCCTCCCTTTCCCCAATGGGATGCCTGTGAAGGCAATAGAAATCCAGCTGTAGGCAGAAGAGGATCCCCCAGCAAAGGGCGATGTCTTGGGGCGGAGGGATGCTGGGCACCCCTGTTGTGGTTTTGACCTTGTGTTTGTTTCCATTGCTGCGTCCTGCCCCAGTGCCCACGGAGCTCATCGGCCAGGAGGTGAGGTAAGGACCCTGCTCCTCCTCGGTGGTGGGAAGGGAGACCCCTTGCTGGGAACCTGGGTGAGGGCAGTGAACCCATAGGAATAAGGGGGTGGAGGTCTTGCTGGGGGGCTGATGTTGGTGGGCACCTCCTTGTGTCTACGTTCTCAGGGCACCACTTGACAGCACCATCAGAGGAACCACAGGATGAAAACATGACTTCTGGACAGGTCACATTAAACTGAAGACCCTCCAGCCACTCTCTGTCCCACCCTAGACCTAAACCCCAGCAAAACCTAATGCCCACACTAGGTTGCATCATTAGGGACAGCATCCTACTAACCAGTTTCTTTTCTATGTATTATTTCACATGCTCTAGTTGCCCTCAAACAACATTGAGCCACATCACTTCTCATGCCAGATGCTCCCTCTTTGGCCCTATGTCACCTCTTGAATCACTGAGGTCCTGTTGTCACAGATGTAGCAGCACTGTCACACCAACAGCAGCAGCCAAAAGAGCAGGAGCAAGTCTCTGCAGCTCTACAGAGCTTCTCATTAGAAATAACAGTCTCCCCCACCTCTAAGCTCCTATTAAACCCTGCACAAGGGCATATGCAAGGGGTAGGAGTCTTTAACCTGGACAGGCACTAATAGCAGGGGCTGCCTCTTCTGGCAGCCTCCGTTAGAAAGCCGTGTTGTGTCAAAAGTAATTGGACCTTAACCAACCCAATCTGAGAGCATTTCTGCTGCTCCTCTCTCCTATTACTCCGGAGAGACGGGAGGAGCGGGCGGCACACAGCCACTTCTCCAACTTTTATTGCTGAGCACTCGAGTGGAGGTGGTAATTGGAGCAGGTGACATATATAAGGGGCAGGACAGAGTGCTCCACAAAGCCATCTCTGCAGCTGTCACCTAATTGCCTGAATAACTGGACGATTAATCGACTAATTGGAAGCAGGGCATCGTCTGCATGACAATAAGAGGTCCTTTTGTCAAGCTGAGGAGAGGGGGAGAGCAGGTCGGTGTGGTGGCTCTGGTGGGGAAGGAGAGTGGATTTCATAGACCTCAAAGCCCCTTTCCTCTGTTGGGACTCCTGCCAAAACACATGAGACCTCCCCAAAGGAGAACAGGGACAGGAAAGCCCAGCCCAGCGCATGCAAAGCATCACCTCTGTGCTGGTGCTTTTAAAGGGGTTAAATTGACACTCCGAAGCCACAGACATCCCAAATCACCACCTGCTTCAGGAAACCTCGATGCTGAACCCCACTTGGCTCTTTGCTACTTACTTTTCACTGCAGGCTGCATTTCTCCACATCAAATATCTGATCTTCATCAGAGCTGCTCTTGTTTTGCATTGAATAAGGGCCTTTTCAGGCAAGTTGCTGGTAGTATAAACACCGCTCTGTCTTTTGGTGTGCAGTCACTTCAGAGTGTGTCTGGGGCTACTCAGGACAGAGCAGCTTCAGTCATGACTGAGATCATCATCAGAGGGAGCAGTGAGGGGGGGAGCTCCCTCTTCCAATTGTGCACTTCAGTGGGATGAGCTAGGAGCCATCCCCAAAGTGACAGTGCTGGAGGATGCCCAGCATCTTGAGTTGAATTCTGAGCAAAGCAGGAACTTCATCTTCTCCAGGAGATGCAGCTCTCACCCATGCCACTTACAGAATGCTGTGTCCCTGTCAGGGATGTGCTGCCATCATTTGCCCTCTTAGCATTAGAATCATAGAATGGTTTGTGTTGGAAAGGACCCTAAAGCTCATCTAGTTCCAGCCACAGGCAGGGACACCTTCCACTAGACCAGGTTGCTTTGCTAAGCTAAAGCAATCAGGTCTCCTTGAAGGTCAGACTCCTCCTCTCCTGACAGCTCAGCAGCCCTTTCCCATCACAGTTTGGGGTTGAATTCTCTTCTTTGAATGCAGTGATGTGATTTCTGCAGTGTTCTGGGGAGTTGAGTCATTAATAACCCACTGGTGCACCCAGAGCTGCTGCATCCATTAGTGCACTCAGATCCTCCTTATCCATCGCTTCCTGCAAGGGCTGAGCTCTCTGCTGAGAGCAGGAATTCTGCGTCCCTAAAGCCTGACTTGGCACTTGGTCCTATTTAATGTTGCCTTGTGTCTTTTACTCCAGGAATAACAGGCTGGCCAGATCCCCCTCTGGGCTGGCGATGTCTCCTCCCTTTGCACTGTCATCACAAGATTTCATTAGCGCTTACAACTTCCCGGGCCGAGGGTGATGCGATGCTAAATGAGGTTATTAATCGTACACGACTCCAGAATCCCTCAGACGTCAGGCAAATCACTTGGGCATCCTATAATCAATGCCATAATCTGGTTTTGCCAGAAAATGTTTGCTTTAATGCTTCTTAGCTGGAGCTCCTATAGCTCCTGGAGCTGGGACTAATTACCCCTGCCAGGGATGTGGTGAAGGATGCAGTGAGTGGTGTATGGCAAAGGCAGCAGCCCCTTCGAGCCCCTGGAAGTCTTTAGCTCACCCTCTCCTGCAGAGCAGCAGGAGCAAATGTGGGGATTTGGGAGACCTGGTCATCTAAACCCCAACCATTCCCCTAAAAGGGAGGCTCTGAGATGCTCCTAAGGGTTTTTGTCCTGGTGAGCTCTTCCCAATGTGTCCTGCTTAAAATCTCGCTCCATTCCCAACCTGCTCTTCCCACAAAGCCACCCATTTCCTGCTGCAAGGACCCCCCCTGTTCCCTGACAATGCATCAAGTAGGTGAAAAGCCCACGTTTTCCTCCCGCACCAGAGAGGAAGGAAGCTGAAGAGTAGAAGCGGGGAGGCAGAGTGCAGTGGTTGTCTGCTTTTTAAAAGCCTGCTCTTACACATGCAAATCTTTAATTAAACATACTCATAAAACTATAATGAACCGTTCATTTAATTAAATGGGGTGAGTAATTTCATTAATTTTTAGCAAACAGCAAGGCTGCTCTCCTGCCCTCCTCACTTGGAATTCAAAGGGCCAAGCTGAACCGTTTGAGGGGAATTATCTTCCCTTTTGTGGGTATTTTGTTCCTTGGGCACAGGATCTGTTTTAAGAGGTCATAGTCTATATACTTCTAATTAAAAATGAATTCTCCGAGTCCTATTGCTGCTCCTGATGGTTCCTTGTTTCCCTCTCAAGCTGTCCAACCCCAGGCTGTAATGGCTCAGGACACATCCGTGGGAAGTATGCAAGACACAGAAGGTGAGCATGGGTTGGAGGTAATGGGGATGGCAAAATGCAAGCAAGAAGCCAATAGAGAGGCATTCACTGGGCAGAGGCTGGTTCCCAGAAGCAACCCCACTCACCTGCCCCAAATCTGCCCACCAAAGAGCCTGTTTCAGCCTCTCCATCAGTTTGTGAGAGATCCCAGGGGATCTGCTTCTCCAGGCTGACAGGACCCTTCCCACAGAGCCCAAACCATGGCAGAAGTACCTGGGTCAGGTGCCTGGGGTTGATGGGCGTTATTGGCAGGCCAAGATTTTGGTCTGCTTGGCACCTCTGTGAATGGGGAGGGGAAACGAGAGCATGTCGTTTGCCTTGGTCGTGCTAGCTTTAACTGAGGGTTGTCATCACCCTATAATGGTGAAATCAGAGCAGTTGGTAGACATGACCTAGAAACCCAGCCTGGTTTCATACTGGTGCTGGGAGCTGTTGGTCCTGCTGCTCCCAGGGCAACTGCTCAGGGGCTGGACTGTTGGAGTGATCCCAGCATCCTTGTGCTGGGATAAGCTGACATAGCTGCACGAAGTCAAGGTCTGAGAGCGGATCTTCTGGTCATGAAGGGTTAAACCAGGTAAAAACCTGGGCTGCTGCACGATCTGGTATTTTTAGTGTGTATTTGTCCCACTCGTCTTTGCCTAACTGATTCTGATGCCATAGCCATGCACTTCTCACTCAGCCATGCTTCCTCCCCGCTCCTTGATCCCATCTGCAGTTTACAAAGCTGCCCTCTAGCAAAGAAGAGGAAACTTCAGGATGCGGAGGCCGAACATCTGGTGTCCAAGAGAAAATCCCATCCGCTCAAGCTGGCCTTGGATGAGGGCTACAACGTCGACAGCGACGGCAGCGAGGAGGCTGAGGCAAAGGAGGAATCTGGCTCCGATGAGTCGGAGGGGACCCTGGAGGAGGATGAGGCAGAGGTGGTGGAGCAGGAGGAAACCCACAGCCCCGAGCCCTCAGAAGGTGGTTTATCATGGCTGATTGCAGGGCTGTGCTCTGCAGATGAATAAAGGGCAGGGAGTGTTAATAACCAGGAGTTATAGCTTCTCTGTATTACGTACATGATGGGTCCTTCAGTTATTATGTTTGGTAGAAGCACAACGGCAAAGCTCTTGTTAACTGAGGGGATATGATATGCACAGATTGTCCCTAGTGTCTTCAAATGAGAGCTTTTCCATCAGGGATGCTCCCTGGGGAAGGACCTATGGAAAGCACAGAGGGGCTCGCTGCGTGGCTCAGATGCAGCAGGGAAAGCAGCCGGGGTCCTGCATCAGTGCCTCAAGGGGCTCGGCTAAGTGAACAATCCCAATGGATCTGGTTATCCCAAAGGAGTGACAGTGGTGATCCCAGTTTGGAGCCTCTGGTTTGGGAAGCACTGGGAGCCAACGGGGAGGGGGGGGGCGGGCTGGGAAGCTGCATGCATCTGAGCTCCACAAAAGCTTCCAAATGGAAATCCCTTTCCTACCTGCCATTCCCTAATGCAATAAATGGGGCTGCTCCAGGGGCACAACAGCCAGGCTGTGATTTCAATTAAGCTTAAGTGAGACAAAGAGATATTTATGAGCTTATAAAATTAATTTCTTTTCCTCCTTTTTCCTTTTCCTTTTTTCCCCTTCTTTTCTTTTACTCCTTTTTTCTTTCCTTTAATTTTCCTTTTTTTCATTTCCTCATTTTTCCTTATTTTCTCTTCCTCCTTTTTTCCTTTTTCTATTTTTTCCTTTCCTTTTCCTCCCTTTTTCCCTTTTCCTTTTCCTCCCATTTTCTCCTTTCCTTTCCTTCTCCCCCCCCGCCCCCCAGAGAGAAGCCCATCAAAATCAACCCATTATGGACAGAACACAGCAACAAGTACATCTGGGCCCAGCAAGGCCAACTATAGCAGCTATCAAGAAATAATCGCCAACTCTCTCCTAAACCTAGGCCAAATAGCAGAGGAAACCCTGGCCATCGAAGGGCAGCTGCCTGAGGCTGAGCTGCAGGGCTCCAAGCCCCCATCCAACGTTGTGCATCTGGTCCATGAGGATGCGGGAGAGGAGGAGGAGTTAGTGGAGGAAGAGTGCGACAAGGAGATCATCATCCAGACGGAGGATGCAGAGGAAGTCATCGAGGTCACCAGCGAACGCAGCAGCGAGTTGTGTCCGGAGCACCGGGACGATGTGAACTGCGAGGAGTCCTGCAAACTGCAGAAGGCTGAAGCGGAAGAAGAGGATGAGGAGGAGGAGGAGGATGAAGAAGAGGAGGAAGAAGAGGAGGAAGATGAGGAGGAGGAAGAGGAAGAAGAAGAGGAGGATGAAGAGGAGGAGGAGATGGCTCCGGAAGTGATCTGTGAAGAAGCTCCTCACACTTCTCAGGACACCCAGAAAAGCCACTGTGAAGGGCAGTTCAGCCCCAAGCCCGAGTACTCGGTCATCGTGGAGGTCCGGTCGGATGATGACAAAGACGATGATGCCCGATCCCAGAAGTCAGCGGTGACTGACGAGTCAGAGATGTACGACATGATGACCAGGGGCAACCTGGGGCTGCTGGAACAAGCCATTGCGCTGAAAGCCGAGCAGGTGAAAATTGTGCGGGAGCCCAGCCGGCTGCCGGGGGAGCACGTGAAGCACTTCCCCGTGGATGAGAAGCAGAGCAAACCCCTGGACAGCATCCGGAAGAGCTACTATGGCAAAGGTATGGGGACATGAGCCTCCTTCCTGCCCATGCCCAATGGAAGAGCTGAACTTGTCTGCTTAGCACCCCATCAGAAATAGGCTGCTTGGGGGGTGTTCACAGCCCACAGGGGGAATTTAGCCACAAATCCTCAATGCCCAGAGGGATGGGGATATCCTAGAGGTCAACACTGAATGCACAAAATGTAGGTGTCATCCGCATCTCAGCAAGGGAATTGCTTGGCTAAACTGGTTGTTGGCCTTAAATCTCAGCCTGAGCAGTAGGGCTGGTTTAAAATCCAAGTGGGTTTTAAAGCAGTGGCAGGAGAATGGCCACAACAACACAGGGGACTTGGCATGGGCTGTTGAGTCCCCTGGATGCAGAGCTGGGCTGCCTGCTCCATCACTGTGAGGAGCTCCATGCTCCAAGCCTGGTTAATTACTCAAATGGCTTTGCTGATATTAATTTCTGGAGCTTCCAGTGTTGTAAATCCACCTTCAGGAAGAAACCCTCCAAACCCAAAGGGTTTCTCCCTGTTTCACTGGAAAAGTGGGTGGGAAGCATCCTCAGCAGTTTTCTTCTCCTTTTAACTTCTTCCCCTCCAAATCCCTGACCTGCTTCCCACTGCCTTTCCCCCACATTCCCTAGATCCCTCAAGACCCGAGAAGAGAGAAATCAAATGTCCAACTCCTGGCTGTGATGGGACCGGCCACGTCACGGGACTCTACCCTCACCACCGCAGCCTCTCTGGTTGTCCGCACAAAGACAGGATCCCTCCGGAGAGTGAGTACATGGTGGGATACACGGTGCTTAAATTAGTCTGAAGCCTTATTTCCTAAGGGGAATTTCACACCTAATGGGTAGAGCTGTCTTGAGGCCAACAGACTCTGCAAATAGTCCCAAATGATGTGAATTTTATGACTGAATCCCTAGAGCAAGCATGATGCTAATCCTTGGGGTATAATAGTTTGTGGCATGGGATGATGCCTTTCCAAGTTGTTCTGGGATGTTTCTATCCACCATATGGGTACGGTTGGTGGCTGTGGAGTTCACTGGGAAGCCTTACCCTTCTTAAAGATTTTTAGCACCATCCTGTGGAGAATGAGATCCCTTCTCTGCATATCCAAGAGGTGCTTTAAAAACGCCTACCCACCTCCAGAGGTGTGTTCAGCAGCTCCCATCCTTATGCTGAATGTCACTTATTTTTCCCTGTTCGGGATATCACATTGGGAAAAGGGGAAACTGTTCTCTCTCACTGTCCAGCTGTGCTGAAGGTGCTGCTGTATGGCAAAGGAGAGGAGTTGTTCAGGATGTGCAGGAGAGATGTGTCTCCTCTTATGCTCTCATCACTGTAATACTCCCAAGGTGCTATACCAAGATTCATCTCTTCCACAGAAAATATTTATCATCATCATAACAGCTTTTTATATATACAGATGCATAGAGATTTTATTTTTACCTTTCTATCAGCATCTGAAATAGCTTTCCCTGTGCATGTACATAAAAATCAATGTTGTATGTTTATGATAATGCCATAATAGACAGGAAAAAAAAAGGAGCCTTTCCTTATCAGTAATTTCAAAGGTTGCAGACCTGTCATAAACACCCAACTGCAGGAAACGAGGAGGAAGTACAGCTTGAATGCAAGAAAAGGGTATTAATAAACCCCTAACATGAGCTGCGTGCTTTAGAAAAGCTTGCAAATCAAAGCATTGTCTGTGCTTTTAAGGTCAGTGCTGCAGGAAGCAGTAATCCTGAGGATTAAAATTAAATCGGAAAAATAAAAAAAATAAAAAAGAAAAGGACAAGTCCTAAGGAGAAAGCAGAGAGATAATTTCAATCACTCAAACCTACCTGAAACTGGGAGACCTGGCTCCAAAAGGGTGGTGGTGGGATGGGAGAAACCAGATTCCAATAGGCAAAGGAGGCCAGGCTGTGTGCAGAGATGCTAATCTAGTGCTGACCTGTGTGCTGTTGCTTTGAAAATCCCTTATTCTTTGCACTGACAACTTCTAATCAGAGCATTTCACATTCCCTGGTTACTAGCAAGTCCAAGACTTGATGATTTTGTCTTTTTCTCTTCCCTCTGATTTTTATCAAGTTGTTTTTGCTTCCCTTCCCCTCTCCCCTTCCCTTTCTCGCCCCCAAGTCTTGGCGATGCACGAGAACGTGTTGAAATGCCCCACACCAGGCTGCACAGGACAGGGTCACGTCAACAGCAACCGCAACACGCACAGGAGGTACCAGCTTTGACTTCTTCTCCCTAATGGCCAGGGCAAGGATGGCAGTAGGGCTACCACCCCCAAAGCCCTGGCTTCCCTCTTGCATTGAGAGATGGGGCAACTAAGACTAGGAAAGCAGGGATGATCTCAAGACAAAGAATAACGTGGGAAAGCATGATGGGGCAGTGATTTCTGGCTGGGCAATAGGGCATGGCAATGCTGCCAGGTGGGATTATGGAGGTGGGTGTTCATCAAAGAGGTGCTTGGCACAGGGTGCCCTGTGACGCTGATTGCAGGGTGATGTTTGTGTTTAGTGATGTGGTGCTGTACAGGATTTCTAGGCATATCCATGCTATTTAGGCTGATTATTGACCTGGGAATTAAGGTCCTTTTGCTGTAGGACTTCAGCCCAGATGTGGTCAGGAGGGGACAGGGCTGTGCTCTGGGACCTTATAATTATACCCCATGCTCTGGCTTCAGCTAAATTTGAGCACTTCTACAAACAGAAAGGCTGTAAGAGGAGGTGATGGTGCACTTAAAAGCTAGAAACCTTTCAAAAAGCCAGACCAGCTTGTGCTGCAGGGATGCACTCATGAATTTATGATTTGCCATTCGCTGCACTTGAGCTTAACTGGCAGAGAGTGACAGCTCTGTGAGTGCTGATGCGCTTGCAGGCACAAGGTGAGTCTGTGTCATGACTCGTTCAGCCGTGGAGGAAGCTGAAGGATGCTTCACTGTAGGTGCTGGAGGAGAACTGAGGAAATCTGCTCGGTTAACTGAGAAGCTGGGTTTGGTGCAGGCAGCAAGTGATCACAGTGAGACTGAGGTGATCCACTGGTGCTAGGGGGTTACAGAGCGAGCTTTGGGGTGAGATCCAGTGGGGTGAGAGCTCTGAATTTCACATGGGGCTGGGTTTGGGTTCTCCCAGTGCTGGCTGCTCCGGTGATAAATGTGCCTGTGATGGGTTGGGGTTGACTGGGAGTGTGTAGAGGGGTTTTTGCCTTCCCTAAGCAATTGCTGTAAGAGCCAAACCGTCCCAAAGAGACAGAGCCTGGCTCACATTTAGGGTGTATGTGAGTAAAAGCCATTACAGCCCCCAACCTCCCCCAGGCACCGATGTGCTGTCAGCCCTGCACATCAGAAGTGTAAATGCTTCCTGCAAGTGCCCCTCCGAAGGTTCCCTGCAAAGGATCCACATAAATACAACTGCAAAAATGCCATTTAACTGCTAAAACCACTCAAAGAAACCAGCTCCATCTCCTTCTGTGCTCAGCTCAGGGGAGCTGCTCCTTTAATCTGCCTCCGTGCCCTGGGGATGCTCCAGGGCTCATCCTGGAGATGTTTGGCTGCTTTGTTGCTGACCAAAACTAAAAGCAATAATAATAAATTAAATTCTTTATTATTATACATATTAATAACAAACATTAATATAATTATAATTGTTATTAATAATTTTAAATAATAATAAAAAACTTTAAATGCAAACACTTTTCTCATGGGCTCAGTGGGTGCCTGAGATGAAGATTTCCATGCTCATCCCTCATACTTGGCTTCGTTCTCTCTATTCTTCTTCCTTTAAAATCCCTCCCACAGTTTATCTGGGTGCCCCATTGCTGCTGCTGAGAAATTAGCCAAATCACATGAAAAGCAACAAACCCAGTCTGGTGATCCTTCAAAGACCAGCTCCAACTCTGACCGGATACTCAGGTAAGTGGGACCACAGCAGGTAACACTGCCCCAGCCCTCCCTGTGCTGCCATGCTCACAGGAGCATCCGTCACGGCTCCCTCTGGCTGCATCTGGATACTGCTGAGTCCTGTTATTATCATCATAGGTCTCGCCAAGGTGGGGAGATACTTAATTGATGATCCCAGGGAGGGCATTGAGGACAATGAATTGCTTCTGTAGCATCAATTAATGCTGAGGCTACAGGCCAAAGGGTTTCACCAGTGCAGCAGACGGCATTTGTGCCGATTGCTCTGCAATGCAAACTGCCAGAGAATGATGGCTATTATATTAGCATTATAAGTAGGGTGGGCTTAGGGAGCGGGAGGAGGAGATTTAGGCTCCATATAAATCACTCGATGGCAGTTTCACATGAGTCCACTCACTTTTCTCCCTTAGCCCGCACGGTTCAGAGGAGAGGAGCCTGCCACTCATTTCCAAACCAGTCACATTTATTCTGTTATTTCACCCATCTCCATCTTCCTGCGAGAAAGGGCTGTCTCACATTAAGGGTATCCCTGGTAGCTGCTGGCTTCCGTGGCTGATGTGATTCATGAGCCTACAGATGGAGCGTAATATGGTTAGTTATTTTGCAACGAGAGCAGGATAAAACCCGCAGTACGAGCCCTGAGCAGCACTCCCACAAAGGCTTCAAGGTCTGATTAACTTATTTCTTTGCTCCCCAGGACTGCTGAGCACCCTGGTGCTCCAGCACTCGCTGCTTTGGAAAGGCCATTTAGGGCCATTATTTATTTATTTGCAGCAGAGCCATCACGAGGATGGTCCCTGCTCCGAGGAGCTCCTGCTCCAAGGACTCGCTGGTGGAAAGAGGTCACCAGAAGGAGAATAACAATAGGCCATTTATATACAATTTATATGCAAGACAAATTGATTCATGATAGGCAGCTCAGCAGAAACAGGTCTTTAAGAAGGACTCTGCAGGCAGGAAAGAGACCCTGGTGCCTTTGCAATGAACCTGCAGCAGGGAGCAGAGATGAACTGGGGTCCTCAAACCTTCATGTACTCTCCTGTGTCATCGGTGCCCTAAATGAGTGATGCTCAAGTGTCTACTGCTGTTGGAAAATGCTGCCACATTATAGCAGCCTTCAAGGATATTGGTTTGGATGAGACTGACACCTCAGAGTTTTGCTTAAAAAGAGAAAAAGAGAGAGGAAAAAAAAGGGAAAAATATGGAAAAATAAAAGAAGGAATCCAAGAAACCCAACCTAGATGCACACTAGAGCAAGGAGGATGTCACTGCTCCCTCTTTCCCAGTAACCCCTCAGGGGCAAGGTGTAGATACACATGCCATTGAGACTGGTCCCCTCCCAGCAGCCATCTCCTCAAGGAACAGAGAAATCACTGTTGCTCATTGTTTCATCCTCAGGCCTATGTGCTTTGTGAAGCAACTGGAGATCCCTCAGTACGGAAGCTACCGGCCCAACATGGTCCCAGCAACCCCCCGGGCCAACCTGGCCAAGGAGCTGGAGAAGTACTCCAAGGTCACCTTCGATTATGCAAGTTTTGATGCTCAGGTTTTTGGCAAACGCATGCTTGCCCCAAAGATTCAGACTAGCGAAACCTCACCTAAAGCCTTTAAATGTAAGTTGGGAGCAGGGATGGGCTGGGTTTTGCATAGTCTGCCTTTCTCAGTGTATTGCAAAGCTCTTGGGATGCTGGGTTTGGGGTGATGGGAGCTTGGGCTGGGCTGCTGGATCCCTCCTGCTGCTGTAGAACAAGAGAAGAAACGGTTGGGAATATTAACCTGAGCGATGTGTCTAGGTGGGATAAGTTACACAGTTGTCCTCAGTCTATCCCTGTTGCTTTGCAGTTCATATCTATTGATCTGTCTTTCCTCATCTAGCTAAATGGATTACAGTTTTCTCCTCTTCCATCTTATATATGACCCACTCCACACATTTGTCTTCTCTGCTGTGCTCCGCTCTCCAGCTCTGCTACCTATCGATCATCCACCTCCTATCTCCCAGCTCTTTCCTATCGTAGCCACCCACTTCTGCTCTGTACCGAGGACCCTGCAGTGGTTACAGCACTGTGCAAGGAAAGAGTGGGTAATAATGAAATGGCTAAATAAACCCTCAGGGGCTGGGCTGCCAGGAGCAGGAGGGATGCTGCGTGGAGAGATAGATGATGCTAAAATCCACCTTCCCTTTGACACCAAATGTGCACCTGAAGACATCTTTTTAAGAGGAAAAGAATTAGATTTAGGAGCCCAGTTTGCAGAAGTCAGCAGCCTCGAGAGGGTTTTCTGTGTCTGGCTAATCCCACTTCCACAATCCTGCTTAATCCTGATGCAGCTGCTCTCTAAAAAGTGCTCGTACTTGAAAGCATCCCGGTTGTTGCACTACAATGGAAGCGCCCTTTATTGCAGTACTAAATCTGTACAGGATCAGACAATGAAATTGGATGGAGGCCAGAGAGCACAACTGCCACTGTCATCCTGGGTTAGGGCTGATGGAAAAGTAATTTGTTTCCCAGCACAAGCGATTCTCTCGCTGAATAGATTGTGTTATTTGCAATATTAGCAAAGAATTTTCAGTGTAATTGTACTGACAAAAATAATTCCAGCAGACCCACTAGGATAATCCTTTCTATTTTTTCTCCTCACTTATTTTACTAATTTGCTGATTGCGAGTCTATTAGTGGTAGAAATACTTATGAAATGGAAAAGCATCGCTGAGCCTCCGGTGTGAAATTGAAATTGGCATCTCACGATCCGGGATATTGTCAGGTTGGGCTGGCAAATACCCGCATCCCGCTGCAAAGACATGGATTAAACCGGACTCGAAACCAAGGAGCCATGCACAAGAATAACCATGCGGGCAAAGCTCCAATGAGTTAATCAAAGCGACAAGATGAATATGATTGCCAATCATAGCAGGGAAATCTGTTCCTTTCACTGAGAACTTATTTGAAAGAGATCTTCATCCAGGGGGATTTATATTGCCCTGCATGTGTGTGCATAACTCCCATTAATGTCAATATGCATTATATACGCACACAAGGAGGGAGAAGGCAAGCCTTGGGAAGATTAGCATTTTATAGTGCCTTATATGACTAGTTTGTAATGGGAATAATGAAATCGCGTTGCTCTGTAGCCACATCAACCAGGATTGTCTTGTGGCTTTTGCTGCCATCAAGCCAAAGCTTATGAGTCTTTGCTGGGTGAGATTCTGACTGGAAGGCGGAACTTTTTCACCCCAAAATTAAGAATTTGAAGATTTTTCTGATGAATTCAAAATACAATCCTGTGAGTGATCAAAATCCGACGATCCCCTGTTTGCACCCACTGAAACCACAGACTTTGCATGGGTCAGGGCCCTCTTAGGACAAGGTTTGGGATTAGGGCAACTTTTATTGTGGGTTGACCCTGGGAAATACTCGGTTTCATTTCATAGGGCGTAAAGAGAAATTGCACCCAGGATTGCACTGTCTTGCGCTGTGTTATAGGGCAGCAGAGCAGTGTCGTGGCTGGGTAATAAATCCTGTTATTCAGGCATACTCTCATGACATGTCAGCTGTCAGAAAGCCCGTATTTCAGTGGTGTCATCATTGGAAGCTCGTATTTCATGGCCACGGTTTTGCCATTAATGGAATTCTGTAAATGGTAAGTTTTCAAACGTGCTACAAGAAATCTCCCCGTGCGTCAGCTCCACAGATAAGTTATGAACATAGAGAGAACAATGAAGAAAGAGCCAGGAAGCTTCTCTAAGCTTTCTCCTTTAACCACTTGCACTGAGGAGCAGCTTTGATGAAGGCAAGCGCTCATGCTTTGGGGACTTGGTGGCAGAGTCGTTAATGAATTAGGTTTCCACATCATTCCAAAAGCAACAGAATAGCCCGTGGATCGGTAATAACCACAGGCTGCCCTGGATGCGCTCATACAGGGGCTGTGTCAGACTGACTTAAGCTCTCACCGCTCTCCATGCTGGTTATACATTAACCTTGTGTTGTTCCTTCTGCTTTCATTCCAGCCAAACCTTTTCCAAAGGCCTCTTCCCCCAGCCACAGCCCCTCCAGCAGTTACGTGAAGAGCACTTCATCTTCCTCCACAGGCTTCGACTACTCGCAGGATGCTGAGGCTGCGCACATGGCTGCCACGGCCATCCTCAACCTCTCCACCCGCTGCTGGGAGATGCCAGAGAATCTCAGCACCAAGCAGCAAGAGGCCCCTGGCAAGGTGAGCTGCGTGTGACTGCGGCTCCAGCTGCCATAGAGTGGGTTAAAGCTTGAAGTTTGGGGTGGGAGAAATACCCTTTTTTAACCCTTCCTTTCATTTTAATGTTTAAATATAGAGGGGATGCAGAAACTCATCACGTCACCCTTTAGCTCCCTGCTTTGGGTGATGCACTTTGGAGGAGGTCATCTTGGCTCTTAGTGTGTTATGGAGATGTATCATGGTCCAAATTACCCAGCTGAGATGATCATCATTCCCAGCCAGAGCCTGAGCTGGTTTCAGTTGCTCACTGCTCTGTGTCTGATGCCATTTGAGATCCCCCAGTTGTGTCCAGGCTGATCTCCAGCTATTTTTCAGAGGAATGCAGGTTTTCCACAAGTCCTGTGTTGCATTCCCAGCCTTGGGCAGATGTCTCAGATACCATGGGGCATCTTAAATGGCACTAGATGCCTGCGTTCAACAACTGAGCCATAAAACCACATTGCTGGTCATACAGGGCACATTTCTGAACTATTTATGAAAGAGCATCCTTTTTCATTCAGTTCCTTCTAACTGGCTGTGGAGAGGATGGGACATGAATAACCTGCCCCCTGCACTGCAAAAAACAAATGGGGGCAAGATGCCCACTGGGAATTGCTGGCACCTGCTAACGTTGGGCATGTTTCCAACCTTTCAGTCCATGGACATTGAGGTGGATGAAAACGGGACTCTGGATTTGAGTATGAACAAGCACCGCAAGCGGGAGAGCACCTTTCCCAGCAGCAGCAGCTGCAGCAGTAGTCCCAGCATGAAGTCCCCAGACGTGTCCCAGCGCCAAAACAGCACCAGTGCCACAAGCAGCACCATGACCTCCCCCCAGTCCAGCCAGACCTCCCGCCAGGATGAATGGGATGGGCCCATTGACTACACTAAACCAAACCGCCAGCGGGAAGAGGAGCCAGAAGAGGTGAGAGGTGACTTCTGATGCTTGAATAATGCCTCTTGCGGGACTGAATGCCGTGGCTGCTTGTGCAGTTGTCCTATTTTCCCCCAGAACCCCTAGTTTGTCCTTTGAGGTAGGTGCTGCTGAGGATGAGTGTGTGGGGATTGCACTCATCTTCATCCCTCCAAAACCTTGTGAAAAGCCAGGTGTAAATCCCTGTACAGACGTGGTTTCCACATTTCTCCTCTAAAACAGTGAAATTAGACACTTGGATCTCTGGTTTGGGTACCACAGAGAGTGTTGGTAATGCTGCGCTAACTCTCAGCTGGGATGAACCTGGGATCCCACCTTTTCCCATTGCTCAGCAGCAATGACCACCACGACAACCACTTTTCCTGTCTGTTTTCTTGCAGTCAGAGCCTGCTGCCCACTCTTTTGCCTCCTCGGAAGCAGATGAGCAAGAAGTGACTGAGGAAAACTTTGAAGACCGAAAATACCCAGGGGAGGTGACTTTAACCAACTTCAAGCTTAAATTCCTCTCCAAGGACATCAAGAAAGAGTTGCTCACGTAAGTCCCGCCCTCAAGACCTATCAAATATGTACCCAGCACAGCCAGGCTGGTGGGAGACAAAATGTGTGCTTGCAGGATTCATGGATGGGAGCTGTCACGGTGCATCTCACATTGGAGAAGGATCCTGACCTTGCTCATGTCTATGTAGTTATGGCACTGGGTGGGTGCAAACACAGACCCAGGTCTGTTCTGTTAGATGGGGTATTGCTCTGCATCCACAATGATCTCCAAATTAGGGGTTAATGTTTAGAGTCTGACCCAAACGCTGCAGCTTGGACCTGGCTCTGACCTAATGGCAGGCTGGGATCAGTCTGCAGGTTGTGACCATGATGTCCCAGCAGATCTGCTGTTCTTGGCTTTTCCTGTGCATTTGACCTTCCTATATGTTAAACAGGGCATGGTTTTGCTGACCCTATACAACACATTGTTATCTGGTGATGCAGCAGGAGGCTGAAGGAACAGACAGTCAGGGAAGAGATGCATGGGGGCAGAGCAGCAGCAGCATCTTCCCTAAATGAGCCAAGCACAGAGCAGCTGCCCTGTGTAAAGCTCTAAAGGCTTTTTAAAACCCAGCAGCTATAAACAGCAATTTCTGAGGTAGAGCCTTGAAATCCTCCTGTGCTTTAATTGAATTACAAGGGTAGAGAAATTTCCTAAATAGAAATAGCCTTGAAATAAATAAATGGTGTTATCGGCAGCCCTGAGACTTCTCTCCTTGTTTAGCATCCTTGCTCCTTTCTGGCCCAAGGGCTGTAATGAATTGGCTGTAGTTAACACAGGAGCAGACTTGCCCACTGTGTCTGTTTGATGCTCCAGGACTGGGTGTAGCTGATGGCAGTTGATGTGAAGATGGTCCTCACCTTGGTCACCCTCCTGTTGGTGCACTAGTGGGTACCACGTACATCACTGCTGCTTGAGCACCTTCGTATCAGTGCTGGCTCTAGGGCTTGCTGTGTTTGTGAGGGTGTTGTGGCTGTGAAGAGGATGCAAGGGTGAGCCCCTTGAGTCCCCTTCTCCCAGCTTGTGTTGAACTGTCCCAGGATATCCCTGTGGTGTCCTGGGACATCCCCACTCTCTTGCATACCTTGGGCAGGCAGGGCGTGACTGCCAGAGACCCACTGCTCAGGCACAGACTGGGTTTTATTCCCTGGACACCCATAAGGAATGGCACCTTTTTCCATCACTGCACAAGGGCAATTCACAGGGAAGGCAGCAGAAAGGGAAGAGGGGAAATGCAGCAGACAGGATGTGGCAGCTTCTGCCCATCCTCACTTTAGGATCCCTCAGGTGCATCAATCAGAGCTTCCTTTCATTCCCTTTGTGGAGTGAACAGTATTTCCAAGCTTTTATTTGCAGATACAAGGGCTGAAAGAAAGAAAACCATTTCATACAGCTGAAATCTGAGGCTTTCAAGGAATAAGCTGGTTCCTGCAGCTTCAGTATTGCAAATATCGTCCACATTGGCAGCACCCAGACAGGGTGTTCATGCCCGTTTGTCCATGCCACCCAACCAGCTGCTTCAATTCTCCCACTGCCATCAAGCAAACCAAGCAGCTCTGTATTCCAAATGTTTTCTTCACATTTTCCACAAGGTTTTCCAGGTTTTTTTAGGGTTTTTTTTTTGAGGATCTTTGTGATCTTTTGAGGAATAAAAAAAGGAAGAAGAGCAGCTGATGGGGAGAGAGCTCGTTTGTTTGCATGCAAACATTAGACACACACTAAGGTCTGATGGAAGGAGCCAGCTTTGCAGATCCATGGCTCTCGGGTGAATCCATCCACTTATCCTCCTTCTTCTTCTTATCCAGTTGCCCAACCCCAGGCTGTGACGGCAGCGGACACATAACAGGAAACTATGCCTCTCACCGCAGGTGGGTCGACCTTTGGCTCATGGTTTGGGCTCTAAAGACATCTTGATTTTTGTCCTTTAGTTTGGTTCTGGTTCCTCCCCCTTCTGTTGCCCCTCTCCCTCCCCAGCCCTTTTTCTTTTTCCCCTTTTTTCCCCCCTTTTTCCCCCTTTTTTGTTTGGCTTATCCAGATATTCCATCTCTTCTCTTTCAGCCTTTCTGGTTGTCCTCTTGCTGACAAGAGCCTCAGAAACCTCATGGCTGCCCACTCTGCTGACCTCAAGTATGTTTGCGCTCAACTCAAAACTCCTTTTTTTCTTTATTTCCACCCTTTTTTCTCTCTTCCCCCCTTCCCTACCCCCTCCCCCTCCTCTTGCTCTGCTTTTGCTTTTCCATCCCTTCCCTTCTCCTTTCAAAGAGCCGATCAAAATCCACCTGCGAGGAGCAGTGATGGGGTCCAACCTCCAGGGGCTGCATTGAGGAGAGGCAGTGGCATGGAGAAAGGCTCATTTCTGGGAGGGGGGATCAGGGCAGTGATAAGAAATAAGCTGGGTTCCAGGCAGATTTCCTTTGGGAATTCCTTCCCACAAGGAAAATGTCCTTTTGCATTTGGCTTCTTTTCCTTAGTTTGTGCCTTTTCATTCAGTGTTTTTGCACATCTTTCAAATAATCCAAAGCCCAGACAAAGGCACATACTTTATTTTGGGGAAGAGGCACAGCTGGGAAAATACCCTCAATTTTAGGGGCCATTCAGGATATAGTGACAATCGGTTCCTATTAATTTCCATGGGAATTTGATTTGGACACACTCAGTGAGGCTGGACCCAGAGCCAGGGGTAAAGGGCTCATGGGCACCTGAATTCCTAAGTTCTCATTTCTGATCCTGAAGGGAGGAATGTGGTTTTGCCACTTTCATTCAAATATATTCCTTGGAATACCATTTACAGCTTTGTTTCCATCTTCCCCAAACTCCTCATTTTCAGTAGGAGCTCATTCTTCACAAGAGGGTTTCCTAAATGCTCTCTTTCATTGCTTCCCCTAAAGAGAGGTTTAATAGAAATAGTATTTAAAAGAGATGGAAACACTGGTGGGACCCTAAGTCTCCTCCACCCAACCTGCATCTTTGGGCCAAACCTCATTCAAATCTGTTTTCAGCATCTCTTCCATGGATTCAGCTTACCTTTGGAGACTGATTCACCTCTGAGCTCCCTGCTTTGAATCCAGTTTCAGGATTATTTAGACACTGAAATCTATAACTGAAGAGCCTCTACAGAGAGGAAAACCTCACGGAGGACTTCACCTTGCATAGGCTTATAATGAAAACCAATAATGCCCTGTGTCCTGTGTGCTGTCAATGATGTTGAAGCCATAGTAGAGTCAGCCAGGACCCCCTTTGGACATTAAGGTGATTGGTAAAGTCCCAAATCCCTGTTTGGTGCCCTGTAGGGCAGTGTGAGGCTGGGAGTGCTCCACACTCCACCACCAATGTGAATCCTTGTGCCAGGAAAAATGCTTGTTAAAAGCCTGCTCCTTATCACAGAGGTGGAAAAGTAGCTGGATTAGTTGATATTAATAGAATATGCTAGTGGATGGAAAGGACTCGCATGATTAGCACTAAGTACACTTAATCATGCATTATAGACAATATACATTTTGAAAAGGGCCTCTTAAGAGAGCTTTGCTGAACTGGTGTTTCTCCAACAGCCTTAAAGAATAGCCAGTGATCAGGCAATTAGTGTTAAAGATATTAAAAGCTCTCAGGAACAGTGCCCATTGCTAGTAAGGACCTGGATATAAAGCAAACTGGGTTGGTCCTCAGAGAGCATCACACCAAGCCTTGGTGGGCAGCACCCCCTGCTTCCCTTGGGTACCCAGTGTCAGTGCTTTGTATCAAAATACTGTGTAAAACAGAGGAATTCTGAACAAAACAAAGCTTTTAAATGTTATTTCCCAAGGACTATTATGTCCCAGTGAGGATGGGAGCAGAGGAGGGAGGAAGGGAGAGAGGATTTGGAGATATTACAGATAGCACAGACAGAGCTTTTCACAACTTCAGATAAGGCCATGTCAGTGTTTCTATTATAAATTCCATTTCAGGGGTTAATATACCTGGTATAAAAAAAAATAGCTCCAGGCTGGAACATGCAATAAAAGGTCTCTGTCGGTATGATTTGTCTCCAGATAATTAAAAATGAAAATCAAATCACTTCTCTTCCCCTCTTTAAAAGTCCTGCAAGGCAAAAGGAGTGGGTTTATAATTCCATCCCGCCCTGAAGCAAGAACAACAAAGAAATAGTTTTGCTTTCTACTTTAACAGCACATAATAGGGAGATGTCACTGTCATCTCCTCAACCTGTGCTTCCAGATGCGTTAGGGAGCGTGCATCCTCACTGAGGTCCTGCTGGATGTCTCCCTTCTCTTAGTGCACCAGCCCTAATTGTGTGTATTTATGTTTTCCTGGGTCTGAGCATGCTGACCTTGGCTCCTGACTTAGTCTCCCTGCCACCCTTCTAGGACCAGGACATGTTCCTGCTCTCCCATCCTATCTTACCCATAAGGTGCTGAAAGTTTTCACCAATGGCAACAATTCATTGCCCCACAAACGCCAAACCCTTTCCAGAGCTGGTGCAAAGAGGAGAATTTTGGTATTTTGTGACAAAAAAAACACCCCAAAAGGACATTTAAAAAAGGCTCTTTCCAAGCTGCAAAGCTAAAGGCATCTGTGGAAATCACTGCTCCACTCACTCTTAGGGGCCAGAGCTAAGACCTTCAGTTGGGCTTCCTGTTGGTGGTGGCCGAGGTGTCCAGAGTTTTGCCTAGGTTTATGCCCAGCCCAAAGGCCATGGATGGCATCTGCTGTCTCGTTATGGCTTCAGGATGACATCCATTGCCCCGAAGCTCTTTTATTTGGTTTGTCATCTCCTGAGCTGTCCCCTTTGTGAGGAGGGGGGACAGAAGCTGGAAGCCACCATCCACTGTGCTCCAACATCCCACCTCTTCCCACCGATGCTCCTCTCCAACACCACCATCATGCTGTGATACATTGACTCTGGTGGATATTCCAGGCCTTGTTCTTATGGAGGGAGAAGGGGCAGGATGAAAAACCTGCTTCTGTGCTGACAGTCCCTCAGCTTCTCCTTGCAATGCGCTGCTGCAAAGCACCGATCCCCTGCTCCCATCCCCAGGCTAATCTGAGCCTCCCTTTCCTCCGCAGGTGCCCTACTCCTGGTTGTGATGGCTCTGGTCACATAACAGGAAATTATGCATCGCATAGAAGGTAAGATCTCCCTTCAATTAGTTTTTCTGTAGCCTCTTTCTGTTTTGTTTTGATTTTGGGTTGGGTTTTTTTGTGTGTTTCTCCCCCCTGCAGTGGGCAGAGTTGTAAAGTTCTGAATAAAACATTAATGTTACTGACAACTGAAGCTTATTTTCATCTCTTTAATCTGACTTCTCCTTTTTTTTCTGATGTTTCCAGCATCTGATTAGAAGCTCCTTTCAACAGCATAAAAGACAAAGGGTCAGATTTTAGCTGATGCAATGTTCCTGTTAATAATGCTACCTATTTATGACTTCTATTATCACTTTAGAGCATTAATAGCAGAGATCTGAGCCTTCTGTTTCAACAATTCCATTAAACATCGCAGGCTGTTAGCAGAGATCTTCTTATCTAGACACCATTAATTACTGTCCATCTCCCTCAATTTCTGATTATCTTTTTTTTTTTTCCTCCTGACTTCTCCTCGTGATGTGAAGCTGCAAAACGAGGGAGATCAAAAACACTGTGCCAAATGCAAGGGAAAGCTGACTGAAGCGGGGGAATAGCAAATGCAGTGATTCTGCCAGTGAGACAGGCCTTTCTTCTCTTTTTAACCACAGTCTGTCAGGCTGCCCTCGTGCCAAGAAAAGTGGGATCAAGATCACCCCGACAAAGGATGACAAAGAAGACCCAGAGCTGATGAAGTAAGTCTGGAGATGCCTCCTGAGTGGAGCCTTTTGCTCTATCCCCTTTTTGCCTCGCACAGATTTACGCGGAGCAGCACAATGATGCTCAGAGCATCATCTGCCCGTGCTGGAGCCAAAACTCTTCTGCTGGTTTTGGGAGGAATTTTTCCCTAATCCCCAAAATGGTGTTGTGATGTTGGAATGTGATTGGAAAATTGGGCAGTGGGGAGGTAATGGTGTATTTGGCATTGTGGATGTGAAAGGTAAGCTGGTAGGGTGCAAGCAGTTCCTCTCCTACCTGTGCTTTGTAAATGAGGGTAAAAACCCACAGGCAAGCAAAATGTTGCAGGTTTTTGGGCATCAGCAGGCAGGTGAAGGGTGCTGGTGGTGCTTATCTCCTAGGAATGCAGCAGAAACAGGAACTGAGTCCAACTAGGATCCAGTAACCTGGATTTACACGTGTTTTGTAGGGTCTTTGCTATGGGTGAATACCCAAACCAACAAAAAGCCTTTCTCTCTGCCTCAGGCTGAATTTTTCTAAACATCCCAGGGAACTTATTCCTAGTGGGAATGGAGATTTTAAATCCCTCAGCTTTCGTTTGCTGTGAAATCCATTTGTCCTGACTTTTAGCAAGGCTGAGCATCACGGGCTCAGCATCCAGGGCCTGATGCGTTCAGGGTCTGTGTCTTGACCTCTCATGCTGCTACCGGACACCCTTACAGCAAGGCTGGGGCCAGCACTGACTCCAGGATCCTAATCCAGAGCATTCCCAGCTTTTCCAGGGCCTGTCCACTCACCCAGCAAGCGTAGGTGGAGAGGGATAAGAAGAAATGGAGAGGGATAAAGAAAACCTTCTTAACCCCATTCAAGCTTCCATTTGCCATGAGCACTGCTGTATCTGCCCAGACCCCTTTGGCTCAGCAGCCTGTCCCCAAATGCATCTATTTTGGCTCATTTTAGCTCCAGGGCAGGTCTTGCCCTTGCAGAACACAGTGAATACCTCTGTGTATGTGGGTTTTGCCCTGGACCAGCGCTGAGCTGGAGTGGGAGCCTGTGGGAGCGGAAGAGCCCTGCGGGAAACGGGGATGCGCCAGCCAGGAGAAGGACCTTTAGGAAGAAGATGGTATTTGAGCCATCTGCTGTGTTCTCGGCACACAGGAAGGAAAGCTCCCGGTTAAATGAGCCGTGTGGCAATTAGCAGGAGTTAGCTGAGTTTATTAAAAATTAAGCAACTTCCTCAAGAATCTGTGGGATAAGAACTCCGGTTTTGGCTCCAATACATTGCTGCTGGTGGTGGAATGCTGTGCCATTAACCACCGACACAAAGGAGGAAAGGGCAGCAAATGCTGTTGTGCAACTCCCAGCTGCTTCACTGTTCACATTTGCTTCTTTTACTGCAGCCGGAGCCTGTGGTTGGGTGGTTGTTCCTCTCTATGTCTTCACCCAGGGATGTGTGCCCTATGGGATGGGGAAGTCAGGGCTTTGCTCTTCCTTTCCTGCCCCACTCAGGGCTGGGACCAGTCAGAAATGAGCCCAGTGGCTCCTCCAGTGTTGGGTTCTTTGTCCATCTCAGTCTCCCCTCTGGCAGGTTAAAGCCATTCCCCTTGTCCTGTCCCTACAGGTCCTTGTCCAAAGCCTCTCTCCAGGTTTCTTGTAGCCCCTTTAGGCACTGGAGCTGCATTAAGGTCTCTTCAGAGACTTCTCTTTTCCAGACTGAACACCCTGTATGCTTTAACCTAGTCCACCCTAAAAATGCAATTGCCGGGAAGCTAAAGTGGCAAGAAATGGGGTTGGATTTTCTGACTATACAGCTGGTTCTGGCCTTGGAGGCTCACTGTGGCTCTGCTGCTTGCTGAGTGTGGGTGCAGGCAGTGCCGGGAGGGCTGTGAGGGTCTCAGTGGCATAAGGATGTGAAAGCATTCCTCCTCTATCCCATGGCAGGAGCTCCTCTGAGATGTGCAAAACAACCCAGCACAATGACCCCTTCCCTGCTGCCTTCCCCCAGCCCAGTGTTCACAGCAAGGTGCGCCCGGTGCGGGTTTGCGTTAAGGAGCTTTGGCTCTAATTCCCTCCTCTGCCTGCACCGGGCGCCACTTGGAAGCCAGCCGAGATTTGCACATCACCACCGAGGGGAAAGTCATTGAGTCCCTGTTGTTTTTGCTGTTCATCCCTCAAGTAATTTCCTACAGACATGACCGAACAGATCACCTCAACCTTCAGCCCAGCCCTGGCATCATATGGGAGCATCCACAGGTGCCGAACTGATCAGACTCTATTGATGCTTCTCTTAAATACTACCAATAATTAAAAATAAAGAAATAATACTAATAGCAAAGCCCCATCCAGCTGTTTTGCACCATGAGGCTCTGGTTTATTTGTTAACAATGAAAACGTAATGAAAGTTAAATTAACAGCGTAAAATATGTAATGGGTGGGCTGTAATGGCTGCATGCTAAACGCTGGGGTTTGTCTCATTCTTGCTCTTCCTCCTCCCCCCTTCCCCATCCTTTTCCTCCTGAGGATTCAGTAATTTGCTCGTGATCATATAAAAGCAATGATGTTATGAATTTACTGAGGATCCTGCTGGCAGGGATATTATAAGTGAATTGTGCTGCATTTGCAGCTGATTAAAATCAAGATCAGCAGTTTTCAAATTATCTTGGGAAAGGGCTGAGTGTACAGAGCCCCCCCCTCCCTTTGCTGTCATCTCCCTTTTGTACAAAACACAAACAATCAGGGCAGTGAAATGCAGCTCCTGATTTGCAGGAGCAGCTCAATGGGTGTTTGGCTGGGGAAACTGAGTCCTGAAGTGCTTTCAAAGCCAGGACACGGGGGTTATTTCTGCCATTTCTTACCTATTTCCACCTCCCCTTCTTTTAGAGCAATCTCCCTTGAGTAATAAACTTTAAACTGTATTTCTTATTGACCAGTATCTTTATAAACAAATGCAAGCTACAGCAGAAACACTAATAGACACAAAGGGCTTTGTGGAACAACTGAATTTAGTGAGTATGCCATTAGGTGGAGAGGATGCGAGCAGGGAGGAAGGAGATGCCCTTTAGAGAGGTCCTCATCCTCTTGGCAATCAGCACAAGTTGTGTCTGTGCTTCCACAACACCCCTCACAGCTCCTGTATGCTTGAAATGGTGGCAAAAGCAGAAGGATGGGAGGGCTGGTGAGTGTAATTCCCACTTTCATCCCCTTGAGAGCATAGGTTTATCTCTCTGTAGCCATGGAATGTGAACCAAGAAGAGGAGGCAAGTGAGTCTGAGCAGTGCCACAGGGTCTGTTTGTCTTGTCTTAACAGATACAGGCTCAGAAACCCTTCAGATACCTCAGTGCACAGGTTGCAGCCTGATGGGCTTCCAGGTCAGGGACTGGTTCATGGGAAGGGTTATGCCCCTGTGGGCACATCACGCTGACCTACTGTAGGGTTGAACGAACTGGTTCCTTCTCATCCCCAATTTCCTTACTTCCCTCTTCATTCCTGTGCTGTAATTCCCTGTGCCCAGGTGTCCCGTTCCTGGTTGCGTTGGGCTTGGGCACATCAGTGGCAAATACGCCTCCCACCGGAGCGCCTCGGGGTGCCCCCTGGCAGCCCGCAGGCAGAAGGAAGGATCACTCAATGGCTCCTCCTTTTCCTGGAAGTCACTGAAGAACGAAGGCCCCACCTGCCCTACCCCAGGCTGCGACGGCTCTGGCCATGCCAATGGGAGCTTCCTCACTCACAGAAGGTAAATCACAGCGTCGAAATCATTGTGAGTTTGACATTGCCATGGACTAACCCATCTTTGTGCAGATGCTGCTTGAGCATCGGTCAGCTCCACATGCAAGGCTCAATAGCTGGAGCTTTATGTGCTGACCTCAGGTGGCTTTGAGGTTGCAATTTTCTACTTAGAAGTAAATGCGTAATTGTTTTAATATTGCAATAGTGATTATCAGGGAATCCCAGCCTGGTTTGGGTTGGAAGGGACCTTAAAGCTCCTCCAGCTCCAACCCCTGCCACGGGCAGGGACCCCTTCCACTGGAGCAGCTTGCTCCAAGCCCCTGTGTCCAACCTGGCCTTGAGCACTGCCAGGGATGGGGCAGCCACAGCTTCTCTGGGCACCCTGTGCCAGCGCCTCAGCACCCTCACAGGGAAGAGCTTCTGCCTAAGAGCTCCGCTCAGTCTCCCCTCGGGCAGGTTCAAACCATTCCCCCTTGTCCTGACCCTACAGGTTCTTGTCAGAATCCCCTCTCCAGCTTTCATATAACCTCTTTAGCTACTGGAAGCTGCTCTAAGATCTCCCTGGATGGAATTAGATTCAGCAAAATAAAGGAAACTGATAATATAATGTCCTTTCATTAGCATGTCAGACAGGACTTGGGTACCCCAAACAAAGGTTTCATACCACTGGCCAGACTCATCTCACCTTTCTGACCTGGCATAGCCCCTCTTCTAGGAAATGGTGTGCTTTTTAATCTCTGCTCGAGAAAATTGCTCTCGCTTTATAAATGAGGAGTTTTGTGGCATTATTCATAAAGCAATTTCCTCTGTGCCATAAAAAGCTTTTACAAGAACCGTCTCACAGCATGAACTCCACCAAATGGTATGAGCTGTTGTTGGGAACATAAGCACCTATAAATACCAAGAGTTCATGAAACCCATTTTTAATTGCTTTTCAGTTTGTCGGGGTGTCCAAGAGCTACTTTTGCTGGGAAGAAAGGAAAACTCTCAGGGGATGATATTCTCAACACAAAGTTCAAGACCAGCGATGGTAAGGACTTGTACTTCTTTTGCCTTGCGGTGTATAAAGGTCTTGGGTCCATGAACCTTTCTTTGCAGATCAGTGCGGGGGGATTAAACAACTCAAATCTGGCTGCAGGTTTGCAAGGATGACTTGTGCCATGAGCACCCATTCCTGGGGTTTCCTGGGTTTTGGGGGGTGCTACCAGCACCGCTCCTGAGCGACACGATAAAGAAGGAGTTTCCATAGTGAAATTCCAGGCAAGTAAAAAATGATGCTGAAGTAGTAGGTTTTTGTGGGGTTTTTAATCAAATATTCACTGGCATTTTTACAAACCCCTTGCAGTCGTTCAGCAATTTCCACCTATTCAGGGCTTTTAATCCTGAGATATTTCTGGATGTGGAATTTTGTTAGCGATGGCATTTTGCGTTTCCAGTTCTATTACTGAGGTTTCTGTGGTATCTGACAAGGTTCGGGCATTTAACTTGAATACGTCTATAGTTTGGAACCTATAAATACTTGCACTCTTCTATAAATACTCCTTTGTTTTATGAACTTCATCATTTCTAATCGAGACATGCATTAGTTTGTCAAATGGCATCTTCCCAACCTTTGAGCGACCCAATTGACCTTCAAGGGATGTGCTGGACCCCACAACAAGGGATATGCTGGACGGTGCTACACCGTCATTTGCTTTTGCATTTACATATTGACCTATTCAAGTGTCATTGAACTGTGATGATAAAAACCCTTACTACAAAAAACACACATGTATATAAAGCAGGTGAGATGTGTGTCCCGTTTCAAGGATGCAAAAGCAAAGGCTACTTTGTGAGTAGTGATGTTGGTAACTGTCCATAATCATCTCTCCTGCAGTTCTGGAGAATGATGAAGAGATCAAGCAGCTGAACAAGGAGATCAGTGAGCTGAACGAGTCCAACTCGGAGATGGAAGCAGCCATGGTGAAACTGCAGTCACAGGTTTGTGTGCTTGGATGTGCATCCAAGCCCATAAACGCATGGCCAAGCCCCTTGGGCGGATGGTGGTGGGTAACATCGCATGAGGGTTGGTGACGCTGCTGTGCTCCTTGCTCTGCAGATCTCCAGCATGGAGAAGAACCTGAAGAACATCGAGGAGGAAAACAAAATCATAGAGGAGCAAAACGAAGCCCTGTTCCTGGAGCTCTCAGGGTTGAGCCAGGCTCTAATCCAAAGTCTTGCCAATATCCGCCTTCCGCACATGGTAAGAAACATTGACAGCGCTCACCCCAGCCGGCCCTGATGGAGGCAGCTGTGCCAAACCCAATCCACAATAAGGGTTATACACAATTAGAGTGGAAGAATTTCTCTACACACACCTACGTGTCCTTTATAAGATCAGTACTTTTGCCTTATCTCTGAAGCTTGCATTATATCTCCCTTTTGTTGTCATTTTCTGCTGATCTGCCTTTGGATCTATTGTTCTGTCTCATTACATCTGGGAGCGTTATCGCAAAATAGGAAACTTTATCAAGGGCACCCAGCACCTTTTAGGCTAAGACAGCACAAGCAGAGATCAGGAGGGATTGGATTTCAACGTCAGAAAGATCTTAGTGCTCCTATTATAATGCAGGTAGTTTCAATTCAGTTTTCAATAGCTGGCAGCCAAAGAATAGCATTCTTAAAGAGAGTGTATTTTGTTTAATTTAACAAGGTCTCACAGCCCACAGCATGTTACCATAGAGTTACTGCAAAATGAAAAGCCTGCATTAAAATAGTAAAACCACAAAAGGCTATTAATTACCTTCCCTCTATTCCCAGCAATGTAATTACTGTTGTCAAAGCCAGGTGTGTGGAGGGGGGCTCGTGTTGTTGGGAGAAGGAGTCCTCTTACAACTCATGAAGACCGTGGCAATGATGAGAGGAACAAGCTTTTGATTTCTTTCTTTCTGCCATCTTTTCTCCTCTTTTTTTTTTGTTGGGAATCCTTTTCATTGGGGGTTGTATTTAAATCCAGGCTGGCTGGAGAGAAGCCATCCTCCAGCAGAGCAGTTTTGGATAGCATTCACCCAGCTGCCTAACTGGCAGAAAACCGCTCGCTGAGAGCTATTTTTTTGTCAAGTGTTTGACACATAAAGGTCAAATAAACTGTTCAGCAAATATTTTTTCATGGTTTCAGGCAACTCCAATTAAAGAATGCCCACGAGACTCATCTGCTCATTTTAGTCCTGTTCTTCTTCTTCCTCCCCCTTTTATTTTCTCCCCATTAACTCCGAGTTAGGCATTTGCAAGGTTACCACCATGCCCCTCAAAAGCAAAAGCTGCACAGCAGCATTCAGCCCAAGGTGAACAGGCTTCGGTCCTAACTTTGCCTTTGATTCCCTCCATGATGTTTCAGCAGTCCTCCCATCCTCCAGCCCTTCATTTCCATGCCTTAATTCAGCCTCGAGCTTGTCAATCTCCCGGCACATGCTTAACCTGGTGCTGGTAATAGTTCCATGAGGCCAATGCACATAATTAAGAACCCAGTTAGGATCTGGCCGGAGCAGGGGTTACACAATGAGATTTCAATACCTACAGCACCACACACTAAAAGGCTCCATTGTGGAGACCTTTGGCTGTTGGTACGTACACAGATGATGAGGGGAGATTTAGATTAGATATTAGGAAGAGTTCTTCACTATAAGGATGCTGAGGCGCTGGCACAGGGTGCCCAGAGAAGCTGTGGCTGCCCCATCCCTGGCAGTGCACAAGGCCAGGTTGGACACAGGGGCCTGGAGCAAGCTGCTCCAGTGGAAGGGGTCCCTGCCCATGGAAGGGAGTTGGAACTGAATGAGCTTGAAGGTCCCTTCCAACCCAAACCAATTCAAGGATTAATTGCAAAGAAACATCTCTGCATCTTCTTGCTCTACTTTTACTAACACTTTCATTTGGCTTTTTTTGGCTGCAGGAGCCAATTAGTGAGCAGAACTTCGATGCATATGTGAACACACTGACTGACATGTACACCAACCAGGAGTGCTATCAGAACCCAGAGAACAAGGACCTGCTGGAGACCATCAAGCAAGCCGTCAAGGGCATCCAGGTTTAGTGGTGCGGGACACAGACGAGCAAGCGACCAGCCTGTAAGATGGAACTATCCCTCCAAATATTCAGGTTTACAAGTTAGAAAACTTGTTTAATGAATGAAAAAAGTCAAAAAGACAAAAAAAAAAAAAGGACCAAAATGTAACCAAGAGGCCATTTGTGAGACGTGGAACTGATCAAACTCAATGTTCTCGTTTACTTAACTTTGGACCTTCTTGAGAAAAGTGGGATTTTTTTCTCTACCTGGACCACGAGGTAGATCAGGATGGAAGGCTGAATTCTCCAGTAGGCTGTGGGGCTTGGTAGCTGGTGAAGAGCAGGCATCTTTCCTGAGTTGCCGTGCTCTTGCGGAGTTGATCCAAGGGTTAAAACGTTACAAGAACAGGGTCTTGTCTGATCCAAGACTAGCATCTGACTGGCTTAAACCCTCATGTTGTCTATGGTCCTATGTCCAGATCACCTACTCACACATGAATTATGTTCTGTGTTGCTACAAGTGCTGGAGCTGCAAGCCACCTGTAAATCTGAACCGGTGCTGGGCCTCCCAGCCCCGAAGTGTTCAGATCTCCACTGGGCATGGGAACTCTTTAAGTATTATAAAGTAGCTTATTTTTATTTTCTGAAAGAAATCTGAAGAGCAGTTCTGGATCTCCAGTGGAAAGCGCAATGGAAAAAAGGTTCTCAGGGAAGCTTTGGAGTTTGCAACTACAGTATTCCTTTGTCTGTCTTAAATATGAGAATAGCTATTATGAATAGGCCAATACCAGATATTTCCTACAGAAGAATTCTTTAATGTGTCATGGTCCGGTGTATATGATTTTTTGGAAGTCTGTTTGATGACAGTTCTGGTTCTTTTCATTGTTGGGATCACCCTTGCAGTGGCGCAGTACTGCCAGTCCACAGGTCATACATCGAATGCCAGAGAAACGGCTGAGATTGTGATGAACAGCAAAAAAACCCAAGAAACAAAAACCAACAAGAAGAGAGATGTCAATTAACGGCCAGCAAAGTGCTTACTACCACCAGTCAGTAGTTGATTCCCTACAGGTATCCACAGGGCAATGGGTGGTTTTGGGTTTGGTGTTCTACGCTTGCTGCAAAAGTCACAGCACAAGTGCTGTAAAAAGGGAGGAAAAAAGAGTATTCAGGTATTGGGTATTCTTCCAAAGAAGCATTCTGTAAGCAGCTCGGTCCACGCAGCCCACTGTGCACTTAAAGAACAACTCAATGAATGTCTCTGCAGCACCCCACGTGCTCTCCCCATGCTCATTCCCATCTGGAGCTCGCTGTTCCCCTCCTGCAAATGCTTTGGAAGCAGAAAGGGGAAAAGCTCCCTGACGGGTCCCAGCATGGGATGCATCCTGCATCCCACATCTCTCCCAGCAGCGGGGAGGGCAGAGCTGGGGTGGATTTTGCTGAGCCCTCGTAAAGGCACAACTGTGGTGTCATTTTGAGCCCAATCCTGCAGATATTTGGGGTTTAGGGTGTAATCCATGATTTGGAGTCGATGGAAAGCTCCCCAGTGACTGCAGCAGCCATTGGGTCTGTCCTTGGAGCTCCCGAGTGACTCAGCTCATATTGGCTCCCCTGTTGAGCTCAACAGGGCAGCTGGGGTGGGTGGGTTTGCTCATGTCCATAAGTGTTTGCAGGATCAGACTCCATGAGTTCACTTATTTTAGAACCCATTCCAAGTGCAAACATAGAAAAGAAAGGGGAAAAAAAAGAAATAATACTAATTTGAGGTGTTAAAAACACAATGTTCTTAACATGTAAATAGAGTCCAAATTGATTGTGACTGCAATTCAGTTAGTATTTAAAAGTAGAGAAATTGCACTTCCTGGAAGAAAGAGAGGGGGTAAACCCATAAGTAGTTAGTTTAATTATCCTGTAAATTATTTAATTTTGGCAAGATGTATGTAATTTATATTGACAACACCTTCTGTTAACTTTTTTTTTTTGCTATTTATTTAACTTTTTTATTTATTAATTTTCTACTGGTTTGAAAAACTGGACACTGCACCATAGGAAAAAAAGAAAAAGCAAAAAAATAATAAAACCTTAAAATTTAAAACTTTTGACCATAAAAAAAAAGATATTCCAAATAAAAAAAAAAAAGGAAAAAAAAAAGAACCCCTATCTCCAACTCCTACTTGGAATTTTGATGCAACCGAGTTATTTTTTATATATTTTGTTATTTATTCTTTTAAGGAAGGGAATTTTTTTAAAGATATTTTATACCTGAGACCTTTTGATAAGTTTTTGGTTTGTTTTTTTGCGGGAGCACTTGAGGGGGGGGAGGGACGGTGGGGCAAAAGAGAGACCTTTTCAGTTCGATCTTTCTTTTCCATTCCTATCGTTTCAGGCACTGATAACAGGAGATGAGAATCGTGTATTTATTATTTATTTAATATTTAAGTCGGGGAGGGGGGGGAAAAAAGCATTGACCTGTGCTCTTGTTGTATATTTATTTTGTCGTTTGTGTGTTGGTTACGTGATGACTGAGTACTTGTTTCTGTGAAGGAATACTGTTCCTATTTAAATAATAAAGAGTCACATTGAAAGTTATAGCAGGCTACATGTTATTCTGTGAAAACCAATACTGTGATCTACTTTCCTCAGGAAATGTACTTTGCAGACAGAACTTCCTTATGTACTGGCAGGGTTATTTCGTAATAAAACCCAGTTCTGTTTGTGACTTTAGTTCCTATGGTCTTTCTTCGAGCTGTTGCCAGTGTCCCCAGTGGGTTCCATCCTTCTGCACCGTGGCTTAGAGGGTTGGTGTGTTCCCCCACCTTGGAGCTGTGGATGGGGGCTGCCCACCCCAAACGTGGCTCTCCCCAATGACTCAATTCTGGGATTAAAGGGAAGTTTAGGTTTGGTTTCTCTGAAGACTTTGAAGAATAAGGAGTTGTCACCATGCAGCCATGTGGGCACCTAAAATCCCACTAGGCCCATGATGGGGAGAATCAAAAGTGCAAGCAAAGGTATGTATTTATTTAGTCATAGAATCATTTAGGTTGAAAAAGGCCTTAAGATCATCAAGACCATCACTAAACCATGTCCCCAGGCACCACATCTACACATCCTTTAAATACCTCCAGGGACAGTGACTCCACCACTGCCCTGGGCAATACTTGACAACCATTTTGGGGAAGAAATTATCCCTAATATCCAGTCTAAACCCCCTTGGAGCAACCTAAGGACTTTTCCTCTTGTCCTATTACATGTTATTTGGTAGAAGAGACTGACCCTGACCTTGCTACAACCTGCTTTCAGGTAGTTGGTAGAGACTGATAATGTCTCCCCTGGGTCTCTTTTCAACAGGCTCCCAACATCCCCAGTTCCTTTGGCTGTTCCTCACAAGATGTGTGCTCCAGAAGGTTGCTGAAGCCCCTTCCCCAAGGCAGGGGGGCCGTACCCTGCACTGCCAGCACTCAGCATCACTCAGATTTCACAGCTTTGTACTCCCACAAAGCGCACAAGCAGAGGAGACACCACTGGGAGCAGTGCAGGAAATGCCAGCACTGGGATGGGACACGGAGACGGATGCTTTCCCCTCCTGGGTGTACAAAAAAGCCTCATCAAATTTCTCTCTAAGGATTAGTTAAAATGCTGGGAGATGGCTTGGTTTGGTTAACAAGATTTCCTCACTTATCCACCTGACTCTAATGTTCACAGATTTCCTTCCTGGAACAACAGGGCTTTGTCACTGGAAAGAGCTCATGCCTGGAAGCTGTGGCAATGAAGAGGATTTCTCTCCCCTCTCTGTGTTGGAGATGTCATTACTGAAGTTACCGAAATTGATGTGCTGCAGCTGTAGCTTCCAAGGTGAAATCAGGTAAATCACATTAAAGCCATTCCAAGCTGAGTGAGTTGGGTCAAATGGGAATTTCAGGCAGGTTCATTGCCAAGAAATTCAATTCTCTGATTAACTAAGCTGAACTTCTCTGACTGTCCCCACGCAGAGGCACATGTGCTGCTGGGTTACAGCAGGTGATGCTCACAAATACCCAGAGGTGAAGGGCAGACTGAAATGGAGCCCAAAGGGTAAAAACTGTAGCCAGAAAAAATTAAAGCAAAGTTTGGGGTAGAAAGATTTCTTAAAGCTTTTGCTTAAGCTTGTACATGGCCATGGGTGTTCATTGGAAGGTTTCTGTCTTCATTTGATGTCTGCAAGCTGCCCTGGGGCAGGATAACCGGCAGAGGCTTAGGACAGGCTTATGGGATGACTGAAGAGAGGTCCTCCAGGTTCTATCAGCATCTGGCTTTTCTCCCTCTGAGTGGTCAGATTTAGGACTTGCTTTGTATCCCCAAGCCGTGTGGTCCCAAATGCCTCAGCAGAAACAGCCTTGGGAGCAAGGATTGAGAGTTCAGGAGGTTTTGTCCTCTCCACAGAGGACTTCACAGCTTTAAAGGAGAAAACCCCATGGCTGCACACTGTTTCTGAAGGGCATGTAATTGTTTTGGGGGGGGTTCACTAGACTTTGCACCACCGAGCAGCTCCTTGTGCCAATATTTGCTTATGATGATAGCTAATAGACATGCTTGCTTGTCCTTTCTTAACGAATTGCTGTGCTGTATAATAGAGCAGTTAGATTTGTATTAAACTGCAGCTTTGGGAGCCATCACTGTGAGATGTTATCTTCTCTGAACTGGAGTCCTTTATCGCAGGGAAGGGAATTGAATTGGTTTAAGATGGTACACTGTCAGTTTATAGGTGTGCTTAGGAGAGCTCTTAAGCCTCCTCCACCATGCACAGGGTGAGAGCTGGCTGCAGAGGAGAGCAGGTCTTTTGCTTAAAGGATGTAAGTGGAAAGATACTTGTCAGCATAAGGTTGTTTCTAAACGTGTTGATAAACCATTGACAAACAAGAGCATCATTTGGCCTCGCTGATGGCACTGTTAATTGTAGCTGCTAATGACCCATTCCTCCACTCTTCTGCTCAAGTGGTACCTTCCTCTTGTCAACATTTACTGAGTCTCTCCCTATGGATTTTGGATGTGTGCAGAAAAGGGTTTCTTTCCCTGTCTCATTTTCCCGCAGTTTTGGTCCCCCTGCTCCAGAACTCCTCTGGGTGAAGTCTTTATGCTTGGTTCATCTCACCCTGCTCCCACAACCTGAGAAACACACAGCTGGCTGGTCAAGAAGGGGTTGCTGGGGAGAGAAGGAAACCTGGCTCTTGAGAGATGCCATTTGGCATCCAATTCACTCCCCTTGGGCTGCAGAAAGATGCTGCTGTGGCTGGGGAGCGATTGGAGGGGCTGGAGATGACACTGCGGTCAACACAGAAGCCCCTGGCTGGAAACTGTTCCCTTCCCAACCAGCACTGAGCACAGCTTGGTTGGATTAAAGCTCTGGCCAGCACTTGCTAACACACTCACTCCTCCTACACTTTTATGGGAAGATATATCCTGAAACGACCTTCTCTTTGTACAGAAGGGCTCCTGGGACTGAGGCTGTAGGGCACGTGGATGATGCATCCTTCAGACAAATATTTATTTGTTATTCCAGATGCCTTCATCCCTGTCTTTCCGTGGGATGAATAAATCACCAATTGTAAAAACGGTAGGATCAGATTTTAGGACATTTTCAACCCTGTCAACAGGGAAGTATAACAACCATTAAAGCCTGCTTTCATTTATATCACTGCAATGCTCTTCTAGTTGAATGACAGCGAGTATCTGTGATGATATCAAGAAAGGATGAAGCAAGGACATATGCTCTGCCTGAGCTCCAGGACTAGTACAAAGGGCTGGACCATCCCAGGAGAACCTGTCCATGCTAAGATAACGATGCCTGACCCTGCAGCATCGTGGTTGTGGTTAACTTGGTCATGCCCATATTGAAGCCAGCATATGCCAAAAACTTCTCCTTGCCTCTTCGTCAGTCACAAGTCCCAGAGTCCACCCAAACTGAGCAGGAGGCAGTGGACTCAAACAGGAGCTAACTTGGCCTCAGCACTGCAGAGGAGTTGGCTTTGGCCTGAAGCTCATCAAGTCCAAGATCAAGGATCAGCTCCTCAGGTCTTGCTGTTTGCCAGAGGACTCCTTGGGCTTCAGCATTTAATAACCCAGCCCAACCATGCTAAGGCTGTTCAACAATTAAATAACATAAATCCAGAAGCTAGATTAATAAACAGTCTAGTCTGTCTACAGCAGTCTACAGGGTGGAGAGAGAAAACTGTAAAATATTTATTACCAGCTTGGGGATGAAGTCATTAATTTAATAACTACCCATTGCTTTGCTTCTCACACTTGTTAGCAGTCTGAAGGTTACAGAAGATTAGGTGGGAAACTTACTGCCTCCCTGCTGAGAGGAGCCTTTCCCATGAACGCCAGGGCCCAGCTCCCATCTGTCACCCCATGATGCTCTGAGGTGGTGAATCTATTACTGTGCTGCTTATCAAAATGAGATGAAACAAGTTCTGCTGGCCACATGGCAACCCTCCATGGAATTTAATGAGGACTCTGCCCTTTGTGCATCAGGCCATTCCCAACAGCTGGAGACATGAAGGCAGGAGGATCTTTGTTGGTGTTCACCGCTTGTTCATGATGTGGTTCCCACATCAAGTCTGAACCCAGCAGCATCTCAAGGGCAGGAGCCTTTGGAGACCAGTGCATTGGCTGCCTCCTGTCCCGAGAGGTCAGGACCATTATCAGGCAGTCCCTCATCTGTGGTTTCTCAGTGAGTCTTCACACTTCAAGAAGAGGGAACATGGGTGTTAGTTCAGTCCCTGCAGTGATCTGGTATCAGGCAGCATTCAGGACTTAGATGTATGCATCCTCTTTGTTTGTAGTGATTACGGATGGAATCCCCTGATGAGTGTTCTTCTCCACTGACAACTGCAATTTGCAGCGATGCTGCAGAAGAACTCATGAATAAGGGAGGGTGTCTGTGTGCTCTTAGCATATTTTGTCATCATTTCCTCTAGGGACAGCAAAGAGCTGGCATGTGAACCCAGCACACAGGGGATAGGGTGAGATTTCAGTGGTACCTTAAGCAAGGTAGGGAGGAGAGGGAAAAAGAGAGACAAAATGCTTATGAATCACAACAGACCTGCAAGATATTTCTGTTGCCACCAAAAAGGGAACCATCTCTGCAGCGTGATAACCTCAATTTTTCCCTTGCATCAGATTAATTTGCAACCATCAGCACAAGCATCTTTATCCTGACCATGCTGTACTCCAGCACACTTCCAGCAAAGGCAGGGATAACCGCAGAGGCCCTACCCCAGTATCATGTCATCGCATTACCCTTTCATTTCTCTTATCAATGCCACCATTCAGTTCCGCTCCTTATTGCCAGCGTTATCACAATGAGCCAAGAAAGTGCAGAGCAGCAGCCAGGAGAGAAAGGGAAAAAAGGCCAGACCAGGTGAAATTCTGATGTTGTCAGCTAAAATAGTTTCCAGATGAGCTCTGCCCACAAAGAAGCTGAATCTTGGTGATTTAGTTGCCAAATTTTACATCTGCTCCCTTTTTCCCCATCCCTCCTCTCGGCTGCGAGCTCAGAGTGGAGTCCTGACACTGCAAAGCGTTAATAGAATTAGTCTCCTGCTATGAACTGTTCACTGGGGCTTGTTAGCTCAATTGTTGATGCTAAATTCTTATCAGAGCCACCTAAAAGAGCATGAATCAAGAAAGGCTGAATTCCCTATCTGAGATTTAATTAAACCCCAAGTAAAAGTAGAAAATCACTTTGAAAAGAGAAGAGACGAATGCAAAACGCTTTTCATCGCTGAACTCCGCATCTTCGGCGCTCAGACCCTGAGCAGTGATTTCAAAGGGAGTTTTGCCAGAGCAAAGGCTGAGTGAAACACAGACAAGCCTGCCCTTGGTGCTTCTTTAACACAAGGCCCTGATGCTCATCCAAGGTAAATGACATATGGAAACCCACTGATTCAGGCCTCCTAAAGATCAGGACCTACAGATGCAAAGCAGTAGAATGCCCTTGCAAGGGAAACAGAGATCTCCTTGAGTAAGGTTGTGTGATGGTATTGGTTTATGGATTTGTATCTATTTTCCATTTGCTGTGCAAAAAGGCTCATGCATCAAACCATGTACCTAGCAGACACAGAGAAACAGTAGTACCGGAGTTGGTACGGCCTCATGTGGGATATCGTGGGTAGTTCTGGGACTTCTCTTTGGAAAAAGAAAGGGTTCATTTCTCCTTGACCAGGTGTGGGAAGGACTGACAGGGTGATTAGCAGAAGGAGAACCTATCTTAGGAGAGGAGATTAAAAGAGCTTGGCTTGTTTAGCCTAGAAAAACAAAGGTTAAGAGGGGATATGATTACTCTTCATAAATACATTCGGGGTGGAAGGAAGGGGAATGATTTAAGTTCGAGGATAATAGGGGTGGGAGATCAAATAAGGTGCATCTTAGCCAGGGATAAATTTCCATTGGAAATCTGAACATGTTTCCTTATTGCTGGAGAAGGGAGGTTTTGTCCTTCTGAGCAGGACAGCCTAGCCCCAAGGACACACGCTGAGGCTGGGCAGCCCCACAGGCAGGTCTGCAGGTAAGGGCATGTAGGACTACCGCAGCCAAAGCAGCAGCAGGAAAATGGGACGTGGCTGCCGTCTTGTGGTATTTCTATTATTTATGAATCCATAGAATCCATTGATTTTATTTAAGCCATGAATCACTTGAAAGATTCAGGAATCATTTTCTCCCCCCATAAATAAGCAAAGCTTGATTTTTTTTGAGGTTTTTATCCATCAGTCCTCCTCTAAATCATGGCAGATGGATCATAATGAGATGGAGAGAGACAGGACACTGAACAGGGCTTACTGGTGCTCCTGGCAGCAACATGAAGCACCTCACTACTCTATGTCCCCAGCAGCAGGGACCTCTGGTGATGCCTTCTCCCATTCTCAGGCTGAGCAGTCTCCTGGCTACTTTCCTTTGACACTGCAGTTAAGTGAGATGAATCCAGGTCTTTACGAGTCCTTTCTCCAAGTGGCAATGGTTATGCACAGTGCAATACAGTGGAAATCAAGACATATGTTCTTCCTCTTGCTTCAGCAGTTACTCACAGAGCCCTCTGATGAAGTGAGGCAAGAGGAGCTTTAGGACACACACACATATATATCTATATCCTGTGCATGGGCAGGAGGATCTCAAGTGATTTGCTGTCATGTTGAAACTCAAAATCAGATTTGCAAAGCTTAGGTACAAAATAGCCTTTCAACACCAAACACAGGTGCTTTCACAGTCTGAAACAGAAAACCAAAGAAGAAAGGTATGAAATGTATTTATTTCATTAAATATATATGTGAAATATCATTTATATTATTATATATTATACATTAATATATTTCAGCCATATAACACGAATGAGGGGATTTATCTATAATTTGAACGTCTTATTTTTTCTTTAAGACAAAAACTAGGAGCAGTTCATGCACCAATGAGCTTTACTTTTCAATGTTCTCACATATTGATCAGAAAATGGTTTTCTATTTCGGTACTTCAACAGTCAACTATAAATCTAGTAATATTAGTGGAAATGCATTATGTCTGAGTGTATTTACATTGAATCTATGATTCTATTCATATATAGAATCTATTATTCTATGATACATATATGCATAGGTGTGTGTACACATATATAGTATACATTTCTGGAACTCATCAGGAAACACAATAGAGCATATGTTGAAAAATAGTAAAAAGAAAAGAAACTGGTGAAAATAGAGCCCTATGATGTAAAGCTCCTCCAGGTCGTGATTTATGTGACTCATCCTGTCACTCACAAATTACTCCGTTGACTTAAGCAACCATCTATCACACAGCTGCAGGTCAGGCTTAGGCTGCTGGGCCCTGACTTGGGTGCTAAAATGCCTTTTCACTCTCTGCTCTTTCAAATAAATAAAACCACTCCATTTTAAAGGACTGCCACTAAGATGGACTTTGCAAGTTCGTTCGTGTCAACTGGTGTTTTCAAATTACGTATAAAAGAAATTGGGTTTAATAAAAGGAGGAAAATGGGAAAACAGGGAGATAAAGGAAAAGCAAGAAAAATCACAGCTTGCTCTCAGTAATTAAGTATCTCCGTTAAGGAAGGATGGAGACTTAATTCGCACTCCTAAGACAAGAGCTGGAGGTTGCTCAGAGTAGGGCCAAGGTTGCACTGTTCCAGTGAGGGTCCCTGCCCAGGAGAAGATGCTGACTCGCACTCTCCAAGCCCGCAGCAATGCCTGTACTGCTGGAGACACCTTGTGGTATGTGGATGAGAAATATAGTAATGTTGGGATTTACCCGGTGCTGCCAGGCCCTGCTTCCCAACCCTGCTCTGCTGTTTCCTCTCTCAGAGGCTGCCGAGGCTCCTCAAGCCACACACATTTGCAGACAAGGCAAATGGAGGAGTTCCTAATCTACTGCTGACTGTTCCTAATCTACTGCTCATGCATAACAAAGCCCCAGGTGAGATGTAAGGATGAAAGGAAGGTCTTTTTAAAGAGCAGGGAGAGAAGTAGTACAAAGAACCAGCAATCACAAACCCAGGAAGTACCCAACCATCCTCTTTTATTAACTATGAGTATTTTTGTGATATTATCAGCCATCTTTTGGTTTCCTCCATCACTGGAGCCCGGTGCTGTGACCTGCAGGGAGGTGTTTTCAGCATTAACTACATTTTCAAAGAAGCCAAAGGGGAAAAAGCTTAAGGGGAGCAGAGCCATTGGGTGCCAGTGTTCTGTCAGCCCACATTTGGACCGTGCACTCCAGAGATGCATACGAGTTAGAGGTGCAGAAAACAACCTGTCCCTTGGGGGAGACAATCTCCCTCCAGCTATCCCTTTCCCATGGCTGTGCCCCCAGATATGTTTGGGGTGCAGGCAATGAGATGGGGATTTGCAGTGGGCAAGTGTTTTCCCTGTGCGTGTCTCTCAGCTAATTCCTGCAATTCTCCATCTAGAGATGGATGGAGAGGCTGCCTCATGGACGCTGCCAGTGAAATCCAAGGAATCATGAGCACAACTTGGAGGGCTCAAGGTATTCAGGAATCCCTAAACCACTCCCCCTGCCCTTCTCAAGGACTGGCTGCAAGAGCAGCTGCTGCTTCCCCATCTTCCTCTCTGCCTTAGGAGCAGTCTGCAGGGAAGCATAAGCGATGCCCCCCTCTGCTGCAGCCAGCTCTGCCTGCAGCACAGCTGCTCTAGCAATAAAGGGCCACTTTTTAGGCAGCTTTTGTTTCATTTTAACCATTTTCATGCTAAAAATAAACCAAGTGCTATTTTTCCAGCCGCTGCAGCAGCAAGGGGAGCAGATGCTGAATGGAAGCCTTGGAATCACACGGGTGAGGAGTTTGTCTGTCCTGCGTTTGCGTTGCCATTGCGCCCGAGTGCTTTCCGTATTAAACAAGACGAGGCGAGCGCAATCACCACGTCCTGGTTTGGTTGAATCAGCAAGGAGGAGTTCCAGTGCTCAGTCCCCACGAACAATCCCATTCTCCCAGGCAGCTGTCTTGTGCGCACTGAAAGTGCAGACCTCCACACTATTACCCCGTGCCCATTTGCAGAGTCTGCTGTTACCGCTTTAATGAAGGGAGCTGAGATAATCACTTAAAGCATAAATAAATCTCTGCTGCTGATTCACTTTCTCCTCTCCCAGTCTCATTTACCAGGCTAGTTATTTTTCCCACTGCGGGCTTGTTGTGTCTGGAGGGAACAGCGATTTCCTTCTCTCACAATTCACCTCCAGACAAGTTAACTCAAGAAGCCTCCTGTCAAAATGTGCTTGTTCCTTCTCATTTTATAGAATCAAGTCCTAGATCTAAGGCCAGCTCAGACCATCTTGCTCCATCTGCAGCTGTAGGGGTCACACAGATCACTCAGCTTCAGCCAATGCTCTGTGCATCACTTACAGATGAAGAGAGAAGTGTACTTCTAGAAGGTAATTCCCCTTGGTCTGAGATAGGTGACAGGAGTCACCTTTTCCCAATGTCCCTGATTCCCTGCCATTGCATACTTTAACAATTCAGCCAGACAGGGTGTTGGGACCTTGTCTATACAAGATGATTCTTGAGGTCCCTTCCAACCTCATACGATTCTCTGTTGGTTACAACCAAGAAGCCAAAACAGGTGGGGTAAACCTAAATTAGGTGCCTAACTCTCAGCCAGATCAGGTTAGAGGACAAGGATCCCTCCACTGCACAAAGGGTCAGTCAGATATTGGTCAGTCTCCCTCTCTTCCATGTTTCCATCCAGCCCCTGCAGCCAGGTGAACACACAGCTCACCTATTTCCCTCTTGGGAAACCCACATCTGGCATTTATGCTTGCAGAACTAAAACAATAAAAGCCCAGCACATGACTCAGGTTGGGCGCTCACAGGCTCAGGAGGAGGAATAGCAATCAGTAATGGGTTTTCCCTATGTTCCTATGGTTTTTCCCCCCCCAAGCCTGACTCACGCTGTCAGAACATCTGGTGCTGGCCACGCTTCACACAGGAGGTTCAGCTACAGCGTGAGGGCTGCGTGTGCCAGCTGGAGACTGGCACCTTCCCAGCTCCCACTGCCGGGCTGCTCCATGCATCCGCTTCCGTACCATGGGAAGCCTTCATCCCACCCTCGATCCCACCCCCAGTTCCACCCACCCAATGCCCCCAACCCTGTCATAGCAGGGGTTGCTGTGGAGGTGTCCTGAAGGGGATGAGCACTGGGAGAACTGGGTGCTGAGCTGGAAAGGGAGGTGTGGAAATGCAGCCCTGTGTTGGGAACTGGGAATTAGGGCAGGGTTGGGGTGGGTACAGGGCTGGGGGAAAACATCCACACTGGGATGGGGAGATGATCCCAGGAGCTGTGCAATGGGACCAATGAGGGAAGAAGAGAGCCTTGGTCTCTATTTAGTCGTGGTCTCTTGTATCAGGGTTGCATGGCAAGGGCTAAAGGGGTGGCTTCTGTGAGAAGCTTCTAGAAGGCTCCCGTGTCCAATGAAGCCAATACCAGCAGCTCCAAGATGGATCCAACACTGGCCAAGACTGAGCCCATCAGCAAGGGCAGCACCTCTGGGGTAACAGGTAAAGGGGTAAAAGTTGTAATTGCAGCTGGAGAATCACAGAATAGCTTGGGTTGGAAGGGACCTTCAAAGCTCATCCATTCCAACCCTCTGCAATGAGCACGGGCATCTTCAACTACATCACATTAATCTAGAGAGGAGCCCAGCTTGTGTTTAGCACCTGGTCTGTTGGCTCCATCTGCATTTATCCCCAGTCTGTAGCTCTGGTCCCTATTTAACCCCAGCCTGCTAACCTAGGCTGTGTTTAGCCCCAGTCTGTAGCTCTGGTCCCTATTTAAGCCCAGCCTGCTGAACTAGGCTGTATTTAGCCCCAGTCTGTAGCTCTGGTCCCTATTTAAGCCCAGCCTGCTGACCTAGGCTGTATTTAGCCCCAGTTTATGCTGGAGCCGGACTGTATTATGCTCTAACCCGCAGCCCAGCGTGTTGAGTGCTATGGCTTGCATTAAGACCTGCTCTGTAGCACTGTCTGTAGGCCCTATACACAGACCCCGCTGTGAGCAGGCCCCATACACTGCCCAATCCCTATTCAGCCTCAGTGCCCCACAGGGCACCCCGTGCTCCCCCCAGACACCGTAACGGGTCAAACCCTGCCCTCGGGAAACCACCGCGTCTCTCCCTCCACCTTATAGTGGTACAGTCCTCCCCCCCGCGCCGGGCCTGCGTGCTACAGCAATGGTACGCTCCCGCCCCCCCCCCCCCATCCCGCAGTAGTGGTGCGTGCTACGCATGCGTAGTGCCGCGGCCGGCGCTCAGCTGGGTTCTGTTTACAGCTCTGCAGTGCTGGGACTGGGGCCGCGTCCTGAAGCGGAGCGGAGCGGAGCAGAACAGAACCGGCCGTACCGGGCCGCACCGAACCGAGCCGCCGCTCAGGTACACCCGTGGGGCAGAGAGACCCTGTCCGCTGCCGTGTGGCCGGTCCCGGCTCGACCCGACCTCACCGGGCCGCTGCAGCATTCCCCCCCCCCCCCCCTCCTGTTCACCCCGGCCGCCTCCTCAGGCCGCTGTCCCCGTCAGCCCTGCGGCTTCCTCCGGCAGTGCGTTCGCCCTTCTGGGGGCCTCACCCCTTCCCCAGCACCCCCTCCTCGTTAAGCGGCCGGGCGCGGCCTGGGGCATTGCGGAGCGTTGGGACACCCGGGTGTAGTTAAACCGGAGCGGGGGTAGCAGCATCAGGCTTTCCTTCGCTTCATTCCCATCTCTCCATCGCTTTTCTTATCAACGGCATGGTAACTCCTGCAGTGATTGAGCTCAGTGGCGTGGGGCTTTTTAATGCGTTGCCTGAGAGGGTTAGAAGGGATCAGATTGAAATCTGTGCCCGCTGCAACTTTGTGTTTTAATGGGTAAATAGCCTCACTTTTGTTACTCCTTCTGGAGCACGTTATGTCAGGGATTACCCTGCAAAGCTGTTGGGGCGAAGAATTGCATGTTTGTGCCTTGTGTATTGTTCTGAGTGTTCCCCTGTGCATCTGCTGGTGTTTGCCCTGCAAGAAATCGTGTGAATTTCAAGTGTTTTGTTTCAGAGCCTGAATGCAGCTTCTCATGTCGGACTTGTTTGGTTTTCTGCTTTGTTTATCTTAAAGGGGAAGATGGTAACGTGCAATTAAAGGGATGCCTCAGCACTGAGGGGCTGCTTGGTTTGCTCCCTGCGTTGTGACCAGTGCAGGATCACCTTGGTCCCTGCTCATAGACGTGGCAATCAGTGCTTTGCTTAGAAGCGTGAAAAGCGCAACAGGGCTGATTGTGGAGGGAGAGGATCTGGTTTTAAAAAGCTTGTCAAAAGTAAGTCTTACTCATTTGTTTCAGCTTCCAGTGGGAGAAGTGAAGGTTAAATAAAGATGGGGAGTTATCCAAGGAGGAATTTAACCATCAGAGTACTATATCCTATGTCTAAAACATGCGTTTTGTTGGAAGTAAGCTACTGTTGAGTAAAAATGTTTCAAAAGAAGCTGACACTTGGCACAACTTGGATGCTTCTTGGTCTCATTAGAAAAAAGCCTTCCATGTTGTAGAACATGGAAGAAAAGTTGTTGATCATAAAGCTGAGCCAAAACCAGGTTGAACTAGTTGTTCCAGTGGGGCTTATGTACAGCAGAAAGTTTGTTGGGAATCTGAAATGGAATGCTGTTAGAGACACAACTTCTTGTTTATACTTTATAGCTAAAAGTGTAGGTTTTTAACAGCAAAAAAGAGCATCAGTGGAAGAAAGAAGTAAGCCTGAGAACAAATAGACAAAGGAAGGTCAAGGGAATCAACACCCTGAGGGAACAGAAGGTTTTAATGCAGAATGTTACAGCAAACAGACTGACCAAAGAGATAAACAATCTTGTGTGTGCAGGTGCAAAGAGTTGTGTATGTAAGAGAAGGGGAAAAAAAGAGAAAGAATCAAGTTGGTTGGTGAACCCCCCTAAGCCTTCTACTTTTGATGTATTTCCACTGTGAAGTAATAAATACAGTCATTTTTTGTAGAGAAAATGAAAGGGTAACTATAGGAAGGAGAGGGGTAGCAATTTCTTTTAAGCTTTATTAATGGTGTGGAAGTGGATTGGTGTGTTTGAGACAGGAATGTACTAAAAAACTGGCTTGAGTTCCCTGCCTAAGTATATCCTCGTTTCTGTGTCCCTCCAGGTAATCAGGATGGTGTGTTATATATAATAACTGTGTTATCATACTGTGAAATATATATAGAGAACTGTGAAATTTCCTTAGACTCCCATAGCTTTTCCTTGTTTCCTCTGCAAATGAAAGTGTATAATTTGCTCTTGCTGAATGTAACAAATCAGCCCAACAATTTAGCCGTAGGCAGATCTTCTGATCCCAGGAATGAACTCGAAAGCTGCTGTTTCTGGGGTTGTTATTGTGAGCAGAGAAAGGCAGAGTAAATAAATGCTTAGCAAAAATCATGTTGTGTATTCTGAAAGGGTTTTATGTTTAAGCTACGGGAAGGGAAAAAGAAAGATTAATGTTGAGTGGCAAGCAAGTTCTGCATTCTCCTCCCTTGTACCTTTTCCTTTAAAACCTATAGATACTTTACTACAGGAAGTATACAGTCAGGGGAGGTGCCTGCTTTTCTCTGCCCCACAGCAACAAGCCTGGATCTGTTGCTGGCGATGATCGCATTGGTGAAGTCAGAAAGAAGTGTTTGTAATTCATACATCTGTGTCACTGAAGAGTTTCCAAACAGGGAGTTACCTCCTCTAAGGCCTTAAGAGGACCTCAGAAGTTCCACAGGCTTCAGTGGGAATTCTCTCTGCAGTTGCTGTGTTGTTAAGTGCTTTATTAATTATGGTGGATCAGGCTATAAGGATGAGTAGTGTGAAAGTGCATTTGCTAAAGTAATCAAGGCTGTGCTCTAGGTCATAGGGTTTTTAACATCGGTGAAATCAGCACCCTGAGGCATATTCAGGGAAATGCTATTTGAGAGTTTTCTGGTTCTTTCTGCTTCTTAGTCTCTTAATTTCCCCTTGTTACTATTAGAGATAGAAAGCCTGCATGTGGCAAGAATTCCAACATGCAAGCCAAACTTGGGCTGTTGGTTGGATTTGCAATGGAAAATGACCTGGAAGCATAGGGGCCAGAATAATCCTTTGTATAAAGGGCTCAGCAGAAAAGCTGATGTGCTAGTAAAATGTTGGTAGTGTTTGAAGACAGGCAGGGCATATTTGTCTACTGTGATTTTGCCCACTAGTATCAGGTCCCAGATGCCAGGTCTGCTGCATTTTGGTTTCATTGTTTGACTGAGGTGATGTTTTCCTTGTGCTTGTGGTCTTCAGAGTGCCCAAAGGTGTCTCAAAGTACTTTCATATACAGCAGCATGGTTCGGTGTGGAAGTGCATGGTCTATGCCTCACCTTTCTTTATTACTCTTTTAGTTTTAGTGCCCTTGAATATGGGAGGTGCAGTGAGTGCAGGAGAAGATAATGATGAATTAATCGATAACCTGAAGGAGGCACAATACATCAGGACAGAACTGGTGGAACAGGCATTCCGTGCCATTGATCGAGCAGATTACTACCTGGAAGAGTTCAAAGAAAATGCCTATAAGGACTTGGCATGGAAGCATGGAAATATCCATCTCTCAGCACCATGCATTTACTCTGAGGTGATGGAAGCTTTGGATCTGCAACCAGGGCTGTCTTTTCTGAATCTTGGCAGTGGCACTGGTTACCTGAGTTCTATGGTTGGACTCATCTTGGGTAAATACCTTTTCAATCATGTTAACTGTTCCTGTTAACGAGTTTTGAAACTGGGAATGAAGCATTCCTCAAGTAATGAAACTAAAAGGTAGCTGGGAAAGTCAAGAATGCATTATTCCAAGTGGCCAGTTTATCAGGATTCTTGTAACCTTCTCCCTGGAACTGGGTGGGATCTAGATTTCTGTGTCAGTTCAGAACAAGCAAGGTTGTAATTGTACAGATGGCTATGGGATTCCTGCAGGTCTGGATACAAACTTGGGTTTGTTCCCCTTTAAATGAGGCACTCCTGCTCCTGAGCTGAGCTGTAACTATGGCTGCTCTGTGCTTGCTTTGTTTTTACACTGTCCTGCCTACACTGAAACATGTTTGACATCCTGTTTTAACTCTTGGCAACACACAGGTGGGAATAATCTCTGGAAAGCAGTTAATGCAACAGAACTGACTTTGTGGCTACATAGGCACAAGGCAAAGCATCAAAGTGCAATTACACAATTGCAATTCACCCTTAGGTATTGCAGCCAGCAGTTGTGCTGCTAGGGTGGATGATAGCAAATGACTGTTGGGTACATATTCTCCTCTTGTGGGAGTGTCAGGAATTTTAACTGCTGAAATATTTGTTGTCAGGATAGAGCTTTGCTCCCAGTCTCCCAGCTGTGGCTTTCTGCTGGTCTGTTGAGATTACCTGGAATGCTGATATCTAACTCCAAGGCTTTTATGTTTCTGGAAAAGTTATCAAGTCAGTTCTGAATAAAAAGCATGAGGGCTGCACAACTTCTGTATTTTCCAATGTGTTTTTGCTGTTAAATGAGGTACAGTGGTGACTGCTTCTGACTCCTTTGAGGAGATTTTTAGCATGTCAGCAAGGAGGTATAAAAATAACATAATAAATCCCTCAGGAAAAAAAAACACCTTTAAAGCATGCAGGCTGTTGTTCTGCACTGGCACTTTTTCCAGGTGATCAGTTTTGCAGCAGTAGGATCAGTGTTTCCCTCCCACAGAGGAATTTCCTGCAGAGTTGAGAGCAAATGATTCAAAATCAATTGTGCAAAGCAGCCTCGTTTGCTGCCAGAAAGTGCAGGTATAGGGTTGCAATTCCCACTGTAGTACTGACCTTACATGAGCACTGGCTGACACATGAGGAGCACTGTGTTGTAGGAAGTAACCAAGACTCTATTCAGTCCTGCTGTTGTTGCCTGTTACATTATCCTAGTGTTTTAAACTTGCAGGTCCTTTTGGTGTTAACCACGGTGTGGAGCTTCATTCCGACGTGATAGAATATGCGAAGCAGAAATTGGACTTCTTCATTAAAACAAGTGACAGCTTTGACAAGTAAGAACATGGATTGCCTGTTTGGTTTCATTTTGTGTGTTTGGCTTTAGTCATGGCAGTTCTTGCTCTTGTGTGGCAGCTCTGCATCAGGGTAATCTGAGGCTTCTGGCTCCTTAGGCTGGCTGAGCTGCAGTGTGTGACCTTTGAAGCTGATGTGTGCTGAGGGGGAGTGTTGGGAATTTTTGCAGTGCTGCTGTTGCAGAGCTTAGGGGGAGCCAAAGAAGGTTGCTTTAAAGTAATACTCCTACAGGTGTGACTTGAAACATGCAGATAACAGTAATAGTTATGTTTGTGATCTGAGAGCATGCACAGAGGAATATGAACTGATTTCTGTGGAGGCCTAATAGGTTTTATCTGAGGAGAAAAATGGTGTTTTAAAATATGATGGTAGTTTTAGTGGTACTAAAAGAGCTTTGAATTTGATTTACGTTCCTCCTTAGAATCTGTGTTTTGCTGCTGTCACAAGTAATACCTCTCCAGCAAAATAACCATTGCCGATAGTAACCTCAGCAATAAAAGTTATAGCTGTCATATTTTGGAATCGGTTTCACAATTTGTTCAAACAGGGAAGTAAAGCATCTCTGGGTACCTGATAGTCCTCCTCTCCTAGGAGGAAGAGTGAAAGTCATTACATACTGGAGTTTAAACTACTCAGCCTTGTGCTGTTACTGCTGGACTGGAAAGCTGGTGATGGGAGAGCTGTATTTTCTTGATGTTGGCACCAGGCACAGTTTTCAGCATGGATGGTGCTTGCACGCATTTTTTTTTCAGTCACATTACTGCTGTTTGAATAGGTGTGTTAAGGAAGAACTTATTTTTCCTCCCTCCAGACAAATACAGCTATGGAACAAAAGTGAGCTGAATTCAGGAATCAACATGACTGGGAAATTGGCATTCCTGAGAGCAGTGTCTGCTGGGTGATGCTGTTAGAACACCTTGTGCAGGCACTGTTAGCTGCCTGCTCTAAATGTGTGGCACGCTTTGGAAAAGCAGAAAGCTTCAGCAAGTGTTTAGGAATAGATAGGTGCTATATTGAGCTGCCTCTCAAGATAGCAAGAGGAGAATGGATCTGTTCTTCAACTTTTATCAAAATCAGCCCTTAAATGTAGGGCTTAAACCTTATGTAGTTTTGGAGCATGTAAAAAAAACCCAGAAGCATCATAGAGTCATTCATTTTTCTACTAAACTGCATCAGAAATGCTATAGGCAGAAATTCTTCTTATGAAGGGTGAAATCACACTTTTTGAAGCTAATGGCAAAACTTCCATTGGCTTCAGCAAAGCAACTTTCAGAAGCATCAGGTGATAGCTACCCACAACATCTGAAAGCTGTTTCAAAGCTTTTGGAAATGCCAGAACCAGCCTAGTGCAATGCTTAAAAGGCTTGAACACTTGGAACTGCTGGTCTTGTATTTATATTTGCATGTTATAACTGAGTCAGCATTGGGTGACTGAAAGTAGCCCTTCTGAAGTTACATGCAAGTCAAGTATGAAATTGTACATCATTGTCCTTTGAAGGGTTCCATCTAGGTATTTTTACTTCATTGTTCTGTGGTTTTGAGTCTTGTCACTGTGGTCTAGAGTATATGGGCTTCAGAAGAGAAATGCCGTGAAACTGGGGGTTTCATTGCTGACTTGTGATATTCTTGTGTGCTGCACATCTTTATTTCCTTTTCAGGTTTGAATTTTGTGAGCCATCTTTTGTAATTGGCAATTGCTTGGAGATCTCTCCAGACTGCACTCAGTATGACCGTGTTTACTGTGGGGCTGGAGTACAGAAGGAACATGAAGACTACATGAAGAACCTGTTGAAAGTCGGGGGAATCCTTGTCATGCCTCTAGAAGAGAAGGTTGAGTGCTTTTCTGCTCGTGTTTCTCTTTCAGTTCTTCTTGATCCTGATCTCTGTTCAGTCAATAGCTGTTCCTTCAGTTTGCCCTTCTTGAGGCAGGTTGAAGAAAGCATTGAGTGCAGCACTTCTCACCATGAGAGGAAACTGAGCTCTGCACATTTCATAATACCTAAGAAGTTCATAGTTCTACAGGTCTCCCACATATTCCAATCTGTTGTTAATTGCAAACTTACTTTCAAGCTGCAGAAAAGTCTTTGCTTGAGTCATATGAAGTAGTGTTGTACTTAATGGCAAAATACAAAATACCACATACACCCTGACTGGCTAGAAGGAGCAAGTTGTCCCTATTTACAGGTGTTAATGGATACCTTCTAGTGAAAGGTGGGTAACTGCCCTGTGTGTGAGCTCAAGATGGTAATTCAGATTATCTTTTCAGTGTAAAGGTGTATTCTTCTAATGGACTTGAGTGGCTGAGGTGTAGGTATCAGACTTTCTGCCTCTGTCAGGATAGTTTTGATGAGCAGAGTTGTTTTCCCAGTAAGATGCTGTACAGTGAGTTAGTGTAAGAGATTTGAGCTGGAACAGAAACCCAGTGATCTGCAGACTCCCTTCAAGAGTGGATGTTTCAGTGACTGACAGTTTCTAAGTGGTCAGATGTAGCAGTTCTAGTTCAGAACTGAGGATGATCTGGGAGAGCAGGGTGACCCAAACTGCCCGTGCTCATTGCAACAGATGAAATCACTTGGGTCTAATCCTTTAAGGAGTTCTAAGTCATTTGTTCATATTGGTTTTGTTCAGAAATCTTACTGCAGTTCACACAATGGACAGTAATCTCTTTGTTTTGGTTTAGTTGACAAAGATAACTCGTACTGGTCCTTCTGCCTGGGAAACCAAGAAGATTCTTGCTGTTTCTTTTGCTCCTTTGATTCAGCCTAACCACGCAGATTCAGGAAAATCAAGGCTTGTTCACTTGCGTGAGTACACACATTCTTGGGTATGGGGGAGGATTCTCCTGTTGTTTGGCTATAAGCTGCACCTTAGATGTAACATCTCTATGAATCCTTCCAAGGCAAATTACTCCAACTGCTTCCTTCTTTGAACAGTTGCTTAAGTCTTGTGTTTCATCCCAGTTCATCTTTGAGGATATCTGTGAGGCCTGATGCAAGTATCAGAATTGCATAAAATAGATGGTAAATACCAATTATTTCTTGTGAAAATACACCTGAACTTTGTGGGATATTTGGTAATTTGTTTTTGCTCATGCAAACAGCCTGAATTACGTACTGTTCTGGTTCCCAGGCATGGTGTCATAGTGATGGTGAATACACCAGCAGTACCTGTGAGCAAACCTATCTACTCAAAGGCTCTCACTGCCCAGCAATTCAGAATTATCCTGAGCCTGGAATGCTTGAGGGATAAAGCTGTGCAATTTTTGTTTAGCTGTTTGAAATACACGTTGTACACAGTGGCCTCAATCTTTAGATTAATCCTTGAGTGTAGAGAGGCCTCTTAAGAACACATGAAGACAGAGATACTTCCATAAAGAGATTAGTTGGGCTTTGTTCTTATTCTGGAAAGGTGTCTTTGCATGACAAAAAGCAGCTCAGTAACACTATACAGTGCTATGAAGTCCATCAAGCACATTTCAGCATGTGGTGGCTTTGTAGTGAGACCTGCATATATATTACATGTAACTTTTTCCCTAGTTCCTTCATTCAGGTCACAGGACTTGTCAGTAGAAGACAGGGGGTTCTGTTTCAGTTTTAATTCATTTCAGTACATGGATGTGTGTGCATCAATAAATTTTGTTCTTTATGCTGCATGAATTGCGTTGTGCATTTATGGGCTGGCAGCAAGTAAGTGCAGATGACAGAACAGTCTTCCAACCCATTAATGTGGGAGGTATTTTAATACAATAACTTATTGTGTGCTTCTGTAATTACTTTTACCAAATGGTTTCCAGCCTGTTTTCACCACTAAGGCCAAAGCAGCTTTTGAAGAGCATAAATAGCACTCATGTTTTATAAGTGAGGAACTTGGCAAAGCTGAAGGAACTTCACAATAGAAAAATGATTTTATGGAGGAGTTAAATAGACTTTAGGTCTAGTTACATACAGGAGGAAAATACCTTTATTAAACAGTCACAGTTTCAGTCACTAAGTCTGCTTGCTTATAATCTGTAAGATGTTATATCTTAAAAATAATTGTGGCGACTTGACATGAAGATAGCCAACTTCTTTCATCCCATTCTTTTTCTTCAGTTAATGAGAGAAATGCATGATTAAGTTTTGGTTGGGAAGTTACAATCCAGTTTATCTGAGTTGACAGGGGTTGAATAGAGCTGGTTCTGTAATCGCAGCAGGGAATTCAAGTGGCCTGATTTAGCTTGAGCAAATACAACATTTTCCTGTGAGTGTTTTGGAAGGGGATTGTCTCCATATCTGCTCATGGCTTTCCTTTTGTTGCAGCCCCAGTGGCTGTTCGCAGCCTGCAGGACCTGGCTCGCATTGCCATCCGAGGAACCATCAAGAAACTCATACATCAAGAAACAATGGGCAAAAGTGGCAACGGGCTCAAGAGCCCCTCAAAGTTCAAACGAAGACGTGTGCGGCGCCGTCGCATGGAAACCATTGTTTTCTTGGACAAAGAGGTCTTTGCTAGTCGGATCTCCAACCCATCAGATGATAACAACAACAGTGAGGATATCGAGGATGACACGCAAGAAGAGGAAGAAGCTAAACCCTCTGAACTAAAGCCAGATCCCCCTGTAAACTTTTTGAGGGAAAAGGTCCTGAGTCTGCCTTTGCCTGATCCCTTGAAGTATTACCTGCTCTATTACAGGGAGAAGTAATTTCCTCCTTCTAGAAAGCTGGAAGTAGGCAGAAAATAAAGTACTACTTAGGGCTTGACAAATGTATACCACTTGCTTGCCTGCTAATACGACCACCCAAGGCAGTAGGCTAGCTGGGGGATGCGGCTGCTGTATACTTAAACATTATAGCTTTTACTTGAGTTTCTTCTTTCTTCTCAGTTGTGTGCTATAGTTTTATCCTACAGCAGGGATTACTGAGGCAGCAAGTTGGTGAAATGCTCAGCTGCTTTTGGAAAGCAGGATTTAAGTCCCTGGAACTAACTGCACAGAGATACTCTCAATCTCATGGCTGCTCTACTGAATTGCAGCTTTTAATATTCTTAGCAGTTCCCCAAAGACCTTTGCTGTCTGTGCTCTCTCCCACTAAGTCTGCCATGTGTTTTCCATGGTGTGTGTTTAATGGAGAAGGAGGATTATTAGTAAAAACTGACCTGGCAAATCTTAGTTCTTCCAGTAATCTAAAAAAGCACAACAGAATTCTTGGCATTACCCTTGGGGCATCCAGGTTTTGAATGAGAAAGAAAGCATCAGCTCCCCTTTGGTTGGTCTCAGTTTTGCTTGGAAACAATACTTGTTTTTTCAGTAAAAGGTAGAAATGTTATACAGAATACTGGTTTTATCAATGGGAGACTCTTGTTCTGGTGAATTAGTCTGGGATGCAAAGTTGTTGGGGTTTATTTGTTTTTTTTCCATAGCAATGGAGGCAAGTGAAGAATTGCAAAGCTGTTTGGCTGTGACAGGATGCTGGGGTAGGCAGGGTTGTGACTGTTGTCTCTAGGGGTGTTTGCAGAGTAATCCTGAACAGGGAAGAGGGTAGAGAGGTGATGCAGAGCAGTGGCCTTGTGAGAACTGATTGTCAAACCAGCATCAGTGGATTTTGCTGTTGGGTGAGATAACTTCTATCTGCTGAGCTGAACAGTGAAGTGCAGAGTGCCACCCTGAGCAGTCATTTGGGTCCTGGTACATCAGCCGAATGTAGTTGTTTGAGGAACCTGAAAATGGTCTAGAAAGCCAAACTGATGCGGTTCTTGGGTGTTCATATGTGTGGCTTTGCTGTAGCAAGGTGACCTGAACACAACTTGAGCATACATGGTCTGTGTATTGTAGGTGGAAAGGAGCTGATTGACTTGGTAGGTTATTTTATTCCTGCAACTACTAAGTAGATGCTTCAACAGGCTTGTATAGAAGGACTTTACGCTATGCAATTCTGTGGATGTGAACTCTCATTTTTATTCCTAAGTCTTCCTGGGATGGTGATGGAAGGAGATACCATGTTTACAAAGGGAAGTTTTACTTGGTTCAGCCTGTTTGAAAACAATCTACCTAAACTACTAAGGGCTAGAGAGAAAACCCTTGGGCTTGTAGTGATGTGAAGCACTCCTAAACCTGGGGGAGGTTGTGAAAACCTGCTCTCAGTAGGTAATGAAGCTATGTTAAGGTGTTGCCCCATCAGAAGCACTTAAGTTGGTATCACTTGGGTATCTTTTATTGTTTTTATGCTGTCTCCTCATTTTCAGAGGGGGAATGAATTAAAACTGTCTTCCCAAAAACACGCTGGGTTTTGGGTTCATGGTACTGAGTTGCACAACTTGCTTAATGATAAACAGTGTTCCTGTGTGGCTTTGGAAATAAAGGAATAACTTGTATGTCTAAGGTGGAGAACTCTTCCTTGATTTGACAGGTTTTTTGTGTGTTTGAGAACATCATCTGATAACGTGGCGTTGTGTGGCTGCTGGCACATAACACATAGGCTTTGGTTTGCCTCTGGTTTCCTAAGTCTCTCCTTCTGCTTCAAATGGTACCCAAGCTATTGTGCTCCCTCAGATTTTAACTTCTTTCTGGAGCAGTTCTGTGGCCACTGAGTTGATGGTTTCCTGTAAGCATGCAAGTAAGCACCTTGTGATTCTGGCAACTGCAATGGATTTCTTTCTCCAAGTGAAAATCCTGACTATGGTGTTAAATAGAGGTTTAATATAATCCACATGTGATACATCTCTGTGCTTCCCCAAAGGCTATGGCCTTTGTTAGCTGTTTCTGCTGAATGGCCATCATATCAGGTATGTGCCTTTCTGTACTGTGGTACAGTTTCCATACCCCTACAAAGTGCAGTGTCATCCTTCAGTTTAATTACACCACTTTGGAAGAAGGTGCTTTAAAAATGACATTAAACCCCAGGTTTGTATTGATGAGCCATGCTGAGGTGGTTGCTAAAGCTGGCCAGTTGGGGGGAGAATTCCCTTTTATTTATCCCTGTTTGGTTTTTATCCCTCAATTCTAAAAGATACTTTGAGGTTTTTTCACCAGATTTGCCTTTTTTTATCACATTTGCTAGATTTTTGTAGCATTCTATAAGATACATAAAATACTGCTATTTTTCCTGCATAAGGCTGAATAAATATATATGCAATAAATCTATGTTCTAGCTTGTCAAATTGACCCCTTGTCCAAAACCCCACAAATCCAAACAAACGTGATATTTTGTGTGATATAATTGTGAAATAGCATTTGCTTATAGCCTGTAAATAAAGGGGAACTGTAAATACATCTTCCCTGTGCACAAGCACTTGCACTGTAGTTTTGTATGCATCCATAGAGTAACTGCAGCATAACTGTTCTTGTGTAGTCCATAAGCTGTCTGGGAACTTTACCTGCTTCGTTTCCCTTTGTGTTCCAAGTAGTCTTCACTTGAATTGTATTTGACTCTCTTTAGGTTTCAGTACAGCAGCAAATCTGCAATGAGAAATGTACTTCAAGCCGCTTTCATCATTGGTGGAAGAATCTCTGTGTAGAAGCTAGAGATGAATTGGCCTGAGGCATGCAGAAGTGTTATGCAATTGAACCTTTATTCCCAAGTGTTTCTGTATCAATAAATGCAGTAAAGACTTTCTAGCTTTCTTAACATGGATTTTCATCATGTTGTGATTGGAATACTTTGTATGTAGGTGCTTATTTCCTTAAGTGAAGGTTAAGACGCCAGGGAAAGCACTTAATAACATGGTGTAGGTGCATAGTTTTATATGAACTCCTCAGAATATAATCTCTCAAAAGAAACCTGCCCATAAACCTTTATGTAATGGAGTTGTGCAAGATGGGTTTTGGGATTAGGCACGTAGAACTGATCCAGATTTTATATATCAAAGTGAACCCACTTACCTGGCTGTTAGACCTGGGGACAGCAGATACCAAGAGGTCACTTAGTCCGTTTCTGTCCCTCAAGGAATTGCTGAACATGTCAGGAGTTCATTCTGTATCAATACAGAATGCATTAAACTTGTCTCCTGTGCTCTGTTTTAGTGCTTAGTTGATGCAGATTTGGTGTTCAAAGCTTCCATTTCACTAGCATTGAGAATAATACTTCAGCTGTAACAGCAAACTGATCATGATACATTTAATTAGCAACAGTGGTACTTGTATCTGACCACCTCTTTTGTGCAGGATAACTGCCTGTAGGATGTGTTTGTTGCTCTCACCTGTATGTATGATGTCCTTTTACCAAGTATAACATGAGGTAGTGCTGTGTTGTTTTCCTTCACGTGATGCTGGAAAACTCTTCTGCTTTGGGAAGCGATGGATGCGTCCTACAAAGGGTATCAAGTAAGTCAAATTGGTCAGATAAGGTTTATGTTCACTCCAAGGTAAAACACGGAAGGTTAATTCCCTGGGAAGTAGTGATGAGCTCCTCAGGGGAGCTGCTCCAGTGAAGGGGAATTTAAAGGTAAAACAAAGAAGGGTTGGGGAGGGAAAACCCCCACATCTAAAGAACAACCCCAAAGCCTCCTTGCATTCTCTGGGTGTGAAAGGGTCTGTCTATCAGAAGCTGGAGCTCTTTAACCATGGAACACAAGCATGAGCTTTCATTCCTGTTGCTTAGGAGTTAACTGCTGGTCCCTGCTCAGAGCTGCACACCCCTTCCTAACCAGTTCATCATGTTGATGGAAAATAAGATAAATGAATGCGAGGGGAAAGGAGTGGTGGTTGCTGTGTGCTGTAACATCTCACGAGCATCCCATTCATCATGTGGGGAGAGCAGGTAGAAGACGCGCGATTCAAGTTCACGTGAAGATCTGCTTCTGGGTCAATGTGTAAGATGCAGAACTTGCCTTTTTGCACTCGAGCTATTCCCTGTGTGGCCACTGTTGAATCTGCTTCCATTTAGCAGAGCCGGTTTCTCCAGTGCAGTCGACAGATACCCATCAATCCTTCCAGGCTCTGGAGTGAGATTCCAAAGACCGTACGTATAGAACCGTGCCTGGTGCCTAGCCCCCTCTCCTGCTAGCAGCATAAATAACCCTGGGAGGGATTATTACTCTGCAGATGGTTTAGAGCTCAAGAGTTTATGCACAGGGTGTAATTGGAGGCAGAAGGCAAAAGCCCTGTGTTTGTGAGGTAGCCAGATGTGCTGGGGAAGATGTTGATGACCTTCCTAAACGTTGGAACATGGCTTGAAGAGAGCCGTTTTGTTTCTTTTCCTATGAATACTTCTTTAGGAAGCAGCTCCTAAGCAGCTGGGTTGCCCTGTCCCAACAGAGTTCCATGTGGCTAGGGAAGAGGTGAGTGACCTGAGGAGCAATCAGGAAGACGGGGCTAAAGTCTGGAAGACTTCACCGTAACCCGCGTTGTCTTTCCTGATGTACACGAAGGATGCGCTTCTGATGCGCTTCGTTTCTCAAGCTGGAGTGAAAAGGTGTCGGTCACTGGGGGCTATGTGCTCTCAGCCTCCAGTCGTTGGGTGAAGGCTGAAGCGTTCATTCAGCCTTGTACAACCTGTGTTTGTGGGATGGTTGGGATGGCCACTAGAGGACTCTCTGCCCCAAACCTTGAGTTGGGTCCTTAGAGAAGAGGGGAGGAGTTGCTGTGATTTCAAAGCGGTGTCGCGACAAAACTGCAGCGGATTGCCTGAGGGTGAGATGCAGGAAGTCCGCACTGCAAAGCGCTTTTATGGGGGGGGGGGAAATGGAGGTGTTTTGTCGTCTAATGTATGAAATCTGTCAGTGAAACCTTAAAACCCGGCACTTCCCGAATGCTGAAGTGACAAAGAATCTAAAAGGGGAGCTGGGGAAGTTTCAATGCTGTTCTTGCTGTTTTGTCACGTTATAGTTTACAGTATAAAGCAGACATGGGGTTGATGGGATGCTTTCATTTAATCTTCCAGGTAACATGGAATGGTGCCATGTTTGGAATTCCTCGGGTGCCTTTTTACCCTAATGAGCACTAATGCCTCACTCCTAAACCCACACGTTGAGGATCTTGTGTAGTGATAACTTCAAACCTAATACAAGCTGGTTTCCCTCTGAGCTTCTTTATAACAGTAGAAGGTGATTAATGTAACTGGAAATAAGCACTCCCTTTTGTGTCTCGCTTTTATAACCCCATGGGAGGAACAGACTGAGGTCTGCATTTCCTAGAGTTCAAACTCAGTTGATTTCATTATTGACATCCCCCCCCCCCCCCCCCCTTCACCCCTCTATTGCCTTTAACGTCTCCAAAATCCTGATGTATTTCCAAATGACATCCTGGTAGGAAGAAATTCTATTAGCTAAAAGGTCTTTGAAATGAGTCAGGCTTTGCTCTGCATGTGAAACTTTATGCTATGTGTAAGATCAGTGAGAGGTTTGTCTTCATTTGCAGGTTATTTATCCCTTTTAAAATCACTTCTCTGTAGCATTCCACATCCTGTCAATGGCTGGAAACCTATTTTTGCCAGATGCTACAACCACATGTAATAAGAGACAGCCTCTACACTAAAGCTGTCACTGCCTGATGTGTTTGACAGACTCTTAGATAAGATGCTACCCTTAGTTTGCAGTGTGCATAAAATACCTTGACCCATCCATGTCCTAGCCCAGCGCTGGAAGCAGGGTGTCACTTGCCCATGAAGGTGCATTCCAGTGTGCCTGAGGAGACTATGAGGAGTTAATTCACTGCTAGAAATAAGGAAGGCAGTCAGAATAAATCAAAGCCTAGAGTTTGTATTTCAGCACCTTAATTCCAGAGGGGTGGGATCAGCCCGATCGCCGGTGATGTACATCATGGCACAGAGAGGGTGGGCGGTTGGCCTGTCAAACTGCCTTGCTTTAATTGCAAACACATGCTGATGAGTCCCCTCCTCCTGGACCTCGGCGCTGGGAAACTTCTTTTATCAGCTCCCTGCAGCTCAGAATTGAGGCAAATACACTCCAGCACACACCATGCTGCTCAGACCTGCCGCTCTGCCAGGCTTGCTGTGCTTTCTCCTCCTGCCCAGGCTCTCCTGCTCCTGTCCTAGTCGCTGCCTCTGCTTCAGGACCACAGTGAGATGCATGCATCTGATGTTGGAAACCATCCCCGATATCCCACCCCAGACAAGCATCCTGTGAGTAAATCCTTTCTTTTTACTGCCTTGCTTACCTGCTTGGTCTTTATCCTCCTTTTTTCCTGCATTGTCGTCTGCATCACAAACTGTTTAATGCTTTTAAAGCATAAACCAGAAACTGCTTCTTTTGCCATCAGTTAATGGTTAATAGGACAAACAAGGGAATTGAAAAATCCAATAGGAATAATGCCAGGGTGATCACTGGAAGCCACTGGTGGAGAATTAAAGGTCACCAATGTTAAACTGAGCTTATAAAAAGGTACACAGTTTATGTTTGAGAGGGGTTTGGATATGAGCCTAGGGGGGAGAGAGGAAACCCAGCAGTTCAGGCTTTAGACTCCACTGAAACAAACACTCTCTAACACATACAACACCATTTGGTCCCTAAGCTTTAAGTGCTGGTTTTCCAGGTTCTGTCTGAACTGTGCAAACCAAACTTGGGGCTCCTTTGGAAAGCAGCAATGGGGGTAACCCACAGGTTCCTTGAGAAATGAAGTACCTGTTCATGAGGGAGCTGCTGGCCAAGCCCATTCCAAGGGAGAAGGGGAAGGGAAAGGACATGGAACACTTGGAGACTGGGCAGCTCTTACTGATAGGTCCAGGAGAACACTTCCCTCTGATTCTAAATGAACCCTGTACTTAAAAGTAGCTTTAAAATGCAGTGGTATGTGACAAAATGCTGCCCTTTCTGCTACTCTCAGCTGGTCCTTCAGGCTCGCAGGCTTGCTTTTGGAAGCAGTAGGAAGGACTTGTCCCATAGTGATCTTCGAACTCATCCTCCTTAAGCTGCTGTAATGTAAAACTATTTCAACACAAGTTTGAGAGGCTTTTCCCTGTGCCTGTAACAAATCACATCTCGATCAGAGTCTGGATGTGCTCTTTCCCCAAGCTAGTGATGGAGTGGTTATCCTACTGTGGAACTGGGTAATACTGTATAGCTCATTGGTTTACAATAGTAGTTTGTGCTCTTAGAGCAGCTTGCAGACTCTGACTCTCCACACTGGCACCAAACTTTTCTCCCCCATTATTCCCCTGCATCTTGGAATACTGAAGTGTTCAAAATACGTTTCCACTGTTGGAGTCTAGCAAAAGATCTTGTTTCTCCTTGCTTAAACATAGGTTTTTATGGGGAGGAAAAGTTCGTTTCCTTGGCTTGAACCAAGATAGTTCTGAGCTCAGTAAAGCTTCATTTCTGTTCTCTGCTTGACATGAGGCAGCGTTTACTGTCACGCTGGAGAGCCTGAGCGTGCTTCCTGTCGAGGTTCTTTGAGTGCAGCAGGAGGGAAACCTCCTGTGGTCACCGGCTCTTTCTCAGTACCACATGGGTGTATTTCCAAATGCCCTCTGGCTACAGCAGCTTCATTCTCTGTGCTGCAGGGGGCAAATCCCAGCTCTGCTCCATGGCTTCTCCTTGCAGCTTCAGTCGAATTCCAGGTAGTTTCTTGCTGCCATGCAGTTGGCATTGGCTTGCGTCTAAAGCTCAATCTAGAAAGGTGACCAGATTTTCCAGTGCACTGTATACAGTCACCCTAATTCCCTCTCCCCTGCTCTAACTAGTTTGCATGAACACTGCTTGTAAATGGTCCATGCTTTTGCCTGATAATCCATTTGGAAATCTGGTTTATTTAGTTTAACACGATAGCCACAACCTCCAATGGGAAACTGGGTTTTAAACATTAACTGAATGGTACAGGTGTGAGATATAGAAGTAAGAATATTCCAAATATCATGACTATCCTTAAGGACCAGTATTTTTAAGGAGATTTGTCTGGTTCATTCTCTTCTAATACTCTCTGCATAATTATAAGCAAACCCATACTGATGAGCACAGACCCTGATAGATAACATGAGCCTGGGAAGCATTCTCTGTTGGCAGATCTTGTGCCTTTGTATGGTGTGTGGCAAGTGAAACTCCTGACTTTCTGGCTATCTTGAAGATCTCCTGTATGTAAATGCATTTGCCAGCCAGCATCCCATTGTATCTATATAAATAGCATGTGAGTAATTCAACTTTTAATTGTGAAAGATCAAAGAATGCTTCTTAACCAAGCCCCTATCTAGGCCAACTTTTTGGTATGCTAATCTTCCTCCTGGGAGCATCGTTGTGTCAGTGAACATTCCCAATTATAGCAAGAATAGTCTTGATCCTGGAGTTACTCTGAGTAGAAGATGTGGGATTGTGATGCTTTCCACATTCACCCTTTGGTATGAACAGGACTGAGTGTGCGACTGCAGCTCCAAACACCCATCCCATGCTCCAGCTCAGCTCCTTCACAGCTGCAGTATCCGGATGGAGTTTGCTTTGGAGATGGGAGTTTGGGACTCTCTGGCCTCTGTGACTCCGTGCCACCCTCTCTCTAGCAATCCTTGGAGAGTGGGGAACTCTTGTAGCCGGCACATGCTGGGCTTCAACAAGCCCTGTTGGCAGGATCCCCTTGGGGCTGCAGCCAGCTGGCGTCCCTTGGAGCAGCCCATGGCCTTCCTGGAGCGATGCTGGGGTTGGCATGGAACCAGTTCCAGGATTGATGAGCTGTTATTGGCTCCTCTTTGGTCACCATTTCCCTCCTCCCTTCCCGATCCCAGCTGGGTGCAGCTGAGGATCTGGCCCAATGTCTGGTTATAGCAATAGACTGTTTATCTCTGGTAATGAAGTTTTATCCTGAGCGCAGAATAGGATGGCAGGAACACGTGTACAGATAAGTCAGCTATAAAAATTCATGATGTATAACGGCAAACATAGTTTGGCTGCTGTCTCTTTGACTGGAGCATGATTATCCAGATGTGATCTGCTGCTTGCCGCTGGGATTCAAGCAGTTCTTTTAGCCAGCAGCCCTAAGAAGGGAACAGCTGTGTAACATACACCCAGACCATTTCAATAGGGCTTTAACCTTCAAAGCGATTTGTTCTGCAGTGTGACATTCGAAACAATGAGCTCTGCAATGTGTGGGCATGAGCAGAAGAAATTCATGGAAAGAAGTTCCCCTCTGGCTGGCAGCTAATGGATTGCAACCCAATTATCCATGGGGTTATTCTCCTCTGCATTCTGAAGAGCACGTAATGAATGAGGACTTCTAGAGAAGCACAGCTGAGGGCACAAGCAAAGCCAGCGCAGTGTCTGGGATCTGAAATCATCGCTGGCATGAACTGAAGGTGACCCAGTTGTTCACAGACCTGGTTGCTAATGGGGCAGTGGAAGCACAGCCAGCCTGATGAGTTTTGTTCCCCCTCGTCCTTGTGCTGCTTGGTTGGTGGCTGCTTGGTTCCTTTCTTCCATTACAATAGCATAGGACACGGAGCAGATCCTGTCTTAAGGAGCAGAGCTTAGAGAATGAATCTTGTACATTTGTTGGGGTTTTTCTGAGCGAAGGAGCTCTTGGAAATGCTGCTCCCTTTGTGGTCTCTGTCGCGTGTTTTGGGTTAAAGAATGGATTACTCATTTCCTCGGCCTGTGATGATCTTAGATGCAGCCATTAAATGCACACCCACACGTTCTGCATGTGCCAGGTGGGATCTCCACTTCTTTTGCTGTAATATTTAATCCTCATTAAACTTTTCAGGGGGGAAGCAAAATCTTCTCTATGTTCTCTCCATAGAAGTCCCTTCCCTGGCAGGAAGATGCAGAAGGAAGGCATTTAAACCTGTTTTTCTTCCATTCCAGCATCTTTTGATGAAAGCATCCAACCTCTTGTAGCTACCTGCAGGGTTTATAAATCCTGCTTTCACTGATCTTCACAGTGCTCCATCACCTGGTTCCCACTGGAGTATTTGCATTTTCATTGACCTCAACATATCCTTCTCCCCATAGGCATGCCAGGATTCTTTTCCTATGCACTTTAAGGAGAAGTCAGTGTGTTTTGGTGAAGGAATGTGTGTGTATTCTGGGTAAAGGCTCAAATGGTCATGCTTCTAAGAAAGAAAAAGCTGACACCTATGGTACATGAGCCTTGCTATTGAAGAAGGCTCTAGCAGTTCATTTCAGCTGCTGTGGTGTGACTGCTTCTTGGACTTCATTGCCAAGGTAAATACATCTTTATACTTGGAACTTGGCTTTTGCTTCCTTTGGGTCAGAACACACTTGAGGAGGAGGGAACACTTCATCTGACGTGGGCAATGTCTTCAATAGATAGTGCAAAGGAAGTATACATTAGGTTAAGAGGGTCCTGTTCCTTGTTGACATGAATGTCCAAGAATAGACTTACCTGGTTTGAGTAGGATCACACCCTGCTCTCCATACCTATTGCTAATATCTCCATACCTATTGCTAATACAGAATAGCCCAAATAAACTATCTAAGATTGAGTTCAAAGGGGGTTTTGTGTGATCTCCCTATTTGGATGTGTTCAGGGCCAAAACTGTGTTTTGGAGGTGTTCCTTGGAGGTGAATCCTCAAAGGATTCATGTAGCAGTTGATGGAAAGATTCCAGCAGCTATGATGGATCCAGCAGATACCTTCTGCCCTGGCACTGCCTTAAGGGCCAGGCTCTCAAGTGTACCTTTGGGACCAGATTACATGCATGGAAAAGGTGGGATCAAGCCAGGCTGGGATGCTGGCAGGTGAATTGCTATCGAGTTCTTGCCCCAGCTGATGCAGAAGGGACTCCTTTGAAGCTCTGACTCTTGCTTGTGTGAGCTGAAATCCTGAAAAGCTGCTCTCAGGAATGCCTGTGGTGGTTCCTTAGTTAAAATCAGTGTGCACATCCCTAAGGCTTCAAAATGTGATCAGTGTGGCAGAGAGCAGCAGCGTGTGTGCTCATCACCTCTCTCTTCAATGTTTCAACCGTGATCGCATCATCTCGTTTACTGGTGTTCCATATTTTCCGTCCTCTTCACTCTTTGAACAGTCAAATCTCGATGTCCTCAGCTGGAACCCCCCAAAATAGACAGGCCTTGGAAAATAACCCAGCCCTGAGCCTCCCTGCGGTCTCCTCATCTGTGTAGCAGCCATGGCAGTGCTCCGCTGTCCATATAGGGATTCCATGAAGGCTGTCATTTATTATAAGCCATTTGGGGACTCGTGTGTGAAAGGGACATTCCTGAGCTGGGGAGGTGGTGACAGTGAGTCTGGAAGGCTTCATTTCCATCTCAGCAAGGCTGTGTTCCCTCCTGCCAGGACTGGAGCTTGTTTGGCAGGATGGGAGAACCTGCAGGGCTGACTCTGATGGTCTGTGGGTAAGTAAGAGGAATGATCCTCTTTCCGATAAATGTTCTGGCTCTTCTGCATAGGAAACTTGACTTAAATATTGTGTTTAGTTTGTCTTTCACATCCTCCCTTTCCCAGAAAACACTGTAGGAACCCCAATGTCTTTGTAAAACCACCTTCACTCTGTGTCCTTGTTGATAATGATGGGGTGGCTGCCACTTTACTCAATCCGTTCTGAGTGAAATGGTCCAGAACTGTCAGCATCGCTGCTGTGCACAACCTTTGGAACACAAAAGATGCTTCAGTGGAACAAACCCTGTAATTTCCATGGAACTGCAGTAAAATACCTCTTGTAGCTAATTATCTGCTTAGTTAACATGGTAATAGATGATTCTGTAAGAGCCTAAATACATTAAACAGAAGTGGAAGTTACTTGTAAAAGCCATTGATTGCTTTATAGAGTAATCACTGATAATTATTTACCACAATGCTTTTAGGACTGATTGTTCTGTAGCAGCTGAGAGAATTAGGAAGGTTCAAGTGCCATTCTGTGAAGATGTGTTTCCCCCTCCATGTGCAGATTCTGGTGTTCTCAGTAAGCCTCTGCCATGGGCTCTGGAGTTCCCAGGTTTGGGAAAGATGAGTTATTTCAATAGCAGATCCTAGATTATCCGTGCATTCCAGCCCAGTTTCCTGCCAGTTATGGCTCCTGTGTGCACTCTGTGTGTGAAAGTAGAAGAGGTTCTTAGGGGGTAGACTGAGCTGAGCTCTTAGGCAGAAGCTCTTCCCTGTGAGGGTGCTGAGGTGCTGGCACAGGGTGCCCAGAGAAGCTGTGGCTGCCCCATCCCTGGCAGTGCTCAAGGCCAGGTTGGACACAGGGGTTTGGAGCAAGCTGCTCCAGTGGAAGGGGTCCATGGCAGGGGTTGGAACTGGATGAGCTTTAAGGTCCCTTCCACCTCAGACCCCTCTGTGACAATATGGTCCTTTAGCAGCAGCCATCCCATTCGTTCCTGATGGAGAGGTACCACATAATCCCAGACTTCCAGCCATGAAACTGTGTGTGTGAGAGCTAAACCACAAGGCATCTATTTCATTATTTTCCCCCATTTTGCAAATTCCAAGGTGGAAGAAGGAGGGACAGAGGGAGCTCAGCTGCTGGTGCACACAGCAGCTGGAAGGGGCTGGCATGGGGGATGCTGGTCCCTGTATAAAGCACACTTGTTCATGGAAAGAAACCCGAAGTTTCCAGACTGAGTGCCCTGGGAACAGAGAAACAAGTGTTTCTGTGTAAGAGGGACAAACTCTGTAGGGAATGTGCTCAATCAGACACACGCAAGCCAGGAATTTCTCTCTGCTGCCCTATGAGGCATTCATTGCCGGCTTCAGGCTAAGGCAAGGTCTGGAATAAAAAACATTATGAATGAGCCAAAGTATTGTTTGGGGGATTTTAATGCATTGGTACAGAAGGAGAATTGGGTTCTTCTGTCTCTACAAGGGCTTTGCTGTGTAGAAACATCCACACTGGTGTCTTTTTGCTGCTGTTTTGGGTGCAGACAGCAGAATGGTCTAGTCCTCCAGGGCAGGATCCACGTACCTAAACCCTATGTGGGTAACGCCTGTCTTGCCTGCGGCCTACCTGAGTGTTTCATCAGCCTCACTGTTTCAGGTATTTTAAATGGACCCCATAATCTATAGTGTTAGTTGGTAACTATTTGCCCTTTTCTATGTGTAGCCAAGGTCTGATGCAATTACTGTATCCGTGGCTAAATAAACCATCGCAGCTCTTCTCATTATCACATTTCCCAGACTTCAGATCATTCCCATTGCTTTCCTCTGGATTCTCTCCAGTTAATTCACACCATTTCTTCAAATGAAGTGCTCGGAGTAGACATGTGCTGCTCCAGTTCCCTTTTTTGTCTGTGGGGAAAGCTGTTGCCTTCATATGATGGAGGGCAAACCGGAGAGTGAGCTTTCCAAAGGAGTGCAAGCAGCTGTGGTCCAGGGAATCATGTGAAGGTCTCATCTGGAACAGAAAACAAGGAAAAGCGAGTTATTTCATTACAATCACAAGCTAAGGTTTATTGCATGCTCCTTGGGGTGGTGTAAGGGAGAAGATCCTGCATTAAACCAGCCCCGTGTTGCTCGCTCAGCAGTGGGAGCTATAAGGAGGCATCTCTCTATCCATGCGCTTCTCAGCAGTAGAAGCACTGCTAAGAGATGGTCCAGCCAAGCAATAGCCATGAGCATTTCCAAGGAGTTATTGGAAATAGCGAGAACTATTGTGGTTTTAGTGAAAACAGCCATTAGTAAGAACAACCCTGAGGCTGTAGCTATGTTCAGAGGTAGTTTCCGTCACCATGCTTTTTGCTTGGAAGCCATGCACTTCTATGTGAGTGCTGGCATGTGCAGGATTGCAGTTATCTCTGTTCATTAAACCAGTCTGATGATTTTCTCCCCCCACCTGCAGCCTGTGACCCCAAGTGGTGTTTTACGCTTCACTGCCTGTTTCTTGCTGACTTCCATGAGCATCAACAGCTTCAGCCCTGACCCCTGTGTATTGCTTCCATGTATTCGTGGTGTTCCCTATTACCTGTAGCCAGCTGCTTGGACTAATTACATAGCTCTTTACAGCCCCCCAGGGTAGCGGGGTTGGTGTCTGTGTGTTAGTGTATAAATCAGGTTTGCATTTCTCCACCTTTTTTCATGGTCTAGTCTTTCCTCATCTCCTTTTAATGAGGCCATGGAGAGCAGTCAGCACTTTGTGCTGTCCCCTTTGCCAGTGTTTAATTGCATTTGGCTTTATGGTGTCAGCCATTGCCTTGAGAAATCCATGCAGATAGCTTCAAATTCACATCATCACGGAGGAGGGACGTGCAACACCTTCCAATAGGACGAGCAAGAAATGTGCATATGGAGCAATGTGTGTAAAGCCAGACACACCAGAAAATGTGAAGGGCAAAGTTGCTGTTAAACACTGGGATTCCCAAGGGTGATCCTTCGGGACTGCCGTTTGCGGCAGACAAATGGTGCTTGTAAATGGCAATTCCAGCTCTTTCTTTCTGACATACTGAAGCTGTGTTCTTTCCTGCCCTCCAACTCCTCTCCGTGCAGTACTTACCACTAAAAGGGGAGAGATTTCTCCTACTTCAGTCTTCTTGTTCCTTTGTTCAAAGTTGCACCGTTATAAAGGAAGAAGCACAATAGAGCGCATTGTGTGATAACAGGGGGTAACAAGGCAGAGATTCAATATTTCAGTTTGATTTGCCATGTATTTTCTGCCTAAACCATAAGAAAACTTACTGAGGAAGTAAATAAAGTAAAATCAGCTTTACTTACTGTGTATTCTCTTCTCAAGTGGTTGCTCAGAGGTGTTTCACCCCCTTTGGATACTCTCTGTCAGTTCACTTACAGCTCCCTGCAATTCATTCACCTCTTTCTAATCTCAATTTTATAAAGGCCGTGATTCTTGTTCTACAAATAAGTGTTGAACCTGTAGCTCTTCGTGGACTTCTAGTTTCAACTTCTGCCTCCAAACTCTCTGTCACTCACCAACAGAATGATGGGCAGCTCGGCGTGTTCATGTGTGATTTCCCCTTAAAGCAAATGCCCTTAAAAGGCTGCCTTAAACCAAGAAATAGCTGTGTGCTCTCTAAATGGGATAGATTAAGCAGTGTAGGAGGGAAAAAAAATCAACTTCATTGTTGTGCCTTGGATAGAAACTAGCGGCAAAATCCATTTGTCAGTGTGTTGTGATTTGTTGTAATACGCTGGACCACGCGAGGTGCCAAATCAATGCACATCCCCTATGGAAGTGTTTCTACTTGGTTAACCAGGTTAAACCACTTAGCTCTTATTTTCTTATCTCATTAGCAATCAAACCCCCCTGTTTTAGGGTTCCAAGCTGATGCAGTTACATGGGCAGCCCTTGAAATTTGCCAGAATCCCCTGGACTCCACTAATTCTAATTGAGGTTGGCACACGTTTGAAAGGCAGGCAGCGATAAGCTGTGCTGAGTCTTGGAGCACTGCAGAGCAGAATGTGAAATGCTTATTATATGAGGTTATTTGATCAGATTTAACCATTTTAGGGCAAGGATAATTTTGCTAAGGAGCTACAGAATGGCTCCATGTGGTGATGTGCATTCCTTTATAAGTCAGTATGAGGCATGAGTATAATTGTATGTGAAGTTGGGGTGCTGAGGTGCAGACCTTGTCTGGTGCTCATGGAATTGATCAGTTGAGTCCTTTAAGCCTTTAGTTTTCTATGATATTAATATGAACTGTGTAAATGTCAGCTTGTCCTGTCTATTGGCTGAGTTTATAGACAAGAGGAGACCCCAGCCACCATCCCCATTCCTTCTCCACTCCCTTCCCAATCTTTGTCTCTGTTTCTCCAGTCTATAGACCTGGTTTGATAGCCTCTCCCCTCAGCCCTCCTCCCTTCCTCCCATGGATGATGCTCATTGCTAAAGGCTTGCTTATATCCCAAGTGCACTGATTGTGGTTTTTGCTTTTAGAGATTTACGCTTCAACCACATCAAGGAGATCCAACCCGGAGCCTTCAGAAGACTGAAGAACCTCAACACGCTGTAAGTTCCTCCCAGTGATCCTGCAGTGAGGGTATCCATTCACTGTTTGTGTCTATACTGTCCTCTCTGTTGTCTTAAAGATGGCCTTGGTCCTTTAGTTGTTGCGGCCAAGCTGTGCATACCCAGTTAAAGCTTTTAAATTCTCTCTGTTCTAATCCTGGATTGTATTTCTTACCTTTTTTAACTAAATGTGCCTTTTAATTACATTCATTTCTCACAATTAACCTGTCCTTTCAGAAGTCCTGATGCATCCGATTACTGACTGAGGATTTTTGAGCAGGTTTGGCCATAGACTAACCCCTAAACACAGTTCTGGCCTAGGATTAAGGTAGTGGAGGGATGCATTAAAAGCTTCTTCTTTTCCATGGCCTCCTCAAAGGCATCAACCACATGAGTTGCTCTACATGATTTTGACTGAAGTGAGAGTGCATCCTTCCAAATGCCACCTTATCCCTGTGCCTTGCCTGAGGATAAATGCCTACACCTACCCTACAACAGATAGGAATGGGAGTAGAAAGCAGTTCCTTCAGTGTTGCATCCCAGCCATAGCCACCCTCTCACATCAGTGTGATGTACTCACATGTTTCTCACTCTGCTCAAAGGAAATCCTGGGAACCTTTGCTGCTTCTTGCTGCTGCAAGGCTGAGGGTTTGAAGTTAGATATGAGGACATCTGTGCCGTGTAGACAAGGAGTTGAATACAAACCAGCTCCCAAATCAGAAACAGAAGCTGTGTCAGCGCAGCACTGTGCTGGATGTAATTGGCCTGTTGTGATTCAGATCTGATTGTTTGAGCTGTGACGTGGTGCTAACAGCTATAAGATTTCCAGGTCTAAGCTCCAATCTCTTGGTGAGGCAAACCAGCAGCTTGGGAACCTGCGCTGTGTGACAGACGTCTGTATCTCTTGGGTTTGTTCATTCATGGTCCCAAATGGTAAGAGAAAGTCTATATTCTGTCTGACCTTGAAAGATCTGAAGTCCCTGATCCTTTAGGGACGACAGTGCTGGAAGAAGGGAGATCTGGGCAATGATGCATTCAGTCAGCTATGAGAAGTTGTTGGGAAAGTGGGAATACAGCAGGACTTTATCACAGAGACCTGTCCAATAGCTATGGTTTAAAAATCAGTATTGACTAAAGATGCTTCTATTGTGTGTGTGGGATTGATTGGCCAAACCATGACCTCAAAGTGCCCTGGTCATGACCTAGGCCCTGCTCACAGGATGGTGGGTGGGCAACTAGTGAACTGATAGAAAATCTTATTACCAGTGATGCTGTTCATCCAGAGCACAAGAACAGCCTATGTTAGTTTCTGGAACAGCACCACGTGGTACTTCATTATCAAGAATAACAGAGGGAAAGGAGACTGATGGATTTCTGTCATTTGAGATAGGGTGATAAACGTGACTGAAGTATCTAGAGAGAAAATAGAGCCTGAGTCCATAGGGTTTTACCTTATCACAAAGCCCTGTGAGGCATCTTGATCTCCAGACCTGCTCTTCCACCCCTGAGTCGAGCAGAGGAACTGTTCCAAATGAGGTCATCCCTGTGTGATGAAGGCAGACAGATGTTTGGCAGGCAGCTCAGCAGGACCACCAGCCTCGCCTCAGCTGAGCCCTAGGGAAAAGCAGGATGCTGGCAGGTCTTCACTGGAGAGATGCTCCACCCGACCTGCTTTGTAGGAGATCCCAGTTCCTGCCCTGGCAGTGCCTTGGTCTAGGCAGGTCCTTGGCATGTGCAAGCCTTCTGTCTTTGTGGCTCTGCTTAAAGGTAGATGTAGATATGCAGCTGAGGTGGGGAGGCTTGTCTCTCTATGATGCTCCATGCGTTTGTCCCATTCTTTTTGCTTTGTGTCCACATCCTCCTGGATGAACAGCTACTAATGGGAATAGGCATGAATGTACCTCGAAACATCCCTAACTCATGGTTATGGATGTCAGGGCAGTAAAATGAACGTTTTGTACAAATGGTGGAGCAGGCTCTGCTGCTTTCCCCAAATAATGTCCTACAGCCATCATCAGGGCTGGAATACTGAGCTAGGTGAAACTGCTCTAGCAAAATGTGACATTTTTATATCTGAATTCTGACAATCAACTGGTTTTGCACTAAAACTTTTCTCTTTAGGCAGCATTTTGTATGCTTTGTGTTTCCTGGCCTGGCCAGCAAACTGGAAACATCAGTGATTCTCACACTCGTGGTAGTGAACTCCCATGGGTGAGGAGCTAAATAACTGGAGGAGAGAATATCAGACCTTGCACTCCTGCAGCAAGTCTCTCTCCAGGAACTTATGTTTGTCCAATTCCCACATCAAAACTGACAAGAGCCGAAGAATTTGCTGATGTTTCTACGTGGTAAACTCCAGCCTGAGGACTCCTATGGGTCCATGAGTGATAAAGAGAATAAATCCTTCAAAATCCCTGAGAGACTCGCTGGGGAACTTTGGCCAGGATGTTTGAAGTGAGAGGTTTGGAGGACGGGGTCACTCAGGTTCCATGTGCAGAGCTCTGAGCTTGCAGCTTTCTGCCATGGGACTGAAGGAAACGTCCCTTAAGCAAATAAATGCTACTAAAAGGGCTTTTTTCCTCCAGTGTTTTGGCCTGGCAGAGGAAGGGCAGCAGATTTGTGGGGAAGCTTCTGTCTGCATCTTCTTTGGGCAGGATGGCTGTGCTATATCCAAGTTTGACAGTTTATAAGCCACCCTGATAAGGAAACCTTTGTGGCCTGTGTTGGCTGCAGGGAAGTGGGCGGTGAGACAGGGAGCTGGCCATGATCATCCAGTGGGGCTCTTCAACAGTTCAAACCTTCCTCTGACTCTTTTCTCTCCCTGGTTTGGGAGATTGGATAAATTCCAGAGCACCACTTGAAAATTAGAACCAGGAGCCCTATTTGTCTATGGAAGAGATCCAGTCAACGTGTGCTTCTGGCTGGGGACTCCTGGTGCAGCACCACAGGTAGTAACAATTATCCTAAATGCTGCACCACTGGCAGCTTGCCTGTTGGCTGTCTGCAGTGGTGTGTGCATTGGAGAGGTCCTCTTTGGCTAAAGGCCTTAAGAGATGTAAGGTTTCCTCATCCCTTCCTATTGCCTCTTCTCAGTTCCAGTGCAGATGTTGGTGTCAGGATTTCCTTAGTGTAATTTTAAGCTCTTAATATGTCCCCTTGGCTAAAAAACAGGGGAGAGAGAGGCAACAAACCCTCCTCTATGCAATTCAGAATACTCCTCAGCAGCTATTTGGTTGGTGTTTGTCAATGCTTAACCACATCTCTTAACCCAATGCTGGCTCACAGCAGGAGGTGGACCATGGAAGAGAGCAAACGCATTGCGAGCCCATGGTGAGGCATAGCATCTCATTGCTTCCTTCCCAGTTCTTGCTCCTTTTAGGTCATCTTTGGGTGGGGATGGATGAGGACACCCCTGCATAACTGTTCCCCTAAGTGTTTCCATAGGACGACAGCACCCTGCCACATTGACCCAAGTGGTGACCATAGTCTCTCTCTGCTTAGGTGAGAGCAAAGGCACTTTTGGTGAGCTCTGCATCTCTCCTTTGCACGAGGCTCTGTCTTAAACGTCTATCATCTCCTGAAAGAACATGTTCCTGCCAGCAAGGAGGAGATGTCAGAGCCTACTTGGGTCTCAGAATAAACATTTCTCCCTCAAATATGGGAAATGGCTATTCCAGATCATTCTGTGAACAAGGACGAATGCACAGCTGAGCATTAAACTCACTTTTTCACCCCCTTTAAATACACTTCATGATGATGTCTATTAATGGTGGGAGGGAAAGAAATAGCTGTTATGTCATCATAACTGTAGGATGTGGTTTGTCAAATGGGAAGAGGAAAGAGTCAATGGTTTGAGCCTGAATCCTGTACTGTCACATCGTTGAATGCAGTCTTCAATACAGAAAACGACTCATTTAATGCAACTTAAGCCTGTGCTTGGCAACCCAGAGAGAGGGTGGGGAAGGAGAAGGGAGGGGCAGCCAGGACATAAAACCTAAAGGCAACTGAATGTAAAATGTTCTAGTAGTGAATCTGGGCCAGATCTCCTGGTGCTTGTATATCTTAAACCTCCCGGAAGACCTCTGTAGGAATAAAGGCTGTGATTGAGTCCACCTCTTCATTTGGAGCCCAGTTCATCAGCTGGCACGAAGGGGAATGCCACATCATTCTGCTAGGAAATGTACTGCTGATACTTTTAATTGGGCTTGTTTTGCTGCAGGGTATGCTTAAGACATGCGTTGATAATGATCTTTCCAGCTTCTGTCTGCCAGGGCTGCTATTCCCAGCAGGTTCGGTTAGCAGCAGATCTTAGCTTTGAATCCTCTTTAATGTCAGCAGGAATTTGGGCATTTTTGCTGTTGATTGCGCTGGGATCCATACCCAGGTCATGCCAGGATTTTGCACACTTCCTTGCCTGGGGAATTGCACAGGAGTCAAGGCGCAGACAGTTGTGCAGAAGCCATCTCCAGTCTTTCTAGGAGCCAGATGTGCTGTCTTGTCTATGGATTTCTCAGAAAGCAGCAGTTTGGAATATGTGGACTATGCTCGACTTCATAAATTATCTCACTTTTGAGCTTTTTCCAGGACACATCCTTCCATTCAATGGGGAATCCTGAGACAGGAAACAGAGATGGCTTCTTCCATACGCTTTGTAACCTTTAACGGGACAATGAGCAGATTGTTAAGTGTCAGACGATGAGATAAGAGGCCTGCATGCTGCATGCCATCTCTGCTTCCAGAATTCATCTTGTTTGGCTTGGAGCACTGATTACACCCCCTAGAACTGTCCTAGATAGCCAAGACAACAAAACAAACTAGGTTAAAGCTTTTAAATAGCATCAAAATGCAGTCAGACTGCATGTTGCAATTTGAAACACCCCCGTGGACTTCAGTCCTGGTCCAATTCATGGAACTGAAGATAAAGGGTCAGTGATGGAGTCCAGACCATCCTGGTGTGTGGGGCTGTTGGGTGTTCCCTTGCCTCCAGGACCTGCTCACCTGGTTGTTGTCTCATGTCCCCAGTGAGCCAAGGGGATGATGCCAGTTGCAAAGCAGGAGACAGGTGGGTTCCCATCCCGTGGGAATGATGTTGGAACTGGAGCCCATCTATCAGCTCATCTTGTGTCCTCAGAAGTGAGGCCAAGGATCAGATAATAGAGAACAAGCTGCCTTCATCCTCCTCTGGCTGAAGATGAAAGCACACTGATAGAGGGCAGGGAAGGAAGCATGCACGGCTGGTGCCTGTGTTGTCTTTGTCCTGTGGGTAAATAGACCAAAGCCCTCTCCAGTGCTGCTCTCGAGCAGTTGTTTCCAGTCCTTGGGTGTTCAATCATCAAATAAACCTTTGAGTTGGTGTTGGGGCTCTATTTTCACTCAGCATATCTGGCTGTCAGAGCAGGATCCTGTGTTCCAAGGGCTTGACATCATTCTTGCATCTTTATGAGTGAAGTTGGGTTGTTTAACCTCAGTATTGAGCCATCACCTCCAGCTGTGAAGCAACTTTCCAGCAGCTCTCTGCCTTAACCTCTTCAAGCTGCTTGTCCACAGCCCTGGCAGTGTGCAGTTGAGTAGTGGTACCCACATCCATGGTAGCAGGAGCTAATCAAGGGAGGATGCTCAGATCAAGGATACTGAGCTTTCCCTCAAACCTTTGTTGCCTTGAATTCCAAAAGCTTCTTTGCACTTGAGTTTCTCACGTGCATTTTGGACCCTTAATGTAATGCTCCACCTGAGAACAAGCCGGTGTGACTCAGATGCCTGGCAGTAACTTGTGAAGCTGCCACAACTCATGTGTGTTTCTGACACCTTTTATCTTCGCATCCCTGGGGCATTTTATTTTATCTTCCTCATCTTTTCCCACGTGTTTTCCTCTGGTTTTCCCCATCTCTTTATCTTTTCTCTCCATCCTTCACCTCCATAAACTGCTCCTCTCAGGAAGGGACCTTTGCTTGCAGTGCCAGAGGCTGGCTGATGCTCTGCCTATCTTACTTTTTTCCAGCAAAGTTGGGAAGAAGATTGGGTTTTCCTGGTGGGAAAGCACTGACCTGTCTTCTCACCTGCTGCTTGGTGGCAGATCATTCCTGAGGAGCATGGGTATCACAAGTAGGAGCTTGTAAAGTAGAAAATGCACATCTGATACATGTGTTGAATTTGACCCAATGCTGTAAGCTCTGCTTCTTGCAGAGGGAATAGCAGCTTTTCCTACAGCACTAGAAAAGCAAATCTGTGCTGTGCACAGTTGCAGCTCTCCTCTCCATCCACATCTCCAGTTAGGAATCATTAGAATAAGTGTAGTTTGCTTTGAGCTGTTCTGCTATGAGCTCCATGAGCTTATAGCAGCATTGCCAGACCTGAACATCAGTGGGATACCACAGCAGAAGACCCACAGGAGTGCGGTTGGGCAACCACAGTGAATAGTTCAATGTTGGACATTCAAGAGCTATTTACAAGTGATTTATTCCATTTTCTCTCTCTTGTGCTTGGCAGTGGTTGGAGCAGAGGGTTTTGTGGTGTTCAGCTGCGTGGTTACTGCTGGTGGTGGTTATTCCAAGGTCGAGCTGTGTTTTTGGTCGTTGGCACCAGCCATCATTTGCATGCTCTATCATGGCAATTGTGCATACAAGTCAGAGATGGCTTGCCAATGTGATGTTGTCCATGGGCTTTGGGTTAAAATCTGGCACCAGGCTCTCTAGATGGAGGGAGGCTGCCTCCGAAGAGCCTCAGGAGTCAGATCTGGATGTAGTCCTTTCATTACAGATACTTGCACCCAAAGTGATTAAAACAAAGCGTTACCATTTTATAACTCCACTGTGAACTGGTATTTTAAGCTGTGTTTGGCCTCTTAGAAACTGGCTCTGCACACCCCTGCTCACATGTTGTTGAATGCAGCCATCACCTTCAGAAACTGTTGTGGTTGTACAAGAGTGGCAGCAATGATTTAATATCTCCTTCCCCTCCGCTTCCTTTTACCTATTTTCTTTTTTCTCATCCCTTTCTTGGCCAAAATGGTAACTTTGGGGTGAAAACCACTGTGGCAGAATGTAAAGAAAGGTCTTTGACCATTGGAAGCACTTGGTACCTCTGGGCAAGAAACCCTCTCATTGGCTTAGCTGGCGTGAGTACCCAAACCTTGATATTCTAACCCCATTTAATGTTAAAGCTGCGTTGCAAGACAGAGGCTCAGGGTTTTCCAGTGGACACCCAGGAGCAGAAATGCCACGAGTCTCACACGTGCTCAACTCACCAGTTGTGGTTTTCTTTCTGGATTTGAACAGGCTGCTGAACAATAATCACATAAAGCACATTGTGAGAAGATCCTTTGAAGATCTGGAGAACCTGAAATACCTGTGAGTCAGTAACTCAGCGATTTCTTCTCTTTGTAATGTAACAACCCACTTCTAAGGTTTGCCAGTCAAGAATGTATTTTTCTGTGCTTGGAATTCCTGGCTGTTCATGTCATAGCTATAAAACATCACCCTTGAATCCAATCAACAAGCTCTGCTTTGGGTTGAGGTTCATAACTGTTTCCTGTGTCTTTTAAAAGCACAACTGCTGATAAATCAGCCTCATGCTTTTTTTCCTCCTCTCCTTTTGCAAGCTACCTGTATAAAAACGAGATTCAGAGCATCCAGCAACATGCCTTCAACGGGCTGCGCTCTCTGGAACAGCTGTAAGTACAAATGAGCCTTGTTTGTTGCTGAATGTGATGTGTGTAAGGGCTGATTTACTGGCTCCTTGAACCCATGTGTTGTGTTTCCAGTAGTGGAGAGTATCAGACACTTTGTAGGGTGTAGGATGGGGCTTCTACTGTTTTATCATCCAACTCTGCAAGACTACACTGGCTTTGTTTGAAAACAGCTGATCCCATTATTGGTTTTGGTTTGTTAATACCGAGGTCTCTCCCTATTGATGTCCCATGTGTTTTCTTCCTGACCCTAAAGCTCTGGAGCACAGGAAGAGCCCAGCTGTGCTTCTGATTCCCTTAATGACCAAGGACTTTACAATGGGAGGAAACAGGGGTCTGTAGGGGTCTGCTGACAGCAAAAGTGGAAAGAGTATAAGAGGACAGCTTAATAATAGGTGTGCTACCAACCTTGCATACAGTATAGCTTTCCATCAGCCAGCTCAGCAAAGATGCCTGGGAGAAAGCATAGGAAGCAGACACGGGCTCAGCTGTGCTCGAGAGGAGATGATGCTGGCCATGGTGATATTTTACCAATGAGCATTCCAGACTTGATGTCACGAATGAAGCTAAAAAACCCCAGCAAAGCCACAAAACCAACAAACATCCCGCTGCAAGTCCCATCTGTTTCCAATCTCGGGCAGGCACCGCTCCAAAGGAATTAGCTTTGCTCAAATCCTACCCCGTTTTCCTGCACCCCAAAGCCAGCTTTCCAAGGAAAGCCATAACCCGGCTGATGGACATTATCAGATGCTTTCCTCAAGGTCCAAAGCAATGACAGCAGACATCTGAGACGTATTAGAGCATGTATTTCTCTCCCCACTGTTGCCCTTTGCTGCAGAATCTGGGTCTGTGCTCTGATAGGGGACCATTTATCATTAATCTTTCCATTACAAATCAAACAGCCATGTGGCAGCTTAGGCAGTTATTTCTCGGTGCAGTCAGCTGCAATAGCAGAATGAGTATTTGTGGGTCCGGGATTAATCAGTGTCCGCTGTGAAATTGATGCCTGTGTAAAATAAAGGGGAAGGGTTTAGGCAATGTTGAAACCATTCCAACAGCAGTTGATTGCTGAATGGCACAGGGAGTCTGAGGTGTTGTGGTGGTGTTGCTCTGCAGACCCCAGGTTTTCTTTGCTGATGGCCCGTGGCAGTGCAGAATATCTCCCAGGCCTCTGGAATAGCAGGTCATGCTTTAGGTTTTAGTGGCATTAAAACCATTAACCTCTATTAGCAAGAATTGGGCTGTTCATGTTAATGTGCCCTTTAGATCCCAGTGTTCCACTGAGTGCTCACTGCACCATCTCCATCTTTGGAGGCTGTGCCTGCCCTCTGCAGAAACAGAAGAGCCCACTGGCAGCTGTTCCAGATTGTTTCTGTCCTTGCTGGATGGGTGCATGTGCTGGGAGCTCCTATTAGAATCGCAGACGTGCAGGTTGGAAGACATCTTTTGGGATGTCTCCAGTCCCACCTTCAGCCACAAGCAGGACCCATTTCCAAGTCCCATATCAAGATGTTCAGGGCCTTTTTCTACAACTTAATTACCAGCAAACTCATGATCCCTCTTGGAAATATTGCAGTTCCTAGACGAGGGACAAGAGCCTTGTAGTAAGGCTGTTCCTTCCTCCCTGATAATCCAAGGATGTGTTGGGCAATGCCAAGGCATTCCCATATGGTGCTCAGATGTGAGGAGCTGTGGCACTCCATGGGCAGGGGATTCATTCTGACCCTTAACAGTGCAACAGGCCATTCAGCGTGATGGTGATGGTCTTAGGCTTCAGGGAAGAGCAAATCTGCCCTCCTTTTGTGTGTGGTTTAGTTTCTTAAGAGAGAGTAAATAATTGACAGGAAAGGGAAAAGCCAGTGCTGGTTCTGTGTTTGCATGTGGAAAGTGGAGACACTGAAGCGGATGCTGGCTTCTTGACATCTGCCCTGAGGTGTGTGGTGACCAGTTGGCAGATAACCTGGAAAGATCTTCTGTCTTTTAGGCTGCAGTCTGTACACCTGCCCCTTGTGATTTCTGTGTGACAGGTACCTGCATTTCAACAACCTGGAAAGCCTGGAGCCGGAGACTTTTAGTGACCTGCCTAAACTTGAAAGGCTGTAAGTAAAGATGGAACCTTGCTTGTGAGTAAGGGGTTGAGGAGAAGATGGAAAACCTTTCTTTTTGTGTAACAGTTTTGGTAGGGTGAAGTGTGAGCTTTAAAATGGAGGGGAAATCCTTGAAGGAGAGTTAATGTACTTGCCAAGTAGAGTGCTATAAGAGACTATGAAGGGAATTTCCCATGCTCTGTTGTGCTCACATTTCCCACCTAAGCAGGGGTAAATCTGCAGAAAGCCCTACAGCTGCCCAAGCCAGCTGAAACGTTACTCTTGACCATAAGGTCAATGTGAGTCACTGTTGGGCAGTATACAAGAAAAACGGGGTGGAAAAGGGAAAGTCTAACCAGAAAAACACGCATCGTGCTTGGAAGCAGCTAGAGACCAAGGTCCTGTGTCTTCTGCTCCCAGGATTGCTTCTAGCAGAAGCTCATCTGGTGTTTCCCACTCCACGGTAGAACCAACAGACCCTTCTGTGCTGTGTGGAAATGTGCCTTATATCCATAAATGCTAGGGAACTAAAATCATGGGATGCAAACACCCTCAGGAAAGTTGAGACCTGGATCAGCACACCATGGCTGACCTCAGCTGCTGTATTGGATCCAACAACAATTCTGGAGGGTTTGTCGGCATCCAAGCTGGGCAAGTAGGCTGAGCTTGGGTGTGCATGCGTGTATGCAGGCACTGGGACACGAGCTGTACTGCCCTTGTATCTCTTGTGCCACCATCTACTAAAATTGCTTCCTAACTTTAGTCAATGGCCTCTTAGAAGTTGTAGATGTCCCCAGCATAACTAAATTTCCTGCTTCATTAAGGGAATGGAGAGTTGACAATCCTACCTTGGTCCCTACTAATGTATTTTAGTGCAATCAGGGGGTTTTAGTAAGAACTAGGGAGGCTTAACCTGTGGGCTAAGAGTTTGGCAGTGAGAATTTGCCTCAGCTTTGTTCAGAGATAAGCTCAGCTTAGGCTGCTGTTGTCTGAATTAGTTTTACTCACGGAATTGGGTTATTAATGACATTGAGTGTAGGGCATGAGCTGTCTGGAGCCTTATTTCAATGGCTGCCCTTGTAGAATTGCCATCTCTTCTGCAGGGGGAGAAAGAGAAGGCCCCTTCTAAACTGGAGCTGACCCAGGCACAGAAAGCATAGGGTGGGTCCAGTCCATGGGGACTTTGTGCCCTTTCTCCTCCCTTTGCAGAGCATGAAGTGGATTAACTTTAAGGTTCCAGTTTAAACCTGTTACATCACGTCTTGAGTCACCGTTTCCAATCCACACCCGCTCTCACTTTGGTGTATTGCATTCCACTCCCGAATGAATGAAATCCCTATAGCTCATGGAAAGAAACACAGTGCATTTAAAAACTCCATTTTGATGGAGTATTTATATTTCAACTGAGTTTTTCTTGTGAGTTTTTCTATTATTTGCATTTCAAGTGAGTTTTGACCTGGGATGTTGTTATCCGCGTGGTGCTAATACTGAATCATGTCTTGGCCTGGCTTCTCCCATTGCAGATTCTTGCACAACAACAAGATTTCCAGGATTCATCCAGGGACATTCTCTCAACTGGAATCCCTCAAGCGGCTGTAAGTGGAAAACATTGCCTGCAAAGAGCAATTGTTTATCTTTGATTAGATGGCTAAGACCTGAGGAAAAATGTGCCTGCTTGGCAAAGCTTTTAATTGTTGCACCTCTAAGGCCAGTGCTAGGTTTATAAAACAGTTTTGATTGGACCTGAGAGCTCATTTAACCAGTTAGTAGTTGGTTCAAGCTCGTGCCTGATTATAATCTAACTATAATCCCCTTCCAGCTCAATAATGCCACAGGAAGGAACATGCCTGGAAAGTCCTCACAACAGGTTGAACCCATAAAACATCCTTCGACACTGTAGAGAGTCCAGCTCTTAGATACAACCTTGATCATGTCTTCAGTATCTAAGATGGAAGGAAAAATCAGTCACAAAAGAAAAGGCTTTCTTTCTAGAGATGATAATACTCAGAGGGCTGCCAATATGCAGGAGTGCCTTGTGTGTTATTCCACATAACCTGGCTGTCTCTTAAGCTCACTTCTTGCTGAACCCCCAGAGCTTTGCTCCATTTGTCTTTTATGATCTCTGGAAATAAAATGATGCATTTTTTGTTTGGAGGAAAAAAAACCTAAAGAATTCTGGTGTTTTGCCATGATTTCCAACTACAAGAAAATAATGTTTCACATTTCAGCCTGCTGTGATTTCTGCAAGCAGGTAAAAGGCTTCACTTTAGCAGGAAATAACTTGTGAAATGGTGCCTGTATGTGTCAAAGGAAAAGGTGGGGTGTGTATAAAATGCTCTATTGTGGCCTTGTGTGAAATCTCACATTCTCAAATGTTTGTCCCTGAAAATATTAGACCTTTTTTCCATGTTTTTTTTCCAATGGCCCAGACCCATCTACTGTAAAACTGTCAGTCGGGAAGGAGGAATAAACTAATCCCTTGATAGTCTTTTACTTATCCTTGTGCATAGCACTGCACACAGGAATGAAGTGAGTGGAGGGAGAAGTGTGGGTGCATTGGGAGGTCACTGGTCTTCATTCAGCCTGGTTCAGGCCTGTGTTGCAATAATAAAAGCCCTTAGAGCTGTGCAGAAATGCTACAACCTCAAGCATCTGGTCACAGGAAGAGATTGATCTGATGCTTGCTAGAATCAAGGGGAAGGTTTTTGGAGCTAAAAGGGAATGGAAAGCTCCAACAGAGGCAGTGTTATGTACTGTTCTTACAGAATTTAGTTATGGTTTAAGTCTCCATCCTGAGGGAAACCCCAACATTTAGTGTGTCTCTGCCTCAAATTAAGCCAAAAATGCGTAACCAGAATGATTTGCATTTGAAAATGATGGGTAACGTTGGTGTTTAACGCAGTCCTTCCGACTGGGTTAAACACTGTGGGAATGAAATATCTCAAAGTTTCATCCAGGATATAACCAAAACCAGGGAAAACCATCCCAGTCCTCCATTCTGGAGTCCCCTCCTGTGTGCTGGAGGAGGAAGCTATGAAATGAAGCACCTTTCCCTTGGTCCTGCAGGCGGCTGGACTCCAACGCCTTGCTCTGTGACTGTGACCTGATGTGGCTGGCCGAGCTGCTGAAGGACTACGCAGAGCAGGGCAGCAGCATCCAGACTGCAGCTACATGTGAGGGACCGCGCGAGCTGCACGGCCGCTCCATCATCACCCTGACCGCTCAGGAGTTCAACTGCGGTGAGTGAAGGCAAAGCCCTCCATGGAACTGGGGTTTGGTGGCTTCTTCCACCCCTTTTTCTCCCTCTTCCCTGCTCTGGCATCCTGCTTTTGCCTTCTTTTTATAGATGGAATGGGGAAGTCGCACAGGTTATCAGGATAACACGGACAGTTGCGCAGTGGTTGAAGGCAGCTCTGTTTTAGCTTGCTTCTTGATGTTTTTGGGTAGAATACAGCCAGTAAAGGACCTGCTGCTGTCGGTGGCTAAATCAGCAACCAGAAGAAATGTGTCTAACAGAGTGAACAGAAGGGCAATGCTTTGAGAACTGAAATGGCTGGAAGCACAACCGAACAGTTGTAGATAGGTAGCTGGATGCTTTGTGTGGTTGTGGTGGTGCATTGAGTTTGCTAAGCTGTTGTTCTGTCAATTTAGATAACTGCTCATGGAAAGATGCCAGTTTGAAATGAAAGGGTTTGTTCTGGAGGATTCCAAAGTTAAATATTTCATACAGAAAAAGACAGAACTCTGATGTTCAAGCACAAGCATCAGTGCAGGATGGCACAAGCATTGTTCACTGATACTTCGCTGCTGGTAGAGTCAGCCTGAGATGTCCCACTCACCCAGGCCAGCTATTAGCATCCTTCCTGGATGTGCCAGTCCAGCTGTGTGCTTGGCCATGCTATGAGCCAGATGTATGAGATCAGCTCTCCCTTGAATTGAGCTTTTCTCCTATGATTTTGTTATTTCTTCTTTAAATCTTGACCATTTCACAGCTTAATTTGGGGCACAGCCATGAAAACAATTGGACTGGCACAAATGGGTCTGTGGCCTCAAGGGAGAGGGGAATAAGAAGGGTTTAGAGAAAGCAGCTGGGAACACATGGATTGGGTACAAGTGGATGTGCTGCACCATGACCTGTCCCCAGTATACACCCAGTGCCACGGTACAGCCGTTAATGTAAGTTTGTTCTGCTTTAGGCCTGGGTGCACAGTGGGATGTATGTGTGTCAGATCAGCCAGAGCACCTGGTGGGAAGATTTTGCTGGCATTAGGCATTTTACACTGGTTTTGTGCCAGCTGGGAAAGACAAATGATGCATAATTCAGCGTAATGGTGCAGGCAGCTGATATCTGAGTCAGTCCGAAGCCTGCTGTCATCGAGTTAACCCACTGCTTTTTAGCAGATGTGGAGCAAATCTGCCCTGGATCAGCATTTTGTACCATGGGGCTGTGGTGGGTTTGGTCCCACACTGGTGCTGCTGCTGGGGATAAGTTAACCTCCTGAATAATCCAGCTGGTTTTCCTGGTGATCAGACAGGTTATTAGATGAGTAAGTATTGTGCTGCATCCAGATCAAGTGCTCCAGACAGTGCACATAAACTCCTTCATGTTCTAGCACATCCCTTAAAGGTTGAACTTGTTTAGTGCTGGAGAACTTCTCCAAGTGGAGCACATCATGAAAGGCTTGGCTGTATAAGGATAGGCTGATAAACCTTCGACATAATGAAGTCCTGGGGTGGCTCTGAGCAGATGCTGCTGTTCCAAGGGCGTTGCTGGGGGGGCTGCAGGATGGGTGTTGCGTCAATGGGGCTGGAGGTGATTTTGTGCTGCTCTGGACTGGGTTGTGTTAAAATGGTGTTTTGCAGAGAGGCCTCGAATAACCTCAGAGCCCCACGATGTCGACGTCCTCTTGGGAAACACAGTTTATTTCACCTGCAGGGCAGAAGGCAACCCAAAGCCTGCGATTATTTGGCTGCACAACAAGTAAGTCGCACACAGGGAGCCCTGGGGTAGCAAATGGTTTCAAGCACCGAGTTCTTCAGTGTCTGGTTGTGATTACAAAGGCTGTTTCATGCAACATTAAAAAGGAAAAGAGAAATGGATGTTCCGTGGCTTGTATTTACCTTCCTTTTAACAGCATTCTCTGCTGACCATGTAATCCAAATGGTGTTTTATCTGCATTTGAAACATTTCTTCTGCATTTGTGATGGATTCCAAGAGCTTACAGCATTCCCATAAGCATACTCTGCAGGCTGAAAGGAATTGTCTTTTGATCAGGAAAAGAAAAAATTAGCATTTCATGTTGTTCTGAACTACCATGCCATTCCCTAACTCCCGAAATGCTTCTGGGCTCTAGGTTTGTCTCACTAAAGGCCTAACATGCTGGGAGAACGGCTTTTATTTCCAAAGGAAAAATCACTGCGCTCCACTGAAAGTCGCTGCAGATCAGTGTATTGATTATCACCCTATACAGCAACACTGAAACCCAGCTGGCTGTGCTAAATGCCAGGAGTATTTCTGGGAAGTGCAGAGCAATCAAATACTCTGTGCTCAAGCAGTTGCCCACTGTGGAAGCAAAGTTACGCTGCTGCTTTACAAGCGCCTTGGTTGCGGGAGCTTGAACAGGGCTCGGTTGTTAATAACCATGATCAATGTTTGCCCCACCAGGCAGAGCTTCAGCACAGAGCAGAAGTTTATGGCTGAGTTAAGTCCCTCTGGAAGGGAGGTTTTGTTAGGGAAATGCTGGCAGGCTCCCAAAGACAGCATTGGAAGAGGGGTAATGATAATAAATGTTCCGCAAGCGAGATATGACTAGGGTAAGGAGGCATCAGGGGAATTAAATAAATGCCCAGCAAGCATATTAGTTTGCATAGTGGATTCCGCCTTTGTTCTGTGGGGAGAGAGGTCTCTTCTCCCTTTTCAATCATCCGCAGCCATCCAAGATTCCTTCACAATGGGACAAATGGGAGGCAGCAGTGGGACCTTGTGCTGTGGGCTGGGATCCAGGAGCTGCAGGTCATTGTAGAAAGAAGGAGGATGTTTCATAGCTTTCAGGTTGGGTTGGTGCCCAAGATGTGTTGGGGTCCCATGGTGACTTAGAGCTTTTTGCTCCCCCCCCACAAGGCCTTTAGAGCTCATTCAAATAGAAATGGCTGCACACAATAATATTAACTCATTATTATATTTACACTTAGGGAATAATGAGAACAAGCTTTCTGGGCCTAGATGCCCTGACAATAGCAACGCTGCTCTTGCATGGGAACACTCTGATCTCCTGATGGGCTGTAAATGTCGTGTGTAATCAGTGGTGAGAGAAAAAGTAGCTCACCCAGGGAGTAAGTCAGAGCTGGAGCTGAAGTTCAGTGCTGTAAATCAGAACTCTTGCTATAAATTCCATGATTTCTCAACAGCAGTTTACTGCAATGCATGCAGGGCCCCTCAACTCCCTCAGCAGCTCAGGGGGAGACCCAAAAGAGTCTTCACTCCTTTCAGATTTTGCCTTTTCTGGCTCTTTTTCAGCAATGAGATTGACATGAAAGATGACAACCGCCTGAACCTGTTACAGGATGGCACCCTGATGATCCAGAATACCAAGGAGTCAGACAAAGGCGTCTACCAGTGCATGGCCAAGAACGTAGCTGGGGAGGTCAAGACGCAAGAAGTCGTGCTGCGCTATTTTGGCACCCCATGTAAGTGAGCCTTGTGCAGCTCTTGAAGGTCCAGCTCGGGTTGGGAGCTGAGTCAGAGTCAGTCCCAGTTTTGTATGAGACAAGACGTTGGTGGCGTGCTGGGCAAGAGAGTGGATAGCAGCATAGCGGGGTCTGAGCTTTAGGTGCTCCTTCATGGAAGTGGGGAACTGAGATTTAGAGATTGAAGGGGCTTTGGGGCTGGGGAGGGAGTTTGGGATGAATTCTGCAGCACAGAGGTATCAAGGGAGAAGGGGACACAGAGTGGGGATGTTCCAGCACTCTTAGTGCCTGGGAGGGAGGACATGGTAGGAAGACATAGCACTTCTTGACTTGGGGAGCTGCTCATAACAAGGATGCAGAGGTCAGGGAAGAGCCGGATGACTTCTCAAGGGGTTGCATGAGGACTCCAAGCAGCTTCTGCCCATAACTGATCAGCAGCAGAGCACCTGGTTTCTAAAGCTCCCGTTTCCTTCCAGCCAAGCCCACTTTTGTGATCCAGCCGCAGAACACTGAAGTGCTGATCGGGGAAAGCGTCACCTTGGAGTGTGGGGTCTCCGGGCACCCAAACCCTCGCATCAGCTGGACCCTGGGCACAGGCTCTCCTTTACCGCAGGATTCCCGCTTTGCCATCACCAGCTCTGGAGGCCTCTTCATTCAGAACGTCACCTTCTCGGACCAGGGGCAGTACAACTGCAATGCCAGCAACACCGAGGGATCCATCCAGGCCACAGCAAGGATCATAGTGCAAGGTGAGATTCCCAAAGTGCCATTTCTGGGAAGCAGTGTATTTAAGGGGGTGTATTTAAGCTCTATGACTGGCTCTGCTCCCATGAACTGAGAATTAACCCAACCTTGCTGCCTGAGATTTTCCTGCTTTCAATCATTGTTTTCCCCTCCAGATTCTCCCAGGTTTCTCCTCATTCCCAGTGATCAGACAGTAACTGAGGGACAAAGCGTGGATTTCCCCTGCTCTGCTGAGGGTCACCCTCCACCTGTGATTGCCTGGACGAGGGCAGGTACTGCTCATTTGACTCATGCTTTCTTTCTCTCCTGGGCCATCATCCATGGTGAAAACAGTGGAGCTGATGGTCCAGGGCTATGACTTGCAGTGGTGCCACAGGAGAGATGGTGATCAGCATAGACCTAGTCAGCTAGGAGATGTGTGGTGGATCACCAAGGATGATGTTAAGCACTGAGGTCTTTGACACACTAAATCATCGTGTCAGAAGGAAGGAGCGTGCTGGTTTTCATCAGCATGAAACCTATGGAAAACCTCAAACTTCCTCCTGTAGTGGCTTCCTCCCTCCTTTGAAGAGGTTCCAAGTCAGTGGGTATCTGCATGTACCAGCTCTCCATCACTGCATTGCTTTGCTCCTCTTGGGGAGCACCGTTCACTGCTGACACCCCTCTGAGGTTTCTTTTAGCTCTGGGAAATCCACTTTGGGCCAGCAGGTAGTGGTGAACTGCTGAAGTCTCTGATGATTGTCAGCACTGGCTCCACTGAGCTGATCCCATCCAATGCTTTCTGGGACAGAAGCCAGCAATGCTTGGCCCAGAGGCCCTCCAGCTTTTCCTTATGCTTCGCAAGCCATAATTAATGGTTTACACTGTGGAGAATTCATGGCTGTTGTATTCCAGCTTCCACAGCAATAGCCCTGACATGCAGTTAAGAAAGACCAACTGAGATTCTCCTCCACCAGCATGTTCTCCATCTCCTTTAACCTTATTTCCTCTACTGCCCAGGTATTAGATGGTATCTCTTAGAGATGTGGGAAGCACAGTGTCAAGAAGGAAAGTTAATAACTGCTTTGTAACCAGGTTTGCTAGGCCACTCAGTGATTCAAGGTAAACCAGGCTTTACAGTGCTTCCACAGGGGGCATGCTAAGGACAAGGCAAGAGGAGGACAAGGGATGGAGCCTTGCTCATCTCCAAGCCACTTTTGACAATGTGGGGAGGATTCAGATTCCTTTGGGCATTTGGGATGAATAAACAAAGCCCTTATTTGGAGGAAAATTGAATATTCAAACCAGTAAAGTCACTAAACTGGGAAGTTCTGATCATTTTGTTTGGGTTTGGTAAAGCATTTCAATTTTCAAGTTTTTCTCCTTAAATAGAGAAAATATCAGAACAACATAGTTTCCAAACCAAAGCAAATCAAAATAATGAATTAAAAAAGAAGACAATGCTCAATGTTTCTGTTTATTTGATTAAACAGCTAGTTTGGATAATGGACTGCAGATTTGCTATCCATCTGGGGTCATTAAATCTGCAGTTTGCACTAAGGAAAGGCTTAGGGGAAAGGAAAAGGGTACCAGCTTCTTTCCAGTTGCTTAGGCAAGACGACAAAGTCATGATCTTAGGTGTTGGAAAAGCAACATCTGTCCTGTGCCTCACTTAGCCCGATGCAGGTGGTGTCTTTAGGGTGAGCGATGGCATGTTGGGAAGGGAATGAGTTTCTAGCTATCACACAGATACCTCCAGTGATGGGAATAGAAACTCATGGACGATGTGCCCTGTTTTCTGACCAGGAGGGCCGCTGCCGAGTGACCGGAGGCACAGCATCCTCTCCACGGGTACCCTGCGGGTGATGAGGGTGGCTCTGCATGACCAAGGCCAGTATGAGTGCCATGCCATCAGTGCCATTGGTGTGAGGACCCTCCCAGTACAGCTGTCAGTGACCCCCCGAGGTAAGCTGTGAGGGAAGAAGGGCTGAATGTGTGTCATTCATAGCATGCTATAGGAAAACAACACTATCTGACAGGGAATTGCCCTGTGTCCTGTGGGATGGGATTTTGCTTTTGCCTGGTGCAGATGTTTAGCCATGAGAGATCTGACGCTTTTCCCCATGTTCACAGTGATACCCGTGTTCCTCCATCCCCCCCAAGATGTGATGGCAGAGACAGGCCAGGATGTGTCCATTGCCTGTGCTGCTCAAGGAGATCCACGTCCCACCATAACCTGGGTGAAGGTAAGAGATGGTACCAGGTACTCCACAGCCACTGGGAAGCGTGATGGCTCCTGAGTGGGGGATTAAACACCTCTCCCAGCTCAGCTAGTTAGGTCAGTTCGTGCAATGCACATGGAATGAATTGTGTTTGAAGATTTAAGGACCAACATTTCCACTGATCTGAGGTTTTTAATGGTCTAAAAGAATGTTGCTTTTTCTCAGGCTCGAAGCCTTGCAACGCACATTCCTGTTTTCTCTTGTTTTTCCTTCCAAATGAGTAACTTGAAGCCAGTGACCTTCTAGGATGCTGGAAACGCTTGATTGACTATTCCTGGAAAAACCTGAAAATGGGCTCTTTTCTTCTGAGTATTTTGTCCTTATTTCCAGGATTCCCACTGGTGGAACTGGATTGATGCTGGTTGGCTCCAGCTTTGATGGGGCAAAGCCACAAGTCCACAAAATCATGCTTCCACCTGGCTGCTCTTTTCAGTTCGTTAGATGAAGCTCTCCAGCCTTATTCCTGCTGTGCTGTAGCGTAACACTTGTGACCTTCACTGGGACCTGCCTTTGAGTGCAATCAGACAGAGAACGAATTAGAGGGAAAATGCTTGAACATCAGTTATCCTGCAGAGGTCTCATGGGAGGTGACCTTGCAGCTTGCTTTGGGCTCCAGCCAACAGTGGGAGCAGCAGAGGAAGCATTAGACTGGGGGAAGGCAGCAGAAAGAGGTTAAGAAACAGGAGAATAAAACCAGTAAAACCTGAAGCTACTTCTGCCACCAGCCAGGTTGAGAGGTAGGGTTTGAGCTCGCTGCTGCTCTCAGTGCTATGACCAGTGATGCTGTCCAGAGCCAGCCAAAGCTGGTATCTGCAGTTCAGGACCAGCATAAATCCAGCAGTTTCAGACTGTCCCAAAACTGGAGATGTTTGGTGTTATTCATGTGACAGCATCAGGGTACAGCACTCGCTCCAATCAGCCCATCTGGAGAAGTGCAGAGAAATGGGGTGCCTGGAGCTGGCCCAGGGTGAAGGAGCTGAGCAAGGGACCTCAGCACAGTGGGTCCTGGCAGGAGCAGATGTCCTTGGATGGCTTTCTGGCTTCTCTGCAAGAGCAATGCTAACATCTGGTGGCCACATTGGTTCATCGCATCCATCTGCGGTTTGCGGAACAGGCTGAAGAGTGGATGTGGGAAGCTTCCCAAACCCTGACATGTTTTCTGTCTTCGTGGTGCAACAGGAGGGCATCCAGATCACAGAGAGTGGCAAGTTCCACATAAGCCATGATGGGACCCTTTCCATTCAAGATCTCGGCGTGGCTGACCAGGGCAGATACGAGTGCATAGCAAGAAACCCCTTTGGCTTCACCTCCAGCGCTATGCAGCTCACCATCACTGGTAGGGTATCTTCTGTGGTCCTCTTGAGTCTTCTCTTGCTTTTGGATAAGTCTCTGCTGTGTTGACATAAAATCACAGAATGTTTTGACTTAAAAGGGACCTTAAAGCTCCTCCAGCTCCAACCCCTGCCATGGGCAGGGACCCCTTCCACCGGAGCAGCTTGCTCCAAGCCCCTGTGTCCAACCTGGCCTTGAGCACTGCCAGGGATGGGGCAGCCACAGCTTCTCTGGGCACCCTGTGCCAGCGCCTCAGCACCCTCACAGGGAAGAGCTTCTGCCTAAGAGCTCAGCTCAGTCTCCCCTCTGGCAGGTTCAAGCCATTCCCCTTGGCCTGTCCCTACAGGCCCTTGTCCCAAGCCCCTCTCCAGGTTTCCTGCAGCCCCCTTAGGCACTGGAGATGCTCTAAGGTCTCCCCTTAAGGAGTCTTCTCCAGGCTGACCCAGCCCAGCTCTCTCAACCTGGCTCCAGAGCAGAGCTGCTTGGAGCATCTTCACTTTGAACAAGGAGCTGTCTTATTCCTGTAGGTTCTTTGCAGGCAGGTCCCCCACAGACACAATGGGGCCGCTCAGCTGTAAAGCCCATGCACCTCCCAGCTTCTCCTCCCTGCTGTTTCTCCCTGCAGAGCCAAAGGTGTTGGCTTAAACTACCTCCTGCAAGCTGAGCTGTCGGTGTGAGTGTAGTTATTGCCTCTGTTGGGAGGGAGAAACTGATTAAAATGTGCTAACACGCTCTCAAGGCATCGTCTGACCATAACCTCACACATCAGGGGAGGCAGGAGGAGAACAGCGTTGTCGCTGCACATACAGGCTTTAGATGTTTGTTCAGTCCCTGGGGAATGGGAAATAAGTCTCTCGTTTTCCAGCTACTGCTCTGTGCATTAGGGAAGCTGTAATGAATAAAGAAGAGCAGCTAGTCAAACCAGAGGTCAAGAGTGGGAATTGTGCTGCTTGGAGGGTAAGGAAGAACTGACAAGGAAAAAAGATCCAAGGTGAAAAATATAAGTTAAAGGGCTAATCCTCAAGCACACAGGGATATCCAACATGGATATGGAGTAGTTTATAAGATTAATTTGGTGTCACTTTCTATCCAGGGATTGCATGCAAGGAGCTGAGACTAATCTGAAACGTCTTTGTTCGAATTTACTCCTCAGATAATTTCAGTGATTTATTCATGGCTGGTACCTCATTTTCCAGCTGGCTCTTGCATACACTGGGAGCCAAATGGGAACCGGTTTGTTGAGCTGTGACAGAGGCCCTGCCTTATAAAATGCAGTGATTTTTAAGAATTCATGTATTTACTTCTGAAGGTATTCAGACAGCAGCTTGCTTTTTTGATTGAAAGTGATGTGTCTGATGTGTTGACACTGAACTTGAACTGGATTGTTCCAAGAATGGAAAATGAATATATAAGCAATACCTTTGACTGAATTTCATCACTTTTAGAAGTTCCCTTTCTGAGAAGTAAGGGTTAACCCACTGTGATTTTTACATTTTCCCACTTTAATCAAAGTATATTTAGGATGTTTTGTTCTTGCTTTCTGCTTTGGAAAGCCACGGATGTTGGTCGCAGCGGTGACACCTTTGTAGCCACATCAATACGAGAAGCCATCAGCAGCGTGGACCACGCCATCAATTCAACACGCACGGAGCTGTTTAGCAAGTAAGTGTGTGAAGTGTCATGGTCTGAGACTTGAAACAGAAGAGAGATCAAAAAAGCTTTCCAAAACCTCATTTTACCGTTGACAATCCACAAATGAAAGCTACAATATTGTTTCAAGTGTTGGAGATGGAAACGGCACTGTGTAGATGTAAGGATGCGACAACTTCATACAGGCATTTGGGATTCTGATAGACAAATTTCACCCTTTATATCACTTATATCTGCAACATAGGTTTTGTCAGCTGGACAGTGCATAGAAAATGATCAGCATAGTCATTTTTATAAATGCCACTGACTTTGTGCAGGGAGAACAGAAGTAATGATATAATAATTCCAACAGTTTCAGTAATGATATAATAATTCCAACTGTTTCCTCAATGAAATATGACTTCTCAAGGGAATGGTAACTCCCTCCTCTTTCACCCCAATGCCCGTTTTTATTGAAAAGATAGATAGTTTGTACTAAGCCCAAAACCCCGGGGTTTCAGCTGTTGAAAAGTGAAAAAATGAATTACTACAGCAGAAACAAAACAGAGATGCTGAGGAAATTAAATACATGTATTTTCCTGGGGAAAAATAGCCTCTCTTTAATCATCTGTAATACTCAGTGAAGCCACATTGATCTTGTGCAGTAGTTTTGGGGTCAAACACCAGACTGGGCTTAGAGCCTGACTCCTGCTGCTTGTAGAAACTCATTGCTCAGAACAGTCCATTTATTGTCATGTTCCTGCATCACTTCTAACTCCTGAAAACAGGCGCCCCAAGACGCCCAATGACTTGCTGGCTCTCTTCCGTTACCCCCGGGACCCCTACACCATTGAAACAGCCAGGGCAGGTGAGATCTTTGAAAGGACCTTGCAGCTGATTCAGGAACACGTGCAACAAGGGCTGATTGTGGATATGAACGTCACAGGTAGGAGAGGTTTTGTTTCCCGTCTTAACTTTGTGCATAGCATGAAATTACAACACCTTCCACTAAACCAGGTTGCTCCAAGCCCCATCCAACCTGGCCTTGATGTTTTCTGCCTTCCAAGTGGCAATGAGAAAAACACTGCAATTTCTGCAGTATTTGGGTGCTGTAGCAGAAGAAGGGGGGGATATCATTCCTCTGTCTCTCTACTACTCAGCTACAAACTCAGATGGATTCCTCTTATCAAGGCAGAAGAGCAGCCAACAAAGCAATGCAGCACCAAAAATACTTAGTGAGGTCCAAGCATCCAGCAGTTAGACTCTGAATCTCTCTAGCTGGCACTTGCTTTCCATACAACAGGCTTTCCCCTACGCTGCATGTTTCTACCCCTACGTGTGAATCAGCATGCAGCAGGCATTTATGTTTGGGGCCTGTAAGTATTTTTTTTCCTGCCTGGATGGATTCCAGGGTGTGAGGAGTCTCTGTGCAGGCTGCAGGTCTCGTCTGGGCTGGTTGGACCGCCAGCCTCTCCTCCTCATTGCCCTGTCAGCATCCACACAGTGCAGCATTATTCAGCGCTTTCGCGTGGCGTAGCGCCCTGGCAGTCACCCACAGCTTCCCTGCTGCTCAGCACGTAGGGTTTGGATGCTTGATGGTGCTTGGGGTTGTAGTAATACCCATATAACCCATGTCAAATCAACCTAGGATGGGGACCAAGACCACCTCCACAGTTTGGTCAATAGGTCACAGCATTTCTGATTTCTGCCTCTGTGCAGTTCACTGTAAACTCTTTCACCTTCTTTTTTGTGGGGCTGATATGATCCTGTGCTTCATTTGCTCCCTAAAATTACACTGCATCACCATGTCAGAGACCTGGCCTACCTGTGCCCACCTTGACAACCCAACTGTGTGTTTCACGTGGAGCTCTTAAATGGGATGAGAGGAACCTGATGGCTACGGTACCCACCATCTGACCTGGTGCTTTCCTTTCCCTTCACAGGCTATCGGTACAATGACTTGGTGTCCCCTCACTACCTGAACATGATTGCCAACCTGTCGGGCTGCTCTGCCCACCGCCGCACGCCAAACTGCTCGGATATCTGCTTCCACAAGAAGTACAGGACCCATGATGGCTCTTGCAACAACCTCCAGCACCCAATGTGGGGTGCATCCCTCACAGCCTTCCAAAGGCTCCTCAAACCCGCCTACCAAAATGGATTTAACCTCCCCCGGGGTTTTTCCTTGGCAGAAGATGCCAGGGACCTTCCTCTTCCTCTACCTCGCCTTGTCTCCACCACCATGATCGGGGCTGAGACCATCACCCCTGATGATCAGTTCACGCACATGCTCATGCAGTGGGGCCAGTTTCTGGACCATGACATGGACCAGACGGTGGCAGCCATTAGCATGTCCCGCTTCTCAGATGGAGCACCCTGCAGCGAGGTGTGCACCAATGACCCACCTTGCTTCTCCGTCATGGTCCCTGCCAATGACCCCCGTGTGAGGAATGGGCGCTGCATGTTCTTTGTCCGCTCCAGCCCTGTTTGTGGCAGTGGGATGACCTCCCTACTGATGAACTCTGTCTATGCCAGGGAGCAGATCAACCACTTGACATCTTACATTGATGCTTCCAATGTTTATGGCAGCACAGAGCAGGAATCGCAGGAGCTGCGGGATCTGAGCAACCAAAAGGGGCTGCTGAAGGAAGGGCAAGTTGTGCCCAGCTCGGGGAAGCATCTCCTTCCCTTTGCTGTGGGGCCACCCACTGAATGCATGAGAGATGAGAACGAGAGCCCCGTGCCGTGCTTCCTGGCAGGAGACCACCGTGCCAATGAGCAGCTGGGTCTCACGGCCATGCACACGCTGTGGTTCAGGGAGCACAACCGCATTGCCAAGGAGCTGTCGGCCCTCAATCCCCACTGGGATGGGGACCTCCTGTATCACGAGGCACGGAAGATTGTGGGTGCCCAGATGCAGCATATCACCTACACCCAGTGGCTCCCCAAGGTCCTTGGGGAAGCTGGGATGAAGATGCTGGGTGAGTACAAAGGCTACGACCCCAGTGTCAATGCAGGGATTCTCAACGCCTTTGCCACTGCTGCATTCCGCTTCGGGCACACCTTGATCAACCCCATCCTGTACCGGTTGAATGAAAGCTTCCAGCCCATCCGCCAAGGCCACATCCCCCTGCACAAGGCCTTCTTCTCCCCTTTCAGGATCACGCAGGAGGGTGGGATTGACCCGCTCCTCCGTGGACTCTTTGGGGTTCCTGGGAAGATGCGGGTACCCTCTGAGCTCCTCAACATGGAGCTGACGGAGAAACTCTTCTCTATGGCACACTCTGTCTCATTGGACTTGGCTGCTATCAACATCCAGAGGGGGCGAGACCACGGTATCCCACCTTACAATGACTTCAGGGTCTTCTGCAACCTCTCATCTGCACAGGAGTTTGAGGACCTCAGGAATGAGATAAAGAACCTGGAGATCAGAGAAAAGCTCAGGAGGTACTGTACAGGGCTTGGAAGCATCAGAATCCCTGGAGACCAGGCAGTGAAAAGTTTCTGCTCCTGCCAGGACACTCATCAAATAACCTCCCCAGATATTGCTACCCACAGATGCTGAGATAGGGTAATAGCTGTGGTTTAAGAACAGGCTATGACAAATGAGATCTCTCCAAGTGATCAGTCTGGTTCTGAGTGGAATGTCATCAGGAGCTGCTGAGGTGTAGTTTGGGCGCAGTTTGAGCCTTGGAGCTATTTTCCAGAGAGACTAAACTGCATCCTATCTGCACTGGCTGCCTCTTTCCAAAGCAGGCCTTTATCCCATTGTCTTTTAGATAAGACCTTATCAATATTGTTTAGATAAGTTCCTTGCATAGAAGTTCCCGTGATGGGATCAGTTTTATATTATCTCCAATCCTTGATAGCCTTTTAACTTTTCATTTAATACCTGTTATCCCACAGTTTATATGGAACTACCAAAAACATCGACCTGTTTCCAGCACTGATGGTGGAGGATCTTGTCCCTGGTACCAGAGTTGGACCAACGCTCATGTGCCTGTTAACAACGCAGTTCAGAAGGCTGAGGGATGGAGACAGGTATTGTCATTGGAGTCATCCCAAAGTCTTTGGTATTCCCTTTGGGGGGATTTTCTCCTTACTGGGAGGATCAGAACATGTAATTTTGTATTATCTCTTGTCTGATGATACAAGGAACATTCATCTCTCCAGTGCATTTCCAAAGGGATTTGCCACAACTTCTCTCATGTGTCTTTTCCTGACTTCATGATTCCCATTTCACCACAGGACACTGGGCATCACTGAAGATGTGCCAAATGTCCCCTGAAAATGCTAGAAAATGTCCTCAGGAGGCTCCTTCTAATTCCTATTTGCTGCTTGTGTGAATGAGACATGGCTTTGCCTGTATGAATGAGACACTTCTTTGCCTGGTGATGCCCTTAGGGCAGGAGCTCCCAACCTGCTACAGCTGAGCTGAGCTGTCTGAGCCTTGGGATTCCCCTGCAAGGGGCTGTACCTGCAGGCCATGCACCCTATAGCTCCAGCCAGCAGCTCATGGGGATTCCTGGGTTCAGGAAAGGGCAGTCTGGGTTTTCAGCCACCAAAAGCTCCTTTTTGAGGTGTGTGGTGCTGCCAATAGATGTAGGGGAACTCCTCTCTCTCTCTCCCAGCCTCACTCCCCATCCTGTTCTCCTATTCTGAGTCATGCTGTGATTGCAACCCACTGCAGGTTCTGGTATGAGAATCCTGGAGTCTTCACGCCAGCGCAGCTGACTCAGATCAGACAGACATCCCTTGCTCGTGTCATCTGTGACAACAGCGACCACATCCAGCAGCTCCAGAGGGATGTCTTCCGGGTGGCATCGTACCTGCAGGGCATGGTCAGCTGTGAAGAGATTCCTGTGGTGGACCTCCGCTTGTGGCAGGACTGTTGTGAGGGTGAGGGAAGAGGCTGCTCCAGCACTGAGTGATGTGGGGATGGCCCTGGGTGGCATTTGTCACATGCCATCAGGGGCTGGTTTCATGCTACACTATGAGAACTGCGTGTCAGGAAATAGATGGAAAGAGCACAATAGAATAGAAGGGAGCACAATAGAATAAAGAGTCCAGAACAGACTAGAAAAGAGCACAATAGAATGGTCCAGAACCAACTAGGAGGGTCTAGAACAGACTAGAAGGGAGCACATTATAATAAACTAGAACATTTCAGTTGGAAGGAACCTATTGTAATAATCTAGTCCAGCTGCCTGACCAGTTCAGGGCTGACCAAAAGTTAAAGCAAATTAAGGGCTTTGTCCACGTGCCTCTTACATGCAGAAAGGGCATTGAGCAGAAAGCTTGTTAGCTTCATTGAATCTGGTTGAAGGTCCACCTAGCTGAGGGCTGCTGTCAGAGACATGCCTAAGGGAGAGACAGAAACAGGACATAGGCATGGTGGTCTCCACCTTGTTTTGCTTTCCATGTTCACTTGGGAGTGTGTAAAACCCTTCCGTTAATGCATAGTTTCTGCCATGGTCCCTTTGTGTTGTGCCTGTGTGGGTAGAGGCATCCAGCTGAGACATGGGAATCCATGCATGATGCATGCCCTGTTACACACCTTTGTCGTCTCCTCGCCTCTGGCATGAAAGATGTGTCAAGGGTGGATGGTGAAGGAGGGCAGCGCTGCCTTGTGCTGCCTGCAATCCGTACTGCCCTGCTTTAAACACAAGTGCTTACTGCAGGTTTTTCCTTCCTTCCCAAGACTGCCAGACACGGGGGCAATTCAGGGCTCTTTCTCAGCGCTTCCGAAGCAAGAGGTCTCCTGGCTTCAGCTACCCAGAGGAGAACCCTGCCAAGCAGAAGCCTGCCTTGCCCAGGTACGGTGTCACCGCTCCTCCTACCTCCGTTTTATGAAGCATAAGAATAGTTTTAATAACTCAGTACCTTTGGACCTTTGAAATCATCATTCTGCAGAGGTCTGGGATCAGGGGTGCTGCAGCCCATAGATGCTGAGCTCAAAGTCCTCCTACACTTAGCACAGAGCCCAACTCTGCTGTTGAAATACCTGGGCTGAGTGGCTGGTCGGTTGGCATCTCTTGGCAGTTGGGCCCTTCAATTGCTGCTTACTTGGAGGCTGATGCTGGAGAAGGCAGCATGATTCTCTCCTCCAGGAAGCTGATGTTAGCATAATCCCTTTCACTTTTTATCCCTGACCCCAGAAATGAGGTGCCTTCTCCAGGCCCTTCCTCCAGAGGGAATCTCGAGTCCCTTGTGGCTGAACTGGAGAAGACGGTCGCTTCCCTACGGAAACAGGTAAAACTCTGATCCCCAATGTCTGTCTTCAATGGAGTCACCCTAGGAGCAGGGTTTATCTTTATGCTATGGGCAGCCTCTGTGACTTCTATGTCCTCCAAAGAGCAGCCATGCAATCAAAGGGAACTAATGGCAAGTAGAGAAGAGATGGAGTAGGGAGAGAAGAGATGAAGCTGAGCTCTACAAGCTCTACACCCATAGAGTAAAACACAAGTTTAAGCCTCAATGAGGGTAGCTTGAGCCAGTGCTTTCTCCTTGTGTGTGGAACAGGTTAAAGATTATCTATGCAATGTGGAAAACTCCTCTTAGAGCTGCTTCTTCATCGTTCCCATCAGGTGAATGCACTGGAGAGCCAGCTGAGGTGGCACCATGGGAACACCAGCACACATGGATGGGGGAAGAAGACTGGAGATAAATGGAGAAGATGACCATGTTGCCTGTTTGTATGAGGTCAGTGTGTTTGTTGTGGGCTGGGGTCAATGTGGTGCCACTGAGAGTGCAAGTGGGGCACCTCCGTAGCCTTCACATGAGGAAGAGACTGTTGCAGGAGGGAATGGAGCAACCTGGTGACGAATGGGACAAGATGTAATAGGCTCAAATGCATCAGGTTAGGCACTCATTTCTACCAGTAATGATTAGTGACTCACTGGAATGGGCTGTCTGGGGACATGGTGGCGTTATCCATTCCTGGAAGTCTTTCAAGAACTGGTTTGGCAAAGATGGGGAAAGACATAAGTATAGGATGGACCAGGTGGACTGGGCGAGGTCTCTCAGGCCTGTTCTCCTGGGACTCTGGGTTGGTTTCTTCTAACAACACTTAATATCCCAAACCCCAAATCCAGCAGCCTCCAAAGGACCTTTGTGGGGAGGGAGTTATCAGGGAGCTCAGTGATGGAGCTGATGGACTGGTTCCTCCTCAGGGTAATAAGGACACCTGGGCAGATGGAGCAATCCATCGTTTGCTTACATGCTGGCAGAGATTTCCCATCAACATCTGAGTCACTGTGCACCTCTCTTGTGAAGGCACCACTTGTTGGCTCAGCTTGAGCTGTTTAAAGTCACTGTCAGCACCTTGCCAGCCCAGGGACTCCTGCTGCTGCTCAGCAGTGCCATGGCACTACCAGACCTCTGGCCCTTGGTGTTTAGGGGCACAGAGCACAGACTGAGCTCTCTTAGCCTGCTTTTCCATGGAGATGAGGCCTTTCAAGAGAGGTTGAACAACTCGCTGGCACCTGCCAGTCTGGAGGAGGTGTGTGATGGTTTTCATGTGTTGAAATGATTACTCCAGGGATGGGAACAGAGGAGAAGTGTTGTTCTGCCAGGCAGTCTGTCCTAGGGGGAGCATCCTCTGCAAGTTAGATTACAGGATAGGGCAAGCAAAGGCTGGTGTGTGCTGATAATCTCAACAGAAGGCAGGATGGGAAGCCTGTGGGCTGGCCACAGTGATTTCCAATCTGATGTGGTCTGTTGTTGGTCCTTATAGATTTTCCAAATAGCAATTCCCCTTCAGAAATTCAACATAAATTGCAGTGTAACACATGAGTTGGCTTTTCCTTGCCATCATTTCAGGTCCATGAAGAGCACTTTAGGGTTTACAGGGTCTCTGAAAAGCATCTCTGTGGATTTAAAGGGCTGTGGCCATGGTTGCTTTCATGCTCTGGTCACACATGCCCCAAACCTGCCAGGCACTGTACAAAGAGCTCACTGTGACTCTTGCTGCCTCCCATAGAGATTATCTGCTTTCTTGTGCCATTTCAGGTGCCCTGTGGCCTGCACTCCTGCTCTCCACCACCCAGTCCAATGCACTCCTACAGGGCTCAGAAACAGCAGTGTGAGTCCCCACGATGCTCTGCCTCCTCTCACACCTCCTGTACCACTCCCTGTCCCAGGACAGCCGTACTCCTGCCTGTATTGACCCCTCTGCACTGACTGCCTGGAAGCCCCTCACTCCTTGGATACTCCTGGACCTCCCAACAGCCCTTTGGATGAGCTCTGCCCTATTTGGTTGTGATTTGATGCCACTTTCTTCTACAGTTCCCAAGAAATGGAGAACAACCGGAGCTGCTTTAGCACTGTTCTGCTCTCCTCATCCCACGCAATGCTGTCGTCATCCACCACTCCTGTCTGAAGTGTCCTATGGGCACCCAACTGAAACAATTCATTAAGAGGCAAAACCTTTCTCTGTGGTGCCAGGAAGTGTCTGGAGAAGCCTAGAGAGAACAAATAGAATTAAATAAAGATGAAAGCCAAAGCAAACCCGCAGCCATCTCCTCACGCCAATGGAAAGAGCAAGAGGAACCTCAGGGCCGTGGCAAGCACTGTTTGGGCAGTCCCTGCCAGCAGCAGTGAGGTGAACCCAAGGTCTGGGAAGTCTCCTGGGTGTTCGAGTGCTCCAGGATGGGATGGAAGAACCAGCAGACCACGGACACTCACTATAAGCCATGGCACATCACCAGCCATTGGGTGATGAGTGACATCTTCAGTTATATGACCCTGCAAGTGACCTGCTATTAAATGCCTAAAAACATTCTCCTTGGCATGACCCACATTCTCCAACTTTCTGCCCCATTTGGGATTTATGTTGTATTTATGGGGCTCCCCCCCCCCCCCAGAAAAAAAGTCTCTTTGCTGGAAGACATATTTTGAGCGTAAATGTAACAGGACCTGGAACAGAACCTCCAATAATTCCATGTAATGGGCACTCTCATTAGTGGAGGGGAGCTGCTGGTTTCTGTCAGTGCAGGAGAACACGATGTGCAGTGCGTGACACACAGATGAATGCAAAGTGCTGTTTGTGTCTAGCACTCCCAGGAGCTCTGCAACTAAGCCAAGACTATGTCACCAGCTCCTCTGAACAGGTCCTCTGCTTCTATTGCTCTTTGAAGGTGCTTTTTAGTGGTGCTAGATCTGAAGTCCCTGTGTATCCACCAGAGCCCCACATCTGTGGGCAGGGTGGGTTTAATACATCCTTATAAGCTGGTTAGAGGGACTAAAGGGAAAATACTTGATCCATCAGATATCTGTGCCACCCTTATCCTCACTTCTGCATCCTCCTACCTACCTTCCCACACTGCAAGGACCAGAAACTGTTATGAACATGCTTTTTCTTTTCTTCTGTTTTATTTTTAGGTGTTTTATAGTACCAAAGGGCTACAAAGCAGCAGGGATGCTCCTGGAACTGAATAGGAAATAAAAAGGAATAGAAAATAAAGGTTGTGATTTATCAGCTATTTCCCAGCGTGGGGTTCTGGGCTCTGTGTGTGTCCTATGCAGACGCAGGCTTGCAGTGATGAACGTGTGTTATGCATGTCTGGGACGTTCAGCTCAGAGGCAGTATTTAGTCCTCAGGGATGTTTGTCATTTTGAAGTACTCTTTCATTTAGGTGCAAATCAAGATCTGAAGCTTTGCGTGTTCTAAATCGGCTGCACTTGTCTATCTCTTGTACCACTAGAGAACTTGGCAAAGGTCAGTAAAGGTAAATCAGGCTCTAATCTCCTCCTGCAAACCAGGAGTTTACCAAGTCCTCATTCAAAGCAGTAAGGCGTAAATGTTCGGTGCTTGATCTGATCAGATAATCTCTAAATGCAAACCACGCAGCCCTGCTTAGTTTTCCTCCTGATGGAGCATGACGTGAAGAGCAGACCTGTTGGAAGCGCTGCACAAGGACAGCAGTTGGGATGTCCCTTCCCCATGTATGAAGATAGGCTGAGAAAGTTGGGGCTGTTCAGCCTGGAGAAGAGAAGGCTGCATGGAGACCTCATAGCAGCCTTCCAGTATCTGAAGGGGGCCTATAGGGACGCTGGGGAGGGACTCTTCACTAGGGACTGTAGTGATAGGACAAGGGGGAATGGGTTAAAACTTAAACAGGGGAAGTTTAGATTGGATATAAGGAAGAAGTTCTTTCCTGTGAGGGTGGTGAGGCACTGGAATGGGTTGCTCAGGGAGGTTGTGAATGCTCCATCCTTGGCAGTGTTCAAGGCCAGGTTGGACGAGGCCTTGGGTGATATGGTTTAGTGTGAGGTGTCCCTGCCTATGGCAGGGGGTTTGGAACTGGATGATCGTAAGGTCCTTTCCAACCCGAACTATTCTATGATTCTGTGTGTTGTAAAACCCTTCTGTGCTCCATCCTCTGTTCCCCTCCCCATGCTGAAGTGGGAAAACCACCCAGACAAATTGCAGGACGTTCCCCATCAGGTGGGAGAAGACCTTGGTGGAATTATCCTATGGATAATGCAGGTGTGATTTGGTAAGTAAGGAGTAGGTGTTTCACTGAAGATTCCCTTTATCCCTAGCTCCCATCTGTGCAGCAACGTGTGGGGCATGCTCATGGAGCGCTGTGTACTCCTGCCCTCTGCCTGGGAGAGAGGAAAGAAAGAGTTGATCCCAAACCACGTATTGAAATCCAGCTTTTGCAGGTTGTTTGGGCATCGTGGGGCACATCGAGCTGCTGACCCAGGGATGGGTCCGGGTTTGGTCTTCAATCTGCAGCTTAGATCTTTACCATTGATTTGCCATTATCTTTCTTTCTAAGCAGCCTCTTTGAAAACCCAGCTGCACACCCAAAATGAAGCCACCCAGACCAGTTATAACCAGAGGAGGATGGAAACAATGGGCTCAAGGCCAGGAGCGGGGTTGCCAGGCACAGAACTCCCTCTAATTAGATAGAACAGTTAAATGACAAAACCCAGGCAGGGGCTGGGGGGGGGCTGGAGCTGGAATTGCTCTGAGAGCAGCATCTTCATGTGGCTTAAAGTGCATGTGCAAGGTGAAAATCTCCATCCTTTGGCGGATCACACAAGGACCTCCTAATGCTGAGAGGGGCACATCTCTGCTGGAGGCTGAGCAAGCACCAGATCCTGTTGGATCTGGGAAGTGGGTTCTTGCAATGGGGAATTAATGGGGGGAGGTAAATGCACTAGCAGGGTAACTCTGGGAGGTTGCTGCAGACCAAAAAGGAAAAGGATTATGTTACAACCCCCACACGATCCACCCAACGACGATCCAAACCACCTCTTTTCTAAGGTTATTCCCTCACTTCCGTTTGAACTCTCGCACACTTGTGGATGCAGTTATTTTCCTATGGAAAACAAAACCAACCCAAACCCTCCCACACAAGTGAGATCAAGACTATTAACTGGAGTCAGCCACTTGTCACAAGAGCTGCTTGAAGAGCAGAGAGCTGTGTTTACCAGCGCTGCGGTAACAAGCAGGAGAGCTTCACAGCAGTAATTAAAGAGCAAGCAGAAGCCTTCTTGCTCCCTCTTGGAGAGCAGCGAGTGCGGCTCCAGCTGTGCCCGGCTCCCAGATGTGCCCGTGGGTCTGAGCGTGGGCCTCCCGCCTGCAGACTCGTCCCACCAGAACAACCAGTTTCACTTTCAGGAATAGGAAGTTCTCTGGGAAGTGCCGGCAAGCGCCCAGACACGCGCCAGGGACGCGGGACGGCGGCATGAGCTGCCCGGCCGGCAGCATGAGCCCGGGATCGCCCTATCCAACGGCATCGGGAAGCACGGTGGCGTAGACCACCGCATCCACCGCCTCCTCCAGGGATGGAGCAGTTTGTCCGGAAGCGTTTGACCTTCCTGACATCCTTCTGGAACAAGCTCCGTCCCCGCTCTGTGTCGGAGAGCTGCTCGCTGGGGTATCTCGGTTCCGATTCCGTTTCACTGCACTCGGAGCCGAATTCCATTCCCTTCATCCCCAAGTCCTCTCTTTTCATCGCTTTATACGCTTTCACAGCCCGGAGTGAGGAGGAACTGAGTGTAAGCGCAGGGGACAAACTGCGTGTCCTCAGAGAAGAAGGAGAGTATGTGTTTGCCCGGCGGCTGCTGGGGGAGCCGGCCATGGGCTATGTCCCTGCTGCCTACGTGGCCAACCTCAGCCAGGGCACCTCTGCTCATCGACCGTAAGTATCCGATGCTCTGGAACTGCAGGGGGATGGAGGCTGGACCATGGTAACGTGTTCCTGCCCAGGGAATGTTGTGCTCATCCTCTGTGACAGGAGGAGCATGAGCTCCTTGTCCCTGGCTCTTGCCATCAGTGGTGGTGGGGCTGAGTAGGGATCTGCTCCCCCCTGGGCATCTCTGCTCCTGCAGCTCATAGCAGTGGGGTGGAGGTATTGAGCACAGCAAGCAAGGGTTGGGGGTGCACCAAGGGGCAGAGATGCTGATACCCATTCCTGGGTTTATCACCCTCACAAAGGATGGGGTAGCTCTGTGCTGGGGTGCAGTGTGATGCTGTGCACGGGTGCAGCTGCAGTGCTGAATACATAGGCCCCTGCTTGCCACGACTCCTTTCCCTCTTGCTGTGCATTAAAGGGGGAGAAGAGAAGCTTGTACCTGAGCCCTGCCAGCTCTGAAGGGCCTTAGCGTGCAGGGAGAAGCAGTTTGGGTTGGGACCTGCTGGGAAGCTCCGTAGGACCGAGCCATGGTGGTGCTGCTGCCCGGCTCCAGCTCATCCAGGGCCGGGGGTTCCCCTGTCGGGTGCCTCCCATGGGACACGGAGCTCGGGTTGACGTGTCAGCCCGCCCTCCGCTGGGGAAAGCCCAGGCTCATCGTTGCATAAAGCAACCTGGTCCTGACACGCTAGAGAAAGCGCCCCAAGACACGGCTGCTCCCTGTGCTCCAGGCCCTGACTCACGCAAGGGATGGGATGGGGCGGGTGTAATCACCCTGCAGAACCATCCCGGTGCTCTCCCTGGGCTTCCCGGGAGCGGGGGTGAAGGAAAGGAATAGGAGGAGCCTGGAAAAGGGCCCTGATGTGCAGGGGCCGTGACTGCAGTCAGTGGGATGCGGGAGACCCTCCCTCTGTCCCCTCCCTGCATGTGCTTTGGGGAAAGGCAGATCCAGTCTGGTTTGGACTGTACTGGGATCACAGCAGTGAGGACCATGGAGTTAGCTCGCTGCTTTCATCCCATTGCACAGAGCAATTGGGCAGGCTGTCGCTGAGCGTGTGTGCATAACCCAGCCCCATCCCGAGGACAGGGCAAGGGCAATGCCGCGGTGCAGGAGGGCAGCAAACGTTCGGCTCCGCAGCCGGGGGGAGCCGGGAGCACACAGACTGCGCGGAGCCGCAGGTCGGAGCCGGGTGCTCATTTGCTCAGCTGCTCTAACCCCATCACCGTGTAATTTCCTGCTCAGCTTCGCAGACGCTGGTGATCCCAGGTAATGATGAAACCTTCAGCTGCTCGCGTCCTGGCTGTGCTTAGGCTGGATGAAGGGACAGGCCAAGGGGAATGGCTTGAACCTGCCCGAGGGGAGACTGAGCTGAGCTCTTAGGCAGAAGCTCTTCCCTGTGAGGGTGCTGAGGCGCTGGCACAGGGTGCCCAGAGAAGCTGTGGCTGCCCCATCCCTGGCAGTGCTCAAGGCCAGGTTGGACACAGGGGCTTGGAGCAAGCTGCTCCAGTGGAAGGGGTCCCTGCCCGTGGCAGGGGCTGGAGCTGGAGGAGCTTTAAGGTCCCTTCAACACAAACCAGGCTGGGAATTCTATAAGGCAGCCTCTTCCCAGTGTTCCTATGAATCCTGTTGAGTCAGGACCCATCCTGCTTTTTCATGCTGGAGATTCAGTGACAAGTGTCAGAGCTGATGAGGCACAGGAGAGGGTCTTGGCTGGATCCTTGGAGCAGCAAAAGGCAGCTCCCAGTGATGTTTTCATTGCTCCTGGGCTCTGAGAGCTGGTTGTGTCCAGGAGCTGCAGGTCAAGAAGCACACAGCATAGCTGTTGCTCTTGTAGCGGGACACATGGGTGCAACCCCACTGGAGCATCCTCTATGCAGCAGATGGTGGTTGGTGTTTCCATTAAGGGCATGCTGTCAGCCCAGGTTTTGGGATGTCAGCACTGACTTTGGGATGCAGCTGAGACCTGGGCAGCTCCATACGGTGGTGAGCAAACACAGCTGGAGGAAACCAATTGCAGGTAACAAGCTGCATAAAAATGCAATCAGGACCTACTAAACCTATTCCATCCAAGCAGGCTTGAGCAAATGGTGGTAGGGAGCTGCTCCCTCCCATCCCTGGCTCAGAGGATGCTGGAGCCCTTAATGTGGATGCAGCCCTGTCCATGCACTATCTCTTTGCCCCACACTAAGCCCTCTACTCTTCCCCTTAGCTGGTACTTCAGCAAGATCAGCCGAAACGAAGCGGAGCAGCTCCTCCTTTCACCTCCCAACCAGCATGGCTCCTTCCTTGTCCGGGACAGCGAGAGCAGCAAGGGCGAATACTCTCTCTCAGGTAATTTTATGGCAATTATCCAGAGCGAATTAGCACAGGGAAAAAGGAAGCAGCTGTTCCCTAGGGCAGCTCCTGGCTTGGTCAGCGCAGGGTGAAAAACACGGAAATATGCTCAAAGCACCTTACAGCATCTTGTTAAGGCGACTTGACAGCTTGTTAAAGCGTGGGGAAAGCTAAGGGATGCAGGTATGGATTGCTGAATTACTGCGGCCAAGGAAAGTCCATTGCTCCTGTCCAGGGTAGGAAAGCCATAAACAAATCACAGCGGGTTAATGATGGTTTTGTGGCACCAACTCCCAGGGTTTCATTCCAGCGGCTTTTGTCAGCTGAGAGTTGTCTGAAAATATGCTGTGACTGCAGAATAGCAGGGGCTAGGCTGCTCCCACACACCTGTCTGAATTCAGGGGGCTCAGACCAGGCAGCGCTGTTGGAGCCTGGTTTGATCCGTGTCAATGTTCACAGTGGACCCCACATCCACGCATCGGTCCCCAAGGCTGTGGAGGTCCACCCCAAACAGCAATAAAGGGTCTGTCTACTAGGGATTAGTTCCGTTAATAAAGCATCATCTCTCATAGCATCTTTCTCATAGCAGCCTTCCAGTATCTGAAGGGGGCCTATAGGGATGCTGGAGAGGGACTCTTTGTTAGGGACTGTAGTGACAGGACAAGGAGCAATGGGTTCAAACTTAAACAGGGGAAGTTTAGGTTGGATATAAGGAGGAAGTTCTTTACTGTGAGGGTGGTGAGGCACTGGAATGGGTTGCCCAGGGAGCTTGTGAATGCTCCATCCCTGGCAGTGTTCAAGGCCAGGTTGGACAGAGCCTTGGGTGAAATGGTTTAGTGTGAGGTGTCCCTGCCCATGGCAGGGGGTTGGAACTGGATGATCTTAAGGTCCTTTCCAACCCTAACTATTCTGTGATTCTTTGGCACAAACAAGCCCTGGTTGCCTATGGACAGGAATCTCCTGAGCCAGGAGCTGGGAGCAAATGGGATGATGTGGAGTGGGGTGTAACACAACAAGGGTAAGTTGTGTTGCTTTAGAGTGAATTAATAGAGTAGGTGCGTGGATATGAGAGAGGGTGAGGGTCAGCAGGGAGCTGGGAAGGGACTGGAGATGGCACGAGATGATTTTCCCGTTCCTGTTCTTCCCTGCAGTGCGCAACCACACGAAGGTCAGCCACTTCCGAATCTGCAAGAGCCCGGGGGGCAGCCTCTACATCCAGAAGGGACATCCCTTCCCCGACATGGAGGAGCTCCTCGCCTTCTACACGGAGCACTGGAAGGTCATCCAGAGCCCCTTGCTGCAGCCCTGCAGCCCTGCGGTGTGTATGGCAATGGCAAAGCTCGGCCAAGGGCCCCGGGATGGAAATAGGGGAAATTAGGGAAAAATAGGTATAATCAGTCTATCCATTTGGGGTTTGAGCTTTATGAAGCCAAGTTTAAATTATACCCTTAGTATAGCTGCCACCTTTTATCAGCCATGTTAAATCCAGGCATGGCATTTGTATGTGTTTCTGACCAGCCAAAAGGCAACGTCTTCTCCATCTCAAAGACAAGAAAGCACATTTTTACAAATCCCTTCAGTACTGAATCTGGACAAACCCACACTTCCAGTTCTTTTTCCTAAACTATAATAAAACCACATTGCTTTTATATAGCTTTCATGTCAATTAGCATGGCACTCATAAATCTGATGAGAGTATTAATCCCAAATTGCTGACTCATTTCCTGATTAGAATTCCATCCACTGATTATGACTTGGAAATAACAGTTAAACAGGTGAATAATGCGAGAGGGAAATGGAAAGTTATAAGATAAAAGAAATGCTTAATGAGCTGGAGTCTAAATCAGCTATAACGTGCAGTAATATTCATTTACTCGTTATTATTTATTGGTGGAAATGGAGAAAAGCCATATTTGAAGTCTAATGAGGAGTGAATTATGACTTGAATTGCTGATGTTTCATGTAGGCTCTGAAGATCTCCTCCCTTGCAGACTTGGCTGAGAGCAGAGCTAACGCAGAGGGTGCCCCACATCCTGTGCCCCCAATGAACATTTAAGAGAGGGAAAAGCAGTCCCAGTGCAATGCAGGGGGTGGAGCACCGTGTCCTGCTCGCTCCTCAATGCCACCGTGGGCACCAGAAGCTGGTGCAGGCTCCACCAGCAGGTCCTGGGGCTGGCTGGTCCGAGCACCCGATGTCCATGTTTGCAGACCCCCCCCGAGAGGGATGGCTGGGAGCGCCCACGCTGGGAGTTCACCCTGCGGAGGAAGCTGGGAGAGGGATACTTTGGAGAGGTGTGGGAAGGGCTGTGGAGGAACACAGTGCCGGTGGCCATCAAGATCATTAAAGGTAGGTGAAGGAGGAGATGTCAACAGTGGCCAAATGGGGCTCTTGTTCACTGTGACCCATTGGTCACTCCTTCTGTTTCCCAGTCTTCTTGGTCCCCATGTCTTATCAAGTGAACTGTGGTAGGACCTGGCAGGTAGCCACTGGACCCACCTAAGCTTGGGCTACACCTTGGATACTAGGTTGGATGGAGCTTTGAGCAAGGTCTAGTGGAAGGTGTCCCTGCTGGTGGCAGGGGTTGGAGCTGGATGATATTTAAGGTCCCTTCCAACCCAAACCAGGCTGGGGTTCTATGATCCTGTTTATAAAATGGCTTAATCTAGTGGGTTTGTGATAAGTCATATCAAGTCAAATCAAATCAAATGGTTTGTGCTCTGATGGGACAGTGATCCTGAAAATGGGATCCTGATGGGAAAACATCTCTTGGGTGTTGGATCTGAGACACAGGATATGCAGACATCAACTTTGAAAGCAATGGTGGGCTATAATTAGGAAAAAGGTCCTCATACCTCATAGTTGGACATGGTGAGCTCCTAACATCCACATGAGAAAGCAGCTCACAACAGTGATATTGGCTTTGTCCCCCAGCTGACATGAAGGCAGAAGACTTCACTAAGGAGATCCAGAACCTGAAGCGCCTGAGGCATGAGAAGCTGATCCAGCTGCACGCTGTGTGCTCGCTGGATGAGCCTGTGTACATCATCACTGAGCTCATGCGGAAAGGCAACCTCCACACCTACCTCAACAGTGAGTACCCCCACCATGGGGAGCAGGGTCTTGGGGCAGTGGGTGCTTTCCATGTCCCAGATTAGCCTGACAAACCCAAGGGTGAGCCTAAGAGCAACCTTGGTCTCAGTCCTGTGTGGTAATGCAGAGCAATCCACGGATGCTTGGTGGAGATATCTTGGGTGACTTTAACACCCAAAGACCCAGTCTGATGTGATCCTTTTGGTGACCGTGTGGGCTGGGTCTGTATCAGTCCGTTGGGGCCCAAGCATGTTGATAGGGACCTTCATCCCTCCTTCTCCATCCACCCATGATCTGCCAGCTCCCACCAGTGCACTGAGACCCCTCTGCTGTGCTTGGGCAACTCTTGGCTTTGTTATGACTGAAATAGCCAAACCTGAGCTGGCATCATGGTTGTGTTCATTATGCAGAGCTAGTACCAGGCCATGGTCCACTCAGGCATCAGTTTATTTTTCTTGGCCTTTCTTTTCCTGACCCAGTAATCAGTCTTGAAGGGAAACAAGACAAACCGCTTCCCACCAAGACCTGTTTTTCGACTGGTACCCTCCTCCTCCTCCACACTGACCTTGTTTTTGGTTGGGGCTCCAGCAGCATCTGGTACTGGAGGAGCTGGAGCTCACAGGTAGGACAAGTTGAGAGGCTTGGCTGGAGATTTGCATGGTAGAAGGTCACCTTTAGCTGTGAACAAGCCATGGACGTCTCCATCGTCACAGTAGCACAGGGTGCTCTTCAGAGCTCACATCAGTCCCATTCCTTAGGAGCACATGGTTGTGTTGAACTTCCCATGCTGGACTACCATGATGTTTAGGCACGACCTCCATGTGGAGGTTTTACATGTTCCCCTGGGATGGTGACATGGGACCAGGTCTCCTTCCAAACCAGAACACCCAAAATAGATGTTGTTTCATTGCCCCCAGTGCTGGGTTCATCTCTGTTAACAGGTCCTGAAGGGAAGTCCCTGGGCACCTCTCACCTGCTCAACATCGCCTGCCAAGTGGCGGATGGGATGAGGTACCTGGAGGAGAAGCACATTGTCCACCGGGATCTGGCGGCCAGAAACATCCTGGTGGGAGAGGAGCTCACCTGCAAGATTGCTGATTTTGGACTTGCCCGGCTCCTCAAGGTCAGTCAGTGGGATGCTGTGCTCCCTCCTGTCATCCCAGGCCACCAAGCTGCCCCATCCATGGGGCATCCCATTCCGCCACCATCCCCTGTCCCAGTTCAAAGCCACAAAAGCAGAGGCTGTGTTCATTACCCCATCCCTCATGACCCATCTCTGGTTGCTTTTCAGGATGACATTTATTCCACCAGCAGCAGCACTAAGATCCCAGTGAAATGGACAGCCCCAGAGGCAGCCAACTACCGCACCTACTCCCTCAAATCCGATGTCTGGTCCTATGGGATTCTGCTCTATGAAGTCTTCACGTATGGACAGATTCCATATGAAGGTAGGGTTCCAGTGCCACTCCACCCTCATGCTTGTCAGCTTGCCCGTGGTCCCTGAAAGCCAACATGTCATGAGTTGTTCTATTGCCCTTTCCACACAGGATGTGGAAGCAGCTCCTAGAGCATAAGCAACTTCTTGTCCTCTTTGGGGATTGCTAAAATGGATTCTCAGTGCTTGCAGGAAGGAGGCATGGGCTGGATGATCTCCCATAGCCTCTTCTCTATCAGCCTCATGGCAAAGCCCACATCACAGCAGCACAAGCTGACACCTTGGCCCATTGTAGTTGTACCTTCAGAGCATCCTTTGGGGACACCAGATCAAGGGGCATCTTCTCCTATTCCTTGCAGGGATGACAAACCAAGAAACCGTACGGCAAATCACCAGGGGGTACCGCCTGCCCCGGCCCAGCTCCTGCCCTCCCGAGATCTACAGCATCATGCTGGAATGCTGGAGCGGCAACACGGAGGAGCGTCCCACCTTCCTGGCCCTGCGGGAGAAGCTGGGCTTCATCTACAGACGGCTGCTCAGCTCCCTCTCTTGAGGGACCCTTCCCCACCATCCTTCCTGCACAAAGCTCCTCCAGGCCAGCTCTTGCCAAGAAGCTCCTTCCTTCTGGTTTGCCCTCAGACAGGGCTCCAAGGAAAGCATGTTCCACCCCCAGAACTGTGGTCCCTCTCAGTCAGGATGCAGGGATGTGGCCAAGGGAAAAGGCAGTGAGAGGTGGAGAACCCATTGCTAGTGCTTGGCTGTGTGGCAGCCTGGAAAAGCCCCATGGTAGTGAAGGCATCACCCAGAGTTTACATGGTCATACAGGCAGTAGGGTGGGAGGTCCCTGCTGCTCCCCATGCCAACGTGAAGGTTTGCAGGTCGTGTTCAGTTGTGGCTCTGCTTCATGTAGTGTGTCTGGTGTGTTCATCAATAAATGTGTGTGCATCATCCGTTGCTGGATGCTCTGCCCCCACCGTGCTGCTCCTCTCGCTGCCCACAGAGCAGTGGTTTGCCACCAGTCCCACTTCTGCAACCACAGATAGAACCACCCTCGTGTCTCTTTGGCTTATCCTTGAGTGCATTAAACCTCTGTGTGTGTCTGAAGAAGGAACAGGCCAAGGGGAATGGCTTGAACTTGCCAGAAGAGAGATGGAGCTGAGCTCTTAGGCAGAAGCTCTTCCCTGTGAGGGTGCTGAGGCGCTGGCACAGGGTACCCAGAGAAGCTGTGGCTGCCCCATCCCTGGCAGTGCTCAAGGCCAGGTTGGACACAGGGACTTGGAGCAAGGTGCTCCAGTGGAAGGGGTCCCTGCCCGTGGCAGGGGTTGGAGCTGGAGGAGCCTTAAGGACCCTTCCAACATCTATGATTCTATGAACCATTGCTTCACTGTGTTTTGCTCTTTACCACCCTTACAGTACAAAGCCAAGTGATGCTCGGGTGGCCGGGAACACGATGTGCTGGGGGTGAAAGGCAGCCTGGCACAGCTTGGATGCTGATTTCCTACTAACAAGCTCATTTGGCCTGAAGACCAAAGCCATGTCCAGGAGGTGATGGGCAGGGACACGCTTGCTGCAGCCATAAAGATATTAAATTTGCAGGTCTGGATGCCACCAGATGGAGCTAAGAATTAAGGAGGGAGGTGAAGGAGGAGTGTGGGGTGATGGGGTGGTCCATGGCTGGGGGCCCTCAGACTGTGAGGCACCGGCCCCATCAGACATGAGATCCCAAAGCGCCTCATCTGCTGTAGCAATACCATAATGGGTGGTGTGGAGAGGGGACATGGTGCTGCCCACAGCAGCGTTTCCTTCCTCCTCTGCTGCATTAAAAGCTGGCGTGCTGCTTGGGTTTACCCTCCAGCATGGTCTGCTGGGCTCTGGCATTCCTCTAAGTCATAAATTGCTTACTAAAAGTAGATGGATTTGGGGTGGGTGCCCAGATTTCCTCATCTTCTCCGAGGATCCCAGCCTGGGCAGAACACTGCAGCTTCCCCCAAAATCAGAGCTGCTATGGGGAAATTCATCCCACAAAGGCAGAGCCCCAGTTCCTTCCAAACCCCTCTGGAATGGGCGCTGCAAATGCTGTTGGTAGAGGCATTTGCCTGCTCTGGTTTCAGGCTGGCATTTGAAATCAGTGCCAGGCTAACGCGATGCATTTGTGCTGCACAGTTTGTTTCTATTTATAAGGGCCCACATTGGCCTTTGAAAGGGTGAGGGGGAAGCAAAATGCTGGAGGGTGGGGGGAGAAAGGCCCCAGGCAGCAAAAACAGGCAATGAAAGGGAATATTTCTTGGAGGAGTCAGCGGGGTGGCACCAGGGACCGAAAGCGAGCGGAATGCACCGGCTGCTTTAATCCCAAGTATGTGAGTCACTCAACAGGGAAAACACGGGATCTCATGGAGCAGAGAGGGGGAAGTCTGCCCCTATGGGTTGGTGCTACGGGAGGTGGGTGCTTGCCCCTCCGACAGCAAGGCTGATGATAAGGGGGGATGCTTAGGGAGGGGTATGGTGCATAAAGCTGGTGGCATCACAGGAAAGAGCCAGGGATGCAGGATTAGTGCCTTTGCCCTGCTATAGCCTTCCCCTGGGTGCCTGAGGACTCCCATCACGAGACCAGTAAGCAAATAGAGCAGTATTGACTTTACCTCTGTGTGCCCACACTTCAATCTGCAGCCCGTGATGCTGAAGGCTTGCAGGGAATACGTTTGTCTCTCGAGACCCTACTACTGCTGCTGGGAATCAGCAGCGGATGAGACCCAGCTGCTTCCCTGAGGGATCCTAGGGCTCTGGGGCATGGACAAGGTGTCTGCTGGTCCAGCCAATGCCTCCTCTTGTCTTACTCAGAAAGTGGGGGTTTTGCTTGATTTTCAGGTGTTTTGTGACATTTTAAAGGCTGCCGTGTGCTTCCTGTGATATAGAACCATGCATACCCCAGCACCCGCCACTACCGGATCCAACCATGGATCCAACCCGTGTGTCCAAGGCTGCTGGCCCTGGGGACCCCCACAGAGCCATTCCCTTTGGATGCACACAGAGAGTGGGGAGCAGACGTCCCAGTGCTGCCCTGGCTGCTCCTAAGGATGGAGGGGACACAGAGGACAAGGACCGCAACCTGGAGCCACAGAGCTCAGGGCAAAGCTAACACAACGCTTTTCCCTACCAGAAGCAAGGAGCAAAGCTGGATGTGACCCTGGATGCCTCTGCAGCACGGGTGTAAAGCGGAGCAGCCACGTTTCCTGCAGCTGCCTGAGCACAGCCTTGCCCTTTGCCCCTGCCCACACAGGTACAAAGTCAAAGTCATCACTCGGAGATCGTGGAACCCCAGCCTGGTTTGGGTGGAAGGGACCTCAAAGCTCCTCCAGCTCCAACCCCTGCCATGGGCAGGGACCCCTTCCACTGGAGCAGCTTGCTCCAAGCCCCGGTGTCCAACCTGGCCTTGAGCACTGCCAGGGATGGGGGAGCCACAGCTTCTCTGGGCACCCTGTGCCAGCGCCTCAGCACCCTCACAGGGAAGAGCTTCTGCCTAAGAGCTCAGCTCAGTCTCCCCTCGGGCAGGTTCAAGCCATTCCCCTTGCCCTGTCCCTGCAGGCCCTTATCCCAAGCCCCTCTCCAGGTTCCTGCAGCCCCTTTAGGCACTGGAGCTGCTCTAAGGTCTCCCCTTCAGGAGCCTTCTCTTCTCCAGGCTGCCCCAGCCCAGCTCTCTCAGGCTGTAACCCCCGGCTGCCATCTGGGCTGCAGCACCAGAGCACGCAGTCCCCATCCCGTATCTCAGGCTGGGGCTGAGAACAGACCAGGGCAGGAGATTTGGCACCTTTAAACCAGCCCCTGCCACGACCTTGTTTACCTCAAGCAGGAATTCGGGACCTTGCCCCCTTGCAGGCAGGAACCTGCAGGCTCTTGTTTTCGCTGTGCTTTATCAAGCAGCCTCCCCAGCTATCAGGCTAATCACAGCAGGGTCAAACAGGCAAAGCTGACTAATTCCAGGCAGAAATCAACCAAAACACCACTGAGGGCATTGCAGGACATTGCCCTGCTGTGCTCTGGCACTGACATCGGCACCATGAGCTCCAGGCTCTCATCAGACCCATGAAACGAGCCTTAGCTCTCCCCTCATTATTAAGGGCTCCTTTGGTAGCCCCTGCTCCATTTTATCAGCTGGAGATGGGTCTTGCAATCTCCTTCCCTTGTTATTCCGCACCCAAATCCTTCCCACAGCCCTGACCAGACCCAGCTCAGTCCCAGACACTCATTCCCACCCCACAAGGCATCGGAGCAGGGCTTCAATGTGCTTGAGGAGCAAAACAAGGGCAGTGCCAGCAGGGACAGGCTGTGCAGCCAAGTAAGGAGGCAATGGTGGGGGAGGCATTCACAGCATCACCCCAGGCCAGCCAGAGCTTGCTCACATGCCAACACACACGCATCCAGCGCATCACATGGGCACCATTGACATTACCAGACCCTGCCACTGCGGGTCCAACCCCACCAGCATTGACAGCATCACTCTGCTCTCCCACCCCGGGTGAAGAACAACCCACACCGGTTTAAAAGGCTGCTCAACTTTATTAGTTGCCATTGTGTGAGTGCAAGGTAAGTAAAACAAGGTACCACATCTGTGTGGGAAAGGGCATCCTTACGTTGAGGAGTAGAAAGGCTGGTGTGGGAATCCTCAGGGGGTTGTTGCCATCACAAAGCAGCACCTTTGCCTTGCAGAAGCCACCCTACTCTATGGGGGGGTAAGGGGATGTGCCCGCCGGTGTGGGAACAGCACCCAGCACCGACCCGCTCACACCGAGGGCCCGGAGCTGGGCTCACTCATGTGGTGCCTCCGTCCTGCTTCAGGGTCTGGCCCCAGGCCACAGGCCACTGGTCCTGTTGTCACCCGCAGCGCTCCCAGGCTGTAAGAGAGCACAGAGAGGGTCAGGGCAATGCCAAGGTGTGTTTTGGTGCTCTGTGTTTGTTTGTGCAGCAAAGGGATAGGTGCTCTGGGCATGAAGAAAGCACCCGTTGGGTCAGGATGCACCTTAGGGATGCTCCCATCTGCTCTGGGTTGCTGCACTGTTGCTCCCATGTTATTCCATCCTAGGAAAGCACTCACCTCTCCGGGGACTCCGACACGGCTGTCATGGCTGGGTGAGTCACCTTCCCAAAGAAGAAACTGGCCCACCAGTGACCGGGATCAGATTTGGGCAGACCTGGGGGACAGTGGAAGGGAAAGTCCAGGTTAGGGCAGCCCCAGCACCTACCCCAGTGTCATCCTGAGGCCTCTTGCTGTGAGGCCCTCAAAGTAAGAGGGATGTGGAGCTGTTGGAATGAGTCCAGAGAAGCCCATACATATGCTCTGAGGATGCTCCAGGAAGACCTCAGAGCAGGTCCAGTGCCTGAAAGGGCTACAGGAAACCTGGAGAGGGGCTTTGGACAGGGGCCTGTAGGAACAGGACACGGGGGAATGGCTTTAACCTGATGGAGCTTTAAGGTCCCTTCAACCCAAACCATCCTGGGATTCTATCATCCCATAGGAGAGGCTCAGTGGGGTTCGCATGGGGCTGGGATGGTGGCACTCACCTGGGGGGTGGGGGATGACCTCCCCTGAGTACTCAGAGCTGCTGCAGGAGCTGTTGCTGGATGTGGAGCTCAGGCGCCCTGTGGAGCAATCACAGCCATCAGAGCCAGCACCGACCCTCAGCCTTGGTGTGGCCATTCCTGTCTCATCACCACCTCAACCCAGCACTCGTGCAGCTTTAGTCCAAGTGCTACAAGCCTTGATCCTTGAGGTCCCTTCCAACCCGGTATTCTGTGCTTCCATGAATCCTGTTACTACTTTCAGCTCAAGGGGAATACTTTAATGCCCTCTGGTTTAGGCAATCCATTAAACCAGAAAGTCTCTCCCCTGGAGAGGTATCGTTGCCCAGGCTGGTTTTGCAGCTCATTCCCATACACATTTGAAATCATCACCTCTCCTCACCTACAACCTTAATGACAAGGGAAGGAGACTCCAAGCCCCATCTCCACTGGTATGATGGGGCAGGAGCCCCCAAAGGAAGGTCCCAATACAGGGGGGTGGCTTCTGGTGCCCCCCTTCCCCAGCAAGGAGCGCTTATGGGGTGTCATCTGAAGGCTTCATCCCTGCTGGAGCCACATCACCCTGAGCCTGCCTGAGCACCCAGCCCACCCCAGCACCCATCCTTACTTCTGTAGTAGTTGTGTGTGGCCATGAGCGAGCCGCTCGATGGGATGGATGCCATGGTCCCGGATCTTGGATCTTGTGCAGATCTAAAACCAGGGAGCAAAGGGGCAGCCGTTACTGCAGAGTTTAAATGGTACCAGTACGACTTCTTGGGAGGTGCACAGCAGCACTGCACTGGGGATGGGGGATAGTGCTCACAGTGCTATGCACAGCTCTGGAGCTCTGGCCAAACGCTATGTGCAAAGGCAGAATACTTCCCTTTGCACAGAGCAGGGGCTTGGCAGGTTTGCACAGCACCGTCCCCAACCCCTTCCCTGCCGGGTGTTTGACTTCCTCGCAGAAACCCAGCTCTCTTCCTTGTATCAACAGTTGGGAGTTACGAAATCTCAGGCCGGGATTGCGTAAGGAGCAAGGGAGTGTTTAGCCCGGGGCACATCGTGAGGGTTCTCATGTGAAGGACTCCAGTCCCATCCTGCTCCCAGCAGCACCTCACCACCCCGAACTGGGGCAAACCCGCCTGTCCTGCACCACCAAGCACAGCGCAGGCCTCCTCCAGCACGGGCCAGAACATTCCCTCCCTGGCCCAGTTCCGAGCTGGGGAAGTGCTTTCCTCCTCCTGGCACAAAGCACCCTCCTGCCAAGATGCTGACCCTTCCCATGCCCCATGAGCTGGTTCGTTCCTCTCCAAACAAGCTCCAAGACGGCTCAGCCAGCCAACGGGAGCATCTGGCAGGCGAAGTCCCGGACCTGTAGGAGGACACGGAGCCCCATCGCCATCCGGAGCACCGACATGGGCTGTGATCCGGACGGGGGTGCACCCAGCACCCTCACCAACATCAGCTCCTGGTAAGGCTTCCCCTGCTCTAATGATGCACCCACTTGTTAGGTATCCCTCTGTAGAATCATCTCCACGCACCCGCGTCCCCATTAATACAGTGATCCTTAGTGGGGAAACTGAGGCACGGAGCCATTTCCCCTGAATTCCACCCCACAACGACTCGGTACATCCTTGGAGTCGATCCCTCCCAAACGTCCCACCCCAAAATTGCTTCAGGCCGCCCCGTTTCCCCCCCTCCACGGAGGTTACACTACTGATCGCAGCGTACCTGGGCTGGGGCGGCGGCGGGGTCCGGCGGGCGGGCACTAGGGCCGCGGGGGCCGCTTAGCAGCGGCGGTTGCGTACGCTCCGCACCGCACGGCCTGAGCCGCGGCGCTGCAGGCCCCGCCCCCTGAACGATCCTTATATGACTTCTGGCCACGCCCCCTAGGAGCGCTTCACCAATCGGGGCGTGGGGGCGAGGCCGGGCACACTCTTTTCCCGCGGGAAACGGGATTTGCGCGGCAGCGTGTGCGTAACGCCGAGCACCGGAGGGGGGACGCGGTGGTACCGAGGGCGGGATGCGGGATGCGGGATGCCCCATGCCCCTCTTCGGTATTCCCTGTCCTGCCACGGACACCCTCCATGATACTTGGGTAAGAGCTGATTTGAGCGGTAGCGGCCCGATACCACCTTTAAAATTAGTGTAAAAGGGAATAGATAAACACTGATGTATTTGTAGGGGTTCTGGGCTGGCTGGGCTGTAGCGATCTGGGCGAAAATACTTTATTGTAGAGGAAAAAAGCCTGCAGCAAGGCTACAGGATGCGAGGTTACATCAACAAGGCATCACCAACAGAGATAGGGATGTCATCATCCCTCTCTGTGCTTCTCCATCCATCCCTGGAATACTGGGCTCAGTTTTGCTCCCTGTTCTACAGAAAAGATGTGGATAGGATGGAGAGGGTCTACAGAAGGACCACAAGGGTGATGCAAGGACTGAGTAGCTGTGTGAGGAAAGGCTGAGTCTGGTTTCCCAAGACAAAGCTTATCCTGGGTGTGTTGAAGAACTGAAGATGCATTTCATCTCTATTGATCAGGAATCAATAGTTTGAAAAGCCAGCAGGTGACAAGATTTGGATAAATTTTCTTTTTGATTTTCCTCTATTTAGAGCCTCAGTTGTCTGTAACTCTGCTTAGTTTACTGTTGAGTTTCTGGTTTCTGCTTTTTCCTTTTTGTTTTAAATCCAGTTCTCTGGGCTCCATATCCAGCTGGTACCTGGCTTTTGTTACCTGCTGGTTGCATGTGCTGTGGGAAATAGCCTTTTGTGTTAATGTACTTGTCCGAAACATCTGGAAGCCTTCAAAGGCGCAGAGCTGAACAACCTGCAGCCTCTGGACTCCACCAGCCCTCACAGGATGTCACAGATGGGTGTGAGTGAATCTTGGGGATGCTGGGGCACCCCAATGCCCAGCCAACAAGGCTTAATGCTGCTACAGGATTCTATGTGGGGATGTGACATCCCAATGGCTTCAGGAATTGGCTCAGTGGTGAGAAAGTTGCCCAACAGCCCCCCTTGCGTTCCCCATAGTGCTGCAGAGCCTGGTCCTGCACCACTGAGGGGGCTCCTGAATTCCCCCTGTGTGGAGGAGCTCTCTCTGCAGAGGAAGGAGCAGGCACAACCTGTGCTCAGCCTTCCTGCTCCTTCTGGGCTGCTTTGTGTGTTGCTCAGGGCTAGGTTTGGGATGTGGAAGCATCCATCCAGTGCAGGCAGCTGCTGCCACCTATGGATGAAGAATAGCCCAGATGTTCACCCTAGGACCATCTTCTCCTCCTTCCCCAGCACCTCTGCAGCCTCAGAGGATGCAGCAAGAGCAACTGTGAAGCGAAACCCATGGTTGTGTTGTGACCCAAGACCAGTACCTGAGCATCTTCCATTATCTGCTCATGTTTAAATAGGAAATGGGGATGTCCTGGAAATGCAAGGGGAGGCTTTCCTTAAGCACAACACTTAAGGAGCATATTTTATCTGCCTGCCTGGGGTATATACAGCAGAGTGACCCAAGTGCCACCTTGGTAGGAGAATAAACCAAAGTCAGCTAAGCCTTAGCAACATCCTCTGCTCATATGTGGTATTTTAATAAAGGATGGTGAGTTATTAAAGCCACTGAGTTACCACTAGAGGAGGAATTTCATCCCATGTCTGGTTGTTATTAAATCATCTGAAAGGAGAAGCTGTCCTGCTCTGCTCCCAGGGGAATGTGGGTACCAGGGCTGCCTTTGAACCCATGGCACGAAAGGCAACCCATGGCAGAGCTGAGGTTTAGGGTTTGCAGACACCAGGGATGGGATGTGGCTGTTCTATAGAAGAGAGGTTTCCTTGTCTTGACCCCATAACTCAGCCATTTGGTAGAAAAAGGGTTTCTGGAGGAGCACCCCCATGGCACATCTGGAGCTGTGCACCGTGGTGGGTCCTTGGGTGCAGCATGCCCTGCATGAGGCACACTGCTATCCCATCAGGGTGACACCAGACACCGTCCCCAGCTGGCCAAGTGGATGGAGGGCTTGGACATCTTGTTATCCCTCCCAAAGCTTATTTTTAACCCCCTGGCTCCAATTTAAAGGTATCAGCAGCATGGGCTGAGCACAGGCGCTCAAAATACTCCCTTCCTCCTCCTTCCCCTGGCTTTTGCTCCCATCATTTCTGCCTTCACCTCTCCTCTTCAGGTCTGCAGTGTGAAAATGAGTTGAAAAACCTGCTGGTATTAAAAGCTTCATGAGAGAGCTGGGCTTGTTCACTCTGGAGAAGAGCAGGCTTCAGGGAGTACCTTAGAGCAGCTCCAGTGCCTAAAGGGGCTGCAGGAAACCTGGAGAGGGGCTTGGGACAAGGGCCTGTAGGGACAGGACAGGGGAGAATGGCTTGAACCTGCCCGAGGGGAGACTGAGCTGAGCTCTTAGGCAGAAGCTCTTCCCTGTGAGGGTGCTGAGGCGCTGGCACAGGGTGCCCAGAGAAGCTGTGGCTGCCCCATCCCTGACAGTGCTCAAGGCCAGGTTGGACACAGGGGCTTGGAGCAAGCTGCTCCAGTGGAAGGGGTCCCTGCCCGTGGATGAGCTTTGAGGTTCCTTCCAACCCAAACCATTCTGGTGGATGAGGAGAGGATGCTCAGCATCTTGGTGTGGGTGCAAAGTCTCTGCAAAGCCTCCAAAGCTGGTGTGGAAGGAGCTGACAGCCTAACAGCATTCCCCCGCTTCCATAAAGCTGCCCTTTAGAGGACAACCACTGCCCTACATGCCTCTGATCTGCTTTTCCAATGCCTATGGCATGAGGAGCTGCATTTCCTCCTTTCAAGGAAAACACCTCTATTGCTTTGCATGGGAAGGAGGGGGGAAAATACCAATTTACAGCTATTCCTATGTCCAGCCCCACCTTAGCCCAGTGAGAGCAGGGCTTTAGGAGCTGCATCAAGGCAGGCATCCTTTGGGAAGTGTTCTTTGCCCAAACCCCCACCTCCAGAGCAGACCTGCTGCATTTTATAGTGACAAGCCACGAGTGCTTCAGCTGAACATGTTACTCGCGGGAGGAAACACCCCCGGTGTGAAGGCAAATCCAGGCAGACAGCCTGGGGTGTTCATATCCCAGATACATACAAATTACCGGCACTGCGGATTCCTCACTCTCCCAGTCTCGCTGTGCAGGGCCTCTTTGGGGGGAAAAATAGAAATCCCTATTATTATGACTGGGAAAAGGGAATTTTTAGCTTGAAGCATCAGATCTTAACCTTGGAACTGTGGGGCTGGGTGGGGTTGAAGTGATGGTGAAAGGGGTATGAGGTACCTGCTCTGTGTGCATCCTGCCCATCCCTTTGGTGGGGGATTCTGTTTTCTTAAGTGACCTCAAACCATTTGGTGATGGTTTTTGGGGTGGGGGAATGAAGCCTAAATAGGATGCATGGGAATCGTTTCAGCTGGGACCTGAATCTGAAGCCAGATGGATGGGGATGAGGTGCTAAAATTCAGCCGCCTTCAGATGCTGCCTGCTCAGGTCTCTTCTTTTACATAGCTGAACGTTTAAGGACAGATTCCCACTGTTTTCCAAGGGGGAAGATGGTTCCACTTGGGTGTGAAAATTGATCCTGATGGTCCGTAGGGATCAGATGCGTTTGGTGGAACCCTTTTCTCTGGGCGCACCACTGTGGCTTTAAGCTTCTTGGAGGCTGGGAATAAAGTGGCTTAACAGAGCCAGGATTAGCCAGGTCTGTCAGCCCCCTCTGCTACTCGTGTCCATACTATTTATAGTCCCGTGGGCCATCGCTGTACAAGTAAAGCATGGTGCACTGCCCGTTTCTCTTATCCCTGCCTGGGAAAAGGGTGAGAGTTCACATTCCCTTTGCCGCAGAGAGGAGAGCTCCATCACATGCTCACATAGCTCAAACACGGAGGGATCTGGGATTTACTCCATCTCCACTAAGGCTGAAGGCTTCATTAGCAAATGGAGCCCTGCTGAGAGCAGTTCCCAGGCTGCTTGTATAAAAATGGGACATTATTTCTTGGCAAAGCACTGAAATATGGATAGAAAGAATAAGGGATTCCTATACCCATCCCTCCTCTGTGCTACCGCACTTGGTGCCTGTCTCCACCACATCCAGACCTGGGGTAACACCACTGCTCCTATCCCAACACAAGGGTGGGTCAATCCCTTTGAATTCTTAAAGCCTTCCTCTTGGAAGTTTGTTTTTCCTGGCACTCAGTGCATTCATATTGCACAAGGGATGCTGCATAGAAGGCAAAGGTATCTTTCCTAAAGTCTCCTTTTAAGTGTTAATGAGAGGTCAGTGGCATTTGCATGATGTGTAAGTTTTTCACCCTTGGATTATGAAGGTAAGTCCCTTCATAAGAGCACCTGAGGGTACCTGACTGAGCTGTTGTATGCACTGGAAGGATGGTCTGGGCTATAAGGTTGCATAGCTTGATGCAGAATTTGCTTTCTTCTGAGCTGTATTTTGGGACACAGAAGATGTTGCATTAGCCTTGTGATTGCACAGCTGACACTGGGATAAATATTCTGACCACTACGTGTCATCTGGTTTTGTGCAAAGAAAGTTTCATGGTATTGCTGAAGGAGATTGCGTATGGTTTCCTGGTCCTCCAAGGACTTGAAGCCCATGAAATGATGCTGTTAATAAACCTTGGGCCTTGAGCAGCCAATGTATGTGTTGCAACTGTGTTTGCCCTGAGCACCATGCAGGGACCCCCCTTTCCTCACAGTGCATGTAGGAAACCAGCCCTTTTGCACCACTGGTCCCAGGAGGGCAGAGCAAGGGCTGGGTACTTGGTGGTCCTGGGCCCCCATCCAATCCCAGCCCTATCCCTTCACCCCCAGGCTGCCAGAGGGAGTCCAGGCCCCACTTGACCTCCATCTGTGCCACTCCCCCTGGACCGGCACTTCCATCATATCTCCTGTCTTCCAAAAAGACCTTCCTTCCATCTCCCTCTATTCCTCCATCTTTCTCCCATCCCTGTATCTCCAACCTCTCCATCTCCCTCTCATGCCTTCCTCTTCCATCTCTCTCATCTTTCCATCTTTGATCCTTCCACCTTCCTCCCATTCCTCTGTCTTCCATCCTCCTACCTCACTCTGACCTCTGTCTTCCATCCTTTTCTTCCCATCCCTCCATCTTCTCCCCCTCCACCTCTTCCCCAGCTCTCAATTTCTCTCATCCCTACATTTTTTCCCATCCCTCCATCTCCCTCCATCCCTTTATTTCCCATCCTTCAACCTCCTTCCCATTCTTCTCCATCTTCCTATCTTTATTACCCATTCCTCCATTTTTCCTATCCCTCCATCTTCTTCCCATCCCTTTACCACCTATCTTTCCACCTTCTTTCCATCCCTTCATTTTCCAGCCCTCCATTTCTCCTGTTCTTCCCATCCCTCCATTCTCCACCCTTCCATCTCTCTCCCATCTCTCCATTTTCCTCCATCCCTTTATCACCCATCCTTCAACCTCCTTCCCATCCTTATCCATCTTCCTATCTTTATCACCCATCCCTCCATTTTTCCCATCCCTCCCTCTGCTTCCCATCCCTTTACCACCTATCCTTCCACCTTCTTTCCATCCCTTCATTTTCCACCCCTCCATTTCTCCTGTCCTTCTGTTCTTCCCATCCTTCCATCTCTCTCCCATCCCTCCATCTTCCTCCATCCCTTTATCACCCATCCTTCCACCTCCTCCCCATCCCTCCACCTTCCCTCCCATCCCCATCCTTCGTCTCTCTCCCCGCCTCGCCCCGCTCCTTCCCTCCTCCTCCTCCCCCCGGCGCGCCTCCTCCTCCTCCTCCCCCGCCCGGTACCGCATTGCCGTAGTGCGGGGGGGCCGCTGCATTGCGCTGCCGCCGTCAATAGGTGGGCCCCTCCCGGGGAGATAAAGCCGCCGGAGCCCAAGCTGGCAGCCTCTGCCGCCCCGACCGCCGCTCCGGTAAGAGCTCCGGGCCCCCCGCTGGGATCGGGCCCCTCCGCACCGAAGGGGGGGACAGCGGGCATTGGTGGTGGTGATGGTGGGGGTCCTGCTGCAGGGTGTTCGATGCGCATCCCCACATATGGGGTGCTGCTGTATGGGGTGTGGGTACCCCCGGGTAGGAAGGGAGAGGATGGGGCTGGGCCGTTCCTTCATCCCGGAGATGCCGCTTCCCGCAGGTGGGAATTACCCTGCTCCCCCCCCCCAACCATTAGCGCCTTGGGGAGGAGGAGGAAAACAACAACAATAATAGAGTAAAATAAAACCCCGCTTCCCAAAGCGATCCCGTGTCTCCCACCCTGGGGGCTGGGATGTGCCCGGGGCAGAGGGACCCGGACCCGGGTGCGGGTATCCCTGCGGAGCTGCAAAATGGCCAGATCCAGGCGGGAGCCGCTCAAGGGCAGCGCAGGGACGGAGCTCTCGCTGCCTAGGGAGGCTTCTCGCAGCGGGGTATCATTGCCCGCATGACTGAATCGCCGCTAGAGCAGCAAACTCCTCCTGACCTCCTTTAGTTCTATGGGCTGATTCGTGAAATGGGATTTCATTAGACACCAAATGAAAGCCCCTGATCGCGCCGGCTTTGCGCAGCAGCCGCAGAGCCATGGGAACGCGGGGAGATGCCACAACAGCTCCTTGGATTTGTGTTTCCATCCTTTTCCCTCTGTTTCATCCTGATTCGTGGCAGCAAAATATACCAAACCCCCCAGTGCGGGCTCAGCCCTGCTCTGGGGACCAGGCGGGGGCTATTTTTGTCCATTCCATTTTGCAGTCACCATGTTGTCACCCGAACCGTGCATGGGTTGGGAATGGTGAGGGCAGCTCATAGGGCCGGGCACCCACAGCTCCTCCCAGGGGTACCTACAACATGGAGGAGATGCCCTCGGGTTTGGAAAGACCGAGAAGGCAGCAGTAGCAGCCAAAGGAAGGTTTTCCAGGGAGGAAGGGCACCTTCGAGGCACCGATGACGTAGCCCTGGGGGTCTCCATGGAGGGCAGGACGTTGACAGAAGAGGCATCATACTGAGACTTGGAGGATGTGCACGGTGGCCAGAAATAGCCCGGCTGGCTCCATCCCAGCCCGGGCAGAGCTGCTAGACAAGGCTGGGCACCCCCAGCCGGGATGGGGCACATGGTCCAGCGGGAAGGTGGGGTGAGGGGAGGAGAGCTGCCCTTGATGGGTTGGGAAGGGGCTGTCACAGGGGCTCTTCTGATGCGCCTGCCTCTTCCCCTGCAGCCTCCCAAACCCCACAACTGCATTCCCATCGCCGCCCGCCCCAGCCAGCCCTGTGTAGCCCAGCAGCATGGGGAAGGAGAAGACGCACATCAACATCGTCGTCATTGGGCATGTGGACTCTGGGAAATCCACCACCACCGGGCACCTCATCTACAAATGCGGGGGCATTGACAAAAGGACCATTGAGAAATTCGAGAAGGAAGCTGCTGAGGTGAGGAGCCCATCCTGCAGCATTTCCCCATCCCACAGCCCCATCCGCAGGGATGCTCCACGCTGACACCCCCAAATGTGCCCCTTTTCCCCGTTTTCCTGGTGCTGCCCTTCTCTTTCTCCCTTTGTTCCCATCTATTTTTCTCCCTCTGCACCCCTGGGTCTTCCTGACTTCCTTGGCCTTGGGAAAATAGGGCATTTGGGTGCTTGCCACCCTCTTCTCCAGAGCTGGGATGCTCCATGCTGCAGACTGGTAATGAGGGCATGGACATGGTGAAGTCTGCGAGATGGGTTAGGGAACCGGTGGTCATAATAGGGTTCTGGAAGAGCCACAAACCAGGGCATGAAATTCCTTCTAAATACTGCACATAAGGAGGAAAACCGGACAATCCCTCATTGCCCAGTGCAGAGCTCTCTGAATTTCACTCTGAAGCATCTCCTGCCAGTGCCTGCTGGGCACAAGGTCCTGCATCAGCTGGACCACTCCTCTGATCCAGTTTAAAAGCCCCATTCCCATTTTCCTCAGGGAGGGGGGCTGACGTGTAGCAGGATTGGTAGCCTTTGATACAGAAAAGCTGGCATGAAGCAGGAGCATTTAAATTAAGTTCTTTTGTTTAATGGTGGCATTTATAGCCATTTAATAGTGGATGCTGTCACTCGTAAAGCACCACCCAATGCCTATAATGTGGCAAACGCAGAGATTAAAGAGGAAGAAATAATGATGGGAATCAAAACGTGAACTGGAAGCTCTTGGAAATTAATGATGGTAAATTCTAGAGAGGTGGGTGAGCCAGGAAAAGCCTGGCTGTTATTGATAGGGCAGATCTGCTCTCTCAGAAGATGGCTTGTCGTCATCATTCCAGGAACCTTTAATGCAGATATCCCTCCATATTTTTGCTGGATAAGATCCCACATTCACAGGGAAAAGAGGAGGTTTACAGAGCTGCCACCCTTATTTAAGCATTTTGCTGTCTGTCTTAACCCTTTAAACCTGCTGATAGCATCGGAGCTAAACCACCCATTTTCCTACCTCACTGCCAGCCCTTTTCCCCAGCCTTTAAGCAAAGATCTTCCTCAGACAAAATGACCCTTCTCCCCCTTGTTCCAAAAGGATCCCCCCATAGATTCCCCCTCCCTTTACCTATACATTGGGTATGGCTTGATGAGGTGATTGTGGATGCGATTGCGGCTATTTTGATGGAAGAGACACTTCCACTGCCTTGCCGGAATATGCGGGGACTGGGAGCTGCTATTAATAGCCTATTGACTGAGCTTTCCGACTCCATTTTCTGGTGCAGGGCTGGGGAAGGGTTTTCTTCCATTAGGTGGCATTCATAGGAAATGGAAGCCTGCCTGCACCCAAAAAGCCAGCAAAAAACCCCAGGGGCTGATGGGGGGGGGTTATATAAAAGAGAAAGGATTTTTCCTCTTGTCTTTTGACTCCAAGGTAATGGGATCTCCCAAAGATGAGTTGTGCTATGAAAAAATAAAGGAAGAGATCCGTATTTGTGGTCTCCAACTAGAAAGCTGTCCCCGTGCTGGGGTTCAGGCAAGGAAAAGCAGGCTGTTTCTGGCCCTGAACAGGGAAGGTATTGTGCAAAGCTAGATAATACCCTGGTTTTTGCAACAACAGCTCTGGGTAACTGAATCTACCCAGTGAAAGGAGGGAAGCAGTTTGCTAAATAAAGGATCTCATTTGTCTTCAAGTACCGTGCGATGCCCAGTTCTGGGGGGGGGGTTCACATGATGAGAGGCTGTTTGTGTGTGTGGATGTGGTCCCTGTGATCAGGTGCTGATTCCCACTTAGTTCCTATGGGAGAGCTGGGGGGGGGGGTCTGCTCTGTGCCTCAGTTTCCCCATGCAGAAGGGAAGGAATAGGCTGCTGTGGGGTGTGCTGGTTGAGCTCCTGCCCAAGATCTACCTATTATAAAGCACAAAATCCTTGGTGCATCTCCTCCTTTTCCAGCAATGCTCGAATGACCCCCTCCCTTTTTCCCTTGGGAAGAGAGGGATTTGATGTGCGTGCTGGAAAGGGTTAACCCCCGAGCTCCTGCTCTTCCCCCTCACTCAGCCTGATGCCAGGAGGATGCTTAGGAGCAGGGATTTGATTCTGGATTTTTCCATGCCTGGATTGCCCTTCCTGCAGGCTCGAGAGCTCCCAGCTGCCCATCAGAGATGGGGCATCACCCTCTCGACTGGCATCCCCTCTGAGGAGGAGGAGGTTTGCTCCTGGCTCGAGGATTTTGCCCGTAATCCTCCAGAGCAAGCTGCAAAGTCATCGCAGCGCTCGGCTCTTACGTAAACCAGGCGGCACCATTAACGGAGCACGTTAATTCCTTGTGCTGAACTATGCGGACGTGGGGCTGGAGTGTGGGAGCCGAGGCCATGGGGTGGGCAGGGTGCATTGGGATGTGATGCTGCATTCGGCTTCTTGGTGAGGAGCCCGCAATCGGGAAGCGCTTCCCTCTGGAGCAGTGATTTATAATTGGCCAGGAGGCATTGATCCTCCAGAAGGAGCTGCGGCTGCAAGGACACTGGGATGGGTGGGTGGGAGTGGGGTACTGCAGCTCTGTCCTTGCACAGTGGTAGGAGCCCATTAAATCATCTGCAAACGACCTAAATTCCATTTTCCATCTTAAAGAAGCCCCTTGCATCCAAGGCCAAGAGCTGATGGTTGATGCCCATCAATCCTTTGCTTCAGCCAGGCTCCCCAGCCTGCCCCAGCACACAGCATGGTCACCAAGGGGGAGGTCTTGTCCTGCCTCATCTCCCTGTTGACAGGATCCCAGCTCAGATTGGGAGCATCACTCCGATGCTGGGGGGGGGAATTCCACCTCTCCATGATGTCAAAGAACGCTGACCCAAAGGCAAAAGGGCTTCAGAAGTAGCGCTGTGGTTTTACCAAGGAATGTGCATTATCACAGGACAGATTTACTGTAGCTAATCTCACCCAGCAGGGTTTTATACATTACAATGTTGGCTGAGATTTTGGCCATTTGGCAATGACAGTTGGTCTGGCTGCAGCTCGCAGGAGCTCGTCGTGTGAATTTGCACACTCTGTGGCAAGAATCAGTCCCGGTTCTGTTCTGCTCGTAGCAACCATCTCACATTTTGATTTCCTTTTAACCCCTTCTCCTCCTCCACGCCACCAGTTCTAGGCTCATCCATGCAGCAATTCCCTTTCCCACAAAGCAGCTGCCTCACAGCATCAGTTAACAGATTAAAATACAATTAGAAGCTTCCATCACTGCTGTAGAGTTCTGTAGCATCATCATTTCCCAGCAGCAGTGCATGACCATGGAGGAGACCTCATGGGTCACTGGCTCCAGATCTTGCCCATCAAGCCCCATTCAAATTCACTTCACAGTCTTCTGGTTGAGAACCACATTGAGAATACCATCTCCTGTATTTATTAGTAAATGGATCACAGCTGCCATTGAATTTAGGGAATTTTGCCTTCAATGTCTGCAATGTGACCCTCTGCCTACATGCGCCTGGGATATGGGCTTGGGTTTTCTCACTGGTTCTTGCCTTCATGTTGGCCAGATGGGGAAGGGTTCCTTCAAATACGCCTGGGTGCTGGACAAGCTGAAGGCCGAGCGTGAGCGTGGCATCACCATTGACATCTCGCTGTGGAAGTTCGAGACCACCAAGTACTACATCACCATCATTGATGCGCCTGGCCACAGGGACTTCATCAAGAACATGATCACTGGCACCTCCCAGGTGAGGAATGGTGGCCAGGAGCTGGGGGGCTGCTGGAGATGGGAAGCTGAGAGTTGCTGGCAAGCCCAGGGTCAAGTAGGTGCTGTTGGAGTCCTTTTGGAGGAGGTGGGGATGAATATGGCCTCTCTGGCAGGTGGGATGCTGTGATCTACAGGCTTTTGTGTGAGGGTACCTCCACCTTATTTTAGCCAACAAAACTTCCAACAGTCCCTTAGGTTTTATTGGCTAAAGGAAACTCTGTGGGTCTTTCCTCCTTCCTTTTACTTGAAACATCTGTTTTTGTCCCATAAACCACATCATATTGCCAAACTCAGTGGTCTACCTGTCCAGAGCAGGGTAATTTCCCCTCACCACACTGCAGAACATTCCTGCATCTCCCAGTCATTGAAGGGTGGTGGATGAGCCCCATTGCATGCCCAGTAAGATTCCCATTGCAATGCCAGTTGGGTTGGGCATGACTTCCTGTCAAACCCAGGCATGTTCTGCTGTGGGCTCTGGGTACAGAAGTATTCTGGGTTGTCATGGTTGTACTCTCACCCATCACCCAGGGAGATTATTTGCAAGACTTCCATAGTTTAAGATAAGGCCTTGTCTGAGCATCTCTGGGTGATCAAGATGAGGTCCTGGTTAGAGTGACACACTCTGATTTCCAACCCACGTTGCAAACCCATGCCTAGTGGGCAAGTCTGATGGAGCACAGCTAGGTGAGTTTTGAGGTAGATCTGCAGGGTTATGGATAGCAACTGGTGGGAAGTTGGTCCAAGCCATGAGTAGGAGTCATCAGGGACTTACTCACCAGGAGCATCGTTCTCTGGGAGCAGAAGCCATTCATTAGCTCTCTCCTCCCAGGCTGACTGTGCTGTCCTGATCGTCGCTGCCGGTGTGGGTGAGTTTGAAGCTGGTATCTCCAAGAACGGGCAGACCCGTGAGCACGCTCTGCTGGCCTACACCCTGGGGGTGAAGCAGCTCATCGTGGGCATCAACAAGATGGATTCCACGGAGCCCCCATACAGCGAGAAGCGCTACGATGAGATCGTCAAGGAGGTCAGCGCCTACATCAAGAAGATCGGCTACAACCCAGCCACAGTTCCCTTCGTGCCCATCTCGGGCTGGCATGGAGACAACATGCTGGAGCCTTCTCCCAATGTAAGTGTGTTGTGTTAGACTTCTCTCCCTTATCCAGAGTATCCTGGCCCAGTTTGAAGCTGACCTCCATGCTCTGAAAACCACGGGCACGTTTCATGTACCCATCATTATAATGGTCCGTGTTGCCAGCATAGATGTGTTTGTCACATAGCTCTGATTGCACCAAGCTTGGGATGCACTGCTGATGGGCACACTGGTTGCTGTACCGTGGCCAGACACCCCAGCAGCTAAAAATGAGCATCTTCAGGAGATGATCTCCATGGCTCTGCCTCTGGGATGTGATTTAAAGGTTTCACATCATCAGACCCATGGTAACATTAGAACCATCCTCAGCAATTGTCACTCTCAGCAGGAACATCGTGTGTGGTTTTAGGACATTGTTTTCTGAGGGAAAGAACACGATGTGGTCACAGGCTTGGAATGGCTCCCACCATGCAGCAGGGCTCCATCGTGTTGGGTTTTGGGTACCCTTTCCCATCGGAGCTATACACCACTACAGTGGCTGCACCTCCAGTTCCAGTGCTCACATCTCACTTCTTAAGGTGGCTTTTTCTTGAGGAGGTACCAAGTTTCCCATGCCAAACCCACGGTTTCCTGGAGCATCCATTTGGCGCTGCTCCTTGTCCAGTCCATTTTTACAGTGCATCAGTGATGGGGCTGGTGCGGATACACAAGCAGGGTGGGCCCTTCCCATTATTTCATATGACAGCAGGGAAGAAAGAAGAGATTAGAACCCCACAGAGATTAGAACCCCTTAGAGAAGGATATGGGGTTCTGAATGACAGGCTGCCAATAACATTTGTTACTCAGACACTGGTTCTTTGGAGGAAAAGCTACCCCAGCTTTAGTCTCCTAAAACATAATGGGCTGGAAAGTTGTGGCCAGAGGAAGGTCCCTGCTCTCTTGCTGCTTCTGGGTGACCTTGAAGTTGCTTCGACCAGAAATCCTTAGCAATCCCTTGTGAAGCTAATGGGAAATTTGATGCTTAAGGGGAATTTAGGGCTTCACTTACGGATTATGGGTCAGGGCTCTGTGACAAGGCACAGAGGCAGTGTATGTGGAGAGCAGTGATTGAGGGAAGTCGGGGATCATGAGCCTGTGCTAGAGTGCTGCAATGTAAACTCACACTGTCCTGAAACGCGGCTCCTGGGAAGGGCAGCTCGCTTGGGGCTGATTGGAAGGAAGGGATTTTTGGGGTGCTTGGGAGGTTCCTGTTCCCTGCGGAGCAGAGCTGGGATAAAGGTCAGCCACGGCCATGCCAAACCCAGCCACATAGCTCCGGGGTGCCTCAAATCAGACAGGCTCCAAATGTCAGCAGCTGCTGGGCCGGGAAGATGATCCCAAACAGCTCTATTAATAGAGGGGAGGCACAGAACAGGATGGAGCTCAGTGGTCTCCTTCCTCTCGGAGCATGTCCTCAATGCGATGCGCTGCCCAAGAGAAGGCAGGACCTGAAATAACTCAGCCCTTTGCTTGTGTGTCCATCAGGGGACTTATCAGAAAGTGGGGATTAGAGCTGTGACGTCCCTACAGCTCCCATCACCTCCGGGCGAGGGGGATGTGGTGGCACCTCAGGCTGGAGCCAGCTCTGCGTGCGACACTCCAGCCCACGTCCCTGCTGCACATCAGCCTAAGGCCAACCGCATGAAACGGTGCCTGGGCTGCAACAGCATCAACGTGTCACATCTGGGGGCTTTTTGGGGAATGGGATTAATGGGAAGCAGTTTGCTGCTGGTGCAGCTGACAGAACACGGCCCTTTGATGGGGTTCGGGAGACTTTTATCCCATGGGATGCTGCAACCCAAATGCACCTGATCTGTTGCACAAAGGAGGGTGGTAGCTGGGAGTGAAGTCTTGATGCTGGGGTGGGTGCGTTGGGATGCTCATGGGCTGGGTAAAACCAGAGAAGGGGAATTGCTTTATAAAATGCACTTGGGGTGCAAGAGAGTTGGAGCTCAGCTGTTATTTATGGGAGCTTGAGCCTCCAGTTTACCCAGACTGGGTGCAGGGATTTGGTCAGATCCTGCTTTTGCCATAGGAATGGTGAAATAGGAATTGCTCTTTGGGAAGCAGATTTGGTGAATGGATAAGAGAGGTTTCACTTGGGTGGCCCTAGGAGGCAGCACAAAGCAGGTTTTGCAGATGCTTCTCAACCTGGGGCCATGCAGAGGTTTCCCAGGGTAGATTTGGTCCCAGGAAGTGTCAAAGTGTGAATTTATCTGATTCTTGAGATATCAGAAGTTTCCTGGATAAAGCATTGAAAGGAAAGGAAGCTGACCTGGACATGCTTGATGCAGGCTGAATTCCATGGCTGGACCTGTCTCTTTTCCTTGTTCCTTCCCAAAAGCAATGGGGATTGCAGGATAGGAAACCAGCCATGGCATAGGTGTGTCCTCCAACAGTAGCTGTGAAACTGGGGGCACTTTGGGGGTCCTATTTCACATTGTGCCACTGGTGCTGGTGCCTAAGGGAAAAGCCACATCCATAACTTGTGTGATGGAGCTGCAAATGGGCACTGTTTTACACCTAAGTGGGAAAATACTGTCTAAACCTGCCTGTGCGGAGGCAGGGGAATGATGCTGCATTGGCTGATGTTTGTTGTATGGGGGTACAGCAGAGACTGTTCAGACCCAGGACTGAATTTGTCTTGCTGGCAAGCCCCAGGTGTTGCTACAGCTTCCAGATGTGCAGCATCACCCCAAGAAAGCACTGTGGTTCCCTGCATCAAACCATGGCCTCTGCTGAGCACATTTCCAGACCTCTCTGCCCCTTTTCTGGCCAATTTTAGCTTCAAGGATTCAATTTAGAGCAGGGCACAGAGCATCTGCGATAAACAACCCTGCCCCTCTGCAGCCTTGGTGCAAGCAGCAGGTTTCCAGCATCCTCCCAAGCCAGGGTTTAAAATCCAACCTCTGGAGGGGTGATGGCAGGAGGGAGTGGGGAGAAGCATCTGCCTGGGGCTTGCTTTGAAGAAACTTCATTCCCAGGTCTGAAGGTTGGCTGCTTTGTAGCTGGGATGTGGCTGAGACCCTGTAGTCCCTATGCTGGAGGCATCACTGCTGGAGAGCAGGATCCAGGCAGCTGGCATGGCACCATGGGTTGGTGTTGGAAAAGGGGGCTTTGAGTTTGCTGGTTTTAACCAATGCCATCCTTTTTCTCCTGCTAATGGATGTTTTGCATGCTTCTGGAAAGGGGGGAAATAGAGCAGAAGTGTTCAAGGCCAGGTTGGATGGAGCTTGGAGCAACCTGGTCTAGTGTAAGATGTCCCGGCCCGTGGCAGGGGATTGGAACTGGATGAGCTTAGAGGTCCCTTCATCACAAACCAGTCTGGGATTCTCATTGTTGCTCCTCTGTTTGCAGATGCCTTGGTTCAAAGGCTGGAAGGTGGAGCGCAAGGAAGGCAATGCCAGCGGAGTGTCCCTCTTGGAGGCCCTGGACACCATCCTGCCCCCAACCCGCCCCACAGATAAACCCCTGCGTCTGCCCCTCCAGGATGTCTACAAGATTGGAGGTGAGCAACAGCCTTGCCACTGCTTTAACCGGAGTCTTTGTTCCATGGGAATTTAGGAATGACATTTCCAGGTATTGGGAAACAGGAGGGATTGAGCTCTTCGAACTCTTCTGGGGAGAAGGGTGGCTGGTGCCTGATGGCTTGGCCACAGTCTGCTGTTGCTTCCCAAATGCTGGTGTCCATCATCAGCACCTCCATGTGCTGAGCTGGAGCCCAGTGCCAGCCATGTAGGGAGCACAGCGGCCAGCGTCTGCCTGTCCCTCTGGAGCAGTGATGGGGACACTCTTCTGAGCTATAAATACCGCGTGAGCTCTCTGCCCTGCTGACTCCCTGGCACGGCCGTTTCCAGCCCTGTTCCACACTTTTCCAAGGACACATGTGCAGTGGAATCCAGGCAGGGATTGAACATGGGTGAACATGGGGTTTAACTGGCTTTTTAACACAGGATTTTGCTTGCAATGGAGATGAAAGGTGGTGAGAAGGTCTGTGTCCTCCTCTAGCTCAGCTGGGACACAGAGAGATGGTTTCACTGTGAGGCAGGTCCTTAGAGAGCAGAGACACCATGGGAAGATGGGAGGTAGCAGCATCAGGGTGGATGTAGAGGAGCGGATGGGTCCATCCAAACTCCTCAACCTCTTTTCAAGGAGGACATGCCACTACTTACACAAAGGAAGAGCTTTCAGGACATATGGGTTGCTCAGGGCCTTCTGATGATGGTGTTGCTCCTTTTTTACAAAACACTTGGTAGAAAGGATGGACTTCAGGTATTTTTGAAGACCCTAATGTTGATCTTGCAGCTAAAAACTGGGGGGTTTGGGGACAAGAAGCAAACACGATGAAAAGTACTGGAGATGTCTTGCCTTTGCTGCAGTCAGGCATTGGTCCAGGGGTATTCCAAGCAGCTTCCATCTTGCTCTGCTCTGTCCTGGTCTCTGAAGGTATTGGCACAGTCCCTGTTGGCCGAGTGGAGACCGGCATCCTGCGGCCCGGCATGGTGGTCACCTTCGCGCCCGTGAACATCACCACCGAGGTGAAGTCCGTGGAGATGCACCACGAGGCCCTGAGCGAGGCTCTGCCTGGGGACAACGTTGGCTTTAACGTGAAGAACGTCTCCGTCAAGGACATCCGCCGCGGGAACGTGTGCGGGGACAGCAAGTCGGACCCCCCGCAGGAGGCAGCGCAGTTCACGTCTCAGGTCAGCGCAGCACCGGGCCTGCTTTGTCCCTGTCCCCCTGCTCCCAGCCTTGTCCTGACACCCCTCTGTCCCCCAGGTGATCATCCTGAACCACCCCGGCCAGATCAGCGCCGGGTACTCGCCCGTCATTGACTGCCACACCGCTCACATCGCCTGCAAGTTCGCCGAGCTGAAGGAGAAGATCGACCGGCGCTCGGGCAAGAAGCTGGAGGACAACCCCAAGTCCCTGAAATCGGGTGATGCAGCCATTGTGGAGATGATTCCCGGCAAGCCGATGTGTGTGGAGAGCTTCTCCCAGTACCCACCCCTTGGTAAGGGAATGGCTCTTTGGAGGTGTCCTATAGAGGAGGAGGAAGGGTCTGCGGGTGTAGAGGTCACACCAGATGTGCTGAGCCTGCCCCAGTATCCCCAACAGTTAGACTGGGGATGGAGCCGATTACTTTTTGTTGCTCCCCCATGATCTGAGGGTGCAAACCTGATGCATGAACTGTCTCAGGGCTGGTGGGGTGGGACAGGCTCAGTGCTGAGCTGGGTTTCTGAAGGCAAGGCTGGGATTTTCCCTCTGGGAACAACAGGACCTTTCCTTCAAGGTTATTAAACCCTGATCATTTCTGAATGCAAAACCATTTTCCAGCTTCCCCATCTATGCCCTAAAACACAACTGGTCAGGGGAAGAAAGAGAGAAGTTTGCTGAGAGAGGTCACCTCCTAATGCAGGGAGGTGCTTGGATGATGTTGCGCATCTGGAAGCTTTAGCAAAGGCAGGAAGAGTTGGGGCTGTTCAGCCTGGAGAAGAGAACCTGCATGGAGACATCAGAGCAGCTTCTGACATTTGAAGGGGGCTAGAAAGATGCTGGGGAGGGACTCTTCACCAGGAACTGTAGTGATAGGACAAGGGGTGATGGGTTCAAACGGAAACGGGGGAAGTTCAGGTTGGAGATAAGGCAGAAGCTCTTCCCTGTGAGGGTGCTGAGGCGCTGGCACAGGGTGCCCAGAGAAGCTGTGGCTGCCTCATCCCTGGCAGTGTTCAAGGCCAGATTGGACACAGGGGCTTGGAGCAAGCTGCTCCAGTGGAAGGGGTCCCTGCCCATGGCAGGGGTTGGAGCTGGATGAGCTTCAAGGTCCCTTCCAACCCAACCCATTCCATGATGCTATGTCCCCGTTCCTCCCCACAGGCCGCTTTGCTGTCCGTGACATGCGGCAGACCGTGGCTGTGGGCGTCATCAAGAACGTGGAGAAGAAGAGCGGTGGGGCCGGGAAAGTCACCAAGTCTGCCCAGAAGGCCCAGAAGGCTGGAAAATGAATCGTGGGCTCCCAGTGCATCGCGCAGAAACCATCCCTGACACCAGGACGCTGCCACCGTCTCCCCCGGGCGCACGTGTGCACATCAGCTTGTAAGAGTTTATATGTCAACGACTGGATGCTCACCATTAAGGTCCAGTGGAAATTCTTTAAAAGGAAAAGCATGTTCCAGCGTTTGTGAGGCTTCATGTTAATTTTACCAATAAAACTGGTACAACATCTACAGTGGAAAAAAAAAACCCCAAACAAATAATCCCCCCCTTTTCCCCCCAAAAATCCCCCAAACCAAACCAACCAACCCAAAAGGTGTTGAGCTCTGTGTGTGCGTCTGTCATTGAGAGGGGCTGGGTTTAGTGGGGCTTATGTGCCATTCCCACTTAGAGTAGAAGGTGAGGATGGGCACGGGAAGGGCTGGGATGGAAATGCAGAGGAAGGAAGAGAATTGAGCACCCATATCCCAGGTGGCACCATGGCAGGTCGCTCACCCTGACCAATGGAACTATCTGGGCTGATTCCCCCAGCCTAGAGCAGGGCTGCTCTTAAAGCAGTTCTGATGCTGTCCTTCACCTGCTCAACCCTCTAATATCAATTATCAGGGCCTTTATTATACTTTTCTCCATGCAAAAGAAGCTTAAGTTACCTCCTGAAGTTATGCCATTTAGAGAAAGAAAGCCATACCCATCCTCAGGGAAGGGCTAGACCATTCCTTTGGTGTTTTATAATACCCCATCATTCTGGGAGAAGTTGCCAAAGCTGCCTTCTCTCTACACACTTCCTCACCTCACACATGATGGATCCCTCAGTCCTTTCCAAACACCACAACAGGAAGGTTTCTCCCTGCCTGAAGCCATGTGCTGGAGCCCAGATGTGACTCAGGGCTCCCAAGAAGCCCAAGAACTCATGGTTTTCACCCAACATGGTGTATTGTCTCCCACTGCAAACTTGCAGCCCTGGGTGAGGTGTGCACCTCTTCCTGCTCTCCTTAGTGCCAACTGGCCCTGTCCAAAGGGTTGTGGCTGGGACTGACCAAATGCAGGAGGAGCTGTGAGGGGGGAAAGGGTGGAAGCGGGATGTGGTACAGCAGGGCAGGGAGATGGAGGAAGGAAGTGTGATGATGCTGCTCCCCCCCTGCCACAGCACGCTAGGGACACTTCCAAGGAACATCTCCTCCCTGAAGGTGGGGTTAGCAGCATGCTGGAGCATCCTGAGGTTGTCGATGCTCGTGATTTTGCTTTTAGGAGAAGCCACAGCGCTGGGAGTGGATGCGCATGGAACCATGGCATCATGCATCTTCCCAGGAGAGCTCCATAGCACAGGTATCATCACTGTTTTGTTGCAGGAGCCTTAATGATCCTTATTAACACCTGATGCTCTGCAGCACTATGTGCCCCAGGCAGAGCCTCAAGGAGCAGACAACAAGCTGACCTACAGACAGCACTGCATGAAGTCACCCACTGCTGCCCACTCTCCCAGCACCATCCCCATCCCATGTCCTGGTCTGACAGCAGATGGACATGTACCGGCTTACCAAGCCACATTCCCAAAGCTCTATGCACAGGTCGCTGAGGCTCTCCACCCCTTTTCACGTTCCCAGCATCAACCAGTTTCTTCCTAAGAAATCCATTTGATGCCCAAGGTCATTACAGTGTTTGGGCTCTATGAAGTGCCATGTCCTTGGCATGCCACAAACTGAAAGGGACCTGGGGATCCCTATAGGCACAGCACAACTGCAGGAGAAGGCTGGTTTCCCACTGATAGTTTAGTCTCATTATCCATCTCCTCCTGCATTTCATAGCTCCCAAAGGCATGTTATCCTTGAGCCAGCCCAGCAGACTTGTGCCCCTTCCTGGGTACTTCCAAGCAGGGCAGGAGAACATCATCCATCATGTGCATGCTTTATCTCCATCCTTCAAAGCAGCAGGAACAGGAACCCCTGTGGGAGCATCCCTCTTATGCTGTTGAGGAACCTCCAGCTCTTTGGTCCCCAGTGGAGCCGGTCCCTGGCACAGCAGGAGTGGGCACAACCTTGGGGTGAGGTGAAGGGTGGAGAAGAGCAGGTACAAAGTTTACACCTCGTCCTTTAGAACTATTTCAAAAGCAAACCCAGGTCTGACGAAACCACAGCTCCATTTCCATAGGAACCTGCCAGGGGAGCTGGGAAGGATGCTCAGGGAGCAGTGCACAAGCGGTGCCGTAATCACCGGTGTGACGGCGGAAGAGGGAAATGGGAACCCCAGAGGGTTGAACTCAAACCTGCTGATGGCTCACAGCAGGTCCACGTTTTCAGCTTGATTTGGGTATGGCAAATACCCCAGGTAATCTGCAGGGTCAGAAAGGAGAGTTAGGGCCTGCAGTGAGACGCCTGCATCAGCAGCATCTCCTGTTTTGGGAGGTTTGGGTCAAGCTCTGTAGAGAGACAGGATTATCGGGAATATTCTGATTTAGACCCATTGCAAATCATGAGGTTCAAATCAGAAAAACAAAGATGCTGAATGCTGGGGCTCTCAAATGAATCCTGGACCTGCCTCCATCCAAACCTCGCATCTGAAGACTCATTGCATGCCTGTGTTTTGCCATTAGATCGATGACCCATCATGTGCAGGTCACTGCCTGACCCCACCAGGCTTGCAGGCACAGAGGGGATGATGCTTTGCTTGGCACAGGTGACCCATTTGGGGGTTCTACTTCAAGGATAAGCATCCCTCCTTTACCCTGAAGTGGGTCACAGATGGCTTCTGGCGAACCTTGCAGCAAACTCAAGTCGATCCGAGAGCCATCAGCACCATGTGAGAGCAGGTGGGTGCTGCGTGGTCCATGGCAGGTGATACATAGGTGATATATAGGGCAGTGCTGGTGAGATGTGTTTTAAAGCACTGATTTCTCCTCCGATTCCCCTCTGCCATGGCCAGGAGAGCCAGGACCTCACAGCTGAGAACTTGGAGGCGTTTTCCCTAGCAGCTTGGTTGCTTTTGGAGGCAGTTTCTATCACTCTCCTCCCTGCAGGCGAGGATGCTTCCTCTCCGTAGCAGCCTCAGCGATGCCATCTCGTGGAAACAGGGACAAAGTTCTTCTGGAGAGGAAATCCAGTCCCACGTCCCACCTCTGCAAAACGTGGTCCTGGCAGGCAGCGCATCCACAGCGACGCAAAGGGAGCTGCAAAGTGCTCGTTGTCATTTCTGTGGGGACCGGAGCTTGCAAATGTGATTGTGTTACCTGAAACCTAAGGCTTGCGAAGGGGAAAGTTACTAGAGGTTGCTGGAAAGTCAAGAAGCACCAGAGCTGGCTCTGCTGTCCTGTGGATCAGCTCGAGAGGTTGTTTGAGAAACCAATGGAGCTGGAAGGAAAAGGAAGGAGAGGGATGTGTAGTGGGGCCGAATGTGAATCAGCATCCAGCTTCCAAAAGGCACATCATCTCCACAATGCAAGCACTGGCAACTCATTGGGGTTTCCTGATGGAGAAGGAAAGACCCCATGAATGGGACCATCCACCAAAGCATGAGCAGACACCTCTGCTTATCCTTAGCCTGGTTTTGGATGCTCCCATGGCACCCACTGGAGAAGGAGCAATGAGGAACTTCTCCTTCCTTACCTTTACCCCTGTAGCTGTGTGCTGTTAATAATTTAAGGTAGGTTTCCTTCACCCACCGGAGCTGATTGGCCAACTCAGCAGGCACTTGGGATGCTCTGAAACATTTATAAGGCTTTTGCAAGGCTGCAAGTGGAATCCGTGCTGCGGATGCTGAGCTGGAGGAATTCGAGCCGCCCGCTGCCCTTCTGCACTTGGAGGCGAGTTATAGCATCAGCTGCAACCCCGGGGCACATCCCTGCATAAACCCAGTGCAGGCAGCATGTCAGCAGGCATGCATGGCAGCTTGGCCATGCAAGAAAGCCGTTTCAGTGAAGGATTTCATTTCCCAATGCTCCCTTCATCTGTCATCAGTCACCCAGGGTGTTTTGCTGAACCTTAGCCCCACATGGGCAGTGAGGTCCTGCCTGTCTCGTGTTGAATTTAAAGACTTGATGACATCTGGAGCATCTCAAAAGCATTTGAAAACACACACAGGGGAAGACTAAACGGAGCTCTCCTGACCTTCCATGCCTTTCCTACTGCCTTGGAAGCTGATGCCACTGGCTCCAGGGAGGTCAAGGTTCACTCCAGCCCCCTCAACACCAGCATCACCAGAGGACATCACCCAAGTGAGTCCTCCCATCACCTGCTGCTGACGGAGATGCTGAATCATCTATGGCAGAGGTGGAAATGATGCGGATGCAGCTTGAAGTCCATGATTATGTGACCTCAGAAAGTGAGTTCATCACTGACCAACATCTTTTCCTATGGCTGTGTCCCAGTAGCAGCCGCTTGCCTTCTCCTTGGGCAGTTTCACAGCATGTTTCACATTACTAAGCCTCTCTGCCAGTGGGTAGCTCTCCATCCATCCAGCATGGACATAAATCACTGCTGCTCATGTTGCTGGGCTTGGCTTCTGTTCTGGAGCACACCTGCATGATGCTGAGCCCCTGCGCCTAAGCAAATGGAGTTGGGGCACTCACACTGACCTGGGAAGGGGTTTTGCTCTCCCTGGGCCTTTCATCCTTGGGACTGGCTTTCTATACGCTAAGCAGGAGTAAGCAGGTCTGGGGGAAAAGACTGATGGGGGCAGAGGAGAACCTCAAACTTCTGCATCCCCCCATTTAAGACTCACATTCTCAGTCTGAGCCTCATTTGGCAGCCAGGAGAGACAAAGCAGCAGCTCTGGCCAGGGCAATGCACCATGCCCCATCCCCTTTTTGGCTCGTGCCTTCACCCCAGCACAAAGATATTGCTGATCTGAAGGAGAAACCTGAGCTATAACACAGCTCAGGCCGCAGCTTCTAGCCAGATCTCCTTGTGGGGTATCATTTAACCATAGCTCCATCAGAGAGGTACTGCAGCATCTTCAAATGATTAATTCCAGCTCTTTCACAAGCTCTCCTTTGCTACCTGTACGTTTAGGGTGGTCTGATTATGCCCAATGTAAATGATCCCTAATCACCTCTTGCCTGGCACTATTTCCATGCCTTATATCTGCTAAATCCTTTTGGCAACCCCAGCCAGCTGCAGCAAGTGCCTGCCCTGCGAGCACTTAGGAGTGATGAGTCTGGAAGCAGCCAGCCTTTGGGATGGGGATGAAAGAAAGGGCAGTAGGGGATGATGACCTCCATATATCACTCTGCAGGGTGATGATGGTGTGACAGCAGCCACTGGGCAAAGGCTGCTGGTTTCTGAGCCTGTGTTTTGGTATGGAGCGGGAGTACAGAGGGGTTTGTCACCTGTGACAGCCCCTGCTCACACATCAGTGTGATGGGAAAGGAAGATCCTCTCCGATGTGTGCCAGCTCCAAGGACAGCACTCATTTGTTCCCCAGCACAGACCTGAAGGACCATGGTAACAAGTGAGGGCAGCCTGTGCCAGGCAGGAGGTGGCTGTGATTAATGGAGCTGCACTGGCCTCTTGGATGCTTTGAGCAATTCCCATTAGAGCAATTGGTGGGAAGGAAGCGTGCTGCTGCAGGTCAATGTGCTTTGGTGCCTCAGGACACCTCCAGCCGTAGATCTCCATGAGGATCAGGGAATGGGAACAGGGAGGGGTGGCTGAAGCTGGACACATTTTGAAGGGGAGCTAAGTCCCTCTTGCAGGGTGGCCTGGGCAGCTGAGCCATTGCCAGCAACTTGCCATCAGGCTACAACCACAGCTCTCTTTTAACACCACCTCCCCTGCTCTGCACACTGGCTGCATGCACAAGCAAGCTGAGCACACAGAGATGCTGAATGAGAGGTTTTGCAGGCACAGCCTGAGTGTCCGGATGCTTAGAGGACAGGAGCATCCTTTGGAGCAGCGTGAGCAAGACAAAGTTGGGAAAACAAAGCAGGAGCTGCATGAAAATTAGGCTGGGAGTGAGGAATGTCATCCTGTGGGCACAGCATGTCCTCACCCCAGCTCAGCCCTGCCTGCAGTGTCAAACACTCAGGCACTGGGATGCTTAACAAAGCCTTGCTGTTAGTCTGGTGCTCCCCACATGGGCTCCAAAGGGAGCCCACAAAGAACCAGTTCCATGAGCAGCAGAACCAGTTTCCAATGGATTTGTGGTTTGAAAAGCTGTAGGTGGGTCCTCTGATGTCCAATACAGCTGTGTGCATGCATCAGCAGCTTCCTCAGGGAGGAGATACCACGGTTTCTGTCCTCTCTCTGATCCCATATCCTCAACTTGTAGCAAGCTGAAATGTCCCCCCTGCATTTAATAAACTAAGATAAACATTGCCCTTAAGCTCTGCAGTTATTAAAGGTGGGAAGAGAGAGGCAGATGCACACAGCAGCTTCCCTCAGGACCTCGGGCTAAAGATAACTAAACCATAAACCCTCGCCCCTCAATGTTCTCTTGATTTCCCAGGTGCCCAGGCTGGAAGAGTGAAGCAAAACTCATGGTGCACAGGAGCTATGAATGTAGTTACTTTAGGAGTTTTCCTGCATATGACACGCTCTGTGCCGTGACAGGAGCTTGGGGACAGCCACATCTCCCTGGCACTTCCCTAACTTGCAGTTTTGAAACGGGAACGTGGGTCAAAAGCAACCCCCTTAATTAAACCCAAACCCTAATCCTCCCTCTAACATCTCTTAAAAGGGAAAAGGTTACATAAAAGACTTAAAAAGCAGACTTTTATATTTAGAAGGTCTTTTACATCTTTCTTTCAATCACGAAGTTTGGAAGGTGCCTCCCCTCCTAACCCAGGACACCTGGGACCATTTGGAGCCTATTCATTGTAAGTACAGATTAAAGCACAGCTGTGCTCTGAATCTCTCACGTAAGAGGTGTCAGGGTTGGTAGCTATTTCAGGATGGGCTTTTTCTTCCTGATGACAACCTTCAGGCCCTAAATATTCATATAGGTTCCAATTCAGCTTTGGAGTTGGTGGGAGGTGGGTGCTTGAGTGGGAACAAAGCACCTAATGGGCTTTGTGGAACTGGGTCCCAGCCAGGATGCGGTCATGGTCCTTGGAGGTGCTTTACTGCAGAGCAGTCACGCAGAGCTGAACCCCAAGCTTCTGAGAGTTGGCAAGGCTGGAAGAGCTCCCATGTAAAACCAGGTTAGTTTTATTGCTCTAAAGATTTATACTGTGAAGAGCAAAGCCCTGGTTTGGAGATGCTGGTAGTGCTCCCAATAAAACCAGGTTAGTTTTATTGCTCTAAAGATGTGTGTTCTGAAGAGCAAAGCCCTGGTCTGGAGAAACTGGATGGGGGTTACTGATGGGAAGCCTTCCAAGTCAATCCACATCCCTGAGGGTCACCTCAAGGAGTTCATGGTGGCCTAAAGGTGGAGGGACACGGTCCTGGAGCCACCTTGTCTCAAGGAATGAGGTATAAGGGCACAGAGGTGGTAGCAATTGGAGTCGCCCAAGCTTGTGGTCCTTGTGGGTGCAGGAGGAGGCAGCAAACCCAGGAGGGCAGGAGGAAGAATGTGAGTGCTGAAGACACGAGGAATGACTGAGAGAGCTGGATTTATGGAGTCTGGGAAAAGGAAGGCTCAGGGGCAACATGGTCACAGGCTAAGAATACCTTCAAGGTAACACCATAAATGAAGAGAGGGAATTGTGCGTGGTCTCGAAGGAGGCTGAGCAAGAGGCAGAGCTGGTGGTAACGAAGGAACCCTGTGGTGTAGAGATGGGGAAGGAGACCTGATCCATGGGGATTTTGCCAGGGGAAGGGTCTGTGGAAGGGTGAGCAGTGCAGAAGCAAAGTGGTCACAGGTTGATGGGGGAAATGGGGTGGATGCTGGCCTTTGTGTGGCCAAAGGGCTTGTTTTCAGCTCAATGGGTGCTCTGGGTGTAAAGCTGTTTAACTCCGCAGAATTCACCCTGGTTTTGCTTTTTCCCCCTTGCTTCTCTTTCCACCTGCCCAGTCAAGCAGTTCTCCATAGACAAAGTTAATATTCAGACTTCAGTAACTTTAATCAGTTTTAGAGAGGAGAAACAAACTTACTAGTAGAGAAGGGGATGCATGCGTTTTCCTTTGGGGTTAATTCAGTGTAACTTGGGGAGATTGTTGTGGGCTCAAACCTTAATGCTGGAGAAAGCATCACTTCCAGGTTGAGTTTATGGAGCCAATCTCTCTTGGGTCAGGGCTCTTGGTTTCAAGACCAAAAATGGTTTGGTACATGTTGGAAAGAGTCCCTGGTAGCCAAGCAATGAATGCACATCTCTGATCAATGAGGGTCTTTTTGCTACTCAGGGAAGAGAAAGAGGATGGGGAGGTGAGGGGTGGCTGAAGCAGAGGAGGGAGATGGGTGGGCAGGATATGGGGCTGTTCATGCCTTTCCACTTGGCAGGTTAGTCTTGCTGGGATGGTGTAACCTCGTGTACAAGGGGAGGCAAACCCACCTGCTTCAGGCTTTGAAAAGAGCTCCGGGAGAAAGCTGGGAGTGATAAACCCCAAGCTTGGGTAGCGCAGTTCACACAAACCAGCTGGCTGGGCATGGAGGAAGGGCTCTGGTTCAGTGCTTCAAACAGAAATCCATCCCCTGCAGTCATCCCCTTCACACCAGTCATTTCTTACTACAGCTCACAAGCTGCCAAGGGACAGAGCCTGGACTTGCTGTATCTTAACAGAGCTTGATAGATTTCATCTTACCTTCAGGGTCTAAGCTATCTGCCATGGTGCTTGTGTTTTAAAACCATCAGTGGTGCTGAAAGCAAAGAACTGACTCAGTAATTCTGGTTTGCAGAGGCATAATGTCCTTGGATCGGATAAAAGCACCTTGCCAGTATTGCTTTTATATACTTCATTAATTCCCAGCCTGTTGGTGGCTGTGCCTTTTCTTCTGCACCCAGCAGAAGCAGCAACACAACCAGCTTCATCTTTGAAACACCTCCATGGAATACTGTCTGTAGAGAAGGAGTTAGAGATGCCCTGAGAGCCTGAGGTGAGGAGAATGAGGGGGTGAGGTTAGAGTGGGTCTTAATCTGCAATTTCAGGCCTTTTCATAGCATCCCAGACTGGTTTGGGTTGAAGGGACCTTAAAGCTCCTCCAGCTCCAACCCCTGCCATGGGCAGGGACCCCTTCCACTGGAGCAGCTTGCTCCAAGCCCCTGTGTCCAACCTGGCCTTGAGCACTGCCAGGGATGGGGCAGCCACAGCTTCTCTGGGCACCCTGTGCCAGCGCCTCAGCACCCTCACAGGGAAGAGCTTCTGCCTAAGAGCTCAGCTCAGTCTTCCCTCTGGCAGGTTCAAGCCATTCCCCTTGGCCTGTCCCTACAGGCCCTTGTCCCAAGCCCCTCTCCAGGTTTCCTGAATCCCATGAAACCCCATCCCCTCCCTTGTCCCACTCCTGGTTTTTGATGGGCTTGGAGACGGATGATACCCGAAGCTGTGCTGCAGTGTGACACTGCAAATGACCAACTAATTAGACAAAGAGGAGTGCAATGAATTGAGATTCCTCTTTATGGCTCTCAGACTGTTGGTAATCTTGAATTTGTTAATTGAAAATTGCTTTCTCTGTTTGTTGTTGGCCCTTTTTGTGGAGGGGGATGTTTCCTGCTGCTGGATCTGCATTAATGCACTTTGTACATTAGTGCCAGGCACATTTGTAATCGGCTGCCCTATTAGCGAACACTAATGAACTTACAAGTGCTCACAAATAATGAATAGAACGGCCTCCAATTGGGTTGAGGAATTTATTCACTGCCACACTTGCAGATTTTCCAGTCTTTAACCCAGCTTTAATTTCCCCCTTGCCTTTACCTTTCCTCTTCCTTCCCTTTCAGCCATGTGCTGGGGAGAATATGGGTCACAGGAAACACGCTGTCCATAAATATGTAGGGCTGCTCCACACTGGCTTTTCCCTTATCATATGTGGGGTAGGATTTGGCAGCAGGCTTAGTCTCTATGCTCCTCTTGTCTGTTAGCTGTTGGAGTTCTCCTAAGGCATAAGGAGAGAACCAACTTGGTTTTCTTTTCTATAATTCTTATATTTAAATATATATATACATTTAAATTAAACAATTCAGAGCAGCAGGATCGGTTTTCCAAGTGCTGCCCCTCGCTAGAGAGGGAACTCAAGCACATCCCTTTGTGTGCTTTCTGCAGCCCTGAAACTTCAGGCAGCTATTCTGCTGCTTCCCTCCCAACAGCACGTTGGGGAGGTACTTTGTGGTGAAAGAAGCAGCTCATCGGAGCCTGCAAGTCTCTTTACATACAAAAAAGCCTTGTCCTAAAGCCTTGTTTACTTACAACAGAAGCAGCAGTTCACAGCTCATCCATGGGTTTAAGGGACAGAAGATTCAGTGCAGTAGGAGCTGGTGGACCCGAGTTTGATGTCGTTTGGTTGCAGGTCTTTACATTGCATTACAATGGCCCTTTTCCATGTGTGGGGCAGGTACCTCGGGCTTATCTCAGGCTTCTGCAGCCTGTGAGTCTTGTGAAGGTTTGTCAAGAGGAAATATTCCTTGGGGCAGAAGCCAGCCGTGGTTTATGGGGGGAAACGGTAATGCTGGGCCATAACCAATAGGGTGTGTTGAAGAGCTGATCTGGGCCAACACATCTGGAGATGGACTTCCTAAATAAGAGGTTGGTCTCCAGGCAGCTTGGCGACCCCATCCCAGTGGAGTTTTGGTGCATGAAGTAAGCTGAGTTTGGGCTTCTGAATCTTAGGAGGGCAGGTTGGACCTTGAGGAAGGGTGGACGAAGGAGATGGTGTTGCACAAGGGGGTTTGTAGTGAGTTAAATCTGCTGCCTAAGTGGGCATGTGGAGTTGGGGCATAGACACCCTGGCTTCCGGGTGGGAAAAGGTGTCAGACCTTGCTTTTAGAGGGGGATGCTGGAACTTGCTTTTAGAAGGACTATGATGGTGGAGCCTGCTTTGCGGGGGTTGTGATGTTGGAGCCTGCTTTTGGGGTGCGGATACGGTGCCCGAGCCTGTTACTTGGGTAGCTAAGATGCTGGAGCCTGCTTTTAGGGGAATGGGATGATGAAGCCTTCCCTTTGGGGAGGGATGCAGGAACCCGCTCTGCGGGTACGGTGCCAGATCCTGGCTGTCGGTGGGCGAGGCCAGATCCCGCTGTCTCCCCGTTGGCCGGGGGGTGTCAACCCGCGCTTTCCGGGGCGGGGGAACGCCAAGGGTTAACGGGGCGGGCTGCGGGCGGGGCGGGCCGGGCTGCAGCCGCCTCCTGCGGCTTCGCCTGCGCCGGGCGCGGAGCAGCGGCGGGGAGCGCGGGCGGACCCCCCCCCCCCCCCCGCAGCCCCCCGGCCGCCACCATGGTGCAGAAATCCCGCAACGGAGGCGTTTACCCGGGGCCGGCCGCTGAGAAGAAGCTCAAGGTGGGCTTCGTAGGGCTGGACCCGGGCGCTCCGGACTCCAGCCGGGACGGAGCGCTGCTCATCGCCGGCTCCGAGAGCAGCAAGCGGGGCAGCATTCTCAGCAAGCCCCGCTCCGGGGTGTCGGGCAGCGGGAAGCCCCCGAAAAGGAATGCCTTTTACCGCAAGCTGCAGAATTTCCTCTACAATGTGCTGGAGAGACCGCGGGGCTGGGCTTTCATTTACCACGCATACGTGTGAGTAAAAGGGTGGGGGGTTAAAGCCGGCCGGGCGGGGGGGACCCCCGATCCGGTTCGCATCTGCCTCTGCTGTCCCTTTCCCAAATGAATGCTGAAGAGGAGGGATGCTGCGGGTGCAGGGAGGGGGTGCTGGGGCTTGATGGGTATGCTGACCGCCCCCCCCCAGCCCCGGGAGCAGCCCATCCGCTGCATCCCTGCTCCAGGTCCGGTTGGTGCCAGGGATGCAACCAGGATGTGCGGGCAATCAGCGGAGAGGGGATAAGGGAGGTGGATCTTCCGGAGGGATGCAATGCACCGGTCCCCTGCTTCCCCCCCCCCCCCCTCCATGCCCGCTCCTGCTTGCGGGGGAAGGGGCTGCTCATGCGGTCGGTGCAGCGGGAGCGATGGGTAGGGACTGTTCCTCCGTCTCGCTTGAAATCACCATAGCAATGCTGCGAGCAGAGGAACAAAAAGCTCTGCTCAGGCACTGTCTCTCCTTCCCTTCCCCCCCCATCTCCCACCTCTCCTTCTCCCCTTTCTCCCCCCGTCCAGCCCCATTGTGGCTGCTGTGGGGCTGGCGGTGGGGCCGGTGCTGTGGGGCTGCAAAGGGGTCTGGAGGTATTCCTTATATCCCCCTGTGGGAAGCGGCTGAACTGGAGATGTGTCTAGAAAGAAATGCTAATCAGCGTCTGGGGCTTCCTGGCCGCGCAGCGATGGAGCGGTAAACAAAGGAGCATCCCGGGGTGCACATTTCCCTTCCACCACCCCGGGTTTTGAAGGCAGAAATGGCCACCTCTCGGCCGCCGTTTGGCAGAAGGATGTTCATCTCTGAAGGCATTGCTGCAGAGGGAGAGCAGATGACTTCCCGTTGTTCGGAGGATTGCAAAGGGAGGGTCAGGATAGATTGCTGTGTTACTGCAACTCCCTTCCCTCTGGGACTTTCCACAGTCCCACCAGGCTCCTCTGCAGGGCTGGGCTCACGCTGGGGTGCTCCGTCCTTTGGTGCTGATGGGTTTGTTTTGTTTGTGGGCTTTTCACCATGGCGAAGGCCTCTGTCAGCCCCAGCAAGAGGATTTTTGGGGCCTTCTGTGGGGTTTTCCTCTTCCTTCCCCCCCCCCCCCCCTATTTTTTTGCTGTTATCGGGTAAGATGCTGGGATGTGCTTTCTGGTCCTCAGCCATTTTATACATGGAGGTCTTCCAGGGAGGTGTTGGAGAGGTGGAATGCTGGGTGGATGGAATGGGGGAATTTGCTGTGGGCTGCAGCAAGTTGGAGTCTTTCACATCATCATCATAGAATCATGGAATGGTTTGGGTTGGAAGGGGCCTTAAAGCTCATCCAGCTCCAAGCCTCTGTGTCCAACCTGGCCTTGAGCACTGCCAGGGATGGGGCAGCCACAGCTTCTCTGGGCACCCTGTGCCAGCGCCTCAGCACCCTCACAGGGAAGAGCTTCTGCCTAAGAGCTCAGCTCAGTCTCCCCTCGGGCAGGTTCAAGCCATTCCCCTTGGCCTGTCCCTACAGGCCCTTGTCCCAAGCCCCTCTCCAGGTTTCCTGCAGCCCCTTCAGGTACTGAAGGCTACTGTAAGTAAATATAATACAAGGAAATAGGAGAGGAGGGAGCATCTATAGAGCTCAGTCGCAGCTACAAAGAGGAGCGTGAAGTCCAACACTTATAGTTGGTTTGTGTTACAGAATCCTCCAGCCTCATGTGGAGGGCTGAATGCTCACATCATGAGCTGGGTGCTTGTCTGTGTGTGCACGAGGATGGGGATGTTGTGTGCAATGTGCACTGTATGCTGTTAAATACAGGTGCGACCCTGCCTTGGGACCCTGGGGTGGCAATGACCATGATGGCAGGGGCTGAAAGGCAAGTGGCAGGGGTAGCTCTGACTGCAAGGGCTGTATAAGCATCTTTGGCTTCTTCTTCTGAAGGCCCTTAGATCACCTTGGTGGGGATGCTCCAGTCTCCTGAACTATACATATCATAGGTTTAGCCTTGGTGGTTTGCTCTCTATTTAAAGAACTGAAGGATATGGTAAACATAGTCACCAGATATAAGCTTATAGACCAGTTACTTCTCTGTGCCTGGGTGAGCCTGGCATGGTGCTGCCAGATCTGTGTGTGCCTTAACAGGGCAGAAAGAGAATCATAAGTCTGTAATCCAAACCGACAGGACACATGAAATCTTGGTGACTGCTCATTCAAAGATGCAGGTGAAGATACTGGCTTAAGGTCATAAAGTTTGTATGGGAGAGCGGGAGCTCATGTCCCAGTGCCTGAGGCAGTGTCCTATCTGTGCTGCTGGGCTCCTGCTGTCTCCTCCTGCCCCAAACCCCATTTTGTGCCAAAGCCTTGAGCAGAAAAGCACCTTTAGCCTTCATACTGCAGGAGTGCGAGTCCTGAGGAAGACTGTGGATGAGGGAGCCCTGTCCTGCTGCTGTTTCAGCTCCCCCACCCTGACCCCATCTACCAGCACCCCTATTTCTCTGCTCCTTTTAGTCACAGGGTCTTCCTGGCATGAAGATTTAGGATCTATTTCCAGTGTGAATGACTGTGAGCCTGCAAGGTTGGGTTTTACCTTATAGAGATGCTTGTAAGCTGCATATCTAGGTGCGGAGCTGCTGTGCTGCTCACACAGCCTTTCTGCACCTGAACCCCAAGACACAAACCATGGAGAGGCTTCCAGCATGGAGATGTGGTAATAAATGAGAGGTGCCTCTGCATAGGTACCTCTGACAAATGCCTGTCTGCAGAGGCCCATCTCCAGGCTGGGTGATTGATGCGCTGCCTGGAGATGTTTGTGCAAGTTGCATTTGTTTCCAGGGCTGCATCCTAGATGCAATCCATCTGATTTTGATCCCCACCTCTTCCTGTTGTTATTCGTTCCCCTTTGCACTGTTTCATGCATAAACCAGGGAAATTCAGAGCAACTCCCACCCTTCCACACCCATTACCATGGTCTCATCTCAGATGCTGCCGCTGCAAAAGCTCCGTGAGCGGCAATGTTTTCTACCTCTGTGTTGTGATTCATGTTCCTACTGAATAGCTCTTCCTACACTGACACAATGGGGTGACCTGCTCATGGGAGCTCTGTGTGTATGCACATTGTATATATGTATTTTGTACAACCCCATGGGCAACACAACCTGGTGGGTTCCATGTCTGAGCCTGGCTCCCAGAGGTCTGAGCCTTCCCTATCTCTCATTCTTGCCCAGTATGTCTCTCTGCACCTTCCTTCTCTGTTTTTCTCCCTTTTGTTTGATAGAGGCTGAGCAATGCAGCACGTGGCCTCATTCTGCTCAAGGTTCAGCTGAAACTTGGAAAGTTGAGCCCTGCTGGAATAGCAGGCCAGGCCTTTGTGCGGGATGCAGCAGCACTTGGATCTCGAGGTAGTTCTCTGCACAGGGAGGCCTTTTGCTTCCAAAATGCTTCCATTTGATTTCTTTCAATCATTTATCTCTTTTCTTTGTAGTCCTTTCACATGGGTTATTGTAACCTGTCCTGTGCTGAGTTTGAAGTGCTGGGATACTGGAAAGTGACTTGTGTCCTTACTAGCATCTTATTCCTGGAGATGAAGATGGCATGCTGTGTTCTGTGCCCGCCCAAGGTACTTGCACTGGGCACCCCCATAGCCCAGTGCATCTGGAGGCACATTTGCTCATCCCCTGAGTGAGCTGCTTGGGTTTGGTCCCTGGGCTGAAGCTGAGGGTGATGGATTTGGGGCAGTAGCAAGAAAACAGCCTTCATGGAGGCACTTTCAAAGCTGTGCTTATGGAGCAGCACGATTCCTGCATTTCCTACTTGGAATTTACAACCCCAATGCGTCTTTTTAACTGTGTTAAAAATAGTTTGGGTGCATTTTTCATCTGCATTCGGTGCACCGTACATCCAGTTAATTAAGCAAGTGCATGGAATTAAATTATAATAAGGAAGGACATTTCCTCCGTGTCTAATTCTATTAAAATTTTCCTTGTGCCATCCCCATCCCATTTGTTCCTCCCTTTTAACCCAGACAGAAGCCACCTCTCTCTCTCCAGGACATCTCTCTGCACTGCCCTCATCCTGGTGTGGCCATGGTGGTAGGAGGATGGAGAGTTGATGCAATTGCATCCCTGAAGGTCCAAGGTTTCTCAATGGCTCTCTAGTGAGTCCTTCCACTTGTCAGGGACTGATTAAAACCATGGTTATCTCATGTAGATCCATTCCTGGATAATCTTTTGCATCAGATTGAGCAGCTCTGGGAACATCCAGCCTTTTTTCTGCTTCTTTGCTTGGGTTTTTAGGCAGTTCTTGTGTTTTGTTTTGTTTTCCACTTGTGTTTTTTATACTTGTTTCATGGCATTTGCTCATTAGGGGTAAATTTAGCTTGTCAGTGTCATTTATCCGTCCCTCAGCACTGAGGGGTGGTGGTTCATGGCAAGCCCTTGCCTACAGACAGGGATGCTGCTGGCAGCAATGATAACACCCAACTCGGCCCATGCAGCAGTGACATGTAGGGACCTCCTGGTTGAGTGTATAGGATGAAAGGGCTGATACAGGTATCCCATGCTGGGCTTTAACCTGGTGGCTGTGTCTGCCCTGGGGACGCAGGGACACCTTCACAGTGGGATGCCTCACGAGCTCCTCTCCAGCTGCTTAGTCAGAGCTTGGTGGGAGCAGCCTCATTTCAGTCGCTTTAATGTGTCGCGTTCCAGTCGCCACATTCACCCCACGCTGACATTAAGGAAATGAAAAACAAGTTGACCTCCTTTTTGTGCTGCAACACACCTCAACCAGGTGAGTTTTGCTATAGCTTTGTTTATTATAAGAGGGAATAACCCAAAAAACAAGCCCCCAATTCCTATACTAAAGGGAAAATTGCATCTTTTTAAGCAAAAAAATCAGGTTTCTTGACTTTTTTCAGCGCAGCAGAGGGAGCAGACATTAGTAGGGTGATACACTGGGATTTATTTTGCAGGGCACAGAGTTTGGCATCAGTGGGGCTTACCAGGATAAAAAGCCCTTAAGTTTGGTGTTTGGCTTCTGGGGTTTAAGCAGCAAACACTTAGCCCTGCATAATCCCTTTTAAGGTAGCCCAAATGCTTAGCTGGTTTCTTAGTTCTTGAGGGACAGAGTCCTCTTTACATTGTGGTGGGGTGGAGATGTGCTGGTCCCGTTTTCTGCTATGTAACTCCTGTAGAGAGGTGGGAAAGATGGAGAGTGGTAGCTTCAAACCAGTAGTCACTGGGACTACTGAGTGCAGCAACAGCCTTGGCTCTGCAGGCCCTGTGACTGAGCAGTCACTTGGTTTGTTTTGGGACATACAATGTTCAGATGTTGGTTTCAGCTTGAATGTGGTGATGCTCAGATACCTGCTGGGTTCCTCAGACAAGTCCCATAAGAGCTTCAGCGCAGGTCTGCCTTCTGGAGATCCCCATCTCTGTTGATGACCATGGGCGTCCAAGTTCCCTTGGCTTCAAGCTGGGTGGGATGAATCCAGACAACACAAAATCAGAGCCTGGAACAATTTCTAACTGAAAACTGTAGTGAGTTGAGGCATCTCCTGCCACAGCCTGGGATGTTCAGAGCCAGAATTACACTGCCAGGTCAGGATAGATGGGGTGGATCCACACCAGAATGGGATGACCAGGATCCAAGATCCACATTGACTGAGGAACAGTTTTGAGAAAAACCTTTACAGCCAACCCTAATCAGCTCTTGCAGACCTGCAGCCCCAGACCCAGGGGAAATCAGGAGGTAATCAAGCCTCATTAATACTGATTATAGCTCCTAAGCAGCAACAGTGGTGTTTAGGCTCTCAGAGGGGAGTTCCTGTGGTCAATCTTCATTCAGAGTTCCTCCTTTTTTCTAATGCCTCCCCTGGGAGGATGGAACTGAACAAAAGAAACAAGAGGACAAGCAAGGTGAAAGGGAATGATTGCCTCTGCTTGGGTTAGGAGGTGGCCGCTCTCCATCTGAGCATCCTGGCAGCCCATTGTGGCTGCTAGTTGGTCTCTTCAGGACATGATTGAAAGAGGCAGAGATTTTGCCTTTAAGAGGGTCTTTCCCAGGGATTCACTGATTCCTCATTTGTAAACAAGCCCTGATGTGTTTGGAAGTCCTGCTTGCTGCTTTAGAGCTCTGCCAGCCGGAGGAGGTGACAGTGTCAAAGCAAAATACATCTGAGCGCAGCGGGGCAGGCAATCCCGATGCAGCTCCACACGTGTGCTGTCATTCCCTGTGAAGTTATGATGCCTGGAACAAAAAACCCCAGCAGAAATCCTGACTCAAAGGTGTGATTCATGTACTCCTCCATCTCTTGTGTGAATGCCCTCTCTTGTGTGAGTGCCATGCCATATCATACACACAAGGGTACCTGCTGCGTGTGTTTGGTGCCACTTCGGTTTGATGCGGTGAGGAAAACTAATGTGGGGTACAAATGAAACAGGAAAAACCTCGATCGAGTAGCTGGTAAAATGAATACCAAAGGGAAAACAATGCTCTGTTAATATTACAGCAGTGTGCAAGCACCCCTAATGAAAGCAGAAGTCTACAAGCTTGTTCTGTACATCAAGCCAGGAAGAGCCAGTCCTGCTGCAAGACTGTATTGAACAGAGGAGATGGATGAAAGGTGTAAAGTAGTTGTCAGGGGACTGTTGGTAAATGTTATCTTTGCTCCATTTTTCTTTCTTACTGTATTTTCCCAGTTTTTTTCCTTGCCTTTGAATTGGTGGGTTGGTTTCTTTTGTGCTTCTTGGATTTGCACAAGAAAACGGGGTTGGTTTTGGCTGGAGCAGACTCAGAGACATGGGCCCAGCCTATCTCGTTCTGGGCACTTTAGCAGCGTGATCATTGGGCTGGGAGGATGAAGGCACATCTTCCTTGGGATGTGGATCAGCCATACCGGGGCAGTTTGCTGGGATCTTGCTGTTCTTACAAATGCAGCATGTAGAGGGCTGTGAATTGGGCTTAGCAGCTTTCTTGTGTGAGTGTTCTATGTGGCAGTGAAATGACAGCACTGGGAGTCTGCAAGTCAGTCGCAAAGTGGCCATTAATTGAGTTTATGCTTGCTTAGGGTGTTTTTACCAGATCTGAAGAGCATAGTAAGTTCTTCACCTTTTACTCAAGAGGAGAGCAAAGGAGTTAAATAAATACCTGAATACTATAGGTGGACAAACAGGGAGTGAAGGCTCTGTTGCCTCCTGCTGCTTCAAGCCATATGGTGGTTAAACCTGAGTGCTTCCAGAAGGAGCAGTGAAGACCAAAACCTCTCCCCAGTAATAAGGACTACTCATTGCTCTTGAAGCAGGTAGACTGCACCAAGGGTTTAGGCTGGTGTAGCTATTGCTTCAGTGTTGGACACTGGTTTGATTCTGTGGTTGTGCATCCTTCCTCTGTGCCTGGCAAGGCTGGGAATGCCAGGTCTTGTCCAGTTAACCTCTCCTTGGGCTGTGCTCCAAGTTTCCTGGGGTTTATTAGCAGTGATTCGTGCTTTAAGGACTAGTGAAATTCCTGAGTCATCTCCTGAGGCAGGGAGCTATTTATTTCAGTGTGTGTGTGTTACACTCCCTGGGAGTGGGTGTCTCTTCCGCTTTTGGATCCTGCCCTGACTCTATATAAAGGCTCCAGGCTTGAATGAGCAGCAAAACCAACCCTCAAACTGGTTCCATCGTTTGGAAGATCCGTGCTGCTGATCCCATCTCTCTGGCTGAAGGACCAGGGCCATTTGGAACATGGGTAGGAGCTTGCATGGGGTGTTTGGCCATCTCGGGGTTGCACTGCTGCTATAACAGCTCATAGGGACACAGCATACTGCATGCCCATGTCCAGGAGCAGTTCTTGGTCTATAGAGGCTCATGACTAAGGGGACAGCATGATTTGTACCTCCTTTTCTCCCCTGAGGTTGGTTTCTTGATGCTGTTGGGTGTTTGGTCAGTGGGATCGTTCTTCTTTAAGGAGAGATGAGGTAGTTCTGAGTGGCTGTACTTCTCTGTAGGCATCAGATGGTGTCTGGAGGTGCCATGGACAAATGAGATGGGCTCCTCTGAGACCCTGCCAGTGCAGGAGGTGGCAGCTTTGGAGTCATTTCAGTGTAGTTTCTCCTGGGACAGCCCTCTTGAGAGCCACCCCACTCCTGCTTGGTGGCCTTGCAGGAAGCTGCCTCACTGCATGTGATTTTGGGGGTGCAAGGAGGCCCCTTCACCTAACAGCTCTCGGGGGAGCTGCAGAGAAACCAGCGTGCTAATGGCAATGTTGATCCAAAAGCTGACTTCACACCCAATTAAGCATCACTCTGAGCCAGAGGGACAAGTCCTCATGTCATTATGTCTTGAACTAAATTGCTGGCACTTCATGAAGGCTCTGTCTCCATAGCCCGAGGGACCGATGCATTTAATCCGTATCAGCACTAAAGAAACTTTGTTAGCATGACCTCGTGGTTCGGTCCCTGTGGCTCCTGGATGCCCATCACTGTGGTTGTCATTTTCTTGGTTGTGGCTATTCCTATAAGGAAGGAAAAAGACCTGGAGAAAGGAGAAATTCCGGAGCTCTTTGTCATTTGTCAGGCATGTCATTGTCACAGCATTTTACATTCCATTCTTCTGCTTTTCCATGTTTTCCCCTTTATCATCTGATGTTTTTAATGCTGTTCCTAATTAGCAGCTTCTCTCTTTGTCATTCCAGCTAATGAGTGGTAGGAAGAATTCGGCATTGACCTTTTGTTGCTGCTGATGTTTTTCTTTCCCTGCAATAGAAATCAGATAGAATTTGGAACCTTTTCTGTGCTGTCCCTCTGAGCATTGAGCCTGTGCTCCCCTGGATGCTTGTTTGTGGGTGCTGAGAGCATCTTGAGTCATGTTAAATAGCACAGAGTGAGCTGCTGAGGGGCAGTCTGTGGATGGTTAGATCTCCCACCTAAGCCTGGGATAAATAACCCCATGTAGGCCTGAAACTTGGGTTTAAGTTGGTGATGAAGTAACCTGACTTGGTATGGGGGGAATGATTTGAGGGTGTGAGTGTAGGGAGCGGTGACGGAAGTGCCTGAATAAGACAAACGAATGGGACTCTAAAGATGTGTCTGTCCCACTGTTTCTACTGGGAGATGGGGAACAAAGAAGCTGTGGCTGCCCCATCCCTGGCAGTGCTCAAGGCCAGGTTGGACACAGGGGCTTGGAGCAAGCTGCTCCAGTGGAAGGGGTCCCTGCCCATGGCAGGGGCTGGAGCTGGAGGAGATTTAAGGTCCCTTCAACCCAAACCAGTCTGGGATTCTTTGTGGCAGAGTAAGTAAGGGAGACGCATCCTAATGTCAGGTGTCTACCCTGTGCTTTACAATAGCCAAATCTGGGAGACCTGCTGGCAGGACAGGGCGCATTGCCTGAGGTTGACCCATTCATGTGCAATAACGTGGACACGTGGGGATCACCTCCATTGAGCTCCATAAGCCTGCCATAGGTGTGTGTGTGTGTGTGTGGCATAGAGCCCAAACCTCAGCTCCCTGCAGAGAAAGGGGCTGAACCTCCAAGATGAGTCCCAGTCCTACCTAACGTTGTTCTCTTGGCCCTTCTCCACATGAGAGCAGATGGCTATTAAAAACCCCAGAGAAATTCATTAAGCTAATGGCTTACCAGCCCCCATCTGTGGCTGGGGAGGCCCATCTACCCTGCAGCCACATCCCCATGGGATGCAAGTCGGGAACAGTGGCTGGAGCCAAGCCTGACCCTGCAGTGGCAGTCCCTGCCAGCTGCAGAGGGCCGGTGGGATGAGCACCCATGTGTGAAAGAGGCTGGTAGAGCAGCCCAGGGAGGTAGCACAGACCTGATGGGCTGCACAGCTTATTTTAGCTTTGCTAACAGAGCAGCAGAAATTAAATGAAGATTAATTAAACCTCTTTTCTCCTCTCCCTCCTGCTTCCTCTTGCTCTTTGCTGTTTCTAGGGAAGACTGCAAAAATGTGCTAAAGAGAGGAAGTCAGGCTCTGAGCATCCTTTCTTGAATGCAGCGTATTGGTCCCATGGGACTGCAGGGAAAGGCCCTGTAATTACTGGGAACGTCCTGTGAGGCTGGGTTACACAACCAGGACGGAGCCGCTTTTGGTTTAGCAGCAGGCTGGTGATGCTGTAACTCCAAATACTACCTGGCTGTTATCCATTCACTGCTTCTGATCGCTGCTGGTGTCCTCAATGCACGGCGTGGACCACTCGCGAGGCTCCTAGCCAAGAGGGAGGGAGGAGAGCGCGGATCATGAAAGGGCCATTTGATATTCACAGTGCCTGGTGACATAATTCCCAGACAGCCCGAGCACATCTCGGAGCTGGGGGATGAGTCTCCAGGGAGACCTTGCTACGGTGCCACCAAGTGAAGGTGACTCCTTCCCCGCGCTGGCAGGAGCAGGATGCCCTGATGGAGAATTCGTGCTGCGGCATCTGCTCCGCACCGGCTGCTGCCGCCTGGGTTAGGAGCCAAGTGAACAGCCAGGAAAAGGGGGTTAGGACTGTTGCAACTACCTTGAGATGGCCTCTAGGGGAGGATTAACGTGTTGGCTGCGGTGTTGGGCATGTCCTGGTGTTGTGTGCTGGAGGATTTTGCTCCTACGTGGCTTGGTGCTGTCATGCAGGATGCTGCTGTTGGCTCTGGTCCATGGTGTGCTTTGCGGTGTTTGTGCTAGGATTCACTCTACTCTAGAAGGATATATGGTGGCTGAGGGCCATGGGCATGTCTTGAGCTGTGTGTGGGTTTAGCCTCAGCTGTGCCCCTGCATTATTATCCCCATTTTCCCATTTGGGAGCTGTTGGTGGCACAGGATGCCTGTGGAGTAATCCAGCATCCCTGCTCACTCTGTTGTAACCCTGGCCTCTCCCTTCAGCAGTAACCATTTCCCATACAGAGGTGACTTCAGCATGTATCCTTGTTCCGTCAGGCCTTCCTATGCTTTGAATTATTAAATACTGTCTCTGATGTCCGTTATGAAGTAGCACAGCTATTTATCAGAATAGGAAATACTCCATTTCCATACTTTAACAACTGGCTTTGTTGGCTTGTGGGATTTACAACATGAGAAGAGTTAAAAAAGGGGAAAAATAAACCTCATGAGAGGCTGAGGTTGGAAGCGAACACACAGCAGTGACATCTTTGTAAGAGGATGCATGGTTTTCTGTGTCGCTGGTCTGTATCTTCTGTCTAGAGCAAAATCACATGCAGATTCATTAGCATTAACAGGCTGGAGAGTGCTTGCTGCTGTGACATCCACAGTGCTGGATTAGGGACTGTGCTCTGGGGGTGCCCCTTTCCACCCCCCTTATCCCCTTCTCCATCAGCTGCCAGAGACCCCTCAAAGCAGCCGGACCATGTTTGAGCAGTGATGGTACATTTGGCTTGGTGGGAGCAGCAGGAAGGTGCGGATGCAGAGGAGGAGACCCTTGGCCAGCTGCTGAGCTCAGCGATGGGCTCATCAGTCCTGCGAGCCTGGAGCCCTGCCTGCAGCTTCTCTCATTTCCAAGGTCAGTTTTGCTCCCTGTTTGTAAGCAGTCGGGTGGTACCTGCTGCTTTGCAAGAGACTGGATCTGAGCAGTAACCCAGGCCATGATGCTGCAGTTAGTCCCTTGTAGAAGTGCCTTGCCCCACAGCTGGGCACATCTGTGTGATGCAGCTGCAGCATCCCTGAGCGGAGCTGCTTGATGTGACCTGTGCCGGTGATCTCTTGTTTTTCCCATGGGATAAACCATGGAAACTGGCTTGAGAGGGAGCTGGAAGTGGGAAGCAGGGTCTTGCTGCTGTCAGGCTGGTCTGATTCCCTCTGGACCCCATGGGAGAGGCACCATCCCCTTCTCACGCTCCCGAGTTAAGCACTGACAGCAGTGGTAGCAGCATGGCATGGTGCTGAGGGAGCTGCTGCAGGGCTTGGATCATGCCTGGGAAAAGGGATTTAAAAGCAGGGTTTTTGCAAGCTTTTGCCTGCCATTTTAAATGGGAAGGATGTTTCCCTGGCAACGAGATGGATGCTTCCCAGCAGAGCATATGGCTTCCATCGACTTTGATTTACCAGTGTGTTGAAATGGCAGCTAGATAATCTCTCTTCAGCTTTTGTGTGCCCATGGCTTGTGCCCCTGTTACTCAGGAGCTTTAAAAGACCATGGGTCCAGCCCCTGCAGCACTGGCCTTGCTCCTGTTCCATCCTGGGTCTGGAGCTGGTGAGGTCCCACATCAGGACTGGATCTGGGGACCTTTGCAAAGAGGGATCTGAGCATCTTCTGGAGCTGGAAGCTGCGGGGTGGGCAGGAAAAACCTTCCCTGCCTCTGCTGCCTTCCACCAGCGGAACAGCTCCTCCTCCTCCTCAGCGAACACAATCCGCAGCCCTCTCTTCCTGTCCTCCTGCCTGCTTTAAATCATTTTTAGATGTTTTGCACCTTTCACCACACAATCATCTGCCTTCTGCAGCTTGCTATTTATTGTTGTGTTTACTGGCGCAGGGAAAACAGGAGAGGGAACAAACCTGGCGTTTGCTGAGCGGGGGAGCTGGTTTCTGTGGCTCTCCCTGCTGTGTGCTGACCCATTGAGCTCACACAGCAGCTTCCTTCCAGGGGCAAAACCAGGGTGTGCTTCTCCTCCTTGCTGCCCATTGCTTTGGGCATCTCGGTTCTATGGCAAATTGGGTGAAAATGGCAAATTGGGTTAAAACCCCTCCCTGTGAGGGTGCTGAGGTGCTGGCACAGGGTGCCCAGAGAAGCTGTGGCTGCCCCATCCCTGGCAGTGCTCAAGGCCAGGTTGGATACAGGGGCTTGGAGGAAGCTGCTCCAGTGGAAGGGGTCCCTGCCCATAGCAGGGGTTGGAGCTGGAGGAGCTTTAAGGTCCCTTCAACCCAAACCATTCTATGATGAGATGCTTGCAGGAGGATACCCCCATGACTCCTGAGGAGCAGTTTGGCTGGGACAAATCCAGCTACAGGGAAACTCTATGGCTGTAAAGGGGAGATAGGTGGAGAAGGAGTTTGAATTCAGAGTGGCAGCTGCTGGAGGAGCCCAAATAGTTCTATTAGTGGTGAAGTTAACCAGAGCTTGACTGGCAGCAGTTGTGATGCTCTCCCTTCCCTGCAGCACCACTGCCTGTTTCAGCAGCTGTTTAGGGCTAAAGAGCACTGCCTTTTGCAGCCTGAGCTGTCTGCAGAGCTGGGGTTGTTTTGCATCCCTTTGCCCTGAGCAGCTCCTCTGGGCCTGCCTGTCTGTACATCAAGGCACTGCTCCCAGCACAACCAGGCCCATCCCAACAGGAGCAGCTTCATGGATGCAAAAAGCATCAGGGCTGTATTCTGCTGTGGAGGGAGCATGCTGCCCTACTGATGGGAAAGGATGCAGAGCTCCCATACTGGCCGCTGGCCTTTTTGTTCTTGCTGTTGGACCTGTGTTTTTCCTGCATCCCAAATTTGGGTGTCCTTCAGGCATCGCAGGGTCTGGACCTGGGTGAGCTGGACACCCCTTCCATGACAGTGCAGCCGTTTGGATTTACCAGGCTGTGAACCAGCTCTCCCGTATCTTGGCTCCGAGCTCCTTCCTAATCACAAGCTGGGACAAGAGAAGTGAAATTAAACAGATGGTGAAATTACCAGCTCTAAGACACATTATACGGGCAGTTTGCAAATACTTCTTTCTTCTCCCCAAGACTCAGTTAATTAAACTGATGAGCAAATGAAATCAGCAGCGCTTCGGGAATGCTGTGCTTTCCATTTCCATGTTAGCCACTAGCCTCTGGCTCCGAGAAGCCACATTCTTGTCTTCTGATAATCAAGGCATGAAGCTGGGGATGGATCCTGAGATGTGGTCGGGGCATCCTTGTGCCTCTGACATGTGCTGGAATCTCGGTTGTGCTTTGCTGGTGGCTGGGAGGAAGCCTGAGAGCAAAGCTCTGGGATCCTGCCTTTACAGGAGCATAAACCATGGGCTGAGGCATAGGGACAGCAGTGTTTTGAAGTCGACACAAGGGTTCTGAGCTGTTTAGATGCCCGCTGTGGATCTGAGATGGTTGATGCAGCTGCTGATCCTGTGTTGGCAGCTCCTTGCAGATGCTCTCAGTGAGGATGCTCATTTTTGAGATGCTGTGATTCTTGGTGCTGTAGAACTAATGCAAAGTCAGGGAAGTGAAGGTAAAAGAGCTCAGAGAGATGGAGCTTGTCCTGTACGGGCAGGAAAACCTCAGGCTGGATCACTGCTTCTGGGACAGACCTTTGGAAACGGGGCTGCTATTCCTGTCTGCAGCAGGACCCAGCCCTGTGCATTTGGAGGCAATCTTCCTATCTGCAATTAGACCAGAGCCTATTTTTGTATATCCCATTCCCTTGAGGAGTGTTTAGATGAGATTCAGCATTATGTTTTACAGGGACATCTTGCTTTTAACCCAGTTTTAGAGCTCAGTGAAGTTGGGTCAAGTGACTTACCCAGGTAAGTCTAAGGGAGCTTGACACCTCAGGATGAGGACTTTTTATTCCTGTGTGCTCCAACCGTGCAGCAGAGCCCTTGGCTTCTTCAGTTCATTTTTCTCATTGCAGAAAAGCCCTTAAGAAACTGAAATACCTTGCTCTTCATATAGAGATAAAGGTTAGATGAGGAAGGTTTGTGTTCCTGCACTCACTAGTAATGATCTCTCAGAGGCAAGGAGGAAGCTGAGGCTCTTTGGGGGAATACCCTGTGGGATGAAACCAGCGGTGGTGCTCACATTTCAACCTGAATAATCCGGGTATTGCATGAGACAGCAACTTTCCCTCACGTTGAAATCAATGAACACGCTCTGAGTAAATGCCTGCACAGATGCTTGTGAGAATTACTTAAACATCCAATTCTTCATACTCCTCATTTACCTCCCAGTGCACCGCAATCGCACCGTGGTCTTTAGGGTTCTCTCCCATGCCCTGTTATAGTGCAGCTGCAGGAATATATTCCTGCCCACCAAGGTTTTAAGAGCAAAGCCCAGCCTGATAGTGCTGGATATGGCAGGTGCATGGGCTTGATGAATACTTTGCTTTTGCCTCCAGACATCTGGCTCCTCCGAGGCTGCGTGTGCGGGGCCAGAATGCACAGACAAGCGTTTCGCAGTGATTCACGGTAATGGGGACAAAGAGGAACATTGCAGCTAGAACTTTGTATGCGGTGATTATTATTAATAATGCTTTTATTCTGAGCTGAGTTAAATGCCTGTAAAAAACACCCAACCCATTCCTTAAATTTAACCCCTTTTCCGGCTGTAAATGATCAGATCTTGGTCTCCATTCCCAGACAGCTTTTGTTCTGCGAGGCTTCAATCCAGAAAAGCTCTTAAGCTTCTAAGTGTTGAGATAACGCAATCCTTTGCTGGAGTAGGGACAAGATATGCCATGCAAAACCCATTTCTGCTCAAATTCCTCTGGTTCATGTGTTCAGGTCTGGGCACTCGGGGCAGATGATGCAGTTTCTGCTCCTTGATGCTGTTATAAGCAAGAGGGAAAGGCTGGAGGAGCTGTTGGAGTGGGAACTGATTTCCAAGGTGGTGAATGTCGAAGGAAACAATATACGTGAAGCCATATCCTGTTCTTTTTTCTAACTGAGAAATGCACTACCTAAATAGAAGGAAGGCTGGGGAAGAGAAGATATTTTTGTGGCTTGGTTGTGCCACTTTACCACGCTGACACAGTAAAGCTGTGACCAGCTCTTCTTTATTCCTTAGGAGTTGTGAATGCTTTATTCCATGATGGAGTTGTGAATGCTCCTTATCTGCCCATAAAGCAGAAAAGGACCTTCCCCCTCTGCCCCAGAACCTGATGCAAAGGAAATCTCATTCCCTCTGCTCCCCTGGGATATAAATGTGCTGGTGTGTTTCAATAGCTGCAAAGGGGGCTGAAGCATGGAAGTGGGCACAGTGCTGAGCCGATGGTACTCCTGCTTCCAGCCACTTGGCTGGGAAAGACCCCAGAGAATGAATACTTGGGAATCCACCTCCTGTTTTTTGGCACACAACAAGGGGAGAACATTTGCTGCATCCATAAACAGGGCTAGAGGACATGTCCTGGGTGCTTGTGGGTGCTGGTAGTGCTGATGAGGGAAGGGAATCATCTTATTTTCCTTCCCATCCCAGTGCCACCCCTGTAACGTGGTTGGGATCTCTAAGATCTGCTTCTCTATATCCTGATTAATTCCCACTTCCCAAAGCACTGTTTAATGTAGCTTTGCCCTCCGCAGCACAGCTTCCTCTGGGACACTGCTTTGGTCCTCTGGGGATGCTCCATTTGCAGCATCATCCTTATGGCTTTGTACAAGCAAAGTGCTGCTTGTTGTAGCTGTTCAGCTGTCATCTCGGTGTGCTGGGAAGGCACAGGACCTATTAATGTTGTCCCAAAGAGACCTTTACTAAAGATGTATTAAAAGGTTTATAAACTGTGAGAATCCCTGCCTTGGAGCCAGCCTGTGTGTTGCCCATAAGCAATGTTATTCCCCTGCATGGATGCTCTAGAAGCCTCCAGGCTCCTCTAAGGAGCAAGATCTTAGGTGAGAGGACACAGCTGGGCATGGCCAAACCTGCAGGGAATGAGACACCCTCAGGGGCTGGTTTTGGAAGGGAGAGCTTGCATTAAGGCACAGGACTGAAAGGCAGGACTCCCTGCTTCTGTTCCAGCTCTGTTAGTGACAGAAGTTGCCTTGTGAGATGCTTTTGGCTGAGTCTGAGGCATGTGGAAACCCAGAGCGAGGCATTTGGGCTCATGTTTAGCCTTGTAAATGAAGAGCTGGGTGGCAAATCACAGCAAGATTGCTGACATGAATAAAGATGAGGGATGCTCCTGGCTAAGGGTAGGTGTGATACCCCTGGAAAAGTCATGGTATTATCAGTTTTGCTTATGATTCACCAGAGATTTAAATTGAGCTGTAAATACTCCCATTCTGCTTATGAGGCTCTGCGAGTGGTAAAAGGCATTTGGCAGTCTCTGTTTCTCTTTGATATGGATGTTTTTTCACCTTGGTTTATTGCCGTTGCTGCATTTTCATGGCCTTTGATTTACCTTGAAGTTTTAGGTACTTAAACACTGATGTTCTACAGAGACCACAGCAAATAGATTGCGGGGATTACAGATGCCCATGAGCATTTGGGGTTTACTTTAGCACAGTTATCAATGCCTTGTTCACATCCCCAAAGTAATTTAAATGTGTTAAATGTTTTAAGCTGTTTTCCACTGTGCAGCTCTCCAATGCCTGTAATAAACGCTCCTTCCAGTCCAGCTCTTTCTAATTAAACCAATCCTTAATGCCCCTTCCCAATTCCAGGGAAAGCCAGGGAGCACAGTGCCTTCTTACTTGTGCCACCTCTTTGTATTGTATCTATCTCCATCACATTCAGGAATCCAGTTGCTAATTACTGGTGTTCCCTTGCAGGAAGCCCAATGGTTTTGGATGTCAGGGAATATGATTTGAATACAACTATTTCAGGAATAAATTTAAAGGTCTTTTTAAATTCTTATGTAAATGGGTGTGTAGAATCCAGGGGGTTTCTTTTGGAAGGCAAATGAGATGATTAACCTGAAAAGCTTTATGATGATTCCATCATGTGCTTTTACTGAGGGGGAAAAAAAAGGACAATTTTACCTCTTTCAATTCATTTTAAGTATTTCTTTTCTTCCAAGGGGGAGTTCAGTGATTTCTTTTGCTGTTGCTAACCCAAAGCACAGTGCACATGAAATGTGGATAGGCAGATTTTGAGCTGGGATTTATAAACTGCCATAAGAAGCTTGCATGGGTGTTTAAAGTCAACATAACCTTTGGATGCAAAGCCAGACTTTGGATTTATTAGTATTAGCAGCAGTCAGATTTGCACAGCTGAGTCTTGGCTGAGCTTAAAGGTCTAAGCAACAGGCATGGGGGATGTTGGAGCCTCAGAAGGTGCTGGGTTGCCCATAGGAATGGATGGTGGGTGAGAAGATCCAGTGACATGAGGAATCAGCTTTCCCCATGCCATCACTCTATGGAGGACACAGTGGTCCAACTTGCTGCCCTCTGCATCCATCCAGCTGTGCATCAGGTAGGACCCAGCTCTTGTCTGCTCAGGAGGAGGACACAGTCTTCTCCAAAGCTCTAAGCAGAATTGGCATCTTTAATGTAAAAATCATTAGATGGGGTATAATTAATGCTCCTTTTTGTGCATTAACATTATCCAGAGTCAGGCTGCAGGTGTAATTTGCTTTGATTAGATATGTGGCTTTAAAAATTAGATTTATCCCAACCTCTACACTATTTATTGGCCTGTTTCCTTTTCCCTAGCTGTCCATTATCATATGGAGCCTTTTTCTGTGCTGTCTGGGTAGATTAGGTGAAATTAAAGCAGATTTAACCTTCCTGTTCCCCACTGCCCTTCCTCTCTGTCAGCTCAGAGGATACACACCATCTCCAGTGTGGACATACCCTCTGAGCTTTCTTATGCCAATCCATTATCCATAGTGGCTCTGCAGATCCTTCAAAGATTCCCAAGAGCCATACAGACCCCAATCCCTGAATTCAGATTCTTTGCAGGAAGGTTTTATTCTCATAGTCTCCTTGTGCAGCCTCCCAAAGGTCTGTGGACCAAGCAGAGCATCTGTGCATCACTGTGGGTTTCTTTTGGGATGCTTGTGCAGCTCACCCTGTGATGAGCCAGTGCCTGCATCCCTTGCTGGCAGGACCATTCCTTAACCCGGTGGCTGAGCATCCCCATTGGGAGTGAGATGAGGAGATTTGGTCCACGTGGGATTTGGCCATGGAACTCCTATGTTTCCTTGGAGAAGCTGGTGCCTTACCCATTGCCTCCCATGCTTGGCAGTGCTGTAATTAATGCTGACCCTGCAAGTGTGATCTGCATCAGGTCTCCGTGGCAATGAGAGCCCTGAGTAGAGCTGGAATTACAGCAGCCCTGAGCTGGCCCTGGGGACATGAGGGGAATAGGGATGAGGCTGCAGCCACATGCTGGGATAAGGAAGAAGCAGCACCAGGAGCTGCCCTGGCTCTCCACTCATAACCACTGCTGCCACAATCCACCCTTGGGGTTTGAAATGATAAAGCCATTCCTTTTCCTTTTCTCTGTTTCATCAATATATGTTGAGTGACAAACTTGATGCACAGGAATCCTCTTTCTTGTGATGTTGTCCCTGCCAGGACTTGTTGTTTGAGTGTGGCTTTATTCTAGATCCATCCAAGGTGGTCACCTTAGCAAACAATGTGCAAGTCTGTATTGATGCTGATGCTTTCAGCACCTCCTCAGGCACAAAAATCCAACCTGTGTTCTACTTCTTTAACCAGAATATGCAGGATTTCCTTTCCCACTGATCCCTTTCCCTTATAATTGCTTTTTGTTTTCCTCTTCTCTTTCTTCTTCCATTGATTATTCATTTGTTTCTCACTCCAACATCGGAGTTTGAAGCGCAGTCTGGGCCACCCTGGATCAGGGCTGCCTGGCCCAGCCACAGCTCCTTCCCTCCAGCAGTGCAGGGCTCTATTCCCCCCTGTCACTGCATGGGCAGTAGCTCCCAGGGCCTGGCCCAGGCAACCTGGAGATTGTAGGAATGGATGGAGCTCATTTAGGTGCAGGGCAGGTTGCTTTTTTATAGCGAGGGTTTTAAAGACCAGCTTGGGGAGAAAAAGCGTTCAAAGACCCACAGAAGACAGCAAGGGACATAATGAATGGGATCGCAAGGGAAGCTTTCTTACTCTCTTGAGGTTGTTTCAAGTCTGTGGGTACCAGACCTGGTGTGAGAAGAGGAAATTTACAGTGAGAAATCAGTCAATTGTCCTTATCTGCTTTGTGCTGAGTTCATCCTGCTGCTGACAAAGCTCAGCCTTCAGGGGATGGCTCTGAAGGTCTCTTACCTACAACAGGGAGGGATGCTTCAGCTTGTGGTTCGAATAAATACTCCAAATCCCCCTATTTTTACTCGTTACTGTGACATTAATGGTCATTGCAAAGCCGCAAGCACGACCTGGGTGGTGTGAAACTCCCTTTTCTTTCTACAACAGAAAGGAGCAGCACCCACCAACCGTGCCTTATAAATATTCAGAATGCAGTTTGTAGGACTGTGAGACAAAGCCAGACAGATGAATTATTTAATGCTTTTAGAGAATGCAGCTTGCAGTTTCTCCTTGCAGTGGCCTCCTTTAGGGTATCAGTAAATTGATCTTTACTAAATTAATTTCCCTCCCTTTGTTGGAGTGAGCAGTGGGCACCGGCAGTGGAAACCATCTCCATCCATGAGCAGATGCCAGGGCTCCTCCATAGCTCTGGAACTGGGTGTTGAGCGCTGAGGGTCGAGTTCCTGTCACTCATCTGGTGCCTTTTGTTTGCATTAGTACATCCAGCCCTGCGGGAGGCAGAGCTGGCAGTTTTAATGGATAGCCTGGGAATGGTGGTGGTGCGGCACTTCTGAGGCTGCTTTTGGGATTAGGCCATGGAAGTGGATGTCAGGGAGACCTGGGTGTGTGCTGTAAGGGGGTTTTGAGAACCGTCCCTGTTCCATGCTAAATAAGAGGCTGAGAGAGCTGATACCAAAGCTGGGTTCCCTCTGGCTTCAGACTAAGACACCAACAGCATCAAGATCCCATCCCTTGGACTGGATCAAACCTCAGCCATGTCCCATGTCTGGCCACAGAAAAGCAGAGTGACAATGATCCACCTCCCAGTGATACTACAGCAAGTCTGAAAGTCAACAGCCATTCCAGGCTGTAAGGGGTTAATCTGGAGTACCTGTCTAAGAAAGGAACACTAAATCCACCCCAAAATACCCTGCTATGGATGGGAAATGCAGTGCCCATTCCAAGGGGAACAAAGGGGAATGGCTTTAACCTGCCAGAGGGGAGACTGAGCTGAGCTCTTAGGCAGAAGCTCTTCCCTGTGAGGGTGCTGAGGCACTGGCACAGGGTGCCCAGAGAAGCTGTGGCTGCCTCATCCCTGGTGACGCTGGATGAGCATTAAGGTCCCTTCCACTCTATGACCCTGTAATTCCCATGTAGGCAGTGGTGGATGCAAATGCATCCACAGAGCACCAGTGGAGCTTGTTTTGAGCCTGTGCTCCTGCTCATCAAGCAGTCGAGTCGGCTGTTATCACATTAATAAATAGCCTTGCTTGTTTGCATGCTGGTGGAATGCATGCTGCAGGAAGAGCTGATGGTTCCTTGGGGAAATAATATCAGATGCTGTCAGAGCTGCCAGCTGGGACAGGAATTGAATCGGAACCTGCCAAACTGGGAACAGTCCAGTGGGTCCATCCACACTGAACCCTTCCAGATAGTAAACCCAGGGACTTCCCCATTTTACATAGCGTTGTAGCAGCATCACAGTAAATACCCCTGGAGAAATATGTCCATAAATGCTCTCTGGACTAGACTGAAGTATGAGAAGTTCCTGCCCTGAAGGCTGATGGTCTCTCTCTGTCTCTCTCTTGTATCATGTAGTTTTCTACTAGTGTTCTCCTGCCTGGTGCTGTCAGTCTTTTCGACCATTGATGAGTACCAGAACAGCTCAGAAGGGGCCCTTTACATCCTGGTAAGTGCGAGGTTGCAAATGAAGCCTTCAGTGAGGCATTAAAACCAACTCAAAACAGCACAAAAACGTGAGGTTGGGGGTGTTTGACTGAGGCAAGAATTTGAACTGTTGCTTGTGAGAAGGGGACCACTGGTACTTGTAGGGAAGTAATAGGAAAAATGTGAAAAGGAGGAATCAGGAATAAACTAAAGATATTTTTCAGGAGCCCTTAAACCCTTCTTCCGAAGCTTTTTCTTTTAATCTGCATTTATCTACAATGGCAAAATACTGATCCCAACTGAAAAGCACTTTGATGTCAAGCAGCTTCCAATATTAAAGCTACGGATGCTCTCCTTAGGGAGCAGCTTGTGTAGCTGCCTCCTCTCCCACACTACAGCATCCCTGCAACTATTTGATCCTCAAGCTGCAGAGTTTAGTTCCTTAAATAGCCTGGCATCCCTCACACTGGCAACGTGGCTCCTGCCATTGGGAGCCAGCAGAGCTCCTGCACACACTGCCAGGCTGCCAGATCCACGTGTCCCCTTTGCTTTTGTCTGTCTTCCTCTTCCTCAGCCCCTGCCCTACATTGACATCAAAAGGTGCTGCAGACTAATTAGGGCTTCGTCAGGTTTGACACATGAAAGCTGGGGCAGGAGCTGCTATAAAGAGGTTGGAGGGAAGGGAGCATGCAGAGGGTGTTTGGATGGTGATGGAAGGAGCTGTGATGCACAGCATCAGTGTGCTTGCTGGGCATTGAGGGGTAGAGGATCTACACACTCTTACACCAGACAGGCCAGCACACAGGGACAACCAGGCTGATTTTACAGGGAAAAAGCTCAAATCCCCTGCCAAGAGTCTTAGGATGGAGCAGTCGGTGAATCCCATCTCTGGTCTTCCCCTTGCTGCTCAGCATTAACCTAGTTAAGTCCTGGAGGTTAATGATGAGGAGATACCAGGTACTCCTCAAACAGTATGGGAGGGTGTAAAGCTCTAGTTCGTGGCTACAATGTGCAGTACCTCCCACCACCCTAGGGGAAGGTGATGGGAGGCACAACAGCAAAGAGCTGACAGTGATCCAAGCCTGGGCTCTCTAATGGTCCAGACAGCTCTGTGATGTGTTTTGAGGCATTTGGAGGCCAGGCAATGGGTCTGTGCTCAGTTTTGGAGCCTGCTCCTCATGGTGCACCTTTCTCCCCTAACAGCACTGTCTCCCTTGCAGGAAATTGTCACCATTGTGGTGTTCGGGGTGGAATACTTCGTGAGGATCTGGGCCGCCGGCTGCTGCTGCCGATACCGGGGCTGGAGGGGAAGGTTAAAGTTTGCCCGCAAGCCTTTCTGTGTCATCGGTAAGATAAACTGGGAATACTCTGAAGGAGCCTTTAAAACCCTTCTTCCCGAACTTTTCCTTCTTCCCAAACTTTTCCTTCTTCCCGAACTTTTCCTTCTTCCCAAACTTTTCCTTCTTCCCAAACTTTCCCTTTTATCTGCGTTTATCTTCAATGGCAAAGCACTGATCCCAACTGAAAAGCACGTTGATGTCAAGCAGCATCCAATATTAAAGCTGCGGATGCTCTTTGTTGTACACCAGGCATCGCTGGCAACTGCCCACAGCCATGGGGAGGGATTCCCCCAGCAGAAGCTGAGTGTAGGAGCTGAGATGATGCAATCCTGATTCCAACCTCACCATTGGATCTCTCACAAGCCGCTGACATCTGTGTGCATCTCACTTTGCCTTCCCTGGTGCTGATGAGCTGCCCCACAAGGGAGTTATGAGACTTAATTAATTCTTGTTTGGAATGTACTTGGTGATCCTCTTGTGAGAGGGGCCATCTGTGCACAGCAGTTCTTTGTAATGGGGTAAGGAATGGGCAGGCAGGCAGGCTGTGCCGTTCCCTATGGAGCTTGCTTTTGGATGTCCAGAGCTGGCAGTGGTCATATGCATGATTTTAGCTTATTCCACACAAAAACACTGTTATGAAACTTGCACAGAAAACTAGGGAAAGAGGGAGTTTACAGGATCTTTTTGAATGTAAGATACATAGATTAAGGCTTTTTTTTGTTCGACTTCCTTTGTCCTTGAGCACTCTGTGATGCTATAGTGGACCTCTAGATTTTAATTCCCAATTTAGATGGGGGAATTCCCATCTATGGACAGCTCTGAAGCTGATAAAAACGAGTATGCATTTTGCAATGATTTAATCCAGTTTAACAGTGTTAACACTGAATCATGTAAAAAAATCAGGCTTTGCAGTATTTGACACTCATCATTCCCATTTTTATGGAATAAACAATCATATGGAATGAGTGTAGAGAAGGAAACCAGAACATCCATAATGTGTGCAGTGGCTCCTTTCACATCCAGGCTAAGAGTGATGCTATGTCCTTCCAGCACAAGTTGTGACTGACACAAGATCTCTTCAATGCAGAGCCTTAAGCTGCCAGTGGCAGTAGCAGTTGCCATCCCATTTGTTAGGGGTTCGGCAGCATTCCTTGAGCTTTCGATGCCCTCTCTTTGTGCAGACATCATGGTGCTGATCGCATCCATCGCCGTGCTGGCGGCAGGGTCCCAGGGGAACGTCTTTGCCACCTCAGCACTCAGGAGTTTGAGGTTCCTGCAGATCCTGCGCATGATCCGCATGGACCGCAGGGGCGGCACATGGAAGCTCCTGGGCTCTGTGGTCTACGCGCACAGCAAGGTGAGTCCCCAGCAATGACATTGAGTTGCTCTGCATGTTTTTCACTGCTTTGGTTCACTTCTTCACCCCAAACATCTCTCAGGCCTGGGGGGTTTGGAAAGATGCTGTAGGTAACATGGGGAGCAATGCAAAGTCAGATACCTAAGGTTTGATGGAGCTTATGTAAAGGAGAGAAGGGAGAGATGTCGAGTTGTTTGAAGGGAATATCTTGAATGTAGAGACCACCTGCACACTGATAGAGCTCATTTCAGAGTCAGCAATTAGCAGCAGCCTCATTAAGCACATATGGTGTTGTGAGCTCTTTGTCCAGGATGCACTTCAAAGTGGATGAGTATCTGAAAGCCCATCCTGCGAGCAGCAGCCTCTCACAGACACACTGAGTGCCTCTTCCCAATGGAAGGCATCTTGCCCTTTCTTTGGATTGGGAGGAGTTTGTTGATTGTTTTGTTTCCTGCTGCCAAACGTAGGAATTTCACATTTCTCCTGTTTCCTGCACTTTTCCCCCTGAAAAGCTTTGCCAGCTCATCCAGAGCTATGTAAAAATCACAGGGAATTTGTGGGTGTTTTTTGCTCATCCTTGCATTAACTTCATCCTAAAATCCTGTGAATTCTGCTTAAAGCTTCCCTGAAATTGGGGATATATTGTACCCATATCCCAGCTATGTAGCTTCTCCCCAGTCAGTGGGAGGGACCTGCCCTAAGCAGAGTCCTGAGGGATTTGGGGGTTCCCATTTCAGTTTTCACCTCTTCCTTGGAGAAACTGGATTATTTTTTGTTTAGCCTCAGTTCCACACCTCAAAATAATGAAGCTGTTACCACTCTATTTCCTTCTCTGTTTGCTGTATGTGTTTAGATGATGGGGTTTGCCCCCTTTGCATTAGCATCTCCAACCAAAGCCTAAAGTAATGCAGGGAAAGTTCAGATCCAACCACAAGCAACGCAGTGTTTGGAGATAGATGTGCACCAAGACTGCAGTTATTCTTTCCTACTCCTTAATGTTCTTGCAGGAGCTGATTACTGCCTGGTATATTGGCTTCCTGTGCCTCATTCTGGCCTCTTTCCTGGTATATTTGGCCGAGAAAGGAGAAAATGAGCACTTTGATACATACGCAGATGCACTCTGGTGGGGTCTGGTAAGTGATTTTCATAGAGCAGCTGCTGGTTATTAAATGTCCATTAACCCTCCATCTTCTATCACTTATGTGGGGAGTCAACTTAGGGATTAGTTAACATTTCTATTAAATGGCTTCAGGCTGCTTCGTTTAGCTCTTTTCTTAAATGAACCTCATAGAAAATGTTAAGAGATCCCATTCCTTGAATTGCCTGGAGCCGCAAGGAAGCTGGAAACTCGTGTGCTCCCAGTCGTGGGATTTAGCTCTGTCGTGACAGTGGAGACAGGTGGGATAAAGACCCCACAGAAGCTTTGCTCATGGTTTTGACATGTATTTAAAACTGAATCATTTAAAACGATCCTTGGGTAACACCCTGCTAAAGACACTGCAATGAATGTGATAAAATTAATAGGATCTACGTACCAGACAGACTTCAACACTGAAAGCTCTTCCCTCTCACATCTTTGCTGACAAAGGAGGAAAGGGGATGCTTCTGGTTTGCTCTGGGGGTGCGTGCGCATGTGGATTATTGGATTACCCCATTAACAAGGAGAATTAATGACGTTCTAATCTCCTTGTGTTATTGTTCTTCGGCTCCGACGCTGGGGCGCTGGTTTGGCCTTGATTACAAAGCATGGAGCAAAAAGCCCAGATCTGATCAAATCCCAGTAACAGGCTTGGGGTGGAATCGGCTGATCAAGCAGCTCCTCTGTTCCAACAAAGGGAACGAAGCAGTAAATTGCTTTTCAAGGCCCTTGGTGATGACAAATACAAAAACAAAGCCTGATTTGACATAACTAGAAAATAAACAGGGAGGAAAAAGCAGCAGCCCGGATTAGAGCTCTGTCCTGGGAGAACCATGGGCAGATTTATCCCTCCTGCTTCCCAGTCCATGCGAGCCTTTGGCATAGGATCGCTGCTCCCTGTTCCAGGATGCGGAGGTGATTGTGTTGCCGTTGAGAAGCTCGGAGTAAACTTGGGAGTTCCATTAAGATAAAGAGGTTTTGTCATTGTCCAGCTCCTGGATGCAGTACAGGCAGGTGTTAAGAGATGAGCAAACTAAATCAAATTGCAGGTTCAGGAACTCATCCCTTGGTCTGCTCTTGGTGGATCCAATCCTTGTACTTGTCTCTATATATCAGAAAGAGTTTGCAAACCAACTTTGCAGTGATTATGGAGAGAGCATTGCTTTGACTTTGTGTTTCAGTCAGGAGTAGCCATGTAGCTGCATTTTCTAACCACTTTGGCAAACTGGCATCTAATTGATAGGGCTTTTAGTGGGTCCAATTAAACAGCGCTTTGGGATTGTTCTTCCATCTGTGTAAAAGTGTTTTTATTCAGAGCTGAATGCATGAGGTTTCCAGAGCTACATCAGTACAGTGTCAGCTCCCATCCCTGGGGCTGGCTCTGTCTGTGGAGGTTAGGGGATAGGGACAACTTTCCACTTGGCACAGTGGGGTCCAGTTTGGGCAGAAGTATCCAGGATGTTCCCAGTCAGATCATCTCTCCCTGCCTTCCCCTGCCAATCCCAGGCTCTCCAAACCCTCTCAGAAGCCCTGGGGGATACCCAGCATAGAATCATAGACTGGTTTGGGTTCAAGGGACCTTAAAGCTCCTCCAGCTCCAACCCCTGCCACAGGCAGGGACCCCTTCCCCTGGAGCAGCTTGCTCCAAGCCCCTGTGTCCAACCTGGCCTTGAGCTCTGCCAGGGATGGGGCAGCCACAGCTTCTCTGGGCACCCTGTGCCAGCGCCTCAGCACCCTCACAGGGAAGAGCTTCTGCCTAAGAGCTCAGCTCAGTCTCCCCTCGGGCAGGTTCAAGCCATTCCCCTTGGTCTGTCCCTACAGGCCCTTGTCCAAAGCCCCTCTCCAGGTTTTGTGTCAGTCCATACAAGTGGGAAAATGCATCTTTTCCTGCTATTTGAAATTCAAAGGGTTCTTTGTCCCCAGCAAAACTCTCTGCTCTTTCCCCAAAACACACAGCAACTTGCCAGCATCCTTTTGGTGCACTGCAATAATACTTAGGAGGGGGGAAAAAACCCATCCCTAAACTAGGTTGCATGAAGCAGCCATAATTCATCCTGTTGGCATAATATGCTGTTTTTACATAGGGAGACCAGCTAATAGACACTGCTGGGAAAATCGGGAATGAGCAGCATCAGATCTTTCTGCACGCAGTCAGCTCTGCCTTCCTCCATGAGGAGCCTAAAGGGAATTTGGGGGAACGGTGCCGGTTTGCTTCCCCTGCCGAAGGCACAGCCCCATCTCCCGGGGGAGGCTCCGAGCTGCCGCAAGCCTCTGCACCAGCTGGCAGCTCTCTGTGTCCGCTGAAGGCAAGAAAATGCTCCCAACTGGTGTGAAAACTCAGTGCATTGAGGAGGAAGGCGGCAGCGCTGTCCTGGGCATCGGGAAATCACTGCTTCCCACAGAGGTGCCCATCGTAGGCTGGCTTGGGTGGGAAGGGACCCTAAACATCATCCAGCTCCAACCCCCTGCCATGGGCAGGGACACCTTCTACTAGAGCAGCTTGCTCCAAGCCCATCCAACCTGGCCTTGAACACTCTGATGCTGCAAGAAGTTTGGCTGTGTGGGTTCAGCTCTAAATCTGACCAAGGGCTTTGTGGTGTTCTCCTCCCTGCAGATCACTCTCACCACCATCGGCTATGGGGACAAGTACCCGCAGACCTGGAATGGGCGGCTGCTGGCGGCTACGTTCACCCTCATTGGCGTCTCCTTCTTCGCCCTTCCTGCTGTAAGTGGGGGCTGCAGCATCTTGATGGGAGGGTGTTGAGCTCGGCCCATGTTGTCCCAAGCCCCTGGAGCCACATCCAGTGACACAAAGCATCCAGAGATCTCCTGTCTGCAACAGCTCTGTGCTTTTTGAGTCAAGAAAAGAGGGACAAAAGGGGAAACCCTGTCTGAGTACCCACAGATTGGGCACTTTGTGTATGAGCAAACGAGATGGAAACTCCAGATTTGGCTTTGCGCAAGTATTTATTGAAGCAAAACCAAAAACTCCTGCAAAAGCTGTTCTTGGGGGTGATGGCCTTCTCCTGGCTTTCAGAAGCAAGAAATAGAACAAACCTTTGGAGGGAAAGCTGGCTGCAATGTTTAAGTAAAAGCTTAGCAAACACCCTGCTAACTGCAAATGTCTGTTCTCTTCCCCAGGGCATCTTGGGTTCAGGGTTTGCTCTGAAGGTTCAAGAGCAGCATCGGCAAAAACACTTTGAGAAGAGGCGAAACCCAGCAGCGGGCCTGATTCAGGTGAGGATCACCTGGGGGTACCACGTTTTGGGGGGGTTTAATAGTCTTTTATGTGCTGGGGAGGAGACAGGCAGGTGAAGAATGGGGCTGTGTGTGTAAGGTGTGAGACAGCAGCTGGTGACTAGTCTTGTGTGGGAATAGATGCCAGGAAATCAGCCATGGAGAAATAACATGTGGTAGGAAACAGAACAAAATCCAGCCCAGCACAGTGAGACAAATGCATTTGGAGAGTCTGGTTTTACCCAGCTTTTTCCCCCTCTCCCTCCCCACCAAAGAGAATATTGATACTGATAGAAAGTTACATTTGGGAGCATTTTCTTCATGGTAACAGATGCCTGCGCAGAAGGTGGGTCTTGGTGTGTATCTTGGAGACATGAAATTAGTCATTTTACATTCCCCTGCTCCTTTCTCTCCACGTTTTTTAACTCCCTGATGGGCAGCAAAACTTATTTGATGCCTAACTTCAACCTGACAGTGGGTGCCTGGTACCTACAGCACTTTTAGCTGGGCTCACGTAGTCAGGAGTACCATGGTACCACCCCAGATTTGGCATGTATTAAACCAAGGAAAATGAAGATCAGACCCATCCCATAGCAGAGGGAGGACTCAGTGTTGGCCAAAGGCTATAAACCAAGGGCAGTGCTGCCCATAGCGGGTTCACAGCCCCACTATGATCCCCTCCATAGGCGGCTTGGAGATTTTATGCCACCAACCTGTCCCGGACGGACCTGCACTCCACTTGGCAGTACTACGAACGCACCGTCACCGTCCCCATGTACAGGTACCTCCTTCTCCCTCTTCCACTGCCTTCCTCATGACACCACTGTCTCCATATTTATTTTTGTTATCTGGTTATACAGTTTCGTTTATTACCTATTTTTTGGTTAAAAAAGTTGATTTCTAGAGCCAGTATATGCTTTTTCTTTTGGAGTTTTTTTTGCTTTGTGGTTGGCTTTGTCTGTTTCTTTTTGACTTGATTTTAATTTCTCTGTTGGTTTTTTTTCTTTCCATGTCTGTGTGTGTGTACATGCTCTTCTTTTCACCTTTGTTTCTCCACGGCTGCTGGTAGTTGCGTTGTGTTGTGACAGTTGCTGTGCCCAAGGGTGAAGATCTCCCTTCCGAGCTGCTCTGGATCATAGGTAAACGCCGTCCTTGCCCTGTGTGCAGCTCCTCTCACCCATTCAGGCTCTCCTTGTGGCTCCAGTTGGTTTCTTATGGTCCTTCTGCCTTTCAGCAAACTTCTCTCCCACCACTTTCCCTGGGTGCATTTGCCCTGGGTCCTTCTTTCCTTTCCTTATTATTTTTCTAAGAGGAAGAAAACTGAATGAGGATTCAATGAGCATTTTCCCATGTCTTGCATTTCATTTATCCATCATGAGAAAGGCCGGTTGGATGGAGCTTGGAGCAAGCTGCTCTAGTGGAAGGTGTCCCTGCCCATGGCAGGGGGTTGGAACTGGATGAGCTTTAAGGTGCCTTCCAACCCAAACCAGGCCGTGCTTTTATGATCTGTTGACACAAGTAGGGAAGGACTGTGGCTGTGATGGATGATGCTGGTAAAGCACCGCTGTGTTTTAGCAGCATCCATCTGCCTTGCTTTAAGGAGAGGTAACTCATCATCATCCCCAGGCAGCCTTTTCAGCTGATACAACACAAGTTAGAGCAGTGTCCTGGGAATTCACAGCCTCTTGGGATTTGGGGCTTCATGGAGATGAAGACAGTCTCCTGCCATGCCTCGCTTCTCCCTGGTATGCGGGGAAGCATTGCATCCCCCGGCTCATTCTCATGGTTGGTGGCATCGAGGCAGAGGCTTCTCCAGAAGCTAAAATGCAAAACGTTGTTGTTCATTTTGCACTCCATGCTGTCTGCATCCCCTTCTGGTGTGTTTTTAGGAGCTAGTCACGTTGTTGTGGTCAGTGAGTTTCCATTGGATTCATTCCCAGTGTGTGTCTGATTGCCTTTTTTTTTTTTCCCCTAGAGATTTATGAACCAGCTTCAAGATTTTGCCTTATAAAAACAAAACCCAAAACCAAACAACCACCCAACAAAACAGAACAAAGCTGTTTTCCGATAGTGTTAATCTCACCCATTGAAACTCCCCCATCTCACTGTACATTAGCAGCGCTGGCTGTGATCAGCTATTGGAGAGGATGAGGATGGCACCTGGTCCAAAGTCCACTGCAAACTGCGGGAAGCCAGGGGCTGATTTCAGTGAACTTTGCTGGGTTTCACTGCTCTTTGAAAGACTGAACTTACCACGCAGCCAGACATACAGTGACACCTTCTGCATGAGGATGTCCTGGCGTAATTACCTGATGCTTAATCCACTTGTTAGAACCCATGGAGCTAGGACACAGGAACAAAAGTTGAAGAGCTGCAGAAGAGCCTAAATAAAAGCTTTAAGGAGGAAAAAGGACAGGAATGCAGCTTGGTGAAAAGCCCAGCTCTCCTGAATGAAAAGCCAGCACCAAGCTGTAGCAGGGTGGCAGCAGTTTTACTGGTTGGGTGCTGCTCCAGAGTCAGTCCCAAGCAGCAGCATCACCTTGGCCTTCCTTAGGCACAGGTTACTCTGCTGTCCCAGTTTCACCTTTAAATCCCAACTCCTGTGTGTGTGCAGGTAAAGCGAGCATCACCTAGGAGAGTGAGTCATGGATGCAGTGATGGATTCAGCTCTTTGGCGAAATTGGATATTTTTACCAAGAAAGCAGTGAGCTTCTGTTAAATGTATTTTGGATGCAGTCAGATTAATTAGGGAAAACATTAAAAATGGGGTAACTGTATGTTCTGGCTGCAGCTTCCATCAGTCACACTGTGCATCTATCCTTGCCTACCCACTTCACTAAAGCCAGCTCTGCACTGGTGCAGCCAGAGCAGCACATCAAGCCCAGTGCCGCATTAAAACGATGGCTGCAGCATGATTAGGAAGTGGGCTGGAGGAATGCAGTATCCCCATGTCCCTCCAGAGTGCCAGGGGGTGATCTGCAATCATCACTACCTTGGCACCCTTTCTGCTCAACATTGGGCTGCTTATTCCTCACAGCAGGAGCCCTGTGACTTGAGCTTACTTGTTTTCCCAAGGCATTTCCAAAATGACAATATGAGAAAATCATTGTACATGCCTTGGAGGAGCTCACGTGTCTCCAGAACATCACTCAAATCACTGCAGTAGAGTTAGTCTCACTCGTGCGGGGAAAATAAGGTGGCCCCTTGAGAGAAGCTTGGATTTCATCTCAAAATTCAAAATGTAGTAGAACCAAATCTGAAACAGGCACAAAGCCGCTTTATGTAGAGGTATAGTTTGAGCTCGTAATGCTGCCAGACACCATGGCCTGTTCTGCATCAGCCACTGGATTTGCTGGATAAAAAATTGCTGTTTATTGTCACTATGTCACTACTGATCTCAACTATGTTCATATATTGGCCTTCACTAAAATACTGGCACATCCAAGCCATCATCTCAGCTCAGGTACCCCTGGCTGATGGGACCGAGGGCTTTGGGTGTCCTATGAAAGGCCTCTTGGTGGCCCCCCTATTTTCCCTGCTCTTTGGTGCTCATTTGCTTTCAGAGTGAGAGGTGCCAACTGCCTGTCCCCAAGGGTGACATGAGGGTGACACGGGCGCACCTGAGCAGGCTCAGCCTACGCTCCGTGCTCACCTCTAAGCCTGGTTCATATGCTAATTTTCTTTATTCTGTTTCTTTTCCCCTTTCCTCCACCCCACCTTCCCCCCATCCCTCTTTTTCTTTCTCTTATCCCTTTGGTTTTCTTGGGTGAAAACACTTGAAAAGCACGCAAACGCAAACGTACGGTGCCTCCAGGTATGAAGTGCATGTGACCCTGAAACTGTGTGTCATGTCACTCCTTGTTCTTCGTTTGGGACTGTAACGTGCAAAGCTTTCAATTGCAAAAACAAATGAAGGAAAGGAAAATAAACCTCCGAAGATCAGTTTATTCAAAGGAATGAGTTGAAAGCCCAACCCAGACTCCCCATCCTGCTGCCTACAGACTAACCCTATGCGCCTCCATATATGTTTTAGCTGCTGGTACACACACGTGTTGGGTAACCATCTGCCAAAATGATGATTTAAGGAAGGAGAATGGGAGAGTGCTTGATAAGCTTGGTGTTTTAAGGTTATTTCGTGATGGTCTTACCAACCTTCTCTGATTCATACAATGTTTAATGAGAAACCTTTCCTGTTCATACTCCCATTTTCCCTCTGCCATCACTCCTGCGTGTTCCCCTTTCTCCCGCCCTCTGCTCCCATCCTTCATTGTGTCATTTCTCTCACTCCATGCTGTAGGAGTTGTTTCCACCAGGCAATGCTTGGTTTGCTGAATTTGCTGCGTGGTGGCACCATGGGATGCATCAGTGGTAGAATGGAATGAAATCATAGTAGTAGCTGTGCCTTATTTGAGGACAACATCTGGAGGAGAAAGAGATTGGACCAGATGTTCCACTCCATTCCTAGGTTGAACCAGGTGATCCTTGAGGTCCCTTCCACCAGGGTATTCTATGAATATGAACTGGAAAAATCATTCATTTCTTCCAATAATCCAATCTGATTTTTGGGAAACGGGTGTCCCATCTCAGCAGGATTTCTCCATTTCAGTTTTTTTCTTCCCAGACTGACCTAGAGAAAGCCCCAGTTATTCAGTTTGGGACTTAACCTTTTGGGGTCAATCCAAATGCAAAGACCTGTATATGGCTGTGTAAGATTTATGATAAATAATATTATCTTGGGTTCTGCAGAAAAGAGTAGATTTGAAAATCATGGGCATATTTTAGATGAAGTTGGTGTCTGGAGGTGTAGTCAAGTCAGTGTATCAAGATGGGGAATAAATGGCTTGCATTTCAAGACTGGGGGCCAACCTCTGTTCTTAGAGCAATTTAAACTCTCACTAGATGTATTAACGCTCCTAAAACTGATGTGATTTAGCACCTGATTTCCAAACCTGGTTCCAGTTTTCACAGATGCAAGTTTTACAGCCTTAGTAAATCACACTTAACCATTTTATGGGGTTAATTTACAGCAAATTGCATCCATGAATTGCATTTGTAATATTTTGAGTGCACTTTCCTGTTGTGCTGAGCAACATCCTGTTGGGAGAACTGGACATTTTAATGCTGCAAGGAGTGAAGTAAGAATGTGCCACTTCATCCCATTTCTTATGATAAAGTAGTTTATAAGTTTCATAAATGTCCTTAGTTATGAAAAATAGCTTAGGTTGGAGACATAAAGACATTGTTAGGGTAAAAATTGGCTCCTCATAGGAACGCCAACACAGCATGGAGACTCATTTAAGTCACCATTCCATTCCAGCATCCATCTCCTTGTCACTGTCTTCCTAATTGTTCCTACTGGGACTGTTCAAAGGCGTCATCATAGTTTCTGTGTATGTCGTGGTGTGTGTGTGTGGTTCTGTGTATACTCCTACCCTCTGTTGTGTGCTGCTCCCTCCTCGTGTTGTGGGGTTTGGATGATGTCCTGGCTGGAGGCATGATATCCCTACTGTCCCCAAGTGCTTGAACCTTATCTGTGCTACCAGGAATAGGGAATTTGCCTTCCCTTTGGATAGGGGAGCTGGAGGTAGTGTGGTGTTCGTGCTGTCCTGGGAGGGGTGATGGAAGCTGGTGACTCGGAAGCGTTGCTGCGGTGTATAGCATGAGCTGTGTGTGTTCCTGTGGCGTGCAGATCTTCTCACTTAGCTCCCCTTTAACCACAACTTGCTTCCCTTGCTAACAAGTGACACATGGACCAGGAGGAGAGAGAGAAAACATGAGATGCCCCAGCCCAGAGGTCCGTTCTCCATGTCTCCGGAGGACACGGTGGCACACAAGGGTGCAGTGTGCTCTCCATCAGTGTTTCATAGCAAAGCTCAGTCAAAGCACTGAGCAGAGCCCTGCCTTTTCTCCAAGGTTCTGGTGAAATGGTGCAATGCAGTAGCTGTTCCTCAAGCTGCTCTCTTGTAATGACAGGTTAGGCTGAGCATTCGATTCAAATTGAATTTCAGGTCAAGTACCTGGATGAGTTTACACCCGTTTTTAATCGTTTCAGTACAATATTGGGCTCTTTTTTTCCACCCATCACCCTACCACAGAAACAGTGAATTTCTGTGTTTCCTTGTGTGTCTTTTTACCTTTGCATGGAAGCATCTATGGTGGCCCAAGAGATGCCCACCTTCAGTACAGTGTAGACTGGTGTTATGCAAAGGAAAGAGCTCCTTTTGGGATCCTGAGTCCTTCAATCCAGTGAGTTAATGAGCTCTGAGACTTGTATCAGTGGGAGCCCTGGATGTGTGATTCTGGCCAGAGAAAGCAGGGCTGTTATCCTGGATATGGCCATCCATGATAAACTAATGCACCAAAGAACGGTTGTCCACCCTTCATTAGCTGCTAAGTACACTTTGTGCTTGATTTTATTCACCCATCTTGGAAGGAACCTGCCAACCCTGCCGTGGGTTTGAAGGGAGGACACAGCCCAGCACTCATATGCTGCTCCACTGCACCAAGGTCAGCATCCTCCTGACTTCTTGAGTGAAGAGAATCATTAATTCATTCAGAGCAGGATGTGCTCTCTGGATGGCAGCAGAGCTGGCCTGGGGAGCCGAGCCAAAATTTTCAGGCCTATTTTTACTCTTTTCTCCATTCTTAGGATTGAAAGATGTTCTGATTGCCTCAATCTTGTGAGCACCGAGTCCGCTCTGCTGAACAACTGGGGGGATTTGCGAGGATGAGTTTCATGATGCAGAGGAAAAGCTTTTCCACTTGGGTTTTTTATTCAGTTAGAGGAAAACTATGAAACTACTGGTCTCATAATGGCTGAAAAAACATGGGCGTGAATAGCTCTGCCTTTACTTTACAGTAAGCAACAGCACCTCGGCCAAGACCAGTCTGTGAGCACTTGTGCTCCTTTCCTTCCAGTCCAAAGTTGCCATTTTAGGCCAGTTTGGGTCATTCTTGCTCTAATTAAAACCTTGGTGGCTCATTTTCCAGCAGAGCCATACGTGTACACTGCCTTGGGGTTGTGGCTCTTTGGGCTATGGTCCCAACTGCAGGGACCTTAGTTTGACAAGGGCACACTGGTGGCCTAGAAAGGGTTTAGCAGCAAGTCATGGGATGAGCCCCATTGGCCTTAAGCCTGAATGCAGAGTCCCCAGGTGAGCTTTTAAGTAGGCGTTGCTCTTCCCAACCATGTGCAGCGTTCTCCATCCTCCCCCCAACACCCCCAGCTCACATCTCTCCTGATTGAAAACCTGTGAATATCAATGTTAAATATTCATGGAGCAAACCCCAATCTCCCAGGGCCTGAAGGAAGAATCTGAAGTGGATGTGGGAGCTCATTCAATGGCACAATATCACGATAGGCGACAGGGTGTTCATTTATTTTACTTTTTAATTAACCAGGATTCCTATTTTCAGGTCCTTCCTAAGAAAAGAAGGAAAACCATTTTTCCTAGAAGACAATGATACGTGGTTTTGCTTTATTTTGGGGCAAAACCTGGCATGGACAGTAGGGAATTGGTTGAACGTGACCCCCGGAGCATGCTGCTCCCAACCTCAGTTCCCTGTTTTCTCTGCCCCATAAGGTGCTCCTTCCTATGCCTCCTGGCATTGCCAGGAGCAGCAGGGTTGAGTTCTCCCATTTGCTCTCCAGTTAATAAGAGCCGAAGTGCTGACCTCCACACAGAGCAATGCCAATCAATAGACTGCACATGGTGAACCAGCTCTCCTGCCAAAACACCATGATGCTGCTCAGAACCCCTGGCAGCTGCTTGTGTTTTGGGAGGTTCCAAATCCAATGGTGCAGACAAGTTTCTCTCTCTCTTTGCTGTCACCCTTTCTCTCTTTCCCCACCGCTCTGCCTTAGGACACTGTTGGAAGTAGCAGCCAAACCCCTCTCCATCCTTCCCAAGCTGTCTCCCAGTTGCGCTTGGTGGCACTAAGCTGGTTCTAGCTGAAAGGATGGGGCAGCAGGGGAAGGTTCCAAGATGGGAGGCTCTGAAGTCATTTCTGCTTGGATATTAATGGTCTCTATTTTCTTCCTCTAGACTAATCCCTCCTCTGAACCAGCTGGAGCTCCTGAGGAACCTGAAGAGCAAATCGGGACTGACATTCAGGTTAGCAGCAGAGTTGAGAGTTTGGAAAGCACCCACTTTGCAACCTTTTCCTTTTGTTTTGTTTCCTTTTTTTCCTTTTTATTTAGTTTATTTTTTCCTTCCTGCCTTTTGCATATGGACATCCTTGAAGATGTGAGAGGTTTTGGCAGTTGGTCCCCCATAGGTTGTTCAGTGACCTCCCCATCCCTCTCCCATGCTATACATGAATTTCTTCAGCCTAACTTGGCTCTGGAGTAATGTTACAGTGCTTGACTGAAAGCACTAAGTTGTATTTTCAAAGGGTCTGATTGAGGTAGTGTTCCCAGTTTTACTCTGACCTTTGTATTCCTCACCACCCTCAGAGAAGACTCAGGCCCACGGTGCGTTACTTCATTCTCCATCCCCAAAAGCAGGCAAGGTTGTAGTGGTGAGAAGTATTTGCTGTGGCAAGGTATATGTGATGGTCCCAGAAGGTCAGGAGTCCTGCAGCTTCAACCTGTGCTTGGGAAGGGTGGTTCTTGGGGCTTTTAAGCAGGTAAGGCTGCCCATTTGGGGAATAGGGAATCTTCTGGGAGACCCAAGGAGGGATGGAGAGGTGCTGGCTGTGACTGGTGAGCATCAGGGCCAGCTGGGGAGGTGTGGGATGGGAGCTGCCCTGGGCTGTGTCTCTGCAGAGGGTAGAGATCTGTAGACCCATGGCAATATGTGAGTATTTGAGCTAGTGAATGAGGTTGGGTTTCCAAGCTTGTCTGAGCAAGGAGCAGATGGCAGAGTTGTATTTTGTTTGAGTCTCTGCGCGCTGCTGCATTCAGCTTAAAGAAGAGGGGATGGGATCTGTGCAGGTCTCAGTGGTCACTGATGGATGGAGGCAGGGCCGGGGCTGGTGCAGCATCACTCTGAGAGTGAATCAAGCTCGTCCTGCCCAGATCTTCCTGCAGTCCGGTTTGTGCCTTATTCTGTCTGGTGAGAAGCAGCCTGCTCCTTCCCATGGGGCTGCAGGGGCAAGGCTGCTCGGGGACCCAGATTAAATGCAATTTCCCATTGTGACAAAGCTGTGAATCAGTGCAGTTGGAGGCAGAGCAGGTTCTCCTCGATGATAAAGGGAAATGCCACCAAGATGCCTGGTCGTTGAAGGCGAGGTATTTACTTCAGTGTGGCCTTAGCCTGGCTTGCAGTGTGATGCTTACCCTTTGGCAGGCATTCAGCTCATTTTGTCCTCAGTGTCAGTCAGGTGGTTTGGGATCTCAGTAGGAAATAATGTACAAAATTGTGGCATCCCACTCCCTCCATCTAGCCTTTGGCAAAGTAGCTGCCAAAGGCTATGGAGGCAGAAACCCCACCTGGGGTGTTGGGATGCCAGGGCAGAGATCCATGCTCCTTCCCACTGACGTTCCCCTCCCAGCACCATGTGTTAGCACTGCAGCATGACGCCGTGCATCAAGAGATGCAAGATGAGCTCTGCAAAAATGGCCAGGGGGGAAAAGCACCAGGGTCCCAGGAGCTGTTCAAACCCTTCCCTATGTGCAGAAACACCTCAGGGCGGTGCATTCCCAAAGGAAGGGGGCCGCTGTCTGAGCCCACAGAAGTCCTCCTGTGCTCACACAAATCACACGACCGTCGGGTGTCTCAGTCATGCGTAGGCACGAGGATGGGTTGGGATAAACTCTTCAACCCTGTGCGTTGTATGTGTCTTCTCTGAGGTTGTGTGAGTCTCCAGTGATCTTCTGTCCAGGCCAGAAGCTCCAGGAATTAAGAGCTCCTTTCCCTTTCTTCTGTCCACAACTTTCACTCTAGTTGTATTGTTTGGTATTGTCCTTTCGTTATGTTTTAACAGTGAAGCAGCAACGTCTTTTACCACCTGACACCATGCTAATGTACTATTGCTTCTGTTTAAAGGAAAGAGCAGCAGCCTGAACCATCGCCAAGGTCTGTATCACTGCCAACAAACCATCCCCATGCATTACCCGTAGATATCTATGTACGTGTGTGCGTGTGTGTACCATGTCGTGGTGCCATCGAGGGAAGCATTCTAGGTATTAACGTGCTTTTTCTGTGCTGTGGCAGTCCAATGTATCTCTGTGTTTGCTGGACCTTAAATCATATCTTCCTTCCAGTCTGCCTTGGGCTGTAGCTGCGAGGATAGTGAGGCTATGGGGGCTAGAGAGAGCTCTGGGCAGCACTGGCAGAGCTGGCAGACTCTATCTGGGGTGATGGCAGGGCTCTGGTTTATGCTGCTTTATTTCTGTTTCGTTGCTGGAGTCGTAGCTGAAGCAGTACAACAAGGCTCGATGGGCACCGATGGCTGGGTGATGCTTTGCCTGTGTCTCCATCACCCGACGCTGTGATGGATGGAAGTGACATGGGACCATGAAGCCATCACCATGTCACTGAGTTAGCGACTTCTCCTGAGCTCCTCTTGCTGCAGGGCAGTGCGCGGGGCTGCGTGGACCTGCTGCTCCGTGGGACACAGGAGGGCTCTCTGACACGGCAAGACGTTGCATGGCAGAGATTCCCTTTTCTCCAACCCCGTTCCCTTTGGCCTCACAGCCTCTGGATGAAGCACGGTCCCTGCTCCGTCTTCCCTCCACGCCTGGAGTCCATGGTGCAGAGCGTGCTCAGGCGGGCACCCTCTGAGACGTGGGGAGCACCTTCCAAGGCCAGCCACAAACCTCACCTACGGGAGAGCTTTTCTCTATTCACATGTCCCAGGGAAAGCAGCAGGGCTGGTATTTGGGGTACTTGTCAGATACTTTTCATCCCCTTAGAACTCCCTAATTCTGGTATTTTGTGTCCTGTATTTTCCAGTTCTTTTAAGAAGTAATTCTGAGACTGAATCTCATTTTTAATCTTGGGAGGCAGGATGCAGACCTGAAGATCAGTGGAGATCATCTCCTTGCCTTTCAGATCTTCCATTTCATATCTCAAAACGTAGCTTACAGCCTAAATATTGTAAATAATATGTTTTTCAGAAGCATAAGTGGAGCCTGGCATTTTCCAGATGAAACTTTCTGCTGTGCCTTTTAGCTTATAAGAGGCCAGAAACTTAATTTTGCCCTGGCATAAAATCCAACCAAAGATACCTGGGTTGATGCGGTGCTAACTAAAGGAAGGCAGATTTCGTCCTTCCTTCTTTTCCCCTGGCCCCCACTCATTTTTCTGTCTTTCATTTGAGCTTTTCCTTTGCAAGCAGCACCTCTGCAGTACTCCAACCGCTTTCCTGCCAAAGAAACCAAATCTCCAAGATCATGTTTCAACTATCCAGATTATGTTATTTTTCCCTACATGGAGCCTCATAGCTAGAGCAAAGGCAGGGTCCATCCAGCTTTATTAAAGCAGGGAGCATTGCACATAACGATGAGACAAAAACCTCTGCTCAACACAATCAGCTCTATAGCTGAGGAAGTCTGAGGACCAATGTTAGGGTCACAGCAGCCTGCAATCACAGGCACTGCATTGATTTCCTACTTTCAAATCTGAGTCCTGTCTTGCAGTGTTCATTTTGACCAGTTACAACATTAGGTTTGATATTTCTTTATAGATGTTGCAGGTTTTTCCCTGATCATTTCTCGCATTGCTTTCTTGATCTTATGCCACAAAAAGAAGTAAAAAAAAAGCCTTTCACTGTCCTTTTTTCAGAGTATTCTTTACTCTGTATAGCTCCTTCATCAGGGTCGTTCCCAAATGCTACTTTCATCCTCCTGCGGTGTATCTGTCTCTTGTGGCACTGGTGGGTTTTGTTGCTCTCTGTTGTAAGGTACCGATCTTGAGCTTGCCCAAGCTGAGGGTCTGCAGTTTCTGTGTATATGGCATTAGAGTACTTTTCACATTGCTTAGTTCAGCTGCCAAAGGAGAACCATAACTCTTCCCTTTTGTGTTTTGTTAGGGCAATATCAGTTCTACCTGCTCCCCCTGCCCTTTTCCATCTGCTAATGTCTTAGAGTTCAGGAAGGAATTTTGCACCTCCAGATATTCAGGGCTCCCCAAATCACCTGTTTTCCCAAACGAAAGTTTCTGGATCTTCTACATTCGTATCCCAAATCTCCCACCCACTTCTAGTTCCCAGCAGCCTCCCAGTGATGCTCAGTGTGTCATCCTGCCCTTGGAAGAGAAAACTCCTGTTTCTCAGCCCACCCGCCAGTTAATCATCCAGCTGATGCCCGTCTGTCACTGATGACTGTTCCATATAGGAGACTCCTTGGGATGAGCTGTCTCTCATAGCAGACCCCAGCACCACACTTCAGCTGGTAAAGCACTTGTCACTTTCCATCAATGTAAGGAAAACATAGTCTTGGATCTGGAGATAGCTGGATCTGCCTCCTGTTCTAGCGATGTGTAGGGAGTGGCTGATTTCCTATATCCCTCTTTCCATAACTGATGCACCACAAATTCCTCACAGCAAACAGAATAGAAACAGCTCTTTCCCTCTTTTGCCTCTTCATCTATTTTAAGTTAGAGAAGGGATGCTGGCACAGCTCATGGAATGTGCTGTGCAAGACAAGCATTGCTTTGCAAGGTCAGGGCACATCCCAAATGCCCCACAGCTGTCAGGGTCTTGCCCGTGCACCAGCAGTGATGCTGCCCTCTGACTGGTGCTGCTGTAGCTGTGCTCATTTCTGCCCAGACAGCACTCAGGGAGCTGCTGCCCAGGGTGGGAGGAAGTGAGGAGGTGATGGGGTTAGCATGGTGGAGGCTCAGGGTCACCTGGAATTACTCGTGTGGCTTTAGCTTTGGTGTTGTAAAATGGGACAGCCAATCTGAGAGACAAGTTATGTCCTTCCTCTATTGATTCTGCTTTGTTTTCCACCATGAGCTTGTCTGCATTCATCTATGGCTAGGAGAGCTCTATGCCGACCTGCTTGGGGTGGGCAGGAGCTCACCTCCCCAGGGCATAGAGCCCAGGCTCTGATGAGCAGAAAAGATGCTGGCTTTTTTCTACATGCTACCAACCTCTTCCTCCTGATTATTTCCCTCTCTCCTTTCGCTTACAAAGCCTCCTCTGTTGCCTGTCACTTTGGGTGCTGTGTCCACCCTGCCATCTGAAGTGGTCCCTGCCCTTCCCTGGGCTGGTTGCTGCTCTTGTGAACAGTCTGAGTCCTTTCCGCCCCATAACCTCAAGGAAGGAGGGTTGCTGCATGGTTTTCTCACCCCTCCTGCTGCAGAACGCCAGCAGATCAGAGTGATAACGGGGTTTGATTACTCCTATGTTAATCTGGCTGCAAATTTGCTGTGGCATCTCATTTCTGTTTATTTTGTCTCCTGATTGTAATGTCAAAAAGACAAACATATGGTTAGCCAGGACTACGGAGGCTCCTTTGTGAAATGTGTGCTTCAGATGCTCTTTAGCAGATGGTCTGATAAACATCTGAAGGTATCCATGACCACATTTCTTCCTCTTGCATTTTCCAAACTATGATTTGGTGAAAAGCTAAAAATTACTGAGCCAAATGATCAGAATAATACATTTATAACAGAGAAAAAGAAACAGAAGGGTTCCAGGGAACTGAGAAGCTAAAACTCAGATTACTTTGTCCAGCATGAGGTCAGTCCTGTAGGCACAGAGAGAAACCTCTTTGCAAGGTTGTCCTCAGCTGTGGTTTGTCCGTGCCCTGAGTGAACTCAGCAAGACCTTGGCCACTGAGTGAATGCTGGACTGGGCCACCTTGTAATGTGTCTGTGTATCTGTGCGTATATCTCAGTTTCAGTGTTTGTGTATGTCTGTCTGAGATACACACAACATGAATATCTCTTTTCAAGGGTGTGATTAAGGCTTTTCTATGCACTGGAGGATGCCTTTGGTTGACTCAGTGGGCCCCTACTCATCCAGCCTAGGGTGTCTGAGGTGTCACTAACCACCTCTGCCCATGGAGAATGGTATCAATCACAGGAGCCCCATGGGCCATGTTAGCCTGGGCTGGCGTTTGACCGTCTAACCCATTAAACTGGTGTCAGAGACTCATGCTGGGACTGACAGTAATCTGGAAATAATCAGTTGCCTTCAGGGGAGCAGATTATTTGCACAGAAGGGACTGCAGCTTTCCATAGGGACTGCAGAGGAGACTAAGAAGAGAGTGATCCCCGTGTCTCCCTCAGGCTCTGCATGCTGAACATCCTGCTCTCACGCTGCGATGCTCAGACCCCAGCTCCAGAGCAGCCCTGGTAGCACCAGTGGTCCCCGGGGATGCCTGGTGACTGCGGGGTCCCATTGTGGGCACCTGAGGAGTCCCCAGGATGCTGAGGGTGGTGTCGGCTGAGCTTGCATGGGATGCTGAGAAGCAGAAGGAATTCCTGCCAATTCCTTCTGTGCGTGACCATGAGCTCCTCCGATTGCCGAGTTCAAGTGTAAAATGAGGTCGGGTTTTTATGCCCCTCAGCCTTTTCAGTCTGACCATGAACTCAGCAAGTGATGCCACATGGGGTGATGGGGGCCACGTCATTCCCCTTGAGCAGGTAGAGGGCTGCTCCATGGCATGGAGGACCCTGGTGGTGGTGGTGGCAATCTCCAGGCAGGGCAGTGCCTGAGCAGTGATTTGGGAAGGGCTCACAGGAGCTGTGGTGGAACCTCAGCAAAGCCAGTAACTCCCCAGAAGTGGTAGGGCCCATCTAAAAAGTGCTATGAGAAACAGATGTGTGAACATGCATATTCAAATCCCTTCCCATAAGGGACTGCACCACACTCTGGTTTGATCTACTTTCATGTTTTTAAATGCCAGGCTTAATATAATGCTGTTTCTTGTGTGAGAAGTGCAAATAATTCACAGATTAACTAGCTCTTTGTAAATTTATTTTTTTTCTAAGAAGAAAATTGAACCTTTTAGATGTTGTTGGACAAAACAAGGTAAAGTTTTGGCCCTCCATGGCTTAGCCAAGTTTAAAATTGTCTTTTTTTAATCTATGTAGAGGAAGAAGGATACTTTGTGTTTTCCCAATGCAGATGATCTCCCTGCAGTCAATTGTAGATAAACTGACGCCACCAATTCGATGCAGAATGTGTCATTTCTAATGGTGACATTTATTGACCACAATGAGACAAATTTCAGAGGCTCTCTTGATTTTCCTTCTTTAAATTCACTTAACGCTCAAACAGACGAATCCTGTCATGAACCCGGCCCTCAGAACGCCTGTCTTTTAAACCTAGAGTCAGTAATCGAAAGTTTCCTGTCTGGCATTTGCTTCCAGGTCTAATTTTTACTCTCCCCTCATTTCCAGTAAAAGCAAACCGTGCAGAGAGTCACTATGCGGATGCTGCTCAGGAAACTCTAGGTACCACGGGAAATGCGTCGCACGAAACTAATCAAAAGCTGCACGGCTCATTCTCCCTCTACCCTGCTACCACCCGTTCTGATCACTTCTCTGCTTAATAGAGGTACTAGATGAGTAAAAAACAAAAGGTGCAAAGAGCCTCCCCATTGCCTGCTCAGAAATGAGCTGGTTCCTTGTCTGCTCGTCATGCAGAACGTGTGAATCAAAGAGACGAGGATGGGGAATTTGTTCTGGGTTGAGCAAGCCAGTGTCTGCTCAGCGAGGAAGGAGGCCAGGAGCTGAAGTTTAACAAATGATGGAAAATTACAAATAACAACTATAAAAATTTTAATTATTTTCTTCTTAGAGACCCCTTCCTCCCTATCCCATCCCTTCTCAAGGTCCAGGGAATCCTTGTGAATTGAATTGCGCTGTACGGCAACATCAAATCAGTAGCATGAGAAATACCAGCTTCCTACCTCTGCTCAGTCACCGTTCCTTTGGCTCTCTGAACACTACAAATTGACCTTTCCTAGTCTTGTGGCCTTTGGAAGCCATGGCTTGCCTATCTAGCACCTCTACTACGCAGCTAGAGAAGGACTAATCTCAGCCTGTCCCAGCAGATGAGGGGATATGGGTTCCCCTTAGCATTGACATTGGCATTGTGAATGGTTCTGTTTCTAGATCCTGTGGGAACAGATAGCTAGAGCAGAGGGTTTTGTAGGAGCAGTGTTTTCATCTTTTTCATCAAGTTGACAATTGTTCAGTAGCTTCAAGAATTCCCGTTGAGCATCCCTTAGTGGACCCATCTAAGGGTACCTAGATACGTATATCTTATTTTCCTTATGCATAAATACATCTACTTCCATGCCTGCACTGGAAGAGTCTCTTCCCCCACCCCAGACACTGCTTCTCAGCAGCAAACATGCACCTTCTTGAATTACCAAGCCCGGAGTTTGCATGCTGTGAATGCTGGCAGGAGAACCCCATCAGCTCGTCCCCTAGAGCCAGGCAGGTGGAAAGCAAGCCCAGGAGTGGCAGGACACTGAGTGATGCCGCATGTTTGTGAAGTCGGATTTTTGCATGCTCTTCTTTCTGGAGTCCGTTTTAATTCTCAAAATCACCAGTCTCTCTATCCCTCAGAAAGCCAACAAACTACAGATTGAAAACTATATGTACCTCTGATTTTCTCCATTAACTGTTCCAACCTGTATCTTTTCTTTCCTTGCTCTTTATTTCCCTGCTGGCAATTTTTACTCTCTGTCAGTCTAAAGGCTGGGACTTACGCCTGAGGCTTGTGTGTCCCAGAAGCAGTGTGGTAAATCCCATTTCTGAATGGGTAACAAAGAGGAATGGGGCATGACCTAGGCTTCATAATACACAGATCTCCATAGTAGGAAATCCTTTCTACCTGGATAAATAGCCTGTATCTTTGAGTTATCCTCCTGCTGTGTGTTTTGACAGTACTATGGCCTTCCTTGAAGTTTATCCTTGGAAGTTCTGGTTTAAAACATTGAGTGATCATTTGCACAGGCAGCATTCAATACAAATGGCAAAGATTTGATCAATAATGGACAACATTATCATGACTTGTGTAGTGTTTCCGTTTGCAAGGTTGAGGTTGTTTTATCCATGGAGTTGTAGTGCAAGCAGGGATTCCTCTGTGGAAGAAGGCTCCTTTCAATTGCTTAATGCTGAGGTTGGTTTGGGCAGAGATTTAACCAAGCAGTGGTATTTGTAATGCTGTCCTCTCACCTGTCCATGTCCAGTTCTGTTCTCCGGAAAATCAGCCACCCTGATCTTAATGTCTTCCTTGCATGTCTTCCTAGGCATGAGTTTATAATTGGTAAAGCCCCTATAATGTTTTTCTATTTTCTACTGGATTCCTTCTCACTGTGGTTGTCATGTCATCTCCTCAGTCTTAAGTTCTGTAAGGGAAAGGGAGGATGATACAAATGATTATCTCAAGATCTTCTTAACCCACTGGAGACCCTGAGAAGGAGGATTACAGGCTGTGGTTCTTCCAGTCAAAAAGGAGTCTTGAGCTTTGAAGCAGCTACAAGGGCATCTTTGTTACCTGCATCCACCCTGAATGTAGTGTTATACGCTCTGTGCTTTAGTAAAGCTATAGGTTAACTGTGAATGGACATAAGAATAGTAGTCCAAATGTCTTGCTTCCTGGACCCTTGGGCTCCCTGCCTGCAGTCCCCCTCTGCACAGACTGAGGGACACATGCCAGCATTTTGATGCATCTAAGGCTGAGTGCTAGAAGCCTTCACCTAGGATGCATATTGCAAAAGAACAGGAAACGATGAGTCAATCATAGAAAACTCAATGTAAGTAAATTAATAGAAAACTCCTTAGAAGCCGTGGTTTCTTAATGCACTAACCCAATGATGTCTCGTCAATAAATGCAATAATGCAAGCGTTTTCAGCCAGTAATGTAACTGTACCAAGCCAGCTTAGCAGGTCTATCATATTCTGCTTTGTAAGAGACTTTCTTGGTGTCTACTCAGAGAGATGAAGGCACCACAGAGACCTGACAGGGGGAAGAAATGGCATGGAGGGCAGTGAAGGAAAGGTGTTTGCAGAGCCCTTGCCTAGCCTGCAGGTCTGGGTGTAGCATGTTTACCTTAAAGTCTTGTTTAGGACTGATCAGCCAGCTTGAAGATGTACAGTTTGGCTGTTTTGCTTTGCTCCTGGAATGCAAACCAGCTGAGCTGACAAACAGCAAAAGGTTGTGAGGTGGAGGATGCGTCTGATGTGGTGTTTGGCAGCGCTCAGCATCAATTTGGGAGGAAAAGGCTGTGTGTTAAGAAGAGGGGAGTGATTATAACAGAACACTGCAAAATACCAAAGGCCAAGGTTAAAGACACTTTTGGTTCCCGTGTCCCTTCACTCACCCAAGGCCCCATGCTTGGCTAGGCTGGCATGGTGGCTGCAGGGATGGTGCAACTCTCTTCTTTCCCATTAGGATTTCAGTGAGTCCCTTCAACCCAAGTCTAACACAGTGGTTCTGGATGAGGAGAAGAGGGATCACACACCATGACATTGATTGTTGGCTGACCTTCAGTTTTCCTTATGCCCAGGTTCTGCTTCTACAAGCTCCATCTCTGGGCTGAATTCGCCTTTGCAGTGGCTTTCCTGAAAACACTGGAGACAAACCAGGCTTAGTCCTGGTCCTCTCTTATGTTTGCATTAGTCATGGCAAGTTTTGCGCATACAGGTGTATCTTCCTTGCCTTCATGTCTCCAGTAACTGGTTTCTGCCTCTTCTTCACACCAATGACCAGTGGAGCCCAGTCATAACCACAAAGGCTGTCATTGACTCCTGGCACTCCTGCCTGGTTTCAACAAGTATTTCTCACATGCCATGAGCTCAGCACAAACTCTGGGTTAAAAACCAGCTTCATTTCCCAACAGGAGATAACCTCTTCCTCCTTTGTATGGCTTCCCGGAATAGTGAATGCTGTTACTGGTTGAGTTCATGTGCAGAGATGGATCTGAGTCCATGGTAGTCCAACTCCAATTCTTGCTGCCTACAAAATGAAAGGAGAAAATGAAATAATGGCTCAACCATAGTTTAAAATCAATGTCAAGATGTTACAACTGATACTTTTTATTGATCCAAAATTACTGCTAATGTAATGAGTCCACATTTTTTAAAAGTGCTGATTTAATACTGTAGAGGACTGTGAAATCAACCCCAACCCAGAGGGTTTCAAACAGGAGCTTGAACCCCCAGCATCCTGATGGCAGCTCACACAAAGGTTGCTTCTTCTGCATTTTGCTGCTGAGTCCTGGGTTGTTGGGCCTAAATGAACTTAACTGCAAAGCCCACTAAAGCAGTGAGCATCTTCCTATCAGCTGTGGGTCCACACATTGGTCCTTGTGTGTTCGTCCAGAGTGGGCTCTCATTTTTTATTGGCTGCAGAGAAAAATTAACTCAGGTTCTATCCTATGTTAAATTCAAGTCAAAAGCGGAAAGTTTTGTAAACCTTCCCCAGAGTCAGCCTGGAAACATTGTTTTTTTGGTTATTGAATATGCTTTTAATAGATGCCAAGTAAAACTGGTTATAAAGACCTAGGAACTAAAGCACTCCCTGTTACACTGTTATGGCTTCCCATAATCTTCATCTCTGGTTGAAAAGCCACAGGTTTCTTTCCCTTCCCATCCCCTGGCACAAGCAGGGCACCTGCCCTGTGCTCGTGCCACTCTTGGCTATCACGACTGAAAGCTTCAGTTCATGTTGTGTGTGGTTGTATTACTGCTTTCTTCATGGTCATGTCACCAATGCGTACATCTTCCACTGAGCTGAGGCTCGTTTACCATCTACGTGAGTGAGAGTTAAATACCACTTCTCTAAGACACTCCACTCTGCATGACTTTCTGGTTGAATGAGAACATGATCTTGGATTACCTGACAACATATATCTCTATATATGTCTATATTTCTTTTAGACTCTTTCCTACCAGCTCCTGCAGACCCCGACAGCATTCTCCTCTGCAGGGACTGTACTTGCACGTCATTCCAGATGTCATTTCCAATGAGAGAATTGCATGGCAGAAGGAAAAAATCCAATTTAATTGTTCATATTGTCTCATGTTGTCTATGTTAAAACAAAGACGTTACATCAGGTGCTGGGTTTTTTTCTGAGTAGTGAGTATTCAGGAACAAAACTCACCCAGAACTTAACTGTTCACCAAATTTCTATGAGGTTTTTTAATGTGTAAATAGCAGGAGGTGCAGCACTATCAGGCTGGAAGCTCTTTGCTCATATTCCCCACTGAGTTCAATGCTTTCTTTTTTGCCTTTTGTGATCCTTGCAAACATCTGCAGCATGTTTATTGAGGGAATGGAAAAGGGCTCCCAAAGAAGGGCCCTGCTTTACTCAGTGATAGGGGATTGCTTTTATGCTGAAATCGGTGATGGGAGCAACTCAGCAGAGGATGAGGCACAAAGAGATTGCTCTGAATTCTGAATCTTGGTGTGTTGCTGATTCAGTTTTATACAAGTGATGTTTAAAAGATACCAGGTAGTTCAAAGCATTGGTACTACTGAAATGGAGTAGATTCCAGGAATATTCTTCTGTAAAATCAGCTAAAATAAAGACAAACCAATCCAACTGGCCTATTTTGGATCAAATGACAACATTTCTATCTGGCTTAATCTAAGAAACAGCAAGAATTGCTTTTAAACCTTTGTCTCATTATATATGATGATTTTAGTAGCATCAGTGACTAAGGCTTGTATCCAAAAAGGTATTTGGGCGCATGCTTGTTCCTAGATACCTGTGTGGATTTGCACCTCTGATTTTCAGCTCTGCTGATCTGTTGGTCCCATGGCTTTCAGACAGACCCTGCAGGTGGGCAGCACACTGGGTATGAACCTCCAGTGTTTATCTGAGTTAAAAGACAGCATTAATTGGAGTAGTTCTGCCTTTTCAAACTTGGTCATGAGCAAATTTTATCTCAAGTGTATTTTCCAACGTGAAGCTGTTGCCCAGACAATGGGCACAGATAACCCTGCCCTGCATTCCTTGGATGCTGCATCCAGGCATCACCCAGCATCACGCTGCGCAACTGGAAAATGCTGCCTCAGCACCTTTCCCTCCCTGTAAGCGTTCAAGATCCCGCAATGTAAAGTGACTTTGTAAAAATAGCACCTTCTTACTCGACAAATCTGCTCCCTGTGTGTCTTCGAGTCACATCGTCTTCCCTCACTGACACAACCAAATGTCTGTTCCTGTCAGCAGAGTACAGCTGGGGAAAAGGGAGGTGGATTTTGCTTCGCTTTGAATATCAGCTAAGTTCTGATTGAAGAACCTCATGCTGGCTTTGAAGGCAAAGCAGGACTGTTTGGCTCTAAGTTTTCAGGTGGCATTGCTGACAGACAGATAAAAAACCGCAGTTCTTTGGTTGGTGACCTGGAAATTTGATGTGGAAATCAAAATCCCTGCAATGTTCTTCCTGTAAATTGAGTCAGAGCATTTGCAGCAAACCAGTAAGTGGCTATGGCAATGGAGCAGAGTATTGGGAATGAAATCCCTGGGTTTACTCACTTTTGAGGTACCTACATATAATACTGGCTGTATGCGCCGGTGCCTTGCGCTGGTTGTCTAACCTCTATCAGTGTAGTTTAATAATCAATTGCTATTCAGAGAGCAGCGAACGATCCAATACTGTTTGCAGTTGGGTTTCCCCGATGTTGTCTCTATAACATTTGTCCTTTCATGAAGATTCACCAAATCTTTTAGCTTTCCAAATCTCCTGTGAAAATTCAGCATCTTTCTTAGGATGAAAGTTTCTAATTGCAACTTTCAGGGTTTGGGAAGTAATCAGAGCTGGGCTATCACCAGGCTATGCTCACTGAGACCATCTCTGGTTCTGAAGAGATCTTTTCGAACCAGAATTACAAGGTGTTTGTTAAAGAAATGGGATTCTAATAGAAAAAAAACAGCAATAAAATGCCATATTCTGAAGCTCTTGAATTTGGCTTTGCACGGTTATGACACCCGTAGCAAACCTGCAGATAGATGGTAGCTGATGGATTGAATCATTATAGGAGACAGAGCAATTGCATATTGAAGTGTTTGTGTTTAAGCATTTAAATATATAACTGGAAAAAGTGGAATCCTTTAGAATATCTAAAAAGGGCAGATCATGATTTAAGTGGGAAGAGATAGAGAAGCTGGAGAAAGGGACAGGACAGGGGCTGAGCACCAGAAGTGAAGTGCTTGCAAGTTCAAAGTTTAAGGTTAAAAGCTCTTCTGAATTGGTATTTTCTCACTAGATACAGGGTTGTGGAAGGCAGTTGTGAAAGAAAAGCTTCCTCGCTCGTGATTGGAGCTGATCAGTGATTTAAGGACTCATAACCTCATTGTTTAACGTCATTCTGTCCCGCCAGCCCTGGCATCCCATGAGGGGCTTCTGTTCAAGTCCTCATTATTTTCTCTCTCTTAATAACCATTCTCATTTCACTCATTATGGCGGAAACATTTCTACGATGCTTGTAAAAATTCATTAAAATATATATATTTGGAAAAAAACCCAAACAAACAACAAATTAAAAAGCCAACAGCAAAACTACATCTCACTGCTGCTTGGAAGTGCTCTTGGTTTCTAATGGCTGGTGGGGAAGGACTGCGTGGTTTCCAGAATGACTCCTCCTGCTGTCTCCTTTTTGTCTTTGTTTCAACGTGTTTCTCTGAACAGTCAGAAGGTCAGTTTGAAAGATCGTGTCTTCTCCAGTCCCCGCGGTGCTGGCACCAAAGGGAAAGGCTCTCCACAGGCTCAGGGCATGAGGAGGTCCCCCAGCGCTGACCAGAGCATCGAGGACAGCCCAAGCAAAGTGCCCAAGAGCTGGAGCTTCGGAGACCGCAGCCGAGCCCGGCAAGCATTCCGCATCAAGGGAGCGGCGTCACGGCAGAACTCGGAAGGTAAGGGCTTGGGGTGCCATTCCAGACCCCAAATCCTCTCCATCTCCGCCCATGACGAGCAGAGCTGCCAGCCAGGGTGCTTACATGGGTCTCCTTCTCCTTCCTATATATAGGAAGTATAATAAGAGATAAAACCACTGCTGACATATGGCAATCATGCATGCAGCTGTGGCTGCCCCATCCCTGGCAGTGCTCAAGGCCAGGTTGGACAGGGTTTGGAGCAAACTGCTCTAGTGGAAGGTGTCCCTGCCTGTGGCAGGGGTTGGAGCTGGAGGAGCTTTAAGGTCCCTTCAACCCAAATCGTTCTGTGATTCTGTAATCTAGAGATGGATGGGCTGCACTTGGCACTGCCGGATGTCACCTTAACATGTTGATGGAAACGCTCTTATTTGGATGCTTAGCAAAGATATCTCTGGTGCTTCCCCTGGGGTTGCTGTTTGTGATCTGACTCATCTTTCCTAGCATGGCACCAGGAAACAGTAATGGGTTGTCTTTATTCCTCCCTCTCCTAAACCCAGAAGCAAGCCTCCCAGGAGAAGACATTCCTGATGAGAACAAAAGCTGCAACTGCGAGTTTGTGACGGAAGATTTGACGCCAGGGCTGAAAGTCAGCATCAGGGCAGTGTGGTAAGAGAGGGAGAGGGGGGAAGCGGCCTGGAAAACCAAATAATAGGGGAAGAAAGAGGAATTTCAAGTCCAAGCAGAGGTGGAAATGCTGAGATGGCTGTGCTGCAGGCTGCTTTCCCCTGGGTGGCCTGCCCTCCTTTGCAGAAAACGCTGCCAGAAAGGGCAGTTTTTGCTGAGGGAAGGAATAAATAGAGAAACAGGAAAATCCCCTGCGGGGATGCATCCAAATGATCATTCGCACCAGCTTTGAGGTTTAATGCTGACATTCACAGAAGCAGTGCAGAGAGATGTACTGCTGATGGTCCAAGCAGCATCAGGAGACCACAAGCCCCTGCATCCCCTTCACCTCTCCTATTGCAGCATCCTCTCCCAGACCCCCAGGGTTGTGATTTATTCCGTTTGTCTTCCAAAGCAGCTCCCTGTGGTGTGTTTTATCTGCTACTAAGCAGGTCAGGCTGCAGCCCAGGGACTATATTTTGCCTTTCCTCCCCATCTCCTGCAGCATTATGAGATTTCTGGTCTCCAAGCGCAAGTTTAAGGAGAGCCTTCGGCCCTACGATGTGATGGACGTCATTGAGCAGTACTCAGCTGGACACCTGGACATGCTCTCCCGGATTAAAAACCTTCAGGCCAGGCAAGAGACCCCTCTCTTTGCTTCAGTTTTTCACTGTTTTTTGGTCATTGTGGAGGTATTGCCAGGAGAAGGGACACTTTCCTTTGCAGCTACAACTTACTCTTTTTCTTCTTAAGAGGAAACAGCAAGGAAAACATCAGTGCTTGTGGCTGGAACCCACAGGAATGAGCAGGGCAGGGACTGCAAATAGTGATGCTATGCCACTAAAAGGGTCTTAGTGCCCACCCCAGAGTATACACACAAGAATCACAGCTTGTCATAGAATCATAGAATGGTTTGGGTTGGAAGGGACCTTCAAAGGTCATTTAGTCCAACCCCCTGCTATTAGCAGGGACATTATCCTCTTACTTTGCTTCAGGAGTTTCTATCATTGCAGTATGTCCCATAGGTAAGGCTGGTGTTGTATTCCAACTTCTGTGCTCAAATTGGAGGCGAAGATGAGTTAGTTCTAATATGGGGAAAAAAAAATGTGGAAAAAGGACAAAGGGAACCCAAAAAGGCATTTAAAATTTCATTTTATCCTAAAAGCCACCCCCAAAGCAGATCAGTTCTGTCCTCTGAACAGAGGATCTGAGCTAAGCTCTTTTGTCTGACCACTCAGACAATGTCCCACACTGAAAAGGAGACCCCAAACCCCCAATATCCCCCAGCTCTGTCGACTCAGCAGAAGTAGCCTCAGTTGTGCTGAGCTTGAAGGATGCCCAGAATAGAGGCAGGGCTTGGCCATAGGCTATCTCCAGTCAAAACAATGCACCATTTACTTTTACACTTGGAGAAAGGAATTATTTCCCTTGATGGCTGTGGCAGCCCCAGTTCCTCTGGAAACCACTGGGGAAGTTTTCCTTTCATTTCAAACCCATCTAGGGCCCTGGTAGGACAGGAAAATGGTGTTAGGAAAAAGAGGAATCTCTCTTCTGCCGTGAATCTCTCAGGGACCATTTTAACTCTGCTATTTTTGATGTTCAAGCAGCAGAGAGAACTTTCTCGGCATTGCTTCACGCTGTGCAGTTCCCAGAAGGCAGATTCTCCCTCGCGGTGGAGACTAAAATATCCTGGAGAATTTCCTCTCTTTCAGCCTCTCACCCCCGTTCCATAAAAACTCAGTGATTATAGACCCAAGACATGGAGCTGAATCTGGAGGGGGAAGAGGAAGGGCTTGATATTTCCTGACTTTAATAAGCTGATTGGATAGAAGGAAGAAGTTCTTTACTGTGAGGGTGGTGAGCCACTGGAATGGGTTGCCCAGGGAAGCTGTGAATGCTCCATCCCTGGCAGTTTTAAGGCCAGGTTGGACAGAGCTTTGGGTGCCATGGTTTAGTGTGAGGTGTCCCTGCCCGTGGCAGGGGGGGGTGGAACTGGATGATCTTAATGTCCATTCCAACCTGAACTATTCTATGATTCTATGAAATGAGAAGCCTCCAGGCTGCCTTTGCAGTAGGGAGTGAGCCTTTGGGGTTGTCATCTCTACTGGCTCTAGCTGGGACACGAGCTTTCAACACCCAAGTCTCCCATTACCTATCCTTTGCTGCAAAGACAAAGTTGGCTGTTTAACTGGGGAGGTTCAGGTAAGGAATTGGCGCTTTCAAAGACCAAACTGAATTCTCCCTTTAGCTGTATCTATGGGACAGCAAGACTAGGGTTGACATCCGCCCCATTGCAGGGAAATCAGGTGTACTAGGAGCTGCTTCAAAAGAACTTGGCTTTGGGACCCAGGGGTACCAGGCAGCTTCACTGGTTTCAGCAGGTCAGCGATGGGAGCAGATCCCCTTTTGGGTCATCCTTCAGAGCACTCATCATAGTAGCCAAATGGGCACTGAGAGGTCCCATGGCTGGTCACCTGCCCAGTGAAACTGGAAGGGTCACCCTCTCGACAAGGTGGCCAAGACCAAGTGGCCTAGAACAGTGCACCCATATGGGGTAGCCCTGGGAGGTTGTCATGGGGCACATTGCAAAACAGATACCTTTATTGCCCTTTCCTTCAGCAATCAAAGCAGTGTGTTCTCCCTGCCAGCTCAGCTCAGCTCAGCAGACCTGGCTGGGACCTCCCATAGCCAGGGCTTTAGTGGATTAAAGCTGCATTCAAGCAGTTTTCTGGGGTGTTTACATGCACTTTCCTCTTTAATCATTAATGCCTCTGTCACTGTGTCTGTAATGTGCTCTTTTCAGTGTTGTGTTCACACTGTCTCGTGTCTCATCCTGACACCTTGCCAACCATGGATGTCTCCCATTCATTGAGTATGCAATCCTGCAGTGTATCTCACCGACTCCCAACAGCTCGTGCTTTTCTGACCTAGCTGAGGATGCATTATCTAGCACCGGAACTGAAAGGAGAACGAATATATGTTGTTTCATATCCAACTGCCTCAATGGGATATCGCTACACACATGCAAATACATTTCAGAGGGTATCTGGGGTGGGGGGACCTCCTGATGATGTTTCAGTGGTGCCTGCATCCCCAAGTCTTATCTGGAAGAGGGAAGACTGTGGCTTTCACTGAGAGCCAAGTGGTAGGAGAGAGCCTTCTGTTTCCAGTGGGGTCTGTGTTCAATTCCTCTCTCTTTCTGTCATTCTGTTTTGCAGTTGTTTCTTCCTGCAACTTTTTCTGACCAACTTTTCTCTCCATGTTGCTTCATTATGCATTTTTGCTGCTGTCTTTCTTTTTCTTATTTACTTTGCCAGGATAGATATGATTGTGGGTCCCCCACCCCCTTCAACTCCCCGGCATAAGAAGTATCCAACCAAAGGACCCATGTATTCTTCCAAAGAATCTCCCCAATACTCGCCTAGGTTAGGATTCACCAAAATGCCGCTTTCTCTGGATTTTTCATTTGCTTTATGTCAAACCCCTTTCATGCCAGTTATATGACGGCATTTATCACGTGGATATTTATTAGCAGCTTGCTAAATCATGACTCGGAAGGGGGTTGCTACTCTGGGTGTGCTCTGATTTACTTTCAGGAATGAGATTTCACATTAAGCAAGCCAAAGGGCAAAAAGAAAAAGGGCATTCATAGAGCCATCAGTAACCATCAGTTTCTTCAAGTGTGTTTTCTATTTGCACTCTTCTGGGTGTTAGAAAGCAAAATTATATCTTTTAAAATCTCTTATTTTATTAGGCTGTCCTCAAATCTAAAAGGTGGAATATTTACCCACAAAGCCAATCTAAACTGAGCAATCTGCTTTCTAAAAGGCAAACCACTCCACACACAAGCAAAGCAGCCTCTGCTGCTCTTTCTACTCTGGAATGAGTTTAACTCAGTGGGCAAAGTAAGAATGAAGTGTTTCATATCCGATGAACACAGTGGTCTCTTCCTTGCTGATGTAACTCTACTGACCATGGGAGGGAAAATGTGTTAAAATATTAGAACCATGGACTCATAGAAAAATAGTAATAAGTGTAATAACAATAAAAATCCTGATCTTTTGCAAGCAAAAAGAGCAGGAGTCAAACCCAGCCCTCAGTCACACAGCGAGACTTTTCCCATTGCCCTCATGAAAGTCTCTCCTTAGGTATAAAACCTTACCTGAAGCTGATGCCACAAGGAACATATCCTCACTGAATGACCTGTTTTTAGGGCATTCTGAGGTCTGATCAGGGCCATAAGCTGAGCTCTATTTTCACCTTGTATTGAGACCACTGGAGCCCAAGGCCTGTATAAATACTTGCCAGAAGGTATTTTTCCATGCACAAATAGTAGGTGATTTTTAAATGCAGCAAGCTTGGTCTCAGATATTCTTTTCTAAATATACTTGCCCTCCCTAAGAGCTAATATGTGACAAAGCTCTTGATTTCGATTTAAGCTGCTCTGAATAATCTTCACGAGAGGAATGTGAGTAAGAGGAATATTGAAAGCTTACCTTTCCCCACTCAGCCTGCTCAAAGATTAAAAAAGAGGGAATTTTCCAGAAGCCCCAAGCTTTATGCTTGGAAAATAGATGCTCTCAGAAAAGCATTTTTCCTATTTCTGGTTCCTGCCAAAGGATGAGGCCCAAAAGTAGTCTGTAAAAGAGAAATAATTTTATCTTCAGAAAAACTTGATTTTAAAATTACAACGCATATTCCAATTATTTTGTTGTATTTAACCTATGAGAGTAAGTGTGCAACAAGCTCATGTCCCATGAGCTGTGTCGACCCCATGGATTGCATGGTGGGGCTCTAGCAGCAAGGGCTCAGTTCAGCCAAAAGGTTTCTGCAAAGGCAGCTGGATGCTGGGGGACGTCCATCCTGGTTTGGCTGAAGGTGTTTGCTCCCTGCTCTACACACAGACAATTGGGGTTAGATTGAAATAGAAGAGGTGCAACCTCTGATTTTTAAACGGTAGATATTGGTCAAAGTATGTCTAGAGCTTTATTGCCAATCAAGGAGGTCAGCCGCCAGTCCTGTGACGTGGATGAAGGGGGTTTGGCTTCAATGCCTGGATTGTGCACAAAAAATTATAAGAAAGAAAAAAAAAAAAAAGGAAAGAATTGAATATCTATTCCCAAACACTTCATTTTTATCTCATTTGAGCCGTTTGACCTTTTTGATGTCTGCTTCTGGCCCGAGGGTGATATATTACACCTCTTTGCATGCACTGTTAGCATGAAGCATAATGAAGCATGAGAAAACCTGCACTGTGGCTGATGCAAGACCTTACATTTTTTTTGTATCATTAGAAAGAAGGAAAGGTACCAAAGTTTACTGTAAGGAGCAGCCCCCTTTTCTCTCTCCCTCCCAAACTAAGGCCCGCAGAGCCTGTTGAGGACAGCAGGTGGCACAGTTTGTCATGTCAATGCAGAAATCTCTGCATCTTCTTCTACCACAAAGGGAAAAACATGAGGCTGGCTCTTCCAAAGCCTCAGCTGATTTCTTGCCTCTGCTCTGTAGTTGACACAGCCAGAGTTAGCGTTGGGAAGACACAAGGGATGTAGTGCAGAAGTGGGGTCTGGCATCTCAGGAGATACGTGGTCCTTTGTCACTATCCCTCTCTGCTTGCAAAGGTGGAATATGTTCTCTCTTCTTCATCTCTTGAGCTTTGCTGCTCAATTCAGACAAAACCTCAAACTTTTATAACGGCTAAAATGAACTCTTACTCTTTTCAGTGCTCAGCGAGGTATGGATGGGTTAGGAGCACAGAGGAAATTCCTCTCTTGTATCAGATAAGGCACAGATGAAATCTCTGTGCTCTGCTGAGGGTAGGAGCACTCTCCTCTGGTTTAACTGTTGCCATGGGAAGCAAAGGGCTGGGAGACCCTGAGCCTAGTTTCTCCCATGAAAAGAGAAGGACTCGGTTCACCTTCTTCTCCTCTCTCTGCACTGAAGTCAGTGGCCCACAGCTGCCCCCCCACACCATCCTCAGTGCAGAGCCTGCCTCCAGGGCAAGATCTGGCTCCCTGGTTTCTCAGAGGTGTGGAAGATGAGCACCTCAGGAGTCAGAACTGTGTTAAAGTATAGACACGAAGGGAATGAATAAAGCAGGAACTCTCCTGGGCCCTGGATTCAATGGTGTATGGACACGGGCTTCTGAATGCTTTCTAGTGAGCTCTGTGAAGGGCTTCAATCCTGCTTTTAAATCACAGCAGGTTCACAGGCAGGTAGTGTCTAGCCTGAAAGTGATTTAAGAAGCTGGTGTTCTACATGATACTAGTGATCATCTGGCCTTCTGTGCTTCACTTACCTCAAGTGAGGTTCACTTCCTGGATACCTCTTAAGGACATGGAAGAGACTAGAAGTCCTTCCTTAGTTCCTGCAAGATTAGCAGTAGAGTTGCCCAAGACTCTCTCTGCTGTTATGATACACCACAGCATGGCAGTTTTCCTCTGTGTTAGTCTGTCCTGCCTCCCTGCTCTACTCAGCAACTGTTGAAGGGCATCTCATTTACATCAGTGGACACATTTCAGTGTTAGTGCTGTGCTAGATGGGACACAAGGACCCCTTGATTGGTCTTGGCCTCATGCAATATTCAGTAGTGTTTAGACTTTGGGCCTCCTTAAACTCATGATCATTGTTTTACTAGTCTGCTTGCTTGTGCATACAGGAGAGGAGTTCGTACAGTGGCTGTACTACACCTTGACTTGTGATTCCAAACCAAGATAGTCCGAGGTATCCAATTCAATACCTCTTTGCTTACATGGTAACAACATTGTCATAGGATTTCTTGTGCTGTATGTAATGTCAATAATTGCATCCCTTGTGGGGAGTTCCTGTACATGTCAATGATTTCCTTCTCCCATTACAAGAGAGAAATAAGGCATGCATATTCCTCACACTTGTAATTGTAGCATTCGGTGCTCCTTGTACTCCTGTGCTTATATTGTTAAGCAAAGGATCAAACATGACTTCTTAAGCAGAACTGCATTCTGTCACATTCCTGCCCAAATAAGGTATCTTCTGGGATCAAAGATAAACTCCACAGTAATTGTTGGCTTGTATTTCCTGTCTTTGGTGTAATGTGCTCATCCACTTCATCTCTTTGAGCCAGATCTTCTGGCGCTGTAAGCTGCTGTTGCTCTAATATAAGCTAAGGGAGCCTCACTGGTCCATACCCACTGATATCTGTCCCTTAATGTCAACAGCCAACATATGTATGAAGTCCCTGTCCAATGTAAAGAAAACAGGTAGCTCTTGTGTTGGAAATAGCCTCACATCTCATTCCTTTCCTTGGTTTTTGTTTGTCCATTTTCCCCTGTCTGTCTGTATTCAGCTTCTTCCTTTTCCTCCTCCTGGTGCATGGACCCATGGCCCACACGGCAGAACTGCGTAAGGAGCATTTTGAGTTTCCTGCTCAAGAATCCTCAACTTGGTTTCAATCCGATGAATTAACCCTTCTTTTCCCCTGCCACCCTTATGTTTGGTGCATTATGCAAGGGTAAAGTTTGCCTGCCATAGAATTAGGTTATAAACTGGGCTGCCATTAAGAAGCTATTCCAAAACTGACTTTTGAAGCATCAAGAAGCTCTGGTGTTTACTCTAGAAAACTTATAGTTGATGCCTCATACAATTGACTTCCAGCTTCCAAAGTGGCTCTGCCCTCCTTTGTCCTCTGCATACAGAGCTGTATCTGTGCTGTGTTTCTATGCTGGGGATTTGCAAATGTAATGTGTGTAAAGAAGTTTGTGCCAAACAGCATGCTACTGGCAGGTGTTCTCTGCTTTTACCAGCTTGGAAGCCTGCTAATAGAAAATGCCTAATGGTACAGGTGTGAATTGCAGTCGTATTGAGATGAAGACAATTTGGTAATGTTTGGTGAGTTGTAACCAAATTCAGTCCCGATGTAATTCCACTGAAACAGCGCTTCACTTCTTTGTATCTTAAGGGCACGAGAATTACACACTTACGTTTGCATTGAGGAGAGGAAACTGCTGCAGAGACTGAAATAATATCCCACTGACATATGCTAGACAGACAGATGATCTTCCCCAGTGAAAGAGTAATTTCTCAGTACAAATAAGAACTGAATTGATTTGGAAGCAATTCTTTGCAGTGGGTAAACTTACTATGCATAATGTGCCAGGTTTGATCTGTACAAACGGAACTGGGTAACTCCAAACTCCGCTAATACCGCTCTGAACTGTGCATCTGAATTAACACTTCAGTGCCACCATGTGTCTGTGAGGGATCTGGAGTGTTGGTTGGGAGAGAGGCTGTTGCTTTGTCCCATGGAGGTGCCGCGAGCAGAGCCCTCCTCGCCTGCTGCCTCCAACTGACTCCAGGTCCTTTTCCGGGGCTGGGGGGGGATTTTCTGATCCCGGTAGAGTTGACCAGATCGTTGGGAGAGGATCCTCCATGACTGACAAGGATCGGACCAAGGGGCCAGCGGAAGGGGAGCTGCCTGAAGACCCCAGCATGATGGGCAGGCTTGGGAAAGTGGAAAAACAGGTAGATCGGGTCAGGAAAGGGTTCTTATCAGAGGGGGGTGCATGCTTTGTGTTGAGTGCTTTCTGTTGGTTTCTTCTTGCCTTAATTTCCCCCAGTGGGACATTACCATTTAGAAGAAGTAAGAGCTAAGACTGTTTTGCCAATGAAACAACGTGGATGTTGTGAAAGGGTATTTAGAAGCTTAAGTACTACTTTCAGAACAGGTATTTTGGAATCTCCTCATGTAGTCTACCAAAAGTCAACATTACTTTTGAAAACGGGACATTGGTTTCTTTGCCACCACACTAGACATGTTTCAGATGAGGCCATGAGCCTGGCTGCTGTAGCTGCTGGCTGTACTGAAGATTAAAGTCTCCCTAGAGGATAAGGCTCAGAAATCCCCATGGTATCTGAGGCCAGGCAAGTGTCAAATGCAGTAAGGAGCAGAAGGGACGCGAGGTTGCTCCGGCTTTCCTGGAATTCGATGCCTGTCAAAAAGTTTATAGAAGTTTAAGGAAAACCCTGCAACAAGGTGGAGAATTAAATGCTTTAGAACAGGACAATTAAATATTTACTAAATGCTTCAGTGTTGTGTGGGTCAGTGTAGGCATCTACAAAGTTGTTTGTACTCGGGATATTAATGTGCTTCCACCCATGTGCAGCGCGTAGCACTGAAACTGTGGTGTTTTGCAGGTTCAGTCAATGGAGAAGAAGCTGGATTTCCTGGTGAACATTTACATGCAGCGGATGGGCATCCCACCAACGGAGACGGAGGCTTATTTTGGGTCCAAAGAACCAGACCCAGCGCCTCCCTACCACAGCCCCGAAGGCAGCAGGGAGCACATTGACAAGAACGGCTGCATCATCAAGATCATCAGGTCCACCAGCTCCATGGGTCAGAAGAACTTCTCTGCCCCACCAGTCCCGACCAACACATGCCCGCCCTCGACATCATGCCAGCGGCAGAGCCACGGCTCCTCTCCCGTCGGAGACCCCGGCTCGCTGGTCCGCATCCCACCTCCGCCTTCCCATGAGCGCTCCTTGTCAGCCTACAGCAGCGGGCACAGGGCGAGCGCGGAGTACCTGAGGAACGAAGACATTACAACCAAACACCATGAGAGTGCCATGAGAGACAGCGACACGTCCATCTCCATCCCCTCAGTAGACCACGAGGAACTGGAGCGCTCTTTCAGCGGCTTTAGCATCTCCCAGTCCAAAGAGAATTTGGACATCCTTAACAACGGTTGCTATGCAGCCGTGGCCAAAATCAGACCCTACATTGCAGAAGGGGAGTCAGACACCGATTCTGACCTCTGCACGCCCTGCGGGCCTCCTCCCAGGTCGGCCACGGGTGAGGGACCCTTTAGTGACATGGGTTGGTCAGCCTCCAGGCAGTGAAGCCTTCTTGCCACTGAGCCACATTCGAGCGCTGGCAGCTGCCCATGCATCGAACTTCTCAAGGAGATCGACAGCTAAGGTTTTCCTCCTTCTAGGACATCCTTAGCTGGCAGATACTTTCTTACTCTGGGGTGGGGGAATGAGCGGGTCGGAGCCTGCCTTTGTGGAAGAGGTCACAATGGTGAGCGAACTGGAGCCATGAAGTCCAGGTTTCTTTCATACTCTCTTTCTAAGATCACTGGGTGAGATTATTTCATGGTGCAAGGTAGGCAACTTGCATTTCTTGGGAGCCTTCAGAAACACGGGGCAGGAATAAACCACCCAGCCAGGGCTTTTGGAGGTCACAGTTACAAGTGGGAGGTGGGAATTGCCATGTCGTGGCACTGGTGATTCCACCTTTAGGGATTTTGGAGTTGCGGAATGAGCGCGTGTCTGTTCCTGGCTTAGATTTCAGGTCATGGGTAATTAAAGGGGGGTTGTTACTCTGTGGTTCCTCATTAACTGTCAGGTAGGTGGCATAATTCCAGTATAATACATGGAAGTGTTGCGTAGGCCCCTGGAGGAGAGGGATGGTGGTTGGAATATTTGCACGAGCAGAAGACATGGCCTTAAAGTGGGACAGGTTAGAATACTGCTCTAAACCAGAATGGATTGGAAATTATCCTACCTTAGAACACTGAAAGGAGAGACACAACCCAGAGGACAGAGAAATGAGGCAGATGAGGAACAGAGACTGTGGGGCTGGAATTTTATATTTTAAACCATGTATTATATTTAATTATCTCTCCTCCCATTGACAACGGACCTAGAGGTGCTTTGGAAGCAAAGGCAAACCAAAGGCAACCCCTTGTCATGGCAGGGCTGCCATGGTGTGAAGCCATTCTCATGGCCAGCCAGTGCTATTGTGGAGGCACCAGAGCCACCAGGCCAATGGGAGAGGGTGCATATGCAAGATGCAGTGGTCCTTGCGTTGCTGTGAGTTAAGTGCTGAGCTCCATCCTTTTGAAGCCCTGTTGGTCAGAGGGGGGCACTTTTCCTACAGTTTGCATTGTGCCTGAACACTTTTGCACACACTATGGCCCGTGAAAACCTTCCCTTTCTTCTGCCCTGCCAAGAATCCCACACCCATGTTGTCAGGACATCCTTTGGTTTTGTTTGGACCCCTCGAGCTGAGTTAAGAGGTGCTTCTTTGTTTCTTCATGGTCTTTCAGAAGCCTCTTACCTGTGCTTGCCCACAACTTGTGCCAATCCAAGTCTGCCCCGTTTCGTTGTGGTTAAAGTAGTTTCTCTTTGAGAGGTTGTTATATCATTACCAAGAACCCCAGCAGTGCATTCAGCTGGGGGAAGGTGAGGGGAAAAGTGATGCTCGGAGTTTCTTTTGGGACCAAAATGATGTCACTTTACATGGGTAGGTGGAAAGGGGTTTTTTTGCAAGGGGGTTAATTAGGAAAAGTTGGGTTTGGGATCCATCTCCAGGGCTGGTACACCATAGCTGGAATTGTGCTCTGAATCCTCCCATGCATCTATGGCCCAAATCCCATATGGGTTTTCTGCTGGTGCTGTGTTTGTGGTTTCAAACTCCATCTCCACGTTTTCTCTGTTATAACAAGAGCCTGTTAAGGATATTTATGTGGCAGCTTCATTTCTGTGTGGCCTTTGAGAGGGTGAACATTGGCTTGCTTGGGGTGAAGGGAGAATCACAGCCCTTTTGTCTCCTGTTTGCTTGTTTAGAGGCAGCAACCAGGGGAGACTCAGGACTATTTGGGCCTTAGAGAAGATGTGTGTGCAGACAGGAAATAAACCCATCCTTTTGCTAGTGCTCAGGACCAATATGCAGGTCTTCATATAGGATTGAGGTGTGGGGAAAGGCTCTACACATTTTTTCTGCCATTTTTCACCATTTAGGAGGGGAGAACATTTTCCTCAGAGGGAACCCAGGCTTCCAGCCATGCTCATTCCATTCTTTCCCATTTGATCCATTTTGTCTCCTGCAGTTTTCCCCTCTTTGCTTTGCTCCCAAACTCCTTTTGCCTCCAGATTTCTTTGTGCAAAGCAAACCCAGTGATGCCCTTGAATCCCATACAGAGAAATCTTTGAGTGCAAAAAGGCTGTAAATTGTGCAGGTTTGCCCTTGGCATGTTGCTAAATGAGATGTCTTTTGTTAAGAGCAAGAAGTGTCAGCAGGTCCCTGATCAGACTTGGGGACATGGTTTTTGTAGTGGCCACAGAATGGAAATCATGTTGGGTAAGGCAAAAGTCAATGTTGCTCCAGCCATCTGCTCCCTGCAACTCTTGTCCAAGTCAGAGATAACACTGATTTATTACCTTATTTGTTTGCAGTTGCACTTGGAGGGAGGCCTGCTGGAAATCTGGCACAAAAGGGTATGATATAAAGGCAGAACATAGGTGAGGGTGAGGTCATGCAGTATTGAAGATGAGGTCTTCACTATGGGAGGCAAAATCATAGAATCATAGAACAGTTAGGGTTGGAAAGGACGTTAAGATCATCCAGTTCCAACCCCCCCACCATGGGCAGGGGCACCTCACACTAAATCATATCACCCAAGGCTTCGTCCAACCTGGTCGTGAACACTGCCAGGGATGGAGCATAAATCAAGGGGACTTCAAGGCACAATTGCTGTGGGATGTAATTTTTCTCTTGTCCTAATGTAGAAGCCCTATTGGCTCCATTTTGAATATCCATTTCTTATTGCAAAATCCCCTTTTCCTTCCCAGGTCATGTTAGACCCTTGAGAGCAGATGCTGACAGTGCCCTCTGAGTTTTTAAAAGGGGTTGGGTTTGTCCCACAATCACTGATTACAGAAAACTGGTTTTATATAAAGGCAGCACAGACTGTGTCTTGCTGCTACAAATTCCACATGGAATTTTTTTGCAAGGTGTAAGGAATATCCCACCTTTATCTGTGTCACCATTTCCAAGAACTTCTGACACACGCCTCCATCCACAGCCATGCCATAAATCATCACTTCTCATTCATCCAGGCAAAATGACATGGATTTTTGGGTTAACCTGCACCAGAATAACTCTAAGTCGTGCTCCTTATTTCTATGAAATGAGTTGTGCCTCTATAAACTATAATAGAGCCTGCTCATTGCTTATTGACATAAATAATTTTATTCCTGCCCTAAATCATAGTCAAATGCTCCCTGTTGAGTCTTCACTTTCAGTCACTCCGTTCCCCCATGCCTGTATCACATAATCCTTGTGGTGATCTCCCCCAAAGAAGTCTTAACCACTAAATAAAAGGAAATCAGTTCTGTTTTGCTAGTAAGGCAATCCCAATGATAAAGACCTTTTAAAGGATGGACAGGCAAACTTTGTCTCTCCGCTAAGCCTCTCTCGGGCTGGCCTTTGCTCCCCTGTTCCTCCCAGATTTGGTTCTGTAGATTTTGAGGACAGAAATAAGTTTTAGTGGAGAATGGGGAAACCAAAGGGAGTTGAGGAACTAAGTTAAAGCCAAATTTCCAGCAGGCCAACTTGAACTGCTCTGGGGACGCCCATGCCCATGCATGGTTGTGTGCATATAGCCTAGGTTCATCTAGGTGCATCTGTGCAGGATGTGAAGCCGTGGCCTTGGAGCAGTGCCTGGGATCTGGCCTCCAAGAAACTTTTGGGCTTGTGTTTTTCAGAGTCTGGGTCTAGGTGTGGAAGGAAACAATACAAATGGCCCCAGCTGTGGGATGGAGCATCCCTGATGCTGGGACCTGAACGCACACTCAGGTTTTGGATGCTTCAGGTCTAAGTTGTGGTGGGTTCAAGTTGTCTGAGGAGTTCTTGTCTTCAAACAGGAGATGCTGTAGTCTGTGTGCAGGTGACCTTTCATATGTGACCCCAAGACACAGGAGCAGAGCACTAGCCATAAGTCGTATTTCCCAATATTTGGGAAGGGACATTAATGTTACTCAAGTGCAGATTTTGTATGTGAATTTCCTTGTTGGTTCATTTTGTTGTTAATAACTTTTAAAACACAAATGCCAAGGAACTCACTGGAAACAAACCCTTGTCCAGCCCTGAAGGCCGTTCTATTTCTTTAGACAGACTATGGGATACATCAGATAAATCAAATGCTACTTACTAGATCCAAAAAAATTCTGCAGGATCATTGCTATTTACAGGTAAATGGGTATATTTTTACTTTTTTAATTGATTTTTAAGATTTTAAATTATGTGAGTTTTTAGAACAAGTTTGTATAATGTACCGGAGAAGCCAGAGCATCGTCTCAGATGCAAACGCTCCCCTTCCTAACCCAAGAGAAAAGCAAAACACGTTCACTCATTTTTTCTCCAGAGGGAGCTGCTGCAAAGCTCATTTCCCTCAGATCACTACGGTCACAGCAGCATTAGTGCTAAAACCAGAACGGATTAGAAAAGACACTGAAATTCCTAAGGAATTTGCCAAAGAGTTGTCCCATGAAAAGACCCTTAGCAGTGACTATTTTATCGGGAATGTTAAAAAGCCCAGGAGCAGGCTAAGGATTTCTGTTTCTCCATCCATGCTTGTGTGAACCCTCATGTTGAGCCTTCATCCCTTTCTTCCCAGCACGCCCGTGGTCCTCCAACCCATGCCCGCATGCCTGCATCCTCTCTCATCCGCTCTCCATCATGGGTGAGCACCTTCTGTTTCCATCAGCTTCCTTCTCCTGAACCAGAAACAAGGAAATCAGATACAAAAGCTCCTTCAATTGCAGGTAACATTGAGGCTGGGATGGGGAGGGCTGTGGCAGGGGGGTGAGAGCAGCATCCCCCTCTCAGCCCTGTGCTGCTCAGTGGTGGAAAAGCTTTTAGCACGCAAACACCCCAACTTCTCTGCGTCACAGAGCAAAACCTGCTTAGAGCACGGGTGTGGGGTTGTTGAGTTTTTAATGATAACAATAGGGTTTTTTAATAATAAGGATAATAATGCATAGGAATCTTCTTTAGTATACCTTAGTGTTTGATGCCCCAGTGACACAATACTGCTTGCCTTATATTGCTTGTCTAGAGGGAGAGGGATTACACACGTTTTGATACAGTATTAATCACGCTTCTAATTTAGGTAGCGTCAAGGAGAGGCTGCTGCAGAGGGAGCAGCCAGGTCCTTTTTACCATATGAATGTGCTTTCTGGACTCTCTCACTGACTGTACTCTCAATTTTGCCTGCTACTGCATGCAGCCTGAGATGAGTAGACAGCATTATGCTCCAGCTGTATCTGCACTCCCAGATTGCTGTAGTACCTGATGAGGTAACATTGCCAAGAGCATCATTTTTGGGAGAGCCTGTCCTCCCATCGTGTAGGGTGCTGCAGTGCTTCTGTAGGTAACACTGATATACCAAGTGTCTTTCATGCTGCCACTGATCATTGCCCCATCCCTCTGATACAGCATGCACAAACTCCACTTCTACTGCTTGTAACTAAAGGGGTAAAAGCAACTACATTTGTAGCTGTGGGTCCTCGAAATGTGTACATGGGGAGGAAGAGATACGAATTGTGTTGGCTGTGTATAACAACCTCCTTTGCATCCAGATGCCTCTGAAGAAGAGCATCCCAGGTACTACCCCTTTCTGAGGGTTTTGAGGAGCAAGCAGTGCCAAAGGTGGATGCCTGTTCTTCATTTGGAGATCCCATTTGAATCCCCATCTGTGGGGCTTGCCATATGTCTGATTTAATTCTCATGGGGCTCTCTCACCTGCATCCACCTCTGGTGTGCATCTGCATTCATGCCTGCGGGCACTGGGGGAATGTGATTCCCAGACTTTGGAAACCCTTCCTTGGATATGTCACTTACTGTTGTCTGTAGCCCTTGGGGGTCTCAGGGACCCTGCAGCAGTGCCATAGCCATTCCTTGTGGAAGCATCTCTTGCTCTCCTTAAGGAGAGGCTCTAATCTACCTTCAGATGTCCATAAATGTTCTGCCGGAGTTCTCCCCACTGTAACACCAGATTGTTGTGAAGCCTTCAGGGTTTCCCATTGTGCTGGTGTTTGCAGTCTGTTGTATCTCTTTGTGCTGTTGCCATAATCTAGTTTGACACTGGTCCCATATCCTCACCTTCCTTGTCCAGACTATATGCAAGTGATGATGTAATGCCAGAACTCTGCTCCGAGACTAGCTTTTGGCCTGGCATCACTAGGTGCACCAGAGAGCCTTCACATTTTGTTAGCATGGCTGTTTTGCTTTTTATTGGCAGTTTTTTGCTTGCCTCTTGAGCCACTGTGGCCTCAGCATCCCTGATGTGTTCTGCTGGAGCCTTTCAGCGCAGGGCTGGAGCCTATTTACAGTGCCCTGTAAGGGTTTGTCCCCTTGGCTTTAGGTGATTGTGATGAAGCAGGGATGAGGGTTCAGTTCAGGCTTTCTTGTCAAGCTGAACATCTCAGAGAAGAGCTCACAGACTCTAACAGTGTTGATGCTTTTGCTCCCTGCAGCAAGAGCTTCTTTCAAGACCCCATCCCCTTCAGCAGTCCAAGCTTGTGGCTTTGCATTCCAGGCTCCAGATTGCTAATGGGGAGACAAGGAAAGCAGCTGGTCCAAGCTGTGCTATTTCCAAAGCTTCCGGTGAACCTGGAAGCATCTTTCCCTCTCCAAATTCCTGTAAATACAACCGCAGATGAATTGTTCAAGCAGCATCTGTTTGCCTAGTTCTGAGAAACTTGAGCTAACTGCAAAGCTTTCCAAAACTCAGTGCCAAGCTCAGGCTACATTTCACCTGCAGCTACGCCTATAATTACAGGGCAGGGTTAATGGTTTCAGGCAGAAGCCATGCCAAAATCTCCACTTTGGATGGTTCTGGCCCAAAACCACGGCTGAATGTCATGCTGCCAGTGAAGCCTCCCCTGGAATTTCAGCTCCATTTGACACTGATGGCTGTGGACCTCAGGAGATGCTGTCTCCTTCCTGTTCCACACAAGAAAAGGTTGGCAGAAGCCTTGCAAGCCAAGGTGAGAAAATGCCTCCTTATTTTAGCATGCCATGGGCATTAGCAGCATTTCATGGCAATCCCTTAAACCTAACCAACACAGTGGCCATGCCCCAGTGTTTCTCAGTGATGCTCATGAAAAGGATTTATTACAGATGTGGATATAGAGGGGATCAGTCCTGTAGCATCTCTGCAGACACCATGTTGCTGATGACCTGAGGAGAAGGCATTAAAACTGGTGACAGGCTTTTTCAGTCCTGCCTATTCACACTGATCCAGTATCTCCCCTGGGGCTGAAGGTACCCCATGCTCCTGTCAGCAGGCAGGATGGGGACTCTTCTGTGCTGGTTACTCTTTCTGACCACAAGGACCCTAACCCTAAAATTTGATATTTCTTCACTTTTTCACACAAAAACCTCACACACAGAGACTGAGACTTTCAGAAACACTGAGGTAAAACAAGATACCGCTGACAAATGACAGAGATGTTGTGATTTTAAATCAAGAGCAGACTTTACACCTAGTTGCAGTTGCTGCGTGGTAGATCAAATGCTTTAGGAGATTCAGTAAATGATTCTTATAACTGTTTTATTCTTTTCTCAGTAATTCGTATAGGTGGGTGCCACTGTTCTTATCAGCAATGCTCCACACACTAAAAGTATATTCCTGTTTCTCCAGTATTATAGACATTGTATTTATGAGGTTTATCTTGCTTGGTGTCACTTGGACACACTATCCACATGTACTGCACACAGGTTGCACATTACATGCCAAACGCTGATAGGTATCACTACATGTAATAAGCATTATGTGCATCGAACAGACACCAAACAAAAGGTTACCTGCCTAGTTTGTGATGTGACTTGAATAACAGGGAGAAGAGAAAAATGAGGATCCTGTTTTGGTAAGGAATACACTGCATTTGGATGCTTCTTTAAACAGATTTTACCAGGAATCTAAAATAAGCGATATTGCCTCTGCAATGTTACTTAAAAAATACCTGAACAAAGCAAACACAGCCAAAAATCCACTTAACAACTGCTGTATTTCTAGATATTCTTCATTGCTATTCATCTGAACTGTAAATTCTGTACAGGTTGAATGAAGTTCACAGTTTATCTTTGTCATAACCTGCAAGATGAAAGGACAACACGACTTTGGCTGCAAAAGTGTGAGCACGTTGTTTGCATGCACGCATATTGCTGTGCATGCATACCGCTGTACATGCATGTGCATACAAACACGTGCACACACATGCTTTAAAACAGATAAAGCTGCATCTGAGATGCACAGGGGTAAAATTTCTGGGTTTTGGAAGTAGGGGAATGGGTAAAACCAAACCAAAAGACTATTTTAATAATGCATTTCTATCAAAAAGAAGATTTGCAAAGGGGATTGATATGTAACCACCATCCCAAGGAGAAATCCCACCTCTGAAGGTAGCACAGGCCATGCAGTGGTGATGCACTTGCTTTAAATGGTGATTTATTTGGTTTCCTTTCAAACAAACAAAAGAACATAGTGGCCAGTGCCAAAAAGCCCATTCCCAGGACATGTGGCCACACAGTTGTCCTACACCATCGGAGAGCCAAAGGCAAAGGCCCTATGGCTCCTCTTCTTACCTTTGCCTATACCTTTAAAAAGCCCCTTATTAAGAGGTATTTAAGAAGAGTCATCAAAAGCCCATTTTTGATCTTAAGAGTTATGAAAGAAATAACAAAGTTATAACCAATAAATCTCATTTTCCAAGCAGGACAGCCCGCACACTCCAACTGCCCCTACGCAGAGATTTCACCAACCTCATCAAATGAATCATCCCCCAGGATGTAATGTTGCCCATGTTTTCACAGATATAAGATCTGTGTTGGGTAGAACGTATCCTTCAGTGTTTAATCTAATAAAGAAAGGCATGAAGAGCTAACTTTTCCAGTTATATACTGCTGGATGCCATTGAAAAAAAGAGCAATCAGATTTTTTGCATTGGCCTGAAATTCATCTCTAGGTCCAAAGTTGTCAGTTGGAAGAGCCACTTCAGGTCTAACTATGTTTTTAAGCAAAGGGTATATCCATTGCTGGAGTATGTTGCTGTTTCCCTGAGATACCATGGAGCTATCATGGTTTATAACAGCATCTGGCTCATTTGGGCTGAACTAGGCTAAAGACAGCTCATGGGTTTGTCCTGATGGTGAGCTGAGAGGTGAATCTCACCCAGGGACGGGCTCTTCATCCTTGGTGTGAATGCAGGTTCTTCACCCCTCGCTTCCTGCTTGGAAAAACCCAGGGCTCGGCTGAGCATGGAAGTTTGGTTGTCCTTTAGAAAGCAAAGACAGCTGCTGCTTTGCTTCCTTTCATTTGCTCTGTTGCCTTGGCTTTTTTGCACTTTCGTTTCATCTCCAAAGAATCTCTCATAATGCCTTTGGTACTTCTGTACAATTTGAAAACATTTTGTATGTATTGAATGGAACACACTTGTAAAATAGCAATGGGACTTCTTTTTCTTCCTCTTTTTCCTTTTTTTGGTGAATGTGTAATTTTCTCTGTACATTTCAACCATGACTTTGTGCAATGTACATTTGATCGGGACAGATGCCAAGGGAATGACCTGTAGTTTGCCAAGGGAATAGGTAGAAGCTTTACGACACAGTCACACGTGGTTTTTACACTAGCAACGTAGCCCAGGCTTTTACACTGAAGAGTTGAGCATGATACAGCGTGTACCTTCACATGGATGACTGTGGCAGCTGCAAAACTGTCTATGTGTGATATGCCAAACAACCGCGACGGTTGCAAGCGGAAGGGAAATGGAGGAGAATTCAATAATCACAAGCATTAATTTAAGCCTCAAAGCATCAGAATGGAAAATTTGCATTCAGTAAAAATACCAGAGATTTAACCTTCATGAGATGAAATACACATTTATTTTTCTTTGCACTTCTTCTGTTTGCTTCCTTTCTTTGTTTCTGGTGGTTTCTTGGTGCTTTGGGGATGTTTTTAAAGGTAGTTGAAGAGGAGCGGGATGGAGCCTGACCCTTCCTGGCATTAAAGCTTCACACCTCCCTTCTAACGTTAGGCAGCATTTTCCTTGTGATGTATAACATCAAGTTCAAACATCTCCTGTGCCCTCAGTTACAAGGACGCTGTCCCTTCAGAGTCCTTTAACAATATTGATTTCCTTAAGGTTAGACATCAGCTGCATCCTGACAGATAACAGATGGTTACTGCAGCTCTTCGCCTCCCTGTGCAATCTCCTTATCACCGTGCTCAAAATTGAGGCTGGTGGCACCAAAGTGGGCTCAGAGCCAAGGAACAGCACTGCAGAGGGACCTTACACTGTTCCATGAGTTATCTTGCTTACCCAGGCATCAGTCCTAAATTAGGAAAGCACACGCTAGGTTTTGGAGAGCTCTCCAGGAGTGAAGTGGATGCTGTTCTCCATAGCAAGGTTGGTGATGAAACAGCACTTTTGTAAGAGTAAAGGAAAAGGTAAAATCCCTCTTTCCACTCTGATATCTTTTCTAGAATGATGAAATACCAGCATGTAGCTGAGCCAGTGCCTGGATTTTGAATAGCCTGCCAGTCATTTGGAAAGGCAGTGAAAAGAGGCTTGGCAGAATAAAGAGTGTTCTTCCGGCACAGCAGCCCTCTGGTTGTACCAGATTACTTGGCTCAAAGCCTTCAGCAGCTCCGTTCCTCCCCAGAGCTATTAAAGAAAGCCAGGTGTGAGCATTTCCCAATGGATGCAGCACATTAAGGTGTACTTAAGTGAATCGTTATATTTTGTCTCATTATATTTCACTCCATTGTGGTAAGCAAGAAAACTCTCAGTTTGCTAAATCATACTTCCCTGTCATCTGAATGGGCTCGTGTTGGTGTGGGCTGCATCCCAATGCTCTCCTTAAGCTGTCCAAACCGGAATGCTGATGGAGCCAGGTGTGGTACCACTGTGCCAAACTAGAGCTGAGCTGCCCAGCAGACCAAGTCCTTGCTCACATTCCCCAAGCCAACAGGGAGACCCCGCAGGGAGGCATTGCTTTTTCTTGGCTATTAACCCCCAGTGCTCTGTTGGTCTGGTCCAGAGGGAAAATCAGGAGGACCCTTTTCCCTGCAGTGGTAAATGTTCCTTGTGGAGCAGAAACAGATGCTGGAGCCTCAGAAGAAATTCATATGAATGCACATCATCCAGTTCCCTTAGGGTTGCAGTTGTCCTGGCTGTCAGGAGCTACCTGATCTCACAGCTAAAGCTCAAGGGGTTATTCTCTGCAGTGTGCTAAGCTGCTGGGTGGGCAACTACCACAACCTTGGGTATTCAATGTCTCCTGGCCTCTTGGCCTTCAAACTCAAGAGAAAATGGTTTTTATTCAGATTGTTTGGGTGGGGATATTTTACCCTCAGGGCTTTCTACTGCCTGCCATGGAGCAGAAGGAACACATGGCTGAGGACCACATTGGAAACCCTCCCGCTGCTGCAGAGCATCACCTGAATGGGAGCAGATTGACTTGCTGCCTCTCCCAGCTGAACTTCTGGGTCCTTCAGAGCCCAAAAACACACCTACCTGCTTGGTAACCATAGGTAAGCATCAGTTGGATAGAGTGGAGTTTCTGGGGACTCCTAGGGAAGCATCGCCTAGAGCCAGCCACCTCAGAGCTGGTTTTAATGGGGAAAAGCAGGGGATTGGTTCTAGAATAGAGAATGCACAACCCCAGCTCAGCAGGGCAAAGGATCTGGATTTCATGTCTCCTAAATTAGGCAAGAACACAGGGTATTTGTGGTCTTCCCCGGGTTTAGGGGTTCCCCTTGGGGTGTCTCACCCTTGCTGTTTGTAGGGTGGAAGTGGCACTATTGGCAAAAATAAAGGGACTCGGTGAGACTGGTTTCTTAAATGGGGCAAAATATGTATTGCTGTAAGGAAGGGGATACGGAAATCAAAATAGCATCAAATACATTATTCGGGGAGAGGGGATTAGGCAGGGACTCGGGTCTGGGGTGTGCAGACCCTGCAAGGGCAGCTCAGCCGCATCCCTGTGGCTATTTCACTGGTAAAATAAGCACTTTGGGATTGATCTCCTGTGGAATGGGAGCATCTGACAAGGACAGCGTTGATGTGCCAGGCTGTGCAGTCAGAATCCTCTCCCCAGTAGAGGGAGCAGGAGCTTTATTTCCAGAGCCCATAGCGCATCACTTTGTTAACCTGGGATATTTACCAGTGCAGTGGTAGTAATCTTGTCCTGCCATCTCTCCCTTTCATTGCATCCCACAGATTATGGGGGCTGTGCACAATTCATCCATATCCAAAGGTCTGCGATGCTGTCCTGAAGCTCCCCCATACATTCAGTTGTATTTCAGAGGAAGGAAAATGTGCACTACTTTTCCCCATCTTGCATTATTGCTTGCTTTCCTATGTCGAGCAGTGCTGTTTAGCTAATGGCCATACAGCTCTTTGAAGATTCGTGGCGCTTTGTAAGGCCTTGGTGTGATTACTCTGCATTAGTCATAAAAGGCAATGGTGCAATTTTTCTTCTACTACAGAGCCTTTGGGACCAGCCACAGAGCTGATTTACTCCATCTCTTCTTAATGGAGAGAGGATTGGGAGGGTGAAGCTGGTCTTTGAAGGGGATGCTATGTGATGGCTATTGATAGGGTGTTTGATACAGAAATGGGGTGGCTTAGAGAGAAGCAGAGTTAGGGTTTGTGCTGGTTGAATCTTGAAGCTGCAGCTCAAGCACACCACGCAGATAAGCCAGGGAGGAGGAAAGAAAAAGCAAGACCCTTTCCCATTCCTTTCATTTCTAAGATTTCCAATAACCAGAAACTGCCCATTGCAGCTGATGGGATGAAAGCTCATCCTGTGCAGTGCAAGGAGAAAACTCCTTTGGAATGCAATGAGTGTGCTGGATGCTGAGCTTTATTCACTGTTGTTACCGTACTGGGAAAGAGTGAAAGGAAGGAGCAGGCTGAAGGATGGAAGAGAAGCCAACCTCAGCCTGCTCCTTAACAAAACATTGCTGGGGAGCATCATGTTCTTGCCCTGCTTGCAAGCAGTCAAAGTTTGCTTCCCAAAGTCTGTTTTCTCCTTCAATTTTCATGGATATTGATCTGTATAAAAATGGATTTTAGAAGGAGGGGGGAAAACAGCCCCATGACCTTCACATGTATTTAATGGTTGGAGTTACTTGAAAAATACCTTTATTGTAGCCTGGCAATTTTCTCTGGCTGCTCTGGAGCTGGAAGGGAGGCAGCTGATGGAGGCGGGAGGGCATCACAAGCAGAACTTGCCTCTGTAATCAGAAGAATACTTATTCCACAGGGCATACAGTGATTTATTTGTCCTATTCAGCCCTTTGGACAGAGGTTCAGAGGTGCTGGTTTGTGTGAATGTGGTTCTCTGTTGTCTGTTGGCCAATGGGTGCATCTCCATTGGAGCTGCTCACATCTATCAGAGCTGATAAGTCCCCATTATCCCTTCCAATCCACATCCTGTGGGATGCTCAGCATTCTTCTCAGAAGCTACACAACTGGGCTTTGAGCAGGGACGCTGCAATGCCACGTGTGGTTTGTGGGACAGCAATGAAGATGCTCCCAAGCACTGCTCATGTCCCACTAAGTAAACCAGGTACATCCTTGGTAGACAGTGGTACACGAGGAGCATCACGAGATGTGTGCATGGACTGGTGATCTAATGGGAGCATCTGATACAGCTGGAGTCTGCTGAAGGCAATGCACAGATTTTGCTCACATGGTTTTGGAAAAGGTTTTAAGAAACCTTTCTGGTTATGGGCATTGCATTAAGGTGTAGCCAGGTGCACTTCCAGGCATCCCATAGAGGCGGTGGCTACTGAAATCGGCAGTGGATTCCTGGAAATTCTTGCCCTTTTGAGTCCTTTTCGGTTTTGTGCAAGGCTTTATTTGTGTTAAGCAGGAAAGAAAGAGCAATTTCTACAGAGGAAAGAAGCGGCTCTGTTCCCTTGCCTTTGGCTAAAGTATCTGTAGTAATGTTGGCAAAGCAGAAGGTAAAACCCAAGCCTTGTTTTTCACGGGCAGGTGGGCAGGCAGCCAGAGGGCTTGGAAAGAAAGCTCCAGACTGAGCCTCCCAGGCACAGAGATTTTCCCCTTGGCTGGGGATCGTTACAGGCATCTGCTTTCTTTGCAAGGATGTTTTAAAAGCATTCAATGAGTTGCCTCTTCAGAGATCCAAAGCCAACAGAATAGCATCACAGCCTGCTCTTCACCTCCGAAAGAGACCATCTCCAGTGTACGTCCCTCTTGGACCAGTAAAAAGGGCACAGAACATAGATAAATATCCTTAGTCTGTTAGCCCTAGTATCCCCAGCCACCAGCTGTAGACACAGCCAAGCAAGTTTCTTTGGGGTCTACATAGAAATACTTTGCTGAAGACACTCATTAATTTCCCATTAATTCCCCATGTAGATGAGGCAGAGAGAAACTCTGATTGCTCCTTCAGATGTTGAGAGCTCCTGGTTTTTGCCCTCTGTAGAGCAGCAGATGGAAACCCTTGCCCTATCTCTGTCATGCTACGGTTTGCTGAGTGAACTAAAAGCCTGCGCTTATCATGGGCACACAAAACAAGTGCTATCTCTGTAATGAGACTGTTAAACCACAGCACAAGCTACAATTGCTCAGGATAATAAAAAGAGTGCATTAGCATAAGTCCATCAAGAAGAGATATTAAAAATAATTGGTTTAGATTTGGAGCTAACATCTGCTTTGGTTATAAGCTTTTGGACACTTTGGTTTTAATTGCACAGTTTAAAGAAACAGTTATCCAGTGCCTCCAGTCTTTCTTCCATAGAAATTTCTTCTTAAAGAAAAGTTCTATGAAAGTTTGCCTTTCTGTAAAGAAATATATGTGGGTAGAATGTCTGTTATAACAAGAGTTACAACTATTATGAGCTGTAATAGTGGCCAAAGTACCAAACCAAAAGGCACAGAAATTGGGTACCATTTTGAAAGGTCTAAATCCCATCTTCCAGATGCACAGTCTTGGAGGATGAAGCATCTTGAATCTCAGTTTCTTTGTGTGCTGGAGATGCTGTTCCACTTGGGGTTGTAGTTTCTAAAGTGGTACCCATGGAATTCTATGGGGTCCCAGCCCATGTGCTCAGTGCAGTCACCACGCAGCAGCCTACATTGGTGGCAGGAGAAAGGTCATTATCTCCTGCATAGTGAAGAAGCAGAGGGACAGAGAGGCAGAGAGAGGTTCTAGAAATGGCCCGTGAAGTTTTCTGTTTCAGCAAATGGATCACATGGACAGAACTTCAATTTAAAGAGCTGGAAATACACACCAGATGGAAGAGACCCATTTGTGCCAGAGCAGAACTTGGCAAGTGACGGCTGAAACCGTTGGGATAACATCAGCTTCTGTTTCATTTGAAAGCTGTGTTCATTTCTTTTTTAACCTGAAAGTCCTGCTGCTAAAAAAGAGTGGAAGAGTTTTTACAGCACGTGAGGGATAAGTTTCAGGTCACAAGTTGAGACAAGACCCTTGAACTCTTCCAAAGCAACGTGAATGCTGCTTCAACCCTGGTGCTTGTCCTCCTGGTTTTCAAACCTCAGCCTTCCAGCACTGCCAGACATCTCTTCTGCTGCTTTTCAGCCAGTCTGTAGCCAGTTCTCAAATCACCCCCTTACTGTCTCCATAAACTTGGACCATCCTCTGCTGATTTCTGCTGCTGCAGTCCTCCTTTGGGACCTCCTATCCCACCTGGATCCCTGCAAAGGCTGGAGCTCCACCAGCTCACTGCTCCCATAGAAGTTATCAGAGACCCTTTCCAGCCCCCTTTTCCCTTTCCAGCCCCATCTCTGGAAATAGCAGCCTGCCCACGTTTGCATACCTTGCCCGAAACGAGGCGGATGAAGCCTGTAAAACTCCTTCCCTGACATTCAGAGCTGCTGATTTTCAATGCAAACTGTTGCCTTGGTATTTGCATTTGAAATGAGTTTGTGTTTCCTTAACTCCGTTGCCACCCCCTCTGCAGCTATAGAGACTCAGTGTAGTTTTACAGGAGCACTGGAGACACCAGGTTGTCCCTGGGAGCTTTGCCCACGTCCTCAAGGTTTGCAGTTCTTGACACTCCTTGGTAAAGGGATGATGCTGCGCTCTGGGTGCTGCCAAGATTCATCCCAACAAGGAAAACTCAGTCCTCATAAACTGGTGCCTGGGGAAAACAACCATTTCTGGCTCGCTCCCTATTCCTAATCTCATTGCTTTCTCCCTTGTTTTGTGCCTTGGTTGCTGTAATCAAACCAGTCTGTTTCCTCAAAGGCATGTAAGAACAGAAGGTCATCCAACATGAACTGCTTCTACCAAGCACTATATCCTGCACTAAGAGTAAGACATAATGCAGATGATCAAAGAGACATAGTCTCTTTTGCTTGAAAACAGAGCACCATGAGAATAAATAAGAAATAATGGACCATTGAGGATTCCTTATATCAGGTTCTTCCAACAATTCTAATCAAATGAGTGATGTCTTAGGGAGGGCGGGTGCTGTGCTACTACCAGCTAATATCAATGGGTTTATGGTGAAAACCCTCCTCTGGTTTGGGAGTTTAGGTGAAACCTGAACTATGGATTCACGCCTGGTTCAGTGTGGGAATATCTTGGGATGTGAAACTGTCAAAGGGACAGCATATCCCCTGATGTATATACACCAGCTACATTCAGTTTATATGTGAAAATAAGGGTTTGATTGCACATAGCCAACCGTGTTTGCTTGTAGTATGAAGACAGATTTGCCAGATGGGATGTTAAAGGGTATTTCACCACTCTCTTTTGCAGGGGTGTTGGCTGTTATAACTCATTGTAGCTCACAGGTCCCTCTGTTACTGCAAACCTGCACAGAAACTCATGTAAAAGAAGAAAAACATTGGGTAGAAAAAAGCAACTTTTGATGTGGGTGTTCAGTGCAGATTGAAGGAGAAGTGAAAGGGTTTAGTGCCAAGTGTGAGCACATTTCTCATGAAAATGAATCAATTCCAATACACTCAGGGTGAAGAAGGGATTTCATCCCTGGGTATCTTCTCCTGATGTTGTTATTTACACAGACCCTGTCTGTGTAACCACTGAAGTGCTGAAATGAGTGTTTTCCCCAAGGAAAACACAGCTCATTTTCCCCGTGAGGTGCAATGCAGAGGCACTGATGCTGGAGGAGACCTCTGGATGCCTCCTGCTCCAACCCTCCTCCTCAAGCAGAGAAGATCACGATGTTAGACCCAGCTTTAAAGTCAGACCAAGTTGTTCAGGTCCTTTTGCAGTGAGGTTTTGAATGTCCTTAAGGCTGGAGATTTCACAGCCTCCTTGGGCAACATGAGGGCTCTGTGCAGCAGAAGGGTAGACACAAAGCTGACTGATCATGACCCCATAGTAGCTGTTCTTATCAAAGCAGAGACAGCACTCGGTTATCTAAACTGCATAGACCCATCCACAAGTGCTAGACTCTCCCTTTTCAGGTTTTCTGCCAGATCAGGTAAGCACATAATCAAACTAAATCAAGTTATGGCACAAGTTTAAGCTTGCCAGGTGAAAAGAGCAGAAAACCTTATACGTGCTTTTATCCCTTTGGACAGTGAAATGTATTTACTTGAGCATCTCCTATTGAGTCAGTCTAATGTGATCATACCAGCTGGCACCATGGACCAGTCCACGCTGATGTGGAGGCTCAGGTTATGGAAACCAATCAGGGTTTTCCCCTCAGACCTTCAATTTTTCTCTCTATACAACATGAGTTAAGACAAATGGTGCAAAAATCAATGCAGGTGTCAAGCTCTTGGGAAAAGTCAGTGCTATTCCCTTTTACAGCACTGAGTTTGGCAGGAAGAGGTAGTCTGTGGGCCCTAAACGTTGGTTTGGTAGCTTTCAGTCAGTGTTTTTTGCACCAGTACAGTCTGATCCAGCATGAGAGCATCTGGATACAAATGATGTCATTCAGCCAGACAGCTAGAGGAAGGAGATACTTTACCATCCTGAGTACCACAATATGGTGTGATTTCAGGCCCTGATAATGAGCATACAGTCATTTTGTCACACTGAGAGTGATTGCATTCAAATCCTTTCCCAGCACTACAGCTGACAGCTCTGCTCTCAGTGGGAATCCCAAGGAACAGCATCAAAAACCAGAATTCACCCTTTGTGAGTAGAAGAGAAAACCTTTTGACAGACAGACAATATCCAGCCCTAAAACGTCCAAAAGGCACCAACACACAGACGTTTCCACTCCACTTGTACTGGCTGCTGGCCTCGACACAGCATCCACAGCACCTCAGAGCTGGCCAGAAGAGTCCAGAAAGGTCTCAGGTGTCTTCAGTCCTGGTTTTTCAGCCTAAAATGCAGTGTTGCAACCCTTTGTGGTAACTCAGAATCCCAGACTTCATCTTTAAATTAAAAGTGGATATTGCCATGTCTGACTCCATCTATGGTCTTGTCCCCTGTGAGCTTCCTGGGGCTGCAGAGTTGCCTTACAACAGCTGGAACACCAAGGATATTTCTTCCAATGCAGTTCAGACACAAGTCTCAGGAGATGCAGGTTTATTCATCCAACTGCTCTGTTCCAAAACTAGTGAAATTCAGAGTGTTCTAACTTCATTAGTAATCACCAGATTATAGCAGCATTGGCCAGAAGAGGCTTCTGGAAGTCTCTAATTGAAGCTCCAGCTTGAAGCAGGACTGTTGCCAGCACTCGATCAAGCCAGCCATGGCCTGAAATCCCTGACCTTGTGGATTTTATCCCTGTCTTTCACATTGTCCTATTTTCCCATTGCTTTAGAGTTAGTATCTCTATTATTCTGCATCCAAGAACTCCTAGCATCATCTACTACTGTGCAAAAAGATGCAGATACATAATGTGATCTGCCTGAAAACTAAGTAAGAAATAGCACTGCATTTTGCAGTTGGAGACACATAGAGGTACAGATCCATATATGCTAGGGCTGATGAAGGGGAGAAGGGACACAAGAAGAAGGAAGACTGTGACAAATGAGAACTGAGTTTGTGTCTGAGGATACAGACACAGACATGCTGGTGGGTGTGATGGATGGAGAGCATGCACAGCAAAGCCTTGAATATCCTGATCCCTGGGACAAATTGACTCATCAGAGTTCCAAATGGTTGATGCTGCCCAAGACTCATCTCTTGCAGTCTTTTATCTTCTAGACTCTCAGCCCAATGTCAGTCCAAAGCAAGAGCATCCCACTGGTCTCCTACTAATTTTTCACCACAAGAGCATCCCCAGCAGGTGCAGTTCTTGCTGGTCTTCAGAGTTCTGGCATCTTGCAGCACTTCTTGACATTCTGCAGTGATTTACTCACCAAGAACACCTTCGAATCAATGGTTGCAGGACCTCTGTAATCTATTCTGGGGAAGGAATCCATCTTCATTAACTCTATCAGCAGCCATGTGTATCCGAAGTCCTACATTAGTTATAACTGGTCCCTCACCTGATTAAAATGAAGGCACAAGTCCAACAGTCGTTAAATGCAAGGGCTCAAATCCCATAAACATTCCCGGTGCCTTAATTACAATAGAATAGAGAACAGATAGCAGTTAGTCATGTACTTTTTGACAGTTGCTCTGTATTACAAGGGCACAGGGAATACAGACCTTATTTGAATGCATTGAGAAACTGCAGCCCTCAGAAGAGCCTGTAGAAAATGTCTACCATATTTTAATGATTTTTTCCATCTAATTTTCCACTTAAACAAGGGAGGAATATCAGTTTACGATCAGCTGAGGCTCTGACACTAGCTCCCAGCGCTTCCTTATCACATACACAATAGCTCTTTCATACAGCTTGGTTGGAATTAGCATTCAGGACCAGCAGCAGTGCAAGCTCCCAAGCCAAGCACCTGTATATGATGGGAAATTGAAATCAGGAGCCAGAACTGAAAGCCAGATCTTGCATACAAGCAACCCGAATCTCCAGAGATGTAGTATGGGCTGGAGGATTTCATGCTGCATTAAGCGTGAATGTAGCCTGATTTCTAGGTCCAAATCTGCTCTTATTAAAGGCATACAGAGCAAGAATAACCCACAAGGTAGGATTTGGAGCTGGGGGCTCTTCCTCAGTTCCCTGTATGAGGAAAACAGCAGTTTTTCTCCATCCACCCTTCAGCTGTGAGATCTGGGTGGGAGAGGGCAGAGAAAGAAGGCAGTAGGTTTGCTTGAATAAGCTGTCAAATGCACAGATACCCTCCTTCACCCACTAAAATGCAAGTGTATGGAAGGGAAGACTTGCCTTCATTGAGAGCTTGGAGAAAGCCACTGGCTGTTACCGCTGCCTTCGCTGGTTTTGAATGTGCATAAAGTTACCTGAATACAAAGCCTCTATGCTTATCCTTTAAGCCTTGTCTGGTCATGCAGAGCAATCTAACAGAAGAGTTATCTGCTGCAGACAGGCAGCTCCCAGGCCTTTGTGCCTGTTCCTGCCTTTATTTGGAGGAATGGTGCTGTTATCCCTGATGAAGACTCCAGTCACCAATGGCTCCCATCAGCAGCAGATCCCCAAATGGGGCTTTGTTATCACTGGGTTCCAGCTGCAGTCAGTGCCTCTCCATCCCTCACACCTACAGATGCCTGGATGCTGCCACCACCTTGCACATCTTTCCTTATACACATGCTGAAAAACCCAAAATAATGTTTGTTTTTTTCTAATTCCCAGCCATTTTTACAGTGTCAGAGACCATAAAAATACAAAGATCATCTCCACCTCGTGAACAAGTCCAAGGCAAATTCCTTACCTTGTTGCACTCTGTCCTGACTCAGAGCAGCTTCCTCTCTTCCTTCAGGTAGGGGCCACCTGGTTGCAGTGTTTTAGCTGGGCACATCACTCTGGTTTCCACCACAGTCACTGCAAGCAATGGGAAAGAGGATGGAGTGTTCTTATTGCCTTCAACTCACAGCATTTGGGTCCTGACCATTCAAGTCGGCCCAGAGGAAGGCTGTGATTTGCTGGTAGAGGTCAGACTTCCAGATGTCCATGGTTTTTGTCCCTGCCCATGGGAGGTGGTTGGAACTGGGTGATCATAAGGTCCTTTCTAACCCAAACCATTCTGTGATTCTATGTCCATGGGTTACAGTCATGCACTGAGTCAAGAAGTGTTCTGTAGCACAAAACCCCAAATCCTGTCTCAGAAAAGGGAGGCAGGACCCATCTTAGGGTTAAAAGACAGATGTATTAATCTTCCCCTCACACCTTCCCAAGCAGGGTTGAAATGTTTGCTGCTCCTTGGTTTATGTGAGGTTGATAAGAGTCTGGAAAAACAAGATTATATTCACTGAACACTTCAAAGAGAAGTGGTAACAGTTTCATGCAGCAAAACCAGCTCTGCCTTTCCTGTGCCTGCAGACAAAGCTGGTCCAGAGGGAAAGCGGGATCTGCCTCGACTGACAACAGGAAAGGGATTGTCCCCATCCTTGTCTTTGTTCCCATCCCTGTCCCTGCCTGACAGTCCCTGCCATCACACACTTAGGCACCTCCACAGGCACGCTGCAATCACTGCAGCCGCTTTCTCCTTCAGAAGTATTAAATCTGTATTTCACTTCTCCCTGGCATTTCCTTTGCATTCTGAGCGGCATGTGATTGCAGTCCTAATCAGCCATTAGCTTATCAACAACATCCCAAAGTACTGACCAACCCGTAACAGGAAAAAGCAAAACAGAATTAAAACCATTCAGTGAATTGGCTTGTTTAGCTTATAAGGATTTCCATGGAACAGTTAACTGGAATCCTTGTGATTGGTATTTTGGGAAGGATGCCCCTATTGATACCTAGAAGGAAGAATCATTAGGGGAAGAAGAGTTATAATAATGAGGGGGAAAAAAATACTGAAAAGGGTTTTGGGTTCATTCTTTCATCTCAAGCAAAGATAACAAGAAATAGCATTCTATTTGCACCCAGTCGCTGTTCCCACCTCCACAGGCTGAGTCACTCTGACATGCACAATCTAAGGGGTATCAGAACCTCATTTGGCTCCGGCAGGGTCTTTCACTCACATCCCCAGGTTGCCAAAAAGCAGCTGGACTTCATCATTTTCACTGGAATGATGCTGGGTCGTACCCCTTTGATGATCTGGCCCTACCTCTGCCTGGTATGGTGCAGAAGAGGGGTTGTGGAAGTTGAGGTGAATCAAAATGGTACTTCCCAGAGAACTGGAAGCCAGCTAAACAGCAAAATACAATGAGAGGCTAATGAGGCATTTAGGGAGGCAGGGGAGAGGGAGAGCATCCTATGCTGAAGGAGTTGAATAATATAGTCAGATATAAACCTGGTTTGGATGTGCCTCATTCAGCAGGGGGAAGAAGCATCCCATTAAAACAAAATAGAGAAACGAACTCAATGCTTGGAGCAAGGAGCATCACTGGATGATCAGGGCTCCTGCCCCCAAATGTTACACTGAAGTTAAATACAGGAGTGAGTTTTAGAGTCTAACTTGTCCAGTTTAGCCAAATTGTCCATCTTTGTCTGGGCTACATTTAGAATCACTCATTGCTGCTGCTAAGTATAAAATCACTCCTGCTACAGTTAGAGACGTATTACAGGAACTAATGCAAAATTCAGCACAACCTCAAGATTCTCCCCATCTCTCCTCTTGTTGGGCATTGTTAGAAGAAAAAAGAAAGTAAGTCAAATCTCAGGCTACTTTTGAAAGAGATTCGTGATTCATGAAACCTAGGTCCTTTGAAGCACCAATGGAAGCTCTTTGTTAGATGCATCTGACTGCTTTCTCAGGATGTCAGACAAATCAGACCAGGCTCTACAGGTAGAATGAATGTATTCATGTGATATTTTATTCATCATGGCTGGCAATGGATGCAGGAGCTGCAGGGGTGGGAGGTGATGCTGCTTAGTTGAGGACGCACTGACAGCATCCTTGGGGGCTCAGACTTTTGCACAGCCCCTCCTGGGCAGGCTCTGCCCTCAGCCCTGACCAGGCAGGGTTTAGGTTTCATTTGCTATCAGAACACTCCTATAAATAGGAGCCTCATCTAACCCTTCAGATGGCTGTTCCTGGCTTCTTTCCCAGCCTCTGGAACTGCCCGAGCATCCCTAGGTCAAAAACTGGTACTAGCCTGTCCCTGGAGGATGTTGTTGGGCCGTTTTTGCCAGGGTTGGAGTTAGAAGATCTTCCACATTTTGGACAGTCTGAGAAGCTGGTTTCCTAACTCATGTGATTATATTTATAATGCTGAATTACTTATTATTAAGAAGTGTAAGGCTACTTCCCTTCCTTTACCCCATTTCCCCTGTCCCTTCCAAAACTCAATCTGGTTGTATCTGTGATACTTCATAGATATTAATGAGCAGGATGAGACAAGCTGAGACCACCTTGTAAGTAAACTCACTCAACATGTCAGTGCTGCACCATAAGGAAGGAAGGTTGGATGTGGAATCCCTGCTCCGTTTAGAGGATAAAGTGCCTGAGGTTTGTTAAAAGTATTCAGTGTGTTTAAGTGTGTTTAATAACTGCCTGTGAAACCTAAAGGAAGAGACCACGAATCTTTCTTTCACTGGCTAAAAAGCTAATCAAGCTATACAATGAGATGCATTATAGATTTTTAAATGAGAACCACTCAAGGAAAAGGATATAACCTCAAAAATATGTCTAATCAGAGCTGGCTGCTCAGAAGTGCATTATTACGCTCTATGAGAAACTGCAATATCAGTGCATTATTCCCTTCTCCAGCAAGTCTGAGAGTGCCTCTGGTCAATGCCATTAGACGAAAGCTCCTGGAAGCCTTTGAAATGTTTTTATTCCACAGTGAAAGGGAATGAGTAGGATCAAAGTTGAATAATGCAGGCTAAAAAGCCTCTCTCTTCCTCTTCCACTTCCTAATTAAGATTAGTGTGTAATCTCCATGAAGACAGAGGTTCAGCAAAACCAAGCAATGGAAGTGCTGGAAATACAGGGCCAGAGACTTTCTTCACTGATCGAAGCTTTTCAAGTAGCCTCCACAAGCCATGAAGAGACAAATTGCCCTCTGGAATGGGGAAAGTAGGAAGAGGAGATTTGCTAAAGACAAAAGCAGGAGAAAGGGAAAAGAAAATAATCAGAATCATATTTTTGATGGGATTTCCAATTCCCTTTATCAGCCTGGAGATGCTTTCTGGCTTTTAGACTGGTGACATTCACCCTAATCATCATCTTGAACAGCAAACAGCCTTTTCCAGCGTGTGGTTTTAGAGCAGCCTTTGAAGGAAATAACACTTGACTGTCATTTTGGGACAGTTTAGGGCTTTTGAATATGAATATGGCCATTTCTTCCAGAACAAACTCACTGCTGTTCAAACTGAGCAGCTGAAGGGGCAGGAGGTCTTTACTGGTGCCTTCTTCTGCAGGCAAAATGTAGGCAGTGGAGGTGATGCTGAGTGCTGGGGACCTGTCTGGCTTTGGCTGAAGGATTTGCTCACTCATTGGCAGAGCAACCTTACACAGCAAACCAGAGCATCCCAAGGACTGCTCAAAACTGTGCCTGGCTCTGGGTATAGACCAGTGAGAAAAGGGTGTTTGGCAACAGTTTACTTAAGTAGGGATTTAGTCCTTTTGTCTCAAACCACTGCTACTGTACCATATTGCATCCCTTGCACAAAACCTGATCCCAACTCCTCTGCCTCTAGCATCTGGCCAGTATTAAACAGTGGCCTCGTGGAAGCGAGGTGAGCTGAGAGGATAAATAATTGTCCTTTGGTGTGGTGAGATGGGCTGGGGGAAGGGAAGAAGAGATTAAAATAATCTGTTAGGAAAATGGATCAAAAAGCTCTAAGCGGAGATTATCCACAACCCAGCCCAGGCCCAACACTGTACCTTAAATAAATAGAAACCACATTACTAAAATGAAAAGTCTGAAGAAGATTGACATAAACCCCATGGAAATTTGGGGCTACTTCGCTCCCTGGCTGTTTAGACCTAACAGCAGCAGCAGAATGACAACAGACAGATTAGACTCAACAGGGCACCTTTGGAATCTGTTCTGCTAATCGCCTCCTCCCACAGGCTTATTATTATCTTGTGTGGGTAAAATCAGCTTGTTCCTAGTATATCCCCATGCAGGGCTTCCAGGAAACTCTAATAGGGCTTTTTCCCTTCTCCTGCTGGTGACAGGTTAGAGCAATCCATCTTTAAAGGACGCCAAGAGCAGATAAATGGCACAAAAGATGAGTAGATGGTTTTGTGATTTCCAAATTCATCACAAGGGGTTTTACTGCTTCTTTTAACCTAAGAGAAGAAATCACAATGGGTTCCTATACAAACACATCATTTCCCAATATATACAAGTACCTTTACAGGGGTTTCACTGAGATGTATCTCAAAATGACAGACATTCTGTTCAGTGTCGAGATAAATGCATTGGGCTTTGAATGTGTTACTCTCACAAATAAATCCTTACTGCTCCCATACAATGCATGTGTTAATATCAACAGTTTGACTTTGTTTCTGTTTCATTGGGCCCATATTCTATGCTCTAATGGATAGAGTGCAGTTTCACTGTGATTTAGTCTTAGTGCAGTGATTTGGTATACGGTGTAAATCAAAGCACTGTGCATAGTTAAGACAAAAGCTGTGGCCTTATTGTTGATGAGGTCGTAAGTAAAGTTGGCTAAATAACATCTCTTTATCCTCCCCCTTCAAGGGAACCACCCAGGACCTGCAAAGTAGCTGTGAAGTGCACAGCATGTGGAAGAGCAGATACTGGTGAGGCTGTATCAGTGTTCAGGTGCCGATAATCAATCAATGAACACCACCTCCCACCTGGTTTCCGGACAGGTCAGGTATATAAGGCTGGTCCTGGGGATGATTTGCTTCTTCAAAGCAGCCGTGATTTTCGAAGTGCTGGGGATGAAGGGCTACATGAAACCTCGACTGTATTCATGATGGCTTTTAATTGCAATGAGAGATTGTGCACTCCCGGTGCTTGGCATGTCCCTGGGTTTTATGGAAATGTGTGCTCCCATGCTGATAGACCCTGAGGGCCAACTGGAATCCGAATGTGTGGGCTATCATCACCCAGATCTGGTAAGCTGCCGCTTTGGGGATTTTACTCTTTATTTAATTTGGTTTCTTGCATTTCCTGAGAAAAGAAGAGGGACCGGTGGCCCCTCTTCTAGGGACAGCAGCTGGAGTAGCTAAAACACACTCATTCCTCCTAGCGTTATCTATTTCTCCAGTGCTTCAACCAGACTCAGTTCAATGCCTTTAAATCCCGGCTCTGGGGATGCCCGAGGCTAGCGCATCCCTCCAGCCTTCATTCCCATGCAATTGCGGTTCTCTTGGACGGGTTTAAGTGTGTTTTCTGATCCAGTTTCTCTGCCCTGTCTCATCGGTCTTGCTCTCTCATCTCCCCTGAGGCTCAGGTTTTGCTGTTCGGGGTTGGCCCCGTCCCAGCCCAGCAGCTGAAGCCGTGATGGGCGTTAATTCCTCCCATTAGGGCGTTTCCGCTGGCATCCCTTGTTACCTGCTAGATCACCTTTCTATTCCATCTTTTGTGTGGCTTCTGGTTGTTTGTAGGTGCTCTTCAACAGCTTCTTAATTAAACCAAGTCTCACGACCCAATTCTTAGGGGGAGCTGGGGCAGAAGAGAATGGGAGAGAAATGTAAAATTGCTACATTTTTGCCCAAAACTTCCAGTTTTCCCCCCAAAAGGACAAATATTTCCCGGCGCCTTTAGCTTAAAATAAAATGCTGTGAGCCAGAGAGAAACTGGCAGTCAGTTCAAGTGGGCAATGGTGAAAGATGCAGCTGATTGTCCTCAAGGTAAAATGCCATGGCATAAAGTGTCTGATCAGGGATGCTTGAGTCAAGGTGATGAGTGACCTTTCAAGAACACTTGGCTGAAAGCTCCAAATGCACCAATTTCTTTTTATAGTGGGATTATGCTTCAAGTCACACAAAGGGAACAAGCCAACCCTTAGGAGCTTCTTTGTACGTGTGTGGTGGGCAAGAGCTACAGGAAGGTTGCTTGTTTGGCCTCTGGTTTATTCTGGCAGAGGGAAGCAAAACCAAAAGCTCAGTTTGTGTTGTTGGATTATTTCTCCTCCTTATCTCCCTGCCTCGCTGCTGTTTTCCTTTGCAAGCATCATTTTCTAGGCACGGCTTCAGCCCAAAGCCTGGGCGGCTCATCTGCATCCCTCTTCCACTTGAGGAGTACATAAAGCCCTTCTCCCCCGGCAGTGCTGAGTCATTATTTTGGCATAAAGGACAGTCTGTGCCACAAAAGGAAAGCGGGTCTCAGAGGGGCCTTTTTCCACGCTTTGTCAGACACTGAATGTGTATAGACTTGCGTGTAAACAGAAAGTCTGAGTAGGTCCCAGCAGGGGCGAGGAGGGAGCAGAACAAAAGCTCAGACGTCAGAAAGGATTTAGAGCGATCAGGAAATGAAAGGAAGGACGATTTGAGATGAGGAGGGGGGGAAATGTCGGGAAAGATGGGGACGGGGAAAGGGAAGCGGGGCACGGCAGCCAGGCGAGAGAGGAGATTGTAAAGTGATGAATAGCAAGCAGGCAAAAGGCTGTGCTGGGGGATGCAAGGACCCAAGGTTTCGGCAGACAACCCAACAGGTCCAGCCTCCTTATAGCATGGTCTATAGGTATAACTGTGTACCAGCTATTTTTGACCTGCTGTTTCAGGGCTTTGCTTTGGGATGTGGAGGTCAGAGAACTCCCACCTGCTTTCAAACAGAGATGCTCTCCCTCCATGGGGCTCACAGCAGGGCTGGCAGCAAACCCGTTGGGGTGGCTGAACCCTCAGAAGTGACAAGAGGCTTATTTTACACAGGAGGTTCTTTCCTTATGTGTTTTCTCATTGCCCAGGTCAGCAAAGCCCTGTCTCTTGGCTCTTGAGACCTAAATGGAGGTGTTTCTTATTACCTGTGAAGTGAATTTTACCACTTATCTCAACCCCTGTCACATTGGTAGTAGCATAAAGCTTATTTTGTGTTGAGTTAAAATGACATTCCTGATTATGTATTAAAAGGTATCTTAAAGATCACAGCCTGGATGAAGAATAGTGAGACAGGGAAGGCTGTGTGCTGCTCATAAGGTGAGGTGTTAGACTCAAGGTCAGTAAATCAATCACCATTGAGGAGACAGAAAAGAAATTGGGCAATGCAGTGTCTCTGACATGCAGATCCTAAACACAGTCTTTTGGCTTGGCTCCAGTGACACAAATAGAGGGTTTCATTCCCTGTGGTACCCTGGATGTTTCTCCTTTCAGCACCTGAGCAATTCTTCTTCCTGCAGTCGAGGCAGGTTTCATAATCCATCATTGCACTTACTTGAACTTCTTGCCCATCCATCACGTCAGCACTTGCAGTACCATGGACCTAACACCTAACATCCCTCTGATGTATCCTTCCCTTTACAGGGCTTACTTGCCCTTGGATTTCTGTCCATGGCATGTCAGCACCATCAATTATTATTGCTGAGTGGAAACTTAGGGCTGCTGAGGTAGCCCAGCAGCTCTTTCTTCTACCCTTCAGCACTGTACAACCCTACCTTTCATTTGACAACTAGAAAACAATCATCTGCTGCCTTTTCATTTCCAAGACTGGGATTGAAGCATTTGATTGACACAAATTCTGTCTAATGTTGTGCTTATTTAAAATCCCAGCCTGCCTGCCCTCTGCTAAGAATAACTCCTGTTGACATCAGCCCTCCTAATTGCATGTGCAGATGAATCCAAATGTCCCCCCAGAATACACAGACCCCAGCAGGAACAGTGCTTCTAGGGATTGTAGAGCCAGCCAGGTGAAGTGTGGGGGGGATTTATTGTTCAAATGATACTGTTACATAAAACTGGTGCAACTCCTTCATATCCAGTGGGAACATGATTCATAAAACTCTGTCACTGCACCAAGGCTCAAATGTGTCATGCAATGAAACATGATCGACCACCTTCCCCAAATCGATTCAGTCATTTCAACTCATTTTAGCCATTTTTTCAGTGTAACTATGGGAAAAGTTATTTGAAGGATCAGCTCACCATGGGGGGAAACATCTTCATCTCTTGTCAGAATAAATAAGCAGCCCAATAGATGGCAAAGACTCAAGTAGGCATTGATGGCATCTGACACCTGTGGTCAGGACACAGCCAACTCTCCCACTGCTGTAACCAAGTGGATTTTGGCTGGTCACAAAGGACCAACAGGAGAGGCTGCCCTACAGTGATCATTGCTTAAAACAAAGCTAAGGGGGTCCTGCGTAGGCTGTTTCACCCTCTCCACTCCCCATTATATTGGTGTCTTTCTGTCCAAAGGAAGAGCAAGCCTTGTTATCCTGATGACAAGTGCAATGCCCGTGCCAGTCCAGCTGACATGGGAAGACTGTTGTTCCACTGAGCCCCATGCTGGTTTGGTGCTTCAGGGTGAGAGACAGTGCTCAGACCCCAAAATAAGGAAAACCATCTCGAACAGCAGCTTGCTCTGCCTCCCTGTTTTGTTTGCCCTCGATCAAAGTCAAGCTCTTGTTAAGGAAGTATTGTGCCAGTCACTCAGACTTGAGCATCTGAGCACTACCACAGCTTTTGTTTCCCAAGGTAAGGGGTTAATATTTAATGAGGGGACAACTTGAGAATATAGGAGGGTTTTAAGCTGTCAGTCAAGTACATTTGCAACGGGCTTTACAGTGCTCCTCTGCAATTCCAGGAAGGAAACCCTGGACAAATTTGTATTGCTAGCTCTAAAACAGTAACACGAGAGTGGTATGAAAATAAGGATTCAGCAGTGTGTGAGAATTCATGTGTGTTGCTGTGCTGAAAAGGAGCTCGTTGCTTGTGCATTGCTATGTGTAGATGCTCAGAGAAACATAGGGGACATCGGAGGCCTGTCCATTGTGATGAAGAGCAGATTTGGGCTTTCTTCCTCACTCTCCATGCCTCCCCAAGTGAATCCTTAAGCCTGCAGTAATTTGCCACTGTCCAAACACTGTTAGAGAGGTTTGGAAATAGATAACCCACTGCACTCCCTGCTCCCCTCATCCATTCCCATACATCTTGAAAGACAACATGGCATAAATTGCAAGCAAAAGTAGCTTGGGGAGCCTGCAAGCCACATCTAATGACACCAATCAGCCCCTAAATGGCTGTCACTCCTGCTGGAGAATTAGTGCTGACAGGGAGTCATTCTCCCTCCAGTAAATAAAGGCACAGCAGCCTGTTAGTGCCAAGAGATGCTCCCAGCTTTCTTCCTTTGATGGTGCTGCTGACAAGCAGGCTGATAGTTGCCACCTTGATGGGATGCAGTGAAAGCAATGGTGATTTTCCATTAGCAGCCCCCCTTATTCTAACTTCGTGCTGAGCCACAAGAACAGGGGATCAGAGTCTGTTCTTTCTTGCTGTAAATGCACCCATTTCTTTATGCCCTGTCTTTTTTCACACAGCCCACCCTACAAACTGTCTCCTTGGTGGCTGTTCCTCCTCCTGGGCTTTGAGTTGTACTGACTCCACCAGAAGAGGAGCACCTACAGCTCTTCGAAGGAGCTTTCTCTTTGTTTCATTTCTAACAAAGAGAAAATACTTGGGAAAATAGCTTGTAAGCAGAAAAACTTGCAGAAAATAAAAGGCAGAATCCTCTGTCTAGGTACTATCAATGAGGGGGTCAGAAAACAGAAGATTCAGTGTCTGACTTCATCCTTTTAGCCTTCTTCTGTCCTCATCCTTATGAGGTTAGAAATGAGACTGTCCCTGGAATAAAAATACAGTATTTTAGAGGAAAGGGTGGAAGGAACTCATAAGAATAGGTGGTGAACTATGTAAAATGGCCCATTCCTGCAGCTTTTGGTTTTGGAGGCTCCATTTCCTCTTATTGCACGTAGGTTGGGAGAAGAGAGATGCTCCTGTTGTGGGAAGAGTCACCAGATGGTGCTCTTACACATGGTCATAGCAGGTCGTTGGCTGCAGATGCTGTAGAAGAGGCCTGGCTCTGTAGTTTGAGTAGTTCCTGGAGCAAACTTGGGTGCAGTAGGAGACTTATCATCCATAGAATGACTGCAAACGGTGGCACTTAGGTTCTGGTGTCCCTCTCAGTGAGTGAAAATAAAAGAAACATATAAAAGTTTATTTATCTGGTTTATATTTATCTACACATTCATATATAAACTGTTTTGTGTACATAGGTATGGTGTCTAGATCTATAAATATATGGGGTTTTAAGTGAGGCTTTGAAGAGTTTCTGCTGCCTGCTCAAGAATGAAGTCTCTTTAGGGAAAACAAACCTATCATTTCTTATGACACTGAAGTTGTGTTTATTCAACCTATTTCCTGTCCGGGCTTTCAAGTCTTATCCTAGGGAAAATGCTATGCCAACGCATTATCGGTTTTTCACAACTTGGACTTTAAAGGAAGTGCTCATCCAAGAGCTGGGCTTTTCTCCTTCAGATCTTCAGAGCCTTTAAATACCATTTTCCTGCCTCCATCACAAACCCAGCTGAGCTTGAGCTCACTGAATGCCTGAGCACGAATATCTTGGTTTTGTTTAAGCTTTTAAACTCTCCTTGTCAACAAATGATCTGCACATCTCTGCGGAGCGCGCTGTCACTTCCCTGCCATCTGTCAAGTGTCACTCTTTCTCTCTTATTCCCCATGGAGAAATGTCAAGTGCTGATTTCTAATTCATGTTTTTCTTTACAAAGGAAAATCCTGTTAGGATGCAGATGGATTCTGTGGCTCTTACTCAACTTCACAGCAGTTATTAATTGTTCTCTTCCAGGCACTATGTAATTCCTTGTTACTAACATATTCTGTCTCCTTTTTATTGTATATATTGAACTTTAACAAACCATACGTCCTGTTATTTGAACATAAAGCAGGAGTAAAAAAGCTTCAGCAAATATACAAATTGTTTCTTGATCCTGGTTGGAAGATGCTACAGTGGAATCACAGCACTGTGGGGGAGATGGAATTAAAGGGGAGAATCATTACTATGACTGAGTGTAGGACAGCCTCAGACTCACAAGATTCACTTTTGGGAAGAACGTTTTTGAATCATCCCTAGCAAAGCATTTCCAATTAGCTCTTACTCACATATGGGCAGAGCAGAGCAGCTGACGTGTTCAGACAGAGACAGACAGAATTAAGGTACCCTTTTGATTTTAAAATCAAGGAATAAGGGGAGGGAAAGGATATTTTTACTGCTGTATATATGAATTGATTCATTTATATAGTTGCTGTCTGGCTAAGGAGTCTGTTCATAGAAGAATAAGGTTTCATTGAAAACAACACTTTTATTGATGTATGATGTTTCCCTATTCCCTGTAGAAATACCTGCACCAAACTGCTGATGTAGAGCAGACGGTGCTGCTCTTCTCTGCGAAGAGCCTTGGCTTGGATCAGCAGCTCTGAGTGTGGTTACAAGGTGAAACGTGCTGTCAGGAGTGCTTACTTACAGCTCTTCTCTTCCCCCCCCACTCAGATTTCTTCCTTTCCTGGAAAACTCCATAGCATCTTCTATTTAAAATGCCATTAAGAGAAGCTCAGTCTGTGGGGAAGCAAACCAGGATCTCTGGTAACCTTCAGCTGGATCACCAATGGTGGGCTTGACTAAGAGTGTCACCCAATGCCCTTCTGATGCCCCTCTATAAGCATTTTCCTGCCAAAGGAGGGCTGATGCTTGAAATGAATTGAGCAGTAGGATTTTTGAGCTGAGCATCTTCAGTTAAAACCAGGTGTGATGTTAAGCTAAATAACAGATGAATAATTTTAACAGAAAAATGTAAGATGTTGCCTAGAGGAGCCCTGCTGATGCCATTCCCTGATTTTTCCCTCTGCTCGTGAGGATGGGCTGCTTCCAACAGAAGGTAAAGGCTACTCACCCGTCTGGACTCTGGTACATTACAAATCAGATGCAGATGAAGCTGACTTTGATTTAAACACCCTTGCAATGGGAACATTGGTGAGCTAATTAAACTTGCAGCAGTTCACCTTTGTGAAAGCTTAAATAGCTGAGATGGTGCCTTCTCTATATTTATCCTGTGTGTCTCCCAGAGATGCGTGTCGAAAGGAGGTTTGATTTGTGGCTTGTGTAACCACGAGTGTGCATAAGCTGTTCTGCTCATTCCCCTAGTAGGATATAGGTGCTGTGTACATGTCAATGGCTGAATATTCAACATGCATGTTTTCAGGGCTCGAGTCCTCTAATTTTAACCATAGTTTCACGGTGAGATGTATCAAACACTTTCAGTGCTGAAGTCACAGAAGCAAAGCTGCTGTGTGCACAGAGCCTCATACACCCCTCTGTAGGTATTCGGGTAAGGAGCATGAAAACCCACTTTGGTAAATGATCTTTACTTCCAAAGCACATCCACTGTGCTTAAAGTACAGTACAAAAGCCCACCTCATCCCTCTGCATAGCGCATGCCCTGCGGCAATGTCCATTCTTACCTGGATTTCTGGATATATTAAACTTCTTCCTTCCTTCCCTCTCCTCCCTGCCTGTGTTGCTTGTTCTGTCTTTCTGATGTGGGAATGTGGGTGCTGGTTTCCAGTGCAATGGGGCAGGTACTGCCTTTACTGGGTGAGTGGGAGAGGGATAAATAACTTGTGCATAGCAGGTTTTTCCTAAACCCATGTATAAGTTCCTCAAAAACCCTGAGGAAAGCTTAAAATCCTGAGGCTTTAGAGATGATGCAGAGATCTATTTTTATGTTTGGTTTGTTTATGATTTATTTACCTATTTTTTTTTATTTTTTTTTTACCTTAGCTGCAAATATCAGATTTGCATTAAAATAATATAAAATCTGGGGTGTTTTATGGCTCCACAATCTGTAATTTTAAAGGGAAGGCATGTCTCAGTTGGGCTCTGAAAGTTTCATTCATGTGTAGCATTTTCTCAGGCAGGTATTACTAAAGGCTGTCAAAATCCCACTTTGGTACCCAGACTAAACTGCAGCATCTCAGCCTTACCTTCTCTCTCCTAACAGTTTCAGGGCCCATATCCCAACCATGTGAGCATCATTAAATCCATGCAGATCACTGTTTGACTTGCATGCTCTGGATACTGAAGCTTTTCCCTCTTTCTGAGAGACTGATATAAGCAGTGGTTTACCTGAGCCTGCATAGAAGGCCACACACAGCCCGGGGTGCAAATAACACCTTGTTACCTCAATGTGTCTCCAAACTGGTGTAAGGATAGCAGGTAAACTGCAGTTTCTATTAAGGTCAGGTCACCTCTTGTATATATCCTGATAAAAGTCATTGTCCTTCACTGTAAAGTTAATATATATATAAAAATCATATAAGTGCCACAGCACTCTGTAATTCTGGGGAAGAATTGCTTTAAGACTACATACATCACTGCCTTCCCCCCAAAACTACTGCTTCTCTTAGCGAATACCTGCGAACAGTCCCTAATAGGGCAATAAATATTCAGCAGGGCTTCGGTGAATGGCTTTGGAGGACTTCTAATTACCTCTAATTATGCTTACAAAGCTTCCCTTGTGCACACTTAACTAATTCCGACTTCTCTGGTTGTCATTTTATTCCTCCCCTGAAGGGCAGCTCTCGGCTCCTTCACACATGGCATCATTTGCAGCATCCTCTGCCAGGAGAAGGGATCTGGGGAAGGGAGGTGGTAAATTAAAATGGGGCCCGAGGGAAAGGGGCTGTCCTGCTGGAGGTGGGGGACCAGTGCCAAATCTGGGAAAGACAGGGAAATGATCTGATCCCAGCAGTGAGAGCTGGGAGGAGAGTGTGGCTGCACCATCTGAGTGCAGCCTGAAAACATGGATCCTCATGGGAATCATTGCCCCGCTTGGAATGGGATCTTTCTTTCCCAAGAATTAAGTGTCCTGGGATGATGCTGGGCACTTACTGATGTTTGGATGGTGATTTGGTAGCAGCAGCCACCTGATATCCACATGGCAACTTGTCCTTCTTAGATGAGAGCAGCTCCCCTGTACCTGGCTCCTCTGTATCCAAGGAAGGGCTGAAGTCACCAGTCCTTGGCAATGCTTCTCGCCACATCCACCAGCACCACCAAGCACTGGGCATTTCCCTGTGCTTTTGTTGGGTTTTCACACAGGGCAATCAGCTTCTCGGCATCTCCAGTGCGCTGCAACCTGTCAAGCCCCAGTGCAGCAATGGCAATGTTACCCATCACTACATGATTAATGAGTATCTGAGGGCCTTACAGGAAGAAAAACAACTAAAAACTCCATCAAATAGCCTGATAATGGAAGTAGTGCCTGGAGCTATGCGGGAAGTAGCAGCAAATTCCCCTTAGCCCAAGGCCAGGTCATGCATCTTGCTCCAAAGGGTCAGTGTTGCTGCTGAGCGCAGCAGGGATGTGATCTCTCTATGAGCTTTCACAGCCCTTTGGAGTTAAAGCTGATTGCTACAGTAGTCATCTTTTCCCCTGAATTCTCATATCCTTTACAATGCTGTCTTTTACTTTAAAAGCTGGTTTTAAAAGGCCTGTGAGCTTTTAAAGGAGGTAGAGAGAATCCTGTGGATCACACCTCAACTGCATGGACCCTTCCTTAGCAAGTGGACATTTTAAAACCTAAAAGAAACCTAAGCAAGCAGCTCTGGGCAAGTGTTTGTAACCCTGCTCCTTTTTCTGTAGTCTCAGCTCTGTTTTCTGCTGTGGCTCCAGCCCTGAAGCCTTTAGAAGAGGGTCTTCAGAAGCATGCAGTTCACTGGCTTTGCTTGAAATACCCTGTGCTTGATTTCAAGCCAGGTTCACCTTTGGTCAGGACTGTGGGTACAGAGTCAGGTAAACATCCTGGTACTTAATGCGTTGTTCTGGCCTGGTACAAAGATCTCTAAGCCACCTTGGTAGAGTCAGCATCTTGTTGAGTCAGTCTGAGTCAACACACGCTGCACCCTGGACCATAAGGTAAAGCAGAGTTTGGGATTGCCACAAACCCTGACACTCATTCCTCGTGACAGCTGATGCCCAAAGCACAGGGCTACTCTGGTACAGTTAGTCCTGGGTTTGAGGATCATTCTTGTTGAGTACAAACACCTTTCCAGTGGCAGCTGAAGCACAGATGCTGTCCCATGGTGGACACGCTGCTCTGCACTTCCTTATCAGGTGATGCTCAGTGCTGGTCTGAAGGGGGGTTTACCTGCAGCAAACAAAGGAAGGGAGCAGCAAACAGCAGCACAAGAAGAAGCAGGACAAAATGGCATTGGAAGGTTTGTCTGGCTCTCTCAAAGTGGAAAAAAGGGAGCTTTTATATGAAAATGTCTTTTTCTCCAACTGATTTCTTCTGACTCTGCCTCTGATGTACTTTCACTGCTCTAGGGCCTTGGCATTAAGAGCTGCTGATCCTGCCAGCTGCATGGGATTCTTTATTGTGTCCAGCAGTGGCATGCAGGAGGATGTGATGGGCCAAGTCACGCGCTCATGTACCCTTAAGGGATGCTCCTGGCCAGCCAAGGGGTGCTCTAGCTTTGGCTGCATTAAACACCCAACAGCTTCCTTGAAGATGTGGTATGAATTTACCTTTTTGGTGAGTGTTTCTCTGAATGTGGTTAAATTCTCCACCAAATACAGCAATGGCAACTGAGGGGCAAGGAGAGCCTTGCCAGGGCTGCATAGCTTGATGTGGAACCAACATTGCTGACCCCTTGGATCTCACCTCAACAGAGATCTTTGCAGGGACCGTTTTTGCAGGCATCTGTTTTCCCATTGAACTGATTTTCGGCTGTTGCCAGCTGGATTATTTGGGTAAAGATGTTTATATTTTGGACAAACACCAAGAAGATGAGGTGCTGATCTAGGGTGAACCATCCCCTCGAGTGTCTGGGGCATTGCTTGTAATAAGTTGTTGCTATGGCTCTGGACAGATTTCCTTGTATCCTAGCAATGATTGTCTTTGACTGAAGCTTTGGTTGCTACTGTTGGGATCCTGATGGAAATATTCAGACTGTCAGGCCCTTGCCTGCTCTTGTGCTGTCTCTTGCACAAATGATCTCCTGCCCCACTCCTCAAAACTGAGAGCTTGCCTTGGGCAATGTTATTCCTTGCCACCCAGCAATTTACACCTTGCCAAAATGGCTTAACCCCAGCTGGGTGCCAAAGCCAGCAGAAGAAATGATTGTGATATTAGAATAGCATCACTTCTGCATGGGACCTGACTTGGTTTTTAATCAGCGGCAGGGCTGGTGTGAGCAGTACTTGTGAGTCACTGGTGTAGCTGAGCTGAGCTGCTCTCTGCCTCCAAATCCAGTTTCATTGAATCCCCCCTTCAGAAGCTGCATTGATTTTATGTCTACATAATTTATACATTTGTGTTTGCTTTCTGTGAATAAAGGAGCAAACAAAGGCTGGGTCTGCTCACAGAGGCAGCTCTTTGAAGCAAATATCCCTCAACGAAAACCCTCTCATGAATTCCAAAGCTCCTTCACTTATGAGAGAAGAAACTTAAAAATAGCAAATCCCAGTGACAACAGCAACATAAAAACGTTGCTGTTCTGTGGGTTTTCAAACCTACAAAGTTTTCCACAGGTCCAACAAACAACATTTTACGTGTGGGCAGAGATTTGGCTTTCTAAGCTGGCTTCACCCCTGAAGCCCTGGGGCAGAGGGCTGCTCACTGCTGATGGGTAAAAGGCTGGGAGCTGGGACTGCCATGTCTTGGGGTCACATCACAGGGCTTGTGACGTCTCATCAACAGCCTCAGCCACTGATGTTAAATAAGCACCTAGGAAGCTCTGGCTTTTCTCTTTCTTATAGCTGTAAAAAGCCTTAGTCAAGAAGTGAAGTGTATGTTTTCTGTAGGATGGGGCAAATAAGGATTGCAAAGAACATTTATTGCTGCTTTAATCCTACAATTTGTAAGTAAAACTCCTGCTTTTTGGACTGTGTTTGTGGGCTCTTTTGTTTTTATATTAAGTGGGCAGCACTTTTTTTCCTTGCACAAAGGAAAGCTCAGCTTAATGATGAGAAATCACCTTCAGGCAGAAAGGATGCACCACAGGAACCTCTTGCTGGAGATGTTTGAGTACGGAGAGCAAAACGGTTCTTGGGTCCTGGCAGCACAGCCTGTTGGGTTTGCTATTATAGTTGATTGATTTTCTTACCACTCTGCTGTGAGGAGCTGTCTGATATCCATTTAAAGCCTCCATTAGTCAGGGAGTTTATATGTGTGTTATACGTACCTAAACCAAGCGATCAAACTTAACTGCTCCAACATGGGAACAGCTTTCCATCCACATGGATTTTCACCCCACAAAATGGACATCATCTGTGAATCAGTTCTCCTCTTCCAAGAAACTGATTTGGTTCTGTTGCAAGTAACGAGATCATGACTAAGTGTATTTGAGGATTGCAAATACTCTATGATGAGCACTTTCTGGACATGCAGTGGGGATCATTTGCTCATACATTCTTTATTCCTTTATACAAATCTTACTGCAGCCCACAAATTAGTCAGCTCCTCTCTGCACTGAAATGCTTTCATAAGGATTACAAGAAAAATAATGCTAGCACAAGCCTTGCTATGAATAAGGAAAGGGTTTGTTCTTTGCTGCTCTTTTATCCATACCTATTTTTGTGTGGAATAGCCTGGGAGTCCTTTCCCCTTTCTATTCAAGTCCATAATGCTGACATTTGGAAGAATGAGTGGTCCAGATAGCCCTGAAGACTTCAAGGGAAGTAAGTAGAGACATGTCATGGTTTTGGAGATGGTTCATTCCTCCAAATCTCTCCCCTCCCAGCTTATTCTGAAGAGTTTGGTTGAATTTCCATCATCACAGATGGCAGGAGGTGGTAGATTCTGTGTACCTTGGGTGTGGGTATCCCATACAAGGGTTTCAGACCCACGGAGTAGATGATTATGCAGACCAAGAGTTTCGTGCTGTAAAGGAAGGAGCCATTTGATTTTAAACCTGGAGGCTAGAATGGATTTCTACACCCCCAAGTTTCATTCAGAGCTGAATGTCTGATCTGAAACCAGTTCCCAGTTGGAAGTATGCTATAGGAGATCAAAAGAGGAGTATTTTATCCCCTTAGAGAATCAACTTTAATGTATATTGCTCAGTGGAGAAAACATCTTCTTCCTGTTGAGCAATGAAACAAAAAGGACATGACTATTTCCATTTGCCAAGAGCATTTCCAGTCTGAGCCAGCCCAAAGGCACAACTTGGTATTTGTGAGTGTCAATCAAAGATGCTTTCCCTTCAGCTGGTGTAGGGTCCAACAATAGGCCCATATGGGACATTAGCCTATGCCAACTGGAGAAGAATTGAATCAGGAATAAAACATGTCAAAGTGTCATCATGCTCATTCCAGACACCATGGTGGGAGGGGACTTGCTGTAGTCGTGCCAACCCAATCATTTTCATTGACAAACTAAGAAGCAACACAGGTATAAATATCCCTGCACTTTTGGAGATTTAGAGTGACAGGATGGGGCCTAAAGGCATCATGATGAAATATTCTTGCAGAGAAGTGCAAAAAATAGCTGAGTTCTTAAATAGCACGGAACTGCTGTGGTTTTCTGACAGTACATTGATGGGCATGGTCCAGATCTCCCAAGATATTTGGGCACTTGAAATCAAGTGTTTATGCTCCTCTACTCAGATTGAGCAGTGTGTGGTGCTGTAAATAACTACTGTGCAAATACACGTGCTCTACATGAATCTGGACCCAAGTAAAGGCTGGTGTTTTATTAATATGGAGGACTTCTGCTTTGAAAGCAAGCAAAGAAACTATAATTTTAGGGGAAAATAGTATAGGTTTTGGAAATTAGGTGCCTTTTTGAAACACTTCCTCCTTAATCAACAAACCCCTTGTGATCCAGAGAACTGGGGGAGTAACAGATGGCTGATGTTTCTTTTCATGTGGGCCAGTCAGCAGGAAAATAGAGAAGCAAGTGTCTTAATGAGCAGAAAGAAGTTGTGAGCCTGAAGGTACCACTAATGTGGGAGATGGATGCAGGCAAAGCAGGTGCTACTTTCCTGGTTATTGAAAGACTTTGTTATCTGATGCTCAGAGAGATGTGAAGTAGAAAGGATCTTAGGCCCTAATTCAGACTATTATGGTGTCTTTTTCTGAAGCTCTTGGGTTGCTTCCTCTCCATCTCCCTAGATGCACATTGGAGAGATGCAGCGCCCAGACCAAGTACCACTATAGTGAGTGTGGCCACAGTTTGCCTGGCAGCCCAAAAAGGATGATGCTCTGCACCACCTTTTATTCATGTTTTAACTTTGAATACAGACTTATAACAGGTACCAAAGGTCGTCTCAACTGGCTTGATCATAGCCAATCTACAGGACAGGATGGTTGCATCTCAACAACTCCCAGTTCCATAGATTTCCTAAAAATACTCTTTCCTCCCTTGCTGGGACAGTACTTCTGAAGAGTCACATCCTAAACCTGTCTATCAGCTATATATGAATGAATCCAGGCAGTAATGAGGAGAGTGATGGAAAAATAAGAGGCTGGAACTGAACTCTCATTACAGCATCTACCACGGGAAGGTTTTGGACAGAGCTTAAAGAAGTATATATGTGTTTGTATATATATATATCTGTTATTATATTTTTTATCCTAGCTTTTCCAAGCTCAGGAAGGACAAAATGCACTTGAGTTTGGAAATCACCAGAAATCAGTATTTCAGGGTTGCTTCAGACACTGTGGGAAAGCTGCCCTTATGAGTGCGAGCCAGTTGGTACTCAACGATAATTGAGATTTAAGACTATCATTTCCTATTGGTTAACCAAGGAAATATTTATGGCCAAAGCTGGGTGCCAAGCACAATATTTATGACCAAGTTTTTAGCACTGGCTGCATGTTTTTTAGTGCTGATTTTTGCACAGGGAACACAGATCACATTCACACTGATGTGGGCATGAAACTGAAGCCTGAAGTCATCAAGATAGAGAGTGGAGTGGGGTCTATCTCTGGAAAATCTTATCCTTGCCTTCACTGCAGCCCTGGATCACTCTGCTCTGATCCAGAGTCTAAAATGACCTTTGCTCAGGGTGCTAATGCCTGGCATGGGTGTTCTACATCATGTCTATGCACTGGGATCAAGGGCTTCAAATGAGGGTGGCACCTCCCCAGCTTCACCAATTCAACCATGGGGTGGCCAAAGAGGATCCCAGCTCCTGCTCTCCAGCTGGATGGATGCCGTGTGCACAAACGAACCCGTGATGTTTATAGCCTGGGGTATTGAGCAGATTTATTACACTCCTCATTAATACATAAGGCCAGGAGCTCAGGCAAGGTTGTAAGTAATTCAGCCCCCTCATTTGGCTAATTACACTGTGGGTCTCACAAAGCTTTGCTTTGCTTGTAACATGAAGCATGCTTGGACAGGTTTGTGCTGGTTGGAGCTGATGCTGATTATGGGGAGAAAAGGGAATGGATTTGTCAATCAGTCAACTCCAGATTTCTTTAGGGAATCAACTGGGCAGCATTTGCCCTCTGGTGAGGAAGGACAAGAGCCTAATTTAGATATACAAAGCTGAGCAGTGAAACCAAAGCTATCCTTGGCAAGCAAACCTGTCTGTGCTCTAATTTAAAAACACACCTTCTTGGATCTCAAGAGAAGCAAATGCTTCCTCCTTGCTCTTCACAGGCTCTTTACAATGAAGTCTGGCATTTACAAATAAGATGTAGAAGCTCATCTGATTTGTAGCATTAAGTCTTTAATAGTTATAGAGCTGGAAGTCTTAATGGGACCATGACTCTCTGCTTTGCTTCCTTTTAATTTTCAGTGGTTGGCTCACTTTGTTGCTTTGTTTTAACACACAGTTTTGTCTGCTCACTGTGAGCACTTTGGGATGGAAACTGGTCCCAAAAGGAACCAGGTGGATGACGCAGCTTTGAAGCATCTCGCGTCAGATCCATTGCTCATCACCAATGGAAAGATGGTTTCTTGCTGTGGCTGCTGTAGGTGTTGTAAAGCAATGGCAATGCCTTTGTCCCCACAGTTGATCACTGCCATGAGGATGCTCCAGGAAACAATAGTAGGATTGTATGGTTGGAAGCCTTATCTATTCCATAGCGAAATTTCAAGAAGAGAAGCATGGGCTTCATAACTGTAGTTACTGCTCTGGAAATAATCTCTGCTACTCTTTTTCTCTGTTATTTTTAGTCTCAGGCAGGAGTCGCAGCTCCCTGCATGGCCCAAAGTCTCTTACATGGTAAAAACATTTGATTTAGTCAAAGATGCTTTTCCAAGTCTTCTGCCACTTCACAGACAAGCTGAAATAAATACAACTAAAGCCAAGTCCCTCTTGTTGAGGCCAACAGAACCCTGCAGATCTCCCCACAGGCACATTGAGCCTGCTCTTCTGAGAAGCAGCCTTGCACATCCCTCTGCTCATCTCAGTGCACATTCCACTGAAAGGAGATCTCTGCCCCTTCTTGGGGGTTTTCTTCCTACTGCTTTTGCTCCGCCTCAAATCTCTGTTGATGACAAAGCAATTAGGGACAGGACAGAGGAATCTGTATCCCAGGAGCAGAGGCAAGGAGAAAAATCAGATCACCTTTGGGTGGTTTTTCTTCAGCATTCCATTAACTGGCTTTGCCCCCTGTGTGAAGCCCGAGCAGGGAATGGGGAAGGAGATGCTATCATTATTATGTCCCATTTCTGTAGATTCAAATGTGCAGATGACATTTTACAAAGTAAACAGAGCCAAGGGCATGCCCTGGAGAGCTGGCACTGACATCCAAGGCAAGACGTGGCCAGAGAGGGCAAAGTCAAAGAAAACCTGCAGTCTAGGATTCCCTGTTAGTGCAGCGTGCTGCTGCCTCCCTGAGCGGCTGAATTCACTCTGTGTTGAGCAAGTGATGGCAGGAGAGGGGGCTCAGGCACAGCTTATATGCAGGCATCGAGGTCTCAGGGACCCTCAAACCCATTCTGTCAGTGCCTTTTACAGGATAAAAATGATTTGCAAAAGGGATGAAATGGGGGATTTGCATCCTGCAAAACTCTTGTTGGCAGGATGCAAAACAGTGGATCCAAGAGTTACTAGATCCTTGCAAAAGCGTGGAATTCTGCTAAATGACCCATGATACTTGAACGCTTGTTACTGGCTAGCCCTTATTCCAAGGGTAAATCTGTGATTTCATTGAAACCCTTGAGGGAAACAGTGCCTTAGTTCTGTTTCATTCACTTTGCAGTCTTCAATAGCTGGGATGTTTGCATTCAGTTTGTGTGAACATCTGGATTACCCAAATTATCCATGTCTTTTTCAAACAAAGGAAGATAATAATAATAATGAGGAAGCTCAGGCTGGAGTTGCATCTCTTTCCCATAATAAAAATCATTTAAACCTTTAAATGGCATCTTTTGTCCCAGTCAGGCTGAGTCTCTTGCACGTGTACCAGTGGGAGATGCTGCCTTCCAAATACACACAGGAGCTGATGGAAATCTTGTTATGGCCCAATGATGCAGAAAGAAACTGGCAGTGAGATTTAACAAGGTCACTTCAAGGCATAGAAACCTCTATAAAATATGTTCCTTTCCCACTTCATATAAAAGCAGGGCCAGGGAGGGGAGGGATAAACCTTTCACTGATAGGAAATAGTGATTTACGATTAATTTCCAAAAGAAGGAAATCCTTTTTTAATCAAGATTATTTATAGGGTTAATCCAAAGGCAGTATTTGCTTGCCAGCTCCCCTGCTCACCAGCACAGAAACGGAGGTAAGGTGAGGATGGATAGGCTTTGTCCATGGGATTTGAATCAGCCTTGTGCAGGAGGGTTTGTCGTCAAGGATGCCTGTATTATTTATGGCCCAGGTTTTCAACAGGGAATAGCTCATCTTTGCATCCCTTGGGTCTGGTCGCCCAACGAGTGACCTGTGCAGAGTATCAGCCTCCTTGAAAAATGGCCTTTCAGAAAGCCCATTTCCCACCATGAGCCTTTGGGAATTTGTGAGATTTGTTGTATCTGGTGCTTATTGCTGGAACCAAATAGACTGAACCCCAGCCTCCCCCATTTAATGCTGCTGGGTCTGAAATGAGCAGTGCTGGACCCAGCGAGGTACAGAGGAACATGCAAACTGCTGTGATGTCCACCCTGCTCCATAGTTCATAGGGCAAATGGGGTTTCTTTATTTCTTTAATAGGTTTTCCTGGTTACTGCATGGATGTTCAGGAACGTGTGGTTACAGTGTGTGACAAGACTGAGTGATGCTGGGTTTACCCTGATGAAGGAGTGATTACCTTTCTGCTACCCTATTGCTGGCTGTGGGAAGGATCAGTGCTCAGTGCCGCACATCCTGGCTCTCAGGATGTGACCTGTGCTTCTGCTTTAAGTTAATTTGATCTCACATCTGCTGTTTATTAGTACTGGATGTGCTACAGACTTCTATAGCATGTCACAGGTGCTTAGGTGCTGCAATGAGGGTCAGGACACTGAAACTAAGGCAGGCAAACCATACAGGAGTCCATTCACCAACTGGAATATATGGTAGGGTTTGTCATTTGAAAGGCTGACAACTGTTGAGGGAAAGATAAGAAAAGACAAGATAAAACGGATTTGATATTACACTGATGTCATTTATCATCTCACTACAGACCTAGTTTCCCTGGTGGCTTTAATCCTCCCCATTTTCAGCCAGTAATTTATTGTACTGGAAGGTATTTGAGATGTTTCTGGAGTAGGGAAATTATGTAGTGTTGTTAGAACAGACAGTGATTAATTTTGCAGCTGGCAACATTACCCCTGCTGCAAATGAGACCCATTTGCTATCCATAGAGAAGCAATTGTAATAATATTAAAATTAGTTTCAAAATGAATCAGAGAAGGATCTATTCCATGTCTCCCATGCGAGGAATCAGGGATGCGACATGAAGGGCTGGAGTGCCAATTCCTAACACATGGAATTACCTTTTCCTCCATAAAAGGTCTTCACGATTTCAACAGAGTTATTTGCGGTATGGTTTTGGTACATTCAATTATAGAGAATACATTCAAGCAGCCTCTTGTCTCAAGTCTCACCTTTGATTTGCATATTGCCTATGGACAGAGCCTAATATTTGTACAGCACCTAGCGCAGCAAAGCCCTGTTCTCACAGGCAGGTTCATCAGCCCAATAACTGTCAGCAGCAAAGATACGTGCTCAGGCCAGAATATAATCTCTAATGACCCTGTTAGTGTAGAAGAGTGATTCTGAAGAGCAATTGGACAAGATCAAACAGACAGCTTTCCTTAATTAAACACTGTTTGGGCTTCAGGTGCTGTAAAGGTCCCAGCTGGCCCCATATCCACCACCTCTGGCTGCCGCTGGCATCTGCATCTCCCCCTTTTTCATTCTTATGCCCAAAGTTTTCCCCCCTGCAGCCTGTCTGCTGGAGCACACAGATTCCCTCCTCCTCCTCCTCCTCCTCCTAAGCAGGAGGTGGGCAGGTCTAACTACATTAAATATACAAACATACTCCCTCTCTGCTCCACCAAGGGCTCGCATCAGTGGTCCAGCAGCAGCAAAAGCTGAGCGAAGGCTGTCCAAAGGGCTGGGGGAAGGGTGAGCACAGCATCAGCAGCAACAAATAAAGCCAGCAGCCAAAGCAGCCTGTAGGAAAGGGGAGAGAAGCAAGCAGCATAGCCCAGGGGGGCTCTGCATTTCAGATCTCTTCACAGGAGCTTCCTGCAGCCCTTTCGCATCTCTCGCAAGTGTATGTGCAGCGTTGTCCCAGGGAAAAGCATCCTTCAGGAGGAAAAGCTGGAAATCAGTCAGAAAAAAGAAACTATCAGCTGTTATCCCTTCCCAGAAGCAGGTGAGAGGGAGGGAGAGGAAGGAGTTTAGGGGATGAAGCTGGAGGATCCAGAGACTCCGAGAGGAAAAGTTGCCCTGACAGGAGACGCTGACTACTAGAGCCTGAGCTCTGCTCCACAATGGGATTTCTCATGTCTAAAGGAAACCTCCTCCTCTTCCTCTGTGCCAGTGTCTTCCCCGGTAAGTTTGAGAAAGCTTTTCTACCCCTGCTCTGCTCTTTAGCTCTTTCATCCCTCTCAAAGACATGCTGCAAAGACTGGTCCCTGTTAACACGGGATTTTCCCCCATCCTGCCCCATCACTGCAGGTCCCCAAAATTCCAGCCTCTCCTGAGTGATGCTTTGCTTTTATTTTCTGCTCCTTGCCTGGTCTGATGGGGAAAGGGTTAAAGCCACGATCGGGAAGGGGACGGGAGGGAGGATACAGGCAGGGGCTCAGCATCCTGCTCCTTGCCTAGGTTTTTCTTCCCTGGGTAAAGTGTGTTAATGTGTCTCCGGGCTACAGCTCCAGCTGGGGAGAGCACAGCCATCGCTCAGCTAATGCTTCCTTTTGTATAATCCAGGGCAGTTTAAGACTAAATAGGAGCCATATTCCATGAGGGATGCAGAGAGAGCCCACGGCTCCTTGTCCCCACTGTCCATGACAGAGGATGCATTTCCACCCCCTGCTATAAGGGCAGCTTTAATCTTTAATAGCCAACAGGCACCTCTGATGGTTCCCGTAGTTGTATGTGCAGGGTCGGGGCTGCTCCTTGCAGCCTCCAACTTTTAAAGTTATTACAGAGGAAAACTGTGGTCTTGTTACCCAATTTGTGCTCTCTCCCATCCTCTTCCTTCACCCATCACTTTTGGGAATAAGCAGCTATGGAGGTTAGTTTGAAGAGCTGAATTGTGTAAATTTGATCCCAAATCCCTATCTCCCAGCAGGAGGCTGCTTTTTGGCTCACCCTTCCAGCATCCCTCTTTCCCACCTGCAGACTTAAGAGCTAGAAACTTGCCACAAAGTGGCTATAAAAATTAGACCAGATTCAGGGGAGGGTGGCCCATGTAGTGTTTTTCAAATGGTATTACTGATGCCCTCACTTCCTTTAAAAAATCCTGCTTTGCAGGAGAAACCCTACATTGGGAATTGGCCATGGTGGGTGAATAAGGTGAGAAATCATAGAATCCCAGCCTGGTTTGGGTTGGAAGGGACCTTAAAGCTCCTCCAGCTCCATTCCCTGCCACAGGCAGGGACCCCTTCCACTGGAGCAGCTTGCTCCAAGCCCCTGTGTCCAACCTGGCCTTGAGCACTGCCAGGGATGGGGCAGCCACAGCTTCTCTGGGCACCCTGTGCCAGCGCCTCAGCACCCTCACAGGGAAGAATTTTTCCTTCAAATACATGGCAGTGCCTGTGGTATGGGGGAAGCAAGTCATCAGGATGATGGGTTACCACCTCCCGTGCGTCCCCAATTACCCATCACTGGCGTTAGCACAGGTTTCCCCCCCATAGAAAGCCCCAGCTATGCCAGTTGGAACCGTGTGTGTTTCACACCACCATGCCTCATGCCTTCCCCATAGCCTTTGGACACGTGGAGACCCGGGCACACGCAGAGGAGCGTCTCCTGAAGAAGCTCTTCTCTGGTTATAACAAGTGGTCTCGCCCTGTCGCCAACATCTCAGACGTGGTCCTTGTCCGCTTTGGCTTGTCCATCGCCCAGCTCATCGATGTTGTAAGTGCAACCCGATTGTACCAGAAACAGCCAAAATTAAGGGGGTTGGGGCTTTGAGAGAGGCTCCTGTTGCATGTGGGTTTTTCTGGCTGCTCCAGGGTTGGGTTGGGAAGAGTTTGGTCAGGTTGGGAAATGTTATCGTGCAGACAGCTCTGCTGGAATGAGGGATGACTACTGCGAGTATAGTCATCAGTGTGGATCCTTTATTCCTTATTTACTGTAAGCGAAATCCCCAATTCCTCATCAAAACCTGTGGGACTGATCACAGCAGAGCAGAGAAGCAACTGGTATAAATGCCAGAGAGTCCTGGCTCAGGAAACATCCCAAATGGCTGATTTGGAATTTGAACTGTAATTGTTAACACCATTTTGCACAAGCTAATACAAATAGTGGTTTACACATCCCTGGGTGGTAGCTTACCTGAAGAGCTTCCTGCAAATGAATGTTTTGGGGTTATTTTAACTAATCTGGCAGATAACAACAAGGAAATAGCTTCTGAATGTTACATGTGTGCAAGCTGCATGTGCTATGTGCGAACCAAAGCGGTTTACACTGCGGACTGAAACGGTATTTACAGGATTAGTCCATCACAGTGTGTCGAGGTCAAGTGTTGAATCCAAAGGAGATCCCTGCAGGGCTGCAGATGTTAAACACATGCACAGGCTTTCTAGCTGGTGCAGGTCTTGCTCCCAGATGCTTCTCTCTCCTGTCCCTGCTTGCATGCAATACTCCCCAGGACAGTGTGTTCGTGTGGCAGAGTAAAAGGGGTGATGATGGAAAGTGTAATGCAACTCGGAGACATTCCTGGTATGGAACAACCATAAGAAACAACTCCACAGCCTTCTATATTTGGAGATAAGGGGTTTGAGATGCAGAGGACACAGAGCTGAGGTAGGGCAGGAGATGGGAAATCGAAGCCATGGGTTGCTGGAGAGTTGCACCTCCTTGTGCACAAGCCTTCAGGTTCCAGCTTTGAAGCACAGAAATGGTCTCCATTCCCTTCCCCTCTCTTTCATCAGACTGAGAGATCCAGGGCTGTTTGCAGTTGCTAATGGTGAAGTTGTATGATTCTCATCTGAATAATTGATGAGGCTAAAGATGAGACATTAGTGACTGTGGAGGCAGGAGAGAGACTTTCCATTACACTGCTGCTGGCCTGTGAAGATGCAGGATCGATATACCTGCTTCACAGTGCTTTCCCCAGCTTACTTAAGATGAATTAATCTAAGAGTCATGTCAATGGTTAGAAGTGCATCTAGCAGGTAGTGCTTGGGCCAGGGCTGGTGGGTACAGAGCTCTCATCCCCTCCCACCCCAGTCTGAGTGGCTGGGGACTGATGACACCCGTTTGCTGTCTTTCTTCTTCCTGACAGTGGCACTGGTTTGCTGCAAAACCCATTGCAATTGTTAGACCCAGCATTTGGCTGTGAATGAAAGACGTCTGGAAGAGAAATCAGAGCTGTATTCAAACCTCAGCTCCTGCTGGCAAAAACTGGGGAACAAAAGTCAATGTGGAGTCTGACATCCCTGTGTGTCCTTACCTCACCCTTCTGAGCGCAGATAAAAGTGGTACAGGATCAAGCGTTTGTCTAGGAGCAGCCACTGAAAAACACATCTGGAATCCTATGCCTGCATCTCTCTGTGCTGTGTTCTCCTTGAGGAAAGAGGCCAGAGAGTGCAGCACCCCTGTCACCCGCTGTCCTCTGGGCTGGCTCCATGCAGGAGCAGTCAGCCGTGCAGCAGGAGCAGGCAGACAGGCATTAGCACATTGCAAACCCCCTATGGGATAAACCCAGGGGGGCTGGAGTCGTGCTTTGCTTGGGTCAGGAGGATGGCACAGCCCTCATGTGTAACAATGGGCAGGAGTTTCTGGTCTGCACCCCACAAGGGGGGAACATTACAGTAAAGGGCAGACTGGGATTCCCAGTGCTTTGAACTGCAGAGTGGGAAGAGAAGCAGATGTTCAGGGTTTGGTTCATTCCAGAGCATGGCAGACTCATCCAATGACATTCCTCAACTCCCATCAACACCTAAAGATGTAGCTGGGTATTTCCCTTTTCTCTGTTGCTCATTTGACAGTTTTTTGTATTCCTTCCATGTGCTTCTGGTCCCTAACCCTGGATGAGGGTATCTCTGGTCAGGCTTTACACTTGGTGCCACGACAGCAGTGAGGGGGAGGCACATCTTCTGCCTTTTAATGTTCAGAATTAATCCTGAACTGCCATAAGAGCAAGGTTAATGATGAGCACTTTGCTTCCAAATGAGCCTTGTCAATTGAGCTGGTTTGGATGCCAACCAAAGAGAGATTGAAAAGAAACAAACATGCAAACAGGCTCTGAGCTCTGGTGTGATGCTTAAATCAGACCAGCGCTAGGCTCTGCCCCACGTCATTCATCTTAGTGATTTACAGAGGGGTTGTAACAAGCAGGCAAGGCAAACAGAAAGCAGCAATTAATTCTACTACAGTGCTGTCAGCATTATATTTGCCATACATTATTTAGAAGTGTATATATATTCTACCTTTCCATACTAGTATTTGAATTGGGAAAAACGCTACCAATTGGTATGCATGGGTATAGAGCAGTCTGTCCGAGGGTTATGTGTCAGCTTGGGATTATTCAGAAAACCCAATCCGTAGTGCTCGAAGTTGATGTATTTGGTAGGAGAAATGAGCTTCATGTTTCTAAAATAACAGGAATAACGTTTCACAGCAGAAATCCTACTCTACTTGTAGAAGAGCATTGTACTCCATGCATATGTGTGAGTAAGGATATATACATCCATCACTCCCATTCCTTCAGTGCCCAGATCAAAGCCAAGCTGTGGAGCATTTTCCTCTGCCTGGCCCCATTGTCCCACGCTGAATCCATCAGCATCAAGGAAAATCCCAGTGAATTCATGTCTGTCTGCTCACAGGATTGCTTTGGTGCAGGCTCAGCTGTTCAGTGGCATCAGGCAGCTGTGCCCTGTCCCATGCTGAATGACAGAAACATCTGCTTTTTATTTCCAAGGCGGAACTTACATCTATTGCAGAGGTGATTTATAATTGCAGAAATGAAGTACAAGCAAGAGCAATGTAATGAGTTCCTTGGGCTGCTCCATCTGCTTCTATGACCAATACCTGATCTTGCATTGCAGGATGAGAAAAACCAAATGATGACCACGAACGTGTGGGTGAAGCAGGTGGGTGCACCCAAATCTGTGCTTTCCCCTGTTCCTTTTCAGTTCTGCAATCTCAATTTGCCAGCTTTGTAACTGCCTCATCTTTGCAGGAGTGGCATGACTACAAGCTACGCTGGGACCCCCAGGAGTATGAAAACGTCACCTCCATCCGAATCCCTTCCGAGCTGATCTGGAGGCCAGATATTGTCCTCTACAACAAGTGAGTGGCAAACGCACCCTGGCAAGTTTCTCTGTTCATGGTGTTAATGGTGCTTCTTGCAATTATTCCTCCTTATTTTGCTCTCTGTGGTTGAATTCTTATTACACGTGTCCCAGATGTGCCTTAAATGACATGACTAACATTTACCACAAGGGCTTTGCTCTCCTAATGATGCGTTCTCTGGACAGTGAGTTTTGTTGAGGGATGCCAGGTATTGTTCTCTCTTCACATGTCAGATACACAATTAAGAGGGATTTGAGCTTTCAGTCCTCTTCAATTTCATTTCACCAAGGAGCTCTTCCCTAATTCCTCAGCATCAACTGGAAAAGCCAGTTAATGAACATAGGTTTAAGCACTGAGAATATGCTGGACCATGTCAGGCTTGTGTATTTACAGGTACAAGTTTCAGGTCAGCCCAATACCACTCCAGAATTAGTCTTAAGCAGATATTTGCTCCTGATTCCAAATGATTGAAATCTGTCTCTTGTATGGACCATTCCTAAGGAACAGGGGGTTGTTTTCTTGCTTTCCTTTGGAGCCTGTTGATACTCTTAGAAAGACTGTCCACATGCCAAGACTGTTTTCTCCCCTGCTTATCATACCAGAGGTCTCCAGTCTCATAGGATGTAGCACATCCCAGTCTCCCTCCCCAGCACAGGCCAGAGAAAACCCTTGCTGCCAGCATCAGACAAAACCATCTTTGTATGTAGTTAACACTCAGTGAAAACTCTCACAACAGAAGCCAGGCTCATTTTTAATACATGGTTGCCTGGTTCTAGTTTGGTAGGAATCTGCTTTTGGTTTGAAAAGATATATATATGGCTGAAGGAGGAATCTGTCCAGGGGACTGGGAGCTTTGGAGACCATGGGAAATGTTCTCTTTCCCCTTAGCTTGTCTCTGATCCTCAGAGGTGTGGAGTGATTGCAAACCTCTTGGAAATCACTGCATCCTCACACAACACCTTTCAGAGTTTAGACCAGTGGAAATGACTAATTCATAGGCACTTGGACCTTGCTGAACTGCAGGGACTCACTCTGAGCATAAATGTTGTATTACAACTGCCTCACATTGCAGCCAAGAAAGGTGTTCACAGCTTCCACTGCATCTGCTCCCTTGGCTCATTGTGCTCACCACAGTTGATAAGCATGGCGCATGCACTATAGAAGGCCTCAGTATCCTTTGTGCTCAGGACATTTTGGGACTTTATGCTAAAAGCAGCCCCAAAAGGTCAATGGGCATTCATTGGCTTCTGCTTCCTGCATGCTCTGTCCCTCTGCTGTCCTAGTTCACTGCTGCTGTCAGTGGTTACTGCGGGGACTCCAGGGAACATCTGCCCATCTGCTGGCCACAGCAGCTATTCCAGAATGTCATCCTTATCCTCTTCTTGGGTAGGATCCTTCCAGCCTTGCCCATGTTACTGCTTGACTCAGTCTGACTTGCAGGAGGGTATGACAGATAGTGGGTCTAACTGTACTAGTGACCCACTACTGTGCAGGGAGATACAGTCCCCACCTACCTAAATCCAAATACTCCTCTCCCTTTACCCATACTTACCATTAATAATCATGCATTCCTCTGCTGGTTGTCATGTGTCTATCGTGCATTTTTAATTGGTTGCTTTATCCATCAATTAAACATTGATGTAGGCGCCAACCGTTAGCCAGTCACTAATGGTTTTCCATTAATTCTATACCTCTTTACAGCTATACTTGCCCATGCTCTTTCATATAGCCTTATGTAAACTGCTTTCTGCCCTGTTATATACTTCCCTCTTCTACCTAACTTCTTACCAAACACATCTGAAAGCTCTTCTGCATGGCAGCTCATCAACTGGATAACCAGACAGTGTCTCTCCTTGTGGACATCTCAGCTAGAAATGTTTCAGAAAGAAAGGCTTTGCAAAGACAGCAACTAGTCATGGGTGATGCTAACAAGGATTTTGTCTCATATTTTATATATATACACACTATTATTTTTATATATATTATTTAGAGGGAACTTAAAGTAGATACTCATAACTCTGGGTCCCTAAGACCAAGAGAATGTGTGCAGAGAACTTGGTGGAAGAGACAGAGCTGCCACACTGGCTTTTTGCACCATTTAGGCTTTTTAACGTGAGCTATTTATTGCTTGTCACATGCTCTGGCTCAAGTATGGTGTCTCTGTTTGGGATGGTATCCTCTGGAAAAGAGACTCTCTGGGCAGGAGATTATACAGATGCCTCTTCTGTTTTCATCCTGGGATATATATAGAAATAGTGAAATTTAAATTGACCTGAGATTTACATCTTTAAGGAAACCTAACCCCTTGCTGTGAGGCTATTCTTGTATCTAAGCTTATTATTATCAAAACCTTCCATTTATCCACTCTAGAGGCCCAAATTAAATCAGTAAACTCAGCTGGTTTGGCCTAGAGAGTATATGTAGTTGTCAGCATTCATAAGGAATCTAAACCCAAATTAATATCCTACAGGGAAATTAATATGCTGTTGAATTTTCAGGCTTGATGAGATAAGTTCCAAGACTCTGTAAGTAGTTTCTCCTTGATGTGACAAAACACATATAACAGAGGAATATGAGTTCATAGTGAAGCAACAGAGCCTTTTCTTTGCCAAGAAGGCTGGCTGTTCCTTATCTGAGGCTGTAGAGGCTCTTCAGATACCACCAAATCATTTATACATGAATTATCTAATCCTCTGCATTCACTTATTTTCCTATTCATGAATGGACTTTGAGCACATTTTTGTTTTCCTTTGTATATTTAAAATAACAAATAATATGCACATATATATAATCTAATAAGGAAATAAGCCTTTGGGGCTATATTTCTGATTCTCCACCACTGTGTTGAGCCATTTGGACCAGGTATAACAGAAACTCCAGAGAAACCCGAAACCTCAGCTTTGCAGCCAGGTGTTCCAGTAGCTAAAGGCTGCCCAAAGGAATGCAGGACCATGTCCTTGAGCCTGATGGATGGGCAGGGAATGTGAAATGCAAGCTTCAACTGGATATTCATGATAGCATCATAGTATTTGTCTTCTCAAGCTTGACAATTGTAAAACCTGAGAAGAAAACCTACTGGGGACATTCAGACTTCAACATCTATGTTTTTCTCAGTATCCTCTGGTGTTAGCTGTTCCCTGCCTTAGACCCCATGGTCACAAAACCAACTCCAACCAAGAATAAAAGACAAGGTCATACATGAGTGGAATTCAAATGCAAATGTCTGCAGTTAGGAGTAAGAAATATCTTGAGGAGCTCACCCTGTGCTAATATGGACACAAAGGGTTACTGGTCTGGGTTAGAAGATCATTGCTTGATGAGAAAGCTCTTTTGAACTACACTATAGCGACTTGCTCTTTTGAGCTGTATACTATGATGTTTGTAACCAGTGAGATTTATGGAGTAATGATGTTTTCCTGACTCATCCCAAAGCCCTTTGCAGGAGAAATACTGAAAGATGCCCCAGTCTAACCTTTCAAATATTGGACTCATTCTTGACATTTTTCTTTGTGTGTATGTGTGTGCTTGCTCAGATCTTGTCATTTGGCACCAGATTGTGTTTAGAATAGTCCCATAATCATTACTTCACACTTAAGCTTTCCTGATTCCTCTGCAAGTTTAAATGACTGTTTCTGGAGACTAATTTCAGCTCTAGATCACTTTGAAGTTTGCTGCCAAGCTCTATGCAGTAATACAGGTCTTGATAGGAAGAAATCTGTGAGAGGGATCTCTCTCATGGGCTATCGCTGTGTTAGCATCCAAGGATTTCTCCTGCTGTTATGCTAAGGACAAAGCTAGAGTTTTGCCTCCCAGGTGCTCATGAAGATGCTTGGCAAAGGGAAGAATTGAATGAGAAGCCTTGTGCTTGTTTCTTCTGTCTAGCACATTTCTGAGACAGACGCTTGTTTTAGTGCGGAACAACCAAAATATCAGTTGCACTGAGTTCTTAACATTTGAAGCAAACAGAAGCCAGGATGTGACCTATAGAGGTACACATCAGTGCACAGACACCTCCATCTGTCTACCCAAGATGTTTTGTACCCAATTTGCCAAGACCTTGATGATATTTAAAACCCAAGTGGACAAGGTCCTCATCCTCTTGTAGCTGACCCTGTTTTGAGCAGGGTCCTTGGAGCAGACAGTCTCCATATCTGTGCATTTATAGTTATTATTTCGGTAGCACAAAACAATGGTTAATCATTCTCTAGTTTGCCTTTGGAGAGTACTTTGATCTGACCATTATAGGAGCATCTCTTTAATGTGTACTCTAAGGGTGCAGGGTGCATTTTTAAGAGGGGTCTTGAAACTGCAGTTTTTCTTGGTTCCTGGTCTTTGATGAAAAATACTTTAAATGAGGACATTCTAGTGATATCCATATATGCATAGAGCTAATTTTCGGGCTTGTAAAGCTCTCTTTGGGTTGAAATAGTATCATCAGAAATGAAAATAAATGTATGTCTCATTTACATGCATGCTGAAAACATTCAATTTTGTGAGATGTTCTATCTCCCAACTACAGGGAAAATAGACACTGGAAAAAAGAGAAAAGAAAGTCTCCCATCAGCAGATGGGTTGCAGGTTGATGGCTGCCAGTAAAACAATGCCATTCTGGAACCGTATAAACTCAGGAGGTTTTAGAAAAGCAGCTTTTATTCTCAAAATGAGAAATCAAAGGCTGCAGAACAACAGCAGTGAGAAAAAATAAGCGACTGTCTTCTCTGTATTGGTGTGCACTGTTGTGTTTGACATGAAGAAGTTCCATTACTGACACATTTCAGAGCTATGAGGTCAGGGTAATCAGGAGAGCCTGACTATCCTCATTCTCACCTTCTTCTTGGTATGTTTATACCTTGCACTTGTTCCTTCCAAATGGTTTCTCATGACAACTGTCACAACACAGTGATGTAGACTCAATGAGGTGAAAATGTGTTACCGCTATAAAGGAATCACTGCAGATATTTGCCAGCCCTTTACATCAGATCTCCCACATTCCTGTCTAAAGGAATAGTCTCGTTATGCAGTCAGGGCTGTCAGCACATGGGTTTTTTTCCCAGAGCAAAGAAAACTAGGTTTCTCCAATCTCCTACCTGCAGACTTCTATTGCAGTGGGTTGTTTCTCCTTCATCCATTGGGGAAAGGCTTTGGAAGACTGTCAACAGGCAGGTGAATTTGTTTGCTCCTTTCATCATGTCAAGAGGGGCAGAATGAAAGCTTTACCTGTGATTAAAGCATCTCCCTAGGTTCATCATCCAAATGCCAGCTTCCAATCCAGCACACATATGCTTGAAGGTCCAGAGTGGGTGGTAAGGTTTGGGGGGGAGGCAAAAATATATGTGTGAAAGAAGGGTCAAAATAACTATAAACACTACCTTTGCATGATGTAGCTGGCTTGGATACAGGCTATGTACAGCAGCATGGCTAATTTAGCCTGTTTACTAATTGCTTAAATATATTTACATTGGACATCAATGAGAAGTTTAAACATGCTCAGTAAAGTCAAGTCAGCGATTGCTTCACAGCCCTGTTTAGGCTGGTATGGGGGATCCCAGGGTGTTTTATGGCTCCTCAGAGTCATTGTCCGACTCTCAGAGACAAGGACCTATTCTGCTGCTGGTTTCACTCCTTCCATGGCACTGCAGGCAAAAGGCAGCTTGGAAGGCAGTACAAGTGCTATTTGTAGTAAGGTGTGAGCTGGAGGACCCAGGATGAGGCTGGGTTTGTTGGGCAAGCAATTAAAAACTATCGTCTTCCTCATTAAATCAGCAAATCATTTATGGAAATAATTGGAACTCTGCTCCTACACACACAGAGCATCCCACTGGCTCCATCTATGCGTGCAGGAGAGAGGTGTGTGGCTGGTCATGCAGAGCCTGAAAAGCTGCCAGACAAGGCATTGCAAGGAATGAAGCACCATCCATGAACTATTACTGTTCCTGGATGAATTTTAACCAGAGTTTCACGCCATTTTCCAACAGTTTCAATAGGAAAACCACACACCTCTGCTGTTTACCCTGCACCACCTAAGAGCGGAAACACTAATGGATGCTCATTATCGCTTTTCTGGAATGAGTCTAATTCTAAGCATATTGCTCTATTACTGAACAATTTAATCATGGCTCAGAAATGGCATCAAAGGTAGAACTGGATTGCAGATTCCTATTGAGATGTAGAAAGAAATCCACTGAGAACAGCAAACACGGGACTGTCACTTGCTGTGCATGTTTCATGTTTCAGACTGGCTTTACAGTGCAGGCAAAACCCAGGAGAAAAGGAAAGCTGGTTTTTATCCAAAGCAAGTGGTCCCAGAGTGTAAATTAGATTTAAGAAACAGGTAAGAGAGGGGTTGGGTCGATGATGGTACAGGCATTGCCTGGTTTTATTTGCATCAGAGTAAAATATAGTGGTAGTTTTGCCTTCATCCCTTTGAGAGAGCAGGCTGGGCTTGTTCATATTTTTAGCTTTCTTGTCTAAAACAAAAAAAGACATTTGAAAGCTTTAGAAAAAGTCCAGTTCAGAGGCCAAAAAGCCCCAAGTCCTTTTGTGTTCTTTTGTTTTTCCAAAATCTGCCACAAAGAACAAAGAATTCCATTATAGAAATAAAGGAGAGTTTAGTAGAAACCTGGTTTTCAACTATGTCATAGTTCTGAGCTTATTTGATGAGCAGTACTACACCAATCTCACTGGAAGCCAGTGTGGTCATGGACTAATGAGGATGCTTTGCTGGGCAAGAGGAAATATCAGAAAGGCTTTTCCCCCTCCCTTTTGCATCTGAATTAATAGAGGGGCACCAGGGAGGTTCCTTTGCCTTCTACTGCTTGAGGGACCCCACCAGATCATCTCCACGCTGGTGGCAAGGAAGAGGAAGGTGTGACCCTTGTGCACCCTGTCACTGTGTGGCTGCTGTCAGGGCACATCTGAGCACTGAAGCAGCAAAGCAGGACCAAGGGAGTTTGCTGACTGCTGGGAGAGTGGCTGCAGGCTGGATGTGCTCCAGTTGGGAGGGCTGGGCACAGCAGAGAGCTTTCTATCTATATCAGCCTGAATAATTCATCTCAAGTTTTGAGCAGAAGCTCTCCCTCCCCTGCTCAGCTTCCCCTTTGTTTAGCAGCATTGCTGTTTGCGACTTGGCATCACACAACAGGCTGCTTCCTCTGTATCCCCAAGCTCTGTTTGTATGAGTGTGTAAGATGGTCCCAATTCCCTCCCTGCTTTTTGGATGCTCTTTCCTCTATTCCCATAGCTAAACTTGAGGGCATTGCTCTACAAACACATTTCACCTGCTTTTTTTTTTGGGTTGGGATTTCAACCTTTCAGGTATTTGCTCATGACAAAAATTGCTGCTTTATCCATGCCTCACTCACACTTTAAGTCTCCTTGAACCTGGGTGTTTGATACAGGCTGTGACTGTCCAAGGGTTCAACATCCTCTTTCTGCAAGTATAAATCAAGGGAGGGCAAGTGGCAGGCTCAATGTTGAATGTGCAGTAGCAGAGATGGGTGTGAGGAAGGAGCAGAGCTGTGGCTGGTGATGCTGAGGCAGGTGGAGGACAAAGCTGTCTCCAGGGCTGGGGGATCCCATTCCCAGAGTTTCTCAGTCTCCTTCCTTTATCCAACACTATTACAGCTCAGGCATAGCATTCCTTGGTGGGCTTTCTTTCCCCACGTCCCCAGTGTACTTGCCTCCCCTCTTGCCTTTCTTGATCTCCTTCACTTATATCCCGATCCCCACGATGAGCTGTCAGCAGCCAGTGTCATGGTGTATGGCGCTGTGGTGTGGGAAATAGGTGCACTGATCAGCTGAGAAAAGCAGGTACAAACAGACAAACAAAGCTGTTTACACATTAGCTTTCCCACTGCCTGGAAAATGGCTTTCTGATATAAAATCCTGGGTTGCTATCCATTTATCTTATACCCAGCAGACAGACCCCACCTGAGAGTTGCTGTAAGAAGGCACCGTAAAAAACAGCTCTCTTCCTGCCTGGGAAATCAGGAGATTAGCTTTCATTATTCCCATTAATAGGATGCTCCTGCTGTTTTCCATGTAAGACACTGGATGATTACCCAACACTGTTTCATTTAGAGCAGCTGTCACAATTAATCCTGTAGAGCCTGCAGCCACACCACCTGATAGTGGTTCCTCCCATCTCTCCAAAGCAAACTCAACCCTTTCCAGGGCATTTATGGGACACCTTTGAGGCAAACTTGTGTACATTCACCTCAAGGGCCTGACTTCCTCCATGAGAGCTGACATTTGCATGAAATGGCATAAGCCAGCAGAGTTCAAAACCCACTGGAGGGAGTAGATGGATCCAGTGTTGGTACATGACGTGACTGCTGCATCCCTCAGGTGCCCTAAGTGTGTGTAAAGAAATATCCCATTTCTTTAACTGAGTTGACTTGTCCAAGAGAAGCTTTAGTCTTTTTTTATCTTCTATCTCTCCCCAGTGCTGATGGTGACTTTGCAGTTACCCACCTGACCAAGGCCCACCTCTTCTACGATGGGAGAATTAAGTGGATGCCTCCTGCTATCTATAAGAGCTCCTGCAGCATCGATGTTACCTTCTTTCCCTTTGACCAGCAAAACTGCACGATGAAGTTTGGCTCCTGGACCTATGACAAAGCCAAGATAGACTTGGTGAGCATGCACAGTCATGTGGACCAGCTGGACTACTGGGAGAGTGGGGAATGGGTCATTATCAATGCTGTGGGCAATTACAACAGCAAGAAATATGAATGCTGCACAGAGATCTACCCTGACATAACTTACTCCTTCATTATCCGGAGGCTGCCACTGTTCTACACAATCAATCTGATCATCCCCTGCCTGCTGATCTCCTGCCTGACTGTCCTGGTCTTCTACCTGCCCTCTGAGTGTGGAGAGAAGATAACTTTGTGCATCTCTGTGCTGCTGTCCCTCACTGTGTTCCTGCTGCTCATCACAGAGATCATCCCATCTACCTCCTTGGTCATCCCTCTGATTGGAGAGTATCTTCTCTTCACCATGATATTTGTTACCTTGTCTATCATCATCACTGTCTTTGTGCTCAACGTGCACCATCGCTCCCCACGCACCCACACGATGCCCGACTGGGTGCGGAGGATCTTCCTTGACATAGTCCCACGCCTCCTCTTCATGAAGCGTCCCTCCACAGTGAAAGACAATTGCAAGAAGCTCATTGAATCCATGCACAAAATAACCAACACACCAAGGCTTTGGTCGGAGATCGACGTGGAACCCAACTTCGCTACCTCATCTTCCCCCAGCCCTCAGAGTAATGAGCCATCACCAACCTCTTCCTTCTGTGCCCACCTCGAGGAGACAGCCAAGCCACAGCCTATGTGCAAGTCCCCTTCTGGGCAGTACTCTGTGCTGCACCCAGAGCCTGTACAGGTGACCTGCTCCTCCCCACAACCCTCCTGCCACCACCTGAGTGACACCCAGACCACGTCCATCTTGAAAGGCAGATCACTGAGTGTTCAGCAGATGTACAGCCCCAGTAAAGCAGAGGAAGGGAGCATCCGCTGTAGGTCCCGGAGCATCCAGTATTGCTACCTGCAAGAGGACTCTTCCCAGACCAATGGCCAATCCACTGCTTCTCCGGCATCCCAACGGTGCCACCTGAATGAAGAGAAGCCCCATCACAAGCCCCCTCAGTGCAAGTGTAAATGCAAAAAGAGCGAGGCTGCTGGCACATCAGCTCAAGGAAGCAAGCCTCACAGCGCCAAGGATCAGCACCTCATGTTGATGTCCCCAGCCCTGAAGCTGGCGGTGGAAGGGGTTCACTACATTGCAGACCACCTGCGAGCAGAAGATGCGGATTTCTCAGTGAGTATGATTAAATATGGTTAGATATAAGGAAGAAGTTCTTTCCTGTGAGGGTGGTGAGGCACTGGAACAGGTTGCTCCATCCCTGGCAGTGTTGAAGGCCAGGTTGGATGGGGCTTGGAGCAATCTGGTCTAGTGGAAGCCCATGGCACTGGGCTGGAACTGGATGATCTTAAAGTCCTTTCCAACCCAAACCATTTTATGATTCTATGTTGACTTAGCCTGCTTTCCTTGGGTAAGTCAAAAATTGCCTGCCAAGGAAGCCCCACCAAACCTGGGGGTCTACAAAGAGTATACTTCTGGATGCAGGCTCAGCCATACCTGATATCGTGGCTTTTGAACACACTGGGCACCTTAAACACAGCTGGAGGGTTTGTCCTTAGGGTCTTGGCAAGCACATGGGGAAGGAGGGTTGCAGCCCATGCTCAAGCCTCTAGAACAACAGGGTTTTCCAGCAGAAAATAGGAGTAAAGTGGTCGTTTGGTAGGAAGGAAGCAGCTATGATTGCGAACGAGACCTAAAAAGCAGTCATCTGGGGTGGGAATGCAGCAGATTTACTCTTTACAGGGAAGGCTCTGGCAGATGGGGAGTTCACACTCTGTTTTTCATTAAGCATAGACTCTGGTTACCGAGCAAATGCCCAAAATAGGATGTGGGAAGCACGTAGTAGCACGGGGACGCTGTAGGGTATGTTTAGTTCTGTGTGATGCCATTCCTCATTAGTGGACTTCTGCTGGAGCAGTTGGCTCTGTGTGGGAAGGTGGGTGGACAGACAAATTTCACACTTACTCCGGGGAGGGGGGGTAAATATGGCTACAAACAGAGAAGGAAAATAGAGGCTGAAAGGGTTTCTTTTCATGGACATGGTGATGCACATACAAATACCACATCCTTTCACACCTCCCCTGCAATACTATGGATATGGTGTGCTAGCTAATGATGGCCGTAAAGAAGGAAGCTTCAAAATAACTTGAAGTTTGTGTTCGTACTAAAGAAAAGCCTAATGCAGCTTTTCCTAGAGGGATCTATCAGCAAAAAGGTACTTTTTCAGCTGTGCTTAGTTTGATTTCCTCAAGATTCAGAGTCAGTGCAAGTCACAGAGCTTTTATGCAAGGCTTCCTGGGCATGAAGAGTGTCTTTCTATTTGCATTTTTCACAGCACTGAGCACTTAGCAGCAACAACAAAAGATTGAGTGCTACTCTCCATTTATATACTCTTTGGTATATAGTTGGAGAGGCCTCTGTCCTTTAATGTATTTCACTTCACAACATCCCTTTGAGGAAGTAACTGGTTCTTCCTCATGTTGAGGAGGGACAGCCAAAATACAGGATGAGGTGACCTGTTCAAGGTCATAGCACAAATCTATGGCAGGATGGGCTGGGAATCCATATCTTCATTAGCTGCTAGGCCAGCATTCTGTGCTAAAACACTTCACAAGCACGTTAGGACTGCAGGAATTAAACTCTACTCTTTCCTCCTAGCAATAATCACAAGTAAACCCATGGAAGTCAGTTGATTTTTACTCACTTATTTCCCCATGGTGCAAAGGGAAGAGTATTACACCAATAATACTTCCCATTTCAACTGATTCTCTTTAAGCAAAGCTTATTGATATCATCAAGAGTCATTGAATATCTTGGGGTCTTTCCTCATAATCCGTGATTGCAATTTTCTTTAAAATGAAAGCAGACCTCAGAAGCCACAAATTTTCTTCTTATACCTTCCATTACTCTTCCCTCTTGAAACGAAGCCATTATCCTGAAGAGAAAGCTATTTACAGCACTGAACATCAAAAGCAGACGAAAAGGAGCTGTTTTGAGAGCTCTGACTGGCCTCTTACTCCTGCCAGCCCAGCCTGTAAGCAAAGGCTGGGCTGGCAAAGGCACAAGGAAAGCATCCAGCAATGAGCAGAAAGGGTCACCCTGATGCACCAGGCTCCTCAGGGAGAGCCTGCAAACCTGCCCACAGTTTTCTGCTCTCTCACAGCAGTTGTAGTAGGCACAGTGGGCACAAGCTGGGTTTTCAGACTTGGGATCCCACTCTGAGGCAATGCTGTTTTCTTGTCCCAGATCCAAGTGGGAAAGGGCATTTTTTCAGCAGGTGGAAATGACAAAGAAGCAGGAAACACAATGATCTGGAATTTAAATATACTGCAAGCAGCAGAACGGACCTAATAAAATGAGAATTTATTGGGGAAAATATAAACCAGCACTCGGAAATGTGCTTTCATCTCAAAATCAAATTGTGGCATTTCTTCATGGAAGCCTTCAACAAAGCTATCAGCAGGCACCTCTGATGCAGCTGCAGCCCTGAGACACAGCTCGCTGTCTCCTGGGCAATGTTTTCAGAGCCATGCACCTTCCCTGAATGACAAGAGAGCTTCTTTTGAAGTTCCATTGCCACGGGGGCAGTGCTTCTAAATTAAAAGTAAATAGCTCATTTAATGAAGTGCTCCAGCAAAGGGAAACTGGGCAATGCAAGAGGCAGTTGTTTGTTACAAAAAGAGATGTGCAAACAAATGCCAGCACAATGGTACACAGGGGAAAATGCAAGACCAGATTGTCCCAGCAAATGATAGAAATGCCATTAGGAATTAATTACAGACTGAGAAGCAAAGCAAGTTGCATGTCTCACACGAGCCAGAATAACCAAACACCAATAGCACGTTCTGAAAACTGCCTTGTCCTCGTGCCTGTGTGCATCTCTGGACTAATAAGAAGTCTTTGAGGGTAGCTTAAAAATAACATGGGAGATAATATAGCTGAGGGGGAGGAAATATGGGATAATCTCACTGGTTTATTTTTAACAAAGCACAATAAAACCCCTTGGGACTGCTCTAATCTGTGTTACAGACTCTGGGTCCTGGGGGTCAGATGTCACCTCAACTCTCCACTCAAATGAAGGGGCAGGATGCTCTGTTCCCACTGCTCAGCCCTGCAAGGAGCTGGACCAGGGAATAGCAGCAGATTCCTTCACTTTTGGGGAGTTTGGGGTGGGGGAATCAGCTGGTTCCTGCCCCTGATCCTTTCCCAAATATAGTTTTGAGTGAGCTTCTTATAAACTAATCAAAATCCAGCTCAGGAGTTGGGGTGGCAGATGTCGATGGCTGCATGGATGCTGGCAGAGAGGCCCCTGTGGATCGTGCTCCACGTGAGGTGCTGGACCACAGGGAAATGCTGTCAGCAAGCAAAACACACCACAGAAATCCTGATAATGCTCCTCTCCTCCTCCTCTTTGGTTCTTTTTCATTGTCTCTCCATAATTTCCAATTTCACCCTCCTGTGCTCTCGGTCTGGATATTGATTTTGCAAACATCTGATGCACTCCTAAATGTCATTCCCAAGACGGGCTGGGTATTTCTGCATACACCATTACTTGTGAAAGCAAATTTCTCTTGAACTTTTCAGGCTATTCCTCTTCTCTTATTGCCACTTCCTTTTCTCAAAGAGAAACTCATTTAGTTTTGTTGCTTTGCATGATTTAGCACTTATTTTTACTAGCACGAATACTCAGAAAAGCTCATTTTGCCACAATGGAGCACTATTTACTCAGTCCAGTTTCCCAGTTGGACATCAGATGGTAAATTTATGATGTTCTTTACACACTGGTTGCATCATGAGATACTAATTCCACAAACACAACCACCCAGAGCTTGCTTAGCTGCCCTTCTCATGGGGGATTTTAAACATCAGAGACTCCCTCCAGCTTTCAGCAAGCGATGAATACATCAGAAAACACAAACAGCAAAGGGGAATTATGCACTGAAACCTTCTCCTTGAGATGAGAGAATTCCTTTTGATTTCAAGGGTGATTATTTCTTTTACTCACTCTATCATAGATGGACGTGCTAAGGGCTGTACAATCATTAAACAACATGGTTTTCACCAAGAAGATAACAAGCTTCTAGATGATGCTCTGTTTGTTTACCGCTGCCTATTGAATAGCAAAGACCTGCTTAACTTGGTGCTGGTTTTCAAGGGAATAGAATGATCCATTGCATATATTTAACTGATTCTTACACTTTTGGAGACATTAAGGTATTCCTGAAATTTAAGGTGCTTTGTTCAGAGAACAAATTAGGGGAAAACATGCTAAGTTCTCCAATGTGTGCCTCATTTCCCCATTTACAAAGCTGCTTGCTGAGTCAAGGAGCTGGAGCTATCCCAGATGATTTAAGGGCTCAACCAAGCAGTCCACATGGCAAGTAATAAGAAGTGTAGTTAAAGAGCTCATTCTGCTGGCTTTGCTTCAGCTGTCTGTTGCCTGCATTGAGGCACAGAGTGATGACAGGCACTTTGCAAATACATTGGAAGATTCATGGTCAGTTTATGAAGGGTTCAGCACACCAAACTGAGGTAAATGCACTTCCCTTACCTGCAAGGAACAATTTTCTTTGCTTCATAAAATGCCACAACATTGGTCCTGGAAGCCAGGGTTGTGTATTCTCTCCTTCTGACACGTTCTGGTTTCTCTATACAAGATATAAGGCAACATTTAGTGGTGCATCCATGACTGAGAAAGAGAAGGCTCAGGTGAGTTTCCAGAGCCCCTGTGTTGTGCTCAGAGCTTGTTTGTTTGGTGCTTGACAGGTCATAACATTTAGGACCTGAAGCTGTCACTATACCTGTGAAAACATCATCAGCTGCAAATGCCTATTTCACTGATAATTGGATTGTTTCCTTTACCAAAATGGATTTTAAGCACAATCAGCACTTAGGAATAATAGAATGGGTAGGGCTGGAAAGGACCTTAAAATCATCTAGCTCCAGCACTACATCCTTCAAACAAAAACACCCAAAAACCAAACCAGGTTCCCCACAAATCATGTATTATACCTACTGTTCTAGTCTACTCCCTTATTATTATCTCTGAAACAAACCTGTCATCTATGGATGAAGAAGCCTGTACCATTGTTATTGTGCCCTGCTTTCACTCGTGCTGCAGCTCTGGGTTTTGCTCACGGTCACAGGCCAGTAGGTGCAATAAAGCAGCCCCAGCCTTGGCTTTGCTGTCTTCTCCTTACACCACACTCCTCTCTTGCTGCAATCACAGCCACCAAAGGGGTTGGAGCTAGCTCCTGCTGAGATATCTTCCCAAAAGACCCAGGCAGTGTGCCAGAATTCAGCCCTCAGCTCTATTAATCACCAAGGGATCCACTGTAGGAAACTATAATGGGTACAGCCATATCAAAAATCCCTTCACTCTGATCCATCCTCTACCCGGGAAAGAAATTAATAACAGCAATGTAATGAAAGAGGTTTTCATATGTATGTGGTTTCTTGCTTGATGAGATAGCCATTTACAATTCTTGCCTGATGGTATCAATAAGCGCTAGACCTCCCCAGAGGGGAATTGCTGGAAAATCCTCCCACAGCAAGACAAAAGTGGCTAAAAAGCAGGATGAGGATGACCTCTTCCTTTATTTGCTGGTTCTTTTTCACTGCTTACACACCCAAAGCTGTAAATCCCTTGGCAGAAAGGGTTTGGCTCTGTTAATCTGTAAGCAAATCTATTTAGGAGCATGGGGAAATGCAGTGATTTCTTTCCCCCTCTCCCCACCCTCCCCAGCTTGAATCTCAGCCTCATTTACACACCCAGTTACAGCTGCTGCTCATGGAAAATGGGATAGTGAGTGTGGAGATGGGCTTGATTATCCACGGGTGTATGACATCCCTGGGGAGCTGTGAGCAGGGTTTGCAATTGCACATGCACACCCACACAGCCTGGGAATCTGTCTCTCACATCAGTGATTGATGGAATAAATCTGTGCCATCGTATAGGAGCACTAAATGTGAGACCTTCCCCCCTATTTCTGGACTTGAAATGAAAATATCCTATTTAGGAATAAAATCCTGAAAAGCTTTAATCTCAAATCAATGCTAATAATTAACTATTAATCTCTGTATTCCCAGGTGAAGGAAGACTGGAAGTACGTTGCAATGGTCATTGACAGGATCTTCCTTTGGATGTTCATCATCGTGTGTTTGCTGGGAACTGTTGGTCTCTTTCTCCCACCATGGCTGGCAGGAATGATCTAAATACAACCCCAGAAGGAAGAAAGTGTATCCCATTCTATGGATTTTAGTTACCTGGAAGGAGAGGAGCAAAGAAATGGAGGCAGCCCTTTGAATAATTCACTGTGTGTCCGTGCTTGAGTTGCTCCAGAGCTCTCTGGGAGTACTTCCCGAGGTCACATCGTTTTGCCAAGCCATTTTCATCTCCTCCATCTAATTTAGGGGAAAAATTCCTATTAAAGTCTGTACATAGCATGGTGGCATTTATTGGCATATACTCAGCAATGTAAGAACACGAGCTTGTTCCCTAAAGCAGCACATCAAGAGGCTTCGCATCGACAAACCGGCCCTTGCCAAATTAGCTCCAGTCATCTTCAGAGGTCTCGGTGTGCCCTGCCCTGTAATCCTGCCCTGTGAAGCTGAAGTGGCTCAGGACTGTGCTTCCCTGTATGAGTCATTTTATAAATAAAGCTCCAGGTTTGGGGTACCTGTGCAGGATGTGGTCTGTGGTCAGCTGGGAAAGATGGACAGATTGGAAAGGCTGAGAGAATTGCTAGAGGCAGCTCAGCCCCATTGGGACCAACAGTGATGGTTAGCACAGCAGTTGCAGGCTTTATATTAACACATTTTACGTTGGCCAATGCCAAGCCGTGGGGCTGTAGTTGTGTGAGAATGGTGCAAATGAAAGGAGGATTTGGAGTTAAGATTCAGGCCATGTTGGAGCACATTAATGCTAGGAAATTTCCTGCACCCAAGTTATGGCTGCTGTAAAATAGCAGAGAGTCACCCTGAGCTGTAAAACCCTTGCTGTAGGTGGGGAATGGACTTCGACATGGTAAAGCCACAACAAAACTCCTAGCTGGTATGTTAGCATAAGAAGGAAATGTGCTATTTCCTGAACAGGACACACAGCCACGCTTGGAAATTCAGGATGTCCCTTTGCAGTAATTATAGGTATTATGGCCTTAAATTTGATCAGTTGTTTCAGCTGCTCTTCCCAGCTCTATCCAAACTAAATTAACCCATTTGTACATCTTATCCTTGCTTTCGGACCTGCAGCAAAAAGGCAGAGGGAGGGGAGGATGCTGGAGCCCTGTCCTACCTTAGGGAGACATCAGTGCACGATGGCAAAGCTGAGTCAGATGTGTGGGAAAAAGGCTGGAGGACAAAGGGTGAACATGGGTTTCACTCACCTTCTGTTTGTTCTCTGGTTGCATTTACAATCACAGGAGAGTGACCACACTGCTCAGCATCCCCTCTGTTTGGTACTTACAAACTCACTGTTCCCATCCTTGCTGCTGGATGCCAAGCTGGAACAGCACAGCATCACCTAGCCCAGCATCTCCCTTCAGGGATCTCATAGGCAGAAGAGGTTAAATACGTATATAAAGCCTACATGTACCGGCTTCCCCTGAGAGCTGCCTTGACTGCATGACTCAAAGCGCAGGCTGAGAGCTAAGGGGCTTTAGGCTTTACACAGCATCTTCTCCACAGAAGACCTGCACAGGCTCATGACAGTGATGCTGGAACAAAACCAAAATGGTTTAAAGAGGCTTCTTTGAAATACAAGTTACAGTGCTCAGTCTGAACAGTACAAAATCAATGCAACGATCAGCCTGGCTGGCCTAAGCAGTACAACTGACCTCTGTTCCCAGACTCAGCCAAGTGTTTGGAATCCATACAGCTCACACTAAAACAGAGTAGCTGTGGTTTGGGCTAGTTCCATGAAGAGCTGGTGCTGGCACACAGAGGCAGGATGAGGAAGCCAGAGCTGCTGCTCCTCGTTGCTTGTTTTCAGAATAAAGAGAGGCTCAGTCTTCAGAGATACTAATTTATCCCTTTTCACAGTCAGTGAGTTTGCTTATGGCGATGAAAGGAAAACAACCAGCCAAACATCTTCAAGGTCTAGTGCATAAATGTACCAAGGCAGCTGCAGTCTGCGATGCGGGGCTGCATGCCACAGCGGGGCTGCAGTACGGTCTGTGCTGCAGACAGGATTCAGCAGCAGCTCAAATCTGTGCTCACATCTGCCAACATGGGCTTGAGTAGCAGTGGAGTGGTGGCCAAAGCAGACCAGGGGTGGGGACCCACAGAGGTGAGGGTGGCTGTATGGTAAGTGCTGCGGTTGGACCCCTGCCTTGCAGAAGAGAATGATTTGGGGGTAGTAGGAGAACTGATAGAGGCTTAAGGATAGATTTAAGAGTCGAATGTATAAGGCAACATATTGGGCTATCAGGTAGGGCTGTGCTTTGTTCACAGCAAAGGGCACATCTCAAATCTTCATCTTTTCTGCATAAAGTTGTTGGTGTGAACTGCAGCATCTCAAGGGGAGAGAGCAGCACCCCATGGCAAGCACATGGAACATCAGAACTGCCCTGCCACACTGGAGGAGGAGGAGAGAGCCACATAGATCTGCTCCATTAGCACATCAGAAATAGCAGGTGTGATTGGGAGTGCTAAGGATATGGCTGTGTCCCTGAAGAGTGAGCACCACTGTGGGATCACAGCGTTTTGGCTGGATAAGATGGGAACTTACAGTTCAAACTGGTTGCAAAGACATTTGGGGAGAAGCTTGGGTAATGCAGGTCACCAGCATCCTCTGCTGTGCACTAGATCACTGCTAAAATCATAGCATTTTTCATACAGAGGAAACTCCATTTCTTCTCATGTGGTATTAATATTTCCCCAGTTTTAAGTTTAAATAAAGCCCTACCTTCTGCTTCTGCTGTGCCTCCTTGTAAAATCTGAGGGGAAAACATAGAAATCAATACCTACTGCTCTTTCTTAGCCAGGTTATTCCACCTTGGGTGTTGTTAAGAAGGAAGCTATCCCTCCATAGGATTCAGTGATGAGAAACTGGAATAAAACTGGGCCATGAACCAGAATACAACTGTAGAATAATGAATAATTCTGCTGTTCCAAACCCATGAAACACAAAGAGAGGGTTTTTTTAGCATATGAAAGACTCCAGGAAAATGTATGCAGCAGCGCTGTTAACATTTGCAGTGCTCCCAGCTCAGAACTGATTCCCAGGAATTGACTGAACAAGCTGACACCAGAAGAGTGAGGAAGCAAGACTGGGATGCAGCAGGAGCTATAAAACTGTCTTGAAAAGACCCAGAGCAAAGTAACTGGTTTTTAAGGGTCTGGGGATGCAACTATTTGTGAAGAAGGGATTCTATTCTCACCATAGTGTTTCATTCCCATCAGTACAGCTCCACCGGCTATGAATGGACACAGAAGGCACAGAAACCTGACTGTAGTAATCTCACCACCTTCTTCCTGGTTTTCCCTGCGTCCTCTCTCCTCTGTTTCCCTTATGCTCCCTTTGCCTGGGTCATCTTCCCAGCCATAGCACACAGGATGCTTTCCCTGCAGCTGCCTGGTAGGGTGATCCATGTAATGCCCATTTCCCCAGCATTTTCAGGCCTGTTTTCCACCACATCCTCTCATTCTCCAGTGAGTTGATCTGCAGAGGTATCTGAACATCACTTCCCTATTGGATGAGCTTCTCTACAGACTTATCAATACACTGGCCTCAGGGAACTACATAGAGACAGACAGGCAGAAAGATGCATGTGTGAGATTCAAGATTCACACACAGGACTAAAGAAAATCCCTCTATAACAGCCCCAACTGCCTTGACAATGCCCATGGGCTCTTCCCAACTGCAGTGATGCCCATTTATAACATGATTTATGACTTCTATTATACCTACCAAGGATGGGTGGATTTTGTTTCCAGCCCTTTAAATCTGGTCAAACCAAGCTGCAGAACCCTGAAGAAGGACTTTTTCTGGCTGCTTGTTAGCATTGTTTCTGCTTCATCCCTGTGCTTCTTGCAGCTTACTCTTGAGACCCATTTAGGACCTTAAAATGATGCTTGTAGTAAAGTAAAGAATCTATCTCTGAAATGTCCTCAGCCTATAACAGAATCCAGCTGCACTGGATCAGTCAAACTGCAGAAGGGATCAAAACCCCCAAATTCATCCCAGTTTAAGGACTGGAGAATAGAAGTTGTAAAGAAACGATGATAACGATGTCACATCATGCACCGTGTGCAACAAGAAGTCTCTGTGACACTGATCACTTAAGGACAGTCATAAGAATGAGCAAATCAGAACAGGGGATTTGAATAGGGACTGGACAGAAGGGGAGTGGAGATGGCATTAGTCTGCAAAGCTGAAGAAATGTTAGGAACTTGTGGGGTTTCCCAAGGACTTGTTCAATCTGTGCACTGAGGTTCACCCAGGTTTATCCAGAAAACAGGTTTATCCAGAAAAACTGGTTGCAAACTTCCATTTGTAGCAGTTAAAGCTCTGAGAACACAAAGTCCCTACTTAAAAAAGATCTGCAGGTGAGGGTTTTAGACCACGTTGCTCATGAATGACATTATTCTTAACTGCAGTTTGCATTAGAAGGGATAAATTGGGGCAGAAAAGCACAGAGCATGCTAAAGAGCAGCACAAGAGGGAAAACAACAGACTGCACAGTGAAAAGTGTGGGGTATTAGCGTTCACAAATGGTTTCTGTACTCACTGACAGAGGAGGGAACTGCAGCTTGAGCTGGGCATCTCCATCTCCACCTTTAGGTCTGCACCTCCACCTTTAGGGCTGCTGCATTACTCCAGTTGCTGAAATCTTTTCTTCTCGCTTTTTAATAGCATCCAATGTTCATTGCTGGATTAGGACACTCTCAGTGCCTAAAATCTGTCTGCAGAAATGCTCCTTGGCTTCAACGAACTGGGTCACAAAGCACTTGCACACAGGCTCTGTGATGGACTAAGTAGCCATGACTTCAAGTAAATAAATTCACTTCTGGGACAAAGTTTAGGAACATAAATGGGCAAATTTCTTGTGCTAATCAATATTCCTTCTGGGACCCAATTTTGTTACAGCCTGACCCTTCATGCTGTATCTGAAATAATCAGACAAAAGCAAAGCAAATACCACACGAAATTCCACCAAATAGATGAAATCCCAAGGCAGGCAGTGAGGTGATGTCCATAACTCTCAAAAGCAGTTGATAGAGAAAGATAAAGGAACCCTTTACTAGATCTGAAGAGGCAGAGCAGCAAGTTCAGAGCTGGGTATTTGGCTGCACTGATTTAAACCAGAAAGAAAGCAGAGTTACCTGAGAAATAGAGACATTCCACATCGCACTGCTTGACTCACCCAGTTTGTGAGGAAGGTGTTTCCTAAGAACAGGTTTAGATTCTACTGTGCAGGGTACTCCTTTTACCCCCTCGCTTTTCCTTCCCACTGCTTTGCATCTGCCAGTTATCACTGCTATTGGGTTTTACATTCAGTGCTAAATTCAGAGCTATTCTGAATGCAGCTAAATGCAGGTTGGGTAGGTTTATTTTCAGAATGCCTTCATTTCACAGAGAATAGAGAAAACACCTTATAAATGACCTGTATAAATGGCAACATCTATCACCCCAGAACACATATGCAGCGTGCCTACCCTACCAAACGCATCTCTTCCAAACACCATGTTCCCAATGCGCTGTATACTTCAGCTCCTCTGACCTCTCCTTTCTCTTCTGGCTGGAGCTTTGTCTGCAACAACACCTAAGCTAGAATTCTATTTTATGTGTCAAGGCAACTCTGGGAAGCTCCAAAGTGAACAGAAATGTTACTTCTATCAGAGTAGTATTTATATGCATTTTCCTATACCTTCCAAAGGGAATTATGTCATACTGAAAACATTAATTCTTGGGAGTGTCTAGAGAATGAACATACATTAAGCCAAGGACTACTTTAAATGCTTACAGGATGCAGTAATCACATTTTTATGTGACTTTGCTCTGATATGTTCCAAAGTTCCTTTAGCAACATTTCTTAATTCTATGGGATTTTTCCATAATAACAAGAAGAAATAAAATCTAGATTCATTGCCTAAACAATCTAATTTTCCTAAGGTAGACCTCTTTCTCTTTGGGATTTATGTGACAATCTACTCTCTAAACGTGGCTGCATTTGCTGTTAAGTCATAACCATATGAATAGTCAGCTACGAGTCTGCATGGAGCTACAGAAATTGCACATCCAAACTATGTGCATGATGCTCCACTTTTTGCCTCTTAACATCCCTGAAAAACCCAGACTTTTGGCTTCATTCTGCTTTTGCAAACGATGGAATATTTTGTTGCTCCAGGTGTAAATCAGTTGTTTGGGAAGCAGGGGCAGTTTGCAAGCAGTTTAACCTAGGGATTGTGAAGGAGGAGGTATATTTATATCAGCAGCTGTATGGGTTGTTGTAGATACACATTAGGCTGTGGCTCAGGCAAGGAAAGGGGTGTAACATGGCAATTACCTCCATGTCTCATAGATAAATTCAGGTTCAGAGATATTCAATTCTACCTGATGGAATGTAAAGCAGCTGCTCAGAGTGCAAGAGGGAGAGATGGAAAAGGGCAGTAGGTTAATCTCCAGCTCCTCTCAGAACACGGCTCTGCTCTGCCTGATCTGAGGCTTTGCTTGATGGTTACCAAGCCCCAGAGAATGAGGCTAAACTGTATTGGTCACATCACAGGAAGGTTATCACACTGTCTGCAGCACTTGTGTATGTAACACCCCTGCAAGGATGCCACCAGTGTTTTGCCAGTAGCAGAATCAGTCAAAATGATGCTAGGCTTTGTTACCTTGTGAATCAATAGACAGTGCAGTTTTGCTCCAGTGGATTTGCATCTTTGGGCACGAGGTGATGTTTTCCTCTGTGCTGGGGACCCAGAATAACAAATGACCAAAAGAAACCACAAGCAGACAAATGGGCAGAAATTATCTGTTATTTCTGAGCATTTCAATACATTATTTCTTATTTTCTTACAAGTCTGTCAGCCTCTGTCTGTGTCTTTGTCTTTGGGACATGCAATGTGAGCTTGAACACTGCTGTTGTCCGCACTGAAAATCAGACGTATGTCTCCTTTGAACTGGTGGCTTTAGTGTTTGATTGGCTTGTCCATGTAGAAATGATGGGACATTAAAGAAACACAAACAACACATCTGGTGTTCAGGTTCCTGCTTCTCTTGGAGTGCATGGAGCTTTCACCCAGAGTTTTCCAGGGCTAAGCAATGTCTTCAGCTGCCTCCACACCAGCCGTCAGGGGATGAAATCTGTGTGTGGAAAGGAGATGAAGCCACTGAGAAGAAGAATAAATCAGTGTCAAGTACAGAGAAGAAGTGGCATAGAATTAATTCTTTTCCCTTGTAAATCTTCATTTCAATGCCAGTGATTTTCTTCATTGCCCAGGTCTTTGTACAATTGAAATGTATGTGTAGGAACTGAGGTATTGCTCCTTTCTATCCACCATAGAAATATTGCTGGGGACATTAGGAACTGAAGGTACCCTCATGATCACTACCTGCTGACTGCTGCTGCAGTTATGTCTTCAGCTATGAAGGATGGCTGAGGAGCACTCAGTTGAATTGGCTTTTATCCCTATGAATCACATGTGAATCAACCTGCTTGCTTTACAAAGGAGGCTTTTGTAGGACTGACAGTGCCTGAAGGATCAGCAAAGGGCTCTGCCTCATTAAAGAGAAGTTACTACCTATGAAACAGCAACTTTTGTACCAAGATAGTCAGGACTTACCTCTCCTTTCTGCTCCATAACACCCAGAGATATCACAGCCCCCTGGATATCCAGACTGCCCAGGCTGCCCTCTGACACCAGGAAAACCTTGAGGACCAACATTCCCAGGGTAACCCTTCGGACCTGGTTTTCCCAGCACAACTTCTCCTGGTGGGCCTGAAGAAGGAGAAGCACTGTGAGCTGTAGCACATCTACTTTAGCTGCTCCTGTGTAAAACCTCTTCTGTGTTTCCTCCACCCTACATGGTGGTTGATTTTCTGAGTATTGTTTCCTCATTTTGGTGGAAAAAGGGGTGGAAAATCTCTTCTGAATCCCAGTAACTAAAAGGGCTTATTCTTGATCTTGAGGGTGCCCAGCTTGGCTAAAAATGGAGCCTGGCTGTGAGAATCCAAAGTCCACTTATGAGTCAATGCTGAAAATCACCTTAACCCCAGTATCAATCCCAAAGTCATTGGTTTTTAGGTATTTACACATAAATGTGCTTTCAGCTAGAAAAATTTAAATACAGAAGATTGTATTTGACCACGTCCTCTTGGCAGTGCCTGGCTTGATACCAGTGGCAAATTTCCCACTGATTCCAAGTAACAGGGATCAGGATGGAGTACACCAAATCTTAGCAGATTACTCAAAAGCTCTTTCGCAAGCTGGATTTTCAGAGTTTCTTTTCTCTGAGCATCTGGTTTTGCATACAAAAAGGCAGCAGAATTAAAGTTCCCTGGATGTGTCTCATATCTTTAAAATACATCATTATCTGGGAATGGGTACCAAAGTGAAAAACTGCCTAGAGCAGAAAAGAGCCAACCAGAATGGTGTTGGGGTGAGAAGGTCGGTCTGCCCCACCATAGTGGTCCTATGGCTGAATGATACTTTGAATCTGACAGCTGGTGAACACTGGTCAATACAAAGAAGCTGTATTCACTCTACCTGTTCTGCCTCTGGGTCCTTGGATCCCTTCCTCACTGGCTCCAGACATCCCTTTTTCTCCTTTGGGCCCTGGGGCACCTAAATGCAAATAAAAGGTAAGTGTCTCTGCACTGTATTCTGCATTTCACCCTGAATTAATGCTCCTGTAGTCTCCCCACCAGGCTCTTTGCTGCTGGAGTCACAGCCCCGGCAACACAGAGAAATATCCATTTCCTATAATTTCGTATGGGCACCTGCTCTCGCTTCCAGAGTAGCCATTTGCCTGTGACCAACAGGGCTCCAGCTAGCACTGATTTGCAGCCTGATATGGGTGAGAATGGACCTTTAGCACAGAGAAATTCATAGCACTGGTGTTCATGCACTGGTCTGAGTGTGAGGTCCGGTGCCATGCTCTTCACATGGGTCAGACAAATAACAAAGCTGAACTGTCCCTTCAACCAGGCACTGGTAAGTCAGGACTCCTGTTTTTCCATAAAATTACTCCTGAAACCAGCACAGCTCAGAGAAATGGGTGCATTTTGACAAAATATTGGTTTTCTTATTTTAAGATGGAAATATTTTGATCAGCCATGTCCTTAGGATTGTTTTTTCAGTGAGATCTGTTTTCTCACATCTCCTTGCTTGACAGGCTGGAAACATCTGCAGGTTCTTACTTCCCTTTGCTCTTAAGTGATGTTTTGATAAGTTCTGAAGATAGCAGGTAAGACTGAATAGTGACAAAGTAAGGAGTTAAACAGGAGGGCTGTAGTTACTCAGAGGTGTTAGGATGCTCTTGTTTTCATTTTATTCTACTACTTGAGCTGCTGACATACGTTTTCTGCAAATCCAAGCAAAACATATTCCCACCATTCACTCATTCATGTGCAATAACTGATGCCACTTCCTGAGATTACATTAATCTATTTCTTTAGTCATGTGTGAAGCTTTTGTTGTTGGAACTACTGCTCCAGAAACCCACTTCCACATTCAGTATCACTTCAGTTGCCTTATGCCTTCATTCAGTGATTTCTAAGTCTCGTCATTTCTGCCCAGAGGTGGTCTGTTCTGCCACCACATTCATCCAAATGGCTGCTTCTTTTGCTTTTCAGTACAGAAACCCTCCTGCCCTCAAAAGTGAAACTCTCCATCCCCCCAAACCTACACAGGGCAGCAACCTGGCCTTTCTCAAAGCAGAGCTTGCAGAAGGAGTGGGCTGCATCTGTCTTCTCCCTGCTCTTTGGCCTATCTAACTTGGGGTTCTCTTCCTAGAAGAGAGAAGTCCAAAAGGAAAATAGCAAGGAGATGAGATAATGTCATGGATTGCCTTTACACTTTATACTTTACTCTTTTAGTGCTTGAAACACTATAATGTTTAGTACCAAAGTGTAATAAAAGATGCTTACAAATGCTTCTATCCATACCTCTTTCTCCAGGATACCCATCTTTGCCTGGCTGTCCAGGGATGCCATTTTCTCCTCTTTCTCCATTACTCCCAGGGGGACCTGGAGGACCTGGCGGTCCTGGCTCTCCTGGTTTTAACCTTTCTTCCCAAATAGGAACTGGCTTCCTTGCATGTTCATGAATGAATGAGTCAAATTTCAACACATGAGCTGAGAAGGCAAGACAGAAAATGAATGTTTTCTTGGTTGGGAGATTCCGAAAGGAGACAGAAAGGTTGTCAAGGAATGTTGCCTAAAAAGGTACTTTAAAATGAACAGCTAGTGCTAAAAAGCTGCCAGTCCAAACTGAGAAAGGCAGAAGCTGAGGAGGAAGATGGACAGCTGAGTCATGACTTTGCTACCTGACCTTGGGCAAACTACTGCTTCTCCTTGTGCATCACAGCACACAAGCTGTACCAAAAGTGCCTCATCTCAAGAGGAATCAGCACACAAATCACCAAAAGAATAACTTCCTTCAAATGGGTTTCAAGTTTTTCCATTTAAGAAATAAAGGGATATTCACAAAGGATTTTCCAAAGTATTTCACAGATCTCTGTGTTAATGCCACCTAATAAAACCAGCATAGCACTGGAAGCCTGTGATGGGACACGAGCGGTGCTCAGGATGGCACATGGATGGAGGAGCTCCCAAGGCCACTACTGCTTCATGCTGTCTCTCCTTTAGTTTTGTTCATTGCTGGAGAGGTACGAACACATTCAGGAGCTGGGCTGCTTATACTCACTTTGGATCATCCGCTCACAAGCCTGACTCACGAGCTGGTAAATTGTGGCCAAGGACTGTGGTTCCCCCTAAAGCAAAACATTGGGTTTAATTAAAAAAGAAAAGGAAGCATTAATATCTTCAAACAAGGCTGGGGATCACCGGGCACGACTGCTTTCGGCCCATTCTTTCTCTCAGCTGGAGTTTCAGAGCTATTAATTACTGTGAAATGCAGCTTTATTTATTTAACATGAAGCTGGGAAGCCGTAAAATTGAAATTGGGAAACGTCAATAATTGCTTTTCTCCTGCACATCAAACAGCCCAGATTGACTCTCAATAACAACCAAAGGTACCAAACAAGGGGGAGGAAATTTCACTCTCATGTTTTATCAAAAGAAGATGCTAAGCCTATAACTCAATGCTCTCTGATATGGAAAACATTTAATATGATCAGATATTACAACATCCTATCTTTGTCTAAATCTTTTATGAATATTGATTCTTATTGTATTCTGAATAAATCACATAAAGGGTTTTGGAAGCTTTACTGTTGTAGGGAAAAGTGATAAAAAGGCCAAAAGCTGCTTAAAAATAAACTATCTGTGAAAATTCATAATTTACACATTGCATGCTTCCAAACCCAGTTATGAAATGCGCAGCTCTGGCTGGATCACTGCGCAGATTACACAGGCTTAAAACATTAGCTCTGCACAACACCCAAGGAGGGGGGGGAAGGAAAATTCCACTGCCAAATGAATGAAAGGAAAAGGAAAAGCTGGTGGGAATGGAAGGAGAATATTGTGAAAAATTCCAGTGCTGAGGCATTCCCTTGAGACAGAAGAACCTCACCCCTGCCTGAAGCCTAATTCACGAGTCAGTCTTAGCAATGAGACTCAGACTCCTAGCAAGACACAGGGCTTCTTTTTAACCAGAGGTCAGGATGAGAAACCTTCTTCCCACAACAAAATAACCTCCAAAGGCACTGTGGATCTCCTGAGCATAAAGGCTCTGTGCTGGGGCACAGCAGAGGGTTATTGCACAAGTCCACTCTTATGCAGTGCGGAACAGCTCAGTGAAGCCAAGTGGTTTGGTTTTTCCCTCTCAGCAAAGGATGGGTTTCCAGTTGGCATTTCTTCTTCATGACTACAACTGATACTAACGAGCTCCTGACTGCTGCAGGGTTGTTTCTATCCCAGCAGCACAGCCTGTACAGGTGAATGAAACTGCAACAGGCCATAGGTACAGGAAGCTGTTCAACACTACAACGACTTGCTTTATATGTGTGAGTGTAGCTTGCAAAACAGGTTACCCCCACCACACATCTGAGTGTAGGATACAGAAGCAGTGATGTCTAGAATGAGAATAACTCACTTTTTCTCCTCTTTCTCCTTTTGGACCAGGCAGCCCCTATGAGGAAAGAAAAGGGGAAAAGATGTCTAGGGAAAAGAAGAGCAGAAGAAAACAACAACAGAGTCAGTGGGATATGGGTTGTATTAGTGGGACATGGAGCACAAAGTTTGTTCCCCACACTCTTTATCTTTTCCTTGACTTCATGACTGACTAGAAGAGCTTCAAGCTCATAGGAATATTTTAGGTTCGACTTAAAGAGTACGACTGCTAAAGCAGCAGCTGGAGCAGTGGCAGAAAGCACCAACGGGGATGCAGAAATTCCTCAGTCTCAGAACAGATTTCCCAACATAGGAGGTGGTTTTAATATCTGTGAAGAAGACATAACTGACATTTAGACCTGCAGTTGCCCCTATAAGCCCATCATTGCCTACTCCAGCTCAGGTTTGATTTCTTCTTTATTATAGAATCTCACACCAGAAATTTATTTGGGTGTTGGATTTTATGCAGCTTTTGAATCTACAGAGAGCAACCAGGGGTGGGATTTGTTAAGCGCCTTATCAAGAGTTAAGCATCACGGCCTTTGCATATCCAGGTATCTCCTTAAGAAGGATGAGTGTGAATTCAAACTATTCTTTAGACTCTGAGGAAAAGCTGCTGTGGGAATAGCTTGTTCCACCCAATTATTTCATGTCCTGGCCTTCTTTGAGACCTACAAGCAAACACTTACTGTTGGTCCAACATCACCCGGAGGTCCCTTCTCTCCACTGCTGCCTCGAGAGCCTGTCACCCCTTGGAAACCCTGCAGAGATAGAAGTCTGGTTACTTCCTCACTTTCTTCTTCTTCTGCCCAAGGCTGACAACTCCCTACAGCTCCAGGGGCACCAGCACTTTGAGTTTAGAGGACTCTAGCAAGGGTATTGGACCCTCAAGGTTTATGGTGGTGCCTTGTCCAGGCATGACTCCAGTTTTAGGAGTATATTGTATACGACTCAAATTCACTTCATTTCCTATTACTGCATCAGTTATGCTCAAGCCAGCAAAGCTGAGTTTTGCCAACAAACTCCCATGTATTTTTTACCCTACAGGCTTTAGATTCTTCACTGTATATTCATATTTAGACATAGCCTAGAGGATAACTCTTTCCTTCAGTCTCCTAATACCATGCTGTTCCGTTCTTTATCCTTTAAGATCTGTGTTTGCCTCTAATACTTTACAACAGTAACAGCAGCTTAGAGAGTAGGAAATGCCTTCTTTGGTCATCCCTTTGTGAAAGTTTCTGTGCCCTTTGGAGCTGTAAAGGGAAGAAAAAAAGGGCCAAAACCAACCAGTAGAAACACTTTTTTTTGTAATGTCTCAGCTTTCACATTTAAAGTCAGTAGAGATCAGCAACTCTTGATCGCTGAATATGAAAGGAGTTTTGAAGGCAGCACCAGAACAGCTTCAAGAGCCTGCTCTGAAGGCTGCAGAGCTGAGGTTCAACCCTGCCAGCCCCACATGTTCCCAGGATGAGCAAGTCAAAGATATGAGCTAAATTCAACCTTAGCTCCCATAAATACCTAACTTAGAACAACCACTGTGGGATTTAATGCAAAGGCAGCAGTGAGCAATCTCCATCTTATACTGTTCAGGCCTTCCAATTCCTTATCCTTGAGAATCGGTAACTATCAGGTCCACCACCCATCATCTAAACCCGAATTTGGTTGTTTCCTATATAAAGTGTTCCTGTTTCACAGAACTTGGCAGGTTTGTGGTGCCTTCAAATTAGCAGACGGATGTAAATCAACACATCTAAAGGTTCTGTTATCCTGGGCACAAGAGCCCTAGCAGCAGATACTGGAAACTGTGTGTGGGGAATCTTTCACACATGCCTGCATCCTCCAGCTCCTGCTGATTTCAGGCTAACAAGCTCACGTACCTTAAACTCAACCAACAGTTGAAAACAGTAGCACCAGGAAAGCAAAAATAGCAAATCAAGCATCTCTTTTCTGGGCCAAAACTTCCCTAGAACTTGGCAGGAAGAGGTTTTTCTTATTCTGCTGATGGTGGCAGAGAAACGGGACATCTGCTCAATGTGCCAGGAATTCCCTGTGATGCCTCAAGAAGAGGTTTTGTCCTGGATGGCAACTTCTCATCAGAAACCACAAGCTCCTGCTGAGGAAGAGGTTTCAATATGCATCACTCATAGCAAGTACTCACCCTTGGTCCAGGAGGTCCTGGAGGCCCAGCTGTGCCTTCTAGTCCCCTCACCCCCTGCAAAGCCAAATCCATTTGTAAACGAGAAGATTCAAAGGGACTTTGCAAGCATTGAGGTGGTTTTCTGTGTGTTTCTTTTAACTTCTGCACTGAGTGCATTAACTCTCTGCTTACAGCAGTATATGGGGCACCCATGAATGAAAACTGAGAGGTGAGGTGTTTTACCTTTGCACCTTGAAGACCATCCCTGCCTGGAGCTCCCTGCACACCGGGAATGCCCTGTAAATCAGAATTGCTGGGTAAAGTTGGCATCTGATTATCATGCCCTGCTTCATCTTGTAACAGGGAACATAAGAAAACAGATGGAAGAAGAAACAGTCATTCATTAAACATATCAATCACTGTTATCCCACCTTTAATTCCATTCCATCTAGTTTCCAGGTTGGTCTATCTTTCTAACACCAATTGACTCAATTTCCCTTGGAAGAGTGATGACAGTTTCCAACCAGCAGCAACTCTATGGCTTTTCAGTCTTGCTTAAAGTAGTTACTGGGAAAAATGGGGGAATCTTTGGAACAATTAGAAGGAATGGTGCCTACCTGCAGGCCAGGACTTCCAGTGTCTCCTTTCTCTCCTTTAATTCCTGGTGGTCCCTTGGATTAAACCAGAAGCACATAGCTAAGCACATTGCAGCATCCTTTAAGGCAAACTCCATCCTGCTGCTTCACATCCACATCCCAGCTTACTCCTGCTGTCTGTGATGCTACAGAGGAATTTACAGCCCCAGCATGTGCATGGGGGTTCTGCCGTCCCAGACATGCACACAGCACATGCTTCTCCTCTACTCCTTGCCAAGCAACAATGAGCATTGCAAAGGAAAATGCCTGAATACTCCATTGGGCTGTTTTCGCTTAAGACACGCTAGGGAGAGAGTGGACAAAACAGTCTTCTGCCAGAATGACTTAGTGCAGAGCCTCGTCAGCACGAAAACCTCGTCATCTCTCTCCAGTGCAGCTGCCCAGCTGTTAGCAAGGGTGATGTGAATTCACAGCTCATGTTCTGGGGGCTTTGCTGAGACACCCGTTGCTGAGATGTGTTCTAACGGCAAAGAACGAATGACAAACAATGCAGTCACATACCACAGGACCCTGCACCGTGATTCCTTGGGAACCTGGAGAGCCTTGCTGGCCACTAGGACCCTCTGGCCCTACTTGCCCAGGTGGGCCTGGTTCACCCTAAAGCCAAAGACATGAAATCAAACATAAGGAAAGAAAGCAATGAGTACCTGTTCTCTACTTGGGCTGCACTGTGTGACCTGAGTCAGCATGAACCATCTACAGGACTCTAGATGAAGTCAGGATAGTGTGGGAATCTGTAATAGCCTCAGGTGCCTCTGCATTTTAGGTCCAATGGTTTAGTGCATCTTTCAAGCTTGGCAGTGCTCAAGGCCAGGTTGGACATAGGGGCTTGGAGCAAGTTGCTCCAGTGGAAGGGGTCCCTGCCCATGGCAGGGGTTGGAACAGAATGAGCTTTAAGGTCCCTTCCAACCCAAACCATTCTGTGATTCATGGGATAAGAGAGCAAAGCTGCAGATCGTGCTTTGCAATGCACAATTCACCAAAGCAGCAGGTTGTTCCCGCTATTCAAGGTGGCCAGAGAGGGAAGGGAATTGTTCCTTAACCCATGGCTGAGATCTGCATCCATTCTCATTCCCTCCCCAGTCTGGAGATTCACACCCAGCCATTCCTTATGCTCACCTCAGGGCTGCTCCTGAAGGCTTTGTGTGGTTCTTGCTCTGCTTTGCTTCTCACATTGCTCTGCCCAGAGCAGTACCAACCTGTCTGCTTTGGAGGCAGCCAGAACAAGCACAGCACAAAGACTGACCTTTTCCCAGCGAGGCTGCTTACAGAGGACATTGCTAACCACATACATTGCATTAATTCAGTGCAATCAGGCTCATCACCTCAATTTCCAAAACCCAACTGGGCATTTAATTAACAATAAGTTAGTCCATCTTCCTCAATGCATTGGTCCTTAAGGCTCTTTTTGGTGCAGTGAGGCAGTCTCCAGCCTGAGTCCAGCTCAGATCAGGAATGAGCACATCCAGCTCCACTAACAGAGGAGTCTACGCTCCTGCACTATCCCTTCAGCACAGCCTGAAGCAAACAAAGCCAGAGGTAACGCTGAGTACCAGCACTCACCTTGGGTCCTGGCTCCCCCTGCTCGCCTTGGGGTCCTCTCCTCCCAGGGCTGCCCTGCCAGCAGGACATAAAGCTGCTGTTAGGAACATCATAGTCTTTGTTGCAGTGTAGCCAGGAGCCTAAGGGCAGAAGCTGGTGCACTTTGCTGTGCACAGTGAAAGATGTCCCCTGCCCCAGGGAGCTTGGAGAGATGAAGACAAGCAGAAAAGGAATCAAGTCACCCAGCAAATATGGAAGAGGAGAGATGAAGTTTCTACCTGTTCAACCTCCTCTCTCTAACCCCCCAGTGAATCCATGTTGCGACAGCATCACGTATGAACATGGGAACACACTTGAGAAGAAGAGGTGTTCACATCTACAGACTATGTTGGTTTTTATATCATCCAAAGAGAGCAGATATATGCTGAGAGTGGGGACAGCAACCAGCTCTGGGGTGACCTGGCTGAGTTCTGCATCTGCTTAACTGGATTTAGGAGAGAAGAAACCAGTCTTCTGGCATTAACCAACATGATGTGAACTTTTGACATCTTAATCTGAAAGCTGCTATTCTGGAAGCTAAAAAACAATGGATTTGAATGAAGAGGCATAGGCAGGGAGCTTTGGGAAAGGTGCTATCAAAAGCTCATTTCAGAAGTCAGCTGGACCTGGTCTAAGCCACTCCTTAAGGACAGTGATAATCGCAAGGTGGGACACAGTCTTGTTAAGTGGAGTTGTAAAAATAGCTTCTGTAACTGCAGCAAATTACCAAGGGGTTAGTGGTGTGAAGAGGAGGGTATGTGTCAAAACTGCATTTTCTCTAATGCTTAAAGAGCCCTGCCCTACGGAGCCGTTTAAACCACAGGGCAACGCAAGCTGGTCATCATGCACGTAGGATGCGGAAGCAAACTGTGCTGGTGGAGTGTGCTGCTAATTAAACTTCCACCAGAATGAGCACTTAATTACTCTGCAGTGAGGCTGCTGCCCCTTGCAAAGCCTGACACTGAATTCACTTAAACCACAGCAAGGCAAGAGGTGATCTGAAACCTTTTCACTGGAGGATGGAGGCTAATGTGTATTTAATGGCTATTTTCCAGGTGAAAAGCACCTGCACTGGTTGAAATGGGCAGCTCTGGTGGTCAGGGTTCAGCTGCCTTGTGCAAGTCAAATGTGTCAGACCTGCTTTGGGGACAGACAGGATCGCTTTCTCTTTACACTGCCCCCTCGCAGAGATGCTTGCAAGGCTCCCATTTAACATAGAAACCAAATAGGAAGGTTTTATGGTGATCTTTGTTGTGTTTTCAAAGAGTTTTGGAGCCTCCAATCCATGAAATCTCTGCAGGCACCGGGGGTGACCTGTCCTCTCCTAAGAGGATTAATGTGGCACCAGGAGCTGCTCAGCCTGCTCCCAGCTGTAGCTGTTGTGTTGCCAACTCGCCATTCTCCCTATTTCATCGGCATCTGAAATCTGAAGAACACCTCTCAGCCTTGCCCTGGTACGAGCAGGACACCCCTGAGATCAGATCAGAATGAAAGGCCTCAAGCTGCACCAGGAGAGGTTTAGGAGATAAGGGATATTAGGGAAAACTCCTTCCATTATAGGGTTGTCCAGCACTGGAAGAGGCTGCCCAGCACAGCAGTGGAATCACCATTCCTGGGGGTATTTAAAACACATGTAGATGTGGCACTTGGGGACACGGTTTAGTGGTGGCCTTGGCAGTGCTGGGTTAATGACTGGACTCAATGATCTTAAAGGTCTTTTCCAACCTAAATGAGTCCATGATTCTATAACCTCATGGAGCTCCAGGATCATCATGCTCATGCCTGTAACGCCCAAAGAACGTGAACTCAAACCACTGTGTGCAGTGCACAGCAGGAAAGGGTGAACTTACAGGGGGCCCTGGGGGTCCTGGTAAGCCCGGGCGGCCCGAAGTGCAAGAGCAGGCAGGAGTTAAGGAAGGACAGGTCTCCTCATCCCTCTGAAATGAAAGCAAACCAAAGTGGCATGAGCAGCTCGTAGCACGGGCAGGGTGGATTTACACAGGTAACGTTTGCAGTGCTTCAGAATTCACTCTTTCACTTGGAGAAAGGCAGAAATCTTCTCTCCTCCACTGAGAGGTTATTGTGAGCAATGGAGTGATTGAAGGAATAAGTTCAGACAAAGAAATATGAACCAGCCCTGCCTGCAATTTAACATACACTGGAAGGTGCTTTTCTCCTTGCTAAGTATTTATCCTCCCCACAAAGCAAGTGTCTATATTGAGGAGAAAGTCAAAAGGATGAACAGGGGGATGTTGTGATTCAGGGCTGAGGTGGCAGCAGAGCCATAGGGCTGTCAGGGCTGCTGCCACAGCTGAGATCAACTGCACCAGGATTTGGAGTTCTATTTCCTTCTGAAGCAAACACAGCCCTGTTCACTTCGAGAAACACACAGATGTTATTCCCAAAAGAAAAGGGGGATAAAACGTTTTCCCTGTTGAGTCTATTTATTTGCAGTGTCACTTGAGTGCCATGGCCTCATTCCATCACCCATCATGTCAATTAGCAGAGGGGTCCCTTTGTCTTACCAGCGCAGGGAGATCACAGCATCTGTCTTCCTCTGCCCCTGTGCTGCTGCAGGTGATCTGCAAAGACTGCAGCTGGAACTGTGGGAAAAAGAGAGGTTGACAGGGAAGCAGCATTGGCACAGATGGTCCATCACCAGATCTCATGGCATTCAAGTGCTACAAATAACCTTCAGTGATAATCCAACAGGACTCTTCCATGTGATCCCAACTATAACTGTGCCCCACAAAAGCCAGAGCATCAAAGTACCCCCAGCCACCGAGTGTTTTACAAGCCTTCAGGTTGCAGTGCCTTGCTAAGTGAGACAACAGAACAGGCAGCCCAACGCCAGCAGAAGCCAAGCTTCCAATTCACACACAATCCTGCAGCAGCAGGCAGGTTCTCACATAATTGGGCTTCAGCATCACCAAAGTGTGAAATCAAACTTTGCTTCGCTCCCCTTAGGGACACAGAGATAAGAGTCTATGTGGCAGCAGCAGTTCCCAGGATAGATGTGACCCCAACCTGTCTTTCTCACCACATCCCTCACAACTGCCACATCTTCCCATTCTGATTAATAAAGGACCAGGCGCTGCACAAAGCCAAACCAAAATAATGAGGCAGAGATAGATCCTTTTACTTCTCTTGACACCATTTCTCATCTTTGCTTTTTAATTCCACTCCATGCATTTAACAGTGAGCAGCCCAGGGAGTGTGACATGCAGCATACAGATCCAGATAAGCCCATAAATCAAGCAGCATTTAAAGATAAATTAAATCAGGTTCTGTGATACCCAGTAATGAGACACTGCTTTCTCAAGGGCAGCAGAGCTGTGGAAGATGGAAAACTGATGCACTTGAAAGGCAATGGAAGTAGGAACAGCATGAAGATCGTTACTTAGCTAGGTCTGTCTGCTAAGCTGTTAGCAGGGAGAATTGGGAGGGACAAGGAAAGCACAGATTCCTGCCTTGTTGGCCACAGGCTGGTGATCAAATTGCCATAGGATTTATCTAGGAAATAAGTAAATAGTGCTTGGATACCACTGTCCTCTGCTTTATTATGGAGCTGACCACTTTTTTCCCAGTATATCCCAGATTCTCTCTTCGCAGTTGAGGGGGTGTATGGGACAAACTGGTTTTTACTGCACTGCTCTGAGGCAAGGGAAGCTGTAAATAACTGATGTGCTGTTTTCCCCTGGACTTCTGGAGCTAAAAGCAGAGCTAGGGAGTAAAAGCTTCACATTAGTCATGAAGGATTTCCTACAGTCCCTTTAGCACATTGTGAGTGATGAACTTGCCCCTTTTTCTGCACATATTTGACATTCTTCTTTTGGAGAGTAAATAAGGCAACAGGCTATCAGGTCATCCCATAGAGGGGTATGTTGCTGCCCTTAGGATAATGCACTGGGCTATCACAGGGCATGACACTGACTTCACGCTTTCCTTATTCTTACTCTCATAGGGAATGTAATGCAGACCCTGCTGTGTGATGCAGCAGGGACATACCTGCAGGCTGGTACTGGGGGTTTGAGTTATTTTTCAAGTAGCAGCTGACAAAAAGCCTCTGTCATTATTTTCCTATCAGTTACATGCAGATAAGCAAACCCAAACACGCTGGAGACTGAGGCACATCCAGCCCTGCTGCCTTTCCCCATAGCACTCACTGGAGGCTGACATGCACAACCTTCCCTTGCAGAAGCAATTCCCAAACCCTCCTGTCTGCTTCAGCATCTTAGTGCAGGATCTGCGCTTCCCCCATCCCCAGAGGATGCAGCCAGCTGAAGGCACCTCCGGGGACACGCTCCTGCTGCTGCCTGCAATCACAGCTCTCACACAGAGGTGGGAGGCGAAGGGGGAGATGCATGAGCTTGGCAAGCTCATTAAAATCACAGAGATCAGCAGGATCAGGACACAGTCGTGCGTCACAGCAGCGTTTGGAGGCATTCAGAGTCAGAATGATGCGAGATGGCACTCCTCCCCATCTGCCCACCTTAGCTCCAAGCTCCAAATCTAAGCCCTCCCCATCTCCAACACCACTGGGGACTCACCGGTGCGGACCCACTCCTGGGTCCTCTGGTCCTGGTCACTTTTCCCAGCATGATGAAGCCAGCGGTGGAGATGCTGCCCACGGTGTTGATGGGTTTCTCGGCTATTTTCTTACAGTCCAGATACAGTTTGATCTTGAAGTGGCTCACAGCCACGTGTACCTGGGTGGTGGGTGGAAAGAGAAGGGTTGGAGCTTCGTGAGGAGATGAGGGAGTCTTTTACTAGACACTAATGACTTCTGCCCCGTTCCCAGCCTGCTGCTGATACTGGTGGTGTGGTTTTAATGAGCAGATGGATCAAGGGGGCTCAGGAATGAGTTTCAATATGTGTCATGTCTGCTGTGCAGCACTGCACTTCACCCTGACATTCCCCTCACCTCTCCTTAGGAGAAGCCTTTCTGGAGCTGTAGTATTAAATAATTCAGTTTTCAGAACTGGATGAATAATGGAACTGTCTACAGATAATGAGAGAAAGTGCTTGATGCTTATTTGGGCGGAACACCTTTGCTTCGAGGACACAGATGGCCAAAACCCCCAGTTATGGGTGATAAGGTGGCTTTATCTGAAGACTATATTCTTCATTCTATTCACCAAAATCCCAAATTCTATAAAAGATTTATTTTGCAAATTTTCCTTATTATTAAGACCTAAGTTTTGGAGTTTCTGCAGGGAAAGGGAAGCAACCAACATATGGAAATCATATTTTGAACATGGGATGAACCTTATAAACGTGAGCATATCAGATAGGGTTGCTGGTTCCCCAGCAATCTGGATGCAAAGCATCTCTGTATAATCACTCCTCACTTTGAACTATTCACATCGATAGCATAACACTCCCAGCCTGGAGTGAGATCGTGAGCCACATTTCCTCCCTCTCTTGATAAGGACCTTATGAAAGCTCCCATAGAATATCTTCTTCACTTCCTGCTGGTCGAAGGAGACTTCCTGCAGATCAGCCTTGTAGTCATGGTTGAAATAGGTCAAAGATTTCTTACTGGCTACAGGGAAAAGAGGACAAATAACAGCTTAGAATTAAAAGGGAAATTTGTTTCACCCGCATACTAATAATGATAAATAAATAACCTTAAACATAGGGAAAGACTTCATACGTTATAATGAAATACTTATATACAGTGGAAAAGAAAATGAATATTGAAAAATAAAGTGTTACAAGTAAAATAAAAATGAAAACATGTCTTTTAATCACAGTAGGCAGCATTTAAAATGTAAAGCTGGCAGCAACAACAAAGCTTCCCCCAAAGCTGCTGCTGTATAACAAAACCATTAGGAGTTTCCAAGTGAATGCATGCAAATACCTGAATTGAACGTATTCAACAAGAAACCTTACGGTCAAGGTTAACACCGAGGAGAGGCTGGAAGTCCTCATCTGTTACAAGCCACACAGCAAAAGGTTCCTTGGGGGTCTCAGGCAGGAGACGCAGGAGGAAGCTGATGGTATGCTCGGGTGGGATGGCAAAGAGGTGGATGTCACTGGAATGAGACAAGCCAAGCAAGCATCAGTGGCTTATAGCAGCAAAAGCCAACAGGCAGCATCCTACAGAGAGGCTCATCCATCATGTTTCTTGGGCAGGGTGGCCTGGAAAAGCTTCACCCCTGGGAGATGAACGTGATAATGCCAGGAGAGAGCCTGGTCCCTATTTTGACATCCTCTTGGGGCTGTTGAAGCCCGTGTTGAGCCCTCAAGGACGTTCCTCTCATGCTGGGAGGGGTACCCAGGTGGAGCAGTGGTGTCAGTCCATCACTGCCAGAGCTGCCTTGGGGAATGCCAAGACACGGTGAGTGCAGCCTCAATGCTTTTGAAAGCAGAGCCCAGTGGTAGCTTACAAAACACCCCTGACAGGCTCCAAAACACTCCTCCAGGTCTCTCTCTTCGAGAAGGAGGAATAATCATCACGTATCATGCAGTAAATCTTTAAACCTTGGCAGAAGTCAGTGTAAGTGCCCTTCAGGGGTAAGCACAGAGCCCACAGAAAGCACCCTCTGGGTCCCTACATTCCTGCTGCAGAACATGGGCTCAGTGCTGGAACTCAGGACCATGCAGTGATGCCCATCAGCAGCTACTGACACAACCCAGCTCACTCCACAGCCGGTGCCAAACACATCAGAGCACACTGGGCAGGGGCAGCAGTGAGAGGATGCAAGTCAATGAGGAAGGTCGAATTGGTTATGCCTGAAATACATCTGTAATCTGAAACAGGAGACATTTGCATGGGCATATACACAACTCATCAAGCATCTTTTCCAGGCTGATTCATAAGTAATGCTAGGTTCTTCTTCCTCTCTCTGTTTCTGAAGGAGTAATGTCCTTGGAAAGGCAGATGTACCAGCTAAACAAAAGGATTTGGCCATGATTTAAACCAAAGAGTTCTCTGAATCTCTCTCATTCTGTTTACTCTAAGAAGCTTTGCTTCTTTAACCAAGATTAAACCGAGCCAGTGCCTCAGTAATTAGGTTTTAATCAAAGTAGCCCTGAATGTCAGGAGTCACATCATTCCTGACTTATAGCCATAAAAATGAATGAGGTCGTGGGACTCTGCAGAGAGGCTTCATACACAACCAAACAGGGTCAGATCACAAACCAGAGTCAGTGGTTATTCCCTCTCATCAATGCAGACTCTGCTCCCACCTGGTCCTCAGGGTGAGCTGAGTGTCTCTGAACAGGGTGAAGGTACGGGAGCCACTGAATATGAATGGCTCCATAGCTACGCCTTTAACGGAGGCGTATTCCTTCTCTACTAAGCCAAAAGCTTCCATCATATCAAATCCTGGAACAAAGGAAAACAGCAAAATAAGTGATTAGTAATTGAAGAGCAGGTAGAATTAGCCTCTAGCTAGCACTGAGTGGGCAATAGGAGAAAACACCATGGTGACATGACAGCAGCCAGGCTGTGCACAGAAACCTGGAGTGTGCTCCACAAGCGGTAGTCAAGGGAAATAGTTTGTGTCTGTGCCCTCTGTGTATATTTGCTGTAATCTCCCCCTCTGGGAGGAAAGATGAAGACTTTCACAACTGCGTTTGCAAATCCTCAGAATGAGAAAGATGTTACTCCAACTATTTCTCCTTTTCAACCATATACAAAACTATCATCTTCAAAAGACATGGATCCAGTCCAGTAATCGCTAGGAGGGAGAGAGAATTATTTTGCTCTGAAATGCCTTCTAGGTAAGAGCCAGGAAAAATCAGAAAGAACTCCAATACCTGAACGTTTCCATTTCTCCCTATTTTCACAAGACACCCAGGGGTGATCTGCCTTATGTGGTCCACAGAGAGACTCTCGCCTGACATCTCTGACATCCCTCCCTGGCTCATTGCAGCTTCATCTCACTCTCCAGCTCATCATTTAAACCTCAAAGTCATTTTCTCATTTCAGTTTCTTGTTCAGCAAGACAAGATCTTGCAGTTGGGATTCTTTCTTTTTTCCTGGTTTATCTGAGTTTGCAACAGGCTGGGGTGAAAATGATAGCTCATTCTAGACCAAAAGCAAAAGCTACAACTTCATTTCAATGCAGTGCTTTCAGTCTGGATTCCTTCACCCCTTTAATGCTCTGCAGTTTCTTGGCTTGAGGTTTTATTTCACCTGGGGGTTGGTCCAGGGTGCTTTTTCCAACAGTACCAGGGAGTTTGCCAAAAGAAATGACCTACTTGAGAGCGATTTATCTCCACTATGGAGCTGCTGGCACTGTACCTTCCTTTAAGACATATAGGAAAGATTGTAGAGACTGAAAACAAGGCTTAAATTCCAATTATAAACATATTGTAGTATGATAATATGGTACTGTGAATCTGCTATGTAATGGTTTCAGTGAGCTGCTAAGGAAATGGGCTACTCCTGCCACCTCTGTCAAGGAGGAGGAGGAGAGGTCAGCATTTGTTGTGGCAGGAGAAATGGGAACTTGCTATCCCAACAAAGCCTGTGCAGCCTGGCTGCAGAGAGCGATTTGGGTATCTAAACCTCCTGAAGAGGATGCAGAGGTGATGTTGGTGGGAGTTTTTCTTAAGGAGCCTCCAAGAGTTAGGAATTGAAATCCTCTTCAACAGCTGTTTGATGCTTTGCTTCCTTAAGCCCTGAAGTGAAAACCCTGGCATTAAAATCTAACAGCTGGGAGTACGAGCTGGTGGTGCATACCAATTCAGTTAGTGCAGGATGTTGTTCTACCTGGTAAAGGACATGTTATTTCACTTCCCAAGCTTCTCCCCTTTCCCTTAGGAAATTCCCTCCCAATTCCCCCCTTTCCTGCATATTTCTCAGAAGCAAAGACCAGGTTGTGTTTTCATATTCACCGCCCAGCACCACTGAGGCTTGACGTGCTACTGTACCTCGTACGGAGCCTTTGCTAGAGCTGATGGTGGGGCAGGCTGTGAGAAGGAAATAAAAGGGAAAAACTGTTAGGGAAATGGAGACAGTGAAGGATTATGGAAACAAAATGAACCCAGGTCTTCTAGGTAGAACAATGGGAAAACACAGCCAAACTTAGACCATTCTACAGATTAATTCAGAGCTTTAACCTTGGTTTTAGACATGTGGGGAGGGAGAGACAATTTATGTGTATGCAAACATAAAGGTTGTTTCTTGGCTTGCCCATCACAAAACCAAAAATACTGTCTTTCATCATCAAACATCTTCATGGTCGCTTTTGGCTGACTCACCTAGCACTTTACCATACAAAAAACAAGGGAGCATCATGTTCTGCAAGTTCCTCTTTAAAAACAGACATCAAACCACTAATTTATTATTTTTAATAGTCCTTCTACTGCAATATGCACCTTAGTGGTGGTGTAAAATACAGGAAGATTTCTGCAGCTCTAAATGTTGTACCTGAAACTCAAAATACGCACAGCAAAACTGTCTTAACCTGAGAGTTTGGCTTTGGAACTCTTTAGGGAAATGCAAAGAGTTTGGGCAAAGTTTTGCAGTTTGAAAGTCAGAAATTCCCTTGATGAATCCTCTAAGATCCCACAGGACAGAAAGCAAAGCCAGAGAAGAAAAGCTTTCGACGTGAAGCTGGAAGATGAGGCACTGTGGTTAAGAGCTCTCTCCATTTATAAAGCTCAGGTAAAGGGGTGTTTTAGAAAGCAGTGCACGAATGCTACTTTCAATTATCTGCTAAGAAGTAAATCCCAGGCCATGGATGCCAGATGGAGCTGGGACAAAGGGAATGCTTGATGCAAAAGGAGAAATGTCCCTGAAAATCAAGGACACTCGACAAGATGTGCTACTTCATAAAAGGTTTTCTAGGTCATCAGTATAATAGAATCTTATAGATCATTATACTGAGGTTTCATTATAGCCTTGCTATTGCTGTTCTTCAATCAATGGCATTTCATACCCCCTCAGAAAAGCAGAGCTTCCTATTGTTCACACCTAACTTCTGTAAAATGAGTAAAAACATTAAAGGGGGTGACATACCCTCCCCAAGACACCTGAGATTGCCAACTCTGGAGGAGTTTCAATGCCGCTCTTCATTATCAAGACATACATCAAAGAAAGGGCACCCAAACCTATGACTTTGATGGCTATGGGACTGCTGAAGCCAGGAGTTAAACCACAAAGACTTACAAGTTGCCATGACCTCTGTTATTCAACCTGATGAATAGTTTTATGCATAATTATATACCATGATTCCTTTAGAATTTGGTGTAAAATCATTGAAGGAAATCTACAGAAATCATTTAAGAAATCAGTTACTATAACTTAAGCCTCAAAAATCATCACTTTGAGCTTGACCAGCCCCTGGTTGTGGAGCAATGTCCTGCATCCAGGATTGTCTGTCCTGTACCTACAAGCTTCCCAGGCTGGAGGCACTTGGAGTGCTCACAGCTCTTTGATCCGGCAATTCTCAGCTTAGAGGAAGAGTATCGAAGTCAGGGTAAGGATCCCTGACACTGACACTTTGCACTCCTGCTTTGAAGGTTTTTTCCTGGCCTTTCCAACCTGGGAATCCTGCTGCCTTGTTGTTCTCCTTGCTTTCCTCCCCAAGTCCCAGCCAAATGCAATTATTAAGCGTATAATAAACATCCGTGGGTTGGAACTGGATGAACTTTGAGGTCCCTTCCAACGCAAACCGTTCTATGAGTCTATGATGATTCAGACACCTGCAGCCTCAGACCATTTATCTCAATAATGTGGTTACATATAAGCATTGGAGTCTCACTGCACATCGAACAGTTTCCCAGCATTATTACATATTGTCTCCACATCTTCAAGAAAGAGGTACTTTATAAAACACACAAAATTTAATATCTCTTCTATTGCCTTTTCAGCTACCCCAGCCGAACAGCTATATTCAATTCTACAAGGTGACTCATCAACCTTATGGGAGGATTGTTTTCTTCCTCAAAGTTCACAGGACTTTTCCACTCTGATTTCCTCACTAAGCCACTTGAAAACTTAGTCTGGTGCATTCTTTATTGGGTATAAACTAAAGTTTTCCCATCCAATCTGTCTTATTCTCCCCTATTGGCTTCCCTCAATCAGTTTTGTTTAAAATCATTTCCAATAGGCAGGGAAAGCTGCTGTAACATCTATATTCTAACATTTATTTCTTAACAACTTTTTATAACCCTGTTAATTCAACATTCCTTGCTAATCCATTTTGTACTTTGCTTTCAATCAGCTGTGAGAACATATGCTCATTAAAATTAATAAGGGACATTACAGGGACCTTTCCTAAACCAGGTCCTTACTCCCTTTGCTCCGTTTTGGTGAAGCCGTGCAGAAACCCTCTAAAAATGCTATCAGAAGTGAGGCTGATTTTAAGCAGTTGTGTGGTTTCTGGCTGCCCTTGGACTGTCCCCAAAGGCATCTTCAGGAGATTACATACCCACTGCTGCCTGCTCTGCAGAGCCCATGCGCTGTGATTTGCCACTGAAAACACCCAACACAAAACCAAAGCAAGACTTTAGAGGAGATCATTTACCCTCTGTTTTGGATGGAATGAATCCTCGTATTGAAGGGAATTTAGACAACACAGGAGCTGAAAGAGAAAGCAATGCATGCATAAGCTTGTAACTCAAGACTGTGATGCCTGGCTCAAGACCAGGGTGCCACCAGCCCTTCCCAGTCATGCTGAAATTGCCACTAATGCACAAGAGTACAGAAATTGGGGCAGGATTTTCCCTTTTCAAAGTTAGTCATCTACCCTGCTGAGCAAAACCCATAGCTCAGGGCAAGCAAGACATTGTTGCCCCAATAGAGATTGCTTCAACACCAATAGATGGAAGGTTATGAGGAACATGCCCATTCTGGCCGATACACTTACCTGTCCGTCCCGTTGTGGATGTGATCTCACTCTCTCCTGTGTAGTGGATGGCAGAAATGGTCACCTTGTAGGCTCGATCAGGCAGCAACGGCTGCAGGGTCACGCTGCTGCTTTTGCCAGAAGCCATGATCTACAATGGGGTGAAAAAAGAACCTAACGTTTGGGCAGGCTTCCCCCTGTAGCTCTTACTCACAGCCCAGAGTTACATGGAGGGGTTCTTGTAGGGAGTCCTGGAAGCCTGGGTAGGCATTGCCATTGGACTAGCCATGTCCAGGGAGAGAACGTTTCCCTATATAAAGACCCCAATATTCCCCATGTAAATGCAGCAAAAGTGCCTTATAACATAGCAATCGGCCTGAGTAGAAAATCAGTGTTTTAAAAGGTTAATGTTTATCCTCCCTAAGTCAGAGGGACAGTAGGTTTATCCTCTACTCCTCTGCTTCCAAGAATACCCCATCCCAGTTCAGGGAGGAAGGAAAGCTGTGTTATTAGCAGCTTTGATGGACACAAACAATCACAAGGAATCCTAGAGGATCTCTTCACAAAGCAACACATCCACAATTCAGGGGAAAAGATTTGGTTCTGTAGTCCTGCAAACCCACCATCCTGAAGGTAAACCCTACTGGAGTGAGCAGAGCTCCCCTGGCATGAAAGTGCCACCTTGTCCCTCTGGTCCAGTGCTTGTCATGTACAAAGGAGATGGAGACTCACAGTTTGCTGGGCACCAGCATCAGACACAGGGTGGTAGGTGATTTTGTAGTGCTGTATCCGGCCATCGGGGGGTGTCCAGTGGACCTGGAGGCTGGTGGGGGTCTCGGAGTCAATGAAGAGGTTGGTGGGTGGGCTCCGGGAATCTGCAATGGGGATTAAAGATGAACAGCATTAAAGGCATGTGTTAACACCTATGTATAGGGCCAGCAGCACTTGCTTCCAAGCCTATTTCTGAACACTTCAGTGCTCTGCTGGGTGGTTAACCCATGCTCAGAGCACAAGCTGTCACCTTGGGGACCAGGCAAGAGAGAAACCAATTCTGGAGGGATGCGCTTTGCCCAGGTACAGCACAGTACAACTCAAGCATTCAGCAATTCAAAGCCTAAGAGTCCTGGAAGTATGACAAAAAGATCCTTTTCTTTCCCTTTCCTTTCCCTTTCTTTTTGCTTTCTTTTACCTTTGCCTTTTTTCTTTCTTTTTTCCTTTAACAGACAAAATTAATGGATACCTTTCATAAAGACCCAAACTGCAACCAGATTTCATCAAGGATCTGGAGACACACTAAACAGCTTTATTGCCAGCTCAATCTGAATCACACAACAAAGTTAATCCATCATAATTTCTAATATTTTCCATATTTTCCTTTCTGTTTTACAGTGATGCTAAAGAAGCCCCAGAGCAGCCAGCACGCAACAATGTGCTCATCCCACAGCCCTGAGAAGGGCATCCAGAGCAATTTTAATTAACACAGAAGTCTTAGACAGAGAAAAAGAATCATTTTACTCAGAAGAAACTAAAAATGATGGATGAGCCCTAGAGGCAGTCAAGGACACACACAAACGCTGTATGATTTCTTACTGCAGTTTTACCTGTAAGGCTCTTCTGCCCACCCAGCAAAGTGTAGGGTGACCTGAGAGCACAGGTTGAACAAAGATCATTTGCATCTTCATCGATCTTCTTCCCTTTTCTGTATAAAATGAGCTTACTTTTCCTTAACCTAAGGACTGCTAGCAGCTGAATCAGGCTGGGGCTGTTGCTGGGCATCACCGCAAGGTAAAGTGGAGAGGAAAACAAGTGTGGGAGGTAAAATCACTACAACAGCACTGTTACTAGTGCCCTGCTCCACGTCTGCATCTTTGCTGGCTGCACTGGCTGTTTCCTTCAGCTGAGGTAAGGGAGGACTCAAAGTGAAGTTTAAAGGGAAAGTTAGGGGAAGTCTTCTGAGATGGGTTTATTCTGGAAAGCCCCCAGGGCTGGCAGAAGTTGATGGCATGGATCTGACAGCTGTGGAAAGGTCACCTCCTGAAGCTGCCCAGGAGGACAGAAGCCTCTCTGACACAGAGGACACCATCTGTGTCTTCTATTACCTCTTGAACCTTCCATAGGAGGAATCCAGCTTGCTCTCGGGTCTAACCAGCATCGCAGGCACATTGTCAAACAAAAGTGGAGTCCACTCCATCAAACACTCATCTGCAATGGTTATATAGGGCATGTTTTCCCCACACCACCATGGGCCAAAGCTTCTTTCCCACATTTCAATCCCTTTTATTTGTAATATATGCTGTGCTAGGAAGAGCTCATTGAGTAGCTGGATATACCTGAAGATGTTTATCAGCCTCGAGCTGCTGCTGGCACAGCTTAGCTACAGGAATGGGGCACAGAAGCATTTTATAATCCACTTCAGTGCAAAGTCAGTCAGGGTGGCTCAGCCCAGCTTCACCAGCAGCTCCCATCCAACGTCTGTTTTGTTCTTCACACTAAAGATGGTAGGTTTTTGCCCAAAACAGTAAGGTTTGAAGTATAACCATATCCCAGAATTTTCCAGTGCTGCCTAGTGCCACATCTTCCCATACATCCATTGCACAAGCCTAATCAATTCACTGGCATCCACAAGTGCCCAGGATCAGCACTGCCACCTGGAAACCATCAGCCATCCCTTTTCCTGTGCCACTCCTCTCCTGTGGGCACTTCTTACTTTAAACATTGAAAACAAAGAATCACCATCAAAGGCATTGATTGTAGATGCAAAAATTGGCCCTGGGGAGTGGCAGTGATTCTATTGGGTGCCCGCAGCATCTTAGAATAGTTAGGGTTGGAAATCCTCAAACCTGATTTCTGTGAGCCCTTTGCTTTCTTCACGCAGCAAGGCAAAGTCTGACACCCCTAAGGCATCCTTGTTCCTGAACAAGGACAGCAGCTGACAAGCAGAAGTCAAATTGCTTTCCATGTCCCACCGGGGTGCCAGCACGGCCAAGGACTGGCTTGTTCAAATGTGCCTGGAAGGGCACCATCGCGTGTCATTTGCAGTGGGCTAAGGGAGCAACTCTGTCATTTGTAATTCATGGCTTGAAACAGCCATTCATTTTCCAAAGCCTCTGAACAGCTCTGACTGTCCCTTTGTCATTATACACCTGTAGGATGCTTCCTCTTTTCTGTTTTCTACATCAGAATGCAGCTCCTAAGTATTTGCTTGAGGTGGCCTTCTGTAAAGAAATGCTATTACTCCTCCTTGTTAATAAAACCTGAGCTTCTCATTTCCAGATTGCCATTTATTCTTCACTTCATCAGCTCAGCACCACCCTAAATGGGTTTATTCTGCAAAGGAGGTTGAGAGATGGAGGAGGAGAGGACTGCTGCTGTTGAATAAACTGCATTCTATTCACAGTAAATGTATTCCGTTCAGTGCCAACAAAGCCATTACACAGGCAATATTAATTAAGAGGACCTCTGGGAGTGCCACTTTTTAACCTCACATCCTGCCTGTACAAAGCAAGGTTTAGATAATGCTTCCAATGCAGAGTCTGCTGCAGGATTCTCTCTCATTTGTGTGAGTGCCCTCAGATGGAGCACAGCTCAGCAATGACGTGGCTGGAGAAATCCTCACCCTCCTTAAGAGACGATATTTTACTAACAGGAGACATTCATCATGCAGCACAGTGACACGTTCAGATGAACACCCTGCTGAAAGCCAATTCATTTGCATCAGTGCACTACACAGAAGGAAGGAGGGGAAAGCAATGTATTCTACATGAAACACATTGCAAGGGTGTCAGATGCCTGCAAGAGGCACCAGCCTGCTTGTGTTTGCCCAGCCTTTTGTCAGGACCAATTCAGAACACTAAGACAGAAGGCTAAATATCTCTAACCCTTTTCAGATGTTCAGCTTTGGGTTTTCAGAGCTGGAGATGACCAGATCTGTGGTCTGTGGTGGGTTCTGAGGCGCCCTGTGCCCTGTTTATTACCCATAGGCTGTGGATACCATCACTTACTGGTCCTGTGCTGCACAGAAACGGTGTCACTTCGGGCACCATCTTTGTAATAGGCCCAGATGGATATTTTATAGTCAGTGTTCTTCTGCAAGCCTGGCAGGACAGCAGTTGCCACATTTCCAGCGATGGAGAGCTGCAGCAGGGGAAGAAATGAGTCAGTCGAGCTCCCAGGCATCCCCAAGCTAGTCCATGCCATCCAAGTGTCTGGCTCACACATTACCCATAGGCACAAATGAGTTAGCACTGGGCTTCAGGGACAAAGTGTACTATTGGGGGATGCACATATCAAAGTAAAGGCAAAATTCCAGCCCTGATTAATGCAGAGAAGATACCCATGCATTGCAGCCCAGTTGTAGTTAGAAGCTGCTTCAGCTCCACAATGCAGTGCTCTGACACAAGGCAGTCAACCTGCCTGGAGCATGAAATCCCTTTGCTCAGTTCCCATCTTTTAGGTATGCTGAGGACAGAAGCCCCAGTACACCCCTATTCCAGCCCAGGTGTGAAACACTGCATGAGAGACTTGTGTATTTAAACCACTATTTAAACTTCTGCTTGCACTCATACTGAAAATAGGGGCTTGAGATGGAAGAAGTCACCTTGTCCATCCCTGCCCTCCCTGCACCAGCTCTGTCCCTGGTCATTCTGCATGCTCCTCCCTTGGTCCTCATTGAGGACCAGTATCCAAAAAGTGCTAACCAGCACTGAGGAAAGCAGAAGTTGCTTCTCCCATCTTAGAGGCCAGCTTTAAATACTTGAGTATCATCTTTGACTTTTCCACAGCTCCTTGACATTGTGGGCCAGCAATCCTTTGCAACCCCAGATCTTTTTCTACCAAACTGCTTCTTAGCAATTTGTTCTGCATCCTGTATACCTGCGGTTAATTATTCCTGCCTAAGCTTAATACTTTCTGCTTGTCCCTATTGAATTTCATCCTTGAGATTTTCCAGAACACTTCTGCAATCTTCCAAGAGCCTGTAGGGCTCTGTCCCCCTGTCCCTCCTGCTTCCAGCGCTCAAGGTGACTGCTCCGCTGAACAGTGCCAGACCTGGGACAGAGCCTGTCTTATTCCATAGGCTCCTTCAACTGGGTGATGAACCGTTTAACTGCTTGAGTGCATTAACCTGAATAGCTTTACACCACCCAATGTCACTCAGGTGGGTTCAGAGCCATCAAGAAGGCACAACACCAACCCAGCCTCCCCATTGCTGTGTGTGGGTCCATACCTCCTGAGGTTTCTCTCCACTGGCCGTGCTCCATTTGATCTGATAGATAACCACATCGGAGGCAGCGACAGCTTCCCATTGCAGTCGGAGGCTGTTCCCAGAGAGCTCGGTGACCTTCAGCGCCCGCGGCGGGGGGACCTTTACTGAGGGATGAAGAAGGAAAAGGAGCTGGAGTGCGGGCACTGACAGCGCCTTGTCAGAGCCAAGGTGGGGAGCAGATGGTTGGGGAGCAAAACATCAACCGGGCAGATGTCTGAGAGCAGCCTGTCTTTCACTTCCACACACCCATATGACAGCAGCCATCGGGACAGAGAGGGATAAATTATTTTTAAGCCCCTAATTAAGAAGGATTATCACATTTGAGGAGAGGACATGTTATCACGCTGATGTTGCAATGGGGAGAAGGCTAGGAGGGCTCTCAAGGACACAGAAGTTAGCGATACGTCGCTCTTTGCTTCCTTCCTTTATTCCTTCCACCTCGTTTTAAACATAACACAGCTGGGTATACTCCACATGCAAAGAACAAGAGTAATTTGGGGTTTGTGCAAGGGTTTTGGCCATGGCCTGCTGGGACTGGTGTTCAGAACATTCCTGTTCAGACACAGAACCCAGTTTTGTCACCCTTTACTGACACCAAAAGCATTTCCATTCCCTACTTACAGGTGGTAACATTGCCGGTAATAGGAAAGGAGTCCCCTTCATCATATGTAGATCTGACACTGATGAAGTATTGAGTGAGGGAGGACAAAGGACTCAGGACAGTGGATGTCGCAGTGCCAGGAACCTCGACCTGTGGTGGAGGAATTGTGTGAGTATTGTATGAAATGGGATGGGAGAGTTGGGCTTGTTCAGCCTGGAGAAGAGGATGCTCTGGGGACACCTTATTGCAGCCTTTTGATACTTAAAGGGGGCTTATAAGAAAGATGGGCACAGACTTTTTAGGGCCTACTGTGATAGGACAAGGGGTAACAGTTTTAAACTAAAAGAGAGTAGATTCAAACTAGATATAACAGTTTTAAACTAAAAGAGAGTAGATTCAAACTAGATATAAGGAAGAATTTTTGACGATGAGAGTGATGAGGCACTGGCACAGGTTGCCCACAGGGGTGATAAATGCCCCATCCCTGGGAACATTCGAGGCTGGGTTGGGTGGGGGTCTGAGCATCCTGATGTATTTGAAGATGTATCTGAAGGGGGCATATAGGGATGCTGGGGATGGACTCTTCATTAGGGACTGTAGTGATAGGACAAGGGGTAATGGGTTAAAACTTAAACAGGGGAAGTTTAGATTGGATATAAGGAGGAAATTCTTTCCTGTTAGGGTGGTGAGGCACTGGAATGGGTTGCCCAGGGAGGTTGTGAATGCTCCATCCCTGGTAGTGTTTAAGTCCAGGTTGGATGAGGCCTTGGGTGATATGGTTTAGAGCGATGTGTCCCTGTCTATGGCAAGGGGGTTGGAACTTGATGATCTTAAGGTCCTTTCCAACCCTAACCATTCTGTGATTCTATGATTCTATGTTCCTGCTCATTGCAGGGTTGTTGGACTAAATGACTTTTAAAGGTCCCCTCCAACCCAAACCATTCTATGATATGGAGAGGAGCGTGGGTAGAGCTCCAGAGGGATTAGCACATGGATGGCAACGCCATCAAAAGTGCCCATTTCAGAGTTTAACCCCTGCCAGCAGAAAATGCAGTCTCTCTGAACCATGCAGCAGAAGGGGAACAAGGCACTATGCAACCTCCCAGTTTTCCTTCCACCAGCCCCATGAGGACTCACCTCCACAGCATTGCTCCCTCTGCTAGAAACATAGCTGACGTGGTGAGCTTTCACAGCCGGAGACGCAGCCTCCCAGCTGACCCGAACGGATGCGTGGCTCAGCTCCGAGAAGCTCAGGTACCTGGGAGGGCTCAAGGCCACTGCAACAACAGTTAGTGACAGCGTTCCAAGGTTTCACAGCCCACATGGTGGCAATGCTATCGGTTGCCTCCTTCTGCTCATAGATGATCCCACCTTGAATTAAGAGACTAATTCACCATGCAGGGAATTGTATTTATGTTGTTACTGTACATGCCTCTGGGGTGTCATGAAAGGCTGCCTGGGCTTTAGGTGAAAACATAGCCACATAATTCCCTTTTCCTCCCCAGACAGCAAAGACTTCAGGGAACAGCTTTTGCAGGAGTCCTTTTTTACCAGGGGAAAATCATTCCTTTCTCATAGCTCACCATGTAATTAGAGATCCCCTCAGGGACCAATATCAGCTTAAGATGAGGCAGGGAAGAGGCAGTGTGTTTACAAGCCACATGCACAATATGGAAAGCACTCATTTAACATGTCTTTCCTGCCTTAAGTGTTTATTAACAACTCAGGAAGCAGCAGCAGCACTTACGGGTGGTTTCCTGGATGCTGGCTGGATCACTCGCATCCTCCCCATACATTGCATACACTGCAATGGAGTACTCCGTGCTGGGAGACAGCCCATCCAGCAGGACCTCAGGCTGGGACACCTTCACCTGTTAACAGAGAGATGGTTTGGGTACCCTTCAGCTCTAAGGTATCTGCCAGTACCCTCAAAAGACCAAGACATTACAGCAACAAGGTTATACTTAGGGACTTAGTATACAGGGCTTATAGGGATGCTGGGGAGGGACTCTTCATTAGGGACTGTAGTGACAGGACAAAGGGTAATGGGTTCAAACTGAAGCAGGGGAAGTTTAGATTGGATATAAGGAGGAAATTCTTTCCTGTGAGGGTGGTGAGGCACTGGAATGGGTGCCCAGGGAGGTTGTGAATGCTCCATCCCTGGCAGTGTTCAAGGCCAGGCTGGACGAAGCCTTGGGTGAGATGGTTTAGTGTGAGGTGTCCCTGCCCATGGCAGAGGGGTTGGAACTGGATGATCTTAAGGTCCTTTCCAACCTGAACTATTCTATGATTCTATGACTTCTCCGCTCTAGGACTTCACCACTTGAGTAGGTGATCTACAGTGGTCAGTGCCCTGCCTTTTCTCAAGGGACACATTGAGGGATATATCACCTTTTAAACTAAAAGGGAAGATTCAGGTTGGACATAAGGAAAAACTTTTTGCAATGAGAGTGGTAAAACACACAATTTACAGTGAGGGTGGTTCTTATATTCAGGTGGTCCAGAGAGTTGGTGGATTCACCATCCCTGGAGGAGTCAAAGCCAGGCTGGATGTGGTTCTGAGCAACATCTTCCAAGTTGAAGGCGACCCTGCTCATTGCAGGGATTTGGACTAGATAAGCTTTGAAGATCCCTAGCAACCCAAACTATTCTGATTTTATGATTCTATGATTCTCCTACCCTGATCTTGCATAGACATGCAAGTCTCACACAAAACCGCTGCTATCTGTTCTGGGTTGGATAAGGGGGCACACGAGGGATGCGATCCCACTTTGCTCAGACACATGGAGAAGAGGCAGAGCTGCCTGCTGCAAGGAGACCCATTGCAGCCGGGTTGCTGCCACCTGCCGCTAGCACAGCTCGGCCACAGCTCTCCTGCTGCTCTCTGCTCACTTACAAACACTCCCGAGACACTTAGGAGCCTGCACACAATGGAGCAGGGTAGTATGAGAGGCTGGGAGCATCTTAATGCTGGGTTTGCAGACATCCCATAGCCTTGGAGCATTGCACTCTCACAGTGAGTAACTGCAGAAATGTTCTAATATAATCACAATTAATCAAAAGCACTAATAAATTAATAATAATAAACCATCACTAATTGGTCTGTTTTGAAAACCATCCTGTGATTGCTCCTATTGCTGTGCATTCAGGGCTGGGAATCCAAGTCAAAGAGGCAATATGTTCCCCCCCCCGTTATTTTGAATTCATGTCTTCAGCCTACACATATTCCAGCTAATTCATTAAAATACACACATGGTAAATGGTTCTTAGACGTTTTTAACGGTTTTACATTCATCAAGTGTTGATTCATCCTTACACAGTGCCATGGGTCTGCTCTTAGAGGTCAGCCAAAACCACCCTAATGAATTTTCAGCTAACATCTAAAGATAAGCACAGTAAAGTCATTTATGTACAGCCTCAGGGATAAAGCAATTACATTTGGGGCTGCAAAGAAGTGAGTTTAATCCCTGGGTTTCCAGGGCCCCATGAGACAGTCAGTTCTCTCCTATGCCTTTATTTCCCACGTGGAACGCTCATGTTGTATACCCCTTTGAGATACACCATAAAAAACAACCCTTACATAAGATGTTGCTGGCAATAGTAGTGACCCATGATACCAGTTCACAGAGGTTAGAGCTAGAACTGAACAGCTCAGACACAGAAAACATGATATTGTATTGTTCTCATGAACTCTACCTCTGTTGTGTAGTCCTCTGCCCCATCAGGGGCTGCGGAGCAGAGCACCAGGTACTGCGTGGCTCCCTGGGCTGCCTTCCAGCTCAGCCTCATACTGTTGTGGCTCAGCTCAGAGACCCGTAGGGAGCGGGGGGAAGACAAAGGCACTGATGGAGAAACAAGGCAGAAAGATACCTTCAGTGTGAGGTCCGTGACAGCTCAAACCTTGGAGGAGACGCGGCTTTGCAGCAGCTACTGCTGGTGGACATCTACCCCGCATCTAACACAGTGGAGCAGCCACTTTAGAGAGAACAGTTTTAATTCACTCGGATTAACCCAAGGATAAAAAGGCAGCAAGGGGTTGCAAGGTTATTACTAGCATGGGGAGTACTGCCACATCAGTGGTCTCCTTTGCAAGGACCCGCTGAAGGTCTCTGGTCCAACTTGCTTCTCAAAGAGCAGGTTGCTCAGGGTCTTGTCTGGTCAAGTTCTCAACATCTCTACAGATGGACATAGCTGTAGACTGAACTTGAGCAAGGGGAAAGAATCGAATGTCAGGGTCATTCCTGACTGCAAGGAAAGAGCGTTGCTCACTTATCATACATGCAGCAGCATAATTCTCTCTACTCACGACCTACATGTGGAGGTGATGCCTCTCAGCCCATCCCCAACAAGTGTATCATAAACAGGGATCACTGACACCACATACTCCGTGTGCGAGGTCAGATTGGAAAGCTGCAAAGAGGAGACTGCTCCATCTAAAATCACCTGAAAGCAGAAAGGAAGGCTGTCAGGAAAGGGATGTTCTAGCCACTCTTCAGCAAAGCAATGGCTGAACTGGCCTTTCCTAGCAAGTATGGCTTCTTTGTGGCAGATCTGTGCCCAGAAACAAGAAGTCTTGCTGCCTTCTGTGTTCTGTGTAAGCTAGCATCTCCCCAGAACAGACAGCTAAGAGGCAATAAGCATTCCTGTCCCCTAAGGCTGGGATCTGTGCAAACACCAATCACAAGACTCTAACAGTGCTCTCTTAATGGAAATCCATCAACAATCTGGATTTGCTTTTCTATGTCATTATCTATCACAGATGAGCATCCTTGGACAGCTCTGTGCACCTTAGTCCTCTGGGCCAAAACAGATGTTTCAGGGAGGGGATAACACTTCATAAGATTAAAACCAGCAGTGTCATGGCTTGCATTATTTCTAGCAAGATATTTACCCCATTTCCTCTTGTGTCTGGTCATCCTATGAGCTGACCACATTTTAGGTGGTGTCCCACCAGAACCACACCTCCAGCCTCATCTTTTTGTCTAGTCAAGCCTAAATTCCCAGCCACCACCTGGATGATACTGCAGTCCTAGGTGTCCGAAGCAAGGTCTCTCACCTCTTCGGGCATGCCACCCTTAGAGGGATAATACACAACCCGGTAGTTCTTTGGTGGTCTCAGAGGAGGACTCCACGTCAAGTGCATGCTCTTAGAGGTCACAGCTGATATTTTAAGGTCAGTTGGGCTCAGCTGGGGGCCTGAGTTCACAGGGCTCTCTTTCACAGCACTACCTAGGAGTTAAAACCACAGTTACTTTCTTATGTCCAGACTTCCCATGCTAAATGTACTTTCCAGCTCATAAATACGACTGAGGGTTTCCAACCCGTGTTAGTGTCTCCTTCCCTATAGAGCATAGGAACTGTTCCAAACACATATTTTACAACTGGGCATCCAGAGAAAACAACTACTCCATAGAGAACAGGCTGTACATTCGCTGGGTGCTGGGGATATTTTTTCAACACAAGTCTGCATGTTTGCCTGTATTCAAAAGATGACCCAGGGTTGACAAATCATGAAAATGGTCAAACTCAACAAGAACAAGTTAGTTTGCTTTCATTTTTCTGAGCAGCCCATTTTTTCTTTAGCCTAATCTGCACTTTTAATAATGTCTAATTATACCAAACAAGTGCAAATTCATAAGAATGAATTAATTTGTTTAGGTGAATCTCCAGAGCATTAAAATAAAAGCATGCTTGAAAATTAGGCTTTTCTCATTCCCCTTAGGCCAACCTCAGAGCAGAGAGAAATGGAAATGTGTGTACAATATTCCTCCTGAGGATCTAAGCTAACATCTGGAGTGGTTCTTCACTCTCTTGTCTATCATACAGGCTGCTTTCCAGCACAGGAAAGAAATGGGCTGTCTGGATTTAAGTTGAAAATGCCTTGGAGATCTATCATTCAGAGTGTTGAGAAAATAAATGTGTCTAGATGTTTTAGCATCTCCTCTCCCTACGTCCACTTTTCCTCCATACACACTCCCTAACATATTCTCAAATTAGCTCTTTTGCTTTTCCTGCCTCCTCTTCGTTGGAAGAAACTCAGAAAAGGAGATGGTTGCAACATATTTCTCACACCATAAGATAACGGAAGAGGGAAAAGAAGTCCCCTCATCCCCAGAGTGGTCATTATTAGGTGATTATATCCACCAAGAGTTATCCAGACCCCTGTTAGGAACGGCTGTTGCTTGTATCGGCCCACAGGCCAAAAGCAGGCAACTAAACCAAGAGCATCAGAATGGAAACATCTACCAAGTAACATCTATGTGATGTATTATAGCCAGTGGGGAGGCAGCAGTGGATTGAGAGTGCAAGAACTGCACCCAGAGGGAGACAACGATCACGGAAGAAAAGCCAACACATTGATGTGGCAAGGACAACTGTCAGGCAGCAAGAGGGCTGAGCAAGGAGATCAGCACTGGAGGACAAAAGTTGGATGGTGCAGCCCATGGAGGGAAAGGGTCAACCCTGATGGCAAGGAAGGTGGATGGAGAGCAGAAGGAAGCTCAGCCCTCACTGAGGAGGTTCCACTTCACCTGTGTTTTCCCTGTTGCTCCTCTCTCTGATCCTGGTGCACAGGACCCGGTTGAGTTTGCCAACCAGCGAGCTCAGCAGTGGGAAGTCCAGCACGTTGTACACGGTGAGCTCCAGCGGCTCCGATGCCACTTGTCTCAGCTCTGCCTCGTCCGCGTTCTTCACCCCTGCAACCAGAGCAGAGAATGAGACTGAGAACACTGCCCGGAGAGGAGCAGCCCTGCATCTGTGTGGCTTGTTCAGGGGCAGGATGGGTTCACTGTCATCATGCTCTTCAAGCAGAGCCTCTCCATCATTCCACCTGGGTGTCTGAGAACAGTCTTGCCCTTTCCTGCAGCCACAGCCTCAGTTCAGCCTGGGTAGGGCTCTCAGCTCTGTGCGCACAGAAGATCTTGTGTGGCCTGGAGACAGACCAGTGAACCCTTCTGGTCTTTTGGCTCCTCATCACTTGCCAGCTTTGCTAGCAGGAAGGGAGGTGTTTTTCACCCTAAGAGGCATGTGGCATAAATAGGGGAAGGAGTGGATGAATAAACAACAGTTTTGTGTTTATGAGATGCCAGCACTCCTCAGAGTCTGTTGTTCCTCAGAACATCACACTGCCTTTTGAGAGAGTCAGGGGTGAGCAAAAAACAATTTAGCAAGACTTTACCATCACAGAGCAGCTCCATCCCCATCGTTCTGCTCCTCACCCTCATTAACCCTCTGCAGACCACACTCCACAGCATACAACTTATTTTGCTTCCCAATGCTAGGCTCAAGGCTGCCCTAATATTGCCAGATGAGCATCCCGCCTGGTTTATGAAGCTCAAAACCATTATCTTACTATCTTTGCTTGCCTCCATCCCATTGATACAGAACCCTATGCAATAAACATTTGGCTTGTGTGTTTTCAACATAAATTAGCACTTAAAGCTTTGGGGACTGTAATTTTAGGAGAGTTTTCTATGTAACTTTATTGCTCATTTATTTGTCTGTAGCAGACTCCTGTACTCATCAAGGACAGAGATGCTCAAGGCCATTTTGCTTCTTATTATTGCTGCTGGATAGTGAAGAGCAGAAAATGCTATTCAGAGAAATGGCAAGTTGTGAGAAGCAGTAGTTGTAAAGGAGGTCTCCTGCCATCCCAAATACAATGTTCTCTTGCCTAATTCCACAGCTGAGATTTGGCTGTTCTCATGGCACGGGTCTCTGAGGCTCACAAATGTCTTTAGATGAGAGGTGTGGAATCTCTCATGTGAATTACTGTTTTTTTCTAAGCAAACAAAATACCCTTTGAAGACACTACCTGTGCTGAATAAATGAGTTCATTATCATCTTAGTCACAAGGTAATAAAGTCCTACTCTCTGTCTTAGTTTTACAGCCTGAGGATGCTTCTATCAAAGATGAGGGAACATAAACTTCAATTTAAAGAAGATCAAAAGTATCATCCTATCATAGAACCACAGACAGGTTTGGGTGGGAAGAGACCTTAAAGCTCATCCAGTTCCAACCCCTGCCACAGGCAAGGACCCCTTCCACTGGAGCAGCTTGCTCCAAGCCCCTGTGTCCAACCTGGCCTTGAGCACTGCCAGGGATGGGGCAGCCACAGCTTCTCTGGGCACCCTGTGCCAGCGCCTCAGCACCCTCACAGGGAAGAGCTTCTGCCTAAGAGCTCAGCTCAGTCTCCCCTCTGGCAGGTTCAAGCCATTCCCCTTTGTCCTATCACAAAGCAGGTTGACTTTGTCCTATAGCTTACAGACGGTTGTGATCTTACCAATGGCAAATATCTCTATGCCCAGGTTTTTCAAGGTCTGAGCAGCCAGGTTAGCATCATCCTGGGATTTTCCATCAGTCAAGAGTATCACCAACTTCTCAGCCTCCAGCCGGGCACCAGCATCTGGTTTCAGATTCTGCTCCAGGACATGGGTCAGTGCCAGACCTGGAGAGGAGCAAAGATGGATGGTTACCATTTTCTCTGCCCTGCAGTGGCCTTGGTCCCCATGGAGAGCATCCTCCCATAGGAACAGCTTTCCCCACTGTAGTCACACGCATCATTCAGCAGAGACCTGTGAGACGGAGTTACCTGTAAAGGTGTTGCCTCCTTTGTACCGCAAACTCCTCATAGCATCCAGAACTTGGTCCTTTGTAGAGTAAGTGCTCAGATCCCATTCTGTGCGGGGATCACTGCTGTACTGGGACAGCCCTGGAGAAGGCAAGAGCCATCAGCATCACACAAGCCAAGGTAGGTTGCAAGAGGAGACCCACCTGGGGGATGTGGCATCAGGATTGCCATGGGAAGATGCCACAAATAAAGAAAGGGCATGGGGATGAGCAGATCGGGTTTCTATCTCCACTTCTTTGCATGGTCCTTCTCATGCAGGCAGTTGGGTGATGCATCAGACTGGGTACAGTGGTACCTGCCTATGTGGTGATGCTCTGAAATGCTTTATAAGGTCTAAGGTCTTAATGTTAGGTGGGGACAAACTAGTCAGCTGCAAGGAGTAGGAAAAAACTCAGAACTGGAAGCGTCATTGTTCTTGGCTGAATACAAAGCATCTCCACACAGCATTGCCACTGCACCTGTCTATGCAGAGCTGTGAAGGCTGAGCACCTCCACAGAGGTAGGCAGCAAATCCCAAATGTAGCTCAGCATCAGCACCCAGCCTGGTGCTGCCCAGATGTTGCTTCTGTTCACTCTGCAGCTATTGCTTACAGCCACTAGAGGCCAGAGCTTGCTAGCAGATGATGCTCTCGGGAGCGACAAGCAGGACCCCAACCTACAGGAATAAAAGCTCCTCAGAGGAGCACATAACCACTCCTTCAAACACAGACTTCCCAAGGCCAGGAAACGGGAAAGTCTCCTACCTACTCTTATCTTGTCTTGGCCAATAGAGAATGGGGAAATCAGATTGCTCAGAAACTCCTTAATGAGCTTGAAATTGTTGCGCCCGATGCTCCAGGATCCATCCACAAGCAGGACAATATCAGTCATTGCAGATGAGTCACACTGAAATTGGGAACCTGGGAGGGCAGAAGGTTTGATGTTGAGAGAAGCAATCGCAAAGGAGGAAAAACAGCTTCAGTTTTAAGACAAAAAGCAAATCTGCAGTGTAAGGCCTCGTCTGGATGGTGGATTGGACCATCTGCCAGCCTGAGGCATCCCAGCACCTTGGGAAAACCACATGGCAAAGGGTAACCCACCTCAGTACCAAGAATTGGAAGGATGTGCAGCTGCATTCCTGCCAAGAATGGGTTAAAGCTGTCAGGAAGTGTGTGCCTAACCCAAGCACTACTCTGCTAGCTGTCAGCTCCATTACATCTCAGCCCCAGCCCAGTGCTTCCCTTTTATGTAGCCTAAGTCTCCAGGAATTGCAGGTGATTGCTTCATTCCATTCCATCACAACATCCCCCGTGGGCTATAATTATTCCGTGGCTTTATATTAAATCCAATCTCTCTGTAAAGACCTGCTGGCATCACAGACACTCAAGCCCTGCTTTTCTCCCCACCCCAGCCCTGCAGCTTAGCAGGGGATAAGACAGGACATGTCACTGGTCAGACGCATCTTCCTTGAGTGTTTTTCAGATGGGGGATTTCCATCTTTGGGGAAGGGAAATGGATGATCCCATCTATTCAGTGGGCTCCAGAAAGGTCACTCTCCTGTCTTTTTTCACAGCCATGGGTTCCTATTGATGTTAAGAGAACAAAGAAGGGTGCTCTGGCTAGTCCCATTCCCACTGCTTCAACAGTGCTCTGAGCCATCTGCCTTATTATAGTCTCAGCTGATGAATCTGAAGGATCATGATGGATCAGTTATCCAGTTATCAGCTGAAGAACAAGTCCAGAAGGAGGAGCAGGTTGGGCAATGATTTTCTCCTTCCCTTCTGAAGGCTTGGAAAGGTCAATGGCTGGAGGGGGTCTGTTGAAGCATACGGACTCTTCCATGGATCTGTCAGAAGCAGAGGGAGGTGGCAACAGGAAAGGAGAGAATGGTGGCAAACCAATAAATAAAATCATCTGCAAGGAATTTTTGGCCTAGCTCCAGTTTGCCTTAAAGTCTGTGATGTTCTACAGAGCTCCAAACATCTCCAGTGTCTCCTGACAGCTCCCCAAGGCATGACGTGGTAGTTGGAAGCACCACCAGCAGCACTGTACTACTGAAAATCCTGGTGATAGAGAGGGGTGGAAAGCTGGCGTTCAATGAACATGAAGGATAACGGTAGGGAAGAAGGAGCAAGACACGTTTGAAACCCCTCTCACCTCTCCTCAACGAATCCTTTGTGGGTTTTTCTTTCCCTAGCGATTCCCGCTCCGGGCTCGCAGGAGTGCGCTGGGATGACTCTGTGGGAGTTGGGGTTGCTCCTGTCGCACTGGCCTCCACACTGGGCTGGCTTCTTGTTGGTTCTCCCAAGCCCTTTGGCTGAATCCCCTTCTGCCTTTTCTTCTCAGCTCTGTCCTTTGCTGTGCTCCAAAGAGAAACATCCCTCTGTCCCTGTTGCGTTATCCCCGTGCAACCTGCTCCCCTCAGCGGCTGGTTTAAGCCCCATTTGACAGAGGTGTAGGGGGCTCAGAGAGGATAAAGTCCTACAGACTTAATGCAGATAAATAGCTAGATAAAGGAGATCATCTTTGTTCATGCGTCTTAGAGGGCTGTACACGAGTTAATACTAATATTAGTAGTTAACATGCACAGAGTAATAACATACACATAAAGTTAATAATAATATTAGTAGTGGATCACATCAAAAGTTTGTCCTTGCCATTATCTTTGATGATCAAAGATAATTCGTGTTTATAAAGTAAAACCAGGGAAAACACACCATGGCAGCTAAACCCAGTGTACTGTCAGTGCACCCACCTGGCTGTGCCAAGACTGTGCTCAGGGGTGGTGGGGTGGCCTCTGCCACCCCACTGTGCTCAGCGGCTGGGGTCCCCAAAGAGGTGAGGTTCTTTCCTGATGCAGCTCCTGAGTTCCTTCGGTTATTTCTAGTCTGGGAGGCGTTTCTGAGCTCCTCTACTGTAGGAAGACCAAAACCAAGGAGAGAATCAATACAAACTGGTCTGCTTCACAGTCCATTCCTCATCCCTTGCATCTTCACCATCTCTTCCTTTCTAACCTTCCAACCAAAGCATTTACAAGCTCTGATTGCTGCACAGTCTACTCTGCACATGACACCTCTCCAAGGGCCTCAGGAGCTCTCTGAATGGTAGCTTGTAGCCCATTCTACTTACTCACAAATTTCCTCTTGGCAAACAGGGCTTCCTGGGAGCCGTTGAGCACGTAGACCTGCAGCGTGTATTCCTTGGAAGGGCTCAGCCCCCCCACTGTGGCTTTGGGAGTCTTGGTTTTCAGCATGACTTCTTGCTCCGAGTCCCCTGGGGTGGGATGAAGGCACAGTTCAGAGCTTGTTAGTGCTTAAATTTAAGCTGACAGTAGTGAAATCACTGCTGAATGCAGGGAATGTCTGCCCAGGAACCCCAGTCAGCTCCCATTTGGTTTAATTTTGTGGAGGTCTGTTTTTTCCCAATGCAGAACTGAGAATATTGAGGGGTTTTATTAAATCCATAATACATGCCCAAAATGGAAAAAAACAGTTCCCACCCAGCGTTTGTTAGATTCTCACAGCATTGCTGAGTGAAAAACCAGGTCTTCAAAGGGTAAACACTGGGCAAATGGTAGTATATATTGCTTATGAAAACATCCAACCAAGTGATGCATCAAAAGGAGCGTGACCAGCAGGTCCAAGGAAATGATGCTGCACCTCTACTCTGCTCCCGTGACACCCCACTTGGAGCACTGTGTGCAGTTCTGGTGTCCTCAACTTAAAAAGGACATGGAACTGCTGGAACAAGTCCAGAGGAGGCCATGAGGATGATCAGGGACTGGAGCATCTCCTGTATGAAGACAGGCTGAGAAAGTTGGGACTGTTCAGCCTGGAGAAGAGAAGGCTGCGGGGAGACCTCATAGCAGCCTTCCAGTATCTGAAGGGGGCCTATAGGGATGCTGGGGAGGGACTCTTCATTAGGGACTGTAGTGATAGGACAAGGGGTAATGGGTTAAAACTGAAACAGGGGAAGTTTAGATTGGATCTAAGGAAGAAAGTCTTTCCTGTGAGGGTGGTGATGCACTGGAATGGGTTGCCCAGGGAGGTTGTGAATGCTCCATCCCTGGCAGTGTTCAAGGCCAGGTTGGACGAAGCCTTGGGTGCCATGGTTTAGTGTGAGGTGTCCCTGCCCACGGCAGGGGGGTTGGAACTGGATGATCTTAAGGTCCTTTCCAACCTGAACTGTTCTATGATTCTATGATGTACTTGAGGTTATATGTGACAAAGTGAGGAAGTGGTTCAGTGCCTCCAGAGGTCATCACCAGCAGTTGGGATTCATCTTCCTTATCCCAACCACTCTCCCTGTGCTGTCCCTGCAAACCCCACTATGCTGGGACCTGTCCTGGGTCTGTGATGCCTGACCAGGCAAAACTGGGGGCATTTCTGTGTTGGCAGTGAGCAGATGGAGTGTGGCAGCTCTGCAAAGCAGAAGCCAGCTACACAAAACCAACAGAGAGATTCAAACCCCTCTGATTAGAGAATATCTACACACTTTAAAGACGGATGTGTTTCTGACCTGTCATCCCTGTGCTCATGCCTAGGGCTGGAGATGGAGCTCCCCAGCCGGATAAGAGGGAAAGCCTCAGGCATGTGCTCCAAGTGGGGATTCCCTGCATTCCCGGGATGCTCATCGCTCTCTGCGGCTCAGGGAAGAGCAGGGAAGGAATGAGAAACCTCCTGCTCCAGCTTGGAAACAGGTGGGGGCCGAGCTAAAAGCGGGTGGATGATCACAGGAGCTCTGCCGCACGCTCTCCTGCCTGGCAGCTCCTTCTCCAGCTGCTGGAAGGGCGGCAGTGATTGGAAACCGAATGCCAGCCAAGACTGAGGTTGCCTCCAACCACACTGCTCCTTGCCAAGTCACGTTGTGTCCTTCCACCACCACCGGGTTCAGTGTCCAAAGCCAGGGAGATCTGGAGCTTGGCCAGGATAGGGAGTTAGGGTGAACCCCACACACATGGGTCAAGGACTTCCCTTCCCATGTCCCTGTAGGTAGGGGGATCACTGAGAGCTCTCAAAGAACCAGACACTGAGCCTTCCAGCACCCTTTTTCTCACACAGTCCCAAAAGCAACGCTTTCTGACTAAGCCTTTCTTTTAAGATGAAGAGAGCTGAATTTCATCTCTGTCTTGTGAATGAATGACAGAGGGGTTGTGCCTGCACTGATGGGGCATTTTGGACTGCTGTCGGGGTGGCCAGAGGGGCTTTGTGTGTGTACTGCCCAGTGGAAAGTTTTGATGTAAGTGATCAACACTTGAAACCAGACCAACCAGTGGGTAATTCCCACTGCCTTATCTCTATAACCTCAAGGCCCAAATAATGCTCTTACTTAAGTCCACCAGTTAAAGGAAGAGCTCAGCCCCCCCCATACACAAATCTCCACTGGGTCTGATGTCCAATGCATTAGCACATACCTGCCATGGGCTTTACCCGAACCTTGTAGCCGCTGATGTTCCCTTCAGTCTCTTTCCATTTCATCTGGAGCCTGTCTTCTGAAAGGACAGTGAGTTTCAGCCGGCCTGACCCTGGGGAGGAGGAGAAGTGTCTGTGCTGTTATTATGGATGCAGTTCCTCCCTCTGTATTTGCACCCAGAAACCACAGATGCCATCTCCTCTATGGAACCCTTCACCATCCCATGCAAGTCCTCAGCATCCCTGGTGCTGCAGAGCAGGTCCTGCAGCTCCCCTGCATCTCTGCCATGAACCTACAGTGAATCACTGCAAATCTGCATCCTCCATGCTGTGTGAAGGGGAAATGGGACCTCACTATGGAAATGGGACCACTGCAAAGAGGGAAAGCAGCCTAGCACAGAGGTGAGGGCTTCCCCTGCACCCTTCACATCTTGAAGGACTCTCCTGAGAGCTTGCATCCAGAATAGTTTGTTTCAGCAGACGTGTTTAGTGTGAGCATCTGAAGTGGGAGGGCAGGAACAGATACAAGGGCTCAGGGAGGCTCTTCCCTAGGTTTGGGCTGCTGAGAATGCAGGAATTCCCCAGGCTGATGGATCACATAATTCTGCATAAAGATCAGTCCAGAGGCAGCTCCAAGGACCTGCTGGGGTTAGAAAGGAAGAAATAAGGAAGAAAACGTGATAGAGTGTAAATAACAGTTCCTGGCAGGCCCGTAACACACAGGCACCAGCTTGGACCAGTTTGCTGCAGGGAGCAGTAAACTAAATGACAAACCCTAAGGAAAAAAATCCTATCAGACAAGGAGGCAAAAAGAGGAAAGAGCACATTCCCTTCTCATCTCCAGCCTTCACAGACAGCTGTGAAACCCAGCCAACGTCTGAACTCGTGTCACGCTCTGAAGCAATGATTCCTTGGTAAAATGCAGCTGTACCCTCGTACCACTGTCACCACATGAAACTTCTTCACTTGACTGGGTAGAGGATGGCAACTCAGCACATTTGCGTCCCTGCCTTCCTGACACAGCACCTTACAGCTGCCTTTCCAGCAGGATGCCCTGATTTGCAATGAGCAAGCACATCCTTTGCCTGCAATGATAAACATCTGCACTCATCTGTAGCTGTTACCAATCTCTTTCCCTTTACCATTACTGATAAGAAAACAGCTTAGGGTGACCCAGAGTGTCCAGCTTGGTGCTGGCAAAGTGTTGCTCCTTAAGTCCCTAATCTGGTCTTGCATCGTGTCCATACATCTCCTGACATCTTTGCCATGAAGTCACAGGAAAGCAGTGGGAGCTGGAAGTGAGGACTTGCTTGTCTCAGCCCAACATCTGTGCCTTAACCTTTCCTTGCAGAGACTTCCTGGGGGCTGCCCTACAAGCAGATAACTATTTTGGGAGAACAAAGCTCAGATTCACATCTCATCCCAGGCAAATCTGAAGGGGAAGGAAGAAAACGTTAGGAAGAGGGGTGAGGGGCAAAAACAAACCCCAGAATCATGCCAAAGAGAAATGGTAAAAGATCATGGAACAATGAAGGGAATTCATGGTTAGATTAAACATGGAGCTGTCTTCTTTTGGCCAAGAGTGGTCCAGCTCCTTGGCCATCACTCTAGGAGCCCAGAAGCTAAAAAGGCAAAAATGTCCCCAGAGAACTCAGAAAGGACAGCATCCTCTAAAGCACCATTATGTGCTGGATGCAAATGAATCCCAGTGCCATGAAAGCTCCACTGTTTCCCTGCCCTGTGTTGGATGTGTGCTATCTGATGCTGTAACCTTGCTCTTTGGTTCACAGGGAGTTAAGCCCAGTTTTAACCGTGGAGGCTGGTGTGGAAGATGCACAGCATGGAGACACCTCTATCCAAGCTCTGAAGTGCCATCACCCCTCCAGGAAGGTTCAAACACGATATAAAAGCAGTTCTTCAACATCTTCAACATAGCTATAGGTACTTTCTGGTCATTCATGGTGCTATGGGAGTGCTATATGTTACAGGAGGAATGTGCCTCATGTGCTTTCTTGTCCAGATGTTACACCATGTACCACCATATACATCCAAAGCAATAGTTTCAGGGAGCAGGACATGATGTGGTGAGTAACAGCAGCAACACCCTTTTTATTCCTGTTTCTCAAGTTCCATATCACGTAAGCACCCTTCACTGCTTATACAGGCTGAAATGCATCCCTGGTGTGAGGGAGCGGTGAGCTGAACTGCTGCCAATGATGAGGATGGGCTTTACAGGGTGGGGAGGGATCAAGATCGTCTCCTCAAATGGGCCCCCTGATCTCCCATTGCTCTCTCTGTGTGGGAACAAGCTGTTTGCAGCTTCACCAACAGACACCAGCACACAGCATCCCCTTGAAATCCTGCGTGTGATTGGGAACATCCCTCAAGTGCGGTGCCAGTGCCAATGGGAAAGGCTTGAGCAAGGGCTGGGCTAACCCTGGTGACAGCCAAACCATAGGGGATTGCCCAGAGCAAGGGCAGGCAGGCTCCTTACCTTGTCCCACATGACCCCAGACATGGCTCACCACAGGCAGGCAGGCAAGGAAGAAACAAGTGTGAATCAGCATGGTGACCAGGACCTACGAGAGGGCAAACATCAGGAAGGACAAGCAGAAATTACACTTCACTAGGTCAAAACAGCGTTTGCAGTCCTCACTTAAGGGACAACAAGCTGAGATCTACAGCTCTACCCATCACTGACAGCACTGGAAGGGTGGATGGAGAAGCACACATGAATTCCTTGCAATCCCTATATGTTATTTTATATTCCTGTTCTCTCCAATGCAGCCTTGGACCACTAAGTACTAAACTGTGCTTATAAACCTGAGAGGGAATAGTCTTTTGATATAGTATTTCTCTCAGCCTGCTTGGTCCTGGAGATGGACACAAGAGGTGCTGGGTTCTGCTCTGATGATGGAGATAAGCAACATTGGCCAAATCACTAGACAGACATAGATTTCAGAGCAATCCTATTTTAAATCATAAGAAGCAATTCTGAATGTTGTTACCAAAATCAATGCAAGTATGCAAACACACAGCACCCTTCTCACATCCCTGCAACGCACACACTGATTATAAGGGGGAAAGCATGTAGAGGAGCACTCTTTGGTGCTGTGCCACAGATCTAACGACCTCGCAGGCACTGTGATAAAGGAATCACGCAGCAGGAGGGATAACCCAGACGGAGCCGAGTTTACATGTCAACAGTTTAGAAACAAGGGGGTTATTTCTGATTTCACAGTGGGTTTCCTGAGCAGTTACATTCAGGCCTTGTTGAGATGCTTTGGTTTTAACCTGTTCACCTGCACAGACTGGAAACAGATGCGGTTATGGACTTAATGATGGCAGAGGATCCGTTTGACTTAGAAGTAACCGCTGCAGCATCAATAAAGCTGGCAGGCTAAGGATAGATACCCAGCCTATGGACCTCACGGCCTTTCCATTCCCTTTGCCAGCCTGGATTCCAGTTTGGGTAAGGATAAAACCACCTCATTGGAAACAGTCCCCGTTCCCCCCTTGTCACAGTCTCAACACACCAGGTTTAAAGCATGCTGCTGGCCTTTCACAACGCATCATTGGCATCTGTCATTTTTGTGCTGCACGTTTCAGCCTCATTGCTTTTGGCAGAACCAGACCATACACCAGCTCCCTCCATCACCATCTGCAGCGACATTTCACTTCTGTTCGCTTTGATGGACAGGTATTTAGAGGCTTCTGGCAAATGCCTATTTCCCTTCAAACACGTCAGCTTTTTAGCTATTGCAAGGAAAACTACACACGCATGTGAGTGACCCAGCCGTGATCTCCTGGGGTTCAAATCAGTCCTGAACTGCTGTAAGAATGAATGGAAAATGCACAAGTTGTAACAGGGAGGTGGTAACCACCCCGCTCAGTCTGTGCTAGTCTTCTTGATAGAAGATCAGGTTATACAGAACAACTGCAGTGTAACTGAAGCCCTTAGCCACGGGAAACACTTGCTTTTCTTTCCCAGTTAATGAATGAAGTCATTGCTTATAATAAACAGCAAACCTTTTACAGGTGGGTTCCAGAATGGGACTGTCACCTCAATGAGAGCAAAGCCTCCCCTGCCTGCAGAGGGACACGTGCCAAATGACAGCAAGAAGCCTGCATTTTTGGAGAACTCCTTGAATCCAAAGTTCGTTCATTTCATTCGGCAATGCCAAAAACTGCTCCTGATTTCCCCACAACTTCCCCATGGCTCTGCAGGTTAATGGGGTGCCAAACTCTGGCAAAAGCACTGGATTGTGCATGAGCTTTTCATGTTAGCCAGGGTTGTATGGATCTGAAGTCCAGTGAAATAAACACGTGGGCTTCTCCAGCCTGCACTGCACCTGGTTCATCCAGGAGCTTCCATCCTGATGTGTCTATGAGGAGGAGTTCATCATTAACCTGCATTGCATCCAGTAATTGCCCAGGGTGTAGGCCTCTGCTGTGACTAAAGCAAGGAGCAGGGATTTATCTCTTCTTCCCATCTCAAAGGCAAACCCATCGCTATTTTGCCTCTTCTCCAACTTCCCTTTTCCTACCCATAAAGTGGGAATTACAGATGCACCTGTATGAAAAGGTGGAGGAGCTCCCTCATCCTGGCTCTGCAGACCTTCCCCTCCACAGGTCACCTCTGGGAGATCCAAGCCCCTACTCTGGGTCTCTGTGGTCCTTTCCCATCTATCTCTACCCTCACTGGTGCCACCATTCAGCCAGGCTGGGCTGTGGAGCGTGGAACCAAGGTGACCACAGTGGTACCAATGGGCACACTGATGCCCCTCTCCCATTACTCACCTAGGAAAGGAATTTGGAGATGGGAACACATGAAGCATGTGGTGAGTAATTCCATGAGCTGGAAAATTGAGGGGGGGACATGGGATGGGACACACCACTTCCCACTTTGCCCCAGCTGTGTGTGCAAGGGGGATTTGGAGGTTAAAGCAGTCAGAGATCCCCTTTATTCGTACAGGAAACTTTAAAAGTAGTCATTCTAATTAAAGAAAACAGAAAACTATGCAAAAAAATCCCATGTTTAAACGAGCACAACTCAAGTGGGGATCTGGGGGCACTGGGAATGATTCCCACCCTCCACAGCCACAGTGTGGGGACATCTCCTCACCCCAGAGGCCATCCCTGTCTCTGCACAGAACTTAGGCACAAGTTTCACTTCCAGGCTGAGCCTTTGCAGCTCCCCAGAGCCCAGACAGCAACATCAGCTTGATGCAGACCCACAGCACACCTCCAGGTGGGAAACCCACCCCAGACAATGGCCATAGCTACAAACCCTTCCTTGGTACCATCCTCTCCGGCAGTAGTTTCCTGCAGGTTTTATACCATTAACCACAAAATAGAAGAGGAAAACCCCAAACAAACCAACGAGCAAAGTGCATTTCCCGCAGAAATCAGCCCAAAAGCATCGCTAAAGCAGCCCTGGCAATATCTAGACCTGACCTACGCTGGGCATGAGTCTTGAAGCTACTTCACCATAAGAGCTTGAGCCCTGCCACCCCGTGCAGCATCGCCTGCACTGCCCCAAGCTCCAAGTTCCCAACCGCTGTTCTGGCGATGCCCCAAACCAGCACATCCCTCCTGGGCATCCCTGCAAACCGAGCCCCAAAGGGGAATGAATGAGCCACAGACCTCAATGGAGCAGCTTTTCCCTGGAGTGAGCCGGGAAGCGCGACGGATCCAGCTACATTCTGAAGCCCTGGGAGAAGCAGCCCTGGCGCCTCGTCTGCTGCTCGGCGCGATGAGAGATTGCAATTCCCAGCCGTCAGGAGGGGTAGGGAAGGGGAGGGAGAGCAGGGGGAGAGGGATGCCCCCACCTCCCTCTCACCACGCAGCAGAGAGCGCTGTTGGCCCCTATGTGCGGCTGGATAAAGCGAAGCGCTGCTGCTATGGAAAGCGGTGGGGAGCTTTCAGGACTAACACTAAACACACACTTAGGAAGCTGCAGGCAGAGTTCCTAGGGCGCAGCAACAAGTCCTGGCTCCCTCCCACTGTCAGGCTCCCAGGGATGAAGTCAGCCCGGCCCCCATCCACATCCCATCAGGCATTGGAGGGCCCGGCCTTTGCACCGAAGGCAAATTGCATTTGTTGGAGGAAAATGAGCACATCTGTAAGGTTTGCAAGGCCAGAGGCTGATTCATGAACTGGAGCTCGATGGGGCTGTGGGATACAGCCCTGAGCGCTCCCAGCGTGTGGTCCCCAGCCCTAAGAGTGCTTTTGAGAGCGCCCAGCTCCATGCCAAAACCTTTTCAGGCAGATTTCATCCTCGTTGCCAGGAAGGGAACAAGTGGCAGAGGAATTTCTCATAACAGAGGCCAGATTTCCAGCTGCATCTCTGGGTCAGCATCAGTTTCCTATTGCAACAGAGCAAGCTGCAAGAACCCCGCAGTCGCCGTTCAATGGGAAGCACAAGGACCTTTGAAAGTATCAAATTAGATGGAAAAAAATCCATTATAGATTCCAAGTATTTTGCACAATAAGCAAACATTTGGTATTTGCTGCAGTTTAGGTTTAGAATTCAGTGTTTAAAAGCATCGCAAGGCACAGACTAAACAATACCAGCGAAAGGAAACACTTAGGCCTTACTAAAAACAAAACATGGGAGCAGTTGGCACCGAGTGCAGAGGGGGCTGTTGTGTGAATGTCACAGATTACCTCTGCTGTGATTCCTACTCTGTTTGAGGAGGTGCTGAGATTTGCTACAGTTTGCTCTGAAGCTAAGAGGAGGTGAGAAGGAAATAGAACAGATCAAGGAGAACACTTTCCTTCCAAGGAATTCAGATCCAGAGCTAAAATTCACACTCTGCATCAGAGAATTCTGGGGCTGTTGCCAGTGCTTATATTCAGGTGGTTGTGTTCCAGCTTACCTTTCCCAAGGTGCCCATACTATGCTATAGAACCATAGAATAGTTAAGGCTGGAAAGGACCTTAAAATCATCCAGTTCCAACCCCACTGCCATGGGCAGGGACACCTCACACTAAACCATGGCACCCAAGGCTTCTTCCAACCTGGCCTTGAACACTGCCAGGGATGGAGCATTCACAACCTCCCTGGGCAACCCATTCCAGTGCCTCACTACCCTAACAGGAAAGAATTTCCTCCTTAGATCCAATCTAAATTTCCCGTTTAAGTTTTAACCCAATACAACTTGTCCTATCACTAGAGTCCCTAATGAAGAGTCCATCCCCAGCATCCTTGTAGGCCCACTTCAGATACTGGAAGGCTGCTATGAGGTCTCCATGCAGCCTTCTCCAGGCTCAACAGCCCCAACTTTCTCAGCCGATCTTCATACAGGAGCTGCTCCAGCCCCTGATCATCCTCGTGGCCTCCTCTGGACTTGTTCCAGCAGTTCCATGTCCTTTTTATGTTGAGGACACCAGAACTGCACACAATACTCCAGGTGAAGTCTTACATGAGCAGAGTAGAGGGGCAGGATCAGCTCCTTCGACCTGCTGGTCACGCTCCTTTGGATGCAGCCCAGGATACGGTTGGTTTCTAGGCTGCGAGCAAAGCCGGTTCATGTTCATTTCTTCATTGACCAACATCCCCAAGTCCTTCTCCTTGGGCTGCTCTGAATCTCTTCTTTGTATAGTCTCATGGCTTTGACTTAGCTCAAGCCCAACACTCTGGGTTAAACCATCACAGACACCCAAATCCTCCCTGAGCTGCAGCATAGGACAGAGCTTAAAGGCAGATGGATGCTCCTTCACCTTGTGACTGAAAGGCTGGAAATAACTGTGTGTGTAATAACAGGCTTAAAGCACTGTCTGGTTTCGCTTTGGGGCTGGAAGGACCCCAGTGGATAATCAGTGCAAGCATCTCACTTGGACCATGTGCTCCAAGTAGTCCCATCAATCACCTTTGCATGGTTGCTGGGGGAGCACATATCCCTTTATGCCATGGAAAAGCAGGCAGCCAGCAGTAATGCAATCCTGAATCCGCATCTGACACCCGGTTTTCCAAGGAAGTCAGCTCCTGCTTGAACATAAATCAAAATTGCTTTTTTTTTTTTAATGATTTGGGACTTTTATGGCTTTAAGAGTTGGTTGGTGGCCAGAAGAGCTGTACTGAGGGACCTGCCCCAAGCAGCAGTGCTGGAAATCATCCTGCTGCATGTACAGCGTTGCAGGCTGATTGGAAGCAGGATGCTCTGTGAACTGGAAAGCAAGACGCCACCCTAGTTTCTTGTTATTACTTGTTATTCCGTGTTCAGCTCACTTTACCATGTTGTTACCTGTTATTCTCTGTTTAGTTCACTTTCAGGGTAGTCTGCATAAGAACATCCTTCATTGCTTGCAAGTGCAGCCATCCTGGGAGCAGCAGGGACCAGGAGCGCTGGATTTTGGTGGCTTTCACTCATTTCTGTTCCCTCCCAGAGTCAAACCCAGTCCATGACACATTTCCTCTTGGGCAGACACTGGTTAGGATCTCTCCTTCCCCGTCACTCGGTTGGTAGCAGCCTGTGACGTTTGGGATACCTGCTGAGGTGAAGCTGGTTAATGAACTTGAGCATCATTAGGGAATGGGGGCACAAAAAGCACAATCAAAGTCCCACCTTTCCAAGAACCAGCTGGGAAGAGCAATCAGTGCTGACTGTGAGCATGGCTAAGCCAAGAGACTTAAGCCCTCAAATGCCTTTACAAGGAAGCATACATTAAAGGAGTCATTTCCCTATTTGCCTGACAGAGTCACAGGTACAGCTTATGGGGCCATCTGGAAAGCACTTTGTGCTCTTGGTAGACTGCACAGCCAGCTCAGGGCAGCTCAGGCATACTCACTTACTTGATACCAAGCTCCTTGCTGCTCCCCAGCTTGTGCCACCCGCCTGGCAGCTTGGTTGGGTGAATGGCTTGCTCTCAGGCTTGGTTTCATGATGTGCTGCCTGCTCCCATTGGCATGAAAAAGACACCAGGACCAGGTAAAGCCGAATATTTCAACATCAAAAGCTGAGACTTGTCCATTAGAATGAGTTTATTTGCAAATACATTCAAGTGCCTGGCTGACATTTCACAGTGCATGGTCCCTCCCCACAGTCCCTCCTTGCTCACTGGAGCCTCCTGCCCTTCCAGTGGTGGGACAAAAGACTCCTTTGCTCATTCAATGGCTTCCATGACTTCCATCACGAGAGTTCGTGGTCCTGTCATGATGAGGCTGCTGATGGTTGGATAGTCCAGATGCAGCACGTACATCCCATTCACTGAGAACACAAACTGGCACACCTGCAAGGAGAGGAAGGGCTGGTTGCTTTCATCTGATGTCTTCATGGCACCTCCTGCCTGTGACTGGCTACAGCCAGAGGCTGCAACACAAATAACTTGCTATAAACATCTGTAAACCCTAAAGCGTTCCCACTCCATAAGCCACACTAATAATCACTGTGCTACGAGCACTATATCATAAAAGAAGGGCCAAAGGGATTTAGGTTGTGAGCTAGCAGAGAAAGAGACTCATTTATGAGCAGGGGCTCACTTCACAGATGGAAATAAGGCACAATATTAACATCGAGCAATTTGGGAGCAAATGAGATTAGGTAAGGTGAAATTAACTGGGCTCTTGAGTAAATGAAGTAAATTCATCCTCCCCCTTCCAATCCTGCCTGAAGCAAACAAGGAGTCACACTCTGCCTCTGAAGAATCCCATTATTCCAAATAGCCGAGTGACTTCAGGCTTACATCAGCTTGTAGAAATTACTCCTACACTGTTGGGGGTTTTATAGGGAACTGTGATGCTCAACACTTCTTTCATTCATGCTTAAAACTCAACACACAAAACCCTAAACGTGCCTGGGTCTAAAGTGAGCTTCAAGACCTTAGTTCATTTCACCTGGGTTGGAAGTACTGGAAGTTATTTAATGAATCAAAGCAAGGCATCAGCTTCAGGTTATTGAGCATGGAAAACAGCTCCATGAAGAACTACATCCTTGATAGCAGAGCAACACAAAACACTACATCTCTGCTGGGACAGCAGGTGACTGGGGATAAAGCTCTGCTCCTTCTGCTTCGCTGGGGTTATGTGCAGCTACTGGAGCTGAACTGGGAATCCTCTGCTTTGTTTTTAGCAGCCCCAAAGCCTACCACAGGGACAGCTTAGTTTTGACAGGGCGTTTTCAGCTTCAGCTGCCCACAGGCACATCCAGCACTGAGCAACCACAGACAGGGCCCTTTGCCTGCAGAGAGCATCCTCCCCTCCGCCTCTCACAGCACTGCCAGAGCTCCACGTGCAGACTCAGTCGGACTCGCCTCCACTGCATGAGGTGGGATTATCACAGAGGACGTGTTTGTGTTCAGCCCAAAAGGCTCCAACATGGCTTAAGTCCTGCCTCCTGCTCAAGCACCATGAGTAGCGAGTACCTTCATCCCCGCAGCTGCAGCGGGTCCTCCTGGGTCCACTGCCTGGATGTGGCAAGGTCTTCCTCCTCGGACCACGAACCCCCAGCCCACTGCATCCCCCACAATCTACAAGCAGAAGAAAAGGGGTTTAAAAAACAAGGAGTAGGCTGAAAAGAGGAGACACAACAGTTCCTAGTGGGATGGAGAGCTCTGCTCATGGTCCTAACCTGTCATGGGAGGGAGAGAAAGGGCTGTGCACCCAGTGAAATGCAGAACCATAGATTAATTGCTCTCTGCAAAGCTTTCTGATTAACATTCCCTGCCAGCAAGTGCAGAAGAGTGAAGCACAGGCAGCGTGAAGCTGAAGTGCGAGGCATGTACCAAGAGCACATTGAGAACATTTCCACAGCGTGCACGAGGTGCCTTTTCCTTGGCACAGGGCAGCATCTCCAGGGTGGAAGTAGCCTGTTTCCTGTAATGCCATGGCCATCTGATGGGACTAAAAGAGAAAAGGAATTCCCCAAGGACTTTGCACATCACCCATATAAATAAATAACAGCAACTGCACAGCTAAGCAGAAGGAAATGAGCCGTGAAAGGCCCAGGCTGGCAGAGTTGAAGGGCAGGGCAAGAGCATTCAGGAGGAGAACGGGCAGCACGTCCTCATGCATGCCACACGAATCACCAGCTTTACTTTTCTTGCTCCTTCCCATCAATTCCTGCAGCACAGTTAATGTGGGAACCTGATCCACAGCTCCTCTGTAACCCTACTTGTGTCAAACCACTATGGCAAGGCAGCCTGCACACTTCCTACCCTGGACACTGGGATATTCCCCTTGTCAAAAGCAGGCAGGAAAGGGCTGAGGAATTCTGCATGAAACCAAACAAACACAAGAGGATCTGCAGGGCAGAAACTGTCCTGTTACATCCACACCCAGCACCCACCAGCCCTGCCTTAACTGGTCCTACAGCTTTAGAAACCAGTAGAGAAGCAGAAGCCCCAGGCTCAGGCTGTGGGCAGCATCCTGGACATTCTGCAATGTGTTTATTTTGTCCATGAAAAAAGCCCATCATAAGAAAGGCAGGAGTGGCCTTCGGATGCTCCCCGATCAGTGCTGCTCCATCAGATGCTGATGGACCACGTCAACACACCTGAACTGCAGCAGGAACATTAAAGCTGTGCATCAAGCTGGGTGACCCAGAGGATGTGTCGAAGTCCCAGCTCTCACAAGACTTGTCAATGCTACAGTTTGCATGGAACTGAATGAAACACAAACGGGAGGTTTTCTGTCCAGGAAACATTCTCTTTCCCATTTCCCCCCTTCGATATACATTAAGCTAAAGCAGGGGCTGCACGTGTTTGTACCCACAGGACTATCTGAAGACACCAACCCACTGAGGCTCACCAAGGACGCTGTGATGATGTGACGTGCAATCAGAGTTTCAGCACACAGAGGTCAGAGCAGCAGACAGAAAGCTATCAAAGAGCCAGCACTGAGCTCAGTGCTGCTGCATTAGCAATACCATTCGCAAGGGTCACTTACAGTCAGTGTTTTCTTGATGTAGGGGGCCCCCGGGGACAGGAGCTCTTCGTTGGTGACGGGTCTCTTTAGCACTAGAGCAGAAGGTGACAGATCCTATCACAATCAAGGGTTTCATACAATAAAGTGCATAACAAGCAGCCCGGGGGTTACCACGGGCTGGAGAACAGATGTTAGAACCAGCCATTGTGACTGCACACAAAACCTTTGCATCTATCTCAATGTGATCCAAAACACTCGCACAACTTTCCACATCCAGCCTCAGAGGCGAGGCTGAACCTCTCCTCTTGCAAGTCACCATGCCAACAGTGACTGCATTTGGACCCGATGCTCAAGCTAGCCTGTGCCATGAAGGAATAGGATAGGGCAGTGCAGGAGCCCAGACCTGATTTGGGGTTGCACTCAGCCACGGGAGGGAACACCAGCATCGGAGTAGTGCTGAAGTAGGGGTTGGAGTTTCCTGCAAGGGAAGTGATGCTGCTCCTTCGAACCGCTGAGACAATCTTGATCTCCTTGTTGGTCTGGACTGAAAGAGGCAGAAATAACAATGACCCAAGGAAGGAACAGAATGGATTCAAACAACAAACTTCCCCCATGAGTCTGACCCACATCTGAAATATGGGCACACTCTGAAGGCGGCATCTGGGCTTAGAAAGCATAGACCTAGCTTCAAAGATCAAGAAGGGTAAGTTCTTTTCCTAGGATGGGGAGCTGCGATGGAGACTGCCCCAATCATAACATCCACTACAAACCATTGCAATGGGTGGTCACCCCATGGGATGCCTGGAGGACCACGCTGCCCCTCAGCTCTGGGATGCTCTAATGCAACCCTTGCCTTCGCACCCCTCTGCAAACACATCCCAGTTACCAGAGAGAAAGCTGGTGTTGCCGGGCTCCGGGTTGAGCTTGCGAAGGCAGAAGGGGCTGTCTGGGCTCTCAGAGAGGGCACGAGAAGAGTTCTCATTGAGTAACTCCGTGAGACGGCGTCGCCGCCGAAAGTTGATCCAGAACTGGTAGAGGAGGTCACTGTCAAAGAAGTGATGCCTATTGGAGACTAGGAGAGAACAGGGGAAGAGGGAGAGGCTGAGGGGCTGCGAAACACACACAGTAAATACACCAAGGGACTCCAGTGAATTGCTTTTAATGCCTCTGTGTGCAAGTTTCCTGCCTGTTTGAGGATGCTACCTGCAGGAACAGCAGGGCCACGGCCCCAAGAGATGCCACCTCCCAGGGGTGCACCGTTGAGTCACAGCCCTTCACATGCCCCTGTCCCAAGATATCCCGAGCACTCCCTGCCTTCTAAATGGAAAGGTTAATTCCTGCAGATGGATATGATCCCCAGCAAATGGAGCTGGGGATACCATCCATATTATATCCATCCAGATCATATCCATCCTCACAACCCAGCCCTCCAAACCCAGGGATGGATCCCAGCCCTGCAGCCGGCAGCTTTGAAGGAGTGAAGTGCAATAGCTCAGATTTCAACTTAAAGCCTTTGTGGGTGGTGGAAGATTGCTCCGATTTCAAAGGTCACCAGCTCCAAACATAGAACTAAAAGGCCCCATTGCCATCCCTAAGTGGGCACTTGACCAGCACTTGTTGCATGACATGAATGGGGATTTGTTTCTAGAACAGCTCTGACAAATACGCTCATCTCTTGCTTGCCATCCCGGCTCCGGCCCATGAAGCTCACCATGCTGGATGATCCCATGCTCCAGCAGCACCCGTCCCAGCTCCACCGCTTCCTTTCGATTCTCTGCTTCTCCCTCCTGGACCAGCCAGTCGATCATCTCGCAGCCCAGGAAAGTCCTCTGGTACTTCACCGAGTTCTCCTCTCTCACCTTCAGGAATGACTCTTCCACACTCACCAGCCTGGCACAGAGGTGGGACAAGGCTCCCGTGATGCTCTTTAGCCCTTGTCACCCCATAGGGGAGCTGCAGGCAGATGAAGCAAGGCCAAGGGAAGCAGGCAAAGCATTACAGCCAAAACATCGCTGGCTGGGAGCAGTGGGGAGCGAGGGAGAAGTGCAGAGCTGCAGTGTAAACCTTCATACCAACAGAAGAAACAGCTTCAGCTGAACCAGCTCGGCTGCGACCCTCAGCTAAAGACCGCAGGGAAGCAAAGCAAGCGGCTGAATGCGCGCAGCGAAAGGCAGGCAATCCGGATCGCTGGAGGAGGTGTGTTCCAGCGAGCACACGCTCAGTTTGCAGCGCATGGGAGTGCTAACTCCAGTGTGTCCACAAGAGGGCGCAGCGGGCTCAGCCGTGGGATGCGCTGGATGCTCGGGTTCCCCAGTCCCGCGCTGCAGCTGCAGAGCGAAGCAAAGCACAAGGGATGCACTTCTGCAGAGGGGCAGGGAGAGAGCAAAATCCACCAGAAACAATCCACACAAAGCAAGCATTCCCAGGAGCACTGGGAATGGCCACTGGACATACCCATCCCAGCAAACCGCAGACTGGACCCTAGTCCTTCCCTGCATCAGAACCCAGGACTGGGTTGGAGCTCTCTAAAGCATCCCTGAGTTTAGAGCACGGCTCCTGTCCCAGCCCCAAGAAGCTGGCTGTCCTGTAGCTGTGACAATGCTCAGGAAACAGCATTTCCCAATGCTATGGCATGGGGTACAGAGAAGGAAGGAAAAGCCAGCTGTAGCTGTGGCTCCCATCCACAGAGCATCATCAGCAAGCCCAGCCAGCACAGTGCATTCCCAGCGCTCACTGCTCGGAGTTGTGTTGCAGGGGAAGGGCTCACATACTTCTCATAAAGAGTCTGTCCTCTCAGGAACACCTTCACATCCTTCGTGAGAGGGAAGGTCCCGTCATCCTTGCGGAAGCGGTACAGCAGCTTCGCATCCTTGTAGTCCGAGTGCTCGTCGCAGACTGAAAGGAGTTCAGAGCAGGGAGAAGAGGTTGTTTTAAAAGGTGGAAGTTTGCATGTTCTTAACTGCAAAAGTGTGATTCAGGTGTGATTGCAATTGGGAATTGAGAGCAAAAACCTTGAGGGACAGTGCTCATAGGAAACCAAAGTGCTTTTGTTATTTGAAGAGTGATTTCTATGTGCTTCCAGTATGTAATAAGAGATATAACCTTTCAGAGGCAGCACAATGATCCTCATGAGATGATTACCATCTCCCGGATCCCAGCAAAGAAGAGGGCAAACAGTTTAGACAGCCCATTGCAGAGCACTTAATGCTGCAGGTAACCAGCAGCCCTGCCTTCCCAGGACTAACAAAAACAACGGGTCACAAGGCAAGCTGGAAAGTCAACTTCTGTGTCCTGCCAGGGCTTATCACTGAAGCAGGAGGGATGTGTCTGCGATAAGCAATCAAAGCAGCACTGGCACCGAGTCTGCACAGCTTTAATTAACTAATGGATTGGTTGGAAACTGTGGGCTGGAGAGATGGAGAAATAATCAGGTTTGGGTGTTAATGGTTAACTGAGAGCTCCCTGCTTCGGCTTTGTGCTTTCGTGATAAAGCACAGCAGCCCTTTATTTTTATCCAAAGCAGTTTAATGTAAAGGGCATTAACCTCAGCAAGCAGCAGATGGTAACAGAGTGTCTGCATTGCAGTGGTCAGAGGCAGCTATTTCTAGAGAAGAGGCTGCATTTGGTCTGGTTGTCATCTGCCTCTGTCTCCCCAGCTGCATCCTCTGCAACTACCACCTAATCCAGGCTCGTATCCCAAAGCTCAGCTCTAACCCTTCCCAGTGAGGGCAGTGCTGTCCCAGCCCTGTTTGGTTATCCACGACTTTTGTTCCTGATTAAGCCTGACAATCACACGGAGAGCAGCAGCTCTTTGCCAATCTGAAGCCCTTGTTTCCTGTTGTATCAGGAGCAAGGGCTGGACCTGGGAATCACTCCGCAGCTCAGTGACAAGCACACACCACAGCACATGGCCCGAGTTAATCCAAAACTGCCAAAAGTTCCAACCAATCTTGAAAAGGAAAAAATGGCATCACACACTTAAATCCCAAGTGAGGCATTCCTATAGGATTGCTTCAGCCCCAGGTTTACAGGCACCAGATTACTTTCTCCTTCGAGTGATGTGGATTCCATACCCTTGCTTGTCCCACCTTAGCATGGACGGGAAACTGAGCACCATTGGACTCTCATGGTGAAAAGAAACTGATTTCCCTGCAGATTTAAAGCATGTGTTATAACTCAGCTTCCACTTCTGCCCATTTCACTGGTGAAGAGCCCAAGCCCCTTTTCCTGGGGCAGATCCAACCCCATACAGCCTCCTGCCTGCCCATCATCTCCCAGCCTCTTCAGCAGCCCTCACCCAATAGAAGGGTTATGAATATGACCTGCCCATGCCTCCATATCCCAATGGACAGATATGGTGATCAGATACACAGCATCACATGATACATGATCAGATACATCAGAAGCCCACACACCGTGATGGATGATGTAATGGTCCATCAGCTTCTGCATGAGGCGGATGCCCGTCTCTCGGTCCGGTGCTTCCTTGTGGTCTATGAGCCAGTCCGTGAGCTCCTTTGCCACGAAGCAGTTTGGGTACGTTCGGAGGTGGTAACGTCGGTCCTTTATGAGCTTCCCATCATGAAGGCGAAGCCTAGAGAAGAACATTGAGCAGAGGTGGTGATACAGAGGAATTTGGGTCTAACAGCCAAGCCTCTAACCATTTGGGACTTCTGGCCAGCACCCAGTGACTTATAAATTCAACCAAACCTCCTGGCTTTGAAAGACTGCATCAGTCTTAGGAGCCCCTCCATCATCCCCTTGTCTCTTATCGCTATGCAGGTCTTAGTCTGGAACATACATGTCTTTTTGTTCTTAATGAGCCTCTACAATATACATGGTAGCTAACTGAAGCTGGTGAAGAAGAGCCAAAATACAGGGAAATTAAATAGTAGACATGTATTTGTCATCTTGGCACAATTCTGCATCTAGGTCTCCTTTCCCATCACCATGAAAACAGGAACGTAGGTGTCCCCAGGACAAAGTCTTAGACAGAGCTCAAGGTGGGAGCAGCAATGGGAGCTCTCATTTCTTCTGCATGCACCAGGCAGATCCCATGCACCACCTACTAATCCATCTACCACTAATCCAACAGTCCTGACATTTTCTGCTTCAAACTGGGATAGACTGGGACAGAGTTTACCAAAGCAAACACCGTCCTGTCCTGAAAACCTTGATGCTCTGGCAAGCCTGTGACCGTGATGGAAAGGTACATAGGGGTGAAGGTTACTCAGGTGAGCATGGCTTTGGCTTTTAAAAGAACCTTTACAACTGAGCAAGCCACAAGGCACAGAGCTCTGCTGTGTTCAAGCCAAAGCCAACCCAGCTTGGCAGGAGATCTATCCGGGAGCCAAACTTTTGCCCTGTAGTCATGACTGTTCCTAAATACTAACCCTGGGAAGTGCCCAGTGCATGCAGCAGGCTCAGAGACACCAATGGAACATCCCTGTGACTCCAGCACGTTTCTGGTTTCAGATTACTCAGTTCAGTTCAGTTTTGCCCTGGGCCAGTCTATTTTACAAAGGCAGCAATCACTGCAGCCTTGCTTTATGAGGAGCCTCAAGTCCTTCTGTTCTTTGTGAAGCAGTTACGTGGACAACAGTTTCACACAGCATGAGAGGCTTGAAACACCCTAAAAATCTATCAGATAACAACAGATTATCCGTTATTGTAGGGTTTACAAATAGTAGGGTCTCAAATGTCATTTGTTGGCTGAAGAGTTAATAACTTGTTATAATCAATGCTGAGGCTAGTACCAGCCAATATAACCCTAAACAGGTATCTTCAGACCTTCCTGGTAACTAAAATCATAACCCAAAGGGTTCAGGCAGAACCAGCTCCTGGCCTTGCGTTTGCCAGGCCTCCCTCCAATACTGATGTCTATATCCAATATTTCACTCTCTTTTCCTGGAAGACTCATTCCCACAATCCCACACATGGATTTTACCTGAAGCAAGCAGCCCACAGGCAGCTGCCTGCTATTTTTAGGGATTTTAGCTTTTTTCCATCCTTTATTTCACGGTCCACTGTCAAAATGCAATCAGACACAGCCAGCAGCAACTGCAACAGGGAGGCTGCCACCCTTCCATCCCCCAGCTACGGGAGAAGACAAAGTCATTTATTACATCCTTTATTTCCTTTGTAATCACAAGCAAGATGCCACTTTAGAGGCATGTTTGGTAGAGATAAGACATGTAGCAAGAGCACTCTATGCCTATCAAGAGCCTGCAGAACTCTATAAAGACTATATATGTACATACATCTGTATATACACACACGCATACTCGTATCCTCACCCACAATAACACACAGACCATAATCACAAGAAGCCTGAAGAGAAACTGGTTGAGAAAACGCTATTTCCCCTATAGGGTTTTTTTCACCATGTTTCAGAACACTGCATAAAATGCACAGCTCTTGATGGGGTGGGTAAAAGAACAGAAAAGAAAACTGATTTTCAGTAAATACTACTACTAAAACCCAGGATTATTGTTTTGGTTTACATGCACTTATTCTGAAGCTATTCCATTGGGAACAATTGCCAGGACAGGAATGAAACACTCAAGCACCTCTGGAGCAGCAGTGCTCTGATCCTTGATGGGCTGCTCTGAGTTAGAGCCCTCTTGCTGCAGAGCTGGGGCAGGAAAGATGCAAAGCTCCAGTGTCCTTATGGGCTTTTCCCTTTCCTCTTGTTTACTGATTCCCATCCACCACAAGGAGGCCAGTTCATCCTTCAGACACTGAAGGACGTAACGCCAGCTGCTGAGCTGATGCCCTCTACAAACCAGCCCCTATGATGCTGCAAAAGCAAAGCTGGTGAAAACCAGGGGATCATAATTGTGCTTCCAGATGGAGAAGATACAAGGATGCAGAATGCAATATTATGAGGGTTCTAGAGGCCAAAACCTACCCCATGTACACAGTAGTCCTTCAAAGGGGGGGAGGGAATAAGAAAGGCAGAATAATTCAAGGACAAAATGCTCGCTGGAACAGGAGAATTGACTCTTGCGAAACACTCCTCGCTTGGCAGCAGTGAGCTGCTTTCACATGCATTGGATAACCAAACTGTTCCTCTGTCAAGGCCGCTCCAAGGACGTCATTACTCATCCTGCGTAACCTCGTTGAAAGGGAGAATCACGGCAGTGTAAATAGAAGAGAAGATCCAAACAAAGAAAAACAAATCACAAACCTCCAGGGAATGGAGTTGAAATCACTGCAGCCCTTTCAGGCACAACTGCCCTTCTCCTGTGGTAGAGCAACATCTTCCCAGCAGTGTTATGGGTGTCCACTGCTGGAAAGCAACCCAAGGAGCTCCTCTCTTTGCGTATTCACATCATGTAGTTTCAGAACAGTCTGAAACGGAGCATTTCCCAAAGCAAAGGGTTTTATTGCATCGGGAATTTGCTATTTTACTCTATTGTAGCTGCACACAGGCAGAGCAATCCCTGAAGCAACAGCTACTCTGCACCAAGAACACACACATAGCTGCTTGGAGCAGGCGTGTCTCCCTAGGGTGCTCTCCATCACCTCCTCCCCATGTAAACAGACCTTGAGCATCTCCAATGCCAAGGTGGGATCTTTCAAGGATATTAACTGCTCACTCCCCCAGCAGCTAAGAGCAAACAAAGGGCCCTGGAAAGATGCATGACCCAAAGGGCCTTTTCTGTTCCTTTCTTTACAGCAAAATAACCCCAAACAAGCCACCCACCAAACAACCCAGTGCTCAGTGAAAGGCAGCAACAGCCACAGCAGCTTCTCTGCAAAATACCTGCTTCCAGGGCACAGTCAAGCTGCAAATAGGCTCAGCAATGCCCAGTTTGATGCGCTCCCAGTCTGAAAAGCACCGGTATATTCTGGGGGAGAAGAGGAGCTTTGCAGACCTTTGCAGCCCAAAGTGCTTCGGAGATGTTTTGCTTTCCTGCTTGTATTTAAATGTGCTTGTAGGAAAACCAGACAAATCTGAGCAAGAAATCCCAGTGAGCACCAGTCTCCTTCCCTGTCCTCACTGCCACCAGCATCAAAAACTTAATAATGAGCTTTTTAAGGTCATTCTGCTCATAAAGTCTTGGCTTCTGAGCATCATCCATCAGGTGACTGCCACATGGAGCAGCATCCCACGATTCCTGCAGGAAGACATCCGCACTTCAAGGGATCCAAGTTCACCAAAGAACCACCAGATCCTCTGTGGACCAAAGGCTTTTGGCCAGGAATACATCCTTTGTCATAGTCAGCCACATACTTTTAAGTGAGAGCATCAAAGCATCAAAGTGTAAGCATTTTATTTACCAGTGCCTCTGAGCATCCAAGTACAACACTGGGCACCTTTGACACTTGTAGACAGTGGCTGAGACCACAGTTTTGTTCTTCACAGGAGAAAACATCCTTCTCCTCCCACGTTTTCTGCCCAAGACATACATTTACCAAGTATATTTTCTGTTTAAGAGTGATTAATGCAGCTCAACAGAGCTATTAGAGAGCAGCTGCTTCACTTGACCATGAGGGATATAACCAGCAGAGAATGCACAAGGGCTCCTCTCTACTGGAGCAACTCAGCTTACAGCAGGGTGTGAATTCAAAGCTGCAGCTAAGCCATTTGTTGCAATTAGGAGTGATTAATTAGAGAATGCCACCCAGGAACACACAACAACCCCCAGCAAAACCAGTGTGATCTTCATGGGAGCTTATAGGTCTGAAAGAAAACGACCAGCAGCAGATGAGGGGAAGAATGAGCCCAAAACAACAGCCCTATGAAAGCCAAGACCAAACTATCAGTGGCAATTATCTCCATCTATTTGTTGGGGAGAAACTCAAGCCCCAAAACTCCTCTTCCCCCCCATTCCACGGACCAGAAAGCAGCATCCCTATGGAAGTGAAGGGACCCTGGATGACAAGCATCCCAAAGCACAGTCTCTCCTCAGTTCCTTTAGGATCTGTTTTGTTCCCAGCCATCCCCACAGAGCATTCCCTTGCTTGTGCAGCTATTTCTGGCTGGGAAACGCATCCTGACACTGAACACTCATCCCTCCGGCCAAAGCAAACTCAGAGGGATTTGCAGACTTGCTGGGAAGCCAAAGAACTGTAAAGATGGAGCAAAGGTTTGTTTGATTGAATGCACCAGAGGGGAGGCAGGGCAGGAAGCGGAGGACAGGGAAAAACAAATGTTTGAGGGTTTATGTGTCTACAACAGCGTTACTTGCTGACTGAGGCTTGCAGAGCCAGGGCAGATGGTGAGGCTCTTTTACAGGCTTCTTTATTCCCTACCTGGGGAAAGAAAGGGGAGCACAACATGGGGATTTCAGCCTTGCCCTGTCTGCTGCTGTCCGAGTCATCACACAGCCTCTCTGCCTCAGTTTCCCCTATTGAGCATCCAGGGACATTCAAATCACAAACTCCTCACCCACCAGGCTGTAAGATCCCCAAACACAACAGGGTCAAGCACTCAGCGTGCTCTGCATCGTTCTATTCTCCTTTCAGCCAGAGGAGCTGCAAGGGAAGCAGGAGCCCAGCAGCAGGTTGGTGTCCATCCCTTCACCTCCCTCCTTCCAGTCTTCCTGCACTGGGAACAGGCTCCTGCCCAGACCAAAGCAGATGTGACTGCCCTGTGCCCAGCCACAGGACCCACCCCTCCATCACTGTGAGCACTGGGTGCTGTGGGGTCCTTCCGGGGCATGCAGACCCAAACAGAGCTGGATGACATCCATCTGCTCCTCTCCATGCAACCAAGAGCTTGAGTGCTTCAGGAGCAGGTCTGGGGCATGAAGCAATTGAGGCTGCCCCAGGTCAGATCAGGTCTGCTCCTGATGCTCTGGTGTTTGCAAAACAGCACCAGTCTCACAGCATCCCGGTTATAGCACACACCAGCCTCTGAGGTGAGAGATCTCACCTCTCCACTTGTAGGTGCTTCCTACCCCTCCTACCTGCATTGGATTCCCCTATTGAATTCACCTATTCATTGGGTTCACCCTGGGCTAGCAAACTGAACTGCTCGCTCCTATTCAAGATTGCAACAGGCTTGATCTGAAATCCTAGATTCTGGGAGCTCCCGAACCAGGAAGCCCCAGGGCACTCCAGATGTGATGGGGGGGTGAAGGGTACCCCCAAAACCACACACATTTTGTGTTTCCTGCTCAACTTCACTGCAGCCACACTGATGGAAAGATATTCCCTCCCCTCACAGATCTCACCTCCCTTCAGGCTTCAGCATCCTTTTTACAGGCTTGGGATGCATGCACATTAAGGAGTGAAGTTTCCAGACAAATATTGGGAGGGAGAAAATGAGTTATTATTATTGTTGTTTCGCAGAAGAGCATCACACTAGCACCATGCCTTCACCTTGCTTATGAGAACTGCCATAGTGTGCAGGATACTGGGAGAGCTCTATTCACAACCAGATTTATTCTACCCCCTTCTCCTCCCTGCAGTCACAGTGACCAAATGATGGGAAAATCATAACTTCACCTCTCTTGCACTGTAACTAAAGCGGTGCACATCACCCACATCAGCTCCTGCTTCTCCTCAGCAGTTAAATAGAAGGATATATAGGAAAGTAAAGTTCATTCTCAAAGCCTCACTTACAACGTGGGCTCCAAATCCTGTGAAGGCAGAAAGTTGATGCAGGCTCCAGCCCCAACAGCAGCTTTCCCGGTTGCTACATGAGGAAAACACTTAATTTTGGGAGCTAGGACAGTAATATTAGTGAAAGGCAACCGGCTGGAAGCGTGGCTAAACCATCACTGTATACTGGCAATCCATCCGCTTTGGACATCAGCTGTGTCTTCAGGATGGGGCCTTAATCCTTAGTTGGATATTATCAATCCCAGTACAAATAACAAAGCTAAAGCTAACATGACTCACTGAGAATAGACAGCAGAGTGGCACTGAGCTAATATTAGGAATCTGATGCTGTCACACTTGGGCTCTGGGCTCTTTACGTTATTCAAGGATATAGTTCCTATTTCCCACCCACATCTCAAATCAAAGCAGGGTGGCACCAGATGCAAACAAGCAAACCCTGCCCAAGAGCTAGAAAAGCCCATAGATGTATGCTTAGAAGCAGGGGGGGGATCTGACCCCAGGTACACAAGGAAAGTTTTCTGAGCCACGCAGGTTTTCTTGCATAGAATATATTCCTATATTCCCAAGAAGCAAACCCCCAGAAGCTGCACAAGAACTGGGACTATAAATACATAGAAGTTTGGTGCCATCACATCAGGTTCTGCACTTGGGGGAAGATGCAAAGGGAACAAAAACCCATTGCCATCAGAACCCTGCTGTTAGTCCCCTGGAGGTGAAGGGCAGCAGATGTCCTGAAAGGAGCAGCAGGATGAGGAAACATGGGAAAGGACCCGGTTCACCACTGGGTTGGTGGGTGAAGGATCAGCGGATACTGGGGAGACAGGGAGACACCAGCGATGGGGGGAAGAGGCTGCGCAAGGATAAAGCTTTGAGCCTCCTGCTAAAGGGGTGCAGCCCTGCCCCAGCCTGGAGAGCCCCATCACCTCCTACCTCAGCTGCTCTCCTGCAATCATCACCTCTGCCCTGTAGTGCTGCTCCGTGGCTTTCTTCTTCAGGCTGCTGCTGAGGCTCTCCATGCCGGGCTGGAGCAGGGGAGATGCGCCGGGGGCCCAGCGCATCCCATGGGATGCGGGATGAGGAGATGCGGTCCCCCCAGCGTGGTCCCCAGCCCGGCTGGCAAGGTGCAGCCTGAAGCTGCTGGCTCCAGCTCCCCGCTTCTCCTTCCCTGTCTGTGGTCTCTGGAGGAGGAGCCTGCTGCAATCTGATCCCGGCTTTCCTGGTTTCTCACCCGCTCGCATCCAGCCGGGCTACAGCGGGAACAGCGAAGGTGCAGGTCCAGGGAAAGGGGTCCTTTTGCTTGCTCTGTCTCGATGACTCCAGCAGTCTCTGGCCATGCACAGGCTGTGGGATGAGGGGTTTGATTACCAGTAAGATGGACAAAGCACTTCCTTAGGCTGTGACTTCCCCATGAAGGGTTCAAGATGTGCCATTCCCCAGTGCAAGCCATGGGGCTTGTTCTCATCCTCTTCCCTAAGGGCTTTCCATCACTCCCGAAGTGAGCTGCATCCAACACCATGGCCAACACTTGCTGAAAAGTGTGCTCGGAGCAGTTTGAGCCCTTCCTTGTTGAGTAGCCATGGCAGAGGCCGGATGGAGAAGCCCAGGCTGCGATCTGCAAGAGCTGGCACTGATGACTCTGGCTCCAAGCTCTTTGTATGGTGCTACAGCCTTCAAAACCTACCTCCAGGCACTCATGCCTGCCCCAGGTGCTCCCAGCCATTTCCACAATGTGAGATGCCAGAGCTGACCTGAAGGCGATGGTGTTCAGCAAAGAAACAGGCAGAGGAACCCGGATGTGGAGGTGGTTAATTACATCCATCATTACCATTGGATGCATGTGCAATTGTATTTCCATTAGTTAAAGTAGGAGTGAAAAATACTGCCAGGCATAGAGACCTAAACATCAAACATGCAAAAGAGGGGGGAAAGCCACCAAAAGAGACCCTGGGGAAGAAGAGGACGAGGGAAGGGAAGGAAATTCTACCAGCTAAGGAGATTCTGCTTCAATTTGAAGCTGAATAAAGCAGCAGTAAAGTAAATGCTGGCTTTATTTAGATCATCTTTAGCAGCAATTCATCAGCCAGCAGCTACTTACCCAGTACCTCAGCACCACAGACACTTCCAGGCTTACAACCCCCTTATGCCATAGCACTGCTCAACCAAACCAGCTCAGGAGCACAGCAGGCAGCAGCCAGGGCCAAGGTCCAAAGCCAAAGGGAGCCTGTGTCCCTCCTGCTGCAGGGTAGCAGTGAGCTGGCACCCCCAAACAAGCTCAGTGTCCTACAGCTCAGGCCTTCCCAGAGAGGGTACCATTGCTCACCTTAATAGGTGGGCATAAGAGACACAACCATAAAAGCATAACCGTAAGAGACATCAGTACTGTTGTCAGCAAGCAGGCATCCAGATATGCACTGCCCACCTCCAGAGAGGCAAGTACAAAGCAGAGCTGGAGCAAACAGACAGAGAGTGGGAAAAGAGCTGAGGGCAAAGCAAGATGGAATCATGGAATGGTTTGGGTTGAAGGGATCTTAAAGCTCCTCCAGCTCCAACCCCTGCCACGGGCAGGGACCTCTTCCACTGGAGCAGCTTGCTCCAACCTTGTGTCCAACCTGGCCTTGAGCACTGCCAGGGATGGGGCAGCCACAGCTTCTCTGGGCACCCTGTGCCAGCGCCTCAGCACCCTCACAGGGAAGAGCTTCTGCCTAAGAGCTCAGCTCAGTCTCCCCTCGGGCAGGTTCAAGCCATTCCCCTTGGCCTGTCCCTACATCCCTTGTCCCAAGTCCCTCTCCAGGTTCCCTGCAGCCCCTTTAGGCACTGGAGCTGCTCTAAGGTCTCCCCTTAAGGAGCCTTCTCTTCTCTAGGACAAACAAGGAACAGGCAACACGGGATAAAGGCACTGCTGTAGCTGCAGGTACCTTGTTCTTCCTCTGGCCAGCATCACCACTTGCTCTGTGCTGACGGAGGAGCAGCAGCAATGTAGTTATTGGGGCTGAATCCATCCCTGCCTCAGTGCTCCTGTCCAAGCCAAACAGGCACTGCAGCTGTGTGGGGAGCAGCAGCGGTGGGCTGACCAACAAGGCTCCTTCTATCCAGGCTGCCCCGGGTCCTGCTGATCACGCTGTGCCATAAATGCAGGAGAACAGGCTCCCCTTGTGCGCCCAGGCAGCCTGGGGCAGCTCTTGGAATGCCTCCGCTCCCACGATGCTGATCTGTCTGTGCCAGGTCTTTAAGGTGCTCCCAGGACTTGTCCCTGCTCCCCGCTGCAGAATCCTTCATTCCTAATGGGAACATGTGCCAACTCCTTCAGCACTGCCCATCCCATCGCTCCCCATCGCAGCACAGAACAGGGCACTGTCATCACCCGCATTGCTGAAGCCCCTCATCCATCATTCCCCATCACTCCACAATGCTGACAGCATTGCAGGGTTGGGAAAAAACAGTCCCTATCCCTAGGTAGGCCTCTCCCACTCCCATACATGCAGGGATTAATTAGGTTTACTTATCAGCTAGATGTACAGATGGAAAGTGCTATTCACAGCATGGCGCTGGAGTCACTGAATCTGCACGCAGCACTGAGGGGTCACTGCATCTGGGTCTTCTCTACAGAGGAACTGCAGTGTCTGAACTTTCCTGTTTCAATAGATTAGTGATTTGATTCATTAAATGCTCAGCAAAGACAGAGGCACCTCTGTGTACAGCCAAGTGGTTAAAGGAGGAAGGTTTATCACACACTGATTTCTTTATCTGTCTCTTTTCTTCCCTAGCAGTGCAGGGGAAAAGTCAGGATGGAATTAGATCAGTTGGGTTTTAGGTTATAAATACATAAGAGATACAGAACTATTAGTGAAGTGCTCCCTTCCTGCAGCAGCAAGTCAGGAGAGAGCACAGAGCACCATGAGCTGTCACAGCCATCCCTGTCAGCTACTGCAATATGCGCCTCAGTCCTTCCCTTACCCACTGTCCTGTCCTCCCCACAGCACCTCAAGCTCTGCATTTCAAGCAGGGAGCTGGAGGAATCTCCTGTGCAGGGCAGGAGGGTTTGGAAACAGGCTGGGAATGGGATTTTTCCCTGCTTGGATCCAGCACACAGGATGCCACCAGCTTGGCTCTAGCCACCAGTCACCGCCTCTCGCCCCACACATGGAATGCGATTGGGCTGCGAAACACAAAACAATCCCCACAACCAACATCAACACGATAAAACCCCCATTTCACAGGGTCTGTGTTTCCTCTGAGCATGAAACGTCCCCGTGCTGCCCACAGGATACATTCCCTGCTTGTCCCTAGCAAGGTGCGCTCCCCTGGAGCCCAGCCAGCCTTGTGTAGGAGCCGGGCTCTCCCTGCTGCTTACAGCAAATAGGTTCCTGTTTGGCTGCAAAGCTCAGAGTCCAGCCCCGGGGCTGTTTGCTCTTAACTCATTGATGGCAGCACAGCAAAGGCTGGAGGCCACCGCACAGCCAACACCTTCATGGAAACCCCACATCGGGGATAGCCAGGGGGGTCCTGCGTGGAGATGTCATCCAACAGCACCCAAGGAATGGTCTCTTAGTGGTTAAAGCCAGCCTTGAGTTGCTGCACACCATAGATGTGTGCTGCACCATAGAAACCCCTTAGTTTCTGTGCTGGAAGCTGGTAATGGGATGGGACAACAGCATTCCTACAGCCTCAGAAGTTTGGGCAGATTTATTACCTTCTAGTGGCAGCAAATGAGCACGTTATTCAGCTATTTCTCATTAGAACGTTATAAACCTGAGCTGGAGCTCTCACGTCATTGAGTGTCCTTCATTTTGTTCTGGAAAATAAAGTGGGATGTTAGAGCAATGTAGATCGCTTCTTCCCAAAGGAAAGAAGCGTTGCTAATCCCAAGCAATCAAATGAAGTCAAAATAATTTGGCTGGCTTCACAACAGCAAATAGAGGGATCTTTGTTTCCCTTAATGTTAAGCAATTACAGCTCAGTTGTGGTTCACAAAAACTACAAAGAATAGAACTTCAACTTGCAATAAAGCACCCTAAACCCCTGAAAAACTCCCACAGCTGCACTGCTCCAGGAGCTGCAGCCTATGAAATCACAGCCAAGGACTCACCTTCATGGTGAACTAATGAAAGTTCTCATTGGGAAATAAACCCAAACAAAGAACAAAGAACAGCAGCAACAAAAGAAACTCTCTCATGCCACAAGCCAGGGAACCTGCGTCATCCTCACTTCCCCATTCCTCCACAGCTATTAGGAGAAACATGAGAGACTTGGAATAGGCCTTAACTGGCAGCTCCTGTAGCAGCGTTTGGGTGAGACTTTGAAGGCCAGAGGAGTTTGATTCCCTCTGTTCACCCTCGGGGTGAGGCTCTTCACTGTGGTCTGAAGATCAAAGTGAGATGTTAGTTCTAGACCCACATCTCTCCCAGAGCAGAAGCCCTGAACCTTCAGAGCTGGGAAAGTCTCCGGTCTCATGCTGCAATCGTGCTAATTGCACTACAGTCAGCCTGCACTGACACAGCCAAAGGAACTGCTCCAGGCAGGGTGAGTGCAATCCTACCGCTATCCGTTAAAGAGCTGGCTATTGCTATTCCCCATCTGTATCAGGAGTGATGGAGAACACAGCCCTGCCCTGGCTCTGTACCATGGGTCTGATGCTTTCTTCTTGTAGAGAAAGGGCTGTTACACCAGTTTGACGGCAAAGGGCTTTCAACCTACCACAGAACCTGTATTTGGTATAGCTTTAAACTGCCTCCATCCAGCCTGGTGTGCAGAAGAGGGAGAGCTACTTCCTACAGTAGCAAGTAAAATCAAAGGAGTATGTGTGTGTGGTTGGAGAAGAGGAATTCGTGTCGTGTAGGCTTAACACAGCATGAAAGTCAAAGGCAGAGGACAGGATGGGGCTGTAGATAAGCAGGTACAGGAGCACATTTCTAACCCTGCATGCAGGTATTCAAGCCTTCCTTAAGCTGGGCTCCTTCGGCAGCCATGCACGGTAACACCATCCCCTCTAGAGGAAGGAAGGAGAAGTGAGGCTCTTCCCCGGCAGCATCCCTCTGAGCACAGGTTCCAAAAGGAGCCGGTAGATGCCCCAGTCCTTCATCACAACCAGTGCAAAGTTTGCACTGGGACTGATCCGGAGGAGCTTCATCCCAAGGAACACATCCTGCAGAACCCAGACTGTTAGGAACGCACAAGCAAATGGATAAGAGGGAGCACACTTGGGCAGGGCTTAAAGGGAAAGACAAAACTCAGTTTACAAAGCGTGGAGAGCTGATAGCACTGATTTTCCTGCCTGAGCAGCAGTCATGGACCCTAGTGAGGTACAATACAGCGGTGCTCTTGGCAGCCCTGTAACCAGATTAAGTCTCTCCCACTTGTTCTCAGTGATTACAAGGAGGCTTTTCCTCCAGTGTCTTCAGTGTTTCATTTAACGTTTTCCATTTTTACCCAGTTTAAACGCTGCCGTTGTGGCAGCGCTGGTGAAATTCAGACATAAAGCATCCTTTGGGGATAGAAAACCACAGTGGTTTCATCTATCCTAACCCTAACACCAGCAGAGAAAGCTGCTTTATTTTCCTGCATCTGATGAGATACAGATTCTTGCTGACAGAGCACAAAGAGCTGCAGCCAAGGCAAGCAGGCAACACGCCTTGGCCTCCTTGTGAATGAGTGACTTAACAGACAATGAACGATCACACTGCATGAACATCGGAGCTTTGGGCTCAGCTTCCCAACAGGACAACCCAACCCCAGCTCACCCTCCCCTTCAGTATTCACCCAATGACTGCAATCTGGAGATGGACTTTTGACGAGGGCTCGTAGTGATAGGACAAGGTCTGGTCCAGACTTTGCTTTTTTGCTCAGCTTTTGCTAATGGTGCTCAGCTTGAAATCCAGAACGCACATTACTGCTTTCCATAGTATTCTGTGTATTTCTAGGCCACTGGCCTCCACATGCTGTCAGAACAGAGACCAAAACTTCCCTCCAGAACCAAATGCTGAAAGCTTTACGTCCAACTCACAGAGCAGCCCATAAGGGGGTTGTTATGATGAGAACAGATAGTGTTATCAGTGGAGTGATGCTACCCAAACCAAATTTCTACTTCTTGTGTGTAAACCTCAGTAAAATCACTTCTACGCAGCAAACAGGATTCAGTCCTGCTGACCAAGAACATAATGGAAGATACTTCAAGTTTCCATAAAGCTCAGTGCAATCATCTGGAGTACTCACGTGGCTGCTTGGCTGATGAAGGGAACTGGAATCTGATGCTCAGCACCACCACCAGCTGAACAATCCATCACAGGAATCACTCTTCTTGGAAGGGGAAACTGCTTTAAAAGTGACCTTTTCTCCTGTGCTAAGTGCCTTTGTAGATGAGTAAAGACCTCAGAGCACATAAATCTACTTGCAACTGCTAATTTCTGTATTTTAGTTCGCTTGAAATAAAGGAGGCAACCAATGTTGTCTTAAAACTGTTCCCAACTCAAATAGATCTCAAATCAGCATTTAGAGTATGACATTCGAATGAATATAAAGACGATACACATGGTTTGGGTTCTGCTGCCAACACCATCAGCTTCCTTTCTTTCTATCAGTGAAGAATATGCACAACATCAGGACACACATTTGTGCTGTTATTGTCAGTCACTCTCCTCCAACATGACAATTCCAATACTTTAGTACTTTTTCATTCTGAAGCATCCCAGTTTGAGTTTACTCTGTGCTGCTAACCACAGCAAGAACTAACTTACTTCATTCAACAGGCCACAAAAGCTACAACAACACATGTGGGTTTCAAGTTAACTAAAGTCTCCTGAATAAGGGCTGAACACTGTTGTGCTCTGTTTCTCTTTGCTTTATTATAATGCTCTTTAAAAGCTGACACTGCAGTTCAAGCCTGGTACCACTCTACAGATCAATGAATAGTGTTCACTGAAACGGCCATCCCTGTGAACATCACAAAAACACAGCAGGAAGATTAAAGATACAGCATTCCATACTGACCAAGCTTCCATGGGTGTGACAATGACAGAGGGCTCTGCTAGAGGTCACTAAAGTCACTACAGTCAAACCCTAAGAATGGACATTGAAATGTTGCTTGATTCCTGTTTAAATGCCTGCTCAAACCTTTCTTTCAGTACTGCCAAAGCAAGGTGGGAGCTGAAACACCTCTGTAGGCCACTGTTCTCCAAGAGGACAACTGTATCTTTAAATGTATGCTGGATTCAGCAAGAAAGGTTTTACCTACACTTGTTAAATTATTGCACAGATCATTACACTGATAAGTACATTATGAACCCATGGAATGTTACACAGTCTGGCCTGGAAAAATCAAAGCAGCAGAATCATCCTGGAGGTCCCAACCACAAGGGAGAGCTGGCCAAGGCCTTCTTGAAATGTAGTAATTCTTAACAGGTTTCAAGAGAGAAATGATAAAGTAATCCCTAACTCTTGGGATGAGATTCCTGGTCTGGGGACATTCTCCAAGACCTTCACTGTTTTGCAAGCAGGACTTAGTTCGAATGTCATGAAGTTTCTCTTATACCAGACCACCTGCAGGAATCCAAGTACTCTGTATTTCCCAAAGTTGAAGCCATACTAAGGAATAAACCAGTCTGAAACACCAGGGAATCTAAACCAAACACTGCAATGTCTGATTGTCGCAGTGCTCATTTCACCTACTGCAATTTGCTTGTAGGACTTAACTGGTAAAACACAGTGGAAAGAAGATGGGAGTAAAGTCCACTAAAACAGAGGCTTTACAAACAAAAATGCCTCATTTCACCCTCTCCTTAGGAAGACACAGGAAAGTATTCAGACAGGTCATAAAAAAATATCCATCTGCCTGTGAAACTGAGACCAGCTGGGGTAATAGTTTTGTGGCTGCAGTTATGTTTTATACCATTATACTGGTTTTTACTGTCTCCCAATAAAACCTTTCTGGGTTTTGTAGCATTTTGTTGCCTCTCTACAGCACTGCAAGAAGAGAGACAGCAACTGCTCTGCCCCTGTCTCCTCAACTGGAAGACAAATCATTACCCAAAGCTCCTGCCTGAGTAGCGCTCTGGCTGTTTAGGTTCATTCAGTACATAAAGTTTCAAGAGACACAAAACTAAAACCAGAGAAACCAATGGCTCATGCCAATCACAGCTGCAAGTGATGAAAATCAACCAGTTTCCCCTTAGGCAGGCCACACAGCTGAGGAGAACGCACACAGACACATCACAGTTATTGAATGCTGATTCACTGTTGATTGAATGGGCTGAAATAAAGCTTACCCCGCCACAAGCTATTTCAGGAGGTTTATGAAAGTGTAGTAAAGTCATACACAGGAAGCTGGATCAGCTTCACATCACTCCAGACAGACACCAGCAGTGCAACCCATTGGATAGGTTTTGCCATCACCGCAACACTTCACAAAGACAAACCGTTGGTCAAGGACCAGGCAGTGCCACTTGCCACCCATGTGGCACTTGCTCTGAGCACATGCATTACAGCTTCGGACTGGGCAGCACACAAATGACAAGTAGGCAACAGAGGTGTATGCATCAAAATACAAGGTTACGTTTGACATGCAGTTAAGCTATGACAAAGGTATACTTGGAACTGGAGGAAAAGAAGAACAAAAGCCTTGTTTTCCAAGTCAGGCTGTAAACGTCTGCAATGGTACCCACAAGCAGCATTGTAAACTGAGAGCTCTCACTTCCAAAGGGTCAGCGTGGTGGTGAGAACGTGCCTCGGATGGCTCAGCCTGGAGTAGTGTCTGGGTCCTGCAGAGACCACACTGTCAGGAGAAGCAAGGGGAATAAAGAGACATGCCAAGTCTCACAGGACAGGGCTAGAGAAGACTAGAAAAATACTTTGCTCACCATCTGAAAGATCCTACTAATAGAAATACAGAATGAGGCTATAAATAGAGCTACTCCTACATAGACTGAAGCCTTTAAAATCTGCTACTTTTGAAGCGATTCATAATTTCCCTTCCCTTTAAATCTCTTCACATTACTGTAGGCTCAAAAACATCCAAGAAGAGAAAAAAAGAGATGAAGCAGTATTTAAGGGAACTTTGACAACTTAAGTTGTTTGCTTGAAGAAATTAACTCGTTTTAAGAAAAGGCTTTTTTAGGCATGTATCAAGATCCACAGTAGAGAACTCCATGCTGGTATGAAAGCAGACTATGCAATGACATCATGATTTGAAGTTTCCAAGTGAGCTGCTTGTTTCTGGGCGGAGTGTACATTTACAATCCACCCCAAAAATAAAATGGGATACATAGGACATCTTTGTCCTTACAGTCACAGTTCTTCTGTAGAAGTTATGGTTCGTTTCATGCAAAGCAGTTTGTGGGGTCAAAGCAGAGACATAACTGAATCTTCTATTCCATTCCTTAATGCTGACAAGGAGTTTCTGGAGTTCCCAAAATAGGGTTTCTTTAACAAGATCGAGGAAGAAAATGTGGAGAAATCCAAGACAGAAACTGAGATAGTTTGACATATTAAAGATTCATTTGGAAAACATCTGCTTAACTTAAACTTTACTATCGAAGCCAGACATCTACTCATCTTGAAGGGGCTTGCTGCCAGCCACTCTCCTCAATGTCCTCATATTTTCCATCTCCTTTATATTACTGGAATCTTTTCTATAGATCTGTTTCACTGCCAAGCTGCCAAACAGACATCCAAAAGGCTGTGAGCAGCAGAATGATTTCTATTTTATCTCTTCTGATAAAAATGATGGGTAGAAGGAAGAAAGACAAGAATAAAAACCAGACTATATAAAATAGTCAAACTGGGGGAAAGAGAACACCACAGACTGGCATTTTGTCTGTGTAGAAGAGCTGCACTGCACAAAGTCTTGACCCATGGAGCAAGAAGGGCAGGCAGAGCCACTCTGGATATCCCTTGATAGCTCAGGTCAGAACTATGAGTTTACACAAGGAATTCTCTAGCTCTAGATTCCTTATTAAGGGGAAAAAATAAGATTTAAAAGGCTAAAAAAGAACCCTCAAAGTTTAAAATCAAAGCTGCAATAGAAAATATCTTAATGGCCATCTTGAATTGTCAGACAGCAATTGTCACAGCAATCCGTAAGGCATTTGAAATACATCTATTCAACCGCAGCTTGTTATTTAATGGATATCTTTTCAAGACAAACCCTGTCCTTCCTTTGCACTGAACACCTCAGGTCATCTCAAGTTACACAAGGATTGGATGAACATCTATTAACCTATACATGCAAGGCCGTGCCATGAAGATGCGCTTGCACTGCTTTCTTCCCTTTGAACTGTCATGTTAAGAGAGTCACTGTACCCAGCTTTGACAGTGCAAGGAGGATACAGTCAGCACTAGGCTTAAAAAAGGGAGAGCCACCTTTATGCAATAAAAGATTCAGATGCTACTTCTGTTTTTCTAAACCAGGATAGAAGAAAGGAGAATGAACAGGAAGCACAAAAGTAACAGATCAGTAAAGGTCAACCACAATACTCCAACTGCATGTAAAATCTTCTCCCCTCCATCAGCCAGCACAGCCTCCCTTTGGTAGCTGTGCAAAACAGGGTTAACAGAGTTCACCAGTTCTGGTTATCCCACCCATCACCAGCTGAAGATGCCTTTTTCGTTGCCTTAGGAGGTTTTCTGGTCTTGCTCTCTCCTCCTGAATTTTCCCAGTTGGTTTCCCAGTTTTCCCAACTGTCGCTGTTACTGTTCTTGTTGTTGGAGACTGTTCCTGAGCCCCACACGTCCCAGCTATCGGAGCTCTTCTTCTCTGTGGAATTGTCCACATAGGTCCAGCTCTCACTGCTTGGAGATTTATGAGCTTTTGGTGGATCTGAGTTGCCGAAGGTCTCCCAGAAGCTCTGATCTACAGCACTGTTCTGGTAGCTCTCCCCACCACTGTTCTGGTAGCTGCCTCCCTCCGGGGGTCTGTTATAGGGGAAAGAACACCAAGAAGGTAGAAATAAATCAGTTATGACAACCATAATAAATGATCACAAACAAAGCAAATTATAATGTTCCTGCCCTTTGCTTAAACAAAACTGGAACTAAATATATTGCTCTGAATAGCGCAAGTTTTTATTCTAATTCATACATTTTCAACAGCCTTAGTAAGCCCAAGGTAAAGGGACATGCACAGAACCACCTCTTCCCATGTAAAAATTACCTGCTACTATTATACTGCAAAGAATATATAGGTGATAAAATTACATGTTTAAAGAGAAACTAATAATAATAATTATAATAATAATAATACCTGTCAGCATTATCATCTGGTTTGCCAGAAAAGAAAGTGGTGACATCTCGCCATCCCTTACTCCCAACTCCCTGAACCTAGAGAAGAAAATGGACATTCCATTCATTCAGAGTGAACCAACACCTCTTCCAAGGCCAACAGCAGAAGCCACACCACATTATTCCACTTGTTCAGATAAAGAGAACACATTGCACCAGTAAATTTCACTCACAAGTCACTACTGCTCTTGATGGGCAGTTTTGTGATTGATGTAAAGAACATATATTTGACAGAACTGGGATGCTGGAAGACGTGAGAAGTTGGTCAAGTTCAGCTTTGTCACCCATCACTGTCAATAGCAGTCAACAGAATTCTCTCCTAGACTTCCCTGTCAAAAATGCTGGAATTATTCCACACATAAAATTAAACTTAATGACAGCACCAGTGTTTTGATGTTAAGATTCATGTAACTAGTATGTATATTTCTACTGTGCTACAAAACCATTTTCACCGTTTCAGTGGTATTGTTTCACTGCCCATGTAAAATAGGCCAAAAACTGAGCTCTAGAATAAACATGACTTATTGTATTGAAATATTTCCAACATTTAAGGCAGTAAGACAGAGCTTCCAGTGCTGTGTTAGAAGTACAGACCCTCCTAAGTAACACCATAAAAGTCATCAAAACAGCTATTAGCTTGTGCAGGACTTCTGCACCTCACAGCTGGAGAGAGCACTTACCCCATTACCAAGCAATGACAGCAAGAGATGACAAAGAAAAAAGGTAGAGCACATTAGTAAGTGTAATTGTACAAATACAACACAAGCTGTCTCCATATTCTCCAGCAGACATTTTCTGTTGATGTTTGGGACACAGGCTGCCTTGTAACTCTATATCATGCCCTTGGTGAAACTACTACAAGGGCTACATGATGCCTGGAACAGCTTTATAACACCCTAGCAGAAGTACTGAATGTTACACTTCCAATATATCTGTATTTAACACGAGCAGAGACTAAAGCTGCATTGTTAAGAATATGGAGACTGGCTTTGTGTGTGTGGCCTCCTTAAGAGCAGGAAGGCCACTTCATACCTTGCTGGCCAACTGGGATACCCCCACGGTGACCTCCTCAAATATTTTCCCCTCTTTCACCTATGTGAATCAAAGTATTAGTAATTAAGTCATAAACCAAGGGTACTACTGAAACCTTACGACAAACTTAGTTGTGCTTAACAGCTATAACAGAAAGCATAAAGACAAACCAAACCAAACTGAAAGTGACTCAAAATATAGGAAAACTAATGAAGTTAAGGAAATTACATATGAAGTCCATTGATCTATGATGGAGTGAACCTCAGTCTTCTGAAGTTTTTGAAGGGAATTATATAGAGTTTGAAGAAGCTGTCACTACACTAATGCTGAGCATATAAACACCAGTACAAAAGTATCTGTAAATGTGGCATGTTATAATTATATTAAACAAAAAGATTTAGTTTTGAGAGATTAAATGCTGTTATATCCATTACATCCTCTATTTTTTTATACATGCTTATTTAGATATTAAAACTTTGATCAACCAGAGTACAACTGAACTATTTGCTGTTTCCTCTTTGCTACCGCGCTGGTGTATGTAGGACAGAAGGACACACTGGCAATCCAGGCACTTGTGGCAGGAGGAAAAAGATCCCTCCCTAAGTGAGGATAATCAAGTTCTACAAGTAATTTACTAGTTCCAAAGTTACCTTTTCCTGTGCAGGTTTGAGAACATTTTCATTTAATGTCTGACCTAACTCTGATGCCTATTTAAAAGCAAAACAAAAACAAAGTCAGTTATAGTTTCCTTAAAAAAACACCCAACCAAGCACCAAAAAACCACAGCCAACATCTTCTGCAGGCTCATTTCTCAGCAGTATCTCCAAAAACACATGAAGGCTGCAAGAGGTTTGATTCAAACAAGCAGAATGAGCTGAAAAGCACACAAAGTACAGTGCTACAGGAAACAGTAAAAGAAAATACATGAAAACCAGATGTACACAGCAATAGGTTGTTGGAGATGCCCAGAGCCCAAGCAAAGTCTGACCTTGCACTGGAAGCAGAAGCAATGGATCAACCAGCAACAGCCTCAGAGATGGGGCCCTTGCTAATCCCTGCAGCTGAGTATTTGGAAGAACTGACCTCATCCACCCTTATTTCTCCTTATTAATGGGATTACTTGAAGAACTAGATCTTTTGGGCCAATTTTTCCTCCATTTTTCTGTCTTGTAATGCTGTATTGTCATCTTTAATAACAGCCCCATTGTTTCTAAGCAGTACAGAAGAGCAAAGGCTGTGACAGAAGATTTCTGTAATCTTTACTTAAAGCTCCAGGTTTGCAAGGAGAGAAAGCAATGAACTTCAGAAATCTATTGCAATGCAGAACAAGATGCATAAGGACGCTGTACTTATCTGAGTACACTCACAAGGACAGCAGGGTTTGCAAATGCTTCATATGAAATCATTCCTTTTCCTACTACCATAATAAGCCTTTGACTGATGTAAACTTTTCTTCAGAATTGCCATATTACACTGCTTACCTTCTGAATTAGCCCCATTGATCCAAAAGGCCCAGTATCCTTGTCTAAACATTAGCAGAGGCTGATGAAGCTTTGTTTCCTAAGGGTTTGTATCTTATTGCTAACATTGCTTAGGGTGTGTGAGCCTGCCTTCCAGTTCTTCCTTGGAATGGAGCACCTTGAACATCTTCCCTCCATAGACTCCATGGTGTCTAAGAAGCCTTTCTCTTTGCCACAGCGCTTCTAGGATCTCCCCTCTACCAAACCACCATTATCTCCAGCACTTCTACTCCTTACCAGTTCAAAAGTCATTTGAGAAGCCAAAGGCAAAAGGTAACCCCACTTCCACATCGTAAGAAATGTGAATGCAAATCACATAAGGCTTGTTGCCACTGGAAGGGAAGTGCTTAGGAAAAACAAGGGCATTTTTCACCTTTGAAAAATGCTTCAATCTGTTAAACTTGGCAAACTGTTTATGTTATGAAGAGTAATATACCAAGACTAAGAGCTAAGAGGAGTCATTATTAGAATTAGGAAAAATTCTTATACGATCCCATTTACTGAACCACATATTATAAATATGCAAAGATTTGGGTACAATTATGTTTCCATCTGTACCACTTCTTCACCTTTACTACTACTGAATTGAGGATAGCATCCTAACCACCATTACAAACACTGCGTAACAGGGCACTTAGTAAAGAGTTTGCCTTCACACATCACCCCAGGGGAGTTATTGGTATCCTGCATTCCTGGATGTGACATGCAAACAGAAATCCTGAAATCCTCTATCCAATTTAGCCTATTTTAAGTCAGTCTGAAGAACTATTATTGTATGAAACACACAACACTGTTCTGAACAGATTGGACTTAAGGCAAGAAAAGAAAAGACAGCTCAAGAGCAAATGCACATATTCAGCACAAACAGTGACAAGGAGCCCATGCACAAGAATATATGTGAGGGTGTTACCGGCTCTGGCTGCTGCTTGTAGCCCCAAAACTTTACCCAGACAGCAAAAGAGAAAGAGCAAGGAAGGTAGAAGCAGCTTTTAGCAAAAACTTGGCAGCATTTTTTCAGGCAAGTTAAGTAGCACGAACCTTTTCCACCTTCAACATCTACTGACAAGACAAAGAGTGAGTGTGTTTGCTCACTGGCCACCCAACAGACTTTTAAACAATGTATTACATCAAAAAGATGTTCAGTCTCTTCTACAGGGCAAAGGATCAGATGTTTCAGGAACAACGCTTAGGCATCAGTAACACAGCTTAGATTCTAGAGCACTGTGTTGCTGTGGTCCTTGTCAGTACATGTGATGAGCTTTCACACCTAATATTACATTTACATTTGCTCATAATACTAAAGAAAGAAGAGTTAGCTAAAAGGGAAGCTGCTGGAAGGAGTGAAAGAGGAAGATTTGTATAACACTTGGTATTTTACTTTAATACTTCAAAGTATTCCCCAAGCAGCGAATACTTTAAAGCTTCTAAGTGGCAAGTCTGGGTGTTTTCACAAGACAGTTTTTTTTGCAAAACATCCAAATTTGCTATCTGGAATATTAATATAATACTGCAAACATCTGTCTGAGCAGCAATACCTGCATTTCACACTGGTTTTGGGCAATACCATCCTACACAGAGCAGAAAACATGCCAGGCTAATGCTCTACAAGTTAATTTCATAACAATATTAAGCAGTTCATATTTGTTATACATTATTAGACTTTAGCAATGGCTTGCATTATATCACCAAGAAACCTACTTCAAGTTAGGGAACATTTAAGGTTCACAAACATAAAATAAGGGTATTTGAAGCTTGCAAGCATGCAAGAATTAAAGCATTTCATTGTACTGCCTCTCCAGTCCACCCAACAGTTACACACAGCAGAGCACCACTGTTTATTTCTTCCTTAATTTGGTCACTGCAGTTCCCATGCAATTCCCATGGAAATCAAAGCGAGAGCGTAAAATTACTGTACACTACAAAGGAAAGACACAGTGGTCTGTTCAGGTTCACATCTAAATCAATCAGTGCAGGCAAGTACATGACATTTAAAGCTAGTTACAGTCAATAAGAAAGAGCAAAATCTATAATCACCTTTTGACTTGCTTGAGATCCAAACCTGGTAGCCTGTGAAAAGGAGAAAATATATTCAAGTTTATGGAATAAACCCCTTGCTTTTTAAATACACACATGTAGAAGTGCTGCATGATCCTCTCCAAGATGAATGGAGCTTTGCCAGAATTTCACAGCAAACAGAGGAGATCCATATGATGACCTCTGGCATTCCAAATTGCTCTGGGGAAGCATTCTCAGCCTACAACAGGGCTAAGAAAAGCTCTTCAACACAGACTACACCTCTTTCCACCATCATCCAGTGGATGAATTAACAACATCCAGAAGCTTGAGAAACAGTTAAGGCAAAGATCTGCACTCAAAATGCATCTATTTTATATGCCACAGGCAAAGTTATACAAAGAGCAGAATTCATTTTGCACTGACAGTACTTCTAAAGACACATCACTACTAAAACACTAACAGAACCTCTGAGTTTACAAGGATTACACTGAAATACACTGTTTACTTACACCCTCTTTAGCAGCAGAGGCAATTTTGCTTGCTCCAGTTGTAAAACTGCTCCATCCCTTTAAAGAAAGTGAGAATGCTGTAAGTTATATGCATAACTTAAATATATATACATATATAATATAGTGAATAACCAGGTGCTCAGTATTACATGTTCTGCAATACAGCTTGTCATATAGTCATGAGAACTACTCACTAGGAACAGCAAAAATTATACTCTCACTTAACTGTAATACAGCAATGAACTTCCATTATTTGTGCAAATCCACTGTAATTTGAACAGATCTGAGTGCTTCAGATGATACTCTTCTATAAACGGCTACATGAAAAATATTCAGCCCCACTATAATCAAGGCCTTAAAATCGCACTGTAATATGTACCTGTGGTCACAAGAGGGCATTTTGATCATAAGTTTCACAGAGATTCTGTGTTCAACTAACAGTTGACAATAACTGGGATAATGAACAGTGACATCTCTCCTTTGCTGTCTTAGCACAGCTGAGATACGTTATAAATGTGTTTTCTAATCTGAATTCTCTGGTCTACAATCTATGACATAACTAGAAAATATTCAGCAGACCTGTACAAAGCATCCTATGGAATCACCTGGAATACTGGTCAAAGACTCAGGCACTACCTTTGTCTACTGTGCTCTAGAGAAATTACTGTCTTTTTTAAAAACAACAATGGAACCTAGTGCACGTATTTAGACAGATGAGGCTCCACAGAAATCTACTGGCCAAAAACCCCAGTAGAAAACCTTATTGTATTCCAAAGTGATTCCAAATCCCAAATACTGGTCAGTACTGCCACTCTGCAGCCTATCAAAGCCCCAGTATGTCCCCAACTCCCTCTGACTTTACCCTCATTTTCCTTCAACAATGCATCTTTCACTATCTCTGCTTCAATCATGACAACTGTTCAACCATATGCTGTTACCTCTTCACATGCTGTCACAAGCATTTCGAATGTTTTCATCACTGCTCAGAGTTCTTGGCACCGCTCTACACACACATCTCAGTTGTTTTCCACTGAACATACCTAATATAGCTAATCTATTTAGACCATTGCCAGCCTAACTGCTATTCCCAACAGGTAATTACTTTCATCTCTCCAAGCCTTGTTGAGTATCAGTTCTTAATCCATTTCTATAGCCTCATTTATTTATTTGTATGACAAATACCAGACACAATTCCTAAGCTTTGCTCAAGTTTCTCCCTTCATTTTTCCCTTTAAAATCCACCAGTATCATCTTCACTCTTTGAGAATACAACCAATACTCTGCATCTCTCCATATCTACCTGCAGCTTTCAGTTTCTCTTCTCCATTTATATCCTCTCATAACAGGGGATAGATGAAAATAGTAACTGAGGTCACTTAAAGCAATTCCTTACCGAGTACAGTGAGGACATAGCATTGTTCAGGAAGTCATCCTCTTTTTTTGGAGGGTTTACTGTGTTGCCAAACCCAACATAGCGATTCTCTTGGCCACTAGCACAAGGAAATGAATAAACAATGTCTGTATTAGCATGAGTTCATTAAAACCATTAAAAGAAAACTGAAAAGCATTAAAGAATGGCAATTGTTTAACAGGCTTTAAAATACACCTGGAAAAAAAAAGTCTTACAGTACCTAGCACCCAAAATACAAACCCACTCACTTCAAAGATGTAACAACAAGAAGGATCCATTGGGAGTCCTTGGAAATTAAAGTGTCCCCTAAGCAAGTTAATATGGATCAATAATTCCCAAGGTTTAACTATCAGAAGTCTGAGTAAATCTTAATAAAGTGATACATGAAAAAGGGAAAAGGAAAGAAAGAAGAAAACAGTTTTAGCTTTACAAATACTCCTGTTTAACTCAAAGACATACTATATACACTAAGAATTCCCTAGTTTGGAGCCCACCACAGTAATATTTTGAGTTACAAGCTCATTTTTAATGCTATTAGAACATTCTTGTCATACAAATGCATTAAGAGGCACTTTCATTCCTTTTACACTTTATCATATATTACCAACATATTTTTAATAGCAAACAAGATGTGTTATGTAGTGAATGAGGATCACAGTTGCATAGCTTTAGTACAACATTCATAACTTTGTTATGCTGGAGGGCCAGACACTCAAAAAATGAATAAATACTGCATTACCCTTGGTAGGAACTGACATCATCATTTAACCAGTCTTCAAAAGCCTTGTCAGAAGAGGCAGTTGCAGTCTGAGATTGTCCAGCATAACTACTGAAAGGAAAGATTTAAGAGTCAAACTGAGTAAAGCAATACTCCCTAGCTCAGTAATGCAGGGTGACACAGATCATCATCACCTAGGTGCAAAAGCGATTATTTCTTTCATCTATCAAGTAGGGAACTCTAATGCAACCAGTAAAAGCCATTGGAGTATTCGATGAATAAAGCAACAGTAAACCTGGACACAGACAATGCCACTCAGACTACAGCCAGCCCTTGGACTTGCTGGATGATGGCCAGGCATGAAGCACTTATCCTCTTGATTTACAACTGCTTTTATGTTGATTCTTTAGTACAGCAAATAACAAACACTACATGCAAAAGCAGAACAACAAAAGAGCTGTGGTCCAGCTTTGATGTGCCCATCAGTAATAAGCAGCATAAGGAAAGCTCTGCTACCTCATATTCTTTAACTTCAGCAGAAGGAATGCTTGTTCAGACAACACCATCAACGGAATAAAACCAGGAGACATTCAAACATCAGAACCATTTTGATCCTGCTGTGGCTATCACAATATGAGATAACAATACACACCGATGAGAAGGAGAAAGAGATGTTTTAGGCTGAGGTGGGGTCCAGTTCCTTGCAGGAGAAGTTTCAATCGACCATTCCTTTCCTTCAGCTACTGTAGCTACCTAGAATAGGTATGAAAATAACCAAGAATACTAGGTCAGAGTTTTGATACAAGTTATACACTGGTCCTGGAAAGCGGACAACGACAAGACATTTTTCACACTTCCTGCCATAGATCCATTAATTTGTTTTCACAAGAAACCAATTTGCCTCTGCATCTCTAGAAATGCTGAATTAAACACTGATTTTATTTCAGACAACTTCTTCAAACAAATGTGGTTTGAAGAGGAAAGATTAGATTAATAAAGAGAGGTAAGCACTAATCCCAGAATAATAATTGGAAGAGGTGGACTTACTCTAGCATAGGTCAGTAAAACACATATACCCATTTAAGTGTTCTCACTACCTCCTTTAAAGAAAGGCCCTGAACTTCATCCCTTCAGCCCATACTGCTTTTCCAATCCCAGTTATAACTTCAGCAAGTTCATATAAAACTTCCAAAGGCCTTGCCACAAAAACTCTACAGTTCCTCTTTTTGCATACTGAACAGCCTACAGCACACAACTTGGGAATTCTTGGCTTTCATCAAGCTACTCCACTTCAGCCAACCATCTCCTATTCATAGGAACTTCTAAAGATGCAAAGAGACAACACACACAACTTCAAAGCTGCAGGGATACCCCAGCAAGCACAGCATGTAACTTCTTACCACTTCCATGGCAGGGTCAGCATAAAAATAGAGTTATCTTTGCAAGTCTCTTTGTAAGCTGTTTGTAATTTTGTTTTTGGAAATTCTAAACCTCTACAAAATGATAATTCCACTACAATTACTGATTTATTTGGTTATGGGCCTGCCAGGGTTTGCCACGTTTGTTACTACATTTACCATTTTGTTACTACATGCACAAAAGATTTATCAGCAGCCACTTCAGATAAAATCCTACTGCTCGAGCAGTCAACTCTCTGTTGGGGGTTGGATTCACTGCAACAAACTGCAGCAGTGAAAAACTGAACCATCTCAGCTAAATGCAGAAAAGAAAGTTTCTAATTGAAGCTCTTACAAGAGCTGGGAAGAAGCACTCCAAGACTTCTCCATTTCAAGAACCACTGCAGAGGTTCAGGAGGCTGCTGCTTTCCCTCCTCCCTATTCAAAAACAAGTGCTTACAAAGTACTTGGATATCTGCAGAGAGCAGGGAATGAGGACGTGCACAACTGGACTTACCTGATCCCTAAAGAGAGCTGCAGCTTTGCTGTTGTACTTCTCTTGCATTGTCCAGCAGGGATCATAATCATCCTGAGACTCCAGGAACTCTCGGAATTTGCTGTTACCTCCAGCCTTCATCTTCTCCAGCTCAATATCCTTCCACTTGTCCATGGTTACAGAACGTACAAAACTGAAAAGTCAGGAGGGAGTGGTAGAAGTGAGACATCATCCTGAAGAAGACTTTTAACGCATATATCTTGATCAATTTCTTTCTTGTAGTCACTAAAGAAACACCTTTAGAATATCCTAATCTTAGCAATTTCATTTTTTCTTTCATGAAACATATGGAATATTTCCAAGCTCCTGTTTCCTGAGCAATTTCTAATTACTAATGAGCTTCAAATCCCCCCTTGAAAAGCAAAGCACGTACTTCTAAAAGCAAAGCATGGGCTTCTTTCTTTAGTGACTTCCCTCCTGGGTTTTCTTTCCCTCTCTCATTTGAGTAACTACCGCATGCTCTGCCCCTATTGTATCTATACACTGTGAGCCTGCAACACATCAACCGTTCTTATTCCACAGATTCCCACCTCAGCTGATACTATACACTTGTATACCCTTACAGACCTATTCTATAAACATGCTGTGACTTTTTGTACTCAACTCCCAAGCAGCTCTAATACTGCTTCACTTTTAATCTATAAAGATTATACAAGATTAAAAGAATAGAGTACAAGGACTAGTGCACTATTACCAACCCTCAAGCTGAAGCTAGAGACACTGCTTTCTGGAACTGGCCACGACATAGCTGTAGTGGTGGAGCACACACCCCAACTGATTATAGACAAGGCACTGAGAGTAAAGCTTGCTTTGGAGAGGAGCACAAACAAAACTGCCAGTGAAATGTTGGATTTGAGAAATCCTATAGTCTTTCTGTTCACAGCCACAGTGCATCCTGAGGGAACACAAGTCAGTCCATGTCTGGTTAAAAGGCTCACCTGAGGTGAACTCCCAAGCCTCGGTGTTTTCCTGAGCACTCCAGACAGATCCAAATTCCATAGGTCACACTCACCCACTGGGGGTTAAAGGCACCACACTCAAAACAGACCTGTGAGAGAGAAAATAGTTACCTCTAACACTCTCCCATCAACTCGTCCATGTGAAGTTTACACTGTGCAGTTCAAAACGTCAAATCATGAAAGCATTACACACAGAAAATCATTACAGAAAGGAGAGTTTTTAGTGCTTGGAAACACTTTCCCTGACAGCATAAGCTTCCTTCAGGTATTTATTTATGCTGCATAGAAAGATTCATTAACTTGCCTGACTTGAATTATAAAAATTACTGTGCCAGTATCAAAAACCAGTAAGGAAATACACATGAGCAAAGTGAAGTGAATGAGCAAAGAATTCAACTGGATTTCATTTCCATATTGCCTTGAAGGAGGGGAATGCAACCAAACTGAATTCTTGAGGTTTCCTTGGCAAAATAAAGATGCAACATTTAAAGTTCAGGACATTTATTCCGTCATGCTGCAGTTTGGCATCTAAACAGAGGTTTTTCTTAAAAATAGCTCTATTGCTCATACAGAGCAAGAAAGTTCTTACGACTGGAATCATCATTTAATATTTAATGCATTGATATAACTAAAACTGAACCTGCCCATGGGTTATCACATTTAAGGAAGTGTATAATCAATTACTTGAAATAGACCATTTTAATTAAGCTGTGCCCAAGGTGTTACTTGTTCAACAGACTCCAGGGGTTACAGCATTACTAGAACATCTGAAAGATCTATGCCAAATTCACAGTGATTTATAATGAGTGACAGCTACTGGAACTACAACAAATTGGTGACATCCAAATTGTTACCAGTAGTTAGCCATACTAGTGCTATCAAGATGATGGCTGTAATAGGCTGCAGCATACATCTGGAGCAGGTAAAAAGAAAACTTAATCTATAAAACAAATGTTAAGAAGATTATGTTTTTCTCACATTGTTCTCATCTTGTGCTCTGACTTCCTTCAGAACTTTCCTTGTTCTTGGACTCGCCATGATTCTATAAAGGGAGAAAAAGAAACCCAAATAACTAAGTCATCATCAAGGATTTGACACTGACAAGATGGTCAGTACCTTACAAGTGTATCTCTATGAAAAAGAACTAGCAGAAAAGGGGATGGGGGTGGCAAACACAGAAACTCTTCTAGGGAATATGTTGTATCAAAACGGATTCTTACTTGATGCTGCTCCCAGACACATCAGGTTACCAACTGAATTATAAGAAAACAAGGCAATTATTGGGACCTTTTACACAAAATAGAATTCCAGATCCAAGAGCCAGGTCTCACTGGTAGAACACATCACCTTACTCTGAATTTATAAAGCATGGATGGCAGCAGCAGGCAGCAGTGTCAAGCCATAGATAAAAGACTCCACTGAGACAAAAAACATGATTCACACACAATACACAGCCTGGAAAAACTTAAAGTACACAAACCACTCATGATTAAAGGAAATGCAGTGTAGAGAGCAACATAAGGCTGCAATTCAGATAAGAAATTAATTAATACTTCCAACTAATTTGATAGTACAATATGGAATCACAGATCCACAGACTGGTTTGGGTTGGAAGGGATCTTAAAGCTCATTCAGTTCCAATACCCTGCAATGGGCAGGGACACCTTCCACTGGAGGGTATTTAGATTAATTTGAAATAAGTACCTTCTTCCTTTTTACTTCCAGTCCACCTCTTCATTTCTACCCCAGAAAACAAACTTCTCAGCCATAGAAGTCTCCCAGCTGACTAGAAACAGCACCAACTATTAAATGTCAGCTTATTCATCAGTCAAGGTACTGAACAAAAAATAGCAGGTTGATGTTTACACCAAATACTGTTCTGAGAGGCAGAAATGCCTTTCTGAAAGCCTTTAGCTCACTCTGCTGCCTGACTAAACAGTCATGAGTCTTCAGTTATCAAGAGGATTCATAATCTTGCAATGATTTTGGGAGGTAAATGATTAAGCACTGCATACAACTGCTGTAACCCAGCAGGGGATGGTGGGAGAACACACCTTTACTTAGAAAAGGAAGGTTGTTTTAGGAAGAAAATCGCTACAGATAAGAAAACATCCCATTAGTAGGAATGTGACCCATTCTTTGACAATTCTAAAGCAGAATTCCAGGAACCACAACCACAGCAGTACATACAGAAAATTATATGTACCACCAGCTCAGCCAATGCAATTCAGAAAGGAATCAACATTGTAACTATGTATTATCCCTGTTAGAAGCTAAACTTATTTGCTGCCTTTTATCCAAAGCACTTCCTCGTTCCCGAACATCTTGCTGACAACTACTTCATTCTGTATTATTTAAGAGAGAGTGTTTTCACTGATGTTTAGAATATGCTTCCTTTCAATCTTAGCTCATTTGTGTTAGACAGAAACAGGCAAGTGGCACAGACTGAAAGGGTTACTGTAATTAAAGGTAAAACCTTCCAGTCATCCTGTACCACATTAAAACTGAACAGAATTATCAAATGCAATTTGGGCAACTTCCAGAAAAGGGAAATAAAAGTGTGGCAAGAAACCCTTTGTATCATGTATCACTTTCTCCCATAGCATTCCAATACTTTCATTTAATTTTACATAACTTATTCATGTGCATATAAGGAGGGAGATCACACTACACATAAAATGTGTTGGCTCATATCCTACAAAGGCCACAGACACATTAATTGAGGTCCACATCTTCAACTCCTCTATCTGTCACTGTCAGTATAAGGGAAAAATCTTCCCCAGCAGTACAGAAATGAATAACTCAGCATTAGCAGCCAGAGACACAACTGTGAACACTTTGGACCCTCCTCTTTGCCACATTTGTTACATTCTCTTTGCATGCCAACTCTCCTTTCTCAGGGATGTGTTTCCCCAGCAACTTGTAAGCTACAGCCAAGCTACAAGGCCACTCTCTGGCTGGCTGCTCACTCCCCTTCCCACTATCTTTCCTTTACCGTTCTTTCTCCTTTTCCACAGATTTGTATTCAGGATTAACAGAGGCAGACGATATGCAAAGGCCTTGCAGCCTCACTGGCACAGGATCATGGCTACAGCTGAACAGGAAAGCCTTACCACTCCAATTCTGCATGAGCTAGGAATTCCATCCTACAACAGCCAATACACACATCACCTCAATGCTTACAGACACCCCGAGTTCCAGATGTCCAACTTCAAACTGACAAAGGAAGTGATTCCCTTTGGGCCTGCAGGAACTGCTTATTTTGATAAAGCCTTTTACAAGAAAGACATTAGCCAACTGAACACAAAACCCATTCCAGATGCACCAAAGTCCCTGATCAAACCACATATGTCTGGTGGGAAGGCAGAGCTTCACCCACACCACATCATCCAAGAAAAGGAGGGGGTAACTATACCCACCAGCTTCTCACACCCTTCTCTCCACCACGAAAGCATCTGGAAATGAAGGACAGGGAAAAAGTCACACTCTAACCTTTCTAACAGGTTTCTTTACACGTACAGAGCGTATTTTCAACTATATTTGCCCACAAACTTGTAAGTGATCAGTCCATCAGAGTTTACCACCCAAAAGCTGAGCCTTTGCAGCTAACTGGGCACACAGCCACCGTGCTGTTTAAGTTTCAGGGGTAAATACTTCAGCAACAACTGTTCAGAGACCTTAAACATCCGTTGTTTAAATCTGATGTAAATGGACATCAACAGCAAAGAAAATGTTTAGTTTAGGAAGAAGTTTTCATTGAAGAATATCAATATTTTAAAATAAAATATAACCATTTTAAAGTGTTCCTGGGTGGAAACTTAAGAGCTTCACACACCACACTGGTGGAAACTGCCATCTCACACTCCTACTTCCTCAACAATCAGTTTCCAGAGAAAAAAACAGGCAGGATGAGTTTCCATGTTAGGAATGCTAAAAGCAGGCAAAAAGGCAGAAGTGGCACTTTTAAGTGGAAATGAGGTAGAAAAGGACTTTGCTCCTCTGCTTCAACAGGGAACTCACACGGCAGGAGATTCACGCAGCCAGCCTGTAGAGAGCTCTAGATGCAGTGCATGAAGATGAAGCGGGTGACGTGGTCTGTGTGGCTTCGTGGTCCTCAAGGCTCCCTCTGCACCTCACCCCGGCAAAGAAAGGCCGCAGGGGCCTCGACCCCAAACGCTGCCGCTCACCTCCACCCGAGCAAGGAATGTTCAAGCTCCAATACACATCAGAGACCATTATATCTTTTACACTCACGCAGGTGCGGACACGTCGCCTTACCGAGAGTCACACCGGGAGCACAGAAGGGCTGTTTCACGCACACCCGCGACACCGGGAGCCGAGCCGAGTCCTGGGGGCCTCCCTCAGCACATGGCCGGGCGCCGTGCGAGCACACCGGCCTCTGCTTCTACAGAACAGCAAATACAGGGATAGAACGGGACCGGGGGAGGGGGGGGAAGGCCGCGGTGGAGCCGCTCGGGCCTCGCCCCGCCCCGCCAGCCAGGCACCGGCAGCTCCCGCCTCCCCCGTGCCTGTGACAGCCCGCGGGGGCTCCGCCGAAGCGGGCCCGGCGCTGAGGCGGGGCTGGCGCGGAGGAAACCGGCCCCGGAGCCACCGCAAGGGAGCGGCGGGGCCCGGGAACGCACCCTCGGTCCTGACGCGGCGCCACCGGCTCCGGTCCCGGTTCCGCCCCGCGCCTCACGGCGCAGCCGCGGCCGGTGACGTTGCAGGGCCGCGGGGCATTGTGGGTGCCGGGGTTAACCCCCTGCGGCCCGGCCCGACCCCTTCACTGGAGGAGCTTGCTCCAAGCCCTGCCAGGGATGGGGCAGCCACAGCTTCTCTGGGCACCCTGTGCCAGCGCCTCAGCACCCTCACAGGGAAGAGCTTCTGCCTAAGAGCTCAGCTCAGTCTCCCCTCGGGCAGGTTCAAGCCATTCCCCTTGCCCTGTCCCTGCAGGCCAATGTAAAATCACTGGTTTAGCTCTGAACAAAGGTTGCCCATAAAGGTGAATTATATCAAATTATGGGGTCTTTTCCAGCCGGTTCTTCCCATGAGCTGATAGGGTTTGCAGCGGAGGCCATGGGCTGCTTTGGCTCTGAGCAAGTCTGAAACCACAGCCTATTCCAGGGACAGCACCCATCCATCCATCATTCCCTAGGGATGCGCCCCAATGGGGTGAAAGGGCCAGAAAGGGGACCCGGAGCTGCTCTACAGGGCTTGGCATCATGTACCAAGGGAGCGCATTTGTTCTACCTCTGATATCTTTTTAGTCATCAACTGAGACACAGAGCAAGGCTTCAGCGTTTACATACGAATCCCATAGAGACAATATTCTGCGCACTTCAGTGCAACTCCTAGTCTGAGCTTTGCTCTTATTAAGTAGGCTATTATCTTACTATCAGCACAGGGAGATTAACGGGAGCCATTTTCATTACCATTAATGGTAGCTACACGCATAACCCCCTTGCATCAAGGGGAAGATAATGGGCCTTTAAATGTGTGAAGGACAGAGGGAAGGGAAAGAACTATAAAGCAAACACGGCTTAAATCATTTGCTTTTCCTGTTAAGGAGAAAGTGGTCTCTGCTGATAAGCACCATTATTTCCTGGTAAACACAAGCCAGTGGGCAATGAGGTTCCCATTATAGAGATGCTGTGTTAGTGTCTAATGAGAATATTAATCTGCTTTTCTGTATATATTGATAGTGCAGTGATTGGTGCTAATGGCTGTTCTGCAGCGGTCTGGAAGGGTGCGTGTTGCATGTTGTGCTCTCAGCCTTGGGAGCAGTGTCAGGAGCTTATTTCATCCATTGGGGTCAGGGCTAAGAGACTGCTGCCTCCCATGGTCTTAATATACCCAGCATGCATGTTCACATTCTGAAGCACGGAAGCTTCGCCTGGGATCAGGATTGCTGTCACCAAAAATAGTGCTTCTGTTTTCACTATAATTTACCCTAAATCAGGAGTTATCATTAAGACGTACAAACAGCAGCAAAACCCTGCATGAGTGGAGGCTGCAGGATGGGACAATCTGGCTTTCAATAGGAATGAAGGGAAGCCGCAAACATTTGCCTTTCTTAGCAAGCACATAAATACATGCCATTCCCAAGCAAGTCCAGTTTGCTCGGTTCCCGGAATCTGGGATAGGTGCATAGCTCTCTTCCCATCTCTGCAATGTGTGACAAATGTTCATTTGGCACAGACAATGCCAACAAGAAACATCGACCGACCATTCTGTTCCCTACTTCTCTCCTTTCTCTAGTTATGAATTTATTCCAGCTCAAAACTAAATTACATCTAATTTTAGCACAATTGCCATTGTTATAATTGTTATGCCCACTCTCAAGCACATATGAAATGTGAAGATAAGGGTAAAACAATAAAACATGAGGCAGGAATAGTTTTCCATCTTGAGATTTTCCAGATAGAATTCTGCTTGGCTATGTTGTGGTTTAAACTCAGTCACGCAGCCGCCCTCTCACTCCCCCCATTTCTCCCCCTGGGTCCCAGAGGGATGGGGAGGAGAACTGAAAGCATATAACTCCCACAGGTTGAGATAAGAGCAGTCCAGTAACTGAGGTATAGCACAAATCACTACTGCCACCACCAATCATAATGATAAGGGAAATAACCAGGGAAGAGTATACAACCGCTCACCACTCGTCAACTGATACCCAGCCCAACCCAGCAGTGATCTCACCTTTCCGGGTAACTGCCCCCAGTTTATATAGTGGGCATGACGTGCTGCGGTATGGAATACCTCTTTGGTCAGTTTGGGTCAGGTGTCCTGTCTTTGCTTCCTCCTGGCTTCCCTCCTCCCTGGCAGAGCATGAGACTCAGAAAGTCCTTGGTCAGACTAAACATTACTGAGCAACAACTAAAACCATCGGTGTTATCAGCGCTGTGCCCAGGCTGAAGGGCAAACCCACAGCGCTGCACCAGCTACCAAGAAGGAGAAAAATGACTGCTACTGCTGAACCCAGGACAGTACGGAAGGATAATGCTCCAAAGTGGAAAGGGTGGTCCAGTTTGAGAGCATAGAAAACAATCAGAGCCCAATTCTGCACAGATTTCATGAATATGTGCATTGTAATTGCAGTGAAAAAGACTGATGGCAAGTGAAAGCCTATTAAGATAACCAACCTAGTGTGTGATTTTGCTTATAAGTTAATTATTTGGAATGATGACTTTGACTTATGATGACTTTGACTTATTATATGACTTATATTTGGTAAAAATACCCAAGAAGTTTCTGCAGCAGGATTTAAACCAAAGAACATTCTTTTGAACTTGTAACTCTTCTACAGAATTCCCAAACCCTTTCTAACCTATTAATAAGACTTGATTTTGGCTATTAAATAGTCTAATAAATAAAGTGGCATTACCACTCAGTTTAAATTGCACAAAATACCCGAAAACCTCTCTTCTAGGAGAGCTGCCAGCATGAGCTTCTAATAGTAAAGGAGAAAGAGAAACAGCAACCCCCTATTTTGACTTGCTTATTGACACCTATGTGGGCTGAATACATCACTCAGTTCTAGCAGCGCTTGTCATGGACTGAGGAGCTGTAGGGTTTTATTGCCTTCTTCCTTCCCAACACAGCTGAGATTAGCCACTACATCAGAGTAATGTGCAGGATGTCACAACACTTAAATTGAGGAGGAACAAAAGGAAATGTAAAGACTCTTGTTAGATAAATCTATTTAATAAATCTGAATAGTGAGGAGCAAGGAATGGACCTGTTTGCATGATAAATGTCACCATTCAAGTCCCGCGTTGTCATTACCTATGATGTATGTAACTGTAACCGTGTGAATAATAATACCTCCCCCCAGCTCAGCCCTTTTACCTCCATGAATAGAATAGTCCTGTTAATTGATGGGAATGTGATAACACCCTTTGCTTGGAGGGGTTTGTGCTGTCTCTGTGTCACATGTTCTGAGTAGCACCCTGTGTGAGCAGGCTGTCACCCGAGCCACCAAAGACTCCATCTCATTCTCAACTTCATGGCCTTGAGAACTCAGAATGACTTCAGGGTTTGTTTTATTCTTGTAAGTCTCAAGAGAAGCTCATTCCTACCAATGTTGTGTCACATAAAATCATCATTAGGAAAGTAATATGTGAAATATCTCCTGCCATGGCATGAAGCATCACTTGTTACTAAATGTTTCTTTTTAATTTTGCTGAATAAATAAGATTTATTTTTATTAAATACAGCATCCAAGTCTATTGATATTCATTGCATTTGGCAGCCACAGCACAGCAGCGCTACCCAGCTGCAATGAATATTGCCATTAGGTTGTAGAAATACCACATGCACTTCATAAAATAATCCTATCCCTCTTGTTGCACAAGGGAACATTACTTTTTGCTTCCTTTTCAGCTGAGAAACCCATGTATAAGGGCTTTTCTGATACATGTCTGCAGTTCACTTGGCACTAGCCAAATCTGAAACTACATCTAATTACCTGGAGCAGTAATTATGAGCAATTACCAGTGAGACAAACAGCCCTACTGGTGTTCAAGCAAGAGAAACTAGGAGGGAGTTTAGTTCTACAGCTTACAAGGAGTCCTGCCTATGCTATGGATTCACTGGCACTGATTTTCTCATCCAGCCCTTCAAACCACAGACAGGATCAGGACAGTAATCAACCCCTGTCCTTCCACTGCATATTGATAGGAAAATCACTGCTGGTTTGAGCTCCACTCTGCAGCTGGGAGTGCGCTTTGATGGGTTTCTACTGTCAATCAGGTTATGAAGACATCCTTTTGCTATGTTTCTCCACTTCATAGCTGGAAAATCTTAAGCAGATGCTCGTATTTGGAGACCCCATCAAACCTTCTACCTAGTCTTTTTGTTAGGAATGAGATAAAATGTGGAAAGGTTTTATATGAGACAGGAAGAAGCTTTTCTTCTGATATTTAACCAGCAAGCAGACAAGCAAAAGCTTTCGTTTAACAAGCAGTGGTTACTTAATTCTGTGTTAATGTCTCATACATGTGTAGCACATCACGGTTTGTACCATTGTCAATCAAAGCCGTCAGAAGTGGCCATCTAGCATGGTCCGGGCAGGGTGAAAAAGCCTGGAAGTGCTGCCAGCTGCCTGTGTGTACCCTGTGGATACTCAGAATGAACTTTGGGAGCCTGCTTCAAGTGGCTTATTTCCAAGGCAATTAAGTCTTTCTAAAGCAAATGGGTGTAACAACCGCTCCTGCAGCCTGGTGGCATCTGACACTGCTGACTTCTTAATGCATATTAGCCCGCACTGGCTGGGATTAAAAAGGGCATCACTGAAAACATGGCAGAGAAGCAGCTCTGGATTGCATGTGCATGGTTATGAGTAGCTTCTAACTGCACGTTTCATACCTGCACTGGGGCTGTGCTTGTATATGCTGGCTCCCGACACCATACACTCGTGCATACACTGCTGTAGGTGTCCTTCAGAAGACACTCTAAAAGAAACTTGCTATTGATTCCTTCTCCATCACATCACGTGAGACTTGTTAAATGGGCTTGAGGGAGTTCATAACCATTTGAGAGGAAAAAAAAGTTCCTAAGGAAATGGGGAAACAGCTTGGCCAATTGAGAGCACCCTGAGCTATGAACTGGAGACTGCTCTCACCCTTGGGGCTCTTTTCTTTTTGGTCCTATCATTTGAGAAATGCAACTGTTGCATGGAAACCTTGAATAATCACTTGGTATCAATACCCAGGGACCTTGGCAGCTGCCTTGAATTGCTCCATGGTCACACTGCCTGGTGGAATTGCAGCTGGAAATGCGGCTGCAGTCATGCCAGCTACTCGGATTGCATGGGCTGAGATGCTGGGGTGTCAGCTGTGACAGCCTGCTCATCCTCTGTGTTAACCCTTTGGGCTCTCCCTCCTCTCCACTCCAGGTTATTCCTATGAAAGCACCCAGGAACACTGACATGCAATCCGCAGAGCTGCTATGGCCCTGATTTGAGCAGCTCTTCCCAAAGTAGTTCAGTAGTTTCATGTTCTGTGTCTCCATGTTGTAAATAAGACAGAGGAGGAGGGAGGCTCTTTGGTGCCCAGTGGAGGTGTTGGTCCATGGCACGAGGAACCCTCCTCAGGCTAACAATAGTGCTGGTGGCTTCCATGCTGTTTCTGTCTCAATGCTTTTCCTTTATAGTCACAGAGAAGTAGAAAAGGAGCTATTTGCAAAGCTGCTCGTGGATGTTACAGCAGGGTTACCAAGGCATCTTTGGAAAGCTGTGGAAGTGTGAATTTGAACCTTGACTCCACAGTAAACGGGTACCTACGTGTTTGATGCAGAGCGAGGCACAATATCAATCGTGTTTCCTTCATACAAGCCCTCGATCACACAAACAAGGTCTCTGCATCAGAGATGTGGACAAATTGTTCACCTTGCCGTTACCCTGATGCGGCAGAGAGCGCGGTGGCTGCGTTCCACCTCTGCCATCCTCCACAAGCTCATCAGAGAGCACTGAGGATGTATTGTGCAGCTCAGCAAGTTAATATCAGGGAATTACAACTGAGGAATGGAGACGATGGTGGCGGACAAAGCCTGGTTAGGGGCTGCCTCCCTGCAGCATCCCAAAGCTTCACAGGGATCAGAGAGACAATGACACGTTTCACACACCAATTCTGATAAATTTTACAGGTTGCCCTGGGCTGTGGGGAACCATTTCAAAGCACAGAAGCCATTGAGATTGCTTCTTCTCTTGTGTGATGATGAGAACAATTTTTAAGCCACTGCTCTTTGCTCTCTCAGGGCTGTTCTTCTCTCCTATGTATTCACTAGGCTGCAAAAGGAGGGGAAGAGCAGAGCGTGGTTCCTTTGGACATCACTTGCTGGGGGTGTTCCAGCTCAGTTTGGCTCCTGTGCCTCCCTGGTCCCGCTGGATTGAAGAAGGACATGTCTGTGCTATTGCCACTTCCCTTAGGATAGCCTTGGCTTCACTGGCTTTGGTCCCAGAGCAGCTGAGCTATGTAACAACTCTCTAGTTATTAGCTCAGGTTAATGGGAGGTTTAAACAATGACAAGTTTAAAATTAGAAGGTCAAAACCTTGCCCTTTTTCCCTTCTCCCTCTCTTTTTCTCGCTAGTTCAGTAACCCTTTCCTATAGAAGAGGTCTTCAGTGAGACATGGGAATATCACAGAGTCCAGTTCTTATAGCTAGGCCTGGATGCCCCAGGGGAGCAGTGGCAACCTCTGCTCACCAGCAGTGAGGTCCTGTCACTGTGTCCAGCATTGCTCTGTCGAGGAGGCAGAGCAGAAGCTACGGCCCTTTCCTCCTCCCACCCAGGAAGATGCTGTATCCTGATCTGTTTGCACCCATCCACATTTTAAGCATCCACAGCTCAGCCACCTCTTAGGTGAAGATGTTCCAACTGGTTGTGCTGAAGGTGGCCCCTGTGAATTCCCACTGTGCTCCGTGGAAGGCTTCCATCAGTCACAGAGCAGCGGGTGGCAAAGGGTTTTACTTCTAATTCCTGTTAGAGAAATAGGATGTGACATAGGATGTGATGTGCCACCTTGGGAGGCTGCTGTCTGCACTGGAGGAGAGGAGCAGGCAGCTGGTTAGCTCTAAAGGCCATAAAGCAGTGCAATGGACACACTTTGCCTTTTGGAGGTGGCATTGGTAAGGTTGGAGTGTTCTGACACTGCTGCAATTGCTCAGACCAATCTAAAGGCACCGTGACCCAGGTGAGGTTATTAAAAATGGAATATAAGTGAATCGAGTGGAATAATGCACCCCACATGTATCATATCATGGGCTCTAGGACCATCAATAGCTCCCAGCAGCTCTGACAATGACAGAGTTTGGGCTGTGAAGAGATGTGTCCCCAGCTCATGCTTTTATCCTCTATTGCTCATCTTCACCTGTTAGAGCGAGGAGGCTGCAGAGATGATAAATAAGGAGCTGTGGTGAGACACTGGTGCTTTGCCTCAAGGTTGCGAACTTTTGTTTCTTGGTTTCTTCTGAAGTAAACCTGTGTCTTCTGGAAGGAATTTGGATGCAACCAGCCAGGAACAAGTGACAACAAGGTTAATCTCCCATAACAGTGCAGTTGGATCCATGCAGCCCCATCAGCACAAGGAATTTGGATGGGAAGAGGTTCCTGATTCAAGCACGGGCTGAGAACAAGGATGTTCAGTGTCTGGAGCATCACTTGAACTCTCAGGGTAGATGCAGCACTCATTCAGGAATGTGGATGACCAGGACTTCATACCGTGTTTAGGAGATTCTGGTGGCTGCTGTGGCAGTGCCAAGGCAAGTGCTGCTGTGTGGTGGTACATGAGGGTTACTGTTGACACATAGCACATCAGTGATGGCACTGCCTTTTGGCAGCCTCTGGGCTGCCTCATCCCATGGTGTCTTGTTAATCTACCTGCTAATTAAAAAAACCCAACTTAATTTGGATCTAAGATCCATGTGGTTTATTCACTTAGGTCCAAATTCAGCTAAGCTGTTACTTCATCTCACAGAGTCTGCAGGAGATGTTTTAATTAGCCCACAAAGAGCAACCAAAAACCCAAACCTGTTGTCAGATGGAAACTCAATCCACCTCCACTGGTGTCTGTAACCAAAAAAGACTGGAGACCAACGCTGATGCTAGTGTCCAGCTTTCAGTGCGAGTAGCCCCAAGTGGGGCTGCTTGGTTACATGAAGGCAGATCCTCTCCTGCTACCCCAACACAGACAAGAAATCATCTGAATGAAGATCATAAGATCAGGCTCTGGGAGTTTTAAGTTTCTCTTTGAAATACAGGTTACATTATCCCTGTGGTTTCACCCCTCTCCATAAGCTGAGGAGGGTCAGTGTGTTTTCTGTTGGCTGCACATGGTGTCCCAGCCAGCACAGGGTTACCTTCTGCTTCGCTTATCAAGATGAAAGTGCAGGTGGAAGGAGCCCTGTTTAAGTCAAACTCAGCCTTTCACAGTGATACCTTCTGTTGTTTCACACCGTGTCTCCTTCGTGGTGCAACTGAGCTGGAAAACAGCCGTGCTTACGGGAGGCTTTCAGAAGTAGGAGGCAGCACAAGAGATGCAGCAAACCTTCAGAAAGGGCACAAAGGGCGGGTACTAACCTGCACTGATGCATCCCCGCCGGCTCCACGCTTCCAGGGCTGGAAACAGCAAGCAGCAGAACCCAGCCTGCTTTGTTTGAGCTCCTCTTGCAATTCTGATGTAGGGTGGATTGACCCTCCAGTGCAGAGCGAGGCCTCCCTATGCAGGTTGTAAAAGGAATGTTTCATCTGCATTCATTACAAACTCAACTGCTGGCTCCACCATCCAAACCCATCTTCCTGGGAACACAGTTACTGCCAAAGCTTCTTCAGTCCACAGTTTCCTCAGCGGAGTAAATTGATTTCTTCCCTGGGTGTATTCCTTTCACCTGTAATAAAATGTGGTTTATTGTATCTGACTGCATTAACTGGTGCCCTGGTTTTGCACCGTGCACAGGCCAGAGAATCGATGCACTTTGCCATTGAAAGCCGGTCGGATTTGTGGGCAATGCGGAGTCTGTCTCCTAATCTCAAGTATTCAGAGTTAGCTTGTTTGTTTGTTCTGTTTCCCCCTGTGGCTGATTTGAATATCAATGATGTTGTTAATACAAGGCTTTTAACATTCATAGCGCTTTAGGATTAATCCTGCTGCCCTGCGGTGGAGGCAGGGGTGCTTTCCTCGGTCATTTCAGCTCCCATCCCCTCCTCGCACCGCTGAAGTAAGCAGTGGGACATGCTTGTTTAAAAGGGAAGCGGGGCTGGTCACTCACGGGGCGAAGCTGCACCCACTTTGGAGGCAAAATCATAGGATCACAGCACAATTTGGTTGGAAGGGACCTTAAAGCTTCATGCGTTGGGCTTAAACATGAGTCTGTCCCGATCACAGCACATGGTGCGGTTCCTGCCCCTTGGCTGGCCAGAAGCGAGTAGGGCAGGGAGTGAGCTCTATCTAATGGGCCCTGCTTCTCCTCCTGGAGAGAGGGAGGCAATGCCATAGGCTCGGGTGTGTAAAGGAGGCGGTTGTGTGCTCATGGATTTACTCTCCTGATCACAGTTGAAGTAGACGGACATGCTTTCCTACAGATGAGGTGTTTGGGGACGGCTTCATAGATGGTGCTCAGGTAGAAGCTCTTCTTGGAAGAAGAGATGCTCCCCTACATCCCTGCTATTCAGCCATGGTTCATTCACAAGCCTGGACGTACACTTCAAAACACCCACAAATGTGCGTTGTAAAGAACTCCTTGTCTTATCCCCCTTTCCAAGTTTATCTTCCGTGTGTGACAAATTTTATGGGAAGAATCATTGCATCTTAGATCAATTTTAGGTAATTTTTAGTGAGCATGCCAGCACCTGCACGGGGAGGAAGGTGATGGGCATTATGTGGAAGGGGGAGAGGAGCTCCCCATTCCCATTGCTCGGGATGCTCTATAGGCTCTGTGTCCCGTAGACAGCCCCCACCCCGCCAGAGAAGGCGAGGGAAAACCAGGCTATGCCTGCCTCAGCCTCTCGGCGCGGGGGGGCTTGGCCGGGAGCATCCCATTGGTACCCCGGGAGCATCCCTCCGCGCCTGCGAGGGCAGCGAGCCCCCGCCCCGCCATCCCTGCCCGCCTTCGGGAGCGCAGCCGCGCCGGAGCGTTGCCCTTTTAAGCTGTGGCCCCACCGCCTCCTCCCCGGCTCCCGGAGGGGCTCCGGATCCTCCGCGACCTCCCTCCTCCTCCTCCTCTTCTCCTCCTCCTCCTCCTCCTCCTCCTCCTCCTTCCCCCGCGGCAGCTGCGGGCCGGGGAGAGGGAGCCGGGAGCCCCGGGGCGAACCGGGCTGGCCCTGCCCGCGCTGCTCGGGGACCATGGGATGCTGCACCGGGCGCTGCACCCTCATCTTCCTCTGCGCTTTGCAGCTGGTAAGTGGAGGCGCTCCGCGTTAGGGGGGAACGGGAGAGAACGGGGGGTTCGGAACAAAAGCCCCCTCGGGGCTGGTAAAGGCTCCCGTAAAAGCTTCGGTCCTTCGTTACTTCATCCCGGAGGAGAAGGTGAAGGGATGTCGGGCTGCGCTCCGGGGACGTGGGGCAGTTTTGGTGCCTAAAACTCGGAGAAACGCTTGGGGAAGGAAAGAAAAAGAGAAGTTTTCAATTGATAAGTTTGAGGTTATAAAATAAAACTTTAAGCAAATTCAGTGATCCCTGCTTGAAGGGAATCCCGGCGGTGCTAGAACAAACCAAACTTCGGAGGTACCGAAACCCACCGGTGCCTTCAGCCCTGGTCATGGCCAGCTGGAAGAAAAGGCTGACCGCTGTGTGTGTCCCCATCCCCCGGGGACAGCCTCCGAGTCCTGTCCCCTGTGTCCCCCCGGCTCCCCGCTGTGTGTCCCTATCCCCCGGGGCTCTCCTCCGTGTCCCCCCTCCCCATCTCGCCGCTGTCTGCCCTCACTGGAGGGGTTTGTGTTGGTTTGGAAGGATTATTCCCCCCTTTCGGGATAAAGTGCTCATAAACACACAGGGATTAACACAGGAACAAAGTCCCGGTGCGCGGCGGGTGCGGGTCCTCGGGGCATCTCTGTTTTTTTGTGGGGGGGAACAAAGCTGCCGGTGCCGGAGCACCCCGCGAGGCTTGGGGGGGACCCTTCTGGTCTCAGCTGCTGGGCTGAGCGCTCCTCCAGCCTTAAAAAGGAAATGACAGCGCTAAGTCTCGGCGCTTCGTTTGCTTCTTCCACATTCGCTTGATTTTGGGAGCGTTACCGCGGGAGGAGAGGGCAGGGTGCTCCCTGGGAAGTTGTGCTCAGCAGCGAGCCCGGTGCCAAGGGGTGAGGCTGGTTTAAACTCTTTGTTTTGGAGCGGCTGGCGCTGGCAGCAGAGTGTTTTCCGCATGGGGATGGGGAGCAAACACAGCGCTCAAAGCGGGAGAGGGAAAACGGGAACCTGCGAGTTTTCCGTGTCAACAACCATCAGCCGAAAAAGTGAGGGGGAAGAGGGTCGGAATGCGACCCGGGGACCTCCGACCAGCCCTGCTGGAGGATGCAGATGGAAGATGTGAGTCGTGGTTAAACGAAATCCAGACTGGAAGTGGTGGGGCTCTTGCACAGAGTCTCTCTGGGCATATTTATGAGCAGGATGAATGGCCGGGGAGTGCATTGAGCCTCCTGGATTAGTTCTCCTGATTTTTCACCCGTGATCACAGCAGAAAGATGCTGTTCCCTGTTGTACATGAGAAACTGGCATCTCCACTGTCTTAAACCCATCGTGGTGGCATCCTGCTTTAAAGCACACACACACTGGGAGAGAGGGGGGAAAGAATAAGAAAGAGAGAAAGCCAAGAGCTGCCGGTGCTGTTGGGGTTTCTGACGAGCGTGGGAGTTTGCTCGTATCCAAGATACGGGGACAAAGAACCCCCAGCATCTTATTTTCCCTAGGACCCTCCTCCTGGAAGAAAAGAATCAGTTTGGCTCATTCTGAAGCGAGCTGGGATGCCGAGGCTGCAGCGATTTCCCAGGGCATTGCTGGGTGAATGGGTAGAGCTGGAAAAATGTGAACTATGGGGAAGGGAATTCCTGGAGCCGCGCTTTGCTCCGATGGGGGTGAGGTCAGGAGGCACTGGATGCTTCCCAGCCAGTGCTGGGGTGAGGGTGGGATCCAGCCTGGTGCTCTTCTAACTTTGCCTGTAAATCATCACATCACATCCACAGCAGCCCAGGGACCTGAAGGGCTCGCTGCTGCTCGGGGTGGGTCCTGTTAAGACAAAACACTGAAGCGATCAGGCCAAGAGCATCAATAAATTATCACGACGTGAACTTCCTTTGTTCCTCTCGTGTCTCTGCTCGGCTCCATTTGATACTTTGAACCTTTCACAGTCTTCCCTGCTTGTTGCCGAGCTCCAGGTCTCCCACTGCCAAAGTCCCAGGGATGAAATCCTGCCCCCCCTCTGCTCTCTGCAGGTTCTGCCTCTGCCTTAAAGAGGGGAGAGGATTTCAGAGCTGGGATTTCCCACTTGAGGTTTGTTTCCAGTTCAGTCTTTCCCCTGTGTTTCTTTCCATGTTCTCATGTCTTTTCCTCGAGGCTTCACTGGGGCTTTTCATAATGATGAATGGAAACATGAAAAACACCCCCCAAATTATCACATTAGGAACTACAGCCGTAGTGCTTTGCAGAGATTGCTTTATTATTAGTGGCGAGTAGGTGAGTGTGTGGGGAAGTGTTCACAAGCTGTAGCCGAAATGGGACAAAAAAAAAGGTGGAAAACAAATATATTCATCATTGCTCCCAAAGAAAGTTTGTGATCCAGCCAGAGAGCAGGGGCATCGTGTGAATTGAAGGAGCTGCTACACGGCACGAATACCAAGTAGAGCCTCAGCCCCCATGGGCTGAGCGCTGGTGGCGCAGGCAGAGCAGCAGAGAATGCATCTGTCTGAAAGAAATCAGGGCTGACTCCCCCGTGGTTTGCTAATCAAGGGGGGAGGGAAGGCTGGAGCTGGAATAAATAATTTGCCATGTTCCAATTTTAGGTTATTGTTTCCTTGAAGCGTCCACATTGGGCTCTAGTTTTGCTGATCAGTGCTGCTAGGAGGTGGCGAGAGGGCTCCGCTCTCCCTCCTCCTGATCTCAGTGGGGGTCACTATTCCTGATCCTTCCTTTGTCCCCAATTCACCCGTCTTCAGTAGAAGTTTGAGTGGAAGTTGGCCAAGGTTAGGGCTGCCCTGCAGATGAGCTCATCCCCAGCACAAAGGAGGGCCCTCAGCAAGGTGATGGCTGGTTGTAGGGCAGAGTTTGTGCTGTCACCTCCCAGTGCCCGCTTTGCCCCAACACCTCTGCTGATTTTACAAGGGCCTGCAGGGACAGGCCAAGGGGAATGGCTTGAACCTGCCAGAGGGGAGACTGAGCTGAGCTCTTAGGCAGAAGCTCTTCCCTGTGAGGGTGCTGAGGCGCTGGCACAGGGTGCCCAGAGAAGCTGTGGCTGCCCCATCCCTGGCAGTGCTCAAGGCCAGGTTGGACACAGGGGCTTGGAGCAAGCTGCTCCAGTGGAAGGGGTCCCTGCCTGTGGAACTGGATGAGCTTTAAGATCCCTTCCAACTCAAACGATTCCATGATTCAGGCACTGGTGTTAACCATAGTTGATTCTCAGCCCTTGCTCATCCCTTTGGGCAGCTGTGTAGTAAGAAACATGAGCAGAACTTCCCTGAGTCTTAGTCTTCCCTAGGAAAACACTCAGGAATCTCTAAAAGAGCCTCCAGAAAGGGTTAAGAAATGCCTCCTATAGAAATTGGGTTGAAAAAGCCTCTTCAAGGGCAGGATTTCTGCACCCCAGTGCTATGACAGCGACTATCGCACCCAGCAGGGCTGTGAACTGAATGGGTCGTGGTGAGAAAGCACAGCTGAGGGCTGGCTCTGAGGCAGGGAGATATGAAATAATCATTGATTTGCTTCTTTCCTCTCTGCTGATGTGAGGCTGCACCCACACGGTGCCTGTGCCCATGTCTATGCCTGTGCCTGTGTCTGTGTCTGTGCTGGAGCAATCACTGCATCGAAGGCACTCTGTGCATGTTATTTCCACGGAGCATGGAAAAACTCCCTCCCTCCCTGTGCCCTGTCCCAATAATCAAACAACTGCAGTTTCTTCACATTCAGCCCATTGATGGGGTGCTCAGATGCCAAGCAAAGCCTGGAGACAGTTTTACAGATACATTATAAATCCCCCTAGAATAAGAGCTTCTAATGGAAAAAGCAACTAATCCTTCAACACAGCGCAGAACACGGCGCCCTGGGATGGGGCTGCACATCGGGGCTAACCCAAAGTAACCATATACCTTTATTTATGTGCTCTCTTTCTCCCCCTCTCCCTTCTCAGCAATGTCTTTTTAATCTCTTACAGAAGGGGGTGACCAGTTCTGGAAAGTATTTGGAACCAGCACTGATGCTTCTCTAACAACTCTCTTGTAGATAAAGCAGTTGTGTTAGTTCGAGCGGGGCATAAAGCGATGGAAGGCAGGCAGGGTGAGGGCAAAAGGGGAGGGATTGCATGGCAAGGCAACACCTGGGCAAAACCCAGGAATATCTAAAATAGGTGGGTTCAATTGGATGGGCACACACGAGCTGCAAGAGAGAGGCCTGAAGAGCATCTTCCTGTCCAAGGAGCGTTCTTAGGGTCACAGAATGGTTTGAGTTGGAAGGGGCTTTAAAACTTATCCAGTTCCACAGGCAGGGACCCCTTCCACTGGAGCAGCTTGCTCCAAGCCCCTGTGTCCAACCTGGCCTTGAGCACTGCCAGGAATGGGGCAGCCACAGCTTCTCTGGGCACCCTGTGCCTGTAAGGGCGACTTGCTTGGCTTCCTCTTCTCCATTCCCAGGACTTTTATAGCTGGAGGCGGGATGGACAGAGCAGGGCCCATCTCTCCCCTCCCCTGCAGCTGCCTCCAGAGCTGGGGCAGTTTGATGAGTGTCCATAGGGAGCATTGAGCTCACGCAGCTGAGCACAAAGCATTGGAGGAGAAGGAGCAGGTGCCGGAGGGATGTGCTGTGTCCCTTTGCTCATCACCCTGCTCAGGACCCCTCCAACATTACTTTGTGCTCTCCCCAGCTGTGCATCTTCCCTATGGTCTCTGCTTAAAGTACAACCCCTCTAGGGGAGGCTGTCTCTCATGCACCTAGTGGTGGCTTGAACCTTTCCTGAAGTCTTGAACAATATTCCAGGCTAAATAATACCATAAGTGTGCAGACTCCGTTTGACAGATGCTGTCTTCTCCGTGTCTGTTCCAGACAAAGGAAAATGAAAGCTGTGCCAATAATAGTGCTCTTCAGCATTTTCCACTGGAGCTGACTTTCAGTGCAAACCTGGGGATTTGACTAAATGAATATTTTCAGGAGAAGTATCTGCTTTCCATAGACAATTCCGAGTTTTTCTCCCAAGTTTTGGCCAGAATATTTTGGCCAAGAGTCAAAAATGTGCTGGCAAATGTGCACGGTGCTGGCAAATGGTTTCCAGTTTGGAGCTGTGGAGCTTTCCTTCCAAAAAGTGGGATTTTAACATGAGATTTTCCTTGGTTTTTCACTCTTTTCCCTGAGCAGCTGCAGTCAGTGCTGCTGCAGCCCAGTGGCCTAAGCCCAAGAGCAGCACAAGGGAAAGAGGAGCTTGGGGAATGTGTTTCAGACATGCCCCGTTGCAGATTGTGCCCACATCCATGTTTCCCATTGCAGTGGCTGAGGTTGCAGATGACTCACAGGAACCACATTGCTTTGTGCCCTCTAACCAAACCCATTCCGACCAGGAATGAAGCTTGGCACAAGCCAAGCCCAAAAGCAGCTGAGGGCAGGGTGGTGTTGAACTCAACTCTCCTTGGAGAACCAGCGCTTTATTTCAGCTGACACAGCAAGTTTTCCTGCCCACTCTCTGATTTCTCCCAGCTCTCCTCCTTTGCCTTTCCCTTTTCCCTCTCTCCAAGCACCAGGGCCATGCAAGAGGAGAAGGAGCAGGTTTTTCCCCCATGGAGAACCTCTCCCCCTGTCTGGTGTGGGATTAAGGGAGCTGACGTTGCTCCATTGTATGCTAATAATATACGGAAACTCGGATCTTGTTGGCTGGGGTGCAAAATGGAGTTCTTCCAAGAATCTGCTCCAGGGGCCCTCAAGTAGGAACTCTTGGAAAACAAACTGGATAACAAAGGCCAGATTGTGATCGCTTTTCCTCCAGGAAAACCCTGGAATAGCCCATTGCATTTCAAGCCCTTAAGAAAATGCATACCATCTAGCGAGCAGTAAGTGCCTCAGCTGTAGCATTCCCTTTGCCCGTTAACCAGACGTTGGGTTTGGGGTCAGTAGAATTGAACCTTTCTTATAAAACACCCCCCAAAATAACAAAAAACAGAGTTAATTTGTGATTTAATGCCCTTCTGCAGTGGGGTTCCCCTTGTCCCCACTCCTCCTGTGCTGCAGTAGATGCGATGCGCCCACCAAACTGCACAAGTTGTGTCTCTGTGTTTTAGTAGAGTTTCCAACAACATGGAAACTTTTGTATCCAAAGTTGTTCTCCCATTCCCCATCTCCAGAACACAAGAAGGGAAAACCAGGACATTCTGGGCAAAAAATGAGGATACTCTGGTGTTTAGCAATGTTTGCTGAAGGTGATGGGGAAGTTTTTATGCCAAACCCCAATATCCTGAGCTTTTTAGGGGTATAAAAGGTGAAAAGTGTTACTATAAAGTAGTTGCTTTGGTGTTGGTTTTCTCTTTGGAGTTGTATGTATGTATGTATGTAAGTTCTCATCTCTGATGCCATTGGGTCTCCCCTAAGCCCAGCCTGTGTTGGGATTTGAGGGGAGAAGTCCTCAAAGGGAAAGCACAAGCTTGGGTGGTGTTGCTGCAGGGTAGCTGAGTTGATCCATCCACTCATAGACCAGTGGGGTTGGGTATTTTTGTTGTAGAAGGAAACTCAGTGAATAAATATCCTGCAGAATTGCCACTCGGAGGTATTTCATTATCATTCCAGATCCTAATGTTACCTTAAAGTACATGAGGTTTCAGAAAATGAGTAAATGACTTCTGCTTCCCTTGCTTATTGAGCTTTGATAAGTGTTTTATTGTCTTCTTGCTATGGATAAAAGCAGGGATTACAAAAGCAAGGATTAATAGTAGTTAAAAATAGTAGTTAAAAAGCAGTGAATCATTAGTAGTAAAGTAATGATAGCAAAGTAAGTAGTAATAGTAGGGATGAGCAAAAACTGAGTGACTGAAGTATCTGTCAGACATCTCTGAGCTGGGATTTCAACACAAGTGCTGCCTCTCACCAACACGTTGGGTTTGAGTTTCATGTTGAACACAGCAAAGTCAATGGTGATGTTACTCTGGCTTCTCCCTGGGTGAGCTGAGCCCTGGGCCCACATCTGAATGTCCTTGTGAAGAATGGCAGATTTATTTAGCTGCATGTTCCAAGGTTTCACAGACCAAAGAGGATGGGACAACATCAGTAGCTTCTCCTTTGACTTTGCTGTAGGTCATTAACATCCACTGTGTTTTCCAAGGGATGCTTTTTGGTCTCACTTCCACAAGGACTTAATTGCCATTTTCCTGCTGTCTGGGGCTTGTTCTCAGCACAGCTGCTTCCATGACAGGACATCAGACACGAACATGTTGTTTATCTGGGAAGCTCGCATCCCAGATTTTTTCTCAAAGGTGAGGATTCATGGAAATGAGGAGAGCGGCTTTTCTGGTCCCTCCTCATCCTTCACCCTGGATGTTGTTTGAGTGAATCAAGGTTCAGTAATTGAGATGCTGGATTCCCTGATCCCTTCCAGATGAAATGAGGGTGGTGGAAGCGGTGACCTCCGCTGCCATCTGCCACGGCTGAATGAAAATATGCTGTGGGAACCAAGGCAACAGCTTGTCTTCCTCACCTCGTGGAGAAGGCAAACACAAGGAGTTGCTGTGCCAGCTTCCTTTGCACTTTTCAATGATTGTCCAGCCCTGCAGGCAGCACCCACCGGCTCTCCAGGCCACCAAAATACCTCTTTTCTTCCCTCTTTTGTTTTTCCCCCTCATTTTTCCATCCAATGCTCAGAACTCCAGAAAACCAGGACCATCATAGTACTTGTCCTGCACCAATGGAGCCAGCGCACAGATGTCCACCCAGGCCTTGATTCTTAGACTGTCTGAGAACAAGTTGCCACCCCAGGGGCTGAAGCCTAAGTGTGTGTGTAGGATCCAGCCTTCATGCCCTTTCTGCCCTTTGGGGCAGCCCCTCACCACGCAGAGGAGACAAGGATGCAGCCGAGGATCCCACTGAAGAGATCCCTGGGGATGGGATGCCATGGGATGAGCCAGGGCTCCTCATCCCAGCTCGCTCCATCCCATACCCGCAGAGCTGCCCATGAGCTCAGTCTCACAGGTTTAAGAGGACACTGCTCTGCAACAGGGTCTATTCTCCAGTTCTCCAAGTCTCTTTCCCTGTCTTTGGGCCATCCCTGGCCACAGGACAGACTCCTTCATTAATGAGCACTTGGGCAACCAGTCACCTGGTCAAAGATAGGAAAGATCAAGCACTGGGTATTACTGAAGATATTTGGATTACAATTCTCCTCAAGATCTAAATACATTTCATGACATATGAATCCTGGTGCTCAGGTGAATGCACAGTTACAGCATTTACACAAAGCCTGGGAAGATGCCTCCTGTGACCCCTCTCTGGGAACAGGGACCTGTCCTGTGTCTGTGGTGACCCTGACAACAGCCTTAGACCCATTAAAGCATCAGGTGCTGAATTCTGATTTCCAAGTGCTATTCTCTGGAGACGGTTAGTCTGAAAACACCATTTCATCTGCACAGGGAAGGTGACACAGAGGACACTAACAAAGAGGATGGAGCATTTTATTACCACATAGAACTTATAAAATATGGAGTGTAACCTTGCATAGAGTGCTCTGTTTGGTGTGTTCATCCATCACAGATAAAATGCCTCCCACAGTTAATGGTTTGTCACTGTCTATCTTCAGCTCCACCTGAAAATTACCTCTATAGTAGCCAGCTTAATACTACTGCTATGGTCCAGATCCTCAGGAGTGTCCAACTCCATAGTGCACGGCTTGGGAGCATCCTTTCCTCCTTTCTGAGATGCCGGACTCTTGATACTCCATTACGAGGGAAGTGGTCCCACTTTGGTGGGAGCACCACTTCCAAATGCTCCCAAGGACCAGGATGTAATCATGGACACTTACTTAGAAACCCTTTCTGCTCCCTGAGAAGGAATTATTGAATAAAGCTGAATGGAGGAAAAGGTCCTGAATCAAAGACCCACCTAAAAGGACATGAAAGAGTTGGCCTGGCCTGACTGACTTTGGCCTTCATGTAGAGATCTTTAAACCAGCTCACAGGGATAAGGTCTAGGTCCATAGGTCGATTAACCTTGGGAGAATGACCAAGACTTGAATCTTGAGCAGACTATTGCACCTCCCCAGAACACAAAACACCTTGGAGGTTCTGGACCAAACACCTCTTGTTCAACTGCAGCACACAAGAGCTTCTTGTGCAGCTCTTCCATTGGAGGACAGTGAAGAGAATATTGAGATCTCTGTCCAGATTTGAAGACTGAATCTAGGTAACTTGCAATAAGACCTGAACTACTGGCTGCAGAGCCAAACCAAAGCCAGTTCCTCATTCCCCATGGCTACTGGTAATCCGTTAGCAGCAGATTTCCCTGTGGGAGATGGGAATGGGTTCTGACAAGCACCTGGCCCTGGCCAGCTCCAGCAGACAACACGCTTTTTGTGATCTCCTTGTGGGAAAGGCAATGCACCTGCTTCTATGGTGTATGAACAGAATTAGGGGAGAAATCTGATTATCCTCATTACTCAGAAATGCTAAATATGTGCAGAATACAGCCTGGCTGATTAGCAGGGAGCTTGCTGGCTGTGGAGCAGGGTGAAGGTGTTGGGAGAAGCATGATGGAAGTTTGCAGTCCCTTTGCTTTCTGAGCATGTGGAGAGAAGTGAGCACAGAGGCTTGGAGATGGGATTGCCAGCCCTAAACCACGCTGTAAAGCTGGGGAAGGACAATCCCTTCTCAAATGTCTGCTGCTTTTTAGGCTTCTGGGTCTTCAAGTTTCCCATCTTATTATCCTGAGAGGAGACACTGGAGGGAGGGATGGGTCTGCCTCGCTGCGCAAACAGCTGCTGTGAGCCCTGCATCTTCTCTGAGGTATCTGTTCTGAACGCTCTTGGCTTTGTGCTGACACAGGCAGATTCCCAAATGCTCCCAGAAGCCTGAGGAGATGGGGATGGTGGTTGGTGCTGTGAATGGTGCTGCTTTGTTTGCATTCAATGGGCTCACTTGCACCATGGAAGTGCATGTTAGAAGAGGTCCTCTAGCCCCCAAAATCTGCCCTGCTTTTCCCAGAGATGCAGAGGATGTCAGGCAGATGCTGGCCAGATGGAGGTTCGTGCATCTCAAGGTACTAATCCCCAGGTGGGATTACATGCACCCACCAAGCAAACCAGGACCCTGTACAGGAAGGCTGAAGGAGCCACATCAGTGTGAGGTGTGTTCTGGGGTCCTACAGACTACACAAGCCGTCAGACCAGAGCTAAAACCTGGATCTTCTGGATATAATGAGTGCCCACAATGCACCTTCATCCCTTGCTCCTTGTAGCCATACTTCCTTATGTCTTTAAATAACCCTGTGTGGCTTTTAGTCTTGACCCTTTCTAATAGGTTGACTTTCCTGCTCTGAAGTCCCTGGCCATGCTCAGTGTGCTCAGGATCAGTCCTGCTGTCAGTTTAAAACAACATTAGCAATGAGAAGCTACAGAAGCATTTAGGCTTCCAAGGCTGCCACTGAAACAGCTTAAAACTGAGTTGTGTGACAGCCTGTAAGGATAGATAGGATGATATAAAAACTGTGCTATGGCTTCAGACAATAAAGACTGTGTCTCCTCTCTGCTGAATAATAGCTCTTTGTTTTATTCCTCAGATGACAGGGCTGTTAGAAGTGCTGAGAACTATTCCAGTGCTAAATATATGGCTGTGTAATAAAGGCTCTGCAATCTATGAACTGGGACTCAATGGATACTTGAGTGAATCATTTCAAGTACAATGAGTTTCTGAGGCAGCTCATGGTGACAGGAGCTGGAGGGGCACTGAGCTCCACTGCAGGTCACTTAGCCAAAGGCTGCTTGCCTTGCATGAGGTGTAACCCAGGGTTCGTGACTGCCAGGTCTGTATCTTGTGGTGGCTTCCATGAATGGCCATGTAAAGTTCTCGTCTCCCAGATTTGGAAAGTAACTTGCAAACAAAGGGCATCTCAGATGGAGCTCCAGTGTTTGGTGGTGAGACACTGTACAGGTTGGCCAGCAGGGATCCTGGAAACCCAATCCTGGCAGAGTCAATGGGAATGAAGCGCTAAACCCCCCTTTCAGCTGTTACCCAGGGCTGAAATCTCAATGGAGGTTGCTGCACCCCATCAGAAATAGTGATAGTCTGGAGCCTGCTATGATAAGAAGGAAAATGCTGTTTCTTACGGCTGCAGCATGGCCATGCTCATGGAAGAGGTGACGCACAGATATGGTTATCACTGGTCTGGAGTTCATCTCGGTCTTCCCAGGTTAAACTTCTCTGAAATGACTTAATGAAGCAGCAAGGATCTGAATTTCCATACTGTGGATTAGCACTTTTCTATTTTAGCTAATCCTCGCAGACTGCAAGCAGGGAGATCAAAAGGCTTGGAAAAAGCTGGTCAGGAAGTTTAGATAGGGACAAGCCAATGATACCATCACTCCAGGGATGAGGAATCATCTCACAGCTCTAACAAGAGTGATAGAAGCAGGGAGGCAGGGCTTTGGTGACACAAGCTAATAAAAGGCAAGTCTTTGTCCCCTTCTGTAGCTGGAGGAGACACAAGAGTTCATGAGTGCCCCACGTCTGAGCTGCTGCCCATTGGCTCAGGTTCCAATCCATTTGAGGTCACCAAACTCTTCCACTGTGGAGATGCGGCCACTAAAGACTTGTTGCAAATGAACTTTGTTCTCCAGAGCTGCTGAAGTGGCTTTAAAAGGGAGGGGAGGAGGAAGGGGAAAAAGAGAAGGAAAAGAGAAATTCAGCTTTGCTGTTGAATAAACCATGAGGCATCGAAGTCAGCAGCGGAGGGGCTGGGGCAGCGCTGAAATGAAGGGGACACAAATGTCACATGAAAAATGCAGCTCAGGAGGGGCCTGGCCATTGTGTGGGGCTCTTGGAAAGTTACTTGGAGAGTGGGTTGGTGGGAGGCCAAAAGATGCGTGCCCTGAGAGACACTTCACTGGCCTGAAAAGGCAAACAAATTGGGTAGCGCAACGGAAGGGAGAAATCAGGCTCCTAAACTCAACAATAGCCGAGTGACACTGGGTAAACAGTTACATATAATAACGGCACTGTTTGGCTCAGGCATCCTAATTGGGAGGCTGGGCAGCATCCGAGGAGATCTCTGCATTGCACATTTTCCCTTTATAATGAGGAAGATTTTCCCTCCCCTCTGAAAGCCTCCCCCCGGTCCCATTTAACAGCAAACTCAAAGGCCTGGTTTCATTCAGCTTTCCCACAGCAAACTCATCCTGGCAGGAGCTGCATTAAGGAGGACAAGCAGAAGATGATAATAAATTGGGGACTTGCTCCTATTTCACCTTGTGACAAATCTATCCCGTGGGTGACATGGGGAGGGCGATAAGAGCACGGACAGGGCTGCCGCTTTGCTTTTGACGCTTGGTCATGTGGAAAATAACCCCATTCTAGCCCTCACTCAAAAGGAGTTTCCTTTAAAAATAGTGCTTTTAAAAAGGCTCTGAATCCTTATTTACACTGCTGGAAAGGCAGCAGCTCGCCTCCATCAAAGGGAACGTCACAGGTCTCATTTCATCATCCAGCTGGAGACCAAAAGCAAAGGGGATGGCACACTAAAAGGGACATGGTCAATGCCATTAACACAAGTGGGAGAGCTTGTTAAACCTTCGCTTTGCTTTGGCATGATACTGTATTGCTGATAAATCCCTGGTGAGAATCTTTGGTTGCATGGAACTCTTCTCAAGCACAGCGATGTAGGGGATGGGGAGCATGGAAAACCACAGGGCTTAGGGACTTCTACCCCAGCTCACTCTCACACTTTGAAGCTGAGACTCCCTGCCTTGAAGCACTGATTTCCAGCACTCAGTCTGGTTTGTAGATGGGCTCTTACGCTTTAATGACCACCCACAGCAGACTGCACTTCATGAACCCTCAAATGTGCCTCTAAGCCTTTCACCATCTCCATCCAGAGGTATTTACTTCACTAACCTGTTTGAGCTCTTCGTGTGTCCCTGTTTTCTTGCTTTTATTGATATAAGAAAACCAGAGCTGGCTGCCTCCCCATAGTGCTCATGGGGAGGTTACAGCTGAAGGGAGACACCCAAGGGTGGGCACCCTTCCTCGCTTCAGAGAGCAGAGGGAGCTGTGCTGCTGTGGCTGTGCCAAGGGAACGGTGCCAGCTCAGAAGTCACCTTGGGTCACACAAGAGTTGGCTTTGCCTCCTAAAGTGGCTGCAAGAGTGAAACATCCCCAGCTTACACATATGGAGGGAGGCCCCATGTGTTACCTGTGATTTCTGAGGTAATGAATGGATCATTTAAGTACACCTGATTTGCTTCCAATAGAGCAGAATCAGAAGATGAGACTCAATAGTGGTTGATTCATTTTTTAGCCACTTTGTAGCAGGGAAGGTTTTTGTGGGAATTATTGGAAAATTCCTGCAATCCCCTGAAATCCCGATTAGTATCAAAACAGTCAACACCGTTTGTGGTGCCGTGTGTGTGGGCTGGGTGTCAGTGCCCTGATGTGCTGATGCCTCCATGTTATGGCCATGGGGTCTTCCCTCCTGCTCCATCAGAGCCAGGTTTTACAGAGCCTTTCCTCATGTGGCTGCAGCTGGACATACATTGTGCCTCAAGCCAGCAGATGCTCCAGCACTTCACTGAATGAGGGTTTGTGTCTTCCTGAAGGAGCTGCTGCTGCTCATGGCATTACAGTGGAGCAGAGTATTCATGTGCAGACACCAGCAGGTGGAAAAGGAAAGGGAAACGCATCCCTTTGGCTCCGTATGGTTCTCTCCCTGACCTCCCCTCAACAACTTCACAGCCAGGGATGAGGAAGCAGGAGTGCGAAGAGCACTTCTCTGTGTCCTGGTGGGGGAGATAAAGTCTTGCTCTATGGAAAAGGAGCTTCTTTGTGCAGGAATTACCAGGGGCAACTTCTGGGTGGCCCCTGCTGCAGGATGATTACCAATGGGCTTTCCTTGTGGCAGCAAAGCTGCAGCAAGACCATTGCAGATCCCTGTTTCCTAGATTATTAATAATAACAAGATCATTTTCTCCCTCCCTGATTTCTCCCCCATCCTGTGCTTCCCTTTTTAATGCATCCTCTTCTCTGGCTGCAGACTCGGCACTGACACCAGCCTGATTTGTAATGTAAATGGGCACCCGGTGGAACCCCGACCTGCAAGAGCACCGCAGGGCTCTAATTAGAATTGCCATTAAACTCCTTCTGTTTGTGAATATCCAATCTGGCCTTGCAGCAGGAGCAGGAGGGAAGCAAAGCACTGCTAGCGCTCAGCTGCAGTACCAGGGATCGGGGACTCAGCAGCAGAGCACAAACTGAAACGGGTTCCTATGGAGGAAGGTTTGAGTTGTTCCAGCCCTGGCATCCTTCCTCACCCAAGCGTTTACCTGTCGTTGTATGGGTTTGTCTCCAAGGATCCGGCTGGTGCAAGCGTTCTACACGTGATCAATTTGTGACCTCTTTAAGGGGATCGGCTGCTTGAGCTCCCAGTGCAAGGTGTGGGAAGGAGCCAGGGGAGCAGGATGGGGCCAGTGGAAGGTGCAGAGCAAAGGGACATCAAGCAAAGGAAAGAGAAGGGAGCTTTATACAGGACCCCACCATAGACCAGCAACACAGAGAGCATGTGTCCATGTGTTCTGGGGAGCATCCTGTACTGGGTGACACACAGACCTAAGCATGCTACAAGGCCACCAGGAAAACTTCCTCCTCATCTTCCCCTGAACAAGGAAAACCAGCTTTAGGTGGCTTTCTGCAGTCACTTTGCCTTCAAAGAGGCATTTCTGTAGCTCAGGCTGCAGTCGACCCTTTGTGAACAGAAAGCAATGCATGTGCCAGCCATGAATTAGACTTGCAGGATGTACCAAATGCAAACAGGGGTTCATCAAGCTGAAGGCAGGGGATGTTCCTGGTGTCACTCGGACACATTGAGTCTTTCTTGGGCTGTGTGTGGACAGGAAAAAGCTAACGCTGAGCTTTTCAAGCCTGAAGCGAGAGTTCCTTCCCTGCTTGGGAAGCTGCCAGTAGCATGTTTAAGGCCATAATTCAGCTCTGGGTAACCAGAGGCAAAGCAAAATAGCAGTTTTCAGTAAGTGCCTATAAAAGAGCCATAACTGTGTTTAAACTGGGGGAGTGCAGCTCGTGTCTCATGGGCTCTATGCACCCTGTGAGCTTTGGTCCAAGCCCTGAGTGATTTTAAGTCTTTTTAATGCACTTGGGAGTTCATGGGAATCTCTGAGCTGTTCCCAAACTGCTGCTCCCACATCCAGAGAGCTGCAGAGGTGGTGGCTCTTTTAGCTAGGCAGATGATGCTTAAGACAGCACATCCAGCACGTCTATAGGATTTATTTCCTATATCCAACCACCCCCTGGCTAACTCTAATGTATTTTCGCTTTTTCCTTGCATCCTTGTCATGTGAATGAGCCCAAACTTTGGACGCTTTCCTGGCTGCAAAGCGGCAGGGATGAAGGGGTAGAATGAATGCCCTGTTGGTAGGAAATAAATCTATTAGAAAAATAAATTCCTTCTGATGTTCACCACTGCTCTGCCTCACAGCCTTTTATAGTGTTTCGATGGCTTCATAAATGGTGGCAGATCTCCTGAGGGAAAAGGCTGGTGAGTTAATGGCACATCTTTAATATACCTCACTCAACAGGGAAATGGGAGAATGTCCCCCTCCCAGTGCTAACAGTGCCACACCACGATGCTGTGTGTGGAGAGAAATAAGGATGTTTGCTCACAGTCATCAGTATGAGATGGGCTAAGACAGGGCAGCAAGTCCTCCAACAGGCAAGGGAGTGACTCAAGTGTGGAGCCTGAGCTTGGGATAAAGCTGTGCTTTATGGAGCATCTGGTGGCCACAAATGTCAAGCGCTTGTTGAAGAAACTCATTATGTCTGTTGCAAATACAGTCGTGTCCCCTTCGTCCCAGTGCCCCCTCTCTCTGTTACAAAGCTGGAGAGCCAAAGCTGAGCTGTGAGACTGAGGGGGGAGAGAAAAGCTGAGAGGGGAAAGGGAGAGCATCACAGGCACAACACATTAATTATGTTTGGGGAACTTATGTTTGAGTGTTGACGCAGGCTACAAATAACACAAGTTTGGCATTCCTGTCAGAGTGCTTTTCTGCCTGGCTCACAAAGGCACCTGCTTATTAATTTAACCTGATTGCTAATCCCAGCAATCAGCAATCACAGCGGCACGCACTACTCAGATGCTATCAGGAGACACAGGCAGGAGCGAAGGGACTGGAGCATCCCCATGGCTGATGCTGCTGCACAGGCACTTGTCTGTGTCCCTGAGGTCTGAGCCCTGAGGTGGATGTGATCCAGGAAAAGCAAACAGGCCAGAGGCTGTGTAGAGGGCACAGGCACATAACTGACCCTGACTTAGGCAATACAGGGTGATAACTGTACTGAAACATTCCTCCTCAGAAGCAGTCCTTTTCCTGGGAGCTGTATTCTGAGCACCATTCAGAAAGTCAGTGCTGGGCAGCCTTTGGTTAGAGGCTATAGGGCAGGAGAGGAGCTGCCCCACTTGTATGGGATGTGCCATTTGACAGGGACCACGGACTCCCAACCCAATACTTGGAGTAAGAAGGTACAAGAGGTCTGTGTGTTAGACTGCTTGTGCACACCCCATGTCTTCAGCTGAGTGAGGCTGGTGGCTATATGTGATGTACCAGGACACCTCAGTCCTGCTGAAGCTGGAGCCTCAACTCCAGACACAAACAAACTGGCTTCTGCACTGCTTCAGTGCCAGTCTCATCCCTTCTGTTCAGCAATGATTGTGCCTTTCCTGGAATGCTAAGCAGCATTCAGGCATGTGGGACTGAGTCATGACATATCTTTGCAGCTAGGATGCTTCCGAAAAGCATCAGCAGCAGAAAGCAAAAGGATCAAGCTCAAAGCAGTGGTACTCCTGGGAGCATCGTTGCCAACACACAGAACGATGCCAGGAGGGGAGAATCCAGAGCACAAAGGTGCCAGACCAGGGGGGATGAGGAGGTGATGGCTCAGTGTCACTGTTTAACAGCAGGATGCCTCAGGCTCCAACAGAGAAGTTGTGCTGATACACACAGAAGGGTTAAGTCTGCCCAGGCTCTGCCCAGGATGGTACTGGGGTGGGAGCAGTGCTGATCCTTAGCTATGGCATGGTGCAGTCTGAAAGCTGTGTTTGCTGTAGCATAACACCCTCAGCAGGGAGCAAGCTGATATAGGGCTCACACCATCAACAGGGGCTTCTCCAGCTGTGTTTTGGGGGCCTTTGGTGGGCGCTGGTCTTCCAGGCCATGCAGTGCCCAGAGTTTGCTTCTGAAACATAAATGATTTAAAGAGATGAGGTCTGCTGTTGGAGGCCTCTCCAGTGTCTGTGTGAATAGAAGCAGCTTCTGGGGAGAAAACAGATCAAACCGAGCAGAGAATGGGGCTTATTGTATCCAGTGGCCAGAGTGACCAGAGATGTCTGAGAGACAAAGTGACAAACAGAGACCTCCTGTGCAATTAGTCTCTTGACCTCTGTGCTTCGTTGAGGGATGCTGGGAAAGGAGCTGTGGATCACAAGGCCCCAAGGAAGGTTTCCTTGACAACACTTACTGAAGAAAAACGAGATCTCATGAATGCAATGGGCACTGGCATGTGAGATGCTGACTCTGGAAGAGACAAGGACGTGGCACCTCACACAATGAGCCCCATGGTTGGGTGGGGGGTGAAGTAGTGGCTCAGCAAACTGCTTTTCCAGATCAACTTCATTAAACAGCTATTACAGCCATTGATATTTACTTAGAAATGCAGCCACTGTGGTAAGAGGGGACTTGCTCTTGAATAACTTCTCTACCCACAAAAGCTTCTCCACCTTGAATAAGCGCTGGCACAGGAGGGGTTTTGCTGCTTAGTGCTGATAGTTTCACCACACTGCAGCTTGGGGTTAGGGTTCTTCACTTTGTTCCACCATTTACAAATGCAAAGCAATGGTATAGAAAGACTATGAATAATACATCATAATCATCACCATAATATATCTATTTCTAATATGTCATAGGATTATCAATAATACCAACTCAGTAATAATAATAAACAGAGCACGCAGGTGGTGGGTATGGCCAAACTTTAGCTGTATGGAAGAACCAGAAGCAAAGATATTTGTGTTTGAAACCTAAATAGATACAGTTTTTAAATGATGCATTTCAGACTTTCATTTCTTCCTGCTGTTTCAACCAGCTGGATTTAAACTTCATCCTTAGATGGTGTCTCATAGGAATAACAGCACTGTGACTGTCCTGAGCTCAAGCCAGCACCCACTGCACGGCCAAACTACCTCGGGAAATCAATGCAAGCTTTTCCTCAAGAAAAGCCCTGTGACCTCTTTCAGGGGAAGTCTTGGCTGCTCCGACAGTGTTTGCACAGGACACAGACAAAGAGCATCTTCAAAAGCAAAGCCAGTTGGCAGGGAATCAAAGGCTGAATCAAGGAGTGGGGAAGCAGCATCATGGGAGCGCGGTGGCGACCGAGGGCTGGAGCTGAGGCTCTCAGTTCAGGCTGGAGAGGAAGTAAATACAGGGGTTAAGTTGCACATCTTATCCATGCTGTGTATGCCACTGAACAGGGGCAGTGCAGGAGCTGGAGCAGCCTGTGAGGGTATGTGTCCTTAGAGCAGGGACAGGCAAGGAGGAACAAAAGAGTTTTCAAGTTGGGTTTTTATAGGCCAAGTGGAAAACTGTATCCGTTTTGTGGTAAAAGAGTTTTTCTTCTTTTTCTTTGCAATAGGTGCAGCCTTTCCCTTTTATTCCTTTTATTCCACACTTGAAAACTTATTTCTAAGGAATCTCTTATTAAAGCTGAACCTGGAAAGGGTAAAAGCAGGTTTTCCTGCACATGGATGTGTGTGTGCAGGTAGGCAGGACATCTTCTTTGCCTATCTGTACCTGTGCCTGGGCTTTCTGAGCATCCGTCCTGCATCTGTCTGAGTCACATCAACATCTAGAGAGTGATATTTGTTATACTATGTCCCAATTGATTTCAGAACTGCAGTGAAAGACACAGATTCAAACCAAACAAGATTAAAGGCTTTGAAAGCTTAATAAACTAAGAAGAGCAAATCTAGCTGATAACATGGCCTTGATAGCGGGCTGTAAAGGACAGGGAGGTAAAGAACTGCAGGTAGCATCATCGTAAGCATCACTCTTCCTTAGAAGTATGGAGACACAAGGGGAATGGGTTGAACTCCACCTTATCAGCATGACAGGAGGTAAAGGTGAGGGGATAGAAAACATTTGAGGGGACAGAATTCACACAAGCACCCCAGTTGAATCCACTCAGAATGTCCTGCTGGGGGCCAACAGTGACACTGTCCTGCCAGAGCCATGGGAAAAACAACTGGGATGGTTTGAACCCCCAACAAGAAACTGTTCCACATCCACAAGACCTCACTTGGAGTATTTGAGACCTCACCTGGAGTATTGTGTGCAGTTCTGGTGTCCTCAACATAAAAAGGACATGGAACTGTTGGAACAAATCCAGAGGAAGCCACAAGGATGATCAGGGGCTGGAGCACCTCCTGTATGGAGACAGGCTGAGAAAGTTGGGGCTGTTCAGCCTGGAGAAGAGAAGGCTGCGTGGAGACCTCATAGCATCCTTCCAGTATCTGAAGGGGGGCTATAGGGATGCTGGGGATGGACTCTTCATTAGGGACTGTAGTGACAGGACAAGGGGTAATGGGTTAAAATTTAAACATGGGAAGTTTAGATTGGATATAAGGAGGAAATTCTTCCCTGTGAGGGTGGTGAGGCACTGGAATGGGTTGCCCAGGGAGGTTGTGAATGCTCCATCCCTGGTGGTGTTCAAAGCCAGGTTGGACAGAGCCTTGGGTGCCATGGCTTAGTGTGAGGTGTCCCTGCCTATGGCAGTGGGGTTGGAACTGGATGATCTTAAGGTCCTTTCCAACCCAAACTGTTCCATGATTCTGTGATTCTATTTTGAGATGTTTTCTAAGACCATTTACCTATTCTGCAATGGGCTCCATCAGGCAACGCTCCCCTCCAGGTACAGCTTCCCCCTGTGGTGAAGTTTTAATGGTGTAAAGACATTGAGCACATCCTGCCATGTTGGCTTACGAAGCCTTTCCTTGCTCACTGTGAGCTAAGTGATACACTCTGTCAGCTGCAGAACATCATCTCTGCCTTTCTTATCTTTCCCAGCCATATAAATGAATGATGGCCCAACAGAGAGCTTTGCCTTGCTCAGTTTGCCTGGCTAACAATTGTTTCACATGGTTCTTTGCTATTGTGGTTTCACTCAGATCAGCAGAAATGTGGTTTATTTCGAGAGGGAAGTCTGCCACAACTATTATGAGTTTAGTACCGCAACAAATCATTTCATTTCAAGAATGAAAGGTAAAAGTGTTCTATGGGCTGGAGAAGCAAAAGGAGCAGAAGGAATCCTGCTTTTAATGAGAATAGTCATAAAGAAGAAAAATGCATCCTCCCTGATGGAAAGGGCCTGTCAGGTTTGGATGGGTTGAAACCTGTGCCACAATCTGTGAAATTTCTCTTTACAACCAATCTCTCTAGAATATAATAGGCTTTCTCAATGGAATGGTGTGAATCATCGTAAAGAATGCTACAGCACGGGTATTACTCTGCAGAGACTTTGCAGCAGCAGCAAGAGATGGCATTTCCCTGCTCAACAAGAGGGATCCAAGAGAGGTTCAGTAAAGGGGTGCAGATGTATCAATACCCATCAGCAGGGCAAGCCCTGCCCCTGCCGTTTCTGAGCCAGGCTGAAGGCACCAGAACTGAAGGGTACCACCACATTCTTCACATCCCAACCCCAAACTGAGGAGGCTCTGGTGGCAAACACCCATCTGTGAGAAGAAAACACTTCTCACAGACACTTATGCCCTGCTTGTGGAGTGGGAAAACTCATGACAGAAGGCATAGGTAGGAAGGATCTGTCCTTATCCTCCTTTTCAGGGCCTAAAGGCCAGAAGCAAAGCTGACCACGGGGTGTTATCTCTGTGGAACACCCCCATTGTGTCCCCCCAGCTAACTGATGCTCGTGGTGCTGGCTTTTGGGCACAGACTCCCATGTTAACATAACACACAAAGCCAATTAGGTGCCTGATGGGATGAAGCGGTCACAGCCAAGTGACCCATTGCCAGCCAGTCAGGAGGCAAAATGTCCAGATATCATTAAGGTATGTGCCTTAATCCCCTCCTGAGAGATTAAGCATTTAACCTATTACTGCTGTTTCTGATGAGATACAGCAGCTCTCCTGTGCTCGGGTGGTGAAATGAGCAGTGCTTGCCCCATTCCAGCCTCACATGTGGATGTGCAGCACATCTCACAGCATCCTCTAGCTGGTTCAAATGGCTCAGAACAGGGCAGTGTGTGTTGCTTCAAAGGGAAAACTAATTCCTTTGCAGAAGAGATGCGGTGACAACCTCCATTCCCTCCTTGCTCTCTCTGCCTCCCTTTGCCTGTGAAGATGGATGTCAGAGAGGGAAAGCTGTGCCACACTGCCCTGATTGATCTCCCTTAGTTCAGGCTGCTATAGGTGTCTTTGAAATACAGATTCTGGTTGAACTTCCAATGTGTTGTTGAGAATGGCAATACCTTCCTAGCCCAAATTGAAGGTGATTTCTCCACTGATCTAGGAAGAAGGAGGAATAATGGTCATTTAATAGATGTGACTTCCCTCATCATGTGGCTTGACTGGGACCTGCAACCACTCACATCCATAGATGCTTTAGGCCATTACAGAAGCTCCAGTGCTTGCTCTCCAGCTGCCCTTTAAAAGCCAAGCCAGGAAAAGATGTCACATAGCTCATTGCACAGAGCAGAGTGGGATCACCCATGGTTAAGGTCTAATTAGTAGTTAAATTAATATTGACTATCGATGGTAAATGGTAATGATTTCTGTAGGTGAAAATAAATATGAAATGTCATAATGCAATCTCAGTGTAGGACTACTGCCCTGCTCATTGCAGGGGGTGGGAACTGGATGACCTTTAAAAGTCTCTTCCAACCCAAACTGTTCTGTGATTCTATGCTTCTCTGATAATTAAATACACTTTAAATCTTACCCTGGCAAAGAACTCCCCTGCTGTGCCTTAGCACTGGCTGGTCAATGAAGTCTGGTTGGTTGCACTGTGTTAATGAAGACAAGCAAAGAGATCTCTGTGTGTAAGGCTGGGCACTGGGGAAAAACCTGCAGGAATGGTTTTGCCCCCTCTACTCCCTGTTCCTCCTATAGACATGGTATTTAAGGGCTGTGGGGATGTAAAGGGTACAATGAATTCCATGTTTCTTATGCTGTTTTAACTGTGTGTGTAACACAGCAGTTTACATCCAGTGACCAGGTGTTGCCTGATGCACAGATGATGGGTACAGATGAAACCCACATCTTTATGCAAATAGGACTTCAAAATCAGGGCCAGCACTTTAACAGCAATGGAGTTTTATTTCTAGAACATGGTATTAGCCTGGAGTCGTGTTATTAGTGCTGGAGAACAAAGCAGCCTGTCCTGGAAAACTGATGTGTGTGCAGAATTCTTCACTGGATGGCAGCTCTTTCTGTGGGGTGAAGGTGGAAGAGAGAGTTTCCTCCTTGCTCTGACTTTGATGGATGTGTGCTGGAGAGCAGAAACATGAGAGGTGTCAGGAATGATGGAGCGATGCTGAAGGCTCTGACAAATGAGCTCTTGGAAGTCCTATTGCTGCTATTTCAGTGTTGTCAGCCCTCTGCTCACCTCTGCCCACTGCCAGGGCCACCTCCCCATTGCAAAGTGCACAGGACACTGGAACTAAGTTAGATGCCTTAGCTTAGCTGTTGGAGGAGAGGGGATGAGTACAGAGTGGAAGGGGGGGCATGCACACACATGCTCTGTCCTACTGACCTGGTTCATAGGCAGTAAATTGCTTTGGAATGGAGTGACATCTCCAGCAGCTGCAGTGATTTGCTCAGGGAGCCTGTCACAACCTTGAGAATAACCAGCATGAGTCCAGAAGCTGTAAATCTCCTTTTCCTTCTCCCTTCCAGCTTGCTGCATTAGAGAGGCAAGTGTTCGATTTCCTGGGATACCAGTGGGCCCCTATCCTAGCCAACTTCCTCCACATCATCATCGTTATCCTTGGCCTGTTTGGCACTATTCAATACAGACCTCGCTACATCGTGGTGGTAAGTAATGCCTGTTTTGTTGAGAGCCATTCACACAGCCTGCGCTCTGATGGGATAGAGCATGTGATGAGGAACTGAGTAAAGCCCTTGGGAAACCAGGCACGAGCACTGCAAACAGCAGCAGGAGGTGCCTGGCTGTGCTCAGGAACACACTGTTCATTCACTGCGCTGCGCTTTCACTGCAGTTACATCTAACATGGAAAGTGGTTAGTGGTACCAAAGTAACACCAAGACACTGCTAGATGCTGCACAAATGCATGGCAGGAGCTCTTCCGTGCCCTCCAAATCTCCAGCCCTGCATCTCTAATCAGGCAAAGGACCATCTGCATACAGGAAACAAATAGAAGGGAACAGGGTTGCAGAGCTGGCTCAGGGTGTTTAACAACCCCCAGCTAGATCACATATAAATAAACTAATTCAAGCAACTTCCTGATGTTTACTGCTTCTCTCTGTCCCCCCTTCCTTTTTAGTATGCCATCTGGACTGCAGTTTGGGTCACCTGGAACATCTTCATCATCTGCTTTTACTTAGAAGTGGGAGGGCTCTCAAAGGTGAGTAGATACAATGTGGATGAGTGGCCTGGGTTTGCATCAAGGGCAATGGAGTTTGGCTGTGAGGTAGTGGAGGGGCGGTGCATCTCCTCTGGATGCGGCCTCCGAGGTGATGTGGTTCCTCTGTCTTAATTCTTCCTCCTTAAATCCAGTGGTATTTATGCATGGCTGTTGGCTAGGGGTGCTGTGTGTTAATCTGTGAAGCTCTTTGAAGACTGGCTAAGCCAGGTATTGCTGTCTGCTTAATGAGGGCTGAGCCAGAAATAATACAAATGGGAGGCAGACCCTAAATTAAGCCTGGGCTGCAAGCAATGAATTACCAAGTGTTGCTGGAGCTTAGCAGACTCGGAGTGATTACAGGCTACAGGTTCAGTTTGGAGCACTCTACATCTGGCCTAAATTCCAAGGTCATAAATCTAAGTTGCAGTCATAATTGGAACTGCATTATGGGTTTTTTTTTATCAGGCAAGCAGCAAGTCATGAGCGACAGCATGAATCCTTTGCAGATAAGAAAATGTAACTTCCTAATTCCTCAATTAATCTCCATTTCCCCTCTCAATTATCCATGGGAAGTTTGAGGGAGTTCTTGCCCAAAACAGTGATTGCTAATGGTCTAAAAGCTCAGCTTGAGAGCATCTCGGTGGTGGCTGTGACCAGCTGAGGAAGAGCTTTATGTAACTATTGAAACACTCCCTTTTGCTTGATAGCCTGCTCTGGGAGCTCCTCTGACACCCTTGGTTTGCTTCCAGCCAGCTGATCACTTGTGTTCCCTAACCCCAACCTACCCTACAACACATCAGTTGCTGTTCTACACTTCAGCAGCAAACAGCACAGCAAACCCCATTTTTTCTACTACAGAGGAGCATCAACTCATAACCTCACCGTGTGCTGTGGCTTGTTTTAGCAAAGCCAGCACATCACAGAAACTTTATTTAGCCCCACAGGACAACACTTGTGACTGGGGACTGTTCTGTGCAATAGAATTGGGCTGCAGTGGACGTTGTTATTGACTCAGGGGAGTTCCCTCTAGAGCTGCAATGAGAATTTCATGCTGTTAGCTTGGTGGCAGCTGGCAAAGACAACAGGGCAGTTGTGTTTTACAGCCTGGCCTCTGTTCTGCTGAGTTACTTTCATTTAGAAAGGCTGTCTTGTAGCATGATGCTGCTTTCTCTTCTCTCCTTTAAATGAAGATATTTGGGTCTTTTTAATGGCAAAACAAAACCTGACTTCCACATGAGAACAAAAGATGCACCTGAAACAGGAACTCAGGTTTCTGTAGAGCAGTTGGTGCTTTGCAGGCTGGGCTCAGGGGTAGCATTGCTGCATCTCTGGAAACCTGCTCCAAAGGCAGAGTCTTATTGATCTTGGTCTGGGGATCAGACCCCAGAAGGATGCTTGGGCTTGGATGAGCAAGTGTTGGGCAGGCTCTTGGAGGAGGCAAGGGCAGAGTAGTATAAGCCAGGGGGTTATGGCAGCAGTGCTGCAGAGGAGAGGAACCTCTGTGTGCCTTTGGGGGCCTTGGGATGAAGCTGTCCTTTGGCTCCTAATAAGAAATCAAAGTCAAAGCTTGTGATTAACCTGGCAGTAAGCAGGCAGATTGCACATGTTAGAAGAGCAGCTTTGGTGGAGTGAGGTTGATGGAGCTGGTCAGGTAACACTAACTCATAAGCTATTAGACTAGTGAATACGCTGGGGCGAGGTTTGGACAGGGCTGTGTTCTCATGCCAGTCCCATAAGGGGCTGATGGCTCTGAGGAAGGCCTTTGGTTGCTGTTTCCTCTGTGATTCCTGGTGAGCCTATGGGAGAGTAGCATTCCCACCAGCCCTGCTCCCACCCCTGTGTACTCCTGACAAGGGCAGCCTGCTGGGGAGGCCTCTGTCAGCAGCCAGCTAATTCACAGTGACAGATGCAGGCATGGCAGCGAGCTAGAAAGAATGGAGTTTGTTAACTTGGCTGGTGACAGCCCAGTGCAACCAGGACAGGTCATAACTCAGGTGGGGGAAGAAAGGATTCGTTATAACCACTTGTTATAACTATCATGAGTTACTGTAATTGAAAGTGAAAATGCTCTGTGAATCTCTGTGAATCCAGGCTGAGAAAGTTGGGGCTGTTCAGCCTGGAGAAGAGAAGGCTGCGTGAAGACCTCAGAGCAGCCTTCTAGTATCTGAAGGGGGCCTATAGGGATGATGGGGAGGGGCTTTTCATTAGGGACTGTAGTGATAGGACCAGGGGTAATGGGTTAAAATTTAAACAGGGGAAGTTTAGATTGGATATAAGGAAGTTCTTTACTATAAGGGTGGTGAGGCACTGGAATGGGTTGCCCAGGGAGGTTGTGAATGCTCCATCCCTGGCAGTGTTCAAGGCCAGGTTGGACAGAGCCTTGGGTGCCATGGTTTAGTGTGAGGTGTCCCTGCCCATGGCAGTGGGGTTGGAACTGGATGATCTTAAGGTCCTTTCCAACCTGAACTATTCTATGATTCTATGAATCTGTTCTCTACTTCTTGAAAGAGCTAAACTGAGCTGATTTCTATCTTTCTATCCTGTCACTTTTAGCTTGCAATCTTTTCTTAGTAGGAATAGGAGTATGAAGTTTGGCACAGCAAAACTTCATTAGGTGGCCAAAGACAAATGGATCAGCCTAAGTGTCTAAGCAAGCACCTCCCTGTTGCTGCAAGGGCCTCCCTAAGCACATAGCCTATTGCCAGCTTTCCTGGGAGTGCTTTGCCAATGAGCAGGCAAGAGCTACAGCAATCTGGATCTGAAGGGCTGCTGCTCAGCATTGGCAGAGGGATGGGGATGTGCCTCTGAGTGGCTCTTGGCAGTGTTTCCTTGCTCTGCTCATGCTTCCGAGCACACTTGCAGTATGTGGGGGAAATGCAGCCTCTCTGGAAGTGCTGTACCACTGCTCCGTGCTGGGGATCACAGCTGAACTTCCACGTTGCTCCTCCTCTGCTCTGTCCCTGTTCCCTCTTTCCTCTTTATCTATCTGGCCATTTGGTGAGCTGAATTGTCGGGCACTCTCTCTGAAGTTCCTAGGCTGTGCTTGAAATAACATGTTAAGCTTCCCCCTGTCTGCTCGAGTGTGAAACAGTCCTCCCTGCACCCCCCAGTCTGAGTTCATTATTAAAATCCTAGTGTTAAGACATAGGAGCATCTGTCTGTCCAGCTGCCACGCGACTGCCTCCGCATCGTGGACTTGAGAAACGTTCCAAGAGGTTTGTGTTGTGTATTTCAATGTATTCCTTTGTCCTTTCCCTCTGGAATTATTCATCTTGGAATGGTGATTTGGTTTTTTTTTACCCTCCCTTTATATTCTCTCTTGTCTACGCAGTGCTTTGATCTGAATCCAGAGCTGTGGTGGTGGTCACAATCCTCTCTTGAAATGGAAGCAGCTCTTATTAGTCAAGTGAGGGGTTATTTGTGTTCCACAGGATCTGGATGGGATCTTGGGATGACTTTGTACCTGGAGAAAGTACTCTGATAAATGCATGTGTAGTTACAACTGTCCCTCAATTCCATCTAAATTTAGGCACTGGAAGCCTGGGATTTGGCCTTTAAATGCCATGGCATTGTCACCGAGCCTGCTGAGACAAAGGAATCACTGCTCTGTTGTCTCAGGCAGTACAGCTATCCAACACATGGCTGAAAGACAAACATTTTCTTTCCTATTATGATAAGAAATGTTTCCAACTGAAAAGATTTCAGATGATTTTGCTGTCAGGCTCTGGGGGCACCCATACAGGGTTCAGTTTGTTTCCACAGCTCTTCTAGTGCTGGCTTGCTCTATATAACTAAGGCAGTTCAGGGGGAGGTGGTTCAGAAGGCTGTTAACACCAAGAAACAAACCCATCTCTGATGGTGCCCGTTAGAAAATCATTTCAGAACAGCTTTCAGAGAGCTGTTTTAGCAAAGGAACACAACTGGCTCTGTGGGTGTCAGAGGTAGGTGTGAGTTTCCTCATGGGACACAGTGGGATGAGGCTGGGAGCGGAAAATAGGCTCTGTAAAATGCAGGTATTCCAGTTTTAGTGCTGCTGTCTTCCTTCCCATGTTGCTGGCAAATGGATGGCAACCAGGTGCTACAGCAGTTCAGAGAGATATGGGATTTCAACACGCTCCCAAGAAGGAGCTCATACCCCTCTTTGCTCATGTTTCTCTTCAGGCTGAAGGTTAAGGAGGAAGCGATAGCCCTGCAAATAGCCTGGCAAGAAACCAGAAGGAGTGCACCTACACAGGGATCACACTCTCCCAACCGCAGGGCTTGCTCACTTCTGGGACTGATTAACATCTCTCAAGCCTCCTCCTGCTTTGGGGAGGATTCAGTGTGCTTGGGCTTCAAATGTGTTGCAGAAAGGTTTTGGGAAACTGCTGTTCCCTGAACTTCCTTCCAACGGGTTCTTTCCTCCTGATCTCAGTGTGTCTATTCCATAGTTTCACTTCTCTTCAAGCATCTCCAACAAAGGAAGCTGGCAAACCATAGGAGACATCTGGGCATTGTTTTCCCAGTCTCCCAGCAAACACTGAGCAACTGGAGGTCCATTCAGTGATCTCCCTGAATGCTCTTTGATTGTACCCCATCAGCACAGGTATCCCCTGAGAACATCCAGCCAGGAATGGCATTGCTTGCCTTGTTGAGACCCTTTCATCCATGTGCCTGCAGTGCTCCAGCCACCTGCTTGCTCAGGACAGTGTCTCTGTGGACCTGAGGGCATCCACAACCCCAGGGTGCAATCAGTGTTCATTTTACATGTGTGAGATGGATGGCTCATGGGTGTGAACCCAAATGTGCTCAGTTTTTCCAATCTATTCTGAAGTATATATATATATATATAAAGTTTGTGCAGGGCTGGAGCATGATTATAGGTAAAAAGCCATAAGTGCTGGTTGGGACCTACTGTTCCTCCACTTTCCCACCTCCAGTCCAGCACTTGCTCTGCTTTTGCAGGCTTAACTCCCAGGCAAGTTCAGCTCCTGCAGCAAAGATAACCCAGAGCCAATTCCATAAGGACTGGCAAAAGGGAAGTTCAGGAAGGAAAACAGCCTGTTTCCTACTTTGCCAAATACACATGAACGCCTCTGTAAGGAGCGGAGAAGGCACTGAAGGGTTTCTGCGCATAAGTGAAGCAGAAGGTTTGGGAAGGCACCATCTGTGAGCTGGAAGAGGGAAGCCCTGGGGACTGAGGTTAAGAGTAGCTGCTGCAGTGGCCTGTGGAACAGCCTGCTTTCTGTGCTAATTGGGGGAAGCCCCAGGCAAAGAGACAGGAATTGAGTCTCCCATAACCCAAATGGCTTGTGAGAGGGAGAAGAACACAGCAGATTGGAGAGCTGGCTGGCTCCAGGAGGAAAAGCTTTTGCTGGGGAAGATCCATGTGTCTCAGAACATGCGAACTTGGGAGAGAAAGAATGAGCTTTGCAGAAAAGATGGCATTTGGCGGGTATGTGAGAGATCTGTGGGCCACGGATGAGCGATGCCAGCAGAGGGGGCAAGCCAAAGGCTCCTCTGCCAAAACTGGGAGAAGCTGGAAGGGGAAGCTGTCTCCAGAAATGAAGCTGGTGCAGCACCTTGCACTGTGTGCATTGTCCTGTAGCTGCTAAGCTAATAATGATCCCCTTTAAAATGCACACACCTCCCTTTAAACTCCCAACTACTAACAGAGTTCTCCCTATTGTCTTTGCTAATTCAGGCTGCCTTTGCACTGGTGCCGCGCTTCATCTCTGTGCCCTCCTCCATGTAAAGCACATCCCATCTGTTGTGCTGATTCTGTCAGGAGTTTGGCAGCTGCCTTCTCACTTAATTGTCCACATTTCTTAACATGTGCTTCCTGCAGCAGATTTGAATCGCAGCTCTGCAAAGTGGTTTGGAGTCACTGGTGGAGGGGAGGCACCTACACAATGTGCATAGCGGGGCAGTTGGTTGCTAGTCACAGGTTTTCTGCCCTTGTCCCTGGATACCAACATGGACTGAGCAGAGTGCGTCTGCAGGACTACCTGGAGAGGTTCCCTGTGCTGGCTGCAGAGCCAGGTCCTCTGCAGGGGGTAATCTGGAGCAGGAGCCTGGAGCAGATGCTCTGAATCTGTTTTTCCCTCTTGATTCTGCTGGAAGCTGAGGCAAAGGAGCTGCCACATGAGGTTTCTTTCCCATGTTAGGAAGTGTGAATATCCCAAGTTCTGACTGCTGCTGGGCTGGGAGATGCTTCTTACCATCGCTGGCAGTGTTCAAGGCCAGGTTGGATGGGGCTTGGAGCAGGCTGCTCTAGTAGAAGGTGTCTCTGCCCATGGCAGGGGTTGGAACTGGGTGAGCTTTAAGATCCTTTCCAACCCAAACCATTGTAGGATTCTTTCCCACAGGGAGTGTGTAAGACCCTGGCATGAACTGTGTGAAGCAGTATATGGATATGTGATAAAACTTCTAGTAATGGTTAGAGAGGGTGTGCCTCTCCAGTACCTATCTGTACTCTGTAAAGACACATAGAATTTTATAATCTATCCTTCAGAATCAACCTTCCAACCCCTGGCTTTGCTTTGTGGACAAAAGGGGTCCTTGATTCCACATCAAAGTGACCCGAGAGAACTACTGAGGCACCCAGCACTTAGCACTCCTCTGTGAAGTGATGCAGCTGAGCTGTTCAGCCTGTTTGTATTTTACTGTCTGCAGGGAGGGCTCTACCACATCCTGTAAGCTCACAAAAGCTCTCCCAGGTATTCCAGGCAGTCCTGCTCTTTTCTCAGGTGTGAGGAAAGTGTTGTCATTCTCCAATGGCCTGCTTGCAAGCCAAACTCCTGTGGCATTTCACTGTGTAACCCCCGTGATGGCATGGTGTAAATTATTCAACTGGCAGAGATGAGGAGAGCAACAAAAAAAGCCTCTCCCTGGGTAGGGATGATAAGGAATAGCTGGGGAAATGGTTGCAAGAAGCTGCAGTCATCACCTTGAGGTCTGCCCTGCTGGGTAATGTGACCTGAGGCTGACTGTGTAAGATCAACAGGAGATGCAGAAGCACCATATGTGACGAGTGTGGAAGGAAATTGGACAGAAATGGTACAGGAACTTGTTAGATGTGCTAAAAGCTAAGAACAGAGGAAGATCTGTTGGGTTTTGAAACTCATTTTGGGGTTATTATGTTCATGTTCTTGACTTCAGTGTTGAACCTGTGCTGGGAAGAGCATACCCACTGCACATGACTCTGTGACAAGACACTTAATGCTTCCTTCTTGTCCTTTTTCTTCCAGATTTAATCTACCATACCCAAAACTTGCAGGTGTAGGAATCACTAGCAAAGTGGTTCCATTGATTTAATATGACCTCCCTCTGACAGCATGTCTGATGCTCTTGTAGTAAATGGAGATCTCTTTGCAACTCTTCTCTTCAGGACAGTGAACTCTTGACATTCAACATTTCCCGGCACCAATCATGGTGGAGTGAAAATGGTCCTGGCTGTGTAAAGAAGGAGGCTTCAATGTCTGGCATCAAAGGGCTTGATGGCCATTCCTACATCTCTGTGATAGGCTGTGCCTTGGAGTACCGCTACATCGAGGTGATGCACAGCTCCTTCCAGATCCTGATCGCGGTGAGTACATCACTGAGAGCACTGCTGGGTACCACTCGTTCAGGAGATGCTGTTTGGCTGGGGGTATTTTTATCCAGGCACAGAGGCTGGCCCATATTTTCCACCCCATTTTGTATCATCTGATTGCAAAAGCCTCTGTAAATGTTCTTTTTGTTTGTTCTCCTGTTCTCTCTTATGAACAATATTCCTGGAAAGAATTGGAAATGGATACCAGCAACCTAACACCTGAAGTAATGCACCGCATGCAACCTCACAGTAACAAATCACTCTGTATCCCTGTTGTGTGGAAGTTCATGTTTTGAGGACAGAGACCCTTCTGAAGAAGGATTTCTCTTCCTCCACATGACTAGTGGCAGAGCACATATGTGCACATTTGCTGTGAAGACATAAAAAGGAGAAGTTCTTTATCTCCAGAGAATGAAAGAAACTCTAAGGCAGCAGAAAGCAGTGTTATTTTCTGCTGACACCTCAGATAGATGCACTAAATGTTTTCATCAACTTCCTTCATCAGTCTTCCAGAGGGTTTCTTAAGTGCTCTGCAGTAATTCAATGTCCTTAACGTTCACTGTTCATTAAGTGCTTTTCACTTGTCTGTGAAATTAACTGAAACAGAATGGCCATTGTCCCCCTTCCTCGGTGCTCCTGCATTCTGTAGCTGCATTAGAGTCAGCAGCCCGTGTCCTCCTAATCTGCTTTGGTTTGTTACTTCGTGGGGAATGACTTTAAGTACAAACGGACGTGGACTGGTGAAACGTTCACACTTGAGCTTTGGTTTAAAAAAGAAGGGTGACTTGCACTGGTGAAATGCTGAAGGATAACAAATAGAGGAATTCCAAGCTTCTGGAGTGCCAAGTACTTCTCTGCACGTTTTTAGTACAGCTTTCCACTGTCTTGATCCTGCGTTTCCTATTAGCTGGGATGATCTCTGTGACCCAGTGAACTGCAGGGAGAGGGGGAAGACTGCAACCCCTTTCTTGCCATGTCACACGCGAGGCAGACAGAGAAGCTCCTGTTTCCTGAGTTGGACGGGCTCCCTGGCGTGTGTGCTGGCTGTTAATGTTTGGATAGTTCTGCTCCAGGGAAAATGATCTCCATTAAACTGTCAAGAGCTGCTTCGATGCATGTGTCTGAGAAAGGTGCTTTTCACAAAGGCATGTAGGGACAGGCCAAGGGGAATGGCTTGAACCTGCCCGAGGGGAGACTGAGCTGAGCTCTTAGGCAGAAGCTCTTCCCTGTGAGGGTGCTGAGGCGCTGGCACAGGGTGCCCAGAGAAGCTGTGGCTGCCCCATCCCTGGCAGTGCTCAAGGCCAGGTTGGACACAGGGGCTTGAAGCAAGCTGCTCCAGTGGAAGGTGACCCTGCCCGTTGCAGGGGTTGGAGCTGGAGGAGCTTTAAGCTCTCTTCCAACCCAAACCACTATGATTCTAGCTAGAATGATAGAGCCTGTTGTCTTGTCTAAAGGTCCAGACTTTTAAAGTGCAGAAGTATGTCACTGTTAGCATTCTTCTGAATCACCTGAGCACAGTGGCAGAGCCCTTGTGCCCTAGGCTAGCAGTTCAGACGGCAAATGGTCATGAGTTTGTTTGGAACAAACCTTTGTTTTATGGCAGGTTACTAATTTAAGCACACGGCCCTGAGCTAAGTGATCACACTGATATATAGAAGCATCTCTGGGAGTGTTTTATCCTTTGCTTCTTCCCAAAGGCACATGACAATATTCCTTGTGCATCTGCAAAAGAACACGAAGGGCAAGATGGGGAGACAGAGGAGGGAGCTATAAGATAAAACAGGATCTAGGTAAATATTCTCTCTCTCCTTCTAAGTTTTAAGTTGCAGTGGATTTTTGAATCCCAGAACAAGGGCATGAGACTAAAATACTTGTATGCAAGAAAGCCATATGGGCTGAGCTGTGCTGAGTGAACTCAATTGCTACCTGCAGTAAAGGTATTGAAACCCCAGGTCTGTAACACCTGCTGGCTCTGAAATGCTCATATAATGTTGTCACACAGTGGGAGAAATAGAGCTTTTCCTCCCTGCTTTGCTGAGGTGAGGAGCAGACAAACCTCTCTGCCTTCTCACTCAGACCTTGCCTGAGAAGTCAGCCAGTTCTCTCCCTTTTTAGTCTCTGAGGGTCAAACTCTTTGATCCCTGCCAGTATCTCTTTCAGTTCTCTTTATCTCATGGTAAGGCAGATTTCATTACAGGCTGCTGTCCTCCCCGGAGCTGCAGACAGGCAGGGACACCAGATCAATAGTACAGAAACCACAACTACCAACCTGAAGGCTCAAGGGATGCAGAAAGGGACATGACCTATTTCCCTTCTTGTCTGACATGCATTTGAGACTGGAATAGTCAGTTCCTTGTTAAGAAGGGCAAGGGACAGACAAAAATCGTGCTTTATGTAGTTTTAGTTTGCTTTGCCTCATGGTTTTAGGGGTCATTGGTTGGTGTATGTGTGTGGTGGGGGGGTGTTATTTTATTCCAGATATGGCAGTGTGAAATCCATGTTCTTTATGCAGTGCCCAGCTGTGGACACTGTGGTTGTTTTCTGGGATGCCACTTCCTTGAGGCTCTTGAGGAACTGTAGTGCACCATATTGTGTACCTGGGGTAAGGCTCACTGCATTCCATCCTGCATGCCAGAGGAGAAGGAAAGCAAACCTGAACCCATATGGTGAGCGCAGTGTTGGCTGTCATCCTGACTCCTGCTGACTATAATATCCTGCTCCTGGGCATACATTTGAAGATACATAAGGTCTCCGTCTGCTTCTGCTCAGAGCTTGTCTGTACTCCTTGCAGGCAAAAAGCAACCCCTTTAATCTGGAATGCGATCAAACTTGGGCATATCAGTCACCATGCATGATACAAGTAGCTGCAGGGCCAAGGATGAAAATCTCTCTCCGTGCTTTAGCACAGAGATTGTTGGAGAAAAAAGCTTACTGTAACAACATCTTATAGTCTATAGTGGTACAGAAATGTCACTGTAAAAGTAATCCTCCCAACCCAATTAGGAAATGCAACAGCAGCTACTTTGTCAAGAGAAGAAATCTGCTTTGTTTTCAGCTCAGCAAGGATTCATCTTGCATCTCCCTCACTTGCCAGCCAGCTGGGAGGGGAGTGATTTCTAGTTCTGCAATACCTGGCATAGCTCTGGGCTGTCCATATGGTAGTTCTGGGAGTGGGGAGGGTTGGGCATTTCCTGAGGCTCTATTGAATGGGATGGAAATTGGAAATGTCTTTCCAACAGAGAGAACTCATTGCCTGCCTGTCTGCTGTTTTCACTCAGACTGACAGGTTGGAAGGTTCCCAGGAAGGCGGCAGCACAAGCCTTGACAGCAGATGTTATGTGAGAAGCAATGTGCAAGTGATGCTTTGCTGTTGGCAGAGGCTAGATTTTCAGTGGTGGTAATTGCATCCGAAGAGTAAAGAAGGTCAAGGAATCAAAGGATTCTGATTGCCTCTTTTTAGCTATCTGGTCACAGAAGCTGTCTCACAAGCTGGCTTTTTGCTTTCTTGCAGCAGAGATCTCTTCATTTTCCCCCTCTCACGGTGATCAGAGCACACACACTTCATTAGCACTGAGTACAAGTGAAACCTAGAATATACCTGCCCTGAAGGAGGAGACTCTGCACATATTCTCTATGGTGGAAAAACCAGTGGCAGAGAGAAAGAGCCCAGAATCTTCACTAGGACAGATGCAGACTAAAACTGAGATCTTACACAAGCAGCAGCACCTCCTGCTAAGCTTTGCCTTCCCATCCTTCATGTACTGTGCATGCTCGCAGCCAGTTGGTCCCTTTCTGTAGATCCTGCTGTAATTCAGTCTTTCTGCCTCCAGCACTTCAGTGATGCTGCTCTATGAACACTTTTTAATTCGCTACTAAAAAGTGAACTTCAGATGACTGAGGGACACAGGGATTTATAGACTTATTTCCTCATTCCCTTTGAGCACACTTGTCTCTTCCTGTCTTTCCTGCTGTTTATTTGCCTGCAGAATGCCTGGGACATCCCAGCTCTGTCCTTTATTGTTCATGTGTGTTCCCAGGCTGTCTGACAGACTGACTGAACACACCTGCCTACAACATGTGTTCCTAATAAAACCTTAAATCGGATACTTCTGCAGCCTGGAGGAAGCTGGTACTGAACACACAGAACAAGTAAAGAAACAGCAGCACAGGCTAAATCCCAAGAACATTCTTTGGGGAATTAGAGCAATAGCTTAGTGTCATTTTACATCACTGACGTTTCCCCTCCTCTTCCACCTCCCCTACAGAGCTTTGCAAAATCTAAGAGTTATTGCTATTTCCCTGGGAGAGTAGAGCTTAAAACCTTCTTTCATATAGAAATCAGCAACCAAGTGGCACTTTGAGCAGGAATGAAGTGACTTCTAAATTCTTGGCCTCTAAGCTTTCGGTTCTATCTTAATAACTGCTAAACCTGGTGATGTTGGGGGCTTGATACATCTTCATCAAGGATGCAGTCAGAAGGGAGCTGCTGGTGCCTTTTGGAGCCTGCCCATCTCTCATTCTAGCAACTCTTCCAGTGAAAATGAGTGGACAACAGGAGCAGCATTTCTCCTCTGCAGCTCTATTCATAACTCATGCAGAAGATGAGACCTGGGTTGTGCCAGGAGTTCATTTCATCCCTGAGGTTGTAGGTTTAGTTATGATTTCGGTCAGCCCCTACAACAATGCAATTCATGTTTATGTTCTACATCTCCTCCCTCTTTGCTACTGAAATTCTCCTATTCTGGCCAGGTCACAGGAGCATCAAAACTTCTTTGAATAAGAAGTGCTATTAAATAAACAAGTTTGTATTGATGAAACACATGTAAAAAAGGAACAGATTAGAAAGAGAAATAAAAAAGAACATTTTGGGTGCCTGTTATAGAGTATAATGACAGTCAATGGATTTAGGGCTAACACTTTGCATGGCTATTAAGCCAAAGTTCCTACTCTGAGGCATGATGGAAAAAGTGGGCAAAGAGGAAACCTTCCTGGATTTCCCTTGGAATTAGGGCACATCTTCAAGGCAGAAGCAACAGGAGCAGCCTTGGGGGCTGTGTCAGCACCATGGCCAGATCTGCCCAACCCTCCCAGCCTGCCACAACTGCAGGGAATGGGAGCTCTTCCTGGGATTTCTGTCAGCCAGCACAAGCGATGGCAGAGAAGAGAAAGCTCTCATTGTCCTGATGGGTTTTCTTGGGGTTTTTTAATCTGAGCAATGATTCTACCCAAGGCCAGGTTGGACACAGGGGCTTGGAGCAAGCTGCTCTAGTGGAAAGGTGTCCCTGCCCTTGGCAGGGGGTTGGAACTGGATGAGCTTTAAGGTCCCTTCAACCCAAACCATTCTATGATTATACTCAGAGGCAAGTCTAGACAGCAGCAGGTGAAATTAGGTTGGCCATTGCAGGTGGCCTTGTGGTTAGCATCACACCCAGAAGGACTTATATTTACATGCTGACTGCTGTACCTCATAGGAACTCAGCGTGAAGCAGCTCTGGTTTCAGAAACACACAGCAGGGGAATGAGTGGGCCCATAGAGCCACCTCTCCTCCATTGAGGATGTGATTCCATGAGGTTCACCCAAGAGGAAAGACAAGTGCCAGCTTGGTTTCCACATGATTATAGAAAGCAGTAAAGGAAATACAAGGTTTAGTGATGCTACAAAACCATTCCATTTCCTCCCAACAAGGTATGTGTTGTCAGGGAGAGCTGGAGAACTCACAAATGCCTTTGTAACTCCCCAGCACAAATCTCATTATCTGCCTTTGGCTTTCTGGTGTGATGTATTTTTTCTGTCATACTAAAAATGAATGGACTCTACTTTTCAAGCCCCACCATGCATCATTCTGTCTTCCCTCGGAGTGAGTCACTGCATGTTACATTCTAACTCTTGTTCAGAAGAACTGAGCTCGCAGTGGAAAACAATTACGTCTCACAATAACTTCCCTAATGCAGTTACTGTCAACTGAGATCTCGCTAAGTGGGGTGCTATGTAAAGATGTGAAATGAAGGATGGAGAGGATATTTGATTAACAGGAAGAAGGAGAGGCAAAATAAATCCCTGCTGGATCTAGAATGCTTAACTCCCATAGTACCACAAGTTTGTTTCTCTATTCAGGCTGAGTAACAACTTGCTACTGAAATGGAATGAGGCAGTTCTGATGCTTCAGAGCTCCTACAAAACTACCAGTTAAGGACAGACCCAGCAGGCTAGTTTAAATTGCTTTTTTAAATGTTCACTCTAGTTTTCTGCTCTAAAGACTGCTCTGAGCAAGGGGCAGACATGAGGGCCACACCATGGCTGTTATTAGAGGCACCCTGTTGTTTTACTGCTCCTACCCTGTTTCTAGCTGCTTCCCAGGAGGTTGCAATGTACTGCTAACTTATGCAATCTATGACTTAAGACCACTGCTATCATCCTGCCTGGTTCTCACTGTGCTTTGGCCCGTTTACTTTGCAGGCCCAATGCTTGATTAGTCCATGCAGAAGTGTTTATTCTCCAAAATAGAACCTTAGAAACTGGAAACCTAGAGTAAGACTGGGATTTCTTTCCAATGAAGTTTTGATTTCCAAGCCTAAGTTCCTACAGACTTCAGTGTCTCTGAACACTGCTGCCATACATCACCATTTTTATGGTTAACTACATGTCTATCTTAGCGTGCATACCCCTTGTATCAGGAATACAGAACTGAGGAGTGCTTGTCCCTGGACCTTGGCTAATAAAACCTACCCGTGTATGTGTCTGTCCTGTATGTAAGCATCTGTCTAACATGTTACGCAAAGGTGTTCTCCTGTATCCCCATCACCTCTTACAGGGAGTAAACTTAGTTTCAGTGTCAGCAAAGCCAGCCCATGTTCTTGGCCAATCCTTCCAGCCCCAACAGGCTTCTCCTCTGAAGGTGAGGATGGGTCTTGCAGCATGTAGTGTGCTCCTAGCAGTGTCCTCCCTTAAGCCTACACCTGCCTTAGAGCAAACAGGACTTGGCTCCACCATTAAAGTAATGCTGCTAAGCTAAGGGCAAATATTGGCTGTTGAAGTCTTGCCAAGTGGGTTTTGAGCGGCCTCAAAAGACTGAAATGATTTCTTCTCTCTCTTTTCCAGCTGGTGGGCTTTGTCTACGCCTGTTACGTTGTTAGTGTTTTCACAGAAGAAGAAGACAGCTGTAAGTATTCCCCACCAGATCCCTTGGCAAAGGTTTTATTCAACTCTATCTCTCGCTCAGACATTTGTCTCTCAGGACTGAGTTGCCACCAGACTTCTTTCCATCTCTGCGATATGGCACTACCTATCTTTCAAGGATGAGCTGGTTTTACGTGAGGTTCTTTTTCGCCATGTCATGGGTTAGATGCTGCAATTGTCCTCCACTTTCAGCACCAAGAAAGCTTAGTTTTGGCTTCTTATTCAGGCTCAGCTTTAGAGAAACTGGGCAGCTTCTGTTCTCAAGCATATCTAGTTTAAGAATAGTGCTACTGAACTATTACTGTTGAAATTAAGAGTACCTACAACAAAGAATACAGCTTCAGTAGGCACCTCCTGAGTATCATATGCCACAACCTGGGGATGAAGGAGAGCATGAGATTTCTTGCCAAGGACCAAGCTGACCACTTAATTTCAGAGCAGAGGAAGCCCTGTATTTGAATTTCAAGGAGGAGGAAGGAGCTGACTCCACTGGGCTGGGTGTACGAATCTCTTAAGTGTCTCACATTCACTATGACATGTGTCAGAGAAGAGCAAAGAGAGGAATCACTTCTATGCAGGCATCCATAACCTGGTCTTGGATTCCTTTGCCCTTCTAAAACTCCCTTTGAGACCAATAATTTCAGAAAAAAAAAAAAAAGAATGGATTCAAACAAACATGAAGTCTGGTTTTCTTTGGCAATGTGGTGGGTCTAGGCCAGGTTACTCCAGGTAGGGATCTGATCCAAAGGCTTTCAATCCAAGTATAACTTCTTTAAGACATTCATTAAGTTTGTGCAAACAGTTTTGGTGTTTTAAAGAGCAGATGGCATGGACGTTAGCTGAAAAAACAAGAGCTTTGGGCTGAAAGTATGTGAAGAATGTTGATTTCAGAGGGGCGAGATGAGCTGCATTGCTTATCTGACTGGTCCTCATGCTTTTCTCTTCCTTCCTGAATTCATTCTGCTGGCTCTATGCATCATTTCTTTGGAGCTTGGCAGTGCATTTACCAAAGATGCTACATTGCAAGTAGTATTTTTTAAATTGCCCTATAGCTGTTCTATTAGCTAATGTATGTTAGTTCAAAGAGTTCTGAGCCCCTCTTGAATAGCAAGAACATGACAGAGCTCATTCTTCTAGTAGGGCTCTGTTAGGAGAGGCAGCCTCATGGAAGGAAGCAGTATCTAGAAACACAGAAGCTGTTCCTTTCAGGATGCTTATTTCTTCCCCCCACTAACAAATTCCTTTTCCCTCCCAGCTTGGAGTTAAAATGCCAGCTTGAATAATTAACAATGACAAAACATCAATATTTCACACTCACAGTGGTGGATCCTTCCAGTGACCCGAATAAATTCGAGCTGGGTTTTAATTTTGTCTTCCATTTGTGGTTTCCTTTAAACATCACTCTGCTGTGCAGCAGGCAGGAATTCTGAGTGCTGAGACACATTCATCAGGAAGCTCAGGCTAACGTGATTCTCATAAGAAAACACAGCAATAGGGATCTCTTCATGCTGAACTGTGGGCAAGAATTTGTTAGGTGTGCTAATGCACTGTAACATATTGCAGCAATGAACCCCAGTTAAGACCTTTTTGAAGTGACTTGGATTTTGAGTGCCTCCATGGTTGAGTGCCTAGATGACAGGAGTTTTGTTTGTTCAAGGTATTAGGCAGTTACTGAAAATCACAGTTCTTTAAGGATTCCTAATTCAGACATCCCACAACAGAGGTAATACACTTAATATATAGTTAATAACTGGGGTTTTATAACTGGACACTCTTTCAGTTTTAAAATACTCAAACGTTTTCAAAGTGGCTGAGAAAAGGTCAAGTCTCACTGGAACTACTGGAGAATTATCCCCCCAGTTAGCTTAAAACCTGTACAGATTTCTCCCATTAAGAAGAAGTTCTTTACTGTAAGGGTGATGAGGCACTGAAATGGGTTGCCCAGGGAAGCTGTGAATGCTCCATCCCTGGCAGTGTTCAAGGCCAGGTTGGACAGAGCCTTGGGTGCCATGGTTTAGTGTGAGGTGTCCCTGTCCATGGCAGGGGTGTTGGAACTGGATGATCTTAAGGTCCTTTCCAACCCTAACTATTCTGTGATTCTATGGTTAACTGACAGTTGTCCCCAAAATCACAGTGTCAGCATCAAGCTGTCCAGCAAGAAGGCATTTATGAGAATATGCTGTTCTTGGGCTTCTAAATATGTTTCAACGGTTGGGTTTGGTTTTTCATTTTCAATACATACAGTAATTATTTTTTCTATTGTTTGGTCACTGAAAAATACCCAAACTCTTCAGCTAGAATTTAAAATCACAGTGCCACCTGCAGGAAACAAACCCCAACAGGCATTTATGTAGTTAATGGGACTCCAGTTATTTTTAAATGGCATTGGGACAGGATGGCCTTCACACTCCCAAACAAAATGCACTAACTTGGCACCCAAAAGGGGTCTAAGCTGGATCTATTTGAAAGGGTTTTGCTAGGTCAGTCCCAAATCACACCACCTCACACCCCTGTGGCCCTGGCTATGTTGCCCAGCTCAGTAATATAGACTTGGCTTAATTTCAGGGAACTGGGAGACTTGGGACATTCTTCTCTGGTTACTAAGGGAATTGTCACTTAAACCTTTCCTCCTTTAGTGACATTGCTCTTCTGTGAACAGTGGAGAAGGGAAGCATTGTCCCTACTTGTGTACAATTAAAACCAAAGGAGTTGGCAGAGGGGACATGAAAAATAGCGGAGCTGAGGATAATGAGGGATTTGCAGTTTTCCAACGCTGCTGTTGCCTGGCTTGCAAGGAAGACAAGTGGGGCAAGCAAATTCCCACTTCACTGTAGAACCTCCCTGGGGGTTGCTGTGCTGCCAGCTTCTCCCTGGCATTCACTCCCGAGTCATTCCTCAGCTCCCTTCCTTCAGCCCATCACTGAGGGGCTTTGTCTGCCTGGCTCTCAATGTGAAGTCACAGCATGGTGGTGATGCCCAGAGAGGCTGAGGGAGCCCCTCTGGTTTCTCTGGAATCTTTTGTTAGCTCTGCTTCAAGCCTCATGTTAGCTGAAGCTCCTCTTTGGCATGCTTGCCCATACCAGAAGAGAGGTCTGCACAGGCAGAGATTTCCCCCCAGGCAACCCATAGCTGAACACTCATTCCTCTGTTCTCTCACTGATTTTTCTGTTACACCATGACATGCACCGACTTCTCCTTTTATTTCCTTTCAACTTTCTGGCCATGTTTGTTTGTTTATTTGAGTTCTGATTTTTTTTCAGTTGATTTCATTGGTGGATTTGATCCATTTCCTCTCTACCATGTCAATGAAAAACCCACCAACCTTTTGTTCAAGCAGACATACCTGTAAGTATCACCTCCTGTGCTAAGAGGCTTCTGTGCCTCTTAGTTTGATGGCTCAAGGGTGCCACAGACTTGGGGGTTTTCCTCCTTGCAGGCTGATTTCTCCAGCAGGCTTTTCAGGCATGGAAGGAATGACCAATTGGACACCAGAAGGGACAAAACTGCCTCTGCTCAGCCCCAGGTTGCCAGGGTGAAGCTGGTATTGCTGTACTTGGCTTGTAGCAGTGCTGTTTGATAGGAAACAGTGAGGACAACTATAGGATGCTATTACATACAAACTACCAGATGCCTTTTCATTGAAGAAAGCCAAGAGAGGCTTTTCAGCAGTGAATGGTCCTGAGCAGGTAAAGGTAGCTGCTAGTAGCAGGTAAAAGAGCTGTGAGGAAGGAAGAGTCAGCCTCAGTGGATACTGAGAGTAATCCATAGCAATAGCAGAACATGATTCTCAGTCTCAAGGTTAAACTGGAATCTATCAGACAGAAAAGATCTTTACTGGGGTAAAATCTATGCACCATCTAGTTATTTAGGCTGTATTTAAGCTCTCTGCACAGTCATAACTGAACTTGGCCCTATACATCCATGCAACTTTGATCACTTGCCCTCTTTTTTGTCATCCTCCAGTAATCTCATGGCAGCACCAGACTTTGACTGTCTTGAGTACAAGACCTCCCAGTATCTGCCTGTGCTTCCAGGGAACGTGTAGGGTACAAAGCTGATACACACCAGTGAATTGAATTAAACTGAGCATTAGATGGTCTGTATGCAGGATGGCTCAGGTATGCTTTACTTTGTTTAAATTTGGTTGCCCACAAGAACAGAGGGTTCCATGTGTGTTCCGTGAATTCCCTATGAATTCAGGTGAGATCAGGAAGCCGAAAGGGGAATTGTGCGCAGCAGAGATCCAGTGTTGAATTCCACCTTCTGCCCCCCGATAATCCCTGCCCCTGCTGAAGACACAAGATCTCACTTTCACACTGTCCACTTCAGAGCTGGTTCTTTAGGACATTCTCAAACATAAAGGCTACTATTAGCTGTTTAAAACAGTATTCAATCTTCTGCAAGAATGCGGTTCAGCATGCAAGCGTTTTTAAAGCAGCTGCTAAAGGAGGTTGTTTGGGGGCAATAATGTTACTAGAGTCCTGCCAAAAAGAAGGATACAGAGACATGGGAGAAAAGTGGGGCTCAGGGAAGAAAAAATGCCCTCAAAGAAATCTGCAGATGTGTCCCTCTAACACTGTATGGACTCACTCCCCACTTTGTCACTGCAGCATGAGAGGAGCACAGCTTTTGCAAAGCAGTTAAATTCCCTGTAACTTGGGGGTTCTATAGCATTATACTACAGGAGACTAAAGATTGATTTCCCTCCCATTTTGTCACAGTGGGATGGAATTTTCCATAGTCTGCAGAAGCTGTGGAGTTAGAAACAGCTCCCTGATTTATTAACGTAATGTAGCAGCATGCTGAAGAACCATCACACTTATATAGCATAGGATTTGAGCTACTGCTTCCTTAAAATGACCCATTCTAGTGTGAAAGAAGCTGGCACTTAATGAATGAAGATTCCTCTATGGAGAGGCTGCAATAGGAACAGAAACTATCAATGTGAAACTTCAAAGGTCTCAGTAAGACTGTAAGCTACTAAAGTACACGAGCGATTGCGTTGTTCTTCAGACCATCACTTATCTACTGACAGCCTCTGCCAACACACTGTCATATTTCTTCCTGGCTAACAGGAGGTGAAAGCAGCTGCTGAGCAGCAGATAAGGTGACCCTCTATAAATCTCACAGCAGTCACCAAAGAGCAACTTTGGTGTATTTATTTCAGCCCAGCTCTTGCCTTTCTTCCACATGTATGAATGGGAGTGAGAGGAGGATTCTGAACGCACAATGCCACCGAGTTTTGCAGTGTGGGGCATTGAGGTCAAGCTTCAATTTATCAAAGAGCTCTAGCTCAGGAATCTGGGCTTTGTGGTTTGAATCCCTTCTCATTGAGAGGAATATGACTAAATCCAAATCTGTTCTGCAGCTACAAACTTGGAGCTCACTGCAGTCACTGACTTTCATGTTAGGATGGCATCACCCACTGTGCAGTCAGCTGCTCTCCCAGTGACGCACTTGCTTTGCTGCCACAACAACAGGATCACTTTCCTTCATTCCCTAATGGAATTATCCTATCACTCCAGTTTTATCTGTCCTTCTTGATGAGATCACACCCTCCCTGTCCTCCCAGAGTGCCCTTTCCCTTGTCCTGGCTTGCATTTTTCCCTAGTCTCTTCAACAATATGGATGCTCATAGATCTAAAAGCCCCACAGAGGACACTGATCTAAACCCATGAACACAGCTTAAGACCAAGACCAATCCCCATAACCTCTGGACCAAGCACACAACCTATGTGTGAGAGAACTTTCAATATACTGTCGCAGTTCAGAGATACTAAAAGGAAATTGCTGTGTTCCTACTTCAGTGGTTATCAGCTCCTAAACTCAGTATTAGAAATGTACACTGCATTTCTAGACTCCAGCTTCCATCTGCTGCACTGAAAGAGGTTTTAAAATACCTGTGCTACTCCTACCAAGAGGAAAAAACATGTCCCCAAACCCCTACTGATAACTGGATTGTGGGCTGGAAGTACCTATTATCTCCCAGCCTTACCATGGTAATCCACTGACCTCCTTGATTCCAGTTGCAAGGCTCCAGTTAGTGGAAAACCTCAGGAATTACGAAGTCAGGTGGTGGTTTTCCTTTGCTAAAAGCCAGCCACAACAAAAAACAACCAACAGGTTTGTAGTATTGTTGTAAAGACATGATTTAGATGTGCTTCATCTCCATTAGCACCTCCAGCACTCATACAGCAACAACAGTGTTTATACATAGTTATTTCTATTGTAAGTCCCACAACTGTTTCTGTTCTATATTTCATTGACTCCAGAGGGTTTGGTTGTGATAGTTCCTATTTAAGTCACAAAGTTAAATAACAGAGACTCAAAGTTATCAGCGAAAAAATTGCTCTGGAAGTTTTACCATGTAATAGAATTACTTTAATCTCACTGCTGCTGCCCAGCCAAGGCACTGCAGTAATCATTTACTAATAATGCATTAGGAAGCTTGATAGAAGATACGTTAAAGTCTTCACTGCATGAGTTTCTGGGTCAAAGTGCTGGCTAAAGGATAATAAATCACATCTTGCAAGCCAAAAGTATTCTCCTGAGGCCAAAAGAGGATGTTTCCAATGGGTTCTCAGGAAGGAAAGGCTGAGCTCTTACCCCTCCCTTAGCTAAAGCTCAAGTTTAGGCCCTGCCTGCTTGCATCACTACCTCTCTTAGGCTGCACAGGACAAGCTATCTGCTTTGGGTTGCTTTTCTTCACCAGCAGTAGAAGACTCTACAGGTTTCTACATCATTTGAGAGGAGGAAGCTTTTCTTGCACTCAGAATTGTGGAAGGGTTAACCAAGAAAACTTTGAAGTGTTTGACTAAAGCTGTTATCTCCCAGTACCCAGCAGGTACTTGCCAAGACAGAAGAAGGCCCAAAGCATCAGGATCATTTGTCAGCACTTCCTGCCTCCTGCATCCATTCAGGCTTTTGACATCATTCTCTGATTGGTTTCAGAAAGAAGCCCTGTGCAATCTCAATTATAAAGCAGAATAGCTCCAAAGCATGATTCTGTATGTGATTTAGTGCTAAATCAAGAACCTGCCAGATGACAGGAGGTAGTCTCTATTTATTTAAGAGGTAGAGATGAGCAATAGCTCTTCCTGCTGTTTAAGACTCTCTTGATAAGGCCAAGCAGTGAACTGCACAGTTGCGAGGCTCCAGTCCGTAACACTCAGACCTGACACCTCAAGTACTACATTAACGGCTTAAAAGCTTTCAATTTAGTTGCATAGCCAGATTTCACCCACTTCCCTTTCCTCAGATCTACCAATGGAAAGGGCAAGACAGTAACAAAGGGTGCGACTTTTATCAGCTGTAGACTTCAGTATTGACAGGGCAGCAACAGGAGGCTTGGGTTAATTCAATGATCTCAGGCTCCAGTTGGCAATTGCTCACTTTAATACTCCCTGATCAATTCTGTTGTGGGGCAGTCTGGTAGCCATAGGCAGCATTAAAGGACTACACCCCATACAACAGGGATCTAGTTATGGGTTAAAAGTAGGCTCTTCAATAGACCAAAGGACAGGTAGACAAATAACATTCTTACATTCAAAATCCAGTCTGAAACTAGGGGAAAGAAAGGGGGAACTCCTTTAGGATTAGTTTTCCTCCACTCCTTCTGAACTTGGATGATCAGAATACTTCACAAAGGAAACTTACACCTGAATAGGAAAAATCCAGCCTGCTTGAGCAGAGAAAACGCACACAGTGATTCTGATTTTCTTTCTAGGTAGACATTTGCCCAAACAAACAATTTGATGAATACGAACATGAATTTGCAAACTGTTTTGCCCAACCTGAAGCTGCATCTGTAAGAGGTGATGTTTCAGCTGAAAACATTCACTCATCTTCACTGCTGGCTACAGAAGTAGATCTGCTCATACTGCTTCACATACACAAGAAGCATATCACTGCAATTCCAAAAAGCTGCTTGATTCTAGAGACAAACCATAGCTTTTAAAATACCTAACCAAATTTTAGGTAGCTTCGAACGCTGAGGGTACATACATCTAACACTTTAGCTCCTATCTATTCCTTAGTCTAACTGCAGTACATTCAGGTCTGGTGTAGCATTCTTCCCAGACTTGAAGAGTACTTAACCACATTACTTCTGAGCTCTCAATCCTATTCCTCATCTGTAGTCAATCATATTTAAAAACCCAGAAAGGAAAAAAAGTGTCTTAATTAATTATTTTGACACCATTTCTATGGTCTTAAGTAGACAACTTGGTACTTGTTCATACTGATGCCCTACCTTCACTTTTTTCCCTTCCCTCCAGGCCTGCATAAGTAAAGAGGATCCAGAGGATGGATAAACCTTGCACTCCAAAGGTGCAGCAGGAAACAAATGCCCTGTGGCCTGGATCTTTGGCAGAGGAAATGCAGGATGGTGAACTCCATTCCATTTTATGTTCCTTGTCTTCTTTCCAACTGCAATGAATGTACTTTGAAGAATGGCCATGAGGTTGGGGCTTAGTTCTCCAAGTGCCCTGATGAACTATTCCTACCATAGTGTGGTGGTACCAGCTGATAAATGGCACAGGCTTGAAGGCCTCCAGCAGAACATGTTCACCAAGAGCCTCTCTCAAGAGATACAGGCGGAGTCGAAGCTGCTTCCTTGTGCCTTGGATCCATAAAGGAGGAAGCGCTGCATAATACCCTGGGACATTTCATATGTTCTGTAGTTAGTTTCTTCCCCTTCTTTCCCTTGTTCTGAAAAGAGCCTAAAACCCCTAACACAACTTCATGTTCTCCCTGCCTGGCTAGGACTAGGTGGGGTCTCTTTACATTTGAGTTCTTTAGGCCTTTTTTGGGTTTTTTTAAAGTTATAGATGAGAACTCCTCCCTTCTCCCCTGCCCCATCCAGGACTCCCTTCCTCAGTCTCTATTCTTTAGACATGGTCAGCACCTTAGCAGTAGGTATTTGTCCTGGATTCCAGTGTTCAGTGACTTAACTCCTATAATGCTGAACAGCTAAAAGCTAGTACAGCCACAAAGTCTTTACTCAGCATGGAGCTTCGCCCCATTTCAACATGCCAAGCCATTCTCAGAGTAGCTGTAATATACTCTGGGTTTGCCTGTCTACATAAAATTAACACTGGCATAGCCATATACACATCTGAAGCCTGCTGCAGGACACTGGAAGAGGCCTAGTTCTTCATGGATCATAGATTTTTGTACCTGCCTTCTTCACCAAGCAGTTGCTCTTATTCCAGGCACAAGACTGGCACCATCCTGATGGGTTTTCTTGTGACAGGATAATTTTGAGGGGAGGGAACGGGCTGAGGGAAAGGGGGAATGTAAGTGTAATTAAGTTGCATTAATGAGCTGCAGCAATTAATAAAACAATAAACAATGCATTTTGTTAGCTCCATCTCCCAGCACACGAAGCATCAAGCAGAGATGGAGCACTTGTCACCATCTGTGGCATTCTTTGGCTGGTACATTCCAAGTACCATTGTAATTCTTTGTCTTTCCTGATCTGTTTGAGATTACTTGGCATGAGTGGTGCTTTTCAGAAGAACTAGGGAGAGGAGTGACAGGAGAATTAAAATAAATAAAACCATTAAGTACTAAGGTAAAGATGCACCTTTCTTGCAGAAGGAGCCCTGGAAGCAAAATCCTCTTTTATGAACCTAAGAGTAGAAGCACTAAGAGAATAGTTTTTGCTCCTGTGCAAGTTTCCTTCCAGATACCCACTGAAACCCTGACATCCTGAGCTCTAATCGGGTGAAGCTGTGAGTAAATACCGCTTCTGGAAGTATTTTTCCTTCCTTCAGACAGTAGAAGCAACAAATTTTGTTGCTGTGACAACCTTCCTCCTGGCCTGCTTGTGCCAGACCTACCCTAAGTGCTGTGAGGTCAATGCGGTGACCCTGTTCTGGGAAGAGAGAGACTAACATCTCCAAGGTGCTATGACAACAAGGAGCAGCCGAAGGTTTGCTCCAGGGGGTTCCCTTATCTCTATGATCGGAGTGCCCTCTATCGGGGATAGGCAGCAGTTGAGATACTTCCAGCCAAAAACACGTTTCTGAAGGGAAATCTTCCCACAGAAAAAGGCTCCATCCTTCCAGATGTGGAAAAGTCACAATTCTCAAAAGTGTTATATGAAAGAATCACCAGAAACAGCTGGTACAGTCAAAAGCCTTGGAACCCTGGTGATGCTCAGGCAAGATTCCAGCCACACTGAGCTAAATATTAGGAGGAAATAACACTATTCCAACACTGAGCTGGTTTTGTTTTCCCTTATCACATTAGCACCTCTGCTTAAACTGGTTTTGTTATTTAGAGGCAAAATAAAGCCAGTGAGAGCCTGAACCCAGGCACAGTGATGCAATTCTGCTCCCTGTGAAAGCTGCTGCCTGGCAAAGACCCACAAATTAATTCCCCCAAGAGCTGGAGAGTTCACACTGCGCAACTAGTAATTTCTCTCCTCTTTGCCAAGAGCTGCATTAATATTACCTTCTTTGGAAGGCAAGATATGTCCTTCCACATGGCCCAAGGATAACTAACACCTTAAAGGTACTCAGCAACAAGCCTATAACCCTGTTGGGTATCCAGGCCTGGAACCAAAGAGAAGTAACTCAAGAGGCAGTGTTCCTGTCTCCACAATTGTGTTTAAGAGCCATGTACCAAAACTCTGCATGGAATTCAGATGCAGAATTATTCCCCACTTATACAGTTTTATGTACTCCTGCACCCTTACCCCTTCTTTTGCACTTCAAGTAGCCTGGAGGACCCAGATGCTGCCTTGTGAATGCCATAGGAAGCTAATGGATGGTAGAACAGTTCTCTCACTCATGCCCATCTAATACTGAAGGACAGGCAATCTACAACTTGATACTGCTGTAACATTTCAGGACACCACCACACTCCCTCCCCAATAGGGCATTATGTTAGAATCAGATACTTGGAGCTCTGCAAAACAAAAGAATAACTTTATTTCATTAAAAAGAACAGTTAATTTTAAAAACCTTATTTCTTTTTCCCTAAAATTACACTGTACATTGACAAAATTTCCTCTTGATTATATGGGAGAACGTTCTATTTCAAACAAGAATTATCAGTTTAGTCAGCAACTAGAAGTCCTATAAAGGTAAGTTTGCATAGTTAACTTCTATGAGGATAGTACCCACCAGACAGGAAAGAGCTCTAAGAAGCTCCCAGGAGATCATCTAATGACCCTGATCAAAGAGGCTGTCATCTTCTGCCTAGGATAGCCAGCTGAGAGTAAAGAGGCTGAAAAGGCTACTACAGGCCAGGTTTTTCACTTACAGTTATGCAGATTTGAGTACTATTGAAGCATTCTGTCAACTGTTGACAGTTCAACAAGGGTGGGGGGGAGACAGCAAAGAGCTCAGAAGGAAAAGCTAAATTCTCCTTCCCACATAATACACGGAGACTAGAACACCCATGAGCAATGGAACTCATTGTGTATAAAGACACAGCCATTTGACTCAGACTGGGTGAAGGAAGGCACCAAAGCTAGCAAAATAACCTCTGAACGACTGCTAAGCGAGTGAAAAAGAACCAGAGTCTACTGAAACCAGCCTCTGATTTCAACACAGAGCGGGGATTCATGTGAGAATGCAAGAATTTGGAGAAGGAGAATCCGTCAACAAAAGCTTCTTTTTGGAGGACAAAAGAAACCAGCAGAATTTTTCTGGAGCAGTCCTACAACAGGATTAGCACAACTACAGCAAATGAGCAGCTCTTACTAGAAACACTGCGCATACATAGGAGGCACATTTGATACATCATGGTTCAGGACATGAAAGTCCTCACTCTGTCCTGGATGACTGCTCTGCAGATAGGACATTTCCTCAGATTGAAGGCACATTCCCTACATGCTACCAGATGGCCACAAGGAACAAACACAACTGAGGCATCTTTGTCCAGGCACACTTTGCACATCCTCTCCTCTTGCAGGCGTTGGAGCTGTTTTTCCATGCTCAGCCGAAACTCATCTTTCCCAAAAAAAAGAAAGAAAAGCCCAAGCTTTAGTATTTTAGCAGCCCCAAAGGGACTATCCTGACATCTTAGGCAGTCACACTGCAAGTGGCTTAGCACTTCACTTAGAGACTGACTTAAGATGGCAGAAGTACCTCTCACACAGGCTTTGTTTAAGCTGTAAAGCTACAGCTATTCTAGAGTCTGGTTTATCTACACATGATCTGTCTCTGCTCAGTCCAGCAACATGTTTTACCACCGTGTGTAAATTAGCCTGATAAACTGAAGTTTTAATACAATTTTCCATCACAGTGGAACTCTAAACCCTAAATAAGGGTCTCTGCTCAGTTACCATTCAAGTTTGCACACATTTCCCTTCAGCATTAAAATCAAATATAACGATCACTAATACTACTACTAGAAAACCCATCCCACTGTGCCTAGGCTCAATTTCACCACCACTGTCAGCCCAGTGCACCTGATTCTCTCTGTTGCACAGACTGCATTTCTTCTCTTGAACTTGATGCTTCAGCATCTCCCTGAGCAGCACCTGTATAACCAGGAAAGAAGATGTCAGTGCTGTTTACAAAGAGGAAATACTCTTGATTTTAGTAGCCCCTTTACTCTGCTGTTAGCTTCACACAGAGCCTGGTGAAGGTGTTCTCTGTGGTGCTTCCATCACTATGCACACTTAACCTCCCTCTACCAAGACATGCCCACATCCTAGTTTCCTCAAAGTTGGTTTATCTATCAGACAGCAGGAGCCATCAGCTGCTCAATCCTGCTCCTGTGCTACTATTTAATCCCACTTCTGGTTTGTGGAAATTTGTTTGGGGGTTTATTTTTCCTTTAGCTAAAGAAATAGCAGACCGTGATATAGAGACAGGAGCTTTGCAAATCACACTTTCTACCAGAGAAAGCCTGTGTGCAACTGCATCTTCAAATAAACTTCACTTGGCTGACTCCACAACACAGGTAAGACAGACACAGATAAGAACAACATATATTATCTAAACAAATACTGCTATTTTTGATTAAGTAACTGATTCAGTTTTAGATAGGGTCAGAATACTTATCCAAGAGGTCTTGCTTCAGGCAACTGCATCAGGAGTGAAATTGCACACAAGCTTCCTCTCTGTCTGCTACAGCAAGCCTAAGGGCAGCAGAAAACACTGAGGCTATCTATACTATAGCCCACTGCAGGCAGATACAGTTACTGGTAACTCCAGTAATCACAGCTCCCTCAAGTTTCTTTAAAGCAGAACCTCATTCCCAGCCTCTCAAACAAAGGCAGGCTTCTACTCTTAATTCCAGTTTAGGAAGAGAGGAGGCAGACCCACAAGGTGAAGTGAAACAGAGGTTAAGCACTCCCAGGAATGTGGGTGTGAGGCATACCTCTGCTCTCTGCACTGCTGCTCTTCACCCTGACTTCCTGAAGCACATCAGCAGTCAGCTCAGACCCGGAGACGTAGGAAGCCCCAGTCATCATGTGTTTATTCTGCAGTACCTTACACATGCTTAAGAGGTCAGACCTCAACTCAGTGAGATAAGAGATTATGAGAAACTCATCCAGGTAGTGAAGAGCCCGGTCCATCAAGCTCTCCAGAGCTTCTGTAAATCAGTGAACAGATACTTTAACAAAAAAGGCTGAACTTTGAGGAAAAAGTATCTGAAGTGTGAAGCTGTTTTAAATCAAATGGCATTAATATGATCTGGAACATTCCTCAAGCTATCTACATAGCTAGAGCAACATCCAGATTTAGTTTTTACTTCCAAACACAACTCACAAGAAAGTCAAAAGGAATTTCATCAAAGGCAATAAACTAGTTTTGGATGGTTTATTCTACTGTACCAACGAACCAAGTCTCCCATGTTTGGCCTCTGTCTAGAAGCCTTATCTTTGTTTTCACATCCCAGAAGTCTCAAAATTGCTTTCATGAAGATGAAGTGGAACATCCCAATTGAAATACCTCCTACCTCATATCTAGCTCAACCATTTATCAATAGAGACAGAAGCAGGAAATTCAACTGTCAGCCCACTCAAAGGACTCAGTCTTTAAGCTCATCCTCTTGGATAGGTTTTCAAGAGGATGAGGACTATCAGTTTTCCACGGTTATGGAAGCCAAATTTCATCTACTTCAATTCCCAGGAACAATTGATGAATGCAAATAATCCCCAGGATCAATACTTTCATGAACAACCAGACTCCAGCTGTTCCCTGGTCTCCTAACAAAGATGTTTAAAATGCTGTGGTGTGAAAGACTATAGATAGACACAACATCAAGAGTATGTACAAGTCAGGAAGGTTAGGCAAGCACCCAAAAACCACATGACTAGAATACGTGTTGGTTGTCTTAGACTAAGAGGTCTCACAAGAACAAGCAGCTTTACTTTTGTGCTAGAGACCATTTCCTAAGAAATAAACTGAAACAGCTTCTAGAACATCAAAACATCTCACAAACACCATGTATACAGAATGCATGGGGGGGGGGTTGAAGCAGGACTACACCACTCTGAACAGAAGACACCACCATGCCATTACAGCACTGACCTTGGTAAGCGAGTAGAACTTTTCTAGTCTGAGCTCTGAAATCTCTCTGAAAATGATAATCACAAAAGAAGCATGGGTTTAGAACTCCCCCTATTTACCAAATCCCCATATCCACTACACACAAAAGTCTTGACTCACTGGAACTTGGGTGTTAGAAAGGGACTCCTGAACACTGCTAACAAAGTCTCTCCCCCTTGACTGCAATAAGAATTCACACCTGTAAGCAGAAAGATTGAAACACATTAGTACAGGATATCTCAAGCAACAGGAGTTTGAATTTTAGAAGCAAAGGGTGCTATCAGGTTATAAGCAAGCTTCTATATTCATTAAAGATGATGGGTTTTATGGGTTTTCCCCACTCCATACATAAAAAGCAACAGTAAGAGGCTCATAATTTCCCCCCTTCTTATGAAGGAAGAAATCAGTGTGGAACACATGGCATATCTTTTGGTATTGCAAAAAGAGACATTTGTCAACCAAACCTGACTTACCCTGGAAACAATCTGGCATGCTCCTGCCAAGGATCACTTTCAATCTGCCAGTTCCTCACACCTCCATTACAGCAGAAGCACCTCACTATACCATCTTGTCCTGAAAGAGACATCTAGAGATTATTTGACATCCGAGATGCTGTATACTCTACTAGCCCTGGATGAGAGCCTGGGGAGGGATTCAACACAAAACACAAGCTACTGGACAGAACAGATGAGCACATCACACTTCACCAACACTGTGCAATTTGATAGGGCAGGAAATCTGATGAGAGTTTGAACTCCCAGAGCTGCAGCTGGTTCAGATGATTCTAGAGCTGGGTCACAAGCTAACAGGCAGCCTGCATGTGAGCCCCACAGCTCCCATGTATGCACACAGCTATCCAATCCCTTCATTTAGAGATGTAATTAATTATAACTATACTCATTTCCTCACCACAATCTGCCATAACCAGCAGCAGGCATAGCCCGAAGCAATGAAAGCCACAGTTAAGCGCTACCTACAAATGACCTGCCTCAAGGGCAATGGAACAACAACATCAGTAAAAGCCACCACTGAGTCTGAGTCACAGACATGGTTTTCCAAACACTCTCACCTCAGAGCACAGTTCGGCTTAACTCAAGTGCTCAGTTCCAGAGTTCTGCTCAAGTGACCACAGGGGAGTGCCTTGTCACGCTGCTGCTGCCTAATGAGCCCCCAGGGTCAGGCTTGTTGTGCTTCAACAAGCATTCAAGGTGTTCAGGATGAGGAGGTTGGTTTCTGCCGAGGCATCTTTAGTTTATGCACCCTGCCTGTCACTTCCTTCCACATCTCAGGCTGATGTGTAAATACAAACAGATTCTTCTATACAGAAGTCACACAGAAATATCACTATATCAAGCAGCTTTCAAAGAACTGAAGGGTTCCCCCAATATATAATTGCAGTCAAGCATTAATGTCCTGCAAATATTTCCTCTGACTGGTCAGTGCAAGGACAAGCACTTCTACAAACCTGTTATCTAAGCAGCAAAGCCTTCCCAAGGGTAAAAATAATGATATACTGATATTCAGATGCATATGATAAGCATTGCCTATTTTCCTCATAAAAAGGACCTTTGCCATATAAATCCAGGGTTCTTACAGCCAGTGACAGCCAAATGGTCTGACTTCCTTCAGGTCTGGGTTTTTTGAGAAGGATTCAGTTAAAGACAAAGCTTACACAAATGTTATGGTTTAAACACAGCACTGCACCAGCTACCAAGAAGGAGAAAAATGACTTCTATTGCTGAACCCAGGACAACAAAACATACCAAGCGAGTGCTTCAAGTCCTTTTAGAAGTGCAAGTAACAAATAGGCTCAATAAATCTTAAACCACGCATTTTTCTGCCAGTAAAGAACTGTTTAAACCATGCAACTTTATCTACTCCTGCTAGTTAGGGAATTGATTTACCAGTGGGCCCTTCAGTACCCAAACAGGAGTTAACATAGTAGTAAATTCTACACAGGCAACAAATGAAGCAGCATAGGCTGAAGGAAGGATGGGCTAACTATGCTACACACACTTGCAAGTACTTGTACGAACAATAAAACACAACAACAATTTTAAAAGTTAACTTGGATCAAAGTTGAACACATTTTTGCCAGAGCACCTACCTGTGTAAAAGAATCCTGCTCTAGCTAGCGCCCGACAATATACAGCACAGTATTGTGGGCAGTTCTGAAATGTCAGTAGTCTTGCCTCCTCTGTTACCATTGCTGGGTATTCTGGCTCATGGGGCAGGGCTGCCTCCTCACTGTCCATCCCCTGCAAAAGGCTGACGACCTGCCCATCCACAGTGTCAATGGTTTCCTGGAGAGGCAGCATCTCTTGGTTCCCAACAGCCTCACCACAAACGAACTTACAGGAAGGGAAGAATTTCCGGTGTTCTGCCATTGGGCAGTCACCAGGTGCCCAGTCCTTCAGGATACCACTACAGCAGAAACACCGTACTTCATCTCTTGGACCAACATAGAAAAAGCCAGCCTTGGCCAAATCTTGAGCGGATACAGGTGAGGTTGATGGCCACTGCCGAAAAGTCCCCAGTCTTCTTGCTTCATTCCTCATACTCCTTTTAAACAGATGGCAAGAAGCATCCCTGGGCACTGTCTCCTTTGCTGGTCTCCTGTCCCCCATGTTCCTGTTCTGAAAAACAGGAGGAGACAAGCCAGAGCTGTCAGCTGAATTCCCAGTGACAGGCAACACTCACCCTGTGCTATTTGTTTCTCATCCCCATGCATATTCCAGAAAGCTCCTGGTCTTGACAAAGCTGAGCTTGTTTGGGAATTGCAGCCCAATGAGAGGTCTGGTGCTTCTGTACTTTGCTGAGCCCTCACTAGTGTCTGAGGGGAAGAGACCAGAGCTTTCTAAGCCCCTCTGCCAGCTTACAGGGGAGATGTGTGCAGGAACAGAGAGGGCAGAACCTGTGCTTCCCCCCACTTGAGCCAATTCAGCTTCTGGCATCTATCTGCATGATAAATCCTCAGCCCTTTGCTCTGCCTTTAACATTAAAAAGGCTTTGCCTTCCCCCCCCATCCCAAAACCAGGTTTAAGCAGACATGCCATAACAAAGCAGGAAACAGCCACACCCAAACATTACATCACATCTTAATGTTGAGCTTAAAGCCAAACACTACACAGAGTATCAGTCCATTTTTCATAATCTTGTGATCATTAAGCAGCGAGTATATAGAAACAACTCTATAGAGAAAGAGCTTCTCCAGGATGCAATCTGAAATAATTCAGTCCAGTTTCTATGAGGAGGTGCCCTTAAGTCAACAATAAGACATTTCCTGCCTGTTCTGGTTCTGTGCAAGAGAGTGACTTAAAGAAGTTACGACTGCAGTTATCCAGCTCTCATTCTACTCAAGGTAACAGCCAAGTAAACCAAGTTGTAACTATTGCTTCTAGTCCTTTCTAGGTTTAATACACTTTCACAGGGCCATGCAATTACACAACAGTCAGGATCAATTTAACTAATGACTCCAAAGGAATTCCTCTGCAGTGAAGTCACTGCACATGTGATTAAGTGGTAGGTGCAAACAAACCCAGTTTTTTAACTATGGGCCCTGAAAAAAAATCCCTTACCACTCAACTCAATAGGTCAATTCACCCAAATGAAGCACTACATACCAGTTATAGAGCTAAGCATTATAAGCACATAGACCCAAAATATCACATAGGCAAATATACATATACACAAATAATATATACACACTCTTCAGATGTTATTCAAGCCTGGTGCACCACATAGTTGCATAGGTAGCTACCTATAGCTAACTCTACAGAATAGGCACACTGTAAAAACCAATCTGTATAGCAGCTACTCTGCAGTAATCACAGTCAGAGATATTAAGTGGCTCTCAGGCCAGTAGCATCTCTGAAGTACTATTTCTCTTAGTTAAGTACTGCAGTACACTTGTGGGGGGAACTCCCACAGCATTTTAGTTGCAAGGCCTGAAACCAGGGTTAAGAAATCCACCCTCTACAGGTACTACTACATGGTTAGCAAGATGTTAAAAGCAAGCTTGCTCAACCACATGCCTCTCACAGTAAAAGGCAGCAAGGAAAAGTTCAGTAGCAACTCAAATTTCGTTCTATCATCATAGCTACAATGACAGGAAAGGAAGGCCCTAAGAAGTTTTAGAAACCATGCTTTAATACAATAGCTACTCAAGAACTATTACACTGGCATTGAAACATATAGAAAAGAAAACCCATTAGTCTCTGATACACAGCAGGATTTGCAAGCTAAGCAAGCTTAGAAAGATGCAATATTTCAGCCTGCACTGCAGATTTTGATCTCAGAACACAGAAGCAGAGAGACTTCATCAGGTACAGCTCCAGAGCATTAGTGTTGCTCTCATAGGCCCTAATAAAACTAAAGCGTTAAACTGTAAGAAATGCCACTTTCCACCTCAACAACTGAGTTCTTAGTCCCCTACCACTTAGTAAATGGACATCAGAGCAAACTTCACAGAAAAACACAAAGAAAGTAAAGAAGTCTTCACACTTCAGAGCTTAACAGCTGAACCAAGTATTTTTAAAGTAAGAAATGCAGCACAAAGGAAAGATATCTTTATGAAAAAATACATGATAGTTTGCTTGCAATGAAAGCATTCACATACTCTATAGAATACGCATTAACTTGACAAACAGGGCTCTCCAAACCAAACTGATACTTTAAGCAGATACACTGCTTCTAGAAGCCAATATTCTTCTACAACCATTACTTACACCTACATAGCAATACATCATCAAAGCACAAGAGCTAATATCAACAAATCCCTAAGATTAAGGGAAAAAACAAAAACAAAAACCACCAACAAAACAACCACTGAAAGCATTTACCTGCAATATGCAAAAAAAAAAAAGGCACAAAGCACTTCCAAGCTCTCCTCTCAACAAAAAGGTACTCTTCCTCAGAGAAGCTGTAAACCCCTCTAGGACACAAAAGATCCCAACTGACCCAGAGGCCATTTCTAGTGCTTCGTTTTCCCCAATTGGTTGGGGCTGTGCTGAAATTCTCCATTGGCTGAAGAGCTCAAATGTCATCATTAGCAGTGGGAGTCACCAGGGAGTATCCTGGATCAATTCTGTTGCCTTTGTTTTGGGAAGGAGTGCTCTTTTGCAGCTTCACAACTTGAAATCATTATATTCCTTTGTCTCCCTGGGGTCCCAATTCAGAATGAAGGATTTGAGGGTTAGTTCTGAAAGTTGTAATTACTTAAAAGTATGTTTTCCTTTACCACTTGTCTCCCTGAGAAGATGCGTGTATCTTCTACATGCTTGACAAAATACAAGTTTGCTTTGCTACTGTAAGAACACAGGTGGTTTGTGTTTGCAAGAAGTGATAAATAAGGGCTTTTCCTTAAAGCAAGAAGCTCCAGGGCTGGTTTCTCACAGACAAACCTGTACCAACGTTTTAATTAAAAACAAATACTGAAACTTGTTCAATTAACTCTGTTTTATCAAAAATCCCTGAGCAGCAGAGGGCAGTGCTCATATGCAGAACTTGGTCTTGTAACAAGTGAGTGTGGTTCTTTTTTGCCTGTAATGAGTTTATATTTAATTGTACATTATCTCCTGCTCCACAGATCTTGTGCTTTATAATGTTATATTGGTTGTGCAGGAATGGATCTGAAAAATATAAGATACAGAGTTAAAACCTCTCTTACAGAAGTTGTCTGGGGCCTCTGCTGAGGGGTTCTATTGAATCACCTGTTAGTAGGTAAGTGATTGATAGTTCTGATCTTGTGAAGCATTTTACAAGCAATACTGCTTACAACCACTTGGAAATCAGGAAGCATCAACCAGGAGCTCAGGACTGATCAGTAATGATGACCAAAAGCACCATCATGATGCCCCTGCATGAGAAATGTAGTAACTTTGACATTGCTGAGCTCCTTTCAGGCATAACTGGAAACTAACACTAAACAGTGAGTTGAAACTCTAAGGAGAAAGGAATGTAAATGTTATTAATCAATGTTTGCTAATATCAGCATTATTCGAAAGGAAAGTGATCAATAAATACAAGGAGGATAGCTGGGGGCAGCATTATAAAGAGCTTGAAAGGGTTGAAGTGACTGAAGTCCCTGGAAAAGCTCCAGCAGAGTTCAGCATCAATAAGCTTGAGGTTCTACACAGCTGTAAGGGGATGAAGTTGCCCTGTGTGATTTAGCTCAAGGAACACTATTATGCTTTCATCAATAAACTAAGAGTGAATAAAAAATTCCTGAGGAAAGTGGCTTTTATAACAGGGTTGATAAAAAAAGGTGTCAGTTGGCATTACCAAAGAAGCAAAGAGGCTGGAAATGCAACTAGAGATGCCACAGCTTGCCATTGCTGCAACTGATGTGTAAGGGGATTGGATATCAAGGACACTTACGGCATTATTCCTATTCCTACTTGCTCATTACCACTGTCAGGACAAGGATCCATCTTTGAGAATAAAACATTCAGGCCTGATGACAGAATTGCTCTCAGACTGCAAGAGAGCAGACAAAATCATTACATCTGTAGCCACAGAAGTAGGTGACTGCTGCTGTTTCTCCATTTAAGGCCTTGCTTTTCCTCTTCTAGCTGCCTCTTCCCTGTCTGTTGTCCTTCATCTTCCTTCACACTGACTGGCAGCAGCGCAATGCCTGCACTCTGCAGCCCTGCTAAGAGCTGCTGGCCTTGTCCTCTTCAACAATAAAACCTGTAAGAGTGTCTCTGTGGAAGCTGCCTTCAGTGCAGCCCAAAGGGAGCAGAGCTCATCGTTCTCCACTGACACAAAACTCCAGGGCACTCATAAACCCACCCCTGTGGGCAGTGATCCAACCCAGTGAATAATGATAACCACATTAAAAAGTGACTGGTCACACCAGAGACGAACAGAGTCATTCCCTTAGGGCAAGGAAGGCTCACTTTGCTTTTTCCTCCTGCTCAAGGTCCTTTTACTGCAAAGGAATGCTGCTGTACATCTGAATGGCTCTTCCATACCTATGAACGTTTTACTCCTTGTGCTTTACTCAGTGGATTTGTCAATAACAGTGACAAATTTAACACATTATTAATGATTTAGTGCTCCAACCATTGGCAATCAGTAAATCAGGAAGCCTGAAAAATGTTGCTATGAAGTAAATACACATACTATTCATATATACTGCCAGAACTGATGCACAGGTGAGTAACAGATCTATGTTTTGTAAGGTGATGTCCTAAGGACTCAAATCTTTCAATCTCCTCCCCTAATTTTTTCTTCTGACCTCCATTACCGCAGCATTTGGTCTATGTATTGTGATAGGAATAGCATTTGGTTGCTTTGTGGTGGTTTATGTATTGTAATAGGAACAGCTAAATGTAGCTGGCAACATGATTCATGAAAGTGCTTAAAATCAAATACTATTAATATACCAGCCCACAGGAGCAGAACACAGCACGTATCAAAAGAAATATCTGCAAAGCATAGCAGATATGCCAAAAATCAATAGAAGAACCACCCTTAAAATCCTGCTGTGATCTGAGAAAAAGCAAAGTAACATTCTGGTTCCTTGGAAGGAGGAAAATGAAAGTGTTTCTGCCACAATGCATTACTGTGTTTTAGATTGTTCATGACTTCACAATTTCAGTGTCCAGCTTATTATACAAAATCTTTCTGCTACAGAAGGTAGAGTGGGTTGAAAACTGGTCAGTGCTTTTTTAAAATGCAACTGTTTGTAGTAAACAAGTTTCATTTTATTGGCTTTATTTCATACGGCTTTTGGAGCTGAAAAATCTGAGAGTTTCTTATTCAAGGGTCATTTTTTCTCTTTATTTGGTTTTCTACCCCTTCTTGCCTTTGCCAGTGAACATCACGGGGAAAAGACTAACGGATGTTCCACCATTCAGCCATTAATTACCTTTAAAGAAAGATTTGTCAGGCATTGTTATGACTCTAATGGAGCTCGTCCCACTTTTTAATTGCTGGAAAATCAGCCATCAAGAAACATGGAACATCTGATTTTCCAATAAAATTCTGCTACAGTTTGAAATGTGTTTAATTGCAGAGGGATGTGCATGGCTGCCTGAGTATTGCTTGGACAAAAGGCAAAGATCTGTTCTTGAGCTACTCACACTAGCAATCATCTGGTTCTCTCCATGCAGATTGACTCAGAATAGGTTTAGTTTGTCTCTGTACCAATAATCAATAGTAAGATTGACAGATGAGGAAGAAAGACAACAGTGAAGGACACTGCAAAATGCTGAAGTGAAAAATGGGTGACTGTATTCTAATGAGTAGCAAAGACAGACTCACAAAGACCTTACGATGTAATGGAAACTACATGATAGCAGCAAGAAAGAGTTGCCAATGACGAAGATCAAGGAGACACGGGGGAGTCCTTGTGATCAGTTGTTGCTCTGCTGAGGTCCTTGCTACAGCTTTTCAATGAAGTCATCTTGCAAAGCACAGCAGGGACAGCGATGGTATCAGCTGGTATCTGTGCACAAGCCATGCTCTCTGCATATGATTTCACTTCTTCTTCTTATGTTTTCACAATGTGTCAGTGACATGAAAAAAAGGAGAGAAGAAGAGACACTATGTGTGTCTGCCTTTGTTTTTCACCCTGAAATGATGGAAATCAGTGTTGGCTCCTTGCTTTGGTTACATTCCACGGAGGTGTGAGGTGCAGCAGGGAGATGGTTCCAGCATGGCAATGTTTGATTTTACTCACTTGCTCATAACAGAGGGCTGCATAAAATCCCTGTAAAATCTAAATTAAAACCCAAAACAAACAAAAAGAGTATTCTGTAATTTACACATGAAATCCATACTCCTGAAGTTTCAGAGTGCATTAGCAAAGGAAGAAAAAGATGCCCATAACTTTTTCTTATACTAGATCATACCACCTTATTTCTCTCAACAGAGCCAAAACCAAACAAAAACCTGTGTTATCCCCTAGGTTACAGAGTCACACTCCAAGAGTATCTTCAGTTGGTATAATTCTGAATATTGCCTTATCTATATGTCATTTTATTGGGTTTCTTTCTAAAAGACTGTGATCTTGTCAGTGGACAGACATGATCATTTTTAAAGTTACCAGGGAGAAGCAATAACTCACATTGTCCTAATGCAAAAGAAAAAGATATTCCCCAAACCATAGCCTTAGGCATACGTATATTGATGTGCCTGACATGCTCTGTCTTTGACTCTAAAATAATGGGTACAGCCTAATAGCTGTACCCCACACCTTAGGATGCTGAAGCAAATCCAGTTCTAGCATTCTGCCCACATACACTCATGGCTTGGATGATTCATAGTCACATAGTTTCTATATCAAGACTAGTGAACATACACAATCACATGGACTTCAGAGCAGTGCCCATCACCC